>NC_141142.1:5097500-7515000 GCF_053477565.2 Lygodium microphyllum | reverse complement strand
GCGAGCTACAACGACCTTAGCGCGAGGAGCAAGGACTTGGACTTGGACAACATTTTAATAGTGCAGGCGAGAGTTTGGAAGATGCCTAGCGGGAAGGAACATGAGCAAGCAACAAGGTCTATACTAGGTACCTTGAGTGCACTTTGGTATTGAAAGGCGCACGTAGGGATGAGGCTAGGTCCCTTGGGGGTAAATAAAAATCAGAGGGGTGTGTGCTTTTTATAGGCGGAAGGCATGACGTTAACGTGGAGGGTGGCGACTCGGGAGACAAAAAGGCTAAATTAGAGGCTGGGTGGGGAGGCAAATGGAACTTTTCTCCATCGTACTTTGAGGGTACAACGAGGCTCTCCCTCTCTCTCTCTCTCTCTCTCTTTCGGAGTCCCAGAGTAGTCGTGTGCTGTTGCTGCTGCTGCTGCTGCTTCTCAACACAGCTTCTAGTGTTGAGAGAGAGAGAGAGAGAGAGAGAGAGAGAGGATGGGGCTCGGGCAGTTTCTGAAGGACAAATACAGGAAGCTGAAGCTGATTAAGAAGCTTCAGTCCTACGAGAAGGTAGAACCGACAGCCAGCATGCGAGTGGAGGCCAAAAGCAGGCTCGCCCAGAAGATCATCTCCGAGACCCTCAAGGTCGCAGACACTCCTGGCAAGATCAAATCCCTTTCCATCTAGAACAAAATCTCTTTCTCTCTCTCTCTCTCTCTCTCTCTCTCTCTCTCTCTCTTCTCCTCCTCCTCCTCTAACGTACTGTACAGGCCTTTATTAATTCTGCTGTCTTGTCTGTTATGCATGTCCTCTCTCTCTCTCTCTCTCTCTCTCGTGTAGCCTCTCCCTGCAACCTCGCATGGATTTTGTCTCGGATGCAAAAAACTGAGACACTCATATTAAATTGGTACCTTGTCAAATAGCTTAATTGTCGTATAAAATATCGCTCACACTTAGTCTTAAATCTGTTTTGTTGTTATTCGAAGATTTACGGTCAAGCAGCTAACTCCACAAAGAACACCACGTTCATGCGTTGAGTATCTCCAATTTTTGTGGGCTTATTTCACATCACTGCGCCTTGATAAGTACAATTGCTGTATTATATGCGTCTGATCCTGAGCCGTGAGGCAGAAATGCTGGGATGGCATGTGAGGTAGGTAGGTCGCACAGGGCATACATAGCCTACGTCCAGCCCCAGAAGCGTGAACTATATCATCTTTCTTTCACAGCTTGACATGAACTGTTTGTGTGATCGTGAGCTCAAACATAACATAAGCTACGATGGCGATCTGATCAACGAAAGTGTCGTGGTTTTTGAAGACTGGAGCGTCGATGTTATTAAGTCACAATCGCTTTAACTTGGGATTCTTCCTGCAGCCACCTCCTTCAAAGGGACTGTCGACGCGGACCGCGGTCGTCTGTCTCTCTAGCTCTTTCGGCAAGGACTTTGAGGTCCAGGATCCACCCATGAGTTTGCGCTACCTTTTGGACGGATGTATGTTGTGAATATTCTATTTTTCCATTTCACTTTCTGGCTCCAGAGGAAATGATTCACGCCTCAAATTTGAAGGACTTGCCTGCCCATTTGGAAGTCTTTCCAGCAGCTCTGCATCAGAGGCTTGCTTGAGGCTTGTTAAGTACATACATAAGCTCAAAGTGCCACACCTTAAGAAGAAACAATCTCCAGCCTTAATGATATTTACTTAAACCTATGTCTTGACAGAAGGAGGAGAAGTTTCCTATTCAAAAAATAAAAAGGGCTTTTTCTTGAAGGGTGAGTGGGGGTTATATCTATATATTCTCTCTCCATTGAATATACGCACACTTGCACACTCATGCATTCACACACACACACACACTCCCTCTCTCTCTCTCTCTCTCTCTCTCTCTCTCTCTCTCTCTCTCTCTCTCTCAAAATTTTTAAATGACATGATATTTAAATGGTTGAACATGTGTATATAATATTCATACGTATTATGTAAATAAATTAATAGATAATAACAATAATATTTTTATATTTTAATTAATTTTCATAATATTATCACAATATTTAAATCTTATATATAATATATAACATATTATAATATTATTGTATATTAATAATATAACATATCATATATACATTATATAAATAGTATCTTGTTATCTATGAATTATATGTATTATTTCTTAGATTAAAAATATTTTTATTTTATATTAATATATTATTAAAAATTATATATAACATAGTATTCTAAGCATATTGTATTAACACAAGATCATACATACATACATAGATACATACATACAAATAAATAAATAAATAGTATTAACACTAGCTTGGTAGCAAAAAAGCCACTTTTGTGATAATTTGGACCCTCTATAATAAATTTCATTTCTCATCAATGAAAAAGATTAAGAAGAAATGGTTTTAGGAAAATGTGATCTAACACAAGATAGTAGTTGGAAAAAAAAGGGGGGTCGAAACAAGTTAAGAAATCGTAAAAAGTAAACAACTTTTAGTGTTTTTAATCAAAACCATCTGAAAGTTTTTTAATCAAGCTAAAATTTGCATAAAAAATACTTTCATACGTATAGTACATATTTCCATTAAGAGGTATGAAATGAGATAAAAATGGTTAACTTTTTAAAGAGCTTTAAATAGCAACGCAGAATGTTGTTTTAGCCAATTTTCATGTGCCTTTGAAAAATCTAAATTTTATAGAAAAAAAAGTCACTTGAAACTTGTTTCAAATATTTTATTCAATGATATTGTAGTATTGGTAAAGTTCCACCCAATTTTAGTATCATATCCACATGTTATTTCAAATATAGTAAAATGGGGCAAATTATAATATGTTAGATAGTATATTGTATAGAATATATTGTATTATATAAATTATATTTATTCATTTATATTATATAATATATACTATTATTTTATTGATGTATTATTATATATGTCTTATATTATTTATATGTATTACCCACAAGCCATTGTAGATTGCATAAAGAGAAAGAGCCAAAGTACCAAGGAAACCCTTTCTTATTGCTAATAGACAATAGATTTAGGAACTCTAACATTAGTGTAGGTGAAGATTAGGATTTGGGAGGAGCATCTACATAAATGTTGCACAAAGCATATCCACGTGGTAGTTTGAGATCACCTAGAATAAGGTAGCACAAGAAAACTCAAAGCAAAGTAAGCTTTAAAGACTTGTTTGAAGAGGGTTGTGTCCTCTGTCATTCTTCTTCATCTTTGTCTTTCATTTCCTTCTATATGAGGTGGATTTGTTAGTTGTCTCCCTTTTCTCCAAGTCCACATCTCTCTCTCTCTCTCTCTCTCTCTCTCTCTCTCTCTCTCTCTCTCTCTCTCTCTCTCTCTCTCTCTCTCTTTGTGCGATGGTAGTCCAAGCTTATTTGAGCAATGACGAGCAGGATCGGGGGGGGGGGGGGATCACGTGAGGAGAAGCATGAGTGCTTCTCTCTCTCTCTCTCTCTCTCTCTCTCTCTCTCTCTCTCTCTCTCTCTCTCTCTCTCTCTCTCTCTCTCTCTCTCTCTCTAGGTGGACAAGCCTTAGGATTTGCAAAGTGGAGCATTAGTGATAGACTCGGTTAAGTTACTCGTGAATATATGTGTGCATCATGTGGTTTCAAAATAAGGTATTTTTAAAATAGCATTTTTATACATTTTTTACATATAGAAGGGGGTAAAATAAATGGTTTATTTACAAATTGAATAGAAAAGGGTTATGTTTTATTCAAGAAAAATTCACAAATAAGGATATTTATAAATAGGCCTTAAATGCATGTGATGTATAGGATATATATAGTATTCCTATGGACTTATAGAAGGAAAGAAAAGAGAAGGGACTTTGCTTTAAATGTGGTGAAAAATATACTTCTGAACATGCCACAAAATGTGCCTATTGAAATGCAAAAGCAAGGGTTCAAAGTATGTTGGTATTTGAGGATTTAGAGGATGATCATGAGGATGCAAATGCCTTACTGATGGCTACTAAAATTGATGATATTGATGAGGAACTTGGTCAAGAAGAGCCATTTGACCCCATAGGCACCTTTCCCTTTGATCCAGGTGGTCATATGTCTTTGGATGTGGGTGGAAAGAGTGACTTACATGTTGCCACTATTTGTTCTATCTCGTTGGATGCTTGGACAGGATCAAGAAGTTCTCCTACATTTCACATTCAATGCAAAAGTCATGGCAAGGATGTGTTTATATTAATAGACAGTGGCAATACACATAGCTTCATCAATAGAGTAGTCATGGATAAGCTGAAGTGTTTTCCCACAGAATTACAACAACCTCTTAAGGTGCAAGTTGCCAACAAAGATGAGAAAATGAGCACTCACACGTGCCCTGTTGTGCATATACAGTTGGCTTTAAATTTTGAACAGTAAATGGATTTAATTGCATTAGAGATGGGGCCTATAGATGTAGTCTTGGGTTTTGAGACTAGTTAAAAACTTTAGGCACAAATACCATGTATTTCTCATTGCTATACATGGAGTTTGTTAGTGTTGGACAGCTCATTCATTTGCAAGGAATCCAAAACAAAACTAAATTTCAACTCATTACCACCAAACAACTCAAGAAAGAGTTTAAGAGACGTTCCCTACTCTTTGTGTACTGTATCTAAATAAGGATACTTCAGATCAGCCTAGCAAAACAGTGAATAATTCTGCATTGAAAACCCTCCTTGAAGAGTATAAGGACTTGTTTCAGTTACCCACAACACTACCCCCCCAAAAGAGCAATTGACCATCCCATAGATTTAGAGCCACATTTTGAAGCTAGTGAATAAACCACCCTATAGATTGTCCAAATGTGAAAGAGAAGAGGTTTCTAAGTAGATTAAAGAACTGTTGGCTAGGGGATTCATCGAGGCTAGCTCATCCCCATATGCTTCATCTATTTTATTGGTCAAGAAAAAAGATGGCTCATTCACGATGTGTATTGATTATTGAGATTTCAACAAGATTACTGTGAAGAATAGGTATCCCATACCTAGGGTGGATAATTTGCTTGATGAACTCAAGGGGGGCTAGGTACTTTACAAAGATTGATTTAAGATCTATCATCCAATTCGTATGCATGAAGGGGATGAGGTTAAAATAGCATTTTGGACTGATAGCGGGCTTTATCATTTCTTAGTCATGCCGTTTGGATTGACCAATGCACTTGTAGCTTTTAGAGCTTAATGAACAAGATACTTCATCCATTTTTATTCAGATTTGTGTTGGTTTTCTTTAACGATATCCTTATCTATAGCTATTCATTGGAAGCTCATCTCTCACACATGAGACATGTGTTTGATATACTGAGACACCATAGACTTTTTTCCAAGGAGTCAAAATGCTCTTTTATGCATATTGAGGTAGAGTAATTGGGCCATATTGTTAGTGAGGTAGACATTAAGGCTAACCCAAAGAAAGTGCAATGTGTTAAGAGACTGACCTACCCCTACAAACACTACTTCATTGAGAGGATTTTTGGGTCTTTCCTCCTTCTATTCAGGTTTATCAGGCATTATGCAACTATTGTAGCTCATCTTACTAAGACTTAAGAAGGAAGCATTTTTCTAGGATGTTGTTGCAAATAGGAGTTTCAACCAGTTAAAGGACTTACTTACTTTAGCCCCAATTCTAGTTTTCCCTGACTTTTCCAAGGAGTTCACTATACAGTGTGATGCTAGTGGGAGGGGTATAGGTGTAGTACTTTTATAGGACCATGGGGTGATCGCATTTGAAAGTTGTAAACTTGCCAAAGATGAGGTGATGATGAATGTCTATGACTAGGAAATACTAACAATCCTCAATGCTATTAAAAAGTGGCATCATTATTTATATGGTAGTCGATTTAGAGTCAAAAGTGGCCACAAGGTACTCAAGTATTTCTTATCCCAGTCTAATCTCACTCCCAAGAAACGTAGGTGGGTAGCCACTTTGCAGAACTATGATTTTGATATCACACATATGCGTGGGAAGGACAATGTAGTGGTTGATTCCCTATCAAGAATGTGGGCATAAAAGGTCTCAGCTATCATGGAACTTCACAATGTGAGTGGATAGATGAGCTCTAGGAGGCCTATTTGTTGGATGTTGATTTCAACCATATTTTTCAGAAATTACAACAAGGTCATTATGAGGAGAACTCCCCATTTCAACTGACAAATGGCCTCTTATGGTTTCAGGGCGAAATTGCTATTCCATATACTTCCCCATTCAAGTAAAAGATCATGTAGGAGATGCATTCATCACCGACAGCTGGCCATTTGGGGGTGTTTAAAACCTATGATAAACTTGCCAAAAGTTTTCATTGGAAAGGCATTTAGGGAAATGTCAAGAAATTTGTCTTGAGTTGCGTGCAATGCCAACAAAACAAGGACATCACATTAAATCTAGGTGGGTTGCTACAGCCATTGCCCATTCTTGAAGGCCAATGGACACACATTACAATGGACTTTATCATGGGCTTGCCTCTCACCAAGAAAGGGTGGAATAGCATTTAATTATTAGTGGATAGACTTACTAAGGCACCTTATTTTATTCCTACAAAATTCCAATATATTGCATCACAAAGTAGCTAGCTAGTTCATGGAATATGTGTTTAAATTGCATGGATTACCGCAAGTCATAGTACATGATAGGGATGTCAAATTCATGAGCAACTTTTGGCAGGTGGTATTTAGCTCAATAGGCACTCAATTGGCTCCCTCTACAGTCTATCACCCATAGATGAATGGCCAAACAGAGAGGGTTAATAAGTGGCTGGAAACTTGCTTGAGGCATTTTTTCCATGATATTCAGCATGTATGGGACTCCTAGCTACACTTGGCTGAGTTTGCCTACAATAACTCCACTCATTCTAGCATTGGAGTTTCCCCTTTTGAGGCTTTATATGGATATAAGATCCCTCTTCCAATGGTCATTTTCAATGACAAGATCAATCCTCAAAGTAAAGAATAATTGGATAGAATGCAGACAATGTAAACTAAATTTCAAGAAAGCTCAAGATCAAATGAAGCTTTATGCTAATGCGAAGAGACGGAACATTGAGTTTCAAGAAGGGGAATTGGACTTTCATGTGAGTCAGCTCAAGATCTTTATTGGATCATAAGTGGATTACACAGAGGAGCTCCCGCCCATGGATGAAGGAGGCATCATTCAATACATTTGAGAGGCGGTCATTGGCCAAAGAGAAAAGAAGTTTCGTACTTTATCCATCATGGAATATTTGATAAAGTGGCAAGGTTTACCACTTGAGGAAGATTCTTGGAGGCTAGCTTCAGTTGTGGAACAATTCCCCCATCTCTTGGAAGCTAACTTGGCTAAAATTTAACTCATTGTGGCATGTTCCAATCTAGATAGCTTGTGGGCAGCCTTCTATTTTGAACCAAATTTTATTGTGAATTTCGGATAGCATTGAGTAGTGCCATACATAGGCTAAAAGTACTTATTAAGAATTTTGTTTCTATGTATCAAACACCTTGATCAAAATTCTCTACGGAAAGTTATCTCAGATTTACTATAGCAGGGTTCTGTAGTAGACAACATGCTGTCCATTGCATGTAGCCTTCATTTTCTTAGAGAATAAGGGTCAAGATTTAAATGTTATTATTCCCCAATCATACCCATATATCATATGTGATCAATGACCCTTTATATATCAACAATTCTCCCTTATTCCATCAAATAACCCTTGTAATGCCTGCAAGTAGAGTAGCATTAGGAGAAATATGGACTCTCTTTTTTGCCCCTTAAGGGGGTTTCTCTCACCTCTCTCTCTAAAAAGAGATTCCAAAATAATATTAGAATAAGAGATCTTTTAGAATCAAGAAAATTTTGTATTTGTATTTTCAATAGTTTTCACCTATTATTTTATTCTCAAACTATAGAATAAGGTTAATTTTTCTCAAAATCCTCATAACTAAAAAAATACAATTCTATTTTTTGTAAAAACGGAGACAATCATTAATATACAACTCTTTAATGCCCTCATGACTTTTCTTGCTTCTTAAAAGGACGGAAGTTAAAAAATATATAAAAAGACATATACATCATATTTTAAGATTATTTTTTACATAGAGATACCTTTTTGACTTGAGAGTTTCCTTACAAATTTTTATTGTTTTCGGACAAGTATATGCCTATTTCTGGGCATTTCTTCATTCCCTCTCAAAGCTCTAGTTTTGTCCGAAATTTTGTGTACTCTTCTCTTTCCCTCCAAAATATGATTTCTTACATCCAAATTCTTCTGAAGCAATACTCAGTATTATCTACAATACTCTCTACCCTGCTAAAAGCAATCTCAGGAGTGGTTTTGATAGTATTTGCTAAAATCAAATAATCTCTATATACAACACTCTCTACCCTGCTACAAGCAATCTCCCTCTTTAGTACTGTGCTATAAGATATCTTCCTCTTCAACACTCTATACTACAAGCAATCAAGTGATAATGGAGGTATCTTTATTTTTTAAATCTCTATGATGTTATTATTCTTTGTAGTTGTTATTTAATTCTTAAGTGTCAATTCATATATATATATATATAGAGAGAGAGAGAGAGAGAGAGAGGAAGAAGGGAGGGGGAGAAGAGAGAGGACTGTGTTAGATGAACTAAGAACATAGATATAGTAAATCAAAGGGGTGTTATTGTGTGATTTGAGCCAATCTATAATTAGTTATATGCTCTTGGATTGATGCTAACCTGCAACTCCCAGATATTTAGATGTTCTTGCTATTGATAAAAAATTTGGCATCGACTCCTTAGCTTACTATTAATCAAAGGGATGTAATTGTGTAATGTTAAAATTGGCATATATTTTTCTTTATAGAATGCAGGTGCAGGACATACCAAGAGAAAGAGAGATATTCACTTTCAATTGAAGGATGAATATGCACCAATGTTCAAAAGAATTGTAGAAAGGAATGATGCAATAAGATACAAGATGCAACAAGAAAGAAATGTAGGGGAAAAAAACGAGGACCTTTGGATTGATGGGTGCATTTATCTACCCGATCCAATCACTCAAAGGCCACCACAATTTGAAGGGCTTACATCATTGGTAAAGTTCGTTTGTGAAGGTAATGAAGGATTGTATGGGTACACATGCAGACTTGTCACACAAGGATTAATAGGGGTTCATCAAGCCTTGACAAATATGCATACAAGATTACAAGGGAATATGTAGTCTTTGATGAAAAATGATAGATTATTGGCTGAGAAGGATAGGGAGAACCAGAGCCTACAACAAGCAATGTCTGTCATTGAAGATGCTATGCAGGCTACAGACATGCAAAATATGGAGTTACAAATTAAAGTTATGGACTTGGAGAAGGAGAATCGAAACATAAAGAGGAAGCTCAAAAAAAGTTTGGAGATTGGGCCCACTTTAAAAACCAAAGAAGCACGTCGGCGCATCCGATTAGTTAAACCAATTCACTAATTAACCAAAGGAAGTGGTCAATATCATAGACAAATATATGCCCAATCTGCTACAAGGAGAAATATGTTTACTGATGCAGAGAATGATACTATTGCCAAAGTCCTAAGCAAGGATAAGGTTAAAAATGCATTGGAAAATCATAAATTCAAGGACATTGTAGATGGTGTCGCAAGTGAACATCTTAGGGATGTGAGCAACTTGTTTACTTCTACAGATGCTCAGGGATTATGTGACAAGGTGGGAATGAGTTCTAGGTCATATAGTATGCTCTATCAACAATTGGATACATGATTTAAGCAAGTCTTTAAAACTAAGCAAGTAATGCCTTTGCCAAAACCATTTCATGTGAAGAAGGATCGAAAACAACTAAATAATAAAGTTTTAGAACTAATTGGTGAGCCAACACATCTGGAAAATACACACATATTGAAGTATGGTTCCAAAGAAGTTGCATTTGTATTGAATGCATCCAATAACTTTGTATTGGATATATGTAGGGTTCAGATTGCTATGGTCAAGTTCTACAATATGTCTATGGAAGAATGTAGAGGCAAGTTGTCCTCAAACTTGATGAGAGTGAGATTATTAAGAGGCAAAAACTTGAACGTGTGAGTAAAACACTTATGAATCAAGCATTGGATCCCAACATCGATGAAAACCATCCTTTATACTTCAGTGTAAATTCAGATAATGAAATATGGTGGCTTGTAGCATTTGAAGTACGTCCAAAGGAGGACCATGAAGCACTTAGTTTTTTTAAACCTCACTAATATACCCAGTGTTATTCAACAACAAAATAATGGAGCAATTTTACACATCGAGGGGTTTGGGGATTATCAAGTTGAATGGCATCTTGTAAGTGATTTAAAAACATTGAAGTATATATTTGGTTTATCAAATGCAGCAAATGCAAAATTTCCATGCATATACTGCATGCAAACTGGGAAGAAAGGGAAAGAGGGAAAGAAAGAAGGTGCTCCAATACGTGATCAAAAAGTCATGAGAAATAGAATGCTAGTTCCAATGGATTCAAATTGGCGCCTATTTTGGAAATACCACTAACAAGGGTTCACTTTTGCACATTGCATTGTTTGGTTAGAATAATTGAGAAGCTAGTATATGAATATATATGCTTTGCATACAAGATGCAACGTGTGTCAAAAGTTGATGCTACATGCAAGAAGGTAGAACGAGTCCTCTCTGAGTTGGATTGCACAGGGGCCAAGTAGAAATAAAAAAGGACAAGAAAAATTTGGGAAAGAGTGAAAATATCCCTTGTAAACCATGCTTTGGTGGACCCAAATCTAGGAAGTTTATATTTCCACCTCGAGATGAGGAAGGCAATATACTTGTAGAACAACCAAAGAAGTATGAAGCATGGAAAAAGTGACACCTTGTTGTTCCGGATTGGTGCAATGGGGGACAAACAAGGATTGCAAAGGAAGAAGTGTGGATACACCTAGATAGATTAGCAACTCTCTTACAAAAGTTGAGGTTTAGGGATGGTGATGCCAATACATTTAAAGAGAAAATTACTAAATTTCATAAGTCCATGGTGGAGGCATGGACTACAAGTAGTATAACACACTACATGGTTAGTATTGTCACCATTACAAAAAAATATCATCATTTTGAATTAGTTTGTGTTTCTAATCTCTCTTCTTGTGCAACATATACTTGAAGCACATGGTCCATACTTTGCAGATTAAGGAAGTTTGGCAGTATGGTCAACTCAAGCCATGGAACGATCTCATTGGAAAGCTTCTTGTGCTTTTCAAGAGACAACTAATCATGGAGGTGGCATCAATGATTCCAATTCTATGAGGCAATTATTACAATGGTGGTTTAGGAGATTACAGATATGACATGAGAAAAAAAGAAAAGAAGTCCAAATCCTCTCAAGTAGAATTTATAAGTAGGGCAATATATGAAGTGAGAAAAGCAAGATATGAAAACAACACAGCTAGACAATGCCATGTAGAATGGTTGGCAACCCAAGAGAGAGATGGCAAGAAACGGAGACCTAGATAAAGATAATACTTTTGATGCATTTAGAGTCCACAAGAGAGCATAGGTACCCAGGACATGACACATCAATACTCCTATCTTTAACATGAGATGTCTTGCAAATTTTGTTTAAATTTTGAAGGTTTGTCATTATGTTTTTCAAAGTCGATTTTGCACTATGTTTTTAAATTTTAAAGTTCATTTACGCCAAAATAAATTTAAAAGTTTCGTACTTAAGTCAAGTCTCTCCTTTCATTTTTTCCCATTACTCTTCACTCTACCCTCCACCTTTTTATCCTTCATTATCATAACCATGGCACATTCCAAGCTTCCTATCAAGAAGGTGCCTGCAAGAGTAAGAGCTCAATGCTCTTCCGAATCTAGTGAGCATACTGTGAGTGACAAAGATCCCTTAGTGGCCAACCACGGTGGCCCTACTGTAGCTAATAATGGTGGTGTTACTATGTCCAACAATGGTGGCCCTAGTGTGGTCAATAATGATGGTTTGCCATTGTCCAGAAATGGTGGTCCACGTGCTCTAGTTGCTCCACCTCCCACTATAGCTCCAGCTGGTAATACACGTCCTCCAACACGTAACAAGCAAAGATGGAGACTAGGCACAACTGCGCTATGTGAGATAAGGAAATTCCAGAAGAGTGCCAACTTGATTATTCCTAAGGTACCATCCTCTAGGTTGGTGCGAGAAATACTGTAAGATCTGCATAGGTAGGGCATCATCACAAGCTCTTTTCAAGGAACCAGGCAATGAATGTGGGGCAATGGTCAAGCCAAGCCTTGCTTGCTCTCCAAGAAGCAGCTCAAAGTTACTTGATTGATCTAATGGGCGATTCTCAAGTTTTAGCCATTCACGCCAGACATATCACTATTAAGCCCGTAGATATGGTTCTTGTTCGTAGGATCCGCAACAACAGGGATTCATTTAATCTTAATATCAACAATATGCTTTGAGAAGCTACCTTGTAATTGGATCTATGTTTTTAGCTTAGGTTTGGTTGTAGATTGTAAGGAGCTTAGTTTTGGTTTATCTTTCCAGTAGACCTTCAAGTATTTGATAGCAATGGTCTACAAAATGGAGCTAAATTTTGCCTAGCTCTAGTTGTACTTGGTGCAATGCACTATCTACCATGTATTTCATGGTTTCCTGATGCCAAATCTGATATTTGATATTCTATTTTGCCATGATTTGCATTGTGAGTATTTTCAAGTTTCTAATTTTGAAAGTAGTTTTGTTAAGGATGAACTCAATGCGCAATCGTGCACACATCAGTGATCAATTGTACATGGGCCGATGCACTATATCTTTATTTAGCAATTTGGCAACACTATATCCGATATGTGATATTCCATTTGATCCATGACTTATTTTTTGTGAATTTTTAAGTTTCCAATATTTCACGTAGTTTGATTGTTGAAAACACATTTAATATGCAGTTAGACACACTCGGTGCAATGGTGATTTTTTCTATTATCAGTGAAGTATAATCCAGTTAATGCATTTAAAAAAAATGATTGAACCATCAATTTTATAAATCAAAATTTGGTGAAACGTCACCCACTTGTCGGGCATCATAAAAACTCATGGATATTAAAAAATTGGCCCCATTAGAAGTCTCTGGGACACCTGCCAGAGGCTTGCATCTGGGGCCCTGAATCTAGGCCTAGACGCTAGCCTCCGAATAGGTGTCCTAGAGATTTTCAATGAGGCAAAAAAAATAAGGTAGCTG
This sequence comes from Lygodium microphyllum, assembly GCF_053477565.2. Taxonomy (NCBI): domain Eukaryota; kingdom Viridiplantae; phylum Streptophyta; class Polypodiopsida; order Schizaeales; family Lygodiaceae; genus Lygodium; species Lygodium microphyllum. The sequence continues at coordinate 7,501,820 of NC_141142.1, read as the reverse complement.
ATGTACCCTAGAGGAGTCCACATGTAAATTTTCACGTCAATCGGATCACTGGTCATATTTTTCCAAAGCCTGGATACATTAATTCAGGTTTAAGGGTTTTTTGAAAGTTTTGCTATAAGTTTCAAGTTTCATCTAATTTTACACATTTCACTTTTGAGTTTTGGGTTTTCTCTCCTAGAAGACATCGCACGCACCAAGCAAGCGGTTTGGAGACACCCCCCTAAAAATCCTATATAGAGGCCATCTCCCCCCAGCTCCACCACCACCACCACCATGCCAACATCACAAGCGTCAATGGAAGCCAAGCACAGTGGCTCTTCGTGAGATCCACCATTACTAGAAGACCACACACCTCTTGATACCAAAGGCTCCATTCCAAAAGCTAGTGCATGAGATTATGGACATCATACTCATTAAGAATAGCAAGAGGCACTTTTCAGATGGAACATGCTTGCAACAAACCAATTGCTGGATTGCCCAAACCCTCCTTGCACTATAGGAAGATGCTGAAACTTACGTCATCGACTTGTTTGGAGACTCAGTCTATGCAATAGTACATGTAAGGAGATTCACCATCATTGATAGGGATTTGCGGATAGTGAGGTTCTTCCGGCGAGGAAGGATAGTCCTCGTGAAGATCAACAATGATAGGGTGTACTAGCAAAACATATACAGAATGTAGCTTCCAAAGAGATTTTGTAAAACCTTGGTTGTAATGGATCCCATGTAAAATGTTATGAATATGAATATAAATTTTTTGGCTTGTCTTATTTTTGTTTATTCACTTGTTAATTTTTTTATTTATGTCTTTGAGTTATCATTACATGCGTTCAAACAAATATATGTTGCACACGAACTCGATTAAGCCCTATGTATTACATTTAGGGTACAAGTGATGTTGTGTATAAATCCAATAAATAAACGTAATATTCAAGTAAAAAGCCATAATAAATGACATACATGACAAACTACATTGCACGTAAATCCAACAAATATTGGTTTTCATTACTTCAAGAGAATATTACAAATTACATTACATTGGTGATGAGATATCATTTGGCACTAAGTACATCTATATTCTCCTGGGCTTCTTTGAGCTAGACTCCCCATGGTCAAAGCTATTCTTGATCATAGGCAATAACACATTTTGCCCTAGTAGTTATTGCCTAATGGCATTGGGGTCTTCAACATCAACAACCATGCCATGGGCCACCATGGAAAAAAGTGACCTAGACCTACTACTAAAGAATAAGTGGAGGAGCTTTAAACATCGAAGCAACACTATTTTCTCCAAGCTAGAGTTCCTTGGGATGGTCTTGAAGGGCCCAACCTTTGTTAGTGCCCTTAACTTCAAGAAGTTCTCAGAAAAAGCCAGAGAGCATGTCTTATGGAATACAAAAATGTCGCTCACAAGCTGGCCAATATACTCCTTCAATGCTCAGTCCTACACCCTTCCTTGGCTACCAGATCGGCCACCTTGTCTAGATGAAAATTCATCTATATAGACAATGTCATGTATCACACAAGTTCAGTGTCAGACTCATTGTGTCAAACTCATTATACATGGAGTGTGGTAAAGATATATACATCTGATTTGCGTCAAAATTTACCAATAGGGCCTCTAGGGGGAGTATGCGCATCAATTTTTTCTGGGAGATCGGGCCCCAAGAGTTGGTTGCGCCTAGGGGTCTGAATCTACAGATTCAGGCCTCCAGATGTGAGCCTTCGGCCAGGGCAACTCTAGGGGCCCGATCCCGACAAAATTTGATGTGTATACTCTCGATGCCCTAGAGGCCCTATTGGTAAATTTTGACGCAAATTCGATAACATTACCTTCTCTACATCATCTATCTGTTCTTACAATGGAGCATCCAAGTTTGCTCCTGCAAACTGGGCCACCCTCGTCTCTCTCTTGGGAAGGTACTGTGTAGTCAACTAGGTCGAGGTCCAAAAATGCTTTCTTGCCACCACTCGAACTCCTCATCTGAGATCTCATACTGTGGTGTTGCATTCTCAATCTGCTCTTGGATGCTCACAATGGCAGATATGTCACTGACACTCGTACCATCATATCAAGCCACCTCATCAACATGTGCTGGCGCATCTTGTATATCAAAATCTATAAAATCATCAGGTGCATCACGCACCATGATACAATATAGCTCTTCTTCCCTTACCTCCAAAATTTCTAGTACATCCTGTATAAGTAAATATTCCACCCCCTCGATGATGATAGCATGGAGAGAAGTGAGGGGTGGCTCATTGCTTGTCGGCATCTCAATAGGGCAAGGAGGTGGGTGCACAATGGCTAAGCTTTGTGATGCCTCTACCCTCCGATCGAGTGTGATCTCTTCAAGCTCCCTCTCAAAATATCTAGCTGTGGTTGAGAGGGTGTGTCAATGTCTTCCTCATTGTCCTCTTGCACCTCAATGCACAAAACATATATGGAAAATGCTGCATCACACTTGATGAGATCCATCGTGGCATGGCCTTGGGATAAGGTGGACACTGCTCTGGCACGGAGATGCTGCCCCACATGCACAAGGGCTCGATTTATTACCTTTGCATGGCTTGATCCAGCAGCACGTAAACTATATAGGAAATCTATGGGGACCCATATGAGAGCAGAGTCTGGAATAGAGCAGGTGAGAGGGTTTGCCGCATCACAAAACGATGCCAGTATACTAGAGCTAGGGTCTATAGCGGAAAGCAAGCTCTCTAGACTCAAGGTTACGCAAAATCTAGGGTATATCTAGTTTCCTATGTGTATGTAGCGTGTGGAGCTAATCTATGCGGCGAAGGTGGGAGTGGTAGCCATGGCACTCAAAGAGAAAAGGGGAAGAGCACAAGTATAGGGAAGTAGAGAATGAAAGTGAAAATGAGTTTGGAGTCATAGCTTTTATGTATCTAGAGTTTTAAATAAAGGTTCTTTTTTAACCCTAAAGTTTCAAATTAAAACTATTACCTTAGTTTCTCTATTTCAATACTTTAGTAACCATTAAAATTACTCATAAAATATAGAAAATTACCTTAGTCCAACTACATAAAATATTTAAAAAATTTTAAGAAAAGAAATCTGAAAGACCTTAAAAATCCCTTGGATCCAATTTAATATTTAATTTTAAGAAATAAGTAGAAGAGATGAGCTACAATATATCATTATGCAAAGACAATATTGCATTGATTATAGAACTCCAGTCTGCAATTTAATTATGATTTTAACAAGCACGGTTGACTAATTATAGTATGTATTATTGTAGCTTGGAACATAGTAAACTAAGATTATCTAAATTGAAAGTACTCAGAAGTTTAACTTTTTTTTATATTTGTTCTTTTTAAAAAAAACAAGGATTCCACTATCTCAAGGATATGTGGAGAAGCACATTGTTTACATGTCATGGATTACTCACTACGAATCTTGAATTTTCTATTATCTAACTTGAAATAAAAGTTGTGGAGAGGCTCATTGGACATTAATTAGATTTCTTGTCTTAGAAAAGAAATGGGCCAATGGCTCTCTACGCTGACCACAAAAGGATTATGACCATTCCACAAGATAACCACATCTATTAGAGTTGTATGTGTCTCATCTCGGGTGTCTTGATCCAAGCTAATCCACTCCCCTTGCAAAAGTCACCATCTTCTATATTTAAAGCAAATGCACAAAGTTTGTCTAGCGATGAAATGCCTGTAATGAAAACAAAAATAATGGTAAGTAAATGCGAATAACACAACAATTCATCTAAGAAAGACCTATGTCAATTAAATCAAGGCATTCAAAGTAGTAAAAAAGATTTACCTGAATGTGAGATCAAATTGGTTGACCCTGCATTCAATCATCTCGTGAAAATGTGTTCTTTTGACTTGCCAAGACTCACCCAATATCTAACTCATCCATTCCTCGGATGGACACTTGCATTGATAAGTAATCTTTGTTTTCTTAAGAACATCACATGAACCAAACAAATGTGCAAACAATAAGAATGGAATAAACCAACTAAGATACACATCTTTGGAGCGTGTGGTGGGTTTCATAGCACTATTGATGTTAGATTTTATCTCAGACTTACATGCTCCTGAAAACTCCAAGGTACCAATCAACCATTCACCACTAGATAGTGGCGCAATGGGACATGTTGCAATCTCTGGCTTTCTACTACATACAATAAATTATAAAAAAAGATATTTTGAGTTGCAAGTTGACTTGCAGAATTATTCTAATAGATCAAAGAACCTATGTCTTCATACCAAACATGTATCTTGATGCTCAAACATTCCACATTCTGCTATTCATGAAAAGTTGATGGATATAGAGCTGTCAATAAAACAAGATTGAATTAGAACACTGCAAAGATTTTTAAAAACAACTCTGATGCAAAAGAATAAACAATGATAAAATTTAAAAACTTGTTGTTTTGTTTATAATTTGCAATGTAGTTCTTGTCGTGCATAGAGATTTGTTTTTTTTATGCGTATAAACATGTTGGATCAACACTTCTGTAACTGTACTTGTTCCATTGAACACTTTTCTGAACTCTAAAATTCTACCTTTCCAATGTTTGCTAGGGTTTGCAACATCCTTACGCTTGACCTTGAAACTCCCTTGAGTACTTGGGTGCATCAAAATCCAATCCAACTTATAGTACTTATTACAAATCCAATTACCGCCACGGTCTTTCCTATTAAAGATCTCCACTGCAAGTATGTTACTGATGTTTTTCCTCTGTGAAGACATCTATGATAACCAAATAGAAAAGTTACATATTAGCATGTATATAATTTACAAATGTTCTCTCCAAATGAACTCGGGGAAGTTGCTATATGTATATCCTCTACATCACGTACATTCAAGGCCTATTTATAAATATCCTTATTTGTGAATTTTTCTTGAATAAAATATAAGCCTTTCTTATTCAATCTGTAAATAATCCCTTTATATTACACCCTTCTATATGTAAAAAATGTATAAAAATGGTATTTTAAAAATACCTTATTTTGAACCCACGTGATGCACACATATATTCATGAGTAACTTACCCAAGTAAATGAAATGAAATTTAAATGGAGCAATTTTAAAAAAACATTGTACCTGCAATTCTTTTCACAAAGAAACCCAAAGATGTTGAAGTTGACTTATAACAAGACCATTGTTCCTTCACTGACAAATTCCTAGAGTACAAAAACAAAAGAAATATCCAGTCAAAGCATACATATAACTTACATAGGCTTTGTCCAAATGAGTTGAAACTTAACCATGGAGTAACAGAAAAAAGTGGCAATATACATGTGGCTCTCTTTGCAAAGAAGCCCAAAGATGTTGAAGAATCTGAGTTTTTAAAAAATCATTGTTCTCCACCCTCAAAGACTCTGGGAGTAAAAAAACAAAGGAAAACTCAGTATGCATATAGCTTGCATACATTTTGTCCAAATGAGATAAAATTTAACCATGGAGTAACAAAAAACAAGACAACATACCTGTAACTTTGTTTACAAAGAAACCGTAAGATGTTGAAGAAGAAGTTGAGTGTTTAAAAGATCATTGTTCTTGACTGTAAGAGACTCCTAGAGTACCACAACAAAAGAAATTACATGTCAGAGAATGTACATAGCTTACACAGGTTTTGTCCAAACGAGATAAAACTTTACCATAGAACATCCATGGAAGAGAATAATAAACCTATAAAGTTTTGTGAAGAAAATATTAGGGCTTTGGTAGAACAAACTCTTCTCTCATAAAACATGTGAAACTCACTATGTGTTTGTATAGAGGAAATGAAATTTCACATGGTTATAGATAGGGCAAGCAACAATGAGACTGTAAGATTTTGTCATGAGAAAAGAAAAAGCGGGAAAAGAGATATGATAAATTTGAGTTCCGCCTAAGAAAGAGGGGGAAACTTAAAATGGCAGAAATGAAAGCCAAACATTAAAAAAAATAAGAAAATGAATATTCGAGTCACAAACTTCCAGGAAGATTCAGCATTGTATACCCCATATTTTCCCTTATTGTATTGCTGTGGGAAGATTTGGACCAAGATATGGCTAGAAGATTCGTGTTACATGAATCTAGAATGCCAGCTCTCTCATTGGTTAGGCCTATATTTCTTTATTCACTTCTTAAGGGGCAAAAAAAGAGAGTCCATATTTCTCCTAATGCTCTAGTCTGCCCCCAACCTATCTTTTGTAATAAGTGCTCAACTTGTTTTTGAGGGAAAAACTTTTGGGTGGGGAAAGAATGTAATAGAGGGGGAAATAAAATAATGGGGATAAAATACCAACTACACTGGCCGGTATGAAAGGTGCAAGGGATTTGATTTTTGGATCATCATTATTATAATACAAGTCTCCTTCATTTTCTCTCTTTCTTAGCTTTTATGGTTGCCTTCTCTCTCTTTCTGTCTTTCTCTCTCCTTTTTTAATATTTCTCTCTCTTATGCACCTCATCTTCTCTCTCTTCTATAGTCTCTTTCTTCTTGACAATCTATTTGTAATATATATAGACTATTCGAGCTCTTAAATATAACCAAATAAATAGTAACCATTTGATTAGGTGAGAGTGATTAATCATGAATGTTGATCTATTTAGTGATTGTAATAGGGAATATGAAGGAGGTGTTGGATGCTTTCTGAGTTTTTATGAGGGCATAACAAACTTATCTCCAAATATGAAGAGAAGAGCTAAAGGATAGAGATTTTACCTCTATCCAACTATCAATTGCTATCAAAGGGGTTGAGGCCCTTGCAATGTTTGCCAAGATAGCTACTATATGCATGCATTTAATAATTCTTTTGACCATCTCCACATGCTATAACAATATAAAAAAATGTCATATGGTAGCAAATAAGGTGTAAATGTGAGTATATGCAAGCCAATGCTAAGGGGCACACACACACACACACACACACACACACACACACACACACACACACACACACACACACACACACACACACACACACACACACACACACACACACACACACACACACACACACACACACCCCTCTATTGGTTGATATGTGTTTCTAATCACATATGCTAATACTGCCTATAATAATGTTGGTCATTTGCACCATCTTTTCCAATGGAAAAAAAGTGGTGTTGTGATCATGTTATTGTCAAAGACTATGGGAACTAAAGCTCTTAAAAGTAATATATTGTGAGACCATGTGACAAGAACTAGACCTCTTGCCAAAAGTTTAAGGGACACTCTGAGGGCTCCATATAGCATGGGCATGGGCTAGATTGGCACTCAAGCCATCAATTAGGGTAGTAAAATGGTGCTAAGCACTAGCCTAAAACTAATGCAAAGCATTGGTCTAACACTAGTGGAAAGCACTAAGAAAATCGTAGGCATACACACATACATACAAGTTGTTCAAAAGTAGAATGTAGGATATGACTTAAGCAAAACCTTGCACTCTTCCTACTATGTAATCTCTCTCTCTCTCTCTCTCTCTCTCTCTCTCTCATAAGGCTTATACAATCTGATCATGGTCTACTCCCTCCTCCCTCTCCACCCCTAATATGATGTGTTCTTTGAGAATGGTGAAATGCAATATATATTGTGTTTGACCCATTGACACTAATGTTAAAAGAGACATTTTATCCCTTGTTATTATTATTTGTAAAATGTTAGAGAATTTGATGTCCATGGTTTACAATAGTTTTTTTGTAAAGAATAATCTCAGGGGGTTTACTACATGTAAATCCTCTATATCACATCCACATAAGGCCTATTTCAAAATACCTTTATTTATAATTTTTTCCTAAATACCTATTCAATATGTGAATAAGCCCTTTATGTAACACCTTTCTGTATTTTAAGAATCCATTCTTTTGAACCCACATGATATGCTTACATACTCATGGGTGACCAACCCATGTGAATATTCACACCTCATTCACACTTTGCATTCATTTTTCTATGACTTGTTAGGATACACACTAATAAGTTGAAGTGACTACATAGTATACCAAGATAAGCACATGAGAAATAGATCTCAATCGCCTTTTTCTCAAAGCCTTGCACATTTTAATATTCTCATCACTTCATTAGACATTTATGTTGGGTGATGTTTTTCGAGGAGCTTGTTGAGATTTTTGAAGAAAGAAAATGACACTTGAAATAAGATGTTGAGGCAGCATTAGTAGAGTTTTAGGCTTACTTTCATGATCAATGTATTTGCTAGATTTGAATTACCAATGGGCATCAAAACTTGCTAATGATCATTGAGGCAAATATGCTTGCAAATATGTAATTATGCAAACTTCTCTACTCTTTCCAAAAAACCTTGGCATGTTCATCAAATAAGAAGATTTTGTCTTTTTCTTTTTGCTAGTGTTTATTTTTTGGTATAATAAATTAACTTCTATAAAAGTTATATTCTTTTGTCCTTCTAGGAATGAATACTTAACTAAGATTTTAGAGGTATATATTGGAGTTCAAGAATAATATAATGCATGCATGCATTAAAGAAGATTGATCCATTTTGATGATGTTATTTCCTCAAATCAAGCTCATACAAGTGAAGAGGCCATTAAAAGAAGTTACATCACAACTTTAATATTTAATTTTCTTTCATATTCATACTCACTCATGTGGAGCTTTGATACATATAACAAGTCAATTGGTCTTTTTGGTGTTACTTTGCTTAGTCTTGTCACTATCATCATAAAATTTAGTTTTCTAGCACGATACATTTGAGTATAAGTGGAATGACACATGTAACCACATTTTGTAAAATAAAGGCTTTTGGTACAAAGCTATGAGCAACTATAAAAAGGTAGAATAGAAAACTAGAAGTATTCAATAATAGTAGTCTTTGTGGTTTTGAGTAAATCAAGCTCATCTTCTTTGTAAAGTACAATATGCAAGCTTAAACTCTAAAAATATGAGGGCAATAGAACTCTATTTTCAAGATAGTCAATGGAAGTGAGTTTGTGAAAATTAGTATACACTTTCAAGAAGGAATTATGGCATGATGTAGAGTCTTAAGTTCTTGTATTTGCAAGTATGACTCATCTTTGGACACATATAGTCTACTAGCAACAACAAGTGTGATCTTTACGTCAATATCTAGTCCACTAGCAAGTATGATGTTTCAAGAATCTAATTAACCTTTAAATTTGAATGTTGGACCTATCAACATAACATGTTTAGAAGCATTATAATGCTATGTCAATTATTTATTAATATATCCATGGTTGATGAATTGCACCAAAAAAGCAAAAAATAGATTCTCTCTTGGTCATCATCTTGTTTAATATAGAAATCAAATGCTAAACTTCAATGTCTTGAAGTTTCATTCTTTTTCCAAGCACTTAGCTAAGCTCTTCTACCAAGTTTTCCTACCCAAGGCATGTAAGCTTGTTATGGCATCTAGTTTTTTCTTATAGTATTGGCTAGGGGGAATTCCTCTTTACCATTCTTTTTACCAAAATAAATTTCAATTGAAAAAAATTATTAAAAAAAATTCGTTCGAAAGGATAATCAATAGAGATATTTTTTTGGGGAACATTTGTTAGTTATTCGAAAAAACCCTGAATAATGGCCTATTATCTATGTACAAACCATTATTCATACCAAATAATGCTACCTAAAAATGACGTCCATGGATTAGAGAATGAGGAATTGTTGGAGGAGGATGGCTAAGCAAAAGAATCAAGGCAAGGCTAGTTTGGGCTAAAGTATATTTGGGTGACATGTGGGATTTCTTGGTATGGTTGATTTGACAAAGTAGTAATGCCATGAGGCCATTCAAGAAATTGGGATGGGGAAGAGGTGTGAGAGGCATGAATCAAAAGGAAATTGAGAGAATACTTATTCCTAAATTTTGCAAGATAGTACACATTTGAGAGTCATCATCAACATCCTTATGATAATTCATATGTATAGCACACTAAAAAACAATGTCAGATTTGTTGGAGATAATAAAATTTTGCATTGATTATATTAAGTCAAATGGATAGTTTGATACTTTCCATTTCAAGAAAGAGCTCATAACATTGAGTATATTAAGAAATTAAGTCCAATGGATAGTTTGATACTTTCTATTTCAGGAAAGAGCTCATAACATTGGAGTGCTAGATGTTTTATAGGAAATGAAGCAAACTATTTGGTTGCTATTTGCAAGTACTTAAAATCACTTGAAAAGATAGAAAGGAATATATTTCATTTTCAAGGATGAATGGGCATTCATCTCATCACTAGGTTTATCCAGCAATGATAAATAATATTGTCACACCCTCGGCCTTTAAGAAACCCACATGTGAAAGTCCATAAGGAGGAGGATTAACTAAGGATCCTAACCTTAGGGGGGAAAATTTTTGGAAATGAAGAAAGAACTAGTTGACGAACTATCATTATCACGGGCGTTGCAACCCTCTCGAAGCTATCGCTGACGATAGTCTTAGGCTATAGCCTTAGGCTATAAAGCCTTAGCCTAGGCTAATGCTTGTACCTTGATCTCCAGTTTTTGCCACACACACACACACACACACACACACACACACACACACACACACACACACACACACACACACACACACACACACACACACACACACACACACACACACACACACACACACACACACACACACACACAGAGGAGGTGGAGAAAGAGAAGAGAAGAGAAGAGGAGGAGAACATAAGAAGGTGGAGAAGAAGGGAAGTGAAGCAGGAGAAGAGAAGAGGTGGAGAAACACATGGGAGAGAAGGAGAAAAAGAAGGGAAGAGGCGGAGAGGAAGATAAGAAGATAACATGATGGGGGAGGAGACGAGAAGAGAGAGGAAGAGAGTGAAGAAGGAGAGAGAGAGAGAGAGAGAGAGAGAGAGAGAGAGAGCGAGAGAGAGAGAGAGAGAGAGAGAGAGAGAGAGAGAGAGTGTGTGTGTGTCAACATCAATCGTAAAAAAGAGTACCACTCTACATCACGAAAGACTTGTCTCTAGTTCTTTTCGCACAAAGAGAGAGAGAGAGAGAGAGAGAGAGAGAGAGAGAGAGAGAGAGAGAGAGAGAGAGAGAGAGAGAGAGAGAGAGGTGTGGAGAAAGAGAAGAGAATAGAAGAGAAGGAGAACAGAAGAAGGTGGAGAAGAAGTGAAGTGAAGGAGGAAAAGAGAAGAGGTGGAGAAACACATGGGAGAGGAGGAGAAAAAGAAGGGAAGAGGCGGAGAGGAAGATAAGAAAATAAGAGGATAGGGGAGGAGAGGAGGTGGAGAAGAGAAGAGAAGAGAAGAGGAGGAGAACATAAGAAGGTGGAGAAGAAGGGAAGTGAAGGAGGAGAAGAGAAGAGGTGGAGAAACACATGGAAGAGGAGGAGAAAAAGAAGGGAAGAGGTGGAGAGGAAGATAAAAAAATAACAGGACAGGGGAGGAGAGAGAGAGAGAGAGAGAGAGAGAGAGAGAGAGAGAGAGAGGTGGAGAAAGAGAAGAGAAGAGAAGAGAAGAGAAGAAAAGAAGGTGGAGAAGAAGGGAGGTGAAGGAGGAGAAGAGAAGAGGTTGAGAAACACATGGGAGAGGAGGAGAAAAAGAAGGGAAGAGGAGGAGAGGAAGATAAGAAAATAATAGGACAGGGGAGAAGACGAGAAGAGAGAGGAAGAGAGTGAAGAAGGGGGGAGAGAGAGAGAGAGGGAACGAGAGAGAGAGAGAGAGAGAGAGAGAGACAAAGTGTCAACATCAATCGCAAAAAAAGAGTACCACTCTGCATTGCGAAGAGTACCACTCTGTATCGCAAAAGACTCGTCTCCAGTTGTTTTCACAGAGAGAGTGTTGGATATGATCAATGCTCCACCCTCATTAGGTGCCACCAATGATCCATGGTGCTCAAAGTTGTAAGGTCCCCATTATGAGGAGAAGCCAAATGTGAGCCCTTGAATCCTGACTTGTATATTAGATGAGGTCTATGTAACCGGATAGCAAAAAGGTGACTGTTGTGGGTCTAATCTTTGGGTTAGACGGAGTGGTTAAGCTGGTAGCAACTCGAGGCGCATTGCATTGAGTTGCGGTGTAAGGGAGTTAAAATGGGCCTCTATTTTGGGGTCCAGGGGCTGCGGAAGCGGCCCCTGACTGGGGGGTCCCAGGGGGGCCAGCGGCCCCCTGGTGCGGGTCCGGGGGCAGCGCCCCCGGCTCGATGGTAAAGGGAATATTCCTTGGCCAACTAGTGGAGGCTCATATGGTCAAGCCGACCTAACAGCCTTCATGGGCTATAAAAGCTAAACCCCTTCATAGCCATCAATCACTCATCTTTCACCCAGTCAGAGTTGTTGTTCCAGCTAGCCTTAAGCTCTTCACCTATCTTCTGTCTAGATCGCCATCTAAGCTTCACACAGTGGAAGTGCATGGGTGGACAGAGCCATCTTTGTATCAGTTGTTTGGAGTTAAAGAATTTACTGATTCTCCTCTTATCTGTTGTGTACTCTCTATCTCTTTCTCAGATTTTGTTCGCTGCGCCGTGTAATGTTTTACATGGTATCAGAGCCCAGGGGGCTCTAGAGATCGGAGAGTGTGCAAGAGGAAAAGGCTTCAACATCAAAGAGAAACTATGTCGACTTCCGGAAGCAGTTCTGGCGCATCAGGAAGTGGTGTAGGAGGTGGTGCTGCTGTACTAGCTATTCAAACACTGAGGATTTGTCCACCAACCTTCAGCGAAGGCAAGTTAGATGGTAGAAACTACACCTTGTGGAAATTCAAAATTACAACTATCCTTGATTCTTATGAGCTTCTAGAGACTATGCTAGGGACTGACGCAGAACCACAGCCTACCCTTGACCCATCAAATCCTAGTGTGATGATTCCTCCGAATGCAGATCTTCTACGAGCTTGGAAACGAAGGAATGCAGATGCATTGTGTGCCTTAGTTACAAGCTGTTCATACAGTGTTCTGACTTTGATTCATAAAGTGTTTAGACTTTGATGGACTAGTAACTGCCCTTAATACTCACGTGAGACCTTAAGCTTTGATTTTTGAGGAGTTTTGTGCATTATTGATGGAGGAGGAGTTGAGGTTGAAAGCCCAAGAAGGAAGCAACAATGGAGATGTTGCATTCTCTAATGCAAAAGGCAAAGGTGGTTCCTCCACCAAAAATGATGGTGACAAAAAGAAGAAGGGCGGCAAGAAGAAGTTTCAAGGAGAGTGCTTCTACTGCAAGAAGAAAGGACATGCAATTTGCAGATTGTCGTGTCAAGAAGGCATATGAAAAGAATGGCACCCTTAAAAGTAAAGGGAAAGAGACAGCCAATACAGCTGAAGTAGAGTTGGAATTATTCATGGCGACCATTGAGGAAGTGTGCTCCTCGGCGCAAGAAGAATCTACCACTGACTCATGGGTGTTGGATAGTGGGGCCTCCTGTCACATGACCAACAAGAAAGGTCTATACAGTTCTATGCAGCCTCTATAAGAATCCATCACTGTGACGGTTGGAAATGATGCTAAATGCCCTGCTGCGGGCACAAGTACTATTTCTTTTGTTGCTGCAAATGGTGAAGTCAAAAAGCTTTCAAATGTGTTGTATGTTCCCGAAATCAGGAGAAATTTGTTATTAGTTGCTGCCATAACTGATCTTGGTCATGAAGTGAGGTTCAAGAAGACAGGTGCAGAAATTCTTGATAGTGCTGGCACAATTGTTGGCAAAGGAGAAAGAAGGAACAACCTGTATGAGCTAAGTGCTCTTACAGCCACCGCTGGAGTGGGTACAAGTAAGCTTTGGCATGAAAGGTTTGGACATATCGGATTTGCAGTGTTGAAGGAGATGCAAAAGCAAGGTATGGTTGCTCACCTACCTACAATAACTGAATTGAAGGAACCATGTGAAGCTTATATGATGGGAAAGCAATAGAGAAAGGCATTTCCACAAGAAAGAAAGAATAGAGCACAGGCTCCTCTAGAGTTGTTGCATGTTGACTTGTGTGGTAAGATGCCTACACAGGCCTTGGGGGAATCTTCTTATTTTATGTTGATTTTCGGTGACTATAGTAGGAAGATGTGGGTATACTTCCTTCGTGATAAGGTTGAAGCTTTTGGTAAGTTTAAAGAATGACTAAAACTTGTTGAGAATGAAACAGGGAAAAGTGTGAAGAAATTTAGAACAGATGGTGGTGGTGAGTTCAACTCAAAGGAGTTTGAAGGCTTTTGCAAGAGCAAAGGGATCAAGCGTCAATTGACGATGCCTCACACACCCCAGCAGAACGGTATTGTGGAACACAGGAATCACACCATTGTGGAGATGGCAAGATGCATGCTAAAGGGCAAGGGATTGCCTAACCATTTTTGGGCTGAAGCTGTTAATACTGTAGTCTACATTCTAAATCGGAGCTACACAAAGGCTCTCAAGGGAAAAACACGTCATGAGGCTTACACTGGTAAGAAACCATCTGTCTCACATTTCAGAATTTTTGGATGTGAATGTTATGCACATGTTCTAGATGAGAAGAGAAACAAGTTAAAACCAAAAAGTAGAAAATGTATCTTCTTGGGTTATAGTGATGAGCAGAAGGCTTACAAATTATATGATCAAGAGGCAAAGAAGATCATCACGAGCCGTGATGTGGTGTTCAAGGAGGAGCCACATATGGTGGAGGGGGAGAAGGCAAGTTCTTCCACTTTATCATCAAGTGAAGAAGTATCCCACTATCAACCTGTCCCGAGAGTTGTCCCTATCCTTAAGGAGGAGGAAGCATAATCTTTAGATGATGAGGAAAAAGTTCACCAACTTGACATCACCCCACCGGAAAAGCCATTGCCGCGCTGGGTGAAGCAGCTCTATGACCACAATAATCCTATGCCTGCATCTGTTGAGGAGAAGGCAGACGGACCAAGGAGTTCTTAGAGAATAGAGGAGCAAAGGAGGGCTTCTGCTCACATAGTCAATATGGCCTTGATGGTTGAGATTATGATGAGAGAAGTAAAGGAGCCAACTGACTTAGAAGAAGCACTTGCAGATCCATCATGGAAGACTGCTATGCAAGCAGAGTATGACAACATAGTGAAGAATGACACTTAGGAGCTAGTGGATCGACCAGCAAAGCAAAAGGTCCAAGTGGATCTGGAAGGTAAAGTACAAGGCTGATGGTACCTTAGAAAGGTACAAAGCTAGATTGGTTGCCCAAGGATTTTCACAAGTTGGAGGGTTTGATTTTCAAGAGTCATTTGCCCCAACTGCCAGAATGACCACTATTTGCACGGTACTTGCAGTGGCTGCCCACAAGAAGTGGCCAGTGTATCAAATGGATGTTAAGTCATCGTTCTTAAATGGTGACCTCAAGGAGGAGGTGTACGAGGCTCAACCACCAGGGTTTGAGGCCCCCCATTCTGAGAACAAAGTGTGTAAGCTGAAGAAGGCATTGTATGGGCTGAAACAAGCCCCCAGAGCATGGTATCAGCGTGGATAGATAAGTTCTTTTAAAACCTAAACTTCAAAAGATGTGCCTCAGATGCTAACTGGTATGTTTACAGGGATGGTAAAAAGTCTGTAGTGATTGTCCTATATGTGGACGACCTTCTTATTACAGGTGACTATGAAGATATGATCAACCAAACTCGAAAGGCTTTGAGTTCTGAGTTTGAAATGACAAACTTGGGCTTGCTGCACTATTGTTTGGGGATTGAAGTCTGGCAAGAGCCAGGAAAGATCGTCATCTCTCAGAAGAAGTATGCATGGGAGATCTTGAAGGCATTTGGCATGACCAAGTGCAAGGAGATAGCTACACCTATGGAGGTGAATGCAAAGTTATCTGTGGAGGATACATCAGCACTAGCAGACATTGAGAGGTATAGGAGGTTGGTCGGCGTCTGATCTACTTGTGTAACACTAGACCAGATATCAGTTTTGCTATTGGTGTTTTGAGCAGGTTCTCAAAAAAACCTCATGAGAGTCATTGGAAGGCCGGGATGCAGGTGCTCAGATACTTGAAAGAAACTCTTGACTATGTGTCACATATAGTTTCGGAACTTCTCTTGTGGAGAACTGTGACTCACATTGGGTAGGAGACATTGATTCCAGGAAGTTAGTTTTTGGTTATTGTTTCTCTTTTGGTTCATGAATTTTCTCTTGGATTAGTGAGAAGCAGCCAACAGTGGCATTGTCTTCTACTGAAGCAGAGTACCAGGCAGCTTGTTTTGCTGCATGTGAAGCCGTATGGTTGAGAAGGATTCTATGGCATATGGGAGTGCAGGATGAAGAACCAACTGTGCTGAGATGTGACAATCAGAGTTGCATCGCCATTGCCAAAAATCCAGTGTCTCATGCACGCACCAAACATATAGAGATCCCGTATCACTATGTGCGTGATTTGATGGAGGATGGGATAATGGAACTAGTCTACTATCCAACAGAGGAGAATGGAGCAGATATCTTCACCAAATCACTTACGAAGGATCTGCTTCAAGTTCATCTTTAGAGATTCCCCGAGGAGATAGTTCACCTATGGGTGGACATTGAGGGGGGGTGTTAGATATGATCAATGCCCCACCCTCATTAGGTGCCACCAATAATCCATGGTGCTCAAAGTTCTAAGGCCTCCATTATGAGGAGAAGCCAAATGTGAGCTTGGACATTGGTTGAGTCCTGACTTGTATATCAGATAAGGTCTATGTGACCGAATGGCAAAAAGGTGACCATTGTGGGTCTAATCTTTGGGTTAGACGGAGTGGTTAAGCTGGTAGCAACTTGAGGCGCATTGCATCGTGGCCCCTGGCTGGGGGGGGTCCCAGGGGGGCCAGCGGCCCCCCTGGCGGGGGTCCGGGGGCAGCACCCCCGGCCCGATGGTAAAGGGAATATTCCCTGGCCAACTAGTGGAGGCTCATATGGTCAGGCCGACCTAACAACCTTCGCGGGCTATAAAAGCTAAACCCCTTCATAGCCATCAATCACTCATCTTTCACCTAGTCAGATTTGTTGTTCCAGCTAGCCTTAAGCTCTTCACCTATCTTCTGTCTAGATCGCCATCTAAGCTTCACACAGTGGAAGCGCACGGGTGGACAGAGCCATCTTTGTATCAGTTGTTTGGAATTAAAGAATTTACTGATTCTCCTCTTATCTGTTGTGTACTCTCTATCTTTTTCTCAGATTTTGTTCTCTGCGTTGTGTAATATTTTACACACACACACACACACACACACACACAGAGAGAGAGAGAGAGAGAGAGAGAGAGAGAGAGAGAGAGAGAGAGAGAGAGAGAGAGAGAGAGAGAGAGAGAGAGAGAGAGAGAGAGAGAGAGAGAGAGAGAGAGAGAGAGAGAGAGAGAGAGAGAGAGAGAGAGAGAGAGGAGGTGGAGAAAGAGAAGAGAAGAGAAGAGGAGGAGAACATAAGAAGGTGGAGAAGAAGGGAAGTGAAGGAGGAGAAGAGAAGAGGTGGAGAAACACATGGGAGAGAAGGAGAAAAAGAAGGGAAGAGGCGGAGAGGAAGATAAGAAAATAATAGGACAGGGGAGGAGATGAGAAGAGAGAGGAAGAGAGTGAAGAAGGGGGAGAGAGAGAGAGAGAGAGAGAGAGAGAGAGAGAGAGAGAGAGAGAGAGAGAGAAAGAGAGAGGAGGTGGAGAAAGAGAAGAGAAGAGAAGAGGAGGAGAACATAAGAAGGTGGAGAAGAAGGGAAATGAAGGAGGAGAAGAGAAGAGGTGGAGAAACACATGGGAGAGGAGGAGAAAAACAAGGGAAGAGGTGGAGAGGAAGATAAGAAAATAGCAGGACACGGGAGGAGACGAGGAGAGAGAGAGAGAGAGAGAGAGAGAGAGAGAGAGAGAGAGAGAGAGAGAGAGAGAGAGAGAGAGAGAGAGAGAGAGAGAGAGAGAGAGAGAGAGAGAGAGAGAGAGAGAGTGTCAACATCAATTGCAAAAAAGAGTACCACTCTGCATCGCGAAGAGTACCACTTTGCATCACGAAAGACTTGTCTCCAGTTGTTTTGAGAGTGAGAGAGAGAGAGAGAGAGAGAGAGAGAGAGAGAGAGAGAGAGAGAGAGAGAGAGAGAGAGAGAGAGAGAGAGAGAGAGAGAGAGAGAGAGAGAGAGAGAGAGAGAGGGGAGGTGGAGAAAGAGAAGAGAATAGAATAGAAGAGGAGGAGAATAGAAGAAGGTGGAGAAGAAGGGAAGTGAAGGAGGAGAAGAAAAGAGGTGGAGAAACACATGGGAGAGGAGGAGAAAAAGAAGGGAAGAGGCAGAGAGGAAGATAAGAAAATAAGAGGATAGGGAAGGAGAGGAGAAGAGAGAGGAAGAGAGTGAAGAAGGAGAGAGAGAGAGAGAGAGAGAGAGAGAGAGAGAGAGAGAGAGAGAGAGAGAGAGAGAGACAAAGTGTCATCATCAATCGCAAAAGAGAATACCACTCTTGATCGTGAAAGACTTGTCTGCCTTTCATGCCTCTAGTGCACGTGGAACCCCTTCTCCTCCCTATGAAATCCCTATCTTGCAAGGAGCCCACCTAATCATTTAGAGCTCTAATCAAGACCAAGTTTGAAGCTTAGCCTATGTGGATCCCATTTTAAGGGAGGAGAGGAGAAGAGAGAGGAAGAGAGTAAAGAAGGAGAGAGAGAGAGAGAGAGAGAGAGAGTGTGTGTGTGTGTGTGTCATCATCAATCACAAAAGAGAGTACCACTTTGGATCGCGAAAGACTCGTCTAGTCTTCATGCCTCTAGTGCTCGTGGAAGCCCTTCTCCTCTCTATGAAATCCTTGTCTTGCAAGGAGCCCACCTAATTGTTTAGAGCTCTAATCAAGACCAAGTTCGAAGCTTAGCATATGCGGATCCCCTACTTGCAATGGCCTTGGAGAGACGGTATTTTGGAGCGAGTAGCGTGAGAGATTTGTCTACCCTTCATCCCTCTAGTGCATGTGGAACAAGCCCTTCTCCTCTTTATGAAATCCATGTCTCGCAAGGAGCCCACCTAATCGTTTAGAGCTCTAATCAAGACCAAGTTCGAAGCTTAACATATGTGGATCCCCTACTTGCAATGGCCCTAAAGAGACAGTATTTTGGAGCGAGTAGTGCGAGAGCTACGAATACGATAACGTATGTGGTCAACATGCCGTCATGTGCAACACGAAACCATGTTCCTTTATAGATTAACATTCATTTCATACATGATTAGACACATAAATAAAAGAGTTTCAATATTCAATGAAGAAGTAATAATTTAACAAAAATAGGAATTCAACAGAAAAGAAATGTAGAATAAGTAGGAGCTATTAATTTAGAGCTTTAAATTCTGAAAGGTAAGATAAATTGCATGGCATTACAATACATTGAATAAATTACCTCTAGTTGCTTAAAAACAAAATTGCACCAAGAATATTTCTTTTAGCATTTATAAATTATATAATGTAATTAAAAATAAAAATTCATTTAGAATAAATCTTTTAGCATTTATAAATAATGTAAATGTAAAAAAGTAAAAAGTACATAATATTTTTAATATTTATAAATTTTATAAGTGTTAAAAAAATATTGTATCAAGAGTATTTTTAAACATTTATAAGTTATGTAAATATAAGAAAAAGTGAAAATTATATCAACAATAATTCTTTTTGTATTTAAAAATCATATAAATATTAAAAAAAGTAAAAATTACATCAAGAATATTTCTTTTAGTCTTTATCACTTATGTGAATGTAAGAAAAAGCAAAAAATATATCAATAATATTTATTTTAGTATCTATAAATTACATAAATATAGAACATTATTCCCCTAGTATCTATAAATTTCATAAAAAAATAAAAACTATTTTTTCATAGTATTTATAATTCAATTAAAGTGAATCAAGATAATAAAAGTAAGTGATTAAAAATTATTGATTAGACATACTCTTTTAGACTAAAATTTCACAAGTATTAATTAAGTCAAAATTATGGCATACATAACTCATTAAAATTTATTAAATCAAATACATAACTATTTTTAAAAACTTAGGATATTCGAATCAAAATCACTTTGCCAACATGACAATGTGAAATAAGAGTCTTAGGTCATGAGATAACCAAAAGGACAATATAATTCTCCTTTGAGAAGAATAGAAAAATCTAAAATTCATAGAAAAACTACTTGCCTTGCTTAGTTGCCTAGTTTCCAAGGAAAGGTCATGATTTCAAGCTTCCAATTTAATTCCACAAATTAGGACAAATTTTAACTATTTTCAACCTATAGAAGTGTAGAAAAAATTTAAGACTTCTAATAAAGCCAAGTAACCAATCTTTAACAATGGTTACAAGAAAGATTGCGAACAAAGACTAATGATAACCAAGGAAAGCTCTAATGAAGGAAGATTAATCAAAAGTTAGATCTAAAAAATGAGGCTTAAAAAAGATAAATCTAAAGAAAAACTAGGAGAAATCCAAGAAGTTAGGAATATGGCTCTAAGTTGAAAAGAATTGCTCCTAAGTTAAGATCTTGCTCTGACCTCCCTATTTATATAAAAATATTGCTTGAGGAATATCTGCTTATGCTTATAACAGTGCATACAAGTTTAACTTGATGCACTTATGAAGTTAATTGAATTGAATAAAAATCATAATGTACAAAGTTTTGCAATAGAATGAAAAAGGAAAGCGCACTCTAGACCTCCCCTAAGGCTAGTTCTAGATCTCTTTTCTAAAGGGGATTAGCTTGCCACCTCAAAGTGTTCAGACTAACCCTGATGGTGAGAGATCACTTCATAGGGAGATTCTTGGGTAGGCCCATCCATACATTGATCGCATCTTTACAGAAGAGGAGCTACATGTGGCTAGTTGCATCAACTCCGGTGATTTTCTAATCGATGTCCTAACTTACATTACCCAAGTATGCATTAGTACTCGTAATCTTGATCGTCATGCCCACTTGGAATACAACCCTAATTTCTACGATTGGCTTCTGCCAAAGTAGATCGCACCATACTATGCTCAAATGTCTAATCCTAGGAAGGATTCTTCTCATGGGAGGGGGTAAGGTGAAGTAAGGTGAAATCAAGGAAAAGTGTCATAAAATCCTAGAAATGAATAGAACTACTCGAAGGAAAATTCTCTTTTTATGCTTAAAGCATGTTCTTATTTCCATAAAAGCATGATCAATCTCTGTTTATCTTCCAGCAAGAAAACGTCTTAAGAATACTAATGGTCAACCATGATATATGACAAGAACCTAAAATGGTAGGGAAAGATAAAGGTAGCAAGCTTCCATTCACAAAGGAAGAGCAAGCTAAGTATGGCTTGATGGTAGAAACGAGGGGCTACAGCAAGTTTAATTCAAGCATGCCATAAACCTAGAAGACGCCATCATGGAAGAACTACCCATAAAACAACTCGTGGACCAGTGTAGCTTATAGAAGTATGTGGAGAAGGTCGAAACCACAAAAAGTGTGCAAAATTTTTGAGGAGCTTCAATGCTGAAAGGAACTATGGCATAGTGACAATCAAGAAAGGGGAATAAGCCCACCAAGTGGAGGTGGAATTGAGCCCTGCGGTGGTGAAGGCCCTAGGTTTGACTAGTAGAACATAGCGACGCACAATGGATGGGATAAGCTTAGCAGATATCCCAAATCCTGAGATCAAGATGCATGCAAAGATGGTCCAATGCTCTCTTTTCCAGTCAAAGGTACAATGCCCTTATGAACAAAATCGGGGTGCTGCTATTGGAGAGCATCGCAGTAGGATCCCTAGATGAAATAGATTGGAACGCCTTCATACGAAAAACTATTAAAAGCTCAGCAAAAGATTTGACCACTGGTAGAGCCATGGTAGGAGGGGAATCCCCGGCCTCCACAGCAAGATCATCTCAAAAGAAGTCCTCCTCCAAGGCATCCACCATTAGGTTCAGTGGAATCCTAATGGCCATCATTTAGGAGGCCTTGAAGGACATAGAGGAAGGTGGAGAGGGAGTAGGGGAAACCCCTGATGGTTTGCCTCACCAGAAACATGTGCAGTTAAGTGAAAGGACTATAAGTGATAAGGAAGAGTAGGAGATGCAGTCCGGCTAAGGAGAGCCGAAGGTGCAGATGAAGGGAACCCCATCAAAGCTATAGAAGGAGACAAAAGAAACAATGACAAGGGAGGAATAGGTTGAGTTGAGGAAGGCCCAAAAAGAGTCCAAGAGGGCTGAAGATGAGAGAAAGGAAGATGAAGACCCAGGGCTCCAGAGAAATGGCCACCTTGAGCCCATGGCACGAAGGTGAAGTAAGCGGCATTGCTGAAGTAGCCCTGTTGCATCCCCTCCCTTTGACTCTCACACCTCAGGCCACCTCCACCACGTAGTAGCTAGCGTCTGCCATGGACACCACTCAGCTCATGTCCATGATGTAGTTCATGGTCACGAAAGTACAAGAAATGGTGCCAGGGGGGCAGGAGCCAAAAGGTTGGCTATGGCGGACACCGAGTCCAAGCAAGATCCAAAGCCTCAAAAGTTGGAAGCATCAACCACCATAGCACTGCCAATGATGCCCTCGGCTGTGGACTATGACACCTATGTGGTTTAACTCCTAGCCCAGCTAGAGAAGGCTAAGGAAGAGAAGAAGGCTGAAATTGTGGAACTAGAGGTTGAAAGAGAAGTTATTGTGGCCCTATGGCTAGAGATGACATGGCAAGCTACTGAGCATTAGAAAAGAAATTCAAAACCTGAAAGAGAAACTTGGTGCCAAAGAAAAGGAGGCACAAGAAAATGAAGATCGCCTAAGGCAAAGACTAGAGGATGAAGCCCAAGACCTGGTGGTGGAGCAGTGGGACCACAAGTCGCTCATCCAACAATATGCTAAGCTCTAGCAACAAATGGCGCAAGTGGAAGCTATGCATGTAGAACTACGAGAGAGCCCACAAGAAGGAGAGCAAGCATCATGGTAACGATGCCAAGAATAGGAGGATGCCCTAGTATTCTAGCTGTGGTCAGCAACGGAAGAGCAAGAAAGGCTAGAGAGAGAAATAGGAGCCATTTTGAAAATGAAGGAAGAGGCCATAGAAAAAGCCACAAGAAGCCTACAAGATGACCTAGAGAACACCTAGGAGGAGGTGGAGGTACTAATGGCCATAGCCATGACTGAAAGAAAGTTGCACCTCGCGGAGCTAGAAAGCTACACGCAAACTACTGAAGATCTATTGGAAAGGATCACAGAAGCCTACCAGCAGTACTCCGTGGGGCTGAGCAAGGTAGGAGGATAGCAGAAGAGTAGCTGAACCACTAGGATAAAGAGAATATCCAAATGATGGAAGTGTGGAATGAGCAGCAACAGTTGGTAATGATGCTGTCTCAGGAGATGGAGAGGGGTAAGGAAAACATGGAAGAAAAGTGACATCAGTGGGAGAGGTGCAATTTTGAAAGAGTGTGAGGACTGACAAAGCGCCTTGCAATATCGGAGTGTGAGAGGGTGCTCACAAAATCCAGAGCTGAGGCCACTAAAGCATGCTCCAACACATAGAGGCAAGCCTTTTTGAGCACTGTGCATCATGTCACACAAGTTGAAGGTGAGGATTCGGTGGAGAGAATGAAAAGGGAGTTGGAATTGACAACTAGAGCTTTAAGGTATGGCATGCAAGAGCGCACACTTCCAACCAGCACATGCATAACCAAGGAGTAGCAATGTAGCTACTTGCGACAAGCTGATCTCTCCACCGATGAGCTCAAGAAACTTGGATTCGAGGAACAATAGCAGTCCCATCCATCCCCAATCCAACTCACTATGGAACAAGACATCGAGGAAGGGCCAGACTTTGAGCAGGAATTTGAAGAAGAACTACAAATCAGAGAGCCCAGTCTGCCCTTACCTGATCTACCCCTAGAAGAGCTAGAGGGTGCCTAGGTTCCCAAGCACATTATTACTACAAGAATAAGAAGACGAGAACTTATGGAGCAAAAAGCAGAGGACGCAAGCATGGCCACATCATCTTCCTGATGAGCCCATGCTACCATGTGAGGATCACCACCCCGTCAACTAGCCACAGGAGCTCAGCTTCTTGATGAGCCCATGCCACCATGCGAGGATCACCACCTCGTTAGTTGGCCGCATGAACTAACTATCTAGAAAAAATGGGAGCTCCAATCCCGACCCTTCAATTTCTCCTTCCTCTACCCATGAGCCTTGGACCGAGTCTTACCCCTAGAGGTAGTGGAAAGAATCATTCATTTGGGCAATACTCTAGTGAACTGATGGATCGAGGAGTGGAGCATTATAATCACACAATGGAGGTTGGAGCCCATGGACTAATGGAAAGACAAGGTCTATTAGGTTTCCAAAACCGTCCAAGGCTATGAGTCACAGCCAAAGTGGTAGAGGAGGATTTGGGACACTAATTTTAATGCATGGATGGTCTTCTACAATATGCTACAGGAAGAATGGAATGATCCCATCTACATGCCCTACCCTCATAGACATGGAATGGATTACGATAGGGGGTTGCATAGTAGGTACGACTTTCCAAAGATCTACAATGTCAATGCAGAAACTCCCGAGGAATGCATGACCTTTAGAGCAGGGGACTTGCACCCTTCCATTAACCGCTTCCTTGAGGATTTCTCTTCCTGCCGAGACCCAACCTTCATAACCACTTGTAATTACCTTAGGATCATTAGGTTTCTGCTTAAAAAAAAGCCAACAATTGAGGAAGCCCACCTTCCTCCACTCTTTTTTGACATTAACATAGGAATAGATAGTTGTGCTATGGCTAGGCTCATGATGAGGGCAACCCTCCTTCCCTTGTTTTGTATGAGGATCCTTGAAGACATGAACAATAGCTGCTTTACAAGGTGCAACCATCCTTTCTTGTAAACCACACCTCTCAATGTGAAGGCTAACATCAAGGAATACCTGCAGAGCTGTGCCTTTTTGACTAAATCCCTAAGGCCACCTCACGACTTGCATCCGAGGAAGATTAGGGTGGAGCCTGAGAGCACCCCTTGCATCCAAATCTACATACTTTTTATAAAAAAATTGGCAACACTAAACCCCCCAAAAAGAAGCACCTTGCATGCCACAATCTCTGCACCTAGAGTTTCCATACCTATCCCCGTCCCTCACGACACATGCTTAGGGCATAGCAAAAGCAGGACACACCTATGGAGGTAACACTTGCCTATGGCTAGACATGTCACCCTAAGCTCCATGCACTGCACCTTCCGTATGCACCAACCAGGTTCTCAAGTGTGGGACATCACTGAGGGTTTGACCAAAAGTTAGACCTATCTCCCAGTTCCACAAGCATCGGCACCATGCACTCCATGGTCAGGCAGACACACTTCATGTAGTGCACCTTCTTTTCTTTTTAGGTACAAACAAAGGGCCCAATAGGCAACTCCAAAGACCCCATCATCCATGCAATGTACTCCCCATATTATGCGACATGTCACCATGCAGCCACAACAAAGCAAGGGGCAGACGCAACAACCCTAGTCAAAAAGTGAATGAAGAAGCTCATTTAGAACAATGCCGAAGAAGGCAGCCATGGAGGGGCAACCAACGGATCTGTCCAACTTTATCTTCAATTTCAAAAATGGATCTGAATATCTATCTCTCTTCACACAAGGATCCATCCAAATTTATCTTCAAATTCAAAGGCATAAATCCCTCCAACACACCTTCCACAAGGGCTTATACAAGGGCCTTTCAAGTTCCATAAATCCCTCCAAAGGTCCATAAATTCCTTCAACACCAGGGCTCATTCCCAACTCAAGGGCTTTCCAATTCCATAAATCCCTCTATCACGGCTTATATACAAACTCAAAAAGCATTTGTTTTCCCCAGCAACACTGTTCGACTTACCGCCCAGGAAGTGCCATGGGACTGGCACTCAGCTAGGAGGGGGGTAATGTTAACCCTCAGACAAACAAGGTGGAAAATCCAAAAAATCAAAAGAAAAGACAAGGACAAGGCAAAAGTGGAATGGAAGATGAAGGCATGCCAAGAAAAATATGGAAACATAAGAAGTGCAGAAAAATCCTAAATCAAGGAGAAAGGCGCACAAGAAAAAGCACAAGTCAATACTTTTGTGAAAGAGTGCAAGGCACATTGTGATTTATTTTAAGAGCACTCCATGCAAATTGTAAAGGTAGATGGGCGGTAGGAAGGAAGCTAAGAAGATAGGAGGACAATGGGAAAAAGGACCTAGGCCATGGCCGACCATGTAAAAAAGGGGATAAGGGGATGACCACCCAAAAGGGATTTGAGGCTTTGTATATAAAGTTCAAAAAGTGAATGAAAGCTCATTCTTTGGTGCATGGCAAAGTGAATTATTATTCTTATTCTCTTCCTCTCTTGTCTTGCTTGCTTGTGAGTGCTTGAGGGAGGGAGTGTGAGGGAGTGAGAGAGTGAGCTTGTGAGAGTGAGGGATCTTGGAGGTGAAGCTCTCCACCATCCTCTCTTGTCTTCTTCTCTTCTATTCTCTCGTCTCACATGTGGCTATGGAGGATGGAGCTTCGAGGAAGAGGCATGAGGATGCTTGAGCTCGCATCATGAATCGTGAAGGTATCTGAGTACTCAAGAGAGGAAGCAACTCAATCGGGCATCAAGGTAAGCTCACTATACTTGTAGAGAGGGATAGTGTATCAGCTGTGTGAGAGGTAGCCATTAGTGCTCGTTTGAAATGCTTGAACAATAAGCAATCTGTGGGTCTTGGCGGTTGAGCTTGTGCATGCCTCTTACAAGATCAATGTACTCATACTCCCTATTTTTTCTCTCTCTCCTTGAACTAAGTGTGATACGAGTTGGCTTTGATTCATCAAGCAATCTAGCACAAGTGGTTGCTCAAAGGCTGATGCTAGTCCCAAATAGGAGACCTTAGCTTACTTAGAAACTCAAATTCAGGTCAATTCTTGTGGGAATGACCAAGACTTTACATTGCAAAGTGGGCTTGAGAGAGTCTAAGCAATAAACCTCATGTTATTTGAAAGAGTACCAAGTGACATTGCTTAGAAAATCATATCAATGGACTACTAAATCGTGCCACTAAGGATGTCTCAAGTGGGCACGTTACATGTGATATCAGAGCGAAATGGAATTAACATATAGAAAGATTTGTTTGTAACCTTTTTTAAGAAAACATTCGATACAAAGATGATCACCCTCTTACTGTCAAGGGAATCCCTTTCAGAATAATAAAGGTTGGCAAATATTCTTGGTATTTTGAGCAATGTTTACCTCAACAATGCACTCTCTTGATTCTAATTGGTGGGATCGCTTCATGAGGATATTGAAGAGTATGTGCAATCCTTCACCACTATATTGAGAATGTCGGTGGACGCAAAGCAAAGTCTCTTTCTTCATCAATATTGATCGCCTTGCCTACCTTCAAAAAAATATTAAGAAAATCAGGTGGATGGAAGACCTTAAGCTTGTCAAGCTATTCATCTTCAAAGAATCACCTAAATCCCATCCTCAACATAGGTGGAGAATAGATTCGCCAAAACCATAATCTTTACGATCAAGTGCTCTATATTCTCCTAGCTAAGTGCATTGCCATTTTAGGGTGCTCTCACCATTATCTTTATATTCACAAAAACCATTATCTTTATGATCAAGGATTAGGGTTGAAAAACATTAAAAACTGCACTTTTGTTAATCCATGGATTAAGGAAAGGGCCAAAGAGATTTTGCCACATGGACAAAAATATGGTATTTTTGTCTCCTTTGCTTTTGAGATAGTAGAGTTCATTTTGTGGTTCTCCCCTCCTATTTAGCCAAAATCTTCAAACTTTGATAAGTTTTGGTAGTCCCAATGGCCCCTGTTAACTAATAAAAGCTATCAAAACCTCTAATGAAGACATGACAAAGTTAAGTTAATTAAGACCATTTTGAAAATCGAGAGTTTAATTTGTCTCCTTGAACTTTCTCTTTAGGTTTCTTTCTCTGCACATTGTCTGCATACACGTTGTCTTTTACATGGCATTCACAAGGCGTCCTTCTCATTCCATAAACTCTTGCACCATGTATAGCAAGAGTGTAAATGGAGACTGGGAGCCCAAAATATTTACTATAAATGATTGGGTTACAATGCTACCATATTGCAGGGGCTCTCACAAAGTGAAAAAAACAAAACAAGGGGATATCAAATATCATTGGAAGGGATGTATCTTTGCCTTCAAAACCACGCCTCAAGGACGGTTTTCTTTGATGCAACATGTTTACATGGCTAGAGATATGCACTTGGCTCCATAGGAATGTTTTTCCCAGCAAGCACACCGTAAGTTTGAGTTGTCAGGTTTATGTGAGTATATGATTTTGTTTGAAGCATATGCTAAATAATGGATTGTTGGTTGTAGATATCTTTCCATCAACAAGTTTCGAGTGGCAACTTGTGGACAGCCTCAGCAGAACATTCCATGCCATTTATTGGAAAGTCAAGGAATCTGACCACAAAGGTGACTTTATAAGGTGCAATGTGTGCCCTCAATCATTGGGTTTATCCTATAATATATCTTGACAATCTCTTATCATAGGTTTTGATTATAGAAGATACAAACTTAGAATGGGTGCTTGGGTTTCTTTAGATTCAGATATTGATTGTAAGACATTGAAACTTACAGTACAAGTTACCGCACAAGAAGTAAAGGAGGTGAACATTACTTCAAAGTGGAGTCTTAAGGATGTAAGAGACACCTTGGAGTTTCTAGAGAATGTTACTCTTGGATATAAGTTCAAGGTAAATGGTACTGTAATTGGAAAAAGAGTTGAGAGCTCTGTATCATGTATGAGTTGTTTGTCTCCTAGTGTTGTGAGTTTCAGACCATAAATATGCATGTATAAATAATTTTGAATCTTTCTTTTGCTCACAAATATTGTTGCCAGAAACATAGAATTATACACATTGATAAGTACCATTTAAAAAAATCTTGGTATAAGCTTTGCAGTGATTCTATGAATAATAAATTGTCATTTGTGGACCAAAATGATTTCATTATATCATGAGTTACAAAATTGCAGTACAACTTAATAGGAAAGACTTGGTACAAGCTTTACAATTCTCTATGATTCTATGAACAGAAAATCATCTTTCATGGGTAAGATCAAAATGACATATCATTACATTTTGGGTTAGAATATTGTACTATAGATGTATACACAAGGGGAATGTTACTTTAGTAGTACAAATAGACAAACTGATAATTATAAGGCTATTCTTTAGCTTCTCTTTGATCTTTGGCTTTTCCATCCTTAGGCTGTTCTTTAGCTTCTTCATCCTTAAGACTTCTCTCTTTCTTTGGAAAAGTTGCTTCATCTTCCATACTTTCATCCGACATCGTTAATTTCCTCTCAGCAGGTGTTTTCCTTGGTCGCTAGAAGAACTTAATTACCTTAGGCACTCTTTTCTCCTTGGGATTTAGAGGGGATGGACTAAATTTCAATGGAGAAAGCTTACACATGCCCTTCATTTTGGGCCCCTTTTATTTGGACCTTGGAGACTTCTTTTTCTTGATGGTTGCCATTTTCTTGCCTTTGTCCTTCATTGTTGCCTGTCCTTTGGAATTTTTAGCTGGGAGAGGGGAATCTCGGTCCACCAGTGTAATTGCCCTATCTAAAACTAGTTTAATACACCTCTCTCGTATCCACCACATATATGACTCAGGGTAGTCTCTGCACTGTAACAAAGCACACAAGTTATTTGAAGTAGCAAGAGGCCTTCACTATAAAAAAGATAAAGCATAGGAAACTTACATTCACCCCTCTACATTCAGTAACTTTGAATCTATTATCCTCGAAGCATTTGAAACCACTCTCCATCCACAACTATGTACGTCATTTTGCAATGGGACCTCTTGAAGCAGAAACTTGAAAGGTCTCTGAGGAGCAACAATGCTTTGAAAGTTGATGTCCAAGTGAGTAGTAACAAGTCTAGCAGCACTACACATATTAACTTATTAGCAAATACTATAAACTTTATCCAATAAAATATAAAATCAAGAGTGTCTATTGATAATACATATTTGATTGGCCATGGATTCCTGAAAGAGAATTCATAAAAATGACCTCTCTTGCAGGAATGTCGATATAGATTAGGCTCCAGTGTCCTCTACAAACCAAAACACAAGTGAGAAATAACCTTAAAGACAAATCATCAAGAGATAGAATGTTGAAGAAAGTACCTTTCAATATATGGAAAAAAAATATAATGGTTTGTGACACTATCAAAGTCCTTAAAAAACCTTTCCATATTTGAATCAAATTTTGAAAACAAATCCATAGACAGAAGTGGATCTATAACAAATATACCCTTAGTAATATCAATGCTAAGAGAAGCAACATATGCCCTGTATACAAAGTAGAGAATGACTGCAACATAAGGACCCTTGGAAAAATTCATTATAAATAAAGAGAAGAAAAAGACCTTACCTCAAACAACAATAAACTACTGAATCTATTAGTCGAGTATCCTTTTTCTCAAATAGGATCTTATCCTCTGGAGAAATGCTGAGGTAGTCTTCTTTCTCAGGACTAACAAAAACATTCATGACCATTTGGCTGTACACTTTGCCCATCCTCTTGTAGTTCACTTGGCCAAGAGACAAAATCTTTCTCTGACAAATCAAATCCTCATTTTCTATTACCTCTTTCCTTTTCTCCTCCAAGACAACCTCCTACTCACTTGCAACCCTTGTAGGATACAAATGGGTAACCTCTTCAATCTTGGGTGTTGGTGGCTCTTTCTGATTTCTCCTAGGTGGAACATTGAGGATTTCAAATGCCTTTTGATCAATTGATGGAAGAGGCTTCAAAACTTTGTCAAACCTATATTTGAGTTTGCTAACCATACTAAAGTCTTTATTCATTAATGTAATTCGATGTGCATGGGCAGCTGGAATATAAGCATCATTCATAAAATCTATTAGAAAATCCTTTGCTGCCTCTTGCAAGCATAGTAGGGTAGACAACTGCCATCTCTTGTTGAGGTCATCCACAGAAGAAATAGAGGACAATCTATCAGATATCTCCTTGACTAGTCTAAAAAATGTAGCCTTAGGAATGAGGTGGCTAGTTGACTTTTGAGCTTTCCTTATCTCTGCAAAACATCTTTGCATGTAAAACCATCTTGACTTTCTCTTTTTCCTCACAGGGGCTTCCTTTGGAATCTGAGAGTGAGGAGAAGCTGAGGGCTCAAACTCACTAGATAACTTGTTCTCTGAGGATTCACCTGAACAAACTTTACCAGCTGGTGTAATAGGGACAACAATTTCTTCAATTGTCTCCTCAACAATTAGCTCAGGACCTTCTTCAAAAGATTTCTTCACCAAGACCTTCCTTGCAGTTTTTTTTTGTCCTAGCCATTGAGACCCACACGGCACGATAAGGAAGATAAACACAAAGACAACAGACTCCCATCGCGACCGTAACAGAGACTAGATGGAAGCCTTGAACTTCTTCTCGCTTTGCAATAAAGGCACGACCAATACAACACGATAGAGAAAATTTGAGTTTTTTCTTTGCTCTAATCGCTTCGTATTGGCAGATTTTTACATAATCGAAAGCACGAGTTCCCCGGTCGTAGTAGTGAAGTCCGATACAATGTGATTGAGGATGTTGCAAAAGTGCTGATGAATGATATTGCGCTATTTTGGAGATTTGAGGACCATACATTACAATGAAGGTTCTTGCTTAAGCTACCGAAGTATTCTATCACGTTGTTTTAGAGAATTCAATAGCTTTGGACATCACTAACGTTAGACGTATGGCACCTCTGTCGGTTGGATACGTCAGAGCTGTTGGATGAATGGCAATCGTGATGTAAGGTGTGAAATCACGTTCACGCCAACTGAGAAGTTCTTATATACTCACGGGTGCTGATCTCCATGTGTCATATTCTCATTGGTCACTTGATTAGGGTTTCTGAAATATTCCTTGTTCCTGCCCTTGCGCCTATTTAAGGAAACCTAAATTTTTTTGCGCACTTTTCTTCTCCATTTCCTCGTGTGTCGAACTGTCTCCGTCACCCCCTCCATCAACCCCTGCATCACCCCCTCTGTCTCCTTGTTCATCAATGACCCCCTATGTCACCCCCTACATCACCTCCCCCATCACCCCCTCCATCACCTCCTGCATCACCCCCTCCGTCACCCCTCGCATCCCTCCATCACCCCGCGTCCATACTCCGTCACCCCCCTCCGTCTTCAATCTCCATGTCACCCCCCTCCGTCAAGATCATCCTCACCGTAGGCACAATAATATCATGTTGTATCCCTAGCTTGTCCTATTCCTATATCATCCAACACAGTGCGAGAGGATAAATATAAAGCTTTTGATTTTCTTCCTATCGTGTCGTATTGCTAACTCATCTACCACTCGTTTTCCTACTCTAGTAGAAATGACACGATATTGGTGTTTGGAGAGTCCGAAAGGCTCTCATTTGTGTCGTATTCCTAGATCTTGCAACATGGAGTGAGTGCACCACTTCAAAAGGCTTATACCTTGATATTCGTGTTGTATAGGCAAGCAGTCTTGAGCTATTGAATCTCAAGAAGATGTCTAGTACAGAGATGTCACACATGTCTGCCTCCACATCTATAAAGAGGAAAAGAATCCTTGAGTCCACAATGACAAAGGAATCAGTTGCCTCAGATGTTTCAATAGCATCTCATATGTCTGTGGCAACTGAAGGTTCGAGCAAGGTTTCAAAGAAGGGAAAGGCTTCAAAGTCTCCTTTGAGGATCCCAGGGTTGTCTCAAATTACAGATGTTACAGTCTCTGAGAAGCTTTTGGATTTTCTCATAGAAAACAATATTGACATTGGTTTCTATCCAATAACTAGGGAGATTTTAAATCCGGGTGGGACCTTGATCAAGTTCTCAATTTCTCAAATGAGTTTATCAAGGAAGATTTTGCAAAGTTTGAAGAGTTGGCATAACATGTTGTTCAGTTAGATTCCAAGGAGTATGTTCACACCCCAGTTGGAAGGTCATGCACTGAGAAGTCCTTGTTTACCAAGAAATGTGGTTATCATTCTCTTGATAGATTTTATGCACCTGAGTTATGTTGTTTACACCCAAAAAATTCAAGCTTATGCTTAAGTCTACTGCATTCATTGTATTTGCCCTTGTGAAATACTCTCTAAGATTTGATGAAAAGCATAAAGAAACCTCAAAATTATCTAGTTTTTGCCTTCTTAAAGAGATTGTAGATGAAGTTGATGTTGAGGAGCAACTAGACACTCAGATGGAAGCATTAGTTGCAAAGGACCTAGATGTTGTTGAATTCAGAGCAGAGACACTAAATGAAGAGACCACTATAGAGGTTGATGAGCCATCTGCTACTCCTTCAAGCCTTCTTATTGTTCCATCTTTGCCTACTTTCCCAATTAAAGACAAGGAGTATATATTATTTTTTTATCTCCAAATTCTTTTCAATTTGAGATAAGATTATTTCTTGGCAATTATTGCAGAGGCATCTGTAGATGCAAAAGGCATAGTGGATGTTGAAAATGAGTCCAAGGAGGACTTACTCAATTTAGATACTCAAATGTCTGATGATAAGTTTATAGATGCATCGAATGTTTTTTCCTATGTTTAAGCAAGGTTAAAGATGCTGAGAAAGAGTTACAAGTTGCTGACAAAGAAATTGACCAATTTCAAGAGAAGCTTGGAATCTCCAATTTCGAAAGGGAGGAGTCAGAATATGTAAAGGAGCTCAAGGATGTCAAGGAGACATCAATTAGCTTATGGAATCCAAGCAAACTTGAGAATGATGAAAATCAAATGGTAATGCATTCTTTTGTTTTTGTGGAACCACATACATATTTTCATTTTTCTCATTCTGACTGTTGCTTTTATAGTTGGAGATTGCAGATGAGGATAATTTCTTGTAAATATCCAAAGGATCGAGAGTTGGTGGTAGTTCCCTAAAGGATGTTGCACTTGGGCATTATATATCGAAGATTAATCCCAATATTCTATTGGTTTTGCATAGCACTTTCTCATAGGAGGACTCATGGCCAATTGTCTCTGTTAAAGCACTTACAAGGATTCTTGGATACTCAAGTTTGTAGTACAATGCACACAAAGTTATGGTTTTGGAAAAGAAAACAGCCATCCAAATATTTGGTTATGGTCCCAGTTTCTCTGCCTCTAGGGTTGGATACTTCCTGGCATACTCATCTTATATTTTAGCAGTAAACAAAATAGAGATCAAATCCATAGCTGGAGACAAGAGAAGAAAGTTTTTACGTTATAGAGGAAAAATGCCTGAGGAGGAAAAGGATGTAAAGGCTCTTAAAAGCTAGCCATGTATATAATATTTTGAAAATAGTATCGGTATTTTAGATTCCACCACATTTATTGTGTTCTCGATCTTTGAAGTTGTCTTTGAAAAAACCAATTGAATAACTCCTAAAGGGCATTGGTTTTTGTTTCTCCTCCTCCATGTTTGGTGCTCCGAAAGAAACACATACGTGCTTGGTAATGAGATTTCTCCATACCTTGGCTACTGTAAGTTACTAGGGGCCCTTGCTCTTCCACAAAATAAGGCCCATGAACAAGAAGAATATGCTGTGACAACCCAACAATAAATAATCAGTTTAAATCATTAAACCTTGTTTTCAAAGCAAAAAGGTTCAAATTTATGTCTATCTTACCAAGTAGAAAGTAATATCCTTTTCTCCCTAAGCTTCCTTAATTACTTCAACAAGATTCACAATTGAATGTTTGTACTATTTTGAATAGTTAGATGTTATCTTTTGTTCCCTAAGCATTTTTAAAAATATGTCAAGGTGTCTCCAAATCTCCATTCATGTAGAAATGCAATTCGTGGTGTGCTATAGCCACATTTGTTGTGATTGCACACAACTCTCTCCAGCACTCCCACAATGCTTTCATTTGTTTACCAGTATGATTTCTTAGAAACCGTCTAGCTTTTGCACCCCCCATAGAGACATTTTCTAAGACCTCTCTTGTTTTCCCTGAGGCTTTTGGAGTGAACTTGACCTCCATGAAGATCCATTTTTTACAATAAAGCCTCACATTTATAAATACAGTCATCTGACAAATATACTGGTTTTATTGAATATGCATAGTCAAGATGAAATCTAAGCAACTTATCAATTATTCTAATCTCTACATGTAATGTACAAATATGAACGTTCCTTAGAGAGACTGAGAGAATTGGATTCCACAAGCCATCCACGTTTTTCAACTTGCTCAAATCTATAGAGTTTCGAGTCAGGGCTCTTCTTGCTGGCTGCAAAGTACTCCATTCTTTGGATCCCAAACTCTCCATGTAATAAATACAATGATATTTTGCATTGGCCCCATTACTTAATCCAAGCATACTTTTGATACTTTTAAAGTCAAAACTCATATGCCATTCAACATTAAAACTACCAACACCATTGACTATCAACATTTCACCTTCACTTTGAGACTTTATAATATCAGCAATACTTGTATGAGAGAATAACCATTTCAAGATTTCATGACTTTCAGTTGGTACTTGGGCCGTACCAATCCACCAAAGCTCCATCTCGGATTGTATCTTAAATTGTTGTTCTTGCCCCCTACCAGTACTGTAATCCAATGCCATGCTCATGATACAGATGCTGACTCTTTCTATCTTTTGTCCCTTTTGAATCTGTGCTTCATCCAATTTTAGTGCGAACTTAAAAATACCACCACATTCTTGGACAATAAATTTATACATATGGACCATTGCAATCTGGACTCTTTTAAGATCAATCCAAATATTATTAAATGTGTTGTATTCAAAAAAGGCATTTTTTAATGTTTTTCATAGGGCACAGATTCTTCTATATGGATATACTCTCCAAAAACATCTGGAATCCTACGATTCATAGCTGTCCTAGCAATTGAAACTGCAAGAGGCCGAGGCAACCCAAATGCACTTATTCTATGACATTTAAGATTTGTAAACCACAATTTAGAGAGAGCACGATAACCTCTATGGCTGATACCCATACTGTCACATGTCTCCACTATTTCATTTGGTTTAACTGTTTCTTTTAAATCTTTCACTAACTCTTTCAAAGTTTGGCTTCTCAAGTCTACATTTTCAGGTGATTTAAGAATCCTTATAATGTCCTTCTTTGTCATGGTTTCTTTAATAAGCTTAATCCTCTCATCATTCTCTCGAATATTAATACCTAAAATATTAGAGACACATCTCTTTGCAAGATTTAGTCTCCTTTTCTTCACCCAACTACACAAGTCCATTATATTTTTAAGTGGTATTTTTCTCTGTCTAAATCCTATTGGAGTTTCTTTCAAGCGCAATAATTTTTCTTGCAATGAATGATTCAAGTTTTCTAGATTATCAACCTTGTCTGTTAGCTTAGAAATAGTTTTTTGTGCCAATGCTAATGCTTCCTTCATTTCATGCATTTGCTCTCTAAATGTAAAAGATGTAGACCTCATGCAATAGCCAAGAATCCCATCACAACCATCTCCAACATACCTTATGAAGTCGTGAATATTGTAAAAAGGAGGATGTTTACCTATAGAAGGGTCTAGAGGATAAAATTTTCCATCCATCCATAAGTCTACATGCTTCTTTCCTTATAATCGCAACCCGTTAGCTTCATCCTTGTCCAACAATGCTCGATGGTGTATACTCCAAGATGAGTAGATAGGATCTAATTGAATAGTAAGTTTATATTTGCATGGTGGGGCTACACTTGTATTGCTAGAAGAGGTACGTGTAAACATTTTGGTAGGGAACCCTAAACATGGCAACAATATCACAGAGAAGGAAATAGAACCACAGGAAAGAGAAGTGTAAAAAATGAACATCGAGGAATAAACGAATGACGTCTTTTGGTTCAAAAATTCAAAAATACAAGATTTTGCAATTTCCAAGAGAATAAGACTGAAAAGGTAACACTTAACGTCCATTAAAGATTGATGATCTTTAATACCCGACCTCTTAAATGAATCATACATTCTCTCATTAATCATATTCATGCAGCCAAAGTTGGAGGGTTTTTCTCTTCTAAACCTCTTCTAATTAGCAACTTAATCATTTTCTTACGAGTGCCATTTTGAAATGTTTTTGGCCCTAATGATACTCTATATTCTCCTAACCGAGCACATTGCTATTTTAGGGCACTCTCATCATCACAATTATTGTAACGATGATTTTCCAAATCTCCTCCAAAAGTACAAAACTATTTATGTATCTGAGTTTCACAAGTAGAATTATTGTAACTCAAAAATCATGCTAGCTTGATTCCAATTATCTACTTGATGCAATAAGGAAATTTGGTTAGCCCTATTGCGAGCCATGAATAAAAAAAGGGTCTCAAATTTTTTGCAAGATTGTATACTTTGTACTAATCGTATAGTATAAATTTAAAATTTGTGGATTCAAGTATTGAAAAATCTTAAAGAGAGGTGAATATTGTAATCATTCAAGATATGCAACTAATCTTGCACATGTAACAAAACCAATGTATTATGCTTTCATGCCTATGCTTACCTCGACTGAATTACAAGAGAAGAAATTCCTTCTCAAGAAAATCAAACTACTTAAGTTTGATGGCAATGAAAAGGACGTCGAGTCTAAAGCATAAATTTGGATTGAATCTATGGAGGAGTACTTCACTGATGTAGGTACTACTTCTCCAAATCAGGTGATGATAGCTAAACTAAAGTTAATACGAACATTTTAACTCCTTAGCAAAGAGTCTATGCTGTCTAAGTACATCAAATACCTACCTTATGTGCAATATATGAGCTTCCAACGAACGGTTGTAGATGAGAATGTCATAAAAAAATACCAATACAAATCTGAATAAAAATGGCTGAAGTATTTTATTCATTAGGCTATAAAAAGTGGCGAGTACATTTGTCAAACCAAAGGGCACAACCAAGAAGTGATAAATCCCATGATCAGTCCTAAATGTTATCTTAATCTCATCCCCTTCACACATGCGTATCTGATGGTAACCAGATCTCAAATCAATCTATGTGAAATATTAAGCCCCTTTCAGCTCATCTAACAAGTCATCCACCTTGGGGATAGGGTATTTGTTCTTCACGGTGATCTTGTTTAAATCTCTATAGTCTATGCACATTCTAAATGAGCCATCTTTCTTTTTGACCGGCAAGACAGGTGATGCATAGGGAGATGACCTGGGCTCTATGAAACCCATTTCATATAAATCCTTGACCTACTTGGGTACTTCTTCTCTTTCACATTTGGACAACCTGTTAGGAGGCTTATTCACCGGCTTTGAGTGTGGTTCCAAATCAATGGATGGTGAATCGCTCTCTTGGGAGGTAGTGCTGTAGGTAGCTGAAACAAAACACTGTACTTGTCAAGAAGAGCCTTTAAAGCTGAATTATCTTGCACATTGCTGGACTGATCTATATTTTCCTATTTAACTGCAATACACAAATCTGAGAGCATTTCTTGAACTCTTTCTTAAGTTGTTTGGTTGTAATGATCTAAAATTCACGGTTGTTTTGAATTCCTTGCAAGTAAACAACATTAGGAAAAAATGAACTCACAAATGGGCCTTTTAGTCCCCCTCTCTCTCCTCCTTAAAACAAGGAAAAAAGGAGAGAAGAATAGTAAAATAATCATCTTCTCTCTCCACTTTTGCAATCTCATTTTGCATTTTTTATATTATCTACAAAGATATACTCAGATTCCTTCTCTCTTCTCATTCAAGAAGACTTTTTCAACCAAATTTTATATTAAAAAATGAGTTAGTTACGGGAATGTGGTTCTTCGTTTTCAATGCAAAATGATTAGTAGATACGAGGTAATTGATTTTTTAATCAAGAATAAGAAAAATGAAAATTTAAAAGTTCCTTTTAAAACATTTTGGGGATTTTTTATATTTTAGCTTTTGGTCAAAAAACAAGCCAACTGGTCAAATTTTGTGTTTTTTGGAAATGTTTTTGAAGGTAACATAAAAATTTCTAAAATACGAAAAGTCTTGGACATCCCTACCCTCTGAGCTATTTTCCCCCATATCTATACTCTCATGGCTCTATTGTGACTCTCCTTTGTGTTTATGCAACCTTCATTAATAGAGTGAATTACTTAGACCCTCCTTTCCCTTGGCACCTTTGTGTGCCTCTCTGTGCATCTCCACTCTACTTCCTATGACAACCAAGTAGGCTCCTTGTTTCTATTAATAGTAGAATGAATACAGGAAAGAAGGAGCTACATATTGAGGTAGAGACTGAATACGCCCCATTATTCAAAAGAACCTAGCGTACCAGTGTCAACCCTCAGGTTTTGTAGAGTTACAGGAAAATGGGATCGAAACATGTGGATTTGTGGGTTGATGGGGGAATCAACCCAATTGACCACTTGAACAATAGATCTCTAACTTTCTCAGGAATCACAAATTTGTTGAAGTATGTGTATGAGGGTGAAAATGGGTTACTCCGTTGCACTAGGTGGCTCAATGATTAGGCGTTCAAAGTATTACAACTTGCCAAGCAACCATAAAAAATTGACATGATGTGATTATTACACATCAACTTCATATACAACACCTCATTGGATAAGTGGTACAGCTGAAGGACACTATAATGCAACAAAACAATCAAATTATTTCAATGCAGGATACTATCCATGACATTGGTATCTCATATGAGGAGGCAAAGGCACAATTGGATGACTTGAGAAAGATCTTACAAGTTAATTGTGAATAGCGGCTAGTGAAAGTGACGTATCAAAGCATGTAAGGTAGCTCAGAAAGAGAGCCTAGGTGAGTATAAGGTTAGATCGTGTATTAGTATATTGCTGAAGGCAAGTACACTGAAAAATGATTTGAGCAATCCTAAGTTTAAGGCTATGAAGAAAAGGTGATTGAGTGTACACTAAAAGATGTGTCAAATGAGTTCTTAGCTGTGGATGCACAATCTATTTGTGACAGGGCCGGTATTAGCACAATGACTTACTCAAAGATATTCAAAGGTGTGAAGGCTAGGTTTGGTCGTGTGGTGAAGAGAAATAAAATTGTGCCCCTTCCTCAACCTTTAAAATTAATAGAGGCTCAAGGGCAACTTAATACAAAGGTTTTGGAGCTGATAGGAGATCCCATGCATGTTCAATCCATGGAAACACTAAAGATTGGGACAAAAAATGCATATGAGGTGAAGTTCACCGAACTCAATAATTACTATTTAGATTTGTACAAGGTGCAGTTGGCAATGGTAATGTATGGCAATATGTTTGTTGAGGAATGTAATGGTAAATTGCAATTTGTTATAAAATTAGATGAAAGTGAGGTCGTCAAAGAAGTAAAGCTTGAAAGAGTTAGTGTAACTCTGATGAATAGAGCTTTACAATTCAATAAGAACAACCTAGGGAACTTTAGTGTTCAATCTGAGTGCCATGTGTAGTGGATCGATGCATTTGAAGTTTCTAAGGAAACATTTGAGGTGCTACAATTGTTCTTTATGCACAAAAGCATTCAAAGTATCATCGATAGTCAAGAACATGGTGAGATGCTCTCGGTTGAAGGGTATGGTCAATACTTGGTTGAATGGCATCTTGCAAGAGACTTGAAAACTTTAAAATGCATGTGTGGAATCTCCAATGGTGCAAATACAAAGAATCCATGTCTATATTTCTTGACAGAGAGGGTGGAAGGAAATGATGGAAAGAAGAACTGCAAAGGGTGACAAGTGTTGCACCGACATGCAATAGAGAAGATCCCACTTGGAAGCCCATCTTCAACATTCCATTGGATCGTATTCACATTTTTTCATTGTATGCTTTTATCAAAATCATGGAGAAACTTGTATATGAATACATTTGCTTTGCTTATAGGATGCAACCAGAAAAAGAAGCCATTGCAACATATAGGAATGTGGAGCAAGTGCTATCAAAAATTGGGCTACACAAGCATCAAGTGGCGATTGAAAAAGATGAGAAGAGATCATGAAAATTTGGTAACTTGCCCAAAAGGCCTTGCTTTGGAGGAGCAAAGGCTATGAAGTTTCTCTCAACACCCATCAATGAGGAAGGGAATGTCATGGTTCATAGGCCGCAGGACTATGATGGGTGGAAAAAATTACATTTTGCAATTCCTAATCGAAGTAATGGAGGAAAAACAAGGTTGGTCAAAGCTAAGATTTGGATAAGTCTTAACAAATTGGCTCCCTTACTTCGCAAGATGGTGTTTAACAATGAAGATAAGCAAGAATTTATTGATATTGTGCATAGCTTCTACAAAAACATGGTGGAAGTGTGGGGAAAAAGCTCTATCACACATTATATGGTGCGTACTAAGTTAATATTTTAAAATTTTATGAATTGTATAAACTATTGAGCATAGTTTTACTCCTCTGTGATATGTATCTTTGTAGCATATCCTTGAGGCACATGGACCATGCTTTACAGAAAAGGGAAGCATCAAAATTTGGTCCACAGAAGGGATGGAAAATTCACATTGGATAGCGTGTGGTGTATACCAAAGAAAAACCGATCATGGTGGAGGGGTGAATGGTAGCAATCCAATGATCCGATTGCTATCTTGGTGGTATAGGATTATAGTAGCGGATGAAGCTAAACTCTCACAAAAGAGAGTGAATGAAAGTGCTGATGAATCGGCTATAGACATGATGGAATCATGTCGTGTCACTAAAAGAGTGTGTTATGAAGCCTCAAGTACCAAAGAAAACCAGGTCAAGTGGCTAAACAAGGCTTCAACAAGGCAATCAATGGATTCGAAGAGAGCTAATATAGAAAGATGAACAATGTATTCAGTGTGAATGCAATTCATAGTTTAAGAGAGAAGGAGAGAGTGTGCATCTATGTGAATGAGTCTTACAGTTTAGGGTTATATAAAAGTGGGTTTCACTTTCTATCTTATTCATTGAGTTCTCACATCTCTTATGCAGGAAAGATGGCTAGGTCTAGGGTAGTTGCAAATAAGCTTCCGCTTAGAGCCCCATATCATGTTCAACCCCTTCGACCATCTACTAGCTCAGATGCATCCCCTTCTCAACCTAACCCAACTTCCTCAAGCCACCCTCACAAGGGTCCTCCTCAGCATCCCCATAAGAAACACAAGTGGAAGCTAGGTACAATGGCTTTGAGAGAAATTAGCAGGTATCAACACTCTTTTAATCTCATTATTTTGAAGGCAAGCTTCTCGAGACTTGTTCACGATATTGTGCAAGACCTCTATCGCATAGAAAGCAGGAGGTGGTTTTTGGCACAAGGTCAGGATAGACCTAATCATTTCACAAAAGAATGTCTTCATACTCTACAGTGTGCTGCAGATGCCTTTTTAGTTGACTTGATGACTGATGCGCAGTGTTGTGCAATACATGCAAAGTGCATCACTATAACTCCCAAGGACTTCCAACTTATAAGAAATCTTCAAGCAGTGA
The DNA here is from genome assembly GCF_053477565.2 of Lygodium microphyllum. Classification (NCBI taxonomy): domain Eukaryota; kingdom Viridiplantae; phylum Streptophyta; class Polypodiopsida; order Schizaeales; family Lygodiaceae; genus Lygodium; species Lygodium microphyllum. Next base: position 7,459,592 of record NC_141142.1, on the reverse strand, counting down.
AGAATGCATTCGTTCCAATGGAATGAACATAGTTTGTAATGTTATCCTTTTTGGCATAGTGTTATCCTCGTGCATTGGACATATGACTATATCCCAGTGAAAAACTATTGTATATGTCCTTAAAATATAAATTAAATTTTATCTTCTCATTCGCTCTCAAATTTGACTGTGCATCTTCATTGTATTTACAGTTCTTACTTACAGTTTTTGCTAGCATTGTCAATTTCAATAGGAAAAACATGCCAAAATTGCCATTTCTTGTTGTAGATTGTACTCCTGATGATGCCTCTATATAGTCTATGTGATGTGAAGTTTCTAAGGGCCAATAGTCACAATGTTGATTTCTCGATTATCAATCCATCCAAAATTTTGGTGTGGGATAATTTTCAAAATACTAAGCTATATCGGAATGCGATGAAACTTCACATGCACACTCGTTAGGTGGCCAAGCGTCCAATTTTGTTTTTTGGAAAATAAATGCCTGCAGATCCATGGTCCGAAGTTTGGCGTGTGGAGCCACTTTCCTGCTACCCTTTTTTTTTTGGAAAATAAAATTCCTGCGGATCCCTAGTCTGAAGTTTGGCGTCTGGAACTCTTGGCCACTTAATGAGTGCGCGTGTGAAGTTTCGTCACATTATGATACAAGCTTATGGATTTATGATCACACGATGGACAATGCGTATAAAGTTGCATTAACCCAGTTTTGGGGTTTAAATGGGTTAAAAGTTTATTCTTCTTCTCATTTTCATATCTTGCTTTCTTTGTTTCCTCCATTCTCATATCCCTAACCTTTGTCTCTTCTCCATCTTGCCCTCCTCGAGCTTGCATAGATAATCAGCTTTGCTTGCTTTTTTTGCAACAAGATATTGTAGCACTGTTTTTGATAGATTGCAAAATTATGTGCTCACCAAGCAAGCATATTGCCTTTTTGGTCCTAGGAAGACCTCACACTAAGGCTCGCCACCTGGAGCACAAGGTGGACCCTCCTCTCGTGTAGCAGTAGGTGCTCCCCATAGAGCACAACGACCACCATAGAAGAAGAGGAGATGGAAACCAGGCATTATCGCCCTTCGGGAGATAAGGAGAATCTAACTCGGATAGGAGCTTCTCATCACGAAAAGTTCTTTTCATAAGGTTTTTTGCGAATTCATGCAAGACTTGGAGCTAAAAGGGATGGGAAGATTTTGGGTGCGAGTTCGGGATGGTCCACCAGCAGGAAGGTGGACTGTTGTCCCTATGGAGGCCCTACAAACGGCTACAGAGTGGTTTTCCATCAACTTGTTTGATGATACACAGCTTGCGGCCATCCATACAAAGCGTGTCACAATCACATATAAAGACATGAACTTTATCATTCGGCTTCAACATGACAAGGGGACTCCTCCATAGATTATGAGATTAATGATGCAAGGTTTTGTAATGAGTGTTATAGCACCATAGCATCTTGGAAGTCCAAAAAATTTTATATACTCTGCCACATTGGAATATTTAATTATATATACATAATCTTATGCGATGTGTACTGAATTCAAATAATTGAGTAAAGTTTTTTTGTTTTATTTCTTGAAATGCACGACTCTTAATTTTTGTTTAACGTATGAATGCATCAAAAGTTGTAATACGTATGGATATGAGTTACGTTATTACTTATACACAATCACAAGTGCAGTACTATGCATTGAATTATGTTAACGTATGTGAATGCGTCATTCACATACAACACATTATCGTTACACTTACATGAACCACATATTTATTTAATAAATATTTATTTATAGGAACAAAGTAAAATAACTTATATCCATCAAGAAAAATACATGTAATGGTTGATAGTGATAGCAGATACAAAAAGCCGATAGCCAACAAGAACCCCCAATTGTTCCTTGGCTTTTTCATTGGTGGAGAGGAGGGGCCAACTTTCGATGAAAATATAAGTTCCTTATTTGCTTCAAAAATTATGTGTCCCCCCTTCATCCACATGTTTCAAACAAGTAAAGAAGCTTTGACCGCTTGATTAGTACCACCTTCTCCAAACTAGATGTCACAAGCATCACTTGAAAAGGTCTAAGCTTGGTCAAAGAGCAAATTTTTATGATTATTTCTTGCCCTCATGGTGAGCACTTCTTATGGAAGACCACCAAGTCTGCAACAAGGCTACCAATGTACTCCTTCAGAGCTAAATCCTTCAGTCGATTTGCATTCCGAGCTCTTCCTTGCCTTGATGCAAACTCATATATATACAGTATGTCCTGAATGACAAAGTCAAATCAAAAAATTTATTTAGCAACTAACCTAGAGTTATCAGAAAGCGACGAAACTTGACAGTAGGTGCGTCGGGTCCCTTGGAGTCCACCAGTGAAATATTGGCAAAAAATGATGCCTGCAGTAGCTGCCTTGTCTAGAGTCTGGAGTCTGGGGCCACTTTTTGGTCCCATCATTTTTTGCCAAGATTTCATCGGTGGACTCCGGGGACCCGACACACCCTATCATCAAGTCTTGTCGCATAAAAATATATGGTAGTAAAAAATTTCACCTTCTCCAGATCATCTTGTATCTTCATTTCCTCGTGTGTCAGCGATGCACTTCTTTGGGCAGAGGGATCTACAAACTCCTTGGTAGGAAGCTGGGTCCTTGGTCCAAACAAATTATGCTATAGTGCTCAAATTCAGCACATCTTGCATAAGGTAATCTTCTTCAACCAAGGTAATATGCTCCTGTGTTGCTATGATGGCACTCACTGTATTTAAGCTTGTGCCATCATATCTTCCAATCTCTGCCATCATCGGATGCACATCCATGTAATCATAATCAATTAAGTATTCCATCAAATCCTTGATTAGGATGGAAAACAACTCTTCTTCCTTCATTTCCAAGTATTGCAGCACATCTGATAGAAGCAAGTATTGTACACCATCTACTTCAATGGGCGTCAAGGAAGCAAGGTTGGGTTTGTCGACTTGTGGTTGTTCTAAAGAAGATGGCACCATGAGAGCCAACCCTTGCTCTGCCCACCACCTTATGTTCCTCTTGAATATTTATGAGCTCTTCAATTGGTTCTTCTCCCGTGTATGTGATAGCAATAACCTGTGGAGTTGTATCTTCATTGCTCTCCTCCTCTAGGGGTGTATCCAATGCAAGGAGGTAAATTGGCAATGCGCAATCACACTTCACGAGATCCAAATGTGTTGTACCTGGTGCACTGTCCATGGAACCATTGCATACTCTATGTGAGGGATCCACGTGGGCCAGACACCTATTCACCACTTTTTGGTGATTCTTCCCCCTACCTGAAATACCATGGGCTATTTCAAAGGCACCCAAGTCATGTTGGATCCCTTGATGGATTATGTGCATGTAGCAATGGTGCTCACAAAGTCTTCCAAAACCTGAAGGGGGGATCCAATGATGAGAGCACACTTTCAAGGTTGAAGTTCTTAGAGAAAACCTGAAATATCTCGTCACCCTAGCTGGAAAAGATAGTCTCGTGGATCCACTCATCAAAGTGTGCACGAGAACACATCATAGCAGGTAGGAGGGTCCATGAGGTGAGTATCCATCATAGCAGGTACGAGTATCCACTTAGTTGGTGGCTTGAAAATGACAAAAAGAGATCCCTCACAAGTTACATCTCCACCTTTTATACTTAACCCTAGCCTACTCTAGACTAAGGTGACTTATGCTTTATTACAAGGCATCCCGGCCTAAAAGAGCTTTGTCCTCAAAGTTGAATTGGGAACAAATTACAAGGATGATTACAAAGATAGCTTGAAGCATTCAAAATCATGCTGAAATAAAGCTCTATGTTGATGGAGATCAAAGAAGATGAAGATGGACCACAAAAATGGAACAGATTGCTGTAAACTATCCGAAACAGGCTGTAGTACAAAATTGGTCATATTTTGAGCTATAAGTAGCCAATTTCCATGTGCGAGATATAGAAATATGGAGGACAACATGTAGTATCCAACCATGCCTTAAAAATAAAATTTTGATGCTAATAAGACAATTTACTTTCTCACAGAAATTCAATACAACAAGTTATTTACTACTCTGCTGTCCTCTTACTGAAGCCATGGAAATTGTTCCAAATATGATGCTTGTTGCCATGAAGACTCTTCAATAGGCAAAACCTTCCATTTGATAAGGTATTCCACAAGAATACAGTTCCTTAGAACCTTCTCCCACTTGCCAATAATCTTCTCGGGCTCATAGATGATCAAACCATCATCATCCAAGGGAGGTAGTTCTTCAAGAACTTGAATTTGAAGTCCCACATACTTTTTAAGATGAGACACATGAAAGACTTTATAGCTTCTTGTGTTTGAAGGTAAGTCTAGTTGATAAGAAAGATCCCCAACTCGCTTGACAATACGATAAATACCATAAAACCTATGAGCAAGTTTATTGTGTCCTCCTTTAAGAGAAGCATAACGTGACTTGGGAACCTTAAAAAATACCCATTCGTTTTTCTCAAACTCCACATGTCTTTTTTTCTCATCCGTATATACCTTCATTGTCTCTTGGGCTTTATGAATGTTGTCATTGCATTACTTCATACGGGCCTCCATCTTTTCCAACTCCTCACGTGCTTGTGGATTTAGATCTTCATGAAACAATGCGGGGGGTACTTGTACTTTCTAGCCATATAAAGCTTCAAAAGGAGACATTCCAATGCTCATATGGTAAGTATTGTTGTAACAAAACTCTGCAAGATGCAGCCATTGGTCCCATGCATTTTGTGTCTCATGGCAAAAGTGCCTCAAATAAACTTCTAGCCATTTGTTAACTCGTTCAGTTTGCCCATCCATTTGTGGGTGATAGGCGGTACTAGGAGTCAAAAGAGTCCCCATTGAAGAGAACAAACTCCTCCAAAAGCTTCCCATAAACTTAATGTCATGATTAGACACAATCTTCATTGGCAAACCATGAAGCTTGAAAATACATTCCATGAATCACTTGCTTTGCTGTAAATTGGGCCTTAGTAGGGATGAAATGGGCTGATTTAGTCAACCAATCAACTACCACATAAATGCTATTCCACCCATGCTTAGTTGTAGGCAATCCCACAATAAAATCCATAGAGATATCAATCCATTTTCCTTGAGGAATAGGGAGTAGCTGAAGTAAGCCGCCGAGTAGAAGAGACGAGTCTTTATTTTGTTGACATGAAAGATATTGCATCACATAATCCTTGTCATCTTGCCAAATGCCCTTCCAATAGAAGCTATTATGGATTTTGTCGAATGTTTTGAACAGCCCAAGATGACCTGCTAAAGGTGAAAATGCATCTCATGCAAAATACGATCTTTGAAAGAGGATTGTAGTGTCAAGTAAACTCTACCATGATACCATAAAATACCATTGTGCCAATTGAAATTGGGATACTCTTCTCATTTTCCTGGCTAAAATTCCTTCATCATCTTTGATGGTTGCTCATCAAGCAAATATTCTTCTTGGATTTCATGAATCCAATCCTTATGTACAATTGAAAATTGAAGATAAAGAACATGCCCACATACATGATAAAGCATCTGCCACAACATTATCTTTTCTAGCCATGTAGGATATTTCAAAATCATAGCTTTGAAGGGTAGCTAGCCACCTCCTTTGTTTAGGGGACAAATTTGGTTGGGAAAGGAAGTATTTCAGCACACGATGATTGCTCTTCACTTTGAAATGGTTGCCATATATATATATATGTATATATATATATCGATGCCACTTTTTGATAGCATGCAAAATTGCCAACATCTCTTGTTCATAGACATGTAGTTAATGCTCCTTGTCGTCAAGCTTGCAACTTTCATAGGCTATAAATCCATGGTCTTGATATAAAACATCACCAACTCCTCTTCCACTAGCATCTGCACATATAATGAATTCCTTAGAGAAATCGGGGCATACAAGAATAGGTGCTGAAACTAATAGAGATTTTAGCTCATTGAAGCTCTTGTCAGCTATGGAGTTCTAAAAGAAAGCTTCTTTCTTCAGTAGCCTATCGATCAAAGGAGCCGCCACATGAGCATAATTTTTTATAAACCTCCTATAAAATGAAGAAAATCCAAGGAAACCCCTCAAGGAAGTAGAATTCGTAGGAGTAGGCCACTCTTTAACACATTTCACCTTGTTAGGATCCACACGGATGCCTTGCTCTCCCACAATGTGACCCAAGTATTCCACTTCATCTTTCATGAAAGTACACTTTGACATTTTGGCAAAGATTGTGTGTCTTCTTAATGTGTCAAAGACGTCTTGCACATGCATCAAATGCTAAACTTTGGATTTTCTATAAATGAGGATATCATCAAAGAATACAAGGATTGTTTTGAACAAGAAAGGCTACAATATCTTATTCATGAGTGCTTGAAAAGTAGTGGGCGCATTTGAAAGTCCAAATGGCATGACCAAGAAGTGGTATAATCCTCTTTCAGTCCTAAAGGTTGTTTTATACTCATCCCCTTCCTTCATTAGAATTTGATGATAGCCCGAATGAAGATCAATCTTGGTGAAGACATGTGCATCTTTGAGCTCATCCAAGAGGTCATCAATGCGAGGAATCGGGTATCTATTCTCCACTGTGGACTTACTAAGCTCCCTACAATCAATGCACATATGAAAAGATCCATCTTCTTTACCAAGAGCACAAGAGAGTCAAACAGAGATTGACTTGGCTGAATTAAACCCATTTGCACCAACTCTTTAACTTGTCTTTCCACCTCTTCCCTTTCAAACTTTGACAAGTGAGGTTTGTTGATGGATTTTGTGCTGGGAAACAAGTCAATAGGGTGGTCTACCTCTCTCTTTGGAGGCAAAGATGATGGTTGCTAAAATAAATATTTGTATTTCTCCAATAGCTCTTCCATTCTTGGATCCTTTTGCTTTGAAGAAGATAATGGCTTATTTGGTGACTGGCCTTCATCCACTTTCGCAAGCAAAAGAGTGAATATGCATGATTGTGCATTGATTTCTTTATGTGTCTCCTTCATAGAGACGAGTTCCATTTGCTTTTAACAAATGCCATTCAATATTATAGGCTGTCCATTCCATTGGAATTCCATCAGCATGTTTTGCAAGTCCAAAGAAAAATTTCCAATGGTTTTCAACCAATCGCAACCAATGACAATATCTATGGGACCCATTTCCAAAGTGATCAAGTCCACTTCCATAATAATACATGAAGGAGATAGAGTAATAGGAGTGTGTAGGCATACTTCATTACTTGATTCATAAGCTCCATCAGCTACCTGAATCTTCAACGGCACTTGCATTTGTTGGAGGAAGCAATCTCAACCCATGCAAAGATTTGGTATTAATGAAACTATGGGTGCTGCCTATATCAATCAAAAGGTGAACCATTCTACCATTGATCAGCCCCTCAATTCTAAGTGTGTTTTCTCCTTTACAATCTATCCATGCATCATGAGAAATTGCACATAAAGAACTACCTGAATCAAAAGAAAAAATATCCACAATATCATAAAATTCATCATTATTTCCTTCATCTTCGTCATGTATTTCTTCAACCATAGGGTTTGCTTCCACATGAAATACATTCCCCTTTTCACTTTCATCCTCATCCGGCTCATTGATGATGACAAAGTTAAGCTTGCTATTTTTGGTGGATTTGCATTTCAACCTATGGTCTTGTGTCCACTTTTCTCCACACTTGAAACATAACCCTTTGGCCCTCATGTCTCTAATTTTTTCATTTGAAAGAACTTTGCTATAAGTGCTGCTTTGAGATCCCTTTTGTGCATTTTAAGCACTTGTAAAGCTTTTTCTTGCTTCAACCATTGGTCTATAACCATTTCCTCCACTTGGTTTTGATCCATAGACCATTGGATATGTAGGCAACTTGTTGTAATTACTACTTTAGGTACTAGTTCCCTTGCCTTCTTGCTTATAAACATCCCTTTGCTAACTAAAATGTGCTTCAACCCTTGAAGGCTGATTAGGTAATGAATACCCTGCACTTTTTGGATGAATCCCCATTGTGTAATGTGTCTGCTCGTCCACCTGGGGACACGTCTTAGCAGCCCATCGGGAAGAGAGTCTAGAAAGCGCCACCTAGCACTCGCAAGGAATGTCACAGGGTTTGCGATCTGGGTCTTCCCGAGTGTGCCCCGAGTGGAAGTATTTGGCTGTTCCCACTTAGGATCAACCTGAAGTCAGGGTTTCTTTCCTATCAGTAAAGTCTCTAGGAAGTAGCTAGTGTCGAGCTTTAGATGATCCACTTTGAGTAGGAACAACAGAGTCGAAGCGGATTTATGCTGCACTTGGTTAGTGGAGAATGGAAAACGAGAGGGATACAAAGCTCAACCTCTCTACCATAAGGTATAGTCCCATTCCGCTCCTCTAAAATAGCATAAGTCGGGGTTCTAACTCTACTGAATCTAGGGTCTTCACAGTATCATTTTCACGTCTTTTCAGAAAAGTTTCTAGCTAATCGGGACCACCCTTCCGTAGAACGGACCCAAGTCACATCCACCGCACTTTCCTCAGTTTGCTTAGTTATCTAATTACCTACCACATTATGTTTGGCATGCAAAAGTAGCTTCCTTAATTAATCAATTTAAACACAGGTTCCTTCACGTAACTTAGGCACCGACACAAAAACAATGTCAAGCAAGTTCCTTTTTCAAATATCTAATCTTTATTTATCATAGTCCCAAAATACATCAAGTATCATGCCCGAAGGCTATCCCAGCAATCAATAGGATTGCTGCTCCAAGTTCTGCTTATAGACTATTACACGGGCCTCGAGATCCCATCTCGAGTCACGTCAACCTCTTGTGCATGATCCGAAGGCAAGGAATTTACAGCCAGAGCCTCCCCTGGCACCCAAGCATCCTCCCGCTCCAAGCAACACCCACGGAGAGACCTCTCGCAGCGGGTTCGGTCCATATACCCGGCACGGCTAACAACCCCCTTGAATAGGGCCAGGCAGGCAGTTAGAGGTAACTGAACCTGCCACTCCCTCTAGGCTTTTAACCTAAAGCATTAAGTGTTTTGCCTTGAATTAGTTCCTTGAGTAAAGAAGTTCAAACAATGTACCTAAGTGTACAATCATGATCATTTTAGTGGTTGTTCGTATGACCTGCTTAGTGTGGTTCCTTCTTCCCGAATGCTCCCAACATTCAGTCCTGGGTCGTTCGCGACTTGGCAAGATTCCAAGGGATTGGCAAGCTAGGTTGCTTGTTTCCCCTTTATCTTCGGGTTAGGGTTTGTACCTTGTCGACCCTAATTATCCTTACCTTAGGTCTCCTCGTAAGATAGATCATGGACAACCTCGTCGTCCTGTCAACTTGCTGGTTATCTCGTAGATCCCTTGAAGTACTTATGTACCTTTATCTTTGATCTTAATTATTAAGATTGTCTATCCCCTTGACCATGGTTGGTCAAGATGGTTCTGTTTAGAATAGTTCCTACTCCGTCTTAAGTATAATATTCTTAAGCCCTCTTAATAATGCTCACATGCATTAAGCTTTTATCTATCCCTCTTGAAGTCACCAAGGACTTTGACATGGGACTCCTGGATCTCAATTCCATTTGGTAGATTACAAACAACGTTGAATTTTCCCAACAACTTTAATGCACGCAACATAATGCCATGCCTTCATTGCAATGCTTACAATTTTGATATAATCCATACGTTATTTTATGCCACACATGTGAAGGTACTTTCTATGCATGCAATCTTAACATTATCTTCTATGTAATTATTTACATGATCTATAACCTTCTTGAATGATCTAACTTTATGTGATCATTGTATGAGTCTAGCTGCACTTTAATCTTTTTTGCATATTATTACATGTACCTTAGAATCCTTCTTACGATACGGAGATGCACTTTTGTTTCTTTCAATGTCCTCTGAAATGGATTTTAAGCAATATTTTGTGCAAGGAGAAATGTACTTTATGCAGGAATTCTTACAAGACGTTTTTGGTAATTTACGATGCAATTATCTAATCAATTTCACCTATTATGATGTCATCTTACAATGGGAATTATCTTGCTCGTTACATACATCACAACTAAGTTCATACCTAGGAAATTATCAAACACGCAATTAATGTGATTTATGTGAATATGATTTTTCACCGTGATATTTATAACCTATGATTTAATAATAGAGCAACATGGGTTTGGAGTGATGCCTTGATTCCAGCGGTATTGGTGCTTGATAAACGGTTCACGGTTGCGGTGCGACCTTGTTTCGAACCTCCATCCACACTTGCAGGGTTTCCGGCCATCTTTGTGGAACTACGCTTCGGGGACATACTCGAAGACGCGTGTACAAGAGATAGAATTTCCACACTCTCCTATGCAAAATTCTCACTGCCTCTCCTTGAGTGGAGAAAAGTTAATGAAGGGGGAGGGGCGTATTTTCGAAAATACCAAGAGGGGCATGTGACCTCTCTTTAAGGAGGGGGAGAAGAAGCTTCTCTCTCTCTCTCTTGATGATGATGATGAGGAGGGGGGGTTTGTTTTTTGACGACAAGGGAGGGGGGGGAGGCTGCTGCCAATGACGGGGGGGAGGGGGGGCTACGTGCTGATGACAAGGAGGGGGCTGCTATTTAGGAGGGAGGGGAGGGTTCCCCTTTTAAAGAGGGGGAGGAAGGTGGTATGGGGGGGAGACAATCGTTAATAGCCTCCACCCCTTCCACTTGGGGGATGCATGCCCCCCCTCTCTTCCTCTTTACTCACTCACACACACTCTCTCTCCCCGACATGCTGTCGACGGGGAGAGAGAGGGAGAGTAAAAAAATTTGTCCTAAATTTTAAAATTTTTAAGGGGGGTTCTCATGGGGGGAGGCACGGGGGGGCACAGGGGATATTACACATTCATTCTCTTCTATATTTCTATCCATACCTTTCAGCATATAAAATGGCTTCATGGATTGTCTTGGGATGCATTGCACCTACTTCCGAAGAGAGGGCTAAATCTAAATCAAAGATGTATTTGTTTAACTTGGCAAAATCATCAACCCTTTCAATGTACATAGAAAGATTAAGGAACATATTAGAGTAATCACAAACGGACATGTCCCTTTGTTGAAGACCATACCATCTTCTTTGCAATCTTTCTTTCTCCATTAGAGAGACAAACACTTCCAATATTGCCTTCTTAAAATCCTCCCAAGAAGCAAAATTGTGACCAACTCTTTGCATATATCTCCACCATATATGTGTGTAGCCTTCAAGATGGAGTGCCACAAAATAGATATTGGCTTCATTATGGTGAGGAAAAAGTGTGAAGTACATCTCTAATTTGTTTATCCATTCTTCCCACTCCATTGGAGAAGCATTATCGTTGGAAATGGTAATCTTTTCTTTATACTCCCTTTCATTATAGGTTGGCTGGAAATTGTTGGAGTGCTGCCCAAGAGTTGATTGTCTCTAAGAATCTCTATTCATTGAATCTCTTCCAAAAGAGTTTGTTCTAGAAGTATTACCACCATGATTTGGCTGTCCCAATCCAAAAGAATGATGCTGTCCATTTGTGGGCTGACCATGAAATGATTTGTCTCTGTTGGCGATATCATTAAGTGACCTTCTTTCATCAAATCTTCTACTCTTATCATGAGAATCCAATTCTTTTTGCTTAATGGTAGATTGAGGGGGAAAAGATTTGTAGAAGAAGGGGTCACATCCATGAAACTCTTCATTCTCTTCTTCTCTTAAGTCCTCCTCTTCTTCATAAGCAACCTCACGTCTTGAATTGAATTGAGGATGGGTTTGATGCTTTGATGACATTGGTGTGGCTGATAACGACAACTCTTCAATGTTAATGGCTCTCCTTTCCAAAGGTTGATACTATAGGCTTATCAATCTTCGAAAGATATGGTTTGAGTCTTTAAGTCCTTGATAGCTGCTACTACATCCTCAAATCCACTCTTCATAAACTTAACCAGTTTGCTGAAGTCCTTTATCCACTTTGTTGGATGTATTTTCAACCTTTTCCAAGGATTTGGATAGTTTCTCATAATGATCATGCATCCCAATGTTTAGCATACACATTTCTCTTGAAAGCATAGAGTCTTCAAAAGGTTCGTGAGACATCATTACCCATTCATGCACTATGAGAATTTCCAATGCTTACTACATCATCTTGTTGGTCATGATTGAGGGCTTCATTAGTTTTTTTAAAATCATTGATATATTCTTTGATGTCTTCTTGAATGGTATCCATGACTTGATCTTTTTTTTTTTTTTTTGGCCATTATGGATAGGTGCTGTCAAAATGACTGTGGGAAAAAAACTGTCAATAACTTGCTTAGTATTGGACCAATGCCAATGGTTTCTTGATCCAAAGGAAGCTTATATAGTAGGGGTAATCCAAATTTAGCAAGATCTCAGCTTACAATAGGGTGTATGGGTGAAATGAACTCAAATAGTTCACCCCTTTCAGCTTGTCTAGGTGCAGTCCCACTAGATCCCTTGTCAAAAAAATTGCTATAAATTTTTCTCCCGGAGTTTGATTACTAAACTTTTTGATTCAAATGAAAGCTAGAAATCCCTTCTTCAAATCAAACTATCAAGCTCTCGAGCATATGCTACCCATAAATTTGCAATGCCAAGAAGAAGCCCTATTCTTGCAATATTGATGCAAGACCATGAATTCTTGATATAATCCCATGCATAGAAGCTTTAGGGTGCATCAAGAACCAAAAGCCCCATGATAACATGCTTCAAAGATCAAAATTTTTCAAAATTCAAGTGGGTGTCCTATTTTGACTCATATCAAGAGAAGAAGTGCTCTAATCTTGCAATAAATCTTCAATGTCAGTTCAATGAGTGTTGAAGAAGCTCAAGGATGCTTGATAGAATAGAATCCCTCTAATACTTTGAAATTTTTTTAGGAAAAACTCATTGTTGTCATAAATCAGCCATAGCCAGGGTTTGGAAAGCTCAACAATGATCAAGAAGGTGAGAGATGTCATAGATCACTTGTTGAGATGGAGTAATCTTGGTAGAAGCTTGGAGTAATCCATTGCAAGTAGCCCTTGACTAAGATTTTCATGGAGGAAAAGAGGCTGAAATCAGCGCGATATGTGCAAATTGCTCCTCTTGTCTTGGATGACAAAGATTGCTTAAGCTAAGCAATAGGCTGCTCTACATGAAGCTTGTGGCATAAGGAATCAAGCCCTAGTGTCTCATCAATGAAAGTAATGATCATTAGAAGAAGATTGAAGCAATGGAAGCCATGGATTCTTGGAGAAAAGATTGAGAGGAGGAGAGAGAAATTCTGCCTCTCAAAAGTAACTCTTCTTTTATCTCTTTTAGTCACTGTAGGTTATCCTTTTGTCCAAGAAGACTCAAAATGACCTTCAAATGGACCATGTCTTGCTAAAATGACCTTGAGCCCGCCATTTTTCCTTCCAGAATCCTTCAAATTCCATCAAGTTGGTCTCGACTTGCTGAAGAACACTTCTACTAATCACGGTTTAAACTATGTAAGCCTTGTGACCAAATTTTGGCCTCTCGGTTACCTTATAACCATGCTGTGACTAGATCCACCATGAAAATGACTTGCCACATGGATCAAAATCCATGCTTTGATACCAATGTAATATACTAGTTCTCACATAAAGTCAAATAACTGGAAATTTATGAATTACACCATACTTGCAAAGTAATACAAGAAATACACCATGTTTGCAAGGAAGCGGTAGCTAGGCATGAAATAGTATTTGCCATGGAAGGTTGAGAATCATATATGTAAGCTAAAATATGAATACTCACCTCATGTCAAGGTAGGACATGCCATATCTTGGTGGCTAAGAGCATGCACCCTCTTAGTTGGTGGGAGGAAGGAACCTCAAAGCATGTATTGCTTGAAACTGACAAAAAGAGATCCCTCACAAGTTACATCTCCACCTTTTATACTTAGCCCTAGCCTACTCTAGACTAAGGTGACTTATGCTTATTACACAAGGATAGCAGCCACATGGCATGCAAATCTTAATAGGCACCTTGGATTGACACGTGCGATATTCTAAGACTCAACACATTGTGTGTTACATGGATGATATGATATAAGAGTTTCATGGATCATTGCCAATTGGCATGGAGATCTGAATGGACACATAGGACCAATAAAGCAGAGGATTTTTGAACCATTAACTTCCAATAGATCCATATCATCCACACAAAGGAACCACTTACCACTTTAAAATAGTCGATCGAGTATTATGTGCTTCACCTAAACCTTGTACAATACCTGCATGTACAAAAAAATACATGCATTAATCCCTTTAACAAAAATACTTGCATGAATCCCTTTTAACAAAAAATATATAGATAACTCCATGAATAGAAGCAATACAAAATAGGGTCAATTTACCTATAAGCTAATCTGGTGAAGATAAGATTGAATCGTTGCTAATCAAAACCCATTACAAATGATGGACATAAGAAAAAATCAACCCCACCAAACATAAAAGTCACTAATCAAATGAATAAATTTTGGCACCATGTCAGATTTACCCATAAATTGAGCTATAGAATCTCTGCTCTACCTTGTGTTAAGTGCTGCAACAAAAATTGATCCTTAAGTTAGAACTATCATCAAATCCTATTGTAAAGATAATAGAAAAGGGATAATGCATAGAGGAAGAAAGAGAGAGTGTGTGAGTATGAGGGAGAGAGAAAGAAATGAGCACCTATCCAATCTTGCCCAAATTGATATTTGCAAAAGACAATAGCAAGAGTTAGTATTTACATGAAGGTATATTGAAAAAACAGTAGAAAAGAGGAAACACAGCCAACAGAAAGAGAGAGGGATAGAGGGAGAGAGAGATGAGCACTTATACAATGTCACAAAAAATGCTCTCTACAATAAAACAACAACAAGGGTTAGAACTAACATCATGTTGTATTGAAAAGATATCAGTAAAAAAAAACAAACAGAGAGAGAGATTAACACCTTTGTCTTTTGCTCCAAATAAACAAAAATTAGAACCAACATCAAATTCTATTGAGAACACAACATAAAAGAGAAACAACACATAGAGAGGGGGAAAGAAAGAGGATATATATATATATGTATGTATGTATGTATGTATGAGCACCTCTGCCTCTTGCCCAAAATAACCTTTGCAATAAAACAACAATAACAGTAAGAAACGACATCAAACCCTATTGAAAAAATAGCAAACAAGAGAAAATGAAAAGAGAGATGGGCACTTGTGTTTTGCCCAAAATCTGGAGTTGCATGGAGAAGAAAGTGCAAAGGTAAGCAAAACGCTCAAAACCCTAATTACTCTCTGTTAGATATGATCAATGCCCCACCCTCATTAGGTGCTACCAATGATCCATGGTGCTCAAAGTTGTAAGGCCCCCATTATGAGGAGAAGCCAAATGTGAGCCCGGACATTGGTTGAGTCCTGACTTGTATATCAGATGAGGTCTATGTGACCGGATGGCAAAAAAAAAGGTGACTGTTGTGGGTCTAATCTTTGGGTTAGACGGAGTGGTTAAGCTGGTAGCAACTCGAGGCACATTGCATTGAGTTGCGTGGTAAGGGAGTTAAAAGGGGCCCCTATTGTGGGGTCCGGGGGCCGCGGAAGCGGCCCCTGGCTGGGGGGTCCCAGGGGGGCCAGCGGCCCCCCTGGTGGGGGTCCGGGGGCAGCGCCCCCGGCCCGATGGTAAAGGGAATATTCCCTGGAATATTCCCTGGCCGACTAGTGGAGGCTCATATGGTAGGTCGGTCAGCAGGCCGACCTAACGACCTTCGCGGGCTATAAAAGCTAAACCCCTTCGCAGCCATCTTACACTCATCTTTCACCCAGTCAGAGTTGTTGTTCCAGCTAGCCTTAAGCTCTTCACCTATCTTCTGTCTAGATCGCCATCTAAGCTTCATTCATTGGAAGCGCACGGGTGGACAGAGCCATCTTTGTATCAGTTGTTTGGAGTTAAAGAATTTTACTGATTCTCCTCTTATCTGTTGTGTACTCTCTATCTCTTTCTCAGATTCTGTTCGCTGCGCCGTGTAATATTTTTACACTCTCAACATGGAGCTTCAATGGAGACAAAAATTCATGAGTATAGAGAAGAGAGGGAAAGTGGTCTATTGCTCAACTTTTGGGTCAAACTGATTTCGTAAGAGGAAAAAAATGAAATAAAAAATTCTCCAAAAAAGGAGGGAAATACAAGGTGAGAGAAACTCAAATTTTGTGTATTATTCATTCTCCCTTTTTAAAAATCTCCCACTACCCCTTTTTCTAATAAAAACCCTAAGATTTGGAGAGAGAAGATTCACCCTCCATGGATGTCAACATCTAGCCTTCCTATTGGACAATCCAAAAGGCCCACATCTTAAACTATATTATTTTTAAGGGCCCATTTATGAGTTCATTTTTTTCCTAATGAGCTGTCCAGCACTGAAAAACTCCATATACAACAAAGAGAAATCCATAGAAATGGTGCCCAAAGTCTTCAGCCAATCACAACCCCAACACAATGTCTATTTGCCCCATGTCAGGTGCAAGTAAGTCTACATTCTGCCCACAATTTTTAACAAGCTGAATATGTACATCTAGGCATGTTTGAGTACTAATTTCTTCACTCCCATTGACAACTTGCACCCTCAGTGGTTGCTGTAAATGAGTGGTAAAACATTTCAGCCTATCCATGATTGCTCTATTTATGAAACTGCGTGTGCTACTACTGTCTACCAAGATAAACACATGTTTCCCATGAATCTTGTCTTGAAGACGAAGAGTATTAGGGCTCTTTGATCCTTTCCAAGCATCTACGGAGATAGTACAAATAGTGGCAACAACATTTGAGTCATTCTTGTCACCCGTATCTACATGTACATAACCACTAGGATCAAAAGGAAAGGTGTATGTAGGGTCAAAGAACTCTTCTTACCCGATTTCTTCATCAACCTCATTATTTTCAGCAGTGATTATTACAAAGGCACTTGCATCCCCATGGTCATCCTCTGAGTCTTCAAAGACCAACCTCATTATTTTCAACAGTGATTATTACAAAGGCACTTGTATCCTCATGGTCATCCTCTAAGTCTTCAAAGACCAACATACTTTGGACTCTTGCCTTTGCATTTCTATAAGCACATTTGGAAGCATGTTTAGTTGTGTACTTTTCCCCACACTTGAAACAAAGTCCTTTTTCTTTCCTTTCTTTGTACAAATCCATGGGAATGGATCGTTGACCACCAAAGGCTTAGACATTCTCGTTCTTGCTATCCCCTTGTTTATTCCTAGCCTTGCCATTGTTTACTACCCTGAAATTACTGGTTTGCCTTGAGGCATTGAAAGTGGAATATGTGGCAACTCTAGGGGTGCTAAATTGCATATTTCCACCACCATAGCTGGTCGTGCTTTACAATAGCTCTTTGCTATCCAAAATTGGATTGTGTAGGCCCTTTAGACTACCCAAAAAATGACTTAGACAAGCCTCTTTGCTGTCCATATTGTGACTGAACTGAAGTATCCCTACGATACTTACGAGAGTATCTTTCAACTAATTCAATAGTCTTGAACAAATTAGAAGGTGATTGCATTGAAACATCAGCTTTCTGTTGATAATTGAGGATCCAAGCTATATATACTTATGCAGCTTTGTATAATCACTTATGGACTCATATTAATATTTTTAATGTAATAATATCATATTAATTTGTTAAAATATTAATATTATTTTGGATATATTTTTAAATTAAGAAGGTGAAGAATTTAAGAAAGTAAGATGTGAACTCTTTTCTTATTTAAAAATAGTTTTTATAAATAACATTTAAAAAACATGATTTAATACTAAAAGTAGAATACAATAATATACCTCAATCATATTTATGATCATATTTTCAACATCACAACTAGTCGATAGTTCCACCATGTCAATATACTTGTGTGGGGTCATTATGGATGGAAAGATCAGAAATGAAAGGAATTAGATAAGGTGTTGACACATAAATTGTTACTAATTTCTTTTTTGCAAAAATTTCTCACCTCTTATTCGTTAACTCTCACTCCCTCTCATTTCTCAATAGTAGACTACTCATCATTCCACCTTGAAAATGAGAAGGGGAGGGGCTCCTTTAAATAGTTTTCATCTTTTTACGAGGGTTTAATAATGGGGGATTATTTTTATTATATGATCCAAGGATGGGTTTTTATTTTTTAGTTTTTTAAAAGAAAAAGAAGTTTAATTAATTTAGTGAAAAAATAACTTTTTTTTTCATTTTCTTTTGAGGGGGAGAAGGGGAATGTGCACATCATATGGGGTGGAGGGCTTGACCTAATGAGGGGGGACTAGGAAGTTGTTGTAGGCCCCTCCCTTAAGGCCCCCCATAATACTCCTAAGGTTAAAACGTAATGTTTTTTTGGATTATTTAAATTCTTATTTTCTCTTATATGTGTGTGTATGTGTGTATCAATAATTTATTTCATTAAACAAAAGAAAGAAGCCAAATTTTTTCAAAAATTAAAATAACATTTGAATTATGTTAACAAATATTATGGGTAGATTAATTTGTGAAATTATCAAAAAATTCAATTTTTTTTTCATGTTTATGTAACACCACATACCACTGATCTAACTAATGCTCCTAAATCTTTCAACATCTAAACTATCAAATAAAGGAGATCGAAGAACCTCTGACTCCTTCACTTCCTACCTAAACCGAGCTCCGTTTTGGAGATGAACTCCTACTCCTTTACTCAATTTGGACTGCGTAAGTACTCAAGCTTGAATCCATCGGTCCCAACAATAGAACCAAATATATCGCCACTCTTGCAAGCACACCACCAAGACTCATGGATCACTTATTGCTTCATGTGTTTCAAGCCAAGAGCTATTGCTACTTCTCACATAGTTGTGTGCACTCTCTCACCCGCATTTGAATCCGATCGAGTTGCCTCCTCCCTCCTCCCACAAATCCATCGGTAGCTCCATGATCCAATATGTGCTTTTAAGCAAGCTCCATATCCAAGCTCCAAGCTTCAAGATCCATAGCCATGTGTGTGAGAAAAGAGAATAAAGGAAGGAGAAGATGAAGAGAGAAGAAGATGAGCTTCTCTATAGCCCCTCACTCTCTCTCACACACACACTCTCCCTCTCACACTTCCTCTCTCCCTCTCTCATACACAAGAATGAAGCAAGAAACAAGAAACAAGAAGGGAGCAAGTTTGGACACACACCAAGAATGAGCTTCTTCATTCACTTTTTGACTTTTATACATGCTCTATCTCCTCCTTGGGCAGGCATCCCCTTTTTGGTCCCAGCCCTCATCCATTCCTCCACTCTTTTTCCTCCTCCTTTGTCATGAAGGAAAAATACAACATTAATATTTGCACCTTGGATTAATTCCAGCCTTTGTAAATTTAGCTTTAGCCTATATGTACATGTGTGAACAGCCCTTAAGTTTGAAAGAGGGTTAGAATAAAAGGGACTAGAGGCCAAAGGCAAGACATCTTTTGATCATTCAATAATCTTGGCTTTACCATTTTCTTGGAGCTAGCTTCTTTCTAGTCTATGAAGCACTCAGCCATGGCCGTCATGTATTCTTGAATTCCCAACCATTAATACATGATGAGGATGTCTTGGTGCAATAGATTTGTTAATTCTTTGTTGTAGCTTAGTTAATTTTCAATTTCAGTTAGATTTCATTCCATGGTTGATTGCTTTCATTACATTGGTATCAGAGCTGTAGCTTAGATCCTTGCAGAAGTCATTTTCAAGTACTAGATTCAGTTTCCTAGGCTAGAGAGAGCAAACCATAGTTAGGAATTTGAGTGACAGGACTTGACAGGACATGAAGATTTCAAACCGGAGTTACATGTGAAGGTCTGCTACAAACAAGGATGAAGATGGTGATTCTTGGCATTACCAATGGAAGAAATGGAAGACTCCAGCCAAAATAGCAGGACGTGATCAAGATTGAGCCAAAATTTGGGGTAAGTGTACAAACAAATGGTTACATGACATTTTAACTGTGGTTACTTTTGAGAAGGAAGGGTTTCTTCTTCCCTTTCCTCATTTCTTCAAGCTTTCCACAAGAATCCATGGCCAAGACCACATCAGATCTTCTTCTTCTCACTTCTATCATGAGAATGGGTTGTATGACCTCTTTCCCTGCCTCAAGAGCTTCAAGAAGAGTAGCTTATGTAGCTACTTAGTATCTTTGCTGATTTCCAGGACGTGAGTATGTACTCACGCTGTCTGCGCCGCCAGTACATACTCTTATACTGCGTGATCAAATTTTGAGTAATGATGCCCCTTGAGCCTTGCTATTGATCTTCAAACCTTTGGCAAGTGATCTTTCACCAATTTCTTCAAGATCCTTATTAGTTTGGAGTTTTCCCTCTTCTTCAAAACCCTGGTTATGGAGTTTTATGACAGTTCTGGACAGCACTCAAATTTCTCAGATTTCTTCATCAAGATCAAAGGGTTTTTGTTCTATTATACTCCCTGAAGCCTCTGCATACATCCTAGTACCAACATTGACTGATCTTGAAGCTTGAAGCTTTGTTGGAGCTTGGATATGGAGATTGCAAACTCTATGTGTAACAGTTTGGGACAGCATTAAAGATTCCTGAAATTTTTAAAGCAATTCAAGGGGCTTTTGTGGGCAAAGCATCTCTGAAGCTTCCTTAACCATTCCCCCTCAAGAATCCATCAACATTGGACCAACATTGAAGTGATTGAAGCCAATGGAGGTCTAGGTGTTCAATGGACAACCTGAAGCTTTTATGCCATTAAATTTTGGCATTCCCTCTCAAATTTCGGGATCTCTTGGACACATTGAAGCCCTCTCTATTACCTATTGCAACCTACTTCAAGTAGAGAAGGTAATTGGTCTTCATCAACCCTCATTTGGATCATTCATGGAGTCATGGAGCTTTCATGGGATCAATGGAGCTGAAGCTTATCAAGGAAGGGATTATCCTTGAATATTGAAGATCTCTTGGACTGATTTTAGTTGGATTATCAAGCTCAGCCCACCTATGTCAAGCATTATGGATTGAAGGTCATTCCATCAACAATGCTCTTCTCCAATCAATCAAATGAGGTACTCTAATCACTCTTAATTTCTCTTTACATCCAATTGTTGCTGATCTCATTTCCAATTGCTGAAGAGAAATAAGAGGATTAAATGAAGCTTTCATTCATAGCCTAATGCATTACATGAAGCCTATAGGTTATCTCAGTCATTGTCTTTACTAAACCTCTTCAATTTTACTGAAATGGCCATCTCTAAATGTCTCAAACTCTTCCATAATGAATGAGCATTACCCATCTATTTCCATTCACTAAAATCAGTAATTTCTTGAGCTTCATTACTCAATCTTTCATTGCCTAACCCTGACATGAAATTGATTGCCTATTTTGCCTCTTGATCATAAGAAAATCATTACCCAATTGGTAAGTGAGAAAAACTTTGTAATCAGTGAGTCACTACTAAGGTAAATACCTCTCCACTTCTCATTTACATTTCAGCCTTTTCAATTTCAATCTTGCATATCATGAAAAAGGGCAAATGAAAGGCAATTGTATTTCCTTCCTATTCCATGCATATCATACTGATTTTTAGAGCTAGAATTCACTTGCCATGTACTTGCCCACGAGGAAAAAGTGGATGCCGGGCGAGTCGGTAGGACAATAGTGAGGTGACCCTCCCCTACCGACGAGGACCCTGAAGGGGAGCGCAACCCGGCCCGAGAGGGAACTTTGCAAACCCCTCGGGTCTCGGATCCCACGTATTTTCAAGTTTAGGTGCAGGTACAAATCTCAATGGCATTTGAAATCAGCCTACAGCATGAGTACGGACAGTGAGTTCTTGTGATATTGGCAAATGTATGGTATGGCAAATGTATGAAGACATATGGCTACAGTAAAATGTATACATCCTATGGTAAAGACACTATGGTTCAGTCTGAAAGATTGGAACAGAGTATGTATACATACCCTCATTAAAGATTGCAGTCTACTTTGAGTCAGACAGCCATTTTACTGGTTACTGAGGTCATTTTCAGTATGGGCAGACGCATGAGACTCTCCTACAAGGTTATGAAGTTGGTACATGCTGGGTATTGATGGTACAAGCCATTAATTGACTAGAATAGGGTATTCACTGCCTGCAGGAATTTTCAGACAGCAACAGAAAATCCCTTACAGAAATTTCTGTACTCATCCATTTTTTGCATTTGATAGATCATTGGATAGAGGGCTCTTCAAGCTTTGAACAGAGCCAGAGACCTCGTAATTTGGAGCTCTAGAAGTAGAGTTAATCAAGTTTTTCTACTACAGAAATTCAGGACAGAAATCAACCCATGGCTAGAAATAAGAAGAGAGACCCTGTTTTGGATACTATCAATGAAGAATTGAGGGAATATCAGCAGGATAGGGATGAACATCAACAGGAAAGGGGTGAACATCATGACACTTCTCAAGATGCCATTTATCGAATGCATTATGAGAACGATGAGGTCGATGCAAGCTCCACTCACTCCCCTACCAATCAACCCATAGAGACGTCTCATATCTCAATGAATTCAAACAGTTTTCAGCAATTGTCAAATGACATAAAGGATATGAAATCAGGTTTCGAGGGTATGAGGTTGGGTATTGACAAGCTTGTAGCACTTCTTGGTGAGAAAATGTTGCCTACAGCTGGTCTTAATATCCCATACCCGCATAGGGCTGAAGAACCACCTAAACCACTTACTCCTAAGGTGGTAGGTCAATTTGAAGTTGGAGAATCATCTAAAGCTAAGGATTTTGCTCATCCCACTTCACTTCAGCCACAATTCCATCAACAAAAGGGTCACTTTCAGCCACATGGGCAGGATTTTCAAGAAAGAGTGCAAACAAACTCAAAGCATGATGAAGACATCCATGGGTGCAACTCTTTCTACAAGCAATTTTACCCTCAAGCAAATGTTGGTGGTTATGAGCAAGTCCATATTAATTCAACCCCAAACTCTTATGGGCAGCCACATGGACATGTGAATTCAGCCCCAAATGCTTTTGGACAGCCACAAAAAAATTTCTCTCCTCAAGTGCAGGCCAATAGGCCAAGTCCCATGTCAAATCATGGTTGGAATCAGCAAAATAATGGGCAGCAACCACCTTTCAATTCACCGATGCATGGACAACCTCCCAATGTGAGCAATACATACTTTCATCCTCAAGGACATTGTTTCCAGCCACAAAGTCATGGTATGCATTATGGACAGCAAACTCCTTATGCACAAGGGCATGGAAATAATGAATATCCTAGGCAAGGACCTTTTGGCAATTCTTTTGGGCCACAAAACCATAGTGGGCAGCAGCACCCTAATGGACAACCTCCTCAATACGAGAGAGAGTACAAGGAGAAAATAATTATCTCAAACTTCAAGGGAGAGAATCCTTCACCCACGGAGTTGGAGGAGTGGTTTGACAAGTTAGAGATGTATTTTTCTCTTTACCCAAGGCCCGAGAATGCCAAAGTAAAATTCGCAGCCCTTCATCTAGAAGGCTATGCTCACACTTGGTGGAGATATATGGCGAGGATGGGACATGACTTCTTGTCTTGGGATGCATTGAAAAATGCTATGATTGAAGTCTTTGTTTCCCCTATTGAAAAAGAGAGGTTAGAGAAAAAGTGGTATGCTCTTGAGCAACGTGGTCTCTCGGTTAGAGAGTACTCAAATCAGTTTTTGAACCTCTCGATGTATGTTCATGGGGTCTCCGATAGTGCCAAGTTGAATAAATACATATTTGGTTTGGAACCTATTCTTTCTTTTGAAGTTGGAGCCATGAATCCTACATCCCTACAAGCTGCCATTCAATTGGCTGAACGTTATGGGCAGAAATACAAGGGTTTTCAGCCAAAAACAGGGCATTCTTTTCAGCCTACGCAGTTCTCAAGGACATCAGGCCATTATGGGCATGCTAAAACTGATTTCCAGCATATTGGGAAGCCATCAAATACTTACAGCAATACCTACAGCAAGATACCCACTTTTCCTACTGTGTTTGGGTCAAAACAAAGCAGTAATTTCAGACCTAATGCTGAAAATAGATTTGATGGAAAGAGGACTGATATAAATGCCAAAACTTCAGTCCCTACTCAAGGCAAACATGTATCGAATGATAAGCTCAAAGATATGTATGCTAAAGGTCTATGCTACAAATGTGGAGAGAAATGGTCACCCGATCATAAGTCCAAATGCAAGGCCAAAAATATGAAGATTAGCATGATCATCGAGGATGATTCCGATGGTGAATCTATTGAAGGAAGCTTGGCTCAGCTTGATGTCACAACAACTCAAGAAGAGGCGCATGGAAATGAAGAGAATGTCCATGAAGAGTTCTATGATCCGATGGATGGGTTTCCTTTCGACCCGGGTGGTCATTATTTGGATGATTCATGGACTGATTTACATCCATCGCTGTGTGCCATATCAAGTGATGCATGGAGTGGTTCAAGAGGGGATAATACCCTACGCCTTAAAGGTCAAATCAAGGGAAGGACCGCTCATATACTCATAGATACGGGAAGTACACATAGCTTCATTAATGCTAAGTCACTCAATGGGCTGAAATTGAATACGCATGAAATGCCTACATCACTCAAAATCCAAGTGGCAAATGGAAATTTTGAGATGAGCAATCAATGCTGTCCAAATGTACCTATCACCTTTTCTCCATTGTGCACTACATCAGTGAGTCTAATTGCATTAGAAATGGGTCCCATTGATATAATACTTGGCTGCAACTGGCTGAAATCTTTGGGCAGATTTACCATGGATCTCAACAACATGGAAATGGAGTTTAAATGGTGTGGACAACAAGTAACACTACATGGAGTTGAAAAGAAAAGAATGGAGATGATCAGTCCCAAGAAGGTTAAGAAAGAGATAAATGCAAAGGCATGTATGTTCACCATTCTTCTTTCCAAGATTGAAGAGGATCAGCCCTCTTCTCCTACCAACAATATGGACCCATGTCTTTGTAATTTGCTGAAAGAATATGATGATATTTTCCAGCCACCTATCTCTCTTCCTCCCAAAAGAGAAGTGGATCATCCCATTGACTTGCTGCCCAATACAAAGCCCATCAACAAACCACCATATCGCCTCTCCAAAGTGGAAAGAGAAGAGGTAGAACGCCAAGTCAAAGAGCTTTTGGAAATGGGTCTCATTAAGGCAAGCCAATCACCTTTTGCTTCTCCAGTCCTTCTTGTGAAGAAGAAAGATGGCTCCTTTCGAATGTGCATTGATTACCGCGATCTCAACAAGGTCACTATCAAGAATAGGTATCCCATACCTAGAATAGATGATCTCTTAGATGAATTGAAGGATGCCAAGGTGTTTTCAAAAATTGACTTGAGATCGGGATATCATCAAATACGCATGAAGGAAGGGGATGAATTCAAAGCAGCCTTCAGGACGGAGAGGGGTCTTTATCAGTTTATGGTTATGCCTTTTGGGTTGTCAAATGCTCCAGCCACATTCCAGTCTCTCATGAATAAGATACTTCAGCCATTGCTCTTTAAAACAGTTTTGGTATTCTTTGATGACATTTTGATCTATAGCAAGAATAAAGAAGACCATTTGCAGCAGGTAAAAGAGGTCTTTGACATATTGAGGATACACAAACTGTTTGCCAAGGCCACTAAATGCTCTTTTATGACAAAGGAAGTGGAGTACTTGGGTCATATAGTGGGAGAAGATGGAATCAAAGTGGATCCTAAGAAGGTTCAGTGCGTCAAAGAATGGCCTACACCAACCAATGCCACTTCATTAAGAGGGTTCCTTGGTTTGTCATCCTTTTACCGACGGTTTATGAAAAACTATGCCCATATTGCAGCTCCTCTTACCGATCGGCTGAAAAAGGAGGCCTTCTTTTGGGATGAGATCGTGGACAAGAGCTTTAATGAGCTGAAAGAATTGCTTGTTTCAGCACCCATACTAGTTTGCCCTGATTTCTCCAAGACTTTTACCATTTATACAGATGCCAGTGGTAGAGGTTTGGGAGCAGTTTTGGTACAGGAGCATGGTGTCATTGCATTTGAGAGCAGAAAATTTGATGACAAAGAGAGAGAGATGCATGTTTATGAGCAGGAGATGCTTGCTATTTTACATGCAATCAAGAAATGGCACCACTACCTCTATGGGACACACTTCAAAGTCAAAAGCGATCATAGGGTCTTGAGATATTTTCTCTCGCAGCCCAATCTTTCTCCCAAGTAAAAGAGATGGTTGGCTACTTTGCAATCATATGATTTTGAAATATCATACATGGCTGGCAAGGATAATGTGGTGGCTGATGCGTTATCAAGAATGTGGGCATGCAGTCTATCTACTGTGTCCACCATCTATAAGGAGTGGATTGAAGACATTCAAGAGGAATATGTGCTTGATGAGCATGCTGCCCATATTTTACAGAAATTACAGCAAGGGTGTGATGCTGAATTTCCAAATTTTAAAGTGCATAATGGCCTCTTATGGTTTAAAGGTAAAGTGTACTTGATTCCCAGCAGTAAATTCAAGTTGAAGGTGCTTCAAGAGATGCATTCATCGCCAATGGCTGGTCACTTGGGCCTTTTCAAGACGTTTGATAGAGTTCATCAAAGTTTTTATTGGAAAGGTCTATGGAAAGATGTTAAAGAGTATGTATCTCAATGCTTGGAGTGTCAGCAAAATAAGGATTCCACTCTATTACCAGCTGGCTTACTTTAGCCTTTACCTATACCTACAGGCAAATGGACAGATATTTCCATGGACTTCATAACGGGATTGCCTACTACCAGTCATGGATGGAATAGTATCTATGGGGTAGTTGATAGATTGACCAAATCAGCCCACTTTATCCCAACTAAAGTCCAATATTCAGCAAGACAAGTCGTCGAGCAATTTATGGAAGGTGTGTTCAAACTACATGGTATGCCTATGAGAATAGTATCAGACCGTGATTCGAAGTTTATGGGCAACTTTTGGAAAAGTCTATTCTCTTCTATGGGTACTTTCCTCACTCCTAGCACGGCCTATCACCCTCAGACTGATGGGCAAACGGAGAGAGTCAATCATTGGGTGGAAGTGTACCTTAGGCATTATTGTCATGACACACAAGCTTCATGGGATCGTTGGATCCACCTTGCTGAATTTTGCTATAATAACACGCATCACATGAGCATTGGGATGTCTCCGTTTGAAGCTCTTTATGGGTATAAAGTTCAACTTCCATCAGTTTTATTTCATGAAGACATCAACCCACAAGCAAAGGAAGAGTTGGAAAGAATGGAGTTGCTCATGAGGCAATGCAAGGACAGCATAAGGAAAGCACAAGACGTAATGAAGGTCTATGCTGATGAGAAAAGAAGACATTTAGACTTCAAGGTTGGAGATTGGGTATTTCTCAAAGTGCCCAAGACGCATTATGCTTCACTAAAGGGTGGGAATAACAAGCTTGCTCATAGGTTTTATGGACCATATTTGATTCTAGACAAAATTGGAGAGCTTGCTTATAAACTTCAGCTACCATCCTCCACTAGAATACATGATGTATTCCATATTTCACAGCTGAAGAAGTATGTTGGGCCCGATGTACAAGTATTGGAAGAGTTACCACCATTGGATGAGGCAGGACTGATCATATATGAACCTGAAAGCATTATTGGAAAGAGAGAGAAAGTTCTTAGAAATCGTACTCTCATTGAGTATCTTATTAAGTGGAAGAATTTGCCCATTGAAGAGTCTTCTTGGCAACCATCCACTTATGTCAGTAACTTTCCTTGGCTATTACAAGATGATATATGATGCAGTATGCAGTGACTGTGCAGAGACAGCTTGCTGTATGAAATTTCTGCAGACAATAAAACTGTCCTGACTTCATCAAAATTTGATTCTGATGTTATGGGGTGATGCTTGGGAGTGTATACTTCATTACCACACCTCGTACGCCATATTTGGACCAATATATCAAAAGTTATGGCAGTTTTAGTGAATCAGCCCTGTTTGGACAGCAGCCAGTTTTCTCACAGTTTGGTATGCAAAAGGTCTTCTTTTCATGGACAGTGCTTTCTTATCATTTGGAAGATGAATGGGCATGATTACTATTATTCTTGACTTGGATATAGGCCCTTACTTTTTGGTTTTGAGGACAAAACCATCTTCAGGAAGGGATGGTTTGTCATGAAGGAAAAATACAACATTAATATTTGCACCTTGGATTAATTCCAGCCTTTGTAAATTTAGCTTTAGCCTATATGTACATGTGTGAACAGCCCTTAAGTTTGAAAGAGGGTTAGAATAAAAGGGACTAGAGGCCAAAGGCAAGACATCTTTTGATCATTCAATAATCTTGGCTTTACCATTTTCTTGGAGCTAGCTTCTTTCTAGTCTATAAAGCACTCAGCCATGGCCGTCATGTATTCTTGAATTCCCAACCATTAATACATGATGAGGATGTCTTGGTGCAATAGATTTGTTAATTCTTTGTTGTAGCCTAGTTAATTTTCAATTTCAGTTAGATTTCATTCCATGGTTGATTGCTTTCATTACATCCTTTCCTATTAGCATGGCCTTAACCTGTACCTCTTATTCTTTACAACTTGCATGAGAAAGAGCTTGGAGCTCTTTTACAAAATAAATTAAAATGCACCTAGCCCTCTTTTTGCAAAAATACTAAGGTGTGCTTATTCTGTGGACCTTCCTTTTGCATTTAGAATTTTTGACATGTGCTTTGTGTCTTCAAATTTTTCTTAGTGCACATTTTTCCTCTATCTTCCTCTTACCTTGGAACTGTCTTCCACTTTTTATTTTTTGGATTTTCTATCTTAGTCTTCCAAGGATTAACAACTATACCCCATCAATAGGCATGTTGGAACACATAGCTATACGAAATGTATCCCATGATTCAAGCAATGTAACTAAGAGGAATAAGGGAAGAAGAGTATCCTTGAATTCAATCCCTTGTGAAGACAAATAAATGATAATGGAATGAAACTCTTTTAAGTGAACTGACCTAAAAGTACCCTTCTTCATGTGAAGGTCCATGAGTTTCTTTAGTCAATACATCTGAGAAGCAGGGATCTATCGGTCATAGACATTGCAAATCTTTTCCCATAAGTCACATGCAGACTGCCCATGAGAGACAACATTATAGAGCACCTGTTTAGAGAAGGACAATATGATGGTGGACTTACATAGCTCATCTAATTCAACCCAACCCTCTGCATCAATAGGTTTGGGATTGACACCCTTATGTTTCAGAGACCTAACTTGTATTTTTTGCACTAAAACTTGCCAGATTTGGGCCTTCCAGTAGCTATAGTTGGTGCCATTTAACTTGTCAATATTAAAGATATCACTATCACTTGAGCCACTTGCTATAATGAAGGCAAACAAGTACACAAACTATCAAAGAAGATTGCTATAATTACTACAAATAACCCTAAAACCATTACTAAAGCAAGTTGAAAACAAGGGGCACTAACCAAGGAATGAACTGTCCACAAACTCAATGCAAAGAACTATCAAATGGAGGTGATTGCTTGCATAAATAGTGCAGTAAATTGAAATTATAACATGCTAAAAATAAAGTATAACAGTAAGCAATCAATACCAAAGATGGGCAATCACTAATATAAGACAAACTGCAATTGCCAGGGAATAGCCCCGACTAGCATTGAGTGAATATGTGATTGGAACTGAGAACTGTCAAAGAATCAATATATCAAACTGAGATATATCCCATAGGCATAACCATCATGCATGGAGTGGGTCTCATGGGTAACATAAGAAACCAACTAAAGACACAATGGACTAAGCAATGTAACACAAGCTCAATACATAACCAACCAAGACGTATACATCACTGACAACATCATGATAGAGATAGGTGCTAACCCAAGAGGAATTTGAGATCAACCTACTAAGCATCAACTATGTACATAAAGCATAACAAGAGCATGTACGTGTCACCAAGTCCCACGGTCTCACTAGAAGACCCTCAAGCTCAACTGCGTAACCAAATGCTCAATCTAATGTCCAAGGGTCAAGTAATGGCTCCCATTAGAATAAAAGTTGAATGCTAGATGAGCAAACAAAGCTCAAAATATCATGTGGAAAGCATCCACACATCGAAGA
Organism: Lygodium microphyllum; assembly: GCF_053477565.2. NCBI lineage: Eukaryota > Viridiplantae > Streptophyta > Polypodiopsida > Schizaeales > Lygodiaceae > Lygodium > Lygodium microphyllum. The sequence goes on along the minus strand of NC_141142.1, from coordinate 7,429,482 downwards.
TCCAAGTAGCATATATCCGAGAGCATCCAACCCAAGTAACTTGCAAAGCTCTTACTGGAGCATCAAATAGCCATATATAATAGTGAATGATAGACAATGTCAAGATTCAAAGCTCTAATGTCAGATCAAAAGCAATCTAGAAGTGTAACCAAGCATGTAAGTTCAATGGTGTACCCTAGTGTAGCATCCAAAGTGCTCGTTAAGCATCAACAAGCAATAGGCATGAAGTTTCTATGATAAAATAATAGTTAGTCCTACTTATTATAGCAATAAAAAACCTCTATAAAATTGAGCAAAAGAGTGCTCAAATCAGTTCCATAGCATTCGAGTACATTGGCATAACATCCCCAGATGATCCATCAAATATTCATCTCGAGAAGCATAAGTGACCTCCAGACAATGAGTAAAGTACCATCTTGAACTACACGACAGCAAATTGTCACAAACTGTGAATCAATGGCTGATCCCGAGAGCCTCAAATGAGGCCTAACTTAGTCCTAGAGTGTTGAATACAATGCCAAGTGAATGCCCAAGAGTGCTTAGGGGCTCATGAGCTAGAGATAAGGAGTAGATTGATTAGGGATGGGGGACAACAACACAGGTGCAATTCATGTTGAATTGTTGGCCAATCCTACTACCTTTATTGAGTGGAATGTGGCACTACTACTGAAGCTCTAGTAGGTCCTAGGAAAGCCCTAGAATAAGACTCACATGATAGGAAGAAATTGAGAAGAAGGTAGAGCTTAATGCATATCTCGAGGTGAAGAATCCATGGCTGCCATTAAAACTGTGACCTGAAGCTTTTCTTCACAAGTTGCCGGGTCAAGATTGAGAGCTCTTGGGAAAGATGGCTTTGATACCAGTTGGAGTGAGTGAGTCGTGAAGTGGAAGCACGGGGCGAAATCAAAAGCTATAGTGGAAGGAACAAGAGCAAGAGAGAGAGAGAGAGAGAGAGAGAGAGAGAGAGAGAGAGAGAGAGCAAATGTGGAAACTTCAATAATCACAATGTGTGACTGGCCTTCCCTTTATTCAAATATCACTGAAAGAATAAAAGTTGAAGTAATAGTGATGGGCACCCACCACCTGCATTGTATAGGTGTGTGGGTGCACAGGTACTATCAGTGTAACTAATACACATGTGGCTAAACACAGGTGCTTTTAGCCCCAACAGAGTTTGAAAGCGTTTTGGAGTACGTTGAGGGTTGAATTGACTTATTTTTTGGGTTTTCTTTTGTTTTTTGTTTGAGCTGAATGGTTGATTTCATGATGGATTGATTGGTTTTTGTTGAGTTTGTAAGTGTTTTGGATTATATTGAGTAGCTTTGAGAAGCTCATGATGAATTTTGGTTGAGATATGATGTGTCGATAGATTCTATGATGTGTTTGTTTAGTTCTAATAGGGTCTATTTTGCCTTTGTTTTTGTCTATTTTCTTTCTCCTTGTGAGGTTGAGATGAGTGTTTTGAAGAATGAGTGAGAGTGTGTTAGAAGGTTTTTGATGGATGGAGTTTATTTTGGTTTGAGTTATATGGTTTTTATACCTTATGTAGTGTTCTATAGAACTTCTATTTGTGGTTTATAAGCCTTTGTTTGCTTTTGTGATGAGTGTTTTGAGTGATGGATGTTTAGCTTGGGAATGTTTTACAATCTTGGGAAGAGGAAGAATACATACTTGAAATAGCTTGAAGAAGCATAAGAAGTAGCTGATGAAGACCTGAACTAAAGAGTTAAGTGATAGTGACACTGATGAGCTTCCAAGGGTCACCATAGTGGGTATAGTGACTCTTTATATTAGGCATACTTCTTAGGAGTTGTATCCATGACTAAGAGAGGATTATTGAGTGTTATTCTTTATTATTATCATGTACTATTGAGAGAGATCTTATATGAGAGAGACACAGTATGAGAGATGACCAATTTTCTATGAGAAACATTGTATCTACATGGGAGAGATTGAGAGAAAGACTATGAAGACTATGGAGATGATGAAATATGAATACAATGTGATAAATTCCATTCAAGGTTGATCATTCTGTTGTGTTCTTTTGGTTCTTGGATGACGCTGACTTGAAACGGCAAGACAGATCCTTTGTTGAAGGTGATATGGTCTTCATTTGCGTACGCCCTAAAAAGAGTTCACTGTCCTTGGGAGAGTACAAGAAGCTAAGTCCAAGGTATTGTGGACCTTATAAGATCACTAAGTGCCTAGGGCCTAATGCTTATAGACTACAGCTGCCTGCAACCCTAAAGATTCATAATGTATTCCACGTTAGCCTATTGAAAAAGTATCTACCTAATCCGAATCATGTACTTGATGACCAACAAATTGTAATGCCTAGCCAAGGAGTCCTTGAGCTATGGCCTGATAGAATCCTAGATGAAGATACTCTCAATCAACAATACACCCAGGTCTTCTCGAGATGAGGACATCTCGATCCCTCTAAGGGGGAGAGGATGTAATATGCCTACGGGGGGGCATATTACATCCTCTCCCCCTTAGAGGGATCGAGATGTCCTCATCTCCAGAAGACCTCTTTGCAACTGGTGCAACTCCTGGCACAAGTTTGATTTTGTGGTCGACTTCCCTTTGAGGAGGTAGTTCTGTCAGATCTTTAGGAAATACGTATGCGTATTTATTTAACCATGAAGGTTCTTCCCCATATAATTTTTTAAATCCCTCTCTCTCTCCCTGCCGACAACACGTTGGGGAGAGAGAGAGAGGGAGTGAAGTGTGTGTTCACAAGGCATGCAGCCCCCCAGGTGGGAGGGGTGGCAGCCATCTTCCCCCCCCTCCACCATATAAGAGAGTCTCCCTCCTCCTTGCATAAGAACAATAGGTCCTTCCCCCCCCCTCCTGCTTTGCTACCTTCCCCCCTTCCGTTGCGGCAATAGCAGGAGACCCCCCCTAGGCTTTCGTTAGGACCCCCCCCCAAGCTTCACGGTGGACAACAGCGCCCCCCTGGGGGCTTCCGTCAGAAATCTCCCCCCCTCCTCATTTGTTAGGCAAAAGAACCCTCCCCCCCCTCGGTGAAGAGAGAGAGTGAAGAAGAGAAGGAGGGAGAGAGGGAAGGAGAAGAAGAGAAAAAGAAGAGGAAGAGGAAGAAGGGAGAGAGAGAAGAAGAGAAGGAGGGAGAGAGGGAAGGAGAAGAAGAGAAAAAGAAGAAGAGGAAGAAGAGAGAGAGAGGAGAGGAGAGGGAGAGAGAGAATGAGAAAAAGAGAAGAAAAGAAGAAGAAGAGGGAGAGAGAGAGAAGGAGAAGAAGGGAAGAAAAGAAAAAGAAGAGGGAGAGAGAGAGAAGGAGAAGAAGAGGAGAAAAGAAGAAGAAGAGGAGGATAGAGAGAAGGAGAAGAAGAGAGAGAGAGAGAGAGAGAGAGAGAGAGAGAGAGAGAGAAAGTTGGAGTGTAGAGAAGGTGTCGAGGGCCGTGTTGAGGAGCCGTGTTTGAGAAGCCATTTTTTTTCAAGCCACCCCCCTCATTGACAAAGGTCACCTTCTCACGACCTTTCCTTCCCAAGCCTGTCTTCTTGAAGGCCCGTTAAGGTCAGGACTATCCAAACTTTGCATGGTAAATGGCTCCCAAAAAGAGAGTTGCGGGAAGTGTAAGTGCCAAAGCTACCAATGGTACCGGTAATGCGGGAGAGGTGAGCGGAGCGACCAACACAACAAATGCCCCTACAATCACGAATCAAACCCAGGTTCTTTTGAATATTCTAGGCTTATAATTAATATTGGTTAAGCATATTCTGTATTATTTCAAGAAGAGGAAATAAAGGGGTAGCTACATGCATGGAACAAGAACGAGCCTTAGGATTTTTGTTTATTCCAAGTGATAGGTTGCATGCATGAAATGGTAGAGCATGGAGTTTGCATAAGTTTATATGCATAGAATGATAGCTTTTACACACATAGAATGATAAGGTTTTCACATTATTTCACATAAAATAATAGTTTTTAAACCATTTCAATGCATGAATAGTCATCTAGAATTCATGCTTCGCAATCATGATTAAAATAAACACATGAAATGTTAGTTTCCGTTCATAGGATGCAATTGCGCCGATGGATAGAAACCTAGACTTTCATGTACGCAAGTCACATGAGATCCGGTGCATTAGGATTAACTATTCGTTGCCAGGTATGAAAAGGGTTAAAGGTTGCTTAGGATGTACTAATTGTCAAGATTGTGGGAGAGAAGGAAGGAGTCTCACTTGAAGCTTTTTTGCTTGCACAATGGGGGAATACACACAGAGGTGGAGGCTGAAAACAGTTTTCCTCTTCTTAGTTGTGTAAGCCAAAGAGAAATCTTATACAAAGAAATAGAAGAACCCTATATATGGGTCTCAAACCAAACTCAACTAACTAAGGTGGCATACTAACTGAGCCACGAACTAGAGTAGATAAGGATAGCTGTCATCTAGCTATTATTCATCAACCGCATCTGCAACTAACAAGTCGGTGACATAAATGCACAACGGTCACCCTGGCATATCACGAGTGGAGCTCGATATCTCAACACTCCCCCTCAAGCTCAATCCCAATTCCTGCACACCAAGCAAGTCTTTGAACTTGCGCAACTTCTCTGCGCCCAATGCCTTCGTAAATATGTCAGCTACCTAATCCTCTGTGCTGACATAAACTAGATCAATAAGACCTAGTAAAACCCTCTCCTACACATAGTGATAATGCACCTCAATGTGCTTTGTTCTAGCATGATAGACTAGGTTATTTGCCAAGTGTATACTACTCATGTTGTCACAATAAATGACAACTGGCCCATCTGTAGGCTGATGCATATCATAAAGTAGCTTATGCAACCAAGCTACCTCACATGCAGCCATTGCTGCACCCCTGTACTCAGCCTTTGTGCTCAACAAGGCAACTGTAGGCTATTTCTTGCTGCTCAAAGTGACTGCAACACTCCCAAAAGAGAAGACATATACACTGGTAGATCGTCTATTAAAAATACTACCAGCCCAGTCAGCATCAATGTATCCATGCAACTGTATCTGAATCCCAGACTCATAAAATAGTCCATACTGCAATGTGGACTTCACATATCTGATGCGTCTAGCCGCATCCAAATGTGGTTTCCTTGGAGCCTGCATAAACTGACTTACCAATCCAACAGCATAACTCAAATCTGGCCTGGTAATAGTCATATAAATCAAACTTCCTACTATGTGTCTGTACATAGAAGGGTCTTCCAGAAGCTTACCTACAACTACGCTCAGCTTCACATTCTGCTCCAAAGGAACTGAAATAGGCTTACAGCCTATCATCCCATATTTGGACAGCATGTCGAGTCCATACTGCCTCTGCAAGAGCTGTATCCCACTTGGTGATCTAATCACCTGAATGCCCAAGAAATAACGCAGCTCTCCCAAATCCTTCATCTCAAACTTCTGCTTCAATAGCATTTTCACATGAAGGATATCTTCATCACTATCACCTGTCATAATCAAATCACCAACATAAATGACAAGTAGCATAATACCTTTCTCCGTTTTTCTCACATAAAGTGAGAAATCTGCCTTGGAAATCTGAAAGCCAATAGTGACAAGATAATGTCCTATCTTGTCAGACCATGCTCAAGGTGCTTGCTTCAAGCCATACAATGCTTTCTTCAACCTGCAAACAAACTCAGGATGAATAGCATGCACATAACCTGGTGGCTGCTCCATATAGACCTCTTCTTGCAAATCACCATGCAAGAAGGCATTCTTTACATCCATCTGATGTAAGGACCATTCCTTTGATGCAGCCATAGCAAGGACTGCTCTTACGGTTGCCATCCTTGCAACCGGACTGAATGTTTCTTCATAATCAATGCCATATGTTTGTGCATACCCCTTGACTACTAATCTTGCCTTGTATCTGTTCACAGAGCCATTTGCATTGTGCGTCACCTTATAAACCCACTTACAGTCAAATGCATTCTTACCTTTAGGCAAAGGTACCAATTCCCATGTAGCATTTGCTTCCAAGGCATCCATTTCTTCATCCATGGCTTTCTCCCATTCTTCTTTTCCCATGGCTTGCTCAAAAGAAGTGGGTTCTAGTTCCTGTATCACTTTGACCATATATGCATAGTGAATGGCTGTAAATCCATCATATTTCAGCCTATCCACAGGATACCTAGCTCTAGTAGACCTACGCAAAGTAGGTTCACTCCCAGGTGCTCTCAAAACATCCCTGGTCTTCCTTAATCCAGGTGTAACAATAGAAGGAATACCCAACTCATCATCAATGCTCTGTTCTGAGCCACTGGATTCACCATCCACATAAGAGTGACTGGAGCCCCGAGAGGAACACCAAGGAATAGGGAATTCTCTTGCAAGAAAATCTATCTTGTAACATCAACAAGCTTGTTTATCATGTTTCATATGATCACAATGAAGAAAAGAACACCAGGCACAACAAATCTTCATGCAGTATCATGTAGATCTCTCACGGATTTGATAGAATCAACCATATTCTTCAATATCTTCACAAAATCCATCAATAGAACAAAGAAAGCAAAGGAATACACCATCTTTGAATGGAAACACATCACATAGTATTCATCTTTAATATCTTCATAGTCTTCTCTCTCAATCTCTCATATACAATCACTCTGGTTGAGTAAAATTGGCTATCTCTGACTCTCCCTCTCTCACTCCATCAATAATACATCATATCCTCACTACAATCTCTCAAAATCACTCTCAACATCCCTCTCTCACTCCATCAATAATACATCATATCCTCACTACAATCTCTCAAAATCACTCTCAATAATCCTTCTTAGGTCGTGGATACCCCTCTCAAGAGGTATGTCTGATATGAAGAGTCACCAAAGCCACTATAGTGTCCTTTCATAGCTCACTACTGTCACTTCACTCCAGTCTTCACTTGAGTCTTCAGCAGCTACTTCTTTTACTTCTTTCAGCTACATCAATAATACATAACTTTCTGTTCTGTTCTGTTCTGTTCTGTTCTGTTCTATTCTCTTCTGTTCTTTCAGCTCCATCAATAATACATAACTCCATCAATAACAGAACAGAACAGAACAGAAGATTACAGAAGGTCATCAAAACCACATAACTCATACTTAAACCATTCCAAACTCTCACAAATCATTCAATAAGCTTTCAAAATATCTCAATCTTCATCAATCAATACTCCATCCCTCCGTACAGAAGATAATCAGAACAAAATAGACCAAAACAGAACAAAACAGAAGGTATACAGAATCAATCAAAACCTATTAGAACATCACAAAACCACTAATAAACATCATGAACTTCCAAAACACAATCAATATCATCCAAAACACTCTCAAACCACTTCTAAACCAATCAATCATCTCATAAAATCAACCATTCAGCTCTCAAAAACAACAAAAATCAGCCAAAAATTCAGCCTTTTTCCACTCTCAACAGTGACCTGCATTCACATCAAACATGGGCTGATCTACCTTCTCTTTTCCTTTTCGTGATACCTGCATACCACTATCTACATTGCTTTGAGAATATTCTCCTGATCTCAATCTGCCTGTCCATGGCGAAGAATGTGAACCACTGCTAGAGGACACTCCATGTCCACTAATATTTTGTGACTGCTGCTGTGAATTCTATGCAGCATTACCATTTTATGCATCTACATCATCAATCACATTTACTGGTTTATACCAGCTACTCATCTCATCAAAAACAACATCTCTGCTCACTGCAAACTTACGAGTAGAAGGGTTATAGCATCTATACCCTTTCTGCTGCAAAGAGTAACCAATAAAGATGCACTTCTCAGCTTTTGGATCCAGCTTGGATCTCAACTCATCTGGCACATGAACATAGGCAATGCAACCAAAAATCTTCAAATGAGAAATATCTGGTTTCCTACCAATATGCCTCTCCTCTGGAGTCATCCCATGTATTGCTGCAGTGGGAGTCCTATTCATTATGTAGACTGCTGTAGCAACTGCTTCACTCCAGTAAAAATCTGGCAAGTCTTTTTCATTGAGCATGGCACGAGATACCTCTTCAATGTGCCTGTTTTTCCTTTCTGCAATTCCATTTTGTTGTGGGATATGACTGCATGAATATTGCTGCTTTATGTCATGCTCCTGCAGGAATCTTGCAAACTCATTTGAGAGGTACTCTCCCCCTCCATCTGACCTTAGGCATTTTAATTTGTAGGCCTGTTTCTTTTTCAACCATAGCTTTAAGAGTTTTCAAATGTCCAAAAACTTTACTTTTCTTTTTCATAAAATACACCCAAACTTTTCTACTATAGTCATCAATACAAGTGACAAAATAATGATAGCCTCCAAGAGATGCAGCTTTAGTAGTCCATGGCATCAGAGTGGATTAATTCCAATGGCTTCTCACTCTCTTGAACATGTCTAGGAAATGGTTTCCTTGCCTATTTTCCAAACTGACAGGCTTCACATACCTTATGCATTTCTGCAACCTTGAATTTTGGCAATCCTGCAACAGTATTTTGGGCCTGCATTGATTTAAGTCGTTGTACATTAACATGACCAATGCGTTTATGCCAGATATCAATATCTGCAACTACACCAATCCCATGTGCAAACATTGCTGCATTCAATTCAGACATGTCTACATCCAACGTAAACATTATGCCCTTCTTCTTTCCTTTTGCTATCAAGCGACCTTTATTTTTCATATCCTCAACAAAGCATCCGTGAGGATTAAATCTGACCTGCAAGCCCTGCTCAACCATTTGACCAACAGAAACTAGATTCTTGGTGATATTCGGGACATGAAATACATCTGACAGGTATTTGTTTTTCCCATCCTGCATAGACAAAGAAATTTTTCCAATCTGCACAATAGGATGTGCAGTATCATCACCAGTCTCCACAAATTCTGGTTTTTCCATTTTCCTTGCATCCTCCATAGGACTGGTTTTCTTGAGTTTGTTGCATATTCTAATTTCTACCACGGCCTCCAAATCGGCCTCCTCTACCTCTGCCTCTACCTCTTCCAGCATTTGAGTAGAAGACAGCTTCTTTTGAAGTTCCTCCTGAAGAAGATGCACCACCATTTCTCTGCTTCTCAGAAATTACAAGAGCAATCAACTCCTCAAAATCAAGAAATCTTTCACAGACGGAAATGGATATTTGGAACTGTGCATAATCCTTTCCTAGACCATTCAAGGTCACTAATACTAAATCATCATCTTCCACTGGCGACCCAATGGAAGCAAGTGCATCTGCAACCTTCTTCACCTTCATGTGGTAGTCATTGATGCTCATACTTTCTCTTTGCACATTGTGCAACTCTTGCTTGAGCTGCATTTTCCTGGCTTGTGTATTTGTGCTATACATTTTTGACAAAGTATCCCATGCCTCCTTTGGTGTAGTTGCATCCTGAATATGCACAATCATAGAGTCTGAAATGCTGATAGACAGCCAATACATAACTTTCCTGGGTCTCTCATGCCATGCTTTAAATGCCTGCATTTGCTGTTGATTGGGAACATCAGGAAGAACTTGTTCTTCTTCATTTCCTGCAACAAATTTCCAATATCATTTTTCCATAAGGAAATTCGTCATTCTAAACTTCCATGCTTGGAAGCTGTTCTTGTCAAGCTTTTCAGTGACAATCTATGAAAGAGAATCAGACGCCATTACAAAACACTGCAAAAAATTTTGTCACTACAAAAAACACAGCTTCACCCTCACAAGGGCAAATCTGCAAAACTGGCGAAAGTGGTATTTGAACACACAGTCACTTCTTAGTGACGATTTTGCATAAATAGAAACCAAGGATGATTTTGTAACTCCCAATGTCTCTACACACAAGCATACGATGCAATTTCTGTGGTAACTTTTCACTGACCTGTAGAACAGTGGTCCCACAACATAAAACAGGGCCTTTTCCTAAGTGCGTGCATAAAACTTCCGCCTCCAAAATAGGCCCTGAAATGGCCTCAAATAAAAAAAACAGGGTCACTCGGGGCTAAAGCCATTTCCCGCAGCATATACTGCCCTCTTGCTTCACCGTGAAGGGCGTCTCAACTTGAGACAATGCACTCTTGCACTTTCAGTCTGTGCTACCTACAGAGACTTGCTCCCACACCAGAAAAATGAAAGCGACACTGGTCTTCTTACCAAAACACCGTGAACTTGGCTTGATTTCTTGAGCTCCTTACCATGAACAAGGCTCTGATACCATGTCAAGATTGTGGGAGAGAAGGAAGGAGTCTCACTTGAAGCTTTCTTGCTTGCACAATGGGGGAATACACACAGAGGTGGAGGCTGAAAACAGTTTTCCTCTTCTTAGTTGTGTAAGCCAAATAGAGCTCTTATACAAAGAAATAGAAGAACCCTATATATGGGTCTCAAACCAAACTCAACTATCTAAGGTGGCATACTAATTGAGCCACGAAATAGAGTAGATAAGGATAGCTGTCATCTAGCTATTATTCATCAACCGCATCTGCAACTAACAAGTCGGTGACATAAATGCACAATAGTTACCCTGGCATATCGCGAGTGGAGCTCGATATCTCAACACTAATATATTAAATACACCATGTGCATGATGGGTAAGTTGATTGCAAACCTCTGCATAGTACCGCACTAAGAGGGATGGAAGGGACACATGCATCTAGACTCTATCCTGAAGGCCTAGATGACGAGTCTTGCATTGCCAAGTGTGTTAACTGAACTTGGTTAGAGGGTGATGTGTGAAGAACTAGAAGAATAAAAGTCCCTTAGTCGGATTGCAAATAAGGCATGTCCGTTGCCTTGGTTGACCAGTTAATGCTTTGGGTTAGGGTTAAGATACCATAAGGTAAAACCCAAGTGGAAGAGCAAGTCAAAATAAGTTAACTTACCAATAACATTTGCTTGCATGATCTTGTTTAATATTATTGGGATCTCGCCAAGTCGATCCAAGATCGGATGCTGGGAGCATCCATAAAAAATATCCAGGATCGAATCCTGGGAGCATCCGAGAAAAGGCATCACACCTTAGCAGTTGGTTGTACAAACAGCCTCTGAAATGTTTGTGATTGTACACTTAGGTACATTATTTGATCTCCTTTGCTCAATGAACTAATTCAATGAAAAACACTTAATGCTTCAGGTTAGAAGCCTGGAGGGAGAGGCAAGAACAGTTACCTCCAACTGTCTGCCTGGCCCTATCCAAGGGGGTTGTTAGTCGCGCCAGGTATATGAACCTAACCCACCGCAAGAGGTCTCTCTGTGGGTACTGCTTGGAGCGGGAGGACGCTTGGGTGCCAGGGGAGTCTCTGGCTGTAAATTCCTTGCCTTTGGATCCTACACAAGAGGCCGACGTGACTCGAGATGGGATCTTGAGACCCATGTACTAGTCTACAGACGGAACTTGGAGCAGCAATCCTGTAGATTGCTGGGATAGCCTTCGGGCATAATACTTGATGTACTCCAAGATTATGATAAATAAAGAATATATATTTGAGAAAAAAGAACTTGCTTGACATTGTTTTTGTGTCAGTGCCTAAGTTACATGAAGGAACCAGTGATTAAATTGATTAATTAAGGAAGCTACTTTTGCATGTCAAATGTAATGTGGTAGGTAATTAGATAACTAAGGAAAGTGCAGTGAACATGAGCTGGGTTCGTTCTATGGAAGGGTGGTCCCGGTTAGCTGGGAACTTTTCTCAAATGATGAGATATCGAGACTATGAAGACCTAGTATCAATAGATTTAGAATCCCGATTTATGCTGTTTTAGGGGAAAGGAATGGGACTATGCCCTATGGCAGAGAGGTTGAGCTTCTCATCCCTCTTGTTTCCCATTCTCCATGAACTAAGTGCAGCATGAATCTGCTTTGACTCTATTGTTCCCACGCAAAGTGGTTCATCATCTAGAGCTCGACCCTAGCTACTTCGTAGAGACCTTGCTTATAGGAAAGGAACCTTGACTTCAGGTCGATCCTAAGTGGGAATGGCCAGACACTTGTGCTTGGGGTAGACTCAGGAGGACCCAGATCGCATACCCTGTGACATTCCTTGCGAGTGCCAGTTAGAGCTTTCTAGACCCTCCTCCCAATGGGCTACTAAGATGTGTCCCACAAGCAGACGAGTGGACACGTTACAATTTGAAAGGAATATTTGATGATTGTGTATTCTAAGTAAGGTTATATCAATACAAATTGAGCTTTACGGATGCACATTAGACCTTTTCCAAGGTTAACCATAGAGCTCTTCACCATTTATCTGCTTCCCATACTACGATCAACATCAAATATGAAAGGTCTCTTCATAGGGACTAGGTATTAGCTATGTAGCACCAATGAACTAGGGGAGTCTAGCTATAATTCCTTAGCACACTAGGACTAGTCTAACCACCTAGTATCCCAAGAAAAATCTATTGGAAAGCCCTAAATGCTAGTTGGGGATAGATTGGTAAATTTTATCTCCAAGCAAAGTTCTATATGTGGAGTGGATTGATGTAATAAGACAATGATTTTCTAACTTTAAAATAAATATTATATTTTTGAGAAATAACTACTTTCTATTGCTTTTGTATTTTTTTTAAATTACATGGATTAAGGAATTTTTGGTATATATTAAACTAATATAGTAGAGCACTCTATTATGGAGTTTGGGAATTTTCATACACTTTGGGAATTGTCAATATAGGCAATTTTAAAGCACATGGTCAAATCTTGTTCCCTTACTTGTAGCTGGAATCTACCCCAAGTACTATATAGGTTGCCTTCCCAAGTCCCACTTTTAAATGCATGTTTAGATTTAGCAACATGGTCAAATCTTTACCTCTTATTTGGAATGGGGACTTGAAAATTTTCCGAATTCCCTAATATGAGATTGTAGATAATTAGAAAACTAAGCAAAGCCCTATCAAAAATGGGAAACAAGATGGAAAATCCTTAATGGGTTTTACCCTATGGTAGGATAGTATCAATCACTCAAGATATTTCCAACAAGAAGCATTAGACTAGGGACATCTAGGAAGTATCCAATGTGATTGTCTTTGAGTGTTGTTTTAAATCTCAACATGGTATCATTTTAGGGGACTAGAGTGGATTTTACCCTATGGGTAAAGGGGTGCTATCGAAGCCCCCAAAGATCCACATCATCTAGAAGTGAAAAGGGTTATCTATTTAGAAAGAAAACCCCAAAGGGAAAGGCTAAGTTCAAGAGCTATGCCTTACAAAATGAGCTACTATATTACGAATAGAGGCTTCATGTATCCAAAAGCTAAGAGCTTAAGAATAAAATTTTATGGAAAGTTCATGATAGCCCTATAGCTCCACATCTAGGATATGCCAAAACTTTGAATGTAGTTAAATAAAGCTACTATTGGCGAAGAATGAAGTAGATGTCCTTAGATAGATAATCCAATGTTTAGCTATCAAAGGATCAAGATAAAAGTGTCAAACTTCTTAGTGCATTACACCCCCTTGGTATTTCTTAGATGAACTGGACACATATTAGCATGGGTTTTATAGTAGGCTTATCCACTATTCAAGAGGGTATGATTCCATGATATGCTTACTTAGGTACCTCATCCTATTCCAATAGAATCTACCTATAAAGCCTTTGACATCACCAAAATATTTCATCAAGTAGATATTTCGATTACATGGGCATCCAAAAAGGATCATCTGACACTCTTTTTACCTCAAAATTTTGGACTAGTCTCTTCCAAGCCATTGAGACTCAGCTAAATCAATAGTCAAATTAAAATTGTACATTAAGTCCTCAAGGATATTTTGGAAGCTTATTGTAGTCAAGAGCTAAAGAGATGGATTGAATACCTTTCATTGATAGAGTATGCCTATAATGCTTCATTTCAACAAAGCACTAGAATGACTCTATTCTAAAAGAATTATTCAGGCAAGAGTGTTTATCTCCCTAACCTTCTCTAATTCCACCATAAAGGTAGAAGCTTCTAAAATAATGTTAGATAACATGCAAGAGCAAGTCAAGGCAATCCCACAAGATATAAAAGCAACACAAGATCAACAAAAGGATTACATAGATCCAAACAGGAGTGATCGAATCCTTAAAGAAGGTGATATTATCTTTCTAAGGATTTAGACCAAAGAAAAATTCCCTATCTCTTAGGAAGTTCAAAAAGCTTAGTCCCAAATACTCGGGTCATACAAAATTATAAAATGCCTTAGAACTTATGCATACAAGTGTCAAGAATGTGGGAGAGAAGGAAGGAGTCTCACTTGTAGCTTTCTTGCTTGCACAATGGGGGAATACACACAAAGGGTGGAGGCTAAAAACAATTTTCCTCTTCTTAGTTGTGTAAGCCAAAAAGAACTCTAGTACATAGAAATAGAAGAACCCTATATATGGGTCTCAAACCAAACTCAACTAACTAAGGTGGCATACTAACTGAGCCACGAGCTAGAGTAGATAAGGATAGCTATCATCTAGCTATTATTCATGGGCGGTGTACCCAACCACATCTGCAACAACTGACAAGTTGGTGACATAAATGCACAACGGTCACCCTGGCATATCATGAGTGGAGCTCGATATCTCAACACTCCCCCTCGATCTCAATCCCAATTCCTACACACCAACCAGGTCTTTGAACTTGCGCAGCTTCTCTGTGCCCAATGCCTTCGTGAATATGTCAGCTACATGGTCCTCTATGCTAACATAAACTAGATCAATAAGACCTAGTAAAACCCTCTCCCGCACATAGTGATAATGCACCTCAATGTGCTTTGTTCTAGTAGGATAGACTGGGTTATTTGCCAAGTGTATACTACTCATGTTATCACAATAAATGACAATTGGCCCATCTGTAGGTTGATGCATATCATAAAGTAGCTTACGCAACCAAGCTACCTCACATGCAGCCATTGCTGCGCCCTTGTACTCAGCCTCTGTGATCGACAAGGCAACTGTAGGCTGTTTCTTGCTGCTCCAAGTGACTGCATCACTCCCAAAAGAGAACACATATCCACTGGTAGATCGTCTATCAGAAATACTACCATCCCAGTCAGCATCAGTGTATCCATGTAACTGTATCTGAACCCTAGTCTCATAAAATAGTCCATACTGCAATGTGGACTTCACATACCTGAGTATGCGTCTAGCCGCATCCAAATGCGGTTTTCTTGGAATCTGCATAAACTAACTTACCAATCCAACAGCATAGCTCAAATCTGGCCTGGTAATAGTCATATAAATCAAGCTTCCTACTATGCGTCTGTACATAGTAGGGTATTCCAGAAGCTCACTTGCATCTGCACTCAACTTCACATTCTGCTCCAAAGGAACTAAAATAGGCTTACAGCCTGTCATCCCATATTTGGACAGCATGTCCAATCCATAATGCCTCTGCAAGAGCCATATCCCACTTGGTGATCTAATCACCTCAATGCCCAAGAAATAACGCAGCTCTCCCAAATCCTTCATCTCAAACTTCTGCTTCAATAGCATTTTCACATGAAGGATATCTTCATTACTGTCACCTGTTATAATCAAACCATCAACATAAATGACAAGCAGCATAATACCTTTCTCTGTTTTTCTCACATAAAGTGAGAAATCTGCCTTGGAAATCTGAAAGCCAATAGTGACAAGATACTGTCCTATCTTGTCAGACTATGCTCTAGGTGCTTGCTTCAAGCCATACAATGCTTTCTTCAACCTGCAAACAAACTCAGGATGAACAGCATGCACATAACTTGGTGGCTACTCCATATAGACCTCTTCTTCCAAATCACCATGCAATAAGGCATTCTTTACATCCATCTAATGTAAAGACCATCCCTTTGATGCAGCCATATCAATGGCTGCTCTTAGGGTTGCCATCCTTGCAACCAGACTGAATGTTTCTTCATAATCAATGCCATATGTTTGTGCATACCCCTTGACTACTAATCTTGCCTTATATCTATTCACAGAACCATCTGCATTGTGCTTCACCTTATAGACCCACTTACAGCCAATTGCATTTTTACCTTTAGGCAAAGGTACCAATTCCCATGTAGCATTTGCTTCCATGGCATCCATTTCTTCATCCATGGCTTTCTCCCATTTTTCTTTTCCCATGGCTTGCTCAAAAGAAGTGGGTTCTGGTTCCTGTATCACTTTGACCATATATGCATAGTGAATGGCTGTAAATCCATCATATTTCAGCCTATCCACAGGATACCTAGCTCTCGTAGACCTGCGCAAAGTAGGTTCACTCCCAGGTGCTCTCAAAACATCCCTGGTCTTCCTTACTCCAGGTGTAACAATAGAAGGAATACCCAACTCATCATCAATGCTCTGTTCTGAGCCACTGGATTCACCATCCACATAAGAGTGACCTGCATTCACATCAAACATGGGCTGATCAACCTTCTCTTTTCCTTTTCGTGATACCTGCATACCACTATCTGCATTACTTTGAGAAGATTCTCTTGATCTCAATCTGCCTGTCCATGGTGAAGAATGTGAACCACTGCTAGAGGACGCTCCAGGTCCACTAATATTTTGTGACTGCTGCTGTGAATTCTGTGCAGCATTACCATTTTGTGCATCTACATCATCAATCACATTTACTGGTTTATACCAGCTACTCATCTCATCAAAAACAACATCTCTGCTCACTGTAAACTTACGAGTAGAAGGGTTATAGCATCTATACCCTTTTTGTTGTAGAGAGTAACCAATAAAGATGCACTTCTCAGCTTTTGGATCCAACTTGGATCTCAACTCATCTGGCACATGTACATAGGCAATGCAACCAAAAATTTTCAAATGAGAAATATCTGGTTTCCTACCAGTATACCTCTCCTCTGGAGTCATTCCATGTATTGCTGCAGTGGGAGTCCTGTTCATTATGTAGACTGCTGTAGCAACTGCTTCAGCCCAATAAAAATCTGGCAAGTCTTTTTCATTGAGCATGGCACGAGATACCTCTCCAATATGCCTGTTTTTCCTTTCTACAATTCCATTTTGTTGTGGGGTATGACTGCATGAATATTGCTTCTTTATGCCATGCTCCTGTAGGAACCTTGCAAACTCATTTGAGAGGTACTCTCCCCCTCCATCTGACCTTAGGCATTTTATTTGCAGGCCTGTTTCTTTTTCAACCATAGCTTTAAGAGTTTTGAAATGCCCAAAAACTTCACTTTTCTTTTTCATAAAATACACCCAAACTTTTTTGCTATAGTCATCAATAAAAGTGACAAAATAATGACAGCCTCCAAGAGATGCATCTTTAGTAGTCCACACATCAGAGTGGATTAATTCCAATGGCTTCTTACTCTCTTGAACATGTCTAGGAAATGGTTTCCTTGCATGTTTTCGAAATTGACAAGCTTCACATATCTTATGCATTTCTGCAACCTTGAATTTAGGCAATCCTGCAACAATATTTTGGGCCTGCATTGATTTAAGTCATTGTACATTAACATGACCAATGTGTTTATGCCAGATATCAATATCTGCAACTACACCGGTCCCATGTGCAAGCATTGCTGCACTCAATTCAGGCATGTCTGCATCCAATGTAAACATTATGCCCTTCTTTCCTTTTGCTATCAAGCAACCTTTATTTTTCATATCCTCAACAAAGCATCCATGGGAATTAAATCTGACCTGCAAGCCCTGCTCAACCATTTGACCAACAGAAGCCAGTGATATTCGGGACATGAAATGCATTCGACAGGTTTTTTTTTTTCCCATCCTGCATAGACAAAGGAAAATTTCCAATCTGCACAATAGGATGTGCAGTATCATCACCAGTCTCCACAAATCCTGGTTTTTCCATTTTCCTTACATCCTGCATTCATTCTGCATGACCTGTCATGTGGTTTGATGCACCTGAGTCAACATACCACACATCGTTACTTTCTTCTACACTTGTCACAGAATTGGTCATGTGCTGCACCATAAACAAATGCTCATTTCTGTCATCACCCTGTCTACTAGAAGATGCATAATTCCCTTGTTGCAGTTTTTTCATTCATGATGTCATTTTGCTTCTTATAGCAGTCTTTAGCCATATGACCCATTTTACCATAGTAGTAGCATTCAACATTGTTGTTTGCATTTTGCCCTCTTTGCCATCCACCATGACCTCTTTGGCTCCCCCTGCCTCTAGAGTTACCACGTCCTCCTCCATAGGACTGGTTTTCTTGAGTTTGCTGCATATTCTGATTTCTACCACGGCCTCCAGACCAGCCTCCTCTACCTCTACCTCTACCTCTTCCAGCATTTGAGTAGAAGATAGCTTCTTTTGAAGTTCCTCCTGAAGAAGATGCACCACCATTTCTCTGCTCCTCAGAATATAGAAGAGTAATCAACTCCTCAAAATCAGGAAATCTTTCATGGACGGAAATGGATGTTCGAAACTGTGCATAATCCTTTCCTAGACCATTCAAGGTCATAGAAACTAAATCATCATCTTCCACTGAGCGACCCAATGGAAGCAAGTGCATATGCAATCTTCTTCACCTTCATGTGGTAGTCATTGATGCTCATACTTTCTCTTTGCACATTGTGCAACTCTTGCTTGAGCTGCATTTTCTTGGCTTGCGTATTTGTGCTATACATTTTTTACAAGGTATCCCATGCCTCGTTTGGCGTACTTGCATCTTGAATATGCACAATCATAGAGTTTGAAATGCTGATAGATAGCTAGTACATAACTTTCCTGGCTCTCTCATGCCATGCTTTAAATGCCTGCATTTGCTGTTGATTGGGAACATCAGGAAGAACTGGTTCTCCTTCATTTCCTGCAACGAATTCCCAATATCCTTTTCTCATAAGGAAATTCGTCATTCTGAACTTCCATGCTTGGAAGTTATTCTTGTCCATTTTCAGTGACAATCTGTGAAAGAGAATCAGACGCCATTACAGAACACTACAAAAAATTCTGTCACTGCAAAGAACACAGCTTCAGCCTCACAAGGGCAAATCTGCAAAACTGACGAAAGTGGTATTTGACCACACAGTCACTTCCTAGTGACAATTTTACATCAATAGGCAACAAGGATGATTTTGTAACTCCCAATGTCTCTGCGCACAAGCATATGATGCAATTTCTACAGTAACTTTTCACCGACCTGTAGAACAGTGGTCGCACAGCATAAAACAGGGCCTTTTTCTGAGTGCGTGCAAAAAACTTTCGCCCCCAAAACAGGCTCCGAAATGGCCTCAAATCAAAAGAACAGAGCAACCAAGTTCTAAAGCCCTCTCCCGCAGCATATATTGCCCTCTTGCTACACCGCGAAGGGCGTCTCAATCTGAGACAATGCACTCTTGCACTTTCCGACTGTGCTACATGTAGAGACTTGCTCCCAAAACAGAAAAATGAAAGCAACACTGGTCATCTTACCAGAACACCGCGAACTTGGTTTACTTTCTTGAGCTCCTTACCATGAACAAGGCTCTAGTACCATGTCAAGATTGTGGGAGAGAAGGAAGGAGTCTCACTTGTAGCTTTCTTGCTTGCACAATGGGGGAATACACACAAAGGGTGGAGGCTGAAAACAGTTTTTCTCTTCATAGTTGTGTAAGCAAAAAAGAACTCTAGTATATAGAAATAGAAGAACCCTATATATGGGTCTCAAACCAAACTCAACTAACTAAGGTGGCATACTAACTGAGCCACGAACTAGACTAGATAAGGATAGCTGTCATCTAGCTATTATTCATGGGCGGTGTACCAACCGCATCTACAACTGACAAGTCGGTGACATAAATGCACAACAGTCACCCTGGCATATCAGGAGTGGAGCTCAATATCTCAACAACAAGAAGCTAGACTTGTATCCTCATCTAAAGATCTACAATGTATTCCACATAAGTTTACTGAAATCTTATATTCCCAATTTAGAGCATATGCTTGATTATGAATAGATTGTAATATCAACCTAAGGGATCATTGAAGTCAAACTTGAGAGAATCCTAGAAATCAAGAATAACCTTTGAGAAAACATACTATATGGGAATATCTAATCCAATCTTAGAACTTTCTAGAATAAGATACTACTTGGATTGGGAAATCTATTATCCAAAAAGAACTCCCCAAGTTTATTTCTAGATTACGACATCTTCATTTCTCTAAGGGGAAGACAATGTAATGTACTCAATTTTTGCAATCAAATATACATAGTTTTGTCATATTTGTACCTTTTCTCGCAATGTCTCAAACTAAGATAATCGGTGCTTTACCAAACTAAAATAAATTTTTGTGAATAAATTGTGATTTTTTAAATTTAAAATAGATTATTTTAGTTTTTTCAAGATTTATTTTTAAATTTTTTGGATCTAATACCAGTTTTTTCAAGCTATGTTATTAATCAACATTTCCATATTATGGTCAAATTTTCTAGAATTATTCTAAAATAATTGTAATAAATTTTTGAATAAATGAAAAATAATTTAATTTTCTTAATAATTTTATCATTTTTTCCACATGTAATCTTCTTTAACATGATTTGGATATTATTCTAATTTTTGATTAAAAATTTATCAAAATATTTACATTTTTAATGTTATGAAATGAATCATTGTTTTTATATACCCATCCTTCTCTCAAAAGAAAAGGGAAATAAAGTTTTAAAAAGACACTAAATTAATTAAAAATTCCATTTCTTCTAACAAAAACTAAAAATTAAAAACATCTCCTTAGATAATAAAACCAAAATAGTCTCTTGTTACTAAACTATCATAAAAAGATAAATATCTCCCCCCCTCCCCTCCTTTTTGATTTTCAAGATAGTACATTTAAGAGAAAGAGAGTGAGTGAGAGTTAACGAATGAGAGGTGAGAAAATTCTCCAAAAAAGAAATTAATGACCATCAATTGCTTATGATGCTTAAAATAGGGTTGTATATACAATTGTGGTATATTATATTATATTATTTTCATTATTAAATAATTTTAAAAATTGTATTCATAGAAAAAAAAAGTTATAACAAAATAATCAACTTATTTTCCTCAAAATTTTCAACTTTCTAATTTAGAAATATTGTTTGAATAGTACCAAAATCTTAAACAAATTTATATGATAAGATTAAAAATATAATTAAACTTCAACAGTTGGGGATAGTATCACTAAATATCATAATGTTAAGTTTGGTTTGAAGGTATCTAGGTCTTTGACCAAGTTATACTCTTTGATAGAGTCCATGGGCTTCTCTAGCTAACTAGGGAATGTGACAACATCCACTTTCATCTTTTCTTTTTTTAAAGAAGTGCTAACATCTAAACTTATTTTATTATTGGAGGTAGTTCTACATCATCTATCTCTTGGACCTCCTAGATTGTCTCTCTATGGCACTGCAATGCTCTGTACTACATTGTTCTATTTTGTAATGTTTTGTTTCTCTGTTTTGAAATATTAAAATCCATAGTCTTGGTAAGAGGATTATTTTCTTTTTGGGTGAGTGGTTCCTTTTTCTTGGCATGCATTGTAATGGCAACTTTCCATCCCACCAAGTTGGAGGTAGGTTCCTGGCCCTTGGCTTGACTTTCGGAAATCCTAGCCTTCACAGGTGTTTAAACGCCTAGGATAGTCTTTTACAATGTGGCATTCTCCTTTGCATTGACTACATAAGGGCATATAGTCCATGGATCATCTAGGGTTTGGATAGTCCTGTGAGATCTGTCTCTTTTCTCTACATCTATAACACTCCACTTTTGATCTCTAGCCACTACTGCCAAGTTGTTTTTGTAACGTGTCCACTAGTATCATCCAGGACACGTCTTAGAAGTCCATCGGAAAGGATGTCTAGAAAGCTCTGCCAGGCACTCCCATGGAATGTTAGGGGATTTGCAATCTAGGGCTTTCCACGTCTGCCACGTAGCGGAAGTATTCTGGCCGTTCCCACTTAGGATCGACCTGAATTAGGGTTTTCCTGATTGGTCATTTCATAACAGCAACTAGCGTCGGACCCAAGCGAACTACTTCACGCAGAAACGCCAAGTCCGAAGCAGATTCACGTTGCACTTGGTTCAAGGAGAATGGGAAACGAGAGGGATGCAAAGCTCAACCTCTCTGCCATAAGTCATAGTCCCATTCCGTTCCCCTAAAACAGCGTAAATCGGGTAAGACATAACTCTAGGTCAATGCTTTTGTTATTCGTGTCTTTTGACGACCATCCTGTTGTTCCTCGTGATTTGAGAAAAGTTCCCGGCCAACCGGGACCACCCATCCGTAGGACGGATCCATGGCCCATCCTCCGCACTTTCCTCGGGTTGTTTTAATTATGCAATTAACTAACACATTAGTTGGACATGTAACAATCAGCTTCTTTAATTAGCCCGTTAAGCACTGGTTCCTTCACGTAATCTTATCACTTGACATAGAAAAACAATCTCAGACAAGTTCTTTATTAACATGTCATCATATTTATCTTTGAAATACAAAAGTTCTGCCCGTAGGCTTATCCACAATCCGCCCGAAAGCTATCCAGCAATCCACAGGGATCACTATTCCAAGTTTCTGCCCGTAGACTAGTATGCGGGCCTCGAGATCCAATCTCGATCACGTTAGCCTCTTGTGCAGGACCCAGAAGGCGAGGGATTTATGGCCAGAGCCCCCTTGGCACCCAAACGTCCTCCTACTCCAAGTAGCGCTCAACAGAGAGACCTCTCGTGGCGGGTTCGGTCCACGTTCTCGGTGCGGTCAACAACCCCCTTGGTTAGGGTCAGGCAAGCAGTCGGGGGTAACTGAAGCTACCACTCCCTTCAGGCCTTCAACCTGAAGTATATATACTTATTTATTTTGTAATTCATTGGTCAAACAAGTCAAACAGTGCTCTAAAATCTCTAGCAAGCACAAACATTTCCATTGATTGATTTTGTTGTTGGCAAACTGCTAAGGAAGGAATCTTTCCTTTCGAATGCATCCAGTACTCGATCTGGGGTGTCTTGCAACTTGGCAAGATCCCTTATATTATGGGTTAGGGCGTACCCTATTAACCCCACTTGGTCAAACCCTAAAGTTCATTGGGTACTTCAGTTTCCGGTTTTTAACCTTCCTTACTTTGAAGGATATCAAAGTATACATCCTCTTGCAAGATAACTTGCGTAAGGATCCGCCATCCTTGTTGCGAGAATTTAGCCTTTCTTCTTGTGAATCAATCACAAGACCATATGACTGTTGAGATATCGAGCTCCACTCGTGATATGCCAGGGTGACCGTTGTGCATTTATGTCACCGACGTGTTAGTTGCAGATGCGGTTGGTATACCGCCCATGAATAATAGCTACATGATAGCTATCCTTATCTACTCTAGTTCGTGGCTTGGTTAGTATGCCACCTTAGTTAGTTGAGTTTGGTTTGAGACCCATATCTAGGGTTCTTCTATTTTCTTTGTACTAGAGTTCTTTTGGCTTACACAACTAAGAAGAGAAAAACAGTTTTCAGCCTCCACCCTTGTGTGTCTTCCCCCATTGTGCAAGCAAGAAAGCTTCAAGCGAGACTCCTTCCTTCTCTCCCACAATCTTGACATGGTATCAGAGCCTTGTTCGTGGTAAGGAGCTCAAGAAAGCAAGCCAAGCTCGCGGTGGTCTGGTAAGAGGAGCAGTGTTGCTTTCATTTTCTGTTTTGGGAGCAGATCTCTGCAGGTAGCACAGCCGAAAAGTGCAGGAGTGCATTGTCTCAGGTTGAGACGCCCTTCGCGGTGAAGCTAGAGGGCAGTATATGCTGCGGGAGAGAGCTTTGGCTCTTGGCGACCTTGTTTTTTTTATTTGAGGCCATTTCGGGGCCTGTTTTGCAGACGGAAGTTTTCTGCACGCACTTAGGAAAAGGCTCAGTTTTATGCTGTGCAGCCACTGTTCTACAGGTCGGTGAAAAGTTACTGTAGAAATTGCATCGTATGCTTGTGCGCAGAGACATTGGGAGTTTCAGAATCATCCTTGGTTCTTGTTTATGCAAAATCGTCACTAGGAAGTGACTGTGTGGTCAAATACCACTTTCGCCAGTTTTGCAGATTTGTCCTTGTGAGGGTGAAGCTGTGTTTTTTTGCAGTGACAAAATTTCTTGCAGTATTCTGTAATGGCGTCTGATTCTCTTTCACAGATTGTCACTGAAAAGCTTGACAAGAACAACTTCCAGGCATGGAAGTTTAGAATGACGAATTTCCTTATGGGAAAAGGATATTGGGAATTTGTTGCAGGAAATGAAGAAGAACCAGTTCTTCCTGATGTTCCCAATCAACAGCAAATGCAGGCATTCAAAGCATGGCATGAGAGAGCCAGGAAAGTTATGTACTGGCTATCTATCAGCATTTCAGACTCTATGATTGTGCATATTCAGGATGCAAGTACGCCAAAGGAGGCATGGGATACTCTGTCAAAGATGTATAGCACAAATACGCAAGCCAGGAAAATGCAGCTCAAGCAAGAGTTGCACAATGTGCAAAGAGAAAATATGAGCATCAATGACTACCACATGAAGGTGAAGAAGATTGCAGATGCACTTGCTTCCATTGGGTCGCCAGTGGAAGATGATGATTTAGTTTCTGTGACCTTGAATGGTCTAGGAAAGGATTATGCACAGTTTCGGACATCCATTTCAGTTCGTGAAAGATTTCCTGATTTTGAGGAGTTGATTGCTCTTCTAATTTCTGAGGAACAGAGAAATGGTGGTGCATCTTCTTCAGGAGGAACTTCAAAAGAAGCTGTCTTCTACTCAAATGCTGGAAGAGGTAGAGGCAGAGGTAGAGGAGGCCGATTTGGAGGCCGTGGTAGAAATCAGAATATGCAGCAAACTCAAGAAAACCAGTCCTATGGAGGAGGACGTGGTAACTCTAGAGGCAGGGGGAGCCAAAGAGGTCGTGGTGGATGGCAAAGAGGTCAAAATGCAAACAGTAATGTTGAATGCTACTACTGTGGTAAAATGGGTCATATGGCTAAAGACTGCTATAAAAAGCAGAATGACATCATGAATGGAAAACTGCAACAAGGGAATTATGCATCTTCTAGTAGACAGGGTGATGACAGAAATGAGCACTTGTTTATGGTGTAGCACATGAACAATTCTGTGACAAGTGCAGAAGAAAGCAATGATGTATGGTATGTTGACTCAGGTGCATCAAACCACATGACAGGTCATGCAGAATGGATGGAGGATGCAAGGAAAATGGAAAAACCAGGATTTGTGGAGACTGGTGATGATACTGCACATCCTATTGTGCAGATTGGAAAAATTCCCTTGTCTATGCAGGATGGGAAAAAGAAATACCTGTCCGATGTATTTCATGTCCCGAATATCACCAAGAATCTGGTTTCTGTTGGTCAAATGGTTGAGCAGGGCTTGCAGGTCAGATTTAATCCTCATGGATGCTTTGTTGAGGATATGAAAAATAAAGGTCGCTTGATAGCAAAAGGAAAGAAGAAGGGCAGAATGTTTACATTGGATGCAGACATGTCTGAATTGAGTGCAGCAATGTTTGCACATGGGACCGGTGTAGTTGCAGATATTGATATCTGGCATAAACGCATTGGTCATGTTAATGTACAGCGACTTAAATCAATGCAGGCCCAAAATATTGTTGCAGGATTGCCAAAATTCAAGGTTGCAGAAATGCATAAGGTATGTGAAGCCTGTCAGTTTGGAAAACAGGCAAGGAAACCATTTCCTAGACATGTTCAAGAGAGTGAGAAGCCATTGGAATTAATCCACTCTGATGTGTGGACAACTAAAGCTGCATCTCTTGGAGGCTGTCATTATTTTGTCAGTTTTATTGATGACTATAGCAGAAAAGTTTGGGTGTATTTTATGAAAAAGAAAAGTGAAGTTTTTGGGCATTTCAAAACTCTTAAAGCGATGGTTGAAAAAGAAACAGGCTTGCAGATAAAATGCCTAAGGTCAGATGGAGGGGGAGAGTACCTCTCAAATGAGTTTGCAAGGTTCCTGCAGGAGCATGGCATAAAGCAGCAATATTCATGCAGTCATACCCCACAGCAAAATGGAATTGCAGAAAGAAAAAACAGACATATTGGAGAGGTGTCTCGTGCCATGCTCAATGAAAAAGACCTGCCAGATTTTTATTGGGCTGAAGCAGTTGCTACAGCAGTCTACATAATGAACAGGACTCCCACTGCAGCAATACATGGAATGACTCCAGAGGAGAGGTATACTGGTAGGAAACCAGATATTTCTCATTTGAAAATTTTTGGTTGCATTGCCTATGTACATGTGCCAGATGAGTTGAGATCCAAGTTGGATCCAAAAGCTGAGAAGTGCATCTTTATTGGTCACTCTCTGCAGCAAAAAGGGTATAGATGCTATAACCCTTCTACTCGTAAGTTTACAGTGAGCAGAGATGTTGTTTTTGATGAGATGAGTAGCTGGTATAAACCAGTAAATGTGATTGATGATGTAGATGCACAAAATGGTAATGCTGCACAAAATTCACAGCAGCAGTCACAAAATATTAGTGGACCTGGAGCGTCCTCTAGTAGTGGTTCACATTCTTCACCATGGACAGGCAGATTGAGATCAGGAGAATCTTCTCAAAGTAATGCAGATAGTGGTATGCAGGTATCACGAAAAGGAAAAGAGAAGGTTGATCAGTCCATGGTTGATGTGAATGCAGGTCACTCTTATGTGGATGGTGAATCCAGTGGCTCAGAACAGAGCATTGATGATGAGTTGGGTATTCCTTCTATTGTTACACCTGGAGTAAGGAAGACCAGGGATGTTTTGAGAGCACCTGGGAGTGAACCTACTTTGCGCAGGTCTACGAGAGCTAGGTATCCTGTGGATAGGCTGAAATATGATGGATTTACAGCCATTCACTATGCATATATGGTCAAAGTGATACAGGAACCAGAACCCACTTCTTTTGAGGAAGCCATGGGAAAAGAAAAATGGGAGAAAGCCATGGATGAAGAAATGGATGCCTTGGAAGCAAATACTACATGGGAATTGGTACCTTTACCTAAAGGTAAGAATGCAATTGGCTGTAAGTGGGTTTATAAGGTGAAACACAATGCAGATGGTTCTGTGAACAGATACAAGGCAAGATTAGTAGTCAAGGGGTATGCACAAACATATGGAATTGACTATGAAGAAACATTCAGTCCGGTTGCAAGGATGGCAACCGTAAGAGCAGTCATTGCTATGGCTGCATCAAAGGGATGGTCTTTACATCAGATGGATGTAAAGAATGCCTTCTTGCATGGTGATTTGCAAGAAGAGGTCTATATGGAGCAGCCACCAGGTTATGTGCATGCTGTTCATCCTGAGTTTGTTTGCAGGTTGAAGAAAGCTTTGTATGGTTTGAAGCAAGCACCTAGAGCATGGTCTGACAAGATAGGACAGTATCTTGTCACTATTGGCTTTCAGATTTCCAAGGCAGATTTCTCACTTTATGTGAGAAAAACAGAGAAAGGTATTATGCTGCTTGTCATTTATGTTGATGATTTGATTATGACAGGTGACAGTGATGAAGATATCCTTCATGTGAAAATGCTATTGAAGCAGAAGTTTGAGATGAAGGATTTGGGAGAGCTGCGTTATTTCTTGGGCATTGAGGTGATTAGATCACCAAGTGGGATACAGCTCTTGCAGAGGCAGTATGGATTGGACATGCTGTCCAAATATGGGATGACAGGCTGTAAGCCTATTTCAGTTCCTTTGGAGCAAAATGTGAAGCTGAGCACAGATGCAGGTGAGCTTCTAGAAGACCCTACTATGTACAGACGCATAGTAGGAAGTTTGATTTATATGACTATTACCAGGCCAGATTTGAGCTATGCTGTTGGATTGGTAAGTCAGTTTATGCAGGCTCCAAGGAAACCACATTTGGATGCGGCTAGACGCATACTCAGGTATGTGAAGTCCACATTGAAGTATGGACTATTTTATGAGACTGGGGTTCAGATACAGTTGCATGGATACACTGATGCTGATTGGGCTGGTAGCATTTCTGATAGACGATCTACCAGTGGATATGTGTTCTCTTTTGGGAGTGCTGCAGTCACTTGGAGCAGCAAGAAACAGCCTACAGTTGCCTTGTCGAGCACAGAGGCTGAGTACAGGGGTGCAGCAATGGCTGCATGTGAGGTAGCTTGGTTGCATAAGCTACTTTATGATATGCATCAGTCTACAGATGGGCCAGTTGTCATTTATTGTGACAACATGAGTAGTATACACTTGGCAAATAACCCAGTCTATCATGCTAGAACAAAGCACATTGAGGTGCATTATCACTATGTGCGAGAGAGGGTTTTACTAGGTCTTATTGATCTAGTTTA
The DNA here is from genome assembly GCF_053477565.2 of Lygodium microphyllum. Classification (NCBI taxonomy): domain Eukaryota; kingdom Viridiplantae; phylum Streptophyta; class Polypodiopsida; order Schizaeales; family Lygodiaceae; genus Lygodium; species Lygodium microphyllum. Next base: position 7,401,289 of record NC_141142.1, on the reverse strand, counting down.
TGTCAGCACAGAGGATCAGGTAGCTGACATATTCACGAAGGCATTGGGCGCAGAGAAGCTGCGCAAGTTCAGAGACCTGCTTGGTGTGCAGGAATTGGGATTGAGCTCGAGGGGGAGTGTTGAGATATCGAGCTCCACTCGTGATATGCCAGGGTGACCGTTGTGCATTTATGTCACCGACGTGTTAGTTGCAGATGCGGTTGGTATACCGCCCATGAATAATAGCTACATGATAGCTATCCTTATCTACTCTAGTTCGTGGCTTGGTTAGTATGCCACCTTAGTTAGTTGAGTTTGGTTTGAGACCCATATCTAGGGTTCTTCTATTTTCTTTGTACTAGAGTTCTTTTGGCTTACACAACTAAGAAGAGAAAAACAGTTTTCAGCCTCCACCCTTGTGTGTCTTCCCCCATTGTGCAAGCAAGAAAGCTTCAAGCGAGACTCCTTCCTTCTCTCCCACAATCTTGACAATGACTTCGTACTTGCCGCGCAAGTCCTGTATCGTACTATGCGACAATGGAGTACAAAACAATCCGTTTCAGTTTCTTTATGCTGACGTTGTTACCTAGGGTTTTCTAGTTTTATTATTTTCTTTTAAGAAACTCAGGGACAAACCCTTATTTCTTTTACGTTTACAATTTACTGACCCTACAATCAGGGAATGTGGGCAAGTATTTAAAGTATAAACGTTTCTTGGATTTTAATTCATTCCCAATGAATATTTCACAGCATAGGCATTTCTATTAATTTGGTTAACTTTTAGAAGGTAATATCGAGATCACCTCCGCACGATTTGTTATCTATGTGTCAATTGATTTTTTAAATCCTAAACTTTATTGATTTGAGGTTTGGTAAATTCAATTAATCTTCCTTTTTCCTTGCGAACAAAACTCATGCCAAATAAGCAATCTTTCCCTTGCTAAGTTATGCAGTTAGCAATGATAACTTCCTAGAGTTTAAGCATCGTAAGAAACCTTTCATGATTCGCACCTTCCATGATGATTCGTTGTAAAAATAATAGGGGTTAATAGTGCAAGATGCAGTTTTTATACCTTCTAGGCTTAACCGAAGTATACTACTTTAGTGAATAAATAATCTTGCTCATAATTCGTTTCAATGCATAATGCTATTTGAAGGAAAACTATGTTTATACTTTATTTATTTTGCATGTTCAATTAAACTAAATTCCTTCGTCGTAAATAACTAGGTCAAAATATACCTTATCCCTAACAATTCATCTTGCACGATTGAATTAAAACTGATATAAAATTAAGAAGGAAAAACTTGGGTTTGGGGTGAGATATCCACATGGATACCGGGAGATGACCCTCCCGCAGCTACTCCTTGGACTTTCTTAGGAGGCATCGCAGTTGTAGTCCTTCGAATGTGGAAGCAGCTTTACACTTCTTTTCAGAATTCCACCGTCGCTCCCTTGCATGTCAATACTCTTCTTCTCTTTTTCGAATAGGGGAGAAACCAAGTCCCAATGGTATTTTGGAAAGGCAAGGAATCATAAGCATGAGAAGGGGGTAATAAGACTTTTAAGGCCTTAATTCTTTTGGGAGGGAAAGGCTTACAAAGTCCAAAGAAAAGGCCCTATAGGGGTATATACACGAGGAAAAGGGTGTGTGTGTGTGTGGTTCTAGAAGGCGTAAGAAGAGGTCTTGGGATACTTTTGGGTACGGGAGTGAAAGGTATAGGAAGGGGGGACTTGGAGGGGTTTTAGGACATGGGGGGGTGGGGTGTGTGGACACAGGGGTGAAAGGGTACAAGGGGAAAGGTGAAGGGTGAAAGGGCTTCTAGCACGGGGGGGAAAAGGGTGTGTAAAAAGGGGACACAAGGGAGGGTGAAAGGCCCTTAAAAAGGATTAAAACCGGGAGGGGGGAATGAAAAGGGAAAAAAGGGGGGAAAGGAGTTTATAGAGCACATATGAGAGGACCTTTTTGGAGGCCCAAGGGAAAAAAGAAAGAAACACTAATATCCATTGAGGGGGGGGGATGATATTTAAGTCGCTTGGGGAGGGGGCTTATGAAAGCCCCCTTAGAAGCTTCTAAGAGAAGCTTCCAAAGAGCTTCGTTAGGTGGCGGCAGTTCAAAGGAGGGCGGCCAGCAGAGACAGACAGCGGCGATCAGCGTCTCTCTCACGCTCCCACGGCAGAATTCAGGCGGAAATTTGCCCTCCCTCACCTAGCAATGCAGGTGGTGGCCATGTGTGTGTGTGCGGTCATTGAGCTCTCCCTCATTTTTGGCATTTAGACGGCGTTAGTCGTCGACTCCCCACACTTCATGGAGGCAGCAACCCCTCTCTTAAATAGGGGAGGGAGGGGAATCCTCCCCCTCCTTATGTGTCAATCTGCATGGCAGTGGAAGGCGCCGAGCTCCACCAAGGAGCTTAGCCCTCCATTCTATTTCCCTCCCCTTACAGCACGACAATCGGGAGGGAAAATAAAAATTTAAAAAATTTGCATTTGATATATTATATTCTCTCCCCCTTAAAGGAATCGAGATGTCCTCATCTCGAGATAAACCGGGGATATTGATGGTTGAGTGTGCCTTCATCTACCCAAGTGGCATCCTCTTCGGGATAGTCTTTCCACTGGATGAGGCATTCTCTCAAGGTTCTGGATCTTAATTGTCTCTCCCTAACATCTAAGATCCTGTCAGGCCTTAGTTCAAGAACTCCTTGACTAGGCATTACAATTTGTTGATCGTCAAGTACATGATTAGGATTAGGTACATACTTTTTCAATAGGCTGATATGGAATACATTATGAACTTTTAGGTTCTCAGGGAGTTGCAATTTATAAGCATTAGGTCCTAGCCATTTGAGGATTTTGTATGGCCCACAATACCTTGGACTTAGCTTCTTGTAATCTCCTAAGTATAGAGAACTCTTTTTAGGGCGTACGCGAATGAAGACCATGTCTCCTTCTTCGAAGACTCTTTCTTGAAGCTTCAAATCCGCGTATGCCTTCTGTCTATCCTTGGCTGCTTGTATGTCCTGTCTTATTGACTTTATTTGATCATCCATGTCTTCCAACATCTATCTTGAAGCTTCAACCCTTAAGGTTGGATCAGAAATGTTTAGGGAACTTCGACAGTCATGACCATACAATGCTTGGAAAGGGGTCATCTGAATGCTTTGCTGGTAAGAAGCATTGTATGCAAATTCAACCAAAGGCAAGTATTGAATCCACCTCTTCGGCTCTCGACAGTAGTATGCCCTAAGCATATCCTCGATGACTTGATTTACTTGCTCTGTTTGGCCATCCGTTTGGGGATGGTAGGTGGTGCTAAAATAGAGTTGAGTCCCAATAGCTTCAAAGATAGCTCTCCAAAAATGTGATGTGAAGCGAGAATCTTGGTCACTAATGATTCTTCTGGGTAAACCATGTAGCTTGAATATCTCCTTGATGAACAATCTTGCAATGTCTGAAGCTTTATAGTTTGTCTTTACTGGAATAAGGTGTGCAACCTTAGTAAGCATGTCAACCACAACCATGATGGAGTTGTATCCTCCATGGACTTGGGGTAGGCCTACAACAAAATCCATACTGATGAATTCCCATTTCATTTGGGGAATATCAAGCAGTTGCAGTTTTCCTGGCATCATGACATGTTCGGCTTTGATACGCTGGCAAGACAAACACTCAATGACATATTTGAGAACGTCACCTTTGAGCCTCTCCCAATGGTAGCTCTTCCTAACTGCATTAAGAGTTTTAGCATAGCCAGGATGTCCTGCGAAAGGAGAATCGTGAGCTTCCCACAATATCTTTTGCTTAAGTGACTGGCTTGCTGGTATACACAGCCTTATTCTATAGTAGACAAGTCCACTATTAATGGAAAATTCCTGATACTTAGCCTGCAACTTTTGATTCTGATTCTTGATAGAGATCTCCTTTAGCATTGATTGGTAGGCCAAATCATGGCATGCGTCTTCTCTAGCTAACTCAAGTATAGGATTGTTTGGCATAGATACTTTTGTAGCTAGAGATCTGGCTGTTGATGGATTTTGCAAGATTAGGGAATTTAGGAATGCCTTGTGACTAAGTGCATCGGCAACTACATTCTCTTTCCCTGGTCGGTACTTGATTTCAAAGTCATATTCCTCCAACACTTCAATCCACCGACGTTGCCTCATGTTGAGCTCGTTCTGGGTAAAGATCCATTTGAGACTCTTATGGTCGGTTACTAGAGTAAACTTGTTATCCAACAGGTAGTGTCTCCAAAGCTTTAGAGCATGGATGACAGCTAGTAATTCCAAATCATGTGTATCATAATTCTTTTCATGACTCTTCAATTTCCTTGAAGAGTATGCTACTGGATGACCTTCCTGCATAAGTACACACCCCAAGGCAAGAATGCTAGCATCAGTTACTACCTCGAATTCCTTATTGAGGTCTGGAAGTTTTAGAATAGGTGTTGATACCAAACTTTGCTTCAATCTGTCGAAGCTATTCTGTTCGAGAGTTGACCATGTAATGGAAGTTTGCTTCTTCAGTAAGTCCGTCAGAGGTGCTGCAATCAAAGCATAGTTTTTTATGAAGACCCTATACCATCCTGTCAATCGAAGAAAGCTATGTATCTCTTTGACGGATACTAGTATTGGCAACTCAAGCACATCTCTGACCTTGGCTAGGTCCACGGATATTCCTTCTGTTGATACTATGAATCCCAGATATTCAATTTGACGCTTGAAGAATGCACACTTCTTCATTTTAGCATACAGCTTATGTGACCTCATTGTCTGAAGGACAATCCGAATTTGAGGTTCACGATCTTCTTCCCGTTTAGAATAGAATAAAGTGTCATCGAAGAAGACAAGTACGAAATCATCAAGATATGGCCTAAAGATATCCTGCATTAACCTATTGAAGGTGGCAAGTGCATTCGTAAGCCCGAATGACATAATTAGGAACTCAAAGTGCCCATATCTTGTATTGAAGGTCGTCTTTGGGATATCTTCTTCCTTGATCCTTATTTGATAGTAACCTAACTTGAGATCAATCTTGGAGAAGATCTTCGCACCCTGAAGACGATCAAGAAGTTCATCTATTCTAGGAATAGCACTACAACAGAAACGAGGCATAAACGCGCACGTTAGACGCGCAAAGGCGGGTGCGTCTATCAGAGCATCTATAAATGCGTGTAAACGTGTGTGTAAATAGACGCAAATTTTGCGTCTATGTGGAAGGTAGGGTTTAATCACGATTCTTTGAAGATGAATAGTTTGACAATATTGAGATATTCCATCCATGTGATTCTCTTAATATCATTTTGCATATATGTGAGGTGGTTGGGGCATTTATGTAGTAGTATAGGTTGTTTTGCTACGGAGAAGGATTGTATATGTGCTTCAAGATCCACATAATGGTGATCTTGCTAATCAAAGTTTGGGGGTTCTATTACAAAAATGAACACAATCTAGAATACTTGAAACCTCTGCCAAGCTTCATCATTTTAAAAAATCCCACCATAAATTAGTGGTAAATCATTTTTCACAAGAGATCATTAAGTCTAAACCATAAATTATGCCTTTTGCAAGTTTGTAACAATTTTTCCTACGTTTTATAACTAGAATTTCCTTTTTCACTCTAATGCCACATATAACGTGCCTATTTGATGCACCCTTGATGGCATGATTTTGATAGCCCATTCTAGGCAATGCCATTTCAAACTCCCTTGGAATATCACTAACTTTACTATGCCTAGGATCACTTGAGCCTACCTTGTAAGGGAAGGTTTGTCCCAATCCCAATGAGGATCGACCTAAAAATAAGGTTCCTAACTAATGCTAAGGTCACCCAAAAATTGATCTAACATTGGTCATGGGGTAGCTGCTTGTGCCAATCAACCTAAACTAAAGTAGGCTTGTGTCGCACTTGGTTCAAAGCGAGTGTATAAACAAGAGGAAACTAATGTGTCAACCCCTCTACTAATAAGGCAAAGTCTCACCTTGACCTCCTAAAACAACACAAGGTCAGGATATAGATAATTTTTTATATGTAGTCAATGTTCAACCATTTCTAATTGCTCCCAATCTATTGTTCTAAGGGAAATATCTTGGCTCATTAAGACCACCCTCCCATAGAATGGATCCACCCTCCCACTTTTCTTTTTGTGATGGGGTTGCTTAATTATCTAATTACCTAGCATATTTAATTTGACACATAAAAGCATGTTTCTTCATTAACTCATTAGGCACATGGTTCAATCATGCAATTCAGTCACATAACATGAAATTTTTTGAATTTAGTCCTTTAGAAAAAAAGTATTTATTTCTCTACTAAATAACCTTGTTTTATTACATCACATCAATCATCCATATAGGACTCTTCTCAAAGGCGATACCACTAATCCTTCCTTAACTTGCATTAGAGCCTTTTAAGAGAACCATCCCGAGCTTGAAAGGGATAAGAATAGTATTAGATGGCCAAAGTATTTATAGCTAGAGCCCCCTTGGCATCCTCATCACCTCCTAGCTAACATCGAGAGCTAGTCTTCGCATTTGGAGTGGACAAAGAAAAACCCCTTGGTAAAGGGATCCCATGACTAACCTTGGGGAAGGCTTAGCATGTATCCAAGTTTAACTTCATTGATATAAATTCTAATAAGAAAATATAGTCACAAACATCTTCTTCTATCCTTGAGATACAATCTATGTGAATTAGGAATTTTTTCTAAGTATAGACCATCCAATGTGAGCTTCCATTTGGCTTTTTTAGGTTGCCATAACCTTTAGGAAAAAACATTACCCTAGCCCTTGAAGAGACTATAATCCTTTGATTATCCCTAATATCTTTAGATGGATTCTATCTTCTTTCCTTGAGAATCTTTGATTCTCCCACTCAAGTACTTAGGAATTAAATGTCATTATGGTTCGTGAACTATATTCTCTCTTTAAGGTCTAAGTGTTTAACTTCGTGATTTGTAAGGCTGCAAAGATCCTCTCTACATATGGATCTAAGAAAGAGAGTTCCTAAAACATATGCAATCCCTTTACATTTTATATCCTAATGATATACTTATCTTATCTTAACTTTTGGATCCTTGTAGTAAGGTTGCACCTTGCTAGGGACAAGAAAAAAAAACATTTTGTTGGAGCATATTACTTTCCTTGACTTTCATTTCAACAACTAAATATATGTAGGCTCATAAAAATAAATATTGTTGAACTCACTCTAGGCTAATTGGAACTCAAATAGGTGGCCTTATATTTGATATTTGAACTCTCTATGTCAATTTTGGTGTAATAAACCCCCTATCCTCATTCTATAGGAACCCCCCTAGGAATAAATAAAATTATTTGAAATTTTTTTATCTCCTTCCCCCTGTCAATGCCTAATAGGTTGGGGGGGGGGGGGGGGGGGGGGGGAGAAGTAGAAGATGACGGCGAAGAAGGAGGAGATATCAATGACGATGATGAGGAGGGAGGCCACGTGGCCTAACCCCCCCCGGCTCCCTTGACTAGCCGCAGCCACCTGGGGGGCTGAGAAGTCCTACCATCATGCAAACGGTGATAGGTGGTTGGTGGGGTGAGACACCACCACCATCCCATACCACCTCCCCCCACCTATAAGCCCACTATACTTCCCCGCATCCCCCCCCCCCCCCAAAGAGGAGAAGATACGACGGCATGCTACATAGAGAGAGAGAGAGAGAGAGAGAGAGAGAGAGAGAGAGAGAGAGAGAAGGTTCAAAAAGGTTCCTTCTTCTCCCCTCCTTCGAGAGAGATCACATGCACCTCCCCTTCCCTTCTATCCCACGAACCTTTTCCCCCATTTGCCCTTCTATTGAGCAAGGGGCTGTTGAAGTCCCTACAAGGTGGGGGGTTGCACTTAAAGAGATGAAGATCAAGAATGGCTCCCAAGTAAAGAATGTCACGTGCGAGTGGCAATCCCACAACCAGCACGAAGCTTTGGGCGAGGGCATCACTGTCAATCCAACTACAGTACCGAACATAAGTAATATATTTCCAAATTGATAGATGCTTGCTTTGATTCCCGTATGAGATACGTTAGGTCCTGAACTATACTACATGAGAATAGTTCATTGAAAAGAATAAACTTTGTCTCAAATATTTGAAAGATTGAGTTTTCAAAATGCATGTATCAAGAGAAATTAATTGCATCTAGATTCTATGCGATAAATTCATGCATAACATAAACATCATATAAGGTTTCATAGTATTGTCGACTCCCTCTTCTTACAAATTAGTAGTTATTTTTTTGCCACATTGAAGGTATATGTTGTAGCTTTCATGCCTAATGGATTGCATGGTAAGAAATCTATTCTAAAAGAAATTCATCTTAGAAACTCTAGGCCTTTGCCCAAGCTCTTACCAACAACACGAATTGATAGCTCATGTTTGATAGATTGGGATCTTAATGATGTGCGTAGTTAGTAAAAGCAATGATCATAAGGATTAAAACCAAGATGTCTTGAAATCCATTTGATAACTACCATTTTCATCAATCCAGGCTAGATACAAACAACAACTCCAAGCCTCAAAGGCAAGTAGCGAGCTCAAGGAATAGGAAACCCTAAGCCAAAGGGAAGACTGATACTTTTATACTTGTTTGGGAAGAAGTTTGGATTGTCAATCAATATAAGTGATCAATAGAACTTACATCTTATACAATGTATGAGACCTTATCATACATCTTAGACAAAGGAAGGGAGTGTTAAGTAAAACTTTACATAGTATCGCTCTTTCATCCCAAGGGGGAGAGTGAACATGAGGGAAAAGTGATATTGTACTTATTTGCGCACCTTTTGAAGAAATGTAATGGTCTTGATGGGGTTGATCAAACATCTGCCATAATAGTTGTGCTTCCAAACTGATTATTGGTTGTGGTTTTGAACCATTGTCCAAAGTGCTTGATTAGTTATATAATTTTGTGGGAGGTTTGTGATGACGAATTTCCATGGGAAGAAAGGAATGTTTTCTTGAAAGATGATATTAGGGCTGAATGCCTTGATTGTGCTTGATTCTTAACTAGATTAATTAAGGAAGGATATTTCACACGGGTGGATCACCTCCACGATTGCATCCAGATCAACCCAAAAATGGCACTGCTTGATTCATAGGCCAAAGGTCGAGTGGCGAAAAGGCCAACCACGGGAAATAATGTTTCAATCCTAGGCAGCTTGCAGGTGAGGTGGAGCTCTGGACACGCCTTGCCAAGTCCGGAATGGAGTTGAAGACTTCCATGGCCCCAACGTCCATGGCGTTGGAAGATCCTATTCTAGATAAAGGATGGAAATTGTAGTGCCATGTGATTTGGACCAGTTACTTTTGCAGGGTAGAAGGGACATATAATTTCTCCTGTATGGGCAGGGGACAAAGATTAACCTAAAGATAAGTTAAGGAACTTGTTTGTCAAAGGATTGCTTGCTCTGTATTCATGTCTGTGTTGTAAATTACGCAAACAAACCTTGTTCCCTAAGAGGCTTAATTAAGGAAGCTAATTTTAAATGTCACATATAAATGTGGTAGAACCTAATTAAATAACTAAAGAATGCCTATTGAGGGAAGCGGGTAGGTGAAACCCCGACAAGTCCGCCTTAGGGCAAGGTGGTCCCAAAGAACTAGGAGGATTCTGACAAGTTTTACCAACGTCCGACCTTAGAAATTATTAGGTTAGAACCCTGATTCATGCTGTTTTAGGGGACCGCATGGGACTATTCCCTACGGATAGAGAGGTTGAGCGATGCATCCCTCTCGTTTCCCATTCTCTTTGAGCCAAGTGTGGTGTGGATTTGTCTCAGCTTGGGTATCTCTACGAAAGTAGGATATCCAAGACCTGATGCTAGAATGTTGTTAGGAGACCTTGACCACTAGGAACCCAAATTTGAGGTCGATCATAGTGGGTTCACAAGTGTGAATGTTTTGTTACAAGGTGGACTCAAGAAACCCTGGGCGACGAACCCCGTAGCATTCCATGGGAGTGCTGGGCAACATCGCTTAGATTTGTCTCTTGATGGACTGCTAAAAACGTGCCTGGATAGCCAATAGGCATGCTAGTTACATTGGGACCACTAGGCTAGTTGGAAGGAACTAATCTTCCCTTGTTTTTTTGGCAACCATCAGATGGTCTTATCATGTTATTTCTATCTTCAAGCAGTTCAATTTCATCGAGATTAGTGTTATGAGCATAGTATTTATCTAGGATCCAAATCTTGCAATGGATGTTAACCTAGGTTTGTCTTAATATCCTAATGTTAAAAGTGATTTGGGATAGCACAATCTACTAAACACAAGGAAAATAAGGGATTCTAATGATCCTCCTAAGATAAAATGCTTCAACTAATGTTGCTTTATTTACCTAGTATTCAATTTCCATTGTTTAATGCTATCTTTCATCAATATTAAACTTATGTTTAAACTTATATTAATGGACATAGAATTATCATGCAATAATCCAATCCCATCATAGGAGGAAATGCTCCTTCTCAAAATCCCCTCCTAGGGTATCATCATTTGAAAGTTGCCTATACCTGAGTTATGAACCACCACAAGATGTCAAAAACCTTAGTGGCTACATTTACGTGCATAATTATCATCATGAAATATCAACAAATGATTAACTCAAGTATTGAAAGTTTGATGCAAGCATAATGAGGAACACTTGGGCTTGGCTTGGTACAACATTGTTTGCATGTGCTATCTCTTGTCGTGGTCCTATGTTTTGTAATTTTGGGGCTATCGAGTTTGTGGCCATTGTACACAAACTCGATAGCTTTGTCACACATCCCACTCCTTATGCTCTTTGTTGAGCTTGGGATTTAAGCACCCTTTAAATCCACAGCTTGATACGGGATGAGGACAAGTGGATTTAAGGGAGAGGAGATGTAGAGTTTAAACATAAATGTTGTGTGCTAAGGTAGAGGGAAATAGAGGAGAAGGGTTGTGACCTTCCAAGGAAGATAGGAACTTGGAGGAAAGTTTTGGGGAGTAGTAATAGGATGATGAGTAGAGCTTTTTAAAACGCAAAATTTCACTTTTTAGGTTAGAAATATGGGTCCTCAAACAAATCAAATGAAATTTGGGGTCATTTTTGAGCCCTAAAGTCATATTGGTTGCTTAATATTGACAATTTTGGCATAAAATTGAGTTTTGATAACCTAAAATGGCTATTTCTATAGAGAAAAAGTATGGATATCCATAGACATCCATATAAAAGTATGTAACAACATGTGATAAGGTACCTCTCCAATTGAGGATCTTGTTACCGAATAATCATCAATTTTCAAGGTGAGGTCTTTGAAAAAAGAACATTAATGACAAGGCTTTTTTTGGCAATGATCATAAGTATCAGGGAAGAGGTGAGGGGATGAAGGATGCTAAGAGGATATTTGCTACTTCTTGAAGCCCTTGTTGCCTTTTTGATATTCTTCATTTCCTCTCTCTCTCTCTCTCTCTCTCTCTATATATATATATATATATATATATATATATATATATATCTCATCTTATGTCTTTGTGTAATGAAGGAGACCTAACTGTCCTAACTAAGGGGAAAGAGAGAGAGAAGGATTGCAGAAGAAGAGGGAGAGGAGAGAGAAAGGCAAGAAGAAGAGAGAGAAAGAGGGAGAGAGGAAGAAGAAGAGGAAGCCATGGGAGCTTGAGAAGGTGAAAAGAGAGTTTCTTGATAATTTCTGTGATGCCTCAAAATACCCTCTTACACCTTATATACCGTCAGTGTGAGTGGTATGTTCCCATGCCATATTCCTGTGATCCCCTTTCATTACAAACCATCCCGTCTCATAAAGTTTCTATCCTAAAAAACAAATGATGTAGTCATGGACTGTAAGAGTGTGCTGTAGGAAATCAGCCCTAACTTTGTGTGGGCAACTCCGAATGGGACAATTGAGGTGTCGTTACGGAGCCCATGAGATGTACTTTCAGCCCATGTGGTTGGGGCGGGGCTGCAATCAGGTCAAAACAAAAAATGGTACAAAATAAAGGGCTGTCCAGGAATTTCTAGTGTGCAGTCCCACATGGTATGGCTGGAGAAAAACAGCTATAACTTCCCCTAGGGAGCTCCGATCGGGGCAACTAAGGTGTTGGAACGGAGCCCTCGAGGTATACTTTATGGCCATTATGGAGGATGGGGCTGAGAGTGGACCAAGACCAAATCTGGTACAAAACAGGTGGCTGTCTAGATGCAAACTGCAGCCCAAAACAAGGGTCATGGTGAGGTGCCAGCCAACACAGCCTCCTTGAGGTGTGGAAATTCATCCAATATAGATGCCGGGTGCCAAGAGGCTTCCTCTATTGGTAGGCATTGCCATTTGATCAAGTATTCAAGTATGGAACGGGTGCAGAGTTGCTTTTCACGTCGCCCAATGATCGCTTTCGGAATGTACTGAATAAGGCCCTCCTCATCTATGGGTGGGAGATCCTCTACATGATCTTTGGGAGTGCCAATGAAAGGTTTCAATTGGCTCACGTGGAAGACATCATGGATCTTAGTGGCGGAAGGGAGTTGGAGGCGGTAAGCCAAGTCCCTGACCTTCTTAATGATCTTGTAGGGCCCATAGTAACGGTGTGCCAACTTGTTGCAAGAGCCGTCCTTTAGTGTGGCATAATGGGATTTTGGGACCTTGAGGAGTACCATTTCACCCTCTTGAAAGTGAAGGGGTCTTCTTTTTGCATCAGCATGGAGCTTCATGTGCTCTTGAGCCCTTTTGAGGTTTACCTTGCATTGTTGAAGTAGAGCTTGCATGCGGTCCAGCTCTTCTTTTCCCAAGGGGTTGAGCTTTTCATTGAAGATCACGGTAGGAAGGGGCACCCGATAACCATACAATGCTTCGAAGGAAGAGACTCTAATGCTTGAATGAGTGGAGTTGTTGTAAGAAAATTCAGCTAAGTGCAGCCATACATCCCAAGAATTCTACACATCATGACAAAAATGTCGCAAATAAGTTTCAAGCCACTTATTGACTCTTTCGGTCTGCCCATCCGTTTGGGGATGATAGGCTGTAGGCGGAGCCAACTTGGTCCCCATGGAGCTGAAAATTGTCTGCCAAAACTGACTCATAAATTTGGTGTCCCGGTCATGTACTATGACTTGGGGACAAGCCATGCAACTTAAAAACATGCTCCATAAACTGAGTGGCAACTTGGGATGTTGTAAATTGGGATTTTGTAGGGATGAAATGGGCTACTTTAGTGATTTGGTCAACTACCATGCAAATGCTATCCCAACCCTTCTTGGTTGTAGGTAAACGAGTGATGAAATCCATGGTAATGTGGGTCCATTTTCCTTCAGGAATAGGTAAAGGCTGCAACAAACCACCCGGTTTAAGAGAGCTGTCTTTATTTTGTTGGCAAGGTACACATCTAGACACAAATTCTTTTACATCCCGCCATAGGCCTTTCCAATGGAAGCTTTTTGAAACTCGATCATATGTTTTGAAGACCACTAAGTGGCCAGCAATCGGGGAAGAATGCATCTCTTCAAGGATCCTTTGGGTGAAGGGAGAGGCATGGGGAATCACAATACGGCCATGGATCCAAATGAGGCCATTATGGAGCTGATATTGGGAATTCTCATCCAAGACACCTTGCTGTAATTTCAGGAAAAGAGGGCTGAATTCAGCATCGAGCAAGTATGCCTCTTGGAGCTCTTCAATCCAATCATGGTGGAGTTTAGTGATGGATGAGACCTTGCATGCCCACATGGGAGAGAGTGCATTGGCCACTACATTATCCTTTCCACGGGTGTGGGTAATCTCAAAGTCATAGTTTGTAGTGTCACCACCCATCTACGTTGTTTGGGAGTGAGGTTGAGCTGATTCAAGAAATATTTGAGCACACGGTGGTCACTTTTTACCTTAAATCTGCTGCCATACAAGTAGTGATGCCACTTTTTGATAGCATGAATGACTGCCAACATCTCCTGATCATAGACATGCAACTCTCTCTCTTTATCATCCAATTTTCGGCTCTCAAATGCTATTACGCCATGTTCCTGCAACAAAACTGCACCAATACCCCGTCCACTAGCATCACACTGGATGGTAAAATCATTTGAAAAATCGGGGCATACAAGGATGGGGGCTGAAGTGAGCAAGCTAGGGGCAGCCAATTCATCCCATAGGAAAGTCTCTTTTTTCAACTGGTCTATTAATGGGGATGCAATTGTGGCATAATGGCGAATAAATCTCCTTTAAAAGGAGGAGAGACTAAGAAAACCACGTAAGGAGGTAGTGATAGTTGGGGTGGGCCACTTCCAGACACATTGCACTTTTTTAGGATCATCTTGGATGGCTTTTTCACTAACGATGTGTCCTAAGTACTCAACCTCCGTTTGCATAAAGACACGCTTTCTTTGGCAAAGAGGCGGTGCTCTCTCAGTACATAAAAAATTTGCCTGACATGCGTCAAGTGCTCATGCATTGACTTGCTATAAATGAGTATATCATCAAAGAATACCAACACAAACTGGAAAAACCATGGCTGCAATATCTTGTTCATTAAGCTCTGAAATGTGGTGGGAGCATTTGTGAGTCCAAATGGCATGACAAGGAAATGGTACAAGCTATGGTCAGTCCGAAAGGCTGTTTTGACTTCATCACCCGCCCGCATTCTGATTTGGTGGTAACCGGATCGCAAATCAATCTTAGTGAAGTAGCGTGCACCCTTGAGTTCATCAAGCAAGTCATCAATTCGAGGGATGGGGTATCTATTTTTGACGGTGATCTTATTGAGATCACGGTAGTCAATGCACAATCGGAAAGATCTGTCATTTTTCTTAACCAATAGGACCGGGGAGGCATAAGGGGAAGAGCTAGGCTCTATGAATCCCATCTCAGTGAGCTCCTTGACTTGCTTTGCTACTTCCTCTCTCTCACATTTAGAGAGTCTATATGGGGGTTTATTGATGGGCTTGGCATGGGGCTCCAAGTCAATCGGTTGATCCACCAATCTTTTAGGGTGAAGGGTAGTGGGAGGCTGAAATAGGTCCTCATACTCAGCCAAAAGTGCTTTTAGTGCTGCATTTTTCTTCCCCAAGGTGTATTGGTCATCATTATCCTTATGCAAATGCAAGACAAAGATTTGGGAGCGCTTCTTGAATTCCTTTTTGAGTTGTCTTGCTGTTATAAGTTGAAAATCTGCATTTTCTTTGATTCCCTCCAAGTGTACAAGCTGCCCATGCATTACAAACTCCATGTACAACTGGGAGAAGTCCATAGAGATTTTTCCCAACTACTGAAGCCAATCACATCCCAATACTACATCCACGGGGCCCATATCAAGGGTAATCAAGTCCACCTTTGCTGTGTAATTTTCAGCCAGCATGAGAGACACTTGTGTGCATACATGGGAGCTCACTTCCTCATTTCCATTGGCCACTTGAACCCGAAGGGGTTGCTGTAATTCAGTGGGAACACATGTCAAACGGCTAAGATTTGATTTATTTACAAAGCTATGTGTGCTGCCACTATCTATGAGGATGTATACACTCTTGCCATCAATGTTACCATGCCCCCCTTCCCCCACCCCCTGTTAAGCCCCCCTTCCCCCATCCCTAACTAAGCCCCCCTTCCCCCACCCCCTGTTAAGCCCCCCCTTCCCCCACCCTCTCTTAAGCCCCCCTTTCGCGTGCAATCAAGCATTTTTGTGGTTGCGGGATGGCTAGTGGCTGTTCCCATACCGTAGTGCTTTTGCGCGGGCCTGTTTAGCAGCTGTTTCCATGCTGCAGAAATATTTGCGTCTTCGTAGCGGCTGTTCACATGCAGCTGTGCGTGGTCGTCGAGTTCGTGGTCTTTGCAAGCGTTCACGCGCGAGGACGTCCATTGTGGGCGTGTGTAGTTGCTGCTATTCACACGCAACTGTTCACACACGTGTCCGAGTTTTCCCACAGTTTAAAAATTTTTGTTAATGAAAAATGCATTAATTAATTACTGAAAATTTCAAATTTCCTACAATTATTCACAAAATGATGGAAATTGATAAAAATTCCAAAAAATACCTAAAAATTAGAACAAAATTTCCAAGAAATTCCAAAAATCACATTCAATTTCTTTTCCAATTTGGATATTTTTTTGGAATGAAAAATTATTATTTTTTAAAAATACTTCTTTTTTGGAAAAATCTTATGACAATGTAATTATCATAAACACATCATTTGAAACTCCCAAACATGATAATAATATTTCCATCACATTGAAATAGAATGGTTTTCAGCCCTCATAGTGGGACAAATTGGTTTCTTGTTTATTGTTTTAAAAAAAAGAAAAACAAAAAACAAAAAAAGAAACACACAAACAACACAAACCAAACTAACGAAACAAATAGAAACAAACCCTCATTTTCATTTACTCTTTAAAAAATAACAAAATTAATATAAATAAATAAATAAATAAATAAAATAAACACAAAATAAAAACACGAAAACTACACAAATCAATCTATCCCACTAAAATTCCAATCCACATATTCTCCTTTATTTTGGTCATCTGTATCATTGTTTTTGTTTAGTTAAGGTGCTAGTTAGTTTTTGTTTTTTTAATCTATCAAATAGGACGACTATTGTCAGTCGACCTTTTGTCCGTTTTTGTGGATTTGCGTGGATTGCACATTCCATTTTGGAGGACGTGGTTTCAGTCCTTGCGTGTGTCCACCTACACATTGCCAGGTTCCTTTATTTTTTCCTTCTCTCACTTGCACCATAACACACCATTAATTGTAAATAAAATCCATTGACCGTTGCACACACCCAATTAACAGAATGCACCTCATAAAATTATAATTAAAATGAACCGGATGTTAATTATAAAAGGAACCCCGTAGTTGCATGTGCACCTTTGCAACCTAACTCATGTAATTTGTAAATTAAACTCCATTCACAAGTGCACACGCACACGCATTACAGACACATTCAATTATAATTAAAATAAACCCCACGAAGTCACGCATGCATGCACTCAAGTGCCACACATAATGTAATTGTAACAATGAATTGCATTAGTAGAGACCAAGTAAAGTCAAGTTGTGTCAAGTCTGAGAGGGGTTGGGCTACGTTTTCGACTCACCATGGATTAACGGATTAACTTAACAATGAATTGTGTTTAATGGATTATCTAATAAAAAATGAGTCGTTACTTTCACCTACCCACTTCACCGCACTATAGGACGTTGAACATTACGTGGGATTTGGGATTATTCATCCATATGGTGTTTATTCTATTTTTAGTCAGAATATTTGGTTCAATCATGATTTTTTGAGTTTGTGTCTGGGCTACGGTATGTGTGCTATTTTTTTTAATTTTGCGTGCTTGATACGGGGATATAGAGTGTATGTTTGTTGCATAGCATGAAGATTTCGGTTGCATATGTGCGTAGGTCATGTCGAATTTTCCGTAGGATATGGTTTATTTGGGGTGGTTTGGTCAAGTCAGTCTTGTTCTCAATCTATTTCCTATCGATGGTCTCAGTGGAGGTTTTGTTTGTGGGTTTTGCAGGTTTTCTATTTGTCTTCCTGGTTTTGTGTGTGTGGGTTTTTTGCTATAGTCTGAATGGCACCTACTTCTACCCCTCCGATTGTGGTACAACATGTTCTCCTCGTAGCCCATGATTATTTCCTCCTTTTAGAGGCAGATTGCATCCGACATGCAAGTCCCCGCCCATTTGTTCCCCTCACATTGCTGTCTGTGGATGAGAAACTTTGTTACTCCTTCTTGGCTTCTTACAAAAACTAGTCTGGTTTGGTTTATAACCACACCTTCTGTTTATCTGTATCTAATATCAGTGAAGCACTGTGCTTGCCTATTTCTGCTTCATCTATGCCCGGCAGTAACTAGTTACTAACTATTGAAGAGATTGTTACGCTGATGAAGAAGGAAACTTTTATCCCCTTGCTTCTTAACCAGCTCATTAATAGTTCAGGGGTATCGGTTGCCCATATCTCTTCTCCCATATGGAAGCAGCTATGTCAATTTCTCCACGACCGGTTTATGTTGAGCAAGTTTGTATCCAAGTATCTATCCAAAGAACTATTCACAGCTTTTGTGAAGATTCTAGAGGGTGCTAAGTTCAATTGGGCAGGCTTTCTATTATCCAAGTTTGATAAATATTTCCAGTAAGTACGGAAGGGTCAAAACACTAATGTTTCCTATGGTGCCTTATTACAGAGAATCCTCACTTTTGCACCTCCTCCTGGCGGTGTTCCAGTGCTCGATCCTGCTCCTTTACCAGTGCAACCTACATCTTCAGTTCCTTCTCATCAGCCTATGCAACCTAATTCAGAAGATGAAGAGTCCCTTGTTGTGTTTTCTCGCAAGAAACACCTTCGCCCAAAGGGTCCTTCCAATCCTCTTGTACTAGATTCCTTGGTACACACATCCACTCATGCTGTTTCAGGCAGTGCCCTTTCTTCATTCCTCTCCTGTACCAATCTATTTGCATCCCAAAAGGAAGGACAATTAGATTTGCAGATTTCTTCATCTTTACAAACCATATTATCTGGACCCATGCTTGCACAGATGGTTTCAAATGTCCAGTCTACTCTGGAAACCTCCCTCACTTCTTGCCTTCAGACACTATACACAAGTGTTTACACTTCCATGCAAGACAAGGTGGATTCCTTAACCAGTAAGTTGAGTAAGGCACTGGAGGATTTGTCTTTCAAAAGGGCTACACTCAATGATATCCATAACCAAATGACTACTGCCACAGCCTTAATGGATTCACAGAAGGTAACTATTCAAGAGATGGAATCTAAGATTTCTAAATTGGAGGAGGAGAATGCATCTCTGATGATTGAGAAAAAATCTGCCCTTGAGGAAATGGTCACTTTAGCTAGTAAACTTGCTACTAGTGAGGAACAATTGCAGCACTCTTAGGAAATTGTAGAGTCCCAAAAGAAACTTATTGAAGAATTTAACCAAAGAGTGACTGTTATTTCTATTTCTCCTCCCGCTCATGTATCTTCTACTTTGTCTTCTAAAGAGGAGCTTGATCAGTTGCAACAAAAGCTAAACTATGTGATGGGTTCTCAGCTAAGGTTGAATGCCTTCAACAACGTATGGATTGCATGCAGAATAATTTTGTCAGTTATATTGAATTGGTGTTACCTCCTCCTTCCTTTTGGGTGAAGTATAACCAACAGATATTTGCTTTATATATATCGTTAAGTAATGTGGATTTGGAGCCTCCAGAGGATGGATGGTCCAATCTCTGGCCTGCCGATCTCTTGAGAGCTATTTTTGATCGCTTTGTGGATGAGATGATTTTCCATGAGGTCCAGTTACTATCTTTCATGTATCTTACAGGCCATTTGTAGATCTTTGATGAAGAAGATTTTAATGTTTATGTGGGAGATGTCATCTTACAGGCAGTGATGTATGTGCACTCAGTTGTGTTGAGATGACAAGCTCAACACATGTGGAAATTAATGATGGATGGCCTAGTTAGATGGGTCCACATGTCTACACTTAGCACGTCGGTGGTCATTATGACTCTCACATGGCCATTGACTCATTACTTATTATATTCAGGTTGTTACACCTATAGATAGAAGACCCTACTATGTTCAGGAGGATAGTGGGGAGTTTGATCTACATGACCATTACGAGGCCAGACTTGAGCTACGCTGTTGGTCTTGTGAGTCAGTTTATGCAAGTATCTAGAAAGCCACATTTGGATGCAGTCAGATGCATATTGAGATATGTGAAGTTCACATTACATTATGGACTTTTCTATGAGGCAGGTACAGATGTACAGGTGTTTGGATACACAGATGCAGATTTGGCTGGTAGTATGTCTGATAGAAGATCTACCAGCGGATACATGTTCTCTCTTGGTAATGCAGTAGTTACTTGGAGCAGCAAAAAGCAATCTACAATTGCTGTGTCGAGTACATAGGCTGAGTATAGAGGTGCTGCTGTTGCAGTATGTGAGGTAGTATGGCTGCAAAAGTTATTGGTTGATTTAGATGTGCAGGTGGAAGGTCCAATTGTCATTTATTGTGACAACATGAGCAATATACAACTGGCTAGGAACCCTATGTTCCATGCTAGGATAAAACATATTGAGGTATACTACCACTTTGTGAGAGAGAAGGTACTAGCAGGTGAGATTGACTTGGTGTATGTCAGTACACATGATTAGATAGCTGATATCTTCATGAAAGCATTGGGTACATAGAAGCTTCAAAAGTTTCGAAGCTTAATTGGAGTTGCAGAGATGTAGTTGAGCTTGAGGGGGAGTGTTGAGGTGACAAGCTCAACACATGCGGACATTAATGATGGACCGCCTAGTTAGATGGGTCCACACGTCTACACTTAGCACGTCGGTGGTCATTATGACTCTCACATGGCCACTGACTCATTACTTATTATATTCAGGTTGTTACACCTATTTACAACTGGCATAGTTATAGCGCCAGTCGACTAGTGTAGTCGGTTATGCATTGTTTGACTTAGTAGGCCACTTTTCTTTATGTTGTATCTTATATATGCTTTGTGTACGTTGTAAAGAGGGTGGAAGAAGAAGAAGAAACTAGCAAGAAAACGTTTTGGCCTCCATCTCTCTTCTTGTCTCTTGAGTGAGCTTCTCCTTGTGCATTCTGTGTGTGTTCGGTGCAGCATCTTGAGCAAGTTCCCCCACCACGAGATTCTTGACAAGTTGAGCTTCTGCTCTAGCAGAGAGTTTGAGAACCTATCATGAGCAGACATTTTGGTGTAAGGGACATGCTTGGCATCCACCTTTGGAGGATGTTGCTTTGGAGCCTCATCGACTCAAAAATGTTTTTCATAAATTTGATATCCAGCCTCTACAATCTCAATTATTGAGCTTTATTGCTGATCACCCATTATTTACTAAGTCCTTTTTTCAAGACCTTAATTTTCGTTGTTTTATGTATTCCCTCATGTCTTATCGTTTCTCTCTTTATGTTTCTCTTCTTTCATCTAGTCCTGACATTATTCCTCTCTTATCCTTTATCCCTTCAGGATTTCCTCATATTTTTGTTTTTACTACATGTCCTTTCATTTCTGATCCTACATTATCTCCTACTCCTTCTGAACCTCCATCTACCATTCCTCTTATTCCTTCTATTTTTCCAGAACAATCTCTTCCTACCTTTTTGGTGTATTCTCCATCTTTTCCACCTTCTTTATCCCTTCATTTACCTTCCTTTTATGATCTATCCTATCCTCCACTACATTCCCTTTTATTCCATTGCCCTCTCCATCCAATTACATTAACCTTCCTCCTCAGACAGTGTTAGATACACCAGGGTATGATAGTGACATACTTCGTCGATGACAATGGACACTACATGATTCTGTGATAGAACCAGTGTTTAACTGGCCTTTTATTCCACGGTCTTGGGATACCTTTGTAGCATATTCAAACTCTTATCTCCATTTTGCTAGAGTACATGTTACTTCTTGGGATACCACTGTTCACATTGCAGCTCATTTTTGCTGGTATCTTGCTTTCATGCACCAGCAGTCCACCTTGAATACTCGAAAGAGTATCCCAGAGTTGTTGATTAATCCAAATGAGGATGTAGCTGTTGCTCACATGGATGTTTTGTATTACTTTGCACAGGCCTTCCTTACTAGGTTCATAATTTTACTGGAAAGGATGTGTTGTCTATAGTTCCTCCAAAATGTACCTCAGTACTTTGTAGATGAGAACAAAGCCTTAGACCGTCTTAAATTTAGTATGCAATTTAAGAAAAAACACATTCATCCTACTTAGTAGGAGAGTTTTCATGATTGTATCCTCTTTTTCTTAATGGAAACTTCTTCTTTCTCTCCAATTTTTTGGGGATTTGTGCCATCTAGACTATATTTGTATATGGGTATTTTTTTGTGTTGGGTTTTGTTTGTTTTTTATAGTGTGAGGAGCTGATGAAGATGAAGTTGTGAAGATTGCTGATGATGGTTATAACATGATTGTAGTGAGAATTTGGATGCTGAACTCTTATATCCTTTAATAGTTTGAGTTATTTTGGTTTTATGGTATTGGAATGGTTTTTAGTATTATTGGTTTTCCTGTCATATGTGTTTTTTAGATATAGGTTCTATGAAGCTGATATGTTGGGGTCGTGATAGTAGCTAGTGATTTGAGCTAGATTGATGACAGCAACCCTCCCATGAACATAATCAACCACAAAACCAGGGACAAAGCACACAAAATCTATGTGTATGGCTTTGCCATTAATCTCAAAAACTAAAAAGAAACCATAAATCTTTCTTTTAATAATAAACAAAATTTTCATCATCATCATCTTCATCCATAGCTTCAACCATTATGCAAGAACAAAAGGGAAAAGAGAAATTTCTGCACAAAAGACAGAGGAGAGAGAAGAGAGAACAACTTTTTGCACCACCAAAAAGGAGAATATGCGATTGGACAAGAGAGGGAAGGGAAAGAGGCACATAACCACTCGTGCACTCCACCCCACCTCTTCCCCAAAAAGCACACCCCTTCGTATTTTTATTATTTCTTTGAAACTTTGATACATTTGATATTATAAGGCCTTTGGCCTTTGATTTTGAGTATTCCTACCCTTCACAAATGCATGCACGTAACACTTTTGTGTATATCATTTATTTATGATAGATGTGGATATGGATGTGGCCCCCTCATATCTCTATCTCTTTTTGGTGATTTTGTAACAATGTACTTGTTATCTTTTTTACAAAAGATGAAATTGTGATATATGCATGGACATTTTTGCGCCTTGTTTTTATGCTTCTTTTGGTGTCATCATATTCCTCCCACACTGAAATGTGAAGCATCCTCGCGAACCTTGTCAAAGAAGAACCACTATCTAACATAAACAACTTCCAAAATTGTTAGTAAAACAACTTCGATAACAAGGCCTAGCCATGATAGGGTATGGAACTCCAAACCATGACCACCAGAGTAAGGGAACTCCTGCCTCCATCACCCCCACACTGAAAAAATTTTATAGTCTTCAAAAGATAGGGTTCTATCTGCAATAAGGGATCATGAGCACAACTCCTTGGACCAATAGGGAAAGAATAATGATTCCCATCATGGAGCTTCAAACACATTTGAAGTTTTGTTACATTGTTAGCTACGAGGATAAAATTGTTTTAGCTAGTTATCCCCTTGCAAAAGGGTTTGCATTGTGATTGCTAGTGATAGGTATCACAAGGGTGTGTTTAACATTGTTGAATATGTGCTTAGGTTTGATGTTTTTAGCTTTTTGTTTCTTGGATAATGTTATGTCTCAATTTAAATTTGTGTGTGTTTTTTTTTCTTTAAAAGGGCATTGAGGGTTGGCCATGTGGACATCAAGATCAAGAAGGGAAAAAAAGAGGGGTTGAAGTTGTGTTGAGGAAATGGTGATGTTGAGTACTTGAGGTCTATGGGAGAGTGGGAGAGGTAGTTAAGGAGGAGGCAAGACTAATGAGGGTCCATAATAGGGGGACTTCCGACAAAGTCATATAGGTAGGGAGTAGAGCATGAGAACAACCCTTACTAAATGATATACAATAGTTCTATAAATATTATATTTTCAATTCTCCCTCATTTTCTTAAAGGATGGTTTATTGAATTAAATGCTTATGTTTAAGTTAATGTTTTTTAAAGGCTAAGGATTACGAGAAAAATAATTTCTCATGAGGTGTAAGGATAAGGTACGAAAAGGATGTGATGGGATACAGTGCGTATGCAAAATGGAAAGGCACAGAAGTCGAGATGCTAGTAGAGGAGTTGAGTGGGCTACATGTGATGGGCTAATATGCAGGGGCCTGCAGGTATTAAGGGGTAGGGTGGGCTAGTGCTGGAGAAGAGGCCTCCCCAGATCACTTTTTCTTCTTATTCCATTCTTCCTTCCATAAACACAGATTTGGTTGGACTCCCAATGAGAGAGTTGCCCCTTTTGGAGTCAAGATACCTAATTAGTGTGCCCTTTTTCCCCTCCTGCTAGTCAGGGCAGTAGGCCTTCTCTCCATGCACTGATTCCTCTTCCATCTCACTATCATTAGGGTTTGTGGCAGCAGCCTTCTCTTCCTCCTTTCCTTGTCATCTTTGTCATTGCATTTGCCTTTTAGATTTAAGGCCACATTGAACGATAGTGCTGCAAGGCCTATGGTGGTTATTGCCGTTGCTGGGACTCTCCTTTCCTTTCTTCTTCTTCTTCTTCATCTTATGTTGTTGATCCCTGTTGTGGTGCCATGGCTACTCCTTTGTCTTTATCTATTGTTTCTCATCCTCGATCCCTCTCTTCTTCTTCTTCTTCTTTGTCTTTTTCCCTTGCCAGTGGCACCTGTTGCAGCAGTCTTCATAGCAAAGGATGGAAGGACCAAATGGACAAACTGACATTTCTCTCTACCTGTTTCGCATGGAGGCCAAGAGGTTATGGCGAGGAGGGGAAGATGATGATTGTGATTCCAAAGAGACTAACTACCATCTTTCTTTTTCTCTCTCTCAAGTCTCAGTCTGTGTGCCTATCACAAGCGTACTGGTGCTATTTAAGGAGCATACTGCTATGGCTAGAATGGCGACAAGGACATGCAATAGATGGCTTTGCATTTTGGTTGGTAGATGAATGACAGATTGAAAGTTGGTTCGAGAATCAAGTGTTGAATATGGAACCCCTGTCAAGATTAGGCCATCATTTTATAGATGCCTCGGCTAATTACTCATCAAAGGTCTCCATGGCAACCGCATAGATGCAGCTTCTCAGTGAGGAGATAATGATATCTCTCCCTCCCTCTATCTTTTGCTTCCATATTCTTTGTTTTCATCTATCGCGTCCTTCCATGGTGGCCATCTCGTTGCAGGACTCCATTCTTGGGATTGTATGATGACTCTATTTGCAAGCAAGGGCAACGGTTTCATCATCGACTTTTTTCTTCCTCGTTATTTTCTTCACCATCGTCTTCTTTCCTTCCTCATCACCCTCAAGCCTTGTGAGCTTGAAGCAGGGCGGGTGCTGGCTATGGTGGCTTTCCTTGACTTTGATGCACACATAGCCTTGCAACACCTATTCGAAAGCAGTAGAGCACCATAATTTTTGCTAAGGGAATGGATAAGATCTATGACAGCCTTCCTAGTCCTTCCTCTTCTTCTCCTTATCCCTATTCTTCTTTTTATTGTGTCTTTATTCTTCTATTTGCATACTGTCAAGGGCTATGGTGGGGAAGATCCATTGTGTTGCCTGCAAAAAGGAGAAGAGAAGGGATGTTGCTAGTGGATTAGTCACTAGGACTCGTAGGGAAGGCATTTGTATGAGTAGGACCTGATTGACTATGGAGAAGGGAGAAAGGGTTGAAGAGGGATATCCAGCGAAGAGGACAAGAAGAGAATTTTTGAAGGGGTAGGTCATTTGTTTGTTCCCTGCTACATGTATGTCTGCTTCTTCTTCCTCTTCTTCTTTTCTATTTCTCTACATTCGTTGTTGTTTGGTTGCTTTCTCTCTCTGCATCCACTATAACCACGAGGGTGTGCCCTCCGAGCCCTTCGCCTTGTTCCTTAGCGATGACAGCACCTTGTACTTCCCGCTGGTTGAGCACATTCTCTCTCTCTCTCTCTCTCTCTCTCTCTCTCTCTCTCTCTCTCTCTCTCTCTCTCTCTCTCTACACAACTGCTTGGAAGTTGCTATGGTATGTCTGTGTATGGAAGGGATAAGAAGGCCACCGTCGAGAGGGAGGAGGCCCTGTTGTTAACGGAGAAGAGGAGAAGGTTGTGGATGATGAGGCAAATGAAGAAGGCACAGAAACACATTATTGCTATCGTTTTTTTCTGCATGTGCTTCTTCTTCCGAGGAGATGGGAGCGGGTGCCTACACAGATCCATGGCTTGCTCATCTTTTTTCTCTTTCATATTCTTCTTTCTTCATGTTCTCTAATTGAATTCTTGAAAACCCTCATTGCTTTCCCCTAATCAAACAAGACTAAGAATTCAATGAGATAGCCACATGTACAGGGATGGGAGGCATAGAAGGATGTAACCATCGATTGTCACATGGGATGTTTGGGATGCATGCCATAGTCATGGATGTTATTGTTGTGATTTTTGTAGCACTGGACTAGCCACCGATGTGCAGTGATGGAGGAGTGGGAAGGGGAATTTAGATGAAGAACATGGATAGGCAATAGGCGAGCTGTGTGCTACTGCTTCAATCTTCCGAAAGGTGATGGTAGGATCCTATTGTTGCATCCTCTCTTTCTGTAACATGAACCACACAACACTATAATTGTTTGCTCTTCTTCCTTTGTATTGTCTTCCTCCTTTATCGTTAAAAGAAGAATCTCCCTTCTTCTTCTTCTTCTTGATTCCTCGATCAATTGTCTCTCGTTATTCTGATTCTGCTATGCCATAGCCATCCATCTCTTCTATGTTCATCCTTTATCGTTCATTTCCTTAATATTCTTCAACCAGTAGCAAAATTATTACAAATAAATTGAATGAAATTTTTTCTTATACTCCATCATCTCCAATCCTTGTCAAGAAGAATTTCTATAGGATGTGTAGGCTCCTTGGCTTTGCATTGGAAATTCCTTTTAAAGTGCCCTTTGAGATTTCGTTCTATTCTGGATCAATAGGAAAAACTTTTCCATGATGTAGGTGCTTCCTCTTCTATTTCTTTAATCAGTCTCAAAAAGCCTAGGATCACACACATGCAAGACCAAAAAGGGGCTTTTTTTTGTGGTTCTGGTGCTTGCAATCTTTCTTCTTCTTTTTCTTCTTAGCACTATTGGTGTGCCACAACAACTTCTCATCTTTGTAATGCATTAACATTTATTGTCACCATAAAATCTCCCTCAAGTTGTAATTTTTGAGATCAGCTTCTTCCCCGGCTACGCACCAAAATGACAACAACCCTCCCATGAACGTAATCAACCACAAAACCAGGGACAAAGCACACAAAATCTATGTGTATGGCTTTGCCATTAATCTCAAAAACTGAAAAGAAACCATAAATGTTTCCTTTAATAATAAACAAATTTGTTGTCATCATCATCTTCATCCATAGCTTCAACCATTACGCAAGAACAAAAGGGAAAAGAGAAATTTCTGCACAAAAGACAGAGGAGAGAGAAGAGAGAACAACTTTTTGCACCACCAAAAAGGAGAATATGCGATTGGACAAGAGAGGGAAGGTGGTCTAAAGAAGAAGATCCTGCCAAAGGACAATCAAGAATCTTGTGACCTCAAGTGATAAAGCTCCGCATTGTTTCTATTACAAGGAGTTAGGTCATTTCAAAAGGGAATGTCCAAAGGACCCTAAACATCGATGCTTCTAGTGCCACAACATTGGACATATCCACGTCAATTGTCCCAACAAGACTCAAAGAGGACTTGAACTTGCAAGAAATGAGGTTATACAAGCTTCAATGATCCAGAACTTACCTGGAAAATTATCAAATACCTAGGAAAAACCTAGAAGATACTCATGAGATGTAACTAAATAAACTTTTCTCTTGTAATCCAGACTTGGATTTATCAAAAACAGTAAGTCATCGTTTTAAAAGCCGCATGCTTATGAGTGGTCAGAGTGTCACAACAAATGTGTGATGAGTCCTACTCCCCCACAGGTTCTAGAATGAAATCCCTAGTTCTTCAGAGATGAGGACATCTCGAGTTCTCAAAGGGGGAGAGAACGTAATATCGAAGCATAGGAACCCCCCTACAATTTTAATAAAATTTGTTCAAATTTTTTAATCCTCCCCCTGTCATCACTGAAAAAATGGTGGGGGGAGGAAGAAGAAGACGATGTGATGATGTCGACATGGAGGAAGAAGACGATGATGACGTGGAGGAAGGAGACGACGACAGTGATAGGGATGATGTGGAAGAGAAAGAAGGCAATGGTGATGGAGAAGATCATGACAAAGACGAAGTCGAGGGGGGGAGGCCACGTGGCCTATCCCCCCCCACCCCGAGCATATCACCAGTCGCGGCCACTTGGAGGGATAAGAAGCCCTGCTGCCATGCAAACGAGAACAAAACCATCACTCCTCCCCACCTTCCCCCCCACTGGCAAAGGAAGGGGAGGCCTCAATGTTGAACGTCATTGCACACACGCACACACACACACACACACACACACACACACACACACACACACACACACACACACACACACACACACACACACACACACACACACACACACACACACACACACACACACACACACACACACACACACACACACACACACACACACACACACACACACACACACACACACACACACACACACACACACACACACACACACACACACACACATAGAGAGAGAGAGAGAGAAGCTGAAAGTATGGCCCCGAAACGGAGGGAGAGACGCACCAATGGTAATCCTCATCCAACAATGGAGCCATCGGTTAGGGCATTACTGTTAATATGAATACAATGTTGGGTACAGATAATTCATCTTCGAATACCCATGTATTAATTGCCGTCTCCGCTATTCATTGAGACACATGTTATATTGCTTTGGCATGAGCATGAATTCATTTTAATAAGTAGCTTGAATTTATTTTTCAATAGTTAATGAACTCATAGGGGATCATAGGATAATTCTTTCTTCATCAGGTTCTCCATAACCATAAATGGCAAATGAAACATACATCAATAGTACATGAAATGATCTTGCATTAAAAGTCTTGCATCCATCCTATGAAGGTTTTGCATAATATAACGGTTAAGGAGTTTACCTTGTGCTACCAAACCATGAGTTGATTACAACTCACACAATAATTCGGGAATTATCTTACATTGGAAAATAGTCTTGCATCGTTACAAATTTATATTGCATTCTTTGCCTTAGGAGAAAGGAAGATAAAGTCAACTTAAAATTCTGCATAGTATCGCTCTTGGATCCCAAGGGGGAGAGAAAATATGTAATAGAGCATAAGTCACCATAGTCTAGAGTAGGCTAGGGTTAAGTATAAAAGGGGGAGATGTAACTTGTGAGGGATCTTTTTTCCATTTTCAACAATACATGTTTTGAGGCTCCTTCCTCCCACCAACTAAGAGGGTGCATGCTCTTAGCCACCAAGATATGGGGTGTATACCATGTCCCACCTTGACATGAGGTGGATATTCATGTTGCAAATTACATCTTTGATTCTCAGCCTTCCATGGAAATATTAATTCAAGCTTAGCTACCTTGGCTATGGCTACTTTACAAACATGGTGTATTTCTTATATTTCTTTGTAAGAATGGTATATTTCATGAATTTATAATTAATTGATTTGTTGTGAGAACTGGTTTATTCCATTGGTATCAGAGCACGGACTTTGATCCATGGAAAGAGTCATTTTCATGGATAATTTAGTCACAGGGACATGAACTAGTTAATTGGAGCACCAAGATTTGGTCACAGGGTTTGGTAAAGTTCAAATTGTGACTAGTCAGAGATCTTTGCAACAAGTCATGACTAATTTTGGAGGTTTCTTGAAGGAGATCTTGAGGAAGATGGAGGTTCTTGGTTGAAATAGCAGGATGTGGTCAAATGGAGGTCCATTTTGAAGGTTTTTGACCCTAACTAGAGTCTAAGTGGGGTTATAGAGGTTAAACTGTGATTACTTTTTGGGGACCAGCTTATCTCTCTTCTTCCTCTCTCAAGCTTTTCTCCAAGAATCCATGGATTCAACTACTGCAATCTTCTTCCAATGGCCATTTCCCACTAAGGAGACATCAAAGCTTGATTTCTGGTGCCATGAGCTTCAACTAGAGTAGCCTATTATTCAGCCTTGGTGAATTGGAGCTTCCAGGATAGGAGGATCAGCTGGTGCAATTTGTGTTGAATTCCTAGCCCTTCTTCTTCATGATTTTAGCCATGTCAGGCTGAAGCCAAGGCATATCAAGCTTAAGCAATCTTTACTAGAGGTCTTCAACAAGCATACATGGTTCCTTTACACTCCTTGATCATCCTTGATCACTCTTGAGCTTTCAAAACCCTGGCTATGGAAGATTCAGGACAGCAATAAGTTTTTTCTGAAATTTCTTCAAAAGATCAAAGGGCTTTTGTTCTAACAAGTATCCTAGAGCTTTTTCAACACTTAAGGGACCAACATTGATGCATTCTTGGACTTGAAGCTTCAAAGAATGGTGGGCTGTGGAGTCAAAACAGGGTAGCAAGCTTTCAAAATCCAATTTTTGGATTATTTCTTTCAATTTCATGGGGGTTTTACTCCAAACCACTTTAGGGATCTTCCTTCTACTTCAACGACTCAAGATATTGAAGAATTCAAGCAATGTATTCAAGATTGAAGCCCAATCTTCTCTTGTATTAAAACTATGACAGGGATTGAAGAAATTTACTGAAAATCTTCATCAAATAGGCTTCAAATTTCAGGGATTATCATCTATGCTATACAATGGAGCTGAAGTTTTGATCTCTATTTCATCCATGGATCAAATTTGAAGCTAATGAGTTGGTTATGGAGCTATTCTTCTCATGATCAATTGTTTTATTCAAGAGGAAGATCTATCAATCTTTGTGACTGAGGATTGAGTCAAATAAGTATTCGTCTTCAATCATTGAAAGAGGTATTCCTACTACTCTTCTTAAATCTCTCCAACCTTCATTCAATTGTTGTTGCATTTCCTATTGCTGAAGGAGAGATTAAGTAGAGTAGTATTGCATTGTTGATTGATCATTGATTGATTACATTGAGCTTCAATTTCATCATTGAATGATTGAACCATAATGCTCAATTAACCAAGCACAAATTGATTGAAAATCAGGCCAATTGTAATTAGCCCATTGACATTGATTGATTCATTACTCCTTGCTTTGTGCTTAATTAGCCCATATTATAAGCTCATGCAATTTCTTTTCATTGATGCTAAAGAATTGCTTAACCTCTAACTTTGGGGTCTTTTGTGATTCAACCCATTGAGAATACCCAATAAATTGTAAAAGGTGAGCATAGTAAATCAATGAGTCACTGATTACTATTGGTAAGCCTTTCTCATCCTCAGTTTTCATACATTTTACCTTTCAATTCTTGCATACCATGAAATGGCAAGATCATGATTTAGCCATGCATTGCATGCCTTGATTGTTAGAACACTAGCTCTGCCATGTATATTCCGACCGAGGAAAAATGTCAAAGTTGAACGAGATAGCAAGACAAAAGAGAGATGACCCTTCCTTGCTATTTAAGACTCCGTAGGGGTGCACAACCTGGCACAGAAGGAACTTTGAACACCTTTCAGAGTTTTAGAGCCCATTTAGGTGCCTGTCCTGCCATTTTATCCCTCATCAGAGGTGGTGGACCATGAAAGACCACTTGGGAAAGAGTGGATGAATATTTGAAGACTAGGGGTACCGAACAGGGCAGTTTGTGACATCCTTGGGCAGATTTACAAGTCTTTCCACATAGGTACCTATCAGTTGCACGTGTTTACTGGATACTCACAGGTGCCTTACACCCTATCACAGGTCTACTAATTGCTTTGAAGGTCTACAAGTACTACAGGATTCATTTCAGGGTCAAACAGGGTTCCTAGAGGGTGTTAATAGGTTGCAGGAATTCTTTGGACAGGTACACAGTTCCTATTATAGAAAATTCTATCATGATCTGATTTGGGATCTTGATAGCTTGATTTGAAGAGGGGATGTTAATCTTTCATTTGAATCAAAAATTTTAGTAATCAGATATCGGGAGCAAAAGTTATGTCCAATTTACTGACAAGGGTTCTAGCAGACTGCACCTAAACAAGTTGTCTTGGATGCACTGTTTGAGTTCATTCTACCCATATACCCTATTGCAAGCTGAGATATTACTAAATCTGGAATATCCTTGATATGTGAGATTCATTTGGGTCAGTAAATCATTGGCATTGGTGCAATACTAAGCAGGTTATTGATAATTTTCTCCTCTATAGTCATTTTGACAGCACCTATCCTTAATGGCCAAACACAAGAGAAAAGATCAAGTCATGGACACCATTCAAGAAGATATTAGAGAATACATAAATGATCAAAACAATACTAATGAATCCCTCAATCATGACCAACAAGATGATGATGTAAGCGTTGGTAATGCCCATAATGCACAGTTGGGTAATGATGGAAATCCTTTGTCTCACGATCTTTTTGAAGAGCATATGCTTTCAAGAGAGATGCATATGTTGAAAATTGGGATGCATGATCAATATGAGAAACTTTCCAAATTCTTGGGAAAGATTGAGAATACATCAAACAAAGTGGATGAAGGACTTCAGTAGTTGGTCAAGTTCATGAAGAGTGGATTTGAGGATGTAGCAGCAGCTATCAAGGATTTGAAGACTCAACCCACATCTTCTATACCAAATGAACCCACTATTCATATTGAAAATACTTCACTTTAACCATCCAATATGAAAGGAAAGGGAATTAATTAGCCTATTATGTCAACCTTTCAGAAAGGAGGGCCATCTACAATGAGGAGTATTCATTACCAACCACCAATGTCATCAAAGCACCATGCTTGAACTCAATTCAATCCAAGATGTGAAGCTACTTATGAAGAAGAGGAGGATATAAGAAGAGAGAAGAATGAGGATGGATGTGACCCCTTCCACAAATATTTTCCTTCTCAATCTTCCATCAAGCAAAAAGAATTGGAGTTTCATGATAAGAGTGGAAGATTTTATGAAAGAAGGTCATTTTATGATATTACCAACAAAGATAAGTCATTTTATGGTCAGCCCACTAATGGACAACATCATTCTTTTGGATTGGGACAACGAATCATGGTGGTAATAATCCTAGACCAAATTCCTTTGGAAGAGATTCAATGAATATAGATTTTTTGAGACAATGATCTTTGGGGCAGCATTCCAACAATTTTTAGCCAACTTATAACGAAAGGGAGTACAAAGAGAAGATTACCATTTTCAACTTCAAGGGGGATAATGCATCTCCAATGGAGTGGGAAGAATGGGTAAAAAAATTGGAGATGTGCTTCACACTTTTTCCTTGCCATGATGAAGCCAAGTTCTATTTTGCAGCACTCCATCTTGAAGGCTACGTGTATACATAGTGGAGATATATGCAAAGAGTTTTTGCCTATTGGGAGGATTTTAAGAAGGTAATGTTGGAAGTGTTTGTCTTTCCAATGGAAAAAGAAAGATTGCAAAGAAGATGGTATGGTCTTCAACAAAGGGGCATGCCCGTTCGTGATTACTCTAACATGTTTCTTAATATTTCTATGTACATTGAAGGGATTGATGATTTTGGCCAAATTAAACAAATATGTCTTTGGTTTAGATTCAGCCCTCTCTTCGGAAGTAGGTGCAATGCAGCCCAAGACAATTCATGAAGCCATTTTATATGCTAAAAGGAATGGGCATAAATATAGAAGAGATTTAATGGGAGTTCAGCCAAAAAGTGTAGGGTATTCATTATACCTAATCAACCTTCAAAGATTGGAGCACATTTTAGCTAGCAAAGGGATGTTTATAGGCAAGAAAGCAAGGGAACTAGTAATTACAACTGTAATTATAGCAGGTTGCCTACATATCCAACGGTTTATAGATCAAAACCAAGTGGAGGAAATGGTTATAGACCAATGGCTGAAGCAAAATAGAGCTTTGCAAGTGGACATAAGACCATAGGCTGAAATGCAAATCCAAAAACAATAAGCTCAATTTTTTCATCATTGATGAGACAGATGAGGATGAAAGTGAAGAGGGGAATGTATTTCAGGTAGAAGCAAACCCTATGGTTGAAGAAATGCATGACGAAGAGGAAGGAAATAATTATGAATTTTATGATATTGTGGACAGTTTTCCTTTTGATCCGGGTGATTCTTTATGTGCAATTTCTCATGATGCTTGGACTGGTTGTAAAGGAGAAAATATCCTTAGACTTGAAGGGCTGATAAATAGCAAAAAAGTTCATCTTTTGATTGATATGGGCAACACCCATAACTTTATTAATACCACATCTTTGCATGGGTTGAGATTTCTTCCTCAAAAAATGCAAGCACCGCTGAAGATTCAAGTTGCTAATGGAGCTTATGAATCAAGTAATGAAGTATGCCTACACACTCCTATTACCCTATCTCCTTCATGTGTTCTAGAAGTGGACTTGATCACCTTGGAAATGGGTCCCATAGATATTGTCATTGGCTGTGATTGGTTGAAAACCATTGGAAAGTGTTCTTTAGATTTACAAAACATGCTGATGGAATTCCAATGGAATGGACATCCTATGATATTGAAGGGCATTGGTCAAAAGCAAATGGAACTCATCTCTAGGAAGAAGATGCATAAAGAAATCAATGCATGGTCATGCATATTTACTCTTTTGCTTGCGAAAGTGGATGAAGAGCAGTCATCAAATAAGCCATCATCTTCTTCAACGCAAAAGGATCCAAGAATGGAAAAGTTATTGGAAGAATACAAAGATTTATTTCAGCAACCGTCATCTTTGCCCCTAAAGAGAGAGGTAGACCACCCTATTGACTTGCTACCCAACACAAAACCCATCAACAAACCTCCCTATCGCCTGTCAAAGTTTGAAAGGGCAGAAGTGGAAAGACAAGTTAAAGAGTTGCTACAAATGGGTTTAATTCAGCCAAGTCAATCTCAGTTTGCCTCCTGTGCTCTTGTTAAAGAAGAAAGATGGGTCTTTTTGCATGTGCATTGATTATAGGGAGCTTAACAAGTCCACAAGTGAAGAATAGGTACCCGATTCCTCGCATTGATGACCTTATGGATGAGCTCAAAGATGCAAAGGTCTTCACTAAGATTGATCTTCGTTCGGGTCATCATCAAATTCGAATGAAGGAAGGGGATGAATATAAAACAGCCTTTAGGACTGAAAGAGGGTTATACACTTGTTGGTTATGCCATTTGGGCTTTCAAATGCACCCGCTACTTTTCAAGCACTCATGAATAAGATATTGCAGTCATTCTTGTTCAAAACAGTCATTGTATTCTTTGATGATATCCTCATTTATAGTAAATCCAAGGTTGAGCATTTGATGCATGTTTGAGAGGTCTTTGACACATTAAGAAGACATACACTCTTTGCTAAAATGTCAAAGTGTTCTTTCATGGAAGATGAAGTGGAATACTTGGGTTACATTGTTGGAGAGCAAGGCATTCGTGTGGATCCTAACAAGGTGAAATATGTCAAAGAGTGGCCTACTCCCATGAATTCTACTTCCTTAAGGGGTTTCCTTGGATTATCTTCCTTCTATAGAAGGTTTATAAAAAATTATGCTCATGTGGCAGCTCCTTTGACTGACAGGTTGAAGAAAGAAGCTTTCTTTTGGGACTCTAGCTGACAAGAGTTTCAATGAGCTGAAATCTCTATTAGTTTCAGCACCTATTCTTGTACGCCCAGATTTCTCTAAGGAATTCATTATATGTGCGGATGCTTGTGGACAAGGAGTTGGGGCTATTTTGTATCAAGACCATAGAGTTATAGCCTATGAAAGTTGCAAGCTTGATGACAAGGAACGTCAACTACATGCCTATAAACAAGAAATGTTAGCAATTTTGCATGCTATCAAAAAGTGGCATCATTATATATATGGAAGCCATTTCAAGGTGAAAAGCGATCATCGTGTGTTGAAATACTTCCTTTCCCAACCAAATTTATCCCTTAAACAAAGAAGGTGGTTAGATACTCTTCAAAGCTATGATTTTGAAATATCTAACATGGCTCGAAAAGATAATGTTGTGGCAGATGCTTTATCACGTATGTGGACATGTTCTTTATCCTCAATTTCAATCATACATAAGGATTGGATTCATGACATCCAAGAAGAATATTTGCTTGATGAGCAAGCATCAAAGATGATAAAGGAATTTCAACAAGGAAAAGGAGAAGAGTATCCCAATTTTAATTGGCACAATGGTCTTTTATGGTATCATGGTAGAGTCTACTTGACACCACAATCCTATTTTAAAGACCATATTTTGCATGAGATGCATTTTCACCTTTAACAGGTCATCATGGGCTGTTCAAAACATTTGACAACATCCATAGGAGCTTCTATTGGAAGGGCATTTGGTGGGATGCAAAGGATTATGTAATGCAATGTCTTTCGTGTCAACAAAATAAAGACTCATCTCTTCTACCTGGCAGTTTACTTCAGTCACTTCCTATTCCTCAAGGCAGGTGGAATGATATATCTATGGATTTCATTGTGGGATTGCCTAGAACTAAGCATGGGTGGAATAGCATTTATGTAGTAGTTGATCGGTTGACTAAATCAGCCCATTTCATCCCTACAAAGGGCCAATTTACAGCAAAGCAAGTGGCTCAACAATTCATGGAATGTATTTTCAAGCTTCATGGTTTGCCAATGAAGATTATGTCCAATCGTGACAGTAAGTTTATGGGCAACTTTTGGAAAAGTTTGTTCTATTCAATGGGGACTCTTTTGACTCCTAGTACCACATATCACCCCCAAACGGATGGGCAAACTGAAAGAGTTAACAAATGGCTAGAGGTTTATTTGAGGGACTTTTGCCATGAGACAAAAAATGAGTGGGACTAATGGCTCCATCTTGCGGAGTTTTGTCACAACAATACTTACCATATAAGCATTCGAATGTCTCCTTTTGAAGCTTTATATAGCTACAAAGTACAAGTATCCTCCGCATTGTTTCATGAAGATATAAATCCACAAGCCCGTGAGGAGTTGGAAAAGATGGAGGCCCTTATGAAGGAATGCAATGACAACATTCATAAAGCTCAAGAGACAATGGAGCTCTATGCGGATGATAAAAGAAGACATGTGGAGTTTGAGGAAGATGAATGGGTATTTCTGAAGGTTCCCAAGTCATGTTATGCTTCTCTTA
Organism: Lygodium microphyllum; assembly: GCF_053477565.2. NCBI lineage: Eukaryota > Viridiplantae > Streptophyta > Polypodiopsida > Schizaeales > Lygodiaceae > Lygodium > Lygodium microphyllum. The sequence continues at coordinate 7,364,520 of NC_141142.1, read as the reverse complement.
AAGGAGGATACAACAAACTTGCTCATAGGTTTTATGGCCCTTATCGAATGCGAGTTGGGGATCTTGCTTATCAACTAGACTTACCTTCTAACATAAGAATCCATAATGTCTTTCATGTGTCTCAACTTAAAAAGTATGTGGGACCTCAAATTCAAATTCTTGAAGAATTACCTCCCTTGGATGATGATGGTTTAATCATCTATGAGCCCAAGAAGATTATTGGCAAGCGAGAGAAGGTTCTAAGGAACCGTATTCTTGTTGAATACCTTATCAAATGGAAGGGTTTGCCTATTGAAGAGTCTTCATGGCAACAAACATTATATTTGGAACAATTTCCATGGCTTCAATAAGAGGATAGTTCATAAATAGAGCAGTAAACAACTTGCTATATTAAATTTCTATGACAAAGTAAAATGTCTTATTGGCTTCAAACTTTGATTTTGAAGGCATGGCTGGATACTACATGTTATCCTCTACATTTCTATATCTCAAACATGGAAATCGGCCACTTCTAGCTCAAGATATGGCCCATTTTTGTACTACAGCCTGTTTTGGATAGTTTACATTAGCCTATTCCATTTATGTGGTCCATCCTCATCAACTTCTATGATCTTTATCAACATGGAGCTTTATTTTAGCATGAATTCCAAATGCTTCAAGCTATCTTTGGAATCATCCTTGTAATTTGTTCCCATTCAGCTTTGAGGACAAAGCTCTTTTAGGCCAGTGTAACGTGTCCACCTGTTCACTTGTAGGACACGTCTTAGTAGCCCATTGGAAAGAGAGTCTAGAAAACGCTGCCCAACACTCCCACGAAAGTTTCGAGGTTTGCGATCTAGGTCTTCCCAAGTCTGCCACGTAGTGGAAGCATTTCGGCCGTTCCCACCTAGAACCGACCTGAATCAGGGTTTCCTTAATGGTTAAATTCCTAGAGAGTAACTAGTGTCAAACCCTTAGGCGAACTACTTTATGCAGAAATGTCAGGGTCAAAGCGGATTCATGCTGCACTTGGTTCAAGGAGAATGGAAAACGAGAGGGATGCAAAGCTCGACCTCTCTGCCCATAAGGCATAGTCCCATTTGGTTCCCCTAAAACAACATAAATTGGGATTCTAGTAACCTAGGACGGGCCCATGGCCACATCCACCGCACTTTTCTCAGGGTTGCTTTAGTTTTCTAATTACCTACCACATTTAGTTGGACACGCATAAAACAACTTCCTTAATTATCCAATTATTTACCGGTTCCTTAACGTAATTTAAGCTCTGACATAGAAAAACAATGTCAAGCAAGTTCCTTTTCAACAATTGATCTTATTTATCTATGGAGTACATCATATAATCTAGCCCGAAGGCTAATCCATAATCCGCCGCCCGAAGGCAATCCATAATCTGCCCGAAGGCAATCCAGCAATCCTAAGGGATTACTAATCCAAGTTTCCACCCGTAGACTAGTATGCGGGCCTCGAGATGCAATCCCGAGTCAGGTCAGCCTCTTGTGCAGGACTCGGAAGGCAAGGGATTTACGGCCAGAGCCCCCCTTGGCACCCAAGCGTCCTCCTACTCCAAGTAGTGCCCAACGGAGAGACCTCTCGCGGCAGGTTCGGTCCACGTTTCGGCGCGGCTAACAACCCCCTTGGTTAGGGTCGGGCAGACAGTCGGGGGTAATTGATACTGCCTCTCCCTTTAGGCCTTCAACCTGAAGCATTAATTATTTTTTCATCTTTAGTTCTTTGAGAAAAGCAATACAAACAGTGCTCCTAAATTGTACAAACACAATCAATCCAGTGGTTGTTTATTTGGCCAACTGCTAAGGAGTGAATCCTTCTCTCCGAATGCATCCAGCATTCGATCCGGGATCAATAGCGACTTGGCAAGATCCCAAGGGTTTCGTTGTTTGTGTACCCTTGTATCCTTAGCTTAGGGTTATACCTTGTTAACCAAAATTAACCAACACCTTAGGTTTCTTAAATTAAGACAGTAAATCCTGGGCAATTCTCGTCGCCTAACTTGATTTGTCAATCTCTTACTAGGCAATACATAGCTTCCTTATCTTGGAAAATCAGCCCAAGGAAGGGATGATGTAGCAGGATGACTACTCATCCTCTTGCAAGTTAGACTTGCGCTAGAGCCTACAATCCTTATTCCAAGGAGTGGCAAATCTATCTTGTGATTAAAACACAAAGCCATTCGACATTGCAACTTGTTGCATAGGAGTCGCATCTAACTTGTGGGATCAATCTCCCATCAATGACGTTCCTTGGTCAAGAAGTATGTTTAGTCAAGATGTAGGGTTTAGGATGTCTTTTTACCGAACCCAATCCCTAACCTTACTAGGCCAATAATGTTTGGCCCTAGGGGTTCTAAACTTAATCAAAAGTTTAGTATTAGGTCGATTGATCCTTAGGGTAAAACCCTAGATCGTTATTATATGGGCGTCCAATTAACTCAAACATCTCGTGAATGTGGGCAGGACCTTTGGGTTTGAAGGTCTTGACTTGGCATCCCAAGTGCGATACTAGGCAGAATTTTTAACGTGCTGAACCCTACCTAGCGCTTTGAAGTGTTCATCGTACCAACAAGTTATGCTTTTACGAATCCCTTGAGGGTTATAACATTACACGTGATTTAGCTAAATTGGTCTACTTGTCTTGCAACAAGAAACGATCTTTTCTTAGAGATGCTAAACTTATTCTAAAGGTGTAAATAGTTGCAAGACATCACATTACGTGTAAATATGCGATTCATTACTTCTATGCAACTATAAGGTTTTCAATGACCATTTCTTTTCCTTGCTAAAATCATGATGATTGACAACTTGGGAAATAACTTGCATAAGACCTACATGGATTTGCATCAAGAGCTTTGCCTACAACCTATCGTTTAATGCAATTGGATTTCAGGCTTCAATATGACATGCAACCTTTTCTAGATACAACTTCGACAAATGATGTTCATGCATGACGAATATGTGACATGCAACCTTTTCTAGATACAACTTCGATAAATGAAGTTCATGTATGACAAATGACATAAGATTAATTTTGACTTAATCCATTCTACAGCAATTAATCTGACTTAAAATGCACGCACCTTCGCATGTAACAGGCAAGTTCATGGTTTCATTTCCATGTAATGCAACTACTTGGACAATAGCGACAATGATTATGTCATACGAATCTACAAGTAGAAAATTACTACCTAAATGCCTTATGCGCTTTCCTTTTCCACGGTCAATCAAAGATGCATTTAAACAATTTCATCCTTTTACCCTACGCAATATGTGCTTTGGATTTTGCAACTTGGAAATGCAAGCAGCCCAATCGCACGACATTCACTAATTCTTGTAAGTCGTCCAAGGAGATAAATTCCCAATTGTATTTTAACTTTACTATGTGAATTAGAGACAAGCGTAAATGCATTCTTCCCATGAAGTTAAACGTGCCTAATGCATTTCTTTTATGGGGAATTAAGCTCGTGGAACTTGGGCATAATAACTCATAGGAATATCCACGCGTAGACTTGGGTTAGAGACTTCTGTGCGTGCGCCTTGCATATTTTGTTTTGGGGCCATTTATATAGCGTATTTTTTGTTGCAGTGGCTTCCCTTGGGTTACTCGCATCGCGAATCCCTTTCCGACTGAGCTCTTCTCCTTTGTGCGGGACACGGCCCTTACAACAGGTGGTTTTAAGGGGAACCTGCAATGCACGGGGAAACAGGCTTTATGGAAGCCCAAAATTAGAAGCTTCTCAAGAAGCTTCTAAGCTTCTGACAGAGCTTACGTGGAGAGAGAATATTGAAGAGGGAGGTGATGAGGATGACGATTAGAATGATGGTGGTTGGTGATGAGGTGCCATCGAATCAGCGTGGCGGCAGCAGGCGTCGAACGGCGGCAGCTCCCTGGCTTGGCGACGGCGATGGCGACCTCTACTCTCTCTCTTCTCTCCCTTAGCACTGTGCCTTCTTTCCTTCTCTCCTCCTTCCCAAGCTCAAGGAGAGGGGGGTTCATATAGGATGGGGGGGGGGAGAGGTAGGCACACACGTGGCTTGTGTGCATGCCTTCCCCCTCATGCTTCCCCACACCACTACGCCTTTCTCTCACTCCCTTTGCATGGCAAGAGGAGAGGGGTAAATAGTTTTTTTTCCTTAATCTTAACTATTATCTATTTGCCCCTTTTTCCAAGAAGGGTGTTCTCGTGCGGCTTGCAGTCTTCAAGCCACGACCTTATTTGCACAACGCAGATGGGGTTCATTATTGCGTGTGCAGGGTAAGGACTTTGTCAGTATCATTATTTCGTTGCGGGGGATGACTTAGCACAGCTTTTGCATGGGGCACGTAGTGATCAAAGTTCTTTAATATTTCGTGCGGAAATATTACATTTTCTCCCCCTTAGAGGAATCGAGATGTCCTCATCTTGAGAAGAACTGGGGGTATTGTTGGTTGAGAGCACTTTCATCCATCCAAGTGGCATCCTCCTCGGGATAATCTTTCCACTGGATGAGGTATTCTCTCGAGGTTTTGGATCTCAAATGTCTCTCCCTGACATCTAAGATCTTGTCAGGCCGTAGCTCAAGGACTCCTTGGCTAGGCATTACAACTTGTTTATCACCAAGCACGTGACTAGGGTTAGGTATATACTTTTTCAATAGATTGATATGGAATACATTATGAACCTTTAGGTTCTCAGGGAGTTGCAGTCTATAAGCATTAGGCCTTAAGAACTTGAGAATCTTGTAGGGTCCACAATACCTTGGACTTAGCTTCTTGCATTCACCCAAGGATAGGGAACTCTTCTTTGGATGTACGTGAATGAAGACCATATCTCCTTCAATGAAGGATCTATCTTGACGTTTTAGGTCCGTGTAAGCCTTCTGTCTGTCCTTGGCGGCTTGGATGTCTTGCCTTATTGACTTGATTTGGTGATCCATATCTCCCAACATTTGCTTTGAGGCTTCAACCCTTAAGGTTGGATCTGAGAAGTTTAAAGGACTACAGCAATTGTGCCCGTACAATGCTTGAAAAGGGGTCATCTGAATGCTTTGTTGGTAGGACGCATTGTAGGCAAACTCAACCAATGGCAAATATTGGATCCACTTTTTGGGTTCGCGATAGAAGTGTGCCCTTAGCATATCCTCAATAACTTGGTTGACTCACTCCGTTTGGCCATCAATTTGGGGATGGTAAGCTGTACTAAAACAGAGTTGAGTCCCAGTGGCCTTGAAGATAGCCCTCCAGAAATGTGATGTGAAGAGAGAGTCACGATCACTAATGATTCTTCTGGGTAACCCATATTTCTTTGATGAACAACCTCGCAATGTCTGAGGCATTATAGTTTGTCTTTACAGGATTAAGATGTGCAACCTTGGTTAGCATATCCACCACAACCATAATGGAGTTGTATCCTCCCTAAATTTGGGGTAGGCCAACAACAAAATCCATACTAATGAATTCCCATTTCATTTGGGGAATGTCAATTGGTTGCAACTTCCCTGGCATTTTGACATGTTCGGCCTTAATACGTTGACAAGACAAACATTCAATGACATATTTGAGAACATCACCTTTAAGCCTTTCCCAATAATAGCTCTTTCTGACTGTATTGAGGGTCTTGGCATAGCCAGGATGTCCTGAAAAAGGGGAGTCATGAGCTTCCCAAAGTATCTTTTGTTTGAGTGACTGGCTTGCCGGTATACATAATCTCGTTCTATAGTAGACAAGTCCATTAGTGATAGAGAATTCTAGATACGTTGCTTGTAGCTTCGGGTCTTGATCCTTGATAGGGATATCCCTTAGTAATTTCTGATAGGTTGAATCATGGCATGCTTCTTCTCTAGCTAGTTCAAGAATTGGGTTGTTTGGCATCGATACCTTTGTGGCTAAAGATCTAGCTGTTGATGGATCTTGTAAGATCAGAGAATTTAGAAATGCCTTGCGATTGAGTGCATTGGCAACTACATTCTCCTTTCCAAGCCGGTATTTGATTTCAAAATCATACTCCTCTAGCACTTCAATCCATCGACGTTGCCTCATGTTGAGCTCATTTTGGGTAAAGATCCATTTGAGACTTTTATGATCCGTTACTAAGGTAAACTTGTTGCCTAGCAGGTAGTGTGTCCAAAGCTTGAGAGTATGGATGACAGCTAGCAACTCTAGATCGTGGGTAGCATAATTCTTCTCATGGCTCTTCAATTTCCTTGAAGAGTATGCTACAGGATGACCTTCTTGCATAAGCACACATCGTAAGGCAAGTGTGCTAGCATCAGTTATCACTTCAAACTCCTTACCAAGATCCGAAAGTTTCAGGATAGGTGCTGATACCAAACTTTGCTTTAGTTTATCAAAGCTAGATTGTTCAGCAGGTGACCATACAATTGATGTTTGCTTCTTTAGTGGATCGGTCAGTGGCACTGCAATCAAAGCATAGTCTTTGATAAAGACCCTATACCATCCTGTCAATCCAAGAAAACTGTGTATTTCTTTGACAATTGTTGGTATTGGCCATTCTAGAACGTCTCTGACGGGTCTACTGAAATTCCTTCCGCTGAAACAATGAATCCTAGATATTCAATCTGTTGTTTGAAGAACGCACACTTCTTCTTTTTGGCATAAATCTTGTGTGCCCTCATTGTCTCTAAGACAATGCAAAGCTGGGGTTCATGATCTTCTTCCTCTTTGGAGTAGACTAAGGTATCGTTGAAGAAGATGAGTATGAAGTCATCAAGATATGGCCTAAAGATATCCTGCAATAGCCTGTTGAAGGTAGTAGGAGCATTTGTAAGCTCGAATGACATGACTAAGAACTCAAAGTGTCCATATCTTGTGCTGAATGCCGTCTTTGGGATATCCTCTTCTTTGATCCTTATCTGATAGTATCCAGACCTGAGATCAATCTTGGAGAAGATCTTCGCACCTTGAAGATGGTCAAGAAGTTCATCTATTCTTGGAATAGGATACTTGTTCTTAATGGTTGATTGATTCAACCCTTTATAATCAATACATAACCAAAGCGTTCCATCCTTTTTCTTCTGGAATAACACTGGAGCTCCCCATGGGAAACTGCTAGGATGGATGTAGCCTTGATCTAATAGTTGTTTGAGTTGCTCCTTCAGCTCAATCGCTTCCGGGGTGGACATTCTATAAGGTCTCTTTGCAATTGGTGCAGCTCCTAGCACTAGCTTGATTTCATGATCAACTTCCCTTTGAGGTGGAAGTTATGTTAGCTCTTCACGAAATACGTCTGTGTACTCCTTTAGCCATGAAGGTTCTTCACTAGACTCTTGATTATGATCTAGCTTATTTAGCTTAATCAAATAGACATGTAGCCCCTTTCTAACTCCTTTTATTATACAAGATGCTTTGGCCAGTTGAATTTTTGGCCTACCAGCCTCTCCTTGAATTGTGACCAATTCCCCTTCAGAATTTCAAAAGGAAACTTGGCCCTTTCCACAGTGAATGTGGGCATCATTAGGTTTAAGCCAATCTATTCCAAGCAAACACTCATGGATACCTAGGTTTATAACCCTGAATCTGACCGAAGTCAACTTTCCTCCCAGTAGGAATTCTCACTTTACATTACATGCCCAATTCAGCTTCTTCCAAGTGACCTAGCCACTTAACTTCTTTATCAATACTCACAGTCAAGGCAATCATTGATAAAAAGTCTATTTCATTCATGTGGGCATAGCCCTTTCGGAGTACAATTATTCTTGGGATGGTAGAACAAGCTGATACATTAATTCGGGGAGAATAAGATTGTGTTACATTCAGCTACGGGAACTGAGTAATAGTATGGATTGGGGTCATGGATTTTCAGGAATCGATAGGTCATTGGAAGATTAGGGTATCCTTTCCTTTGGTACCCGTTCTTCCCGTAACGTCCCAACACCTTGATTTTGTCGATAGGGATTATTTGGGTCACTTCCTCGTACACATACATGTTTAGCTTGACCTTCCGACCTCCGACATGTAGGGTTGTGTTTGCGTGAGCCTCAAAAAAGATGAATAGCTTCACGATCTTCAGGTCCTCCAACCACTTGATTCTCTTTAAGATGATTTGAAGGTACGCAAATCGGTAGGAAGCTATGTAATAAATTCTTGAATCACCCATCTATCTCCGTTCCACGTACGGGGGTGAAGGATTGTAGATGTGGTCTAGGATATTCATCATATCGATCCTCCATCAATAATCCGAGGCATGCATCGCGGTCATAAACATAATCTAGAACACCAAGAATCTATTCCATGCTTCGTGACTCTGCAAGATAGCATCCATAAGTAAGGAAATGTTCTTAACAGCAACATTTGCTCTACTTCTCCTTATTAAGTTTCCTTGTAAAATACAGATCCTTCGTTGGTTTGCTTTGATACCAACTGTAACGTGTCCACTTGTTCACTTGCAGGACACGTCTTAGCAGCCCATCAGGAAGAGAGTCTAGAAAGTGCCGCTTGGCACTTCCACGGAATGTTATGGGGTTTGCGATCTAGGTCTTCCCGATTCTGCCACGTAGCAGAAGCATTCCGGCCGTTCCCACTTAGGACCGACCTGAATCAGGGTTTCCCTAATGGTCAAATACCTAGAGAATAACTAGCATCGAACCCCCATGCGAACTACTTTACGCAAAAATGTCAGGGTCGAAGCGGATTCATGCTGCACTTGGTTCAAGGAGAATGGGAAATGAGAGGGATGCAAAGCTCGACCTCTCTGCCCATAAGGCATAGTCCCATTCCGTTCCCCTAAAACAACATAAATCGGGATTCTAGTAACCTAGACTCTAGGTCAACGTTCCTTGCTGTTCATTTCCTTCAAGAAAAGTTCCTGGCCAATCCGGACCACCCATCCGTAGGAGGGACCCATGGCCACATCCACCGCACTTTTCTCAAGGTTGCTTTAGTTGTCTAATTACCTACCACATTTAGTTGGACACGCATAAAACAACTTGCTTAATTATCCAATTATTTACCGGTTCCTTCACGTAAATTAAGCACTGACATAGAAAAACAATGTCAAGCAAGTTCCTTTTCAACAATTGATCTTATTTATCTTTGGAGTACATCATATAATCCAGCACGAAGGCTAATCCATAATCCGCCGCCCGAAGGCAATCCAGCAATCCTAAGGGATTACTAATCCAAGTTTCCGCCCGTAGACTAGTATGCGGGCCTCGAGATCCAATCCCGAGTCCGGTCAGCCTCTTGTGCAGGACTCGGAAGGCAAGGGATTTACGGCCAGAGCCCCCTTGGCACCCAAGCGTCCTCCTGCTCCAAGTAGTGCCCAACGGAGAGATCTTTTGCGGCGGGTGCAGTCCACGTTCCCGGTGCGACTAACAACTCCCTTGGTTAGGGCCAAGTAGACAGTCTGGGGTAACTGATGCTGCCTCTCCCTCTAGGCCTTCAACCTGAAGCATTAATTATTTTTTCATCTTTAGTTCTTTGAGCAAAGCAATACAAACAATGCTCCTAAATTGTACAAACACAATCAATCCAGTGGTCGTTTATTTGGCCAACTGCTAAGGAGTGAATCCTTCTCTCCGAATGCATCCAGCATTCAATCCGGGATCAATAGCGACTTGTAAGGTCCCCAAGGGTTTCGTTGTTTGTGTACCCTTGTATCCTTGGGTTAGGGTTATACCCTGTTAACCCAAATTAACCAATACCTCAGGCTTCTTAAATTGAGATAGTAAATCTTGGGCAATTCTCGTCACCCTAACTTGATTTGTCAATCTCTTACTAGGCAATACATAGCTTCCTTATCTCAGCAAATCAGCCCAAGGAAGGGTGATGTAGCAGGATGAATACTCATCCTCTTGCAAGTTAGACTTGCGCTAGAGCCTACCAACCTTATTCCAAGGAGTAAAAAATCTATCTTGTGATTAAAACACAAAGCCATGCGACGTTGCAACTTGTTGCATAGGAGTCGCATCTAACTTGTGGGATCAATCTCCCATCAATGACGTTCCTTGGTCAAGAAGTATGTTTAGTCAAGATGTAGGGTTCGTGGTGTCTTCTTACCCAACCCAATCCCTAACCTTACTAGGCCAATAACGTTTGGCCCTAGGGTTTCTAAAATTAATCAGAAGTTTAGTATTAGATCGATCGATCGTTAGGGTAAAACCCTAGATCGTTATTGTATGGGAGTCCAATTAACCCAAACATCTCGTGAATGTGGGTAGGACCTTTGGGTTTGAAGGTCTCGACTTGGCATCCCAAGTGCGATACTAGGCAGAATTTTTAACGTGCTAAACCCTACCTAGCGCTTTGAAGTGTTCATCGTACCAACAAATTATGGTTTTACGAATCCCTTGAGGGTTATAACATTACACGTCATTTAGCTAAATTGGTCTACTTGTCTTGCGACAAGAAACAATCTTTTCTTAGAGATGCTAAACTTATTCTAAAGGTGTAAATAGTTGCAAGACATCACATTACGTGTAAATATTCGATTCATTACTTCTATACAACTATAAGGTTTGCAATGACCATTTCATTTTCTTGCTAAAATCATGATGATTGACAACTTGGGGAATAACTTGCATAAAACCTACATGGATTTGCATCAAGAGCTTTGCCTACAACCTATCGTTTAATGCAATTGAATTTCAGGCTTCAATATGACATGCAACCTTTTCTAGATACAACTTCGACAAGTGATGTTCATGCATGACGAATATGTGATATGCAACCTTTTCTAGATACAACTTCGATAAATGAAGTTCATGTATGACGAATGACATAAGATTAATGTTGACTTAATCCGTTCTATGACAATTAATCTGACTTAAAATGCACGCATCTTCACATGTAACAGGCAAGTTCATGGTTTCATTTCCATGCAATGCAACTACTTGGACAATAGCGACAATGATTATGTCATACGAATCTACAAGTAGAAAATTACTACCTAAATGCCTTATGCGCTTTTCTTTTCCGCGGTCAATCAAAGATGCATTTAAACAATTTCATCCTTTTACCCTACGCAATATGTGCTTTGGATTTTGCAACTTGGAAATGCAAGCAGCCCAATTGCACGATATGCACTAATTCTTGTAAGTCGTCCAAGGAGATAAATTTCCAATTGTATTTTAGCTTTACTACGTGAATTAGAGACAAGCGTAAATGCATTCTTCCCATGAAGTTAAACGTGCCTAATGCATTTCTTTTATGGGGAATTAAGCTCGTAGAACCTGGGCATGAGAACTCATAGGAATATCCACGCGTAGACTTGGGTTAGAGACTTCCGCACATGCGCCTTGCATCTTTTATTTTGGGGCCATTTATGCAACGTATTTTTTGTTGCAGCGGCTTCCCTTGGGTTACTCGTGTCGCGAATCCCTTTCCGACTAAGCTCTTCTCCTTTGTGCGGGACATGGCCCTTACAGCAGGTGGTTTTAAGGGGAACCCGCAATGCACGGGGAAACAGGCTTTATGGAAGCCCAAAATTAGAAGCTTCTCAAGAAGCTTCTAAGCTTCTGACAGAGCTTACATAGAGAGAGAATATTGAAGAGGGAGGTGATGAGGATGACGATTACGATGATGGTGTTTGGTGATGAGGTGGGAGCGAATCAACGTGGTGGCGGTAGCAGGCATTGAATGACAATAGCTCCTTGGCTTGGCGACGGCGATGGGGGCCTCTACTCTCTCTCTTCTCTCCCTCAGTACGGCGCCTTCTTTCCTTCTCTCCTCCTTTCCAAGCTCAAGGGGAGGGGGGTTCATATAGGATAGGAGGGGCCTCTACTCTCTCTCTTCTCTCCCTCAGCATGGCGCCTTCTTTCCTTCTCTCCTCCTTCCCAAGCTCAAGGGGAGGGGGGTTCATATAGGATAGGGGGGAGAGGTAGCCACACACGTGGCTTGTGTGCATGCCTCCCCCCTCATGCTTCCCCACACCACTATGCCTTTCTCTCACTCCCTCTCCTCCTGCCATGCATCGGCTAAGGAGAGGGTAAATAATTTTTTTTTGCCTTAATCTTAACTATTATCCATTTGTCCCTTTTTCCAAGAAGGGTGTTCTCGTGCGGCTTGCAGTCTTCAAGCCCCGGCCTTATTTGCACAATGCAGATGGGGTTCATTATTGCGCGTGCGGGGTAAGGACTTTGTCACTATCATTATTCCGTTGCGGGGGATGACTTAGCACAGCTTTTGCACTGGGCGTGTAGTGATCAAAGTTCTTTAATATTTCGTGTGAAAATATTACAGCCAGGATGGCTTGTAATAAAGCATAAGTCACCTTAGTCTAGAGTAGGCTAGGGTTAAGTATAGAAGGGGGAGATGTAACTTGTGAGGGATCTTTTTGCCATTTTCAACAATACATGTTTTGAGGCTCCTTCCTCCCACCAACTAAGAGGGTCCATGCTCTTAGCCACCAAGATATGGGGTGTATACCATGTCCCACCTTGACATGAGGTGAATATTCATGTTGTAGCTTACATATTTGATTTTCAGCCTTCCATGGCAATATTACTTCAAGTTTAGCTACCTTGGCTATGGATACTTTACAAACATGGTGTATTTTTTGTATTTCTTTGTAAGAATGGTATATTTCATGAATTTCTAATTAATTGATTTTTTGTGAGAACTGGTTTATTAAATATACGATGAAAATGTTATCATGTCTATTATTGCATTGTTTGGAAAGAATACAATTGTTTTTGTTGGTTGATCGAATAACACCCTAAATGCTTTTACATTCAATTGATTGTTGAATTGTCATTTGGATGATTATTCCAAGTTCTTGTAATTGATGGTAAATTCATGGCGGGGTCTGTGATGATAAATTTCCATGGGAATAAAAGAATGTTTTCTGAAAGATGATATTAGGGTTGAATGTATTGTTTGTGCTTAATTATTAAGTGATTTAATTAAGGAAATGATATTTTTCATGGGTGGATCACCTCCATGATCACACCACGGATCAACTCGAAAAGGGTAGTGCTCGATTCATGGGCTGAAGGTCGAGTGGTGAAAAGGCCAACCACAGAAATGGTGTTTCACTCCTAGGCCACTTGTGGGTCAGGTGGAGTTCTAGACACCCCTTGCCAAGTCTGGAAAATGGAGTTAAAGATTGTTGTGGGCCCAACATCTGTGGTATTGTAAGATCCTATTCTAGATAAAGGATGGAAATTGTGGTGCATGTGATTTGGACTGGTTACTTCTGCAGGGCAGAAGGGACATATAATTTCTCATGTATGGGTAGGAGACAAAGATTAACTTGAAGATAAGTTAAGGAACTTGTTTGTCAAAAGGACTACTTGCTCTGTTTTCGTGCCGGTGCTATAAGTTATGTGAATGAACCCTGTTCCCTAAAAGGCTTAATTAAGGAAGCTGATTTTAAATGTCACTTGTAAATGTGATAGGACCTAATTAAATAACTAAAGAATACATATTGAGGGAAGCGGGTGGGCTTGTCCGTGAATGCACCATTGCCAGGCGGACTCGAGAAACCCTAGGTGACAAACCCCATAACATTCCATGGGAGTGTCGGGCGGCATCTCTTAGATTCGATGGACCACTAAAAAACGTGCTTGGACAGCCAATAGGCAGGCACATTACATATCTTGTACTCATCACCTGCCTTCATCTTGATTTGGTGATAGCTTTTAATCTCAAGTCAATCTTAGTAAACACCTTTGCATCTTTGAGCTCATTTAAGAAATTATCAATGCGGGGGATTGGGTACCTATTGTTTATAGTGCTCTTGTTGAGGTCCCTATAATCAATGCACATCCTATAGGATCCATCTTTCTTCTTAACAAGTATTGGAAATGTTGAATAGACCCCATTTCTTGCAAGTCTCTAACATGTTTCTCCAGTTCTTCTCTTTCGTACATTGAAAACCTATAAAGGGGTTTGCCCATAAGTTTAGTATTAGGTGCCAAATCAATAGGATGGTCCAATTCACTCTTAGGTGGCAATGATGTAGGATATTGAAATATGTCTTTAAACTCTTCCAAAAGTTTACAAAGACATGGATCATGGTCTTTAGGTGTAGAAGATTGTTGATTTTCATCTACCTTTGTTGTAAGAGAGGGGGACTTAATAACGGGGAAATACTAGCTACATTGGCTGGTATATAAGGTGAGAGAGACTTAATTTTTCATTATCAGATAATTAATACAAGTCTCCTTTCTCCTTCACCTTGCTCTCCAAGCTTCCATATCTTCTCTCTCTCTTCCCGTCTTTCTCTCTCCTCATGCCTGTCTTTCTCTCTCTTTTGCTCTTCTTGACAATTGGTATCAGAGCCTAGGTTCTTGTTCCCACTTAGTCCTTCATTTTACCCAGTTACAACTTTCTAGTCACATGGAATTTTGAGTCATAGGTACACATGTACAGGGAGCAGTAGGGAGTTCCCAAAGATTTTTGGACCATAAGGACTGCATGCAGGAGCATTAATGGCAGCTTGGACCAAGTTTGGAGGAAGGAAGACCGACTTTGGTAGCTCGTTGGTCATTTTTGGTCCATTTTGAAGATAAACTCTTAGTAACCATGGTCATAGGAGCTAGAAGAAAGTCTAGTTGGGGTTGCTTTTCAGGGAGACTCTTCTCTCTCCCCCTTTCTCAAGCTTCTTGCAAGCTCCCATGGAGGTAATAAGCCCCAAACCTTGCTCTCCCTCTTCCATGGAGTTTTCCTTGTTTTCTAGGGGTTCCTTAATCCCTTGAGCTACAGGGCGAGTGGTGGAAGTGCTGTGTGGTACCTCCTCTCCCATCTAGTCAGCCCCATGTAATTCACGGCGCAAAATGTGGGCTGATTCCAGGCTAGAATGACATCACCACAAGCTTCCTCTCCTTCTTGGCTCTCATTCCCAGCTTCTTGCAGGTCATTTGGGCAAGATTAAAGCCTCCTTTCTCATCTTCTTGGACTTCTCTTCCATCTCAAAAACCCTGATCATATGCAGTCCACGGCTCAAGAATCTTGAAGATTTTGGTTTCTTCTTGGTCTCGGGGGTTCACTCTTCAAGCCTAGCTCAAGATTTGGCCATCAAGAAGCACGGGAAGAAGATTAGAAGCAAGATTTGAAGACATGCATTTGTGGGCAGCCATGGCTATGGAAGTAGAGCTTCAATTTCATCAAGAGCTCTTCATGGGAAGGTCCTAAGCCATCCTATCTCCAAGCTACAGCCACATTGGAGCTCTTTCTCAAGATTTGAAGGCTTCTTGGAAGCAAGAGGGCATTATGGAGTGCTCATTTGGAAGGAATCCTTCTCTTGATCAGTTTATGCAAGCAATTCCCTTCCCCCATTGAAGAATCCTTCTCTCCCAAGCTTGAATTCATCTCTTGTTGACGGAGCACAACCATTTTGGAGCTATGGAGCATGCAAGATCAAATTGGAGCTCTCATGAAGGACTGAAGTGGCATTAGTGGTTGCAATCTTCATCAAACAACACAAGGTACTGATTCTTGGCTCTCATTCTCTCCCATTAAGCCTCTTGTTGAATCCTATCCACTTGTTTGAGAGGATGCATGAGTCCAAGTAGGTAATAGGAGTCCCAAACATTGTATGCATGCTGAATATTAATCTCAGTCATTCTCATTCGATCCTATCGCATTGGAATGGATTTTATTCATACTGAAGCTTCATTGAGATTATACTTTTGCTTACCCATAACCCGTTTGGCTTCTTGTGAATCGGCTGAGCCAAGAATTGATTAATAAATCCATTGTATAAGGGTGAGTTGGCAATGATGGACCTCTACAAAGAGAGGAAAGAAAAAGGACATTGCTTTAAATGCGGAGAAAAGTATATAGCCGAGCAAGCATCTAAATGTGCTTATAGGAATGCAAAAGAAAGGGTACATAGCATGTTAGTCTTTGATGAATCTGATGAGGATCATGAGGATGCAAGTGCCTTTGCAATCACTGTCGAAAATGATGAGATTGAAGAGGAATGTGGGTAAGAAGAATTCTTTGACCCGGCTAACACCTTTCCATTTGACCCCGGCGGTCATGTAGATGTAAATATGGGTGATAAGAATGGTTCACATGTTGCTGCCATTGTTTGTACTATCTCCCTGGATGCTTGGACAGGATCTAAGAGCCCCAACACTCTTTTTCTTCAAGGCAAGATTCACGGGAAAGATGTATTTGTCTTGGTAGATAGTGGTAGCACACACAGTTTCATAAATAGAGCAGTCATGGACATGATGAAATGTTTTGTCTTTGATTTATAGCAACCAATGAGGGTGCAAGTGGCCAATTGGAGTGAGGAAATTAGTACTCATGTATGCCCAGCTGTACCTATTAAGCTTGCTGAAAATTATGAGCAGAAAGCGGATTTGATTGCACTCAATATAGGACCGATAGACATTGTGTTGGGCTGCGATTGGCTAAAAACTTTGGGCACCATTTCCATGGATTTTTCATTGCTGTACATGCAGTTTTTCAGGGCTAGACAACTTGTTCACCTGCAAGGATTTAAAAACATCAATGAATTTTAGCTTATTACAGCCAAACAGCTCAAGAAAGAGTTCAAGAAATGCTCCCAGATTTTTGTGCTGCAATTAAACAAGGAAAATGCAGATCAATCCTGAAAAATGCATGATAATTCAACCCTTAAGGCTCTACTTACGGAGTATGGTGACTTGTTTCAGTTACCTACAGCGTTACCTCCCAAGAGAGCGGTTGATCATCCCATTGATTTGGAGCCCCACTCCAAGCCGGTCAATAAACCCCCTTACAGGTTGTCCAAATGTAAAAGAGAAGAAGTGGCCAAGCACATCAAGGATTTAGTAGATATGGGATTCATTGAGCCTTGGAGGGGAGCTATGGAGCTCTACCCCGAGACCTATGGACCACTTATTGATCAAGCGTTTCAAGTTGAGCAGCCATGGCTACCTCTCACATAGCCAAGCAATGCCTACCTTACGGGTGTAGTGAGCTTACCTTGATGCTCGATCGAGTTCCCTCCTCTCTCTTGCACTCCGGTAGTCCCACGATCCTTATGGTAAGCTCAAGCAACCTCAAGCCCCCTCTGTCAAGCTCCATCCTCCATAGCCGCGCAAGAGAAGAGAAGAGGAGAGAAGATGAAGAGAGAAGATAGGGAGCTTCTTCTCCACGATCCCTCACTCTCACACACTCACTCCCTCACTCCTTCACTCAAGCATAAGCAAGAAGGCAAGAAACAAGAGAGGAAGAAGAAGGAGCTTTGGCCACACACAAGAATGAGCTTCTCATTCACTTTTCAACTTTATATACAAAACCCTAAGTCCCTTTTTGGGCGGTCATCCCCTTATCCCCTTTTTTACATGGTCGAATGTGGCCTAGGCCCTTTTTCCCATTGTTTTTCTATCTTCCTAGCTTCCTTTCCATCGCCTGTCTACATTTACAAATTGCATGGGTGAGAGCTCGGTGCTCCTTAAATTAAATCACGATGCGCTTGCGCTATTTTACAAAAGTATTGACTTGCGCGCACTTTTCCTTGTGTGTCTTTCTCCTTTATTTGGGACTTTTCTGTGCTTCTTGTGTTTCTAGACTTTCCTTGTGTGCCTTTGTCTTCTGTTTCACTTTTACTTGGCCTTTTTCTTCTGCTTTAGCTTTTCCAAATTTTCCACCTTGTTCGTCTGACGGTTAACATTACCCCCTCCTAGACGAGTGCCAGTCCCATGGCCCTCACCATCGTAGGTAGCAGGCTTTGGCCTGCACTGAAGACGGGGTGGAAGGGACATCGATGTTTGCTGTGGAGGAGTGTTGGTAGTGGTGTGGAGGAAGGTCATTGGAGGCATGTTGGTAGGGTTATTGGAGTTGGTGGTAGGGATGTTCTTTGTTTGGGATTGCACTGATGGCCAGCACAAGTGTTGGTTTGTTGGGGATTCTGCATATGATGATTCTTGGTGGGCTTGCATGATGATAAAGTATAAGAATTCCGAATTGGGTCAATAAAGAGCGAACGACACTTTCGTTGGAGTCTTCAATACATGCAATTCAAACCTCTCATAGCTGGTCTTGCCCTAGGGGTAGTGCTAGTCTTCTCTATCGTGCACAAGACATAGTTCACTTAGTTTGGGAGATAGGTCGAACTTGAAGCAAGCTGAGAGTATTGTCTCGCACTTGAGGACCCAAACTGTGTATATATTTTGGTGCAGATATTATGTGAGTGCTCGTGCATACTTAGATATTACGTAGTTAGAAGACCGCGGGCTGGTTTCTTAGAACAATGTGTGGATAAAGCAAAGTTGTCCATGTTGAGAAGAAGTACACGTGAAGGTGTATGAGACATCCTTTGCATTGTGACTGCACGACGTAGCATAAGTGAACACAGGGACACCGCACTTTCGGCAGTTGGGAGCTATTGGACTTGCTTAATGAGGATGATGTACATTTCATGGCCATTCGTGTGGTGCTTACCACAATTGATTGCAATGGTATTAAGGCAGAGTGCAAGAGGAAATCATGCAAATGGGTCAGGGTGGCAGGTCTAACCATAGGCGAGGCAAGCTCCCTAGGTATGTCCTGCCCTTGATGTGCCCTGAACAATTGTGGGTGATGCTAAGGGGCTAGGGGACTAGGGACGGAGCCAGCCGACAAACCTAATTTGAGGACCCCTAGGTGCTGTGCTGTGATCGTGGGTGCTTCATATCTTTTAGTTTTTTTTTTCCTTTTCCATTTTCTTTTTTGTTTCCTTTTCTTGTTCTTTTTCTTTTCTTTCTTTCTTTCTTTCTTTTTTTTTTTTTTTTTTTGGTTAAACTTGCCTGTGTACAACCATTGCAATATGTTGAGGCTATCAGCCTTTCAATGGGTTGGGAAATGTCAAGATTTGAAGGCTCAGGAAATGGATATTATAGTGATGATTGTGCCCTAGCCTCATTGTTAGAGAAGCAGTCATTGAGATGGGGAGATACACTTGAGATATTGCAACCCTCTTTGGAACGTGCGATGTTGGTACAATTGGGGTAACAACTACCGGGAGTGCCCGGCGTAGAGTGCAACCCAGAAAGAGGAAGTGGTTAAGATCATGCTTTGGGCCATGTGACGTGGGCACTCGCACATGTGATTTTTGCTTTCAGCAGCGTGGCTTTATCACGGCTCTTTGTGGGGTCGGTGGTCTTGCAGTGACTTGGGCATTGAACACTTTCGCACAAAGGCCTGTGTCATCCTACATCCACTTGTCACTTCATGAGAGTACATGCACGGCATATGCCACAACTATAATAAACCAGTGCAATGCAAGGAGACATCACTTATCTGAATTCCATGGTGTTGGCTTAGATACTTATCACCTGTGCTTGATTAGCTTTTTCTTTTGCTAAAGACATGAAATGTATTAAATGCAAATATGAAAAGTTTGTACAATTGGGGAACATGTCAGCACTTAACCATTTAAAGACAAAAAGTCACGGCCAGGTAGCATTTGATAAGCCTTTTATACAACATGGGGCTACTCTATTTGTATGAGGCGGGGCAAGTCTGGGTGGTCGGGTGACTGATGTTGTGCTGGTGAGGGGCTTTTGTGAGGTTGGGCAAGGAAAATGTTGGCTGGGACCTGAATGGTGTAGTCCCTGGCCGCAACTATTTCTAGAATACTTTTGAACAATGCATCAAATTCCTACTTGTCTCGAGCTGCCCTCTCCTCTTTCGAGCACCTGGTACCTGAGCATTTGTTGGGGGCCCACACGACCGGTGTTGCCATGCCCTGTGTGCTCTCTTGAGCTTTTACTCCCCTGGCTTGGGGATTTTTTGGCCTACGTCTGGGGCGGTGTCACTTGGGGCCACGTTTCTTTGCATACCTTTTAAGGCTAGGTACGTAGCGTTCTAGCAAAGGAGCTTGTGCTGCATGCTCCCTTCGAAGGCGGATAGCGTCCTTGCAAGCTAGCTGCACTGGGTGCTCCATGTCGGCTACCGCAGGGGGACCTGCAATATGCAAACTGAGGATTAGGCCTTGAGGCAGGATAAAACTGTTCGCATGGAAGGGATTATACAGTGGGTTATCAAGTGCACATGACGAGAAGGGGAGAGTTGAGGCATGCAGTGTTTGTTATAGAGGGATGCCCCCCATGATGATGTTCATTTGGCCTCGAGCCATTAGCAGATCTTGGCTCATGCTAATTTGCATGGACTGGTTGTCGTGGAGTGGGGCAGGGCTCATCCTCGGAAGGATAGACCGGAAAGGGGGAAAGGTGTATAGAAAGGGATGGTACATTGTCTACACCATCAGAGATGTTGGTCGGGGCTTCTCATGGTGGTAATGAGGGTTGCATGCCCTCCACCTGGAGGCGGGAATGGTCACACAACTTCTAAATGTGTGGTGAGAGGAGGACTTGAGGAGCTTAGCCTGTTGAACCCAACTCTTCTCCCTGCGCTTGACTATCATTGCTTGTGTGTGTTGATATTGTCTATACAGGGTCACAAAAGTCATTGTTTATTTATATACATATCTACAAATCCATGTCACTTCATGAGGATAAAAGCCAATTGTAGAACTCTGGATTGTACTGGAGTGTGGCACATGCATCTAGTACTCATGGTAGCTTACTTAATACCGATAGATATTTCGCAACATTGAGTAGCATGGAACCTTGTTCGAGTCTACTGGCAACATGTAACTCCTCCTCAGTGAGAACCTTATCAGACAGAGAGTTCTCTTGGCTAGTTTCAGCTAAGTTCATACCCCGAATGGCAGTCAGCACTCGAAAGGAAGTTGGTGCCACATAGGTTGGGTCTCTTTGAGACCGCCATTTGGCCAATTGCTCCTCTGAGACTATCATGATATGGGCTCCTAGTTCGACCATTGCAACGTGGTTTTCAAACCAACATTGTTCAAATTGACTTCGACCCTCTGATTGTCGTTTTAGTTGCTTTATCTCTAAGAGATTTGGTTGGCAGAGCACATCATTGAATGTTATAGTTAAGCATAGTTTGTCGGCTTTCTCGTCAGAGGTGAGTCGCATGCGTTCATGCAGGAGCCTGTTATAGTGCTCGTCAGGATGTTCTTGCCCTTCCCAGGATAAGGGAAATGGCAAGTATTCTTCAAGCTGCTCTTTAGGGAATGCACCCACGTTTGCCAGGACATAGACACGTGCGAACACTTTGAGCTTAGCATCCAACTTGGTTAAGCATTCTGCGACACTTCTATGTTCAACGAGGGCTTGCTCGGTTGCTATCTCATGCAAGGTTCTAGGAGTTTGCCTAGGATTTAGCATAGCTGGGGGCTCAGGCCTAAACGAGCAAGATTGGTCAATGCTAGGATTTCTTATGCTCTTGGGGTTTCCATGTTTCTCCTTAGGCTTTGTCATTGCATCATGGTTCTCTTTGGATGTGACTAGTATAAATTTTTCACCCTGTTGCGACAATGTTGTATCCACTCTTGATTGGTCAATGCAAGTTCTGTTGTCAGTGCATTGTGTTGCAAGCAAGCATTGATGGTAATGACTGCTTTGATTTTTTAGAGCACACAGATGTGTTTGAGGTTTCACCGCTATTAGGAGAGGCATCAATGGGGTCATTGGTGGATGGATTTGATGCTTTATTTTGTCAAGTTTGTGGGAGAGAAGGAAGGAGTCTCACTTGAAGCTTTCTTGCTTGCACAATGGGGGAAGACACACAAGGGTGGAGGCTGAAAACAGTTTTTCTCTTCTTAGTTGTGTAAGCCAAAAGAACTCAAGTACAAAGAAATAGAAGAACCCTATATATGGGTCTCAAACCAAACTCAACTAACTAAGGTGGCATACTAACTGAGCCACGAACTAGAGTAGATAAGGATAGCTATCATGTAGCTATTATTCATGGGCGGTGTACCAACCGCGTCTGCAACTGACAAGTCGGTGACATAAATACACAACGGTCACCCTGGCGTATCACGAGTGGAGCTCGATATCTCAACACTCCCCCTCGAGCTCAATCCCAATTCCTGCACACCAAGCAGGTCTCTGAACTTGCGCAGCTTCTCTGCGCCCAATGCCTTCATGAATATGTCAGCTACCTGATCCTCTGTGCTGACATAAACTAGATCAATAAGACCTAGTAAAACCCTCTCTCGCACATAGTGATAATGCACCTCAATGTGCTTTGTTCTAGCATGATAGACTGGGCTATTTTCCAAGTGTATACTACTCATGTTGTCACAATAAATGACAACTGGTCCATCTGTAGACTGATGCATATCATAAAGTAGCTTATGCAACCAAGCTACCTCACATGCAGCCATTGCTGCACCCCTCTACTCAGCCTCTGTGCTCGACAAGGCAACTGTAGGCTATTTCTTGCTGCTCCAAGTGACTGCAGCACTCCCAAAAGAGAACACATATCCACTGGTAGATCGTCTATCAGAAATACTACCAGCCCAATCAGCATCAATGTATCCATGCAACTGTATCTGAACCCCAATCTCATAAAATGGTCCATATTGCAATGTGGACTTCACATACCTGAGTATGCGTCTAGCCGCATCCAAATGTGGTTTCCTTGGAGCCTGCATAAACTGACTTACCAATCCAACAGCATAGCTCAAATCTGGCCTGGTAATAGTCATATAAATCAAACTTCCTACTATGCGTCTGTATATAGTAGGGTCTTCTAGAAGCTCGCTTGCATCTGTGCTCAGCTTCACATTCTACTCCAAAGGAACTGAAATAGGCTTACAGCCTGTCATCCCATATTTGGACAGCATGTCCAATCCATACTGCCTCTACAAGAGCTGTATCCCACTTGGTGATCTAATCACCTCAATGCCCAAGAAATAACACAGCTCTCCCAAATCCTTCATCTCAAACTTCTGCTTCAATAGCATTTTCACATGAAGGATATCTTCATCACTGTCACCTGTCATAATCAAATCATCAACATAAATGACAAGTAGCATAATACCTTTCTCTGTTTTTATCTGCCTTGGAAATCTGAAAGCCAATAGTGACAAGATACTGTCCTATCTTGTCAGACCATGCTCTAGGTGCTTGCTTCAAGCCATACAAGGCTTTCTTCAACCTGCAAACAAACTCAGGATGAACAGCATGCACATAACCTGGTGGCTGCTCCATATAGACCTCTTCTTGCAAATCACCATGCAAGAAGGCATTCTTTACATCCATCTGATGTAAAGACCATCCCTTTGATGCAGCCATAGCAATGATTGCTCTTACAGTTGCCATCCTTGCAACCGGACTGAATGTTTCTTCATAGTCAATGCCATATGTTTGTGCATACCCCTTGACTACTAATCTTGCCTTGTATCTGTTCACAGAACCATCTGCATTGTGCTTCACCTTATAGACCCACTTACAGCCAATTGCATTTTTACCTTTAGGCAAAGGTACCAATTCCCATGTAGCATTTGCTTCCAAGGCATCCATTTCTTCATCCATGGCTTTCTCCCATTTTTCTTTTCCCATGGCTTGCTCAAAAGAAGTGGGTTCTGGTTCCTGTATCACTTTGACCATATATGCATAGTGAATGGCTGTAAATCCATCATATTTCAGCCTATCCACAGGATACCTAGCTCTCGTAGACCTGCGCAAAGTAGGTTCACTCCCAGGTGCTCTCAAAACATCCCTGGTCTTCCTTACTCCAGGTGTAACAATAGAAGGAATACCCAACTCATCATCAATGCTCTGTTCTGAGCCACTGGATTCACCATCCACATAAGAGTGACCTGCATTCACATCAAACATGGGCTGATCAACCTTCTCTTTTCCTTTTCGTGATACCTGCATACCACTATCTGCATTACTTTGAGAAGATTCTCTTGATCTCAATCTGCCTGTCCATGGTGAAGAATGTGAACCACTGCTAGAGGACGCTCCAGGTGCACTAATATTTTGTGACTGCTGCTGTGAATTCTGTGCAGCATTACCATTTTGTGCATCTACATCATCAATCACATTTACTGGTTTATACCAGCTACTCATCTCATCAAAAACAACATCTCTGCTCACTGTAAACTTACGAGTAGAAGGGTTATAGCATCTATACCCTTTTTGTTGTAGAGAGTAACCAATAAAGATGCACTTCTCAGCTTTTGGATCCAACTTGGATCTCAACTCATCTGGCACATGTACATAGGCAATGCAACCAAAAATTTTCAAATGAGAAATGGTTTCCTACCAGTATACCTCTCCTCTGGAGTCATTCCATGTATTGCTGCAGTGGGAGTCCTGTTCATTATGTAGACTGCTATAGCAACTACTTCAGCCCAATAAAAATCTGGCAAGTCTTTTTCATTGAGCATGGCACGAGATACCTCTCCAATATGCCTGTTTTTCCTTTCTGCAATTCCATTTTGTTGTGGGGTATGACTGCATGAATATTGCTGCTTTATGCCATGCTCCTGTAGGAACCTTGCAAACTCATTTGAGAGGTACTCTCCCCCTCCATCTGACCTTAGGCATTTTATCTGCAAGCTTGTTTCTTTTTCAACCATTGCTTTAAGAGTTTTGAAATGCCCAAAAACTTCACTTTTCTTTTTCATAAAATACACCCAAACTTTTCTGCTATAGTCATCAATAAAAGTGACAAAGTAATGACAGCCTCCAAGAGATGCAGCTTTAGTAGTCCACACATCAGAGTGGATTAATTCCAATGGCTTCTCACTCTCTTGAACATGTCTAGGAAATGGTTTCCTTGCCTGTTTTCCAAACTGACAGGCTTCACATACCTTATGCATTTCTGCAACCTTGAATTTACGCAAACCTGCAACAATATTTTGGGCCTGCATTGATTTAAGTCGTTGTACATTAACATGACCAATGCGTTTATGCCAGATATCAATATCTGCAACTACACCGGTCCCATGTGCAAACATTGCTGCACTCAATTCAGACATGTCTGCATCCAATGTAAACATTCTGCCCTTCTTCTTTCCTTTTGCTATCAAGCGACCTTTATTTTTCATATCCTCAACAAAGCATCCATGAGGATTAAATCTGACCTACAAGCCCTGCTCAACCATTTGACCAACAGAAACCAGATTCTTGGTGATATTCGAGACATGAAATACATCGGACAGGTATTTCTTTTTCCCATCCTGCATAGACAAAGGAAATTTTTCAATCTGCACAATAGGATGTGCAGTATCATCACCAGTCTCCACAAATCCTGGTTTTTCCATTTTCCTTGTATCCTCCATCCATTCTGCATGACCTGTCATGTGGTTTGATGCACCTGAGTCAACATACCACACATCGTTGCTTTCTTCTGCACTTGTCACAGAATTGTTCATGTGCTACACCATAAACTAATGCTCATTTCTGTCATCACCCTGTCTACTAGAAGATGCATAATTTCCTTGTTGCAGTTTTCCATTCATGATGTCATTTTGCTTTTTATAGCAGTCTTTAGCCATATGACCCATTTTACCACAATAGTAGCATTCAACATTACTGTTTGCATTTTGGCCTCTTTGCCATCCACCACGACCTCTTTGGCTCCCCTTGCCTCTAGAGTTACCACGTCCTCCTCCATATGACTGGTTTTCTTGAGTTTCCTGCATATTCTGATTTCTACCACGGCCTCCAAATCGGCCTCCTCTACCTCTGCCTCTACCTCTTCCAGCATTTGAGTAGAAGACAGCTTCTTTTGAAGTTCCTCCTGAAGAAGATGCACCACCATTTCTTTGCTCCTCAGAAATTAGAAGAGCAATCAGCTCCTCAAAATCAGGAAATCTTTCACGAACTGAAATGGATGTCCGAAACTATGCATAATCCTTTCCTAGACCATTCAAGGTCACAGAAACTAAATCATCATCTTCCACTGGTGACCCAATGGAAGCAAGTGCATCTGCAATCTTCTTCACCTTCATGTGATATTCGTTGATGCTCATATTTTCTCTTTGCACATTGTGCAACTCTTGCTTGAGCTGCATTTTCATGGCTTGCGTATTTGTGCTATACATTTTTGACAAAGTATCCCATGCCTCCTTTGGCGTACTTGCATCCTGAATATGCACAATCATAGAGTCTGAAATGCTGATAGACAGCCAATACATAACTTTCCTGGCTCTCTCATGCCATGCTTTAAATGCCTGCATTTGCTGTTGATTGGGAACATCAGGAAGAACTGGTTCTTCTTCATTTCCTACAACAAATTCCCAATATCCTTTTCCCATAAGGAAATTCGTCATTCTAAACTTCCATGCTTGGAAGTTGTTCCTGTCAAGCTTTTCAGTGACAATCTGTGAAAGAGAATCAGATGCCATTACAGAAGGCTGCAAAAAATTCTGTCACTGCAAAAACCACAGCTTCACCCTCACAAGGGAAAATCTACAAAACTGGCGAAAGTGGTATTTGACCACACAGTCACTTCCTAGTGACGATTTTGCATCAACAGGCAACAGGGATGATTCTGTAACTCCCAATGTCTCTGCGCACAAGCATACAATGCAATTTTTACAGTAACTATTCACCGACCTGTAGAACAGTGGCTGCACAGCATAAAACTGGGCCTTTTCCTGAGTGCGTGCAGAAAGCTTCCGCCTCCAAAACAGGCCCTGAAATGGCCTCAAATTAAAAAAACAAGGTCACCGAGGGCTAAAGCCCAATCGCGCAGCATATACTGCCCTCTTGCTTCACCGCGAAGGGCGTCTCAACCTGAGACAATGCACTCCTGCACTTTCCGGCTGTGCTACCTGCAGAGATCTGCTCCCAAAACAGAAAATGAAAGCAACACTGCTCCTCTTACCAGAACACTGCGAGGTTGGCTTGCTTTCTTGAGCTCCTTACCACGAACAAGGCTCTGATACCATGTCAAGTTTGTGGGAGAGAAGGAAGGAGTCTCGCTTGAAGCTTTCTTGCTTGCACAATGGGGGAAGACACACAAGGGTGGAGGCTGAAAACAGTTTTTCTCTTCTTAGTTGTGTAAGCCAAAAGAACTCAAGTACAAAGAAATAGAAGAACCCTATATATGGGTCTCAAACCAAACTCAACTAACTAAGGTGGCATACTAACTGAGCCATGAACTAGAGTAGATAAGGATAGCTATCATGTAGCTATTATTCATGAGCGGTGTACCAACCGCGTCTGCAACTGACAAGTCGGTGACATAAATACACAACGGTCACCCTGGCGTATCACGAGTGGAGCTCGATATCTCAGCATATTTTTCAGCTTTCCAGTGCTCTTGGTATCAATGTTCTTGGGGTCCACAACCACCTATAACTACTGTTGTTTTCGTTGTTTTCTCCTCTTTTTCTTGGTCTCAGTGAAGGTGCATAACTTAACGACTCAGGACCCTAAACTAGGTCGTTGATGTGCTTGGTTGGGCCTCAGCTTTCCCCTTCTCTGGTGTGTCCTCATGGGACATAGCTGCACCCTGCTGGATAGCCTTGCTAGGTTGATTGGTTAGATGTGCCATCTCCTTGGCCCCATCTTTGAGAGGTTTCTCCTCAGGCCTAGGCTTTAGGTGCTTTGGAAGTGCTGGAGTTGTCAAGGATGCTGGTTGCGGCACCTCCTCCATAGGTGAACTGCTAAGGATACGTTCTGCAAGGGGTGTTGTCACGGCCAAGGGCTGTGACTGCTGTGATTCCTGATTGGAAGTAGTGGCGGCTATTTCAATGGACTGCTAAGGACACGTTCCGCAAGGGGTATTGTCATGGCCAAGGGCTATGACTGTTGTGATCCCTGATTGGAAGTAGTGGTGGCTATTTCAGTGGACTGGCTACTACTAGTAGATTGCAGTGTCAAGTCCCTAGGATGATCGGAAGTGGTCGTGTCTTTTGTTGCCCTTTGAGCATTCACTTTTGTAGATCGAGCATGTCACATTAGGTTGCACAGGCATATCCTTGGGCTGAGAGCTACGGATGGTGTCATGTCCCACCTCTTGGACATTTGGAAGCTTAGATGGAGATAAAGATTGGGATTGAGCAGCCACCCTTTTGACGACTGCTGTTGTCCTTCGTGTGTCAGTTTGGGAAAAGAGGGTGTAGGAAATCTAGGACTCTTAGGTGGACTTGGCACTAGTTGAGTGATTTGCTCGAGGCTATTGAACGATTGTGCCATTTGCTTTGTTGAGCGATCAGCCTTCTCACGAGCAACATTGTGTCTTTGGTGCTCATTATCCTCTTGGAAAATCAAAGGCTCCTTGGGCACTAGCGACTTTTGTGTATCCTCAACAATTAGATCTAATATCTGCTTATCAAGCACGCTAGGCTGAGGATCTACCCTCCGATTGGTCCCGTTTGGTTTCTTGATTTCGACCGTGAGGGGCTAATACAGTGTACTAGGATATATAAAACATACAAACACTTCACATATAGTTTGGATAAATTTTGAGAACATATTTTTAGTAAATTCAAAGGCATGGAAGATTCAACTCAAGAAAGAGTTGAATACTTTGAACAAAGGAAAGATATTTATAAATGAGTATGTTTTGAAAGTGAGAAGCATTGCGAATGCCTTAATAGCTTTTGCTATAATACTTGATGATGATGATTTGGTTTCATCTACCTTGGGCAGCCTTAATAATGAGAAGGCCTGAAAATCATTTGTCACTTCTATGTATATACAAAATTTGTTTTTAGTTTTTGATAAGTTATTCTCTCTCATGATTATTGAAGAGATCAATACACATGGTGAATCATATGAAAGAAATGGTAAACAAGTCTAAGCATCTTACTCAAGTTTAGAAAGAGAACACGGTAGATCCTCTTCAAGAAGCCATGGTATGGGACATTCTGGTAATAACCAACAAAAGAGGTTCAATTAGCAGTTTAGTGAAATGCACGTTTCAGGAGGCCATGGAAACATTAGAGGCAAGGGGAGCTCTAGAGGAAGAGGTGGATGGTAGAATAGAGGTTCTAGCAATTCTTGTATTTTTTGCCATTATTGTGGCAAAAGAAATCATATTGCAGCCCAATGTTATGATAAAATGGATAATATTTGTAGTGATAAATTATAGTAAGAGAACTATGCATAGTCTTCATGATAGAATGAAGAAAAAAATGAGCATCTATTTATTATGCAACATATGATGAATGTTGTTGCCCGAAAGGGACACATGGTGATGCATAGTATATTGATTTATGCATATCAAATCATATGACCAACCATGCCGAATGGTTTCAAGAGATATAATATTTACAAAATCTAGGTTATGTGTAAATGGGTGATGATTCATGCCACCCAATTTTACACAATGGAAAAGTTCCCTTATCTTTAGATGATGGTTGTGGACAAAGAGTCCGTCTGATGTATTACATGTACCATCCATCACAAAGAATTTAGTGTTTGTTGGCCAAATGGTAGAACAAGGGATGTAGATTTCACTTAATGCAAAAGGATGTTTTGTGAAAGAGTTTAATGATAAGTGTAGGTTGGTCACAAAAGCAAGTAGAGTTTGTTGCATGTTCACTTTAGATATTGAAATTCTTGCTATAGTACTACTATGTAAGACAAATGAGTGGTTATAGACATTAAATAAAGGCACAAACATATTGGACATATAAATGTGCAAAATATTAAAATTAATGCAGTCTAGTGTTGGTTACATGGTTCATGCTTTTCGAGTTGCAAAAGTTCATAAAGTGTATAAAGCATGCTAGTTTGGTAAGCAAACAAAAAAACCTTTTCCACACGATCGAGATGGGACTAGGAATATATTTGATATTAATATAGATGTTAGGGGGCCTACATAGAATATCTCTTGTTGGAAAAAAATATTTTATCATGTTTGTTGATGATTATTCAAGAAAGTTATATATGTATTTCATGAAGGAAAAGAGTGTCTAACGTGCCCACCTATTGGTTATCCATGAATGTTTTAGCAGTCCATCAAGAGAATCCAAGCGATGCTACCCAACACTTCCATGGAATGTTACAGGGTTTGTCACCTAGGATTTTTGGAGTCCGCCTCTCAACGAAATGTTTGTTGCCTCGAACCCACTGGGATAGACCTGAAATTCGGGTTCCTAGTGGTTAAGGTCTCCTGATAGCATTTTGGCATTGGATCTTGGATATCCTACTTTATAAAGAGATACCCAAGTTGAAGCAAATCCATGATGCACTTGGTTTAAATAGAATGGAAAATGAGAGGGATGCATTGCTCAACCTCTCTACCCATAGGGCATAGTGCCATTCCGGTCCCCTAAAACTACATGAATCGGGGTTCTAACCTGATAATTTCTAAGTGTTGGACATTGGTAAAATCTTATGAGAAGCCTTCTAGTTCTTTGGGACCACCCTACTATAGGGTAAACTCGTCGGGGGTTCCACCCACCCACTTTCCTCAATAGGCATTCTTTAGCTATTTAATTAGGTCCTACCACAATTATGTGTGACATTTCAAATTAGTTTTCTTAATTAAGACTCTTAGGGATCAAGGTTTATTTGCGTAATTTATAGCATCGATATAAAAATAGAGCAACCAGTCCTTTTGACAAGCAAGTTCCTTAACTTATCTTCAAGTTAATCTTTGTCCCCTACCCATACATGAGAAATTATATGTCCCTTCGGCCCTACAGAAGCAACTGGTCCAAATCACATGACACCACAATTTCTGTCCTTTATCTAGAATAGGATCTTCCAATGCCACAACCATTGAGGCCATAGAGGTCTTCAGTTCCGGACTTGGCAAGGGGTGTCTAGAGCTCCATCTGACCTGCAAGCTGCCTAGGAGTGAAACATTATTCTCGTGGTTGGCCTTTTCACCACTCGACCTTTGACCCATGAATCAGGGAGTGCCCTTTTCGGGTTGATCCGCGGTGCGATCATGGAGGTGATCCACCCGTGCTAAGAACCTTTCCTTAATTAAGTCATTTGAAAATCAAGCACAATCAAGGTAGTCATCCCTATTATCATCTTCCAAGAAAAATATTTCTTTACTCCCATGGCAATTTGTCATCACAGATCCCTACCATGAATTTACCATCAATCACAAGCGCTTGGAATAATCATCCAAACGAGACAATCCAACAATCAATTGAATGTAAAAGCATTCACGATGTTGTTTGATCAACCAATAAAACCCGTTTGTATTTTTCCAAACAATGCAAGAATAGGCGTGATAACATTTCCATCCGCATATTTGCTCTCCCCCTTGGGATCTATGAGCGATACTATGCAAAAGTTTTCTTAACATTCCCTTCCTTCAGCTAAGGCATATGTTAAGGTCTCATACAACTATACAAGTTGTAGGGTCTATTGATCACTTCCATTGAACGACAACCCAACATTCTTCCCAACAAGTATAAAAGTATTGGCCTTTACTTTGACTTAGGGTTTCCTAATCCTTGAGCTCTCCACTTGCCCTTGAGGCCTAGATTTGTGGTTTGTACCTAGCCTTACCCCGAATTGGATTGATGAAAGTACTAGTTATCAGATGGATCTCAAGGCATCTTACTTTTAATCCTTATGATCATAGTTTGTACTAACTATGCACATCATCAAGATCCCAATCTATCAAACATGAGCTATCAGTTTGTGATATTAGCAAGAGCTTGGGCAAAGATCTAGAGTTTCTAGGATGAGTTTCCTTTTAGCTAGGTTGCTTATCATGCAATCTATCAGGTCTGCAAGCTGCAAAAATATACCTTTAATGTGGCGAAAACATAACTACTAATTTGCAAGAAGAGGGAGTTGACAATACCTTGGAACCTTATATGTTGTTCATGCTATGCATGAATTTATCACATAATATCTAGATGCCATTAACTCTTGATACATGCATTTTGAAAACTCAATCTTTCGAATATTTGAGTTAAAGTTTATCCTTTTCAATGAACTATTCTCATGTGGTATAGTTTGGGACCTAACATATCTCATGCGGGAATCAAAGCAAGCATCTATCAATTTGGAAATTTATTACTTATGTCTGGTACTGTAGTTGGATTTACAATGATGCTCTCGCCCAAAGCTTTGTTGCTCATTGTGGGATTGCCACCCCTACTCGACATTCTTTGCTTGGGGGCCATTCTCGATCTTCCTCTCTTCTAGGAACAATCCTCGTAGGAATTTCAGCAACTTCTTGCTCAAGTAGAGGGGCAAGAAGAGGGGAAAAGCTCGTGGGATAGGGAATAAGTTCGCAGGGAAAAGGAAAAGGAAAAATGTGTGTGGACACCCTCTAAGGAGGGGAAAACCTTCTAGAACCTTCCCCCTATGCGTGCGTGTGCGCACGCGCGTGCGCATGTGTGTAGCATGCCGTCTCTCCCTTTTTCCCTTTGATGGGGGGGGGGGGGGGGGGGGGGAGGGGACTTTATAACAGGAGAGGTGGGGAGGAAGTGGAGTGATGGTGGTTCCACTACTTGTTTGCATGGTGGCGGGGAGTTTTGCACCCCTCGGGTGGCTGTGGACACACCATCTTCTCCTTTATCATTGCCATCTTCCACTTCTCCCCCCCCCCCCCCCCACCTGTTTGGCGATGATAAGAGGGAGGGAGATAAAAAATTTTCAACTAATTTTATTTATTTTTAGGGGGTTCCTATGCAAAGGGGGGGGGGGGATTTTACATAGTGATATATTTAAGCACTTTAAAACTTTCAAGTTTGCTACTAAAATAAAAATAAGATTGAAAGGTAAGTGCTCGAGGTTAGATGGAGGGGGAGAGTACCTCTCTCATGAGTTCAATGACTTTTTGAGGTCTCATGGGATAAAGAGACAGTTTACTTGAAGATACATCCCATAGTAAAATGGGGTTGTAGAAAGGAAAAATAGGCATATTGCAAAAGTTGAATGGGTAGCATTAATGGATGGGGCTGAAAAGAATTTGCCAAAATATTTTTTGTTTGACACTATTCATACTACTATCTATATTATGAATAGAACTCCCACAGTTGTACTTCATGGGATGACTCCCATAGAATACTTTACAGGTAAAATTCTCGATGTGTCACACTTGAAAGTGTTTACTAGAAGAGTTGTGAAAGAAGCTTGATCAAAAAGCTGAAAAATGTATTTTTATCGGATATGCTTTAGAGCAGAAAGGTTGTCACTACTATAATCGTATTGTTATGAGGATTCAGAGCATCCCATATATTTGTCTAGAATAAAGAATATGCTTTATGGGGGGTTGAAATAAGCACCTAGAGCATGATCTGACAAGATTGGAGAGTAATTGTCAACATTGACTTTTATGTTTCTAATGCTAATCACTCACTTTATGTGAAAAATGGAGATGCAGGTTTGGCCATCATAGTCATCTATGTAGATAATTTGATTATTACAAGCAACAATGATAGTGGGATTGTTGAAGTTAAGGACCTTTTGAAGAAGAATCTTGAGAAAAAGGATTGGGGCGAGCTAAGGTACTTTCTTAGTATTGAGATGATTAGATGTGATGATGATATATAGCTATTCCAAAGGTAGGATGGCTTGGATATGTTGTCCAAGTATAGTATGATAGCGTGTAAGTCTCTTTCAATATCATTGGAGCAAAATGTGAAGTTGAGAATTGATGTTAAGGATGAGATAGAAGACCCTACTAACTTTAGAATGATGGTAGAAAGTTTGATTTGCATGACTATTATAGGGCCAAACTTGAGTTATGATATTGACCTTGTTAGTCAGTTTATGCAGATGCCTAGAAAGCCTTATTTGGATGTAGTTAGATGTTATTGAGGTATGTGAAGTCCACTTTGAATTATGGAATTTTTTATGAGCCAAGTAAGGATATATAGATATTTGGGTACACATACATAGATTGGGCTAGTAGCATGCAAAAGATCTACCAACGGATTTATGTTTTTACTTGGTAGTATTAAAATTATATGGAGTAGCAAAAAGCAACCTATAGTTGCTTTATTGAGTACAAAGGTTGAGTATAGAGGTGCTATCTACGGTAGTGTGTGAGGTGATATGGTTGCAAAAGTTATTGGGTGATTCATATGTGTAGGGAGATGGTCCAGTTACCATTCACTGTGACAACATGAGTAGCATATAGTTAGCTAGAAACCTAGTGTTTCATGCTAGGACAAAACATATTGAGATGCATTACCACTTTTTGTAAGAGAGAAGATAGGATCAAATAGCTATTATTTTCACAAAGGCATTGGATGTAGAGAAGCTTCAGAATTTTCAAAGCTTACTTGGAGTTGCAGAGATGTAGTTGAGCTTGAGGGGGAGTGTTGAGATGTCAACATGTGTGCACATTGATGATGAACAACCTAGTTGGATATCAGCAAATCTATTTTTGAAAAAGAAAACAAGAATTTATAAATATATGTAGATACAATATTACAATGAATTTTTATTATAAATATATATTTTCATAATCTTACAATTATGATTATGGCATAGGATCTCAAGCACTTTACATTAATGACATATCCAAGATTGTATAATAATGACAATTGAAACTAAATTCAATTTACCAAAAATCTTAGTATTCGTATTTTTTCCCTCTCTTGTTTTATTGTTCTTGTCTGTTTCCTTCCTTGGTGGTAGCATATATATATATATATATATATATATTCCATGGTTACATAAATTAGACCTTCAACAACAACCTTTGAAATCACATCCATATCTATGTTTAATTCATTTAAATAGATGGAAGATGGATTCCTGTAATTATTAGCAAAGGTAGTTTGATTATTATACAACAAGCACAATGTAGGAAAAGATAGAGCTGTGAGAGCTCTTTTATCTCTACTTAGAAGGGTAGGATAAAATAATTTAGACTTGGAGCAAATAAGAATAGCATAAAAGAGGCTTTGGTACAACATGTATTTATGCATAGAGAGTCACATTTGGAACCTAGAGCTTCAAGTCTTCCATTTCAAAGATCGATTTTATGCTTAATGATTTTCTTTTTTTAAACTTGGTACTATGTTTTATTATTATAAACTTTGTTTCTATTTGTAGATATCTATTCTTCTAATCTTGAGGAATGGCAATTCGTCAAGTTTATTATTGATATTATTGATGTTGTGCATGGTTTGATTGGAGAAGAAATATACACAAGTAGGAGAAAAACAGAGTTCACAAATAATGAGAAAATTTTAAATGAAAATTCTTATATTATCCCTATTTAAATGATCAATGGAAGTAATATCCCTTTTTCCTTTGCTTGATTTTACAAGCCTTACCAAGTCTAGCCACTAGTGATAACTAAAGATGTAAAATCTTTACTGAAATACAGATGGTATTAAAACCTAATATCTCAAGTAGCCTAAGCAATATTACTTTGTTTATGCTTGTTAATGTATTTATCTATTTATTTTCCAATGCTAAGATAAGAAGATCAAAGGCCATGCTATTAGTCCTCAAAAGGTTGGTATATAATCATGTCTTACAGCTTATTGTTGAGGGGTGAGATACTAGGGTAGAAGGCAAGATAACTTATAGGATAGATCAAGACTCTATTGCTTGTAAATACAAGTTTTCTACTCAAAATTTTATCCTTATCTTTTATTGTAGTAGATGGAATTATGTTAGTGGTAGTCTAGCGACGTTTTGGATTAGAATCTTGACGATTTTAGCAAAGATCCTACAATGGATCTTGATGTTTGGCTCAACGAGGACATTATTATGATACTAAAGATTAGATCATAATGTATACTACATCAACCACTAAGACTAGAGCATATATGTATGCATCCTGAAAAAAATTCAATTAAGAAATCTTCTATAGCCTCTTAGATGCAATGAAAGGGCACTCCTTATTCACATGTAACTATTAAAACTATGCATGCCACATATCTCTCTAACCACCCTCTAGAATGGAAGCTTTGGAATTACATTACCAAGTATTCATTGCCTCCTTGATCTTCTTAAGGCATCTCATAGCCTACCAAAATCTCCTTTAATGCTTTTTTAATGACTTGGATGGCTTGGAGGATTTATGAATCTTCTCAGCAATGTTTGTCAGATCAATCTTCTACTTACTTGCATTAACTTTAGTTCTAGATATAGATTAACAACCAATTGCAAGAAAAAGATAGGGAAATACATTTATTAACCACTCATTCATACATTGACATATGATACGTGAAAAAAACACACTACAACTATAAGAGACCCTCAAAATTGTGTTTCACCTGATAGCTATCAAAGTTGAATCAAGAAATTTATGAAATGTAAGAATAGAGTAGTTATAAAATGAAGCAAGCATAATATTTTACGTTTCATATGATAAGAGAAACACAAGCAAGAAACATGATTAAGATGCATGAAATGCAAGCATTGGACCCCATGTTGAAGATTAGCTTCAATCATGTTTAGTTTGACAGTTATGCATCAAAAAATTAGAAAAAGTAAATTCTTCTACCCATACCTAGTGACTTGTTGAAAATTTTACCTTGTAGGATTGAGTCATACTTAAAGAGGGTCATTAATGATATTACTTGAATACTTTTGTTGGAGATGGAAATCTTCTTATATTCAAATGTGAGGTGTTCGCCAAACTCATTCCAAGGTGCACCTTTTTGTAGTCCATTAGTAGGTTTTCCAAATGATGCCGCCCGCATCATGAGGTTTGTCACTTAGATCCCATTGAGTCTACATCGCAACGGAAGAGTTCCAGTCAAACCCACTAGGATCGACCTGAAAATTCCATTATGGCCCCCTAAAACAATGCAAGTCGATTCTATCTAATGACTAGTTGGTCAATTATTGTCTTCTTATTTCTATTGCCGATTTAGAAAAGTTCCCAGCTAACCGGGACCACCCTACCGTTGGACGAATGCGTCAGGGGTTACGCCCACCTACTTTCCTTTGATGATGGAATCATCTTTAGTTTTTGAATTACCTACAGCACATTTATTGGAACATATACAATCAGCTTTCTTAATTAATCCGTTAAATCACATGTTGCTTCACGTAATTTATCTCATAGACATGGATACAATTCAAACAATCCTTGAATAAAACAAACTTCTTTATTATATTGAAAGCTTATTACAATTTCCATCTTTGCGACCTTACGAAAGATACACAAAATTCCACGAGGGTATTCTACCCACCAAGATTCCACCCTTGTAACTAGTATTTAGGGTTCTAGGATCCCATCCTGGGTCACAAAGGTACTCGTCAGATTCTAGGAACAATGTAGGATTTATAGCAAGAGCCCCCCCTAGCACCCACATTTCCTATCGCCTGAGACTATCCCTACAAACAAACCTTTCGCTACTAACGGAGCCCGTCTAAGCCTTACAAAGCAACGACCCTATGAACCCCTTGGAGTAGGGTCTCACAGCTAGCTTAGGGTAGCCTGGCGTGATCCTTCCTTTTATCCTATTTTTTTAATGTTTTCAATCAAAGATCTAGATTCTAGCAAACACAAACAGTCCTTTCAAATGTATATCAAATGATGCAATGACAATTACACCATCATGCAATTCACAGCTTCCATAGCCAAGGTAGACCTTATCCTAAGGTAACCTTACATTCTAATGAGGATCCTCCTCCCCATAAAGAAGTGTTGAGCATATCTCCTACAACATCTTAAGCAAGGTATGAATTTCCTGTGTGGGCTATCTTACCCTCATCTTACCCAATATAAATGCAATTCCTTAAAGAAATATATTGTGCCAATAACTTAACGAGATGACTTACAGATCCTTTAAATAGAGTTTCACTTTTTAAGTGTTAGTCAACACAACCTTGTCACATTTGACAATAATTATATCGAGTTATTTTGCTAATCTCGAGTGCGGATAAAGTCATATGTGCAATAACCTCTTACAACTATTTGCATCATGATTCTACTATTTAGAATCTCAATTAATCTAACTACAAATCATAGCGATTAATTGTTTATGCATGTACTAGTATGCTTTCTAGATGAAACTATCAATTCATGTAAGTGTAAAATACAGAGCTAGTATTTTACGTAATTAATTCTTATACATATGCTATCAATGCAATCTAAGAAGTAGCTCTTGTACCATTTGATGCAAAGGCTAACATTTATTTTTTGTAGAAAGTCCACATAAACCTTATTATTTTATGTGGAAAAATAGTAGCCTAGTAGTGAATAACCTGATTTGGCATGACGACATTGGAAATTTCATCTTTTCACGCGCTTGCATTTGCCACACCTGATGTTCCATTGGAAGTGGCAACTCTGGTAACCTCGGGCACTCCCGTATCCTAGCAATACATGTTTCTTGTTCCTTGACCGGTTGCGGTGGTTCCCATAGTCCTTCCAACTCATCACTTTAGAGCCATCATCTACGGAGTGTGTTTGAGAGATATGGAAGGTAGAGTAAATTTGAGATGGGAGAGTGTAAGAGAAGATGGCTTAGTCGAAGACCGAGACAGGGGGAATTGGGTTAACTCTCTCCCTCATAGCCTCTCGAGGTAACTCCTCTCTCTCTCTCTCTCTCTCTCTCTCTCTCTCTC
Source organism: Lygodium microphyllum (assembly GCF_053477565.2). Taxonomy (NCBI): domain Eukaryota; kingdom Viridiplantae; phylum Streptophyta; class Polypodiopsida; order Schizaeales; family Lygodiaceae; genus Lygodium; species Lygodium microphyllum. The sequence continues at coordinate 7,326,340 of NC_141142.1, read as the reverse complement.
TCTCATTCAGACACACACACACTCTCTCAAACTCCTTTTCACAGCCTCTTGGAGGAGTATCCTTCTACCTCCCTCTCTCTATCTCTCTCTCACTGCCTCTTGGGGTCTTGTTGTGCTTCTCTAACTACTCCCCATGCCTCATCTTTATAGCTAAACAAAACAAGAAGGGTTGTGGCTAAGAAGAAGATCTCTTTATGAAGGGGATCTTGGAAAAATCAACAATCTGAAACTTCTAAGATGTAGTCTGATGCTCAAAGCACAAATTTGATAGTTCTGTTGGCTTCAAGAGGGGGTAAAACCTCAAGACACTTGTTTAGAAATCTTCTAGATCACTCCTTCTTCTTCTCCCTGTTCGAAGTGTTGTTTGCTACTTGTAAACTGCGATCGCGACGCATGCAATTTCGCCAATCATTATTTTTTTCATTAAATCTTTAAAACTGGCTAAAAAAGCCACTTGCTTTTCTTACATGACATCCTATTCTGGAAATTTTCGTATCTTTTTATAAAAATTACAATAAATAATATCTAAAATATGCTAGTTTTTCTAAAAAATCTAATATTTTTGGACCATCCATACTATACACATTAACACTAGTGACTAATATGGCTCATAACTCTCATTCACATGGTAACTTCTGTGATGAGTGGCTACAGCCTTTGTCAATTCGAAAAAAATATTGGGTTACGATCCATAATTTTTTTAAAATAATAAATTGTTAGTTATTAACATTAATTAGTTTTTACTTTAGTTAGTCTTTAGTTACTAACCTTACTAACTTATCAATTGAGTAACTAACTTTCGAACTAACCAACTAACTTTTAATTATATGGAAGTATTACATCCTCCTCCCCTTAGAGAAATTGAGATGTCCTCATCTCAAGAGAAAGTGTTGGTATTATTAATAAAGAAGATTCTCATCTATCCATGCAGCATCTTCTTCAGGATAATCCTTCAATTGAACAAGGTATTCTCTAAGTGTTCTACTCAATTTTCTCTCCCTTACATCAATTACTTTGTTCGGTTGTAGCTCAAGGACTCCTTGGTTAGGTATTACAACTTGTTGATCATCAAGGATATGGTTAGGGTTAGCTACGTATGCTTTTAATAAGCTAACATAAAATACATTGTGGATTTCTATATTCTCAGGGAGTTGTATCTTGTAAGCACTTGGTCCTAAGCACTTGAGAATCTTATAGGGACCACAATATGTTGGACTTAGCTTTTTAAATTCTCCTAAAGATAAAGAACTCTTCTTTGGATGGACATGGATGAAGACCATGTCTCCTTTTTTTTGAAGGTTCGTTCTTGCCTTTTCAGATCAACATACGTCTTTTATTGATCCTTGGCAGCTTAAATATCCTATTTGATAATCTTGATTTGATCATCCATTTCTTTTAACATTCTTCTCGAAGCTTTAACCCTTAGAGTAGGATCAGAAGAATTAAGTGGAATACGGCAACCTTGGCCATATAGTGCCTAAAAAGGAGTCATCTAAATACTTTGACGATAGGAGGCATTATAAGCAAATTCCATTAAGGGTAGGTACTGAATCCACCTCTTAGATTCCTTGCTACAATATGTGTGTAGAATATCCTCAATTACTTGATTAACTTGTTTTGTCTGCCCATCAGTTTGTGGATGATAAGTAGTATTGAAAAAAATTTGGGTTCCAATGGCTTCAAATAAACTCTTCTCGAAATGTGATGTGAAAAGAGAATCACGATCACTGATGATCCTTTTAGGTAACCCATGCAACCTAAAAATATCTTTTACAACAATTCTTGCAATATCTAAAGCTTTGTAATTGGTTTTTGTTAGAATAATATGAGCGACCTTTGTGAGCATGTCTAGTATTACCATTATTGAGTTATATCATCCTTGCACAGAAGGTAACCCAACTACAAAGTCCATAGGCTAATAAACTCCCATTTCATTTGAAAAATGTCAAGTGGCTCGAGTTTTCCTGGTAACTTGACATGTTCATATTTTACCCTTTGGCAATTTAGACATTCAGTGACATACTGACTTTGCTAATAATAGCTTTTCCTGACAACATTAAGAGTTTTTGCATACCCCGAGTGTCCTAAAAAAGGAGAATCATGTGCTTCCCATAGTATCGTTCGCTTGAGAGTCTGATGTGAAGGAATGCATAGTCTCATTCTGAAATAAACAAGTCATTCGTCTTCATCTGTGGAGAATTCTTGATACTTAGTCTTGAGTTTGGAATCCTGTTCTCTATTCTAAAATTCCCAAAACAATTGTTGATAGTTTGGGTCCTTATTTGCTTCATCCTTGGTCAACTCGATGATAGGATTAGTTGGCATTGATACCATTGTAGCCAGAGTTTCTGCCCTGGATGGTTCTTAGTTATAAGAGCATTAAGGAAGGCTTTACGACTAAGGGAATTTGCTACTAGATTTTCTTTACCAGGTTTGAACTTAATTTCCAAGCAAGTAATGTCTCCATAATTTTAGAGCATGAATCATAGCTAATAACTCTAGGTCGTGATGATTGAGTAGCATAGCTCTTTTCATGGGCTTTCAATTTTCTTGAAGAGTAAGCTACATGATGGCCTTCATGCATTAGTACGCATCCCAATGCAAGAGAGCTGGCTCTGTGACAACTTCAAACTCCTTGCTTAAGTTAGGTAGCCTTAGGATAGGAGCAATTACCAAACTATGCTTTGGTTTCTCAAAGCTAGATTGTTCAATTGGCGTCCAATTAATGGCAACTTACTTTTTGAGTAGGTCTATAAGAGGTGCTACAATTTGGGCATAGTTTCTGATGAATATCCTATACCATCTTGTTAGACCTAGAAAACTTGTCACTACCTTGATAGTGGTTGGGGGTGGCCAATCTTGAACATCTTTGACCTTGGCAGGATCTACTGATATATCTTCAGGAGACACTATGAATCCCAAGTACTCAATCTTCCTTTTGAAGGAGGCACACTTCTTCTTCTTGGTTTTGTGTGTTCTCATTGTCTCCAGGAAAATGTGAAGATGTGGTTCATGATCTTCTTTCTCCTTAGAATAAGTTAGGACGTCACCAAAGAATACAAGAACAAAAGTCATCAAGATGAGTTCTAAAAATGTCCTACATCAACCTGTTGAAGGTAGCTAGGGCATTTGTCAATCCAAATGACATCACGATGAATTCAAAATGACCATATCTTATGTTGGGAGGCGATATTTGGAATATCTTCATTCTTGACCCTAATCTGGTAATATCTTGATCGAAGATCAATCTTAGAAAAGATCCTTGCTCCTTGTAGACAATCAAGAAGCTCGTCTATCCTTGGGATAGGATACTTATTCCTTACTGTTACTTGGTTTAGCCCTTGGTAGTCAATACAAAGATGGAGAGTTTCATCTTTCTTCTTTTGGAATAATACTGGGGCTCCCCACGGTGGACTACTTGGCCGAATATACCCTTATTGTAGTAGTTTTTTGAGTTGCTCTTTTAGTTCGATGGCTTTAGGAATATAGATTTTGTAAGGTCCTTTTGCAACTAGAGTGGCTCCTATTGATCTCATGATCAACTTCTATTTCCGAAGGTAACTTAGTTGGCTCTTCAGGAAATATGTCAGTGTACTCTTTTAACCAGGATGGTCCTTCTTCTGTCGTCTTGACCATCTTGATTTACCTTGTTAAGCTTGATAAGATAAACAGCTAATCTGCTAATCCCTTCTTCAAGCCTTTCACAATTCGCGAAGCTTTTGCTAATTGAACTTTAGGTTTCCCTGTTTCACCTTGTGTAGTTGCTATTTCACTATTCAAATCCTAAAATGTCACTTGACTTTTTCTACAATGGATATGAGCATCATTGGGAATCAACCAATTCATTCCTAGTAAACATTCATAAGCTCCTAAGTTCATTACTCTAAACCTCATACTTGAAAGGTTTTCTCCTAGGTTAAACTCTACCTTGGTAGTTTGATGTATAGAAAGTACTTCCTTTCCATTTGCTAATTCCACAAGCAGTTTTGATGCATTTACTGTATCTATTTCTAACTTCTTAGCACACTTGGGTGAGATAAATGAGTGTGTACTTCCATCATCAATCAAAACCTTAAATGTTTTACCTCGGTGACTAGATGGTGTCTATATTACCGAATATTGACGATTTGGACCCTTCCTGTGGAATGTAGCATGAACAATTGCTCTTTCAATATCTTCTTCCATAGTAGGGTCTCCCTCCCTATTAGTCTCTTTAAGGGTAATATTTGACATTCTTCCTCTTGCCATAGCTACTTGACCATGGCCTTGGGCAACTCTGCCTTGTTGTTAACCCTCAAACGAATGAAGGTGGAAAATCTGGAAAAGCTAAAGCAGAAGACAAAGACAAAGGCCAAGGCAAAAGAAATGGAAGACAAAGACACGCAAGGAGAAGAGTCCTAAATAAGGGAGAAAGGCGCACAAGGAAAAGCGCAAGTCAAAACTTTTGTAAAAGAGCGCAAGCGCATCATGGTTTAATTCAAGGAGTGCCCGTGCAATTTGTAAATATAGACGGGCGGTGGAAAGGAATCTAGGAAGATAGAAGGACAATGGGAAAAAGGGCCTAGGCTACGGCCCCCATGTAAAAAGGGGAAAAGGGGATGACCGCCCAAAAGGGATTTAGGGTTTTGTATATAAAGTTGAAAAGTGAATGAGAAGCTCATTCTTTTATGTGGCAAAAAGTAGCTCTCCTCTTCTTCTTCTTCTTCTTGTTCTTGCTTGCTTGAGCTTGTGCTTGAGAGAGGGAGTGTGAGAGTGTGAGGGAGTGAGTATGTGAGGGTGAGGGACCGAGGAGGAGAAGCTCTCCATCTTCTCCTCTTTTTTTCTCTTCTCTTCTCTTCTCTTGTCTTGCTCGCGGCAATGGAGCTTGGAGGTTGGAGCGGGAGGATCGAGCTTGCACTTGGATCGTGGAGCTACTGGAGTGTGCGAGAGAGGAGGTAACTCGAACGGCTCGGAGGTAAGCTCACTACACCCGTAGATATGGATGGCACGTCGGTTATGTGAGAGGTAGCCATTAGTGCTCGGCTTGGAACGCTTGAAATAATAAGTGGTCCGTGGGTCTTGGCGGTTGAGTGAAAGCTCCCACATTTTGGTTCCGTTGTCGGGACCAACGGATTCAAGCCTTGAGCGATTGCGCGCTTCGAATCGAGCATCAAAGTAAGGGGTTTCCCCTGAACCAGTGCTTGAGATAGGTAGGAAGGGAGGGGGTTGAAGATGGTATTTGATCTCCTTAGCAAGTAGGTGTTTTACTTTCTTGAGATTTATGTTGTGGAATGAAGTAGTGTAGGTATTTACTTTGTGTTTTGGATGCATTTAGGATAGGAAAAAACAAAGAAAAAGAAACAAATAGTAGGGTTCTCTGTTGCTGTATAACAGGCTAAAACAGGGAAATAGGAGCACAGATCCTTGGAGTGCCATTCGATTCGAGCACCACAGTGGTTCCAAGCATGTCTGGCATTCCCTTGTAGTGTCTCGCACCTATTTGGAAGGCGCTGGATGATTCGGTGGAGTAGACGTCAGTCTAGAGGCATCGTGTGCAACTCGCGGGCCGTCGACCACGTAGTCGGACCAAGTCGTCCGAGTCCCAGAATCGGACCAGTCCATACTCGGACACTCGGACTTGGACCACTCGGACCAGTCCATAATCGGATGCTCGAACCATCTTGTCCGATCGGACCACTCGGACCAGCCTGTCCGATTTTGGAACTCGAACCACTTGGACCAATCCGTTCGATTTTGGAAATTGGATGCTCGGACCACCGTCCGATCGGACCATCCTGTCCGATTGGACCACTCAGACCAGCCAGAATCGGACTAGTCCAGATTCGGACCATCCGACTACTAGAATCGGACCACCTAGTCTGATCCAATTCCCAGAATCAGACCACTTTTTCGATCCGAGTCCTAGAATCGGACGTGACCAAAATCGAACCACTGGGCTGATCAGACCAACCCAAAATCGGACAAAAAAGTGTCAAAATCGGACAGGTATCTAGAACACAAATTTTGACACATCTAAACCCCGAGATTGACCCCAAAGGCTACCTAGAGCTAAAGGCACATGATAGATCCATCACTGGGCTAAAATTTAGAGCACTTAGTTCAAAATTTGGCTATAAACGGTCCAAAGTGTGCATGGCTTTTACCGTAACAGCCCTGTGGGCTAGGGGGAACTGCCCCCCCCCCCCCCCCCCCCCGGACCTCCCCCGAGTAGGTTGGAGAGAAAATGCACACCGTGACAGGTCTTGCAAATTGGACCCTAGTGAAGTAATGGCTCTACACGAGCAGGGATTCTCACGTGCAAAAGAGCAGCCAAAAGCCCATACCCGAACAGAGAGAAACAGAGACCCTAGAACCTCAATGGGCCAATCTAGCCATCCAGGTGGAGCCCCAAGAGGAACACCAAGAAAAAGGGAATTCTCTTGTAAGAAAATCTATCTTGTAACATCAACAAGCTTGTTTATCATGTTTCATATGATTATAATGAAGAAAAGAACACCAGGCACAACAAATCTTCATGCAGCATTATGTAGATCTCCCACGGTTTTGATAGAATCAACCATATTCTTCAATATCTTCACAAAATCCATCAATAGAACAAATAAAGCAAAGGAATACACCATCTTTGAATGGAAATACATCACATAGTATTCATCTTCAATGTCTTCATAGTCTTCTCTCTCAATCTCTCATATACAATCACTCTGTTTGAGTAGAATTGGCTATCTCTGACTCTCTCTCTCTCAATCCATCAATAATACATCATATCCTCACTACAATCTCTCTAAAATTACTCTCAATAATCCTTCTTAGGTCGTGGATACCCCTCCCAAGAGGTATGTCTGATATGAAGAGTCACCAGAGCCACTACAGTATCTTTTCATAGCTCTCTACTATCACTTCACTCTAGTCTTCACTTGAGTCTTCAGCAGCTACTTCTTCCACTTCTTTCAGCTCTTTTGCACTTGTATTCACCTCTTTCCAAGGCTAGAAAACTTTCCCAAAGTCACACATACATTCCACAGAACACTTACAGAAGCATACAGAACAGTCTACAGAACAGTACCAGAACAGCTACAGTACAGAATAGAACAGAAGCAGAACAGAAGCAGAAGCTCTACAGAAGACCTACAGAAGGTTACAAAAGGTCATCAAAACTACATAACTCATTCTCAAACCATTCCAAACTCTCACAAACCATTCAATAAGCTTTCACAATATCTCATTATTCATCAATCAATACTCCATCCCTCTTTACAGAAGACAATCAGAACAAAACAGACCAAAACAGAGCAAAACAGAAGGTATACAGAACCTATCAGAACATCACAGAACCACCAACAAACATCATGATCTTCCAAAACTCAATCATTACCATCCAAAACATTCTCAAACCACTTCCAAATCAATCAATCATCTCATAAAATCAACCATTCAGCTCTCAAAAACAACAAAAATCAGCCAAAAAACAAGTCATTTCAACACTCAACATATCCCCACACTTAATAAGGAAGCTTCCTCGCGACCCAGGAAAAAGGGAATACAAGTTCAGGTAAAAAGCTCAACTTTGATCTTCAATATCTCCTCAAAAAGAATTCATCCACCACGACCCCAACTTATAACCTGTTTCTGATATAAAAATACAAAGAAAGGAAAACTCTTTATACATTAACACCTCTTATCAAACTAAAAATCACAACAAAATTTGTAAAGGATATAAAAGTTTTCTTCGTCTTCATCAGTATCAGCTTCAATTCTCCAACCACGACCCCAACACCACAATTCTCCAAAACGTAGCTCGTACACGAAATCCCATAGGAAACCACCACGTTCGTTTGACATAAATGAACGCACAACACAAACACTAATACACAACACAACCATCTGAATGACTTCTTCAAAAAGAGAGTTGTTCATTAAAAAGCTTCCATTATACATTGGAAAGGTATCAATGAAGATGATCCCTCTTAAAAGATTGATGTTGTCGGAAACGATCCATAGATAAGGATTCATCTACAAAGTTTTTAGGAGGATTTTGAAAAAATTGGAGACAACACATCCTTTCCAACAGGACCAAGTATCTACTAGACAAACAAAGGGCATGAAAATACAATATGTCCAGTTGCTGGGAATCAATGCTTACATTGACATTCATGCACAACTTTGGAATAGGCTTGGAATCATTATGAGAGTGCCTATGCATATACGCCAGGTACCAAGCAAAGTGAGCAGTTAATCTCACTGAGGGATCTGCAGATTGTGAATACTGCTGAGCAAAATGAACATAGTTCTGATAAGCTTGATTGGAAGCTGTCCATTCTCCTGGAATTACTGGCCAATTGATCTGAGGTCCTGTAAGGCAATCATCCGAACTCCATCCCCTTCTTCTGGAAATCTGATTATCAAACCCGTCACAGTCACTAACCTACTGAGGTGGTTGAGATATGGAAGTGTTAGGAGAGGGTAGTGGAATAAGGGAAAGTGGATGTAGGGAGGGATAGAAAAAATCATAAAAGGAAGAAAAGGTTAAAGAAGGAGTGGCAGAAATTTGGAAGGAATCACTAAGGAACGGTGTTAACTGATAAATAGGAAATGTAGAGGGTACATTAATGTAGGGAGAAGAACAGGGCGGAGAAGGGGAAAATACCCTATCCTCAATAAAGGAACAATAAGTGAAAATGGGAATTTGAGGGAAAGATGAAGGTTGGAAAAGAAGGGGTAAAATAGTTGTGGAATTAGATTGACAAAGGGAAATATATATAGCATAGCGGTGAGCCATTTGTTGGTAATAGAGGAGGGTAGGAACAGAAGGTCCCAGAAGAGATCGTCTATGATAGGCATCAAAGAAGGTAGCATCAAATGGATTATGTCTTGAAAGATAGGCTAAGAGATCCATCCTCAGTTGATTAGTACTCTGGGCAAAGGTAGGAGCTGTGTTTTGTCTTTGATTTAGGACCACCGAATCAATCATGGGATGCCACGAATTATCATGACAATCAGCCACTTTGGAGGAATAACTCTGGAACATGTCAGCTATGCGCAACTCCAAATGATTGACATACAAAATAGCCTGTAAGACCACATCCCCCACATACCATGCCATATCTACCTCATCTGGAATTAACAAGTCTCCTCGTAGATACATGTATGACATCAACATGGTATCTGGCGTGACAGAATCTTCAAAGACCATTCTGACTACCTCTGTCAACAACTCAGCAGACCAAGCCCCACTCCAGCCATCCTCTGGAAAAGGTAAATCCATCATGGAAAGCTTCATATAGAAGACCAACTTCTCTAAGTGGTAGTGGACAAAGAAAGAATGGTCAGGTAAAACATATTCCTGAAACTGTTCAAAGGTAGACCATAACAAGTCCATTCTGGACTGCAATCTTTCCACTTTATCTTGGAATAGAGGGCACAAAGTAGCCTGTCTCTGAAGAGCAGCCAAGTCCTGCTGGGAAAGAGAAGGAATCAATGGAACAGGAGGGCTTGGAGGAACAGAGCGGGACTTTGCAAGTTGATCTTGCAACTGCTGGATTTGGGAGGCTTGGTTGGCCACTGTGTCATTAGCCGTCTGTAAAGCTGAAAGCTTGTCATCTAAGATAGCTTGGAATTCCTTCGCTTCTCTGGACATCCTCTCCTTCTCTTCTGAAAGGCTAGTAACCTGTGACTGAGCCTCGAGTAACTGGGTCTTCAAAGAAGAAATCTCATCGCTTTGGGTGGCAACCAGTTGGGTTTGCTGTTCCATTTGCTTAAATAAATCTGCTAGGGTATCCTTAGCAGAAGCTAACTCAGATGTTGCCTTATGCAACTGGTTCTTAGACTGCATGAGCTCTTCATAGAAAGATGCGTACAGCTGTTGAACACAGGCTGTCACTGACAATTCAATGGAACTTTGAATATCCTTGCAGAGGAAAGGAATGGCATCTCTTGAGACGAGACTGTTCAGGGAAGGAACTGAGATCTCCAAGGAGCCTTCTAGATGTGCTCTGAACAGGTTATTGCAAGTGAGATACCCAGGGAGTTCACTGCCAGAAGTAGCATGGATGGGTACTGAAGGAAGTACAGAAGGAGCTTTATCCGCTACCCTCTTCAAGCGTTTGCGCTGTATGACCAGGGGAGGCGGAGAATCATCATCCTCTATGTCAATAGGTGCTGACTCTTCTGAAGGTGGAGGAGGAGATACTGGATCTGATGGAGGAGGTGGAGGCACAGTCTTCTGTAAACCTGAATAGGTTAAGAAGGCAGACAAATATGATCCATATGTAACATTGGTAACATTACCCCTGGTGACTTTAACAAAATGCTGATCCATTTTAGTAAGGAGGTAAGTGCTCCAATCAATAGCAACTCCTTTCAACACCATCCTGGAAGTTGTAAAAAGCTCTTTGGACAAATAGTGGGATGGCATTTTGGCAGGCATAAACCTGTCCTGAAGGAACTGACAGATCGTCTTCCATACGGGATCAGTGATCATAGAAAAGGAAACTCCTAAAGAGTTGATCACCTTCTTAACATCGAGGATTTCCCTTGTCTGCTTTTGCAACAGCTTGAGAATCTCTTCATTTGAGAAGAGCTGACGAGTGGTCACAAAAGGTTCACCTTTGAAGGGTAAAGACAGAGCCTTCCCTAGGCCTCGAGATGTCAAAGTCATAGACATGCCCTGGACTACGGCTGTCTTCTTGCTGTAAGAGGCCAGGAACTCATCACATAACGACGGATCCTCTAGAAGCAATGGAAAGGGAGTGGCCACAAAAGCAGCAAGGCCCGCCTTTGTGAGGGGCTCAAAAGTAAGTAGGGAAGAGTAATCCCTACTAACTAATGGGACGTACTGGATAGGGGGAGGAGCATGAGAAGGCGCCATTCAGATGGTTACACACACACCACAAACACAGACAATCAAGGAGAATGTCTGCAAAGCAACAGACAAAAAACCAAGGATAAGAGAATAACCAATAAAACGTGACACAACCAACTAACCCCAAGCAAACCACATCCTAGAAAAAAGTTTGACATGACCTTGAGACAAATGCGACCGAAAGCTTCATGCGATGCATTAGACAAACACCCAGAACCCCGTATCAGGCAAGAAAAGAAAAAAAACTGCATACCGTACCCGTAACCGTAACAAAGATAAGAAACCAAAATAATACCATATCCGACACATATCAAAACTATATCTGTGATAAACCAAGACTGAACCATGGAAAATAACGCTAATGACTGCGCATACCCATCCCACGAAATGGTTCATTAAAAAGGGGAAGTAAGTGCAGTGAGGGGGGATTAATTTAATGAAGGGTTGATTTTAATAAATTATTAAAAATGGGTGAATTTTTATTAGGTGATAAACCTTAGCAAGAAAACGGCGGTTCCTTATTATAAATTAAATTACCCATTATTAGGTTAAAACAGTGCTTTTATTCGATTCCCGGACTTCGATTCCCGACTGGGTCTCTAAATGCAAGTCATTGATTACAAATTAAGGTGATGTGGAGCGCTTTTTTACCAGCGCGTGCTCATGTGACGGCTAGTTTATTTTAATTAAAATTTTAAAGTGCCTCTGTAGCGCACGTAGCGCGTGCTAAGTGAACAGCTGGTTTATTTTAATTAAAAAGAATGTGTGTGTAGCGCGAATGTGTGTGGAAACTGTGGGTGAATAAAGAGTTCATTTTAACAATTAATTGGTGATTAAGGGGGAAATGAAAATAAATAAAACACATAAAATAAATACCTGGAAGGGGTGTGTATGTAATGCAGGAATGCGCACGGAAGAGTCTCCCAAAAGAAGTGAATCTAGGAAAGGAAAAGTAAAGATCACTGATGAAACAACAAACAACAACACCTTAGCAGATGTGTTGATTTGGTTTGTGTTGGTTTTTTTTTTGTGTGTGTTAAGTTATGATTATTTATGGTTGAATAAATGGAAAATGATGAAGGGAGGTGAGGGGAATTTTTGAGAATTTTTGAGAATTTTTAATAGATTTTTTACTATTTTTAAATGAATTTTCTACATTTATTGGCAATTGGGGGAATTAATGAGGAAATATTGAATTTTCAGAAATTGTAGGGTGGGTAAATTCCAGCAAACAAACTCCCAAAAATTGGCAAAAAGCAAAAGGAAATTTTAGAATTTTTTCTGAATTTTTTTATGGAAAAATTAATTTAAAAATTAACTAAATCACATAAATCATGTTAATCAGATAAGTCAAGTAGAAATAAGTCAGTTAAGTCTGGTTAGTGTGGGTAAGTCATGATAGTCACAGGAAGTCAAGTCAGGTTAGGTTAGTCAGGTTGGATAAGTCAGGGTAGGTTAAGTTAGGTTAGTAAACTAAGTTAGGTCTGTGGGGACTAACCTAAGGAGGGTTAAGTAACCTAAGGTGGGTTAGGGTTAGGGTTAGGGGGATGGTAACTATGGTTAGTTACAACTAACCAGGGTGAGTTAACCAACTAACTAGGGTTAGTAACCAACTAACTAGGGTTAGTAACCAACTAACTAGGGTTAGTAACCAACTAACTAGGGTTAGGTAATTAGTGGTTAACTAGAGTTAAGTTAGAGGTTAACTAATGTTAAGTTAATTGTTAACCTAACCTAGGTTAGTTTTAACTTAACTTAGGTTAGTGATTAACTAAGCTTAGGTTAGTGTTAACTACAGGTAGGTTAGTGGCAACCTGGCTGGGAGGTGGTGGAGGAGGTGGAGGTGGAGGAGGAGGGGAGGAGGAAATGTGGAGGGCGGCGGCACGGCCGGGGAGCGGTGGCGCGGCGGCGACCGGAGGCTGGAGGACGGGCGCAGCGTCTGCTGGCGGGGCGGCCTGCGACGGAGGCGGCGACGATCTGCTGGCCACAGGCGGCCAGGGCAGGGGACGCGCGAGCGGCAGGCCATGGCAGGGGCCAGGGCAGGGGACACAGGGGGCAGGCGGCGGACTCCAGACGGCGGGCGGCGTGTCTCCAGGCGGGCGCCAGGCAGTGGCAACGGGGCAGGAGGGCGTTAGTGACCTGCAGGAGGGACGAAGAGGAAGAGAGAGGGGAAGGAGGAGAAGGGGGGAAGGAGGAGAAAGGAGGAGGGTGGGAGGAGCCGGGAGAGGGAGGAAGAAGGGGAAGAAGAAGGGGAAGGAGAAGTAGGAGGAGGGGAGGAGGAGGAGGGAGGAGGAAGGTGGAGGTGAAGATGGAGGGAAGGAGGACAGACACGCAGAGCGGGAGGGAAGGGAGAGAGGGAGGGAAAGGCAGTTAGGAGGGGTGGGGGGTGGAAAGGATGGGAGGGCCGGGTGGATGGCCAGGGGCCCAAGGGGGGTGGGGGGTGCCCAAGAAAAGGGGAGGGGTGGAATAGGGTAGGGTAGGGTAGGGGGTGGGCAGGGACAAGGGGTGGCGTATCCCTGTCCCGCGCACGTGCGCGGGGCGGGGTAAAAAAATTTGCCGTGACGGGATTGAAATGGTGCTGGGATGACGGTACGGTCATGCGGACACGACCGGGGCGCGTGGGGACGCGTAAAAGTGAAAAAATGCGCATTCACGCGCAAAACGGGTGCGCGAATACACGTAAAAATTTAAAAAAAATTAATAACTCCCAATCCGGACGGCAAAACGAAATAGCGTAAAAACAAAAAGTGGGCAGGACAACAGGAGAAAAACAAGAAAAATACGGGACGGAGGTTCTGGGGGGGGGGGGGAAAGGGCGGTCACGTGCAAAAAACACAAAAAACGAACCAAAAAACGCAATTAAAAATTAATATCAAAAAATCCGTGCATCGGAATGAGGTGCAGAAAAAAGGAAAACTGTGCAAAAAGTTGTGCTCGACAATCCTATCACATCAAAACAGGATTTTGATAGAGATAAGACGCGTTCACATGGGAAAAACCCAAAAAACAACCCTAAAAATGGGATCGGAAATTAATATCGGGCGAAGCATTCACCGGAATGACATGCAATAAGAAGGAAAAATGTCTGCAAAAAGGAGTGGCCCAGGGTTATCATGTTAAAGCGCAGTTTCGGTGGAAATAGGAGGGGTTCATATGCGAAAAACTCCAAAAATACGCCCGAAAACTCATTTAAAAACTAATAAGTAAAAATCCGGAAGTCGAAAAAGGGTGGAGGAAAAAGGAAAAAGGTGGGGGGAGGCATAGGGGACACGACTGTCAAATCAAATTGGAATTCCGATGCAAATAGGGCAGGTTCACATGGAAAAATAGCAAAAAGACGCATGAAAAAGTCTTAAAAAACCGGAAAATTAATAATGGACAAACCGTGTATCAAAATGACTCGGAGTAAAAAGGAAAAATGTCAGGGGAAAAGTGGTTGGCAAGGCTATGACATCAGAGCATGGTTCCGAAGCAAGAAAAGCACGTTCACATGGGAAACCGACTAATTTGCGCAAAATGCTTCAAAAATTAATAACTCAAAAATTGTGGACCGGAACAGGGGTAGGTAAAAAGAAAAAATGGTCAATTCAAAAGGAGGAATAGGGCTATAAGGTTGGATTTGGACTTCGGTGAACGTAGGGTGCATTCACATAGTAGGACCTCAAAATCAGGGAATGAAGGAAAACTGCAGGGGAACAGCCCCAAGGGTGGGTGGAACATAACCGGATGGGTGGAAAGGGATCCCATGAGGGTAAAAGCAAGTCAAGGCATTCATGCATGAACAGGTTAAGGCATATGCAGAAAGGTATGCACGGTAGACGCGCAGGGACGCGTCCCCACACTTAAGACCTTAACGGATAGGGTTATCCGAGCAACAGGGACCTAGGACCATGCCACAGACCATCCACTAACTTCCCCACACTTAAAACATGAACATCACTAAGAAACAGAAGTTGTAGGGTTAGAAAAACTTGGCCCGTTTCGTCAAGAATCAAGGTTGAGTGTCGACGGCACGTCCAGTGTGGTTGTCGGCGCTGGAGGGACCAAGGCATCTTCTCGGCACACGTTCATCATGGCAGGGACCACGCGGCAGTACCCACTGAGGTAGCTGGTCGAAGGAATCGCAGGAAATTCATCGATGATGAGGGATACTACAGTCAACTCACAATCACTCAATTGAAATGAAAGAACAGTCACTCGCCTCATGACTAATATCACTCGAGGAATAAGGGTTGAAACCCATATCTCATACCCGGTTGAGGAATCGACAAGGGGGGAATGGTGCAGAAGGAGTATGCCAGGGTGCACAGTTGATGGTGCATTAGTGCGTCCAACCCGTCTGGCATAAGTGCAAGGAGGAAGGCAAGGGAGCCTTATGGTGCAGTGTACAGAACAGGGTGGCGTGTCTTATGTTGACGGTAAAAACCTATCCCATGGGTGCACAGGGAAAGTGGAACATACCTGACTCCAAGTGTCGTAACGTCCCTCAATCTCACCTCTCGGTAATTGATTGAAGAAACTCCAGTCACACTCATCCCACCCTCTGTCTCACTCTCTATTGATAGATATAAGAGGGCAGCCTTTTCCTGAAACCCATTGATGTAATCCTCACAGTCACTTGTGCAAAGATTGTATGCCTTGTGCGCATTTGATGGTGCAACAGTGCATCCCTCCCTGTGCCGACATACAGTGCGAGAAGGAAAGCAAGGGAGCCCTATAGTGCAGTGCACAGAACAAATTGTGCTTTGTGCATTGAGAGGCCCATCCCGTGCGTGCAACACTTCATTCACACTACTCACCTCTCATTTGATTTGAAGGGAAAAGACTGGTCTCTCGCCCCACCCTCTGTCTCACTCTCTGGTGATAGATACAAGAGGGCAACCTTACTCACTTCCCCATCCGGTTAGCATGAAAGCTCACATCACTCGATTGTTTGTCGATAAAGATCGTGTCATCAGGTGTTGAAGAGGTACCCAGGGAGGTAGCCATTAAATCGAACGTTGTATTGAATAGGACATGTCATCTGCTAGAGGACAGTTAGACGCTCTGCAGAAAGACCCAGGACACAGTGTACCAAGGGAGGCAGCTTCAGAATTGGATCCTAGGGATATCAATTAATGAATCCACTTTCTGGACTGCTGGGTGTTACCACCTTTTCCACAGTCAGCTTCTCGCCCAAGGGTGTTTACCACCTTTTCCTGGAACGAGGCTTGCTATGACAGGGAATTGCTTCCTTTTTTCTCATAACAGATTTGTTTTTCTTGTTTTTTTTTCTTCTTTGTTTTTTTTTTTCTTATTTTCCCCTATTCCCGAGGGTGTTTCCACCTTTTCTCGAAGAATAGGTCGGCATGACAAGGACCTAAGTCCTTTTCTCCCATAACCGATATGTTTTTTTTTTCTTTTTTTTTTCTTCAAATTGAGCAAGGGAATGGTAGAAAGACCATTTGTCAGAACCCACCTCGCCACTGTCGCTGGTGGAAAATAGAGGATAAGAGATCAAGGCTGAAAGGGGGTTTTGAGGGGACAGAGGGTTGCGTCCACCTCATCAGAAGTGGCTGAAGAACGGCTATCAGAAGTAGCATCATAAGAAGTACAGTGCCGCGCCAACGAGGGAAAGGATCAAGTGTCCGTAATTGTCAAGATCCCCAAGGAGGGAAGTACTTCTTCAAGCGATATCCATTGATCAGAAAGGGATCATCAGAGGCATCAACGGTCCGCACTTGGACAAAACCATTAGGATTGACTGCAAGTACCTTATAGGGGCCCATCCACCGCTGTTGGAGCTTACCAGGAAACTTGCCAAATCGTGAATCATAGGCTAGGACCAAATCACCGTCTTGGAACTCCTTGTGCTTGATGAAGCTATCATGGTAAGCCTTACGTCGAGCTTGCATGGCTTCCATGCACTGTAGAGCCATCCTACGAATTTCGTCCAAACATTCCAAGTGCAGGAGACGGCGTTGCAGTGAATCATCATCCCCCAAACGCTCTTTGATAGCCACTCTCAAAGAGGGAAGTTCCAATTCAACAGGAAAAACAACTTCTGTACCATACACCAGCTGGAAGGGTGTCTGTCCTGTTGCTGCTTTATGGGAGGTTCTGTACGCCCAGAGGGCCTCTGTAAGTCGATCATCCCAATCACGACGATGTGCGGCAATTGTTCTTGTCAGAATCGAGCAGAGGATGCGATTGGTGACTTCGACTTGGCCGTTGGCTCTGGGGTAATAAGGAGTGGACTTGCGATGGCGGATCTTGTACAACTCTGTCAACTCTTCCATGACTTTGTTGAGGAAATGAGTGCCTCTGTCACTTACCAGCTCTAAGGGACTGCCAAAACGGGTGATGATATTCTCGTACATGAACAGGGCCACGCTGTTACCATCGTCCCGCTTTAGGGCTTTAGCTTCACACCACTTTGTGACATAATCCGTACATACGAGGATGTATCGGTTCTGTTTCCTTCTGGTAGGAGGATCGATCGGACCTACGAAGTCGATGCCCCACTTCTCAAACGGCCCCAAAGGAAGGATAGGTTGTAGTGGCATGGCACTTGTCTTGGTGGGTTTCCCCATTCTTTGACAAGCATCACATCGTTTACAGTAATCATAGGAATCTTTGTGAATGGTAGGCCACCAATAACCTGCTAGCAGAGCCTTCCTAGCTGTAGCTTCTCCTGCAAAGTGACCTCCACATGGCTCGTCATGGCAAGCCTTCAGAACAATCCCAATCTCATCTCCTGCAACACATCTTTTGAGCACTTCATCTTTGCCTTTCTTGTACAGTGCACCGCCTAGCAGGGTGTAGGGGGCTGATTCCAGCATGAGCTTCTTCCTTTCCCGACTAGAAATGCCAGGAGGATACTGTTGGGTTGCCAGTAGATTGGCAATGTCTGCATACCAGGGAGTTACAGTTTCTACCAAGAATAGGGAAGCATCAGGGAGGTCTGGATCATCCTCCTCCTTGTCTGCAGTTTGTGGGATACGCGACAGATGATCAGCCAGAACATGGGAACGACCAGGCTTAGTAATCACCTCAAAGTCGAACTCCTGGAATAAAAGGAGCCATCTCATCATTCGTCCTTTCACATCTGCTTTGTTTATCAAGAAGGACAGGGCCTCATGATCCACATAAAATTTAAAGTGGGTGGATAGGAGGTAATGGCAAAACTTTTCCAAGGCAAACACCATTGCCAAGCACTCCAGCTTTGTCACTGTATAGTTCCGTTCCCTATCAGTGACTTTTCGGCTTGCATAATAGATCGGTTGATCCAACTTCGAGGAGCCCTTTTGGCAGAGGACAGCACATAAACCTTCAATTGATGCATCAGTGTGTACATGGAACTCTTTCGTCCAATCAGGAGGTTGCAGAATGGGTGCCTCTATCAGACACTGCTTCAGAGTGTGGAAGGCTCTGTCACATTCTTCCGTCCAAGTAAACTCTGCATCTTTCCTCAAAAGCTTATGCAAGGAAGTTGCCTTTGTCGCAAAATGGGCTATGAACCTTCTGTAGTAACCCACATGGCCTAGGAATCCCCTCAACTGTTTGAGGTTGGTGGGTGCTGTCAGAGCTGCGATCTTTTCAATCTTTGCAAGGTCTGTTGATATCCCTTGTGCAGAGACAATGTGGCCCAACAGGACTCCAGAAGAGACCCCAAAGATACATTTGTCGGGGTTGAGGGAAATCCCATATTCCCGGCATCGGTCAAAGCATTGTTCCAGGTGTTCCCAGTGTTCACGGATCAAACTATAGACACAGAAGTCATCCAAATATACCTCAATAAAGTCGTGCAGATGATTTTGAAATGCGGCCATCATGACTCATTGGAAAGTAGTAGGGGCATTGCAGAGCCCAAATGGCATCACTCAGTAAGCGTAGGTCCCCCATTCTGTGGTGAAGGTTGTTTTGGATTGGTCTTCTTCTGCGATTTGGACTTGGTTGTATCCGCTGAATCCATCCAGAAGAGAATAAAGCTCATGTCCTACCACTGTGTCCAACAGTTGGTCTGTGAAAGGGATAGGAAAGTGATCCTTCTTCATCTTGGAATTAAGCTTTCGGAAATCCACACATATACGAAGCTTGCCATTCTTCTTGGGTACAACCACGATGGGTGAAACCCATTCACTATTTGCCACTGGATAGATGAACTCGGCTTCCAGAAGCTTCAGCAGCTCCGCTTTCACCAATGTGGAATAATTCGGATTCATTTGCCTCTGTCGTTGCCGTACTGGCTTGGCATCAGGCTCCAAGTCAATATGATGTTGAAATATTGTGGGATCAATCCCCTTTAGGTCTTTGTAAGACCATGCAAACACGTCCAAATTTTCTTTCAACAAGTTGTACAAGGTTGACAACTCCTCTTCTGGGAGACTGTTACCCACCTTCAAGTGGCATTCAGTGCCTTCTGCGTCCACAAAGGTTAACTGCCTTTTACCTTCTACTTCATGGATGAAGGTCCCACGGACTGCTTCTGGATACAGATTCGACTCCTTCAAGGGAGTGGTGTCCTCTTCTGATGTCCCACTAGAACCAACTTCTTCTTTTGGTGAAGACTTAGGTTGCTCCTTGAGATGTTGAAATGGGATTAGAGCTGTATCGGGTTTGGTTTCAAAATTAATTACCTCTTGACTTGAAGACTCATCTTTTGATGACGCATCCAGGAACGTCACATAACAGGGACCCTCTGATGCTTGTTGGGTTAGTTGGATTGGTGCTTGTTGGCACGGTGCATCATCATCATCTTTCTTCGGCAAGGATGGGTTAGGACGGCATGAGCCACTGCTAAAAGACGGCTTGTTCTTCTTAATCCATTTCTTATAAAGGTTTTGCATATAAGAAGATCCATTTACCAGACCAAATGGTACCATCACCATTCTGCCCCATAGCATGAGCTCATCTGCTTCTGATGCTTCTGGAACTTCTTCTTCAAATGTATCCTCTTCAGGTGGGATAGACTCTTCCATTTCACTTTCATAATCTTCTTCGTCCATATCATATCCATCCTCTTCTGTCTCTGTCTCTGTCTCTGCATCTGCTTCTGCTTCTGTCTCTGTTGGAGCTCTGTAACAGAAGAACAGATTCTCTCTTTCCTCTCCTGCCTCTGTCTCTGTTTCTGCTATGGCCATGTAACAGGGAGAGCAGTACATCCATGCTTCGATCTCACTGTCAGAAGTGATTTCAGAAGTCATTTTTGGTTCAGGCAGGAAGTATTCACCCATTGATAATGGCTTTGCCTCTTTTGGAAGTCGGCTTACAGTATCCACTGTTAAGGAATGTGCCACTGTTTTCTTGGGAAGGATCTGTTTGACAGCATCTTCGTCTGCTGACGTTCCATCTGTAGCCTCATTAGGGGAGTCAGAAGATAATTCCAAGGAGGTGGATCCATGTCCTTTTTGAGAACCATACAGTTTCAGCACCACTTTGTTGGGTCCTCTACCCAAGGTCAAAGTTCCTTTGAACCAATCCATCCTTGCTCGGGCTTCAAAAAGCCATGGTCTGCCTAGTAACAGAGGGTAGGATGTACCATAAGAGTTTGGCTTCACCACCAGATAGGTTAGCCAATAATCTTTTCCAGCCACTGTAGTCTTCACATATGGAAGAATGCCCAAAGGCTTGATTCTACTCTGATCCGCCAGTCTAATGACCCATTGGGTGGGTTGCACACCTTGTAGGCCTAGATCCTTCATTGTCACATCCGTCATAATGTTTACTGATGAACCACCATCAATCAGTGCGTTTGCAATGAAGCAGCCTTCTATCCACACACCAGTCTCTGGAGTACCTGGATCTAGGAAGGTGTTAGCTACATCCACTTCTTTTACAGGCTCTGGAGCCTTGTTGGACTTTGTTGCTGTTGAGGGAGCAATCCTTAAGCCACGTCTTCTTGTCAGTATACTTTTGAATCTTTTTCGGCAACTGGGAGACAACATCAATAATTGTCGGAATGTAAGGTTTGGTTTAAAGGTATCTAGATCTCTAACTAGATCGTATTCCTTAATAGGATCCACTGGCTTCTCTAACCGGTTAGGGAATGGGGCAACACCCATTTTCGTTTTCCCTCTTTCTTCCAACAGAGGAATTACAGGAACTTCTTCTGCCACTTGTGGCAGTTCCTCCTCTTCTGTCTCCTGGACCTCTAGTCCTGCCTCTGTAACTGTCTCTGTAACTCTCTGTGGCACTGTAGGGCTCTGTACGGCACTGTTAGGCTCTGTTCTGTTCTGTTCTTCTAGTGGAAGATTGAACTTCACTATTCTGGCAGGAGGGTTATTTTCTTTCTGGATAGGTGGTTCCTTCTGCTTTGCACGCGTGATGGCAGCAACTTCCAATTCCACTAAATTGGAGGTAGGCTCTTGGGCCTTGGCTGGACTATCAATAGCACTGTTTTTCACTGGGGCTGGGCTTGGACAGTCTTTTGCAATGTGGCCTTCTCCTTTACATCGACTGCATAAGGGCTTATAATCCACTGACCTTCGAGGATTTGGACAATTTGGTGAAATGTGTCCCTTTTCTCCGCATCTGTAACACTCCACTTCTGATCTCTGACCACCGCCAGACTGTCTTCCTCTGTAACTTTGAGAGGGAAATCTTCTGGGTCCGAAATTAGGACCAAACTCTCTAGGCTTGGGTCCAATATCCTGTGTTGTCATTTTGGATTCCAACAAGTTGAATCTTGCGTCTTCTTCCTTCCTTCTCCTATCATGCATCTCCTTCAGAGAGCAAATGTCCTCTGTATGGTTCTTCCGCAAACAGTAGGAACAGAAGGCTCCAGGGATGGTTGGTTTTCGTGTACATTCAGTGGCTAAATGGCCTGCTTGATGACACTTACCACACCAAGTGTTTGACCGCATCACATCTCTTCCTACTCCTGCAACATTGGATATGCTAGTGGTATTCACTTTCAACGTCTGTAGTTGTTCTGTAATCACATCCATCAACTCCTTTTTTATGTTTGCAACTGAGTTGGATAAATAATCCTTCAAGCTTTCTCCTCTGGACGTACTGGCAGGAGGGTTTTGAGGAGTCTCTGTAATCACTGCATAAACGGGTTGGGCTGGTACAGAGGGGTCTCTGTTCTGGTTCTGATTCAGGGCTCCTGTTTGAATTGTTGGCTGTTGGCTCCAGTTGGTAGGGTTCCACTGTTGCTGCTGATTTGTCATTGAGGAAATTGGTTGGGACCATTGTTGTTGTGGTTGAGCCATCATTTGAGGCATGGGTTGTGGCCACTGTGGATTTGGTGCACTGTACTGTGATACCGGGGGCATCTGTTGGTAGGGGTAGGGAACAGTCCCTGGGACTGCATTTGGTGGATACATCATTCCTGGCATCAGAGGAGGTAGGACTCCTCTTCCTGTATTCATCGCCAATCTAGCTTCCACTTCATCATACAGTCTTGCTCCTTCTGTTGCAGCTTGCAGTGTGGCTAGTCTTTGCAGCTCCACAAACTTACGGACTTCTGGTTGCAATCCTCTGAGAAACACTCCCTTCTGAATGCCATCATCTAGATTATGGTTAGTCCATCTCTTCAGGATGGATTCCATTCGTGAGACATAAGCTTCCACTCTTTCTCCAGAAGACTGACTTAGGTTCATAAATTCCTCTCTCATCCGCTCTTCAAAACCTTCACGCCTGAATTTAGTGAGGAAGGCCAACTTTAGGTCGTCCCATGTGCCAAAAGTTCCTGCTGCTTGTCTCTCATACCACTGAAACGCCGCGCCCTTGAAAGTGGCGGGGAATATTGCTAACTAATGCTCAGGGGTTCTGGCATTGTTAGCCACACATGCTACCATAAACTCTACTACATGAAGATCGGGGTCTTCATTGTACTCTCCCTTAAAAACTGGCAATGGAACTACATTCGCTGGCCTGTCATCAATATTTCCAGGACGGATCTGGCTTGGAAGTGGACCTCCAGCAGGAGGAGGAAGGGCTTGATGTGCCATTGGGACTTCTGTAAAGAGTTCCGCAAGGGTGTCAAAGGCGGCTTCTGCTGCGAGCTCTCTCTCGGCTCTGATTCTTGCTTTCTCTCTTCTCACGTACCTCTGGACTCATTCTAATGCTTGCCTCTTTATTGCGTCATTCATCAGGGGGTTGGCTCCACTATGTTGTTAGTGCTCCACAGAGGGTTAACAGAAGACTTCAGTCTCTGTAGGACTCTCTTGCCAACATTTCTTCTACTTCTTTCTTTTCAACGTCCCTGAATTCTGCTTTCATGCCACTGCATAGAGGAAGGTATTCGGTTCTGAAGGTGTCAAAATGCATACGTTTGAGCATGGTGGTGGTGCCATCATCATAGTAATGCCAGCTTCTGATGGTTTCAACAGTGTATGTTGTGAAAAACACTCTGTCTAACAACTTCCAGTGGGTTTCTAATTGAACAAACAGAAGATTATCAGTACACCAAGCATCCCATGTATCTTGCTGTTGAGCGTCCACGAACAAATTCCAACTCTTTTCCTTCTTGTCTTTGTGAACCTCTACAGACCAAGACTCCCGAAGCTTCTTCACAATCTCCCACTTGATGTTATCTGGAAACTTCTCAATGAATGCCAAATCTTCCATGGATGTTCATTCTCTCTATTTCTGCTCTTCAGTTTATTCCCAAACAGTTTGCCACCAAGATGCAAGTTTCTGCTACTTCAATAGGAAGAGGAAACTGTCCACCACATAGAGCATGCATCATGATGGTGATGTGTTTCCGCCATTGTGGGATGAACTTTTTGTGGAAAGTGGCTTTGATTATGAGAAATTCCAACTCTTCAGTGGAAGAAGAAATTTTACAAACATCCATTGTATTCTTCTCTTCTTGGCAATGCCATTTCCTTCATTTTCAGCCTCTTCTGGTGCTTGTTGATGGCAAGTTTCCCCGGCTGCGCACCAAAAACATGGAGCCCCAAGAGGAACACCAAGAAAAAGAGAATTCTCTTGCAAGAAAATCTATCTTGTAACATCAACAAGCTTGTTTATCATGTTTCATATGATTATAATGAAGAAAAGAACACCAGGCACAACAAATCTTCATGCAGCATTATGTAGATCTCCCACGGTTTTGATAGAATCAACCATATTCTTCAATATCTTCACAAAATCCATCAATAGAACAAATAAATCAAAGGAATACACCATCTTTGAATGGAAATACATCACATAGTATTCATCTTCAATGTCTTCATAGTCTTCTCTCTCAATCTCTCATATGCAATCACTCTATTTGAGTAGAATTGGCTATCTCTGACTCTCTCTCTCTCTCAATCCATCAATAATACATCATATCCTCACTACAATCTCTCTAAAATTACTCTCAATAATCCTTCTTAGGTCGTGGATACCCCTCCCAAGAGGTATGTCTGATATGAAGAGTCACCAGAGCCACTACAGTGTCTTTTCATAGCTCTCTACTATCACTTCACTCTAGTCTTCACTTGAGTCTTCAGCAGCTACTTCTTCCACTTCTTTCAGCTCTTTTGCACTTGTATTCACCTCTTTCCAAGGCTAGAAAACTTTCCCAAAGTCACACATACATTCCACAGAACACTTATAGAAGCATACAGAACAGTCTACAGAACAGAACCAGAACAGCTACAGTACAGAACAGAATAGAAGCAGAACAGAAGCAGAAGCTCTACAGAAGACCTACAGAAGGTTACAAAAGGTCATCAAAACTACATAACTCATTCTCAAACCATTCCAAACTCTCACAAACCATTCAATAAGCTTTCACAATATCTCATTATTCATCAATCAATACTCCATCCCTCTTTACAGAAGACAATCAGAACAAAACAGACCAAAACAGAGCAAAACAGAAGGTATATAGAACCAATCAGAACCTATCAGAACATCACAGAACCACCAACAAACATCATGATCTTCCAAAACTCAATCATTACCATCCAAAACATTCTCAAACCACTTCCAAATCAATCAATCATCTCACAAAATCAACCATTCAACTCTCAAAAACAACAAAAATCAGCCAAAAAACAAGTCATTTCAACACTCAACACCAGGGCAAAAAGGCCACACCACAAGAACACATGTACATTGTGTTCAAACTGTGTCTAGTCAGAGCAAAATGCAACTTCAGCAAGCTACAAATGCGAAGATGACTAGACATGACACTCTTGACAAGAGATGTACCTTGAATAGCACTGCACTGACGATCCAAGACAGTAGTGGAGAATCCACATCTGGTCGTGCAGTCGAGAACTCAAGGGCATCTATCAGAAGGCTTAAATTTACAAGCCAGGACCCGGAAGATGAAGACATAGTACCACATGCTTATCTTAGGATCAAACTCACCGCGAAAAGAGAGCACACTATCGATGCTCTGATTGATGAAGGAGCAGATTTTAACATCTTGACCTATGAATCATGGACCCTACTAGGCCAACCGGAGCTCACACCGACTAGTGCAACTCTTAGCCCTTATGGGGGACACCCACAAGCACTCATGGGGAAGTGCAAAATCCTTGCGACAATTGAAACGGAAAGCTTGCCTATCCTATTTCATGTTCCTCCAAAAAGTGCTAGCTGCAGGAAAGAAACCCTCCTAGGAAGACCCTTCAAAAGGGCGACCAAGTGTGAGGCTGACTATGTAGCACAGAGGATACACCTGACACTACCGGGTGTGAGGATAGTCACCACCTTTAGCAAGGGTGACCTCATCAAACCTCAAGGGAAAGGCAAGGAAGGTGATGACATGACAGTCAAGCCTACAAACGAGGGCAAGGACTTGGTGGAGGAGTTGATACAAGCACAGATTGAACAACGAGAACCAGTGAGTGAGGCCATGCCGGAAACAAGAAGGTTAAGAGACAAGGCCAAGGACAGGGTTTGGACTCACAAAAATCGTAGAAGACCACGAAAGAAGCCCAAGCCCTATAGGCGAAGGCATCGATGGAGAGCTAGCACAACGCCACGATGGATATCCAAGGCGTTGCTTCGTGCTCAAGGGTATTATGCAGGCAACCAATGGATTTGGGTACCAAAACCCCCTGCTAAACCACCTCTGTCAGACACCCAAATTATGTCAAAAGCAAAGAGGCATAGGAGGAAACCTAAACGAAAATCCAAGTCTCGAACCAAAAATATTGGAGTGATTGAGCCCTCACGATTGGAATCAAGAAATCAAACATAACCTATCAAAAATTAGATCCTCAACCTAGCATGCTTAGCAACCAGATATCAGAGGTAACTGTCAAGCGTGCACAAGGACCACTAGTGCTCAAGGAGCCTTTGACTGCCCAAAAGAATAATGAGTACCATAGGCACAACATTGCTTAAGGCAAGGCTGATCGCTCAACAAAGAAAATGACACAATCGTCTAATAGCCTCGAGCAAATCATTCAGCCAGTGCCAAGTCCACCTAAGAGTCCTAGATCTCCTACATCCTCTTTTTCCAAACGGACACAGGAAGCACAACAACGGCTATCAAGGGAAACTACTCAATTCCAATCTCTATCTCCATCTAAGCTTCCAAATGTCCAAGAGGTGGGACATGACGCCATCTGTAGCTCTCGACCCAAGGATATGTATGAGCAATCTAATGTGACTAGATCATCTACACAGATGAGTGATCAAAGGGCAACAAAAGACACGGCCACTTTCGATTGCCCTAAGGACTTGACACCGCAATCCACCAAGGATAGCCAGCCCCCTAAACTAGCTACTACTACTTCCAATCAGGGATCACAGCAGTCACAGCCCTTGGCTGTGACAATGCCCCTTGTGGAACGTGTCCTTAGTAGTTTACCTGTGGAGGAGGTGTCGCAACCAAATCCCTCGACAACTCCAACACTTTCAAAGTGCCTAAAGCCTAGGCTAGAGGAGTTAAACTCAAGGGAGTTGGCTGAAGATCTAGACTCTCCGAAAAGGGAGGTAGTTGTGCTCTCACAACCTAGCAAGGCTATTCAGCAAGCCACGGCCATGTCCCATAAGGACACACTAGAGAAAGAGAATGCTGAGGCCCAACTAAGCACATCAACGGTTGACCTAGTCCAGAATCCTGAATTGACGAGAGATGCACCTTCACGGACCAGGAAACAAAGGAGAAAACAACGAAAACAATAGCAATTGCAGGTGGTTGTGGACCCCAAGAACATTGAGACGAAGAGCACTGGAGAGCCGATGAATAAAGCATCGAGTCCATCCACCAATAAACCCATTAATGCCTCTCCTAGTAGCAGTGAACCCTCAGACACATCTGTGTGCTCTGAAAAACCAAAGCAACCGTTGCCATCAATGGTTGCTTGCAACACTCTATCCACTGATAATAGAACTCACATTGATCAATCAAGAGTGGATACAACGCTGTCACAACAGGGTGACAAGGTCATACCAGTCACACCCAAGGAGAATCATGACACAATAACAAAGCCTCAAAAGAAACAAGGAAACCCCAAGAGCATGAGCAATCCTAGCGTTGACCAATCTTGCTCATACAGGCCTGAACCCCCAACTATGCTAAAGCCTAGGCAAACTCCTAGAACCTTGCATGAAATAGCAACCGAGCAAGCCCTCGTTGAACATAGAAGTGTCGCAGAATGCTTAACTGAGTTGGATGCTAAGCTCAAGGTGTTTGCACGCGTTTACGTCCTTGCGGAA
Organism: Lygodium microphyllum; assembly: GCF_053477565.2. Taxonomy (NCBI): domain Eukaryota; kingdom Viridiplantae; phylum Streptophyta; class Polypodiopsida; order Schizaeales; family Lygodiaceae; genus Lygodium; species Lygodium microphyllum. The sequence goes on along the minus strand of NC_141142.1, from coordinate 7,298,883 downwards.
ATGGGCACAATCCCCAAGGAGCAGCTTGGAGATTACTTGCCCTTCCCTTTATCTTGGGAAGAGCAGGAACATCTTAACGAGCATTATGACAGGCTCCTACATGAACACATGTGACTTATCTCTGACGAGGAAGCCGACAAACTGCGCTTAACCGTCACGTTCAATGAAGTGCTCTGTCGACCGAATCTCGTAGACATAGAGCAACTAAAGCGACTATCAGCAGGCCAGAGTCAATTTGAGCAGCGTTGGTGTGAAAGCCGTGTTGTAATGGCTGAACTAGGGGCTTAGATCATGACAGTCTCAGAGAGCGATTGGCCAAATGGCGATCCCAGAGGGACCCAACCTATGTGGCACCTACCTCCCTTCGAATGTTCTGACTGCCATCCGAGGTACGGACTTAGCTGGAACTAGCCAAGAGAACGCTCTGTTTGATAAGGTTCTCACTGAGGAGGAGTTACATATAGCCAGTAGACTCGGACAAGGTTCCATGCTACTCGATGTGGCAAAATATCTATCAGTATTGAGTAAGTTGCCACGAATACTAGATGCGTGTGCCACGCTCCAGTATAATCCCGAGTTCTACAATTCGTTCTTATCCTCGTGAAGTGACATGGATTCATAAATATGTATATAAATAAACAATGATTTTTGTGTCACCATGTATAGATACTATCAACACACACAAGCAATGATAGTCAAGCGCAGGGAGAAGAGTTGGGTTTGACAGGCTAAGCTCCTTAGGTCCTCCTCTCATCACACTTTTAAAAGTCGTGTGACCATTCTCACCTCCAAGTGAAGGGCATGCAACCCTCATTACCACCATAGGAAGCCTTGACCAACGACTCTAATGGTCCATCTTCTCCTCTCTTCTTCTCTTCTCTTCTCTTCTCTTGTCTTGCTCGCAGCAATGGAGCTTGGAGGTTGGAGCGGGAGGATCGAGCTTACTTGAAGCTTGCACTTGGATCGTGGAGCTACCGGAGTGCGCGGGAGAGGAGGTAACTCGAACGGCTCGGAGGTAAGCTCACTACACCCGTAGATATGGATGGCGCGTCGGTTATGTGAGAGGTAGCCATTAGTGCTCGGCTTGGAACGCTTGAAACAATAAGCGGTCCATGGGTCTTGGCGGTTGAGTGAAAGATCCCACATTTGTTGACCTCAAACTTGGCCTTGGTAATGGTTTCCACCAAATCTCTCCTGAAATGTATTGGCTCATTACAGTGAAAGCACCTAAGACCATCCCTATTTCCCTGGGTAGGAACAAAATTTCCAACTCCATTGGATTTCACTTTTTTCTTCTATCCTAGGTGAAATTGTCCTTGGTTTCTTTTTGCTTGATGTAACATGCCCGGGTTGCAACATGTTTTAGTAGTCCATCTAAAAAACGCTACTTGGCATTCCCACGGAATGTCATAGGGTTTGTCGGATAGCAGAACTTGAGTCTATTCCGCAACAAGCATGTCGGCCAACCCTATTAGGATTGACCTACATCTTCTAGGTTTCTAATGGTCAACTCATGCTACAACCTTCTAGTGTCTCTCTTCAGACTATCTACTTTGCACAGAGCATCTAAACTGAGGTGGACTCATATCGCACTTGGTTCATAGAGAATGGGAAATGAGAGGGATGCATCGCTCGACCTCTCTACCCATAGGGTAAAGTCCCATTCTGATCCCCTAAAACAATATGAGCCAGTGTTTTATCATACATTAACTACGGTCAATACGCCATCATGGTTTGAATGTTGAGAAGCCTCCCACTTCTCTGAGACCACCACACCGCAGGATGAGCCCACTGTCGGTGTTCCATCCACCCGCTTCCCTTGATAGCTTTAGTTTTCTACTTATGAAGAGCACCCTGCCACGGCACCATAAGAACCACGAACCGACCAAGAGAGGCTGAAGCACACTTGCTGGCTGTGTAAACCTGCAAGAAACCTTGTTTTCACATACATCGAATTAAGTCATCCTAGATCACTCTAGGCTCTATTTAGGGTTTCTCATATTCTCATTATCTCGCTCCATTGATTTCCTTGCAGAAATCATTGTCAACTACCTCATGTACGATAATATTAACTCTTTCGTAGTTTGGATGACCATCTCTATCATGGGGTGTTATTTTTCACCAATAGAAAACCCTAGTTTACATGGATAGTTGCATGTATGTGAGCAATTATTCTCTCACCAGCGAGTGTGGAAAGAGAAATCTGTGGTCTCATGGGTTGGTCCTTAGACAATGTTTCCATCGTCCTGATAGTTGGGTGTCAAATTTTGCTCTAAGGTTTACCTATTGATCGGGAATCCTTGGGGTAACCTAAGTGAGTTGAGCTTCTTACTTGGATGATTTTAAATAGTCTAATTATCTGCATCATTATCTCAAGCAAATCGGAGCTTGTATGCCTTTCAAGTATTCATTATTGTAGATACATTTTTTTATGCTTCAGTGAACGCAAGTATCCTAATTCATGCACATTGCAATCATGGGGTGTAAACATAGTTTTGTGAAAAAAAGAAAAACACTTTTATCTCCTTTAATTCCTTCCTCTCTGCAAGTGAAGCGAAAATTGAATACACTACGTATGCAAGCGAAGAAGAACTTAACTCTTTGCACATGTAGTGAAGCAAGAATTTACTACTTTTCATGGATGCATTTATTTCTTGCGAAAAAAAACAAGTGCAAATATTTCTTTATTAACTAAGATACTTAGGATCCTGCCTTGCAATCATATGACACAACTTTCCTAGATGCAAGTCTCCTTCATGATATCTTTGACATAAAACGTCAATCCCTGACACTCTGTATCATTTCTCTATGCACTCAAGTGCAAGCATCTATCGATTCCTTTTATCTCTCTTGCATGCCAATGCTAGTGCATAAAATTTAATGCTCCAAGAACATAAACCAATACAAGATCCCCTAATTTCTGTGTGCACCAATGCGAAGTCTATTATGCAAATTGTTACATTCTATAACATACTTTTAGTGCAAAAAAATCCATAATTTTTGCTAAGGTGAATATAAGTACAACCTCCAGCATGATTTTTAATGCAACATAATTGGTGGCTTATTATCATGAATTTTAGCACGAATAATTTTTTTCTACTTAACGTAATCAATCTGCATTTATTGTTCCTTCAAGATGATTTTTACTAGATTAAAATTAATCGAATACACTTGGTTACTAAGTGTTGTGGTTCCTTGACCCATAGCTCCATCATTTGATGCGGGATTAGTGTTTGCTTGAACTTTCTTTCTCTTTGGAGCCATTTTTTAGCTCGGGCCTTCCTCAATAGATACATGCACGGACTATTATGGAAGCAACACTCCTTACAAGAGATAGGGAGTGGGAACCCCTCTCGAGGGGGAGGGTTGAAAACTTCTAGAAGTTTCCTCTCTCTCACACACACACACACACACAGACTCTGTCTCTTTCTCTCTCAGAGACTCTCTCTCTCATTCTCTCTCTCCCTCACTCACTCACTCTCTCTCAGCATAGCTTGGCAAGGGGATTATCAATTCCTTCTAGGTGGGAGGTCTTTATAGGGAGGAGGAGGGGTGTTCTGGGAGTGTGATGGAGCCCCTCTCCTTACCCTCCACTTGGGCAAGCCAAAACGGCCACCGCCATGCCATTGTTGAGTTGGAAGGGATAGTGGGGGGAGGGAGGTAGCACACGTGTGCCACTCCTCCCCATCATCATCATCATCACCCGCATTATCATCGTCTCCAACTTCTCTATCATCATCTCCTACTTCCCCTCCCTCCCGCTAGCTAGCGGCATTGACAAGGGGGGGAAGTAAAAAAAAATTCAAATAATTTTTTATTTTTTATTTTGGGGGCGGGGGGTCCTATGGGATGCAAAAAGGGGGGTGGGGGTATTAAATCCTTCCCCCCTTAAGGGATCGAGATGTCTTCATCTCGAAAGGAATTGGGGATATTGTTGGTTGAGAGTACTCTCATCAATCCATGTGGCATATTCTTCTGGATAGTCCTTCCATTGGATGAGGTACTCTCTAAGAGTTCTACTTCTTAATTTCTTCTCCCAAATGTCTAGGATTATATCTAGCCAAGGCTCAAGGACTCCTTGGCTTGGCATTACAACTTGTTGATCATTGAGTACATGGCTAGGATTGGATACATATTTCTTTAATAGGCTAACATGAAATACATTGTGAACCTTACATTCTTGGGGAGTTGGAGTTTGTAGGCATTGGGCCCTAGGCACTTAAGGATCCTGTAGGGCCCTCAATACCTTGGACTTAGCTTTTTAAGCTCTCCCAATGATAGGGAGCTCTTCTTGGTGGACTTAGCTTTTTAAACTCTCCCAATGATAGGGAGCTCTTCTTGGGTCGTACACAAATAAAAACCATATCTCCTTCTTTGAAGAGTTTCTCTTGTCTATTTAGATCTACATAGGCTTTCTGCCTATCCTTTGCGGCACTAAAGCCTTGTGTGATGGCCTTGACTTGCTCATCCATTTCCTCTAGCATTTTCTTGGAAGCTTCTACTCTTAAGGTAGGATCTGAAAAATTCAATGGAGTACGGTAGTCATGCCCATACAATGCTTGGAAAGGTGTCATTTGAATGCTTTGCTGGTAAGAAGCATTATAAGCAAACTCTACCAATGGTAGTTATTGAATCCATTTCTTGGGTTTGTAGCAACAATATGCCCTAAGAATATCTTCAATGACTTGGTTGACTCTCTCCGTTTGGCCATTAGTTTGAGAGTGATAGGTTGTACTGAAGTGGAGTTGAGTCCCAATGGCCTCAAATATCCCTCTCCAGAAGTGAGATGTGAAGAGGGAGTCATGGTCACTAATGATCCTTTTGGGCAACCCATGGAGTCTGAATATCTCTTTAATTAATAATTTGGCAATATTTGAAGATTTATAGTTTGTCTTAACTGGGATGAGATGTGCAACCTTGGTGAGCATATATACTATAACCATAATTGAATTGTATCCTCCTTGAATTGAGGGTAACCCAACAACAAAGTCCATGCTGATAAATTCCCACTTCATTTGAGGAATGTCAAGAGGTCGCAACTTTCCAGGCATCTTGACATGCTTTGCCTTAATGCGCTAGCAAGACAAACATTTTGTGACATATTTGAGTACATCTCCCTTAAGTCTTTCCCAATAATAACTCTTCCTGACTGTGTTGAGGGTTTTAACATATCCGGGGTGGCCTAAAAAGGGGGAGTAATGTGCTTCCCAGCGTATTATCTGTTTGAGTTTCTTGCTTGAGGGAATGCATAGTCTTGTCATAAAATAGATAAGTCCCCCATTGATAGAGAATTCTTGATACTTGATCGTAAGTTTGCGGTTTTGGTCCTTTTCAAAATCTCCTTTATCATCTTCAGATATTCTGGGTCATGGCTGGCTTCTTCCTTAGCTAAATCAAGGATAGGGTTATTAGGCATTGACACCATAGTTGCTAATGATTCCACCATCGAGGGTTCCTCCATAATAAGAGAGTTGAGGAATGCCTTGTGACTTAAGGCATCAATGACCACATTCTCTTTACTAGGCCTATACCTGATCTCAAAGTCATATTCTTGTAGAATCTCAATCGAGCGACGTTGCTTCATATTGAGGTCAGCCTGGGTGAAGTTCCATTTGAGGCTCTTGTGGTCCGTGACCAAAGAGAATTTATTGCCAATAAAATAGTGTCTCCAAAGTTTGAGAGCCTGAATAATTTCTAGCAACTCCAAGTCATGAGTAGCATAATTTTTTTCATGGGTTTTTAGCTTCCTCAAAGAATATGCTATAGGATGACCTTCTTACATTAGTACATAGCCTAGTGCAAGTGAGCTAGCATTTATGAAAACTTCGAATTCCTTGCTCAAGTCCGGGAGTTTTAGAATTGGTGCTGTCACTAAGCTATGCTTGAGTTGATCAAAACTTAATTGTTCGATAGGTGTCCACACTATGGCAACCTGCTTTTTAAGTAGATTTGTGAGGGGTGTTGCAAGTAAGGCATAGTCCTTAACGAAGATCCTGTACCAACCTGCTAGTCCAAGAAAACTATGCACTTCTTTGACATTGGTTGGTGGAGGCCACTCTTGGACATCCTTAACCTTTGTAGGATCTATAAAGATTCCTTCTTCTGACACAATAAACCCAAGATATTCGATCTATTTCTTGAGGAAGGCACACTTTTTCTTCTTAGCATAGAGCTTGTGTGTCCTCATGGTCTCAAGGACGATGCGAACTTGGGGTTCATGATCCTCCTCTTCCTTGGAAGAAACCAAGGTGTCATCAAAGAAGACAATTACAAAATCATTGAGAGATATGGTCTCAAAATGTTGTGCATTAGCCTATTAAATGTGGCAATCCAAAGGACATTACTATGAATTCAAAATGACCATATCTGGTATTGAATGCCATCTTAGGAATATTCTCATCCTTGACACAGATATGGTAGTATCCTGACCTCAAGTCAATTTTTGAGAAGATTTTTGCTCCATGCAATTGATCAAGTAGCTCGTCTATCCTTGGGATAGAATACTTATTTTTTATGGTTACTTGGTTCACAGGCCTCTATAATCGATGCAAAGGCGAAGTGTACCATCCTTCTTCTTCTGGAACAAGACTAGAGCCCCCTAAGGAGAATTGCTGGGGCATATGTACCCTTGGTCTAATAGTTTATTGAGTTATCCTTTTAACTCAATAGCTTCAAGAATGGACATCTTATAGGGCCTTTTTGCAATTGGTGCAACTCCTGGTATCAGATGCTTAATCTCATGATCCACTTTCCTAGGCGGTGGTAATTCTGTCAATTCTTTCGGGAATACATCCGTTTACTCATTTAACCATGACAATTCTTCATCGAAGTCCTCTATATATTCTGGATTGTTTAGCTTGATTAGGTAGACGGGTAATCATTTCTTTATTCCTTGAGCTATTCGTGTTGCCTTGCCTAGCTGGATCTTTGGTTTACCCGCTTCTCCTTGAGTTGTAACTAACTCACATTTAGGATTCTGAAAGGAAACTTGGCCCTTCCCACAATGGATGTGAGCCTTGTTGGAGACTAGCCAATCCATCCCGAGTAGGCACTCATGGACTCCTAGATTTATTACCTTGAACTTCACACATGTAGGTTCTTTTTCGAGTAGGAATTCCTCCTTAGCAGTTTGACTAGTGCAAGTTATTTCTCACCCATTTGCTAGTTTGACAAGCAAAGTAGGTGCATCTATAGTGTCTATTCCTAACCTTCTTGCATAAGCTAGTGAAATGAAGGAATGGCACTGTCAATCAAGGGTTTTAATTTCTTACCTTGGTAATCCAATGGAGTTTGGATCACTGAAAATGGGTGATTTGGCCCCTTTTTGTGGAGACCGCCATGAACTGATGCCCTCTCAATCTCAGCTTCCATGGATGGGTCTTTTCCTTCATTGATTTCCTTAATGCGAGTAGCCTTGGCTTGGCCACTGAATTTTCCTTCACGACAATCTTCGCCAAGTTTGGGACATTCTCTTTTGAAGTGCCCAGGTTTCTTGCAGTAAAAACATTACAAACTTTGGTCGTTTCTTTGAGCGGGGACAAAGTCACTAATTGTATTTGCCCTCGGATTCTTCCATTGGCCTTGACTCTGTCTTTGCACCCTTTTAAAATGAACCTTCATCATCCCTAGATTATGGTCTTTGTGAGACCAGGGTCTATTATTCCTAGATTTTATTGGACCTCTTGGGAAATGGATCTCGCTCTTATCAATGCATCTTGTAAGTCCGAAGGACGCATTGATTCCAATCGAGGGTTCATTGGCGGATTCAGTCCATCACAAAACTTAGAGACTTGTTAGGAAATACTCATTGTCGGGGTGTATTTTAACAAGGAAACAAATTTTTAGTAGTACGCCTCCAGAGAGAAGCCTAGCTATTTCAACTTAAAGAACTCGTTCATCTTCTGAGTTCTATATGCAGATGGCGTGTACCCTCCCCTCCTGTACTACTTCTTTTAGCTTAACCCAAGTTATTGGGTTTTCTGTGATTGCTTGATCTTTACACCACTGCTTCCACCAGAGCCTAGCTTCACTAGTGAGTTTGAGCTTGGCAATCATAGCCTGGTTTGGAGGTGTTGTTCCTGCTGCACTAAAGTAATCCTCCATGGATTCAATCCATAATTTGGCATTGACTTCGATAGTCTTCCCTTTCCAAACAAATTCCGGTGGTTTGATTTGTTTGAGAAGAAACTTCTTCTCTTATGCCTCTTCCAAGCTTAGTGTGGAAACAAGATTCTGATTCTACGTTTGGGGTTGTATATGGTTTCAATTTAAACTTTCGCGTTAAGATTGCATTTACACATCTCTTCATAAATTATCTCAATGCGCATATTATTTTTCATCAATATTGTGCAACAAGACAGATAATCTTAAAATTCTCATTTATCCATAAAGAACTATGAGCCTCAAGTACAATTATTCGGGGACAGATAGAGATAAGTTGGGATGATTTTTCTTTCAAGGGACACATCAATGCCAGGTTAATAATTCCTTATTGGATTTAGCTACGGGAATAGAATAGTAATACCGGTTTGGGAAATGGATTCTCAGGAAGTGGTAAGTCATGGGAAGATCAGAAAATCCCATTTTTGATAGCCATGATGCTCGTTTTGCCCCATTACTTTAATTCTATCTGATGGCAAGACTTTGACCACCTTCTCATAGATGTAGCGAGTTTGTTCTACCTGCCAGTGTTCGATTTGTAGGATTGAGTTCACATGCCTCTCATGGAAGATGAATAACTTGACAATCTTCAAGTCCTCCAACCATTTTAGCTTCTTTAGATTGTTTTGAAGATGGGAAAACCAGTTGGCATCTATGTAGCAGTAATGTGCACTCCAAGTCCAACGCCTTTCCACACCTAGCAATGAAGGGTTGTAGAGGTGATCCAGGATCCCCATCATGTTGCTTGTGATAACTTGAAGAATTCATAGCAATCTTGAACATGAAATGAAATATGAGGAACTTGCTCCATGCCTCGTGGGTCTGGAAGCAACAAAAATCCAGAAGTGAGTAAAAGAAAAAAATGTTTTCTAGTGAAAACATCACTCCACTCTTCTTGATTTATTCTTACCTTGATTATTGTATTCATTGGTTTGCTCTGATAATAACTGTAACGTGCTCGGGTTGCGACATGTTTTAATAGTCCCTAATCTAAAAGACACTGCCTAGCATTCCCACGGAATGTCACAGGGTTTGTTGGATAGCAGAACCCGAGTCAACTCCGCAACAAAGCATGTTGGTCAACCCTGTTAGGATGACCTAAATATTCTGGGTTTCTAATGGTCAAGTCATGCTATAGCCTTCTAGTGTCAGTCTTCAGATGGGGCCTTTAGATGATCTACTTTGTGTAGAGCATCTAAACCGAGGCAGACTCATATGGCACTTGGTTCAAAGAGAATGGAAAACAAGAGGGATGCATCGCTCGACCTCTCTACCCATATTGTAAAGTTCCATTCCGGTCCCCTAAAATGATATGAGCAAGTGTTCTATCATCCTACATTAACTACGGTCAATATATCATCGTGGTTTGAATGTCCAGCTCGCTGGGACCACCCTACCGTAGGACGAGCCCAGTCGGGGTTCTGTCCCACCTGCTTCCTTTGATAGCTTTAGTTTTCTACTTACCTAATGGCACATTTGTGGACACACATTCAAGCAGCCTCCTTAATTAACCTGTTAGTCACATGTTCCTTTACGTAATTTATGCACTGACATGAAAATAGTTTAGGAAAATTTCTTGAAAAGTAAACTCCATATTAAAATTCCAACTGAGATATAAATCATGTCCATAGGACCATTCTTGCAATCTGTAAGGATGTGTATTATTATCCTCCAATTTTTCGCCCTTGCACTAGTAACAGTGCCTTGAGAATCCATCTTCAGTCACGTAGACCGTTTGAGTAGAACTTGGAGGCAAGGAATTTACAACCAGAACCCCCCGTGGCATCCAAGCATCCTCCTACGATCAAACTAATCCATGGAGAGACCTCTCGTGACAGGTTTGGTCTACATTCACATCATGGTTATTCCGAAACCCCTTGGAAAGGGTTGGCAACTAGTTGAGGATGGCTTGGGGTGCCCTCTAGGAATTTAACCTAATTCATTATACAAGATTCCTATGAGAGCTTTGGTCTAATAACCCTTTCACAAACAGTGCTTCTGAAATTTAGAAGCACAAATACTAATGTGGGCTAGTGCCCAAAACACCTGCTAAAGGTGGAGTTCTTTTTTGAATGCTTAGCATTCAACCATCATATTTTTTTCTTTCCTTGGTGAAACTGGCCATGATGCATTTGCATCAAATCCTTGGTGTTATCATCCATATCTCTTACGTGCTAGAGGTGTTCTAGGTATGAGACCTCTTACTCCTGATTAAGTAATCTACGCTTCATCCCTTGATTATCTTTGCAATAGGAATTGCAAGTAGGTGCTACCATCCACATTATTATCCCCACGAAACCCTACCCAATCCTCTAGGATTAGAGTTTTCACATACATCGAATTAAGTCATCCTAGATCACTCTAGGCTCTATTTAGTGTCCCTCCTATTCTCATTATCTCGCTCCATTGATTCCCTTGTAGAAATAATTGTCAACTACCTTATGTATGATAAGATTAACTCTTCCATAGTTTGGATGACCATCTCTATCATGGGGTATTATTTTTCCACAATAGCAAACCCTAGTTCACTATGGATAGTTTTATGTTTGTGATTAATTATGCTCTTGCCAATGGGTGTAGAAAGAGAAATCAGTGGTCTCATGGGTCAGTCCGGTTTTTCCATTGTCACGATAGTTGGGTCACAAATTTCGCTCTACGGTTTACCTATTGATCGAGAATCCTTGGGATAACCTAAGTGAGTTGACCTTCTTACTTGGATGATTTTAAATAGTCTAATTATCTACATCATTATCTCAAGTAGATCAGAGCTTGTATGCCTTTTAAGTATTCATTATTGTAGATACATTTTTTAATGATTCAGTGAACGCAAGTATCCTAATTCTTGCACATTGCAATCATTGGGTGTAAACATATTTTTGTGAAAAAAGAGAAACACTTTTATCTCCTTTAATTCCTTCCTCTCTGCAAGTGAAGTGGAAATTGAATACACTACCTATGCAAGCAAAGAAGAACTTAGCTCTTTGCACATGCAGTGAAGAAAGAATTTACTACTTTTCATGGATGCATTTATTTCTTGCAAAAAATACGGATGCAAATATTTCTTTATTAACTAAGATACTTAGGATCCTGTCTTGCAATCATATGACACAATTTTTCTAGATACAAGTCTCCTTCATGATATCTTTGATGTAAAACGTCAATCCCTGACAGTTTGTCTCATTTCTCTATGCACTTGAGTGCAAGCATCTATCAATTCCTTTTATATCTCTTGCATGCCAATGCTAGCGCATAAAATTTAATGCTCCAAGAACAAAAACCAATACAAAATCCCCTAATTTCTGTGTGCACCAATACGAAGTATATTTTGCAAATTGTTACATTCTATAACATACTTTTAGTGCAATAAAATCCATAATTTTTGCTAAGGTGAATATAAGTAAAACCTCCAGCATGATTTTTAATGCAACATAATTGGTGGCTTATTATCATGACTTTTAGCATGAATAATTTTTTCCTACTTAACGTAATTGATCTTCATTTATTGTTCCTTTGGAGCCCCAAGAGGAACACCAAGGAAAATGGCTTTGTATTGTAAGAAAATCTATCTTGTAACATCACCAAGCTTTTATTTCATTCTTTAACACAATATTAGTGAGTTTTGGAATCTCCCAATTCCCATTTTTTGAATACTAAAAGGTGGCACCTGAATAACATGCCCATAAGTTTCTCAAAATCATATGATATGACCTATCATTGGAAAGTGCTTGAAAAATGGAATCTATTGAGCTATAGAGCACTGAATTTGGAGTTATAGTGTTCAAGTTATGAAAAATCCAAAAATTTGACCATGTGTCCCAAACTTATGGGAAATTTCCATATTCCCCAATATGGTGTTCTTTTGAGAACCACAACAAGGAAAAGAACAAATCTTCACGTAGAATCATAGTAGATATCTCCCACGGATTTAATAGAATCAACCATAATCTTCAACATCTTCACAGAATCCATCAATAGAACAAGAAACACAAAAGAATACACCATTTTTTAATGAAAATAATCACATAGTAGTTCTCTCTCTCTATCTCTCATAGAAGGATACATTGTTTTGATAGAATTGGCTATCTCTAACTCTCTCTTTCTCTCTCAATCAATAGTACATCATCTCCTCACTACAATGCTCAATAATCACTCATAATAATCCTTCTTAGGTTGTGGATGCACCTCCCAAGAGGTATGGGAGGTATAAAAGGGCACCAGAGCCACTACAATGTCTCTTCATAGCTCACTACTATCACTTCACTTCAGTCTTCTCTTGAGTCTTCAACAGCTGCTTCTTCCATTTGTTTTAGCTCTTTTGAACTTAGATTCATCCTTTCCAAAAGTTAGAAATTTTTTCCAAAGTAACATATACATTCCATAGAACACTTATAAAAGATCTACAGAGGATTTATAGAATAGAAACAGAGCAAGCACAAAAGCTCTACATAAGGTCTACAGAGAGTCACAGAAGGTCATCAGAGAACATCAGAACCTCATAACTCATACTAAAACCATCCCAAACTATCGAAAACAACTCAATAAGCTTTCAAAATATTTCAACCTTCATCAATCATCAACCCATACTTCATATAGAAGAAAAACAGAACAAAACAAAACCTAAATAGAAGGTATCAGAACCAATCAAAACCTCAACAAAACCTATCAGAACATCATAGAGTTTCATATTTCTACTGAGAATCATCATGAGCTTCCAAAAAATAATCAATATCAACCAAAACACTCTCAAACACTTTCAAAACAACCAATCATCACTCAAAATCCATCAAAAATCAACCATTCATGCCTCAAAAACAACAAAAATCAACCAAAAAATCTAGTCATTTCAGCATTCAACATATCCCCACACTTAGAAATGAAGCTTCCTCGTGACCTAAGGAAAAGAAGAATATAAGTTCAATAAAGAGATCAATTCAATCTTATGTCTTCAATAGCACTTTCGAAAAGCATCCAATCACGACCCCAACAAGTAATCTATATATCTGATAAGACTACAACGAAAGGAAAACACCCTTATGGATATTATTTTCATGTTTTTAAAAAAAACTGTTAGCAACACAAAGTCATAAAGGGTATAAGATTTTTCTTTAAATCAACATCATCTTCTACTAGCTTTTAATCCAATATCGTCTTCATCAATCCAACTTCAACTTCAGCTCCATTCAACAAAAACAAACAAGATACACATACCACAACTCATACCGCGTAGACAAACAATATCTGAATGGCACCTCTTTAAAAAAAGAAAAAGATAGAGAGATGTATTCTGATCAAGCTTCAAAGTTACAAAGGATAATGGATTAATGAAGATGATCCCTTTTAAAGGATTGATGACTTTTAAACCTTTCTAGGGATAAAGATTCATCTAGAAAGGTTTTTGGAGGATTTTGCAAGAATTGTAAACAACACATTCTCTCCAGTATGATAAAAAATCTGCTTAGTAAGCACAGAGCATGAAAATAAAGCACATCCAGCTGATGGGTATCCACATTGATATTGACATCCAAACATAACTTTGGCACTTGCTTTTGATCACCATGAGAGTGACAGTGCATAAAGGCTAGATACCATGAAAAATGAACAGTTAGTCTCACTGATGGATCCAAATATTGAGAATGAAGCTGAGAAAAACATAAATAGTTGTGAAAGGCTTGATTTGCATATTCCATTCTCTTGAAATCCCCAGCCAGTTAATTTGGGGTCGCATCAAAGAATCTCCAGTACTCCAGCTTCTTCTCAGAATTGTCTGATCAAAACCTTCACATTCTGTAACTAACTGAGGGGGAGTTTGAATAAAAGATGAAAGAGATGGGAATGGAATAAGGGATAAGGGATGAAGAGAGGGATAAGTGAAATCGTAAAAAGAAGAGTAAGATAAGGTAGGAGAGTCTGGCAATTTAGCAGTATTAGAAAGGAAGGGAGTAAGGAAATGTGGTGGGAATGTGGACAAGAAATGAAAAGATGGGGGAGGACAAGGAAGAAGGGGAGAAAATACCCGATCAATGATGAAAGGACATTGTGTAAAAATAGGAATATGGGCTGCGTCTTTAGGTTGAAATAAAAGGGGTAAAATGACATGTGGGGTATTCTGGAAAAGAGACAGATAAGCGTCATACCTATGAGCCATTTGTTGATAGCAAGTCAAGGATGGAACTGATGGTCCTAAGGCAGAACGTCTAGTATAGGCCTCAAAAAATAAAGGATCAAAAGGAGGTTTCTTAGAAAGATAGGATAACATATCCACCCTTAGTTAGTTGACATTTTGCACATGAGACAAAGCCTTTAACTGTCTTTGATTTAAGATCACAGAATCCAGCATAGGATGCCAAGAATCCTCTGGACAATTAGCTACTTTAGAAGAATACTTTTGAAACATTTCATCAATCTTAAGCTCCAACTGGTATACATAGAGTACTACTTGCAAAACTACATCTCCAACATACCAAGAGGTATTCATCATTTGGAATTAACAAGTCACCTCTAAGGTACATATAGGACATCAACATTGAATCTGGGACTATTGAATCCTCAAACAACATCTTGACCACTTCAAACAACAGATATGTAGACCAGGTTCCACTCCAGCCATCCTCTGGAGGAGATAAATCCATGGTTGAAAGTTTAACATAAAATGCCAACTTCTGTTGTTGATAATGAACATAGAAAGAGTGGGCGGGAGGAATAAACTCCATAAACTGCTCAAAAGTAGTCCATAAGATATCAATTCTAGACTATAATCTCTTAACCTTGTCTTGGGATAAAGGACATAAAGTGTCATTCTATTGAAGAGCAGCCAAGTCCTGCTGAGACATAGAAGTGTTAGAATATCAAGCTCATACTATTCTCCTGTTAGTATGTATAACCGACATTAACCTAGTCCAGCTGTATCAGCAAGTGTGGGACATTAAATAAGTCGGTGGTCTTAAACCCAGTGTGAATGGTCCTACGGACCTTAGTACTATTGTATACACTTACTCTATGTGTGTGGTTATGAGATAATGAATGAATGAAAGAAGGTGAGAGCATGCTTACACTTCACTCTGTCTCTGCCTCTCTCAATATCAACATGGTATGAGAGCCTCATCCATGAGGCTGTGGGAGAATGGGCATGACCACTTGCTGTGCAGAGGAAATGAAGTTAGAAATGAAGAAGGAGCTGGACACCTGCAGATGAAGCCATAGCCAAATGGAAGATATGTATCAATGTCTATATGCATATACGATTGATAGGAGGTCATCAAGGCTTGAAGGAAGGGTTGAAGAGATTGATTTGAATCATGTTATGGAGTAGATTATGAACAACATTGGAAGCAACAAAGAGAGGAAACATATCTGAAAATCAACGCCTGTAAAACAGCGTGAACAGTCTGAAAATCTGCTCTTGTTTTTTATGGTCAAAGTGATGAAGCATTCACCTATATGCTTGGCATCAATGGTGGCATTTCACTTGGTGGTTGAAGTACAGTGAGCACTGATTAGTGCTTGGCATCTTCCATACCAGAAGTAGCAGTAAAAAAACATGAGTATATTCAGCGTGCAGGCCACATGACTCCCAAGAAAATGCGCCTGAAATATGGACAAATTGGTAGCACCATAGCTCCTCAAGATAATACACAAAGGGCATGCTGGTTGAAGGCTATTGAGACTATGCAATAAGTTCAGTGTTATGGGCAACATTAGCAGCCCCATGTTCAGCCTGCATATAGACATGGACTGTATGTAAGTTTGAGCCAGATCTGGAATATACTGGCAGACAGTTCTTGTCATTAAATAGTAGAGTTGGCATACACAAACTTCATGGGATGCCTTACATTCATCATGGCTAGAATGAAATGCCTTTGAAGAGCTAAACTCTCAGATTTGTAGAGACTTAACTGGCTGAAAATAGTTTTTAATCTTTTGACAGTTTGCATTTCGAAGTTGAAAGCCTATGCTTACTTGGTCACAGTAAATGCTAGGTGGGTCTTCGTAAATGCAAAGTACTTGTGAAGTATCGAGAGCATTGAATGCTCAAATCTGGACTGATCTGAAGCTAAATAAAAACTGTCATTGACTAGCTGCAATCTGTATGCAGTCTGCTTGATCACTATCACTAATGTGTGTACTAGCAATGATGCTCTATGGTCATGTTTCGACTCCCAAATGTTGTTATACATGTCTTGAGTAATTAGAGACTACTTGGAGCAGGAAATACCCTTGTTTTGCAAGTAAAGTTCATGCTAGAAATTCTAGACTGAAGTCTGTCTAGTGTAGTTGAGACACATGTATGTACTTATAGTGTCATCTGAAGACAACTATATGCAATGTCATTTAACCCGGATGGAATGACAAATGCTTAGATAGGTTTGGCACTACTCTGAACTAAAATTTACTACAGTTGCAGAAATTTACTGACATTAATTCTTGCAATCAATGAAATGCTATTATCACTGCTATTTGGAATCCGACATGCATGATGACAAAGAATTTCATGGTGAAATTTGCAAACTGAAGTCTATCAATGAATGTTAAGGCATATGTATATGTAGTGAATGTAGTCAATGACATCCACATGTATTGTGAGTGTTCATAGATGTATGAACTGATGTATGGACAGCTTGACATGCTAAAAAGCTGAAAATTCACTGCTGTTGCAGAGTTTTTTTTTTTACTCTCATGTCTCTTGGACTGAACTGTCATGAATCCGATACGTTATGGGCATGATATATGAGTGGATATATGAACATACAGATTGCAGATCTGATCACTGTTAGTAGTCTAAACAGAGGTGCATAGTTCATTGACTGCAGGTTCAACAAGAACTTTGGTCAGTAAATAGAAGTTGGCTTGCAGGAAGTCAGGCAACATCATGGCAAATGTAGATAGAACAGATAACATAACCCAGATTGTGGGGAAAAAGCTTGATAGTAACAATTATGCCATATGGAAGTTCCGCATGGAGAACTTCCTAATAGGGAAAGGCTACTGGGAGTTGGTGACTAGAGTGGAAGCTGAACCTGAGCTCCTCGATTGACCTACGACTGATTAGAGACAATTACATCGAGCTTGACAGAAAGAGCTTGTAGAGTCTTGCACTGGCTCTCTTTATGTATCTCAGATGCCATGGTAATGCAGATAATGAACTGCAACTCTCGTAAGAAGGCATGGGACATTTTGGTCAAGTACTATGGCACAACCACTAGTGCCAGGAAGATACAGTTGAAGCAAAAGTTCAACAACATGGAGAGAAAGAGCAGATCTATACAGGATTATGTCACGGAGGTTAAGACTATTGAGGATCAGCTGGCATCTGTTGGCTCACAGGTTGAAGATGAAGACATGGTTGCTATGACCTTGAATGGCTTGGGGCTTGAGTATAAGTCTTTTGACACTTCTGTGTTTGTGTGGGCTGAAATGCTTAATTTCAATGAGTTGGTTGCATTGCTTATCCATGAAGAGGTTAAGCTTGGCTTGGTTGCAGGATCTAGCAGTTCTTAAAACAAGGATGCAATTTTCTATTCCAATCAACACGGTCGTGGAAACCATGGTAACTGCTATGAATCTGGCAAAGGAGGCTAGCAAAATGCATCCTATGGCAATAACAACTAGCAGGTATCGAATGCAAGAGGTGGTGGAAACTTTAGAGGCAGGGGGAGATCTAGCCCTAGAGGTAGAGGCTCCTGGCAACAGCAGCATCTATCTGACAATCCAAACAAGGATAAGGATTGTCATTATTGCGGGAAGTATGGGCATATTGCCAAGGATTGCTAGAAAAAGCAGGGAAATCAGAAAGGCAAACAACATGGACATTTTGCTACATCTAGTCATGCAGATGATACTTCAGGGGATAGATTGTTTGCCATGCCGTATGTAAAAGACAGAGTTGCTGAAAAATCCACTGATGATGCAGTTCGGTATATTGATTCAGGGGAATCAAACCACATGACTCCTCACAGTGATTGGTTTATTGATATGGTGGTTGAAAAACATGGCTATGTCTGTACAGGTGATGACACGCAGCATAGCATTGAACATAAAGGCAAAGTGCCTCTTGTGGTTCATGATGGCAGAAAGAAAAATTTACATGATTTATTGCATGTTCCATTGATTACGAAGAACTTACTGTCTGTTGGTCAGATGACGGAGCAGAACTTGCAGGTTAGATTCAAGAAGCATGGCTGCTTTATTGAAGAGTTTGGCAATGGAAGCAAATTCATAGCTCGCGGTCACAGGAATGGCAAAATGTTTACTCTTGATGCTACATTGCCAGAGCTAAATTCAACTATGTTTGCTCATGGTTCTGGCACTATCAAAGATTTGGAAATTTGGCACAAGAGAGTCGGGCATGTAAATTTGCAAAGGCTACAAATTATGCAGAAAAAATAGCTTGTTACAGGTCTACCCAAGCTCCAATATTCAGATATTGGTCATGTATGCGATTCTGGCCAGTTTGGTAAGCAGTCAAGGTTGCCATTTGTCAAGCATGTAAGGCAGAGTACATGTCCATTGCAGTTAGTGCACTCTAATTTTTGGGGGCTAGCCCATAATGTATCCATGGGAGGCTCGAAGTATTATGTGACATTCATTGATGATTACAGTCGCTATACTTGGGTTTACATTCTGAAGACAAAGGATGAGGTGTTTGCTATTTTTTAATAGTTTAAAAAGTAGGTTGAAAAGGAATTTGACTGCTATATCTCTTGCTTGAGATCAGATAGCGGTGGGGAGTATGCGTCAAATGAGTTTGACAACTTTCAGGCTGAAAATGGCATACGTAGGCAACTTACCTGCAGCTACACTCCTCAGCAGAATGGGATAACTAAAAGAAAGAACATGGTATTGATGGAAGTTGCTTGTGCCATGATGAATGAGAAGAAGATGCCACTCTATTATTGGGCTGAGGCTGTTATGACAGCCATGTATATCTTGAATCAAACTCCCACTGCAAGTATTCATGAGATGATACCGTTTGAGAAGCTGTATGGCTATAAGCCAGATGTAAGTCACATGAAAGTCTTTGGCTATCTTGCTTATGTGCATATTCCAGATGAAAAAAGGAAGAAGCTGGATCCAAAAGCACATAAGTGTGTTTTCATTGGATATTCGTAGGAGAAGAAAGCATACAAATGCTATGATTCCTCTACCAAGGAAACCTTGGTGAGCAGGGATGTTATTTTTGATGAGATGGGTTCTTGGTATGTATCATCGACTACATTGCCATTGGATATGCCTTCCATTCATGTATCTACAGTTGATATCCAGTAGAGCACTGCTATGACAAGCCCTAGTAGTCAGACAATATCTCCATGGACAGGGAGATTGAGGAGCTCACCGTCCACTGACACCAATATGTTAGTGAGGGGGAGATATGATATCATGGATAGCAATGGAAAAGAGAAAGTTACTGAGGATGTATCTGGGATGATGACACCTGGTAGAATGACTTTTGGATATGAGTCTGTTGACACTTTAGACAGTGAACTTGGTATTCCGACTATTTATATGCCTGGCGCAAGGCAAAGCAGGTACATTTCGCCTCATGAGAGAGGGAAATCGAGCAGTGCACCATAGCTTAGACGCTCACAGAGGGTCAGATACCCTGTTGACAGGTTGACATTTAGTGGCTACACTGCAAAGCATTATGTTTACATGACAAAAGTGATGGAGATCAAAGAACTAGGTACATATGCTGAAGCAGTGGAAGATGAGAATTGGTGGGCAACCATGGATGAAGAAATGAATGCCTTGGCTGAAAATAAGACATGGGATCTTGTGCCACTTCCTGAAGGAAAAAAGACCATTGGCTGCAAATGGGTCTACAAAATCAAATGCAAGTCAGATGGCAGTGTGGAAAGGTACAAAGCCAGGCTGGTTGCTAAGGGGTACGCCCAATAGTATGGACTTGATTATGAGAAAACATTCAGCCCTGTTGCCAAGATGGCAACCATACGCACTGTGATTGCTTTGGCTACTGCTAAAGGCTGGAAATTACAGCAGATGGACATTAAGAATGCATTTCTTAATGGTGACTTAGCAGAGGATGCCTATATGGTTCAGCCAAAAGGGTATGTTCACCCTGATTTTCAGCGTTATGTATGCAAGCTGAAAAAGGCACTGTACAGGCTGAAGTAGGCTCCGAGAGCTTGGCATGCTAGGATCAGTAACTACTTCTAGAGGTTGGGATTAACTATTGGTAGGGCTGATCACAGCCTGCTTACAAAGAAGACTGAACTTAGTAGTGCAGGTCATATATGTTGATGATTTGATAATCATTGGTGATGATGACTTGGGCATACAGCATGTAATGAAGATGCTGAAATCTGAATTTGACATGAAAGATCTAGGTGAATTGAAGTACTTTTTGGATATTGAGGTAATCAAGGTTGAAAATGGTTTATGGCTAATTTAGAAACATTATGCCATGGAAATGCTGAAAAAGTGTGGCATGGCTGAATGCAAACCATTGGATACACCCCTTGATCAGAATGTCAAGTTGGACATTAGCACTGGAGCTGAAATTCAGGATGTGACTATGTACAGGTAGATGGTTGGAAGTCTGATCTATTTGACCATCAGTAGGCCAGATTTGAGTAATGCAGTTGGGCTCATAAGTCAACTTATGTAGAAGCCCAGGAAGCCACACTTGGATGCTGTTAGGCAGATTGTGAGATATGTTAAGTCCACTGTAGATTATGGGTTGTTCTATATGAGAGATAAGCCCTTGAAACTGGTTGGATACATAGATGCAGATTGGGCAGGATGCTCATATGATCGCAGATCTACGAGTGGTTATGCTTTTGGCTTTGGAAGTGGCATGATCAACTGGAGCAGCAAGAAGCAACAGTTGCATTGTCTAGTACTCAGGTAGAGTACAGGGGTGCTGCATTGGCAACATGCGAGATTTCATGGCTGCTCAAGCTTATGGCTGATTTGGATATCCAGGTGAATGCTCCACTGACCTTATTATGTGACAACCTCAGCAGTGTACTCCTGGCAATGAATCTAGTATACCATGCCAGGACAAAATACATAGAGGTACACTACCATTTTATCAGAGAGATGGTTCTTGTAGGGAGAGTAGATCTTATGCATGTGAAGATTGATGAGCAGGTTGCAGATATCTTTACCAAGTCTTTGGGTAAAGATAAGTTTAGTAGTTTTAGACAGCTACTTGGAGCTCATCAGATGATTTGAGCTTGAGGGGGAGTGTTAGAATATCAAGCTCATAGTATTCTCATGTTAGTTTGTATAACCGACATTAACCTAGTCCAGCTGTATCAGCAAGTGTGGGAATTTCGTGGTCTTAAACCCAGTGTGAATGGTCCTACAGACCTTAGTACTGTTGTATACACTTACTCTATGTGTGTGGTTATGAGATAATGAATGAGTGAAAGAAGGTGAGAGCATGCTTGCTCTTCACTCTATCTCTGCCTCTCTCAATATCAACAAGAAGGAATCATAGGAACACTGGGACTTGGAGGAATGGATCGTGACTGTGCCAGTTGGTCCTTCAACTATTTAATATGGGAGGCTTGGGATTCCATTGTATTGTGCGCAATCTGCAAGTCTCAGTTTCGTATCCAGAAGAGTATTAAAGTCTTGAGCTTCCTTGGGCATTTTCTCTTTCTCTTTAAAAACCCTAGTGACCGAGCTTTTGCTAACTGATTTTTCAAAGAAGATATGTCTTCTCTTTGGGTCTCAATCATTTTGGTTTGCTGCTTTATCTGCTTAAACAAATCTGAAAGAATGTCTTTGGCAGAGGCTAGCTCTATTGCCGTATTCATCTGGTCTTTGGATTGCATCAATTCTGCATAAAAAGAAGAATATAATCGTTGAGCACAAGCTATCATTGAGAGTTCAATAGAACTCTAGATGCCTTTGCAAAGGAAAGGAATGGCATCCCCTGCCATTAAGTAGTTCAACGAAGGAACTGATATATCCAAAGAATCCTCTCAATGTGCCCTGAATAAATTGTTGCATGTGAGGTAGGCAGGGAGTTCACTTCCAAAGGTAGCAGGAACTGACACTAAAGGAATGATTGGTGGAATTGTATTTGCTACACACTTCAAGCGCTTCTGCTGAATGACTAGTGGAGAAGGGGAATCAGTATCCTCTATGTCAATGGGTTTTGAATATTCTGAAGGTGGAAGGGGAGGAACTAGATCAGATGGAGGAGGTAAAACATCCTTCTTAAGGACTAAATATTTCAAAAAAGAATATAAATATGAACCAAAGGTTACATTGGTAACATTCCCTCTAGTCACCTTGACAAAATGCTGGTCTATCTTCGTAAGAAGGTAAGTGCTCCAGTCAATGGCAATCCCTTTTAAAACCATCTTGGAAGCTATGAAGAGCTCCTTGGACAAGTAGTGAGATGGTTTCTTGGAACGCATGAACCTGTCATGAAGGAATTGGAAGACTAGCTTCCAAAGAGGATCAGTGAGATCATTGAGAAAGACACTCCTGAAGTGTTAATCACCTTCTTGACATCGAGGATGTCTTTAGTCTACTTCTACAGCTTGATGATATCTTCATTGGAGAATAACTGACTGATTGTCACAAAGGGTTCCCCCTTGTAAGGGAGGGACAAAGCCTTCCCTAACCCTCAAGGTGTTAGGACCATGGAAGTACCATGAACCAAGCCCGATTTCTTACTGTATGACGCAAGAAACTCATCATAAAGGGCTAGATCGTCTGGAATCAGAGGGAATGGAGCAGCCACAAAAGATGCAAGGCCAGCTTTCGCAATAGGCTCAAAATTCAGTAGTAGGGAAGAATAGTGCCGACTGATCAATGGGACGTATTGAGTAAGAGGAGTCATACGAGGTACCATTCAGATAGTAAACACACAACACAACTCACAAACAAAACAGATGCCTGCAAAACCAGTAGAAAAGATCAAAGATAAAATATCAACCAAGAGTTTTGAAACGAGACTCGACCGACTATCCCCAAGCAAGGCACATCCTAGAAAAAATTCGACATGACCTCTAGACATATGCGACCAATAGCTTCATGCTATGCAACAGACATGCACCCGAGACCCCGTACCAGGCAGATAAAATGAAAAATAAATTCAGATTGTACCCTTAATCATATAAATCAACCAAATCAATAACCACACACATCATAACCAGAACACCATTGATCGTCGGTTGACAAGAAAAGACCATGCTGAAGACTACACGTGCCCATCCCGCAAAGCATATTCATTTGAAAAGGGGAATAAGAAAGTGCAGTGAGGGAATGATTTTAGTGAAGGGTTTATTTTAATAAATTATTAAAAATGGGTGAAATTTTATTAGGTTGTAAACCTTAATAAGAAAACGACGGTTCATTTTTGAATTGTTAATTACAATTTATTATGGTGGAACGGTGCTTTTAACAAATCTCGGACTTCGATACCCATAATGGGTCTCTAAATGTAGATCCATTAATTAATAATTTAATGTGTCTGAAGCGCTCTTCTTTTTCAGTGCGTGCATTTTTGTGACGGCTAGTTCATTTTATTTAAAATTAAGGTGCCTCTGAAACGCATGTAGTGTGTGCAAAGTAAACGACTGGTTGAGTTTTATTTAATTAAAAAGAATGTGTGTTGAGCGCGGATGTGCATACCATGGTGATGATTAGGGTTCATTTTAGAAATTAACAAGTGAAATTTGGGGTAGTGGAAAAAAATAAACGAAAAGGGGAAAAGAAGTGCCTGAGAGAGAGAGAGAGAGAGAGAGAGAGAGAGAGAGAGAGAGAGAGAGAGAGAGAGAGAGAGAGAGAGAGAGAGAGAGAGAGAGAGAGAGAGAGAGAGAGAGAGAGAGAGAGAGAGAGAGAGAGAGAGAGTGTGTGTGTGTGTGTGTGTGTGTGTGCAAAGATACTGAATGCGCATGTATTAGTCCCACAATGCAAATGAATCTCAAAAGAGAAAAGCCAACAACTGAAAAAGATTTAAACATGGTAAGATTCGAAAAAACCAAATCAACACCTCATTTAAAAAATAAATTTAAAAAACATGTGGTGGTTGGTTAAATTTTTGGCAAGACAATACTAGATTTTTTTCAACAATTTTCCTTTTATGTTGGGCATTTAATATGTTTTTTTTCAAGAATTTGCCCCAAAATAAGAAGTGTGACCATTTTGTAAAACATGCTTAGCTTTGAAAAAAAAGTAGAATTAAAGCAAAAGGTGGATGGAAATTTTTTTATTTTTTAAACCAATTTTTAATGGATTTGAAAGTTTTTGAATTTTTTGCAATTTATTTGTGGAATTTTAGCTATGAAAAAGAGTTTAAATAAGTGTTTATTTGGTTAAATGAATTTTCAACTATTTTTGGAAAAATTTTATGACTTTTTAAAATTTGTTATTAAAATTTGTTGATTTTTATGTGCTTTTTAAAAAGGGTTTTTTTACAAAATTTTAATGAAAATTTGGATATCCGACTGCGTGTGAACATTAGGTTTAAATGGATGGGCACGCACCACCGCACGAACAAATCCAAACACGCATCCTTGTGCATGAACATGTGTACAAGGAACTCCCGAACATGACATGATGACTCCTGCACGCGCATAACCTCCCGAACACCCTTAACTGCGTGTAGGGTATAGCCCAAGGACAGGATGGGAGTGGGTGAGGGGGGAGAGTGGGAAAGGGGGATAGGGAAAAGAGGAGGGTTCGGCATGGTGTATGTAATATTTCCACAACAAAATATTATGATCCTAGGTCCATGTAAAAACAATTTGAAGTAATCTTCCACAACAAAAAAAAACTTGGGGCTAAGTGCTCCATCTTCGTGCACTAACAAACACTAGCCCGCGTTGTGCATAGGGGACCGTGGCTCAAAAACGTAACCCACTGCAGGAACTCCCTTTCAAGGGACAAAAAATAATAATGAATTAATTACAAATTTTTTTAAACTCCCTCCCCCTTCACCCGTTGCATGGCGGGGAGAGGGAGTATGTGTTGGAGTGTGGAGGGGCATGGGGAGGAGGGCATGCAACTTGCCACTTGTGTGGCCACCCCCCCCCCCACCCCACCCCATATAAACCGCCTCCCAAGCTTGGGAGGGGCATCGTGGTGCTGCCCGCCGTGAGGAGCTCCCCGCCGTCGTCCGACTGCTGCCACTGCTGTCTACGCCATGTCACCTGGCTACTGTCGCCCCCATCATCATCATCACCATCATCATCATCGCCATCATCATCATCATCTTCTTCTTCTTCTTCTTCCTCATCGTCATCTTCACCATCATCATCTCCACCAACACACGTCATCTCCCTGTTTATCCAGAAGAATGAGAAGCTTCTATTGAAGCTTCTCTAGGCCAAGTTCACCCGTGCTACCCGGTTTTTATTAGACCGTGTTTTGCAAGGCCCGTTTCTTGTGCAGGGAAGGAAATCTCGGGTAGTAGTGATTTCATAACGCGTAAGAGAGCCAAGGGAGAGTTCGCGGAGTCGAAGTTTACTTCGTCAATGGTTCTTAAGCAAAAGTCAAGAGGAGCGCATGCAGGGGCTTCCACCCAAAGTATGAGAGTGGACAACGCCCCGTTTTTGAATGCCCAGGTTCCGAATAATATTCCCGCATGGAAAGGATGCACAAAGCATGTTTTAATTCACATAGGAAACTTAAATGCATTGAAAAATTTGTACACTCGCTCGATTTCCAAAGTGTAGTTGCACGACAAGTACTTCCATTTGCTTGCACTTCCATGGTCAAGGGTAGTCGCACCGCGTCCTTGTGGCATCACGCAAAGGATAGGGCATATAAGACATAACACACTTATGCAATAACTTCCTAGTTGTGTCTCGTGTATAAGATAATCGTAGACGGTCATTAAATGATGTTTAAATAGTTGCAATGAAAGGAAAATATTTACAAACTTTGGCAATAAAGCATATATTATGCAATCCGCATGCAATGATAGATACATTTTAGGATGAGATAAGCGATAAAAGAAGGGTTAAATCAATGATGCATTCATTGGCATCCGGTCATGAAAGAATGATGCATCCATACCTAGAGTTCTTTTATCAAAGTTCAAAATTGGGAAAGGGTGCATCTTCATTAAAATACTAAAGCTTTGAATTCGATGCTTCAACGTAGGGTTTATAAGAATTAGCTCTTAATGTCAATCATTATAGTATAGGGTAAGGAAAAGAACAATCCTATAGTTGCATAAAGGAAAAAAGGTCTATGGTCTTGAAATTGCATGGAATGATACATCTCACTCATCTTACAGTTACTTACATCTTTTAGGGAAAGTACTTGCAAGTTTAGAAGAAAGTATTTGCATCTTTTAAGGGAAGATCATCTTTAATCATGGGTTGGTTAGATCAACTAGGTAATTCGCGTGTAATTGAGTAACTTACATGAAATTCATAAAGGTATGATTAGTTAGCATATGACAGACACCTCAATGTGCTAGGTAGGGTTAAGTTATGTTAAAATTATGCCTAGTATCACACTCAGGGTGCTGATTTAATATTTTTGATCTTAAAGGTCCTACCCACATTCTTGAATATGTTAGGATTATTTAATGTCGTGCAAGAATGATCAAGGATTCTCACCCTAAGGATCAGTTGACCAAATGCTAGAACTCCGCAAGGAGTTTAGGGACCCTAGGGCCAAAACGTATATTGGCCTAGTAGGGTTAGGGTTTTGGATTGGGTCAATAGGACTCCCAAGCCCTATATCTTGATCGAAGGTATTCTTGATCAAGGAATACCATGTGATGAGAGAAATAATCCCACAAGTTAGGTGCTGACACCTATCTCATGCAACAAGTTGTAACATCATATGCTCTTGCGTCTAAATCACAAAATAGAGACCCTACACCTTAGACCAAGTTTGGTGAGTTCTAATTGCAAGTTAAATTTCTTAGGAATTGAGTAGTCATCTTGCTTCAACACTCTTCCTTGAAGACTGATTTGTCAAGCCAGGGTAGTAATGAATTGCCAAGAAAGCAATTGACCAACCAAGTTAGGGTGATGAGGTTGCCCAGGATTTATTGACCTTAAAATAAGGAAACCTAAGGTAGTGACAATTTGGGTCAATAGGGTATAAACCCTAACCCAAGGAAAAAGAGTAAACAAGCAACTCAGCTTACGAAACCCTTGGGATCTTGTCAAGTCGCGAATGATCCAGGATCGAATGCTGGAGGTATTCGGGGAGAAGGAATCACACCTTAGCAGTTGGCCGTACGAACGACCACTAGAATGCTCATGATTGTATACTTAGGTGCACTGTTTGTACTTCTTTGGTGAAGGAACTAATTCAGGAAAAACAACTATTGCTTCAAGTTAAAAGCCTGGAGGGAGAGGCAGTATCAGTTACCTTCGACTATCTGCCTGACCCTATCCAAGGGGGTTAGCCGCGCCGGGTATGTGGACCAAACCCACTGCGAGAGGTCTCTCCCTGGGTGCTAGTTGGAGCAGGAGGATGCTTGGGTGCCAAGGGAGGCTCTGGCCGTAAATCCCTTGCCTTCGGATCCTGCACAAGAGGCCAACGTGACTCAAAAGAGATGGGATCTCGAGGCCCGTGTACTAGTCAATGGGCGGAACTTGGAATAGCGATCCGTGAGGATTGCTGGGATAGCCTTCGGGTAGGTTATTTGCAAAGACTATGATAAATAAAGATCAAATGTTGAAAAAGGAACTTGCTTGACATTGTTTTTCTGTGTCAGTTCTTAAGTTACATGAAGGAACCAGTCTTTAATTGGTTAATTAAGGAAGCTGTTTTTTGCTTGTCAAAACTAAATGTTGTAGGTAATTAGATAACTAAGCAACTTGAGGAAAGTGTGGTGGATGTGACCCTGGGTCCATCCTACGGAAGGGTGGTCCCGGTTGGTCGGGAACTTTTCTCAAAAGAATTAATAGAGAAGCATCGATGACCTAGAAGAAATAGATTAGATTCTCGATTTATGTTGTTTTAGGGGAATGGAATGGGACTATGCCTTACGTGCAGAGAGGTCGAGCTTCGCATCCCTCTCATTTCCCATTCTCCTTGAACCAAGTGCAGAATAAATCCTCTTCGACCTTGATGTTTCTGCGTAAAGTGGTTCGTCAGGGGCTTGAAGCTAGCTACCTCCTAGGAACTTGACTATTAGGGACAACCCTGATTCAGGTAAGTGGGAATGGCTGATGCTTCCACTTTGTGGCAGACTCGGGAAGACCTTGATCGCAAACCCCGTGACATTCCTTGTGAGTGTCGGGCATGTTAGATATGATCAATGCCCCACCCTCATTAGGTACTACCAATGATCCATGGTGCTCAAAGTTGTAAGGCCCCCATTATGAGGAGAAGCCAAGTGTGAGCCCGGACATTGGTGGAGTCCTGACTTGTATATCAGATGAGGTCTATGTGACCGGATGGCAAAAAGGTGACCATTGTGGGTCTAATCTTTGGGTTAGACGGAGTGGTTAAGTTGGTAGCAACTCGAGGCACATTGCATTGAGTTGCGTGGTAAGGGAGTTAAAAGGGGCCCCTATTGTGGGGTCCGGGGGCCGCGGAAGCGGCCCCTGGCTGGGGGGTCCCAGGGGGGCCAGCGGCCCCCCTGGCGGGGGTCCGGGGGCAGCGCCCCCGGCCCGATGGTAAAGGGAATATTCCCTGGAATATTCCCTGGCCGACTAGTGGAGGCTCATATGGTAGGTCGGTCAGCAGGCCGACCTAACGACCTTCGCGGGCTATAAAAGCTAAACCCCTTCGCAGCCATCTCACACTCATCTTTCACCCAGTCAGAGTTGTTGTTCCAGCTAGCCTTAAGCTCTTCACCTATCTTCTGTCTAGATCGCCATCTAAGCTTCATTCATTGGAAGCGCACGGGTGGACAGAGCCATCTTTGTATCAGTTGTTTGGAGTTAAAGAATTTTACTGATTCTCCTCTTATCTGTTGTGTACTCTCTATCTCTTTCTCAGATTCTGTTCGCTGCGCCGTGTAATATTTTACATGGTATCAGAGCCCAGGGGGCTCTAGAGATCGGAGAGAGTGCAAGAGGCAAAGGCTTCAACAGCAAAGAGAAACGATGTCGACTCCGGGAAGCAGTTCTGGCGCATCAGGAAGCGGTGCAGGAGGTGGTGCTGCTGTACCGGCTATTCAAACACTGAGGATTCGTCCACCAACCTTCAGCGAAGGCAAGTTAGATGGTACAAACTACACCTTGTGGAAGTTCAAAATTACTACTATCCTTGATTCTTATGAGCTTCTGGAGACTGTGCTGGGGACTGACGCAGAACCACAGCCTACCCCCGACCCATCAAATCCTAGTGTGATGATTCCTCCGAATGCAGATCTTCTACGAGCTTGGAAACGAAGGAATGCAGATGCATTGTGTGCCTTAGTTACAAGCTGTTCTGACAGTGTTTTGACTCTGATTCAGCATACAACCAAAGCGTCAGAGGCTTGGAATGTACTAAGGAGTCAGTATGAAACACGAAACCAAACAAGGATTCAAAACTTGGAGAATCAACTAGCAGCGGAGAAGTTTGCTGAAGGAGAGACGGTTGAAGCATTCATCACTCGGATTAAGAATCTGCGCGACCAGATGGCTGGCGCTGGGATACAAAAGACTAGCGAAGAGCTAGCTCGGAGGTGTCTTCGGATTTGTCCACAAAAGTTTGATGGACTAGTAACTGCCCTTAATACTCAGGTGAGACCTCAAGCTTTGACTTTTGAGGAGTTTTGTGCATTATTAATGGAGGAGGAGTTGAGGCTGAAAGCCCGAGAAGGAAGCAACAATGGAGATGCTGCATTCTCTGCCAATGCAAAAGGCAAAGGTGTTTCCTCCACCAAAAATGATGGTGACAAAAAGAAAAAGGGCGGCAAGAAGAAGTTTCAAGGAGAGTGCTTCTACTGTAAGAAGAAAGGACATGCAATTGCAGATTGTCGTGTCAAGAAGGCAGATGAAAAGAATGGTACCCTTAAAACTAAAGGGAAAGAGACAGCCAATACGGCTGAAGCAGAGTTGGAATTATTCATGGCGACCATTGAGGAAGTGTGCTCCTCGGCGCAAGAAGAATCTACCACTGACTCTTGGGTGTTGGATAGTGGGGCCTCCCGTCACATGACCAACAAGAAAGGTCTATACAGTTCTATGCAGCCTCTACAAGAATCCATCACTGTGACGGTTGGAAATGATGCTAAATGCCCTGCTGCGGGCACAGGTACTATTTCTTTTGTTGCTGCAAATGGTGAAGTCAAAAAGCTTTCAAATGTGTTGTATGTTCCCGAAATCAGAAGAAATCTCTTATCAGTTGCTGCCATAACTGATCTTGGTCATGAAGTAAGGTTCAAGAAGACAGGTGCAGAAATTATTGATAGTGCTGGCACAATTGTTGGCAAAGGAGAAAGGAGGAACAACCTGTATGAGCTAAGTGCTCTTACAGCCACCGCTGGAGTGGGCACAAGTAAGCTTTGGCATGAAAGGTTTGGACACATCGGATTTGCAGTATTGAAGGAGATGCAAAAGCAAGGTATGGTTGCTCACCTACCTACAATAACTGAATTGAAGGAACCATGTGAAGCTTGTATGATGGGCAAGCAACAGAGAAAGGCATTTCCACAAGAAAGCAAGAATAGAGCACATGCTCCTCTAGAGTTGGTGCATGCTGACTTGTGTGGTAAGATGCCTACACAGGCCTTGGGGGGATCTTCTTATTTTATGTTGATTGTCGACGACTACAGTAGGAAGATGTGGGTGTACTTCCTTCGTGATAAGGCTCAAGCTTTTGGTAAGTTTAAAGAATGGCTAATACTTGTTGAGAATGAAACAGGGAAAAGTGTGAAGAAATTTAGAACAGATGGTGGTGGTGAGTTCAACTCAAAGGAGTTTGAAGGCTTTTGCAAGAGCAAAGGGATCAAGCGTCAATTGACGATGCCTCACACACCTCAGCAGAATGGTGTTGTGGAACGCAGGAATCGTACCATTGTGGAGATGGCAAGATGCATGCTAAAGGGCAAGGGATTGCCTAACCATTTTTGGGCTGAAGCTGTTAATACTGCAGTCTACATTCTAAATCGGAGCTACACAAAGGCTCTCAAGGGAAAAACACCTCATGAGGCTTACACTGGTAAGAAACCATCTGTTTCACATTTCAGAATTTTTGGATGTGAATGTTATGCACATGTTCCAGATGAGAAGAGAAACAAGTTACAACCAAAAAGCAGAAAATGTATCTTCTTGGGTTATAGTGATGAGCAAAAGGCTTACAAGTTATATGACCAAGAGGCAAAGAAGATCATCGCGAGCCGTGATGTGGTGTTCAAGGAGGAGCCGCATACAGTGGAGGAGGAGAAGGCAAGGTCTTCCACTTTATCATCAAGCGAAGAAGTAGTCCACTATGAACCTGTCCCGAGAGCTATCCCTATCCTTAAGGAGGAGGAAGCATCATCTTCAGATGATGAGGAAAAAGTTCACCAACCTGACATCACCCCACCGGAAAAGCCATTGCCGCGCTGGGTGAAGCAGCTCTATGACCACAATAATCCTATGCCTGCATCTGTTGAGGAGAAGGCAGACGGACCAAGGAGGTCTCAGAGAATAGAGGAGCAAAGGAGGGCTTCTGCTCACATAGTCAACATGGCCTTGATGGTTGAGATTATGAGAGAAGTAAAGGAGCCAACTGACTTAGAAGAAGCACTTGCAGATCCATCATGGAAGGCTGCTATGCAGGCGGAGTATGACAGCATAATGAAGAATGACACTTGGGTGCTAGTGGATCGGCCAGCAAAGCGGAAGATTATTGGCACCAAGTGGATCTGGAAGGTAAAGTACAAGGCTGATGGTACCTTAGAAAAGTACAAAGCTAGACTGGTTGCCCAAGGATTTTCACAAGTTGAAGGGTTTGATTTTCAAGAGTCATTTGCCCCAACTGCCAGAATGACCACTATTCGCACGGTACTTGCAGTGGCTGCCCACAAGAAGTGGCCAGTGTACCAAATGGATGTTAAGTCAGCGTTCTTAAATGGTGACCTCAAGGAGGAGGTGTACGTGGCTCAGCCACCAGGGTTTGAGGCCCCCCATTCTGAGAACAAAGTGTGTAAACTGAAGAAGGCATTGTATGGGCTGAAACAAGCCCCCAGAGCATGGTACCAGCGGATAGATAGGTTCTTTTTAAACCTAAACTTCAAAAGATGTGCCTCAGATGCTAACTTGTATGTTTACAGGGATGGTAAAAAGTCTGTAGTGATTGTCCTATATGTGGACGACCTTCTTATTACAGGTGACTATGAAGATATGATCAACCAAACTCGAAAGGCTTTGAGTTTTGAGTTTGAAATGACAGACTTGGGCTTGCTGCACTATTGTTTGGGGATTGAAGTCTGGCAAGAGCCAGGAAAGATCTTCATCTCTCAGAAGAAGTATGCATGGGAGATCTTGAAGGCATTTGGCATGACCGAGTGCAAGGAGATAGCTACACCTATGGAGGTGAATGTAAAGTTATCCGTTGAGGATACATCAGCACTAGCAGACATTGGGAGGTATAGGAGGTTGGTCGGCAGTCTAATCTACTTGTGTAACACCAGACCAGATATCAGTTTTGCTGTTGGTGTTTTGAGCAGGTTCTCAAACAAACCTCATGAGAGTCATTGGAAGGCTGGGATGCGGGTGCTCAGATACTTGAAGAAAACTCTTGACTATGGTATCACATACAGTTTCGGAACTTCTCTTGTGGGGAACTGTGACTCAGATTGGGCAGGAGACATTGATTCCAGGAAGTCAGTTTCTGGTTATTGTTTCTCTTTGGGTTCAGGAATTTTCTCTTGGATTAGTAAGAAGCAACCAACAGTGGCATTGTCTTCTACCGAAGCAGAGTACAAGGCAGCTTGTTTTGCTGCATGTGAGGCCGTATGGTTGAGAAGGATTCTATGGCATATGGGAGTGCAGGATGAAGAACCAACTGTGCTGAGATGTGACAATCAGAGTTGCATCGCCATTGCCAAAAATCCAGTGTTTCATGCACGCACCAAACATATAGAGATCCAGTATCACTATGTGCGTGATTTGATGGAGGATGGGATAGTGGAATTGGTCTACTGTCCAACAGAGGAGAATGGAGCAGATATCTTCACCAAAGCACTTACGAAGGATCTGCTTCAAGTTCATCTTCAGAGACTCGGCATTGGGCCGAGGAGATAGTTCACCTATGGGTGGACATTGAGGGGGGGTGTTAGATATGATCAATGCCCCACCCTCATTAGGTACTACCAATGATCCATGGTGCTCAAAGTTGTAAGGCCCCCATTATGAGGAGAAGCCAAGTGTGAGCCCGGACATTGGTGGAGTCCTGACTTGTATATCAGATGAGGTCTATGTGACCGGATGGCAAAAAGGTGACCATTGTGGGTCTAATCTTTGGGTTAGACGGAGTGGTTAAGTTGGTAGCAACTCGAGGCACATTGCATTGAGTTGCGTGGTAAGGGAGTTAAAAGGGGCCCCTATTGTGGGGTCCGGGGGCCGCGGAAGCGGCCCCTGGCTGGGGGGTCCCAGGGGGGCCAGCGGCCCCCCTGGCGGGGGTCCGGGGGCAGCGCCCCCGGCCCGATGGTAAAGGGAATATTCCCTGGAATATTCCCTGGCCGACTAGTGGAGGCTCATATGGTAGGTCGGTCAGCAGGCCGACCTAACGACCTTCGCGGGCTATAAAAGCTAAACCCCTTCGCAGCCATCTCACACTCATCTTTCACCCAGTCAGAGTTGTTGTTCCAGCTAGCCTTAAGCTCTTCACCTATCTTCTGTCTAGATCGCCATCTAAGCTTCATTCATTGGAAGCGCACGGGTGGACAGAGCCATCTTTGTATCAGTTGTTTGGAGTTAAAGAATTTTACTGATTCTCCTCTTATCTGTTGTGTACTCTCTATCTCTTTCTCAGATTCTGTTCGCTGCGCCGTGTAATATTTTACAGGGCAGTGCTTTCTAAACTCTCTTCCTGATGGGTTGCTAAGATGTGTCCTACAAGTGGATAGGGGGGACACATTACAGTTGGTATCAGAGCAAACCAATGGGATATAATATTTACAAGGGAACTTAAGGAGGGGAAGTAGAGCAATGTTGCCGCTAAGAACATCTCCTTACTTACTTATGGATGTTGTCTGCAGAGTCGCAAAGCATGGAACAAATTCCTGGTGTTCCAGGTTATGTTTATGATTGCAATGCGTGCTTCGGATTATCGACGGAGGCTGGGCATGATGAATATTCTAGACCGCATCTACAATCCTTCACCCCTGTATGTGGAACGGAGGTGGACGGGTGAATTAGGGATTTATTACATAGTGGCCCACCAACTTGCGTATCTTTAGACCAACTTGAAGAGAATCAAGTGGATGGAGGATTTAAAGATCGTGAAGCTATTCATCTTTGTCTAGGCTCACGCAAACGCAACCCTACATGTCGGTGGTCAAAAGGTCAAGCAGAACAAGCATGTGTACCAGGAAGTGACTCGAATAATCCCTGCTGATAGAATCAAGGTGCTGGGACGTTATGAGAAGAACAGGTATCAAAGGAAGAGATACCCCAAGCTCCCTATGACCTATCGATTCCTGAAAATCCATGACCCCTCTCCATATTATTACTCACTCCCCATAGCCGAATGTAACACAATCCTATTTTCCCCAAACTAATGTATCAGCTTGTTCTACCTTCCCAAAATAAATGTACTCAAAAGGGCTATGCCCACATGAATGAAATAGATTTTTATCACTGTCTGTTATGGCTGTAAGTGTTGGTAAAGGAGTTAAGTGATTAGGTCACTTGACTAAAAGCTAAACTAGGCATATTAATGTAACGTGAGAAACGTTTAGTAAGTTTTTAATGTAAAGAATCTTATTGCCCAGGCGCAACCTCAAATGTAGATTCCTAGTCTGACCCCTGCACTAAGTACGGCTGTAATAAGAGAAGAAGTTCCTTCTCAAACAAATCAAGCCACCTGAATTCGATGGTAAGGGAAGGACTGTCCAAACTGACGGCGAGGTCTGGATCGAATCCATGGAGGATTATTTCGAGGCAGCAGGAACTGCACCCGCTAACCAA
The DNA here is from genome assembly GCF_053477565.2 of Lygodium microphyllum. Classification (NCBI taxonomy): domain Eukaryota; kingdom Viridiplantae; phylum Streptophyta; class Polypodiopsida; order Schizaeales; family Lygodiaceae; genus Lygodium; species Lygodium microphyllum. The sequence continues at coordinate 7,263,718 of NC_141142.1, read as the reverse complement.
GCTATGCTCGCCAAACTAAAGCTTACCGGCAAAGCAAGACTTTGGTGGAAACAATGGTGCAGAGACCAAGGGATCTCGGAAGGGCCAGTTACTTGGGAGAAGCTTAAAAAAGCTGTACGAGGGAGATATTTTCCACCTGCCTACTGCACATAGAAGATGAATGAATTCTATGAACTGAAGCAGCTTGGACTATCCCTTGATGCATATTATTCAAAGTTTTTCTCTCTCTTAAAGTACGCACCACAAATGGATATGACACAACAGGTGTCAAAGTTTTGTGCCGGGTAAAATCCACCCATAAACACCCGCCTGGAATCAATGCACCCAACGGACCTACAAGACGTGCTCATTTGAGTTGCACAGATAATACAGGAGGTGCAAACCAAGCCAAGGAACAACAGGACTTGGTCTTACAAGGATCAGAACAAGGGAATGTGTAGGTCTCAGGCTAAGAGAGTGCAGGGCCAAATCCAGGGACAAAGGAAGAAAGCTAGGGCGAACGCTGTCAACAACCTCGTTCCTACCCAAAGTAATGGCCCCAATCTCTGTTGCTTCCATTGAAACGAACTCGGACACTTCAAAAGGCAGTGTCCCAAGCTTAGTAGAGGACAAAGTCAAGGGCCATTCCAAGGAGCCGCCCATGGCCAAGGAGCCACCGTCAGGGCCAGAGGGAGAACCTCCAATGTTGCCAACAAGGAGTTGGGTGATGAAGAAGATCCAACCATGGAAGTTGACATTGAGAGGGCAACGGTTCATGACCGTGGCTCAAAAATGTAACCCACCGCAGGAACTCCCTTTCAAGGGACAAAAAAAGATAATGCATTAATTACAAAATTATTTAAACTTCCTCCCCCTTCACCCATGCATGGCGGGGAGAGGGAGTATGTATTGGAGTGTGGAGGGGCATGGGGAGGAGGGCATGCAACCTGCCACTTGTGTGGCCACCCCCCCTTCACCCCATATAAACACCTTCCCAAGCTTGGGAGGGGCATCATGGTGCTACTCCCCGTGAGCAGCTGCCCGCCGCCGTCTGACTGTTGTCGCCGTTGTCTACGCCACGCCGCCTGGTTGTTGTTGCCCCCATCATCATCATCATCACCATCACCATCATCATCATCATCATCATCATCATCATCATCATCATCATCATCATCATCATCCCCACCAACACACGTCATCTCCCTGTTTATCCAGAAGGTTGAGAAGCTTCTATTGAAGCTTCTGTTGAAGCTTCTCTAGGCCAAGTTCACCCGTGCTACCTGGTTTTTATTAGATCGTGTTTTGCAAGTCCTGTTTTCTATGCAGGGAAGGAAATCTCAGTAGTAGTGATTTCGTAACACATAAGAGAGCCAAGGAAGAGTTCATTGAGTCGAAGTTTACTTCGTCAATGGCTCCTAAGCAAAAGTCGAGAGGAGCGCACGCGGGAGCTTCCACCCAAAGTACGAGAGTGGACAATGCCCCGTTTTTGAATGCCCAGGTTCCGAATAATATTCCTGCATGGAAAGGATGCACAAAGCATGTTTTAATTCACATAGGAAACTTAAATGCATTGGAAAATTTGTACACTCGCTCGATTTCCAAAGTGTAGTTGCACGACAAGTACTTGCATCTGCTTGCACTTCCATGGTCAAGGGTAGTTGCATTTTTGAATGTAGGATGCATAAGTTAAAAGATGAAATTGTGCTAAGACCGCGTCCTTGTTGCATCACGCAAAGGATAGGGCATATAAGACATAACACACTTATGTAATAACTTCCTAGTTGTGTCTCGTGTATAAGATAATCATAGACGGTCATTAAATTCTGTCTAAATAGTTGCAATGAAAGGAAAAGATTTATGAACTTTGGCGATAAAGCATATATTATGCAATTCGCATGCAATGATAGATACATTTTAGGATGAGATAAGCGATAAAAGAAGGGTTAAATCAATGATGCATTCATTGGCATCTGATCATGAAAGAATTATGCATCCATACCTAGAGTTCTTTTATCAAAGTTCAAAATTGGGAAAGGGTGCATCTTCATTAAAATACTAAAGCTTTGAATTCGATGCTTCAACGTAGGGTTTATAAGAATTAGCTCTTAATGTCAATCATTATAGTATAGGGTAAGGAAAAGAAAGATCCTATAGTTGCGTAAAGGCAAAAAGGTCTATGGTCTTGAAATTGCATGGAATGATACATCTCACTTATCTTGCAGTTACTTACATCTTTTAGGAAAGTACTTGCAAGTTTAGAAGAAAGTATTTGCATCTTTAAAGGGAAGATAATCTTTAATCGTGGGTTGGTTAGATGATCAAGGGTTCTCACCCTAAGGATCAGTTGACCAAATACTAGACCTACGCAAGGAATTTAGGGACCCTAGGGCCAAAACGTATGTCGGCCTAGTAGGGTTAGGGTTTCGGATTGGGTCAATAGGACTCCCAAGCCCTATATCTTGATCAAAGGTATTCTTGATCAAGGAATACCGTGTGATGAGGAAAATAATCCCACAAGTTAGGTGCTGACACCTATCTCGTGCAACAAGCTGTAACGTCATATGCTCTTGCGTCTAAATCACAAAATAGAGACCCTACACCTTAGACCAAGTTTGGTGAGTTCTAATTGCAAGTTAAATTTCCTAAGGATTGACTAGTCGTCCTGCTTGAACACTCTTCCTTGAAGACTGATTTGTCAAGCCAGGGTAGTAATGAATTGCCAAGAAAGCAATTGATCAACCAAGTTAGGGCGATGAGGTTGCCCAGGATTTATTGACCTTAAAATAGGGAAACCTAAGGTAGTGACAATTTGGGTCAACAAGGTATAAACCCTAACCCAAGGAAAAAGGGTAAACAAGCAACTCAACTCATGAAACCCTTGGGATCTTGTCAAGTCGCGAATGATCCAGGATTGAATGCTAGAGGTATTCGGGGAGAAGGAATCACACCTTAGCAATTGGCCGTACGAACGACCACTGGAATGCTCGTGATTGTACACTTAGGTGCACTGTTTGTACTTGTTTGCTGAAGGAACTAATTCAGAAAAAACAACTATTGCTTCAGGTTAAAAGCTTGGAGGGAGAGGCAGTATCAGTTACCTCCAACTGTCTACTTGACCCTATCCAAGGGGGTTGTTAGCTGCGCCGGGTATGTGGACCGAACCCACCGCGAGAGGTCTCTCTTTGGGTGCTACTTGGAGTAGGAGGACGCTTGGGTGCCAGGGGAGGCTCTAGCTATAAATCCCTTGCCTCTGGATCGTGCACAAGAGGCCGACATGACTCGAGATGGGATCTCGAGGCCCGTATACTAGTCAACGGGCGGAACTTGGAATAGTGATCCCTAAGGATTGCTGGGATAGCCTTCGGGTAGGTTATTTGATGTATTCCAACAGGCGGAACTTGGAATAGCAATCCCTAAGGATTGTTGGGATAGCCTTCGGGAAGGTTATTTGATGTATTCCAAAGACTATGATAAATAAAGATCAAATGTTGAAAAAGAAACTTGCTTGGCATTGTTTTTCTGTGTCAATGCTTAAGTTACGTGAAGGAACCATTATTTAATTGGTTAATTAAGGAAGTTGTTTTTTTCTTATCAAACTAAATGTGGTAGGTAATTAGATAACTAAGCAACCCGAGGAAAGTGCTGTGGATGTGACCCTAGGTTCGTCCTACGGAAGGGTGGTCCCGGTTGGCCGGGAACTTTCTCAAAAGAATTGATAGAGAAGCAGTGATGACCTAGAAGAAATAGAGTAGAGTCCCGATTTATGTTGTTTTAGGGGAACGAAATGGGACTATGCCTTATGGGCAGAGAGGTCGAGCTTCGCAACCCTCTCGTTTCCCATTCTCCTTGAACCAAGTGTAGTATAAATCCGCTTCAACCCTGATGTTTCTACACAAAGTGGTTCGTGTGGGGCTCGACGCTAGCTACCTCCTAGGAACTTGACTATTAGGGAAAACCCTGATTCAGGTCGGTCCTAAGTGGGAACGGCCAGATGCTTTCACTTCGTGGCAGACTCGGGAAGACCTTGATCGCAAACCCCGTGACACTCCTTGTGAGTGCCAGGCGGCGCTTTCTAGACTCTCTTCCTAATGGGCTGTTAAGACGTGTCCTACAAGTGGATAGGGGGGACACGTTACAATGTAAGGGTGGAAAGGTGGGAAGGGGGGACTTAGGGGGAGGTGGGTGTATGGGGGGAAAGGGGGCGTAGTAAGGAGGGGTGGAGATGGTGGGAGTGAGGGGAGGAAGGAGGGCTTAGGAGGGGTGGGGGGACGGGTGGGAATGGGGGGTAGTGGGTGTGCTATGGAAATACAATGCATAATGACTAGGCAGGGTGAATGCATGAAGATGCAAGAAGGATGGTAGTAGCGGCACTTGCGTGGGACAAGTGGAAACATTGGGTGAAATCAAAGCAAAGATCGGGATGTGAGAACCGGGAAAGTAAGGCAACGCAAAAGCAACCCATGAATGAGCCCACTTGGGAAGGGTAGGCTGGCTTGAGGTCAGCATGATCGGGCCAGGGAGGAGATGTGTCCCCATGTGTTGTCAAAGCGCAAACAAAAATAAGGTGCCCAAGGTGTGGTGTTGGGATTGAAGGGAAAAGGGGTTGGAGGGCATGAAAAGGACCCTCACCCATGGGAGTGGATATGTGTCCATGTGTTGGTGTCCCCCCCCCTTTGGCAAAACCGGCCGACTTGATGGACAAGCGAGGAAGAAGCATGTGAAAGTAATGTACCCAAGCATAGGCTCGCGTCGGAGAGGCAAACACATCAATAAGGAAATGCCCACGTCGCGGAGGGCATTGACTGAAAGAAAATGTGACGTGAGGTGATGTGGTAGTGTTGATGTGGTGGTGTATGTGGTTCTTTGGTTTAATGGGGGGTAAGTGTGGGGTTTTGGGGTGGTTGTGTGTTTGTTGTGGTGGGTTGGGTGGTTGGTTTTGTATGTTTGTGGGGTTGTTGTTGTTTTTTTGGTTTGTGGGAAAAGTTAAGTTGTGATGTGGGGGCACGATTGGGTTGGTAATGTGGGAATGGGGGAGAAAGGAAAAGAGGGGGTCAGTGGGCGTGCAGTGTGTAAGTATGAGTGTTAATGTGTGTGTGGTTTTGTTTGGTGTGTGTTGTTGAATCTGCAGTTGTTTGTGTGTGTTTGTGTTTGTGTTTTGTTTGGTGTTTAGGGAAATGGGTGTGTGAGGTAAAATCTATTGTTGTTTGGATGGTGGGCATGTGGTTATGTATAGGGTGGGGTGTGTTTGTAAATTTTTTTAAAAAAGAAAAAGGAAATAGTGTTGTTGTTTTTTTTTGTTGGGGTGGTTATTTATGGTGGATGTTTTAATTTTTTGTTTTTTTTATTTTTTAGAAAACAAGGATGGGGGTGTGGTTAGAGCACCTGAGAGGGGCAGGATAGGGGAGTAGAGGAGGTGGTGGAGAGGGTGAAGGAGGACGAGGAGGAGGCGGTGGAGGATAGGCACAACAGCGCGGTGACAGCATCGTCGAGCGGTGGCTCTCACAGCCCTCCCACAGCGTGAACGCAGGCGATAGCCTGTGTCTTCATCCGTGGCAACAATGACTTCTTCAACGACAATGATGGCTCCTAGCGGTCCAACGGGGGGTTGGAGGCGACAATGGGTAGCAAGTGCGGTGATCGCCAATGGTGGTGACCTCTACAGTGGTGAGGGTGAGCTTCAAACGACGGTGACGGCCGTTTGGGAAGCGGCGAGTGGCATCGTGCGGACGATGGCACTCGCTCGGGCCAGCATGGCGGCAGCTCCAGCACTCCCAATGCTCAAGCATCAGCGATTGAGGCACTCCTAATGGTCTAGGGAGGAGGAAGAGGGAGGAGAAGGAGAAGAGAGGAGGGAAAGGAGAAGGAGGAGGGGGGGGAGGAGGTGGTGGGTAAGGGGGCAGGGGGGGGGGGAAGGTAGGAATGGTGGGGGGTGGGGAAGGGTAGGGTAGGGAGGGAAAGGGAGGAAGGGTATGATATGTGAGGGAGGGTATGGTGGGTGAGGGAGGAAGGGAGGGTATGGCAGGTGAGGGAGGAAGGTAGGGAGAAAGAGAGAGAGAGAGAGAGAGAGAGAGAGAGAGAGAGAGAGAGAGAGAGAGAGAAGAAGGGGAGAGAGAGACAAAAGAAGGGGAGGGGAGAGAAACCGTCGAGTGGGGGGTGGGGTATTTTTAAAAAAATTCAAAAAATAAATAAGAATTAAAAAAATAAAGAAAAAAAATGAAAAAATGATGGACCTAAAAACGGGCCGGCACTAGCTCATGCACTAGCCGGGCCTCATCACTACACACAAGATCTCTGCCTTCCTAAACATTGCGTTTTGTAATACATTGTATTCCAACTGATCCTAACCCAATATTACTCCTCAGAGGGAGTCCCTTTCACATAGCCAAAAGACTCGAATCACATACACATGGGGTTCCTCCTATGGCTGAATGCCGTCAACCCTCTGCGACTCTCGTACACCTTGGGGATTGGCCCCTCGATGCGTCGCTCAACATATAAGCATTTCGCATAAAAGTCCACTCAAGGTACCATTTAATCGTATACAAGAATGTACCATTGTCCTTACTTCTCTTTTCCCTAGACCCCACGACTAGCCTATGGCTTAGGGTGTCCCATCTCTCACTCAATGTGGGTCAATGTCCTAATGAAAACAATTGCTGTGCATCCAGGATTCCTGATACCTTTAAATATTGCCATGATTTATGCATATTCTGGATGCCAAGTGCTCAAACAATTATGAAATCAATATTGTGCACATGTGGAAAATATCCTTTCAATGACTTCCAATTACCGTTCTTATGCGGCGTTGCACAGACCTAGCACCAAGGGAACCCTCGTGCTACTAGGCTCTTAATTTATAATTATTATCCGTCCTAAATGCTATGCATAGAAATCAGAAACTTTTTCATCATCTCCCACGGCATTTAGACATATTTCGACTACTCTACCCTTCCCCCGTTTAAATATTGCATCGTTGGATAGATTTATGAGGCATTTTACCATCATTTTATGTGAAAAAAACGGAAAAAGACATACTAGAACAAGAAGGTGGGGTTGAACTGAGGCAAATCCTCATGCTTCAGTCCCCACAAACATTCACAAACATTGCTCTTATTTAGCCTTATTTTTCGGAACCCAAAATGTATTTTTCCCCTATTTTTAGGGTTTTTTCACCCTTTTCTTGTATTTTCCCTTATTTTTCTGCATTATTTAATTACTCAAAATTCAAAACAGGTTATGGACTGTGGCCCTTAGTTCCTTCTTGCAGAAAAATGAAAGTTTAGTTGGTGTTCCTATTCACTTTCCCATTTTTATGCCAAAAAACCATCATTTTCCCTTGATTTTTCATGTTTTACGTGTTTTAATGTATTATTTTGAACCACAAGATGCATATTTTTCTGATTTTCTGATTATGACCAGCAAGAACTCATGGAAAATAGCAACATTAACAATTTTTAGCCCACAGGAACAACATTTTATCAATCAAAAGCTATAGAATCTCAAATTTCCTTTGAAAATTTTGAATTACCGCTTATTTGCATGTTTCGGGTTTCATGTCCATGGCTGCAAATCTGGAAATCAGCAGCACTTCATGTGCAACACAATCACAAATCACCATTTCCAGCCCGTGGAGCAATCCGATCCATGCCGGACAAGCCTCCATCATTCTTTCTTCTTCCTTCTTCTTCCCACATGAACTTGCCTTTAGAAGAGAGAGAGGGAGGAGAGAGAAAGACTGATTTTCTTTCTCCCTCTACAGGCTGCCAATGGAGGAGCGAAGACAAGTGATAGAGTCCATAGGGAAGGAGAAGATCAACCCCATTGTCAGTTGGATAGGTTGTTTGCAGCCTGGAAATCACCATCAAGAGCATGGAGCGAAAATTGCGCCGCCTGCAGCCCACGCTCCTTCATGCCATCAAAAATCATTTTTTCCTCTTCTTTTCATGCCTCATAAAATTTGGGCCCCCAACCTCCCAAAGGTCATGCCCATTTTGGCCAACAAAAGTCCACCTCTTCGCATCTTGACCGGTTTCTTGGCCATGTCCCCGTCCGGACTCAGAATCGAGCTCTAAAAAATCCTGGGCGTCTGGCTTAGCATTCTGCATTGGCCAGTAGCTCGTGTCAACCCGCACGACTGTCTGAAAAATTATGAAAAATCAACAGGTGTCGCTCGGGCACCTTTAAAGCACTTTGATGCTTAAAATCGTCCTAGATCGAGCCGCCGCCTTTGACATTGAATATTTTTCCCTTGATATTCATAATTTTTAGCTATTTTTAAGCACTTTCCGACACCAAAATTCCACTCTCATTGGCGACCACGGGATAGGGCAACTCAGCCCGTCGAATCCACGAACATATCTGCACATAAACAACCAAAGAAGCATCAAACTGATACAAAACAAATATATAATAAAACTCAGCACAATGCTCCCCCTACCCCTGGATAGAACCAAGGCATGACATCCACAAGGAGTAGGCCTAGCATCATCTAATAGAAGATCCGAAGTGAGTCAGTAACCAGCTGCTCTAACACAGCCAAACTAAAAAGAACCTATCAAAGAGGTTGCCCTAAGTGGTAGTCTGAACTACGTACCAACTAAAGACAACACCACTAGGTGCTCCGGCAAGGCGAGGACTCCTATAGCCTGATCAAGGAGTATTTTCTTTCAGTACAGTTCTTCTTGGAGGATTTTTATTGGATGAACATACTTGGGCATGTAAAAAGGAGGGAGCTGAGCGTAGTGACCCAAGGAGAACAGGGCATCGGCCTCAGGACTTGTCTTGGCACCCAAGAACCTACCAAGCCCTCGCAAGGCGACACTTAATCCTTTTCTAACGCTCACTTTTATTTTCGCTCCAACCTTCCTTGTTTTGGTGTTATATTTGGCAAGAAGCCACCCCTAGGAAGACAAGGTATCGGCCCCGGGTCTGATTCGTCCCCAAGAACCTACCAAGCCCTCGCAAGGCAATGATCAACTGCTTATATATTTTCATTTCATTTCTTTTCTTTGATAGGGGTTAGAACCCCTTTTTACACACCGTCGTATTTATATTCATCTTTTAGGATATTCAGGATTTCTTGGCATTGTCATTATTATCTTCTGGCAGGCTTCTCTAACTGCCTCACTACTAACAAGAACTCCTAGAACGGCTGCCTAGCAAGCTAGCAGGACAGGGCCACTAGGACTTCCTTCTAAAACAGGTCTTTCAATGTCTAACAATGTCTTTACAGGAGGCAATGACTACTTTGACCTCCCTCAAACATACTTAACCTCAACCTGGGACTTCATGCCTTGGTTGCCGGTCCCCAACAAAAATGTGTCCCCTTGACAAGTACAAATACACATATAACAGGAAAGAAAGGTACTCATAAAGGAGAGGTATTACCAGGATTGGCCACAAGAAGCTTCCAGCAGCAAAGGCTCCTCCAGGCTCCACCCAAGCTTGCCTTCAAACCTATCTAGCACAGCACTTAAAACAAAAACCCAATTAAACGCACCTGCACTAGACAGGAAAATGGCCCTCTTGGCCTAATGAAACCAGACATGACTTTGCTACAAAACTGAATCGGTCCTCTTGGCCTAATGAAATCAAACAATACTACGCATAACATCCACCTGGAAACAACCATGATAGACATCAAAGCATACCATTCCCAGGGAAACAGGGCATGTATCCCTAAACTAGGTGCATTAGATTATGACCTATCCCTCCTGCGTATATCGCAAGAGGTGTTCGCATCACATGTCGTCTAATTAGTCTATGGGTCCAAGATAATAAAGGCAGATGAGTCTCGCTTACCCTTTGCATCACCCAAATCAACCATCATCTGCCAAAGAGGGCATGCTCAGAAAGCATACCCTACAAACGACCAGGTCCTGTCTCACCATCAATAGATATATCGGGACAAGGGCCACAATTGAAGAAGAGATCTTCTTCATACGCGAAATTAGCCAAAGAATCGGCAAACTGATTCCAATTCCTTGGAATCAGCTGAAAAGACACTCTATCGAATTCGTCTAGCAGGGCTATGGCAGTATGATGGTACATACAAAGGATGGGGTTCCATACCATGTATGTCCCATTGAGTTGATTTAAAACCAATTGAGAGTCCCCTTTCACCAACAATTGGCGGATACCACCCTTCTTCGCAATATTCAAACCCATAATCAGGGCTGTGTATTTTGCCATATTATTGGTAAAATTCGCCCCGAGATAAGCAGCTAACTTCATGACAATGCGTCGTCGGGGGTCTCGGATGACAACTCCTACATTCCCTTTTTTGCATGCACCCCTGGACGCCCCATCAAAGTACAAGGTGTACGTCCATAAAGGGTTTACATATCCCGCCATCCGGAACTCTACTCATAATTATGGTAATCGAAATTCAGCATATTCAACGGGTGGACTGTAGGCTCCATCCCTCCATCATCATTGAATTCAACAGGGATGCTCATCAAAATTTGTAGGCAGTGATGGCAGAAGACCTTGATCTCCCAAATAAATGTCCCGCCTTCTTGCTCAATCACCTTGTATCCTTTGCTCCACCAAATGAGCTTTCCCTGATGATACCTCTGTTCTAAATATGGGTGTTCTAAATAAGGGATCAGATGACCCATCAACCTTTATCACGATTTCCTTGCAGATGTTTGATCGATCTCGCCTAGACCTGCAAGGCAGTCATAGCATTAGTGCAATCAGAAGTAATAAGGTTTAATCTTATTAAGATTAACCTTATTTTTAAATTCTATCCCCTCAAGGTCAGCTAACAAAACTGTGGAGTTATTCTTTCCTATTCTAACAATCCTATAGGGCCCATCCCATTTGGGCTCTAACTTGCTTGGAAATAATTCTCGTCGTGCGTCATAATACAGAACAAGCTGTCCTTTCTTGAAGGTGTATTTCTTGGCTTTGAGGTCGTGTAGCTACTTCATTTGGCGCTTCGCCACTTCTTGGTGCAATAAGCTCTGCAACTTAAGCTCATCTAAATGTGCCAGTGTCGTCAAGCGCTCAAAAAGTGCATCTTCATCGCTCAAAGAATGATTGATGGCAAACCGAATAGTCGGTAGCTCAATTTCTAAAGGCAAGACACACTCCTCCCCATATACTAACTTGAACGGGGTATGGCCAGTGGCTCGTTTGAAGGTCGTATTATAGGCCCACACTGCCACGTATAACTTTTTATCCCAATCCCGTTTCTTTTCCGACACAATTTTGGACAGGATGCCCACAAGCTGCTTGTTGGTGCTTTCAACTTGCCCATTGGCTTGCGGATTATATGGGGTTGTCTTGTTATGCTTGATTTGCCACATCTCTGTCAAACCTTTAATCACCTTATTCAGGAAATGAGTTCCGCGGTCCGACACTAATTCTTTCGGCGGACCAAACCGGCATATTATCTGCTCTAAAAGGAAACTAACAGTTTCTTTAGCATCATCTTTCCTTGTTGCACGTGCTTCTGACCACTTTGTGAAGTAGTCAGTTACTACAATGATGTACCGCTTTTGCGTAGTCGACGACGGAGTAATAGGTCCCACAAAGTCTATTCCCCACTTCTCAAATGGAAGTATCGCCATAATAGGTGTGAGTGGTCGTTTCCTATTTTCTCGACTATCATGTCGTTGACAAATATCGCATCTCTTAACATACGCAAACGCATCCTAGAAGATGGCAGGCCACCAATAACCTGCTCTTAAAGCCTTTTGTGCTATAAGCCGTCCAGCAAAATGGCCACCGCAAGCAGAATCATGGCACTCTTCCAAAATGAATGGCACCTCGTCAGGCATCACACACCGGCGATAGATATCATCAACCCCTTGCCGATATAATGTACCTGTGATCAAAGCAAACTTTAACGCTTGCTGCTTAATTTTCCTTTTCTCGGCTTTAGATAATTCGGATCCAGCCTCTCCCGTCGATAAATAATGCGTTATTGCAGCATACCAGGAGGGAATAGATGCCGTATCTATTTTAAATAACATCTCCATGTCACTACCTTCAGCTCACAGATTCTTTCGGCTCCCCAAAGTCCACAAGACATTCCACGATGCCTTGCAACCTTGGTGGCTTACTCTTGATTTCATAATCAAATTCCTGCAAAGTGATCAACCACTTTGCCAGACGATCAGGCGGCTGTAGCTTATTCATCAATAGCCGAAGCCCCTCCGCCTTCGTATAAAGCACGACTTTCTCATAGAGAATATAATGCCTGAATTTCTTGGTCCCAAAGACCATCGCTAGACACAATTTCTCCATGTAGGTATAATTGATTTCGGATATCCCCAGCTTCCGACTAGCAAAAGCAATCAGGTGGTACCACTTCTCTTCCCAAATTTGGGCTAAACAACAGCTGATACTATACATGGTGGCTGCCGAAAATATGTAGAACACTTCACCTCTTTTAGGTGCTTTTAAAACGGGCGCTCTTGCTAGCTCTTGTTTCACATCCTCGAATGCTACCTTACAAGGGTCACCCCATACAAACGAACAGCTAAAGGACAATAAATTTGTAAGCGGCAACGTTCTTTCCACTAAGGCATTGATAAATCTACAGTAGTAACCAACCAAAGACAGAAAGCTGTGAACTTCCTTCGGAGTGCGTGGTGGACCCATGGCAACTATAACTTTAACCTTCTCGGGGTCTGTCGCAATTCCTACTAAACTGACCACATGACCCAGCAACAGCCCATAAGGTACTCCAAAAACACACTTCCTTGGGTTTAGGGCGATGCAAAATTGTCTACAGTGCTCAAATCATTTTCTTAAAATGATCAACTGCCTTCCTCTCACGGTGGCAGCCCCTAAGTCATCAATAAACACCTTCAACTCTTCAGGGGATATGTCACCGAATGTCTTATCTGTTGTTCGTTGCCACGAACCAAGCGCATTGCATAAACCGAAGGCCATCACATGGTACGCAAAAGTACCAAATACAGTGATAAAAGTTGTTTTCAACTTATCCTCTTCTGCAATTGCCATTTGGTTGTATCCTGCAAAGCAATCCATAAACGAATATATCTCCCTACCCGCTAATTGATCCAAAATCTTGTCAATAAATGGCAACGGGTAGTAGTCCTTAACTGTCTGCTTATTCACCTCCCTAAAGTCTACACATAAACGGATTTGATTATTCTTCTTCTTTCTAATCACAGCCGGCGAACACCATTCCGTGTGTTGCACAGGAAAAATCAAACCCGCTTTTCGCAGCTTCTGTAACTCTTCAAACAGGCCGTCCCTCAGTTCGAAAGGCATACGCCTTACTTTCTGCCATACAGGACGACTGCCCTCTTTCAACGAAATTGTATGAACAGCAAGACTAGGAGGGATGCCTCTCAACTCATCATAACTCTAGGCAAAGATATCACGGAATTCCTGGATCAAGGCCACATAGTCCTCCCTTTCTGCTGTGCTGAGCATAGAACCTAATTTGATTGGCCCCGAATCATCAAGCGTACCAAGGTCTAGCTCGATAACATCTGCATCTATTATACTCTCTTGGCCCTCTATCGGCTCATTCAAAGTGATTTGATAGATGTCCTCCGTGGTGGATCCCTCTTTGGACTCATCACTCGATGATGTCTCACTGGCAGATAAATCTTCTAATGTCTCCAATTCTGTAGAAGATAGAGGAGCTCTCTCACTCTGCGGGGACTCAGGATAAGCATCAACCACCACACGCTGGGCACCTCTGCCGAATATTAGCTGACTGGCGAGTATATCCACTTGGCAGTCCGCTTGCAAGATCCAAGGTCGTCCGAGTAATACTTGGTAACTTGGACGTCCTCCAAAACGAATCACCCTAAAGTCCAACATTCATTCTACATTTGCAACAGTGACATGGACCTTAGTAATGCAGCCTTCCGACTGTCTCAAACTATCATCTGCCATTCTGAGAATTGTGGAGGTATCTTTCTGGATCGCAAGGCCCAACCGTTTCATCAGTTCAGAACTCATAATGTTAACAGATGATCCCGTGTCGACAATGGCATAATCTACTAATATCCCATCAACATAGGCTGCAACCCTTGGGCAATGCTTCTCAGCATGCTCGAACCAGTCATCACCAACTCGCACAATACCCAAAGGTTCTACGATATACCCGATACGTAGGATCTTTCTAAACTCCTTGCGTACTCCCGGGGAAAGCTTAATAAGCTGTAAAAGATTCACATCCAGCTTGACTTCGCAAAGAGAGCTCGCCAAATCGAATTCATGATAGTTTGATAGAGCTCGCTTTTCACGCCAAACCATCCACTCTTTAGGTCGTTGAACCGGCTTTATTGCCTCTTTTTTAACTTTCATCTTCTTCTTTGGTGGTTCCTTATCAGCTTTACTTTCTACGGGCTTCAAAGGTCCCCCTTCCATGGCAGGATCCAAAACTTGCGTTCCTTTGTTGCCTTGTTTAGGGTTTCCATCGACAGGCTTATCCTTGTCGGCTTCTCTACCCTTTTGACCTCTTGTAAGAACAGCTCGCAGATTAGAGGTTTCAGCATCGTTCACGCGTACAGCCTCAATCAAACTAACCCCACTACCACTTGGTAGCTCCTCCACTGTAGTCTTTGGTCGTTGAAGTATTTGTTTAGGCCCGTCCTCTCGCTGGGAATCATTTCCTTGGGCACGATGATTAACAGGCCCTGGTTGTCGACTACCTCGTTGGAGGGAACTGATCTGACTCGAGCAAGTAGCTACTAAATGGCCAGATTTTCCACAAATGTCGCACTTAACATTTGGGCAATTTCTTGGATAGTGTTGCCCACCACACCATTTGCAACTAAACCTCGAAGGTGCACCCTCCTCTGGGTATCTACTTCCTATCAAATTTTGTTGTTTTTTAAGGAAGTTGACATCCACGGCTATTTGTCGATACTGCTCCGTAATCATATCGGTATAATGCTTCATCATGTCCTTAACCTCGCCAAGAACATTGGAAGAACTCAACTCATAGCCTTGGTCATTATCATGTCGTTCCATCGGCCTAACAATTCGATTAGGCACTGGTTGTTGAGCCACATGCATGGTGTTAGAATTGACCGCCTGGCCTCCACCACTTAGAGCCATTTGACTGCTAGTAGGCATCGATATGCTAGGGGGAGCTGGTAATAAAGGCACATTCTGTATCATGTTCCCTCTCCCATTAGGGTTAGCCATCGATATCCCTTGACCACCACTGCCATTGGCCATTGCCACATTATTTCCCAATACTAAACCCATGTTCGAATTGCCTCGAGAAGCATAGGCTGCTTGTAGTCGGGATTCCACCTCTTGTGCTCGTGTAATGGCAGTATCTATATCCCCCAAGGGAACACTACTCAACTGCAATTGGATATTAAAGTCCAAACCATGTAGGAAATATTGCAATTGGGCAGCTGCGGGGATGGGAATAGAGATATCCAACTTACGAAAAACCTCTTTTATTCTCTTCGCATAAGCACGAATATCCTCGTGTGGTTCTTGGCGGGTCACGTTGAGTACACGCAACCAATATTGCCCACCCCTTTCAGGGGCAAACTCCCTTCGAAAAGCTCCATAAAATGCATCAATGTTCAATATGGTTCTGGCTTCTAAACCATGATACCATATAGCGGCTCTTCCTTTGAGAGTCATATTGAAGAACATCATTAAATGTCCTTCTTCTTGAATGCGACAGTTGAACATCAGCTTTTGAAACTCCCTAATGTGGAGTTCCGCATCTTCCTCAACTAGCCCATTAAAAATGGGTAGCAGGTAACCTAGAGCCGGTAAATCCATCGTTCCTGCTGGAATTGCAATAGGCTGTGCCATGATGCGGATTGGATTTGCACTAGGAATAGGGGACGGTGGGATTACACCTCCCGCAATTGACGTGGACTGGCTTATGGCAGGAAGGGGAGCACTAGAGCTTCCACCTTCTCCTAACTTGCTGCTTGTGGCCCCAAGACCACTAGATCCACTCCCTCGTAAGGGTTCAGTACCACTACGCTAAGGGGAATATCTCCTAAAAATTTCAGCACGTCGCCTAGCTCTTTCGTCTCTTTCTTGCTTTTGGATTTCTGCTAGACGATGCTTCTCAATAAATAACGGATCAATCTCAGTATCCTTTGGCATAAACTGCTAGTTGGTCCCTAGAAAACCAGGATTCGAGGACCGCCACTTTTAAGCAGCTCCCGGCAGACGCACCACTGATGGACCTAAAAACAGGCCGCTACTGGCTCATGCACTAGCCGGGCCTCGTCACTACGCACAAGACAACCCCTCGGCCTCGCGGCCAGGAGCGTCTATCAAAATCTCTGCCTTCCTAAACATTGCATTTTGTAATACATTGTAGTCCAATTGATCCTAACCCAATATTACTCCTCAGAGGGAGTCCCTTTCACATAGCCAAAAGGCTCGAATCACATACACATGGGGTTCCTCCTACGGCTGAATGCCGTCAACCCTCTGCGACTCTCCTACACCTTGGGGATTGGCCCCTCGATGCGTCGCTCAACATATAAACATTTCGCACAAAAGTCCACTCAAGGTACCATTTAATCGTATACAAGAATGTACCATTGTCCTTACTTCTCTTTTCCCTAGACCCCACGACTAGCCTATGGTTTAAGGTGTCCCGTCTCTCACTCAACGTGGGTCAATGTCCTAATGAAAACAATTGCTGTGCATCCAGGATTCCTGATACCTTTAAATATTGCCATGATTTATGCATATTGTGGATGCCAAGTACTCAAACAATTATGAAATCAATATTGTGCACATGTGGAAAACATCCTTTCAATGACTTCCAATTACCGTTCTTATGCGGCGTTGCACAGACCTAGCACCAAGGGAACCCTCGTGCTACTAGGCTCTTAATTTATAATTATTATCCATCCTAAATGCTATGCATAGAAATCAGCAACTTTTTCATCATCTCCCATGGCATTTAGACATATTTCGACTACTCTACCCTTCCCCCGTTTAAATATTGCATCGTAGGATAGATTTATGAGGCATTTTACCATCATTTTATGTGAAAAAAACGGAAAAAGACATACTAGAACAAGAAGGTGGGGTTGAACTGAGGCAAATCCTCATGCTTCAGTCCCCACAAACATTCACAAACATTGCTCTTATTTATCCTTATTTTTCGGAACCCAAAATGTATTTTTTCCCTATTTTTTAGGGTTTTTTCACCCTTTTCTTGTATTTTCCCTTATTTTTCTGCATTATTTAATTACTCAAAATTCAAAACAGGTTATGGGCTGTGGCCCTTAGTTCCTTCTTGCAGAAAAATGAAAGTTTAGTTGGTGTTCCTATTCACTTTCCCATTTTTATGCCAAAAAACCATCATTTTCCCTTGATTTTTCATGTTTTACGTGTTTTAATGTATTATTTTGAACCACAAGATGCATATTTTTCTGATTTTCTGATTATGACCAGCAAGAACTCATGGAAAACAGCAACATTAACAATTTTTAGCCCACAGGAACAACATTTTATCAATCAAAAGCTATAGAATCTCAAATTTCCTTTGAAAATTTTGAATTACCGCTTATTTGCGTGTTTCGGGTTTCATGTCCATGGCTGCAAATCTGGAAATCAGCAGCACTTCATGTCCAGCACAATCACAAATCACCATTTCCAGCCCGTGGATCAATCCGATCCATGTCGAACAAGCCTCCATCATTCTTTCTTCTTCCTTCTTCTTCCCACATGAACTTGCCTTTAGAAGAGAGAGAGGGAGGAGAGAGAAAGACTGATTTTCTCTCTCCCTCTACAGGCTGCCAATGGAGGAGCGAAGACAAGTGATAGAGTCCGTAGGGAAGGAGAAGATCAACCCCATTGTCGGTTGGATAGGTTGTTTGCAGCCTGGAAATCACCATCAAGAGCATGGAGCAAAAATTGCGCCGCCTGCAGCCCACGCTCCTTCACGCCATCAAAAATCATTTTTTCATCTTCTTTTCATGCCTCATAAAATTTGGGCCCCCAACCTCCCAAAGGTCATGCCCATTTTGGCCAACAAAAGTCCACCTCTTTGCATCTTGACCGATTTCTTGGCCATGTCCCCGTCCAGACTCGGAATCGAGCTCTGAAAAATCCTGGGCATCTGGCTTAGCATCCTGCATTGGCCAGTAACTCGTGTCAACCCACACGACTGTCTAAAAAATTATGAAAAATCAACAAGTGTCGCTCGGGCACCTTTAAAGCACTTTGATGCTTAAAATCGTCCTAGATCGAGCCGCCGCCTTTGACATTGAATATTTTTCCCTTGATATTCATAATTTTTAGCTATTTTTAAGCACTTTCCAGCACCAAAATTCCGCTCTCAAAAAACCCCCCTTGTCTCGCACTTGTGCGCGGGCCGATGTAAATTTGGAGCGGCGAGAAGCAACAGGGGCCAGGACGACGGCAGGGAAGGCACGGGTGCCACAGGGGCATCACTATTGAGATATTGAGCTCCACTCATGATATGCCAGGGTGACCGCTGTGCATTTATGTCACCGACTTGTCAGTTTTGCAAATGCGGTCGGTACACCGCCCATGAATAATAGCTAGATGACAGCTATCCTTATCTACTCTAGTTCATTGCTCAGTTAGTATGCCACCTTAGTTAGTTGAGTTTGGTTTGAGATCCATATATAGGGTTCTTCTATTTCTATGTACTTGAGTTCTTTTTGGCTTACAAAACTAAGAAGAGAAAAACTGTTTTTAGCCTCCACCTTTTTGGGTATTCCCCCATTGTGCAAGCAAGAAAGCTACAAGTGAGACTCCTTCCTTCTCTCCCACAATCTTGACATGGTATCAGAGCCTTGTTCGTAGTAAGGAGCTCAAGAAAGCAAGCCAAGTTCGCGGTGTTCTGGTGAGAGGACCAGTGTTGCTTTCATTCTTCTAGTTTGGGAGCAAGTCTCTGCAGGTAGCACGGTCGGAAAGTGCAAGAGTGCATTGTCTCAGGTTGAGACGCCCTTCGCGGTGAAGCAAGAGGGTAGTATATGCTGCGGGAGAGGTCTTTAGCCCTTGATGACCCTGTTTTTTTGATTTGAGGCCATTTCGGGGCCTGTTTTGGAGGCGGAAGTTTTCTGCATGCACTCAGGAAAAGGCCCAGTTTTATGCTGTGCGACCACTGTTCTACAAGTCAGTGAAAAGTTACTATAGAAATTGCATCGTATGCCTATGCATAGAGACATTGGGAGTTACAGAATCATCCTTGTTGCATGTTGATGAAAAATCGTCACTAGAAAGTGAGTGTGTGGTCAAATACCACTTTCATCAGTTTTGCAAATTTGCCCTTGTGAGGCTGAAGCTGTGTTCTTTACAGTGATAGAATTTTTTGCAGTGTTCTGTAATGGCGTCTGATTCTCTTTCACAGATTGTCACTGAAAAGCTTGACAAGAACAACTTCCAAGCATGGAAGCTTAGAATGACGAATTTCCTTATGGGAAAAGGATATTGGGAATTTGTTGCAGGAAATAAAGAAGAACCAGTTCTTCCAAATGTTCCCAATCAACAGCAAATGCAAGCATTTAAAGCATGGCATGAGAGAGCCAGGAAAGTTATGTACTGGCTGTCTATCAGCATTTCAGACTCTATGATTGTGCATAATCAAGATGCAAGTACGCCAAAGGAGGCATGGGATACTTTGTCAAAAATATATAGCACAAATATGCAAGCCAAGAAAATGCAGCTCAAGCAAGAGTTGCATAATGTGGAAAGAGAAAATATGAGCATCAATGACTACCACATGAAGGTGAAGAAGATTGCAGATGCACTTGCTTCCATTGGGTCGCCAGTGGAAGATGATGATTTAGTTTCTGTGACCTTGAATGGTCTAGGAAAGGATTATGCACAGTTTCGAACATCCATTTCCGTCCGTGAAAGATTTCCTAATTTTGAGGAGTTGATTGCTCTTCTAATTTCTGAGGAGCAGAGAAATGATGGTGCATCTTCTTCAGGAGGAACTTCAAAAGAAGCTGTCTTCTACTCAAATGCTGGAAGAGGTAGAGGCAAAGGTAGAGGAGGCCGATCTGGAGGCCGTGGTAGAAATCGGAATATGCAACAAACTCAAGAAAACTAGTCCTATGGAGGAGGACGTGGTAACTCTAGAGGCAGGGGGAGCCAAAGAGGTCATGGTGGATGGCAAAGAGGCCAAAATGCAAACAGCAATGTTGAATGCTACTACTGTGGTAAAATGGGTCATATGGCTAAGGACTACTATAAAAAGCAGAATGACATCATGAATGGAAAATTGCAACAAGGGAATTATGCATCTTCTAGTAGATAGGGTGATGACAGAAACGAGCATTTGTTTATGGTGCAGCACATGAACAATTCTGTGATAAGTGCAGAAGAAAGCAACGATGTATGGTATGTTGACTCAGGTGCATCAAACCACATGACAGGTCATGCAGAATGGATGGAGGATGCAAGGAAAATGGAAAAACCAGGATTTGTGGAGACTGGTGATGATACTGCACATCCTATTGTGCAGATTGGAAAAATTCCTTTGTCTATGCAGGATGGGAAAAAGAAATACTTGTCTGATGTATTTCATGTCCCGAATATCACCAAGAATCTGGTTTCTGTTGGTCAAATGGTTGAGCAAGGCTTGCAGGCCAGATTTAATCCTCATGGATGCTTTGTTGAGGATATGAAAAATAAGGGTCACTTGATAGCAAAAGGAAAGAAGAAGGGCAGAATGTTTACGTTGGATGTAGACATGTCTGAATTGAGTGCAACAATGTTTGCACATGGGACCGATGTAGTTGCATATATTGATATTTGGCATAAACGCATTGGTCATGTTAATGTACAACGACTTAAATCAATGCAGGCCCAAAATATTGTTGCAGGATTGCCTAAATTCAAGGTTGTAGAAATGCATAAGGTATGTGAAGCCTGCGAATTTGAAAAACAGGCAAGGAAACCATTTCCTAGACATGTTCAAGAGAGTAAGAAGCCATTGGAATTAATCCACTCTGATGTGTGGACTACTAAAGCTACATCTCTTGGAGGCTGTCATTATTTTGTCACTTTTATTGATGACTATAGCAGAAAAGTTTGGGTGTATTTTATGAAAAAGAAAAGTGAAGTTTTTGCGTATTTCAAAACTCTTAAAGCTATGGTTGAAAAAGAAATAGGCATGCAAAAAAAATGCCTAAGGTCAGATGGAGGGGGAGAGTACCTCTCAAATGAGTTTGCAAGGTTCTTGCAGGAGCATAGCATAAAGCAGAAATATTCATGCAGTCATACCCCACAACAAAATGGAATTGCAGAAAGGAAAAACATGCATATTGGAGAGGTATCTCATGCCATGCTCAATGAAAAAGACTTGCGAGATTTTTACTGGGTTTAAGCAGTTGCTACAACAGTCTACATAATGAACAGGACTCCCACTGCAGCAATACATGGGATGACTCCAGAAGAGAGGTATACTGGTAGGAAACCAGATATTTCTCATTTAAAATTTTTTGGTTGCATTGCCTATGTTCATGTGCCAGATGAGTTGAGATCCAAGTTGGATCCAAAAGCTGAGAAGTGCATCTTTATTGGTTACTCTCTGCAGGCAGCAGAAAGGGTATAGATGCTATAACCCTTCTACTCGTAAGTTTACAGTGAGCGGAGATGTTGTTTTTGATGAGATGAGTAGCTGGTATAAACCAGTAAATGTGATTGATAATGTAGATGTACAAAATGGTAATGCTTCACAGAATTCACAGCAGCAGTCACAAGATATTAGTGGACTTGGAGCGTCCTCTAGTAGTGGTTCACATTCTTCGCCATGGACAGGCAGATTGAGATCAGGAGAATCTTCTCAAAGCAATGCAGATAGTGGTATGCAGGTATCGCGAAAAGGAAAAGAGAAGGTAGATCAGCCCATGTTTGATATGAATGCAGGTCACTCTTATGTGGATGGTGAATCCAGTGGCTCAAAACAAAGCATTGATGATGAGTTGGGTATTCCTTCTATTGTTACACCTGGAGTAAAGAAAACCAGGGATGTTTTGAGAGCACCTGGGAGTGAACCTACTTTGCGTAGGTCTACCAGAGCTAGGTATCCTATAGATCGGTTGAAATATGATGGATTTACAGCCATTCACTATGCATATATGGTCAAAGTGATACAGGAACCAGAACCCACTTCTTTTGAGCAAGCCATGGGAAAAGAAAAATGGGAGAAAGCCATGGATGAAGAAATGGATGCCTTGGAAGCAAATGCTACATGGGAATTGGTACCTTTGCCTAAAGGTAAGAATGCAATTGGTTGTAAGTGGGTTTATAAAGTGAAGCACAATGCAGATGGTTCTGTGAACAGATACAAGGCAAGATTAGTAGTCAAGGGGTATGCACAAACATATGGCATTGATTATGAAGAAACATTTAGTCCGGTTGCAAGGATGGCAACGGTAAGAGCAGTCATTGCTATGGCTGCATCAAAGAGATGGTCTTTACATCAGATGGATGTAAAGAATGCCTTCTTGCATGGTGATTTGCAAGAAGAGATATATATGGAGCAGCCACCAGGTTATGTGCATACTGTTCATCCTGAGTTTGTTTGCAGGCTGAAGAAAGCCTTGTATGGCTTGAAGCAAGCACCTAGAGCATGTCTAACAAGATAGGACAGTATCTTGTCACTATTGGCTTTCAGATTTCCAATGCAGATTTCTCACTTTATGTGAGAAAAACAGAGAACGGTATTATGCTACTTGTCATTTATGTTGATGATTTGATTATGATAGGTGACATTGATGAAGATATCCTTCATGTGAAAATGCTATTGAAGCAGAAGTTTGAGATGAAGGATTTGGGAGAGCTGCGTTATTTCTTGGGCATTGAGGTGATTAGATCACCAAGTGGGATATGGCTCTTACAGAGGCAGTATGGATTGGACATGCTGTCCAAATATGGGATGACAGGCTGTAAACCTATTTTAGTTCCTTTGGAGCAGAATGTGAAGCTGAGCGCAGATGCAGGTGAGCTTCTGGAAGACCCTACTATGTACAGACGCATAGTAGAAAGTTTGATTTATATGACTATTACCAGGCCAGATTTGAGCTATGCTGTTGGATTGGTAAGTCAGTTTATGCAGGCTCCAAGGAAACCGCATTTAGATGCGGCTAGACGCATACTCACGTATGTGAAGTCTACATTGCAGTATGGACTATTTTATGAGACTGGGGTTCAGATACAGTTGCATGGATACACTGATGCTGATTGGGTTGGTAGTATTTCTGATAGACGATCTACCAGTGGATATGTGTTCTCTTTTGTGTAAACGCCCCGAACAACGTAGTATGCTTAACAATTATGATATTCGCTTGTTTTCAAGATTTAATATAAAAGAGAATGAACACTTAAAGCTGAAAATGAAAATTACTCACAAAATTATAGCCATAAAAATGGAAAAGTAATGGAGACAAGATTGAGGGTTAAAGATGGGCAACCCCTCCCCCCCCGAAGGAATGTATTTCTGCTCAACCCAAGTCCCTTAGGGAAGAGCTCAGTTACAATCAACCTGAGAGTGAGAAGAAGTAATTCTCACTCTCACAAGATCATGCAAAGATGTACAACACACATGCATTATCTATTATGCAATGATAAGAACTGATTTCTTTACAGTATGAGAGAAGAAAAAGGGGAATTCAGCCTTTCTCCATCGTTGATCAGCAGTACATGGATAGAGCTTGCTTCTTGTAGCTAAAATGGAAGAAAGAGCTCAAGAAGGAGGTGCTGTAATGAATTTACAGGCTTGCTGTCTTGTAAAACAATAGTGATAGAAGAGAGAATATGGAGGAATTTGATAATGGAGAAGTGGGGGATGATGATGGGGATGGATGGGGCCAGTTTCTGGCTATCTGTGGGTGCTGTACATGAGTTTACAGCAAAGAAAAATGATGCTCAATGAAGAAAAACGAGCTCTTATTTATAGGAGAGGGGAGAGCTAGTACAAAAGGGGAAAGTGGAATAGCACAAGACAAGTGTCCAGCCACATGTCATGAGATGTGACAAGTGGTGGGACACTTGGAAACTTGTGTGACAAGTGTCTTGACACTTGTCTCTTCTTTATGGCCTTCCTTTTTGGGTTGAATACTGTCAAGAATAGAAACAACCAAATTTAGTAAGCACAGTCAGAGTACAGAACTTACTATTTTTAGAATGACATCCCTATTTTTTAGGACTAGCATTTTTAGGCTAATTCGAGGCTCCTAAAATTTAGGGACCTCCTAAAATTTAGGGATCTCCTAGAATTTAGGGACCCCCCCAATATGGGTATCATATGAAAGCTTTTTCTGTGTACATCGCAAAAATGGTATCCGAATCTTCATGTGACTTTCCTATGCAAAGAAATGTGCATTTCAAGCTTTCAGCCCACACATGCACATTATACAAGCATTTCATGATCATGCCATCTTGTTGATTGTAACTGTCTGTTCTGGTGGATCTAGCCCACACTTCAAGGCATCAATCCTTTCTGTGTGTAAGTCTAACCCTGATATGCGTGAGTTCTAGTCACAGGCGCCCAATCGGGTCATATAGGTGGAAGTGTGAACTATCTTTTCTCTAACCCACCGTGTGGGTCCACCATAACTTGTGACCACTCATCAGTGGCCAGCTCCAATGCACTTTTCTTTATATCTAATTAGTGCAAAGGAAATAAATTTAATAAATCATTATATAGATAAATTAATGAAAAAGGATACAAATTCTGTTTCTATAGAGTTGTGACAGCCCTCTGGCTTTTATTCAGCTGTCCTCAACTGAAAATCTTCTTGATATTGTTGTAGAATATTTGGGTAATCCTTCATGAATTTTTCATCTACCCACTGTGCATCTGTGGTGGGTAGATTCTTGAATTTTAGCAAGAATTTTCGTGTCACAAGGCCACTTCTCGTGGTTCGATCCTTGAGAAACAAAATCTTTTCAGGTTCCAAGAGTTGCTCTGTTTCTTCAACTTCTGGGGGATCTTCAGTAATGGGTTCCTTTGGTTCTGGTCCTATGTAAGGTTTTAGCAAACTTACATGAAAAGCATTGTGTATTTTCCAATGAGTAGGAAGCTCAAGTCGATAAGAAACTTCATTTATTTTCTCAATCACTTTGAAGGGTCCAAAGTATCTACTGGAGAGCTTTGGAAAAGATGAATTTTGACCAGAACCTTGTTTGAGCCTGCTTTTATCAAACTTTAGCAAGACATATTGACCTTTTTCAAAAGCCAAAGGTCTTCTTCGTTTATCTGCTTGCTTCTTTTGTCGCTCTTGGGCAACTTTGATAGTGGCTCGAACTTGATCCATTGCGGTTTTTAAATCTGAAACAAACTCATCAGCAGCAAAAATCTTATCTTTAGTGCGAATAATTGGAGGGGGAATCACTTTACCCTGTACTATTTCATTTGGAGCTTTCCCTGTGGATGAGTGCACTGTATTGTTGTAAGCAAACTCCAATAATGGAAGATATTTCTCCCATTGTGACTTATGTTCACTAACATAAGCTTTCAACATATCCAAAAGAGTGAGATTCATCACCTCTGTTTGGCCGTCAGTTTGAGGATGAAAAGCTGAGGAGAACTTTAAAGTGGTTCCCAAATTCTCAAATAAAGCACGCCAAAAGTTACTTGTGAATTTGGAGTCTCTATCTGAAATGATCTCAGAAGGCATACCATGTAATCTGAAGATATGTTGAATGAAAAGTCTTGCAGCTTGTGCGGATTTCAATGTTTTATGACATGGAATAAAATGTGATTGTTTGCTGAATCTATCAATTATGACCCAAATCATATCATGACCTTGAGGTGTTCTTGGAATACCTGAGATGAAATCCATTGTGATAGATTCCCATAGATCTTTGGGCACTGGAAGAGGTTGCAACAATCCTGGAATCTTCTGCCTATCATATTTGGATTTTTGGCATACCAGACAAGCCTCAATGAAGTTATGTGTATCTTTTCGTAATGTTGGCCAATAAAAGTAGCGCTCAATTGCACTTAGAGTGGCTGCCCTCCCTCTATGCCCTGCATAAGGGGGTTCATGACTTTCTTTAAGCACCTTTTGTCGAACAGGAAGAGTGACACAAAGGCGATTGTTCATGAGAAGGTAACCGTCTTTGATGGAATAATCTGGATGAGAACCTCCTTGCTGTAAATTTGACCAAATTGCTGCAAAATCAGTATCTTCATCATAAGTATTCTTCATCGTTTGAAAATCTTCATGATGAGCCACTGTAATAGTTGCAATGCGAGGCACTCTAGAAAGTGCATCAGCAACTACATTTTGTTTCCCTGGAGTGTACATAATTTGAAAATGAAACATAGACAAGAAATTTTTCCATCTTGCATGTTTCTCCTGCAAATGCTTTTGAGTCTTGAAATACTTCAAGCTTTGATGATCGGTTTTAATAAGAAATTCATTGCCTAAAAGATAATGTTTCCATATCTTTAAAGCATGAACCACTGCTAAGAGCTCCTTTTCATAAATGTCATACCTTTTCTCCACATCATTTAGACGGCGGCTTTCAAAGGCTATGGCATGGCCTTCTTGATTTAGCACTGCACCAATACAATCACCGCAAGCATCTGCTTCCACCACAAATGGTTTTACCAGATCTGGAATGATAAGAATAGGTCCAGAAGTAAGAGCTGTTTTCAGCCTTGTGAAGGCTGCCTTCTCTTTTTCCTTCCATTGGAAAGAGATCTTCTTCTTTGTAAGGTCATGAAGTGGAGAAGCCATATGTGCAAAATGCTTGATGAAGCGGCGGTAATAAGAACATAAGCCAAGAAACGATCGCACCTCATGTACATCACGAAGATGAGGCCATTCTTGGATTATCCTGATCTTTTCAGGATCCATCTGAATCCCTTCAAAAGAGATGACATGCCCAAGGTAATTTATTTTATGCATGAAAAATTCACTCTTTTTACCATTTACCAAGAGTTGATTTTGTTGTAGTAATTGTAGAACAATTTCCAAGTGTTGATGATGCTCCTCTTCATTTTTGCTAAAGACAAGAATATCATCAAAGAAAGTACCGACATATTGTCGATGCTCTCTAAAGATGCGCTCCATCATTCGATTAAAGGTGGCTGGTGCATTGGTTAATCCGAAAGGAACCACCAAGAATTCATAAAGACCGTATGAAGTGCGGAAAGCAGTTTTGTGTACATCTTGTGGTATTACCCTAATTTGATGATAACCACTCTTTAAATCAATGCGGCTGAAAACCTTTGAGCCTCCTAGACGATCCAAAATGTCGTCAATTCTGGGAATAGGAAACCGATTCTTCACAGTGATTTTGTTGAGGGCTCAATAATCAATGCACATCCTGAATGTGCCATCTTTCTTTTGAACAAGAAGAACCGGTGAACAAAATGGTGAGCTACTTGGCCTAATTAGCCCACGGTTGAGTAGGTCTTCGACTTGCTTTCTGATTTCTTCTTGTTGAGGACGGCTCACACGGTATGGTGCTATATTAGGAGGAGAACTGCCCGGAATAATATCAATATGATGGTCTTCTGGCCTTTCTGGGGGAAGCTGATAAGGAAGATCTTCCAAAAAACAATCTTTATACTTTTCCAAGAGCTGAAGTTGCTCATAGGTATGGTGTCTCCAGAAACTCCAGCTTGGATCTCGTACTTCTTGCCTTTGTTGGTGAGTTCTACCTTCTTTTTCTGAGAGAAGATGGTTGAATCTACTCTATGATTCCAGGGCATGCCAAGAATCACATCGCAACCATCAAGGTCTCCGATACAGAAGGTATCTTCGTCACTGTAGCCTTGAATTTGAAACTTGAGCTTGCCAATGTAGGGTATCACAGTCTTCACTGTGTCACCTTCATCAGCATTTAAAGCTTGGCGAACTTCTGCCGGAGTGTCCATCTCTTCATTCTTTAATCCAAGCTCTTTCGCTAATTGCAAGGAAATGATATTTTCATTCGCCCCAAGATCTATCAAGAATAGTGCTTGCTTACCTTGCAACTGTCCCCAAGCTTTTAACAATTTGCACGTCTCTGGAGTGTGAGTTGTGTTTGCAACTACATCACTGATAGCATTGATTTTCACTGGTGACTTAGGCTTGTTGTCAGAAACCTTGCTTTGTCCCTTGTTTGGACATTGCTTCGCTATGTGGCCTATTTGTCCACATTTAAAGCACTTCCCTTCTTTCATGAAGCGTTGCTTTTCTTCTTCGGAAAATTGCTTTGCTTGTGGGTATAGATTGGAGCGAAATTGAGGAGCATTAGGAGGTGCATAGGGCTTCATCTTCTTTTGATTTGATGGCTGCTTTTGCCACTGTTTTTGTCCTTCATTTGGGGCTGAATACTCCTCATCATCAGCTACTCTCTTCTTATCATTCTTTTGGAATAATTTGTTGCCATTGTGCTCCATTTCCTATGTCTCAGCATCGTCAATGAGTTCCCTGAGACTAGAACAATGATAATGATTAAGAGCAGTACGAAGTTTAAAATGCAAACCTCCTTGAAACTTCCTAAGCTTTTCCGAACTGTTGATCTTCTTGAAATGTTGGACCTTCAAAAGTAGCTCCCAAAATCTCTTGGTATAGTCACCAAGTGACTCATTTTTCCTTTGCCAAAGCCGATCCCATTCCATTTTTACATCTCTTTTGAAATGAACAGGAAGAAATTGGCTTTGTATCAGGCGAACAAAGGACCGCCATGATTTTGGGGCAGCATGATCATATTCCAACCCCATCCACCAAGTATGGGCTAAGTCGGTTAAATGTAAAGCTGCAAACTTAATCTTTTATTTTTCTTTATACTTGTCACGACCATACAAAATTTGAAATTGACGAATAAACTTCAGAAGAAGATCAGGATTTCGGGAACCATCATACATACTGAACTTGATCTTCTTTTCAAGTTGAGATAGTGACTTAGTCTTCTTCTTCTTCTTATTCCTTCGTCCATGCTCAGATCTTGAGGTTGAAGATGATGAAGTGCTTGATGGGAATGAAGAGGGAGACGAGGGTGAAGAATGTCGACGCCTTTGACGATGATGAGGTCTTCCACGAGAAGGGTGTGACTCTTCATTACTAGAAGAGGATCCATCAGAATAGGCGCCAGATGACTTTGAAGAAGAGGATGAGCTTCGACGCGATCTCTTTCTTTGTCTTGAAGTAGAATGGGACTGCCTCTTAGAAGTAGTTGGACTTCTTGATCGGCTCCTTTCATTGGTATGGCTTTGTCTCCTTGAAGTAGATGGGCTTCTTTCCTTGAATTCTTTGGGATTCTCAACTTTTTCTAGTTTGAGAAGTTGCTCACGAATTTGCTAATTCTCCTCTCTAAGACTTTGAATGGCTTGAAGGATAGCACTCGATTGATTCATTGAGACTAAAGAAAAAATATATGTTCAAGCACTCAATGCAAGGGCTGAAAACAAACAAACTTATAGTTGTAAGCACTACCAGTGTTGGGGGTGAGGACCGAGCCAAAGCTCTGATACCACTGTAAACGCCCCGAACAACGTAGTATGCTTAACAATTATGATATTCGCTTGTTTTCAAGATTTAATATAAAAGAGAATGAACACTTAAAGCTGAAAATGAAAATTACTCACAAAATTATAGCCATAAAAATGGAAAAGTAATGGAGACAAGATTGAGGGTTAAAGATGGGCAACCCCCCCCCCCCCCCCCCCCGAAGGAATGTATTTCTGCTCAACCCAAGTCCCTTAGGGAAGAGCTCAGTTACAATCAACCTGAGAGTGAGAAGAAGTAATTCTCACTCTCACAAGATCATGCAAAGATGTACAACACACATGCATTATCTATTATGCAATGATAAGAACTGATTTCTTTACAGTATGAGAGAAGAAAAAGGGGAATTCAGCCTTTCTCCATCGTTGATCAGCAGTACATGGATAGAGCTTGCTTCTTGTAGCTAAAATGGAAGAAAGAGCTCAAGAAGGAGGTGCTGTAATGAATTTACAGGCTTGCTGTCTTGTAAAACAATAGTGATAGAAGAGAGAATATGGAGGAATTTGATAATGGAGAAGTGGGGGATGATGATGGGGATGGATGGGGCCAGTTTCTGGCTATCTGTGGGTGCTGTACATGAGTTTACAGCAAAGAAAAATGATGCTCAATGAAGAAAAACGAGCTCTTATTTATAGGAGAGGGGAGAGCTAGTACAAAAGGGGAAAGTGGAGTAGCACAAGACAAGTGTCCAGCCACATGTCATGAGATGTGACAAGTGGTGGGACACTTGGAAACTTGTGTGACAAGTGTCTTGACACTTGTCTCTTCTTTATGGCCTTCCTTTTTGGGTTGAATACTGTCAAGAATAGAAACAACCAAATTTAGTAAGCACAGTCAGAGTACAGAACTTACTATTTTTAGAATGACATCCCTATTTTTTAGGACTAGCATTTTTAGGCTAATTCGAGGCTCCTAAAATTTAGGGACCTCCTAAAATTTAGGGATCTCCTAGAATTTAGGGACCCCCCCAATATGGGTATCATATGAAAGCTTTTTCTGTGTACATCGCAAAAATGGTATCCGAATCTTCATGTGACTTTCCTATGCAAAGAAATGTGCATTTCAAGCTTTCAGCCCACACATGCACATTATACAAGCATTTCATGATCATGCCATCTTGTTGATTGTAACTGTCTGTTCTGGTGGATCTAGCCCACACTTCAAGGCATCAATCCTTTCTGTGTGTAAGTCTAACCCTGATATGCGTGAGTTCTAGTCACAGGCGCCCAATCGGGTCATATAGGTGGAAGTGTGAACTATCTTTTCTCTAACCCACCGTGTGGGTCCACCATAACTTGTGACCACTCATCAGTGGCCAGCTCCAATGCACTTTTCTTTATATCTAATTAGTGCAAAGGAAATAAATTTAATAAATCATTATATAGATAAATTAATGAAAAAGGATACAAATTCTGTTTCTATAGAGTTGTGACAGCCCTCTGGCTTTTATTCAGCTGTCCTCAACTGAAAATCTTCTTGATATTGTTGTAGAATATTTGGGTAATCCTTCATGAATTTTTCATCTACCCACTGTGCATCTGTGGTGGGTAGATTCTTGAATTTTAGCAAGAATTTTCGTGTCACAAGGCCACTTCTCGTGGTTCGATCCTTGAGAAACAAAATCTTTTCAGGTTCCAAGAGTTGCTCTGTTTCTTCAACTTCTGGGGGATCTTCAGTAATGGGTTCCTTTGGTTCTGGTCCTATGTAAGGTTTTAGCAAACTTACATGAAAAGCATTGTGTATTTTCCAATGAGTAGGAAGCTCAAGTCGATAAGAAACTTCATTTATTTTCTCAATCACTTTGAAGGGTCCAAAGTATCTACTGGAGAGCTTTGGAAAAGATGAATTTTGACCAGAACCTTGTTTGAGCCTGCTTTTATCAAACTTTAGCAAGACATATTGACCTTTTTCAAAAGCCAAAGGTCTTCTTCGTTTATCTGCTTGCTTCTTTTGTCGCTCTTGGGCAACTTTGATAGTGGCTCGAACTTGATCCATTGCGGTTTTTAAATCTGAAACAAACTCATCAGCAGCAAAAATCTTATCTTTAGTGCGAATAATTGGAGGGGGAATCACTTTACCCTGTACTATTTCATTTGGAGCTTTCCCTGTGGATGAGTGCACTGTATTGTTGTAAGCAAACTCCAATAATGGAAGATATTTCTCCCATTGTGACTTATGTTCACTAACATAAGCTTTCAACATATCCAAAAGAGTGAGATTCATCACCTCTGTTTGGCCGTCAGTTTGAGGATGAAAAGCTGAGGAGAACTTTAAAGTGGTTCCCAAATTCTCAAATAAAGCACGCCAAAAGTTACTTGTGAATTTGGAGTCTCTATCTGAAATGATCTCAGAAGGCATACCATGTAATCTGAAGATATGTTGAATGAAAAGTCTTGCAGCTTGTGCGGATTTCAATGTTTTATGACATGGAATAAAATGTGATTGTTTGCTGAATCTATCAATTATGACCCAAATCATATCATGACCTTGAGGTGTTCTTGGAATACCTGAGATGAAATCCATTGTGATAGATTCCCATAGATCTTTGGGCACTGGAAGAGGTTGCAACAATCCTGGAATCTTCTGCCTATCATATTTGGATTTTTGGCATACCAGACAAGCCTCAATGAAGTTATGTGTATCTTTTCGTAATGTTGGCCAATAAAAGTAGCGCTCAATTGCACTTAGAGTGGCTGCCCTCCCTCTATGCCCTGCATAAGGGGGTTCATGACTTTCTTTAAGCACCTTTTGTCGAACAGGAAGAGTGACACAAAGGCGATTGTTCATGAGAAGGTAACCGTCTTTGATGGAATAATCTGGATGAGAACCTCCTTGCTGTAAATTTGACCAAATTGCTGCAAAATCAGTATCTTCATCATAAGTATTCTTCATCGTTTGAAAATCTTCATGATGAGCCACTGTAATAGTTGCAATGCGAGGCACTCTAGAAAGTGCATCAGCAACTACATTTTGTTTCCCTGGAGTGTACATAATTTGAAAATGAAACATAGACAAGAAATTTTTCCATCTTGCATGTTTCTCCTGCAAATGCTTTTGAGTCTTGAAATACTTCAAGCTTTGATGATCGGTTTTAATAAGAAATTCATTGCCTAAAAGATAATGTTTCCATATCTTTAAAGCATGAACCACTGCTAAGAGCTCCTTTTCATAAATGTCATACCTTTTCTCCACATCATTTAGACGGCGGCTTTCAAAGGCTATGGCATGGCCTTCTTGATTTAGCACTGCACCAATACAATCACCGCAAGCATCTGCTTCCACCACAAATGGTTTTACCAGATCTGGAATGATAAGAATAGGTCCAGAAGTAAGAGCTGTTTTCAGCCTTGTGAAGGCTGCCTTCTCTTTTTCCTTCCATTGGAAAGAGATCTTCTTCTTTGTAAGGTCATGAAGTGGAGAAGCCATATGTGCAAAATGCTTGATGAAGCGGCGGTAATAAGAACATAAGCCAAGAAACGATCGCACCTCATGTACATCACGAAGATGAGGCCATTCTTGGATTATCCTGATCTTTTCAGGATCCATCTGAATCCCTTCAAAAGAGATGACATGCCCAAGGTAATTTATTTTATGCATGAAAAATTCACTCTTTTTACCATTTACCAAGAGTTGATTTTGTTGTAGTAATTGTAGAACAATTTCCAAGTGTTGATGATGCTCCTCTTCATTTTTGCTAAAGACAAGAATATCATCAAAGAAAGTACCGACATATTGTCGATGCTCTCTAAAGATGCGCTCCATCATTCGATTAAAGGTGGCTGGTGCATTGGTTAATCCGAAAGGAACCACCAAGAATTCATAAAGACCGTATGAAGTGCGGAAAGCAGTTTTGTGTACATCTTGTGGTATTACCCTAATTTGATGATAACCACTCTTTAAATCAATGCGGCTGAAAACCTTTGAGCCTCCTAGATGATCCAAAATGTCGTCAATTCTGGGAATAGGAAACCGATTCTTCACAGTGATTTTGTTGAGGGCTCAATAATCAATGCACATCCTGAATGTGCCATCTTTCTTTTGAACAAGAAGAACCGGTGAACAAAATGGTGAGCTACTTGGCCTAATTAGCCCACGGTTGAGTAGGTCTTCGACTTGCTTTCTGATTTCTTCTTGTTGAGGACGGCTCACACGGTATGGTGCTATATTAGGAGGAGAACTGCCCGGAATAATATCAATATGATGGTCTTCTGGCCTTTCTGGGGGAAGCTGATAAGGAAGATCTTCCAAAAAACAATCTTTATACTTTTCCAAGAGCTGAAGTTGCTCATAGGTATGGTGTCTCCAGAAACTCCAGCTTGGATCTCGTACTTCTTGCCTTTGTTGGTGAGTTCTACCTTCTTTTTCTGAGAGAAGATGGTTGAATCTACTCTATGATTCCAGGGCATGCCAAGAATCACATCGCAACCATCAAGGTCTCCGATACAGAAGGTATCTTCGTCACTGTAGCCTTGAATTTGAAACTTGAGCTTGCCAATGTAGGGTATCACAGTCTTCACTGTGTCACCTTCATCAGCATTTAAAGCTTGGCGAACTTCTGCCGGAGTGTCCATCTCTTCATTCTTTAATCCAAGCTCTTTCGCTAATTGCAAGGAAATGATATTTTCATTCGCCCCAAGATCTATCAAGAATAGTGCTTGCTTACCTTGCAACTGTCCCCAAGCTTTTAACAATTTGCACGTCTCTGGAGTGTGAGTTGTGTTTGCAACTACATCACTGATAGCATTGATTTTCACTGGTGACTTAGGCTTGTTGTCAGAAACCTTGCTTTGTCCCTTGTTTGGACATTGCTTCGCTATGTGGCCTATTTGTCCACATTTAAAGCACTTCCCTTCTTTCATGAAGCGTTGCTTTTCTTCTTCGGAAAATTGCTTTGCTTGTGGGTATAGATTGGAGCGAAATTGAGGAGCATTAGGAGGTGCATAGGGCTTCATCTTCTTTTGATTTGATGGCTGCTTTTGCCACTGTTTTTGTCCTTCATTTGGGGCTGAATACTCCTCATCATCAGCTACTCTCTTCTTATCATTCTTTTGGAATAATTTGTTGCCATTGTGCTCCATTTCCTATGTCTCAGCATCGTCAATGAGTTCCCTGAGACTAGAACAATGATAATGATTAAGAGCAGTACGAAGTTTAAAATGCAAACCTCCTTGAAACTTCCTAAGCTTTTCCGAACTGTTGATCTTCTTGAAATGTTGGACCTTCAAAAGTAGCTCCCAAAATCTCTTGGTATAGTCACCAAGTGACTCATTTTTCCTTTGCCAAAGCCGATCCCATTCCATTTTTACATCTCTTTTGAAATGAACAGGAAGAAATTGGCTTTGTATCAGGCGAACAAAGGACCGCCATGATTTTGGGGCAGCATGATCATATTCCAACCCCATCCACCAAGTATGGGCTAAGTCGGTTAAATGTAAAGCTGCAAACTTAATCTTTTATTTTTCTTTATACTTGTCACGACCATACAAAATTTGAAATTGACGAATAAACTTCAGAAGAAGATCAGGATTTCGGGAACCATCATACATACTGAACTTGATCTTCTTTTCAAGTTGAGATAGTGACTTAGTCTTCTTCTTCTTCTTATTCCTTCGTCCATGCTCAGATCTTGAGGTTGAAGATGATGAAGTGCTTGATGGGAATGAAGAGGGAGACGAGGGTGAAGAATGTCGACGCCTTTGACGATGATGAGGTCTTCCACGAGAAGGGTGTGACTCTTCATTACTAGAAGAGGATCCATCAGAATAGGCGCCAGATGACTTTGAAGAAGAGGATGAGCTTCGACGCGATCTCTTTCTTTGTCTTGAAGTAGAATGGGACTGCCTCTTAGAAGTAGTTGGACTTCTTGATCGGCTCCTTTCATTGGTATGGCTTTGTCTCCTTGAAGTAGATGGGCTTCTTTCCTTGAATTCTTTGGGATTCTCAACTTTTTCTAGTTTGAGAAGTTGCTCACGAATTTGCTAATTCTCCTCTCTAAGACTTTGAATGGCTTGAAGGATAGCACTCGATTGATTCATTGAGACTAAAGAAAAAATATATGTTCAAGCACTCAATGCAAGGGCTGAAAACAAACAAACTTATAGTTCTACCAGTGTTGGGGGTGAGGACCGAGCCAAAGCTCTGATACCACTGTAAACGCCCCGAACAACGTAGTATGCTTAACAATTATGATATTCGCTTGTTTTCAAGATTTAATATAAAAGAGAATGAACACTTAAAGCTGAAAATGAAAATTACTCACAAAATTATAGCCATAAAAATGGAAAAGTAATGGAGACAAGATTGAGGGTTAAAGATGGGCAACCCCCCCCCCCCCCCCCCCGAAGGAATGTATTTCTGCTCAACCCAAGTCCCTTAGGGAAGAGCTCAGTTACAATCAACCTGAGAGTGAGAAGAAGTAATTCTCACTCTCACAAGATCATGCAAAGATGTACAACACACATGCATTATCTATTATGCAATGATAAGAACTGATTTCTTTACAGTATGAGAGAAGAAAAAGGGGAATTCAGCCTTTCTCCATCGTTGATCAGCAGTACATGGATAGAGCTTGCTTCTTGTAGCTAAAATGGAAGAAAGAGCTCAAGAAGGAGGTGCTGTAATGAATTTACAGGCTTGCTGTCTTGTAAAACAATAGTGATAGAAGAGAGAATATGGAGGAATTTGATAATGGAGAAGTGGGGGATGATGATGGGGATGGATGGGGCCAGTTTCTGGCTATCTGTGGGTGCTGTACATGAGTTTACAGCAAAGAAAAATGATGCTCAATGAAGAAAAACGAGCTCTTATTTATAGGAGAGGGGAGAGCTAGTACAAAAGGGGAAAGTGGAGTAGCACAAGACAAGTGTCCAGCCACATGTCATGAGATGTGACAAGTGGTGGGACACTTGGAAACTTGTGTGACAAGTGTCTTGACACTTGTCTCTTCTTTATGGCCTTCCTTTTTGGGTTGAATACTGTCAAGAATAGAAACAACCAAATTTAGTAAGCACAGTCAGAGTACAGAACTTACTATTTTTAGAATGACATCCCTATTTTTTAGGACTAGCATTTTTAGGCTAATTCGAGGCTCCTAAAATTTAGGGACCTCCTAAAATTTAGGGATCTCCTAGAATTTAGGGACCCCCCCAATATGGGTATCATATGAAAGCTTTTTCTGTGTACATCGCAAAAATGGTATCCGAATCTTCATGTGACTTTCCTATGCAAAGAAATGTGCATTTCAAGCTTTCAGCCCACACATGCACATTATACAAGCATTTCATGATCATGCCATCTTGTTGATTGTAACTGTCTGTTCTGGTGGATCTAGCCCACACTTCAAGGCATCAATCCTTTCTGTGTGTAAGTCTAACCCTGATATGCGTGAGTTCTAGTCACAGGCGCCCAATCGGGTCATATAGGTGGAAGTGTGAACTATCTTTTCTCTAACCCACCGTGTGGGTCCACCATAACTTGTGACCACTCATCAGTGGCCAGCTCCAATGCACTTTTCTTTATATCTAATTAGTGCAAAGGAAATAAATTTAATAAATCATTATATAGATAAATTAATGAAAAAGGATACAAATTCTATTTCTATAGAGTTGTGACAGCCCTCTGGCTTTTATTCAGCTGTCCTCAACTGAAAATCTTCTTGATATTGTTGTAGAATATTTGGGTAATCCTTCATGAATTTTTCATCTACCCACTGTGCATCTGTGGTGGGTAGATTCTTGAATTTTAGCAAGAATTTTCGTGTCACAAGGCCACTTCTCGTGGTTCGATCCTTGAGAAACAAAATCTTTTCAGGTTCCAAGAGTTGCTCTGTTTCTTCAACTTCTGGGGGATCTTCAGTAATGGGTTCCTTTGGTTCTGGTCCTATGTAAGGTTTTAGCAAACTTACATGAAAAGCATTGTGTATTTTCCAATGAGTAGGAAGCTCAAGTCGATAAGAAACTTCATTTATTTTCTCAATCACTTTGAAGGGTCCAAAGTATCTACTGGAGAGCTTTGGAAAAGATGAATTTTGACCAGAACCTTGTTTGAGCCTGCTTTTATCAAACTTTAGCAAGACATATTGACCTTTTTCAAAAGCCAAAGGTCTTCTTCGTTTATCTGCTTGCTTCTTTTGTCGCTCTTGGGCAACTTTGATAGTGGCTCGAACTTGATCCATTGCGGTTTTTAAATCTGAAACAAACTCATCAGCAGCAAAAATCTTATCTTTAGTGCGAATAATTGGAGGGGGAATCACTTTACCCTGTACTATTTCATTTGGAGCTTTCCCTGTGGATGAGTGCACTGTATTGTTGTAAGCAAACTCCAATAATGGAAGATATTTCTCCCATTGTGACTTATGTTCACTAACATAAGCTTTCAACATATCCAAAAGAGTGAGATTCATCACCTCTGTTTGGCCGTCAGTTTGAGGATGAAAAGCTGAGGAGAACTTTAAAGTGGTTCCCAAATTCTCAAATAAAGCACGCCAAAAGTTACTTGTGAATTTGGAGTCTCTATCTGAAATGATCTCAGAAGGCATACCATGTAATCTGAAGATATGTTGAATGAAAAGTCTTGCAGCTTGTGCGGATTTCAATGTTTTATGACATGGAATAAAATGTGATTGTTTGCTGAATCTATCAATTATGACCCAAATCATATCATGACCTTGAGGTGTTCTTGGAATACCTGAGATGAAATCCATTGTGATAGATTCCCATAGATCTTTGGGCACTGGAAGAGGTTGCAACAATCCTGGAATCTTCTGCCTATCATATTTGGATTTTTGGCATACCAGACAAGCCTCAATGAAGTTATGTGTATCTTTTCGTAATGTTGGCCAATAAAAGTAGCGCTCAATTGCACTTAGAGTGGCTGCCCTCCCTCTATGCCCTGCATAAGGGGGTTCATGACTTTCTTTAAGCACCTTTTGTCGAACAGGAAGAGTGACACAAAGGCGATTGTTCATGAGAAGGTAACCGTCTTTGATGGAATAATCTGGATGAGAACCTCCTTGCTGTAAATTTGACCAAATTGCTGCAAAATCAGTATCTTCATCATAAGTATTCTTCATCGTTTGAAAATCTTCATGATGAGCCACTGTAATAGTTGCAATGCGAGGCACTCTAGAAAGTGCATCAGCAACTACATTTTGTTTCCCTGGAGTGTACATAATTTGAAAATGAAACATAGACAAGAAATTTTTCCATCTTGCATGTTTCTCCTGCAAATGCTTTTGAGTCTTGAAATACTTCAAGCTTTGATGATCGGTTTTAATAAGAAATTCATTGCCTAAAAGATAATGTTTCCATATCTTTAAAGCATGAACCACTGCTAAGAGCTCCTTTTCATAAATGTCATACCTTTTCTCCACATCATTTAGACGGCGGCTTTCAAAGGCTATGGCATGGCCTTCTTGATTTAGCACTGCACCAATACAATCACCGCAAGCATCTGCTTCCACCACAAATGGTTTTACCAGATCTGGAATGATAAGAATAGGTCCAGAAGTAAGAGCTGTTTTCAGCCTTGTGAAGGCTGCCTTCTCTTTTTCCTTCCATTGGAAAGAGATCTTCTTCTTTGTAAGGTCATGAAGTGGAGAAGCCATATGTGCAAAATGCTTGATGAAGCGGCGGTAATAAGAACATAAGCCAAGAAACGATCGCACCTCATGTACATCACGAAGATGAGGCCATTCTTGGATTATCCTGATCTTTTCAGGATCCATCTGAATCCCTTCAAAAGAGATGACATGCCCAAGGTAATTTATTTTATGCATGAAAAATTCACTCTTTTTACCATTTACCAAGAGTTGATTTTGTTGTAGTAATTGTAGAACAATTTCCAAGTGTTGATGATGCTCCTCTTCATTTTTGCTAAAGACAAGAATATCATCAAAGAAAGTACCGACATATTGTCGATGCTCTCTAAAGATGCGCTCCATCATTCGATTAAAGGTGGCTGGTGCATTGGTTAATCCGAAAGGAACCACCAAGAATTCATAAAGACCGTATGAAGTGCGGAAAGCAGTTTTGTGTACATCTTGTGGTATTACCCTAATTTGATGATAACCACTCTTTAAATCAATGCGGCTGAAAACCTTTGAGCCTCCTAGACGATCCA
This sequence comes from Lygodium microphyllum, assembly GCF_053477565.2. Taxonomy (NCBI): domain Eukaryota; kingdom Viridiplantae; phylum Streptophyta; class Polypodiopsida; order Schizaeales; family Lygodiaceae; genus Lygodium; species Lygodium microphyllum. The sequence goes on along the minus strand of NC_141142.1, from coordinate 7,224,191 downwards.
AAATGTCGTCAATTCTGGGAATAGGAAACCGATTCTTCACAGTGATTTTGTTGAGGGCTCAATAATCAATGCACATCCTGAATGTGCCATCTTTCTTTTGAACAAGAAGAACCGGTGAACAAAATGGTGAGCTACTTGGCCTAATTAGCCCACGGTTGAGTAGGTCTTCGACTTGCTTTCTGATTTCTTCTTGTTGAGGACGGCTCACACGGTATGGTGCTATATTAGGAGGAGAACTGCCCGGAATAATATCAATATGATGGTCTTCTGGCCTTTCTGGGGGAAGCTGATAAGGAAGATCTTCCAAAAAACAATCTTTATACTTTTCCAAGAGCTGAAGTTGCTCATAGGTATGGTGTCTCCAGAAACTCCAGCTTGGATCTCGTACTTCTTGCCTTTGTTGGTGAGTTCTACCTTCTTTTTCTGAGAGAAGATGGTTGAATCTACTCTATGATTCCAGGGCATGCCAAGAATCACATCGCAACCATCAAGGTCTCCGATACAGAAGGTATCTTCGTCACTGTAGCCTTGAATTTGAAACTTGAGCTTGCCAATGTAGGGTATCACAGTCTTCACTGTGTCACCTTCATCAGCATTTAAAGCTTGGCGAACTTCTGCCGGAGTGTCCATCTCTTCATTCTTTAATCCAAGCTCTTTCGCTAATTGCAAGGAAATGATATTTTCATTCGCCCCAAGATCTATCAAGAATAGTGCTTGCTTACCTTGCAACTGTCCCCAAGCTTTTAACAATTTGCACGTCTCTGGAGTGTGAGTTGTGTTTGCAACTACATCACTGATAGCATTGATTTTCACTGGTGACTTAGGCTTGTTGTCAGAAACCTTGCTTTGTCCCTTGTTTGGACATTGCTTCGCTATGTGGCCTATTTGTCCACATTTAAAGCACTTCCCTTCTTTCATGAAGCGTTGCTTTTCTTCTTCGGAAAATTGCTTTGCTTGTGGGTATAGATTGGAGCGAAATTGAGGAGCATTAGGAGGTGCATAGGGCTTCATCTTCTTTTGATTTGATGGCTGCTTTTGCCACTGTTTTTGTCCTTCATTTGGGGCTGAATACTCCTCATCATCAGCTACTCTCTTCTTATCATTCTTTTGGAATAATTTGTTGCCATTGTGCTCCATTTCCTATGTCTCAGCATCGTCAATGAGTTCCCTGAGACTAGAACAATGATAATGATTAAGAGCAGTACGAAGTTTAAAATGCAAACCTCCTTGAAACTTCCTAAGCTTTTCCGAACTGTTGATCTTCTTGAAATGTTGGACCTTCAAAAGTAGCTCCCAAAATCTCTTGGTATAGTCACCAAGTGACTCATTTTTCCTTTGCCAAAGCCGATCCCATTCCATTTTTACATCTCTTTTGAAATGAACAGGAAGAAATTGGCTTTGTATCAGGCGAACAAAGGACCGCCATGATTTTGGGGCAGCATGATCATATTCCAACCCCATCCACCAAGTATGGGCTAAGTCGGTTAAATGTAAAGCTGCAAACTTAATCTTTTATTTTTCTTTATACTTGTCACGACCATACAAAATTTGAAATTGACGAATAAACTTCAGAAGAAGATCAGGATTTCGGGAACCATCATACATACTGAACTTGATCTTCTTTTCAAGTTGAGATAGTGACTTAGTCTTCTTCTTCTTCTTATTCCTTCGTCCATGCTCAGATCTTGAGGTTGAAGATGATGAAGTGCTTGATGGGAATGAAGAGGGAGACGAGGGTGAAGAATGTCGACGCCTTTGACGATGATGAGGTCTTCCACGAGAAGGGTGTGACTCTTCATTACTAGAAGAGGATCCATCAGAATAGGCGCCAGATGACTTTGAAGAAGAGGATGAGCTTCGACGCGATCTCTTTCTTTGTCTTGAAGTAGAATGGGACTGCCTCTTAGAAGTAGTTGGACTTCTTGATCGGCTCCTTTCATTGGTATGGCTTTGTCTCCTTGAAGTAGATGGGCTTCTTTCCTTGAATTCTTTGGGATTCTCAACTTTTTCTAGTTTGAGAAGTTGCTCACGAATTTGCTAATTCTCCTCTCTAAGACTTTGAATGGCTTGAAGGATAGCACTCGATTGATTCATTGAGACTAAAGAAAAAATATATGTTCAAGCACTCAATGCAAGGGCTGAAAACAAACAAACTTATAGTTGTAAGCACTACCAGTGTTGGGGGTGAGGACCGAGCCAAAGCTCTGATACCACTGTAAACGCCCCGAACAACGTAGTATGCTTAACAATTATGATATTCGCTTGTTTTCAAGATTTAATATAAAAGAGAATGAACACTTAAAGCTGAAAATGAAAATTACTCACAAAATTATAGCCATAAAAATGGAAAAGTAATGGAGACAAGATTGAGGGTTAAAGATGGGCAACCCCCCCCCCCCCCCCCCGAAGGAATGTATTTCTGCTCAACCCAAGTCCCTTAGGGAAGAGCTCAGTTACAATCAACCTGAGAGTGAGAAGAAGTAATTCTCACTCTCACAAGATCATGCAAAGATGTACAACACACATGCATTATCTATTATGCAATGATAAGAACTGATTTCTTTACAGTATGAGAGAAGAAAAAGGGGAATTCAGCCTTTCTCCATCGTTGATCAGCAGTACATGGATAGAGCTTGCTTCTTGTAGCTAAAATGGAAGAAAGAGCTCAAGAAGGAGGTGCTGTAATGAATTTACAGGCTTGCTGTCTTGTAAAACAATAGTGATAGAAGAGAGAATATGGAGGAATTTGATAATGGAGAAGTGGGGGATGATGATGGGGATGGATGGGGCCAGTTTCTGGCTATCTGTGGGTGCTGTACATGAGTTTACAGCAAAGAAAAATGATGCTCAATGAAGAAAAACGAGCTCTTATTTATAGGAGAGGGGAGAGCTAGTACAAAAGGGGAAAGTGGAGTAGCACAAGACAAGTGTCCAGCCACATGTCATGAGATGTGACAAGTGGTGGGACACTTGGAAACTTGTGTGACAAGTGTCTTGACACTTGTCTCTTCTTTATGGCCTTCCTTTTTGGGTTGAATACTGTCAAGAATAGAAACAACCAAATTTAGTAAGCACAGTCAGAGTACAGAACTTACTATTTTTAGAATGACATCCCTATTTTTTAGGACTAGCATTTTTAGGCTAATTCGAGGCTCCTAAAATTTAGGGACCTCCTAAAATTTAGGGATCTCCTAGAATTTAGGGACCCCCCCAATATGGGTATCATATGAAAGCTTTTTCCGTGTACATCGCAAAAATGGTATCCGAATCTTCATGTGACTTTCCTATGCAAAGAAATGTGCATTTCAAGCTTTCAGCCCACACATGCACATTATACAAGCATTTCATGATCATGCCATCTTGTTGATTGTAACTGTCTGTTCTGGTGGATCTAGCCCACACTTCAAGGCATAAATCCTTTCTGTGTGCGAGTCTAACCCTGATATGCGTGAGTTCTAGTCACAGGCGCCCAATCGGGTCATATAGGTGGAAGTGTGAACTATCTTTTCTCTAACCCACCGTGTGGGTCCACCATAACTTGTGACCACTCATCAGTGGCCAGCTCCAATGCACTTTTCTTTATATCTAATTAGTGCAAAGGAAATAAATTTAATAAATCATTATATAGATAAATTAATGAAAAAGGATACAAATTCTGTTTCTATAGAGTTGTGACATTTTGGGAGTGCTGCAGTCACTTGGAGCAGCAAGAAACAACCTACAGTTGCCTTGTCGAGCACAGAGGCTGAGTACAGGGGTGCAGCAATGGCTGCATGTGAGGTAGCTTGGTTGCATAAGCTACTTTATGATATGCATCAGCCTATAGATAGGCCAGTTGTCATTTATTGTGACAACATGAGCAGTATACACTTGGTAAATAACCCAGTCTATCATGCTAGAACAAAGCACATTGAGGTGCATTATCACTATGTGCGGGAGAGGGTTTTACTAGGTCTTATTGATCTAGTTTATGTCAGCACAGAGGATCAGGTAGCTGACATATTTACGAAGGCATTGGGCGCAGAGAAGCTACGCAAGTTCAGAGACTTGCTTGGTGTGCAGGAATTGGGATTGAGCTCGAGGGGGAGTGTTGAGATATCGAGCTCCACTCGTGATATGCCAGGGTGACCGTTGTGCATTTATGTCACCGACTTGTCAGTTGCAGATGCGGTTGGTACACCGCCCATGAATAATAGCTAGATGACAACTTTCCTTATCTACTCTAGTTTGTGGCTCATTTAGTATGCCACCTTAGTTAGTTGAGTTTGGTTTGAGACCCATATATAGGGTTCTTCTATTTCTATGTACTTGAGTTCTTTTTTGCTTACACAACTAAGAAGAGAAAAACTGTTTTTAGCCTCCACCTTTTTGGGTATTCCCCCATTGTGCAAGCAAGAAAGCTACAAGTGAGACTCCTTCCTTCTCTCCCACAATCTTGACAGTCACAAGGCGAGTAAAAGCAAAAACATGCGCCTTCACGCACAAGGCGAGGCTCGTGGGGACACGACAAAACAAAGAAAATCTAATAACATGCAAACCGTGAGTCGGAATGCAATGTGGTAAAAAGGAAAACGGTGCCGAAAGTTGAGGGAAAGACAACAGAAACGGCGTCTAAGAACAATTCAGAGCGTTCACATGGGAAAAATGTAAAAATCGAGCCTGAAAACGCATACAACAATTAATATCAAAAATTTCGTTTGCCGAAATGAAACGTGGAAAAAAAGAAAATTGTGAGAAAACTCATGCCGCATAGGCTTATGATGTCAGAACACAGTTTCGACGGAGATAAGACCATTCACATGGAAAAAAACCAAAAAATCAACCCCGAAAAATGGGATGCAGAAATTAATATAAAAAGATCTAGGCATCGGAACGAAGGGTAGTAAAAAGAAAAAAATTTCCAAGGAAAGGGGACTTACAGGGCTGGCCCATTAAAATGCATATCTAGGGGAATGAGGAGGGGTTCACATGCGAAAAAGGAAAAAATCGAACCCGAAAATGCATATGGGAATTAATATTGAAAAATCCATTAGCCGGAATGAAGTGAGGGAAGAAGGAAAAATGTGTCCGTCAATCCTATCACATCAAAACACAATACTAAGCAAGAGAAACCCCATTCGCATGAAAAAAACCCAAAAAACATATCCAAAACGGGATTCAGAAATTAATATTGAATGATCCGTGCACCAGAATGGAGGGCAATAAAAAGGAAAAATGTCAAGACACATATAATCGGTAGGGTTGTCACATCAAATTGCAGTGCGCACGGGGTTAGGAGGCGTTCATATAGAAAAAATAAGAAAATAGAGCTAAAAAACACCAAGAAAAAATAATAATAATAAATCCAGAGGGCAAAACAGGTCACATCAAATGAGAAATGGGTAAGAAGGGTGGTCGGACAAGGACATCCATTCAAAATTTAATTTCAAAGAGAATAGGGTAGGTTCACATGGAAAAAAGGACAAAAACATATGCGGAAAAGGCATGAAACCACACAAAAATGAATAACGAACAAACCATACGTCAGAATGACAGGCGATTAAAAGGAAAAGTATCTAGGGAAAGGCATAGGACAGGGTTGGTATGCCAGATCATTGTTCTGAAGCGATAAGGGTACGGTCGCATGCAAATATATCCAATTGTGCAAGAAAAGCTATGAGGTTGGATCGGGAGTGTGGTGAATGTGAAGTGCATTCGCATAGAAAATGAAAAAAATTATGCAATAAAAGCAAGTGCAAGGGAAACGACCTCGACGATAGGGGATATGAGGGTGGGAGGTGGTAAAGGGACTCCATGAAGGTAGAACTAGTATGTGGTAGACACACATGATTGGATAATGACATATGCAGGAGGTATGCACAGCAGATGCGCAAAGAAACGTCCCCACACTTAAGACCTTACCAGGTAGGATTGACTAATCAATGAACCTAGGACCTAACAAGAGAGATGGATTTGGATGTCCCCACACTTAAAACATGACCAACATTGGTAAATAGAAGGAGGTAGGATTAGAAAAAACTTGGCCCATTTTGCAGATAGTTGAAAGTAATTGTTGATGGCGCGCACTGGGGCACAGTCATCTCTACAAGAGGTACCAAAGCTTGCTGCAACAGATACATCCAGCATGGCAAGGACCATGCAGTAGCACCTAGGGATGTCGCATTGCTGATGAAGATGAGGGAAGCCATCGATGGCGAAGGATATAGCATGCAAGTCACAATCACTCATGTTGGAAATGAGAGAACATTCACTCCCCAAAGCACTCATAGCACTTGATGAATATTGATTGAAACCCATATCTCACACCCGGTATAGAAATCGGCAAGGGGAATGGTGTAGGGGGAAGTATGCCAGTGTTCACAATTGCTGGTGTAGTCGTGAATCCCACCCATTTGGCATAGGTGTAAGGAGGAAGGCCAGGGAGCCTTGTAGTGCAGTGCATAGAATAGGGTGACGTGTCCTATGATCATGGCAAAGACTCATCCCGTGTGTGCAGAGGGAAATGGAAACGTACTTGACTCCAATTGTCATAATGTCCCTCAACCTCACCTCTCGGAATTGATTGAGGAGAAACACTAGTCACACTTAGTCCACCCTCTATCTCATGCTCTGTTGAAAGATATAGCGGGCAGCCCATTCCTGAAACCCATTGATGTAATCCTCACATTTACTTGTGTAGATTTTTTGTATGCCTTGTGCGCATTTGATGGTGTAGCTGTGTATCCCACCCTGTGCCGGCATATGGTGCAAGAAGGCCGGGGAGCCTTATAGTGCAGTGCACAAGAATAGATCGTGCTTTGTGCATTGAGAAGCCCAACCCATGCATGCAACACTCCATTCACACTTTGCACCTCTCATTTGAAGTGAAGGAAAAGGACTGGCCACTCACACCACCCTCTGTCTCACGCTCATGGATAGATACAAAGGGCAGACCATACTCACATCCTCATCCGGTTAGGATGAAAGCTCATATCATTCAGGGGGTTGTCAATGAATATCGTTGCATCTATTGATGAAGAGACATACCCAGGGAGGTAGCCAACAGACCAGAACTTGATTTTATCTGTAGAGCATGTCATCTTTGGAACACGTAGTCTGTTCTAGAAAATCAGTCCTTCGAATGAGACTACTAATCCAGCGCACCAAGGGAGGTGGCTCTGGAAAGTTGCGTCTGAAAAGGTTTGGCTAGTGATTCAACTATTTTGGGATGTGGGGTGTTGCCACCTTTTCCACAACCAACATCCTGTCCAAGGGTGTTTACTGCCTTGTCTTGGAACGAGGCCTGCTATGACAGGAAATTGCTTCATTTTCTCCCATAATAATTTTTTTCTCTTTTTTTTCTTTTTTTCTTTTCTTCTTTCCTACTCCCGAGGGTGTTTCCACCTTTTCTTGAAGAATAGGTCGACATGACAGGGATCTAAGTCCTTTTCTCCCATGACCGACATATATATTTTTAGTATTTTTTGTTTTTAAATAAAAAGAGTGGTAAAAATACCATGTGTCAGGACCATCCTCATCACCACTACTAGATTAGATGAGAGGAGAACAGAGTAAGGATGGGAGGTGTTTGGGAGGGGCTAGCAAAATGAGACGGCCTCATGAGGAAGATCATAAGGGCTATCAGGAGCACAAAAAGAAGGACAATGTGATGTCCAAAAGGGAAAGGGTGGGTCAACTGTGATTGTCAAGATCCCCATGGAAGGAAGTACTTCTTCATACGATAGCCATTGATAAGAAAGGGATCCTCAGAGGCATCAACTGTTTGGACTTGGACGGAGCCATTTGGATTAACGGTAAGTACCTTATAGGGACCCATCCAATGCCGTTGTAGCTTGCCAGGAAACTTGCCAAATTAGAAATCATAGACTAGGACAAGATCACCTTCTCCTTGTGCTTGATGAAGCTGTCATGATAGGCCTTGCGTCATGCTTGAGTGGTTTCCATGCACTGTAGGGCCATTTTCCGAATATCATCCAAACATTCCAAATGTAGCACATGGTGCTAGAGAGACTTATAATCTCTGAGGCATACTTTGACTACCACTCGCAAAGAGGGCAACTCCAGCTCAACAGGGAAGATGGCTTATATGCCATACACCAGCTGGAAAGGGGTTTGTCCTATAGCAGCCTTGTAAGAGGTTCCGCATGCCCAGAGGGCCTTTGTAAGTCAATCATCCCAATTGCGGTGATGTGCGGCAATCATCTTGGTTAGGATCGAGCAAAGGATGCAACTGGTGACTTCAACTTGGTTGTTGGCTCTAGGGTAATAGGGGGTGGATTTGCAATGGCAGATCTTATATAGTTCTATCAACTCTTCAATGATCTTGTTAAGGAAATGAGTACCTCTGTCACTTACCAGCTCGAGGGGACTGCCAAAATGGGTGATGATGTTTTCATATATGAACAAGGCTACGCTGCTACCATCGTCCCAGTTTAGAGCTTTAGCCTCACCCCACTTGGTGACATAATCTGTACATACAAGGATGTATCTATTCTGCCTCTGTCTAGTGGGTGGATCAATGGGACCCAGGAAATCAATCCCCACGTCTCGAACAATTTTAGGGGAAGGATAGAGTGCAGTGGCATGGCACTTGTTTTGATGGGTTTCCCCATTCGCTGACAAGCATCGCATCTCTTGCAGTAGTCATAGGCATCCTTGTGGAGGGTTGGCCACCAGTATCCTGCGACGAGCAGAGCCTTTCTGGCTGTCGCTTCTCCTACAAAGTGTCCACCACATGACTCGTCATGACAAGTCTTAAGAATAATATCAATCTTGTCTCCTGCAACACATATTTGCAACACTTCATCTTTGCCTTCCTTGTACAGTGCACCACCTAAAAAGATGTAGGGGGCTGATTCCAACATAAGCTTATTCTTCTCATGGCTTGAGACGCTAGGAGGATACTGTTGGGTTGCCAGGAGGTTGGCTATCTCTGCGTACCATGGGGTAACTGTTTCAACTAGAAACAAGGAAGCATCAGGAAGGTCCGGATCATCTTGCTCTTCTTCTGCAGTTTGAGGGATCCATGAGACAGATAATCGGCTAAGACATGGAAACGGCCAGGCTTAGTGACCACTTCAAAATCAAACTCTTGGAATAGGAGCAACCATCTCATCATTCGTCCTTTGACATTTGCTTTGTTCATCAGGAAGGACAGGGCTTCATAGTCCACATAGAACTTGAAATGTGTTGACAGTAGATAATGTTGAAACTTCTCCAATGCAAACACCATTGCTTGCTAAGCACTCAAGATCTATCACTATGTAGTTTCACTCTCAGTCAATTACTTTCTAACTTGCATAATAGATTGGTTGATTTAATTTAGAGGGTCCCTTTTGACATAAGACAACACCTAGCCCTTCAACTGATGCATTTGTGTGCACATCGAACTCCTTTGTCCAGTCAGGAGGTTGTAAGATGAGTGCTTTGATGAGGAACTATTTTAGGGTATTGAAGGCTTCTGCGCAGTCACTCATTAGACTAAAGGAAATCCACATATTTCCTTAAAAACTTGTGCAGAGGGGCTGCCTTGGTTGTAAAATGTGCAATAAATATTCTATAGTAGCCCGCATGGCCAAGAAATCCTCTCAATTGCTTGAGGTTTGTTGGTGCTGTCAAGGCGATAATCTTCGCCAGGTCTGTTGCAATCCCTTGTGCAGAGACAATATGGCCCAGAAGAACTCTGGATGAGACGCTAAAGACACATTTTTCAGGGTTGAGAGAGATCCCATACTCTTGGCATCTGTCAAAACAATGCTCTAGGTGTCCCTAATGCTCACAGATTAGGCTATAGACACAGAAGTCATCGAGATACACCTTAATGAAATCATATAAATGGTTCTAGAAGGAAGCCGCCATTACTCATTGGAAGATAGTAGGAGCATTACAAAGCCCAAATGGCATCACTTTGTAAGCATAGGTTCCCCATTCTATTGTGAAGGTTTTTTTGGATTGATCCTCTTTTGCAATTTGGACTTGGTTGTACCTATTGAATCCATCCAAGAGGGAATACAACTCATGACCTGTTCAGTGTGTCCAATAGTTGGTCTGTGAAGGGGATAGGGAAGTGATCTTTCTTCGTCTTCGAGTTCAGCTTTCAAAACTCCACACATATTTGAAGTTTCCCATTCTTCTTGGGTATGCCCATACTGGGCGAAACCCATTCACTGTTAGTCATGTAATACAGCTTCTAAAATCTTCAATAATTCGTCCTTTACCAGAGTAGAATAATTGGGATTCATATGCCTTTGTCTCTACCTCACCGATTTGGCATCACGCTCTAGATTGATGTGGTGTTGGCATATTGTGGGATCAATCCCCTTTAGATCTTTATATGACCAAGCAAACACGTCTAAGTTCTCGTTCAGGAGGTCTTGTAGAACCACTAGTTCTTCTTCAGGAAGATTTAGACCCACTTTCACGTGACGTTCAGTACCGTCAGCATCCAAGAACGTCAATTTCCTTTCATCTTCTACTTCGTAGATAAAAGTCCCAGGGATTGCTTTTGGATAGAGGTCTGACTCCTTCAAGGGAGTAGTGTCATTGTCTGATGTTCCACTAGAACCAGTGTCCTCCATCAGACAATGACACTACTCCTTCAAGGGAGTAGTGTCATTGTCTGATGTTCCACTAGAACTAGTGTCCTCCATCTGAAAAGAGGGTTCATTTGTCAGTTGAGATTGCTGGAAGGGTATTAGAGCTTTGTTTACTTTTGTGTGATTGGTGATTTCTTCTGGACTTAGGGATTCATCTTCAAATGATGCATCCAAGAATGTCACATAGCATCGACCTTTTATAAGCCGTGGCTCCAATGGCTCTGGCTTCTGTTGACAAGGGGTAGCATCATCATCTTTTCTCCAAAATGAATGGTCAACATGAGCCACTGGTGACCTTAATTTTTATACCTTTGATCCATTGCTTATGCAGATTCTTTATACTTTGTGTTCCATTGGTCAACCCAAATGGAACCATGGTCATTCCATCCAACACCTCGAGATCCTCGACCTCTAAGGTCTCTATAGGGACATCAAGAAGATCGTCTGCTATCAGAGGAACTTCTTCATCAGCACTTCCATAATCTGCTTCTTTTTCTTCCTCATCATTTTCATTCTCTTCCTTTGGAGGCTCTATCTCTACTTTTGTAGAGGCTATGTAGGAGAAGAACAGGTCCTCCATCTATGTGTCTGCTTCTACTTTTGCCTCTATCTCTGCTTCTGACTTTGCGACTGCCATGTAGCAGGGAGAACAGTACATCCATGCTTCTATTTCGATGTGAGAGGTAATTTTAGAAGTCAATTTGAGTTGAGGCAGGAGGTATTCTCCTATGGACAAAGACTTTTCTTCTCTCGGTAGTTGGCTTACAGTGCCCACTGTTAGGGACTGTGCCTCTATTTTCTTGGGAAAGATCTATTTAACAACCTCTTCATCTCCTGATATACCATGTGTTACGTCATTGGAGGAGTCTATTATGAATTCAATGGATGTGGATCCATTTCCTTTTTGCAATCCATATAACTTCAACACCACTTTATTGGGTCCTCTGCCTAGGGTTAGGATTCCTTTGAACCAGTTCGTCCTGGCTCTTGCTTCAAAAAGCCAAGGTCTTCCCAAGAGCAGAGGATATGAGGTCCCGTAAGAATTTGGTTTGACCACCAAATATGTTAGCCAATAGTCTCTTCCTACAAGGGTTGTTTTTACGTATGGGAGGATGCCCAATGGTTTAATTCTGCTTTGGTCTGCCAATCTGATAAGCCACTATGTAGGTTGATTTCCTTGCAAACCTAGATCCTTCATTGTCACATCGTCATTATGTTTACTGATGAGCCACCATCAATCAATGCATCTAAAATAAAGTATCCTTCTATTCATACACTAATCTCTCGGGTTCCAGGATCTAGGAAGGCGTTAGCCACATCCACTTCCTTCACAGGTTCTGAGGCTCTATTGGGCTTTGTTGTTATTGGGGGAGCAATCCTTAGTCTACGTCTTCTTGTCAAGATGATTTTGAATCCTTTTTGGCAACTGGGAGACAACAACAACAACTATCAGAATGTTAGGTTTGGTTTAAAGGTGTCTAGGTCTTTGACCAAATCATACACTTTGATAGGATCCATAGACTTTTCCAATCGACTGGGAAATGGGGCCATGCCCACTTTCATCTTTCCTTTTTCTTCTAGGAGCGGCAACATCTACACTTCTTCTTCATGAGGAGGGACTTCCGCATCCTTTATTTCCTGGACCTCTGGTCATGTCTGTGCTTCTGTCTTTGTAGCTTTCTGTGGCTTTGTAGTACTCTGTACTTCTTTACTCTGGATTGCGTTGTTCTGCTTTTGCCGAGGGAGGTTGAATTTCACAGTCTTGGCAAAAGGAACATTCTCTTTTGGAACTACGGATTCTCCTTTCTTTGCACTGTAAAGAAGCTAATTCCGATAGCAAGTATTTAAACTGAAAATACAAGAAATAGACATAAAATGCCAAGAAACCATAGCCAAGGTGGCTAGGTATGAAATGGTACTACCAATGTTAGTTGAGAATCAAATGATGAGTGGCTGTAGCAAGGTATGCATCCCAAGCTATGGTGGCCAAGAGTATTCACCCTCTTAGATGATGGGAGGTTGAGACCTCAAACAAGTAATGTTGTATAATGGAAAAATATTCTTCACATGTTACACCTCCATCTTTTATACTTACCCTAAACTAAGGCATTTATGCTTTATTACAAGCCATCCCAGCCTAAAAGAGCTTTGTCCTCAAATCTAGAATTGGGACAATTTACAAGGAAAGATTACAATGATAGCTTTGTAAGTGATAAATCCATGATGTAATGAAACTCCAAGCTAAAGAAGATCTCATATGTCAATGAAGTACAAGTATGAAATTTGAATATACTGCTGGAAACTGTCCAAAATAGGGTGATGCACAATAATGTCCATAACTTGAAGAAGAAATGTCCAATCACCATGTATGAGCTATAGAAATGTAGAGAACAATCCCTAGTTTTCAGCCATGCCATAAAAATCTAATTTTGATGACCATAGAGCATTTATTTTTATGATAAAAATTTAATACAACAAGCTATCCTGTTCAGATATTACTCTATTTCTTGCAAAAGCCATGGAAAATAATCAAGGTATGATGATGGTTTCCAAGTAGATTCCTCCATGGACAAACCTTGCCATTTAATAAGGCATTCCAACAATGAACGGTTCCTTAAAAACTTTTCTCTTTTGCCAATAACCTTTTCAGGCTCATAAATAGTAAGGCCATCTTCATCCATGGGAGGTATCTCCTCTAAAACCTTTATGGCTAGACCCACGTATTTCTTAAGTTGGGAAACATGGAAGGTAGAATGAATCCTTGCTGAAGAAGGCACATCAAGCTTGTATGCAAGCTCACCAACTTGTTTGAGGATTTGATAAGGCCCATAGTAATGATGAGCCAACTTATTATGATTACCTTTGAGAGAAGCATAACTAGATTTAGGCACTTTGAGAAATACCCAATCTCCTTCTTCAAACTCTAAAGGTCTCCACTTTTCATCAGCATAAGCCTTCATAACATCTTGTGCCTTCTTAATATTTTCCTTGCATTGATGCAAAAGAGCTTCCATTTTCTCAATTTTAGCCTTGGCTTGTGGATTCACGTCTTCATGAAAAAGGGTTGAAGGTATTTGCACTTTATATCCATAAAATGCTTCAAATGGTGACATGCCAATGCTCATATGATGTGTGTTATCATAATAGAACTCATCAATATGTAACCAATGTTCCCACAATGCTTGAGTGTCATGGAAAAAATGACAAAGACAGACTTCCAACCATTTATTGACATGCTCCCTTTGGCCATAGGTTTGGGGATCATATGCCATGCTAGGAGTCAAAATTGTTCCCATAGAAGTGAATAAACTCCTCCAAAAACTTCCCATGAACTTAGTATCACGATCAGATACTATTTTCAATGGCATACCATGATGCTTAAAAATACATTCCATGAATTGTTCAACCACTTGCTTTGCTATAAATTGAGCCTTGGTAGGGATGAAATGAGCTGATTTAGTCAACCGGTCCACCACCACATAAATGATATTTCACCCATTCTTTGTTGTAGGTAATCCCACAATAAAATCCATTGTAATATTAGTCCACTTGCCTTGAGGAATAGGAAGTGGCTAAAGTAAAGCACTGGGTAGAAGAGAGGAATCTTTATTTTGTTGACATGGAAGACATTGCATAACATAATCGTTAACATCCCTCCAAATGGCCTTCCAATAGAAACTCTTATGGATATTGTCAAATTTTTTGAACAACCCATGGTATCCCGCTAAAGGTGAGGAGTGCATCTCATGCAAGATACGGTCTTTGAAAGAAGATTGTGGTGTCAAGAATACTCTACCATGATACCATAAAATACCATTATGCCATTTGAAACTTGGATTCTCTTCTCCTTTGCCTTGCTGAAATTCCTTCATCATCTTTGATGGTTGCTCATCAAGAAAATACTCCTCTTGAATGTCATGGATCCAATCCTTATACACAGTTGAAATGGAACAAGCCCACATTCTTGATAAGGCATGTGCCACCATATTGTCTTTTCCAGCCATATAAGATATTTCAAAGTCATATCCTTGAAGAGTAGCTAACCATCTTTGTTGCTTGGGAGATAAATTTGGTTGTGAAAGAAAGAATTTTAGCACACGATGATTGCTTTTGACCTTGAAATGGCTACCATAGATGCAATGATGCTACTTTTTGATAGCATGTAATATTGCTAACATCTCTTGCTCATAAACATGTAATTAATGCTCCTTGTCATCAACTTTCGACTCTCATAAGCTATGACTCCATGATCTTGACATAAAACAACCCCAATTCCTCTTCTGCTAGCATCTGCACATATGATAAACTCCTTAGAGAAATCTAGGCATACAAGGATTGGTGCCAAAATTAGAAGAGATTTCAGCTCATTGAAACTTTGATCGGTGACGGAGTCCCAAAAGAAAGCCTCCTTTTTGAGTCTATCCATCAATGGAGCTACCACATGAGCATAATTCTTGATGAACCTTCTATAGAAGGATGATAAACTAAGGAATCCTCTCAAAGAGGTTGCATTCGTAGGAGTGGGCCATTCTTTAACACATTTTACCTTATTAAGGTCCACTCTAATCCCTTGTTCCCCCACAACATGACCTAAGTATTCAACTTCACCTTCCATGAAAGAACACTTCATCATCTTGGTAAAGAGTGTGTATCTTCGTAATGTGTCAAAGACCTCTCTCATATGATTCAAATGCGCATCCTTGGATTTGCTATAGATTAGGATATCATCAAAGAAAACAAGGATTGTTTTGAACAAGAAGGGCTGCAATATTTTATTCATGAGGGCTTGAAAAGCAGCCGGTGCATTGGAAAGCCCAAATGGTATAACCAAGAAGTGGTATAACCCTCTTTTAGTCTTAAATGCTGTTTTGAACTCATCTCCTTCCTTCATTCAAATTTGATGATAACCTGATTGAAGATCTATTTTGGTGAAGACCTTGGCATCTTTAAGTTCATCCAAAAGATCATCAATTGGGGGAATAGGATACCTATTCTTGACTGTTGACTTGTTCAAATCCCGATAATCAATATACATGCAAAATGATCCATCCTTCTTTTTGACTAGGAGCACGGGAGAGGTAAACGATGATTGACTTTGTTGAATTAAACCCATTTGCAGCAATTCTTTGACTTGTCACTCCACTTCTTCCCTTTCAAACTTGGACAAGCGATAGGGATGTTTATTGATGGGCTTTGTATTAGGCAACAAATCAATAGGATGGTCAACCTCTCGCTTTGGAGGTAAAGATTATGGTGGCTGAAATAAATCCTTGTATTCCTCTAATAACTCTTCCAATCTTGAATCCCTTTTCTTTGAAGAAGAAGATGGTTGATTTGTTGATTGTCCTTCATCTACTTTCATAAGCAAAAGAGTGAAGGTGCATAACTTTGCATTGATTTCTTTTCGCAATTTCTTCATGGAGATGAGTTCTATTTGTTTGTGGTCTATGCCTTTCAACTCTATGTGTTGTCCTTGCCAATTAAATCCCATTTGCATTTGCTCCAAGTCCAAGGTGAATTTGCCAAGTGTTTTTAGCCAATTACATCCAATAATAATGTCAATAGGCCCCATATCCAAAGTGATCAAGTCTACTTTTATTGTGAAAGAGGGCGATAACTCAATTGAAGTGCATGGAAACACTTCTTTTCTAGACTCATATGCACCATTGGCAACTTGTATTCGCAAGGAAGAGTCCATATTAATGGGTAGAAACTTCAACTCATTCAAGGATTTGGTGTTGACGAAGCTATGAGTGCTGCCCGTATCCACTAAAATATGTGCAACCTTGCCAGTAATGAACCCTTTGAGTCTAAATGTGTCCATGCATCATGTGTGACGGTACACAAGGAAGCATGAGAATCATGAATACCACCTAGATCAAAAGGAAATCCATCCATGGGATCATAGAATTCTTCGTTGGTGGCATTCTCTTCTTCATGAATCTCTTCAACCATTGGGTATGCATCAACATGTAGTAAATTTCTCTCTTGATCTTCTCCTTCAACTTCTACTTCTTGAGTGATCACCATGTTAATTTTTGAGTTCTTAGCTTTACACTTCAGCATATGATCTTGTGACCACTTCTACCCACATTTGAAGCATAATCCTTTTGCATGCATTTCCCTAAGCTTGTCATGAGGAAGAAAGTTGCTGTTAGAACTATTTTGGGGCAATTTAGGAGCATTTTCAGCTCTTGAAAAAGTACCTCTTGGATCAGCCACATTTATGGAAGTTTGCCCTTGTTTTTATACAAAATTTCCACCCTGTTTAGAGGCATAAATAGTGGAAAATGTTGGCACTTTGTTGTTATAACTATTTTGATTGTTATAACCTCTGTTTTCTTGCCTAAAAGAGTCTCTTGATTGACTGAAAACTTGCCCATACTTTGTATGGTTGATTGGAAATATTATTGCCCATACTTCTTTGCTGGAAATTTCTTGCATCTCTTTTGTACTTCAAGGATTATCTTTCAGCCAATTGTATGGCTTCATGTAATATTCTTAGTTGTTGAGCTCTTATCTCCGATGATAGAGCTGGATCAAGACCAAAAATGTATTTATTCACCTTAGCAAAATTTGAAATACCTTCAACATACATGAAAATATTCAAGTAGGTGTAGGAATAGTCTCTAATGGACATTCCTCTTTGAGTGCATGCATACCATCTTCTTTGAAGTCTTTCTTTTTCCAAAGGAGACACAAAGACATCAATCATTGCTTGCTTGGACTCCTCCCAAGAGTCAAAGTTTTACCCAATCTTTTGTATTTAACGCCACCAAGTATGGGTGTAACCTTCAAGATGAAGGGCCGCAAAATAAATCTTGGCTTCTTCACTTCTAGGATAAAGGGTGAAGTACAATTCAAGCTTATTGATCCACTCTTCCCATTCCGAAGGTGAAGCATTATCTCCTTTGAAATTAGTGATATTTATCTTCTCCTTATATTCTTTGTCATTGTAAGATGGCTGCCCATGAGAATGTTGTCTCCATGAATCTTTGTTCCATGAATTTTGCTTAAAAGTGGGTGGCCCAAAACCATGAGATGAAGGTTTTCCATTTGAAACATGCTCTTTGTTTGGAATGTCATGAGATGATCTTCGGTCATCATGCCTTCCACCTTCATGAACTTGATTGTTGACCGCATTTCCTTTTTGTGCATTTGAGGGTTGATGATAAAAAGTATTGTAGAAGGGGTCACATCCATGATAATCATTATCCCATCGAGTGTTGTCTTGTTCCCCTTCATGTCTATGATTATCCTTTGGGCTGCTAAACTGAGGCCTTGGGATATGAATGCCATGAATTTGTGAAGGATGATGGTTGCCCCTCACTCTAGATGGTTCTCCCCTTTCAAAATTGTGCATAACTGGCTGGGACTTCTCTTTGCTTAGATGAGAAGGATTACCAACAACAAAGGGAATTGCATGGGAATCTTCAATAGTTTGAGGTTCTCTTTGTGGCTTGCTTCTAATTTCCTTTATGGCTGAGATGAGCTCTTGGAATAAAGATTTATTGCTTTGAAAGTTTCATTGGTTTACTTGTGCCATCCCTTGCAACAAACCTTGATTCATATGTGTTAAGCCTTCATTCAAAGCCTTCAAATCCTTAGAAAGGCCTTCATTGACATGTCCCAACTCTTTTGATAATAGGAGATAATCATTCCCTGCATGCTCTTCATGTATGTCATGCTGCCCTTGATGTGTGCTATAAGCAATCCCAATGCTTAATTCTTCATCTATTTGAACAACATTATGGGCTTCAGTTGTGTAATTTTGATCCTCTTTGAAATCTCTGACACCATCATTCAATGCCTCAATAATGGGATCCTTCTTCTTATTCCTGGCCATTAGAAAACAATGATGTAGTAGTAGACAGTTTATCACTTAATCCCCTGTTTCTCTCAAAATATAGTACCAATTCCAATGCTTAATAGCTCTATGGAAATATTATTATATGGGGATATACCAGACTTCAAAAGATATGGACTTGGGTTGGATACTTTGGGTGAAACAATGTCAAACAATGTCCCCCTGTATGTTGTCTGGGTGTTGTCTAAACATACCTAGTGTCAGAAAATCAGCAATAACTTGAGCTCCCAATGTGAGATCACCAAAAATTTTAATTAAAATTGAAGCTTAGGATCACCTCTTTGAATGGAGCTATCAAGTTTCTAATTTAGATGAGAACAGAATTTGCTGTGATTGAATCTTCAGGTCTGAACATGAAATTCTTGCACCATGTCCACCACTTGTAAGTACCCTGTTTGACCCTGTAGGAAGACCCTGGGTAGAAGAAACCCTTGCAAACACTATAGCAACTAGGAGAGGGTTATGGGGCACCTATAAGCTCAAGAAAAAATTGTATATTGGTATATACCTACTATTATATTTGTAAAAAATATGTCCAACACCTGTAGGTACCCTAAAAGGAGGAGATGCCTTGCACCTCTTCCAATGGTTCTTTAGCCACTTATGGAACCTGAATATGGCTGATCAATGCTCTACCAGTACCAAACTCTGATAATGGGGAATGTACCTGCACCTAAATTTGAGAATTGCATGGGCTCCAAGACAAGAGGGGTGTGCACAGTTCCACCTCAAGCCGGGTTGTGCACCCCTTGAGGGTCTTAATCGGGAAGGGAGGGTCACCTCTCTTTTGTCTTCCCGACTCGTCTGGCATCCACCTTTCCTTGTGGGAACCAACTTAGCAAGTACATTCTAATAGCTAATCAAACAAGGATGCTATGCATTGACTGAAAAGCCTTTTAATTCTTTAATGAAATGCAAGTGGGTATTGGAAAATGAGTGAATTGAAAGGGCTATGGATAGAGCATTACCCTTTTGCAATAACTCACTGCTTTTATAATGTTCCCACTTACCATTTTCATCATTATTTCACTCATATAGCATCAATGTTCAATCATCCAACAAAAATCCAAGTCAAGTAGGCATTGAGTAGCATTTGTGCAATCAATTGAGCTTCAACATTTGAATGGGCAAAAAAGAACTCATTAAGCAATCATAATCAGCCTTGGGTTGAATTCTACATGCTTTCAATAGGAATCAAGAGGTTCTATTACACTCAATCTCTCTTATGAACAATGGGACTAGTTCAACAATTGGTTAAAAAGAGATATTAAGTTGAAAGCAATAGAATAACCTCTTTAATGTTGTTGGAAAGTAGTAGATGAATCCAACCAATCAACCTTCAGCATAAACCACCATCAATAGACCAAGATTTTAGATCATAAGACCAACTTCAAGAAGGCTTTGTCCAATATGATTGCTCCCATGTAATCTTTAGCTCCTGATCAATAAGATTGCTCCAATGTTATCAAAAGAAGTCAATGATTTGATAGAAGTCTACAATATCTTGTTGGAGAAGATCCTTTGAGCTTTAATGAATGTAGATTCTCATTAGAATCATAGATTCCATGAATTTTCAGACATTGCCATGTTCAAGAGGCTCAAAATACTTTCAAACTTGAAGAATTTCTTCAATATATTAGCCCAATTTTTAAAGAATACCTTCAATTGAACCTTCCCGAGGTTGTAGACAACAAAAGCCCCATGAATTGAAGCCTCAATGAAGCAAGATTTGATGAAGATTGATGGCTGCGTTATTTTCCCCGATCCGAGCTGAAGAAAATGCTTCAATCTTGCTTGGAATCTTCAATGGTGGTCCAATGCTTGATGTAGATGCTTGCCCTTGCTATTAGGAAGCTAGAAGAAGTCAAGAAGAGACAAAATCTTCAAGAAATTGGAGGATTCTTCATGCTGTACATTTTCAGCCATGGCTAGGGTTTGAAGAGAGCTTCAATCTTGAAGAAAAGAGGAGGAAGAATGCCATTGATGCCTTGTACATCACCTTTGTGCTCCAATAATCCTTATGGAAGAGCTTGTACGCACCAATCAACCAAACATTTGATTAAATGGAAAATTTAGGTGCAGAAAAAATGGCACAAATTGCTCCAACATTCTCCCTCAACCTTGTGATGAATCCCTCATTAAATCCTAGCAAATAGGTGTTTAATCTAAAGCTAAGGATGCCTACTTTGATTCTATCTAGGTTGCATAGATGATAGAAACAACGGGGGAGAGAGATGAGTAATTTCCTCCACGGCAGCTTGAAGAGAAAGCTTGAGAAAGAGGAAAGAAGCTTGTTTCAAAAAAGTAACCATGGTTTGACCTCTCCAAACCCTGTTTAGGCTTCAGTTAAGTCCATGATCCTTCAAAATAGCCCAAAATTGACCATGTACCACTAAAATGACCATGATTCTGCCATTGTTTTCTCAGACATTCTTCAAGACCATCAAATTTAATCATAGTTTACTACAATGACATTAACTAGTCATGGTTTTTACTGAATCAAATCTTATAACTGATTCTTGTCCTCCAGTTACTCTATGCCTAAACTGTAACCACATTCACCATGAAAATGACTCTTCCTATGGATCAAAATCCATGCTCTGATACCAATGTAAAGAAGCTAATTCCCACATCAATCCTTTAAACTGAAAATACAAGAAATAGACATAAAATGCCAAGAAACCATAGCCAAGGTGGCTAGGCATGAAATGGTATTACCAATGTTGGTTAAGAATCAAAGGATGAGTGATTGCAACAAGGTATGCACCCCAAGCTATGGTGGCCAAGAGTATTCACCCTCTTAGATGGTGGGAAGTTGAGACCTCAGACAAGTAATGTTGTATAATTGCAAAAGATACTTCACATGCTACACCTCCACCTTTTATACTTACCCTAAACTAAGGCATTTATGCTTTATTACATGCACACATTATTGTGGCCACTTTCAATTCCACCAAATTGGAAGCAGGTTCTTGGGTCTTTTGTTGGGTATCAGAAGTGGATTTCATAGGGGCTGGGCTCGGACAATCTTTTGCAGTATGGCCTTCTCCTTTGCATCAGCTGCATATAAGGGCTTGTAATCCACAAATCTTCTAGGGTTTGGACAATTCAGTGAAATATGACCCTTTTCTCCAAATCTATAACATTCCACTTTCGATCTATGACAATCGCCAGACTATCATCCTTTGTAACTTTGAGAGGGAAACCTCCTTGGAACAAAATTAGGACCAAACTCCCTAGGTTTTGGTCCAATGTCCTGCGTTGTCATTTTGGATTCTAGCAGGTTGAATCTTGTGTTTTCATCTTTCTATTTTTGTTTGTGCATCTCTTTCAGAGATCAGATATCCTTTGTATGGTTCTTCCTCAAATAGTATGAACAAAAGGCTCCATGAATGGTTGGTTTTCGATACATTCAGTGGCTAAATGTCCTGCTTGATGGCATTTTTCACACCATGTATTAGAACGCATCACATATCTACCACCTCCCAAGAGTGGTTATATTGGTGGTATTCACCTTCAGTGTCTGTAGCTGCTCTGTAATCATATCCATAAGCTCTTTCTTGATGTTGAGAGTGGAATAAGACTGAATTTTTGATTGATTTTTGCTGTTTTTGAGGTCTGAATGATTGATTTTTGATGGATTTAGAGTGATGTATGGTTGTTAATGCGCGTGTTTGAGAGTGTTTTGGATGATATTGATTATTTTTTGGAAGCTCATGATGATTTTTAGTGAAAATATGAAGCTCTGTGATGATCTGATAGGTTCTTTTGAGGTTCTGATTGGTTTTGATACCTTCTGTATAGCCTCTATTTTGTTCTGATTTTCTTCTGTATGAAGCATGGATTGATGATTGATGAAGATTGAAATCTTTTGGAAGTTTATTGAATAGTTTTTGATAGTTTTGAATGGTTTTAGTATGAGTTATGAGGATTTGATATTCTCTGATGACCTTCTGTAGACCTTTTGTAGAGCCTCTGTTTCTATTCTGTATTTGCTCTGTTCCTATTCTATTATGTTATGAAGATCTTCTGTAAGTGTTCTGTAGAATGTATGTGTGACTTTGAAAAAATTTTTTAGCTTTTGGAAAGGATGAATCTAAGTTTAAAAGAGCTAAAACAAATGGAAGAAGCAGCTATTGAAGACTGAAGTGACAGTGACAGTAGTGAGCTATGAAGAGACACTGTAGTGGCTCTGGTGCCTCTTCGCATCAGACATACCTCTTGGGAGGTGCATCCACGACCTAAGAAGGATTATTGAGAGTCATTATTGAGTATTTTAGTGAGGAGATGATGTAATATTGAGAGAGAGAGAGAGAAAGAGAGAGAGAGAGAGAGAGAGAGAGAGAGAGAGAGAGAGAGAGCCAGAGATAGTCAATTTTATCAAAAGAACATATTGTATATGAGATATTGAGAGAGAAAACTATGAAGACATTGAAGATGAATACTATGTGATTTATTTTCGTTCAAAAATGGTGTATTCTTTTATGTTCCTTGTTTTATTAATGGATTCTATGAAGAAGTTGAAGATTATGGTTAATTCTATCAAATCCATGGAAAATATCTACTATGATGCTGTGTGAAGATTTGATGTTCTCTTTGTTTTGGTCATCAAAAGAATGAAATAAAAGCTTGTAGATGTTACAAGATAGATTTTCTTGTAGTAGAACCCCCTTTTTCTTGGTGTTCCTCTTAGGGCTCCATGTTTTTGGTGCGCAGCCGTGGAAACTTGCCATCAACAAGCATCAGAAGAGGCTGAAAATGAAGGAAATGGCATTACCAAGAAGAAAAGAATTCAATGAATGGTTGCAAAGTTCCTTCTTCCACTGAAGAGTTGGAGATTCTCATTATCAAAGCCACTCTCCACAAGAAGTTCATCCCACAATGGCGGAAGCATGTTACCATCATGATGCATGCTCTATGTGGTGGACTATTTCATCTTCCTGTTGAAGCAGCAGAAACTTGCATCTTGGTGGCAAATTGTTTGGAAACAAACTGAAGAGAAGAAACAGAGAGAATGACTATCCATGGAAGATTTGTCATTCATTGAGAAGTTTCCAAACATCATCAAGTGGGAGATTGTGAAGAAGCTTTAGGAGTCATGGTCTATGGAGGTTCACGAAAACAAGAAGGAAAAGAGTTGGAATTTGTTCGTGGATGCTCAACAGCAAGATACGTGGGATACTTGGTATTCTGACAATCTTCTATTTGTCCAATTAGCAACCCATTGGAAGTTGGTAGACAAAGTGTTTTTCATAACATACACTGTTGAAACCATCAGAAGCTAGCATTATTATAATGGCACAACAACGATCCTAAGAAGAATGAGTTTTGATACTTTCAAAACAGAATATCTCCCTCTCTGTAGTGGTTTGAAAGCCCAGTTCAGAGATGTTGAAAAGAAGGAAATAGAGGAGATGTTGGCTAGAGAAACCCCTAGAGACTGAAGCCCCTCTCTGATTCTATTCTGTTGAGTACAGACCAATTGGTTGGAGCCAACCCCCTGATGAATGACGCAATCAAGAGGCAAGCATTAGAACGAGTCCAGAGGTACGTGAGAAGAGAGAAGGCAAAAATCAAAGCTGAGAGCGATCTTGCAGCAGAAGCCTCCTTTCACACCCTAAAAGCTCTCTTTACATAAGTTCCCATGGTGACTTAAGGTTCCCTTCCTAGTCAGATTCATCCTGGAAATATTGATGATAGGCCAACAAATGTAGTCCCATTGCTAGTTTTTAAGGGAGAGTACAATGAAGACCCTTATCTTCATGTAGCAGAATTTATGGTAGCATGTGTGGCTAACAATTCCAGAACTCCTGAGCATTGGTTAGCAATATTCCCCACCACTTTCAAGGGCACGGCGTTTCAGTGGTATGAGAGACAAGCAGTAGGAAATTTTGGCACTTGGGATGATCTGAAGTTGGCCTTCCTCACTAAATTCAGGCATGAAGGTTTTGAAGAGCAGATGCGAGAGGAGTTCATGAACCTAAGTCAGTCCTCTGGTGAAAGAGTAGAAGCTTATGTCTCGCGAATGGAATCCATCCTGAAGAGATGGACTAACTATCATTTGGACGAAGGTATTTAGAAAGGAGTGTTTCTCAAAGGCCTACAACCAGAAGTTCGAAAGTTCATGGAATTGAGAAGACCAGTCAATCTACAAGCTACAGTGGAAGGTGCAAGATTGTATGATGAAGTTGAAGTAAGGTTGTGAATGACTCCAGGAAGAGGAGTCTTACCTTCTCCCATGCTAGGAATGGTATACCCACCAAATGCAGTCCCAGGGACAATTCCCTACCCCTATCCTTAGATTCAAACAGTGCAGCAATATAATGCACCTAATTGGAGCCCCAAGAGGAACACCAAGGAAAAGGGAATTCTCTTGCAAGAAAATCTATATTGTAATATCAACAAGCTTGTTTATTAAGTTTCATATGATCACAACAAAGAAAAGAACACCGGGCACAACAAATCTTCATGCAGCATCATGTAGATCTCCCACGGATTTGATAAAATCAACCATATTCTTCAATATCTTCACAAAATCCATCAATATAACAAAGAAAGCAAAGCAATACACCATATTTGAATGGAAATACATCACATAGTATTCATCTTCAATATCTTCATAGTCTTCTCTCTCAATCTCTCATATACAATCACTCCGTTTTAGTAGAATTGGCTATCTCTGACTCTCTCTCTCTCTCTCTCTCTCTCTCTCTCCATCAATAATACATCATCTCCTCACTACAATCTGTCACAATCACTCTCAATAATCCTTCTTAGGTCGTGAATACCCCTCCCAAGAGGTATGTCTAATATGAAGAGTCACCAGAGCCACTATAGTGTCCTTTCATAGCTCACTACTGTCACTTCACTTCAGTCTTTACTTGAGTCTTCAACAGCTACTTCTTTCACTTCTTTTAGCTCTTTTGCGCTTTTATTCACATCTTTTCAAGGCTAGAAAACTTTTGCAAGCTACACATACATTCTACAGAACACATACGGAAGCATATAGAACAATCTACAGAACAGTCACAATACAGTACCAGAACAGCTACAGTACAATTACAGTACAGAGACAGAAGATCTACAGAAGGTTACAGAAGGTCATCAAAACCTCATAACTCATACTCAAACCATTACAAACCATCAAAAACCTATTCAATAAGCTTTCACAATATCTCAATCTTCATCAATCATCAATCCATGCTTAATACAGAAGACAATTAGAACAAAACAAAGGCTATACAGAAGGTATACATAACCAATCATAACCTATCAGAACATCACATCTCCACTGAAAAACATCATGAAATTCCAAAACATAATCAATATCATCTAAAACACTCTCAAAACACTTCCAAACCAATCAATCATCTCATAAAATCAACCATTCAGCTCTCAAAAACAACAAAAATCAGCCCAAAAACAGGTCATTTCAACACTCAACATATCCCCACACTCAATAAGGAAGCATCTTCGCAACCCAGGAAAAAGGAAATACAAGTTCATTCAAAAGCTCAACTTTAATATTCAATAAATCTTCAAAAACAGTCCATCCAACCACGACCCCAACTTATAACATGTATCTGATATAAAAATACAACGAAAGGAAAACCCTTTATACATTAACACTTCTTATCAAACTGGAAATCACAACAAACTTGTATAGGATATAAGAGGTTGCTTCTTCTTCTTCTGCATCATCTTCAACTCTCCAACCACGACCCCATCACCACAATTCTCCAAAAATGTAGCTCACATGAAAGCCAATCGAATAGGCAATCACCACGATCTTATTACATAAATTAACTCACAACACAAACACGACACACAACACAACCATCTGAATGACTCCTCCAAAAAGAGAGATTTTCATTAAAAAGCATCCACCATACCTTGGAAAAGGTATCAATGAAGATGATCCCTCTTGAAAGATTGGCGATTTCGGAAACAATCCATAGACAAGGATTCATCTACAAACGTTTTGGGAGGATTCTGAAAAAACTGAAGGCAGGACATCCTTTCCAACAGGACAAGGTATCTGCTAGGCAAACAAAGGGCATGAAAGTACAATATATCCAACTGCTGCTGGGAATCAATGCTCACATTGACATTCATGCACAACTTTGGAATAGGCTTTGAATCATTATGATAATGCCTATGCATATACGCCAGGTACCAAGCAAAATGAGCAGTTAATCTCACCGAACGATCCATAGACTGTGAATACTGGTGAGTAAAATGAATATAGTTCTGGTATGCTTGACTGGCAGCAGCTGTCCATTCTCCTGGAATTACTGGCCAGTTTATCTAAGGTCCTGTAAGAGAATCATTTGAGCTCCATCCCCTTCTTCTGGAAATCTGATGATCAAACCCATCATAGTCACTAACCAACTTAGGTGGTTGAGAAATAGAAGTGGTGATGGACCTAAAAACAGGCCGGCACTGGCTCATGCACTAGCCGGGCCCCGTCACTACGCACAAGACAACCCCTCGGCCTCGCGGCCAGGAGCGTCTATCAAAATCTCTGCCTTCCTAAACATTGCGTTTGTAATACGTTGTAGTCCACTCTTCTCTCAACCACTACTCCTCAGAGGGAGTCCCTTACACATAGCCAAAAGGCTCGAATCACATACACATGGGGTTCCTCCTACGGCTGAATGCCGTCAACCCTCTGCGACTCTCCTACACCTTGGGGATTGGCCCCTCGATGTGTCGCTCAACATATAAACATTTCGCACAAAAGTCCACTCAAGGCACCATTTAATCGTATATAGGAATGTACCATTGTCCTTACTTCTCTTTTCCCTAGACCCCACGACTAGTGTAATGAAAGCAATCAACCATGGAATGAAATCTAACAGAAATTGAAAATTAACTAAGCTACAACAAAGAATTAACAAATCTATTGCACCAAGACATCCTCATCATGTATTAATGGTTGGGGATTCAAGAATACATGACAGCCATGGCTGAGTGCTTCATAGGCTAAGAAGAAGCTAACTCCAAGAAATGGTAAAGCCAAGATTATTGAATGATCAAAAGATGTCTTGCCTTTGGCCTCTAGTCCCTTTTATTCTAACCCTCTTCCAAACTTAAGGGCTGTTCACACATGTACACATAGGCTAAAGCTAAATTTACAAAGGCTGAAATTAATCCAAGGTGCAAATATTAATGTTGTATTTTTCCTTCATGACAAACCATCCCTTCCTGAAGATGGTTTTGTCCTCAAAACCAAGAAGTAATGGCCTAAATCCAAGTCAAGAATGATAGTAATCATGCCCATTCATCTTCCAAATGATAAGAAAGCACTGTCCATGAAAAGAAGACCTTTTGCATGCCAAACTGTGAGAAAACTGCCTGCTGTCCAAATAGGGCTGATTCACTAAAATGCCATAACTTTTGATATATTGGTCCAAATAAGGCGTATGAGGTGTGGAAAGGAAGTATACACTCCCAAGCATCACCCCATAACATCAGAATCAAATTTTGATGAAGTCAGGACAGTTTTATTGTCTGCAGAAATTTCATACAGCAAGCTGTCTCTGCAGAGTCACTGCATACTGCATCATATATCATCCTGTAATAACCAAGGAAAGTTACTGACATAAGTGGATGGTTGCCAAGAAGACTCTTCAATCGGCAAATTCTTCCACTTAATGAGATACTCAATGAGAGTACGATTTTTGAGAACTTTCTCTCTCTTTCCAATAATGCTTTCAGGTTCATATATGATCAGTCCTGCCTCATCCAATGGTGGTAATTCTTCCAATACTTGTACATCGGGCCCAACATACTTGTTCAGCTGTGAAATATGGAATACATCATGTATTCTAGTGGAGGATGGTAGCTGAAGTTTATAAGCAAGCTCTCCAATTTTGTCCAAAATCAAATATGGTCCATAAAACCTATGAGCAAGCTTGTTATTCCCACCCTTTAATGAAGCATAATGCGTCTTGGGCACTTTGAGAAATACCCAATCTCCAACCTTGAAGTCTAAATGTCTTCTTTTCTCATCAGCATAGACCTTCATTACGTCTTGTGCTTTCCTTATGCTGTCCTTGCATTGCCTCATGAGCAACTCCATTCTTTCCAACTCTTCCTTTGCTTGTGGGTTGATGTCTTCATGAAATAAAACTGATGGAATTTGGACTTTATACCCATAAAGAGCTTCAAACGGAGACATCCCAATGCTCATGTGATGCGTGTTATTATAGCAAAATTCAGCAAGGTGGATCCAACGATCCCATGAAGCTTGTGTGTCATGACAATAATGCCTAAGGTACACTTCCACCCAATGATTGACTCTCTCCGTTTGCCCATCAGTCTGAGGGTGATAGGCCGTGCTAGGAGTGAGGAAAGTACCCATAGAGGAGAATAGACTTTTCCAGAAGTTGCCCATAAACTTCGAATCACGGTCTGATACTATTCTCATAGGCATACCATGTAGTTTGAACAGACCTTCCATAAATTGCTCGGCTACTTGCCTTGCTGAATATTGGACTTTAGTTGGGATAAAGTGGGCTGATTTGGTCAATCTATCAACTACCACATAGATACTGTTCCATCCATGACTGGTAGTAGGCAAT
The DNA here is from genome assembly GCF_053477565.2 of Lygodium microphyllum. Taxonomy (NCBI): domain Eukaryota; kingdom Viridiplantae; phylum Streptophyta; class Polypodiopsida; order Schizaeales; family Lygodiaceae; genus Lygodium; species Lygodium microphyllum. Next base: position 7,195,143 of record NC_141142.1, on the reverse strand, counting down.
CCCGTTATGAAATCCATGGAAATATCTGTCCATTTGCCCGTAGGTATGGGTAAAGGCTGAAGTAAGCCGGCTAGTAATAGAGTGGAATCCTTATTTTGCTGACACTCCAAGCACTGAGATACATACTCTTTAACATCTTTCCATAGACCTTTCCAATAAAAGCTTTGATGAACTCTATCAAACGTCTTGAAAAGGCCCAAGTGACCAGCCATTGGCGATGAATGCATCTCTTGAAGCACCTTTAGCTTGAATTTACTGCTGGGAATCAAGTACACTTTACCCTTAAACCATAAGAGGCCATTATGCACTTTAAAATTAGGAAATTCAGCATCACACCCTTGCTGTAATTTCTGTAGAATATGGGCAGCATGCTCATCAAGCACATATTCCTCTTGAATGTCTTCAATCCAATCCTTATAGATGGTAGACACAGTAGATAGACTGCATGCCCACATTCTTAATAACGCATCAGCCACCACATTATCCTTGCCAGCCATGTATGATATTTCAAATTCATATGATTGCAAAGTGGCCAACCATCTCTTTTGCTTGGGAGAAAGATTGGGCTACGAGAGAAAATATCTCAAGACCCTATGATCGCTTTTGACTTTGAAGTGTGTCCCATAGAGGTAGTGGTGCCATTTCTTGATTGCATGTAAAATAGCAAGCATCTCCTGCTCATAAACATGCATCTCTCTCTCTTTGTCATCAAATTTTCTGCTCTCAAATGCAATGACACCATGCTCCTGTACCAAAACTGCTCCCAAACCTCTACCACTGGCATCTGCATAAATGGTAAAAGTCTTGGAGAAGTCAGGGCAAACTAGTATGGGTGCTGAAACAAGCAATTGCTTCAGCTCATTAAAGCTCTTGTCAGCGATCTCATCCCAAAAGAAGGCTTCTTTTTTCAGCCGATCAGTAAGAGGAGCTGCAACATGAGCATAGTTCTTCATAAACCGTCGGTAAAAAGATGACAAACCAAGGAAACCTCTTAATGAAGTGGCATTGGTTGGTGTAGGCCATTCTTTAACGCACTGAACCTTCTTAGGATCCACTTTGATTCCATCTTCTCCCACTATATGACCCAAGTATTCAACTTCTTTTGTCATAAAAGAGCATTTAGTGGCCTTGGCAAACAGTTTGTGTATCCTCAATATGTCAAAGACCTCTTTTACATGCTGCAAATGGTCTTCTTTATTCTTGCTATAGATTAAAATGTCATCAAAGAATACCAAAACTGTTTTAAAGAGCAATGGCTGAAGTATCTTATTCATGAGAGACTGGAATGTGGCTGGAGCATTTGATAACCCAAAAGGCATAACCATAAACTGATAAAGACCCCTCTCCGTCCTGAAGGCTGTTTTGAATTCATCCCCTTCCTTCATGCGTATTTGATGATATCCTGATCTCAAGTCAATTTTGGAGAAAACCTTGGCATCCTTCAATTCATCTAAGAGATCATCTATTCTAGGTATTGGATACCTATTCTTGATAGTGACCTTGTTGAGATCGCGGTAATCAATGCACATTCGAAAGGAGCCATCTTTCTTCTTCACAAGAAGGACTGGAGAAGCAAAAGGTGATTGGCTTGCCTTAATGAGACCCATTTCCAAAAGTTCTTTGACTTGGCGTTCTACCTCTTCTCTTTCCACTTTGGAGAGGCGATATGGTGGTTTGTTGATGGGCTTTGTATTGGGCATCAAGTCAATGGGATGATCCACTTCTCTTTTGGGAGGAAGAGAGGTAGGTGGCTGAAAAATATCATCATATTCTTTCAGCAATTTACAAAGACATGGGTCCATATTGTTGGTAGGAGAAGAGGGCTGATCCTCTTCAATCTTGGAAAGAAAAATGGTGAACATACATGCCTTTGCATTTATCTCTTTCTTAACCTTCTTGGGGCTGATCATCTCCATTCTTTTCTTTTCAGCTCCATGTAGTGTTACTTGTTGTCCACTCCATTTAAACTCCATTTCCATGTTGTTGAGATCCATGGTAAATCTGCCCAAAGATTTCAGCCAATTGCAGCCAAGTATTATATCAATGGGACCCATTTCTAATGCAATTAGGCTCACTGATGTAGTGCACAATGGGGAAAGGGTGATAGGTACATTTGGACAGCATTGATTGCTCTTCTCAAAATTTCCATTTGCCACTTGGATTTTGAGTGATGTAGGCATTTCATGCGTATTCAATTTCAGTCCATTGAGTGACTTAGCATTAATGAAGCTATGTGTACTTCCCGTATCTATGAGTATATGAGCGGTCCTTCCCTTGATTTGACCTTTAAGGCGTAGGGTATTATCCCCTCTTGAACCACTCCATGCATCACTTGATATGGCACATAGCGATGGATGTAAATCAGTCCATGATTCGTCCAAATAATGACCACCCGGGTCGAAAGGAAACCCATCCATCGGATCATAAAACTCATCATGGCCATTCTCTTCATTTTCATGCGCCTCTTCTTGAGTTGTTGTGACATCAAGCTGAGCCAAGCTTCCTTCAATAGATTCAACATCGGAATCATCCTCGATGATCATGCTAATCTTCATATTTTTGGCCTTGCATTTGGACTTATGATCGGGTGACCATTTCTCTCCACATTTGTAGCATAGACCTTTAGCATACATATCTTTGAGCTTGTCATTCGATACATGTTTGCCTTGAGTAGGGGCTGAAGTTTTGGCATTTATATCAGTCCTCTTTCCATCAAATCTATTTTCAGCATTAGGTCTGAAATTACTGCTTTGTTTTGACCCAAAAACAGTAGGAAAAGTGGGTATCTTGTTGTAGGTATTGCTGAAAGTATTTGATGGCTTCCCAATATGCTGAAAATCAGTTTTAGCATGCCCATAATGGCCTGATGTCCTTGGGAACTGCGTAGGCTGAAAAGAATGCCCTGTTTTTGGCTGAAAACCCTTGTATTTCTGTCCATAACGTTCAGCCAATTGAATGGCAGCTTGTAGTGATGTAGGATTCATGGCTCCAACTTCAGAAGAAAGAATAGGTTCCAAACCAAATATGTATTTATTCAACTTGGCACTATCGGAGACCCCATGAACATACATCGAGAGGTTCAAAAACTGATTTGAGTACTCTCTAATCGAGAGACCACGTTGCTCAAGTGCATACCACTTTTTCTCTAACCGCTCTTTTTCAATAGGGGAAACAGAGACTTCAATCATAGCATTTTTCAATGCATCCCAAGACAAGAAGTCATGTCCCATCCTCGCCATATATCTCCACCAAGTGTGAGCATAGCCTTCTAGATGAAGGGCTGCAAATTTTACTTTGGCATTCTCGGGCCTTGGGTAAAGGGAAAAATACATCTCTAACTTGTCAAACCACTCCTCCAACTCCGTGGGTGAAGGGTTCTCTCCCTTGAAGTTTGAGATAATTATTTTCTCCTTGTACTCTCTCTCGTATTGAGGAGGTTGTCCATTAGGGTGCTGCTGCCCACTATGGTGTTGTGGCCCAAAAGAATTGCCAAAAGGTCCTTGCCTAGGATATTCATTATTTCCATGCCCTTCGCATAAGGAGTTTGATGTCCATAATGCATACCATGACTTTGTGGCTGGAAACAATGTCCTTGAGGCTGAAAGTATGTGTTGCTCACATTGGGAGGTTGTCCATGCATAGGTGAGTTGAAAGGTGGTTGCTGCCCATTATTTTGCTGATTCCAACCATGATTTAACATGGGACTTGGCCTATTGGGCTGCACTTGAGTAGAGAAATTATGTTGTGGCTGTCCAAAAGCATTTGGGGCTGAATTCACATGTCCATGTGGCTGCCCATAAGAGTTTGGGGCTGAATTAACATGCCCTTGCTCATAGCCACCAACATTTGCTTGAGGGTAAAATTGCTTGTAGAATGAGTTGCACCCATGGATGTCTTCATCATGCTTTGAGTTTTTTTGCACTCTTTCTTGAAGATCCTGCCCATGTGGCTGAAAGTGACCCTTTTGTTGATGGAATTGTGGCTGAAGTGAAGTAGGTTGAACAAAATCCTTAGCTTTAGATGACTCTCCAACTTCAAATTGACCTACCACCTTAGGAGTAAGTGGTTTAGGTGGTTCTTCAGCCCTATGAGGATGTGGGATATTAAGACCAGCTGTAGGCAACATTTTCTCACCAATAAGTGCTACAAGCTTGTCAATACCCAACCTCATACCCTCGAAACCTGATTTCATATCCTTTATGTCATTTGACAATTGTTGAAAACTGTTTGAATTCACTGAGATATGAGACATCTCTATGGGTTGATTGGTAGGGGAGTGGGTGGAACTTGCATCGACCTCATCGTTCTCATAATGCATTCGGTAAATGGCATCTTGAGAAGTGTCATGTTCACCCCTTTCCTGTTGATGTTCATCCCTTTCCTGTTGATATTCCTTTAATTCTTCATTGATAGTATCCAAAACAGGATCTCTCTTCTTACTCCTAGCCATGGTTGATTTCTATCATGAATTTCCTGCAATAGAAAAACTTGATTATCTTCACTTCTAGAGCTCCAAATTACAAGGTCTCTGGCTCTGTTCAAAGCTTGAAGAGCCCTCTATCCAACGATCTATCAAGTGCAGAAAATGGATGAGTACAGAAATTTCTGTAAGGGATTTTCTGTTGCTGTCTGAAAATTCCTGCAGGCATTGAATACTCTGTTCTAGTCAATTAATGGCTTGTACCATCAATACCAAGCATGTACCAACTTCATAACCCTGTAGGAGAGTCTCATACGTCTGACCATACTGAAAATGACCTCTGTAACCAGTAAAATGGCTGTCTAACTCAATGTAGAATGCAATCTTTAATGAGGGTATGTATACATACTCTGTTCCAAACTTTAATGCTGAACCATAGCGTCTTTACCATAGGATGCATACATTTTACTGTAGCCATATGTCTTCATACATTTGCCATACCATACATTTGCCAATATCACAAGAACTCACTGTCCATAACTCATGCTGTAGGCTGATTTCAAGTGCCTTTGAGATTTGTACCTGCACCTAAACTTGAAAGTACGTGGGATCCGAGACCCGAGGGGTTTGCAAAGTTCCCTCTCGGGCCGGGTTGCGCTCCCCTTCAGGGTCCTCGTCGGTAGGGGAGGGTCACCTCTCTTTTGTCCTACCGACTCGCCCGGCATCCACTTTTCCTCATGGGCAAGTACATGGCAAGTGAATTCTAGCTCTAAAAATTAGTATGATATGCATGGAAAGGAAGGAAATACAATTGCCTTTCATTTGCCCTTTTCATGATATGCAAGATTGGAATTGAAAAGGCTGAAATGTAAATGAGAAATGGAGAGGTATTTACCTCAGCAGTGACTCACTGCTTACAAAGCTTTTCTCACTTACCAATTGGGTAATGATTTTCTTATGATCAAGAGGCAAAATAGGTAATCAATTTCATGTCAGGGTTAGGCAATAAAGATTGAGTAATGAAGCTCAAGAAATTACTGATTTCAGTGAATGAAAGTAGATGGGTAATGCTCATTCATTATGGAAGAGTTTGAGACATTTAGAGATGGCCATTTCAGTAAATTGAAGAGGTTTAGTAAAGACAATGACTGACATAACCTATAGGCTTCATGTAATGCATTAGGCTATGAATGAAAGCTTCATTAATCCTCATATTTCTCTTCAGCAATTGGAAATGAGTTCAGTAATTGGATGTAAAGAGAAATTAAGAGTGATTAGAGTACCTCATTTAATTGATTGGAGAAGAGCATTGTTGATGGAATGACCTTCAATCCATAATGCTTGACATAGGTGAGTTGAGCTTGATAATCCTTCTAAAATCAGTCCAAGAGATCTTCAATATTCAAGAATAATCCCTTCCTTGATAAGCTTCACCTTCATTAATTCCATGAAAGCTCCATGACTCCATGAATGCTCCAAATGAGGGTTGATGAAGACCGATTACCTTCTCTACTTGAAGTAGGTTGCAATAGGTAATAGAGAGGGCTTCAATGTGTCCAAGAGATCCCGAAATTTGAGAGGGAATGCCAAAATTTAATGGCATAAAAGCTTCATGCTGTCCATTGAACACCTAGACCACCATTGGCTTCAATCACTTCAATGTCGGTCCAATGTTGATGGATTCTTGAGGGGAAATGGTTGAGGGAGCTTCAGAGATGCTTTGCCCACAAAAGCCCCATGAATTGCTAAAAAATTTTCAGGAATCTTTAATGCTGTCCCAAACTGTTATACATAGAGTTTGCAATCTCCATATCCAAGCTCCATCAAAGCTCAAGCTTCAAGATCAATCAATGTTGGTACTAGGATATATGTAGAAGCCTCAGGGAGTATAATAGAGCAAAAACCCTTTGATCTTAATGAAGAAATCTGAGAAATTTGAGTGCTGTCCAAAACTGTCATAAAACTCCATACCCAGGGTTTGAGAAAGCTCCCATCTTCCAAAAGGAGTGAAAGATCAAGTAGAAGATGATGTAGACTCATAGTTGCACTCCATTTGTTCCTCTCATGAAGAGTACAAGCTCAGATTACCTCACGTTTGCTGATCACGAAGGGGGGGGCTGTAAAAACAGCGCAAACTACTGCTGTACATCCTCTTGCATCACGTGATGAAAACGTGGTAAATATGAGGCATGTAGGTAATCCATAGGTAGCTTAAGACCCATACTACACTCTTGCATGAGCCATTTGAGGATTAGAGGTCATGGGAAGAAGATCTGAGAAGAAATGTCCATGGCAGTTTGTATGGCAGCTTGAAGGAATGAGGAAAGGGAAGAAGAAACCCTTCCTTCTCAAAAGTAACCACAGTTAAAGTGTCCTGTAACCATTAGTTTGTACACTTATCCCAATTTTTGGCTCAAATCTTGATCACATCCTACTATTTTGGCTGGAGCCCTCCATTTCTTCCATTATTAATGCCAAGAATCACCATCTTCATCCCTGTTTGTAGCAGTCTTTCACAAGTAACTCCGGTTTGAATCCTTCATGTCCTGTCAAGTCCTGTCACTCAAATTTCTAACTATGGTTTGCTCTCTCTACCCTAGGAAACTAAATCTAGTACTTGAAAATGACTTCTGCAAGGATCTAAGCTATGGCTCTGATACCAATATAATGAAAGCAATCAACCATGGAATGAAATCTAACAGAAATTGAAAATTAACTAAGCTACAACAAAGAATTAACAAATCTATTGCACCAAGACATCCTCATCATGTATTAATGGTTGGGGATTCAAGAATACATGACAGCCATGGCTGAGTGCTTCATAGGCTAAGAAGAAGCTAACTCCAAGAAATGGTAAAGCCAAGATTATTGAATGATCAAAAGATGTCTTGCCTTTGGCCTCTAGTCCCTTTTATTCTAACCCTCTTCCAAACTTAAGGGCTGTTCACACATGTACACATAGGCTAAAGCTAAATTTACAAAGGCTGGAATTAATCCAAGGTGCAAATATTAATGTTGTATTTTTCCTTCATGACAACTAGCCTATGGCTTAGGGTGCCCTGTCTCTCACTCAACGTGGGTCAATGTCGTAATGAAAACAATTGCTGTGCATCCAGGATTTCTGATACCTTTAAATATTTCCATGATTTATGCATAGTGTGGATGCCAAGTTCTCAAACAGTTATGAAATCAATATTGTGCACCCGTGGAAAACATCCTTTTAATGACTTCCAACTACCGTTCTTATGCGGCGTTGCATAGACCTAGCACCAAGGAAACCCTCGTGCTACTAGGCTCTTATTTTATAATTATTATCCGTCCTAAATGCTATGCATAGAAATTAGCAACTTTTCCATCATCCCACACGGCATTTATACATATTTCAACTACTCTACCCTCCCATCGATCAAATGTTGCATTGTTGTATGGATTTATAGGGCATTTTGCCATCATTTTATGTATAAAAAGTGGAAAAAGACACACTAGGACAAGAAGGTGGGGTTGAACTGAGGCAAATCCTCATGCTTCAGTCCCCACAAACATTCACAACCATTGTTCTTATTTATCCTTATTTTTCGAAACCCAAAATATATTTTTTCCCTATTTTTTAGGGTTTTTCCACCCTTTTCTTGTATTTTCCCTTATTTTCTTGCATTATTTAATTACTGAAAATTCAAAACAGGTTATGGGCTGTGGCCCTTCATTCCTTCTTGCAGAAAAATGAAAGTTTAGTTGATGTTCCTATTTACTTCCCCATTTTTATGCCAAAAAAACCATCATTTTCCCTTGATTTTTCATGTTTTACGTGTTTTAGCATGTTATTTTGAACCACAAGATGCATATTTTTCCTGATTTTCTGATTATGACCAGTAAGAACTCATGGAAAACAGCAACATGAACAATTTTTAGCCCACATGAACAACATTTCATCAATCAAAAGCTATAGAATCTCAAATTTCCTTTGAAATTTTTAAATTACCGCTTATTTGCGTGTTTCGAGTTTCATTTCCATGGCTGTAAATCTGGAAATTAGCAGCACTTCATGTCTAGCACAATCACAAATCACCATTTCCAGCCCGTGGAGCAATCCGATCCATGCCGGACAAGCCTCCACCATTCTTTATTCTTCCTTCTTAGACTGATTTTCTCTCTCCCTCTACAGGCTGCCATTGTCTGCGCGGAACGGAGCGATGCAGAGAGTGAGAACAATGTAGTGGCCTGCTATGATTTGTTCCATGGCTTACTTGACAGCCATCATCACGATTTGGGGGGGGCACGTTTTTTTCGGGGGCTGAAAACAGCCGCTGCCCCCCCTACATCACGTTTTTTTTTTAGAGGGGGGGGTGCCAAAGGTCACCCCCCTCTCTTCACACCCTTTGAAATTTTCCCTTTGGCTCCTTTTTTGGGCACCCTGGCCGGTTTTTTGGCCACTACCGCATACGGACTCCGATTGTCGTGCTGTAAATTTCTGGGCGTCCCTCTCGGCATCTCGGACCGGCGTGCAGCTCCCACATCCCGTCCTGACTGGCAGAAAAATTACTAAAAATCTGGACGTGTCACTTGGACGCCCGTCGACTGCTTATGCTTAAAATCGTCCTAGATCGAGTCACCGCCTTTGACGGTGAATATTTTTCCCTTGATATTCATAAATTTTAGCTATTTTTAAGCACTTTCCGGCACCAAAATTCCGCTCTCAAGTGGCAAGAGAGGGAAGTGGAATAAGGAAAAGTGGATGAAGAGATGGGTAGGCAAAATCATAAAAGAAGGAATGATTTAAAGAAGGAGTGGCTGAAAAGTTTAGGGAATCACTTAAGAAGGGTGTTAACTGATAAATAGGAAAGGTAGAAGGTACATGAATGGATGGAGAAGGACATGGTGGAGAAGGGGAAAATAGTCTATCCTCGATAAAAGAACAGTATGTAAAGATGGGAATTTGAGGAAAAGATTGAGGTTGGAAAAGAAGGGGTAAGATAGTTGTGGAATTGGATTGATAGAGGGAAAGATATATATCATATTGGTGAGCCATTTGTTGGTAATAGAGTTGGGTAGGAACAGAAGGTCCTAAGGTAGATCTTCTCTGATAGGCATAAAAAAAGGTAGAATCAAATGGATTATGTTTGGAAAGATAAGCTAAGAGATCCACCCTCAGTTGAATAGTGCTCTGGGCATAGGTAGGGGCTGTGTTCTGTCTTTGATTTAGGACCACGGAATCAATCATGGTATGCCAGGAATTATCAGGGCAAGTAGCCACTTTGGAGGAGTAACTCTGAAACATGTCATCTATTCGCAACTCCAAATGGTTGACATACAAAACAGCTTGTAAAACCACGTCTTCCACATACCAAGCCATATCCACTTCATCTGGAATCAACAAGTCTCCTCGTAGATACATATATGACATCAACATGGTATCTATCATGACAGAATCTTCAAACACCATCCTTACCACCTCTGTCAGCAACTCAGAAGAACAAGCCCCACTCCAACCATCCTCTGGAATAGGAAGATCCATCGTTGAAAGCTTCATGTAGAAGGCCAGCTTCTGTAATTGGTAGTGGACAAAGAAAGAATGGTCCGGAGGAACATATTCCTGGAATTGCTCAAATGAAGACCATAACAAGTCCATTCTAGACTACAATCTTTCCACTTTGTCTTGGAAGAGAGGACACAAGGTAGCATGTCTCTGAAGAGCTGTCAAGTCCTGCTGTGAGAGAGAAGGGATCAAGGGAACATGAGGGCTTGGAGAAACAGACCATGACTTTGCCAGTTGATCTTGCAACTGCTTGATTTGGGAGGCTTGTGATTCCACTGTGTCATTAGCAGTCTGTAAGGCTTAAAGTTTGACATTTAAAAGAGTTTGAAACTCCTGCGCTTCTTTGGACATCCTCTCCTTCTCCTCTAAAAGGCTAGTAACCTCTGATTGAGCCTTTGTTAACTGAATATTCAAAGAAGATATCTCATCTCTTTGGGTTGCAATCAGGTGGGTTTGTTGCTCCATCTGCTTAAACAAATCTGCTAGGATATCCTTAGCAGAGGCTAACTCGGATGTTGCCTTATGCAACTGGTCCTTAGACTGTATCAGTTCTTCATAAAAGGAAGTGTACAGCTATTGAACACAGGCTGTCACTGACAATTCAATGGAACTCTGAATGTCTTTACAGAAGAAAGGAATGGCATCTCCCGAGACTAGATTGTTTAGTGAGGGAATTGATATATCCAACGAACCTTCTCGATGTACTCTAAACAGGTTATTACATGTGAGATAACCAGGGAGATCACTGCCAGAGGTAGCAGGAATGGGCACTGAAGAAAGAACTGAAGGAGCTTTATCTGCTACCCGCTTCAAGCGTTTGCGTTGTATGACCAGGGGAGGCGGAGAATCCAAATCCTCTATATCAATTGGTTCTGACTCATCTGAAGGTGGAGGAGGAGGTACTGGATCAAATGGAGGAGGTGGAGGCACACTCTTCTGTAAACCTGAGTAGGTCAAGAAGGCAGACAAGTACGATCCATAGGTGACATTGGTAACATTGCCCCTAGTGACTTTGACGAAATGTTAATCCATCTTAGTGAGTAGGTAAGTGCTCCAATCAATAGCTACTCCTTTAACACCATCCGTGAAGCCGTAAAAAGCTCTTTGGACAAGTAATGGGATGACGTTTTTGCAGGCATAAACCTGTCCTGGAGAAACTGATAGACCAACTTCCACACAAGATCAATGATCATGGAAAAGGAAACTCCTGAAGAGTTGATCACCTTCTTAACATCCATAATTTCCCTTGTATGCTTTTGTAACAGCTTCAAAATCTCTTCATTAGAGAAAAGCTGGCGAGTGGTAACAAAGGGTTCACCTTTGAAGGGAAGAGAAAGAGCCTTCCCTAGGCCTTGAGGTGTCAAAGTCATAGAAATACCCTGGACTAGTCTGGACTTCTTGCTGTAGGAGGCCAGAAACTCATCACACATTGATGGATCCTCTGGAAGCAATGGAAAGGAGGCAGCTACAAAAGTAGCGAGTCCCATCTTCGTGAGAGGCTCAAAAGTGAGTAGGGAAGAGTAATCTCGACTGACGAGTGGGACATACTAGATAGGGGGAGGAGCGTGAGAAGGTGCCATTCAGATGGTTATACACACACTACAAACACAGACAAACAAGAAGAATGCCTGCAAAGCAACATACAAAAACCAAGGATAAGATATCAACCAAAGTGATAAGACGTGACTCGACCAACTATCCCCAAGCAAACCACAGCCTAGAAAAAATTCGACATGACCTCTAGACATATGTGACCGAAAGCTTCATGCTATGCAACATGCAAACACCCAAATCCCCGTATCAGGCAATAAAGAGAAAAAAACTACACACTGTACCCTTAACCGTAACAAAGAAACTAAACCAAAACATCACAACAACCCACACATATCAAGACCACAACTTTGATAAACAGGTTTGGACCATGGAGACAACTCCGAAGACTTCGTGTACCCATCCCACGAAACAAGTTCATTAAAAAGGGGAATTAAGTGCAGTGAGGGGGAATTAATTTAATGAAAGGTTCATTTTAATAAATTATTAAGAAATGGGTGAATTTTTATTAAGTGATAAACCTTATCAAGAAAACGGTGGTTCCTTCTTAAAATTTAATTACCAATTATTAGGTTAAAGCGGTGCGTTAATCCGAATCCTGGACTTCGATACCCAGACTGGGTCTCTAAATGCAAGTTCATTTATTAAAAATTAAGGTGATGTGGAGCGCTTTTTTGCCAGCGCATACTCATGTGATGGCTGGTTCATTTTAATTAAAAATATTAAAGTACATCTTAAGCGCATTTAGTGCGTGCTAAGTGAATGGTGGGTTTATTTTTATTAAAAAATGGTGTGCGTAGCGCGAATGCGTGTGCCATGGTGGTGTTTAGGGTTCATTTTAATAATTAACTGTGGAGTTTTGGGGTAGCTGAAAAAAATAAAAAATAAAAGGAAAAATACCTGGTAGTGGGTGTATGTAAATGCAAAGAATGCGCTCTCCTCAATCCAAAATATCTGGATTTTTTCTAGATGTTTAGTTGGTGTTTAGATGAAAAAGGTGGTTGTTCTTTTAGTTTTGATGAATGTAGGTGTTTCATGAAGTATTTTGACAGCTTAGAAAATAGTCCACAATAAGTAAAAATGTTAATGGAATTTTTAGGAAATTAATTTGGAAAATTTTACCATTTTTAATGAATTTTTTTCATATGTTTGGGTATTTTTAAAAGAATTTTGAATTGTAAAATGGTCTGAATTTTTTTCTTAAAATTCGCAAGTTTAGAAAAAATATGAAAATTTGCTGCAAAAAGATTGGAAAATTTTCAAGATTTTTTTGTATTTTTTTCAAAATTTTAAGTGTTTTTTAATGATTTTTTTACGTAATTTTCAATGTTTTTAAAAGGTTTTTGAATATTTAAAATTAACAATCCGGGAAAATACCCAGGAATAGGCTGCGTGGCAGCTGCCTGTCAACAACCAGCTAACGATCTCGCGCACCCGCACACGAACGATCAAAATCACCCACATGCGCGTGTGTCCGCGTTGCGAGGGAGAACAGGGGTTTGGGTGGGGTTGTTTCCTACGGTTCAGCGGGGGAACAGGGTTTTGGGTAGGGTTGTCTGCTGCGGGTCTGCAAGGTAGGACAGGGGGCTTACAGGGGGGTGAGTTGGTTTTGTGTGTTTGTGGGCTCGGGTGGGGGTTGGGTAGAGGTGTGTGTGAGTTTGCTGGGGGGGGGAAGGGGGCTTAAATAGGGTAATGGTTTAGTGTGTGTTTGGGGGGGGGAAATGTGGGTAGGACACGTGGTAGGGCAGCAAGGCGGACAGGGCAGGAGGAGGGCAAGAGGTCAACGGGCGGGCAGGGAGGTAGCGTGGGCGTCGGTGGAGCAGGGCTGCACGGCGTCAGATGAGGGGTGCAGGAGCGCGCAGAGGACGACGGGGTGGTGTTCACAACGGCCAGGGCAGGGGCGCCCACAGCGGCGGAGGCGGTGGCCATAGGCGGCTCGGGGCTAGAGGCGGGCGCACAGGCGTCAACGGGGAGGCACGATGCCAGCGAGGAGGAGGCGGGCGCCAGCCGAGGTGGGGACGCGGGCGCAGAGGGCTCCACAGGTTGTAGGCATCGGGCGCAGAGGGCCACAGGCGAGTGGGGGAGCGGGCCAGAGGAGGAGGGGAGGAGGTTGGTAGATCACGTGGTGGAGACGCAGAGCGCCACGTTAGCGAGGAGGGCGCACGGGCGGTAGGCAGCAAGGGCGCCACAGGAGGCGCGTCAGGCGGTCGCGGGGGAGGTGACGGGCTAGAGGGGCGGCCAGCGGCGATGAGGGGAAGAGGGAGGGGAAGGAGGGGAAGGAGAGGAAAGGAGAGGAGCAGAGGAGGAGCAGGGGAGGAAGAAGGGAGGAGAAGAGTAGGAGAGGGAGAAGAAGAAGGAGGGGAGGAGGATGGAGGAGAGGAGGAGGAGGGAAGGGTAAGAGCAGAAGGGGAAGGAGAGGAGGTGGAGATGGAGGGAGGGGAGGGACACGCAGAGGGAGAGGGGGGGGGGGGGGGGGGGGGGTCGGGGTCCCATGAGAGAAAGACGTACCCCCGTCCCGCGCGCGGGCGCGGGGCGGGGTAAAAAAAATTTGCCGTGATGGGATCAAAATAGTGCCGGAACGTCAGGATGAGGTACGCGGACGAGACAGGGGCGCGTGGAGAGGCGTGAAATTGAAAACGGGCGTGTTCACGCGCGGGACGAGTCGCATGAAAACACATAAAAATAAAGAAAAATTAATATCTCCCAATCCGGACATCAAAACAAAATGTCATAAAAACAAAAAGTGGGCAAGACGACATGGGGAAGATAGGGGAAACACGCAACGGGGGTTCCGGGGGAAAGACAGGGCGTTCACATGCAAAAAACGGGTCCAAAAACGCAATTAAAAATTAATATCGGAAGATCCATGCATTGGAACGAGGTTCAAGAAAAAGGAAAAATGTGCAAAAAGATGTCCCCGACAATCTTATCATATCAAAACATAGTTCGGTCTAAGATAAGATGCGTTCACGTGGGAAAAACCCAAAAAACAGACTCGAAAATGGGATCAGAAATTAATATTGGACGAACCGCTGGCCGGAATGACATGCAGTAAAAAGGAAAAATGTCCACAAGAAGGGGGGGTATAGGGTTGTCATGTTAAAATGCCGTTCCGGTTGAAGTAGGAGGGGTTCACATGCAAAAAACACCAAAAATACGTCTGAAAACACATTTAAAAATTAATAATAATAAATCCAAAAGTCGAAAGAGGGTGGAGGAAAAAGAAAAAGGTTGGGGGAAGGCACGGGGGACACGGTTGTCAAATCAAATTGGAATTCCGATGCAAACAGGGCAGGTTCACATGGAAAAATGTTAAAAAGACACACAAAAAAGTCGAAAAAACCGTAAAATTAATATTGGACAAACCAGGCATCGAAATGACACGGAGTAAAAATAAAAAATGTTAAGGGGAAAGTTTTTTCCAGGGCTATGATGTCAGATCACGGTTCCGAAGCAAGCAAAGCGGTTCACATGGAAAACCGGCTAATGTACGCAAAATGCTTCAAAAATTAATAACTCGAAAACCGTGCACCGGAACAGGGGTAGGTAAAAAGGAAAAATGGTCAATTCAAAGGGAGAAATAGGTCTATAAAGTTGGATTGGAAGTCCGCTGAACGTAGGGTGCGTTCACATGAAAACATAACAAAATCAGGGAATGAAGGAAAACTGCAAGGGAACAGCCCCGAGGGTGGGTGGAACATAAACGGGTAGGTGGAAAGGGACCCCAATAGGGTAAAAGCAAGTCATGGCATAGAGGCATTAGCAGGTTGAGGCATATGCAGAAGGGTATGCAATGTAGACACGTAGGGACGCGTCCCCACACTTAAGACCTTAACGGATAGGGTGAACCGAGCAACAGGGACCTAGGACCACGCCATAGACCATCCACTAACGCCCCCATACTTAAAACATGAACATCACTGAGAAACAGAAGGTGTAGGGTTAGAAAAACTTGGCCCATATGGTTGAGGATCAAGGTTGATTGTTGATGGCATTTCCACTATCGTTGTCGGCTGCAGGAGGTACCAAGGCATCTTCACAGCACACATCCGTCATGGTAGGGACCACGCAACAGCACCTAGGGAGGTAGCTGGTTGAAGGAATCGCAGGAAATTTGTCGATGATGAGGGATATTATACTCAACTCACAGTCACTCATATGGAATGAAAGAACTGTCACTCGCCCCATGACTAATATCACTCAAGGAAGAATGATTGAAACCCATATCTCATACCTAGTTTAGAAATCGACAAGGGGATGGTGCAGAAGGAGTATGCCAGGGTGCACAGTTGATGGTGCATTAGTGCGTCCAACCCGTCTGGCATAGGTGCAAGGAGGAAGGCAAGGGAGCCTTACAGTGCAGTGTACAGAACAAGGTGACGTGTCCTGTGATGACGGCAGAGACCCATCCCGTGGGTGCATAGGAAAACGGGAACGTACCTAATTCCAAGTATTGTAACGTCCCTCAATCTCACCTCTCGATAATTGATTGAAGAAACTCCAGTCACACTCGGCCCACCCTCTGTCTCATGCTCTATTGATAGATACAAGAGGGCAGCCCTTTCCTGAACCCATTGATGTAATCCTCACAGTCACTTGTGCAAAGGTTGTATGCCTTGTGCACATTTGATGGTGCAACTGTGCATCCTGCCCTGTGCCAGCATACGGTGCGAGAAGGAAGGCCAGGGAGCCTTATGGTGCAGTGCACATAACAAATCATGCGTTGTGCATTGAGAGGCCCATCCCATGCGTGCAACACTTCATTCACACTGCTCAACTCTCAGTTGATTTAAAGGGAAAAGACTGGTCACTCACCCCACCCTTTGTCTCACTCTCTGTTGAAAGTTACAGAGGACAACCCATACTCACTTCCCCATCCTGTTAGGATGAAAGCTCACATCACTCGATTGTTTGTGGATGAAGATCGCGTCGTCAGTTGTTAAAGAGGCGTACCCAGGGAGGTAGCCATCAAATCGAACATTGTGTTGGATAGGAATATGTCGTCTGCTACTAGAGGACAGTTAGACATTCTACAGAGAGACCCAAGACACAGCGTACCAAGGGAGGCAGCTTCGGAACTGGATCCTGAAAATTTCAATTGATGAATCCACTTTCTAGACTGTTGGGTGTTGCCACCTTTTCCACAGCCAACTTCTCGCCCAAGGGTGTTTACCACCTTTTCTTGGAACGAGGCCTACTATGACAAGGAATTGCTTCCTTTTCTCCCATAATAGATTTTTTTCTCTCTTTTTTTTTCTTTTCTTTCTCTTTTCTTTTT
Organism: Lygodium microphyllum; assembly: GCF_053477565.2. Classification (NCBI taxonomy): domain Eukaryota; kingdom Viridiplantae; phylum Streptophyta; class Polypodiopsida; order Schizaeales; family Lygodiaceae; genus Lygodium; species Lygodium microphyllum. The sequence continues at coordinate 7,178,361 of NC_141142.1, read as the reverse complement.
CTCCTACTCCCAAGGGTGTTTCCACCTTTTCTCGAAGAATAGGTCGGCATGACACGGACCGAAGTCCTTTTCTCCCATGACCGATATGTTTTTTTTTTTCTTTTTGTTTTTTTTTCTCTTCGAATTAAGCAAGGGAATGGTAGAAATACCATGTATTAAAACCCACCTCGCCATTGTCGCTGGTGGAGAATAGAGGATAAGAGATCAAGGCTGGAAGATGGGGTTGAGGGGACAGAGGGTTGCGTCCATTTCATCAGGAGTGGCTGAAGAATGGCTATCAGAAGTAGCATCATAAGAGTGATAGTGCCATGCCAACGAGGGAAAGGATCAAGTGACCGTAATTGTCAAGATCCCCAAGGAGGGAAGTACTTCTTTAGGCGATATCCATTGAGTAGGAAGGGATCATCAGAGGCATCAACAGTCTGCACTTGGACAGAGCCATTAGGATTGACGGCAAGTACCTTATATGGGCCCATCCACCGCTATTGAAGCTTACTAGGAAACTTGCCAAATCATGAATCATAGGCTAGGACCAAATCACCTTCTTTGAACTCCTTGTGCTTGATGAAGCTGTCATGGTAAGCCTTGCGTCGGGCTTGCGTGGCTTCCATGCATTGTAGAGCCATCCTGCGAGTTTCGTCCAAACATTCTAGGTGCAGGAGACGGCATTGCAGTGAATCATCATCCCCCAAATGCTCTTTGATAGCCACTCGCAAAGAGGGTAATTCCAATTCAACAGGAAAAACAGCTTCTGTACCATACACCAGCTGGAAGGGTGTCTGTCCTGTCGCTGCTTTATGGGAGGTTCTGTACGTCCAAAGGGCCTCTGTAAGTTGATCGTCCCAATCACGACGATGTGTGGCAATCATCCTTGTCAAGATCGAGAAGAGGATGCGATTCGTGACTTCGACTTGGCCGTTGGCTCTGGGGTAATAAGGAGTGGACTTGCGATGGCGGATCTTATACAACTTTGTCAACTCTTCCATGACTTTATTAATGAAATGAGTGCCTCTGTCACTTATTACCAGCTCTAAGGGACTGCCAAAACAGGTGATGATATTCTCGTACATGAACAGGGCCACTCTGTTACCATCGTCCTGCTTTAGGGCTTTAGCTTCACACCACTTTGTGACATAATCCATACATACGAGGATGTATATGTTCTGCTTCCTTCTGGTAGGAGGATCGATCGGGCCTACGAAGTCAATGCCCCACCTCTCAAACGGCTTCAAAGGAAGAATAGGTTGTAGTGGCATGGCACTTGTCTTCGTGGGTTTCCCCATTCTCTGACAAGCATCACATCTTTTACAGTAATCATAGGCATCCTTGTGAATGGTAGGCCACCAGTATCCTACGAGCAGAGCCTTCCAGGCTGTGGCTTCTCCTGCAAAGTGGCCTCCACATGGCTCTTCATGGCAAGCCTTCAAAACAATCCCAGTCTCATCCCCTGCAACACATCTTCTGAGCACTTCATCTTTGCCTTTCTTGTACAGTGCACCGCCTAACAGGGTGTAGGGGGCTGATTCTAACATAAGCTTCTTCCTTTCCCGACTAGAAATGGCAGGAGGGTACTGTTGGGTTGCCAGCAGATTGGCAATGTCTGCATACCAGGGGGTTACAGTTTCTACCAGGAATAGGGAAGCATCAAGGAGGTCTGGATCATCCTGCTCCTCGTCTGCAGTCTGTGGGATATGCGACAGATGATCAGCCAAAACATGGGAACGACCAGGTTTGGTAATTACCTCAAAGTCAAACTCCTGGAATAGAAGGAGCCATCTCATCATTCGTCCTTTCACATCTGCTTTGTTCATAAGGAAGGACAGGGCCTCGTGATCCACATAAAATTTAAAGTGGGTGGACAGGAGGTAGTGGCGAAACTTCTCTAGGGCAAACACCATTGCCAAGCACTCCAGCTCTGTCATTGTGTAGTTCCGTTCCCTATCAGTGACTTTTTGGCTTGCGTAATAGATGGGTTGATCCAGCTTCGAGGAGCCCTTCTGGCATAGAATTGTGCCTAAGCCTTCAATAGATGCATCAGTGTGTACATGGAACTCCTTCGTCCAATCAAGAGGTTGCAGAATGGGTGCCTCAATCAGACACTGCTTTAGAGTGTTGAAGGCTTTGTCACATTCTTCTGTCCAAATAAACTCTGCATCTTTCCTCAGAAGCTTGTGCAAGGAGGTTGCCTTTGTTGCAAAATGCGCTATGAACCTTCTGTAGTAACCCACATGGCCTAGGAATCCCCTCAACTGTTTGAGGTTGGTGGGTGCTGTCAGAGCTGCGATCTTTTCGATCTTTGCAGGGTCTCTTGATATCCCTTGTGCAGAGACAATGTGGCCCAATAGAACTCTAGAAGAGACCCCAAAGATGCATTTGTCAGGGTTGAGGGAAATCCCATCGGTCAAAGTGTTCCAGGTGTCTCCAGTGTTCACGGATCAAACTATAGACACAGAAGTCATCCAAATATACCTCAATAAAGTCGTGCATATGATTTTGGAATGCGGCCATCATGACTCGCTGGAAGGTAGCAGGGGCATTGTAGAGCCCAAACGGCATCACTCGATAAGCGTAGGTCCCCCATTCTGTGGTGAAGGTTGTTTTGGATTGGCCTTCTTCTGCTATCTGCACTTGGTTATATCCACTGAATCCATCCAGAAGGGAATAAAGCTCATGTCTTGCCATTGTGTCCAACAGTTGGTCTGTGAAAGGAATAGGAAAATGATCCTTCTTCGTCTTCGAATTGAGCTTGCGGAAGTCAACACATATTCGAAGCTTGCCATTCTTCTTGGGTACCACCACAATGGGTGAAACCCATTCACTATTTGCCACTGGATAGATGAACTCACCTTCCAGAAGCTTAAGCAGCTCTACTTTCACCAATGTGGAATAATTCGGGTTCATTTGCCTCTGTCGTTGCCGTACTAGCTTGGCATCAGGCTCCAAGTCAATATGATGCTGACATATTATGGGATCAATCCCCTTTAGGTCTTTGCAGGACCATGCAAACACGTCCAAATTCTCTTTCAACAAGTTGTATAAGTTTGACAACTCCTCTTCTGGTAGGCTGCTACCCACCTTCAAGTGGCGTTCAGTGCCATCTACATCCACAAAAGTTAACTGCCTTTCACCTTCTACTTCACGGATGAAGGTCCCGCGGACTGCTTCTGGATACAGATCCGACTCCTTCAAGGGAGTGGTGTCCTCTTCTGATGTCCCACAAGAACCAACTTCTTCTTTTGGTGGAGACTTAGGTTGCTCCTTGAGATGTTGAAATGGGATTAGAGTCATTTCGGGTTTGATTTCACAATTAGTTACCTCTTGGCTTGAAGACTCATCTTTTGATGACACGTCTAGGAATGTCACATAACAGGGACCCTCTGATTTCTATTGGGTTTGTGGGACTGGTGCTTGTTGGCACGGTGCATCATCATCATCTTTCTTTGGCAAGGGTGGTTGAGGACGGCAAGAGCCACTGCTGAAAGACGACTTGTTTTTCTTAACCCATTTCTTATAAAGATTTTGCATATGAGAAGATCCATTTACCAGACCAAATGGTACCGTCGCCATTCTGTCCCACAGCATGAGCTCATCTGCTTCTGATGCCTCTGGAACTTCTTCTTCATATGTAACCTCTTCGGGTGGGATAGACTCTTCCATCTCACTTTCATAACCTTCTTCTTCCATATCATCTCCCTCCTCTTCTGTCTTTGTCTCTGTCTTTGTCTTTGTCTCTGGCTCTGTAGGAGCTCTGTAAGAGAAGAACAGGTTCTCTGTTTCATCTTCTGCCTCTCTCTCTGGCTCTGCTATGGCCATGTAACAGGGAGAGTAGTACATCCATGCTTCTATCTCACTATCAGAAGTGATTTCAGAAATCATTCTTGGTTCAGGCAGGAAGTATTCTCCCATTGATAATGGCTTTGCATCTTTTAGAAGTTGGCTTACAGTATCCACTGTTAAGGAACGTACCACTATTTTCTTGGGAAGGATCTGTTTGACAGCATCTTCGTCTGTTGATGTTCCATCTGTAGCCTCATTGGGGGAGTCAGAAGATAACTCCAAGGAGGTGGATCCATGTCCTTTTTGAGAACCATATAGTTTTAGCACCACTTTGTTGGGTCCTCTACCCAAGGTCAAGGTTCCTTTGAACCAATCCGTCCTTGCTCTGGCTTCAAAAAGCCATGGTTTGCCCAGTAACAGAGGGTAGGATGTACCATAAGAGTTTGGTTTCACCACCAAATAGGTTAGTCAATAATCTTTTCCAGCCACTGTAGTCTTCACATATGGGAGAATGCCCAAAGGCTTGATTCTATTCTGATCCGCCAGTCTGATGAGCCATTGGGTTGGTTGCATACCTTGTAGGCCTAGATCCTTCATTGTCACATCCGTCATAATGTTCACTGATGAACCACCATCAATCAGTGCATTTTTAATGAAACAGCCTTCTATCCACATGCCAGTCTCTGGGGTACCAGGATCTAGGAAGGCGTTAGCCACATCCACTACTTTTACAGGCTCTGGAGCTTTATTGGACTTTGTTGCTGTTGAGGGAGCAATCCTTAAGCCATGTCTTCTTGTTAGTATACTTTTGAATCTTTTTCGGCAACTGGGAGACAACATCAACAATTGTCGGAATGTGAGGTTTGGTTTAAAGGTATCTAGATCTCTGACCAGATCGTATTCCTTAATAGGATCCACTGGCTTCTCTAACCGGTTAGGGAATGGGGCAACACCCATTTTCATTTTCCTTTTTTCTTCCAACAGGGGCATCATGGGAACTTCTTCTGCCACTTATGGCACCTCCTCCTCTTCTATCTCCTGGACCTCTGGTCCTGTCTCTGGAACTGTCTCTATGACTCTCTGTGGCACTATAGTGCTCTGTACGGCATTGTCAGGCTCTGTTTTGTTCTGTTCTTCTGGTGGAAGATTAAATTTCACTGTTCTGGTAGGAGGATTATTTTCTTTCCGGATAGGTGGTTCCTTCTTCTTTGCATACGTGATGGTAGCAACTTCCAATTCTACTAAATTGGAAGTAGCTCTTGGGCCTTGGCCAGGCTATCAGTAGCACTGTTTTTCACTGGGGCTGGGCTTGGACAGTCTTTTGTAGTGTGGCCTTCTCCTTTGCATCGACTGCATAAGGGCTTGTAATCCATTGACCTTCTGGGATTTGGACAATTTGGTGAAATGTGTCCCTTTTCTCTGCATCTGTAACACTCTACTTCTGATCTCTGACCACCGCCAGACTGTCTTCCTCTGTAACTTTGAGATGGAAACCTTCTGGGTCCGAAATTAGGACCAAACTCTCTAGGCATGGGTCCAATATCCTGTGTTGTCATTTTGGATTCAAGCAAGTTGAATCTTGCGTCTTCTTCCTTCCTTCTCCTATCATGCATCTCCTTCAGAGAGCAAATATCCTCTGTATGGTTCTTCCGCAAACAGTAGGAACAGAAAGCTCCAGGGATGGTTGGTTTTCGTGTACATTCAGTGGCTAAATGGCCTGCTTGATGAAACTTACCACACCAAGTATTTGACCGCATCACATCTCTTCCTGCTCCTGCCACATTGGATATGCTAGCGGTATTCACTTTCAGCATCTGTAGCTGCTTTTTAATCACATCCATCAACTCCTTTTTTATATTTGCAACCGAGTTGGATAAGTAATCCTTCAAGCTTTCTCCTCCTGAGGTACTGGCAGTAGGATTTTGAGGAGTCTCTGTAATCACTACATAAACAGGTTGGGCTGGTGCAGAGGGGTCTCTGTTCTGGTTCTGATTCAGAGCTCCTGTTTGAACTGTTGGCTGTTGGCTTCAGTTGGTAGGGTTCCACTATTGCTGCTGATTTGGCATTGGGGAAATTGGTTGGGACCATTGTTGTTGTGGTTTAACCATCATTTGAGGCATTGATTGTGGCCACTGTGGATTTGGTGCACTGTACTGTGATACTGGGGGCATCTATTGGTAGGGGTAAGGGATAGTCCTTGGGACTGCATTTGGTGGGTACATCATTCCTGGCATCAAAGGAGGTAGGACTCCTTTTCCTGGATTCATCGCCAATCTAGCTTCCACTTCATCGTATAGTCTTGCACCTTCTGTTGCAGCTTGCAGTGTGGCTCGTCTTTGCAGCTCCACAAACTTATGGACTTCTGGATGTAATCCTCTGAGAAACACCCCCTTCTGAATGCCATCATCTAGATTATGGTTAGTCCATCTCTTTAGGATGGATTCCATTCGTGAGACATAAGCTTCTACTCTTTCTCCATAGGACTGACTTAGGTTCATAAATTCCTCTCGCATCCGCTCTTCAAAACCTTCACGCCTGAATTTAGTGAGGAAGGCCAACTTCAGGTCGTCCCATGTGCCAAAAGTTCCTGCTGCTTGTCTCTCATATCATTGAAATGCCGTGCCCTTGAAAGTGGCGGGGAATATTGCTAGCCAATACTCAGGGGTTTTGGCATTGTTAGCCACACATGCTACCATAAACTCTGCTACATGAAGATCGGGGTCTTCATTGTACTCTCCCTTAAAAACTGGCAATGGAACTACATTCGCTGGCCTGTCGTCAATATTTCCAGGACGGATTTGGCTTGGAAGTGGACCTCCAGCAGAGGAGGAGGAAGGGCTTGATGTGCCATTGGGACTTCTATAAAGAGTTTCTCAAGGGCGTCAAAGGCGGCTTCTGCTGCGAGCTCATTCTCAGCTCTGATTTTTGCTTTCTCTCTTCTCACGTACCTCTGGACTCGTTCTAACGCTGGCCTCTTTATTGCGTCATTCCTCAGGGGGTTGGCTCCACTATGTTTTTAGTGCTCCACAGAGGGATAACAAAAGGCTTTAGTCTCTAGAGGACTCTCTTGCCAACATTTCTTCTATTTCTTCCTTTTCAACGTCTCTGAATTCTGCTTTCATGCCACTGCACAGAGGAAGGTATTCGGTTCTGAAGGTGTCAAAATGCATACGTCTGAGCATTGTGGTGGTGCCATCATCATAGTAGTGCCAGCTTCTAATGGTTTCAACAGTGTATGTTGTGAAGAACACTCTGTCTACCAACTTTGAGTAGGTTGCTAATTGAACAAACAGAAGATTATCAGTACACCAAGCATCCCATGTATCTTGTTGTTGAGCATCCACGAACAAATTCCAACTCTTTTCCTTCTTGTCTTTGTGAACCTCCATAAACCAAGACTCTTGAAGCTTCTTCACAATCTCCCACTTGATGATGTCTGAAAACTTCTCAATGAATGCTAAATCTTCCATGTATGGTCATTCTCTCAGTTTCTGCTCTTCAGTTTGTCCCCAAATAGTTTGCCACTAAGATGTAAGTTTCTGCTGCTTCATCAGGAAGAGGAAACTGTCCACCACATAGAGCATGCATCATGATGGTGATGTGTTTCCGCCATTGTGGGATGAACTTCTTGTGGAAAGTGGCTTTGATTATGAGAAAATCCAACTCTTCAGTGGAAGAAGGAACTTTACAAACATCCATTGAATTCTTCTCTTCTTGGCAATGTCATTTCCGTCATTTTCAGCCTCTTCTGGTGCTTGTTGATGGCAAGATTCCCCGGCTGCGCACCAAAAACATGGAGCCCCAAGAGGAACACCAAGGAAAAGGGAATTCTCTTGCAAGAAAATCTATATTGTAGCATCAAAAAGCTTGTTTATTAAGTTTCATATGATCACAACGAAGAAAAGAACACCATACAACACAACAAATCTTCATGCAGCATCATGTAGATCTCCCACGGATTTGATAGAATCAACCATATTCTTCAATATCTTCACAAAATCCATCAATATAACAAAGAAAGCAAAGGAATACACCATATTTTAATGGAAATACATCACATAGTATTCATCTTCAATATCTTCATAGTCTTCTCTCTCAATCTCTCATATACAATCACTTTGTTTTAGTAGAATTGGCTATCTCTAACTCTCTCTCTCTCTCTCCATCAATAATACATCATCTCCTCACTAAAATCTCTCACAATCACTCTCAATAATCCTTCTTAGGTCGTGGATACCCCTTCCAAGAGGTATGTCTGATATGAAGAGTCACCAGAGCCACTACAGTGTCCTTTCATAGCTCACTATTGTCACTTCACTTCAGTCTTTACTTGAGTCTTCAGTAGCTACTTCTTTCACTTCTTTTAGCTCATTTGCACTTGTATTCACCTCTTTTCAAGGCTAGAAAACTTTCCCAAGCTACACATACATTCTACAGAACACATACGGAAGCATACAGAACAATCTACAGAACAGTCACAATACAGTACCAGAACAGCTACAGTACAGTTACAGTACAGAGACAGAAGCTCTACAGAAGATCTACAGAAGGTTACAGAAGGTCATCAAAACCTCATAGCTCATACTCAAACCATTCCAAACCATCAAAAACTATTCAATAAGCTTTCACAAGATCTCAATCTTCATCAATCATCAATCCATGCTTCATACAGAAGACAATCAGAACAAAACAGAAACTATACAGAACCAATCATAACCTATCAGAACATCACATCTCCACTGAAAAACATCATGAAATTCCAAAACATAATCAATATCATCCAAAACACTCTCAAACCACTTCCAAACCAATCAATCATCTCATAAAATCAACCATTCAACTCTCAAAAACAACAAAAATCAGCCAAAAAACAGGTCATTTCAACACTCAATACTAATCCACTGTGGTCACCATGGACGATAGTGCCTCAAATGATGGTTCAACCACAACAATAGTGGCCTCAAATAGTTCCTCCAATGGAGACTCAACAATAGAGGAATCCTAGCAACTGGAATCAACAATCCCAAGTCTCAGCAGAGCTCTGAATCAGAGCCAGAATAGAGAACCTTTTGGATCAACCCAACCAGTATATGCAGTAATTATAGAAGCTTCACAAAACCCTATTACAAGTACTTCAGGAGATGAAAATCTGAAGGACTACTTATCCAGCTCAGTTGCAAGTATCAAGAAAGAGCTTATGGATGTGATTACAGAGTAGCTACAAACGTTGAAGGTGAATACCGCCAATATATCCACCCCTACGGGAGCTGAAAGAGATATGATACGTTCTAATACATGGTGCGGAAAGTGTCATCAAGTAGGACATTTAGCCATTGAATGTACCCAAAAACCAACCATTCCTGGAGCCTTGTATTCCTACTGTTTGCGAAAGAACCATACAGAGGACATTTGCTCTCTGAAAGAGATGCGTGAACAAAGACAGAAAGATAAAAATGCAAGATTCAACTTACTAGAATCCAAAATGACAACATAGGATATTGGACCAAATCCTAGGGAATTTGGTCCTAATTTCGGTCCAAGGAGGTTTCCCTCTCAAAGTTATACAAGCCAACAGTCTGGCGGTGGTCAGAGACCAGAAGTGGAATGTTACATGTGTGGAGAAAAGGGTCATATCTCCCCGAATTGTCCAAACCATAGACGATCTGTGGATTATAAGCCCTTATGTAGCCGATGCAAAGGAGAAGGCCACACTGCAAAGAACTGTCCAAGTCCAGCCCCTGTAAAGGCCAATGGCACTGATAGCCAACAGAAGGTACAAGAGCTTGCCTCGAATTCGGTAGAGTTGGAAGTTGTCGCTGTCATGCGCACCAAGAAGAAGGAACCAGTTGTTCAAAATGAAAATAATTCCCCTGCCAAGACTGTGAAGTTCAACATGTTAGTAGAGGGACAAAGCAGTACAGGACAGAATAGTGCAGTACAAAGCAGTGCAGTGCCACAGGGAGTCACAGAGATAGTCCCAGAAACAGGACCAGAAGTCCAAGAGATAGATGATACAGAAGCACTTCTAAAAACATAGGAAATGCTGATGCTGCCATTTTTATAAGAAAAAGGAAAGATGAAAATGGGTGTAGTCCCATTCCCTAGCAGGCTGGAGAAGCCTGTGGATCCTATCAAAGATTATGACTTGGTAAAAGACCTAGACACTTTTTTAACTTAACATTCCAGCAGTTGCTGATGCTGTCTCCCAGCTGTCAAAAGAAATTCAAAAGCATCTTGACAAGAAGACGCGGACTAAGGATTTCTCCTCCAACAACAATAAAGTCCAACAGAGCCACAAAACCTGCAAAGGAAGTAGATGTGGCTAATGCCTTCCTAGATCCTAGAACCCCAGAGATTAGTGTATGGATAGAAGGATGCTTTATTTCAGATGCATTGATTGATGGAGGCTCATCAGTAAAAAAAATGACGGATGTGACAATGAAGGACTTAGGGTTACAAGGAATTCAACCTACACAGTGGCTTATCATATTGGCACACCAAAGCAGAATTAAATCATTGGGCATCCTCCCATATGTAAAAACAACCCTTCTTTGCAGGGAGAGACTATTGGCCGACATATTTGGTGGTCAAACCAAATTCTTATGGGACCTCATACCCTCTACTGTTGGGAATACCTTGGCTTTTTGAAGCGAGGGCCAAGACGGAATGGTTCAAAGGAACCCTAACCCTAGGCAGAGGACCCAACAAAGTGGTGTTGAAATTGTATGGATCACAAAAAGGCAATGGATCCACATCCATCGAAGTCATAATTAACTCCTCCAATGAGGTAACAAATGGTACATCAGGAGATGAAGAGGCTATTAAGCAGATCTTTCCCAAGAAAACAGAGGCACAGTCCCTAACAGTGGGCACTGTAAGCCAACTACCAAGGGAAGCAAAGTCCTTGTCCATGGGAGAATATCTCCTGCCTCAACTAGAATTGACTTTTGAAATCACCTCTGATAGCGAGATAGAAGCATGGATGTACTGTTCTCCTTGTTACATGACAGTAACAGAGACAAAGCTAGAGACAATCACAGAGACAGTGTAACATGTCCCCGTGTCTACTTGTAGGACACGTCTTAGCAGCCCATCAGGAAGAGAGTCTAGAAAGCGCCGCTCGGCACTCCCAAGGAATGTCGCGGGGTTTGTGATCTAGGTCTTCCCAAGTCTACCACAAAGCGGAAGCATTCCGACCATTCCCACCTAGGACTGACCTGAATCAGGGTTTCCCTAATGGTCAAGTTCCTAGGAGGTAGCTAGCATTGAGCCCCAGACGAACTACTTTGCACAGAAACATCAGGGTAGAAGCGGATTCATACTGCACTTGGTTCAAGGAGAATGGAAAATGAGAGGGATGCGAAGCTCGACCTCTCTGCCCTTAAGGCATAGTCCCATTCCGTTCCCCTAAAACAACATAAATCCGGACTCTAGCTCTATAGATTCTAGGTCATTGCTACCTCACTGTCAATTCCTTTGAGAAAAGTTCCCAGCCAACCGGGACCACCCTTCTATAGGACGGACCCAGGGTCTTGTCCACCACACTTTCCTTGGGTTGCTTTAGTTATTTAATTACCTACCACATTTAGTTTGACAAGCAAAAAGAGCTTCCTTAATTAACCAAATTAATCACTGGTTCCTTCACGTAACTTAAGCACTGACACAGAAAAACAATGTTAAGCCAAGTTCCTTTTCAACATTTAATCTTTATTTATCAGTCTTTGGAAATACATCAAATAAACCTGCCCAAAGGCTATTCTAGCAATCCATAGGGATCGCTATTCCAATTTCTGCCTGTTGACTAGTATACAGGCCTCAAGATCCCATCTCGAGTCATGTCGGCCTCTTGTGCACAATCCCGAGACAAGGGACTTATGGCCAGAGCCTCCCCTGGCACCCAAGCGTCCTCTTACTCGAAGTAGTACCCATGGAGAGATCTCTCTGGCGGGTTCAGTCCACATACCTGGTGCGGCTAACAACCCCCTTAGATAGGGTCAGGTAGATTACAGTATGAGAGAAGAAAAAGGGGAATTCAGCCTTTCTCCATCGTTGATCAGCAGTACAGGGATAGAGCTTGCTTCTTGTAGCTAAAATGGAAGAAAGAGCTCAAGAAGGAGGTGCTGTAATGAATTTACAGGCTTGCTGTCTTGTAAAACAGCAGTGATAGAAGAGGGAATATGGAGGAATTTGATAATGGAGAAGTGGGGGATGATGATGGGGATGGATGGGGCCAGTTTCTGGCTATCTGTGGGTGCTGTACATGAGTTTACAGCAAAGAAAAATGATGCTCAATGAAGAAAAACGAGCTCTTATTTATAGGAGAGGGGAGAGCTAGTACAAAAGGGGAAAGTGGAGTAGCACAAGACAAGTGTCCAGCCACATGTCATGAGATGTGACAAGTGGTGGCACACTTGGAAACTTGTGTGACAAGTGTCTTGACACTTGTCTCTTCTTTATGGCCTTCCTTTTTGGGTTGAATACTGTCAAGAATAGAAACAACCAAATTTAGTAAGCACAGTCAGAGTACAGAACTTACTATTTTTAGAATGACATCCCTATTTTTTAGGACTAGCATTTTTAGGCTAATTCGAGGCTCCTAAAATTTAGGGACCTCCTAAAATTTAGGGATCTCCTAGAATTTAGGGACCCCCCCAATATGGGTATCATATGAAAGCTTTTTCCGTGTACATCGCAAAAATGGTATCCGAATCTTCATGTGACTTTCCTATGCAAAGAAATGTGCATTTCAAGCTTTCAGCCCACACATGCACATTATACAAGCATTTCATGATCATGCCATCTTGTTGATTGTAACTGTCTATTCTGGTGGATCTAGCCTACACTTCAAGGCATCAATCCTTTCCGTGTGCGAGTCTAACCCTGATATGCGTGAGTTCTAGTCACAGGCGCCCAATCGGGTCATATAGGTGGAAGTGTGAACTATCTTTTCTCTAACCCACCGTGTGGGTCCACCATAACCTGTGACCACTCATCAGTGGCCAGCTCCAATGCACTTTTCTTTATATCTAATTAGTGCAAAGGAAATAAATTTAATAAATCATTATATAGATAAATTAATGAAAAAGGATACAAATTCTGTTTCTATAGAGTTGTGACAGCCCTCTGGCTTTTATTCAGCTGTCCTCAGCTGAAAATCTTCTTGATATTGTTGTAGAATATTTGGGTAATCCTTCATGAATTTTTCATCTACCCACTGTGCATCTGTGGTGGGTAGATTCTTGAATTTTAGCAAGAATTTTCGTGTCACAAGGCCACTTCTCGTGGTTCGATCCTTGAGAAACAAAATCTTTTCAGGTTCCAAGAGTTGCTCTGTTTCTTCAACTTCTGGGGGATCTTCAGTAATGGGTTCCTTTGGTTCTGGTCCTATGTAAGGTTTTAGCAAACTTACATGAAAACCGTTGTGTATTTTCCAATGAGCAAGAAGCTCAAGTCGATAAGAAACTTCATTTATTTTCTCAATCACTTTGAAGGGTCCAAAGTATCTACTGGAGAGCTTTGGAAAAGATGAATTTTGACTAGAACCTTGTTTGAGCCTGCTTTTATCAAACTTTAGCAAAACATATTGACCTTTTTCAAAAGCCAAAGGTCTTCTTCGTTTATCTGCTTGCTTCTTTTGTCGCTCTTGCGCAACTTTGATAGTGGCTCGAACTTGATCCATTGTTGTTTTTAAATCTGAAGCAAACTCATCAGCAGCAAAAATCTTATCTTTAGTGCGAATAATTGGAGGAGGAATCACTTTACCCTGTACTATTTCATTTGGAGCTTTCCCTGTGGATGAGTGCACTGTATTGTTGTAAGCAAACTCCAATAATGGAAGATATTTCTCCCATTGTGACTTATGTTCACTAACATAAGCTTTCAACATATCCAAAAGAGTGAGATTCATCACCTCTGTTTGGCCGTCAGTTTGAGGATGAAAAGCTGAGGAGAACTTTAAAGTGGTTCCCAAATTCTCAAATAAAGCACGCCAAAAGTTACTTGTGAATTTGGAGTCTCTATCTGAAATGATCTCAGAAGGCATACCATGTAATCTGAAGATATGTTGAATGAAAAGTCTTGCAGCTTGTGCGGATTTCAATGTTTTATGACATGGAATAAAATGTGATTGTTTGCTGAATCTATCAATTATGACCCAAATCATATCATGACCTTGAGGTGTTCTTGGAATACCTGAGATGAAATCCATTGTGATAGATTCCCATAGATCTTTGGGCACTGGAAGAGGTTGCAACAATCCTGGAATCTTCAGCCTATCATATTTGGATTTTTGGCATACCAGACAAGCCTCAATGAAGTTATGTGTATCTTTTCGTAATGTTGGCCAATAAAAGTAGCGCTCAATTGCACTTAGAGTGGCTGCCCTCCCTCTATGCCCTGCATAAGGGGGTTCATGACTTTCTTTAAGCACCTTTTGTCGAACAAGAAGAGTGACACAAAGGCGATTGTTCATGAGAAGGTAACCATCTTTGATGGAATAATCTGGATGAGAACCTCCTTGCTGTAAATTTGACCAAATTGCTGCAAAATCAGTATCTTCATCATAAGTACTCTTCATCGTTTGAAAATCTTCATGATGAGCCACTGTAATAGTTGCAATGCGAGGCACTCTAGAAAGTGCATCAGCAACTACATTTTGTTTCCCTGGAGTGTACATAATTTGAAAATGAAACATAGACAAGAAATTTTCCCATCTTGCATGTTTCTCCTGCAAATGCTTTTGAGTCTTGAAATACTTCAAGCTTTGATGATCGGTTTTAATAAGGAATTCATTGCCTAAAAGATAATATTTCCATATCTTTAAAGCATGAACCACTGCTAAGAGCTCCTTTTCATAAATGTCATACATTTTCTCCACATCATTTAGACGGCGGCTTTCAAAGGCTATGGCATGGCCTTCTTGATTTAGCACTGCACCAATACAATCACCGCAAGCATCTGCTTCCACCACAAATGGTTTTACCAGATCTGAAATGATAAGAACAGGTCCAGAAGTAAGAGCTGTTTTCAGCCTTGTGAAGGCTGCCTTCTCTTTTTCCTTCCATTGGAAAGAGATCTTCTTCTTTGTAAGGTCATGAAGTGGAGAAGCCATATGTGCAAAATGCTTGATGAAGCGGCGGTAATAAGAACATAAGCCAAGAAACGATCGCACCTCATGTACATCACGAAGATGAGGCCATTCTTGGATTATCCTGATCTTTTCAGGATCCATCTGAATCCCTTCAAAAGAGATGACATGCCCAAGGTAATTTATTTTATGCATGAAAATTTCACTCTTTTTACCATTTACCAACAGTTGATTTTGTTGTAGTAATTGTAGAACAATTTCCAGTGTTGATGATGCTCCTCTTCATTCTTGCTAAAGACAAGAATATCATCAAAGAAAGTACCAACATATTGTCGATGCTCTCTAAAGATGCACTCTATCATTCGATTAAAGGTGGCTGGTGCATTGGTTAATCCGAAAGGAACCACCAAGAATTCATAAAGACCGTATGAAGTGCCGAAAGCAGTTTTGTGTACATCTTGTGGTATTACCCTAATTTGATGATAACCACTCTTTAGATCAATGCGGCTGAAAACCTTTGAGCCTCCTAGACGATCCAAAATGTCATCAATTCTAGGAATAGGAAACCGATTCTTCACAATGATTTTGTTGAGGGCTCGATAATCAATGCACATCCTGAATGTGCCATCTTTCTTTTGAACAAGAAGAACCGGTGAACAAAATGGTGAGCTACTTGGCCTAATTAGCCCACAGTTGAGTAGGTCTTCGACTTGCTTTCTGATTTCTTCTTGTTGAGGACGGCTCACACGGTATGGTGCTATATTAGGAGGAGAACTGCCCGGGATAATATCAATATGATGGTCTTCTGGCCTTTCTCGGGGAAGCTGATAAGGAAGATCTTCCAAAAAACAATCTTTATACTTTTCCAAGAGCTGAAGTTGCTCTTGGTTTTCAGCATTCATATTATCTTTTACATCAGTGACATAAAGCAGACAACATTGAACACAATCCTTAATTGCTCTAGAGACTTGCATATGGCTTACCATAGGTATGGTGTCTCCAGAAACTCTAGCTTGGATCTCGTACTTCTTGCCTTTGTTGGTGAGTTCTACCTTCTTTTTCTGAGAGAAGATGGTTGAATCTATTTTATGATTCCAGGGCATGCCAAGAATCACATCGCAACCATCAAGGTCTTCGATACAGAAGGTATCTTCGTCACTGTAGCCTTGAATTTGAAACTTGAGCTTGCCAATGTAGGGTATCACAGTCTTCATTGTGTCACCTTCATCAACATTTAAAGCTTGGTGAACTTCTACCGGAGTGTCCATCTCTTCATTCTTTAATCCAAGCTCTTTAGCTAATTGCAAGGAAATAATATTTTCATTCGCCCCAAGATCTATCAAGAATAGTGCTTGCTTACCTTGCAACTGTCCCCAAGCTTTTAATAATTTGCGCGTCTCTGGAGTGTGAGTTGTGTTTGCAACTACATCACTGATAGCATTGATTTTCACTGGCGACTTAGGCTTGTTGTCAGAAACCTTGCTTTGTCCCTGGTTTGGACATTGCTTCGCTATGTGGCATGTTTGTCCACATTTAAAGTACTTCCCTTCTTTCATGAAGCATTGCTTTTCTTCTTTGGAAAATTGCTTTGCTTGTGGGTATAGATTGGAGCGAAATTGAGGAGCATTAGGAGGTGCATAGGGCTTCATCTTCTTTTAATTTGATGGCTGCTTTTGCCACTGTTTTTGTCCTTCATTTGGGGCTGAATACTCCTCATCATCAGCTACTCTCTTCTTATCATTCTTTTGGAATGATTTGTTGCCATTGTGCTCCATTTCCTATGTCTCAGCATGGTCAATGAGTTCCCTGAGACTAGAACAATGATAATGATTAAGAGCAGTACGAAGTTTAAAATGCAAACCTCCTTGAAACTTCCTAAGCTTTTCCGAACTGCTGATCTTCTTGAAATGTTGGACCTTCAAAAGTAGCTCCCAAAATCTCTTGGTATAGTCACCAAGTGACTCATTTTTCTTTTGCCAAAGTCGATCCCATTCCATTTTTACATCTCTTTTGAAATGAACAGGAAGAAATTGGCTTTGTATCAGGCGAACAAAGGACCGCCATGATTTTGGGGCAGCATGATCATATTCCAACCCCGTCCACCAAGTATGGGCTAAGTCGGTTAAATGTAAAGCTGCAAACTTAATCTTTTCTTTTTCTTTATACTTGTCACGACCATACAAAATTTGAAATTGACGAATAAACTTCAGAAGAAGATCAGGATTTTGGGAACCATCATACATACTGAACTTGATCTTCTTTTCAAGTTGAGATATTGACTTAGTCTTCTTCTTCTTCTTATGCCTTCGTCCATGCTCGGATCTTGAGGTTGAAGATGATGAAGTGCTTGATGGGGATAAAGATGGAGACGAGGGTGAAGAAGGTCGACGCCTTTGACGATGATGAGGTCTTCCACGAGAAGGGTGAGACTCTTCATTACTAGAAGAGGATCCATCAGAATAGGCACCAGATGACTTTGAAGAAGAGGATGAGCTTCGACGCGATCTCTTTCTTTGTCTTGAAGTAGAATGGGACTGCCTCTTAGAAGTAGTTGGACTTCTTGATCGGCTCTTTTCATTGGTATAGCTTTGTCTCCTTGAAGTAGATGGGCTTCTTTCCTTGAATTCTTTGGGATTCTCAACTTTTTCTAGTTTGAGAAGTTGCTCACGAATTTGCTGATTCTCCTCTCTAAGACTTTGAATGGCTTGAAGGATAGCACTCGATTGATCCATTGAGACTAAAGAAAAAAAAAATGCTCAAGCACTCAATGCAAGGGCTGAAAACAAACAAACTTATAGTTGTAAGCACTACCAGTGTTGGGGGTGAGGACCGAGCCAAAGCTCTGATACCACTGTAAACGCCCCGAACAACGTAGTATGCTTAACAATTATGATATTTGCTTGTTTTCGAGATTTAATAGAAAAGAGAATGAATACTTAAAGCTGAAAATGAAAATTACTCACAAAATTACAGCCATAAAAATGTAAAAGTAATGGAGACAAGATTGAGGGTTGAAGATGGGCAACCCCCCCCCCCCCCCCCCCCCCCGAAGGAATGTATTTCTGCTCAACCCAAGTCCCTTAGGGAAGAGCTCAGTTACAATCAACCTGAGAGTGAGAAGAAGTAATTCTCACTCTCACAAGATCATGCAAAGATGTACAAACACACATGCATTATCTATTATGCAATGATAAGAACTGATTTCTTTACAGTATGAGAGAAGAAAAAGGGGAATTCAGCCTTTCTCCATCGTTGATCAACAGTACAGGGATAGAGCTTGCTTCTTGTAGCTAAAATGGAAGAAAGAGCTCAAGAAGGAGGTGCTGTAATGAATTTACAGGCTTGCTGTCTTGTAAAACAGCAGTGATAGAAGAGGGAATATGGAGGAATTTGATAATGGAGAAGTGGGGGATGATGATGGGGATGGATGGGGCCAGTTTCTGGCTATCTGTGGGTGCTGTACATGAGTTTACAGCAAAGAAAAATGATGCTCAATGAAGAAAAACGAGCTCTTATTTATAGGAGAGGGGAGAGCTAGTACAAAAGGGGAAAGTGGAGTAGCACAAGACAAGTGTCCAGCCACATGTCATGAGATGTGACAAGTGGTGGCACACTTGGAAACTTGTGTGACAAGTGTCTTGACACTTGTCTCTTCTTTATGGCCTTCCTTTTTGGGTTGAATACTGTCAAGAATAGAAACAACCAAATTTAGTAAGCACAGTCAGAGTACAGAACTTACTATTTTTAGAATGACATCCCTATTTTTTAGGACTAGCATTTTTAGGCTAATTCGAGGCTCCTAAAATTTAGGGACCTCCTAAAATTTAGGGATCTCCTAGAATTTAG
Source organism: Lygodium microphyllum (assembly GCF_053477565.2). Lineage (NCBI taxonomy): Eukaryota > Viridiplantae > Streptophyta > Polypodiopsida > Schizaeales > Lygodiaceae > Lygodium > Lygodium microphyllum. Next base: position 7,159,652 of record NC_141142.1, on the reverse strand, counting down.
GGACCCCCCCAATATGGGTATCATATGAAAGCTTTTTCCGTGTACATCGCAAAAATGGTATCCGAATCTTCATGTGACTTTCCTATGCAAAGAAATGTGCATTTCAAGCTTTCAGCCCACACATGCACATTATACAAGCATTTCATGATCATGCCATCTTGTTGATTGTAACTGTCTATTCTGGTGGATCTAGCCTACACTTCAAGGCATCAATCCTTTCTGTATGCGAGTCTAACCCTGATATGTGTGAGTTCTAGTCACAGGCACCCAATCGGGTCATATAGGTGGAAGTGTGAACTATCTTTTCTCTAACCCACCGTGTGGGTCCACCATAACCTATGACCACTCATCAGTGGCCAGCTCCAATGCACTTTTCTTTATATCTAATTAGTGCAAAGGAAATAAATTTAATAAATCATTATATAGATAAATTAATGAAAAAGGATACAAATTCTGTTTCTATAGAGTTGTGACAAAGTGCAACACAAGCCTACTTTAGTTTAGGTTGATTGGCACAAGCAGCTACCCCATGACCAAGGTTAGATAAATTTTTGGGTGACCTTAGCATTAGTTAGGAACCTTATTTTTAGGTCGATCCTCATTGGGATTGGGACAAACCTTCCCTTACAAGGTAGGCTCAAGTGATCCTAGGCATAGTAAAGTTAGTGATATTCCAAGGGAGTTTGAAATGGCATTGCCTAGAATGGGCTATCAAAATCATGCCATCAAGGGTGCATCAAATAGGCATGTTATATGTGGCATTAGAGTGAAAAAGGAAATTCTAGTTATAAAACGTAGGAAAAATTATTACAAACTTGCAAAAGGCATAATTGACTTAATGATCTCTTGTGAAAAATGATTTACCACTAATTTATGGTGGGATTTTTTAAAATGATGAAGCTTGGCAGAGGTTTCAAATATTCTAGATTGTGTTCATTTTTGTAATAGACCCCCCAAACTTTGATTAGCAAGATCACCATTATGTGGATCTTGAAGCACATATACAATCCTTCTCCATAGCAAAACAACCTATACTGCTACATAAATGCCCCAACCACCTCACATATATGCAAAATGATATTAAGAGAATCACATGGATGGAATATCTCAATATTGTCAAACTATTCATCTTCAAAGAATCGTGATTAAACCCTACCTTCCACATAGGTGGACAATAGATTTGATAGGATCCCTACATCTATGACCAAGTGACCCAAATTATTTTGAATGAGTGTGTCATTATTTTAGGGCACTTACATTGCAACAAATATTGTAAAGATAGTCTTCTTGATCTTTCCTTTTAAGTACAAAACTTTGGACATATTTGTTGAGCCTCCAATTTATAACACATTGATATATCTAAATTTCTGTAATACTTCCATGCAATAAATGTTAGTTGGTTAGTTCAAAAGTCATTTAGTCAATTAATAAGTTAGTAAGGTTACTAGCTAAAGACTCAACTAAAGTTAAAAAATTAAATAACATTAATAAATAACTAATATTTAAAATAAATGAATAAATAAAATCAAGGATCGTAACCCGATATTTTTTTCGAATTAACAAGGACGGAAGCCACCCATCACGGAAGTTACCACGTGAATGAGAGTTATGAGCCATATTAGTCATTAGTGTCAATCTGTATAGTATGGATGGTTCAAAAATATTAGATTTTTTGACAAGACTAGCATATTTTAGATATTATTTATTGTAAATATCCCAAAATGATATGGAAATTTCTAGAACACGATGTCATGTAAAAAAAACAAGTGGTTTTTTCAGCTAGTTTTGGAGATTTAATACAAAAAAAGAAAGATTGGCAAAATTGTGCGTGTCGCGATCGTAGTTTACATGCAGTAAACAACACTTTAAATGTGGAGAAGAAGAAGGAGTAAACCCCCCTTTTGGATCCAATGGGACTATCACATTTGTGATTTGAGCATTAGATTGCATCTTAGAAGTTTCAGATCGCTGATTTTTCCAAGATCCCCTCCACAAAGAGCTCTTCTTCTCAACCACAATCCTTCTTCTCTTGTTTAGCTATAAATATGAGATATGGAGAGCACTTAGAGAAGCACAAAGAGACCCCGAGAGGCTGTGAGAGAAAGGTAGAGAGACAGAGGTAGAATGATACCTCTCCAAGAGGCTGCAAGAGAGAGAGAGAGAGAGAGAGAGAGAGAGAGAGAGAGAGAGAGAGTGAGAGTGAGAGAGTGAGAGAGAGTGAGAGAGAGAAGAGTTACCCCAAGAGGCTATGAGGGAGAGAGTTAGCTCAATTCCCCCTATCTCGGTCTTCGACTAAGCCATCTTCTCTTACACTCTCCCATCTCAAATTCATTCCTCCTTCTTTATCTCTCAAATCCACTTGCAATGGATGACTCTAAAGCGACGAGGTGGAAGGACCATGGGAACCATCGCAACTGTTCAAGGAATGGGTATTGCCAGAGATACGGGAGTGCTCAAGGTTGCTAGAGTTGCCACTACCAACAGAACATCGGGTGTGGCAAACGCAAGTGCAAGCAAAGACGAAATTCCCAATCTTGTAGGGCCAAACCAAGTTATCTCACTACTAGGTTATTATTTCACCACATAAAATAGTTACATAAAATATTAGCTTCTATATTTTACACTTATACGAATTGACAGTTTCATCTAGAAAGCATACTAATAATCCAAACCAAAGAGTCGAAGATATCAGAGTGATGTTGCCCAAACAAAGAACCACGTGCATTCATTAAAAAAGCATCCCCTCTGTGATGGGACTAACCTTTAAGTCAGCACATTAAGTGGTGAGAAGCTATATATGTGAGTACTCAATCTACATATATGAGAATCTTAACTTGCTCACCAAATGTCTCCTAGTACTCAATGTACTCAATCTTTGCATGGAAATTCAGATTATGTGCCAATTGGATAGATCACATAGAGTCTAAATGTAGTGTAGGAGTTATTTAAATGATAACAAGGTCTACAATACTAGGGAACCTAACCATAGGGCCTCCTTGCAAGCCTCAGTGGTGGCTACAATGTACTTTGCCTTAATAGTAAATAAGATAGTTCATTCTTGCACTCTAGACATCTAAGAAACAACACCTCCAACAAAAATGAAGACATAGCTAGAGATGGACTTCCTACTATTTACGTGTCTTGCATAATTTGAGTTAGTGTAGCCCATGACTCCAATATCTTAGGTGCCATAGGAAGGAACAACTCTACAGTGCCCTTAAGATATCACATGATACTCTTCATGGTATCCCAATTTCACCTATTAGATGTTGTCACATAACATGTGAATGTACTCCTTCTATGACAAGTGGAGGAATCCCTTAAAGTGGTTCTTCTTGAGTCGAGTCTTCAAATCATCCAACTCATCCATGAGCACTCTAAAAAACTAGCATATCATCAATATATAATATCAAAATGATAAGGCTACCCACAAGCCTTGTTCATGTAAAGACATAGCTCCATAACACCATGGGTATATGATTGTGAATGTTTGAAGGCATCAAACTTATGATACCATTCCCTAGGTGCCTACTTAAGTCCATAAAGAGTTTTCCTCAACTTGCAAACTACTATTTCTTGCTTTTTTCCCCAAATCCCTTAGGTTGTTATATATAGATATCCTCATGCAGTCTCCATCTAAGAAAGCTATCTTAATATCCATCTGGTAGTATAAGTCCAGATCTAGCTATGCAGCCAAGGCTAAAACCAAGTGAAGGCTAGTCATCGTGACCATAAGAGAAAATATCTCATCAAAATCAAATCTCTTCTCCTATTTAAAATCCTTTGTAACCAATCAAGTCTTATATGATGGCTTAAGGCAACCGAGGGTTCTCTTCAGCTTATATAGCCACTTACATGGCAATACATGTTTCTCATTTGGCAAGGAAACCAAATCCCATGTATGATTCTTCTACAATAGGGTTTACTAGACTATATATCCTCAACAACCCTATCATCAAGAGTAGTGCATGGAGATCTATTTATCAAGTGAACTATAGTATTCATTCCCTTAGTCCAAAATATATGACATAAACCTCCATGACTAAGCATATTGTGGACCCTCTCTTGAATTGTCATGTTCATGCATTCTACAATACCATTCTGGGGTGGGGTGTAAGGAATGATCAACTAATTCCTAATATCCCAATCATCACAAAACTACTTAAAAGCACATGAGACATACTCATTTCCACTGTCAAATCTTAGCCACTTCATCTTCTACCTAGACTAGTTCTCAACCAAGGCAAATAAATACTAAAATGTCGCTAAAAATGAAGCATATGTATCCATGACTGATAATCTATCTAGCAGGAGGAAGCACTAGAGAACCAAATATCAAATAGAGATTATCCCACATTGATTAATGATTGCAAGGACAAACTTTGCATAAACTAATGAGCATAAAGAAAGATCCCACATGCTCCAAAGCCAAGCTTTGAAAATACTCGCATTGGAAGAAAATCCAAATATTGGAGACGAAAGAAAGCTCAATACATGTACATCATAGCATCTACAAGCCCAATAATGCCAAGTAATATATTTGAGAGAATATAAATAACATAAATATCCAAGACGATAAGTGGTAAAGCACTGACCAATGCAACCTTTGCTAAGTATGAATGTAATGGAGCTTGAAATCAAAGCTCAAAGCTCAAGCAATAGCATAGCCAATACATCCAACAATGGTAAGCATACATATGCTTCAAGAGCATTCCTAAGTGGCATAAAAACATGTATTTCACTAATACTCCATACATAATCTTGTTGTCCATTGTTTATGATAGCAATAAAAAAATTATCATGGCTGAGCAAAACAAGCTCTAACCAATCTGTAGAGCCTTCTCAAGCATTAATACATCATCCCAACATTGGATCTTCCATGCATAAACATAAGAGAAGCATACATATTTAAGAGTGTACTCCTTCAATGTAATGAAAGCAATCAACCATGGAATGAAATCTAACTGAAATTGAAAAATTAACTAAGCTACAACAAAGAATTAACAAATCTATTGCACCAAGACATCCTCATCATGTATTAATGGTTGGGGTTTCAAGAATACATGACGGCCATGGCTGAGTGCTTCAAAGCTAAGAAGAAGCTAACTCCAAGAAAATGGTAAAGCCAAGATTATTGAATGATCAAAAGATGTCTTGCCTTTGGCCTCTAGTCCCTTTTTATTCTAACCCTCTTCCAAACTTAAGGGCTGTTCACACATGTACACATAGGCTAGGGCTAAATTTACAAAGGCTGGAATTAATCCAAGGTGCAAATATTAATGTTGTATTTTCCTTCATGACAAACCATCCCGTCCTGAAGATGGTTTTGTCCTCAAAACCAAGAAGTAAAGGACTAAATCCAAGTCAAGGATGATAGTAATCATGCCCATTCATCTTCCCAATGATAAGAAAGCACTTTTCCATATGTAGTAACCATAGGAAAATCATTAAAATTGTAGCACGCATTTATGAGTTACTACCTTGTAGGCAATACTCCAAATAAAGATATCAAGTACCCTCGGGATCAAAAGGAAATCCCTCAAAATAATAGTCATAATCATGGGTACCTGTCCAAGAATCATGCATATCATCTATACCTCCCGGGTCAAATGGGAAACCACCCAAGAACTCATGATTGCCATCATGAATGCCTGGATCATAGGGAAATGATGCATTCAAATCATATGACATATCAGCACCATATTCAAAATCATATACATGAGAATCCGAAGAAACGCCATTAGGTAGTTGCAGTCCTTGATCAACTATGGGCTGATGTAGATCAACCATGGAATCATAAGAATCATGACGAAGGGTGGGTTTATGTATCTCATCAACATGATTATCCCAAGGTAGCTCATCATCATATGGATATGCATTCTCATCCATTTCTGCAACTAACTCTCCTTGTGAACCATCATCACATATCTTTGCATCCTCATGTTCTTCATTATCGATTAAACTCTCTTCTTCATTTTGATCTTCATCTTCTTCACTATCTTCATTCTGAAATTCCTACTCTTGGTCTTCTATTTGATCATTCTCTTGTATATCTTCTTCATTGTCATCATCATCTTGAGTGTTGTCTTCTTCATCAGCTTCTTCATTTCTCTCTATGATGTTAACCTCTTCGGTTTGCATTGTATACATTCTTACATTAGTATCCATAGGCTGACCATAATGAATTCCTGCATTACATGGTTCGTGCTGCCCATCGTCAACTAGATGTTGTTGGAAACAAGATACATGATATTCATTCCTATAAGATTGCTCTTGGAAGCATTCAGGACAACTACATTTAACACTGCAATGCTGCCCATAAACATAGGCATCCCCATAGGAATGATCATCAGCATGCTGTCCACACTATTTTGGAGTAGGTTCCAAAGATGAAGCATGATCTTCATATACATACGTCCCTCCAAAATATCCTTGATGCTGCCCAAATGCATCAAGCTGCTGGCCATGAGCATTTGTATGATTACTCTCATGATCAAATCTGCCATAGACAAAACCACCTTGTTGTTGGCCAAAACCATTTGGATAAGGATCACCTTGATCATCTTGGCATGAGGTATGGCATCCATATTGCCCAAAAGAACTTCTAAGACTTTGCCCATTTGAAGAAAAAAAAACATAAGATCCATAGTCACTATATCCATGAACTGGAGCATCATGGGAAACACATCCATAAGCATTAGTGCCATTCTCTCTTTCATGAGATATACCATATGTATAAGCATCATGTTGAACATTTGACACTTCTGCAATGCTCCTATCAATGATGGATACGAGCTCTTTAACTTTCAACTTCATTTCCCTTACATCTCTGACCAAACTGTTCACTGTAACCATGCTGTTGTGATTATCCCTATGCACTGTTTTGGCCATATCTTGAAAAATACTTATCCAAATGAGGTGCTTGATGGCTCTGCTCGAAACCCACGATGTCTAGTACTAATTAAAAATCTTGGTTCACATTAAAGTATTCCAATACCCCATTCTGGAAATGATTTGTTATGTCTGTCCACAATAGACAGCACCCTGTCTCAAGTACCTAATTGCATTGTTTTAACCATAACTTGAGAAATTCTGATCGGAATGAGGTGTTTGATAGCTTCACTCGAAGCCCATGATGTCTACCTTCAATTAGGAATCCTGGTTTGCATTATTTTGTACCTACACCCCATTCTGGAAATGATTCTCTAGGTCTATCCATAGTAAACTGCTAGTGAACTATTGGAACAAAATAGGCTCTAACTTGAGAAATATGTATCCAAATGAAGCATTTGTCAGCTCCAATCCAAGCTTGTGATGTCTAGTATCAATCCCAATTGTCTATTTATCGTTAGAATGATGCTACTAATTTCTGTAGCAACTTTTCCAAATCTGTCCCTGTTTGGACTGCACCTTGTTTTGGCACTGTAATGACCCTATTTTGCCTCGTAATCATTACCTTTCATCTAGGGAAAGTTGTAAGGCACTTAAGATTAGTAAGAACACTGATTAGATATGCACAAACCCTGCAAATACATCCTTGATACATCCAAGAATTGCTCTACAAATAGCCAAACTGATCCTTACTACATACTCTCAACCACTTGATCAAGCAAAACCCATAAGCATTGAGAACTCCAATAGTTGCTTCAAAATGGAGCTAACCAAGAAACAAACTCCAACATAGCTTGAGTTGGTTGCAAGCTTCAAAGTACCCAATGAATTGAATCATGCCAAGTAGAATCAAAGGTAAGAAGATACCCAATTACTCGAGCTTGCTTGATGAACTACTCAAACCCAATCTTGTAATAAAATGCTTGAACCAAAATAGTAGTATATCCCAGCAATATGGAATTGGAGATGGACTCCGTGATAGATGAGATGGTACATGCTCCAGGTGATCCATCAGTGGATGATAGCTCCTCAACATACTTAGAGCTAGCTGCCAATGGAAATGATCATGGATCTCCTTATACCTCTCTCCCAGCAGGTGCAGGACAGTGTGATCCTTCTCCTGTTCTTAATACAGAGTACCTTCTGGTCACTCCATCCAAAAGCTTTCCCAGCCTTCATGAAGCCATTCAGCAAGCACATTCACTAGAAGCCACTCCTGTGACCTCAAGAAGCACCCTGGGTTGACCCAGGCAGGTGGATCTTTCACCGTTACCCGTGACAGGTGAACCGCTTGGAAGGGATACAAAGATCACTCTGTATTTGAAGGAAGACCAGCATGAATACTTGGAGGAGAGAAGGTTAAAGGATTTGATCAAGAAGCACCCTGAGTTTATCAGCTATCCTATCAGCTGAAACTCCATTTCTTACTACAAAGGACAATTTGATAGTTCTCTTTGAAAAGAACCGACATAGCTACATGCGGTTAGTTGCTTCATTTGAAAAAGAAAAATCTCAAACTATGTATTCTTTGAGAAACCATGTCTCCCTTTTGAATCTTTGACACGTTTGCCTTCATCTGTTGCTTGTCAAGGCTTTGGAGCTCCTGAATGTTTAGGAGATACTAGCATCTCAGTTGGTTTGCAACATCATACATCCCCTGCTGCATCATATCAAGGCAATTGCTGTGAATCTCCCCTGTTGTGGTACAGACCCTATGGACCGCTTTTATGGCAGCAGCTGGCAGCTTCATAAAAATGTTGCTCTTTATGACATCCAAGATGGTAATATGGTGTAGCATTGGGATACAAACCGGCCAATAGCAGCAATTATTACAGTCCTTTGCAATGGAGGAACAAAGGCAAGCTGGTTTTGGCTATTTTGTTCAAGCTTGTTGTCATCACAGTGGTGGTTATTGCTGAATCCGAAATTCAAAAGCTGGTGGACCTGTATGAGGACCTTATCAAGTGCTGCATTGGAGATGCCATGAGGGAGGTCCGCTCCACAGCAAGAATCTGTTATCGTGTTTTTGCCAAGTGCTAGCCTGATAGAGTTCGTTGACTGTTTGCAAGCTTTGATCCTGTTATTCACAGACTAATGTCTGACAAGGCCGACCTCCTCCCGAAACTGCAGGAAGCTTCTGTCGTCGTGCACCATGTCGGCCATCGCTCATGACTTCTGATACTCCGACGGCTCCTCTGTTCTTTACATGCCTCCTCCGAAGTCCTGTCAAGGAGAACAAGACTGGTCTTGGTCTTCAGGGAAACATAAGGGAGAGGACCAGGAAGACAGCTAATCTTTAGAGAAGCGTGACTAGACACCAGACATTGTCAATGAAGGAGCTATCTAGGCAGCTTCGCGAGCTATCATAGAATACAATTATGCGAAGAAACAAAGAAGAGTTGAGCATCAAAGCAAAGGGCTCTTTCGTTTTCTCAGAAGGAAGGTGATGGCTGAGAGGACAAAAGAGAGACCGGAGATTTTCTTGGACTGAATCCTGAGCAGCCGTTTGTTTCTTGAAGTCTCTTGGCACAGCAAGACGCTCCCAAGCCATGGCCGTGAACTACCGCACGAACTTCCATTTCCAAGAGTTCGTTCTTCTAGCTTGTGCAAGAAGTTCTTCTTGTGGGAGCCCTCTGATGTCCTTGAGCTTGAGGTTCTGAGTGACCTACGGAAGAAGCTAATGATTCTAGTTTACAAGGTGTTGATAGAGGCCGCTCTCAGCTGGATGAGTTACTGCTAAGTTACATAGACTACATTTCCATTTGCTCACCACCAAAGTTACCCAAAGGTTGGCCCAACATAATTCCAATGAGCAATGGCTTGCAGGTTTTCGAGCTATGGCTGCTACAGAGGTTGCTTCTATTCCTGCAAACAAGAAGACCAAGAAGGCCAAGAAGTTTGCCGCCACTCCAAAGAAGGCCAAGACCGTTGCTGCCAAGAAGCCTTTGAGGTAGGGAAGCAAAGATCCAGGGGAGAAATGAAGGTCTAGGAAGTATACTCCATGGAAACCACATGAAAGCTTAGGAGAAGAAGAAGAAGACTTCTTTTTGAAAAGTAGCAGTGGTTTAACTCTCCCTTAACTCCTCTGTAGATTTTTTTCCAAAAAGAACCCTAAAATTTCACCTCAAAGTTGGAAAACAAGCTGCCATTTTGTCTCCATGCCTTCAAATTTGATCAAACCTCCTGACATAGCTTGTGTGGAGTCCAAGAAAGCTGCCATACCTAGTACTTCTTGACTGCTGTAGTTCTTCAATGCTGTACCTGTGCACAGTAAGGTTTCTTGAAACTGATAAGGAACTAAATGTAAAGAAGGAGAGAGAAAGGAAGGATCTGAAAACTAGGCTCTGATACCAATGTAATGAAAGCAATCAACCATGGAATGAAATCTAACTGAAATTGAAAAATTAACTAAGCTACAACAAAGAATTAACAAATCTATTGCACCAAGACATCCTCATCATGTATTAATGGTTGGGGTTTCAAGAATACATGACGGCCATGGCTGAGTGCTTCAAAGCTAAGAAGAAGCTAACTCCAAGAAAATGGTAAAGCCAAGATTATTGAATGATCAAAAGATGTCTTGCCTTTGGCCTCTAGTCCCTTTTTATTCTAACCCTCTTCCAAACTTAAGGGCTGTTCACACATGTACACATAGGCTAGGGCTAAATTTACAAAGGCTGGAATTAATCCAAGGTGCAAATATTAATGTTGTATTTTCCTTCATGACATTCAAATTGTGAAGAGAAAGTTTGTCCACAATAGTTAGTCAATGATTGATTATCTCAACTCGGAATGATGCCCAAAATGATTTTCAATAATCTAAAATGAACTTGCAAATGATGAGTAAGAAGCAAGATGCAAATGTTGGAGCAGCTAAGAAAATGCAAACATAGTAGGGTAGCCCCTAAAATTACATAAAAAATTGTGGGGGCTACTCTTGGTCAATATTCTAATGTGGTTGATACCTTGGGGTGCTCTAGCACTGGGTGGAGGTCCTCCCGTAGGTAGGAAATAAGCTAGGAAGGTCATGAAGTTGATGCATACCTCAATTGGCTAAAGAAGTGACTTCCATGGAAAATTGTGGGGGCTACTCTAGTGAATCTTCTAATGTGGTTGATGCCTTAGGGTGCTTTGACACTGAGTGGAGATCTTCTTGTAGAGGTAGGAAACAAGCTGGGAAGGTCATGAAGTTGATACATACCTCAATTGGCTAAAGGAGTGACTTCCATGGAAGCTCTCTTTCCCAAGCTAAAGAAGAATGGGTGAAACTCCTCAAATCCTTCTCTGATACCACTTGAAAGGGTGAGTAGGAGTGATAGTCAAAGACAAGATCAAGAAGAAGCAAGAAAGCAATGACTATGAAGGTTTTGAACTCAAGAGTTCAAGACCTATATACAAGAACTCCAATAATCACAATATGGGATTTGCTTTCTCTTTATTATTCCATAGTAAAGAATAAAGAGTAAACATGACACTAATGGGTGGCTCCCACTTGCAATATACAAATGTACGAGATGTAAATACGAGGTGGCTGATTTTTGTTATTTTTGTGAGCTAAATGGTTGGTTTTATGATGGATTGATTGGTTTATTTTTATTTTGGAAGTGTTTTGGATTAGATTGAGTAGGTTTGAGAAGCTCATGATGGTTTTTGATTGAGATCTGATGTGTTGATAGGTTTTGTGATGTGTTTATTGGTTTTGATAGGGTTTGTTTTGCCTTTATTTTGGTATATTTTCTTTCTGTTTGTGAGATTGAGATTTTGAATGAGTATTTTGAGGAATAATTGAGATTTTATTGAAGTTTTTTGATGTATTGAGTTGGTTTTTGTTTGAGTTATATGGTTTTTATGCCTTCTGTAGACCTTCTTAGTATTCTGTAGAGCTTTTGTATGTGGTCTATAAGCCTCTATTTGCTTCTGTAGTGTTTTGAGTGATGGATGTTTAGCTTGGGAATGTTTTGTAATATTGAAAGATAAATAATATAAGCTCAAAATAGCTTGAAGAAGCATAAGAACTAGTTGATGAATACTTGAAGTGAAGGAAGGCTGAAGTTACGGTGACACTGATGAGCTTCCAAGGGTCACTACAGGGGCTTTGATGACTCTTCATATTAGGGATACCTTCTAGGAGGGGTATCCATGACCAAGAGAGGATTATTGAGTATTATTCTTATGTATATTGAGAGAGAGAATATGTGACAGAGATAGAGTATGAGATATAGTTAATTTTCTATGAGAAACATTGTATCTATATGAGAGAGATTGAGAGAAAGACTATTAAGACTGAAGATGATGAAATATGAATACTATATAATGAATTCCATTCAAATTTGATTATTTCTTTATGTTCTTTTTATTCTTTCATGGTTTGTATAAAGAACATGTTGAAGATTTGTTATGATAAACTTGTGGCAGATTTGCTATATGATGTTACGTGAAGATTTATGGTTATTGGTATTCATTTTCTTCTTGTGGTTAATTAAAGTATAAAGAACATGCTTGTCGGCATAACAAAATAGATTTTCTTGCAGTAGTTTTCCTATTTTCTTAGTATTCCTCTTGGGGATGCATGTTTTTGGTGCATAGCAGCTAGGGAAAATTGCCATCAACTAGTACCAACAAAGGCTGAAAATGGAAGAAGTGGCATTGTTGAAGAGGAAGAGAAGCAATGGAAGAGTGTAGAATTCTTGCTCCTATTGAAGATTTGGATATTTTCATTTCCAAAGCCACTTTCTATAAGAAATACATTCCTCAATGGCAGAGACATGTCACTATCTTGATGCAGGCTCTATGTGACAGATTGATCCCACTATCTTCTAAAGTTATAGAAAGTTGTATTACTATAACCAATAGTTTCCCATAAAACTAAAGAGAAAAACAAATATAATGAGTATTCATGGGATATTTTTCCTTCATTGAAGAGTTTTCAAACATCATCAACTGGGAGATTATGAAGAAGCTTTAGGAGTTGTGGTCTATTGAGGTTCATAAGAATAAGAAAGAAAAGAGTTGAGACTTATTTGTGGACATCCGGCAGCAAGATACGTGGGATACTTGGTGCACTGACAACCTTGTGCTTGTCCAATTAGCAACCCACTCGAAGCTAGTAGATAGAGTGTTCTCTTCACCACATATGCTATTAAAACCCTCCAAATTTGGTGCTATTAGGACAATGGCACTATGGTGATCCTCAGAAGAATGAATTTTGATACCTTCATAATCAAATATCTTCCCCTCTACACTGGAATGAAAGCTGATTTCAAAGATGTTGAAAAGAAGGAAGTAGAAAAAATGTTGGCAAGAGAGTCCTCTAGAGACTAAAACCCTTCTAATTTCCTTTTGTTGAGTATAGCCAAACTAGGTGGAGCTAACTCTCTAATGAATGATGAGATATTGAGGCAAGCACTAGAATAAGTCCAATGGTACATGAGAAGAGAGAAGGCCAAAATCAAAATAAAAAACTAGCTAGCAATAGAAGCCTCCTTTGATGCCTTTACGACACTCTTTACAAGAGTCCCAATGGCAATTCAAGGTCTTCTTCCAAGTTAGATCCATCTTGGAAATATTGATGTGACAGGACAATGAATGTAGTCACATTGCCAATATTTAAGGGAGATTACAATGGAGACCTTGATCTTCATGTAGCCGAGTTCATGGTAGCATGCATGGCCAATAATGTGAGAACTCTTGAGCATTGGTTGGCAATATTCCTTGCCACTTTCAAAGGCACGACGTTTCAACGGTGGTATGAAAAACAAGTAGTAGGACCCTTGGTGCAAGATTCTATAATGAAGCTGAAGCAAGGCTTTCAATGACCTGAGGAAGAGGAGTCTTACCTCCTCCCATGCCAAGAATGGTATACCTACCAAATGCAATCCTAGGGACAATTCCCTACCTCTATCCTTAGATACAAATAGTGTTGCAGTAGAGCATACTGAATCCACAGTGGCCAACCACAAACAACAATGCCTCAAATGATGATTCAACCACAATAATAGTGGCCTCAAACTGTTCTCCCAATGGCAACTCAATAATAATAGTGGAACACTACCAACTGGAACTCAATAATAACATTGAAACCAACAACCAATAATCTCACTACCTATTGGGTAACAAGTTTACTCTAGTAATCGACCATAAGAGTCTCAAATGGATCTTTACCCAGAACGAGCTCAACATGAGGCAACGTCGGTGGATTGAAGTGTTGGAGGAATATGACTTTGAAATCAAGTACCGACCAGGGAAAGAGAATGTAGTTGTCGATGCACTTAGTCGCAAGGCATTCCTAAATTCCCTAATCTTGCAAAATCCATCAACAGCCAGATCTCTAGCTACAAAAGTATCTATGCCAAACAATCCTATACTTGAATTAGCTAGAGAAGAAGCATGCCATGATTTGGCCTACCAATCAATGCTAAAGGAGATCTCTATCAAGAATCAGAATCAAAAGTTGCAAGCTAAGTATAAGGAATTTTCCATTAATAGTGGACTTGTCTACTATAGAATAAGGCTGTGTATACCAGCAAGCCAGTCACTTAAGCAAAAGATATTGTGGGAAGCTCACGATTCTCCTTTTGCAGGACATCCTGGCTATGCTAAAACTCTTAATGCAGTTAGGAAGAGCTACCATTGGGAGAGGCTCAAAGGTGACATTCTCAAATATGTCACTGAGTGTTTGTCTTGCCAGCGTATCAAAGCCGAACATGTCATGATGCCAGGAAAACTGCAACTGCTTGACATTCCCCAAATGAAATGGGAATTCATCAGTATGGATTTTGTTGTAGGCCTACCCCAAGTCCAGGGAGGATACAACTCCATCATGGTTGTGGTTGACATGCTTACTAAGGTTGCACACCTTATTCCAGTAAAGACAAACTATAAAGCCTCAGACATTGCAAGATTGTTCATCAAGGAGATATTCAAGCTACATGGTTTACCCAGAAGAATCATTAGTGACCAAGATTCTCTCTTCACATCACATTTTTGGAGAGCTATCTTTGAAGCTATTGGGACTCAACTCTATTTTAGCACCACCTACCATCCCCAAACGGATGGCCAAACAGAGCAAGTAAATCAAGTCATCGAGGATATGCTTAGGGCATACTACTGTCGAGAGCCGAAGAGGTGGATTCAATACTTGTCTTTGGTTGAATTTGCATACAATGCTTCTTACCAGCAAAGCATTCAAATGACCCCTTTCCAAGCATTGTATGGTCATGACTGTCGAAGTTCCCTAAACATTTTTTATCCAACCTTAAGGGTTGAAGCTTCAAGATAGATGTTGGAAGACATGGACGATCAAATATAGTCAATAAGACAGGACATACAAGCAGCCAAGGATAGAAAGAAGGCATACGCGGATTTGAAGCGTCAAGAAAGAGTCTTTGAAGAAGGAGACATGGTCTTCATTCGTGTACGCCCTAAAAAGAGTTCTCTATCCTTAGGAGATTACAAGAAGCTAAGTCCAAGGTATTGTGGGCCATACAAAATCCTCAAATGGCTAGGACCTAATGCTTATAAACTGCAACTCCCTGAGAACCTAAAAGTTCATAATGTATTCCATATCAGCCTATTGAAAAAGTATGTACCTAATCCTAATCATGTACTTGACGATCAACAAATTGTAATGCCTAGTCAAGGAGTTCTTGAACTAAGGCCTGGCAGGATCTTAGATGTTAGGGAGAGACAATTAAGATCCAGAACCTTGAGAGAATACCTCATCCAGTGGAAAGACTATCCCGAAGAGGATGCCACTTGGGTAGATGAAGGCACACTCAACCATCAATATCCCCAGTTTATCTCAAGATGAGGACATCTCGATTCCTCTAAGGGGGAGAGAATGTAATATATCAAATGCAATTTTTTTAAATTTTTATTTTCCCTCCTGACTGTCGTGCTATAAGGGGAGGGAAATAGAATGGAGGGTTAAGCTCCTTGGTGGAGCTCGGCACCTTCCACCGCCATGCAGATTGACACATAAGGAGGGGGAGGATTCCCCTCCCTCCCCTATTTAAGAGAGGGGTTGCTGCCTCCATGAAGTGTGGGGAGTCGACGACTAACGCTATCTAAATGCCAAAAAGGAGGGAGAGCTCAATGACCGCACACACACACACAGCCGCCGCCTGCATTGCTAGGTGAGGGAGGGCAAATTTCCGCCTGAATTCTGCCGTGGGAGCGTGAGAGAGACACTAATCGCCGCTATTTGTCTCTGCTGGCTGCGCTCCTTTGAACTGCCACCACGTAACAAAGCTCTTTGGAAGCTTCTCTTAGAAGCTTCTAAGGGAGCTTTCATAAGCCCCCTCCCCAAGCGACTTAAATTATCATCCCCCCCCCCCCCCCCCCTCTCCATGGATATTAGTGTTTCTTTCTTTTTTCCCTTGGGCCTCCAAAAAGGTCCTCTCATATGTGCTCTATAAAGTCCTTTCCCCCCTTTTTTCCCTTTTCATTCCCCCCTCCCGGTTTTAATCCTTTTTAAGGGCCTTTCACCCTCCCTCGTGTCCCCTTTTTACACACCCTTTTCCCCCCCGTGCTATAAGCCCTTTCACCCTTCACCTTTCCCCTTGTACCCTTTCACCCCTGTGTCCACACACCCCACCCCCCCATGTCCTAAAACCCCTCCAAGTCCCCCCTTCCTATACCTTTCACTCCCGTAACCAAAAGTATCCCAAGACCTCTTCTTATGCCTTCTAGAACCACACACACACACACCCTTTTCCTCGTGTATATACCCCTATAGGGCCTTTTCTTTGGGCTTTGTAAGCCTTTCCCTCCCAAAAGAATTAAGGCCTTAAAAGTCTTATTACCCCCTTCTCATGCTTATGATTCCTTGCCTTTCCAAAATACCATTGGGACTTGGTTTCTCCCCTACTCGAAAAAGAGAAGAAGAGTATTGACATGCAAGGGAGCGATGGTGGAATTCTGAAAAGGAGTGTAAAGCTGCTTCCACGTTCGAAGGACTACAACTGCGATGCCTCCTAAGAAAGTCCAAGGAGTAGCTGCGGGAGGGTCATCTCCCAGTATCCATGTGGATATCTCACCCCAAACCCAGGTTTTTCCTTCTTAATTCTATATCAATTTTAATTCAATCGTGCAAGATGAATTGTTAGGGATAAGGTATATTTTGTCCTAGTTATTTACGATGAAGGAATTTAGTTTAATTGAACATGCAAAATAAATAAAGTATAAACATAGTTTTCCTTCAAATAGCATTATGCATTGAAACGAATTGTAAGCAAGATTATTTATTCACTAAAGTAGTATACTTCGGTTAAGCCTAGAAGGTATAAAAACTGCATCTTGCACTATTAACCCCTATTCTTTTTACAACGAATCATCATGGAAGGTGCGAATCATGAAAGGTTTCTTACGATGCTTAAACTCTAGGAAGTTATCATTGCTAATTGCATAACTTAGCAAGGGAAAGATTGCTTATTTGGCATGAGTTTTGTTCGCAAGGAAAAAGGAAGATTAATTGAATTTACCTAACCTCAAATCAATAAAGTTTAGGATTAAAAAAATCAATTGACACATAGATAACAAATCGTGCGGAGGTGATCTCGATATTACCTTCTAAAAGTTAACCAAATTAATAGAAATGCCTATGCTGCGAAATATTCATTGGGAATGAATTAAAATCCAAGAAACGTTTATACTTTAAATACTTGCCCACATTCCCTGATTGTAGGGTCAGTAAATTGTAAACGTAAAAGAAATAAGGGTTTGTCCCTGAGTTTCTTAAAAGAAAATAATAAAACTAGAAAACCCTAGGTAACAACGTCAGCTTAAAGAAACTGAAACGGATTGTTTCGTAACTCCATTATCGCATAGTACGATACAGGACTTGCGCGGCAAGTACGAAGTCATATGGTCTTGTGATTGATTCACAAGAAGAAAGGCTAAATTCTCGCAACAAGGATGGCGGATCCTTACGCAAGTTATCTTGCAAGAGGATGTATACTTTGATATCCTTCTAAGTAAGGAAGGTTAAAAACCGGAAACTGAAATATCCAATGAACTTTAGGGTTTGACCAAGTGGGGTTAATAGGGTACGCCCTAACCCAGAATATAAGGGATCTTGCCAAGTTGCAAGACACCCCGGATTGAGTACTGGATGCATTCGAAAGGAAAGATTCCTTCCTTAGCAGTTTGCCAACAACAAAATCAATCAATGGAAATGTTTGTGCTTGCTAGAGATTTTAGAGCACTGTTTGACTTGTTTGACCAATGAATTACAAAATATATAAGTATATATACTTCAGGTTGAAGGCCTGAAGGGAGTGGTAGCTTCAGTTACCCCCGACTGCCTGCCTGACCCTAACCAAGAGGGTTGTTGACCGCACCAAGAACGTGGACCGAACCCGCCACGAGAGGTCTCTCTGTTGAGCGCTACTTGGAGCAGGAGGACGCTTGGGTGCCAAGGGGGCTCTGGCCGTAAATTCCTCGCCTTCCAGGTCCTGCACAAGAGGCTAACGTGACTCGAGATTGGATCTTGAGGCCCGCATACTAGTCTACGGGCAGAAACTTGGAATAGTGATCCCTGTGGATTACTGGATAGCCTTCGGGCGGATTGTGGATAAGCCTACGGGCAAAACTTTTGTATTTCAAAGATAAATATGATGATATGTTAATAAAGAACTTGTCTGAGATTGTTTTTCTATGTCAAGTGATAAGATTATGTGAAGGAACCAGTGCTTAACGGGTTAATTAAAGAAGCTGATTGTTACATGTCCAACTAATGTGTTAGTTAATTACATAATTAAAACAACCCGAGGAAAGTGCGGAGGATGGGCTATGGGTCCGTCCTACGGATGGGTGGTACCGGTTGGCAAGGAACTTTTCTCAAATCACGAGGAACACCAGGATGGTCGTCAAAAGACACGAATAACAAAAGCGTTGACCTAGAGTTATGTCTTACCTGATTTACGCTGTTTTAGGGGAACGGAATGGGACTATGCCTTATGGCAGAGAGGTTGAGCTTTGCATCCCTCTTGTTTCCTATTCTCCTTGAACCAAGTGCAGCGTGAATCCGCTTCGGACCTGGCGTTTCTGTGTGAAGTAGTTCGCTTGGGTCCGACGCTAGTTGCTATTATGAAATGACCAATCAGGAAAACCCTAATTTAGGTCGATCCTAAGTGGGAACGGCCAGAATACTTCCGCTACGTGGCAAACGTGGAAAGCCCTAGATTACAAATCCCCTAACATTCCATGGGAGTGCCTGGAGGAGCTTTCTAGACATCCTTTCCGATGGACTGCTAAGACATGTCCTGGATGATACTAGTGGACATGTTACAAAAACAACTTGGCAGTGGTGGCTAGAGATCAAAAGTGGAGTGTTAGAGATGTAGAGAAAAGAGATAGATCTCACAGGACTGTCCAAACCCTAGATGATCCATGGACTATATGCCCTTACGTAGTCAATGCAAAGGAGAATGCCACATTGTAAAAGACTATCCTAGGCAAACACCTGTGAAGGCTAGGATTTCCGAAAGTCAAAAGCCAAGGGCCAGGAACCTACCTCCAACTTGGTGGGATGGAAAGTTGCCATCATAATGCATGCCAAGAAAAAGGAACCACTCACCCAAAAAGAAAATAATCCTCTTACCAAGACTATGAATTCTAATATTTCAAAACAGAGAAACAAAACATTACAAAATAGAACAATGTAGTACAGAGCATTGCAGTGCCATAGAGAGACAATCTAGGAGGTCCAAGAGATAGATGATGTAGAACTACCTCCAATAATAAAATAAGTTTAGATGTTAGCACTTCTTTAAAAAAAGAAAAGATGAAAGTGGATGTTGTCACATTCCCTAGTTAGCTAGAGAAGCCCATGGACTCTATCAAAGAGTATAACTTGGTCAAAGACCTAGATATCTTCAAACCAAACTTAAGATTATGATATTTAGTGATACTATCCCCAACTGTTGAAGTTTAATTATATTTTTAATCTTATCATATAAATTTGTTTAAGATTTTGGTACTATTCAAACAATATTTCTAAATTAGAATGGTGCGCAGATCGGACGCAGGTAGCTCACGTAGTGAATTCCCAAAGGTCCCCAAGAACAAAGCACTCTACTTTTTAGCACAAAAACCAATGTAAAAACAAGCACGACATGAGACAAGAGACAAATTGGGTTGAATCTCCCCCATGCCTCTTGTGTGAGCGCTTCACAAAGCATGTATTTAATATATATTTCCAATCTTTTTGCTCAAAAATAGCCCAATTACAAAAATATGACAAGCTTTTAGCTTTTGAGTTTGCTTTCTACCAAAAATAGGAAAATAAAGCTAATGGACGGTGCCCAAAGAGTCTGGCACGCCCAATCTCAATGTCCAAATAAAAATAACATATCCAGGCGCATAAGCGCATACAAAATAATAATAAATAGTCGATGTCTCTATAGACATAATCAAAATATAGGCGTGGCGCCTATCAAAATATAGTCGAAAGATCGGAAACCCGCTAGACTCCAATGCTTCCCTCCGCCACTGCTGCTATCTCTACACATCAACTGAAGCATTCACAATCGTTAGTAAAATAACACAATTAAACCGACAAAAGTGAATACCTAGCAGTCTTCAGCTACATAAATAAATCAACTGGTTAGAAATAAATCCTAACCTTAATTTATTACGAGTGCGCACTCTAAACTCATAAACGTTTATTAATTTAATATGCATTTTGCGGAATCACCCGCTATGGAATCACCCATGTACACACTAAATTAATGAAACGCCCGAAAAGGACAGGCGTCCCCATCAACTTCTCGCACAAAGAATCCTCTTTGCGTATGAGCCCCGGTCATCTAAGTTTACGGAATCCACCGTAAAACCTCACGGAATCCACCGTGGAATATGCCTCCTGGCATCATACCCCCGGGGTGGGATAGCAATTGACCTCAATTGCTATTAGCTCAATGTGGAGCTAACAGAGTGGGGAAAGCATTTAGGTCTCTAGCGTGCATCCATTGTGCTTCCTCTACAGGATGGTTCTTAAATTTCACGAGATATCTAGAGTACCTTCGGCCAGTTCTAGTGGTCATGTAGTCAGTGTCTATGATGGCTTCTGGTTCAAGGATTTCAGTCTCTTCTTCTAGTAAAGGTGGGTTTTCATAGACAGGGTGGATAGGTAATTGTCCTCTAAATGGTCTCAATAAACTAATATGAAAGGTATTATGAATTTTCCAATGAGATGGCAGTTCTAACTTGAATGCATTGTCATTAATCTTATGAATGATTCTAAATGGTCCGTAGAATCTAGGGGCTAATTTGACAACTGGATGTCTATCTATACTTTGCAGTCTACGCTTTTCTATTCTAAGCCAAACATAATCATCAACTTTGAAATTCATGGCTTGTCTTTTCTTGTTGGCTTGTTTGGTATATGATTGTTGGGCTTTAGCAATCATATCCTTGACTTCATCAAAAATAGTGTTATGCATAACAGCAATATCATCGGCACTTTGTATTCTATTAGACAAAGATGCAACAGGTGTAGATAATCTATATCCATAAATAACTTCAAAAGGTGCTTTCTTTGTAGACGTGTGCGGTGTATTATTGTAAGCAAACTGTAATAAATGTAAATGAGTATCGCATGTTTGAGGTTTAGAGATAGTGTATGCACGTAAAAGATCTAAAATAGTGCTATTTGTGGCTTCTGTTTGTCCATTTGTTTCTGGATGAAATGCAGATGAGAAATCAATCTTTGTGCCTAGATTTGCAAACAGTGTAATCCAAAAATTATTACAAAATCTAGAATCTCTATCTGAAATAATCACTTTCGGCAATCCATGGTTAGTAAAAACAGTTTTCAAAAATAATTGTGCTGCTTGTGATGCTGTTAAAGTTTTCTTACATGCAATGAAATATGCTTGCTTACTAAATCTATCTACAATTGTCCAAATCATGTCATGATTAGATTTAGTATTTGGTAATCCAGTAATGAAATCCATAGATATATGTTCCCAAGGTTTAGATGGAATAGATAAAGGCATTAATAACCCATACTGTTTACCATGATGTCTCTTTATTCTTTGACAAATCAGACATTCAGAAACAAAATTAGACACATCTGCATCCATATGCGGCCAATAAAAATCTTCAGTTAACATGCGTAATGTAGAAATGATACCTCTATGACCTTGATATGGGGGACAATGAATTTCATTCAAAACAAAAGATCGGAATGGAATAGTAACACACAGTCTCTTTTCAAAGAACATGAATCCATCATTATATGACAATGAATCAACAGGAATGAAATTATTTTGAACTAATTTTTGCCAATCAGAATGAAAAGTAATATCCTGGTGATATGTGTCTTTCATAGCAATTAAAGAATCAAAAGATATGATAGAAATGTTATGAATTGCAGGTCTTCTACTCAATGCATCGGCAACTACATTTTCTTTTCCAGGTTGGTATTGAATGATAGGATGGAAACTTTGAATGAATGAAGCCCATTTGATATGGCGGTCAGAAATTTGGGGTTGGCTAAGTAGATGTCTAATGCTTTGCTGGTCGGTCTTTATCATGAATTCTGAACCCATTAAATAATGCTTCCATTGTTTCAATGCTTGAACAACTGCTAAAAGTTCCTTATCATAAGTGGAATATTTGAGCTCAGAGGGTTTCAGCTTAGAACTAGAATATGCTATTGGATGGTTGTCTTGCATAAGCACAGCTCCTATTCCTGATCCGCTAGCATCGGTCACAACTAAAAAGAATGGTCTATTAAAGTCAGGAAATTGTAGGACAGGGGCATTGGTCAATGCACGTTTAAGTAAATCAAAGGATTTCTGCTGGTTTTCAGTCCATTGATAAACAATACCTTTCTTAAGAAGTTTGGTCAATGGTAAAGCAAGTAATGAGAAATTACGTACAAACTTCCTATAGAAACTAGCAAAACCAAGGAATGAGCGTAATTCATGTACATTTTTAGGAATAGGCCAATGCAATATTGCGTCAATTTTCTTAGGATCGACTTTTATTCCTTCTTTTGATACAATATGACCTAGATATTCTATTTCTGTCTTAAAGAATTCACTCTTGTCAGGATTTGCAAACAATTGATTTTCTTTCAGTAATTGAAAAACTAATGATAAATGCTCATAATGCTCTTTTTCACTTTGACTGAACACTAAAATATCATCAAAGAAAACAATCACACAATATTGATATTTTAGAAAAATACGATTCATCATTCTACTGAAAGTGGCAGGTGCATTAGTTAATCCGAATGGCATAACTAAGAATTCGTAATGGCCAAACTGTGTCCTGAATGCAGTCTTAAATATGTCGGATCTATCTAACCTCACCTGATGATATCCAGATTTAAGATCAATTTTACTAAATATAGAAGATCCTTGCAGTTTGTCCATAAGGTCGTCAACTCTAGGTATAGGATACCTATTCTTTACAGTGATCTTGTTTAATGCTCGGTAGTCAATACACATCCGATAAGTATTATTCTTTTTCTTGACTAAGAGCACAGGTGCACCGAATGGAGAACTGCTAGGTCGAATTAAACCTCTATTTAGTAATTCTTCTACTTGAGTCTGGATTTCTTTTTGCTCTATTTGATTGTGCCTATATGGGGCTTTGCAAGGTGGTTGTGTGCCAGGTATTAGGTCAATCTTATGGTCTTCTGGACGTGATGGAGGTAAACCTGGTGGTAGATCTTCTGCAAAACAGTCCTTAAAATATGCAAGAAATTCCTTGTGCCTAGGGTGCATATGAGTTTCTTTTGCGTGCAATTCATTCACCCAAATGAGATATGATTTAGTGTTCTTGCGTAGTGCACGTTTTGCTTGAGTATGCGAAAGCAGTGGAAACATATGAGATGCATGCATACCAAATAAGGTAATAGATTTTCCCTGAAAATTTATATTCATTGTGTGTGTGGAATAATCTATATTGGGATTATGTTGGTGTCTCCATGGCATTCCTAGAATAATGTCGCTAGACTGTAATGGAACAACTAAGAAATTTCTTCTTTCAATATATGGACCAATTTGAATTTCTAAATCTTGAACTTCTTGTGTGCCATTGTACCTAGTACCTAAAAATGCAGCTTTTATGCGATAGTGCGTAGGTACAGTATGCAATTTCAATTCCTTTACAAATTTTGCTGAAATAAAATCATGCGTACTACCGTCATCATGCAATACAGTTCTTTCTTTTCCATGCACCTTACATTTCATAGTCAACAATGAATGTAAAGTAGGCATACCTGGTAAAGTGTCGGAAGTAGTAGTAGGATCGTCTTCTTCTTCAGTGAAGTCTGGCATATCCTCATGCTCGTCCTCGTCCATAGCTCCAAGGTAGTTGATATGTGCTGATGGCTTCTTTGAATGACAATTTGCTGCGAGATGGCCGGGCTGGTGACACTTGTAGCATACGATAGGCTTGGTTTTGGTCACATTATTTGCAATGGCTGGGAGTCTGGGTATATTTGGATTTTCTTGTTGGATAGGCTTAGGATTTGGATTGACAGTGGATGGTAATGCAAGTGGTTTAGGCCAATTCTTGCGGAAAGATGGTGATGAAAAACGACCTGGATTAAACCTTCTGAAATTTGAATTGAATTGTTTAGATCCATAATTACCGTTTGCTTGGAATGGCTGTGGTCGTCGATCTCTTCCACGTAACTTATCTTCAGTGTCGTGAGCTAAGGAGATGGCATCTTCAAGGGTAGCAGGCTTGAACATATTCACCTCAGCGTAGTAATGTCCAAGAAGTCCAGACATATACTTCCGCTTATGTGTCGTCTCTGGTACGTCTTCAAGCATGCGTAGCTGTAAGAGTGCATTCCAAAAACGCTCTGTATACTGTGGTATAGGCTCACGGTCGCGCTGTTGAAGTAAATCCCATTGCTTGATAGCCTTTTCATGAAATTGCGGTGGTAGAAAATTTTGCATAAACTTCTTCTTGAAATCTTCCCATGTAGCAGGACATTCTATGCTCTTGCGGACGACAGTCCACCAAAGTGATGCTCTATCTATCAGATGGTTAGTAACACACTTGATTTTATCTTTCTCAGGATAAGTTTCCTCATGGAAATAGTCATCACACTGGCTAATGAATGATAAAACGGTCTTTCCTTCTCTTATGCCATTGAAAGTGCGAAACTTGAAACTTCGTTTACTTATCTTGGATTCCTTGCGAATGGTTTGTGCTTCAAGAGTGGCGTCGATGGTACGGCGTATCAAATCTTCAGCTTGAGGTTCTTCTTTATCAGTGGACGCTCCTTGTAGCTTTGTCAATTGCGCTTGCAAGGCTTGCCTAGCTCTTCGCTCTTCGTCCAATTGTAACATGATAAGATCCAGCTTTTGTTCCATGGTAGGCTCGGGTAGGTCGTCTTCAGCCATAGGATCATCCATATGTGGGGTAGTCATCCTGTAAAACTCAACAAACCTTTCTCGCTCAAAATCCGTTAGCAGGATGAGCGTAGCTCAAATTTGGGGTTACAAGGCTATGTATTTTTGGGTATTTTCTTCTTCAATTTTCAGAAATTCTGAAATATTTCTGTCTCCGTTTGCTGAAAGTACTTCAACGAACTTGTAGATAGGTAAAACAGCTTGCTGCGAACAACTTTCCAGTTCTGAGTTTTTGCAAACGAACAAGTCTTCTAGGAGTTTCGAGCGTTAGTCAGTTCTGATTTAGTCTGACTTGCAGAGTTGCAGACTTAACAGACTTGCAGGGTTGTTGACTTGCGGAACTTAGCTGATTTGCAGGACTTGCAGTACTTGATTAGTGTCGACTTGCGAAACTTGTCTTCTGGAGTGCGTGACCCGGAGTTTGTCGGCTTGTCTGCCCAGTAGAACTTGCAGAGTAGCTTGATGACTTAAGCTTAATAAATAAGCTTAAGCTAATAAGCTTAAGAAGATCAGTAAGTCCGCCGTTTTTTATCGTGAGGGGGGGGGGGCCGTTTTTTCCTTCCCGCGATTTTCGGGGCTCCACTTCTTGATCACGATGAGACGTTTTGAAGCTTATCAAGCTTCTCTTAAGTTCTTAAGCTTTGTACTTAAGCTTTGTTAATGAAGAAGATAAGAAATTTCTCACTGTTCTATCACGACTTGTTCATGGAGTTGAGGAAGTGGTCCTCCGCCGACAGAGAATGGTCCTTCGCGATCTGAGAGTGGAAACAGGGGTTCTTGATCGCCAGAAGTCTGCCTGTATCGACGGTTCGCGACGAGATTGACTGTAGAGGCCGTTTGTTCCTTGAGCTCCGCCTTCGCCCGAGATTGGTAGCGATTGGAAGCCCTTGATCTCTGCTCCGCTCTGATACCACTGGTGCGCAGATCGGACGCAGGTAGCTCACGTAGTGAATTCCCAAAGGTCCCCAAGAACAAAGCACTCTACTTTTTAGCACAAAAACCAATGTAAAAACAAGCACGACATGAGACAAGAGACAAATTGGGTTGAATCTCCCCCATGCCTTGTGTGAGCGCTTCACAAAGCATGTATTTAATATATATTTCCAATCTTTTTGCTCAAAAATAGCCCAATTACAAAAATATGACAAGCTTTTAGCTTTTGAGTTTGCTTTCTACCAAAAATAGGAAAATAAAGCTAATGGACGGTGCCCAAAGAGTCTGGCACGCCCAATCTCAATGTCCAAATAAAAATAACATATCCAGGCGCATAAGCGCATACAAAATAATAATAAATAGTCGATGTCTCTATAGACATAATCAAAATATAGGCGTGGCGCCTATCAAAATATAGTCGAAAGATCGGAAACCCGCTAGACTCCAATGCTTCCCTCCGCCACTGCTGCTATCTCTACACATCAACTGAAGCATTCACAATCGTTAGTAAAATAACACAATTAAACCGACAAAAGTGAATACCTAGCAGTCTTCAGCTACATAAATAAATCAACTGGTTAGAAATAAATCCTAACCTTAATTTATTACGAGTGCGCACTCTAAACTCATAAACGTTTATTAATTTAATATGCATTTTGCGGAATCACCCGCTATGGAATCACCCATGTACACACTAAATTAATGAAACGCCCGAAAAGGACAGGCGTCCCCATCAACTTCTCGCACAAAGAATCCTCTTTGCGTATGAGCCCCGGTCATCTAAGTTTACGGAATCCACCGTAAAACCTCACGGAATCCACCGTGGAATATGCCTCCTGGCATCATAGAAAGTTGAAAATTTTGAGGAAAATAAGTTGATTGTTTTGTTATAAATTTTTTTTCTATGAATAAAATTTTTAAAACTATTTAATAATGAAAATAATATAATATAATATACCACAATTGTATATACAACCCTATTTTAAGCATCATAAGCAATTGATGGTCATTAATTTCTTTTTTGGAGAATTTTCTCACCTCTCATTCTTTAACTCTCACTCACTCTCTTTCTCTTAAATGTATTATCTTTAAAATCAAAAAGGAGGGGAGGGGGGGAGATATTTATCTTTTTATGATAGTTTAGTAACAAGAGACTATTTTGGTTTTATTATTTAAGGAGATGTTTTTAGTTTTTAGTTTTTGTTAGAAGAAATGGAATTTTTAATTAATTTAGTGTCTTTTTAAAACTTTATTTCCCTTTTCTTTTGAGAGAAGGATGGGGGTTTCTAAGGTTTTTTATTTATTTATTTTATTTATAAATAGGGGGAGGGGAAGGAAGGGGACAAGGGATGGGGCCTACCGAAGGGAAAAAGGCGGGGGGGAGTGGAGGGGAGGACATGGTGGGAAGGAGCATTGGATCGGGTGGGAGGGTCCCTATTCAATTGTTGATAAGGGGGACTGGGAAGCTGTTAACAGCGGTCCTCTCCCCTAAGGACCCCCCATAATACTCCCAAGGTTAAAACCTAATGTTATTATATATGTATATAAAAACAATGATTCATTTCATAACATTAAAAATGTAAATATTTTGATAAATTTTTAATCAAAAATTAGAATAATATTCAAATCATGTTAAAGAAGATTACATGTGGAAAAAATGATAAAATTATTAAGAAATTTAAATTATTTTTCATTTATTCAAAAATTTATTACAATTATTTTAGAATAATTCTAGAAAATTTGACCATAATATGGAAATGTTGATTAATAACATAGCTTGAAAAAATGGTATTAGATCCAAAAAAATTAAAAATAAATCTTGAAAAAACTAAAATAATCTATTTTAAATTTAAAAAATCACAATTTATTCACAAAAATTTAGTTTAGTTTGGTAAAGCACCGATTATCTTAGTTTGAGACATTGCGAAAAAAGGTACGAATATGACAAAACTATATATATTTGATTGCAAAAATTGAGTACATTACATTGTCTTCCCCTTAGAGAAATGAAGATGTCGTAATCTAGAAATAAACTTGGGGAGTTCTTTTTGGATAATAGATTTCCCAATCCAAGTAGTATCTTATTCTAGAAAGTTCTAAGATTGGATTAGATATTCCCATATAGCATGTTTTCTCAAAGGTTATTCTTGATTTCTAGGATTCTCTCAAGTTTGACTTCAATGATCCCTTAGGTTGGTATTACAATCTATTCATAATCAAGCATATGCTCTAAATTGGGAATATAAGATTTCAGTAAACTTATGTGGAATACATTGTAGATCTTTAGATGAGGACACAAGTCTAGCTTCTTGTTGTTGAGATATTGAGCTCCACTCCTGATATGCCAGGGTGACCGTTGTGCATTTATGTCACTGACTTGTCAGTTGTAGATGCGGTTGGTACACCGCCCATGAATAATAGCTAGATGACAGCTATCCTTATCTACTCTAGTTCGTGGCTCAGTTAGTATGCCACCTTAGTTAGTTGAGTTTGGTTTGAGACCCATATATAGGGTTCTTCTATTTCTATGTACTAGAGTTCTTTTTTGCTTACACAACTATGAAGAGGAAAATTGTTTTCAGCCTCCACCCTTTGTGTGTATTCCCCCATTGTGCAAGCAAGAAAGCTACAAGTGAGACTCCTTCCTTCTCTCCCACAATCTTGACATGGTACTAGAGCCTTGTTCATGGTAAGGAGCTCAAGAAAGTAAAGCAAGTTCGCGGTGTTCTGGTAAGAGGACCAGTGTTGCTTTCATTTTTCTGTTTTGGGAGCAAGTCTCTACATGTAGCACAGTCGGAAAGTGCAAGAGTGCATTGTCTCAGATTGAGACGCCCTTCGCAGTGTAGCAAGAGGGCAATATATGCTGCGGGAGAGGGCTTTAGCACTTGGTTGCTCTGTTCTTTTGATTTGAGGCCATTTCGGGGCCTGTTTTGGAGGCGGAAGTTTTTTGCACGCACTCGGGAAAAGGCCCTATTTTATGCTGTGCGACCACTGTTCTACAAGTCGGTGAAAAGTTACTGTAGAAACTGCATCGTATGCTTGTGCACAGAGACATTGGGAGTTACAAAATCATCCTTGTTGCCTATTGATGTAAAATTGTCACTATGAAGTGACTGTGTGGTCAAATACCACTTTCGTCAGTTTTGCAGATTTGCCCTTGTGAGGCTGAAGCTGTGTTCTTTGCAGTGACAGAATTTTTTGCAGTGTTCTGTAATGGCGTCTGATTCTCTTTCACAGATTGTCACTGAAAAGGGACAAGAATAACTTCCAAGCATGGAAGTTCAGAATGACGAATTTCCTTATGAGAAAAGGATATTGGGAATTCATTGCAGGAAATGAAGAAGAACCAGTTCTTCCTGATGTTCCCAATCAACAGCAAATGCAGGCATTTAAAGCATGGCATGAGAGAGCCAAGAAAGTTATATACTGGCTGTCTATCAGCATTTTAGACTCTATGATTGTGCATATTCAAGATGCAAGTACGCCAAAGGAGGCATGGGATACCTTGTCAAAAATGTATAGCACAAATACGCAAGCCAGGAAAATGTAGCTCAAGCAAGAGTTGCACAATGTGCAAAGAGAAAGTATGAGCATCAATGACTACCACATGAAGGTGAAGAAGATTGCAGATGCACTTGCTTCCATTGGGTCGCCCAGTGGAAGATGATGATTTAGTCTCAGTGACCTTGAATGGTCTAGGAAAGGATTATGCATAGTTTTGAACATCCATTTCCGTCCATGAAAGATTTCCTGATTTTGAGGAGTTGATTACTCTTCTAATTTCTGAGGAGTAGAGAAATGGTGGTGCATCTTCTTTAGGAGGAACTTCAAAAGAAGCTATCTTCTACTCAAATGCTGGAAGAGGTAGAGGCAGAGGTAGAGGAGGCCGGTTTGGAGGCCGTGGTAGAAATCAGAATATGCAGCAAACTCAAGAAAACCAGTCCTATGGAGGAGGACGTGGTAACTCTAGAGGCAGGGGGAGCCAAAGAGGTCATGGTGGATGGAAAAGAGGGCAAAATGCAAACAACAATGTTGAATGCTTTCTATGGTAAAATGGGTCATATGGCTAAAGACTGCTATAAAAAGCAGAATGACATCATGAATGGAAAATTGCAACAAGGGAATTATGCATCTTCTAGTAGACAGGGTGATGACAGAAATGAGCATTTGTTTATGGTGCAGCACATGACCAATTCTGTGACAAGTGCAGAAGAAAGTAACGATGTGTGGTATGTTGACTCATGTGCATCAAACCACATGACAAGTCATGCAGAATGAATGCAGGATGTAAGAAAAATGGAAAAACCAGGATTTGTGGAGACTGGTGATGATACTGCACATCCTATTGTGCAGATTGGAAATTTTCCTTTGTCTATGTAGGATGGAAAAAAAAAACATGTCGAATGCATTTCATGTCCCGAATATCATTGGCTTCTGTTGGTCAAATGGTTGAGCAGGGCTTGCACGTCAGATTTAATTCCCATGGATGCTTTGTTGAGGATATGAAAAATAAAGGTTGCTTGATAGCAAAAGGAAATAAGAAGGGCATAATGTTTACATTGGATGCAGACATGCCCGAATTGAGTGCAGTCAATGTTTGCATATGGGACCGGTGTAGTTGCAGATATTGATATCTGGCATAAACACATTGGTCATGTTAATATACAATGACTTAAATCAATGCAGGCCCAAAATATTGTTGCAGGATTGCCTAAATTCAAGGTTGCAGAAATGCATAAGGTATGTGAAGCTTGTCAATTTGGAAAACAGGCAAGGAAACCATTTCCTAGACATGTTCAAGAGAGTAAGAAGCCATTGGAATTAATCCACTCTGATGCGTGGACTACTAAAGCTGCATCTTTTGGAGGCTGTCATTATTTTGTCACTTTTATTGATGACTATAGCAAAAAAGTTTGGGTGTATTTTATGAAAAAGAAAAGTGAAGTTTTTGGGCATTTCAAAACTCTTAAAGCTATGGTTGAAAAAGAAGCAGGCCTGCAAATAAAATGCCTAAGCTCAGATGGAGCGGGAGAGTACCTCTCAAATGAGTTTGCAAGGTTCTTGCAAGAACATGGCATAAAGCAGAAATATTCATGCAGTCATACCCCACAACAAAATGGAATTGTAGAAAGGAAAAACAGGCACATTGAAGAGGTATCTCATGCCATGTTCAATGAAAAAGACTTGCCAGATTTTTACTGGGCTGAAGTAGTTGCTACAGCAGTCTACATAATGAACAGGACTCCCACTGCATCAATACATGGGATGACTCCAGAGGAGAGGTATACTGGTAGGAAACCAGATATTTCTCATTTGAAGATTTTTGGTTGCATTGCCTATGTTCATGTGCCAGATGAGTTGAGATCCAAGTTGGATCAAAAAGCTGAGAAGTGCATCTGTATTGGTTACTCTTTGAAGCAGAAAGGGTATAGATGCTATAAGCCTTCTACTCGTAAGTTTACAGTGAGCAGAGATGTTATTTTTGATGAGATGAGTAGCTGGTATAAACCAGTAAATGTGATTGATGATGTAGATGCACAAAATGGTAATGCTACATAGAATTCACAGTAGCAGTCACAAAATATTAGTGGACCTGGAGCGTCCTCTAGCAGTGGTTCACATTCTTTGCCATGGACAGGCAGATTAAGATCAGGAGAATATTCTCAAAGCAATGTAGATAGTGGTATGCAGGTATCACGAAAAGGAAAAGAGAAGGTAGATCAGCCCATGTTTGATGTGAATGCAGGTCACTCTTATGCGGATGGTGAATCCAGTGGCTCAGAACAGAGCATTGATGATGAGTTGGGTATTCCTTCTATTGTTACACCTGGAGTAAGGAAGACCAGGGATGTTTTGAGAGCACCTGGGAGTGAACCTACTTTGCGCAGGTCTACCAGAGCTAGGTATCCTGTGGATAGGCTAAAATATGATGGATTTACAGCCATTCACTATGCCTATATGGTCAAAGTGATACAGGAACCAGAACCCACTTCTTTTGAGCAAGCCATGGAAAAAGAAAAATGGGAGAAAGCCATGGATGAAGAAATGGATGCCTTGGAAGCAAATGCTATATGGGAATTGGTACCTTTGCCTAAAGATAAGAATGTAATTGGTTGTAAGTGGGTTTATAAGGTGAAACACAATGTAGATGGCTTTGTGAATAGATATAAGGCAAGATTAGTAGTCAAGGGGTATGCACAAACATATGGCATTGATTATGAAGAAACATTCAGTCCGGTTGCAAGGATGGCAACCGTAAGAGCAGCCATTGCTATGGCTGCATCAAAGGGATGGTCTTTACATCAGATGGATGTAAAGAATGCCTTCTTGCATGGTGATTTGCAAGAAGAGGTCTATATGGAGTAGCCACCAGGTTATGTGCATGCTGTTCTTCCTGAGTTTGTTTGCTAGTTGAAGAAAGCATTGTATGGCTTGAAGCAAGCACCTAGAGCATGGTCTGACAAGATAGGACAGTATCTTGTCACTATTGGCTTTCAGATTTCCAAGGCAGATTTCTCACTTTATGTGAGAAAAACAGAGAAAGGTATTATGCTACTTGTCATTTATGTTGATGATTTGATTATGACAGGTGACAGTAATGAAGATATTCTTCATGTGAAAATGCTATTGAAGCAGAAGTTTGAGATGAAGGATTTGGGAGAGCTGCGTTATTTCTTGGGCATTGAGGTGATTAGATCACCAAGTGGGATATGGCTCTTTCAAAGGTAGTATGGATTGGACATGCTGTCCAAATATGGGATGACAGGCTGTAAGCCTATTTCAGTTCCTTTGGAGCAGAATGTGAAGTTGAGTACAGATGCAGGTGAGCTTCTGGAAGACCCTACTATGTACAGACGCATAGTAGGAAGCTTGATTTATATGACTATTACCAGGCTATATTTGAGCTATGCTGTTGGATTGGTAAGTTAGTTTATGCAGGTTCCAAGAAAACCGCATTTGGATGCGGCTAGACGCATACTCAGGTATGTGAAGTCCACATTGCAGTATGGACTATTTTATGAGACTGGGGTTCAGATACAGTTACATGGATACACTGATGCTGACTGGGCTGGTAGTATTTCTAATAGACGATCTACCAGTGGATATGTGTTCTCTTTTAGGAGTGTTGCAGTCACTTGGAGCAACAAGAAACAACCTACAGTTGCCTTGTCGATCACAGAGGCTGAGTACAAGGGCGCAGCAATGGCTGCATGTGAGGTAGCTTGGTTGCATAAGCTACTTTATGATATGCATCAACCTACAGATGGGCCAATTGTCATTTATTGTGATAACATGAGTAGTATACACTTGGCAAATAACCTAGTCTATCATACTAGAACAAAGCACATTGAGGTGCATTATCACTATGTGCGGGAGAGGGTTTTACTAGGTCTTATTGATCTAGTTTATGTTAGCATAGAGGACCAGGTAGCTGACATATTCACGAAGGCATTGGGCGCAGAGAAGCTGCGCAAGTTCAAAGACCTGCTTGGTGTGCAGGAATTGGGATTGAGATCGAGGGGGAGTGTTGAGATATCGAGCTCCACTCATGATATGCTAGGGTGACCGTTGTGCATTTATGTCACCGACTTATCAGTTGTTGTAGATGTGGTTGGGTACACCGCCCATGAATAATAGCTAGATGACAGCTATCCTTATCTACTCTAGTTCGTGGCTCAGTTAGTATGCCAC
Organism: Lygodium microphyllum; assembly: GCF_053477565.2. NCBI lineage: Eukaryota > Viridiplantae > Streptophyta > Polypodiopsida > Schizaeales > Lygodiaceae > Lygodium > Lygodium microphyllum. The sequence goes on along the minus strand of NC_141142.1, from coordinate 7,125,753 downwards.
CTTAGTTAGTTGAGTTTGGTTTGAGACCCATATATAGGGTTCTTCTATTTCTATGTACTAGAGTTTTTTTTGGCTTACACAACTAAGAAGAGGAAAACTGTTTTTAGCCTCCACCCTTTGTGTGTATTCCCCCATTGTGCAAGCAAGAAAGCTACAAGTGAGACTCCTTCCTTCTCTCCCAAAATCTTGACACTTGTATGCATAAGTTCTAAGGCATTTTATAATTTTGTATGACCCGAGTATTTGGGACTAAGCTTTTTGAACTTCCTAAGAGATAGGGAATTTTTCTTAGGTCTGAATCCTTAGAAAGATAATATCACCTTCTTTAAGGATTCGATCAGTCCTATTTGGATCTATGTAATCCTTTTGTTGATCTTGTGTTGCTTTTATATCTTGTGGGATTGCCTTGACTTGCTCTTGCATGTTATCTAACATTATTTTAGAAGCTTCTACCTTTATGGTGGAATTAGAGAAGGTTAGGGAGATAAACACTCTTGCCTGAATAATTCTTTTAGAATAGAGTCATTCTAGTGCTTTGTTGAAATGAAGCATTATAGGCATACTCTATCAATGAAAGGTATTCAATCCATCTCTTTAGCTCTTGACTACAATAAGCTTCCAAAATATCCTTGAGGACTTAATGTACAATTTTAATTTGACTATTGATTTAGCTAAGTCTCAATGGCTTGGAAGAGACTAGTCCAAAATTTTGAGGTAAAAAGAGTGTCAGATGATCCTTTTTGGATGCCCATGTAGTCGAAATATCTACTTGATGAAATATTTTGGTGATGTCAAAGGCTTTATGGGTAGATTCTATTGGAATAGGATGAGGTACCTAAGTAAGCATATCATGGAATCATACCCTCTTGAATAGTGGATAAGCCTACTATAAAACCCATGCTAATATGTGTCCAGTTCATCTAAGAAATACCAAGGGGGTGTAATGCACTAAGAAGTTTGACACTTTTATCTTGATCCTTTGATAGCTAAACATTGGATTATCTATCTAAGGACATCTACTTCATTCTTCGCCAATAGTAGCTTTTCTTAACTACATTCAAAGTTTTGGCATATCCTAGATGTGGAGCTATTGGGCTATCTTGAACTTTCCATAAAATTTTATTCTTAAGCTCTTAGCTTTTGGATACATGAAGCCTCTATTCGTAATATAGTAGCTCATTTTGTAAGGCATAGCTCTTGAACTTAGCCTTTCCCTTTGGGGTTTTCTTTCTAAATAGATAACCCTTTTCACTTCTAGATGATGTGGATCTTTGGGGGCTTCGATAGCACCCCTTTACCCATAGGGTAAAATCCACTCTAGTCCCTTAAAATGATACCATGTTGAGATTTAAAACAACACTCAAAGACAATCACATTGGATACTTCCTAGATGTCCCTAGTCTAATGCTTCTTGTTGGAAATATCTTGAGTGATTGATACTATCCTACCATAGGGTAAAACCCATTAAGGTTTTTCCATCTTGTTTCCCATTTTTGATAGGGCTTTGCTTAGTTTTCTAATTATCTACAATGTCATATTAGGGAATTCGGAAAATTTTCAAGTCCCCATTCCAAATAAGAGGTAAAGATTTGACCATGTTGCTAAATCTAAACATGCATTTAAAAGTGGGACTTGGGAAGGCAACCTATATAGTACTTGGGGTAGATTCCAGCTACAAGTAAGGGAACAAGATTTGACCATGTGCTTTAAAATTGGCTATATTGACAATTCCCAAAGTGTATGAAAATTCCCAAACTCCATAATAGAGTGCTCTACTATATTAGTTTAATATATACCAAAAATTCCTTAATCCATGTAATTTAACAAAAATACAAAAGCAATAGAAAGTAGTTATTTCTCAAAAATATAATATTTATTTTAAAGTTAGAAAATCATTGTCTTATTACATCAATCCACTCCACATATAGAACTTTGCTTGGAGATAAAATTTACCAATCTACCCCCAACTAGCATTTAGGGCTTTCCAATAGATTTTTCTTGGGGTACTAGGTGGTTAGACTAGTCCTAGTGTGCTAAGGAATTATAGCTAGACTCCCCTAGTTCATTGGTGCTACATAGCTAATACCTAGTCCCTATGAAGACCTTCCATATTTGATGTTGATCCTAGTATGGGAAGCAGATAAATGGTGAAGAGCTCTATGGTTAACCTTGGAAAAGGTCTAATGTGCATCCGTAAAGCTCAATTTGTATTGATATAACCTTACTTAGAATACACAATCATCAAATATTCCTTTCAAATTGTAACGTGTCCACTCGTCTGCTTGTGGGACACATCTTAGTAGCCCATTGGGAGGAGGGTCTAGAAAGCTCTAACTGGCACTCGTAAGGAATGTCACAGGGTTTGCGATCTAGGTCCTCCTGAGTCTACCCCAAGCACAAGTGTCTGGCCATTCCCACTTAGGATCGACCTGAAGTCAAGGTTCCTTTCCTATAAGCAAGGTCTCTACGAAGTAGCTAGGGTCGAGCTCTAGATGATGAACCACTTTGCGTGGGAACAATAGAGTCAAAGCGGATTCATGTTGCACTTAGTTCATGGAGAATGGGAAACGAGAGGGATGAGAAGCTCAACCTCTCTGCCATAGGGCATAGTCCCATTCCTTTCCCCTAAAACAGCATAAATCGGGATTCTAAATCTACTGATACTAGGTCTTCATAGTCTCGATATCTCATTATTTGAGAAAAGCTCCCTGCTAACCGGGACCACCCTTCCATAGAGTGAACCCAGCTCATGTTCACTGCACTTTCCTTAGTTATCTAATTACCTACCACATTATGTTTGACATGCAAAAGCAACTTCCTTAATTAATCAATTTAATCACTGGTTCCTTCATGTAACTTAGGCACTGACACAAAAACAATGTCAAGCAAGTTCTTTTTTCTCAAATATATGTTCTTTATTTATCATAATCTTTGAGTACATCAAGTATCATGCCCGAAGGCTATCCCAGCAATCTACAGGATTGCTGCTCCAAGTTTCGCCTGTAGACTAGTACATGGATCTCAAGATCCCATCTCGAGTCACGTCGGCCTCTTGTGTAGGATCCAAAGGCAAGGAATTTACAGCCTGAGCCTCCCCTGGCACCCAAGCATCCTCCCGCTCCAAGCAGTACCCACAGAGAGACCTCTTGCGGTGGGTTAGGTTCATATACCTGGCGCGACTAACAACCCCCTTGGATAGGGCCAGGCAGACAGTTGGAGGTAACTGTTCCTGCCTCTCCCTCCAGGCTTCTAACCTGAAGCATTAAGTGTTTTTCATTGAATTAGTTCATTGAGCAAAGGAGATCAAATAATCTACCTAAGTGTACAATCACAAACATTTCGGAGGCTGTTTGTACAACCAACTGCTAAGGTGTGATGCCTTTTCTCGGATGCTCCCAGGATTCGATCCTGGATATTTTTTATGGATGCTCCCAGCATCCGATCTTGGATCGACTTGGCGAGATCCCAATAATCTTAAACAATATCATCCAAGAAAATGTTATTGGTAAGTTAACTTATTTTGACTTGCTCTTCCACTTAGGTTTTACCTTATGGTATCTTAACCCTAACCCAAAGCATTAACTGGTCAACCAAGGCAACGGACATGCCTTATTTGCAATCCGACCAAGGGACTTTTATTCTTCTAGTTCTTCACACATCACCCTCTAACCAAGTTCAGTTAACACACTTGGCAATGCAAGACTCATCATCTAGGCCTTCAGGATACAGTCTAGATGCATGCGTCCCTTCCATCCCTCTTAGTGCGGTACTATGTAGAGGTTTGCAATTAACTTACCCATCATGCACATGGTGTATTTAATATATTAGTGTTGAGATATCGAGCTCCACTCGTGATATGCCAGGGTGACCATTGTGCATTTATGTCACCGACTTGTTAGTTGCAGATGCGGTTGGTACACCGCCCATGAATAATAGCTAGATGACAGCTATCCTTATCTACGGGGTGGCTCAGTTAGTATGCCACCTTAGTTAGTTGAGTTTGGTTTGAGACCCATATATAGGGTTCTTCTATTTCTTTGTATAAGAGTTCTCTTTGGCTTACACAACTAAGAAGAGGAAAACTGTTTTCAGCCTCCACTCTTTGTGTGTATTCTCCCATTGTGCAAGCAAGAAAGCTTCAAGTGAGACTCCTTCCTTCTCTCCCACAATCTTGACATGGTATCAAAGCCTTGTTCATGGTAAGGAGCTCAAGAAAGCAAGCCAAGTTCGCGGTGTTCTAGTAAGAAGACCAGTGTCGCTTTCATTTTTCTGGTGTGGGAGCAAGTCTCTGTAGGTAGCACAACCTGAAAGTGGGAGTGCATTGTCTCAAGTTGAGACGCCCTTCACGGTGAAGCAAGAGGGCAATATATGCTGTGGGAAAAGGCTTTAGCACTGGGTGACCCTGTTTTTTTAATTTGAGGCCATTTCGGGGCCTATTTTGGAGGCGGAAGTTTTCTGCACGCACTCAGGAAAAGGCCCTATTTTATGCTGTGGGACCACTGTTCTACAGGTCGGTGAAAAGTTACCACAGAAATTGCATCATATGCTTCTGTGTAGAGACATTGGGAGTTACAAAATCATCCTTGGTTCCTGTTTATGCAAAATCGTCACTAAGAAGTGACTATGTGTTCAAATACCACTTTCGCCAGTTTTGCAGATTTGCCCTTGTAAGGGTGAAGCTGTGTTTTTTGCAGTGACAAAATTTTTCGCAGTGTTTTGTAATGGCGTCTGATTCTCTTTCATAGATTGTCACTGAAAAGCTTGATAAGAACAACTTCCAAGCATGGAAGTTTAGAATGACGAATTTCCTTATGGGAAAAGGATATTGGGAATTTGTTGCAGGAAATGAAGAAGAACCAGTTCTTCCTGATGTTCCCAATCAAAGCAAATGTAGACATTTAAAGCATGGCATGAGAGAGCCAGGAAAGTTACGTATTGGCTGTCTATCAGCATTTCAGACTCTATGATTGTGCATATTCAGGATGCAAGTACGCCAAAGGAGGCATGGGATACTTTGTCAAAAATGTATAGCACAAATACGCAAGCCAAGAAAATGCAGCTCAAGCAAGAGTTGCACAATGTGCAAAGAGAAAGTATGAGCATCAATGACTACCACATGAAGGTGAAGAAGATTGCAGATGCACTTGCTTCCATTGGGTCGCCAGTGGAAGATGATGATTTAGTATTAGTGACCTTGAATGGTCTAGGAAAGGATTATGCACAGTTCCGAACATCCATTTCCGTCCGTGAAAGATTTCCTGATTTTGAGGAGTTGATTGCTCTTGTAATTTCTGAGAAGCAGAGAAATGGTGGTGCATCTTCTTCAGAAGGAACTTCAAAAGAAGCTGTCTTCTACTCAAATGCTGGAAGAGGTAGAGGCAGAGGTAGAGGAGGCCGATTTGGAGGCCGTGGTAGAAATTAGAATATGCAACAAACTCAAGAAAACCAGTCCTATGGAGAATGCAAGGAAAATTGAAAAACCAGGATTTGTGGAGACTGGTGATGATACTGCACATCCTATTGTGTAGATTGGAAAAATTTCTTTGTCTATGTAGGATGGGAAAAACAAATACTTGTCAGATGTATTTCATGTCCCGAATATCACCAAGAATCTAGTTTCTGTTGGTCAAATGGTTGAGTAGGGCTTGCAGGTCAGATTTAATCCTCATGGATGCTTTGTTGAGGATATGAAAAATAAAGGTTGCTTGATAGCAAAAGGAAAGAAGAAGGGCAAAATGTTTACGTTGGATGTAGACATGTCTGAATTGAGTGCAGCAATGTTTGCACATGGGATTGGTGTAGTTGCAGATATTGATATCTGGCATAAACGCATTGGTCATGTTAATGTACAGTGACTTAAATCAATGTAGGCCCAAAATACTGTTGCAGGATTGCCAAAATTCAAGGTTGCAAAAATGCATAAGGTATGTGAATCCTGTCAGTTTGGAAAACAGGCAAGGAAACCATTTCCTAGACATGTTCAAGAGAGTGAGAAGCCATTGGAATTAATCCACTCTGATGCCATCGACTACTAAAGCTGCATCTCTTGGAGGCTGTCATTATTTTGTCACTTGTATTGATGACTAAAGTAGAAAAGTTTGGGTGTATTTTATGAAAAAGAAAAGTGAAGTTTTTGGGCATTTGAAAACTCTTAAAGCTATGGTTGAAAAAGAAACAGGCCTACAAATAAAATGCCTAAGGTCAGATGGAGGGGGAGAGTACCTCTCAAATGAGTTTGCAAGATTCTTGCAGGAGCATGGCATAAAGCAGCAATATTCATGCAGTCATACCCCACAACAAAATGGAATTGCAGAAAGGAAAAACAAGCATATTGGAGAGGTATCTCGTTCCATGCTCAATGAAAAAGACTTGCCAGATTTTTACTGGGCTGAAGCAGTTGCTACAGCAGTCTACATAATGAATAGGACTCCCACTGCAGCAATACATGGGATGACTCCAGAGGAGAGGTATATTGGTAGGAAACCAGATATTTCTCATTTGAAGATTTTTGGTTGCATTGCCTATGTTCATGTGCCAGATGAGTTGAGATCCAAGTTGGATCCAAAAGCTGAGAAGTGCATCTGTATTGGTTACTCTTTGCAGCAGAAAGGGTATAGATGCTATAAGCCTTCTACTCGTAAGTTTACTGTGAGCAGAGATGTTGTTTTTGATGAGATGAGTAGCTGGTATAAACCAGTAAATGTGATTGATGATGTAGATGCATAAAATGGTAATGCTGCATAGAATTCACAGTAGCAGTCACAAAATATTAGTGGACCTGGAGCGTCCTCTAGCAGTGGTTCACATTCTTCGCCATGGACAGGCAGATTGAGATCAGGAGAATATTCTCAAATCAATGTAGATAGTGGTATGCAGGTATCACGAAAAGGAAAAGAGAAGGTATATCAGCCCATGTTTGATGTGAATGCAGGTCACTGTTGAGAGTGGAAAAAGGCTGAATTTTTGGCTGATTTTTGTTGTTTTTGAGAGCTGAATGGTTGATTTTATGAGATGATTGATTGGTTTAGAAGTGGTTTGAGAGTGTTTTGGATTATATTGATTGTGTTTTGGAAGTTCATGATGTTTATTAGTGGTTCTGTGATGTTCTGATAGGTTCTGATTAGTTCTGTATACCTTCTGTTTTGTTCTGTTTTGGTCTGTTTTGTTCTGATTGTCTTCTGTAAGGAGGGATGGAGTATTGATTGATGAAGATTGAGATATCGTGAAAGCTTATTGAATGATTTGTGAGAGTTTGGAATGGCTTAAGTATGAGTTATGTGGTTTTGATGACCTTCTGTAATCTTATGTTCTGTTCTGTTCTGTTCTGGTACTGTTCTGTGAGAGAAGAAGAAGAAGAAGAAGAAGAAGAAGAAGAAGAAGAAGAAGAAGAAGAAGAAGAAGAAGGGAGAGAAAGAAGGAGAAGAAGAGGGAGAGAGAGAAGAAGAAGAAGAAGAAGAAGAAGAAGAAGAGGAAGGGAGAGAAAGAAGGAGAAGAAGAGGGAGAGAGAGGAGAAGAAGAAGAAGAAGAAGACGAAGAGAGAGAAGGAGAAGAAGAAGGAGAAGAAGAGGGAGAGAGAGGAGAAGAAGAAGAAGAAGAAGAGGGAGAGAGTGGAGGAGAAGAAGAGAAGAAGTAAAACAAGAGTGAGAGAGAAAGAGAGAGGGAGAGAAGACTATGAGATGGAGAGGGTGAGATAGAAGGGAAGAAAATTAGGGAGAGGGTAAAAGAAGAAAAAGATTTATGCATGTTTGAAGTCACATTGATTGGCCTTAGATTCCTTGTGAACTCTCGTACCACTTCCTTCTGCCAAGGCAAGAGTGGTCGATTTACCTCAAGGGTTGCAAGACCAAGAATGCACAAGGATGGCACCCAAGAGACGAGTTACAAGTAGCATAAGTGCTGAAGTTGCAAACGAAGCTAGAAACATATCCAATGCAAGCAAAGACATGAATACCACTAATCCTCCAGCAACTATAGCTCATATCCAGGTTGTACAAAGATTTAGATTCTTCTCACGCATCTTGAATTCTTAAATAGAGGTAGAATTGCATGCGTAAAATAGGTAAAAGTTAGTAGTGTTACATTAGATGAGTAATAGGAAAGGAGACTGAAAATCAAGTAACAATAGATGATGCATTGAAGGAAAATTGCATAAAATATAACAAGATGCGTGTCAAGGTTGCATAAGAAGATTGCATCAATTTTAACGTACATTGAAGTGCTTAAATTCAAGTTTTGTATGATAGCCTTGAAATTGTACGATAAAGTTAAAAGTTTTCTTAGAGAGAAGATGGGCAAGCTAGACCCTAATCCGACGTATCATGAAAAACATAAATGCATGTATTCGCCATTAAAGGGCTTAAGATGGGTTAATCTTCTATCCTAAATAGGTAGCCTTGATTAATAAAGGCCAAGGTGAAATCACATAGATCATTAAAAAGATCTAGAAGATAACCGTTAAAGTTGTTCCTTGAGCAACCCTAGATCCCAAGGGGGAGAGTAAACCCTAGGGAGGCAGTATATCAAGACCAAAAATGATTTAAGTAGGGATAAGCTAAGTTCCAATGCAACGGTGGCTTAAGGGACTTGTTGAGATGGTTTACCATTGATGTTTCTAATGAGGGTTGACCTTGTTTAAGATGGAAAAGAGGTTAGTAAGTAGAGAGGTTACTTGCTGGATTAGGAAAGGATGATTTCCTAGTTAAAGGATGTTAGGCTGGTTGTTTTAGCTTGATTGTTTCCGAAAGGATACTTAAGGATTGGTTGTGGTTTTGGATGAATATCCAAGTGATTATATTTTCATGGCAGGAATTGTAAGGATAAATTGCCATGGGAACAAAGGGGATGTTTTCCCTAGTAAATGCTATTAGGTTGGTTGCTTCAGCTATGGATAATTTCCTAAGGGGGACACTTAATTCTCCTGTATGGGCGGGAGACAAACATTAATCTGAAGATAAGTTAAGGAAGTGTTTGATCTTGTTTTACCTTGTCTTAGTGTCTGTGCCCTTAATTACATAAAGGAACCTATGATTAATGGGTTAATTAAGGAAGCTGCTTTTATGTGTCAAACATAATGTGGTAGGTAATTAGATAACTAAAACAACCCCTGAGGGAAGCGTGGTGGATGTGACCGTCGGGTCCATCCTATGGCAGGGTGGTCTCGGTTAGGCAAGAGCTTTCCTCAATGGAATTTATTTGATGCGAACATTAGATAGGACCTTAGAACTTGTAAGTAAAAAACCTGATTCATACCATTTTAGGGGACCGAAATGGGACTATGCCCTACGGGTAGAGAGATCGAGCGATGCATCCTCTCGTTTCCCATTCTCTTTGAACCAAGTGCGGTATGAGTCTGCTTTGGTCCAGTTTTTGTATCTACGCAAAGTGGAGCAGTTGCAGACCGGTGCTAGAAGACTGTTAGGAAGACTCGACTACAAGGAACCCGGACTTCAGGTTGATCCTAGTGGGAACAGCTGGATAAGTTCCGTTGCGAGGCAGACTCAAGAGACCCTAGTTGGTAAACCCCGTGTCATTCCTTGGGAGTGCCGGGTGGTGTCTTCTAGATATATCTCTGGATGGAATGCTAAGACATTTCCCACGATTTGAGGAGTGGGCATGTTACACATATAGCATGCATTGCTAGGAAAAATGTATAGCATGTAGTGGTTACCAATATAATTAATAATTAGTATAATTGGTAGCTACCTATATAAGTGTATTGGTAGCTTCCATTAAAGCCAGTAAAGTAGTAGCTACTAGTTACATTGGTTATTATAACTCCTAGCTACTAGCACAACTGAAAGCCACTATTTTGCAAGTTTTTTTAGTAACTACCAATTGTACTGGTAGTTTCATGTGTACTGGTAGCAGCTAGCATACCCAATACAACCAATTGCTACTAGTCTCCTAGTCAACTAATACAATGGGTATCTATTATGTTAGTGGAAGCTATTGGTAATAGCTACCACTTATGCTCATAGCCATAACAATACTAGTAACCACCAATAGCTACAAGTGGCACTAGGATCTACATGTATATTAGGGCTCAACCATAGTATTAGTGTCTACCATAGTGCTAGTAGCTAATACATTATTGATAGTTACCATAGTACTGGTTGGCTACCATAGTATAAGTAGTTATCACAATATTGGTAGCTATTTGGAGTATATTGGGGACCACCTTAGTGGTGGTCTAGTAGCAATATACTTGTGGTAAGCACCACAATGTTTTTAGTCAGATCTATATGGTAGTTAGATTCCACACCTCAAAAGAAGGTAAAATAAGAGAAACAATTTGCAAAATCAGCATTTGAAAATGGTAATATCTATTTATTTGAAATGTCATAGTCAGTCACATTTGATGTAGCAATCATTGTTTATTTGAAAGGTGAGAAGGATTGTAGCTTGCCCAGAGAGCTATGGTAGGAGAGCAAGAGCAAGAGAGAGAGAGACTCACAATGTGGGAACTCCAACAGTCACAATGTGTGACCCACCTTCCTTTTATTCATCTATCACTAAAAGAATAAATAATAAAGTGACAGCCGCCTGCAATGTGCATGCGCATGTACTATCAGTGTAGTAATACATGGGCAGCTAGACAGAGGTGCCTTTACTCCTAACAACCTCCCACCTAAAGGTGAATCTACCCTAGTGAGGAGTAAAAAAGAAACAAAAAAGATAGCACAACATGACACATGTACAATAGGATGAGGAAAGATGTCATCTCATCCTATGCCAATCAATCTCCTGAGGAAGGCAAAGAGCTCTGTAGGGAGGCTTTTGATGAGTAGATCTACAAAATTCTGGTCAATTGAGATCTTGACAATGTCAACAGACTTGTCCTCAAAATGACTCCATGTATGAAGTGATACCTCACCTCAATGTGTTTCATCTTCGCATGGAAGATGGGTGAATTCTTGGATAATTGAATAGCACTCATAGAATCCGAATGTAGTATAGGGATAGCATCAATACCAAGGTCATGAACCAAATGGACTAACCATGTGACCTCCTTGCAAGCCTCAATGGCTACAACATACTTGGCCTCAGCACAGGCGGCAAAAAGAGATGTACACTTCTGCACCTTGGACATCCAAGAGAGAGCACCTCCAGTATAGGTGAACACATAGCCAGAAGTATCTGTATGTCCTGCATAATCAGAGTTAGTGTATCCCATGACTCCTGTATTCTAGTTGCCATAGCATAAGCACATATCTACAAGGCCCTTCACGTATCTCATGATACTCTTCATGACATCCCAATGCTTCTTGTCAGGTGTAGCCATATAGCGTGCCATAATACCAACTACAAAGGCAATATCTGGACAAGTGGTTATCATGGCATACATAAGACTACCCACTGTGGATGCATAGGGAATCTTGGCCATCTCGGCTCTCTGCTCATCTTTCTGTGGCTATCTGTGGCTATCTGTGGACAAACTAATTAATTCAGGCCACTAAATCATCTCCAAATGATGGCCAATTAGTAGACATACATTCCTTAAACATCTTGCATCAACCATAGGCATTCAAACATCAAATAACCAATGCTATCCAAGCAAAAACATAAAGTGCTGATGTAACACTATTTATGGCTGCCTATAGACTATGGAAATAGTCCTAGACTAAGTTCAACCAATCCACAAATCAATGCAAACGATAAACCACCAATGCTAAGCATCAAAGGGGTGTTCCTAGGTGCCGAATGAAGTGTTTTCAAGCTACCAATGAGTGCCAAGGGAGGGCTAAAGTAAAAAAAGAAATTTTGCAAGTCTTCAAGCTAGTGCTACTGGTCCATGTGGCATTAATGGGGTGGAAGGGGGGACTCAAGTAGGGCCTAAAGAAAGCCTACAAAAAGCCTTGTCAAGCCTAATTATGTAGGAGCCAATATATGAAATGGGGGAGCTCCAATGGTGGAGTTATGGCTGCCCTTTCCTGTTGTACCCTGCAAACTGAAATAAACACTCAAAAGAATGCTTCAATACCTCTGAAGGAATTCCCTGAGGGTGCATTGGGAAGCTGGAGCTCGAAAGAGTTGGATATGGCTGCCAAGAGTGAGAACCAATGGTGTAGGGATTTGAATGAATGCGAAAGGTGTAACGTGTCGACTCGTCTACTTGTGGGACACGTCTTAGCAGCCTATCGGGAAGAGAGTCTAGAAAGTGCCGCCTGGCACTCACAAGGAATGTCACAGGGTTTGCGATCTAGGTCTTCCCGAGTCTACCCCGAGCGGAAGTATCTGGCCGTTCCCACGACCTGAAGTCAGGGTTTCTTTCCTATCAGCAAAGTCTCTAGGAAGTAGCTAGCGTCAAGCTTCATATTACCCACTTTGAGTAGGAACAACAGAGTCGAAGCGGGTTTATGCTACACTTGGTTCATGGAGAATGGGAAACGAGAGGGATGCAAAGCTCAACCTCTCTGCCATGAGGCATAATCTCATGCCTTTCCCCTAAAACAGCATAAATCAGGATTCTAACTCTACTGATGCTAGGTCTTCATAGTCTCGTTCTCTCGTCTTTGAGAAAAGTTCCTAGATAATTGGGACCACCCTTCCGTAGGATGGGACCCAAGTCACGTCCACCGCACTTTCCTCGGTTTGCTTAATTATCTAGTTACCTACCACATTATGTTTGACATACAAAAGCAACTTCCTTAATTAGTCAATTTAAGCACAGGTTCCTTCACGTAACTTAGGCACTGACACAAAAACAATGTCAAGAAAGTTCCTTTTTCAAATATCTGATCTTTATTTATCATAGTCCCGGAATACATCAAGCATCATGCCCGAAGGCTATCCCAACAATCTACAGGATTGCTGCTCCAAGTTCTGCCCGTAGACTAGTACACAGGCCTCGAGATCCCATCTCGAGTCACGTTGGCCTCTTATGCGGTATCCGGAGGCAAGGAATTTAGAGCCAGAGCCTCCCCTAGCACCCAAGCGTCCTCTCGCTCCAAGAAGCACCCACAGAAAGACCTCTCGCGGCGGGTTAGGTCCATATACCCAGCGCGGCTAACAACCCCCTTGGATAGGGCCTGCAGACAGTCGGAGATAACTGAACCTACCACTCCCTCCAAGCTTTTAACCTTAAGCATTAAGTGTTTTGCCTTGATTTAGTTCCTTGATCAAAGAAGTTCAAACAAGGTACCTAAGTGTACAATCACGATCATTTCAGAGGCCGTTTGTACGACCAACTGCTAAGGTGTGATTCCTTATTCCCGAATGCTCCTAGCACTAGATCGTGGATGGTTCGCAACTTGGTGAGATCCCAAGGGCTTGGAAAGCTAGGTTGCTTGTTTCCTCTTTATCTTTGGGTTAGGGTTTGTACCATGCCAACCCTAATTATCCTTACCTTAGGTCTCCTTGTAAAATAGGTCATGGACAACCTCATCGTGCTCGGTTGGTCAACTTGCTGGTTATCTCCTAGATCCCTTGTAGTACCAATGTACCTTTATCTTTGATCTTAATTGATCAAGATTGTATATCCCCTTGACCATGGTTGGTCAAGATGGTTCTGTTTAGAATAGTTCCTACTCCGACTTAATTATGATCTTCTTAAGCCTTCTTAATAATGCTCGCAAGCACTAAGCCTTTACCTATCCCTCTTGTCACCAAGGACTTTGTCATGGGATTCATGGATCTCAGTCCCAGTTGGTGAATTACAAACAACATTGAAATTTCCCAACAACTTTAAAGCACGCAACGTAATGCCATGCCTTCATTTCAATGCTTACAATTTTGATATTTTGTGCCACACATGCGAAGGTGCTTTCTAAGCATGCAATCTTAACATTATCCTCCATGTAATTATTTACACGATCTATGACCTTCTTGATTGATCTAACTTTATGTGATCATTGTATGAGCCTAGCTGCACTTTAATCTTTTTAGCAGATTATTACGTGTATCTTAGAATCCTTCTTGTGATACGGGCATGCACTTTGTTTCTTTCAATATTCCCCGAAATGCATTTTAAGCAAGAACTTGTGCAAGGAGTAATGCACTCTATGCAATAATTTATGCAATAATTTTTGGTAATTTACGATGTAGTTTCTAATCAATTTCACCTATTACGATGTCATCCTACAACGCAGATTATCTTGTTTGTTACATGCATCACAACTAGGTTCATACCTAGGAAATGATCAAACACGCAATTAATGTGATGCATGTGAATATGTTTTTTCCGCCGTAATATTTATAACCTATGATTTAATAACAGAACAACCTGGGTTTGGAGTGATGTTGTGATTTGAGTGGTATTGATGCCTAAAGAACCGTTCGCGGTTGCGGTGCCACCTTGTTTCGAACCTCCATCCACGCTTGCAGGGTTTTTGGCCATCTTTGTGGAACTACACTTCGCGGCCATACTCGAAGACGCATGTACGAGTGATGCGGTTCTTGCATTCCCCTAGCAAAATTCTCGCCGCCTCTCCTGGAGTGGGAAAATAAAATAATGAAGGGGGGTAGGGGTGTATCTTCAGGAATTCCTCTTCTTCTTCTTCTCTTCTTCTTCTCTTCTTCTTCTTCTTCTTCTTCTTCTTCTTCTTCTTCTTCTTCTTCCTCTCTTCTTCTCCTTCTCTTTCTCCCTTCTTCTTCTTCTTCTTCTCCTTTTTCTTCTCTCTTCTTCTTCTTCTTCTCCTTTTTCTTCTCTCTTCTTCTTCTTCTTCTCCTCTTCTCCTTCTCTCTCTCTCTCTTCTTCTTCTTCTCTTCTTCTCCTTCTCTCTCTCTCTTTCTCTCTCTCTCTCTCTCTCTCTCTCTCTCTCTCTCTCTCTCTCTCTCTCTCTCTCTCTCTCTCTCTCTCTCTCTCTCTCTCTCTCTCTCTCTCTCTCTCTCTCTCTCTCTCTCTCTCTCTCTCTCTCTCTCTCTCTCTCTCTCTCTCTCTCTCTCTCTCTCTCTCTCTCTCTCTCTCTCTCTCTCTCGCCCCCCCTCTTCTTCTTCTTCTTCTTCTTCTCTTCTTCTCCTTCTCTCTCTCTCCCTTATTCTTCTTCTTCTCTTCTTCTCATTCTCTCTCTCTCTCCCTCTTTTTCTTCTTCTGGCTGCAATGATCACCAAGGGGGGTCTGTTTCAAACCACTGGGGGGCCGTGCTATTTCAGGAGGAGGGGGCGTGCTGCCGTCAACCTCACAGGGGGGCGTTGTCTAGACAGAGGGGGGGACATGCTGCCCCGCAAACGAAGCTGGAGGGGGGGCGCTCTCCCCTTTATAATGGGGGAAGGGAGGGAGGTGGTATTGGGGGGGGGGGAGAGACGGCCGTCTAGCGGCCACCACCCCTCCCACGTGGGGGGTTGCATGCCCCCCTCTTATTACTCTCTCTCTCTCTCTCTCTCTCTCTCTCTCTCTCTCTCTCTCTCTCTCTCTCTCTCTCTCTCCCCACCATGCACACGATAGGGGGAGAGAGAGGGAGAGGAAAAAAAATTGCATTAAAATTTAACAAAATTTAAGGGGGGGTTTTCATGGGGGGGCACCACGGGGGATATTACAGAAGGAGTCATGGACCAAGCTCAAATGCTCAAGAAACCATGCTCTGATACCAATTGAAAGGTGAGAAGGATCAAAGCTTGCACGTGAGAGCTATGGCAGGAGAGCAAGAGCAAGAGAGAGAGAGAGAGACTCACAATGTGGAAACTCCAACAGTCACAATGTGTGACCAGCCTTCCCTTTATTCATCTATCACTAAAAGAATAAAGAATAAAGTGACGGTGATGGGCACCCACCTGCAGTGTGTAGGCACGGGTACTATCAATGTAGTAATACATAGGCAGCTAGGCGAAGGTGCCTTTACCCCCAACATTATTATCATGCTTAGTATATTCTCACTCATTTACAAAATCTACATCTAGAAAGGACACTGGACTTAAACCCACTAGATTGGTAACACCCATTTTTGAAATATAATTATCATTTACTATCTATTGTAAATTTCTTTTATTGATCTCATTTTTGGCATGCAAAGGAAGAAAGGAAGATTCAAAAAATGTGGGAGAAGGTCAAGATGATGGGAAATAAATTACTTTTTTAGCCATGAACATTGAAATGGCCACATCAAAGAGCCCTTCCCTTTCACAAGCATCTACATAATTGAAGAGGCCAAGAAAAAAGGAAAGAAAGAAGTGTGAGGATGAAGATGCATTTGTTGACTTGGTTGAAGTTTCTTGCAAAATGAAAGTTGCAACCACTATGAAAGCCAAAAGAAGTTTGACTTCATGATATGCACATTGTAAAATGTATTCTAGCTATCTTGATCAATAAGTTCTCACTTTGTAGACATTTGATGCCTTTGTATTGCTCAATTCAAACATTTCATTGTAATTAGTGTCAAATAATTTTTATGATCCTTTATGAAAAATATTTTAAGGACCTTATTGTGATTGGTTTCTCTTTGTTTATCATTAGATACTTATACAATATGTGGATTGTTTGTCTCCTTGTGGAGCCAAGGTGTTTAGTGTGTCTCTATTGATAATGGTTTTAAATATAGATACTTAATGCACATGATTTAATAGATGTGGTAGCTACTTCTTTGAGGATTGATAATTATCAACGTGTGAGTGTAGAATCTTTAGATATGTATGGTTGCACGTCGAAGAGAAGCAATGAATCAATGTGTCTATTGAAGAATATGTCAATGTTGAGACCGTAGAAAATACTAGTCTAGAAATGCATGTTGTCATTGAGGATATAAGTGCAAAGAAGAATTATGTAAGGATTTTTGTATCAAACACAAGAATACCGGATGCATTTACCTCAAACACAAGAACTCTAGGCCTCAAAGTAAGGGATTATTGGAACTCATGTCTCGAGCCATGTTGAAGCTTCAACATATGTCCTAGCCGAATGGAGGAAGTGTTAAGTAAATTTTTGCATGGAATCGCTTAAATCCCAAGGGGGAGAGCAAATACGCGATGGAAAGGTTATCGCAACTATTCCTGCAATGCTTGAAAAAGGTATCATTGTTTTGTTGATCGAATAAAGTTCTAAATGCTTTTGCATTAAACTGATTGTGGGATGTGAATTGGATGATTATTCCAAGTTCTTGTGTTTGAGGTAAATGCATGGCGGGGTTTGTGATGACAAGTAGCCATGGAAATAAAGGAATGTTTTCTTGAAAGATGATATTAGGCTGATTTCCTTGATTGTGCTTGATTCTTAATTGGTTTAATTAAGGAAGGATATTTTGCGCGTGTGGATCATCTCCAAGGTCACGCTGCATTTCAACCTGAGAGGGCATTGCTCAATTCACGGGCCGAAGGTCGAGTGGTGAAAAGTCCAACCACGGATGTTGTGTCTCACTCCTAGGTCGCTTGGGGTCAGTTGAGTCCTGGTCACCCCTTTCCGAGTCTGGAATGGAGTTGTAGACTGCCGTGATCCCAATGTATGGGCATTGGAAGATCCTATTCTAGATAAAGGATAGAAATTATGGTGCCATGTGATTTGGACTAGGTACTTCTATTGGACAGAAGGGATACATAATTCTCCTGTATGGGTAGGAGACAAAGATTAACTTGAAGATAAGTTAAGGAACTTGTTGTCAAAATGACTACTTGTTTTGTTTTCGTGTCAGTGCCGTAAATTACACAAACAAACCATGTTCCCTAAAAGGCCTAATTAAGGAAGCTGATTTTGAATGTCATACATAAATGTGATAGGACCCAATTAGAAAACTAAAGCTATCAAGGAAAGCGGGTGGGCAGAATCCTGACAGGTTCGTCCTATGGCACGGTGGTCCCAAATAATTAGGAAGCTTCTCACACGGTTTTATATTGTTTGACCTCTAATTATGGTTAGGTTAGAACCCAATTCATGTCGTTTTAGGGGACCGAAATGGGACTATGCCCTGCAGGCAGAGAGGTTGAGTGGCGCATCCCTCTCGCTTGCCATTCTCTTTGAACCAAGTGCGGCATGGATTTGCTTCAGCTTGGGTATCTCTGCGCAAAGTAGGATGTTCAGGGCCTGACACTAGAATGTTGCTAGGAGACCTTGACCACTAGGGACTTAAGTTTCAGGTCAATTCTAGTGGGTTCACCCGCAAACGTTCCGTTGCGAGGCGGACTCAAGAAACCCTAGACGACAAACCCTATGACATTCTGTGGGAGTGCTGGGCGGCGGCGTTGCTTAGACTCATCTCTTGATGGACTGCTAAAATGTGCTTGGACAGCCAATAGGCAGGCACATTACACTTTACTAGGGACCATATTATAAGTTGAAAATCTATATTTGCTAAACATATATTTATCATACCTTGATATCTATTTGGGGTGTGTGTGTGTGTGTGTGTGTGTGTGTGTGTGTGTGTGTGTGTGTGTGTGTGTGTGTGTGTGTGTGTGTGTGTGTGTGTGTGTGTGTGTGTGTGTGTGTGTGTGTGTGTGTGTGTGTGTGTGTGTGTGTGTGTGTGTGTGTGTGTGTGTGTGTGTGTGTGTGTGTGTGTGTGAAAATATGAAGTTGGTAGCTACCAACTTATTGGTGCTATTTTTCTCAAATGATAAGGTAGACAAACTACCAATTTATTGGTGATAGCTAAGAACTTACTAGTGGTAATTTCACAAATTATAAGGCATTGTCTATTTCCAATTGTAGCTAGAAACATGTAGTTCTTTGTAGATCCGAAATAAGATTTATCTACTATTATAAGAAGATATGTACAACTTCCAAAAGGAAAGGCAAAGGTCTAGGAGCAAAAAGTCAAATTTTAGAGATTTTTAAGCATCGTAGTGGTAGACTTAAAAAGTGCAACCTTTGAAGCTTAGCATGATAGTCACACTATCCTATAACTTAGTATGATTATATCACTAACTTTGTAATGGTCAATATGCTAATAGCTCCAAAGGTGAGAGTAGACCATATGCATAGTTTCAAGGATAGTGTCACACCCAAAGTCTTGGCCAAACTTTCAAAGTAAAGGTAGCCATTGTTATAGATTTCCCCATGATAAAGTAGTGTACTCTAGGAGCATGAGATTATCCCATGAGAAGGGAACACTATTACTAGACATCAATGAAGCTACATTCTAGATCTGACCCTCAAGGAAAATTCAAGAATAAGGGTATGTATAAATAGGCCTTGAATGCCTATGATATGTAGAGAACATACATTTAGTGAATCCCTTGATGGATTTGATTATGCCACATCAAAGATTTGTAGATGAAAAACTCTTCACTAGTCATGCATATGTAATCTATCATTAAGTTGTTTGGTCATATTCTAATATCTCAAAACAAGGGTAGAGGGGTTAACAATATTGTCCTTGAGGGACCATAAATGGGAAAAAGATTAATTCTTTCTCCATCTAACTTTTCCTTATCTTTATGTTTAGGCTAGAGGTTTTCTTAGCCTATTCCTTGAACCCACCAAAAGCCAAAGTTGAGGGTGTGCTTCTAGGTTGTGCCTATTTCTTATTATCACGAGTCCCCCTTTTGATAGTTAATTGTGTCCATAGTTTCTACCTCCACCAACATAGGGAACACTATGTGCCTTCTTAAAGGAGGATTCTAATATAGGGTTTTGGGAGTCCTTAGTGATCAAGGAAAGGAATTCATGTGTTTAAGTCATTTTTACAAATAACAAGGAATTTTCTATTATGAATTATAGTTGGAAACATGAAAATTTTAATAGCAACAAACTTTTATGTGGTAGCTAACTCAAATAAATACTAGAAGGCACAACTTTTGAGAGATAGGTATTCTATATTTTTAGTAGGATCTAGGAACATGTGATTGATAGTTACCAACCTATTTTTGGTAGCTATCAAGTTATATTTGGTAGCTAACAATTTACTAGTGGCACTTTTCACAACTAATGTGATGCCTATTTTGCATTCTGGCTAGCCACATGTAGCTATTGGTAGTAGCAACCAACTTGTAGGCAACTACCAATTGAAATAGATACTAGAAGGAATGGATTTTTGGTGATAGATATTCCCTATAGGGAGAAGGAGAGATATAGGGAGAGAGGCAAAGTGTAATGAACAGGGATCAGGGAATATGGCATGGGAACATACCAGTCATACTGATGGTATATAAGGTGTAAGAGGGTATTTTGAGGCATCACAGAAATTATCAAAAAACTCTCTTTTCACCTTCTCAAGCTCCCATGGCTTCCTCTTCTTCTTCCTCTCTCCCTCTTTCTCTCTCTTCTTCTTGCCTTTCTCTCTCCTCTCCCTCTTCTTCTGCAGTCCTTCTCTCTCTCTTTCCCCTTAGTTAGGACAGTTAGGTCTCCTTCATTACAAGTGGTATCAGAGCTTTGTCCTTGATTCTTCTCTTTCCCCATAGATTTAAGGCTCTCATAGTTTCCCATAGTTAGAAAGCTCCAGTTACATCTCTTTCACAGGTACACAGGAGTACTCAGGTAGGTTGTCAGCCCTCTTGAAGACTGTGGCAGCCTTTCTTGGAGCTTTCCCAAGAACCATGGACAAATTTGGAGGCGGGCAGACAAATTTGATAGGTCGTCACTAATTTTCATGCAAGTTTTTTAGGGTTTTGGGCAAAAAGGAGGGTAGCATAGTTAGAGAAGGCCAAAAACTCAATTACTTTTCAAGAAGACCTTCTCTCTCCTCTTTTCCCCAAGCTGCCATGGAAGCTCCAGCTCAAGAAATTCAGAAATTCTGCTCCCCCTCCTCTTCCTCAGCAAGATTGGCTTGTCCTAAGGTCTCCCCCTCAGTGGGAGGAGCACATTGAGCAGCAGCACCCTTGGTCCTCCCTGCTTGTGGCCCCCCAGGAGCAGCCTGAAATTTGCGGTGCAAAAAACGGGTTGCTTCCTGGCCTGCAAGGCAGCCCTCCCAGCTCTCCCCTCCTTCCTAGTTTCAGCCCTGGCCCTTAGCAACTCTTTTGGGTAGCATCAGGGACATCTTCCTCAGCCATTGGACTCCCCTTTTGCACTCAAGAAATCTTGGTCTAGTGCAGTCCATGGCAGCCATGGAACCTTGGCATCAAGCTCAAAAATCCTAAAGATTTTGGTCTCTCCTTGGTCCCCGGGAGTCCCTCTTCAAGATTGCTCAAGATTTCAGCCATCAAGAAGAACAGGAAGAAGATTACAAGCAAGATTGGAAGGCATGCACTTGTGGGCAGCCATGGCTATGGAGTAGGACCTCATTTTCAGCAAGAACTCTTCACAGGGACGTCCTGAACCATCCTGCCCCAAGATTGATTTCACCCTTTCTTGACAAAACATACCCATTTTGGAGCCATGGAGCATTCGGGATCAAATGGAGCTCTCATGGAGGACTGAGGTGGCATTAGTGGCTGCCTTCTTCTTCAAAAGACTCAAGGTAACTGATTCTTGGCTCTCATTCTCTCCGTTTAAGCCTCTTGTTGAATCCCATCCATTTGTTTGAGAGAATGTATGAGTCCAAGTAGATAATAGGAGACCCAGACCTTGAATGCATGCTGATTAATTGTCCCAGTCATTTCTCTTTGATCTTATAGTGCTGAAATGAATTTTACTCATGCTGAAGCTTCATTGTGATTATATTTTGCTTACCCATAACCCGTTTGGCTTCTTGTGAATTGGCTGAGCCAAGAAGTGATTAAAAAAAAATCCATTGTATAAGGGTGAGTAGGCAGTGAGTCACTGCTGGTAAGCTCCCTATCCCTATTTCCCATTCCAATTCCATGCACTTCATGAAAAGCCCAAAATTTTGATTTCAGAAATGCATCTCATGTTGGTTGTTTAATTAATAAATATCTGCCATGTATATTTCGGGTGAGGAAAAGCCTGATGCCAGGCGAGGTGGCAAGACAAAAGAGGGGTGACCCCCCCTTGCCATCAAAGACCTTGAAGGGGTGCACAACCCAGCCCGGGGGGAACTTTGCCCACCTCCCGGTGATCTGGAGCCCAAAGAATTATTGTAGGTGTAGGTACATTTGATAGAATAGCGTGAACCCTGACCACTTGAGCCTACAAACCCCTACATGCATTGGTAATGTCATGAACCGCTTGGTAATGTATGGTGGATGCAATGCTCAAGATTTCAGCCATCAAGAAGAACGGGAAGAAGATTACAAGCAAGATTGGAAGGCATACACTTGTGGCAACCATGGCTATGGAGTAGGACCTCAGTTTCAGCAAGAACTCTTCATGTGGAGGTCCTGAACCATCCTGCCCCAGGATTGATTTCACCCTTTCTTTACGAAGCATACCCATTTTGGAGCCATGGAGCATTCAGGATCAAATGGAGCTCTCATGGAGGACTGAGGTGGCATTAGTGGCTGCCTTCTTCTCCAAAAGACTCAAGGTAACTGATTCTTGGCTCTCATTCTCTCCATTTAAGCCTCTTGTTGAATCCCATCCATTTTTTTGAGAGAATGTATGAGTCCAAGTAGATAATAGGAGACCCAGACCTTGAATGCATGCTGATTAATTGTCCCAGTCATTTCTCTTTGATCTTATAGTGCTGAAATGAATTTTACTCATGCTGAAGCTTCATTGTGATTATATTTTGCTTACCCATAACCCGTTTGGCTTCTTGTGAATTGGCTGAGCCAAGAAGTGATAAAAAAAAATCCATTGTATAAGGGTGAGTAGGCAGTGAGTCACTGCTGGTAAGCTCCCTATCCCTATTTCCCATTCCAATTCCATGCACTTCATGAAAAGCCCAAAATTTTGATTTCAGAAATGCATCTCATGTTGGTTGTTTAATTAATAAATATATGCCATGTATATTCCGGGTGAGGAAAAGCCCGATGCCAGGCGAGGTGGCAAGACAAAAGAGGGGTGACCCCCCCTTGCCATCAAAGACCCTGAAGGGGTGCACAACCCAGCACGGGGGGAACTTTGCCCACCTCCCGGTGATCTGGAGCCCAAAGAATTATTGTAGGTGTAGGTACATTTGATAGAATAGCGTGAACCCTGACCACTTGAGCCTACAAACCCCTACATGCATTGGTAATGTCATGAACCGCTTGGTAATGTATGGTGGATGCAATGCAAGAAGGGCAGGGTATGCAGTGTGGAACTGGTCTCAGTAATGAGCTATGGATGCAAAGAATGTATGGCTTTATGGGGCATTGAGAGCCACCATTGAGGCCCTAGATTTCTGGGATAAGACCCTAACCATTGGGATAAAGTATGCTCCTTGAGGGAGACTTTACAGGATATTGCAGACAGCTAGTCCTACGCAGTCAGCCCCACAAGAATTGATTACATCAAAGTGTAACTGAGCACAAGATCTATAGCTTGATTCGAAGAGGGCATCTTCTCCTTTGATCTGAGCTAAAAACCTCCCCATTCTGCCCTACGATTTGGGAGATACACTCAGTTTTGTGCTCAGAGGTACTGTGAGACAGGCAGCATTCCTACACAGTCAGCCTGCAAAAACTGATTATAGAAAAGCCTTCTCATGTGATTGAGCATGAGATCTATAGCTTGGTTTGAAAAGGGCATCTTCCCCTTCGATCTGAGCTAAAAATCTCCTCATTCTGCCCTACGGTTTGGGAGATACACTCAGTTTTGTGCCCAAAGGTACTGTGGGATAGGCAGCAGTCCTACACAGTCTGTCCACAAAAAGTGATTATAACAAAGCCCTGATCATATATTGTTGGAGATATTTTTACATAGTCTCGTAGAGGGGATTGAGGGCTTTCATTTGAATAAAAAATTTTGGCAATCGGAGTTCCCTAGCTCAAGTTATCATCATTTCTATAACAAGGGGTCTGGTAGACTGTACTTGGGATGGCAGGCCACAAGGGTAAATCAAAGGCCCAGGAGGAATTTCATCATGAAATAAGGGACTCCCGTGCCTCAATGAATGATCCTAAATCAGCCTAGGAGGATCATGAAGACTTGTTTGAAGAAGGTGGCCCCGAGATAGATCGCTTGTCTCTGCTCGACCAAACCCTATGCCAACATGAGACCCGTCATGTTGAACGACATCGAGAGATGGAGCAACACCACAAGGAGATGGAAATCCGCCAAGATCAACTTCATTCCAAGATGATGACCAAGATGGATTTACTCATAGAGCACATGGGCGCCCTCATTGCCGCCATTGCCCCCCTCGGATCGACCCAAGGAGTATGTCCCTCCCTGTGAGGCTAACCGCCCTTTCCCCTTGGAGACCGGGCGCAGCCCACAAGGTCTTGGTGGTACCCATGGCATCCCCCATAGCACTCATGAGACGGGTGAGCTCTCCACCCGACATGATGAGCCCCTCCTTCCCTCCCCCGTTACGAATCCTTCCAGCCCATCATTGGCACCCCAACTCCCTCGTAACAGAAGCTACTTGCACACTCAAGGGAATGGCTCCAATGCAAACCTTGGGCAGCATGGAATGCACGGAGTGCATGGGCAGCATGCATATGGCAATGGGCAGCATGCACATGGCAATGGGCAGCATGCATATGGCAATGGGCAGCATGCATATGGCAATGGGCAGCATATATATGGCAATGGGCAGCATGCATATGGCAATGGGCAACATATATATGGTAATGGGCAGCATGGACATTTTGGACAGCAAGGTCCTAATGGGCAATTTGGTCCTCATGTAATGCATGGGCAGGATGGCCCCCATGGGAATTTTGGACAGCAAAGCATGTATGGGCAGCATGTAGCACATGGCATTCATGGGCAGCCAGGCCCAAATGAGCTGTGTGACAAGATCGTGTTTACAAAATTCAATGGGCAATCCTCATCCCCAGCTGAACTAGAGGAATGGACCTCTAAATTGGAAGCCTATTTTCTCATCTATCCCCGTACCAATGAAGCAAATATCATTTTTGCCGCCCTTCACTTAGAAGGTTTTGCCCACACATGGTGGAGATTTGTTCAACAAGAAAACCAGCTGTTTTGTGATTGGGAAGAGTTCAAGATGCACATGATCCAAGTTTTTGTCTCTCCCCGGTGGAAAATGAACTCTTGGCTAGGCAATGGTATCAGTTTGATTAGTGAAATCTCACCGTGAGGGAGTACACCAACCAGTTTATGAACCTATCCATGTATGTTGAGGCAGTTAGTGATGAGGCCAAATTGCATAAATACATTTATGGGTTGGATGCGCATCTCTCAGCTGATGTAATGACTCAAAAGCCAGCCACCCTATTTGCAGCCATAAAATTGGCCGAACGCTATGGTCGAAAGTACCGCCACAATGAGAGCACGCAGCCCATTGCCGGACAGCAAAGATACCCTATTAGGCAACCCCCATATACTAATAATTATCACAGTAATAATGCAGGGAATGGCAGCCCCAAAATTCCTACTTACCTCACTTTTAATGCTGAAAGGAAATATGGCAGTTTTGGGACAGCACGCCAGGAATGGCTTCGGTCCCAACGGTCAGAAATTCATTCCTCCTGAACTTGTCAAGGATAGAAAAGCCAAAGGCTTGTGTTTTAAATGCGGGGATAAGTACACGACTAATCATGCATCCAAATGCCCCTTTAAGAACGCCACTATCAAGTTTAATAGCATGTATGTGCTGGAAGATAGTGACAAGCTGGAAGAGGACATGTATGATAGCTCTCAAATAATGACACTCGCTGAAAATGCTGAATATGAGGAGGATATTGATCCCGATCAGTTTTATGACTCACCGACGGTTCCCTTTTGACCTCGGTGGCTGCCCCGTTGATGACATGCTTGGGAATGACCCTTGGCACCCCTCATTCACCACACTTGAAAATGTTACCATGCTTGGGAATGTATACGCGTCCCCACACTTGAAACCTTAACAGACATATTAAAATGCATCAAGATAACTTAAGACTCATCAAACTGACTGGACTCTAACATCCCCACACTTAAAACATTACATACTCTTGCAGTCAAGTTGGCTCGTTTTGTCAAGCATTGCAATTGATGGTGGATGTCACGTCCTGTGTCGGAGTTGGCTCTACATGAGGTACCAAGGTTTCTTCACAGCATACATCCAATGCAGTAGGCACACGCAATAGCACCCATGGAGGTAATTGATTGATAAAACCCGTCTAGTAGGTGTCGTGGATGAAGGATAGTCTCTCAACTCACAGCACTCTGATGGGAATGAACGAACAGTCACTCGCCCCATTACTGACATCACTCGAGATAGTATTGATGGTAACCCAGATCTCATACCCGATTTAGAAATCGACAAGGGAAATGGTGTAGAGAGAGTATGCCAGGGTGCACAGTTGATGGTGCATTAGTGTGTCCAACCCTGTCTGGCATAGGTGCAAGCAGGAAGGCTAGGGAGCCTTGTAGTGCAGTGTACAGAATAGGGTGACATGTCCTGTGATGGCGACAGAGACCCATCTTGTTGTTGAGATATCGAGATTCACTCGTGATATGCCAGGGTGACCGTTGTGCATTTATGTCACCGACTTGTCAGTTGCAGATGCGGTTGGTACACCGCCCATGAACAATAGCTAGATGACAGCTATCCTTATCTACTCTAGTTCGTAGCTCAGTTAGTATGCCACCTTAGTTAGTTGAGTTTGGTTTGAGACCCATATATAGGGTTCTTCTATTTCTTTGTATGAGACTTCTTTTTGGCTTACACAACTAAGAAGAGGAAAACTGTTTTCAGCCTCCACCTTTGTGTGTATTCCCCCATTGTGCAAGCAAGAAAGCTACAAGTGAGACTCCTTCCTTCTCTCCCACAATCTTGACATAGTATCAGAGCCTTGTTCGTGGTAAGGAGCTCAAGAAAGTAAGCCAAGCTCGCGGTGTTCTGGTAAGAGGAGCAGTGTTGCTTTCATTTTCTGTTTTGGGAGCAGATCTCTGCAGGTAGCACAGCCGAAAATTGCAAGAGTGCATTGTCTCAGGTTGAGACGCCCTTCGCGGTGAAGCAAGAGGGCAGTATATGCTGCAGGTAAGGGCTTTAGCCATTGACGACCCTGTTTTTTTTATTTGAGGCCATTTCGGGGCCTATTTTGGAGGTGGAAGTTTTCTGCACACACTCAGGAAAAGGCCCAATTTTATGCTGTGCGACCACTATTCTACAGGTCGGTGAAAAGTTACTGTAGAAATTGCATTGTATGCCTGTGCGCAGAGACATTGGGAGTTACAGAATCATCCCTGTTGCCTGTTGATGCAAAATCGTCACTAGGAAGTGACTGTGTGGTCAAATACCACTTTTGTCAGTTTTGCAGATTTGCCCTTGTGAGGCTGAAGCAGTGTTTTTTGCAGTGACAGAATTTTTTGCAGTAATCTGTAATGGCGTATGATTCTCTTTCACAGATTGTAACTGAAAAGCTTGACAAGAACAACTTCCAAGCATGGAAGTTTAAAATGACGAATTTCCTTATGGGAAAAGGATATTGGAAATTTGTTGCAGGAAATGAAGAAGAACCAGTTCTTCTTGATATTCCCAATCAACAGCAAATGCAGGCATTCAAAGCATGGCATGAGAGAGCCAGGAAAGTTATGTACTAGCTGTCTATCAGTATTTCAGACTCTATGATTGTGCATATTCAGGATGCAAGTACGCCAAAGGAGGCATGGGATACTTTGTCAAAAATGTATAGCACAAATACGCAAGCTAGAAAAATGCAGCTCAAGCAAGAGTTGCATAATGTGCAAAGAGAAAGTATGAGCATCAATGACTACCACATGAAGGTGAAGAAGATTGCAGATGCACTTGCTTCCATTGGGTCACCAGTGGAAGATGATGATTTAGTTTCTGTGACCTTGAATGGTCTAGGAAAGGATTATGCACAGTTTCAGACATCCATTTCAGTTCGTGAAAGATTTCCTGATTTTGAGGAGTTGATTGCTCTTCTAATTTCTGAGGAGCAAAGAAATGGTAGTGCATCTTCTTCATGAGGAACTTCAAAAGAAACTGTCTTCTACTCAAATGCTGGAAGAGGTAGAGGCAGAGGTAGAGGAGGCCGATTTGGAGGCCGTGGTAGAAATCAGAATATGTAGCAAACTCAAGAAAACCACTCCTATGGAGGAGGACATGGTAACTCTAGAGGCAGGGGGAGCCAAAGAGGTTGTGGTGGATGGCAAAGAGGCCAAAATGCAAACAGTAATGTTGAATGCTACTACTGTGGTAAAATGGGTCATATAGCTAAAGACTGCTATAAAAAGCAGAATGACATCATGAATGGAAAACTACAACAAGGAAATTATGCATCTTCTAGTAGACAGGGTGATGACAGAAATGAGCATTTGTTTATGGTGCAGCACATGAATAATTCTGTGACAAGTGCAGAAGAAAGCAACGATGTATGGTATGTTGACTCAGGTGCATCAAACCACATGACAGGTCATGCAGAATGGATGGAGGATGCAAGGAAAATGGAAAAACCAGGATTTGTGGAGACTGGTGATGATACTGCACATCCTATTGTGCAGATTGGAAAAATTCCTTTGTTTATGTAGGATGGGAAAAAGAAATACCTGTCCAATGTATTTCATGTCCCAAATATCACCAAGAATCTGGTTTCTGTTGGTCAAATGGTTGAGCAGGGCTTGCAGGTCAGATTTAATCCTCATGGATGCTTTGTTGAGGATATGAAAAATAAAGGTCGCTTGATAGCAAAAGGAAATAAGAAGGGCAGAATGTTTACGTTGGATGTAGACATGTTTGAATTGAGTGCAGCAATGTTTGCACATGGGACCGATGTAGTTGCAGATATTGATATCTGGCATAAACGCATTGGTCATGTTAATGTACAGCAACTTAAATCAATGCAGGCCCAAAATATTGTTGCAAGTTTGCCTAAATTCAAGGTTGCAGAAATGCATAAGGTATGTGAAGCCTGCCAATTTGGAAAATAGGCAAGGAAACCATTTCCTAGACATGTTCAAGAGAGTGAGAAGCCATTAAAATTAATCCACTCTGATGTGTGGACTACTAAAGCTGCATCTCTTGGAGGCTATCATTATTTTGTCACTTTTATTGATGACTATAGCAAAAACGTTTGGGTGTATTTTATGAAAAACATAAGTGAAGTTTTTGGGCATTTGAAAACTCTTAAAGCTATGGTTGAAAAAGAAACAGGCCTACAAATAAAATGCCTAAGGTCAGATGGAGGAGGAGAGTACCTCTCAAATGAGTTTGCAAGGTTCTTGCAGGAGCATGGCATAAAGCAGCAATATTTATGTAGTCATACCCCACAACAAAATGGAATTGCAGAAAGGAAAAACAGGCATATTGGAGAGGTATCTCGTGCCATGCTCAATGAAAAAGACCTGCCAGATTTTTATTGGGCTCAGGCAGTTGCTACAGTAGTCTACATAATGAACAGGACTCCCACTGTAGCAATACATGGGGTGACTCCAGAGGAGAGGTATACTGGTAGGAAACCAGATATTTCTCATTTGAAAATTTTTAGTTGCATTGCCTATGTTCATGTGCCATATGAGTTGAGATCCAAGTTGGATCCAAAGCTGAGAAGTGCATCTTTATTGGTTACTCTTTGCAGCAGAAAGGGTATAGATGCTATAACCCTTCTACTCGTAAGTTTACAGTGAGCAGAGATGTTATTTTTTATGAGATGAGTAGCTGGTATAAACCAGTAAATGTGATTGATAATGTAGATGTACAAAATGGTAATGTTGCACAAAATGGTATAAACCAGTAAATGTGATTGATAATATAGATTCACAGCAGCAGTCACAAGATATCAGTGGTCCTGGAGCGTCCTCTAGCAGTGGTTCATATTCTTTGCCATGGACAGGCAGATTGAGATCAAGAGAATCTTCTCAAAGCAATGCAGATAGTGGTATGCAGGTATCACGAAAAGGAAAAGAGAAGGTAGATCAGCCCATGTTTGATGTGAATGCAGGTCACTCGTATGTGGATGGTGAATCCAGTGGCTCAGAACAGAGCATTGATGATGAGTTGGGTATTCCTTCTATTGTTACACCTGGAGTAAGGAAGACCAGGGATGTTTTGAGAGCACCTGGGAGTGAACCTACTTTGCGCAGGTCTACTAGAGCTAGGTATCCTGTGGATAGGTTGAAATACGATGGATTTACAGCCATTCACTATGCATATATGGTCAAAGTGATACAGGAACCAGAACCCACTTCTTTTGAGTAAGCCATGGGAAAAGAAAAATGGGAGAAAGTCATGGATGAAGAAATGGATGCCTTGGAAGCAAATGCTACATGGGAGTTGGTATCTTTGCCTAAAGGTAAAAATGCAATTGGCTGTAAGTGGGTTTATAAGGTGAAGCACAATGCAGATGGTTCTGTGAACAGATACAAGGCAAGATTAGTAGTCAAGAAGGCAAGATTAGTAGTCAAGAAGGCAAGATTAGTAGTCAAGGGATATGCACAAACATATGGCATTGACTATGAAGAAACATTCAATCCGGTTGCAAGGATGGCAACCGTAAGAGCAGTCATTGCTATGGCTACATCAAAGGAATGGTCTTTACATCAGATGGATGTAAAGAATGCCTTCTTGCATGGTGATTTGCAAGAAGAGGTCTATATGGAGCAGCCACCAGGTTATGTGCATGCTGTTCATCCTGAGTTTATTTGGAAGTTGAAGAAAGCCTTGTATGGCTTGAAGCAAGCACCTAGAGCATGGTCTGACAAGATAGGACAGTATCTTGTCACTATTGGCTTTCAGATTTCCAAGGCAAATTTCTCACTTTATGTGAGAAAAACAGAGAAAGGTATTATGCTACTTGTCATTTATTTTGATGATTTGATTATGACAGGTGACAGTGATGAAGATATCCTTCATGTGAAAATGCGATTGAAGCAGAAGTTTGAGATGAAGGATTTGGGAGAGCTGCATTATTTCTTGGGCATTGAGGTGATTAGATCACCAAGTGGGATATGGCTCTTTCAAAGGTAGTATGGATTGGACATGCTGTCCAAATATGGGATGACAGGCTGTAAGCCTATTTCAGTTCCTTTGGAGCAGAATGTGAAGCTGAGCGCAGATGCAGGTGAGCTTCTGGAAGACCCTACTATGTACAGACGCATAGTAGGAAGTTTGATTTATATGACTATTACCATGCCAGATTTGAGCTATGCTATTGGATTGGTAAGTCAGTTTATGCAGGCTCCAAGGAAATCGCATTTGGATGCGGCTAGACGCATACTCAGATATGTGAAGTCCACATTGTAGTATGGACTATTTTATGAGACTCGGGTTCAGATACAGTTGCATGGATACATTGATGCTGATTGGGCTGGTAGTATTTCTGATAGACGATCTACCAGTGGGTATGTGTTCTCTTTTGGGAGTGTTGCAGTCACTTGGAGCAGCAAGAAATAGCCTACAGTTTCCTTGTCGAGCACAGAGGCTGAGTACAGGGGTGCAGCAATGGCTGCATGTGAGGTAGCTTGGTTGCATAAGCTACTTTATGATATGCATCAGCCTACAGATGGGCTAGTTGTCATTTATTGTGACAACATGAATAGTATACACTTGGCAAATAACCCAGTCTACCATGCTAGAACAAAGCACATTGAGGTGCATTATCACTATGTACGGGAGAGGGTTTTACTAGGTCTTACTGATCTAGTTTATGTCAGCACAGAGGATCAGGTAGCTGACATATTCACGAAGGCATTGGGCGCAGAGAAGCTGCGCAAGTTCAAAGACCTGCTTGGTGTGCAGGAATTGGGATTGAGCTTGAGGGGGAGTGTTGAGATATCGAGCTCCACTCGTGATATGCCAGGGTGATCGTTGTGCATTTATGTCACCAACTTGTCAGTTTGCAGATGCGGTTGGTACACTGCCCATGAACAATAGCTAGATGACAGCTATCCTTATCTACTGTAGTTTGTGGCTCAGTTAGTATGCCACCTTAGTTAGTTGTCTTTGGTGTGAGACCCATATATAGGGTTCTTCTATTTCTTTGTATGAGACTTCTTTTTGGCTTGCACAACTAAGAAGAGGAAAACTGTTTTCAGCCTCCACCTTTGTGTGTATTCCCCCATTGTGCAAGCAAGAAAGCTACAAGTGAGACTCCTTCCTTCTCTCCCACAATCTTGACACTTGTATGTGCGTAGGGAAACAGGAACGTACCTGAATCTAGGTGTCATAATGTCCATCAATCTCATCTCTTGAAATTGATTGAGGAGAAACACCAGTCACACTCAGCCCACCCTCTTTCTCACACTCTATTGAAAGATATAGAGGGCAGCCCACTCCTGAAACCCATTGATGTAATCCTCACATTCGCTTGTGCAGAGATTGTATGCCTTGTGTGCATTTGATGGTGTAACAGTGCATCCCACCTTGTGCCGGCATATAGTGTAAGAAGGAAGGCCAGGGAGCCTTACGGTGCAGTGCATAGGAACAGATTGTGCATTGTGCATTGAGAAGCCCAACCCGTGCGTACAACATTCCATTCACACATCTCACCTCTCATTTGATTTGAAAGGAAAGACTGGTCACTCACCCCACCCTCTATCTCACACTCTTTTGATAGATACAGAGGGCAGCCCATACCCACGTCCCCATCCTGTTATACCCAGGGAGGTAGTCAACAAATCGAAAATGTGTATTGGATATAAAATAGGTCATCTGCTAGAAGACCAACAAACGCTCTGTAGAGAGGCACAGGACACAGCGTACCAAGGGAGACGGCTTCCGAACTGGGTCTTGGAGATGTCAACTAATGGATCAACTTTCAGGACTGCTAGGTGTTACCACCTTTTCCACAGTCAGTTTCCCACCCAGTGGTATTTGCCACCTTTGCTTGGAACAAGACCTGCTATGACAGGGAATCACTTCCTTTTCTCCCATAACAATTTTTTTTTCTTTCTTTCTTTTTTTCTTTCTTTTTTTCAAATAAAGAGTATGGTAGAAATACCATGTGGCAGGACCATCCATATTACCACTGCTGGATTTCTGACAAGAGGAGAACATAGAAAGGATGGGAGGTGTCTGGGAGGGGCTAGTAGAATGAGACTGCCTCATGAGGAAGATCATAAGGGCTATCAAAAGCACAAGGAGAAGGACAGTGCGACTCCCACAAGGGAAAGGGTGCATCGACTGTGATTATTAAGATCCCCAGGGAGGGAAGTACTTCTTTAGGCAATAGCCATTGATCAGAAAGGGATCATTAGAGTCACGATGGCCTGCACTTGGACAGAGCCATTAGGATTGACAGCAAGTACCTTATAAGGACCCATCCAACGTTGTTGAAGCTTGCCAAGAAACTTTCCAAATCATGGATCATAGGCCAGAAACAGATCACCTTCGTTGAACTCCTTGTATTTGATGAAGTTGTCATGGTAAGCCTTACATCGGGCTTGTGTGGCTTCCATGCACTGTAGAGCCATCCTACGAGTCTTGTCTAAACATTCCAAGTGCAGGAGGCGGTGTTTTAGTGATTCATCATCTCCCAAGCATTCTTTGATAGCCACTCGAAAAGAGGAAAATTCCAATTCAACCGGCAAAAACAGCTTCTGTACCATACACCAACTGGAAAGGGGTCTATCCTGTAGCAGCCTTATGGGAAGTTCTGTATGCCCAGAGGGCCTCTACAAGTCGATCGTCCCAATCACGAAGATGTACAGCAATCGTTCTTGTCAAGATCGAGCAGAGGATGCGGTTGGTGACTTCAACTTGGCCGTTGGCTCTAGGGTAGTAAGGAGTGGACTTGCGATGGCCGATCTTATACAGCTTTGTCAACTCTTCCATGATTTTGTTAAGGAAATGAGTACCTCTGTCACTTACCAGCTCGAGGGAACTACCAAAATAGGTGATAATATTCTCGTACATGAACAAGGCTACGTTGTTACCATCGTCACTCTTCAAAGCTTTAGCTTCACACCACTTTGTGACATAATCCATACATACCAAGATGTATATGTTCTGCTTCCCTCTGGTGGGTGGATCAATGGGACCCACGAAATCAATCCCCCACTTCTCGAATGGCTTTAGGGGAATAATAGGTTGCAATGGTATAGCACTTGTTTTTGTGGGTTTTCCCATTTGCTGACAAGCGTCGCATCTCTTGCAGTAGTCATAGGCATCCTTGGAGGGTCAATCACCAGTATCCCGCTAATAGAGCCTTCCTGGCTATTGCTTCTCCTGCAAAGTGTCCATCACATGGTTCGTCATAGCATGCTTTCCCGATTTCGTCTCCTGCAACACTTCATCTTTGCCTCTTTTGTACCGTGCACCACCTAGCAAGGTATAGGGGGTTGATTCTAACAAAAGCTTCTTCTTCTCACGGCTTGAGATGCCAAGAGGATATTGTTGAGTTGCTAGGAGGTTGGCTATGTCTGCATACCATGGAGTAACTAGAAACAAGGAAGCATCATGAAGGTCTGGATCATCCTCTCCTCTTCTGCAGTGTGAGGGATCCGTGAGAGATGATCGGCTAGGACATGGGAACGGCCAGGCTTAGTGACCACTTCAAAATCGAACTCCTGGAACATGAACAACCATCTCATCAGTCATCCTTTGACATCTGTTTTGTTCATCACGAAGGACAGGGCTTCATGATCCACGTAGAACTTGAAATGCGTTGGCAATAGATAGTGTTGAAACTTCTCCAATGCAAATACCATTGCTAAGTACTCAAGCTCTGTCACTATGTAGTTCTGCTCTCAATCACTTACTTTTCGACTTGCATAATAGATTGGTTTAGCTAATTTAGAGGGGCCCTTTTGATATAGGACAGCACCTAGCCCTTCAATTGATGCATCTGTATGCACATGGAACTCCTTCGTCCAGTCAAGAGGCTACAAGATAGGTACTTGGATGAGGCACTGTTTTAGGGTATTAAAGGCTTCTTCGCAATCATCAGTCCAAAGGAAATCTACATCTTTCCTTAGGAGCTTGTGCAGAGGGGCTGCCTTGGTTGCAAAATGTGCAATAAATCTTCTGTAATAGCCCAAATGGCCAAGAAACCCTCTCAATTTCTTGAGGTTTTTGGTGCTGTCAAGACGCAATCTTCACCGGGTGTATAGCAACCCTTGTGCAGAGACAATATGGCTCAAAAGGACTCTTGATGAGACGCCAAAGACACATTTGTTAGGTTGAGAGAGATCCCATACTCTCTGCATCTGTAAAAGCATTACTCTAGGTGTCCCCCATGCTCACAGATGAAGCTATAGACACAGAAGTCATTGAGATACACCTCAATGAAATCATGCAGATGATTCTAGAAGGCAGCCATCATTACTCATTGGAAGGTGGCGGGAGCATTACAGAGCCCAAACAGCATCACTCTGTAGGCATAGGTTCCCCATTCTGTTGTGAAGGTTGTTTTGGATTGGTCCTCTTCTGCGATTTGGACTCGGTTATATCTACTGAATCCATCCAAGAGGGAATAGAGCTCATGGCCTGCCACTATGTCCAACAGTTGGTCTATGAAAGGGATAGGGAAATGATCATTCTTCCTCTTCGAGTTAAGCTTTCGAAAGTCCACACATATTTGAAGTTTCCCGTTCTTCTTGGATATAACTACAATGGGCAAAATCCATTGACTGTTAGCCACTGTCTGCTTCAAGGAGCTTCAATAATTCAGCCTTCACCAGTGCAGAATAATTAGGATTCATATGTCGTTGTCTTTGCCTTACAGGTTTGGCATCAGGCTCTAGGTCAATGTGATGTTGGCATACTGTGGGATCAATCCCCTTTAAATCTTTATATGACCAAGCAAACATGTCTAAGTTCTCCTTTAGTAAGTGTCGTAGGACTACGAGTTCTTCTTTTGGAAGATTGAGACCCACTTTCATGTGACGTTTAGTGCTGTCAGTATCCAGGAACGTCACTTGCCTTTCAATTTCCACTTCGTGGATAAACGTCCCACGGATTGCTTCTGGATAGAGGTCTTACTCCTTCAAGTGAGTAGTGCCATCATCTGATGTTCCACTAGAACCAATGTCCTGCTTTTGAACGATTGACTCATTTTTATGGTGAGATTGTTGGAAGGGTATCAGAGCTTTGTTTGTTTCTGTGTGAGCGGTGATTTCTTCTAGACTTAGGGATTCATCTTCAAAGGATGCGTCTAGGAATGTCACATAGCATGGACCTTCTATAAGCCGTGGCTCTAATGGCTTTGGCTTCTATTGACAAGGGGCATCATCATCATCTTTTCTTTAGAATAAATGGTCAAGGTGATAGGAGCCATTGGTAAACTTAATTTTTATACCTTTAATCCATTGCTTATGCAGATTCTGCATACTTTGTGGTCCATTGGTAACCCAAATGGAACATTCCATCCAACACCTCGAGATCTTTGGTCTCCAAGGTCTCTGTAGGGACATCAACAAGATCGTCCGCTACCAAAGGAACTTCTTCATCTACGCTTCCATAACCTGCTTCTTTTTCTTCCTCATCATTTTTATCCTCTTCCTTTGAAGGCTCTGTCTCTGCTTCTATAGAGGTTCTGTAGGAGAAGAACATGTCCTCCATCTCTATGTTTGCTTCTGCTTCTACTTCTAACTCTGCCTTTGTCCCTATCTCTTACTCTACTTCTATCTCTGTGACTACCATGTAATAGGGAGAATAGTACATCCATGCTTCTATTTTAGTGTCAGAGGTGATTTCAAAAGTCAATTCGAGTTGAGGTAGGTGGTATTCTCCCATGGACAAAGACTTTGCTTCTCTCGGTAGTTGGCTTACAGTGCCCTGTTAGGGATTGTGCCTTTGTTTCCTTGGGAGAGATCTGTTTAACAACCTCTTTGTCTCCTGATGTACCATATGTTACTTCATTGGAGGAGTTTATTATGACTTCGATGGATGTGGATCCATTGCCTTTTTGCGATCCATACAATTTCAACACCACTTTATTGGGTCATTTGCCTAGGGTTAGGGTGCCTTTGAACCAATCCATCCTAGCTCTTGCTTCAAAAAGCCAAGGCTTTCTCAACAGCAAAGGGTATGAGGTCCCATAGGAATTTGGTTTGACCACCAAATATGTTAGCCAATAGTCTCTTCCTACAAGGGTTGTTTTTACATATGGGAGGATGCCCAACAGTTTAATTATGCTTTGGTTTGCCAATCTAATAAGCCACTGCTAGGTTGCATTCCTTGCAAACCTAGATCCTTCATTGTCTCATCTGTCATTATGTTTATTGATAAGCTTCCATCAATCAATGCATCTGAAATTAAGCATCCTTCTATCCATACACTAGTCTCTGGGGTTCCAGGATCTAGGAAGGCGTTAGCTACCTCCACTTCCTTCGCAGGTCCTGAGGCTCTGTTGGACTTTGTTGTTGTTGGGGGAGCAATCCTTAGTCTGCATTTTCTTGTCAATATGCTTTTGAATCTTTTTCAACCAACTGGGAGATAGCATCAACAACTGTCGTAAGGTTAGGTTTGGTTTAAAGGTGTCTAGGTCTTTGACCAAATCATACCCTTTGATAGGATCCACGGGCTTTTCCAATCGACTGGGAAATGGGGCCTTGCCCACTTTTATCTTCCCTTTTTCTTCCAAGAGCGGCAACATATGCACTTCGTCTTCATGAGGAGGGACTTCTGCATCCTCTATTTCATGGACCTCTGGTCCTGCTTTTGCAACTATTTATGTAGCTCTCTGTGGCTCCGTGGTGCTCTATACCTCCTTATTTTGGATTGCATTGTTTTGTTTTTCTCGAGGGAGGTTGAACTTCATAGTCTTGGCAGAAGAAATGTTCTCTTTTGGAACTACGGGTTCTCCATCCTTTGCTTGCATTATTACGGCCACTTCCAATTCCACCAAATTGGAATCAGGTTCTTGGGTCTTCAGTTGGGTATCAGAAGTAGATTTGACAGGGATTGGACTTGGACAATCTTTTGTAGTATGGCCTTCTCCTTTGCATCGGTTGCAAAAGGGTTTATAATCCACAGATCTTCTAGGGTTTTGACAATTCGGGGAGATATGACCCTTTTCTCCACATCTATAACATTCCACCTCATATCTTTGACCACCGCCAGACTGTCGTCCTCTATAACTTTGAGAGGGAAACCTCATTGGACCAAAATTAGGACCAAAATCCCTAGGCAAAGTCCAATGTCCTATGTTGTCCTTTTGGATTCTAGCAAGTTGAATCTTGTGTTTTCATCTTTTTGTCTTCGTTCATGCATCTCTTTCAAAGAGCAGATATCCTATGTATGGTTTTTTCGCAAACAATAGGAACATAAGGCTCTAGGAATGGTTGGTTTTCGGGTACATTCAGTGGCTAAATGTCCCGCTTGATGGCACTTTCCGCATCATGTATTAGAACACATCACATCTCTCCCACCTCCCATAAGAGTGGATATATTGGCGGTATTCACCTTCAATGTCTGTAGCTGCTCTATAATCACATCCATAAGCTCTTTCTAGATACTTGCGACATTGCATATACAAGTTGGGTTGATCCAGAGGGTCCTCTGTTCTGGTTCTGATTCAGAGCTCATATTGAGACTTGGGGTTGTTGATTCCAGTTGCTAGGGTTCCATTGTTGTTGATCACCATTGGAGGAACTGTTTGAGACCACTAATGTTGTGGTTGAACCATTATTTGAGGTATTGTTGTTTAAGGCCACTATGGATTAGGTGCATTGTACTGTGGCACTGTTTGCATCTGGGAATAGGGGTAGGGAACTTTCCTTGGGACTGCATTTGATGGATATACCAATCTTGGCATGGGAGGAGGTAAAACTCCTCTTCCTGGAGTCATTGACAACCTTGCTTCAACTTCGTCATACAATCTTGCACCTTCCACTACTATAGCTTATAGATTGACTGGTCTTCTCAATTCCACAAACTTGCGAACTTCTGGTTGTAGGCCTCTGAGGAGTACTTCTTTTTTGATACCTTCATCCAAAGGATGGTTAGTCTATCTCTTCAGGATGGATTCCATTCACGAGACATAAGCTTCTACTCTTTCTCCAGAGGATTGACTTAGGTTCATGAACTCCTCTCACATCTGCTCTTCAAAACCTTCATGCCTGAATTTAGTGAGGAAGGCCAACTTAAGGTCATCCCATGTGCCAAAAGTTCCTACTACTTGTCTCTCATACCATTGAAACGCCACACCTTTGAAAGTGGTGGGGAATATCGCTAACCAATGCTCAGGGGTTCTGGCATTGTTAGCCACACATGCTACCATAAATTCTTCTACATGAAGATCGGGGTCTTCATTGTACTCTCCCTTAAAAATTGGCAATGGGACTACATTTGATGGCCTGTTATCAATATTTCCAGGACGAATCTGACTAGGAAGGGGACCTTGAGTCGCCATGGGGACTTCTGTAAAGAGTGCTTTTAGGGGGTCAAAGGAGGCTTCTGTTGCAAGCTTGTTCTCAGCCTTGATTCTTGCCTTCTCTCTTCTCATATACCTCTGGACTCATTCTAACACTTGCCTCTT
Source organism: Lygodium microphyllum (assembly GCF_053477565.2). Classification (NCBI taxonomy): domain Eukaryota; kingdom Viridiplantae; phylum Streptophyta; class Polypodiopsida; order Schizaeales; family Lygodiaceae; genus Lygodium; species Lygodium microphyllum. The sequence goes on along the minus strand of NC_141142.1, from coordinate 7,086,579 downwards.
GATTGCATCATTCATCAGGGGGTTGGCTCCAACCAATTGGTCTGTACTCAACAGAATAGAATCAGAGAGGGGGTTCAATCTCTGGAGGATTCTCTAGCCAACACCTCTTCTACTTCCTTCTTTTCAACATCTCTAGATTTAGCTTTCAAACCACTATAAAGGGGGAGATATTCTGCTTTGAAAGTATCAAAGCTCATTCTTCTTAGTATCATTGTTGTGCCATCATTATAATAATGCCAGCTTCTAAGGGTTTCAACAATGTATGTTGTGAAAAACACTCTGTCTACCAACTTCCTATGGGTTGTTAATTGAACAAGCAGGAGGTTGTCGATGCACCAAGCATCCCACGTATCTTGCTGTCGAGCATCCATAAACAAATTTCAACTCTTTTCTTTCTTGTTTTCGTCAACATCCACTGACCACGACTCTTGAAGCTTCTTCACGATCTCCCACTTAATGATGTTTGGAAACTTCTCAATGAATGCCAAATCTTCCATGGATGGTCATTCTCTCTGTTTCTACCCTTCAGTTTGTTCTCAAACAATTTTCCACCAAGATGCAAGTTTCTGTTGTTTCAACAGGAAGAGGAAATAGTCCAACACATAGAGCGTGCATCATGATGGTAATATGTTTCCGCCATTGTGGAATGAACTTCTTGTAGAAAGTGGCTTTGGCAATAAGAATCTTCAACTCTTCAGTAGAAGAATGAACTTTGCAAACATCCATTGAATTCTTCTCTTCTTGGCAATGCCATTTCCTTCATTTTCAGCCTCTTTTGATGCTTGTTAATGGCAAGTTTCCCCGAACTGTGCACCAAAAACATGGAGCCCCAAGAGAAACACCAAGGAAAAGGGGTTTCTTCTACAAGAAAATCTATCTTGTAACATCAACAAGCTTTTGTTTCATTCTTTAGAGAACCACAACAAGGAAAAGAACAAATCTTCACGCAGCATCATAGTAGATATCTCCCACGGATTTAATAGAATCAACCATAATCTTCAACATCTTCAAAAAATCCATCAATAGAACAAGGAACAAAAAATAATATACCATTTTTAAATGAAAATAATCACATAGTATTTATTTTCATCGTCTTCATAGTTCTCTCTCTATCTCTCATAGTAGATACATTGTTTTTAGGCATAGAACTGAGTTTCTCTTACTTCTCTCTCTCACATACTCTTGCTCTCTCAATAATACATCATAGCTTCACTACAATACTCAAGAATGGCACTCAATTATCCTCTCTTGTTCATGGATACACCTCCCAAAAGGTATGTCTAATGTGAAGAGGCACCAGAGACATCATAGTGTCCTGTGAGATCTGGCTTTTGTCACTGTTCTTCTATAACCTTCTGTGAATCTTCAACAGCTACTTCTTCACTTCAATTAGCTTAAGTAGAGCTTCCATTCATCCTTTTCTAAAACAAAAACACTTCCCAAAACATCCATACATCCAACATAACACTCAACAGAAACGAACAGAACATACCACAGAGCAACAGGAATACAAAACAACATAACCACAGAACCTTATTGAAGATCAATAGAGACCATAAAAACCATAAAAACCAAACCAAAACCAATCCAATCTTTCATAAACATTTTAACACAACCTCAAACATCTCTCAAAACATTCCTTCAATCATCTCAACTACCAAAACAAAAACAAAACAGAAGAAAATAGAAGAAAACCAGACCTTACAGAACCAAACAGAAAAAATTACAAAACCCTACAGAACAACATATCCTCATCAAAAACCATCGTAAACACTTCAAACATACTCAAACCATTCCAAACACTTCAAAACATCTTCAAATTCAAGCAATCCATCACCAAAAACAACCATTCAGCAACAAAAACAACAAAAAATCTGTCCAAAAAACATATCATTTCAACACTCAACACTCGGATTCCTATAACCTCTCCATCATCTACCTCTAGTTGACAAAAAAAAAACAAATTTCAAGGCAAGGCGTAGGGAACTACAACACAAAGAAGTGCTCCGAGGGGAGTGGAGGCCGTATTCCAAGCTCCGTAATGGCCCTAAAGCGCAAACTCTCACAAGTAACCAGAAAGACCGTGACTACGAGAGGAGGATCAAGCAAAGATGCCACCACCAACACGAATAGGTTATCGGGCATAAATGCTAATTTGACACTCCAAAACTAGGTACCACTACTGTGTCTAATACTTTGAACCGAACATTTAAGCATGGACATCACTAGGAAGAAGTCATACTTTGCATCGCATAATTTGCATAACTCGAAAGGTAGTTGTGAAGGCTTTGCCATGAATAGGTTAAGCATCTATGGGTTGGTGCAGTATTAAGCCAAATATTGGGTTCGAATTTTTGCAAATACATCATAGATTGCCAATGTACATAAATATTCAGTGTAGGTAAATTACATCCTATAGAACATTAGAGTGAATAAACTCACATTTACAATGAACTCATGTACACTCACACTTCAATACTTAGGTCACGCTTTATGATTTGCATAAATGCACTAGAATGAATTTTCATGAATGGGAATCATGCATCGTATCATCAACTCAAGAAAGACTTGCATCTAGATTTGTGTGGCATCATGGATAGTTTCGGTTGTACAACACAATAGGGATTCATCTTAAAAGATTGATTTAAGACACGCATGTGAATTGCTAAACTTAATTGCAAGAGACAGTTCGGTAAATGAAATCCTCTATGATAAATAAGGCTAGGATTCAATTCAACTCAGTTAGGATTTAATCGTAAATAGTTCAAATTGTTATTACGATCATATTTTGACTTAGAGTCAAGTAAACATGCTCTTTGGTCTTTATCCCAATAACCAACCACGATTAGTCCAAAAAACTCTTGGAGATATCATTTTCAAAATATGATACATCTCGAAGCTAACACAAGAAAACTTGAATGACGTATCCACAAGAAGAACGACCATTCGCCACGTTACATTTGATGCTCGCAACTCTTTAAGGATTGTAAATGGGCTTAGTTCACTCTTAACTTGCAATGGGAATGAACAAAAGTTCCTGCTATCTTGAGGGAAAGAAACCCTAGGGTAAACTTAGAACCCCGATAAAATTCTAATGTGGGAAAATGGTTACCAACTGACCAATTGAAATCCTAGTTTGAATCATCTAAGACCTGGACCTTAGGATAAGAACCAAAGGTTAGTAACTTAGGGAAGCTACCATCTGAAAACTATCAGATATAAATCCAATAGTGTAATTGCTCGCTCCTATTACATAGGAGTGAGGTCAGGAAGAGGGTATTCTCTATCCCTCAGAAGATAATGGAAATCGATGCCCAAGCAAGAAAGACCCAAGAAGGGCAATGCTAAGCATTCAAAGATGGGACTCCACATTAGCAAATGTCCTGAGCACTCGCCTTCATTATTGTTTGTGCTTGTAAATCTAGAATCAATGTCTATGAAAGGAATGTATGACCCAAGCTCATAAAAGAGATTTGAATAATGAATCAAGTTGAATTCATGGAGGGCACACCAAGCTACCCCTAGCTAGCTGCCAACCCTAGCCAAGGGGTTTGCAAATAACTGTGATAGGAACATGGGCCGAACCTGTCATGAGAGGTCTCTCCATGGATTAGCTTGTAGGTAGGAGGACCCTTGGATGGTGGGGGGCTCTCGCTGTAAATTCCCTACCTCCGAGTCGTCCTACTCAAACGATTTACGTGACTCGAGATGGATTCTCAATGCCATGTTACTAGTGCAAGGGCAAAAACTTGGAAGAAATAAGATGCATCCTCATGGATTGTGGGAAATGTCCTCTTGGACAAGATTTGTATCTCAGTTAAAATGCTAATATAAAGTTGCTTCTAAGGAACCTGTTTGAATTATTTTCATGTCAGTGCCGTAAGTTACGTGAACGAACCCTGTTCCCTAAAAGGCTTAATTAAGGAAGCTGATTTTAAATGTCACACATAAATGTGGTAGCACCTAATTAGATAACTAAAGAATGCCTATTGAGGGAGGCGGGTAGGCGAAACCCCCAACGGGGTACGGAAGGGTGGTCCTAGAAGATTGGGAGGCTTCTCACAAGGTTCTACAGTCATATGAGACTTAGGTAATATTAGGTTAGAACCTGATTCATGCCATTTTAGGGGACTTGAATGGGACTATGCCCTACAGGCAAAGAGGTTGAGTGGCACATCCCTCCGTTTCCCATTCTATTTGAACCAAGTGAGGCATGGGTCTGCTTCAACTTGGGTATCTCTGCATAAAGTAGGATGTCTAGGATCCGATGCTAGAATGCCGTTAGGAAACCTTGGCCACTAGGAACCTAGATTTCAGGTTGATCCTAGTGGGTTTAGCGGCGAACGTTCCATTGTGAGGCGAGACTTGGGAAACCCTAGGCCACAATCCCTAGAACATTCCATGGGAGTTCTGGGCAGTGACACTTAGATTTGTTTCTCGATGGACTACTAAAACGTGCTTGGATAGGCACATTACAGTTGGTATCAAAGCAAATCAACGAATAAAACAACCAAGATAGGATTAAATTGAGAAGAGTGAAGTGATGTTTTCACTAGAAAATATTTTTTCATATTACTCATTTGTGGATTGTTGCTGCTTTTAGACTTATGAGGCATGGAGCAGGTTCCTCATATTTCATATCATGTTCAAGACGACTATGAACTCTTCAAGTTATCGTAGACGATTTGACATGATGGGGATCCTAGATCGACTCTACAACCCTTCATCATTGTATGTGGAAAAGCATTGGACTTGGAGTGCGGGATACTGCTACATAGATGCCAACCGACTCACCTACCTTCAAAACAATCTGAAAAGGCTAAAGTGGTTGAAAGACTTGAACATTATCAAGTTATTCATCTTCCATGAGGCTCGTGTGAACTCGACCCTACACATCGGACGTCGGCAAGTAGAACAAAATCATTATATTTATGAGGTGGTCAAAGTCTTGCCCAACAGACAGAATTAAAGTAATGGGACGAAATGAACGGCATGGCTATCAAAAACAGGGACTTCCTGAACTTCCCATGACTTACTGCTTCCTGAGAATCTAGACCCCCAATCCATATTACTATTATGTCCCTGTAGCTGAATCCAATAGGGAATTATTAACATGGAGTTGATATATCTCTTGAAAAGAAAATCATCCAGCCAATTTCTATCTATTCCCAAATAATTCTACTTGAGGCTTATGCTTCTTTATGAATAAATAAGAATTTTATGTTCATTTGATTTGTTGCATAATATTGATGAAAAATAAACTGTGCATTGAGATAAGTTGTGAAGATTTGTGTAAATGTAATCTTAACATGAAGGTTTTAATTGGAAACTAGATACAACCCCAAGCGCAGAATCAAAATCTTGTTTCTGCACTAAGCCCAACAAAGGCACAAGAGAAGAAGTTTCTTCTCAAACAAATTAAACCACTAGAATTTGACGAAAAAGGGAAGACTGCTGAAGCTAATGCTGAAGTATGGATTGAATCCATGGAGGATTACTTCATTGCAGCAAGAATAGCACCTATAAACCAAGCTATGATTTCCATGCTCAAGCTTACCGATGAAGCTAGGCTCTGGTGGAAGCAATGGTGTAAAGACCAAGCATCACAGAAATCACAATAACTTGGGATAAGCTAAAGGAAGCAGTGCAAGGAAGGTACATGCCACTTGCGTACAGAACTCAGAAGATGAATGAGTTCTTCAAATTGAAATAGTTGGGCCTATCTCTAGAGGAATACTACTTGAGATTTGTCTCCTTGTTGAAATACGCCACGACAATGAGTATTCCCCAACAAGTCTCAAAATTCTGTGATGGGCTAGAACCCACCAATGAATACTCGGTTGGAATCAATGTGTCCTTCAAATTTACAAGATACATTGATAAGAGCGAGATCTATTGCCCAAGAAGTCCAGTTGAGGTCCAAGAATAGCAAGCCTTGGTCTCACAAAGACCAAATTCTAGGGATGTTGAAAGCTCAATTTAAAAGGGCGCAAGGACAAAGCCAAGGACAATGAATGAAGCCGAGGGCAAATGCAATCAGTGACTTTGTCCCCACTAAAAGAAGTGACCAAAGCCTGTGATGTTTCCATTGTAATGAACCTGGGCACTTCAAAAGGGAATGTCCCAAACTTAGCGAAAATCGTTTTCAAGGAAAATTCGATGGACAAGCCAGAGTTACCCGTGGCCACAGTTGTGTAGCAATGGGAAGGGCAAAAACTTCCAATATCTCCACTAAGGGAATTAGCGAAGAAGAAGACCCATCCATGGAAGCTGAGATTGAGAGGGCATCTGTTCATGCCACTCTCCATAAAAAGGGCCCGAATTGCCAATTCTCGATGATCCAAATACCATCGAATCACCAAGGTAAGAAATTCAAAACCCTGATTGACTGTGGAAGCACTCATTCTTTCATTTCACCAGCTTGTGCAAGAAGGTTAGGGATAGCCATTGTGGTTGCACCCACCTTTCTTGTCGAACTAGTGAATGGGCAAGAAATCACTTGCACTAGACAAATTGCTAAGGTGGAATTCCTACTCGAAAACGAGCCCACATCTGTTAAGTTCAAGGTTGTTGGGGGTAAAGGCGCCTCCGCCGTGCCGCCCCGTGTATTACTACACTGACAGTACCCGCCACTGCACACTGCAGGTGGCGGGCGCCCGTCACGTCACTTTATTCTTTATTCTTTTAGTGACAGTTTGAATAAAGGAAGGCCCGGTCACACATTGTGACTGTTGGAGTTCCCATTTCTTGTCTCTCTCTTTCTTGCTCTTGCTCTCCCACCATAGCTCGCGTGCAAGCTTCGATCCTTTTCACCTTTCAACTGGTATCAGAGCTTGGCATTCTCTTGCTCGAGCTCGACTCGGTGCTTCCCGACCTTCGCATCGACTTGCTTCACGCATTGGGTCTCCATCCCGGCAGCCATAGCCGACCTCTTGAGCTCCCGACTCTCCCCGGCTTCCCGAGCTCCATCCTGGCCTTCTTGAGCTTCATCAGGGCCTTGCCCTTGAGGTATTGCTTCAGCATTTGCAGGCATTTGAGTGTATTCTCAGATTGAAACAGGGCAGGAACAAAGGGCAGCCACTCTTCTTGAGCTCCATAGCTCATATCTTCCCTCCCCTTTGCATTGGGCCTTCATGGCTTGGTATGTGCCTACCTTGGGCCATCATTGAGCCCCCCATTACCCCCTTTTCAGCCCATGTGGAGCAACAGCAAGTTTAGCACCAACAGGGCAGATTGCATCATTTTTTTCCAGGCTGTGAGCACTCATCTACTTCAGCTCCACACTTGGCCATTGCTTCTTGCTCTCTACCTTGATCAAGAGGGCTATAGACTTCTGTTTGATGTCATTCAAGCTTTGGGTATTGGTCTTGATCTTTCGGGGCTGATTTCTTCAGATTTGGGACTGTCATAAACTGTCATAACAGGCTGAAAACAGGGCAGCACCATTGGTATTAGCATTTGTTGCTTATACTCCATTCTGGTTGTGCTATTTGATGCCCGTATGCGGTCTACATGATGCCTAGTGCCTTGGGAATGTATGCACATGATTATGCCATGATTTTGGCTTGAAATATTGGCTGATTTGGGACTGTTATTTATTGTTATACAGTGCTGGAAACAGGGCAGCCACACTTGGCATTGGCATTTAATGCTTATACTCTACTCCGGTTACCTTGTTTGATGCCCGTATGCGGTCTACTTCCTACCCGGATGTATTGGGGATGTATGCATTTGGTTTGACCATGATTTTGGCTTGAATTTGGGGCTGAAATCTACTGTTTAGAACAGTAAATACATGCTGGAATAACAGTGGGCTGAAGGTACTTTACATGCTTTGGCACTTACCTACCGATACCGGATGTATGCTTTGAGCTTTGGCATGATATCTCTGACATTTGGGGACGACTTGGAGCATATGTATGAGATTATGGGATGCTTTTGAGCTTCGCATTAGCTCCGTCTTCACTGGCATTTGGACCGACTCGGCATGCTCGTGGACCGCCTATGCCTCATGTCTCTGCTTGACAGTTAGGCTTTTGCATTACATGCTTTGGTTCGTGACATATGCTATTTGGTTCGTGTATGCCACACCGACATTTGGAGCTTGGATTTGGATGTATTTGAGCATTCCCGGCTTACTTGATCACTGATCTTGGTTGCTATTTGGATGTCATTGAGTTGACCGAGAGCTTATTTGGGCTTATGTATTGCTTCATGGTTAATACGACCGGTGCTTCATGTATGTCATGCTCTCTCGGATGCGCTTGATGCATTGACAGGGTCACTTATCACTGGTGCTTTCTCTTGGGTTATTTGAGCTTCTGAGCTCGCTTTGTACGCCTTTTGTGCCAGTGGGAGCATTTTACATGCTTTCTTGACCTTTGACAGTTGCATGCTATTGGAGCACTTACATGTATTTGAAGCAGTTTATGTCTTGAGCAGCTACATACACATTGAGACTTTGGGATCATACTCCGATCTTTATGGATATGCATTGATGTACTCTTGGTTCACAGGATGCTTATGAGCTGAGTCTCATATTTGGATCTTTCTCTTTGAGCAAATACCTATTTGTGTCAGGTTTTGGCAGTTACAGGAACACTTTGCCTAGAGTGTCTGGGGGTGTGCCTTTCACTGGCAGATGTTATTTTGACATGCTTGGTGTTGAGCTCATGTTCTTTTCACTGTCATTGGCCTTGCTTATGTCCGTTTCATGCCGGCTTTGGACCTAGCATTGTTTGCTTGACATTGGATCCTATTTTGGGACAGTTTGCTCTCTAGACTGCATACCTGCAATTTATTACAGCAAGCAGTTATTGGTGGACTGAGGTGTACTTTTCATGCTGAAATATCCTGATTTGGTGTACCGCACCTAGTACTAAGTGGGCAGCAACTTTTGGCACACTTTGCTCACCCTTTGGACCCCGTTTTGGTCATTTTTGGGCAGTTTCTGCAGTAAAACAGCAAGCAGTTTTGGACTGTTTGGGCATTTCCAGCCTGCATAATGGCGTCATCTTCGCATGATAGTGCCATCTTTAACATTACAAAGTTGGATGGTACCAACTACTCTTACTGGAAGAGTCAAATATGGCAGGTTTTGGTGCAGAAATCTCAGATTAAGCCACTTCGGTTGAGTGGGGAGCAGCCTGAAACTATGGACATTGACGACTGGCTTGAACTTGATGAGCTATGCAAGTCCACGATTGTATTGTCTCTCACTGAACAGGTACATTATAATGTATTTGAGGAAGCACAGAGTGCATGGGATCTATGGAATAAGATCAAGAATCTTTATGATAAGAAAAGTCCGGCGAGTCAGATGTACTGGTTGAAGCAGCTTATGGATCTGCGCATGAAGGATAATGCGACTATGTCTGCTCACTTGAGCCAGTTCCATGCTATACTGAAGAACCTGACTTCGCAGGATATCACCTTTGGAGAGGAAGTAACTCCTCTTTTCTTGCTTGGAACTCTGAATGAGTCATGGGATGTATTCCGCACTGCTCTTTGTGCCTCTAGTGCTACTCTAAAATTGGCAGATGTTGAGAGTGCTCTTCTTCAGGAAGAGGTGAATCGCAAAAACTTGGATGCCTCTCGTGGTAGTCATGCTTTGACAGTTAGAGGCAGGAATGACAGGTATGACCGTGGTAATGGCCGAGGCCGTGACTCGCAGAAGGGTCGGTCTAAATCTCGTGGTGGCAAGTCGCGTAGTAAGTCGCATGGACGCAATGCAAATGTCACTTGTCATCATTGTGGGAAAAAGGGCCATATTAGACCACATTGTCATGAGTTGCACAATGAGAAGCGCAAGGATAAGGGGAAAGATAAAGTGCAGGAGAAGTCCTCTGATCGCAGCATAGTACCTGCGAAGTCCAACGTCAAGATTGAGGAAATTAATGTCACGCAGACTGAAGAGTCCGATGGTGGTGATGAGTTTATACTTGCAGCTAGTTCTTCTGATGCTTCACACTTGACTGAGACACCTAGTATGTATGCACAGTGTTGGTTATTGGATTCAGGTGCGTCCTTCCATGTGACGCCTTACCGTGAGTGGTTTCACTCTTACCGTACTGTATCTGGATCAGTCAAACTTGGAGATGACAGGTCTCTTGATATTGTGGGCTGTGGAGATATTCAGTTGCAGTTTTCCACTGGCAGTTCCTTTTTGCTCAGGGATGTACGTCATGTACTTGCGCTTACGCGTAGTCTTATGTCTGCAGGACAGTTGGATGATGCAGGATTTCATGTATGTTTTGGGGATTCTGCCTGGAAAATTATCAAAGGCAGACTTGTGCTTGCTAGAGGCGCCAAGGTTGGCAGCCTCTATCCTCTTGTTGTATCTGGGTCTTCTGTAGACCATGTTTTGGCAGTGGGCTCTATCCCACATGTATCACTTTGGCATGCCCGTTTGGGGCATATGTCTTTGAAGGGAATGAAAATGTTATCTGGTTTGCAGTATCTTCCGCCTTTGGATTATGCACGTTTTGACTTGTGTGATCATTGTCTTTATGGTAAGCAGAATAGGTCTACGCATAAGAAATCGGGTAGGCCACGCATGAGTGAGCCCTTGGCATTGGTGCATTCTGATGTTTGTGGGCCTATGCCTTGCATGTCTATGGGTGGCGCGAAGTACTTTGTTACCTTCATTGATGATTTTTCTAGGAAAGTGTGGGCTTATCCCATAAAGTAGAAGTCCGATGTCTTGGCAGTTTTTCAGAGATGGCTTGCTCTTGTTGAGAACCAAACTGGATATAGGCTGAAATGCCTTAGGACTGACAATGGGAGAGAATATGTCTCACGTGCTTTTGAGCAATTTTGTGATGACAGGGGTATTAAGCGTCAGTTGACCGCCCCTTACACCCCACCCCAGAATGGTTTGGCTGAGCGCATGAACAGGACTATTCAGGAGCGTGTGCGCTCTATGCTTAGCCATGCAGGCCTACCCCAGAGTTTTTGGGCTGAGGCAGTTAGTATGGCAGTGCATGTCATAAACCGATCACCTTCCAGTGGATTGGATTTCCAGGTTGCAGAGGAAGTTTGGGCTGGTAAGCCACCCTCTTATGCGCATCTCCGTGTCTTTGGATGTGAGGCATTCTGCCATGTGCCCAAGGACAAGAGGAGTAAATTGGATCCAAAGAGCATTAAATGCATATTCCTTGGCTATGGTGAGTCAGGAGAGATGGGCTATCGCCTATGGGATCCGCAGGCGCGGAAAATAGTACGCAGCCATGATGTTGTCTTCCATGAAGACAAGATCCATAGGCAGCCTGAGAAGGTGGTTGAGATCCGCAGAGTGATCTTTCAGGAGGAGCCTAGAGCTCCAGCACAGCCAGTAGTACAGCCTGCAGCAGTTCCTCCACAGGGCCAGGGTGTTGGACAGGCAGTTAGACAGGCAGCAGAGCCTGCAGTGAGACGGTCTGCTAGAGACAGACGTCCACCTGACAGATTTCAGCCCTCTATGCATTATGTTTTGGTTACAGATGCAGGAGAGCCTTTCACTTATGATGAGGCTATGCACAGGGGTGATAGTCACTCCTGGGAGAGGGCTATGCAGTCTGAGATAGACTCCCTGCATAAGAATGAGACTTGGGATTTGGTTGCCTTGCCTAAGGGCAAGAAGGCTTTGCCATGCAAGTGGGTGTACAAGCTGAAAAGTACCCCTGGACACCCCAAGCCGGCATACAAGGCTAGATTGGTAGCAAAGGGTTTTAAGCAGGAACATGGTGTGGACTTTGATGAGGTCTTCTCTCCTGTGGTTAAGATGACCACCCTGCGCTTAGTCTTGGCTTTGGTTGCACAGCTTGACTTAGATCTATATCAGATGGATGTCAAGACGGCTTTTCTACATGGGGACTTGCATGATGAGATCTATATGGATCAGCCTAAGGGCTTTGCAGAACCTGGCATGGAGCACCTAGTGTGCAAGTTGAAGAAGAGCTTGTATGGCTTGAAGCAGGCACCTAGGGAATGGTATCATAAGTTTGATGCCTTTATGCAGTCACAGGGCTACAGCAGGAGTGCTATGGATCCGTGTCTTTACACGAAGAAAGCCCGTGATGGCAGTTTGCTTATCTTGGTACTCTATGTTGATGATATGCTGATAGTAGGGAAAGCTCATGATGAGCTAGATGCTCTTAAATCTCAGCTAAAGAAGAGCTTTGAGATGAAGGATTTGGGACAGGCCTCACATATACTTGGGATGCGCATTAAGCGCGATAGGCATCAGGGACTTTTGTATCTCTCACAGCGGGAGTACATTCATAAAGTCCTTGAGCGCTTCCGCATGCAGGACGTAAAGCCTATTGGCTGTCCATTACCTTCTTATGTGAAGGTATCACAGGCCGATTGTCCGCAGACAGATGAGCAGAGGGCCGAGATGGCCAAGATCCCTTATGCATCAGCCGTGGGCAGTTTGATGTATGCCATGATAGCCACTCGTCCAGATATTACACATGCAGTTGGTGTTGTGGCACGCTATATGGCTACACCTGGCAGCAGACATTGGGATGCCGTGAAGGGTATCATGAGGTACCTGAAGGGCACAGCAGATATGTGTATTTGCTATGGCAGCCAGGATACAGGGGTCGTAGGGTACACTGACTCCGATTATGCAGGACATGCAGATAGTAGGAAGTCCACTTCTCGCTATGTATTCACCTATGCTGGAGGGGCTATCTCTTGGATGTCCAGGGTTCAGAAGTGTACGGCTTTGTCTACCACTGAGGCCGAGTATGTTGCAGCCACTGAGGCTTGCAAGGAGGCCATATGGTTAGGCCGTCTAGTTGCTGACCTTGGGATTGATGCTACACCTACACTGCATTCGGATTCTATGAGTGCCATTCAGTTGGCTAAGAATCCGGTCTTCCATGCGAAGACAAAACACATTGAGGTGAGGTATCACTTCATACGTGGTGTCGTGGAGGACAAGTCTGTTGATCTTGTCAAGATCTCCACTGACGAGAATCCTGCAGATCTGCTCACGAAGAGCCTCACTACTGAGCGCTTTGCCTTCCTCAGGAGGTTGATGGGCGTTGGATGAGATGTCGCCTTTCCTCATCCCTTGTACCTATATACATTTGTACTGTCTTTTCTTTTTCTTTTCTCTCTCACTAGGGCAGATTCGCCTTTAAGTGGGAGGTTGTTGGGGGTAAAGGCGCCTCCGCCGTGCCGCCCCGTGTATTACTACACTGACAGTACCCGCCACTGCACACTGCAGGTGGCGGGCGCCCGTCACGTCACTTTATTCTTTATTCTTTTAGTGACAGTTTGAATAAAGGAAGGCCCGGTCACACATTGTGACTGTTGGAGTTCCCATTTCTTGTCTCTCTCTTTCTTGCTCTTGCTCTCCCACCATAGCTCGCGTGCAAGCTTCGATCCTTTTCACCTTTCAAAGGTAATGAAACTAGGAGTCCATGAGTGCCTACTTGGGATGGATTGGATAATCCCCAACAACACTCACATCCATTATGGGAAAGGGCAAGTCCCTTTTCGAAATCCTAAAGGTGAGTTAGTCACAACTCAAGAGGAAGTAGGTAAACCAAAGATCCAGTTAACCAAGGCAAACACGAATAGCTCAAGGGATTAGAAAAGGATTACCCATCTATTTGATCAAGCTGGAACAGGTAGAGGACTCCAATGAAGAACCATCGTGGCTAAAAGAGTATGCGGATGTGTTCCCATAAGAATTGACTCAATTACCACCACCTAGGGAAGTGGATCATGAGATTAAGCTAATACTAGGAGCTGCACAGTCGCAAAAAGGCCCTAGAAGATGTCCATTCCTAAAGTTATTGAGTTAAAGGAACAACTCAAATAGCTATTGGGACAAGGGTACATACGCCCTAGTAGTTCTCCTTGGGGGGCTCTAGTCTTGTTCCAAAAGAATAAGGATGGTACACTTTTCCTTTGCATCGATTACAGAGGCCTAAACCAAGTAACCATCAAAAATAAATACCCCATTCCAAGGATAGATGAGTTACTCGATCGATTGCAGGGAGCAAAAATCTTCTCCAAGATTGATTTGAGGTCAGGATACTACAAGATCCGCATCAAGGAAGAGGATATTCCTAAGACGGCATTCAACACCAGATATGGCCATTTAAAATTCACAGTAATGTCTTTTGGATTGAATAACACCCCTGCCACCTTTAACAGGCTAATGCATGACATTTTTAGACCATATCTCAAAGATTTTGTACTTGTCTTCTTTGATGACACCTTGGTTTGTTCCAAGGAAGAGGAGGATCATGAATCCCAAGTTCGCATCGTCCTTGAGACCATGAGGACTCATAAGCTCTATGCTAAGAAGAAAAAGTGTGCATTTCTCAAGAGGCAGATCAAATATATTAGATTTATTGTGTCAAATGAAGGAATCTCTGTAGATCCTACAAAGGTTAAGGATGTCCAAGAGTGGCCTCCACCAACTACTATTAAAGAAGTGCATAGCTTTCTTGGATTAATAGGTTGGTATAGGATCTTCATTAAGGACTATGCCTTAATCGCAGCACCCCTCACAAATTTGCTGAAAAAGTAGGTTGCCATAGTGTGGGCACCAACTGAACAATCAAGTTTTGATCAACTCAAGCATAGCTTAGTGACAGCACCAATTCTAAAACTCCCTAACTTGAGCAAGGAGTTCGAATTTGTCATAGATGCTAGCTCGCTCTTGCACTAGGCTATGTGCTAATGCAAGAAGGTCATCCTATAGCATATTCTTCAAGGAAGCCAAAAACTCATGAGAAGAATTATACCACCCATGACCTGGAGCTATTAGCAATTATTCATACTCTTAAGCTTTGGCAGCACTATTTGATTGGCAATAAGCTCTCTTTGGTCACGGACCATAAGAGCCTTAAATGGATTTTCACCCAAACTGACCTCAATATGAAGCAACGCCATTGGATTGAGGTTCTGCAAGAATATGACTTTGAGATCAAGTATCGACCTGGTAAAGAAAATGTGGTCACTAATGCCTTAAGTCACAAGGCATTCCTCAACTCTCTTATCATGGAGGAACCCTCAATGGTGGAATCATTGGCAACTATGGTGTCAATGCCTAGCAACCCTGTCCTTGAATTAGCAACAGAGGAAGCTAGTCATAACCTAGAATATCTGAAGATGCTAAGGGATATTTTGGAAAAGGACCAAGACCCTAGACTTAAGGTCAAGTATCAAGAATTTTCTGTCAATGAGGGACTTGTCTATTTTGAGACAAGGTTATGCATGCCCTTAAGCAAGAAACTCAAATAGAGAATACTCTAGGAAGCACATGACTCCCCCTTTTCAAGCCATCCCGAATATATCAAAACCCTCAACACGGTCAGGAAGAGCTACCATTGGGAAAGGCTTAAGGGAGATGTACTCAATATGTCACAGAGTGTTTGTCTTGCCAGGGCATTAAGGCGGAGCATGTCAAGATTCTTGGGAAGCTACAACCTCTTGACATTCCCCAAATGAAGTGGGAATTTATCAACATGGACTTTGTTGTTGGATTACCTTCAGTTCAAGGAGGATACAATTCAATTATGGTTATAAAAGATATGCTCACCAAGGTTGCACACCTCATTTCGGTCAAGACAAACTATAAAGCTTCAGATATTTCCAGACTTCTCATCAAGGAGATATTCAGACTCCATGGGTTGCCTAGAAGGATTGTTAGTGACAGTGATTCCCTCTTTACATCTCATTTCTAGAGAGGGATATTCGAGGCCATTGGGACTCAACTCTGTTTCAGTACATCCTATCACCCTCAAACTGATGGCCAAACGGAGAGAGTCAAGCAAGTTATTGAAGATATTATTAGGGCATATTGTTGCTGTGAGCCCAAGAAATGGATCCAATATCTATCATTGGTAGAGTTTGCCTATAATGCTTCCTACCAGCAAAGCATTAAAATGACACCCTTTCAAGCATTGTATGGGCATGATTGTTGTACTTCATTGAACTTTTCAGATCCTACCTTAAGGGTAGAAGCTTCCAAGAATACGCTTGAGGAAATGGATGAGCAAGTCAAGAGCCGCCAAGGATAGACAGAATGCCTATGCAGATCTAAATAGACAAGAGCAACTCTTCAAAGAAGGGGATATGGTTTTTATTCATGTACGACCCAAGAAGAGTTCCTTATCATTGGGAGAATTTAAGAAACTGAGTCCAAAGTGTTGCGGACCCCACAAGATCCTCAAGTGCATAGGGACCAATGTACCTACAAACTCCAACTCCCCGAGAACATAAAGGTTCACAATGCATTTCATGTTATCCTACTAAAGAAATATGTATCCAATCCTAGCCATGTGCTCAATGATCAAGAATTTGTAATGCCAAACCAAGGAGTCCTTGAGCTTTGGCCAAATAGAATCTTAGACACTCGAGAAAAGAGATTGAGGAGTAGGACCCTCAAAGAGTACCTCATCCAGTGGAAGGACTATCCAGAAGAAGATGCCACATGGATTGACGAGAGTACTCTCAACCAACAATACCCCCAATTCCTTTGGAGATGAGGACATCTCGAATCCTTAAGGGGGGGAAGGATGTGATATTTCACCACTGTAAGGACCCCCTTTAAAAAATCAATTTAAAATGATTTTTTTTAATGACCCCCACCGTGATGATACCGCTAGCTGGCAAAGGGAGGGAGGGAGCTAAACAGCAATCGACAGGGGTGGAGGAGGAGATCATGATGGTGAAACGGAGTGGCATGGCGATGGTGGATCCTCCGAGGATCACGAGGCATGAAGATGGCAAGGACGAAGAATTCAATGGGGGGGAGGGCACATGTGTGCCACCTCCAACCCCCCCAATATCCCTTCCTTCTCCTTTATAGCCATAGGGCGACAACTTAATGTGAGGGTCCTGTGAAGTTTAGGACCCCTTAGCTTAGTGTTTCGCCCCCCCAAATTAATACCCACCTTTCCCCTATATAATCCCCCCTTAAGGAACACACACGCTATTCTCTCTTTCCCCCCTGCTGCCAAACTCATGAGAGAAAAGAGAAAGAGAGAGAAACAAAGAGAGAGACAGAGGAGGGCTTAAGGAAATCTCCTTCCTTCCCTCTTTTCAGAAGAGGATACAACTACCTTTCCTCCCTCACAATTCCCATAACCTCTCCATCGTCTGCCTCTAATTGACAAAAAGATTGAAAAAGTCAAGGCAAGGCATAGGGAACTGCGGCACAAAGGAGTTCTCTGAGGGGAGTGAATGCCGTATTCCAAGATCCGTAATGGCCCCGAAGTGCAAACTCTCACAAGTAACCAAAAAGGCCGTGACTACGAAAGGAGGATCAACCAAAGATGCCACCACCAACACGAACAGGTTATCGGACGTAGATGCTAATTTGACACTCTAAAACCAGACTACCGTGTCTAGTACTTTGGACCAAACATTTAAGCATGGACATCATTAGGAAGAAGTCATACTTCGCATTGCATAATTTGCATAACTCGAAAGGTAGTTGTAAAGGCTTAATAATCATGATTTGCCACAAATAGTTTAAGCATCTACTACGGGTTGTTGTAGTATTAAGCCAAGTATTAGGTTCGAACTTTTGCAAATGTATCACAGATTGCCAATGTACATAAATATTCAGTGTAGGTCAATTGCATCCTATAGACCATTAGAGTGAATTAACTCACATTTACAATGAACTCATGTACACTCGCACTTAAATACTTAGGTCACGCTTTATGATTTGCATAAATGCACTAGAAGGAATTTTCATGAGTGGGAATCCTGCATCATATCATCAACTCAAGAAAGACTTGTATCTAGATTTGTGTGGCATCATGGATAGTTTCGGTTGTACTACATAACAAGGATTCATCTTAAAAGATAGATTTAAGACGCACATGTGAATTGCTAAACTTAATTGCAAGAGACAATTCGGTAAATGAAATCCTCTATGATAAATAAGGCTAGGGTTTAATTCGACTTGGCTAGAATTTAATCATAAATAGGTCAAATTATTATTACAACCATATTTTGACTTAGAGTCAAGTAAACATGCTCCTTTGGACTCTATCCCAATAACCAGCCTCACGATGAGTCCAAAACACTCTTGGAGATATCATTTTCAAAATATTATACATCTCGAAGCTAACACAAGAAAACTCAAATGTCGTATCCACAAGAAGAGCGACCATTCTCCACGTTACATTTGATGCTTGCAACTATTTAAGGATTGTAAATGGGCTTAGTTTACTCTTGACTTGTGAGAGGAATGAATAAAAGTTCCTGCTATATTGAGTAACCCCATTGCAAAGAAAGAAAGAAAGAAAGTGAAAGAAAATCAAAAGACACAGGGCAAAGCAAAAAAAGGCAGCCCAATGAAAAAATATGAGAAAAAATGAAAAAATGGTAGGAGCAAGTTTAAAAGTCTAGGGCGAGTGCAAAAAGGAAGAGCCACATGTTAAATGAAAAAATGCACCCTAAATTGTTATAAAAGAGAGCCAGGCTCCCTCCTGTGCAATTTGTAAAGGTAGAAGAGCATGGTGAATGAACAATGTAAATAGGAAGGAAATAGGGAAAGAGGACCTAGGCTAAAATGGCCGGTCATGTAAAAAAGGGATGGGCTCCCGAGGAGGAGATAGGGCATGTATAAAAGGCAAAAACTGAATGAAGAAGCTCATTCTTGTGTGTGGCCAAAACTAGCTTTCTTCTTTTTCTTCCTCTTCTTGTTCTTGCTTGTGCTTGTGCTTGTGCTTCAGAGAGGGAGTGTGAGGGAGTGAGTGTGTGAGTGTGAGGGACCTTGGTGGAGAAGCTCTCCATCTTCTCCTCTTCTCTTGTCTTCTCTTCTCTTCTCTTGTATGCAGCAATGGAGCTTGGAGCTTGGAGCTTGAGGATCGAGCTTTCTTGAACTTGCACCTTGGATCATAGAGCTACTCGAGAGCTCATGGGAGGAGGCAACTCGACAATGCATGAAGGTAAGCTCACTACACTCATAGGTGGGAGAGTGCGCACAGCTATGTGAGAGGTAGCCATTGCACTTGGCTTGGAACACTTGAAACAATAAGCGCTTAGTGGGTCTTGGCGGTCAAGCATGAGCTCTCACAATTATTCAATCATTGTGTGTGTGTGTGTGTGTGTGTGTGTGTGTGTGTGTGTGTGTGTGTGTGTGTGTGTGTGTGTGTGTGTTATATTAATCATAACATATATAGTATTACAATTATAATAAAATGGTTGTATATAATATTAGCTAATTATTTATATATACACACACATATAATATTAATTAATCATAATAGATAATTAATTGTGTGATATATATAATGTAATATATATATTTATATATGTATGTGTGTGTGTGTGTGTGTGTGTGTGTGTGTGTGTGTGTGTGTGTGTGTGTAAATATATTATTTTCTTAGTATTAAGAGGAGATTGGGGGAATGCAACATGGTGCATGCGGAGTCCCTCTTACACTACCTTGCCATATCACCACATGTTGTCTACTCCCTCCCCCCTCCCCCCCTTGTAATGCACCTACACTCAATCACTCACTCAACATGGCATAGAAAGATAACACAATATATGAGAGTATATTTATTACTCAAGCAACCTAGTCATCTGGATGACCATAATCATGACTATGCTTGAGTTTATCGAGGCTCTCCACTAGGTTCATTGAGCCTTCTAAGAGTTTCAAAGGCGAGAGCAATCACTATAGGTGATGCAATGTTTACATGCATGAGCGATTACTGCAGGGATGACAAACACAATGAAAAATAACCAAAACATCTAAAAAAGGTGGGGGTTCAAAGCTCCTTCTGTCCCCAAACCAAAAAAAGTGGAAGGCAAAAGGAAGTCCATTAAATCAGTGTTGCTTGGCATTCACAAACCATAAGATAGAGAGAGGCACATGCCACAAACCATACCATGAGAGAGAACAAGAGAAAGAGGGTGTGTGAGAGACTCTCCAAGTTCCATGGTGCCACTTTAAAATAAGACCCCTCCCCGTTGTCCAGCCTCCCAGATAACATAAAGGTATATGTTAATGTTGAGTAATCATGGTTTAGACTCTAGAGAAGCATCACAAGAGCCTTACAATGATGCAAAACCTGATCATCTTTTTGGGGAGGCGAATGACATCCAATTGTGATCTACCTTCCATGTGGGGATGGAGACCTTGGTTTTAACGACTGCATAATGCTTATTAGATGATTCTACTCTTAAAAGGGTGTGAAAATCTTTAACATTCGAAAAATGAGTCACATTTCAAAATATATAAGGATATCCTTATTAAATGAATGCATTGAAAAGTATGTTCAAATCTTCCCTTTTAAAAGATATGAGGCACCCCCACCTAAATTCTCCCTCAAATCTTTTCGTATAAATTTTTTTATCTTTACTAATATTACTAATATATATATATATATATATATATATATATATATATATAATGTATACACACATATTTATAAATAGGTATACATGTGTATATATCTCTTACTATTACTAGGAGGTTAGGGGGTTGCCATGTGGCATGCAAGGAGCCCTAATGCAATTTGACAATGAGGAGAGAGTGTGCACGCCCACAACTCGAGAGAGAGAGAGAGAGAGAGAGAGAGAGAGAGAGAGAGAGAGAGAGAGAGAGAGAGAGAGAGAGAGAGAGAGAGAGAGAGAGAGAGAGAGAGAGAGAGAGAGAGAGAGAGAGAGAGATCCTAAAAGTCTGCCTTTGAATTTGTGCGAAGCACCAAAGACCAAATATTTATTCAAAATCTCATCTTACTTATATATTAAGGGGAGGTGGGGACTTGTCGCATGGGTGTGCACTGAGCCCCTCCCACACTACCACATAGTGCATGTACTATATGTTTTATAGTATGTGGTTATATACGTACACACACATTGTGTGTGTGTGTGTGTGTGTGTGTGTGTGTGTGTGTGTGTGTGTGTGTGTGTGTGTGTGTGTGTGTGTGTGTGTGTGTGTGTGTGTGTGTGTGTGTGTGTGTGTGTGTGTGTGTGTGTGTGTGTGTGTGTGTGTGTGTGTGTGTGTGTGTGTGTGTGTGTGTGTGTGTGTGTGTGTGTGTGTGTGTGTGTGTGTGTGTGTGTGTGTGTGTGTGTGTGTGTGTGTGTGTGTGTGTGTGTGTGTGTGTGTGTGTGTGTGTGTAATCACATAATATATAGGCATATATAATAAATAATATAATATATATATTACTAACAAATAATATATATATATATATGATGTGTATATGTATAAACATATATAATATATATTTAATAAATTTATATGATATGAACTTATATGTTCTCTCTCTCTCTCTCTCTCTCTCTCTCTCTCTCTCTCTCTCTCTCTCTCTCTCCAAAAGTGCAAATTTAGACAATAGCCTCGCTAGTAATGCTCCTCTCCTCTTTTGCGGTTGAGGATACATTTCAGCTTCGTGAACTAGTTCACCTAATCACTTGGTGGAATTTAATCAATGGGCCCTGCCATTACGAATGGGTTCACCCAATCACTTGGTGGAAATTAATCAAAATATAAAAGGCCCCTGAAAGGTAAATTGGTTTGATCGCCCATCGCACTAATCATGAATTGAATCAAAATACTCATGCAAGCGCACTGGAGCTTCATCACCATGAACACACATACTATTAACAATTATCAGTTTATATTTTATTAGATCCTTTAATGTTGGAAAAAGAGGATGTGTGCCCAAAACTGACACTTTTGGTCATATCAATCGAAAATCATGTGCCCGTGGTGGCAAGGCCCATGCTAATATCTATCTTCAGTTGGTTGGGTGAATGCGGGAGGCCAGTAAAGTAACAAGGGCACGTGTTGCTTTTGAGAGAGAGAGAGAGAGAGAGAGAGAGAGAGAGAGAGAGAGAGAGAGAGAGAGAGAGAGAGAGAGAGAGAGAGAGAGAGAGAGAGAGAGAGAGGAATAAAAAGAGACTAAAAAATAGAGGGAATGGAATAAGGGGAGAGAAAACAAAAAAATAGAGAGAGAGAGAGAGGGAATGGAATAAGGGGAGAGAAAATAGAGAGCTAGGAAAAAGACTAGAGAATTTAGAAAATGTATAGAGAGTCTAGAGAAAGAGAACGATAGGGAGAAAGAAAGAGAGAGCGTGGGGAGTAAAAAGAAAAATTAAAAAAAGAGAGAGAGAGAACAAAAAAGAGAAAAAAAGGGGAGAGAAGAAAATAGTAAATAAGGAAAAAAGGAGAGAGAGAGAGAGAGAGAGAGAGAATTTTTTAAAAAATTTATAAAGGTTCTCTCTCTTTCTTAGTCTCAATAGGTGGAGAGAGGAAAATTTTTATTAAAACAAAATCACAAAGAGAAAAAAACTTAGAGGCAAGAGAAGAGAGAGGAAAAAATAAAATGAAAGAGAGAGAGAGAGAGAGAGAAACATTTTAGAGAGAGAAAAACATTTTTATAGAGGCAAAGGGGAGGATGGAGAGAGAGAGAGATGTATTTAAACATTTATTTAAAGAGACAAGGAAGAAGGAAAATTTGAGAGAGAGAATGAGCGAGGGAAAAAAATTATAGAGGAGAGAGAGTGTGAAAGAGAAGAGAAAAAAGTTTGGGGGGAAAGAGAGAGAGGGGAAATATTTTACTAGGAGAGAGAAATGGAGGAAAAAGTAGAGAGAGATGTGAGAAGAGAGAAGAGAGAGAAGAAAGAAAAAAATGATGGGAGAGAGAAAAGAGAGAAAAAATAGAGAGAGAGAGGTAAGAAACATAGAGAGATGAGAAAAACAATGAGAGAGAGAGAGAGGTAAGGAGAGCTCTACGATAGTGGCCTTAGCCTTAGCTTAGGCTAATGTTCCTTGCCTTTCACCACTAGTTGCTATTGAGAGAGAGAGAGAGAGAGAGAGAGAGAGAGAGAGAGAGAGAAGAACAGAAGAGAAGGAGGAGAAAAGAGGAAGAGGAGAAGAGAAGAGATGGAGAGGAAGAGAAGAGAAGAGGTGGAGAAGAAGGGAAGAAGAGGAAAAGAGGAGAAGAGGTGAAGAGGTGAAGAAGCATGGAAAGGTAGGAGGAGAAGGAAAGAAGAGAGAGTGAAAGGAGACAGAGTGAGAAGAAGAAGAGCAAGAGGAGGTCATCATCAACAACCCCAAGATGTACTCCTTTGGTTCACAATAACTCCACTCGATTTCTTTCATCGAATAGTCCCTCTTCTCTTCCCATTCCCATCTCGTGAGGAATCCCCTAACCATTCAAGACTCATGATTAAGATGAAGCTAGCACACACAAACTCCCTACTTGCAATGGCCCCAAAGAGACAGTATCCTGGAGCAGTGAGCATAGAAGTTACGAATATGATCACAAACATGGTCAACAAGCTGTCAGATGCAACACAATACCAAGTTCTTCCGTAGATTAATGATCATTTATTAATACGTAAATAGGAATCTAAGTAAAAGAGTTGTATTATTTAGTGAAGAAGTTATAGCTTAATGGGAATTCAAGAGAAAAGAAATGTTAAAATAAGTAGATGTTATTAATTTAAAGTTTTAAAAGATAGGATAAATTACATGTCATTAAAAAATTTGAATTAATTCCCTCTAACTAAATATAAAAATGAAGAACATCATGAAAATTTTTCACTATAGGAAAAAGTAAAAATTGTATCAAGAATAATTATTAATATAATTCCAAATTCATTGATATAAAGAAATAGTTTTTCTTGGTATTTATAAGAGTAAATAAAGATAATCAAAGTATATGATTAGAATTGTTGATTAGACATCTTGTTTATCATACTATTCATTGTATTGTCTTAACCTTTATTCCGTATATTGTGATATCTAGTTTAAAGTTTAAACCAATTCTCATACCATCTTAACTGTCGAATTCTAAACTCATTCTTTTATTGTTGAAGAAACACTGTCCTCGATGTTTTAACGATTTCTTCGATTGGGGTTGCAGTTTTTGATACTTTCTTTAGAGAAAAAAACCCACCATTATTAATTAAGCCAAAATTATTAAATTATGTATATAGTTCATTATATATTATTAAATTGAATACGTAACTATTAGAACCTCAGATATTTAGACAAATTCACTTTGCCAATATGACAAAGTGAAACATGAGCCCTAGGTCATGAAGTAACCAAAAGGATGATATAATTCTCCTTTGAGAAAAATAGAAAAATCTTTTTTTGATTCCTAAGAAAAAATATTCTCCTTGTTCACGTAGTTTCCAAGAAAAAATCATGATTCCAACTTTCAACTTTGATTCCACAAATTTAGGTGAATTTTAACCATTTCTCAATATATAGAAGTCTTGAAAAATAGTAAAGACTTGTAATAAGGTCAAGCAACTAAACTTTAACAAGGGTTGTGAGCAAGATTGCGAACAAAGACTAATAAAAACCAAGGGAAGATCTGATTAAGAAAGACTAATCAAAATTCGAATCTCAAAAAGGGGACTTAGGAAAGAAATACTCAAAGGAAAACTAGGAAAATTTTGAAGAAGCTAAGAAAAGGACCAAATCGGAAAGAATTGCCACTAAGTTAAGATCTTCCCTGATTAACCTCCCTAATTGTGTAGAAATATTGCTCGAGGAAGAATTGTTTATGCTTGTAACAATGCATACAAGTTTAACTTGATGCACTTAGAAAGTTGATTGAAGTGAATAAAAATCCCAATGTACTATTTGCAATAGGATAAAAAGGAATGCATGCTAGATCTCCCCCAAGGCTAGCTACAGGTCCCTTTTCCAAGGGGGATTAGCTTTACCATGCCAGAGAGTTTGGACTTACCTCAATGGTGAGAGATTGCTCATAGGGGATCCTTTGCCAGGAGGGGATCTAGCCAGTAAACTCTTAGACTCCTAGGAATTGTTCAAACCCCTGGATCCTTTGCCAGGAGGGGATCTAGCCAGTAAACTCTTAGACTCCTAGGAATTGTTCAAACCCCTACGTGACTGAGGATGGACTTCTTAAAGCCCCAATACTACTTAGGGGTGTAAATCTTGGAAAAAATAAAGGCCTTTGTGCCATTCTTCCGTATGGATGGAAGGTGAACACTTGTATAAGAATCCCTATTAAATAAGGAAGGTGCTTTTCAAAGGATTGTTTTCACTGTTTATTGACTGTGATTTAAATTATGTGAACAAATACTATGATAAAAAGAATCAATTAAGAAAACTACTTTTATGTGTACAATTTAAATGTATTAGGTAAGTAGACAACTAAAACTACTTTTATGTGTACAACTTAAACGTGTTAGGTAAGTAGACAACTAAAATTGCCCAAACGAGTGTAGTAGGATGACGTGATTCTAGACGAATCTACCCTAAGGCAAGGTGGTGTCAATAAGTTGAGAGCTTCTTTACAAATTTGATGCATTAAGTGTATAGGAAATACTGACACATAGAATCAATTAAAACCTTGACTCTGTATCATTTTACGGAAATGGAGTGAGACTTTGCCTTACAGATAGAGGGGTCGATGTACTCATATTCCCCTTTGTTTCTCACTATCCTTGAACCAAGTGCGATAGAGTCAACTTTAGTTCAAGAAATCTAGCATAAACAATTGCTCGAAGACTCATGCTAGTGAACCTAGATAGGTGACCTTAGTTTACTTAGAACCTGAAATTTAGGTCGATTCTCACGGGAACGGCCAAGACCTTCCATTGCACAGTGGATTGGGAAGAGTCTAGGTGGCAAACCTCATATTATTTCAAAAGAGTATCAAGCAGCATCACCTAGAAAATCATCCTAATGGATCACTACATTGTGCCATTGAGGATGACTTGAGTGGGCACATCACACCTGATATGAGAGAGAAATAGAATTAATGTATAAAAAGATTTATTTGTAACATTTTTTAAGAGAAACACTAATGCAAAAATGATTCAACCTCTAACTATCAGTGGAATCTCTTTCAAAATAATGAAGATTGGCAAAAATTCTTGGTATTTCACGTAATGTTTACCTCAATAATGCATTTCGCTGATTTTGATTGGCAGGATCACTTCATGAGGATCTTGGAGCATATGTTTTACCCTTCGCCACTGTATCAAGAGCATTGATGGATGTGAAGTGGAGTTTATTGCTTCATCAATGTTGATCAACTTACCTACCTTCAAAATAACCTTAAAAGAATCAAGTGGATGGAAGACCATAAGATGGTCAAGCTATTCATCTTCAAAGAATCATGCCTAAATCCCATCCTCAATATAATAGATGGAGAATGGATTCAACAGAACTATTATCTTTATGAACAAGTACCTTGTATTTCTCCCAACTGAGCACATTTCCATTTTAGGATGCTCCCGCTACCACAATTATTGTAAAGGTGGTTTCCCAAATCTTTTCCAAAGTACACAAATATATTTGGTGAGCCTCCAACCTATAAAACTATTGATGTATCTAGATTTCATAATTAGAACTGTTGTAAAAAATCTCTCTAGCTTGATCCCAATTATCTACTTGATGTAATAAAGAAATCCGGTTAGCCCTATTGTGAATAATAAAAGAGTCTCAAATTCTTACAAGATTGTGTACTTCATACTAACCTTATGATGTGAACTTAAAATTCGTGGATTTAAGTATTAAAAACCTTAAAGAGAGGCAAATATTTTTAAGCATTCAAAATGTGCAACTAATCTTGCAAATCTTAACAAATTCAAGGTATTACACCTTCCATACCTATGCTTACCCCAACTAAAGTGCAAGAAAAGAAATTCCTTCTCAAGCAAATCAAACCACCTGAGTTTGATCAAAGGAAAGGATATCAAGTCTGAAGCAGAAATTCAGATTGAATCTATGGAGGACTATTTTGTTACTGTAAGAATTTCCCCTCCTAAGGCCCATTATAGAAGAACTTCAATCAACATTCAAGAGTGGCATATTTTTTGGGGACAAAGTTCTCCATACATAGGACCATGAGGATACGTCTAGAGAATCCAAGGGCAATACTAAATTGGTTAAAGGAAGAAGGCCAAGACGAGTGTCATTAAAAACTTCATACCAACAATGGACAACAAGGAGGTACCAAGATATTTCCATTGCAACAAACCCAACCACTTCAAAAGACAATGCCCCCAAAGTTAGGTCAACCAACCTGCCAAGGATAATTTTGTGGCCAGAATCAAACAATTTCAATTACAAAAGGAAAAGAAGCTGGAGTAACCTTTAAAGGAAGGAACAAAGGAATGAATGAAGGTGAAGATTTCACTTTAGAAGTGGACATGGAAAGAACAATGGTACATTTTGCTCTCAACAAGAAGGGCCCCAATCGCCAATTCTTAGTAATCCAAATCCCAACAACCAACTAAGGTAAAACCTTCAAGATTTTGATTAATTGTGGAAGCATCCACTCATTTATCTCACCAAAATATGCCAAGAGGCTAGGAATAAGAACTAATGTTGCATCTAAGTTATTAGTAGAATTGGCAAATGTGAAAGAGGCAATTTCTGCTCAACAAACTAGAAGAGTGGAATTTAACTTAAGAGGCAATCTTTCCAACATGGAATTTAGAGTTACGAATTTAGGAGCTTACGAGTGTTTGCTAGGTATGGATTGGTTAATTCCCAATTATACTCACATTCGTGGTGAAAAATGTCAAATCAAATTCCTGAATAAAAAAGGAGAGTTAGTAACCACTCAGGGGGGGCAAAGCTGGAAACCCTAGAATCCAACTAGCAAAAGCTTCTCGGATAATAAAGGGATTAAAAAAAGGATTACCCACCTATCTTATCAAACTTAATAAGATTGAGCAAGGAAACGAAGCTGATGAAGAACCATCTTGGTTAAGGAAATATGTAGATGTATTCCCTAAAGAGCTGACAAAACTTCCTCCACCAAGAGAAATTGATCATGAGATTAAGTTAACACTAGGAGTTGCACCAGTAGAAAAGCAACCCTATCATATGTCCATTCTAGAAGCCATTGAGTTGAAAGAGCAACTCAAGCAACTTTTGGACCAAGGATACATCAGACCAAGTAATTCACAATGGGGAGCCCCAATGCTTTTCCAAAGAAGAAGGATAGAACCTTCCACCTTTGCATTACAACCATTACAAATTCATTGTGATGTCTTTTGGATTAACCAATGTATCTGCAACCTTTAACATGTTGATACAAGACATCTTTCGGCCCTATCTTGATGACTTTGTTCTTTACTTCTTTGATGACATCCTAACCCACTCAAAGAAGGATGAAGATCATGAATCACAACTCTGAGTTGTCCTTGAAATAATGAGGATGCACAAGCTTTATGTTAAGAAGAAGAAATGTGCTGAACCATCACCAAAAAGTACTTACATTGCATTGGATCACATTGATTGTGAAAAAATAGAAAACCTTATTTTGCATAGTGCATTTTCACTCAGTTGCATTAGTTGCTAAAGAGATTGGTTACTTCTAAAAGGAACACAAAACACATAAGTAGATAAATCCAAAAATAGAACCACGGGAGAACAACTAAACCCAACCCTAGGAAAACAATGGGATGAAGCCTAAGTAGGAAGGAAAAACCAAGGAAATTGAGATACAAATAGATCAAATATCATCTATCAATAAAATCAATGACCACACTAGCCTTACTCTTCGAGAAGGGTGAATTAGATAATGACCTTTAAGCACTTAGCATGCAACATGGCAATCACATTTTAACTTCCACAGTGAAAAGTTTCTTCCTTTGGGAGCCACCATCTCCCTATTTGAACTAATCAATAGCAAGAACTTAATCAAATAATAAGAGCTTGGAACCATGTGTGGGAGCTTTCGCTCTACCGCTAAGACCCACAGACTGCTTATTGTTTCAAGCGTTCCAAGCCCGAGCACTAATGGCTACCTCTCACATAGCTGACGTGCCATCCATATCTACGGGTGTAGTGAGCTTACCTCCATGTCGTTCGAGTTACCTCCTCTCCTACACACTCCGGTAGCTCCACGATCCAAGTGCAAGCTTCAAGCGAGCTCCATCCCCAAGCTCCATCACCGCGAGCAAGAGAAGAGAAGAGAAGAGAAGAGAAGAGAAGAAGAGAGGAGAATATGGAGAGCTTCTCCACCCCACGGTCCCTCACCCTCACACACTCACTCCCTCACACTCTCACACTCCCTCTCTCAAGCACAAGCTCAAGCAAGCAAGAACAAGAACAAGAAGAAGAAGAAGAAGAGAGCCACTTTTTGCCACACACAAGAATGAGCTTCTCATTCACTTTGCAACTTTATATACAAAACCCTAAATCCCTTTTGGGCGGTCATCCCCTTTTCCCTTTTTTACATGGCCGGCCATAGCCTAGGCCCTTTTTCCCATTGTCCTTCTATCTTCCTAGCTCCCTTTCCACTGCCCATCTATATTTACAAATTACACGGGTGAGAGCCTGGCACTCCTTGAATTAAACCGCGATGCGCTTGTGCTCTTTTACACAAGTTTTGTCTTGTGCTTTTCCTTGTGCGCCTTTGCCTTCCATTTCTCTTGCCTTGGCCTTTGTCTTTGTCTTTTATTTTAGCTTTCCGAAGGTTGCCCTTGCACTTTTGGCCTTTTCTCCTCTTCTTTCTTTAGTCGAGCTACCTTTTTTCTGCCTTTGCCCTACGTCTTTTTTATTTCCTTTTGCTTTCTTCATGTTGGGGTTAACATTACCCCCTCCTAGACGAGTGCCAGTCCCATGGCACTCACCGTCGTAGGTAGCAAGCGTTAACATGCACCGAAGACGTGGGTGGCAAGGACGGTTGTGGTTTGCCTTGGGGGAGTTCTGATGTTGGTGCGGATGAAGGTCGTTGGGGGCACATATGATTGTTGTAGGTGGCGATAGGGCTACTCATTGTTGGGAATGGCCGCTCATAGCTGGCACGGGGGTTGGTGTGCGTGGGATGCTCATGGTGGAGTTTGCTCGTGATGATTCTCTAGTGGTTGGCATGATGAAGTAAAGGATAAGAGTTTGAAGTTGAGCATTGATGTAGAGCTGATAGCGCTTTCGTTGGAGCTTTAATACCTGCAATTGGAAAACCTCTCTGGTGGTCTCTCCCTAAGGGGTAGTGCTAGTCTTCGTAGCGTGCACAAGACATATTTGGATTAGTTTGGGAGACAGGTTGAACTCTAAGCAAGCCTAGAGTATTGTCTTGCACTTGAGGACCCAAACTGTGTATAGACTTTCGTGCAAATATGATGTGAGTGCTCGTGCATACTTAGATATTATGTGGGTTGAAAACAGTGGCATGGTGGCGCATGACACCGTGTGGATGAAGCAAAGCAGTCCATGGTGGAAAGAAGTACACGTGAAGGTGGGTGCGACATCCCGTATTGTGATTGCACGACGTAGTAGGATAGGACACAGGGATAGTGTACTAGCCATAGGTGGGAGGCATTGGGCCTGTGGATGAGGACGGTGTACTATTCATGGCCATTCGTGCGGTGCATGCCCCGATTGGTTGCCATGGTTTTAAGGCAGAGTATAAGAGGGAATTGTGAAAATGGTTCAGGGTGACAGGTCTAACCCCACGTGAGACAAGCTCCCTAGAGTTGTCCTACACTTGATGTGCCCTGAACTATTGTGGGTGATGCTAAGGGGCTAGGGGACTAGGGACGGAGCCAGCCGACCAAGGTCACTAGACGCACCTAATTTGAGGAGAGCGTGGGTGCTTTTTTTTTTCTTTTTCTTTTTTCCTTTTTTTTGCCACAGTACAACCATTGCAATATGCAGAGGCTATGAGCCTTTCAATGGGTCGGGACATGTCAAGCCTCGAAGGCTCAGGAAATGGATATGACAGTGATGATTTTGCCCTAGCCTTGTTGTTAGGGGAGCCATTGTTGCGATATTGGTGCGATTGCAACGACACCTGTCATGAGGTCACTGTAGAGCTTGGCCCAAGAAGAGAGTGTACCCATGACGATGCGTTGGTTTGTGCGATGTGGGCACTTGCAAGGGTGATTGTTCGCATTCAGCAGCATGGCTTTGTTGCGGTTCATGCATGGTTGCTAGTTTTGCGGTGACCCAGACGTTGAACACGTTTGCACGAAGACCTGTGTTACCCTGCATCCACTTGTCACTTCGTGAGAGCACATGCTTGATTTCGTTAAGTAATTCAACAGATGCAGTTATATTAAGACATGACTTTTTGAAATGCTATGATGTTAATTGCAATGCCCATGCGATTGCTTGTCAAAGACGTGTCATACATTAGCGGTAGGCAGAAGAAGTTGTACAAGTGGGGAGTTTCCCTTTTACCCATCCAAAGACAAAAAGTTATGTCCTGATAACTTGTCAAGCTACTTGTACATCATAGGGGCTTAGTCGATTTGTACTAGATGGGGCGAGTCCGATTGGTTAGGCGACTGGGCTGGTGCTGGTGCAGGACTCTCGTGAGGTCGGACAGGGCACATGTCGGCCGGGACATGAATGGTGTAGTCCCGGGCCACCGCCGTTTCCAAAATGCCTTTAAATAATTCATTGAACTCTTCCCTATCCCGGGCCGCCTTTTCTGCCCTTGAGCATCTGGTGCTTGAGCATAGGTGGGGGGTTTGTGCAACTCGTGTTGCCACGCCTTGCACACTTCGTTGAGCTTCGACTTTCTTGGTTCGAGGATTTTTAGGCCTTCGTCTGGGGCAGTGCCTCTTAGGTCCGCGTTTCTTTGCATATCTTTTGAGAGTGGGCACATAGCGCACTGGCAGAGGGGCATGTGCTACATGTTCCCGTCGTCCGCGAAGAGCCTCTCTGCAAACCAGCTGCCCATGGTTCTCCATGTTTTCCTTGTGGGGGACCTGCAAGATACAACCCAAGGGTTAGGCCTTGATACGGAATAAGATCGTTCGCATAGGAGGGATTTCAGTGTGGGTTATCAAACGCATATGACTAGAAGAGAAGGGGTGGAACATGTTGTACTCATTGTAGAGGGATGGACTTCGTAATGGTGTCCATTTAGCCTCTAGCTACTAGCAGATCTTGACTCACGCCGAGTTACATCGATTGGTGGTCCTGTGTTTGGGCAGGGCTCATCCTCGTAAGGATAGGCCGGAAAGGGGAAGGTGTATAGAGAGGAACTGCACCCTGCTTACATTATCAGAGATGTTGGTCAGGTCTTTCCACGGTGGCAATGCGGGGTGCATGTCCTTCGCCCGGAGGTGGAAATGGTCATGTGAGAGGGGGATCGGACGAGTCTAGCTTGTTGGCCCCAACTCTTCTGTCTGCGATTGACTATTTATTGCTTGTGTGTGTTGATAGTGTCTATACAGGGTGACACAGAAATCATTGTTTATATATATACATATTTACGAATCCATGTCACTTCACGAGGATAGAAACCAATTGTAGAACTCGGGATTGTACTGAAGCATGGCACACACATCTAGTATTCGTGGTAGCTTACTCGATAGATATTTTTCCACATCGAGTAGCATGGAACCTTGCCCGAGTCTACTAGCAACATGTAACTCCTCCTCAGTTAGAACCTTATCAAACAGAGAGTTTTCTTTGCTAGGTTCAGCCAAGTCCGTACCCCGAATGGCAGTCAACACTCGAAGGGAAGTTGGTGCCACATAAGTTGGGTCTCTTTGAGATCGCCATTTGGCCAATCACTCCTCACAGACCGTCATGACATGAGCTCCTAGTTCGGCCATTGCAACGCAGTTTTCACACCAACGATGTTCAAATTGACTTCGGCCCTCTGACAGTCGCTTTAGTTGCTCTATCTCCAAGAGATTTGGTTGGCAAAGCACATCATTGAATGTGACGATTAAGCGCAGTTTGTTGGCTTCCTCGCCCGAGATGAGTAGCATGCATTTATGCAGGAGCCTGCTATAGTGCTCGTCAAGATGTTCTTACTCTTCCCAAGATAAGGGAAATGGTAAGTATTCTTCGAGCTGCTCTTTAGGGAATGCGTGCATGTCTGCCAGGACATAGACACGTGCGAACACCTTGAGCTTGGCATCCAACTCAGTTAAGCATTCAATGACACTTCTATGTTCAACGAGGGCTTGCTCGGTTGCCATCTCATGCAAGGTTCTAGGAGCTTGCCTGGGCTTTAGCGTAGCTAGGGACTTAGGCCTAGATGAGCAAGATTGGTCAACGCTAGGATGTCTGATGCTCTTGGGATTTCCATGTTTCTCCTGAGGCTTCGTTATTGCGTCATGGTTTTCCTTGGATGTGATTGGTATAGGTTTGTCACCATGTTGTGACAGTGTTATATCCACTCTTGACTGGTCAATGCAAGTTCCATTGTCGGTGGATTGAGTGTTGCAAGCAGCCATTGATGGTAACGATTGCTTTGATTTTTTAGAGCACACGGATGTGTCTGAGGTTTCACCGCTATTAGGGAAGGCATCAATGGGTTCATTGGAGGGTGGACTCGATGCTTTATTCATCAACTCTTCAGTGCTCTTTGTCTCAATGTTCTTGGGGTCCCCAACCACCTGAACTGTTGTTGTTTTCGTTGTTTTCCTCTCTTTTTCTTGGTCAGTGAAGGCGCCTCTCTCAACGACTCAGGACCCTAGACTAGGTCAACCATTGTCGTGCTTGGTAGGGCCTTAGCATTTCCTTTCTCTAGTGTGTCCTCATGGGACCTAGCCGTGGCCTACTGAATAGCCTTGCTAGGTTGAGTGGTTCGATGCGCCATCTCCTTGGCCACACCTTTGAGAGGTTTCTCCTCAAGCCTAGGATTTAGGTGCTTTGGAAGGGCCGGAGTTGTCAAGGATACTGGTTGTGGCACCTCATCCACAAGTAAAATACTAAGGACACGCTCCGCGAGGGGCATTGTCACAGCCAAGGGCTGTGACTGCTGTGATCCTTGCTTTGAAGTACTAGCAGCTAGTTCAGTGGACTCGCTACTATTGGTGGATTGCGGTGTCCAGTCCTTAGGGCATTAGGTGGATCTGGTCGCATTAGGTTGCACAGGCCTATCCTTGGGCTGAGAGCTACGGCTAGTGTCATATTCCCCCTCTTGGATATTTGGAAGCTTTGATGGAGATAAAGATTGGGAGTGAGCAGCCGCCATTGACGACCGCTGTTGTGCTTCCTATGTCCGTTTGGAACAAGAGGATGCAGGAGATCCAGGACTCTTAGGTGGACCTGGCACTGGCTGAATGACTTGCTCGAGGCTATTAGCTTATTGTGCCATTTTCTTTGTTGAGCAGTTAGCCTTGCCATGAGCAATGTTGTGCCTGTGGTACACATTATCCTCTTGGGAAGTCAAAGGCTCCTTGGCTACTAGTGGACCTCGTGCACGTTTGACAATTACCTCCGATATCTGCTTGCTAAGCATGGTAGGCTGAGGATCTAATTTTTGATAGGTCCTATTTGGTTTCTTGATTTCCATCGTGAGGGGCTCAATCGCTCTAATATTTTTGGTTTGAGACTTGGATTTTTGTTTAGGTTTCCTCCTACGCCTCCTTGCTTTTGACATAATTTGGGCTTCTGGCAGAGGTGGTTTAGCAGGGGGTTTTGGTACCCAAATCCATCGGTTGCCTGCATAATACC
Source organism: Lygodium microphyllum (assembly GCF_053477565.2). Taxonomy (NCBI): domain Eukaryota; kingdom Viridiplantae; phylum Streptophyta; class Polypodiopsida; order Schizaeales; family Lygodiaceae; genus Lygodium; species Lygodium microphyllum. The sequence goes on along the minus strand of NC_141142.1, from coordinate 7,052,225 downwards.
CTTGAACACAAAGCAACGCCTTGGAAATCCATCGCGGCGTTGTGCTAGCTCTCCATCGATGCCCTCGTCTATAAGGCTTGGGCTTCTTTCTTGGTCTTCTACGATATCTGTAAGTCCCAAGCCCATCCTTGGCATTGTCTCTTGACCTTCTTGTTTTAAGCATGGCCTCACTCATCACTGGTTCTCGTTGTTCGACATGTGCTTGTATCAACTTCTCCCACAAGTCCTTGCCCTTGTTAGTAAGCTTGACTATCACGTCCACACCTACCTTGCCTTTCCCTTGAGGTTCGATGAGGTCACCCTTGCTAAAGGTTGTGACTGGATATCCTCACACCCAGTAGTGTTAGATGTATCCTTTGAGCTACATAGTCAACCTCACATTTGGTCACCCTTTTGAAGGGTCTTCCCAGGAGGGTTTCCTTACCATATTTAGCACCATTTGGAGGAACATGAAATAGCATAGGCAAGCTCTCAGTTTCAATTGTCGCAAGGACATTGCACTTCCCTATGAGTGCTTGCGGAGGTTCCCCATAAGGGCCAAGAGTTGTACTAGTCGGTGTCAGCTCTGGTTGGCCTAGTAGGGTCCATGCTTCATAGGTCAAGACATTAAAATCTGCTCCTTCATCAATCAAAGCATCGGTAGTATGCTCTCTTTTCGCGGTGAGTTTGACCCTAAGATAAGCAGGTGGTACTATGTCTTCATCTTCCGGGTCTTGGCTTGTAAATTTAAGCCTTCTGACAAATGCCCTTGAGTCGCCAACTACACGATCGGACGTGGATTCTACACTGTTGTCTTGGCTCGTCCATGCAGTGCTATTCAAGGAGCATCCATTGTCAGGACTGTCATATCTAGTCATTTTTGCCATTGTAGCTTGGTGTTGTTGCCTTCTGCCTTGACTAGATGCAGTCCGAATGCAACACTTATGTGTTTCTGCAGTGTGGCCTTTTTGCTCTTGCTGGCTAGATTGGCCCATTGAGGTTCTAGGGTCTTTGTTTCTGTCGGTTTGGGCATGGGCTTTTGGTTGCTCTTTCGTTAATGAGAATCCAAGTTCATGTAGAGCCATTACTAGACCAGGGTCGAATTTGGAGAACCTGTCACGGCGCGCGCCTTCTCTCCAACCTACTTGGGGGGGTACGGGGGGGGTACGGGGGGGGCGGAGCCCCCTCTGCGGGGGTTCGGGGGGCAGTCCCCTCCCCGGCCCACAGGGCCGTTACGGTAAACACCATGTGTAGCTTGGAGGACCATTCAGCCAAATCTTGAACTCCTTGCTCTAAGTTTCAGCCTAATGATGGATCTGCGATGCGCCTTTAGCTCTATGTAGCCTGTGGGGTCAATTTTGGGGTTCAGAGTTTTTCTAATTTGTTGCCTCGTTCATTTTTTGGGTCCAATCAGGCTTTACCACTCAGCGGTTTGCGTTTAAGTCCCTAGGTCTCGCAACTGCCTACTTCTAGCTGCTAAGCGGCGATGCCCTACGATTTTGCATATTCCGTGTGTTAGAATCAAGTTCTGAGTGTCCTAAGGGCTTTCGACAATTTACGTTGCTGAGTTCTAACCAGGTCAGGTCAATTGTCTGAGAATTTGATCAAAAATTTTTACTCGGCCCAACTAGTTCGAATTGCAAGGTCTGAGTGCCCGATTCGGCCCGCCAAGTAGAAGGGGTCATGTATAACTGTCCGAATGCCAAATTTGGCCAGTCCAAACCCAAATGTCCAAGGGCCAAGTGGGCAGAGACTGAGTCAGACGGGCTGAGTGGGCCGAGGCCGAGTTCCAAGGTAGTCCGAGTGCTCAATTTGGACGGGCCGAGCGTGGGCATCCGAGTGGTAGTGGTGGTCGAGTGGTTTGAGAACCAAGTGGTCGAGGGCCAAGTCGAGTGGTCAAGAGGGCCGCGTCGGCCAAGGGCCGAATGGCCAAGCAATCCGAGGGCCGATTCTAGGACTCGGCCCAGAATTGCCGTCACGCGGACACGCCAAGCGCGGCGCGTTTTTTCGCTAGGCTTCACAAAATTCACCGTGCTGGGTGTTGGAGGCCTTCCCCCTAGTCGAGCAGCTCCAGATCCATCCTGCTCATGTAGGGGAAGGTGTAGAATTACCTGGACTAGGCAAATATCTCTCTGATGCCAAGATCGAAGCGGATCCACTTACCAAGCTTTCCTCTTCTCTCCTGCTCTCCTGAAATCTTGCAGTGCACAATGTGGCCTTTCTTGCCACTTTTGGCCCTTATACCCCTTCCCGAGTATGCTATTGATGCCCCCTATCACTCACTTGGCGACCTTAGGCATCACAAGCGAGTTTTTCACCATTTTTTGCACGATTTTAGCCCTGTTTTTGCCCTGTTTTGCAATAGTAAACCCTAATGCTTATTTTCTTTGTTTTTCTTTGTTTTCTCCCACTCGAATGCATCCAAATCACAAAGTAAATACCTGCACTACTCCATTTCACAACATAAATCCCAAAAAGCAAAAACCTACTTGCCAAGGAGATCGAATACCATCTTCAACCCCCTCCCTTCCTACCTATCTCAAGCACCGGTTTGGGGAAAACCCTTACTTCCATGCTCGATTAGAAGTGCGCAAGCGCTCAAGGCTTGAATCCATTAGTCCCGGCAACGGAACAAAAATGTGGGAGCTTTTGCTCTACCGCCAAGACCCACGGACTGCTTATTGTTTCAAGCGTTCCAAGCCAAGCACTAATACCTCTCACATAGCCAACGTGCCATCCATATCTATGGGTGTAGTGAGCTTACCTCCATGCCGTTCGAGTTACCTCCTCTCCTGCGCACTCCAGTAGCTCCACGATCCAAGTGCAAGCTTCAAGCAAGCTCCATCCCCAAGCTCCATGCTCCAAGCTCCATCACCGCGAGCAAGAGAAGAGAAGAGAAGAGAAGAGAAGAGAAGAGAAGAAGAGAGGAGAAGATGGAGAGCTTCTCCACCCCATGGTCCCTCACCCTCACACACTCACTCTCTCACACTCTCACACTCCCTCTCTCAAGCACAAGCTTAAGCAAGCAAGCAAGAAGAAGAAGAAGAAGAAGAAGAAGAAGAGAGCCACTTTTTGCCACACACAAGAATGAGCTTCTCATTCACTTTTCAACTTTATATACAAAACCCTAAATCCCTTTTGGGCGGTCATCCCCTTTTCCCTTTTTTACATGGCCAGCCGTACGCTAGGCCCTTTTCCCATTGTCCTTCTATCTTCCTACCTCCCTTTCCACCGCCCATCTATATTTACAAATTGCACAAGTGAGAGCCCGGCGCTCCTTGAATTAAACCGCGATGCGCTTGCGCTCTTTTACACAAGTTTTGTCTTGCACTTTTCCTTGTGCGCCTTTGCCTTCCATTTCTCTTGCCTTGGCCTTTGTCTTTGTCTTTTATTTTAGCTTTCCGAAGGTTGCCCTTGCACTTTTGGCCTTTTCTCCTCTTCTTTCTTCAGTCGAGCTACCTTTTTTCCACCTTTGCCCTGCGTCTTTTTTATTTCCTTTTGCTTTCTTCGTGTTGGGGTTAACACCATGTGAGTCTCAAGCTCAAAAAAAGATAACCTAAGTTTTGACACTAGCAAATTTCCAACAAAATTTTAGTAGCTAGTAGTGCAATATGGCCACCAAACAAGGATAGTGCACATAGAAAATACAACACAAGAGATATTACTAGACTTAGAAGAGGAAAGGAGAGTAGGGAAATATCTTTTGCATAGTCACTAGGTTCTCATAGACATAGAGGATTGATAGGTAAATAAGGGAGGTCGAGTTGAACCACATCCAACATATAATAGCATTTGTGGGAATTACTAGATCGGGAGAAAATGTTAATACAGAAAGAACCCTTGAAGTGGGTCTCAAGTAGTAACTAGAAAATTTAGCCAATGGGCAAAGTAGTGCTACATTAGCAGCCTCTATCCTAGTTGAACTAGGAATAGCACCCACTCGGATGAGCTAGGTTGGATTGGATGCATGGTGTGCATGAGGACTTAGGGGCGTGCCATGACACACAAGGACCGAGGCCAAGAAAACCTCGCTGAATTGAGCGGAAGGGGGACAAATCGGTGTGGCGGTGGGTTGAATCTCAGTGGATCGTAGCAGCAAGGCTACTCTACCACTTACAATGCCCGACCACATATTTAAGTCCTCTGCAAACGATTCATCCTGCCAATAATTCGAAATTGCCATTCAGAGTCCTCAAGGCGACCACTTCCGGCACCTCAAGGGAGACTCTCAACACATGCTCTTGGGGATGCACAAGCTCCCCTACTATCAGTCGGGTAACAACCGGGTAGTTACCATGTAAGGAATGAAAACTGTACCCCGAACTATTGTATCTCAAGGACCACTGGAGAGGTCCTAAGCAGGAGAGTGCATTGTACTCCTAATAGATCCCGAAACACAGCAAGGCAGCCTCCGAGTGTCAAACACTAGCAAATGCAATAGAGAATGTCAAATCTACTGGTAGAGAGCTAGTGAGGAGAGAGAAAATATGCAAACACAGCCTTCAGAAGAGTGACATGCACAAGGGCAACAACAGTAGAGTACTCAAAGTTTGTAACCCTACTAAAATACGCACCACCTATGGATATTGTGCAACAAGTATCCAAGTTTGCCATGGCATGAATACTTCGTCCAATAGACTTGCAAGATGCATTACTTCAAGCAAAGCCAATCATCCAAGAACTTAAATCAGGAAATTGTGACAAAGATGATTATCAAGATCTGGACAAGAGATGCCACACATGTGGAGAGATAGGGCACATCCGTGGGAGATGTCCCAATTGTCGATGCTTCCATTGCAATGAGCTAGGGCACGTACAAGTAGACTGCCCTGGCCAGAAGATATTGAGCCTCCAAGAAAACGAAGCTACACAAGTGTAATCTTTGGATATATAGAGGAATCAAATGAAGAAGAAGACTTAGAACCTACTACACCTCTTCATGATGATTAGAAATCCTAGAAATTTTATTAACATGTAGTATAGCTTATATTGAAATACACCTTACTCTTGTAACTACAACTAACCCAAGTTATATGAGTTGCATCAATTTTGAGCCTAGAACTACAAGTGAAAAAAGATACTTTAGCAAGGAATGACAGTTATAACTTGCAATGTATTTCTCTTAAGTTTTTTCTTCTAAACTAATATAGCCTGGGTCTTGCCAAAATGTCAAAGCTTGGGAGTATTCTTTAGTATTACAAGCAAAGCCGATTGTCCATGGATCTCAATCCAGATCTAAGGAGAGGCCAATTTGGAAATAAAGTCTCCAAGATAAAGGACCGCTTTTGTTCTATAACGTGCCTACCTCTATCGGTTGTCCATGCACGTTTTTAGCGGTCCATCGAGAGACAAATCTAAGCAACCCTGCCCGGCACTCCCACTGAATGTTACGGGGTTTATTTCCTAGGGTTTCTTGAGTCTTCCTCGCAGCGGAACGTTCATGATTGAACCCACTGGGATTGACCTAAAATTTGGGTTCCTAGTGGTCAAGGTCTCCTAACAACATTCTAGCTTTGGGTCCTAGACATCCTACTTTACGCAAAGATACCCAATCCGAAGCAGATTCATGCTGCACTTGGTTCAAAGAAAATGGGAAATGAGAGGGATGCACTGCTCAACCTCTCTACTCGTGGGGCATAGTCCCGTTCTGGTCCCCAAAAATGGCATGAATCGGGGTTCTAACCTAACGATTTCTAAGGGTTAGACGATGGTAAAACCTTGTGAGAAGCCCCCCGGTTCTTTGTAACAATTTCTAAGGGTCTGACGATGGTAAAACCTTGTGAGAAGCCTCCCAGTTCTTTGGGACCACCCTACCATAGAACAAACCCGTTGGGGTTTTTGTCCACCTACTTCCCTCAATAGGCATTCTTTAGTTATCTAATTAGGTCCTATCACATTTATGTGTGATATTTAAAATCAACTTCCTTACTTAAGCCTTTTAGGGAACAGGGTTCGTTCGAGTAACTTATAGTACAGATACAAAAATAGAGCAAGCAATCCTTTTGACAAACAAGTTCCTTAACTTATCTTCCAGTTAATCTTTGTTTCCTGCCCATACATGAGAAACTATATATTCCTTTTGCACTACAAAAGTACCCGGTCCAAATCACATAGCACCATAATTTCCATCCTTTATCTAGAATAGGATCTTCCAACGCCACAGATTTTGGGGCCACGACAGTCTTCAACTTCGTTTCAGACTTGGCAAGGGTTGTCCAGAGCTCCACCAGACCCACAAGTAACCTAGAAATAAAACACCATTTTTGTGGTTGGCCTTTTCACCACTTGACCTTCAGCCCGTGAATCGAGCAGTGCCCTTCTTGGATTACTCCACAGTGCGATCTTGGAGATGATCCACCCATGCAAAATATCATTTCCTTAATTAAATCATTTAAGAGTTAAGCACAGTCAAGGTAGTCAACCTAATATCATCTTCCAAAAAATCATTCCTTTATTCCCATGGCAACTTGTCATCACAGACCCCTGCCATGAATTTACCATCAATCACAAGCACTTGGAATAATCATTCAAACCACAATATAAAAGCTTTTAGGGTGTTGCTCGATCAACCAACAAAACAATGGTATTCTTTTCTAAACATTGCAAGAATAGTCATGATAACCTTTCCATATCATATTTGCTCTCCCCCTTGGGATCAAAGAGCGATACTATGCACAATTTTAACTTGACTTTATCTTCCTTTTCCCCTAAGGCAAAGACTGCGAGACAAATTTGTAATGATGCAAGACTAGTCACCTTCCAATGCAAAATAATCCCCGAATTATTGTGCGAGTTGTAATCAATTCATGGTTTGGTAGCACAAGGTAAACTCCTTAACTGTTATTTTATGTGAAACCTTCATAGGATGGATGAAAGACTTTGAATGAAAGATCATTTCACATACCATTGATGTATGTTTCATATAATCTTTCCCATGCATGTACCGTCTATGTGCATAACTCTCAAGGTAACCTTGTAAACCTTAAACAATATTGTCCTAGGTAATGACTAATCCAAGACTTATCGATGCTTAAAACTTTAGAATCTTATATGCTGCTTATGCTATGCATGGATTTATCGCATAGCAACTAGGTGCAATTAACTTTTCTTGATATAAGCACTTCGCAAACTTCATCTTTGAATATTTGAGACGAAATTTATCATTTTCAATGGCCTATTCTAGTGCGACATAGTGCAGTCCTGATGTGTCCCATGCAAAAATTAAAGCAAGCAACTACAACTTAGAAATGTATTATTCACATACGGTTCATAGTTGTATTGGCGGTGATACCCTTGCCTGAGGCTTTGTTGCGGATTGTGGGATTGCCACCCTCACTCGACATTCTTTGCTTGGGGGCCATTCTCGATCTTCCTCGTTTTCCTAGGCGCAATTCCGGTAAGACTTCATCGACTCCTTACTCAAATAACAGGGGCCAATTGGGGGGGGGGGGGGGATTAAGCTTGCAGGGGTAGCGAGTAACCTCATGGGAAAGGGGAGGGAATAAGGGTGTGTGGTCACCCTCTAAGGAGGGGAAGAGAAGAAGAACCTTCTAGAAGGTTCTCTCTCTCTCTCTCTCTCTCTCTCTCTCTCTCTCTCTCTCTCTCTCTCTCTCTCTCTCTCTCTCTCTCTCTCTCTTTGCCCGTGCAGCGTCTAGGTGCCTTCTCCTTTTGCCGGCAGGGGGGGGTTTATAGGGGGAAGGAAGGTGGGGCAAGTAGAGTGGTGATGGTGGTGGTGTCCGCCATCTCTTGCTATTAGCCTCCCCCTCCATTGTCATTATCATTCTCTTCATCGTCTTCTTTGTCATCCCCTTCTTCTTCCTCCACGTTGCCTCCTCATCCACGTCTTCTTCTCCCTTCTTCCCCTGCCACCTGTTCAATGACAGGCAGGGGGGAGGATTTAAAAAAATTGAACTAATTTTAATTATTAAGGAGGGGTTCCTATGCGGGTGGGGATATTACATCCTCTCCCCCCTTGGAGAACTCGAGATGTCCTCATCTCAAAAGAACTGGGGATTTCGTTCTAGAATCTATGGGGTAGGACCCATCACACATTTGTTGCAACACTCTGATCACTCATAAGCATACGATCTTTTGAAATAACAACTTTATTGTATTGGATATATTCGAGCCTGGATTACAAGAGAAAATTTTATTGTAGTTACATCTCATGGATATCCTCTAGGTATTTGATAAATTCTTGGTAGGTTCTGGATTGTTGAAGCTTGTATAACTTCATTTCTTGCAAGTTCAAGTCCTTTTTGAGTCTTGTTGGGACATTTGATGTGGATATGCCCAATGTTGTGGCACTAGGAGCATCGGTGTTTAGGGTGCTTTGGACATTCCCTTTTGAAATGGCCTAACTCCTTGCAATAGAAACAATGGAGCTTTATCTCTTGAGGTCACAAGATTCTTGGTTGTCTTTGGCCAGTTCTTGGTAACCATTTTCCCACCTTAAAATTTTATTGAGGTTCTAAGTTTACCCTAGGGTTTCCTTCATGCCTCTTGGCCTCATTTAATGACTTAGGATCTCGCATCCTCTCGCATCCTCACTTGGATTTGTGTATTAATCTCCCCCTCCTAGTCAAGCTCCTAGCCGAGTGCCAGTCCCATGGCACTTGTAGGTGAGTCCTCGAGTGGTTGAAGGTTCACCATGTAGATCAATGATGGGACTTTGGGGAGATTGTCTATGGAGAAGAAGCATGGCAAAATGGATGTGAAATTGTGGAGGCCAAGAGAATAGATCGAATGGGTGACGAGGGCCTCCAAGGTCACTGGTTGGTCTGGGTTATCGAATGTACATGAAAATGAAAAGGAAATGCACTACATGGGGGTGTGCCTACAGTGAGGTGTCGATGCCACTGGAACTGGGAGTTGGGTAGGTAAGCTTATGGTGTTGTTCCACACTTGAGGACCCAGATCGTGCAAGGGGAGTTGCTATGGGCGTGACTTAGGGAGATAGGTCTCTAATCGTAGACGAGTGTAAACTCCCTAGGTGTGTCCTGCCCTTGATGTGCCCTTAGTGTGAAGTGGGGAAAGGGGCTAGAAATATAATTGTTCCCAAGTGCAATGTTTGTGGCGCTCTGATGGTATATGAGGACTCCATTCCTTACTTTTCTTGTGCTTTGTCTTTGTCTTTTCTTTGCTTTCTTTCTTTTTTCTTTTTTCTTTACAGAAAAACAAAAGATTTAATACATTAGGAAGGAGCATATTAGACCTCATCTCAATGCTCTTTAGGAGCTACATTGCAAGGAGGCCTAAGAGACTTGGTAAGGAAGTGTCTACTTTGCAAGTAGCCTTTTATGTTGATACATACGTTTAGGGGTGTCATTGTCAAGAAGGGGTGATAGCATTTGGTGAAGTGGCCATCGTTCATATCTTCAAGGACCACCATACAAAAGGAAGGTAGGAGCATGGCTCTCATCATGAGACGGGCCATCATGCAACTATCGATTCCTGCATTGAAATAAAAAAAGAGTGGAGGTATCTTGAGTGCCCTAAGATAATTACAGATAGTGATGAATGCAAGGTCGGAGCAAGATGAAAACTCATTGAGGAAGTGCACGATGGATGGGCGGATGTCCCACTCAGTGAAGATTAAGCACTCCTATGGACTCCTTGCATTCACATTATAGATCTTGGGAAAATCATACATGCCATGCACATCCAGGTTATAGTCTATCCCTATTCTCCACGGATATGGCATTTAGGTGGGATCATTACACTCCTCCAGTATGGTGCTATAGAAGGCCATCCAAGCATCAAGGTTGGAGTCCCAGATACATCATCGCTATTTTGATTGGGCTTCATATCCACTAACAATCTTTGGAATCTTCCAAACCTTGTCTTGCCAGTAGTCCACAGGCTCTCTCTACCACCTTGTAGGGTATCTTTCTCTTTTCTCTATCCATCAATTTTCTAGTCATTGGGCAAGCATGATCACCTGCTCCACCACTCTTAGAGACAAGACTTTGTCTAAGAAGCAAGGGTAGTGGAAGGAAAACTCGAAAGGTTGGCGTTTGTTCTCCCACTACTCCCAGACAGCTAGTTCCTGGGCCCAATTTATAGGATAGTGTTCTTCTCTTTGCAAGACCTGGACTTCAGGAGCTTGCTGTGGTTGGGCCCTTAGCCTCCTCTGTGCTTGCTCCACTATATCTTTTCTCTTCCTTTTTGCTTCCATCACCCTTTCTGAAATAGTGCTTTCCTCAAGATCTTCAAGTGGCATCTCCTATCCTAGTGGCTAGGTTCATGTGGTTGCTCTTCCTCATCTTGGCCTTGCTCAAAGTCAGGCCCCTCTTCCTGCACTGGCTCTCTTGACTTTTCAATGGGGCGCTACACTTGTTGTTCCTACTCTCCAAACCCTAACTCCTCTAGCTCCTTTACCAAGAGCCCAACCTACCTTAAGTATTGTCGTTGTTGCTCGGTGATTAGGCTAGTACTGCTGCGAGGGTGCTCCTGGAGACTGTATCTTATGACTCTTCTTATAATTTCCAACTTCCTTTTTAACCCTTCTTCTGTGTCCTCACCTTCAACCTGGGTCATACGGAGCATGGTATTCAGGAATGCTTACTGCTTGACATCTATACTTGCCTCCACTGCTTTTGCCTTTGCTAGTGCCATGATTCGTTCACTTTTTGCCAAATTGACAAGGTCCTTGAGCCTTCTAGTAGTCTTTTCTTCCCAAGCCCTAGCCTTCTCCTCCATCCTTTCTATGCCCTAAGTTTGGCATTGAGACAACATCATTACCATCTATCCCTGCTCCTTCCAGATCTCGAGCATCTTCTCCTTATACTATTTATGGCGGTTTAGCTTCTCTTCCAATCTTTCTTACTCTAGGAGGGCCACATGGAGTTGATTTTTCACCTCTGTCAACCTTTTACCAACACCTTGTCTTCTTGTGCCTTGGCATGGTGTAATTCTTTGAGTAGCCATTCCTTTTGCAGAGTTTCTCCTTACGAAACTCTGCATAGGCCTGGGTCTTCACTCTTTCTAGCTCCTTGATGAGCTCATCTCTGATTTTCCTCAATTGCTTGAGGTGCTCCTCCATGTTCTTATTTTGTTGTAAGAGGGCTAAGAAATCCATCTCCATCCCTATCTCCTCCCCTGCCTTCGCATCATAGGGATCATTTGCTCTCTTCTTCCTTCTTCACTTCCAACTCCTTCTTCAAGTCATTTATTTGTCTCTATTGGGTGGCTATTTGCTTTTTCTTTTCCAACTGATAAGCTAAGAATGCCTCTCTTTCTGCCTCAAGCTCTATCAACACTACCTTCCTCTCTTCCTTCACCTTTTCTAGTTGCGCTAGCAGCTCTTTTATGTATTCATCATAATTTGTAGGCACTAGCATAGCCAAGGGTATGGATGTCATTGATGCTTCTATTTTGGGCTTCTTCGAGTCTTTTCTTGACTTTGCATCTACAACTGCCAACCTCTTCGTCCTTGGAAGCACTGGGGCACCTCCACTTAGCACTGGGCCAAGCTGCTACACTATGTTGACTAGGTACTACACCCAAGCCATCACATTACTTTGGTTCACTAAGGCTTTTGTGGTTTCCTGTGTGGTGGTAGGTGTGGCAACAATGACAAGTGGTGGTGGGTGTAATGGAGCCTTCCCCTTACCTACCACTATAGGTCCTTGAGATGCTTCTATCGCTCCAGAGTTGGTGCTTGGTGCATCTTCTAGGCTCCTCCTTACCAACTCTTCTGATCAGGAGGTTTGCTCAACTGACAATCTAAGGGCAAGACCCATCTACTCATCATATTCTCTTTGTAGCCTTTTCTCCTCCTCTTTTTGCTTCCTCCTTTGCTCCTCTTCTAGCTGCCTTGATTCTCTCTATGTAGCTTCTAAGTCTTTGTCCCCTTCTGCTATAGTTTCCTTCTTTTTTCCTAGAATTCTTAGCATAATTTTATCCTTTCCTCCCTAGCTAGATGGGACAAATCCCTCCTCACCTCGCTCACTAATGGTTCTTTCGCTTGAACCCTCCTGTTATATCACTTGGCTTGGATGTGAGATTTCTTCTTCTTTGCAACTCGCTCTACTTCTTCCTTAATGGGTGAACGCGATGGAGATCCATGGGATGGTGAGCACTCATGTATTTCTTCCACCACTTCTTTCCTCTCTACATCTCCCATCGCTTCCTGGATTATGGCTATTAGCACGCCCTTGAACCCTATCCTGGCCGCTTTGGCCCCACTAGTTTCTTTATTACTATCTTCGTTGTATGGAAGCCGAAGATTCATGGCCACTGCTTTAGGGCCTATGGATAGTGTTTTTGCTGAAGACTCAATGGTCTCACATACGTAGCCATTCCAGCTGACTTCATCCACCAAGGACCTGGCTGCAAGGCTCTCGAGCAGTGGTATTCAGATCCTGCTCATTAAAGCATTGTACCTTTGACTGGAAAACAATGCATGGAACATTTTTGCATGTAGTCTAACGTCTAGTTTGGGGATGTTGGCTAAATTGATCCCATCATTGGTATACACTTTGCCCCTGTCCATCCCCAACAAGCGCCAAAGTCCTTTCCACTAGTTCAGGACTCAATTCGACTTCTACTCTTCAGGTCATCCCTCCCTGCCTCACCATCATTGTGCCACAATTCTCATTGGCGTCGAAGGAGTGCGGGAACTTTGTGCACTTACTTTAATCAATGGCTTGGTCGACCTTCTCTAAATACTTGTTGAGGTTGCATAGTGGTCAATGATCTATTTCACAACCTACTCCTCTATCACCCTATCTTCTAGGTCCTGAATGCTTCTGTATTTGATCTGGTTGAAGACTCTTGTTTCAACAACTAGGCTGTATTTGGCATGTTCCTCTTCCAAGAATGGAAGCTTGCTGTCTTTGTCATGGTGCCCTACCATCTCGGGTTCCTATCATGATGCGACAACTCACTATTAGTTCACTTGAAACGACTTTTTGCAAAAAGATAAGAGAATCACAAATGTATGTTATAGAAAAGTAAAATGTTCAAGTATAGAATGAAATTTTTTGCTTCAAGCAGTCCACACATTCTAATGAGAATTTCATGTAAATTTTCCTTAAGTACGAGTTTACTTTAACCATTCTTTTTTGCTTTTGAAATCCAATTTGAGGTTCAAGTCATGTTTTCTTATCCACCTTACCCCCTCCCCCCTTGGGAATGATGAAGATTCTTCCTAGGATTGGAGGATGAAGGGTTAAGGGTGTTAACCGTGTCGACTGGCTAGGTTTTACTTCTTCATGAGCCAATCATAGAACTATGGGTTATACTCTAAGTGGGCATAGCAGTCCATGTCATATGGCCTAATGCCTACACATGTAATGTAGGTTAGTACATTACTTAGGAAGCCACCAAAGTTTGTTATGCTAGCGATGTATAGTTCTTCCTCAATGAGGATTTGGTCCAAATAGGGGTGGGCCATAACATGATCTCCTAACAACCAATTGCAAGTGATAGCCAAGACCCTAAATAAGGTAGGGGCCTCTTGTTACCATTGGAGATGTAGAGAATATCATTTTTGCAGCAAGGAAGAGTTAGAGTCGGCTAGGTTTTTTAGCTTTTCTAGCTCTTGGTTTGTTGTAGAGACTTTGCTCTTGCTATAGGAGGTGATCAACCGTTGTTTGAGAGCTTGCTCCTAAGAAATATCATTGGCGATCAATTCCTTGACTACCATGGGAATCTTGAAAAATATGAATTTATATTCTTCCCAAGTGCATGGCAAGGAGAGTACATCCATTGCTAATGGCTTATCTAGGAGGCCTAAATCCAACCGTTCATAGCTTTTAGCAAACATGGTGAAGGTGGTGTCCAAGCATTTGATGTAGGTGACCAAGTCATCCCCCGTATTCATGGCTAGGTCCAAGGCCAAAGTAAGGGTACATTTTCATGCATAGGAGGGTCTAAGGCCTATAGGAGGTTGGGTGGCCGGACTAGATAACTTTGCAATTAATGCATGCTTCATGGATTGGTCAGTAGGGCTGCTACTTGTGTGATGGATTGGTCTTGTAGCTCAGTTGGTGCACTACATTCTTCTTGTGGAACAATTGGGACATGAGAGGTGTCAGGTTGAGTCAATTTCAGTGTAGAGGGCTACGGTCTTGGTCGATAACCCTATTGTGGTCCTATGGGTTTGTTACCTTTTAGATCAAGTGGTTTCTCATTCATAAGCTAACTTATTGTCTTCGGAAGGCAATGTCTGAGGGACACACATGCCACTTGTAGTCTTGGGAAACCAAATCCATTTATTGCCTTCGTAGTAGCCTTGAGCGTACAATAGGGCTTTGGGGACCCATCACGGCTTGGTTGCTCATCAGCTTTTGTAGTGCCGCCTTTGTCACTTGGACTTAGGACATGAAGTTCTAGGATTATGAGTTCGTGTGGGTTGGTGGGACATATGGTTTGCCATGTAATGTTGCTTACCCTTGTGTACAACCATGGAGAAGTCAAATTCTAGACGCAGAAGTTACCATCTAGCTATGCATCCTGTAGCACAAGGTTTGTTCACCAAATAAAGCAAAGCTTGATGGTCAACAAAGAAGGTAAAGGGCATAGCCAAAAGATAGTGACGAAACTTCTTTACAACAAACACCATAGCTAGGCCTTCCCTTTCCATTGTGGAGTAACTCATATCCATATCCCTGAGTTGTCTGCTAGCAAAGCTCACAAGATAATCGCGAGTATGTTCACTAGGTTGGCACAAAATAGCTCCCATGGCAAACTTTGATGCATCAATGTGCATGTCGAATGTTATGTTCCAATCTAGGGCTTGTAGGACCAGTGTGACCGTAAGAGCCTTCTTTAGTTCCTTATAGGCGCTTTGGCATTCCTTGGTGCACTCAAATACAATCAGCAATTTGTAAAGGTTTCTAGTGATTAATGCATAGTTTAGAATGAATCACCGATAGTACCCTATGTGTCCTAGGGAAGTATTAAACTTCCTTAGTTCGTGGGTGGTGATAATCAACAATGACTCTAACTTTGGAGAAGTCTATGGCAATGCCGTTCTTAGACACTACGTGCCCCAGGATACATCCATGTTTTACCTAGAACTGGCACTTCAAGGGGTTCAAGGAGAGATTATATAGTCTACACTACTCAAAGACTATGCAAAGTTTATCTAGGTATTCCCTCTAACTAGAGCAAACCCATAGATCGTCAATGAACACCCCCAATTCTCCCTAAGCATGTCTTTGAAGATGGCATACATGAGGTGCTGAAAGATAGTTGGTGCATGCATTAGTCCAAATGGTATGACTATGTAGGCAAATACGCACCCATTCACTCGCAAATGCTACCTTATGTCTATCATCAAGGTGCACTTGCAATTCGTTGTAGCTTGAGAAGCCATCGAGGAAATTGTAGGCTTCTTTTCTCGCTACTCTTTTGAGCATGTTCTCTGTATAGGGTAGTGGATAGATGTCTCTCTTAGTCATCACAACATTGACCTTTTTATAGTTCACACACACTTGAATCTTTCCATTCTTCTTCTTCAAGACAATTACTATAGGTGATACATAGCCCATGTGCTCAATTTCATAGATGAATCTGACCTTCAATAGCTTATCTACCTCTTCCTTAATGGCATTGCATGCTTTAGATTCATTAGGTATGGTCTCTCCTTAACTGGTGTTGCATTGAGAATCATAGGGATGTTATAAGTCACGACCCTTGAATCTACTCATTTTAGCTCCCAAGCAAACACATCCATGTACTCTCATAGGAGAGCGATGAGAGTGGCCTCCTCTTTCTCAGTTAGGCCGTCTGGTATGAGCATAGGTCGAGGATTTTCCCCTTCTCATGCTAAATTAACTTCTTTGAACTTACCATGCCTTTCTATTGGTTTGCTTGCATGTCCTTGCCTCTTAGTTCCCAACAACATCACTACCCTATTGCCCTTTCTGAACTTCGTGAAGCGCTTCAGTAGATCTTGTGGCTTCCTTTGCTCTTCGGCTTTTGACCCCTTTGATTGTCTCCTCTTTTCCTCCTTCAACCACATGCACTTAGGTGGATTGGCAGGTTCCCCCTTGGTGCATTTGGTCTTAGGTGGTTGGGGTATTTTCGGATCACTTTTGGAGCTCACTTACAACTTTGAGTTACACTCACAACCTTCGCTAGAAGAAGAGGTTTCCCTTGGTGGTTGTAGCTTTGAGGCTAGTTCAATTCTAAAGAGTGGTGTAGTGCTAGGTTGAACTAATCCAACTCGCTCATAGTCTGTTACACCTAGGTGGTCCAACCAAGTACAATTGCATTCCATCTTGACACCTCCTCTTTCAATCCTAAAGACATTGGCTTTCCGTGGCTTGGATTCTACTCATATCTATTTGATCACTTAGTCGTTTGTATCATCCTCTATTGTCTCGGTCTCTTCCTCACTTTCCTTATTTGTAGACTAGCAGTCTTCATATACTCACCATTTGAATCCCCATATTCTAACTGCTTGTCATTTCCTAGGCTTCCAATCCCAACCTTCTCTTCGTTCGTGTGATTAGTGACCAATTGTATTATAGGTTCAAGTCATGCATTTTGGTATATTGCCACTTCGGCTCCTCCATGAGGTCCTTTGAGATTGGCAGCAGCTAGGTTACCAATTAGTTCTCTCATCAAGTGCTCAAGAATCCCCTAGAGTTCGAACTTGTTAGATGGGACGTGAGAAGAGATAGGTGTTGATCGACTACCACCAATGGTGTGGTCCTACTCTTGGGTAGTTGAGATGGTGTGCCTTTGTGGGACTCATTGGATGTCCTCACAACCTGCTTATAAACCTCCTCGTCATTTAAGAACGGCAGCTTGATGGTGGCTAGCACATGCATCCAATCCCACTCCTTCGTCGAGTAAGGGATATACTTCATTAGTGGACCGTAGGAATTCCTGACTTGTGCATCTCCTTTCAAGATGGCAAAGATGGCATTTATGTCGATCGGTGTAGTCTTCAAGGTGTCCATCTTGACTCTTATAGCTTTTGATCTATTGCCTAAGAATATTAGACAATTACCCCAATCTTTTATTATTCATGCATTTCGCATCCAGGCCGGCCTAGTAGGCTGTCGTAGTCCACTCTCTTTATGACCATGAAGTTCATTGAGAATTGAACTCCTACTGTCTTCAAGGGCCAATCTCTCAGTACTCCAAATGGTCTAACCTTCATTCCGTTAGCTAGTGCGACATTATACCTTATAGTCTCCACAGGTGGATTACCCCAGGCCTACAAGACTATATGGCTAAGCGCACTGACTCTTGCTCCCATATCTATGATTCCCTTTCTTATCGTGTCTCCTAATGCTACAGTAGGTAAGATTGAGTGAATTTCTATGCCTTCCCAAAAAGCACTTACATGTAAGGACTTAGGCACCGATTTTAGGGTTAAGCTCGATAATTGCATTGCTGCGTTGTGTTCATGCAAGTCTGTTGGTCTAAGCTCGTCAGGTCCTTCTACTCACTGCTTCAACACTTGCCATAGTGTTGGGTTCTGCCTCAGAAGCTCTCCTAGAGGTAGAGTCACAAGGATTGATATCAATGTCATGAGCAGATTGCCAACCGCTTGCTTTCATCAGGCTCTACACTCTTTTGCGAATGATTTCGGGCGGTCTACCTACATGTGGGGTCTAGGCTTTGTCTATGCAATGCTACCAAAGTTCAAGTTATTCACAAATGCCTTGTAAAGCTCTTCACTTTGAATTTCGTTTATGAATACAGTGGAGACTACTCGTTTATTAGGTTGTTTTGTCGTTAGGATTCTCTTAAATAGACTCTGCACATGAGTAACGTAATCTCGGATATCCTCCTTGTCACTTTGATTGACATTCATCAACCTGACACCGAGGTTGTCAGAGTATCCTACCTCGAAGAATCTCTTGATGAATAAATCCTTGAAGTTGGCTAGTACACTACGTCCGTCCTTTGTCTCCTAGACAAAGTCCAAAAGCTTGTGCACATTAAGCAAGGTCCATGAGGCCGTTCACCTTGTATACTTGCTGAAATTGCTATACGAAGCTATATGGGTCACTGATACTTGTTGAGTTGCTTAGCAACCGCAAGTACCTTGGTTTGGCTCTTAGAGTTTGGGGTGATTCCTAGCCCCGATAGCAATATAGTTGCTAGGGTTGCTCCGCTCTGCTGCTTTGCAACTGTATTATCTAAAAGTCGCTTCATAAGAAGCTCGTTCAATGTAAGATCCACCTCTAGTGCTTTCTCCCTCTTAGCATTCAGTCCTGCCCTAGTTTTGTTGGCGAGAGCCAAGACACGTTGGACCTTACACATTTCTATGTCTTGTCTCAACTTTTGAGCTTGTTGCTCTTGCTTGTAAGCGCGGCTCGATAACTCAAGCCTCTCTCTCTTCTGTAATTGGTTTTCTTGGTCACTTGTCTAGCATATGGGGGTCTCCTCTTACTAGTGGGTTCATTGACTTATGTTATCTTGTGTGAGTTCCTTGTTATTCAAAACAATCCTCAATGTTACATGCACTCAGATGTCGAGTGGTGCTTATCGACGTGCACTATGCAAAATCAAGGTTTTTGCTTTTCTGGTACACTCCAAGTGTTTAAGTGATGCGGTGTGCAAGTTCAATGGAAGCAATGCATATCACACTCTTTCCAATTAGTTTCAACTAATTACAACTTCTTTGTACAGGTAACGGCCACTCTTGATGGTCCATTCTGGTCTCTACTATGTTCCAAATGTGTGGTACAACTTCTTTGTACAGGTAATGGCCACTCTTGATGGTCCATTCTGGTCTCTACTATGTTCCAAATGTGTGGTCTGAGAGATACGAGGTTCGGTTAGCTAATTTGGGTCTCTAACAGGATAAGCGACTAATGGTCAATGACCGCAGTCATTTTTGGACCATCAGGTCGCAATTCTTGAGTTTGTCAACTCTATGAGCCATTCTATGTGTCTAGAGGCCTACGGTGGTGTCGCCTAGCTTGAACTCAGGCTTTGCCAACCCTGAGATGGGTTTGATGTGCCAGAAGTGTTGCTCTGTCTACTTGTCTAAGTTGCAGTGTCCGAGCTGTAGACTTAGATGTCTGAGTCCAAGTTGCATGCCCGTTCTAGCATGATGCCTTAGCCATTCGAGGCCGAATGGGTGGTTGCCTGAGGCCAACTTGTTTGAGTTCAAGTCTCGGACTCGGATGGTTTTGTTGCCCTCCGAATGGATTGTGACTCAGATTGTCTGAGTTAATAGAGGCCGTCCGACGCCGCATATGGCATCTAAGTGCAACGACCAGGGGTCCAATATGGCAAACAATCAATTAAATACTCCTCTGCTTACTCTAACATTGCAACTAGGGCCCTGACTATGATCAACCAGTATCAAATGACATTAAAAGCATACTTGTAGGGCTTGAGGATATGGGAATTTGAATTAGTGAGAAAATTTGTGATCCTACCATGTAGCTCTCTCTCTCTCTCTCTCTCTCTCTCTCTCTCTCTCTCTCTCTCTCTCTCTCTCAACTAAATACACACAAATGAGCTCTCTCCCCTTCTTCTTCGCCTCTTAAACCCCTTCTCTCTTGCTCTGCTACTTCCCCCTACTCTCTCTTTGCTCCCTTAATGCATTAAAGCCCTTTTTCTCCATGTTTTACCCTACTTCAACATCAGTAATCCTACTGTTTATTTCCCTTCTTTTCCTTGTTTCTTCCTACCTTTGTGCATCCAAAACACAAAGCAAACACCTACGCTACTCCAACCTACTCACCCAAATCTTAAAAAGCAAAATACTTACTTGCAAAGGAGATTGAATGCACTTTGACTCCCTCGTTCTTACCTATCTCAAGCACCAGTTCGGGGCAAACCTTAATTCAATGCTTTGTTCGAAGCGCAGAAGCACTCAAAGCTTGAATTTGTTGGCCCCAGCAATGGAACCCAAATATGGGAGCTAACGCTTGACTGCCAAGACCCATGGACCACTTATTGTTTTAAGCAATTCAAGCCATGTGCAATGGCTACCACTCACATAGCCATGCACACTCTCCCACCTATGAGTGTAATGAGCTTACCTTCATGCCCAATCAAGTTGCCTCCTCCCATGAGCTCTCCACTAGATCCATGACCCAAGGTGCAAGCTCGATCCTCAAGCTTCAAGCTCCAAGCTCCATTGTCGCATGCAAGAGTGAAGAGAAGAAGAAGAAGGGAGGAGAAGATGGAGAGCTTCTTCACCAAGATCCCTCATCCTCACACACTGACTCCCTCACACTTCCTCTCTCAAGCACAAGCACAAGCAAGAACAAGAAGAGGAAGAAGAAGAAGAAAGCTAGTTTTGGACACACACAAGAATGAGCTTCTTCATTCACTTTTTACCTTTTATACATGCCTTACCTCCTCCTTAGGCGCCCATCCCTTTTTTACATGACCGACCATTTTAGCCTAGGTCCTCTTTCCCTATTCCCTTCCTATTTACATTATTCTTTTACCCATGCTTGTCTACCTTTACAAATTGCATAGGAGGGAGCTTGGCGCTCTTTTACAACAATTCAGGGTGCATTTTTATATTTAACATGCGTCTCTTCCTTTTTGCACTCACCTTGGACTTTTAAAGTTGCTCTTGTGGTTTTTGTATTTTTTCTCCTATTTTTTCGTTGGGCTGTCTTTTTTCGCTTTGCTCTATGTCTTTTGATTTTCATTCTCTTTCTTTGCACCGGGGTTAACAATAATAATATGTTATTTATGTATATTTATTTACAATTAATTATCACTTACATCATGTTATATATGATATATATCACATACTTAATTCTATAATATGATTAACATTATAAATATAATATAATGATTATTATAATATATGCATATATCATAATAAATAAATATATATACATGAAGATTAATTTATATACACACATATATATTACAATTAATTCATATATTGCATTATGTTATATAGTTGTAGTACAAACATGTAAATCCATCATCAATATTTTAGTTCTCGTCGGCCACGGCCATATATTCAACTTATACTACTCCATCGGAGCAATAGGGACGTCCATCTTAGTAACAATGTCACATATGTAACTTACATTAATGCATTCGAGTAATAGGACCAAGCCATCCAATCTATGCTAAACGACACTACCTTTTATACTATCTCAAGGCTCTTTGTTTCTGTGTTATGCCTACAAGGCTGTTTGCTTTCTTCCTCTTGACACTATGTTCTTCCTCTCAACACTCTCTTGTAATTATTGCTTCACACAACCTGGGGGGTTTCGTGCCAAGGAAGGGGATTATTTGAAAAATCACATCATGCTATTGTTCAAGGAAGGGGGATTAAATAGCCACTGCAAAAAAAAAAAAAAATCACTTCATGAGCCTTAAGAGGGGGGGGGGTGCAAAATAGGTGCCACCATACGAAATCATGTTGTGGAGGGGTACCCATTATTGCAGCTACCATGGTGTGTTGCGGACTATGCGAGGAGAGGGAATGGGGGTTGGATGACTCAAGTGGGGGGAGAGAGAGAGAGAGAGAGAGAGAGAGAGAGAGAGAGAGAGAGAGAGAGAGAGAGAGAGAGAGAGAGAGAGAGAGAGAGAGAGAGAGAGAGAGAGAGAGAGAGAGAGAGAGAGAGAGAGAATGACAGGTTGGTAAGAGAGTCTGAGTGAGAGAAATGCTTTGGACATAGAGAGAGAGAGAGAGAGAGAGAGAGAGAGAGAGAGAGAGAGAGAGAGAGAGAATGTCAGGTTGGCGAGAGTCTGAGTGAGAGAAATGCTTTGGACATCGAGAGAGAGAGAGAGAGAGAGAGAGAGAGAGAGAGAGAGAGAGAGAGAGAGAGAGAGAGATTGGCCACACACACACACACACACACACACACACACACACACACACACACACACACACACACACACACACACACACACACACACGAGATAGATCCTTCAGACACGAGGGTTCAGGCACGAGATAGATCCTTCAGACCTAAAGAGAGAGCCGCGCTCCTTAGGGTGCCATGTGGAACCCCTATGGAAGCCTTCCAAGAGGGCCAATTTTGTGACACATGACCCCGCTAAAAAGCTTTTGTCAAAAATAGTAAGAGATGCAAGCCCTGTCATTCAATTATTACAAAATTCTTTTGCATCTAAATCATAGGAAAGCGACCTTCCAAATTGCAATATCCACGGAGTCCAAAACCTGTGTAAACTTGACTAGCATTTTGCATGCAAAGCACTTCGTGTGCATGGAACACTAGGCATTGCCATGAAGTAGCAAAAGCGAAGTTACCATACTACCACACAACGACTTCACTCAGTACTCCATTTCTCCTCTTTCCCTCTATTTCTAATTTTCTTCTTCTTCTTCTTCTCTCCTCTCTCTCTCTCCTTTTCCCCCAATTTCATGTATCTAAAATTTTCTCTCTCTTTGCCTTTTATTTTAGTATCTTTTCTCTCATCTTATTGTTATATATCTCTCCCTCCTTTTCTCCTCTCCCCTCTCCCCTCTCCCCTCTCTCCTCTCTTTTCCTTCTCTCTTTCTCTTTTCTTTTTTCTATTTTTTTCTTTTTTTCTTCTCTCTCTCTCTTCATTCTCTCTTTAATTTTTTATTTTCTATTTTTTATATTTTATATTTTATCTTTTCTCTCTCTTTATAATGCTCCCTCTCTCTATGTATTCATATTGTCTCTCTACTTCTTCTCTCTCTTCTCTCCTTGCTTTCTCTCTCTCTACTTTTTTGCATTTTTTAAATTTTCTCTCTCCCTTTCCCCTATTTCGCTCTCTTTCTTCTTCCCCCTCTCCTCTCTCTCTCTCTCTCTCTCTCCCCTCTTTTTCTTCTCTCCTTTTTCCTTTTTTTCTTTTTCTCTCTTTTAAATTCTCTTCCCGCTTTTCTTCTCCCCCCTTTTTCTTCTCTCCTCCTTTTTCCTTTTTTTCTTTTTCTCTCTTTTAAATTCTCTTCCCGCTTTTCTTCTCTCCATCTCTCTCCTATCTTTTCCTTCTCTTACTCTCTCTCCTCTTTTTTCTTTTTTAATTATCTCTCTCTTTTAAATTTTCTTTCCTCTCTCTCTCTCTCTCTCCTTCTCTTTCTCCCTTCCCCCATCCCCCCTCTCTCTCTATTCTTTTTCTTATCTCTCTCTTCCTTTCTGTCCTCTCTTATTGCGTTTATCTTCTCTCATCTCCCCCCTCTCTCTCCCCACTTTTCTTTCCCCTCTCTCCTCTCTTTACCTTCTCTCTCCCTCTTCTTTTTTTTCCCTTTTTTTTTTCTTCTTCTCTCTCTCTTCATTCTCTCTTTAAATTTTTTTCTTTTCTCTCTCTCTCTTTTAAGCTTTCACTTTCTCTCTCCCTCACTCTCCCCCCTCTTTTCTTTTGCCCTCTCTCTCCTATTACATTTAATTAAAAAGAAAAAGAAAATTTAAAAAGGTTTTTTAAAATATTTAATTAAAAGAAGAGAAGAAAAATAAAAGAGAACTTCAAATTAAAAAGTTTAATCTAACTAAAAGAGAAGGAGAAGAGAGATAATTTAAAAAAATAAATAAAAGAGAATAAAAAAGAAGGGAAGTTTAAATTAAAAAGTTAAATCTAACTAAAAGAGAGGGAGAAGAGAGAGAATCTTTTGATTTAAATAGGATGAGAAAGAGATGTTTACGAAAAGTTTGATTTAATTGAGAGAGAGAGAGAGAGAGAGAGAGAGAGAGAGGGGCAGGTTAATTAAAAAGGGTAGGGGGAAGAGAGAGAGAGTGATTAAACAGGGATTTTAGTTAAAAAAGAGAGGTTTGGGAAGGGGGTTAGGTTTGAGAAGCCCTTTAGAGGTTCGAGGCTTTCTAAATGTACAACCAAAACAATATAGTAATAAGATTTACATTTCCTCTCTCTCCCCTCTTTTTCTTCTCCTCCGTTCTCTCCTCTCTCTTTTTCTCTTTTATCTTATTCTTTTTTTCTCTTCCTTCCCCCCCTCTCTCTCAAAGTATGTGAAAAACTATCAAAAATTTTAATTAAAAAAGTTCTTAAAATATTTAATTAAAAAGAAAATATTACTTTTAAAAAAATATTTAATTAAAAAAGAGAAAATTCAAAGGGAGTTTAACTTAAAAAGTTTAATCTAACTAAAAAAAGGGAGAAGAGAGGGAGAGAGAGAAAAACTTTTAATTTAAAAAGGGAAAGAAAAAGACCTCTCTCTCTCTCCTTTTCTTCTCTCCCCCCTCTACTTGCTTTTTTCTCTCTCCCTCCTTTTCTTCTCTCCCCTCCCTCCTCTCTTTTTCTTCTCTCTCCTCATGTTTCCTTTATTTCTTCTTCTTCTTCTCTCTCTCTCTCTCAAATTTTATATTTTCTCTCTCTATAATTCTCTCCTTTTTTTCTATTCCTACTTTTCTTATTTGTCTCTCTCTCTCTTCCACTTTTTTCTCTTTTTAACTATATCTCTCTTTTAAATTTGATCTGTCCACACACCACATACACTCTCTCCCCTTTTCTTCTCCCCCCTCTCCGCCTCTCCTCTTTTTTCCTTTTTTATTCTCTCTCTCTCTCTCTCTCGCTCTCCTCCTCTCTTTCCCTTCCCCCCTTTTCTTCCCTTCCTCTCTCCTTGTTTTTTGTCTCTCCCCCTCTTCTTTTTTTTTTCTTTCTTTTTCTTCTTCTTCTTCTTCTCTCTCTCTCTCTCATTTTTTTCCCTTTTTTCCTTCTTGCTCTGTGTGTTCTCCCTCCCTCTCTTCCTCTTCTTCTCTCTTTAAATTTTTTTCTCTCTATAATTCTCTCTCTTTCTCTCTCTCCCCCTTTTTTTGCCCTCTCTCACTCTCTCTTTTAATTTTTTTTCATATTATCTTTTAAATTTTATATTTCCTCTCTCTATAATTTTCACTCTCTTCCTTTCCCTTTCTCTATCTCAAAGTATGACTTTTAAAAGTATTTAATTAAAAAAGTTAAAATTAAAAGTTCAATCTAACTAAAAAAAAGAGAGAAAAGAGAAAATTTTAAAAAATATTTTATTTCAAGAGAAGGAAAAAATAATTTAAATTAAAAACAAATAATATTACTAAAAGAAAAGGAGAAAAAAGAGAGAAACTTTTGATTTAAATAGGAAGAGAAAGAGTTTAATTAAAAAACGGAGAGGAAAGAAAGAAGAAATTAACATGAGAAAAATGAGGTTTTAATTTTAAAAAAAGATTTGAAAAAAAAAATGGGAAAGCCTTCTAAAAATTTGAAGCTTCTACAACCACAATAATAGAATAATAAAATATAATAGAAGGTTTATGTGACATGGAAGGTTCCACGTCGTAGCCTTGGCACACGATGCCTCACAACCGCCGATCAATCCGGCCGCCGCTTCGTCCTCTTCCGGTGCCCTTTTATTACGAAACGAAACAACAATATAACGCAAAGTTTAAACGAGAAGAGAGGCAGGCGACATCGACAAGAGTTTTTCGATTCTTCAATGGGCGATCAGGAGGACGAACACCTCCTTTCAAGCCTCGGCGTCACCACCGCCAAACCTGAGGACATCGAACGGGATGTGATCGCTTCAGTAAGCTCATGCCCTCTTACCATGTTTTAGGGTTTCTCTTTTTTTGGGCCTCTGATTGCGATTGAAATGTGTGTATTGCGTTTCACTGATCTACGGACCACACCAATGCCTATCTGCACATACCTTTCATGTTGATATAGTTGTGTCGCTTTCTGATTCAGGTGGAGCAGAAAAGTCGGGGGATAAAGGAACAGGATGCTGTGGCACAGGAGGATGAAGAGATCAAACTCGAGACTCAGGAGAATGGCGACAACTGCAGCCATCATGAGTTGCAGCTTCTTAGCCGTCTTAATGCAGTAGATCATGAAATAGATGCTGTGGCAGCCGGTCTGGATAGTTTACAGCAGCAAGAGAGTCCCGAGGCTAGTTTACAGGACGAAGGTAATGAAGATCCTGGTGGGAAAAAAGCTGCAGATTCACGAGACATTGAAAGCCGGCAGCTTCTCCGGGCATTAGGAGAAGAGCGATTACAAAGCCTGAGGAAGAAGAGAAAGGTGCTTGCAAGGAAGCTGGAGTTATTGAGTACGCGTCAAGAAGCTACTCCATCAACATCTAATGAAACTGACGAGGACACTAAGGCAACGAATTTTCCAAGACACAAGAAATCTGGAGATAAAGGTCAAAAGACGGTGGTTATCTTGGATGATGATGAGTTTGATGCAGCGTTTGATGCAACATCAGGCTATGTTGAAACTGTATTGTGCGCTCCTCCTCATTAGTTTGTACTGTCGAACAATTTTCTCCAGCTACTAACTGTTATAAACATGTTTGTAATAGAGTGCTTATACTCTTGTGGATTTGTTTGGTTATGGGATAATAGCCAATTTACATCTTCTTATCATTGTGAATGACAATGTACAGGAAAGGGACCGGCTCATACGTACAGGTGTTGTCACTCCTTTTGATCGGCTAAAGGGTTTTGAGCGCCGGGTGGAGAGAGTACCCCCAACTGATGCATCTGAACGCCAGGCTAGAGCCTCCATTTCAAATGTTGTTGCTTCAATGGCTGCCATTGCAAAATCCAGGCCAACAACCAAGTTGGTGGATCCATCCGAGCTACCAAAATTGGCACCACCTACGCTCGAGTATCGCAGGATCCGGAAAATCCAAAAACCAGTTATCCATAGAGAAATTTCTGAGAAGACTTCAGGCAATCAGTCAAGGAAAGTAGTGAAAAGAAAGAGACCCATGCCTGAGATGAAATGGAGGAAGCGACAGAAATCTGATAGTGATGGTGAAGTAAGTTGTCATGAAGTTGAGGTGGAAGAAGTCAGTATTGGTGAGCTAAAATAGGAAAGTTTCGTTCTTCTGCATTTGATGTCGCTCAGCATGTATGGATGTATGCACGCATGGCTTGTCATGCCTAACCTAGTTTCAATTTATTGAAGCAGGCAGTGGAGATGATGTGGAAAAGAATAATAATTGTCTGAGCTCCAAACTTCCACGAAGAAAATCAAACAGGAAGGAGGATCCAGAGCTGCAGGTCTTGGATGAAGAGGATATACTACTGGAAGGTGGATTGCGCATTCCTGCCAGAATATATGACAACTTGTTTGACTACCAGAAAACAGGAGTTAAGTGGCTGTGGGAACTGCACTGCCAAAGAGCTGGTGGAATCATAGCTGATGAAATGGGTCTGGGAAAGACTATTCAGGTGGTGGCATTTCTTGCTGCTTTGCATCATAGTGGACTTTACAGGCCAAGCATAGTGATCTGCCCTGTCACACTTTTAAGGCAGTGGAAGCGAGAGGTGCGCAAGTGGTATGACCATTTTGAAGTGGAGATTTTGCATGATTCTGCAGCAACATCAGGCCCTAAAAGCTCCTCCAGATCCAAAGCAAAAGGAGCAGAGATTTCTGACACTGATGATGAAGAAATTGAAGAAAATGAAAGTGAGGATGTGAAGGAAGCTTCGAAACGCGCAAGGAGGTGGGATACCCTTATCAAGCATCTGGTGGAAAGCAACTCCGGGATCTTAGTGACTACCTATGAACAGCTACGAATTTTAAGAGGAAAGCTGCTTGATGTTGAATGGGGCTATGCAGTGTTGGATGAGGGACATCGAATAAGAAATCCTGATGCTGAAATAACTCTTGTTTGCAAACAGTTGCGGACTGTTCATCGAATCATAATGACTGGTGCTCCCATTCAGAACAAGCTTACTGAATTGTGGTCCCTTTTTGACTTTGTTTTTCCTGGTAAATTAGGTGTTCTACCAATATTTCAGGCTCAATTTGCCTTGCCTATTGCAATTGGTGGCTATGTGAATGCCACCCCACTTCAAGTGTCAACAGCATATAAATGTGCTGTTGTCCTTCGAGATTTAATCATGCCATACTTGCTTAGACGGTTGAAGTCTGATGTAAATGCCCAGCTTCCCAAAAAAACAGAGCATGTTTTGTTTTGCAGCTTATCAGCAGAACAACGTTCAGCATATCGTGCATTTTTGGCCAGTTCAGAAGTGGAGCAAATTTTTGATGGAAATAGAAATTCGTTATATGGCATAGATATTTTACGCAAAATATGTAATCATCCAGATTTATTGGAAAGGGAACATAGTGCAAATCACCCAGACTATGGGAATCCTGAAAGAAGTGGCAAACTAAAGGTGGTTTCACAAGTTCTAGATTTATGGAAGATTCAAGGGCACAAAGTTCTTATTTTTTCACAAACTCAGCAGATGCTTGACATTATTGAGAATTACATTCTAAGCAAAGAGTACATTTACAGGAGAATGGATGGTTCCACTCCAATCAAGCAACGAATGGCCTTAATTGACGAGTTTAATGAATCAACTCATGTTTTTGTTTTTATCCTCACCACAAAAGTGGGGGGTTTGGGAACTAACCTCATTGGTGCTAACAAGGTCATTATCTTTGACCCAGATTGGAATCCATCGACTGATATGCAGGTGAGCCCATTCTCAAAGTAAGTCTGTGTCTTTTGTGGTATCTGGTGGTTTGGTTCTTCCCAAAAATCCAGTTTTTGGTTAACAGTACATCTTATCTGTTGTCCATTGATAGGCAAGAGAACGAGCATGGCGGATTGGCCAAACACGAGATGTTACCATATACCGTTTGATAACTCGCGGTACAATTGAAGAAAAAGTTTATCATAGGCAGATATACAAGCACTTTTTAACAAACAAAATACTGAGGGATCCACAGCAAAGACGCATTTTTAAGGCCAGAGATATGCGAGATCTTTTCACTTTAAATGAGGAAAAGCATGAAACAAAAACAGAGACCTCAACATTGTTTGCAAACTTAGGAGATATTGAACTGAGCAACCAAGTTGAGAACACTCAAGGTTCTGGAAATTCAAGGAATGGCTTTAAGCATCCTCAAGTAAACAACAATCATGCTGCAAGCCTAAGCGCCACAAAAAATGAGGCAGAGAGTGGAGATACTAATGGGACTCATGAGGATGAGGCAGGAATTTTGAAATGCCTTTTCGAAGCTAATGGGATTCATGTGAGTGTCTGAAATGGTTCAATCCTGTATGTTGTTCAGATTGTAAAGATTTTTGAAAGTCTCATTCAGTTTGGTCTTCACCTTTTTTGGGTTTCTGCAGTCTGCTCTGAATCATGATGCTATAGAGAGTATGAATGAGCTGGAGAAGATGAAGATGGATAATGAATCTGCCAGGGTAGCCCAACAAGCTGCAACTGCAGTTTTGCAGTCCCGAATGCAGAGAAGTGTGGATAATGTTGCTGTCCCTACATGGACTGGTCGCTCAGGTACTGCTGGTGCTCCAGTAGAAATACGACGGAGATTTGGTTCAATGACCAATTCTCGTTTCACTTCATCAACTTCCTCGGTCAATGCTAGAAGTCAAGGGTCAGACATATCAAGTGGAAGGGCAAGCACTAATATGAATGTGGTGGCAGGCGTTGCTGGCAGCTCTGTTGGCAGAGCCTTACGGTCGACAGATGTCCTTGCCCGTCTCAGGGAAGGGCGTCTGGGTTTGGAAACAGGCGATTCAAGCTCCTGGTCAAATGGTGCTGTCAATGGCCAGACAGGAGATGGTAGAGGTGGATCTATGGCTTTGGATTTTGAAACTCTTTCGAGGGAGCTGCGTGCATTTATACAACAAAATGGTGGAAGTGTTTCTTCAACTCTTCTCGTGGGGCACTTCAAGCCTGTGGTACCAGTGGATGGAGCTCCTGCATTTCGACAAGTTCTGAAGGAGATAGCGACTTTAAAGAAAGAGGGTCCAGATGCAAGGTGGGTCCTAAAAGCAGAGAACTAACCAACACTGTGGTAGGATTCCTCTACCACACCCCAGGGTATGTGGGGTGAAGATGTACATAGCAATTGGCTGGCTTAAGCAACCCCACCTTGTTTAGTTTTGGATCTATGAGTTAGCAAATTGTAAAGGAGCTCTTTATCAATTTGACTTCAGCACGACCTGCATAGAAAAGGCTCGGCAATTTTGGATCATAGCTGAATCTGCTTGGACCTTATCCTTGAAGCAATTACTTTTCAATGTGGTGTATTGCTAAACTGTTGGAAACATTTTCCAGTTCAAATCCACTCATGGAACATTTGTTCAGCACAAAACCATACACCACAAGTATATAAGTGCATATATTAATGTGTACTGATTGGATGAATGACAAGTGGTTACATGGAAATGCCTCATGAAAGTTAAAAAGTGATGCTAATAATCACCAATTGCAAATAACATCATGTTAGCAGTCATGATTTGTCATCTCTTGCTTGCGAGTCTCAGCCTGAGTTAGATGAGGACTTTAGGAGCTCTAACATGTTTTTCTCATATGGAGGAGGCAGCCCTATTTGAGCATGCATTATAGTACATTTCCTTCAATAGTCGGGTTTCTGTGTGCATTCCTAGGGCAGTTTTTGCATTTTCCAGTCAGTCTCCACTTGTTGGAAATTGTTCATTTTCATCAGGATTTTTCTGTGCACATCTGGCATTTTCCCCATCATTTTCGCCATATTTTAGGCCCTGGAGTGTAGCTGGCCAGTTCTTACAATTTGTGCTTGTATATTTGGTACTCCTACTTGGGGGACACATTCTTTAGTTTTCCATTGCAGGTGCACACTACGACATTGGAGTCTCCTCTATGCTTGGTATTGCCATCATCATCAACCTAATTTGGTGCCCTTATTGATGCTTTGGGTTGCATGTAGAGACCGATTAGTCCTCTCTTTGTATTTAACATTTATCATTCACTCAGTGCAGATTTTTTCATTTCTTATTCCTATAGTCTCATTCTCTCTTCATGCTGGTGTTCTTTCTTCCATTGTGCACTCATATGATATTGCCATTATTGGCCTAATTTGGTGCCCTTGTTGATGTTGCGGGTTCCAGGCAAGGACTGATCAGTCCTCTCTTTGTATTCACTCAGTGCAGATTTTTTCCTTTATTATTCCTACTTTCTTTCTCTCTCCGTGCTCGTGTTTTCTCTTCCATTGTTGTGCACTCACATGGTATAGTCACCTAAGCAAGAACACAAAGTTGATTCTCATCGTGGAGACCACTTGAGATTGCCAAGCAGTCCTTCCTGCACATCGTCTTGCTAACAATGCAGCCTGCTTAGAGGCGATAGTTTTACATGTGCCATGTGTTGGTTTTCCTCATTGTTTTGCTAGAACTGTAGTCTTTTGTTAGTGGTGATAGGCTTTTGCAGTCAGGCAGTCTTCCTTTGTTGCAAACGATGGTGTATATTGGCCAGACGGTAGTTGTCCTTAGCAAACATAGTAGTATTTGGGTAGGCAACGTGCTATTTTTCCTAGGTGGATCTTCTATATCAACTCTTTTGTGACTTTGTAGCCAATTCCTCCTGTTTCAGGGTTGTTTATAGCCAAAACACAAATCTTTTGTGGGTGGTCTCATCACTAGTTTTTTAACTTTGATGACTTAAAGGATGAGGTCTCTTATCCTCTCTCTAAGAGATGGAGAGATTTTTCATGCTAGTTAACACGACAATTGTGTAGATTGAAGATCACCTAGCTCGTTTGTACGAGATTCCTTTTCTCCTCGTTTCTCTCCATGTTTCCTAAAAGGTCCATGTTATTGGTCTCTAAATGCTACCTATAGCACCCTCTATATGGGTGTATGCACTTCCTTCTTCGCCCAAAGAAGATCGGCTTGATGGTTCAAGCTATTTGCTTTGGTCGTGTAAGGTGGAGTATGTCCTTGATACTTTCGATCTTTGGGAGTTTGTTACCCACTCTATTTCCCATCTAGTGGAGGACCACAATGGGATCACCGATGGATCATGCAGATCTATGGGATTTGCTTCATCTTTTCTCTTTATGAGCTTACAAGATTCTGTCCTAGTACATGTACACAGGTTGTAGAAAGCCACGAAGTTGATGACTCTTCGATGCTGAAGGACCATATCAACAAGCTAGAGGATATGAGGGATGAGCTTGCATCTTGTGGCAGGATGATATCTTTAGAGAATATAGCCATGTTTCTTTTGACTTACCTGTCATCTTCTTGGTTTGATGTCTTCTACACCAGCTTTTTACATTGAGGATCTATGAGAAGCTTCTATGGGAGGAGCTTGCTGCGCTTGTTTTGGAGCATGATGAGTGAGCCAAAGAGGTAGCCAGTGGATCAAAATTGTAGGTTTGGGAGGGGGAAGAAGTAACGGAAGTCCAAGGCTAAACAATGGGAGGCTTCTTTAAGCTTTGACTCCGATTCAAAGAAGCTTAAATGCCCATATTGTGGAAAGGGGACACATCCATAGGAGACGTGTTGGAAGAAGTGTCCTCACCTTTGTTGAGGAGCGAAGGATGGTGCTAAAACATTTGAGCTTTCCTCTATCTCTACACCAACTATTACCCATGAGTCCTTGTTCCTTCATATTCATGTGTTGGAGGAGTATTCTTTAGTGGTGGTTGATATATCTTTAGAGAGCCCTTGGCTCATTGACAATGGTGCTTTGATGTCATACGACTCCTCGAGAAGATATACTATATGATCTTCATCCATTTGAGGGTTTAGTCATTGTTGGTGATATTTATTCAATGCCTATTTTTGTGCTGTTGGTACTTTGTTGTTATTGTCAGACTGTACCTCGCGCTCCCTTTTGGAAGCCCTCCATGTTATAGACTCGGACTTTTCACTCTAGTTTTTGGAATGACTAGGCTTGTTACCCGAGTTGTCTTCATCAAGCAAGCTGTGTTTATTGAGGATTCTTCTATAGGAGCTGTCTTAGTGACAAGTTGGTAGGAGAGCGGGCTTTACAAGCTCCATTCCTTGCCTCTTATGTAGGGTCCTCTACGGCAGTTGTCTATTGCTGCACTCGTGATTGCTTGTGTACCATCTCTTTCGCAGGTTTCTTCCTATCCCTCATCTCTCCTTTGGTGGTTTCCTCGCATCCCCCATCCATTTCAAAGAGGCACGATCTCAATGTTGTAGTTGTGGATTTCCTAGCGCTTAGTGTTTTAGAGGGGGTTTCCCAAGATCATGATGAGAAGCTTCTTCATCGGGAGTCTACATTGATGGACTTTATCAACATTGGTATTTCTCTTACCACCCTAGGATCCATTTCTTCTTTGTCCTTTCGCCACATCTAGGATATGAGAGGGGATATTAACAGTCATGATTGTCATGCCTTATCATCTCCTACCCATGAGCATCAGTTTGAGTTAGATGAGGATTTTAGGAGCTTTGATACATTTGTCACTCATTTTGACAGAGGAGGTAGCTCTATTTGAGCATGCATTTTTAAGCATTTTCTATATATTTTAGGCCCCAGAGTATAGTCAGCCAATATTTATGATTTGTGTCTATATATTTGGCACTCCATGCAGACTTTGACATTTGAGTCTCTTTCGTGTTTTATTGCCATTTTCATCAGCTTGATTTGGTGTCCTCATCAACGTTGTGGGGTATGTGCATGGATTGATCAGTCCCGTCTTTGTATTCGACATTTAGTATTGAGTCAATGCAAATTTCTTCCTTTCTTCTTCCTACTGTGTGTGTGTGTGTGTTCGTGTTCTTTCGTTTGTTGTGCACTCTCACACCATGTATGATTTTGGAGTATGGTTGTTATATGGCTGAAGGGATAGTGCAAAGCTTGAAGGTTCTTAATAGTTTTAAAGAAGTAGGAGATATGTATTAGTTTTGTTACTCTATTGGCTCTAGGATTGGTACATGGTATTTAGGTCTACTAGTTGAGGTCGTCAACTCCATTGGAGTGTGTAGGTTTGTGCCAGAATCACTTGTCTGGTTAGGGTGAAATTCCAAGGCCATGGGAGTTTGCACCCAAGGTATAAAAGTGGATGACAATCACCATTTGGTCATGATGGAATGTTGTTTGATGGGCCTCTTACATCAACGTATTAGTGTACCATGACTTAAATTTGGCAAAGTTGCTTAGTGTGTGTCTCACATTAATGTCTTAGTGTACCATGACTTAAATGTTAATCCACTGATCAATTCTTCAAAGAATCAAGGGAATTTCTCATGATATGGTTCATTGATGTTGGGATATTTGAGCTATAGAACTAACAAGCCTTATGGTTGAATGTAGCCACATTGCACTCTATGAGCACAGTTAATTGATCCTCATAAAGCTACAGCTTCAATTCTAGCCCACCCCCTGTAGGCATAGCTTCTCTTTTTGTGTGGCCTTTGCAATGTGCAGCTTTTGGTCTAGGACCCCTTGGGCCCTTGTATATGGAGTGTAGCCTTAGGAGCTTGTCTAGTACATCCTTTCAAATCCATGAGCTTTTGGGTTGCTTATTTGTCTGGTTGGGCAATGATAGATTTGAAGTCCATATTTGGAGAGGAACATAGGGATCTTTGCAAGCTACTTTGAGGTCTAGTGTGAATTGTGGGTACCATTACGGAGGCTATCATCTACCTTGTTCAAATTTCGCTAGGAACTATTGGTTATTTGATCAAGTGAAAGGTCAAGTTCCTTCTCCATAGCCTACTCCCTATACATATTGTTCATTAGGGTCAAACACATGGCTAGCCATCAATCCATACACATGCTTTCATGTGATAGTTTAGGATTGGGGATTGGAGAAGCCTTTCAAGTGGAGTTTCTCCAACATGAGGATGAAATCAAGAAATACTTACAACTTTGTTGAGGATGTCACTTTAGAGAAGTCGAAACTTCACAACAAATAAGATTAAGGTTGCAAACTTTGATGTGTGTTTGGCACCCTTGTAGCCATCGAGATTGTGTATTTAACTATGATAATGGCTATTTTTTGGAGCTTGAATGATTACAATAGCATATTGTGCTCATAGTTTCAATATCATGATGCTACCATCCCTAGCCTTCCTAGTGTATAGGTAGTAGTCAGTTTTACTTCTATGTGTCCTTGAGACCGCATAAAGGCATCGAATTTATAATACCATTCACTAGGAGTTTGTTTCAAACTATATAAGCTCTTATGCTAATACCATTCACTAGGAGCTTGTTTCAAACTATATAAGCTCAACCCCATGCTTCATACATAAAATATGAGACATTCATGCCTAATGTGTGAATTGTCAAGAATGTGATTAGGATTTCTATTGAGATTCTCTATATGTCTCTCCCCTTCTTTGGCTACCTTCAATAGATATAATATACTCCACGTGCTCATGTTTGGTCATCACTTTTTTGCTATGCACAACACATTCCACTTGAGCAACATAGTGCATTCTTGCAATCATTTCATTTGTCACAACCTTTGTCAAAACAACAAATTTATTCCCACGATGTGAGGGCCTCACATCTAAACTTGTAGTGGTCAGATCCAAACTCTCCGCCCTAGCAAGCCATGCTCTTCTGCCAGCTCCCTATTTAAACTTAAATCCCCCTTGTGCAATCTCCATCTCCTAGTAGTGAAAGCCATGCATCTCAAGTTGGTTTTGTTCTCTTCCTATACCATAATCCACAATGCAACTTTTTAGTCACTCAGTCTTATGATACAAGGTTTTTCATATTATATATAAGCTTAATGTGAGTCATACAGTTGAGCCATGTAAATATTTTTACTTTGGATTTTGTAAAACTTTAAAACAATGCATCTTTAAATGTCACTCTATTGGCCTCTCATTGTTGCTCTTTTGTGAACATTTATAACTAGGGCAACGCGGTTAAAACATCAAAATGCCCCTACATCTTTTTTTGAGTTCCATATTATATATATAGTTGAACTATTCCAAAGCATTTATGTAAATCACTTGGAGAAAAAAGTTATAATGGAAGATTGTTAGATGACACTTGACTGACCCCTTTACCCTATAAGGGCGTTTTTCGTAAGCACTATTCCATAGTAAAGCTTTGAACTAGAAACTCATTATCTACTTACAAAATGGCTTTGGTGATGGGATCCAAGATTATCCCAATTTCCACTACTTGATTGAACCCTCTTGTTGATACAAGGACCATAAAATATTTCTATGGGGTTTCTTCCCTTTCATTAGCAATCCAGAAACCATCATTCTTTTGCAAGATTACTAAGCTCTCCTTGAGCTTCCTTTTTTAAAGGCAATTTAATGAAATCAACATGGATACATTATAATTCTCTTATCAAGCTTTTGTTTTAAATGAGATTGAGCTTCTCTACCTCTCTAACAAATGCAAGTTGCCCAATAAGTTGAGATTGCATAAGCAATTATGTTTTGTGTTCATGCAATCACCACCTTTAGCATTTTCCACCATCCTTGCAAAGATTTCCTTTGCACACTTTAGCTCTATCCTCTCATTTTGCATAGCCAAATGCCTTGGAACTTTATGCACTGTTGTTATCAAGAAGAAGCGCTTTAAAAGATCTTCCTTTGCTATAATTATATCACCTTTTGTGCCCTAATTGACCCTTCAATTATATAATTAAAGTGTATTTTCTTGAAGTGCCTTGCATTTGCTACCAAGCACTTATGCTCTCCATGTATTTTGTAAGCACTCCCCTCAATTGGTTGAATGTCATCTATCTAACACATTAAAGATCACCACATGAAGATGATATCCTGTAATTTACTATGGTTTGTGAGCAAAAGTACAAACAATTTATTCATAATATCTAGGATGTTTACAAAAAGGTTGAAAATGGCATAAATCCTGAGCTATAAAAAAATCTAAGCTAATTTCAGCAAATGATTCTTGTATTGCAATCTCTTATAATTACTCCCGCTTGTAATGAGACTAGGTTTTTTTGAACATATTAGAAAGTTATTGAGGGCCTTATGGTGTTAGTAGCAAGAACTGTGGGGTCTCACTCATGTGGAATCGATAGAACATCTACACTCATTGAGATGTGGTGAAAAGGATATACAAAATTCTATTGTGAGATTTGCTAATTAACCTGAACTCTTAGCACAAAGTGCTTACTAGACAAGATGCCATGAAGTAGACTAGAGAGAAGAGTGCAAAAGAGAGAGAAAAGAGGAGAGAGAAAGGTTGACAAGGAGAGAAAAAGGCTAGAATGAGAGAGAAGCCATGAAAGCTTGCAAGAGTTGAGAGTGATGAAGAGACCTTTGATTATTTATGAATGGTGAAAAAAATAAGTCTCTTACGTTTTTTTTTGGCCTTGCTACCTAAATGCTGAAAATAACAGAGACCCAAAATACTAACATAGTGCGTTACTCTTGAACTTCACATTTAATGAAAAAAGACATCACAACACTAATTTTATGTTAGTTACATAGGTAGATCGAATATAAAGATCACATAGCTTCATCTGACATTAAAGGACCATTTCAAACTAAGAAGGCATTACGAACAAGACCATGGCCAAAATAGGGCTCAACACTCATCATTCTCTTGGGCCTCATCACTACTTTTGAGTCTTTATATGATTCATGTGGTTCCTTTGTGGCACACTAATCATAGCTCCCCCTAATAGTTGTTGTCAAGAGAAATATGGGTAGCTAATCATGTGTGGCAAAGTTTCCTAAAAGATCCTTGTGGATGGGGAGCAAGAACAACACATAAATATTAAAAAAAACACTAGAGGTTAGAATTACCTATGAAATCAAAGTGATATGTACAACAATTCAATAGTATGGCTCATCCTAAAAAAACAAAAGGAAAACAATAAGCACTTATGTGAAAACCAAGGTTATGATGCCTTTAATATGTGCAAGAGCTCCTAGTTCCACTACCATCTGTAAGATCTATCATGGGGTTATGTTAGAGGGATGTCAACTCCTCTATAATAAAACCCAAGCAATGAATAACCATGAGAATGTTCAACTATAATGAGGGATGTGTAACTCTATGGACTTTATGGTTGCTATACAAATAGTGACCTTAGAGTTTCCTCTACTAGATGGAACCAATACTAGTATTTGTTACAAGGCCTTTTGGCTTTACATAGCTTTATGGCTACTATCTATAGTGAGTCTTGGACTAGAGATTCATGTACTAGGTGGAGGTGATGTTAGTGTGCAAGATACACTATTCGGCTTTGCGACAGCTTCCCTATCGCATGATAATATCACTTCTCTCTCTCTCTCTCTCTCTCTCTTTGCCTCTCCTATTCTCTCTTTTCTTTTCTTTTCTCTCCCCCCTTTTTTCCTATTTTTCTTCTCTGTCCCTCTCCTGTTTTTCTTTTTTTTTCTCCTCTCTTACTTGTTTTTTCTTTTCTTTCTTTTATTCCTCTCTCTCTCTCTCTCTTTCTCTCCTCTTTTCTCTCTCTCTGCTTATGTCTCTCTCCTCTCTCTCTCTCTCCCTCCTCTCCCTCTCTCCTTGCCTTTTTTGTTTTCTCTCTCCTATTTTTATTCTCTCTTCTTTCGGCATTGCCTTTCTCTCTTCCTCTCCTATTTTTTCTTTTTTTTCTTCTCCCTCTCTCCATTTTATTCATTCTCTCTCTCTCTCTCTCTCTCTCATTTCTTCTCTTTCCTCTTCACCCCTCTCTCCCCTCTTTTTTCTTCTCTCTCTCTCTCTCTCTCTCTCTCTCTTGTTTCATCTCTCCTCTTTTTCCTTTTCTTTTCTCTCTTGCTTTCTACTTTTTTCCTTTTATCTTCTCTTCTTCTTCTTCTTCTTCTCTCCCCTCCCCCTCCCCCTCCCCCTTCGTCTTTCCACTTTTTCATTTTTCTCTCTCTTCTTTTTCTTTGATTTTCTCTATCCTCAAATTCCCTCTCTCCCCCTCTTTTTTCTTTTTCTCTCTCCTATTTTTCCTTATCTATTTTTTATTCCTCTCTTTCGATTTCTTTTCTTTTCACTTTCCTCTTCCCCCCCTCTCTCTCTCTCTCCTTCTCCCCTGCTTTTTTGGTTTCTCTCTCCTCTCTTGTAATCGCCTTTCTCTCTCCTCTCTTTTCCTTCTCTTCCCCTTATAATTTTTCTTTTTTCTCTCTCCATTTGATTCCATTTCTCTCTCTCTCTCTCTCTCTCTCTCCTATTTTCTCTTCCCCCCTCTATCTTCCCTTTTCTTCTTCAGCTTCTATCTCTTTCTTGTTTTCTCTTTCCTTTTTTGTTTTCTTTTCTCTCTTGCCCTCTGCTGTTTTTCTCTATTGTCTTTTTGCTTTTATCTTCTCCTCTTCCTTTTCTTCCTTCTTCTTCTTCTTCTTCTTCTTCTTCTATGTGTGTGTGTGTGTTCTTCTCTCCCCCTCTCCCCCTGTTTTTTTTGGTTTCCCTTTCCTCTTTTTTCTTCTCTCCTCTTTTGTCATTGT
This sequence comes from Lygodium microphyllum, assembly GCF_053477565.2. Classification (NCBI taxonomy): domain Eukaryota; kingdom Viridiplantae; phylum Streptophyta; class Polypodiopsida; order Schizaeales; family Lygodiaceae; genus Lygodium; species Lygodium microphyllum. Next base: position 7,013,245 of record NC_141142.1, on the reverse strand, counting down.
CTTTCTCTCTTCTCTCTTTTTCTTCTGTCTACCTCTCCTAATTTTTCTTTTTTCCTTTTCCTCTCTCTATTTTATTCCTTTTCAATGGGGAACCAAAACTTCTCTTCCCCGACTAATTGGTTTACACTTACAATGGCCATTGCACAAGTTCCCAGTACTTGCCTACTCTCATGAGAAGAGCAACTATCGTATTGCTTTCAACCTTGGCCTTTGATGTGAGCAGAGTTTTTGTAGTGTTTAAGTCATGGATTTCATGGTGGGTTCTTTCCTCTTTTGCCTTGAGTATGTCTTCCCTCTTCTCTCTCTCTCTCTCTCCCCCTCTCCTCTTTTTTTCTTTCTTCTCTCTTTCTTGTTTTCTCTATCCTCTTTTTTCTTTTATTTTCTCTCTCGCTTTGCTTTTTCTCTCTTGTCTTTTTTCTTTTATCTTCTCTTCTTCTTTTTCCTTTTTTTCCCTTCTTCTTCTTCTCTTTTATCTCTCTGTCTTTTTCCTCTCTCTCTCCTCCTTTTTTTCTCTCTTCTTTTTAAAAAGTGTCTCTGTCCTATTTCCCCCTCCCTCTCCCTCTCCCTCTCCCCCTCTTTTTATTTTTTTTCTTTTCTTTCTCTCGATTTTTACTTTTCTCTTTTTTATTCCTGTCTCTCTCTCTATTTATTTTCTTTTCGCTTTCCTTTTTTTCTCTCCCCCCTCTCTCTCTCTCCCCTTCTCTCCCCTCTCTCTCCTTGCCTTTTCTATTTTCTCTCTAGTTTTTTTCTTCTCTCGTCTTTTGTCATTGCCTTTCTCTCTCCTCTCTTTTCCTTATCTCTCTCTCTCTCTCTCTCTCTCCTATTTTTTCTTTTTTTCTCTCTCCATTTTATTCATTCTCTCTCTCTCTCTCTCTCTCCCCCATTTTTCTTTTCTTCTCTCCCTCTCAAGTTTTTTTGTCGCTCTTTTCTCTCTCTATATTTTTTATTTTCTCTCATATTTTCTCTTTGTTCTCTCTATTTTTCTCTTTTGTCTCTCTCTCTCTCTCTCTCTCCCCCTAATTTTTTATTCTCTCTCTTTAATTTTTCTTATTATTCTATCTAAAGTTTTTAAAGTTATTACTCTCTCTCTCCTCTTGAATAAAAAACTATGTCAAAAAAGGTTTAAATTCTCTCTCTCTCTCTCTATAATTTTCTCTATAATTCTCTCTCTTTGTTCATTATTACTGTTACTATTATACTTATTATTCTCTCTCTCTCTCTCTCAAAGTATGTGAAAAAGTGTGTAAAAAAAGTTAAATTTAAAAAAGTTATTTGATTGAAGATGGGGAGAAGATAAAAAACATTAAATTAAAAGAGGGGGAGAAGTTTATATTTTAAAAAGGCTATTTAATTGAAAGAGGGGGAGAAGAGAGAGTGAGAAACTTTGATTTAAAAAGGGGGAGAAAGAGACATTCATTTTTTTATTTAATTACAAAGGAGAGAGAGAGAGAGAGAGAGAGAGAGAGAGAGAGAGAGAGAGAGAGAGAGAGAGATGAGTTAGCCTCAATATTTTGCTATTTAGTGTCTACTCAATGTTTGTAGTGCTTCTTCATTTGTGACAGTTTGTGCTACCGATCGCGATCGCGGGATGTCTCAAATTTTAATCTCTTATTCTACTACATACACTTGTGGACAGTTCTCTATTTTGACCCAGTTTCAATTCTGATTTGATTACATAGGAGCAACACCTATATGGGCTGAAAGTATGTCCAATGAGCTTTCTTTTGACTCATAGCACACTTGATTTGGATATGCCCATCAAAAGATATCTCAATTTTACTACAATACGGTCTATAGTAGACATCAAGCTACCTATTATTTGCAGATGTCTTTTCTTAGAGTTGTAATGGTCTAGTTCTGAGTTTTATCATTGTGAATGTATGTTCATATGGTCTATTTGGTTTTTTACTTTTGCTTCTATCCATTACTTAGTACATATTAGTGCTTTTCCTATTTTTTTGTGGTCACTTGTAATAGAGTAGTACTCTGCTTTCCTTTACATTTAGCCATTGTAAACAGTCCGCCAATGTTTTTGAGGATAAAAACTTCTTTTGGGGATGGAATGTAAGAGATGGAAAATAGGGTACATAGAGGTAGGTATAAAAGCTGAAGATATATTTGAGGGAGGTTCGAGCAGTTGTCTACCTCCTGTCAAGACATTGTCAGGCATCAAAGACACGTTTCTAAAGGTAGTCATAGTGACCTTGTCCTTCCTAGCTTGCTAGGCAGCTGTTCTAGGAGTCCTTGCTAGTGTGAGGTAGTTAGCGAAGCCTGCCAAAGTATAAAGAAGAGGAAAATTTGAATATACTTGAATGATAAAACAATCCAAAGGTGTGTAAAAAGGGTCAAAAGTCTCTCCCACGGTGGTCATTATTGGTCTTACCATTATTGACTCAGAATGTCAAAGCATGAGAACAATGGGAAGCATCAACATTCTTTCTGTTAACCTCTTCATTTAAGAGTGTACCCTCTACATCCTACAAATTTAGCCCATTAGCAGGCATATTTGCACTTCATGGACCAATTTGGGGCTCTTAAGATAGGGGTTGAAGTTAGAGCCTATTTAAGCTCTTCATAGGCTTGCTGACATTCTTCAGTCCACTCGAATACTATCAATAGCTTGGGCCTCCATAACCTCAACCATTTCGACATGCTTCTCTCCCATGTCCAATCCCCACAAAAGCCCCATCATCAACTCACACAACCAGCCTTCAATCACCCGAGCCCTCATCAACAAAGTCTTGCAAGTGCCATGGGATTGGCACTCGGCTAGGAGAGGGGTAATGTTATGGCCCATGATCCGTCAAATCTGCCACTTGGCCTATAAACTGTCACCGACAGACTGTCTTATTGCCTGCCGACATACTTGCAACTTGTAGTCTGCCCGTCGAACCTTCCACTTGGGCTATAGCATGTCGCCTACCGTTGAACCTACCGCTTGGGTTGCGGCCTTTGTTGCCCTGACTGTCTGCTGCTTGCCGATGTGCTCACCTTCAGTCTCTGTCCATCCCTCTGTGACCTGTCTGTTCGCTTGCCTATCATGCCTACCTGCAACCTGGCGCCTGGATGAGCTTGTTGTCTCCTACTCGACCTCACGCTCTCAACGTTGGGTGATCACTCATACAAACAGGTGCTATGCATCCAGGATATGATACCATGAGGTGCATCAATGCAAGTGTGAATATGACTATCGTGCCCAAGCAAATATTCATTGAAAATCAGCAACATGAAAGTGCAAAGACAATTCTTTTCACGATAAGGGTCTTGTGGGTAATCAAACTAGTGTCTTTAATGTAAAATTTTTCCTTAAGTGTCTTATTGAAAGCTACCTAATCAGCATCCTGCATGTACAATTCAGTAACTCAGGCTTTCAATTAATGTATAATGACCCATACAAAATACTGGTTCCATGCAAGTTGAGCCACCCCAAAGAACTCCATCTTTTGAGCATAGTTATGCAAATATGCAAATACATTCCTACCATTAAATAACTTCATCTCATGCTCTACTGCTTGCTCTTAGGATTGGCGTGGCTATCAGAGCCTTCTTTAACTCTTCGTATGCACATTGGCATTCCTCGATCCATTCGAATACTATTAGTAGTTTTGTAGAGTGGCCTAGTGATTAGCGCATAGTTCAACATGAATCACCGATAGTATCCTGTATGTCCTAGGAAGCACTAAACTCCCTTGTAGTTGGTTGGTGGTGGAAGGCCAACAATAACCTTGATTTTTGAGAAGTTAGTAGCAGGGATTGACAACAAAATTTAGAACACAGAGTTCATCTTCGAAGTAATCTACTCAAAAGAACTAAATAACAATGTTGTGTTTCTCTAAAGAATGAAACAAAATCTTGTTGATGTTACAAGATAGATTTTCTTGCAGTAGAAACCTCTTTTTCTTGGTGCATCTCTTGGGGATCCATAATGCTAAAGAGTGGCAAAAAGAAGAGGATTTTGATGCTTAGTTTAAGTGACAACCAAAGGACATCATCTAAGATGTTTTCTCAATTTGTGAAGGATCCTTGGTTTGTTGAATTCTTACATTGAAATAAGAAGAAGAACAAGAGAGAAAAAAGGACATGTAGTTTTGTCTGGTTCTAATTTAATATGTTTGCCAGAGCGAGTTACCACATGTACTATTAGCTCTTGAATTTCTTTGATTTCCATTAAAAGGCTTGGATCCTATGCTTTCATATTCTAAGTATCATAGGCTTAGGCATTGGGACATTTCGCTCACCAATGTCCTTCTTGCATATGTAAAAAGCATTGTCTTCTAGAGGGGTGGGAAAGACCACCGTGGCCACCTCTACCCCATCCTCATCCTCCACGTCACATAATGAGAGATGGATAATCTTGTTGAGTATAGGATGCCACTAATGCTAGTACTACTAGTGGTCTTGAAGTGCTCTAGTTTGGTAGGTCTATTTCCTTTGATGCCTTGCCATCCCCCTATGTGTACTACCACACTTTGTGAATTGTAGCAACAAACCTTTGTAGTGTGGGTAGAAGCTTTGTAGATCCCACACGAGTGTTGATCTATGCCACAATCAATCACCAAGTGAGCTAAATTGTTACATTTGATACACAAAAGGTTTTCTATTTTGTAGATTTCCAAATGCCCTTTCAAGATTTGTGGCCATTGTCATTCTTCTAGGACTTTTTGGGCTTCTTCCCTTCCTCCTCATCAGAGTCCTCATCACTACTACTATCCCTCTTGAAGTCTAAATCAGAATCAAAGTCACTATCATTTGAACTGTGACTTTTGTTGGTGGGATTGCTTAACTTCTGTCCCTTTCCTTTCTTATGATTTGAAAGTACCAATTTTTCCCATGGGCTTATTAGAAAAAATGGTTTACATCATGTGACACCAAATTTGCCATGGCTAAAGCTTTATAAAAATTATGTCGAAGCCCTTACATACATGGGATGGAGCATTTCTCCCATCAACTTATTAGCTATAGTGGTAATTCTGCCTAATATCACCCAAAATTGGGAGTGTAATTCTAAACATTGGAATCCCCTTGCTTTAGATTTCATCGGTCAATATTTTGAGTATTAGTTCTATCTTCCTAGAACTCCTTTGTGAATGTTGCCTTTTCTACAACATAAGTAGGCCACCCTTGCTCCTCTGCCAATCGGGCCACCTCCTTCTTTGCATACATGATTTAAACACCGCCTCTTGATGGATTGGATCATTTTGATTAGGGAAATTGATATCATAAGCCACCTCAAATTATCAAATGAAAGCATCTCAATCCTGTGGCATTGAACCCTTGAATTTGGGGAAATAAATTTTAGGCACCATGAAATTATGAAAAGGAGGGATAGAAGGAACAACCACTGGGGCTATTGAGGAGAAGTATTAATTGGTGAACTTTAGGGGTGTCTAAGGGGCAATTGACAGAATTGATGGAGATCCCCAGGCTAGAGGGAGAAACCACAACCATGGAGGGCATGGTGTTGCAAGAAATCTAGTGTCCCTCATGGCCGCAAGAGGTAAATAAGCCAGGAACCTCTAAAGTGGAAGCTCGCATTGGCTCACATTGCAAATGCCGCCCAACCACAAGAGTGGTGGATGGTGACTAAGGACCTTGAGGAGAATGCATGTGCATACATATTCATAATGGAGGGAAGGATCATCATGGTCACCAAGTGTAACAGCGAGAATAGATGTCCACCCGACATCTGCAATGATAAATATGGGGAAGATGGATGTTCAGTGGGGTAAAAATCATATAGACAAAAGGTTAATGGCTATTTTGGGCATTGATGTTGGCCACTCCATCACATTGCATGCCAAATTGATTCATGGTCAAAGCAATAGTATGAGAGAGCCTAGCAACAACTCCTTGACATGAGAAATCCCTATCCCTAAGCTAGTATCATTTTTATATTCATGCATTGAGCCATCTATAACTAATGTATAACCATGGGAATTATCAGTAAATTCATACCATTCCTCATAAGGGCTATCTATCATTCAATATTTGCTATTAGAACACACATAATGCAATGGAGCCACTAAGCTTGAACAATGCCACCACCAAAACTCACATATGGAACAATAGCTATAGTGTCTTCATATGCTTGATTACCTCCTCTAGCATAGAAACCTTATTACTCTATCAAGGACATCATAGAAACCTTCATATGTTTGATTACCTCCTCTAGCATAGAAACCTTATTACTCTATCAAGGACATAATAGATTGTACAAATATATAGCACATATAAAACAATAATCATTGCAAAGTTCATGTACATCTAGCTAGAATTGAGGACAAGTTTTTGGAAGGCCTATATCATCTCATTAATTCTATTGCATCTTCTTTGTTTCATGAAAACACATTGACAATAAGAGTAAGTATGATATTTAATGCACTTTTGTTTTGATAAAACTTCACAAAGTGGCAATAGCTTTTTGAGAGGTGGTGAATCTCTATAGTTCTACTGCTTTTAGCAAATGACAATTTTCATGTTGGCTATGTGTGTAAATTCATCATCAAGATTTTGCTGCATACCTTAAGAATCTTAAACATTCAAGTGAGAAGGCAATGACATTTAATTAATCACCACCCTATCCAGAAAGAGAGGCTACTTTCATGGTTCCATTATCATGATACATTAACTCCTTTGAGTAGCAAGGCCTATGGAACTTGATTGCAAGTTGATGAACTAGTGTTTGGTTGAATTTGTTACATGAGTTGTGTGAATACATACTAGAGATGTGGCCTTTGATCATGAGGTTTGTCCTTCAAGGCCTCCTAATGTGTTGAATGCTGAATTGACTAAACTTTTGGTTGATTTTTGTTTTTTTAAAGCCTGAACAGTTGATTTTTGATGGATTTTGAGTGATGACTAGTTGTTTTGGAAGTGTTTGAGGATATTTTGGATGAGATTGATTATATTTTGGAAGCTCATGATTATTTTCAATAGAAATATGAGGCTCTGTGATGTTCTGATAGGTTATGTTGTTAGCTTCTGTTTTATTCTGTTTTTCTTATATATGAAGCATGGATTGATGATTGACAGAATTTGAGAATGTTTGCAAGCTCATTGAATGGTTTTTGATAATTTTTAATGGTTTTGGTATGAGTTATGTGGTTTTCATGCTTTTTGTTGACCTTCTATTGAGCTTCTGTAAAGCCTATATTCCTGTTTTGTTTCTATTCTTGTTTTGTTCTGTAAACCTTCTATAGATCTTCTGTAAGTGTTCTGTGGAATGTATGTATGATTTTGGAAAAGTTTTCTAGCCTTGGAAAGAGGTGAATGTAAGTTCAAAAGAGCTCAAGAAAGTGGAAGAAGTAGCTATTGAAGACCCAAGAGAAGACTAGAGTGAAGTGACAGTGATGAGCTATGAACAATCACTGTAGTGGCTGTGGTGACCTTTCATATCAGACACACCTTTTGGAAGGGGCATCTGCGATCAGTGTGAGTGATTATTGAGTATTGTAGTGAGGATATGATGCACTATTGATTGAGAGAGAAGGAGAGAATAAAAAATAGCTAATTCGATGCAAAACAATGTATCTATCTATGAGAGATTGAGAGAGAAAACTATGAAGACATTGAAGATGAATACTATGTGATTATTTCCATTAAAATTGGTGTTTCTCTGGTGTTCTCTTTGTCTATCAGTGAAAAATATGAAGAAGATGAAGAGAAATATCAATTTTGTTGAAGTTAAAGCCATGGGAGATTGTTTCTATGATATTAGTGTTCTTTTTCTTGTTGTGGTTCTCTAAAGAATGAAAGAAAAGCTTGTTGATGTTACAAGATAGATTTTCTTATAGTGGAAACCCCTTTTCCTTGGGGATCCATAATGCTAAAGAGTGGAAAAAAGAAGAGTATTTTGATGCTTAGTTTAAGGCACAACCGAGAGGACATAATCTAAGATGTTTTCTCAATTTGTAAAGGATCCTTGGTTTGTTGAATTCTTACATTGAAATAAGAAGAAGAATAAGAGGGTAAAAAGAAATTATCATCCAAAGCTTCCAAGAAGCATGAATCTCCAAAGTAGAGACAATACTAACTCAAGAAGCACAAAATTCTCATAAGAAAAAGAAAATGATGCACATGTATCACTATGTTGGACATTTAAGGTACTTTAGAGATGGTGCAATTTTTCATGCAATGGCTAGTCCTAGGATGGAAATGGGCATGCATGGCCCAAAGAAATTTGGTATGTAGCAAGAAATACATGGCATGCGTGGTGAGATGTATCTAAGCATGGATAGTGAAATGGATAACTCGATGCATAATTATATTTGTATGATCCCCAATGCACAAATGAGAATATTTAAAAATGCACCTACTACTCTTGGTGTGTTTAGGACTTGTGGAATTAATATTGCTCCATTAAATGCTTTGTAATTTTTTCCATAATCAAATGCAATAAATTTATCCTTTGTGCAAATGTGTCTTCAAAAGGGACAACAAAGGATTTCAACAAGGGTTGTAAAACATTAAGATTGAAACTTTCAATAATATACTAGATAAATGTATTGAACTTCATTCAACAATTTGAACTTCAAAAGGGACATCACATGATTTCAATGAGGGTTGTAAAGAATTAAGATTGAAACTCTCAACATTGTACTAGATAAAAACATTGAACTTCATTCAGTAAGTTGATGTGCATACTCAAGAATGAATTTCAGCAAGTCATCTAAAGTACGCAAGAAAATCAATTCCTTGAAAGACAATGCTTTGCAATAGTGTTTTTATCCAAGGTAGAGGATCCTAAATATGGATATAATTTAAGAAAGTATTTATATTTGCATGATTGTGGAGTACATTTGAGGTTGATGTAATGATTTCCTAGCATAAGCTTGATGCTTCTTAGTTCAAAAAATTAAGTAGTACAATGAAAAGTGAAAGGTAGAGCCCGAGTGGAAGCACACAAGAGGAAGAAAGAGCAAAGCAAGAGCTATGGTGGATGGAGCAAGAAAGAGAGAAAGAGAGAGAGAGAGAGAGAGAGAGAGAGAGAGAGAGAGAGAGAGAGAGAGAATCTGGGAACTCCAACAATCACAATGTGTGACTGGCCTTCCCTATAGAGATAGCAAGCTCAACATATGCAGACATTGATGATAGACCATCTCGTTAGATGGGTCTGCATGTCCACACTTAGTACGTTGGTGGTCATTATGATCATCACATGGCCACTAACTTATCACTTATTATATTTAGTTTGTTGCATCTACATATAATAGTCATAGTTATAGCACGAGTTGATTAGTATAATCAGTTATGCACTGTTTGACTTAATAGGCAACTTTTCTTTATATTGTATCTTATCTATTCTTTGTGTACATTGTATTGTGTGAGAAAGAAGAAGAAAAAACCGGCAAGAAAACGTTTTGGTCTACATCTCTATTCTTATGTTTTTGAGTAAGCTTCCTCTTGTGTGTATGGTGTATGTTTGACACAGTAGCTCAAGCAAGTCTCCCCACCACATGATTCGTGACATAGTATCAAAGCAGCACCACTAAAAGAGGCTAGTTTGGAAGACTGAAGTGAAGGGGAAGAAGCAAGGATTCAAGTAAGCAAGCAACAAGTAAGAAGCTCTCCCATTTTCCACTCTTTCTCTTGAATAGTGCTTGTGGAGGCACCATAAGCAACGTAGAGCAAAAATCTTAGATTGTTGTGAGATTTGGTGTGTGAGCAGAGCACTATATATTCTCCAAGTTGATTCTTTAGGGTTCTTGCACTACTTTTTTGGCCATTTGAGGTTGTTTTCAAGCCTCACTTTAAACCCGCAAGGTTGCATATAATAATTTCAAGATATATTGCAATTTTGGTTGTGTTCACCAAAAGTGGATGCACAAGTTATAGATTTCAAATCTGTAAGTTCTAAGGTATTTGCTAGAAAGAAAACACAAGTTTTATCTACAAAGAGGTTTTGCAAATTACATGTACCATTGAACAGTTAGTGAAAAAGACTGCTTGGTGTATTACTATGCACTTGTTGAGAAAGGTTACAGAAGACTTGCTATTTTGTATCAATTTTGTGACAATGGTAGAGAACTGTGAAAATCCATCGTTAAGAAGTTGGACCAGAATAACTACCCATCATAAAAGTTTCATTGACGAACTTTCTTATTGCAAAATTCCTTCACGAGTTCATTTCAAGTAAAGAAAAGAAGCAAGAGGAACTAAGTAACCCTACAACTATAAATGAATTAAAGGTGTGGAAAGAATAGAATACAATGGAAATAAATATGATGTATTGGCTATCTGCAATAATTGATAAGACTATGCTAGGACATATCAAAAATGCAAAAACTTCACATACAGCTTGGACAATTTTTGAGAACATGCTTTCAGTAAATACAAAAGCACAGAAGATTCAAATCAAGCAAGAGTTGAATACTTTGGAAAAAGGAAAAATGCCTATTAATGAGTATGTTTTGAAGATGAGAAGCATTGCAGATACTTTGGTAGCGTGATTGATGCAATGCCTAATGATGATAATTTAATTCATCTACTTTGGGTGGCCTTAATAATGAGAAGGCTTGGAAATTATTTGTCACTTCTGTATATGTACAGAAGCCATTTCCAGATTTTGATGAGTTGGTCTGTCTTATGATTACTAAAGAGATCAATATGCAAGGTAACTCATATGAAAGAAATGATAAACATGTCTAAGCATTTTACTCAATTTCAGGAAGCGGATGTGGCAGATCCTCTTCAAGAGGCCATGGTATGAAACATGTTGGTGATAACCAGTAGAATAGATTAAATCAACAATTAGGTGAAATTCAGATTTCAGGAGGCTATGAAACTTTAGGAGCAAGGGTAGCTCTAGAGGAAGAGGTGGATGACAGAACATATATTCTAGTAATTCTAGTATTTTTTTTCATTCTTGTGGCAAAACATGTCATATTACAGCCTATTATAATACTGAGAAGGATGATATCTGTAGTGGTAAATTGTAGCAAGGAAACTATGCATCCTCTTCACAACAGAATGAAGAAAAAAATGAGCACTTGTTTGTTATGAAGCATATGATGAATGTTGTTACAAAAAAGGAGATACATAATGATGTATAGTATATCAATTCAAGTGCATCTAATTGTATGACTAGTCATATTAAATGGTTTGGAGAGATGTAGAATTTACAAGATCCAAGTTATGTGTAGACAAGTTATGATTCGTGTCACCCAATTTCATACATTGAAAAGGTCTTATTGTCCTTGCATGATGGCAAAACAAAGAGACTGTTAGATGTATTACATGTACCATCAATCATAAAGAATTTAGTATCTATTGGCCAAATGGTAGAGTAAGGGTTGCAGGTTCAATTTAATGCAAAAGGTTGTTTTGCAAAAGACTTTAATGATAAGTATAGGCTAGTCACAAAAGGAAGTAGAGTTGGTAGTATGCTCACCTTAAATGCTAAAATTCTTGCTATGAATGCTACCATGTATACTATAGACAAAGGAGTAATTGCACACATTGAAATATGGCACAAATATATTGGATATGCAACTGTACAAAGGCTGTAGTCCAGAGAATTGGTTACAGAGTTTCCTACTTTTAGAGTTGCAAATTTTCATAAACTATGTAAAGCATGTCAGTTTGTAAGCAAGCAAGACCACGTTTTTAGAATGACAGAGATGCGAGTAGAAATATACTTGATGTTATGAATACAGATGTTTGGGAGTCTACACAAAATATACCTCTTAGTGGTAGTAGATACTTTGTCACATTTATTAATGATTATTCAAGAAAGTTATGGGTGTATTTCATGAAGGAAAAGAGTGATGTGTTTAAGCACTTCAAAACTTTCAAGGCTGTTGTTGAAATAGAAACGGGCTTGAAAGTTAAGTGCTTAAGGTCAGATAGAGAGGGAGAGTACCTTCCTAATGAATTCAGTGACTTCTTGAGGTCTCATGGGATAAAGAGATAGTTTACTTGTTGTAGGTATATCCCATTGCAAAATGGGATTGTAGAAAGAAAAAATAAGCATATTGCAAAAGTTGCATGGGCATTGATGGCTAAAAAGAATATTCCAAAATGAATCTATTCATATTACTATCTATATTATGAACATAACTCCCATAACTGTTGCAGTTCATGGGATGACCCCTGAAGAATACTTTACAGGCAAGAAGCATGATGTGTCATGCTTGAAAGTGTTTAGCTATATTATGTTTGTTTAGATGCCAGATGAGCTCGAAAGAAGCTTGATCCAAGGGCTAAAAAATGTATTTATATTGGATCTTTAGAGAAAAATGAGTATCATTGTTATAGTCTTGTCATAGGCGAGTTCAGAGTGAGTAGCGATGTTATTTTTAATGAGATGAGCAGTTGGTATACATCTAGTAGTTGTTGAGATATCGAGCTCCACTCGTGATACGCCAGGGTGACCGTTGTGCATTTATGTCACCGACGTGTCAGTTGCAGATGCGGTTGGTACACCGCTCATGAATAATAGCTAGATGACAGCTATCCTTATCTACTCTAGTTCATGGCTTAGTTAGTATGCCACCTTAGTTAGTTGAGTTTGGTTTGAGACCCATATATAGGGTTCTTCTATTTCTATGTACGTGTGTTCTTTTTGGCTTACACAACTAAGAAGAGGAAAACTATTTTCAGCCTCCATCTCTGTGTATATTCCCCCATTGTGCAAGCAAGAAAGCTACAAGTGAGACTCCTTCCTTCTCTCCCACAATCTTGACATGGTATCAGAGCCTTGTTCGTGGTAAGGAGCTCAAGAAAGCAAGCCAAGCTCGCGGTGTTCTGGTAAGAGGAGCAGTGTTGCTTTCATTTTCTGTTTTGGGAGCAGATCTCTGCAGGTAGCACAGCCGGAAATTGCAAGAGTGCATTGTCTCAGGTTGAGACGCCCTTCGCGATGAAGCAAGAGACCCTGTTTTTTTGATTTGAGGCCATTTCGGGGCCTATTTTGGAGGCGGAAGTTTTCTGCACGCACTCAGGAAAAGGCCCAGTTTTATGCTGTGCGATCACTGTTTTACAGGTCGGTGAAAAGTTACTGTAGAAATTGCATTGTATGCCTGTGCGCAGAGACATTGGGAGTTACAGAATCATCCCTATTGCCTGTTGATGCAAAATCGTCACTAGAAAGTGACTGTGTGGTCAAATACCACTTTTGTCAGTTTTGTAGATTTGCCCTTGTGAGGCTGAAGCTGTGTTCTTTGCAGTGACAGAATTTTTTGCAGTATTCTGTAATGGCGTCTGATTCTCTTTCACAGATTGTAACTGAAAAGCTTGACAAGAACAACTTCCAAGCATGGAAGTTTAGAATGACGAATTTCCTTATGGGAAAAGGATATTGGGAATTTGTTGCAGGAAATGAAGAAGAACTAGTTCTTCCTGATGTTCCCAATCAATAGCAAATGCAGGCATTCAAAGCATGGAATGAGAGAGCCAGGAAAGTTATGTACTGGCTGTCTATCAGTATTTCAGACTCTATGATTGTGCATATTCAGGATGCAAGTACGCCAAAGGAGGCATGGGATACTTTGTCAAAAATGTATAGCACAAATACGCAAGCCAGGAAAATGCAGCTCAAGCAAGAGTTGCATAATGTGCAAAGAGAAAGTATGAGCATCAACGACTACCACATGAAGGTGAAGAAGATTGCAGATGCACTTGCTACCATTGGGTCGCGAGTGGAAGATGATGATTTAGTTTCTGTGACCTTGAATGGTCTAGGAAAGGATTATGCACATTTTCGAACATCCATTTCTGTCCGTGAAAGATTTCCTGATTTTGAGGAGTTGATTGCTCTTCTAATTTCTGAGGAGCAGAGAAATGGTGGTGCATCTTCTTCAGGAGGAACTTCAAAAGAAGCTGTCTTCTACTCAAATGCTGGAAGAGGTAGAGGCAGAGGTAGAGGAGGCCGATTTGGAGGCCGTGGTAGAAATCAGAATATGCAGCAAACTCAAGAAAACCAGTCCTATGGAGGAGGACGTGGTAACTCAAGAGGCAGGGGGAGCCAAAGAGGTCGTGGTGGATGGCAAAGAGGCCAAAATGCAAACAACAATGTTGAATGCTACTACTGTGGTAAAATGGGTCATATGGCTAAAGACTGCTATAAAAAGCAGAATGACATCATGAATGGGAAATTGCAACAAGGGAATTATGCATCTTCTAGTAGATAGGGTGATGATAGAAATGAGCATTTGTTTATGGTGCATCACATGAACAATTCTGTGATAAGTGCAGAAGAAAGCAACGATGTATGGTATGTTGACTCAGGTGCATCAAACCACATGACAGGTCATGCAGAATGGATGGAGGATGCAAGGAAAATGGAAAAACCAGGATTTGTGGAGACTGGTGATGATACTGCACATCCTATTGTGCAGATTGGAAAAATTCCTTTGTCTATGCAGGATGGGAAAACGAAATACCTGTCCGATGTATTTCATGTCCCGAATATCACCAAGAATCTGGTTTTTGTTGGTCAAATGGTTGAGCAGGGCTTGCAGGTCAGATTTAATCCTCATGGATGCTTTGTTGAGGATATGAAAAATAAAGGTCGCTTGATAGCAAAAGGAAAGAAGAAGGGCAAAATGTTTACATTGGATGCAGACATGTCTGAATTGAGTGCAGCAATGTTTGCACATGGGACCGGTGTAGTTGCAGATATTGATATCTGGCATAAACGCATTGGTCATGTTAATGTACAGCGACTTAAATCAATACATGCCCAAAATATTGTTGCAGGATTGCCCAAATTCAAGGTTGCAGAAATGCATAAGGTATGTGAAGCCTGTCAGTTTGGAAAACAGGCAAGGAAACCATTTCCTAGACATGTTTAAGAGAGTGAGAAGCCATTGGAATTAATCCACTCTGATGTGTGGACTACTAAAGCTGCATCTCTTGGAGGCTGTCATTATTTTGTCACTTTTATTGATGACTATAGCAGAAAAGTTTCGGTGTATTTTATGAAAAAGAAAAGTGAAGTTTTTGGGCATTTCAAATGCATGCCCAAAATATTGTTGCAGGATTGCCCAAATTCAAGGTTGCAGAAATGCATAAGGTATGTGAAGCCTGTCAGTTTGGAAAACAGGCAAGGAAACCATTTCCTAGACATGTTCAAGAGAGTGAGAAGCCATTAAAATTAATCCACTCTGATGTGTGGACTACTAAAGCTGCATCTCTTGGAGGCTGTCATTATTTTGTCACTTTTATTGATGACTATAGCAGAAAAGTTTGGGTGTATTTTATGAAAAAGAAAAGTGAAGTTTTTGGGCATTTCAAAACTCTTAAAGCTATGGTTGAAAAAGAAACAGGTCTGCAAATAAAATGCCTAAGGTCAGATGGAGGGGGAGAGTACCTCTCAAATGAGTTTGCAAGGTTCTTGCAGGAGCATGGCATAAAGCAGCAATATTCATGTAGTCATACCCCACAACAAAATGGAATTGCAGAAAGGAAAAACAGGCATATTGGAGAGGTATCTCGTGCCATGCTCAACAAAAAAGACTTGCTAGATTTTTACTGGGCTGAAGCAGTTGCTACAGCAGTCTACATAATGAACATGACTCCCACTGTAGCAATACATGGGATGACTCCAGAGGAGAGGTATACTGGTAGGAAACCAGATATTTCTCATTTGAAAATTTTTGGTTGCATTGCCTATGTACATGTGCCAGATGAGTTGAGATCCAAGTTGGATCCAAAAGCTGAGAAGTGCATCTTTATTGGTTACTCTCTGCAGCAGAAAGGGTATAGATGCTATAACCCTTCTACTCGTAAGTTTACAGTGAGCAGAGATGTTGTTTTTGATGAGATGAGTAGCTGGTATAAACCAGTAAATGTGATTGATGATGTAGATGCACAAAATGATAATGCTGCACAGAATTCACAGCAGCAGTCACAAAATATTAGTGGACCTGGAGCGTCCTCTAGCAGTGGTTCACATTCTTTGCCATGGACAGGCAGATTGAGATCAGGAGAATCTTCTCAAAGTAGTGTAGACAGTGGTATGCAGGTATCACGAACAGGAAAAGAGAAGATAGATTAGCCCATGTTTGATGTGAATGTAGGTCACTCTTATGTGGATGGTGAATCCAGTGGCTCAGAACAGAGCATTGATGATGAGTTAGGTATTCCTTCTATTGTTACACCTGGAGTAAGGAAGACCAGGGATGAGCACCTGGGAGTGAACCTACTTTGCGCAAGTCTACGAGAGCTAGGTATCCTGTGGATAGGCTGAAATATGATGGATTTACAGCCATTCACTATGCATATATGGTCAAAGTGATACAGGAACCAGAACCCACTTCTTTTGAGCAAGCCATGGGAAAAGAAAAATGGGAGAAAGCCATGGATGAAGAAATGGATGCCTTGGAAGCAAATGCTACATGGGAATTGGTACCTTTTCCTAAAGGTAAAAATGCAATTAGCTGTAAGTGGGTTTATAAGGTGAAGCACAATGCAGATGGTTCTGTGAACAGATACAAGGCAAGATTAGTAGTCAAGGGGTATGCACAAACATATGGCATTGACTATGAAGAAACATTCAGTCCGGTTGAAAGGATGGCAACCGTAAGAGCAGTCATTGCTATGGCTGCATCAAAGGGATGGTCTTTACATCAGATGGATGTAAAGAATGCCTTCTTGCATCGTGATTTGCAAGAAGAGGTCTATATGGAGCAGCCACCAGGTTATGTGCATGCTGTTCATCCTGAGTTTGTTTCCAGGTTGAAGAAAGCCTTGTATGGCTTGAAGCAAGCACCTAGAGCATGGTCTGACAAGATAGGACATTATCTTGTCACTATTGGCTTTCAGATTTCCAAGGAAGATTTCTCACTTTATGTGAGAAAAATAGAGAAGGGTATTATGCTACTTGTCATTTATGTTGATGATTTGATTATGATAGGTGACAGTGATGAAGATATCCTTCATGTGAAAATGCTATTGAAGCAGAAGTTTGAGATGAAGGATTTGGGAGAGCTGCGTTATTTCTTGGGCATTGAGGTGATTAGATCACCAAGTGGGATACAGCTCTTACAGAGGCAGTATGGATTGGACATGCTGTCCAAATATGGGATGACAGGCTGTAAGCCTATTTCAGTTCCTTTGGAGCAGAATGTGAAGCTGAGCATAGATGCAGGTGAGCTTCTGGAAGACCCTACTATGTACAGACGCATAATAGGAAGTTTGATTTATATGACTATTACCAGGCTAGATTTGAGCTATGCTGTTGGATTGGTAAGTCAGTTTATGCAGGCTCCAATGAAATTGCATTTGGATGCGGCTAGATGCATACTCAGGTATGTGAAGTCCACATTGCACTATGGACTATTTTATGAGAGTGGGGTTCAGATACAGTTGCATGGATACACTGATGCTGATTGGGCTGGTAGCATTTCTGATAGACGATCTACCAGTGGATATGTGTTCTCTTTTGGGAGTGTTACAGTCACTTGGAGCAGCAAGAAACAGCCTACAGTTGCCTTGTCCAGCACAGAGGCTGAGTACAGGGGTGCAGCAATGGCTGCATGTGAGGTAGCTTGGTTGCATAAGCTACTTTATGATATGCATCAGCCTACAGATGGGCCAGTTGTCATTTATTGTGACAACATGAGTAGTATACACTTGGCAAATAACCCAGTCTATCATGCTAGAACAAAGCGCATGGAGGTGCATTATCACTATGTGCGGGAGAGGGTTTTACTAGGTCTTATTGATCTAGTTTATGTCAGCACAGAGGATTAGGTAGCTGACATATTCACGAAGGCATTGGGTGTAGAGAAGCTACGCAAGTTCAGAGACCTGCTTGGTGTGCAGGAATTGGGATTGAGCTCGAGGGGGAGTGTTGAGATATCGAGCTCCACTCATGATACGCCAGGGTGACCGTTGTGCATTTATGTCACCGACGTGTCAGTTGCAGATGCGATTGGTACACCGCTCATGAATAATAGCTAGATGACAGCTATCCTTATCTACTCTAGTTCGTGGCTTAGTTAGTATGCCACCTTAGTTAGTTGAGTTTGGTTTGAGACCCATATATAGGGTTCTTCTATTTCTATGTACGTGTGTTCTTTTTGGCTTACACAATTAAGAAGAGGAAAACTATTTTTAGCCTCCATCTCTGTGTGTATTCCCCCATTGTGCAAGCAAGAAAGCTATAAGTGAGACTCCTTCCTTCTCTCCCACAATCTTGACAGTAGTGATGCATTGGATGATGGTCACGAACATAATAGTTATATACAGAAAAGAAAAGCAAGAACCACGGAGCCTTAGTGGACCAAAAACATCATCTAGTACTACATCTATAGTTGACCCTTGGTTTGGGAGACTAAGAAGTAGCCCCACATCTTCAAGTGCATCTACAAGTGTTGCAGGTAAAGACAAAGGGAAGAAGAAAGTGTCAGATGGTAACGATGCATCTACCAATCATCTGGGATATTTGATAGAGATTCTAGTGGTTCAAAGAGTTTGGATGATGAGCTTGGTATTCCTTCAGTTTTTAGGACACCCAGTATATAGAGAGCACATGATAATGTAAAGGCACCATTGAGTGGTCCAGTGGTACGCAGGTCTAGCAAGGTCAGATATCGTATTAAAAGATTTGGTTTTAAAGGTTATGCAAACTCACCATTATACTTAAATGGTAAAGGTGGTTGAGGATGTTGGGCCCACTTATTTTGAAGATGTTGTTGGTCATGCTCATTGGGATGCAGCATGGATGAGGAGATAGCTATATTAGAAGCCAATAAGACTTGGGATCTAGTACCATTATCTAAGGGCAAGAAAGCTATTAGTTGTAAGTGGGTTTAAAAAATCAAGCATAATGCAAATGGTTTTGTTATTAGCAAGTATAAGGCTAGGCTGGTTGCAAAAGGCTATGCTCAAACATATGGTGTAGATTATAAAGAGACATTCAATGTAGTTGCTAGAATGGCAACTGTTAGATGTGTGATTGCTGTGGTAGCAACCACCAAATCTTGGAGTTTCCAATAAATAAATGTCAATAATACCTTCTTGCATGGTGAGTTGAATGAAGAGGTATATATGGAGCACCCAACATGTTATAATAATTTAGAGCATCCCACATATGTGTGCAGGTTAAAGAAGGCACTCTATGGGCTGAAGCAAGCACCTAAAGCATGGTTTGACAAGATCCAAGAGTATCTTATCAACATTGACTTTTACATTTTGAATGTTTACTACTCACTTTATTTGAGAAAGAGAGATGTAGGCTTGGTCATCATAGTTATCTATGTGGATGACTTGATTATTGCAAGTGACAGTGATAGTGGGATTGCTAAAGTTAAGGACTTTTTAAGAAGTAGTTTGAGATAAAGGATTTGGGTGAGCTAAGGTACTTTGTTGGTATTGAGGTGACTAGATGTGATTATGGTATACAACTATCTGAAAGGAAGTATGGCTTGAATATGTTGTCCAAGTATGGTATGACAGCATGTAAGCCTCTTTTAGTGCCATTGGAGCAAAATGTGAAGCTGAGTGCTAATGTTGGGGATGAGATAAAAGACTCTACTATATTCACGAGGATAGTAGGGATTCTAATCTATATGACTATCACAAGGCTAGACTTGAGTTATGTTGTTGGCCTTTTCAATTAGTTTATGTAGATGCCTAAAAAGCCTCATTTGGATGCAGTTAGATGCATATAGAGGTATGTCAAGTCAACTTTACATCATAGACTTTTTTATGAGGTAGGTAAGGATATACATGTGTTTGGATAGAAAAATGCAAATTGGACTAGTAGTGTGTTTGATAGAAGAACCAATCGATTCATATTTTCCCTTGGTAGTGCAACAGTTATGTGGAGCAACAAAAAACCACCAACCTTCAATTACTTTATCGAGTAGTATAGAGGCTGACTATAGAGATGATGCTATGGTAGCATATAAGGTGGTATGGCTACTAAAGTAATTAGGTGATTTGGATGTGCAAGGAGATGATCCAGTTATCATTTATTGTAATAACATGAGTAGCATACATTTAGCTAGGAACCTAGTATTTCATGCTCGGATAAAACACATTGAGATGCATTACTACTTTGTGAGAGAGAAGCTACTTGCAAGAGAGATTGACTGGGTATATGTCAACACATAGGATCACATAGTTGACATTTTCACAAAGGTATTGGGTGCAGAGAAGCTTCGAAAATTTCAAAGCTTACTTGGAGTTGTATAGATACAATTGAACTTGAGGGGGAGTGTTAAGATGGCAACCTCAACACATGTGGACATTGATTATGGACTACCTGGTTAGATGGATTAGCATGTCTACACTTAGCACATCAGTGGTCATTATGATCCTCACATGGTCACTCACTTATTGTATTTAGTTTGTTGCATCTACCTATAACTGGCATAGTTATAGCACCGATCGATTAGTATAGTCAGTTATGCATTGTTTGACTTAGTAGGCTACTTTCTTTTATGTTTTATCTCATCTGTACTTCGTGTACATTGTATTGTGTGAGAAAGAAGAAAAATAAACTAGCAAGAAAACATTTTGGCCTACGTCTCTCTTCTTGTGTTATTGAGTGAGCTTCCTCTTGTATGTATGGTATATGTTTGGCATAGCAGCTCAAGAAAGCTCTCCCACTATGTGATTTGTGATATTTTCTTATTCAAATTTCATTGAAAGAATAAAGAATTAAGTGACAATGATAGGTGTCTGCCATTCATAATGTATAAGTGTGCGGATACTATTAGTGTAATAAATACACAAGCAGCTAGGCACATGCCTCTTTATCTCTAGTAATCTCTAACTTAAAGGTAAATGTGTCCCTAGTGAGGAGAAAATAAGAAAACAGTGACAAAGTACAAATGTACATAAAGTACAGCAGGATGAGAAAAGACATCATCTCATCCAATGCCCATCAACTTCCTAGGAAAAGAAAAACGCTATGTTATAAGAGACTTTTAGTGAGTAGATCTGTAAGATTTTGATAAGTTGAAAATTTGACAAGGTCAATGGACTTATCCTTAATGACCTCTCTAATAAAGTGGTAATGCATCTCAATGTGCTTTGTCTTTGCATGGAAGACCAGAATCTTGGCCAACTGGATGGCACTCATAGAATTCGAATGCAGGGTAGGAACCACATCAATAATACTAAGGTCTGAGAACCTCCTTATAAGTCTCAATGACTGCAACATACTTTGCCTCTATAATGGAAAGGGTTGTGCATTTCTACACCCTAGACATCCAAAAATAGCATCCCCAATAAAGGTGAAGGCATAGCTAGAGGTGGGCATCCTATTGTCTACATATCCTACATAATCAAAGTCAGTGTATCCCACAACTTCTATATCCTGGCCACCATAACATATGCATATATTTGCATTATCCTTAAGGTATCTCATGATACCCTTTATGGCATCCCAATGCCATCTAGCACATGTAACTATATATAACGTGCCACACCTCCCATTGCAAATGCTATATCAGGATGAGTGGCTATCATGGCATACATCAAACTACCCACTACAGATGCATAAGGGATCTTGGCCATCTTTGCCTCTACAAACAATCGGTTTGATTAACCTTCACATGAGAAGATAAACGACAACTAATAAGCTTAATATCTTGCATATGAGACTGCTCAAGAACCTTCTGGATGTACTCCTTCTGCGACAAGTAAAGGAGTCCCTTAGATATATCGTGCGTAATGCACATCCTAAGAATATGCGAGACTAATTGTCCTATGTTCTTCATCTCAAAGCTCTTCTTGAGCTGGCCTTTCAAGGCATCTAGCTCATCATGAGTACTTCCAAAAATTGGCATATCATCCACATAGAGTATCAAAATCATAAGGATGCCATCACGGGCCTTCTTTGTGTATAAACATGGATCTGTATTACTACAGGTATATCCTTGTGAGTGTATAAAGACATTAAACTTGTGGTACTATTCTCTAGGTGCTTGCTTAAGGCCATAAAGGCCCTTTCACAACTTACACACTAGGTGTTTCGTGGCTTTTTTCTCAAAGTCCTTAAGTTGCTACATATAAATTTCATCATGAAAGTCTCCATATAAGAAAGCCATCTAAACATCCATCTAATAGAGGTCCAAATCAAGTTGTGGAACAAAGCCACAATCAAGTATAAAGTAGTCATCTTAATGATAAGAGAGAAGATTTCATTGAAATTAACACCATGCTCCTGTTTAAAACCCTTAGTAACTAATCTAACCTTATAAACTGGAAAGGGACATCAAGGGGTACTCTTTAACTTGTACACCCACTTGCATAGCAAAGCATATTTTTTACTAGAAAAAGGCACCAAATCCCATGTATGATTTTTTTGCAATGAGTCATACTTTGACTGCATGGTTCTCTTCTAAGAGTGACTATCACCTCTGCGTATGGCCTAATCATAGGTAAGAGACTTACCACCATATGTCACCATAACATAATTCATAGAGGACACAAACTGATCACACTGACGTTTATCTCTAGTAGACTGCCACAAAATAGGATGTGGGACCTATACCTCCTGTCTAACATCATGGTCCTTGGCCATTGGAGCACCAATTGTTGCATGATGTCTAGCTAGTTGTATAGTAATAGTATGCTCCTTTTGAAATACCACTATGCTTACCTCAGCTACCTGCTCAGGCTACTTATGCATTTTCTCCTCATGGAAAACAACATCATAGTTGTAGATGACCTTCGAAGCCTGTGGATCCCATAGGTGATAGCCCATCTCACCTGCATCTCCATAACCAAGAAAGATGCATTTTATGGGCTTAGGATTCAGCTTATTGCACTTGTCCTTGGAAACATGGCAGAAAGCCTCATAACTAAAGATACGCAAATGAGCATATAATGGAGGTGTTCTAGACCATTTTTCATTTGTAATCTAAAACTCAAGAGCAGTGCATAAGGATCAATTAATCAAATATATGAACTCGCTCTTGAATCATCCTATTCATATGCTCAACCATACCATTCTAGGGTGGGGTGCACGAGATAGTCAATTAATGCTTAGTGTCCCTCTTATCACAAAACAACTCAAAGGCTTTAGATATACTCGCCCCCATTGTCAAATTGTAGGCATTTCAACCTATATCCAGATTGGTTCTCAACAAAAGCAACTTTTGATTTTTGCTTTATATGGTATGCCCAAACTATATATGAGGAATCATCAATAAAAGTAACGAAATACTTTGCACCACCTAAAGACTTACAGGACATAGATCTATAGACATAAGAATAAACAAGAGCAAGAGGCTGGCTTAAAGTAGCCCTTCCATGAATTGAAATGAACCCCAAAACCAGGGACAAAGCACACAAAATCTATGTGAATGGCCCTATCATTAATCTCAAAACTGAAAAGGAACCACAATTTTTGCTCTTAATAATGAATAGATTCATCATCTTCATCCATGACTTCAACCATTATGCACAAAAGAAAGAGCAAAGGGAAAAGAGGAATTTCTGCACAAAAGACAAAGGAGAGAGGAAATAGAAAGATTGACACCATAAAGGGAGAATGTGTGTATCTTGGAAGAAAGGAGAGAAAGAGGCACATAATCAACCATGCACTCCACCCCACCTTTTCCCCAAAAGACACACAACCCTTCACATTTTTTATTATTTCTTTGAGTTTTTGATACATTTTATTCGTAAGGCTTTAGCCTTCTCATTTCAATTCTTTCTAACTTTTTAGAAGTGCATGCATATACACTTTTGTATATACCATTTATTTATGATGGATGTGGATGTGGCCCCCTCATGTAAGGTGTATTTTAGTGCTTTTACAACAAAATAAATACTATTCCCTTTACAAAAAATAGAAATGTGATGTATGCATGAACGTTTTTACGCACTATTTTTGTGCTTGTTTAGGTGTCATCATTTCCTCCCACACTAAAATGTGAAGCGTCATCACAAATCTTGTCAAAGAAAAACCAATGTCCAATCTAGTGTCCAATACAACAAACTCATGAAGTTGTTAGCAAAAAACCTTCAATGATGAGGCCTAGCCATGGTAGGGTATAGGGACTCCAAATCCATGACCACACCAGAGTAAGGGAACTCCTACCTTGAGCACTCCCGCACTGAAAAGATTTACTAGTCTTCAAAAGATAGGGTTTTGTTTTCGACAACAGATCACAATCACAACTTTTCCATCCCAATAGAGGAAAAAAAATAATGATTCCCTTCATCATGTTGCTCCAAAGGGAACCTCATCAAAATAAAGCTCTCACGTGTGTATGAAAAAAGAGGAGAGCATAGGAACAGGCTCTTATGAATAGGTCTTGTTATAATGGATATGAACTTGTGGCTAGGCAAGAGAGAAAATCATGGAAACATACCTTAAATTTTTATGCAGGAGGGTTTCTACCAAGGGGGCATGGTCCTCTACTTGTGTAGGTTGGCATATTAGGGTTTTCATGGCTTCCGAAACATGACTTGCTTGATGATCTGAGACATCTGTGCTGCTTGTAATAAGGCTTTCTGCTTCCGGCATCTCAGCACAAATTGGCTTGCTAGTGATCAATCCAGGTAGGGAAGCATCATGCCTCAATCCAGAGTATCGAGCTTGCTGATCTTGCCTCCCTTCTTCATTGTTTCGTTGGCAAGACAGAAACAATTGTAGCCAACAAAAGCAGGGGAAACCCCTAAATGCAACCTCTTTCTCTCTCTCTTTTTCTCTTTCTTTTTCTTCAAGACCTATGTTTTTTTACCTCTTGCTTATGGAGATATACATAAGGTCTACCCAAGAAAGTGGTTGCTTGATTTTCCAAGAAACCGTCCTTCAAGTGTCTTCAAATTTAGGCCTTTATGATCATCAATTCTTCTCTATGTCTCCAATCTAGACAGCAATGTCTTCTTCTTCTTCTCCTTCTTAATTCTTGATACATAAAGGCTAAAGGTGCTTGATAAGGAGAGGAGAAACCAAAATTTTCTTTTGGTACTACTAGCAAGGTTAGGGAAATCAGAGACCAAGGCATGACCATGCCGTTATAGGGAAGATGGCATGACTAAAGTAGCAAATAACATGGTTAAGGTAGGAATATATTTGTTGAGAAGTTTGATAGGAGGCATCTTCTTCTCCTCCTCTCACATCTTGAAGAACGTTTCTTTGACTATCATTAAATAGCTGATACTCCTATTCTTCTTCTTTCTTTTTCTTCTTCCTGCTAGCTAGTCTAAGAGGACAAGTTCTTCATATGATGATGCTCTTGTGGCTTGTAAAGCTTTTTCTGTCCTTACAATTGATGAGCTTGCTAGTTGAATCTGCACCCATTACTGTACTAGATTTCTTCATTTTTCTATTCTCCATATTCTCTATCATCTTCAAGAAGACTATTTTGTGTGTTCTTGCTGAGATATCGTGTTTATTTCCAAGCAAAAAACCTTGATAACCTTCCATGATGCACACCTTTGCTTCCCAAGATTTCCATATTTACATTCCGTAGGATTCTTCAAAAGTCTTGAGATCAGCCGACTACGTATCAAAATGAAAGCAGCCCTCCCATGAACTAAAACTATCCCCAAAACCAGGGACAAAGCATACAAAATCTATGTGTATGGCCCTGCCATTGATTTCAAAATTGAAAATAAACCACAATTTTTGCTCTTAATAATGAATAGATTCGTCATCCTCATCCATGACTTCAACCATTATGCACAAAAGAAAGAGCAAAGGGAAAAAATGATTTTCTACAAAAGACAGAGGAGAGAGGAAAGAGAAAGATTGGCACCATAAAGGAGAATGTGTGTATCTTGGAAGAAAGGACAGAAAGAGGCACATAATCAACCGTGCACTCTACCCCACCTTTTTCCCAAAAGACACACAACCCTTCATATGTTTTATTATTTCTTTGAATTTTTGATACATTTGTATTTGTAAAGCCTTCTCATTTCAATTCTTTCTAACTTTTTAGAAGTGCATGCACGTATACTTTTGTATATACCATTTATTTATGATGGATGTGGATGTGGCCCCCTCATGTAAGGTGTATTTTAGCGCTTTTGCAATAAAATAAATATTATTACCTTTACAAAAAATGGAAATGTGATGTATGCACGAACATTTTTATGCACTATTTTTGTGTTTGTTTAGTTGTCATCACTGACCCATGTATGTAATGCCAAACTTCTTATGCGAGTTACAAGTCTACCTACCATAAAGATAATGATCACAAGAATAAAAACACTTATAGTCAAGAGACAGAAGATATTGTAAATATGTAAGTATTTTCATTCTCTTTAATGACATGTGTCCAAGGTGATAATGCCATTATGATACATGTGGTATTGCATCCACTATCAAAATATGATCAATAGACCTAGATACAAGTTAGGGGTAAAGAGTGATAGACCTTGCATTGCGAGCTAAGGCAAAATTCCCACTGATAAGCTTCCATGAGGAATCACCAAAAGAGACAACATAACATGCATCATCCAATCGTCTAGTTGAAAATAGGCTTTTAGTCAAAGCCAAAACATGGCATACATCATGCAAGGTAAACATATGACCTGAAGGACATCTCCAATATCAATAATATCCAATGTTAGATCATTATTCAATATAACAGATCATGTCATGTTATCATAGAAGTGGAACCACTTTTAATGAGGGGTGGCATGAAATGAAGCCTCTAAATCAAGCAACCGACATTGAGTATAGGTAGATGAGGTATAAGTTAACAACAAAATATCAAGAGAAAAAGATGGAAGTATGTAGTTATCATTAGAATTAATATGCATGCCATTAATCTCTTCAATCTTGACACTAGACTTGCTAGGAACAATGTTGCGATCATCATTCTTTTCCTACACTTTATCATTTCCTTTTGTGCTTATCATCACACATTTTATAGCACTGTGACTAAATATAACCCTACTTCCCACAAGTGACAAGTCAATGAGAACGTACTACCATAGGACTTATTGTGAGACTATCCATGTGACTGAGAATGAGACTTGTGAGAGTCTCTCCCACAGTAGTCATGACCGCTCCTACCATTATTACTTCTAACTGTCAAAGCATGAGAGGTGTGAAAAGCATTGATATTCTTTTTATTAACCTCTTCATTCAAGAGTGCACCCTCTACATTCTATAATTTCAGCCTATCAATAGACATATTTGCACAAATAGTAGTATGGAATGTGTCCCATGACTCATGCAATGTAACCAACGAGAACAAGGGAGGAAGATTATCCTTAAATTCAATTCCCTAAAGATAAATGATTGAAAATATAATGAAACTCATTTAACTGGGTAGACATGGAAGTCCCCTCCTTCATATAAAGGTCTATGAGTTACTTCGGTCATCTGAGAGGCAAGGCTCTACTTATCATAGATATTATAAATCTTATCCCATAATTGCCAAGTGGTCTGTCCATCAGAGACAATATTATAGTAAACCTACCTACTAGAGAGTAACAAAATCATTATAGATTTACATAACGCATCTAGTCCAACCCAATCCTCTACATCAAATCATTTGAGCTTTACACCTTCACGTCTTAATGGCTTAATCTACGATTTTTACACTACAACTTGTTAGATCTATATCTTTCAATAGTTGTAATTGAAAGGGAGCGACGGATCGAAGGTTGGACTTGAGAGCTGTGGCGGGAGAGCAAGAGCAAGAAAGGGAGAGACTAGAAATGGGAACTCCAACAGTCACAATGTGTGACCGGGCCTTCCTTTATTCAAACTGACACTAAAAGAATAAAAAATAAAGTGGCGGTGATGGGCGCCCGCCACCTGCAGTGTGCAGTGGCAGTGACTATTAGTGTAGTAATACACGGGCAGCTAGGCAGAGGCGCCTTTACCCCCAACAACCTCCCACTTACAGGCGAATTTTCCCCAATGAGTAGTGAAAAGAAAAAGAAAAAAGACAGTACAACATGTACACATGTACAACAGGATGAGAAAGACGTCATCGCATCCCACGCCCATCAACCTCCTGAGGAAGGCAAAGCGCTCTGTAGAGAGGCTTTTCGTGAGCAGATCTGCAGGATTCTGGTCAATCGAGATCTTGACAAGATCAACAAACTTGTCCTCCACGACCCCACGTATGAAGTGATACCTCACCTCAATGTGTTTCGTCTTCACATGGAAGACCGGATTCTTGGCTAACTGAATAGCACTCATAGAATCCAAATGCAGTGTAGGGATATCATCAATATGAAGGTCAACAACTAAACGACCCAACCAAATGGCCTCCTTGCAAGCCTTAGTGGCTGCAACATACTCGGCCTCTATAGTAGAAAGGGCCGTGCATTTTTGCACCTTGGACATCCAAGAAATAGCACCTCCAGCATAGGTGAATACATAGCCGGAAGTGGACTTCCTAGTATCTGCATGTCCTGCATAATCAGAGTCAGTGTACCCCATGACTCCTGTATCCTAGCTGCCATAGCATATGCGCATATCTACAGTGCCCTTTAGGTACCTCATGATGCCCTTCACGGCATCCCAATGCTTCTTGCCAGGTGTAGCCATATAGCGTGCCACAACACCAACTACAAAGGCAATATCTGGACAAGTGGCTATCATGGCATACATAAGACTGCCCACTGCGGATGCATAGGGAATCTTGGCCATCTCTGCCCTTTGCTCATATGTCTGCGGACAATCAACCTGTGATACCTTCACGTAAGAAGGCCATGGACAACCAATAGGCTTTACGTCCTGCATGCGGAAGCACTCAAGGACTTTATGAATGTACTTCCTCTGTGACAAGTAGAGGAGTCCCTTATGCCTGCCGCGTCTAATGCGCATACCTAGTATGTGAGCAGCATGTCCTAGATCTTTCATCTCAAAGCCCTTTTTGAGCTGAGCCTTAAGAGCATCTAGCTCATCACGAGCCTTCCCTGCTATCAGCATATCATCCACATAGAGTACCAAAATCAATAAAGAACCATCATGGGCTTTCTTCTTGTAAAGACATGGATCCATAGCACTCCGGCTGTAGCCCTGTGACTGCATAAAGGCATCAAACTTATGATACCACTCCCTAGGTGCCTGTTTCAAGCCATAAATACTTTTCTTCAATTTGCACATTAGGTGCTACCTGCTAGGTTCTGCAAAGCTTTTAGGTTGCTCCATATAAATCTCATCATGCAAGTCCCCATGTAAGAAAGCCGTCTTGACATCCATCTGGTATAAATCCAAGTCAAGCTGAGCAACTAAAGCCAAAATTAAGCATAGGGTAGTCATCTTAACCCCAGGAGAAAAGATCTCGTCAAAGTCCACACCATGCTCCTGCTTAAAACCCTTTGCTACCAATCTAGCCTTGTATGCCGGCTTGGGGTGTCCAGGGGTACTTTTTAGCTTGTACACCCACTTGCATGGCAAAGCCTTCTTGCCCGTAAGCAAGGAAACCAAATCCCAAGTGTCATTCTTATGCAAGGAGTCTATCTCAAACTGCATAGCCCTCTCCCAGGAGTGACTGTTACCCCTAGGCATAGCCTCATCATAGGTGAAAGGCTCTCCTGCATCTGTAACCAAGACATAATGCATCGAGGGCTGAAATCTATCAGGTGAACGTTTGTCTCTAGTAGACCTTCTCACGGCAGGCTCTACTGCTTGCCCAGCTACCTATCCAACACCTTGGCCATGAGCATCTGTTGCATCTGTAGGTTGTCCAACTGGCTGTGCGGGAGCTCTCGGCTCCTCCTGAAATATGACCATGCAGATCTCAACAACTCTCTCAGGCTGCCTATGCATTTTGTCTTCATGGAAGACTACCTCATGACCGCGGATGACTTTTCGCACCTGCGGATCCCAGAGACGGTAACCTATCTTGCCTGCATCCCCATAACCAAGGAAAATGCATTTGACACACTTGGGATCCAGCTTACTTCTCTTGTCCCTGGGCACATGGCAAAATGCCTCACATCCAAAGACACGGAGATGCGCATAAGAGGGAGGTTTTCCAATCCATACCTCCTGTGCAACCTGGAAATCCAAATCACTAGAGGGTGATCCGTTTATGACATGCACAACTGTACTAACTGCCTCAGCCCAAAAGCTATGTGGTAGGCCTGCATGGCTAAGCATACTAAGTACACGCTCCTGGATGGTTCTATTCATCCGCTCAGCCAAACCATTCTGGGGGGGGATGTAGGGGCCGGTCAACTGACTCTTAATACCCCTCTTATCACATAACTGCTCAAAAGCACGTGAGACATACTCACCCCCATTATCTGTCCTTAGGTATTTTAGCATATACCCAGACTGGTTCTCAACTAATCCACAATGGTGACAAGTAACATTTGCATTCCTGCCATGGGATTTGCTACGTGACTTCCCACGAGACTTGGACCAAGTTTTTTGAGAATCCCATCCATGGCCACTACCACTACCATGCTTTCCATATCCATCATTCTTGCCTCTAACTGTCATAGCATGAGACACACGAGAGGCATCCAAATTCTTACGGTTAACCTCTTCCTGTAGAAGAGCACTCTCAACATCAGATAATTTCAAGGTAGCAGGAGAGGCACATAATGCAGTGCGGAATACATCCCATGACTCATTAAGAGTACCAAGCAAGAAAAGAGGAGTGACATCCTTTGCAAAAGTGATGTCCTGCAAAGTCAAGTTTTTGAGTATAGCATGGAACTGGCTCAAGTGAGGAGACATAGTTGCATTCTCCTTCATGCGCAGATCCATAAGCTGCTTCAGCCAATACATCTGACTCGCTGGACTTTTCTTGTCATAGAGATTTTTGATCTTTTCCCACAACTGCTATGCACTTTGTTCTTCCTCAAAGACATTATAGTGAACTTGTTCTGTGAGAAACAATACAATAGTGGACTTGCATAACTCATCAAGCTCAAGCCATTCCTCATCTGGCATAGTTGCAAGCGGATGCTCGCTTAACCTCAAAGGTTTGATCTGCGATTTCTGCACCAACACCTGCCAAATCTGGCTCTTCCAATAATAGTAATTCATACCATCAAGCTTAGTGATGTTGAAAATAGCATGATTAGTGGACGAAATCGCCATAATGTAGGTTGGAAGACTGTAGACACTTCAAAACTGCTTGTTGTTTACTGTAGAAAATGACCAAAAAATCACCAAAATTGAGGAAAAATAGCAAAGAAAGTGGAACCAAAGCTGCTGCCCACCAAGTACTAGCGAAAGTACATCATTTCAAAGTGTTTCAGCATGAAAAATCCATGTCAGTCCATACATATATGCTTGTTGTAATAAATTTCAGATTTCAGTAAAAGAGAGCTAACAGGGCCAAAATCGGATCCCAAGGCAATCCGATATTGCCAAGACCAAAGCTGGCATCATATGGGTATAGCATAAGCATATGACGGTCGATAAGCATGAATCCAACACCCAAGTATGTCATACAAACATCTGCCAGTGAGTAGGCACACCCCCCATGCAATGGTTCCTGCCACTACCAAAACTTGACACAAGTAGGTATCAGTTCATAAAGATACGGATCCAAAACCGAGACTTAGATCATAAGCATACAGTGAACCAAGACATATGATGTATCATCCCAAAAGGTAAGAAGTCCCAAAGCCTCAAGTGCCTGTAACTGCTCAATAGCATGTAACGACTCAATGCATAAAAGTACCACCTGCTCAATGTTTGATAAGCATTCAAGAATGCTCCCACTGGCATAAAATCCATATGTATGAGCTCAAGAGCTCAAGCCAAGGCAAGACACATTGCCAATGACATAAGTCCAAGACAATACATCAATAGTACATGAACATGTAGGCGGTAGAGCATCCCTATGTAGCATCCATAAGCATGTAAGACATCAAGTGCATCCCAAGATACAACTCTGGCAAGCCAATAAATAGCTCAAGTAAGCTCCGAGAATCCAAGGTCAAGCCAAGACCGAGATCCAGTAGCAATAGACTCCAAACAATGTAACTAGCATGTAGTAATGGCATAGGCTAAGCATGTCAAGACCTGTCAGATATAAGCAACATACATGCCATAAGTACATCCAAGACAGAGTATCCAAATGCTTTGCAAAGTGAGCTCAAACTCAACCAACAATCCCGAATCAAAACCAAGCTCTATGTCGAGCCCCAAGTGTCAATACATCACCATATATGCCCGAAACATAGCCCGAAAAGCATAGGCATAAGTATATATGAGTAAAATGACTTCAGCCCAACTATGTACAGCAATGATTTACTATTCAAAACTGAGAATTTCAGCACCAAAATCAGCTCCAAATAGTTGCCAAACAATAGGCATACATTTTCCTAACATCCGGGCATCAAATGACAATGCCAAACAAGTTGTAGCATCAAATGTTAGTGTAACACTGTCATAAACTGCTTGTGGACTGTTATGACAGTCCTAAAATAGTGTTAAATCAGTCCAAATGCTATGCCAACACATCAACCATCAAAACCAAGCATCAAAGCATGTTCATATGCCCGAAATGGAGCCTTTCCAAGTGCCAATGGAGGGGGAGAGCTGCTGTTGTGATTGTCAATGCTGAAGACACATATGGGAGGGCTGTGTGATTCCGCCAACTGTAAATGCTAGTCCTGGGGCTACAAAAAATGGTGGCCAAGCTTCGGAGGGATCCGGTTAAAGCCAAGGAAGGCCTCAAACAAGCTCCAACAAGTCTTGTTCAAAGGCAAGTGAGATATGAAGCAAGGGAGCTTCAATGGTGGCTACCCCAATCTTGTTTACAGCTTGTGAGACCTGAGAACTGAAGTAAACCTTGAAGAAAATGATCAAATACCTCTGATGTAATGCCCTAAAGATGCCCAACAATGCCGGGAAGGTGCTCAGGAAGCCAGGGAGCGATGGGAGCTTGAAGGAGTTGGATATGGCTGTCGGGAAGGAGATCCAATGCAAGTAGGGAGTCGATGGGATGCTAAGAATGCCATGAACCAAGATCAAGAGTCGGAAAGCAAAGCTCTGATACCAGTTGAAAGGGAGCAACGGATCGAAGGTTGGACTCGAGAGCTATGGCGAGAGAGCAAGAGCAAGAAAGGGAGAGACTAGAAATGGGAACTCCAACAGTCACAATGTGTGACTGGGCCTTTCTTTATTCAAACTGTCACTAAAAGAATAAATAATAAAGTGATGCTGATGGGCGCCCTCCACATGCAGTGTGTAGTGGCGGTGACTGTCAGTGTAGTAATACACGGGCGGCTAGGCAGAGGTGCCTTTACCCCCAACAGTAATTTGTGCCATCCAACTTCTAAATGTTAAAGATAGCACTGTCATTCGATCCCTCAACCATAATGCAAGAGATGAAAGCACAATCCAAGATAAACAGGTTGCTACAAATGATAGCAAAACAATCCTAAAATCATAGCCAAATCAAGGGCTAAGTAAAAGAAACTGTGAAAATAGTGAGTTGTCCACAAACTATAATCAAGTAATTGTCAAATCTAAATGATTGACCTAAGATAGAATGCATAAAACTGAAATGACAGGTTGGTGTAATAAATTACAACAATATGCCAACAACCAACTATGAGCAACCAAGAAAGAAATACCAAGAACAACCTACATTGAGATCTGTCTCACAACTATAGTGTGTCAGTAACTAGACATGCAATAGGCACAGACATCATACACATAGGAGATCTCAAGGTAAAGAGAAGAGAACTACTAAATGCATAACCCATTGAGCAAAGCTCAATACATAACACATAAGTATATAAATGTCACTGACAATATACTAACAAACATAAGTGACACGTCCAAACTAAATGATCAAATTAGCTCATTGTGGGGTAATTGCATCCAATACATATCAAGAGAGCATGTATATTAAGTAAGTGTCTCACAATCTTGGTGAAAGTAAGCTCAAGCTCAACTCCATAAATCCAAAGCTCTATGGAACATCCAAAATACTGTAGGTAACTCCCACTTGAACAAAATCAAATGCCAAATGAGCAATGCAAGCTTAAAAGATCAAGCACATGACATCCGAGTATCCAAGATACATGAAGCATAAACCGAGAGCATAAAACCCAATAGATTCTTCAAGTCCGTAACTATCTAAGCCATTGAAGTAAACAAGGCATATAACCACATTCAAGATTAATGTAACATAGCCTAAATCTCAACTCAAAAGCATGCCATAGCATATCAGGAAGTATACATAACAACCATAGTAGCGGTACATCCATTGAGTGTTCTATAAAGTATCAATGAGCATTAGATATAAGCTTTTTGTTGATAAATGCTTACTACCTTGTTATTAGAGCACTGAAATGGTAGTAAAATTTGAGTTATTTCAAGCTCAAATTAGTTCCAAAAGCATGACCATACAATCCTGATACCAAAATAGTATCCCGAAATATCAAACATGCATTGGAATTTATTATTTGCTATCCAAACTAGAAATGCTCTATTTTGTATAAAATATAGAATAAAAAACTACATGGAATTAACTTTGTGAGTGTCCAAATCTATAGCTCTCATTGCACTCTTTGTTTCTAGCTATAGAATACCTAAATTCAAAATTGTACACAAATGTTATAACCAAAATATGATAGTCATGTCAATCTATCATAACTATCCATGAATTCTACAATATGCTCCTATAACCACTCAAAATTGATAAATTCACTGCTCTTCAGCTCAATAAGCACTCAACAAGGCTTGACTAAGTCTTAGGAAGCTCCTTGTTGGGGGTAAAGACGCATGTACCTAGCCGCTCGTGTATTACTACACTAATGGTGCCGGCACTTACACACTGCAGGCGGCGTGTGCCCATCAGTGCCACTTCATTCTTTATTATTTCAATGACATTTGAATAAAGGGAAGACCGATTACACATCGTGATTGTTGGAGTTTCCACATCTTGAGTCTCTCTTGCTCTCTTGATCCATCCACTATAGCTACACCTCTCTTGCTTCTGCGTGCTCGTGCTTCAACTTGGGCTTCTCCCTTCGCTTCTCAATAAGTGTGAAGCAAGCTAGAATGAGCCGAAAGTAGAAAAGACTCAATGCATACCTTAAGAGGAAGAAACAATGGCTACAAATAGTTTGGCATGCCTTGAATTTTAACTAAGCTTCTCCACATGTTAATCTAAGTGGTCCACATCCACATAGATCTCCTTTAAATACATATATACACATAAATAAATAAATAACAAACCAACAAATAGACAAATCCCAAGCAAAAAAAAAGCTCTGAATCCAAATTGAAGCAAAGAATGAAGTTCCTTGAACAATTAGCTATGATACCAATTAAAAGATAGAGGCCAAGTGGAAGCACAAAAGCAAAAGCAAGAGCAAAGCAAAAGCTACGGAGGATGGAGCAAGAGAGCAAGAGAGAGAGACACCGTATGTGAAAACTCCAACAGTCACAATGTGTAACCGACCTTCCGATGGACACCCGCCACCTACATTATACAAGTATACAGATACTATCAGTGTAATGAATACACTGGCGGTTAGACACGGGCGCCTTAATCCCCAAGAAATTTTTTTGCAAGCGTTGCTTTCTATTGTGCTATCCTTGAGGCTATCCAAGACCCACATTGGGAGCAAGTAGAGAAGTATTTTTGTGAGATCTAATTCAAAAGGACTTACCAAGTTTTCAAAAAGACTAATGAAAGATTTGAAGCTAGTTTGTTACTTCTTGTTTAAGGAAGCAAATTTGGGATTTTTTACATCAAAACTACAATGATCAACATATCTAAACTTATTGAAACAACATGTACAACAAATGATTGACTATAAAGAAAGCTTTTAGCTTCAAATGAGATAATGAGAAATCAAAAAAGAAGTCTTCTAAGGTTGAGAGACGAGATAGGTTTGGTTATAATGCTAGAAAAAGACAAAAATAGCTAAGAGAAACATAGAAAAATACTACAAAACTCAAGATATACCACTACTAGTTTGATCCCTAATGTACTTAGTGAACAACCGAATGATGATGTTGTGGACTGCATAGAGCATGGGGTGAAGTAAGAGATCAATATGCACTAATATTCTTTGAGAAAGATATTCATGCAAACTTTCTCTATATAGACATGGTTGCTTGTCGTGGTGCCAAAGAGGATAAGATAGGACCTATGGGAGAAGTAGGGATGGAATGCCTTGGTCATGGAGAGCTAATCATATGCATTAGTGGAAAGCTTCACTTACACCTCCAAAGTTATGTGGACAGCATAGAGTTCTTTCTTGCACCTTTGGAGGGATGTAATGTATTGCTTGCCAATGCCATTGTGCCATCATATGCATGCAATGATTAATACATGGGATAAAGGGATCACTCTCCAATATAGAGTTTATTGTAATTTATAAAAATTATAGTAGATATAAAGGGGCTTGTCCATCTACACTTTGGAGACTTGCATGTAAGGATGGGGTTTTCCAACAGGATTCACATACAAGCTTTCAACCATAGATACCTAGAACCATGGCTGTAACAACTCTATGAACATTCAGTTCACTTGTTGCAGTCACTAAAAACATCCAAGGATACCTACCTGCCCAATAGCACAATAGATACGGTTTCTACTATCATGGGTTCAACATTTGATTTTTGGTGCCATCATCCATTTGCGAGATTGGATTTTGGCAAACCCAAATTGGCAAGATCCATGCAACCCCACATGCAATGGTAGCCTCACATGTTTTGCATTTTTTGGGTTGTGGACATAATTGGACCATTTAAATT
Organism: Lygodium microphyllum; assembly: GCF_053477565.2. NCBI lineage: Eukaryota > Viridiplantae > Streptophyta > Polypodiopsida > Schizaeales > Lygodiaceae > Lygodium > Lygodium microphyllum. Next base: position 6,976,677 of record NC_141142.1, on the reverse strand, counting down.
GCACTTATTTTGTTCCAATGCACAATCATGTTGGCCATTTGAGAAGCCTCCATTGGCAATTGAGCACCACCAAGTATGTTGGTCTTCTTAGCAAGGATGATCTAGCTTTTGCATTGTACCATCTCTTTAATCACCCCTCTAACATCCAATAGTCATGTGACTTATGTACATCACATGACTTGTGTACTCTATATGCTACAATTACCCATCACACACAATGGGAGGGAGGGTAGGACAGAGTTATATTAATCTGTACAAGAGGACAAATCGATCTATTAGATAAAAATACATCCATTTGAATGTAAGAAACTCATGTTTGCCAAGTTTCCATCTGTTTGTGGAACATCAACATCTGAGACATCCTTGCAGCACCTGATCACGGAGGACATCCACATTTATTTCCATGCTTCGCAGTTGACCTTGCATCTCAGTCACCTTCATGTACCTGCCCCTCACATACATGATGATCATTTTCTGCATCTTGTACACCTCTGCTAGATCTCTGTTTTCAGGATCACAACAAACTTGTGGGAAGAAACAACCATACAAGGGTCAGAACAATATATAGCTGAGCTCAAGACTGCAAATTCTCTGCATAAGGCTTGTCTATCTCAAGTACTGCTTTCTTCCCCTGTAGATCTATGAAACTACAACATTCTGTACATAACCCATCTCCACTTGGCCAGTCAAATCTAGCATACTTGAAGCTGTCTGCAAAACTTTCTGTGCCTAGCTTTCCCTGGAGTCCCTTGAACAATCGCTACACACACAGATACACACACACAGGTTACTCATACAAGCAAGTCTGATCGCCACCTCCTTGAGTGTGACCCCCTGGATCTCTTTATTCACTCGTGCTGACTGATCACCTTTTCCTTCACGCAAAGCAAGCAAAAAATTCCAGACCATCACAAAGGAACCCTGCAGCACTTCTTTGGAGCTCTATGTTTTTTTGGATGAAGAGACTTTGTGGTTCAGCCGAAGTAGCAAAGTACGATCATGTTGAAGCCCGCCTGAATAATGTCACGATCCTCTTCCAGGCAAGCAAGATGCAAGCCTCGCATGGGTCTGCAAGTGCTACCTGAGGTCTGCAAAAGCAAAAGGACCTTTTCCAGGACACACCTAAGAAAGACAGAACAGAATGATTGATCTGTAGGGCTACTTGTTTATGTACCATTCCTTCTTGAACTTGAGACAACTCTTCTCTGGTTTTGCCTGCATCTGATCCTCCAATAAAGACTAAAAATGGTTCACCGGCACAAACCCAGGGTTTGCAGCCCCGCATGCAGACAGCATTTTGTTCACTGAGATGTACAAGTCTCCCCATGACCATGTTCTCGTGCATGTCACATTTAACTGACTGCGTTTCTGATATTGGTGAGGATATTCTGGAATCATCCGATGATGCTAAGCGTGTGTGGAGACGTGCTTGCATCCATCTCTCGGAGGCTTTCAAATAAGCCACTTACATCCATGGGTAATGGAGCAGAAATTTGAATCTGTTTGCAAGCACACGTTCCCTATTGAGTCTGATACACTGGAAGCAATTGCCCTTAGTTTGAATGACTTTGGGGACGTCATCTACATGCATTCAGTAGATTTGTGGTTGTAGGCACCCAAAAACTTTGTTGGGAATATCTGTGTATTGCTCAAAGATCGTTCAAACTCCTCAAGTTCCAGATTTCAGCATCATCACAACAAATTCTTTCTGGTGATCACGACAGGCAGCACAGGTGTGAAATTATTTGACCTCCTTGACTTTGATGTGATGAACTTCAGCCAATATCTCCGCTCCGGTTGAAAATCTTGAGTTGTCTTGAAGATGAGCTCTGTTTGGACCGCTCCTTGGTCGTCCACATGTACAGGATTCCAGACACACAAAAAATGGAGGAGACTTGCACTTACAGAGATCCGAAAACATGAAGTCATGGATGGTGTAATCCTCAAGCTGGCCTGCCATGTCCACAAGGACACCATGACTCCTCCATTAGCCAGCTTTGATCACCTCTATTCTTTGCGTTCTATTTAGCTGCTTCCCACACAAGGGAATGCAGATCATAGATTTTTGCCTTTCGCATACGGCTTTCATTGATTGTGCCACAAGGTTGACTTTCCTGATTCGCAGCAAAAGCAAGGTGGTACATGATAAGGGCGTGCCTTAGCGAAGGGTTTTGAACAAGTAATTTTATGTAAAACATAGCTATTATTAACTAGTGTATAAGAAGAAGTTTTTAGAAATTTTGAGTCTTTGGTACCCCTAGTGGGTATAAGAAGTACAAATTTGCATAATTAATCCTGTAGTATATTATATCGTTGCTTTTTAATGAAAGATTACTGCTTGGCTGTTATGTTCAACCCATGACATCTCTGAATTTTCATGATGAAAGAAATCAACATTATTAACTAGGTACAACAAATACTACATGTAAAACTAAAGATGATTCAAAAATTAAATAGTTCTATGCTTCAAGATTTATGTCATGATTGTAAGTGCAAACATGTAAAGATTTCAATTACCATCATGTAATAATTGTTCCATTGCAAAAGGCCAAATGTTGTTCATCCTTATTCTTGTCTTCGTCAAATCAAATGTATGAGATTTACTTCCATGCTAGTTTTTATAGCACTTTCACTTTCTTTTCTCATTTGAAGATGATTGGTCAACACTACCATAGTATCTTAGATAAAAATCCTTCTCCTTGCCTTTCACATAAGTAACACGATCAATGCTTCCATGCTAGTCTTCAAAGTACTTCCACTTTCTTCTGTCCTTTAAAGATGGGCTCGCCAATGCTACCATATTAACATTGATGATCCTCACTTGAATCACACCTTCCAAGAAGTCTATCAATGGCATGGCAGTGGATTGTACAACCATGACTAGAGATACTCAAATTCCCCTAGTTTGCAAGTTTTCATCCAAATGGTTTCCTACTGTATGAGTGCCCCAATGTGTACAAAGTAGTATAATTTTTATACATGCTAGAAGCATCTAAGATGTCACATTGAATGCACTACTTAGCATTGATTAAGCCATGGGATCAAACAAAGCCCTTGTCTTTTTAAACTAAGACCTTGATTAAGGCCTATGATAGAATTAGATTAGACTTTATTTTGGGTGTTCTTGAGGAACTTGGAACGAGGAAAAGGTTCTACAAGATCATCTTATCTTTTACGTCGAATGCACTTCAGCAATAGTGATTATAAATGGCTATCTAAATTCCTTATTTAATTTGAGAGGTCCATTGAGAAAAGGTTGCCCATTTTCCTCATCACTCTTTGGAGTAGATACGCAGTCCCACGTGGCAGGTTGAAATGTAGCCAATGTTGAATTACAAACACTTGTCTAATAAATGGTTTGGAGCCAAAGGCACATACACAAGCAAGACTACATGCATGAGATTGTCATGCCTATCTCTGTCCCTACACCTACACTTAAATAGTGGATTTCTGTATTTGAAAAAAAAGCCCTAGTTGGGTGGTGCCATGGCCCTAGGCCCAACAATTTCTTCTTCTTTCTATTCGAAGATGAAGAAATGGCCTCGAATATTTTGGGGCTAAGGCAATGGATCATAGAGAACTCCCTCCTAACTCTATTCAAATGGACTCTCAAATTCAATCCAAGAATGGACAAGCTTGATAAAGTCCCTATATGGGTAGACCTAATAAACCTTCCCAAAAATTTATGGCCATTCATGAGAACCATCACAGCTCCCTAAGGGAAAATACTAGGACAAAGGCCAACTAATATAACTAATCCATGCTGATGCCCGTAAGTGTTAATAGAGATGGACATTAGGCAAGAAGCTGCCTAATTTCCTATGAATGACAGATTTAGAGGCGAACTTTCTCATCAAGCAGCCCTTAACTTATAGAAACTTGCCAATGCCTACTTCAAAAGCCTTAAGGTAGGACATTTCATAAGGGAGTGCCCAAACCTTAACCCCAAGGAGATAGTAGATAATAAAGATGAAAATAAACAATCTTATGATGGGTCCCAAACTACAAATAAAAAGGGCAGGGGAGGGGGGGTGGGTGGAACCCAAAATTAGAATCAACCCCAAAATCAATCAAACAAGAAAAAGAATAATAGTACTAGGTACTCTCCTCTACTCATGGATGTCCTTGATGATAATGTTGAAAGGATCACAAAAGAGAAAGAGAATGTTTCTGATTTTGGCAATGAAGAAAACTTTGTAGGGAATACCCAGAGAAGAAACAATGATCTTAATCCAAATGACAAATTGGATGATGTAATAATTGAGGATGTGGATGAAAACGAGGAGTGCTAGGTCTAACAGACCCTTCTAGAGCTAGAATACTCCAAAATTGGATTGATGACTTTGAACTTAAGTCCTGACATAATCTGCTTACAAGAGGTCAATGCTTCAAGTGACATTCTAAGAAAAAACCTCAACATAATTTCACATGAGTACTCCTGGTCCTTCACAAATCACTCACCACAAAGTGGTGGATCTGTGATGACATATACTAACAACAATCTCAATGGGCTGGTGACTAAAATCACCATGGACCCAGACAATAGGTGGCTATTCACCTTAAAGGATATGAAGAATTACTTGTGGTTTCTATCTATGCCCCTTGCACAACTTATAAAAGAAGCTCACTATGGAAATCCCTATTAATAATTCCATGTCCAACAATCATAGTAGGAGATTTCAACATGATCAAAGAAAAAACTAATAGACTTTTGATGAAAGGCCAAGTAATCTCAGGAAGTGAAAAGGTAGCATGGTTAAATGTGTCGCATTTCCTGGACTTATTGACATCAATGTGGATACTGGATATACTTGGTCAAACAATTAAAAAGGAGCAGCAATAAGGAAAGCAAGACTAGATAGAATGTACATATCCTCAATTGTGCTCTCTACTTACTCCAATTTCACATATAAAGTTTTGAAATATCTTGTCATGTCTAATTACTACCCAATTATGGCCTCTCTCTCTAGCAATACATCCATTATTAAAGTTGGTTGGTTTCACACTAACCCCACTCTCTTTAAAGTTGAGATTAGGAATCAATTAAAAGATAACTGGCCTTCAAAATTCCAGGGCTGTCAATTTCTTGCTCAAGCTTGGACAACAGCAAACCCAGGAAATCGTGAAACAGGCAAAGAGGGATAAATTCCAAAAGAGGAAAGAAGATAAACAACTGAAATACCTAAAACTAATAGAGTTAGAAGCTAAAATAAGCAAGGTTAGAATAGACCTACAAGAATAGTTGTTAGACATTTAAAAATTTTTGAGAGCCCTAAAAAAACAAGAAACATAGAATATTAAACTTTACTTGAGAACATGGTGGGCTGGGAAAATTGACGACCCCATGAAGGAAATGTTTAACACCATTTAAAAAAAGAAAGAGAGAGAGAGAGATGGTACCCATGCTGTTAAAAAAGATGGGAGCCTAGCCTCCTCAAAACAAGGGAACTTAAATGTAGCTCGATGCTTCTTTGAAGAAATCTTCTCCCCTCCAGAAAGTCAGGCCTTAGAAATCACACTTGCTAGAGCAAAGATTGCTAGATTAAGACCCAGAATTATTCCTTAGATGCTTGCTACAATAATAAACATAGACCTCATAGAAATAGAGGTTTCAGACACTATAGATAGCCTCACAAATGGGAAGAGCCCTGGGCTTGATGGGATGCCTAGTGAATTCTACAAGGAATTTAAGGAGTTTCTTATAGGCACACTCCTCAAATTTTGGAAGAACCCATCACTTGTCTATCATCGGATTATAAAGTATTTGCCAAAACATTGCTCAAAGGCTGAGTCCACATCTAGATGGATGGTTAAGAAAAGAGCAAACGAGTTTTGTAAAATGGAGATTTTATACTAGATTCCATCATTAGCCTATGGGAAGGTTTTGAATATGCTAGGAAAAAAAATCAAGACTTTCTCTTCTTCAAGATAGATTTCGATAAGGCATATGATAAATTGGACTTGTGCTCCATCCTTCAATCCTCCCTAAAAGACATGGGACTAGGCAATAGGTTCATCAAATATGTAAGTACCCTTTTCGATAATAGTGGGAGCTTATCATTGGACTGCCAAGACCCACGAACTACTTATTGCTTCAAGCATTTCAAGCCAAGTACAATGGCTACCTCTCACATGGCCGTATGTGCTCTCACACTTACAAGTATAGTGAGCTTACCTCCATGCTCAATCAAGCTTCCTCATCCCTCAAGCACTCTGGTAGCTCCATGATCCAAGGTGCAAGCTCAAGTAAGCTCGATCCTCAAGCTCCAAGCTCCATGCTTCAATGCAGCGTGTGAGACAAAAGAAGAGAAGAGAAGAGAAGAGGCAAAGAGAAGAAGATGGAGAGCTTCTCCACGATGGTCCCTTACCCTTACACACTCACTCCCTCATACTCCCTCTCTCAAGCACAAGCTCAAGAAGAAGAAGAAGAAGAAGAGAGCTAGTTTTGGCCACACAAAAGAATGAGCCTCTTCATTCACTTTTTGCCTTTTTATACATAACCCTAATTCCCTTTGGGCACCCATCTCTTTTTTACATGCTTGGCCATTTTAGCCTAGGTCCTCTTTTCCTCTTTCCTTCCTATTTGTATTGTGCCTTCACCCATGCTCGACTACATTTACAAATTGCATAGGAGGGAGCCTGTGCTCTCTTACAAAATTTAGGGTGCACTTTTGCATTTAAAATACACCTTTTCACTTTTGCACTCACCCTAAACTTTTAAGGTTGTCCTTGTGCTTTTGGCCTTTTTTCCTCCTATTTATTTAGTCGAGCTGCCTTTTTTCGCATTTTCCTGCATCTTTTTTAATTTTCTTTTTGCTTTCTTTGCATAGGTTCACTTGGGTTAACATTACCCCCCTCCTAGCTGAGTGCCAGTCCCATGGCACTTGCAGGCACTTGTTGTTGATGAGGCCTTGGGTGGGTGCAAGGCTGCCCTGTGGGTCTGTGATGGGGCTTCATGGATAAAGAAGAACACTGCACAAAGATCTTAGAAGAAAAGAGATGCTCAGGAAATTGAATACATATGCTAAGACATGAGATAATATAGAAACAACGTGAGTCACTAATTGTGTGGGCATTGGCACTAGCTCCCTTTCCCTAATGGAACACGCTATGGAAGTATGCAAAGTGATACAAATTGAAGAAGAGAGGCCAAGCCTATAAACATGCCAACAATTAGGAAAAGTTAGCTAGTTGATGGAGCCATAAATACTTCAAGTCAACCAACAACAAACGATTGGGTGGCTACAAGTTGAGTGCCAAAAATATAGGGGACTATATCATTGATAAAGAAAATATGCCCAGCCTACTAGGACATGCACAAAATTACACATAAATAGACAATATCTACTAAAACCCTCTATTAGATCATGGGTGATCTGGTGCAGTACAATATACAATGATAACAAGTCATCATAGTACATATAACAATGAACATCAAATAGACCACGGATACCCAAGTACTTGGTGTACTAGCTATGAGAATGCGCAACGAAAAAGGAATGGAAACACAAAGACAAAGAAACGACGAGAGATTGTAATTAGAAAGTTGATACAAATAAGACAAGGAAGAATGTTGATATAAATAAGAAAGTGGAGGGAGAGTGATCAGCCATTGCACTCATCCCAAGCGTCAATGAGGGCACCAAATCAAGTTGATGACAATGGCAGCACCAAGGACAGAGAAAACGAAGTGTCGGAGTGTGCACCTTCCAAGAAGAACAGAAGACTAGAGAGAGTGAATGACTACAAGTGAAGGGATGCCTATATATAGAATACTAGCAACTTTGATTATATACAAAATTGGATTGATTTAGGGTTTAGGCCCTGGACTTAGGAGTAAACTAGAGATTATAGTTTTCGAAGAATATATTTCATAGAGCCATGAAACCTATAGGCTCTAGCATGGGTAGGGCCATGTCATGCTAATTCGAAAGACTTAAGCGATTAAACTAGAGAGTGAAAGTATCAAGGCAACCCACACATTGACTACCCAAGGACCCAACATATGCTAGCAAGCCGAGAGATTCATTTAGAGAAGAGGGAGAGAGGTGAGTTAGAGAAAATGATCTTCAAGGGGACATGGGAGCCAAATATAGAGTCAATCCTCCATTTGCGAGCACGTTTTGTGTGCTTCACAACTTTTGCAAATTAGCAAAAGTTGCAAAACTTTGTCAAACGTTTACAACATTTACTCATTGTTTGCAACTCGGTCATAATCCATACAATTTTCTTCATGCCTAATTACTACTCCATCATTGACCTTTACATCCAATATCAAGGTTTATGTGAGAACAATTGTGTACAAATTCTGGCGTAGTTTGATATGCATTTTCAAACTCACTGTGTGAAGCCCCTCTTCACACACCAAGGCCCTTAAGATAAAGATTAAATTGAAAGCAAGGAAGCTAGGAGGGGGCCATTGTTGGATGTGGTTGTGCTTAGAATTCTTGTATTCATTATTATACAATCATGACTTGACACTAATACTTCAATGAGTTATTCAAATGCTTTGTCTACCTTGAGCCACTAACCCCCACTAGTGGGATACATCCTATTTAAGCGTGCTACCTATCAAGTGCAATTAGCGTAATGATTATGCTACTATGAGATTTTTTTCATTCCTCATCATTGATACAACATCCTAAAAAAGATGGCACTACATCTTCACTTCCCCATGTGCGTCACTCCTTATGGATCATATAAGCCAATCCATGCAACTTGTCCACTTCTTGGGTGGTCATATTCCATTTCCTTATTATGAAGGTTTAGGACTCAATTATATCCTCTAAGCTTTCTCACAACTAGGTCCTTTTGTTGATACATTTGGTGCATACATAGAGAAGACATCCACCCTTCACCCACCCAAGACAATTTGCACCTCCACTACATGTCTGTTCCCTTCTTTCCAAAGACTTACCAACTTCAAGTAATCCCTTACCAATGACAGTGTAAAAAGTACTTATATTTCTTAAAACATACATCCCAATAGTCCTCCAAAACCAATTTGATTTCTAGTACTACCATGACATTTGGACAACAATGTCTTAGCAATGCACCCTGTGGCTTTTTTTCCCCACCTAGTGTAGAGGTCCTAAATGCTCCACAGCATGCAAGTTAGCTTCCTACAGAACCTAATCATCATTGAAAAAACATGGGTTAAAGAAGTCCTCTCCATCCACGTCATCTAATATAGCAAACATATCTCACTCCACAAAAGGCTACCAATCAATCTTCTTAAGAGATACCTTCTTGACTTGATTTTGACAAGTAATGGCTTCCTTACATTTCTTGGTCATTGAAGCATTTTCCTTAGTCTCCTCCTTAAAACCCCCCGCTCTTTTTTTGTGGTTTCTTTTAGCTATGCATGCTACTTCTATTGTCATTCCTTGATTGCTTGCCTCTCATCCCAAGTATTACATCTAGAAGAAATGCCTCCCTAATTAGATATGCATGTATTTTCTTTGATTTTATTACCCTCATGTGTCAAGCCAAAGAGATCCACACCACCACACTTGCGACAAATGACTATGTAGATAGCTCCATAGAAGCTTGCAATTCTATGCCATCCTTGTCAGAAATCAATTTAGGAAAGTCTCATGCAAGATGGTTCAACTCTCTTGAACTATGACAAGCATCCACCTAAGGGGTAAATTTAACACCCATCTAAATCTCAATGCCATTAGCATCAAACAAATCTAGGATCTTTGGTAGTTCCCCCCTTCTTTCCTATAGAATGCATGTTTTTTTCCTTTTGGATAGCCCAATAGAAGTTCTTAGGTACATGCAAAACCTTACCCAAGGTTTTTGCAATAGTGAGAACCTCTTCCTCCAATCAAATGAGAATGAGAAGAGAAGGTAACCCAAACTAGGCATTAATGTTGCAAGACTTTCTTAGAAGTGAATGCTACCTAGCACACAATCCATTTTGGTTGAAGATGCAAGTAAAGAAAAGTCCACTTGCACTAGGTTAGTTCACTCTTGCACTAAGAGTGCACTCTTGCATTGGGAAGTTAAGTTTACTCCTGCACTAGGAAAGTAAAGTTCACTTTTGCACTAGGTAGGTTAAATTCACTCTTTTACTATCAAATTGCTCTCACACTTTCACACTATACTCCCACACTTGCACTTCTAATACTAACCCTATTCCCACACTAACTCCAACTCCCACACATGCCTTTATCCTCTACTCCACACTGAACCTAGCATTCTTCCATTGATCTTTGGGTTCCTCTACCCCCTTATTTAAGGATAAACCTCCTTTTGATAAGGGCATTATCATTTCACCTTAAGGTCATAAGGTTTCTGGCACATAAGCATAAGCCACAAGGGTTAGACGTTTGTGCACTAAAAGTTCCCTGATGCACTAGAAAAGTTACGTTCACTCTTGCACCTTGCACTCTAAGTTTGCTCTTGCACTAGGAAAGTTCACTCTTGCATTAAGAGTTTACTCTTATACTACTAATTCACTCTTGCACTAGGAACTCCTTCTTGCAATAAGTACCCTTGCACTAGCATGCACACCTATTAGCCACCACTATCACTCCCACACTAGGATCACTCCCACACTACTATCACTTCCACACTAGGATTAGGAATTTACTTCCACACTAGAACTTTAGTTCCACACTAGGATTAAGACTTCACTTCTATGCTAGAATTAGAATTTCACTTTCACACTACTTTTGCACTAGCACTCCAATTCCACACACTAAGAAGTTCACTTCCACACTACTTCCATACTAGGACTTCCGCATTATACCCTTGCACTTCCACACTACACTCCCACACTTGCACTCCCATACTCCCTACTCCCACACTAACTCCAACTCCTACACATATGCCTCTACCCACTACTACACATTTGTTGTAGCATCCACACAACTCGAACTCCTACACGTACGCCTCTACCCCCCACTACACATTTGTCCTAGCATCTTGCATTGGTCCTTGTGTTCCTATACACCCTTGCTTGAGGAGAATCCTCCTTTTGCTAAGGAAATGAGAAACAAGGTTCTTGATACATAAGCATAAGCCACAAGGGTTAGACCCTACACTTTCCCATCTTAGGGTATCCACCACTACGGCCATAGTAGGATCCCAATCGCTTGCACTAAGTGCAAGATGCACCCTCTTTGAACTTTCATGACTTAGGAATTGCCCTCACTTTCCTTCACATTAGTTGGACCTTGGTTCCAACTACGAGTGTCTAATACTTGTCCCATGGCAGCATTAGTATTTGTGTGTTTGGATAAGCTCCACCCTTAGGGTGTTCGACCCATAGGACTTGTCACATTGCTATTTCTTCAAGAGGGTGCACTTTTAGAAGACATAAGTGCTAGCATTAACCCTCTAACTTTAGGCCCTAACTACTTACATTTGACACACTTGATCACATCTAGATATAATCTTTCCTTGTTTAGGATCCTTACATCATTAGACCTAACCCTAGGCATTACATACCTAGTTATACCCCTAGGATCTAATTCAAACTACATTAGGCCCAACCACTAGGCCTAGGTCACCTAGGTTGCATTCCACACCACCGTTCGGTATTTAGCCACAAGTCACCGAAGTACAAACCCATTGTTGAGACTGAGTGTTTAAGTCTATTGAGCTGAATTTAAGTCATTTGAAGTCACATTCAAAGAGTGCACTAAGACCAAAGAATTGTGGGGAGAAGTTGATATTTGAGCCAAAAGCATTCCACCTCATTAGTCCCAATTGACCTTGTCTTGTTTTTATTGAGCCAAACTCAAGTGAGTTTCACTCACTCATTGACCAATAAGATCTACTAAGAGAACTTGCCTTTAGGGTATTGACACATGAGCTTAAACCAACTTCAAGCAACACACTTGGTTGCTCATTACCCATTTTGGCTAGAAGCCACCAAGGATCAAGCACAACCACATCCTAGCTTACAAGGTTAGTTGGATCACAATCACTAGGGATCCACAAGTATCAAGGGTACAAACCAAGAAGTTTGATTATTAAATGACAAAGACACATTAAAAAAACCCAAGGAAAATTGCACCTTGTACAAGAGTAAAGAGAAGGACATTGAATCAAGAATTTGATGAGACAAAGCTAAACAACACGAACTCGAAGAGATAAGGTTGAGAGACTAAGGATAAAATTACAAGCCTTGAGGTTTGAAAGCAAAGAAGCACACACGAGATAAGACTCACATGAGCGCTCAACTTAACAATAAATAAGGGTCAAAGAGTTTTTCATCTAGCTACTATTGAGAGCATGATACTCAATTGACATGGTTAATAGTGTGCTAGACTACAAACTCTACAAGTTCTAGAACTTGGTGAGTCAATAACAAAGAGAGAACATTCCCATCCAACTATTTTTACAAGATTTCAAAGCTAACAACAAAGGAACCATCAGCTATAGCTATGCAAACCAAATGAAGATAGATGAATCCAAAAAGTCTTATCTAAGATGTATTGAGTGCCACATCACTCAGATGTATCATGATTTTCCAACATGCAAAGCTTCTAATGGCACCCTAACCAAGTCTACCCAACCTAACATCCAAAAGGTCAAAGCCACAAACCCTAACACAGAAGATAAAGAGTTAATACCTCTTACACATCTAAAGGTCAAGCTAATTTCCACACGAGATCTCATCATCATTGATGGTCTCATAGACGAAGGTTTGGATTACAACATTCTAACTTAAGATGTATGGATTGAGATTGGTCAACTTGATCTCATCCCAACAAATGTAGCTATTAGATTGCATGGAGGACTCATGGAGGATCACCACATTCTCTCCTAGAAGATGCAAAATTCTACTGATTATTATAGAGCATGAGAGAATGCCCATCATGTTCTATGTGCTTTCAAATCAAGAGGATATGGGCAAGGAAGTCTTGCTTGGATGACTTTTCAAGTGTGAAATCAAATGTAGCATGGATTATGGAGCACAAGGGATATGCTTGAGCTTACTAGGCATCGACATAGTCACTATTTTAGCACACATAAACTTTTCCCTTCTCAAGGAAAGGGCAAGGAGTCTGTCTTAGAGTCAAGCAGAATCATGGTGAGGATGGCTAGAGAGATCTAAAGGAACTGCTCAAGGCACAAGAGGACAAGAGGGAACCACTCAATATGAATACTCCTATAACCAAAGAAAGTACCAAAGCTACTAAGAATAGCACAATAGGAAGATAAATTCATGTAGAAGAAACAGAAGATCCATGGCTTATAATTGGAAGTGTTGATGGAGAGTAAACACAAAGCCATGATGGGTTTCCAAAGCATTACTTTGTGCTTGAGGTTTTTATGCAACAGATCATTGGATTTGGCCACCAAAACCACCCACATAGCCACCTCTACTGAGCACATCCCTAGTCCATGGAAATCAAAGAGAAAGAGAAGGAGATGCAAATAGAGATCTAGGCCAAGAAGCAAGACCAATGAGGAGACACAAACCTAGACCAATTAGAGATTGAGAAGCTTGTGCTTACTACTAAAAAGCCATTTCTAACCTATCAAGAAAAGACACTTGTGCCTACAATGCAATCGTATGAAGAAAATACTAATCCACACGAAGAGCTTGTGGTGTGTTTGAGCAGCCACCACTTTCTCATGATGTTGCCCATGTTGAAACAAAAATTCCAAAGAAGGAAAATATGGACCCCTCAAGTCTTGACAAGCAACAACCCTAGGAAGTTACTTGTCCATCCTTAGGGGATGCACCTTATATAGAACATATAAGATACCACAAGTTCAAAAGAAAGGGTATTTTATTTACTAAATTATATAGGATTATATTTACAAAAGCATTTTTATATTACAATTTGAAAAAAAATCTTTAAGTTTTGTAGAGTAAAAAGAGTCATTTTATGGCCTTATAGCATGTAAAGAAAGAGTATTGCTTAATACCCTTTGAATAAATGTTATGTGGATGATTTCTTATAGATACACCCACCAAGTGTCCATCCTCCTAGCTAAAGTCTCCCAAACAAAAAGAACCTTTATCATCTAAGCCCAAAGAGAAAATCTAGTAGTAGCAACCTAGTGTAGTTGCTCAGTCATAGAAAAAGGATCCACAAGGGACATGCAAGAAACCTTCTAAGGATTGATGATGTCCCTCTACAAGTATTATAAAAAATAAATTTGGAAATTTCAAGACTGAGACTACTTCCAACTAGTCTAGGGATCCAAGTGTACAGTTATCTTTGACTATCAAGATTGACTAATCCATTGAATATATTGTTGTTGCTTTAGGCAAGGAATGAGCCTCTAGTGCCCTTGTATCACAAAGGGACATGGACTCTAATGCAAAGAGCACACTGAATTTTTTGAGTCCTATTCTTCTTGGCCAGAAAGCCTTAAAGCATTTGAAGCCTAAGCCAATCAAGTGATCTATGAAGGAGATAGAAAAGATGGGGTAACAAGAAGATCAACTGATGACTAAGAGCCTAAGGAAACTTGAGGATGAATTTGCATCACTTACTCTTCATGCTAACATTGGAGTCCCTACCAAAGAATATAAGTAGCTCTTAGAATAAATATTCGCATAGGTAGAACAAGAACCCATCTGCTTGTGTTATCCAACTATCATAGGAGATGTTGTGTTCAGCCCATGTCCAAAGCTAAATAAAAGGGGCGTCAGTTGATTCCCTCATTAGCAAGCAGAAACTTGAATCATTGTCATAGAAGGGGGGAGGACAAAAACTATTTGAATAGAAATGGTATTCCATCCACTATTTAGCAACATGAATTGGTTGTCAACTAATGATTATAAGATTAGGGTTAGGGTTAAGTCAATTCTCTAGGATAGTACCCTATTTGCATTTTAGGGTTTGCATCCCTTTTGCATTTTAGGGTTTTCACAATTGTGAATTATGGTTTGTATCTTCTTTTAGCCATCCTATCCACTTTGTGGAATCCAAGCCATGAAGCATGCTTCTACCTTAGCATAATTAGAGCTAGCCTATACTATTCTAATCATATTTTCATGTGTGTAATCTACACAATAGTTGCAAGTATAAAAAATACAACTACAAGTGATAAATACAATGTGCAAGGTTATAGTAAGCCCAACTCTCACAAAATAATACAACCATGATCATATGATATCCATGATATGCAAAAATAATACAAATGTCCAAAAATAATTGTGAAGCTCTAAACAATAATATCATTTCATAAATAATTCTAGTACTTGTGTTTTGTGTATTTGACTTTCCTTGACTTTGTCATTGATTATAGATTTCCATGTCTACTATAGTTTGGCCTGCTTGGCTTGGTTTGACTAGTGGATGGAATTAATAAGAATTATTATCTTTAGGCTCACAATCTCAAGTCTCAAGAATACTACCTTCTGCTACAATGCTTTGTTAGTAGAAATTGTATGTACATCACTTTGATGTATGTCATCTGTGAAGATTCATCTTGTGTGGTACTAGAAGCAAAGGAGAGGTTGAGGTTTGTGTCACTCAGTAGTGGAATAAACCAATCATAGAAGTGGGGATTGTATTGAAGCGGAGCATACTCACACTAAGGAGGAGTGGTGCTTTGAGCAATAAAAAGGCATATGTAATCACTCTTAGGCGATTCTACTTGCAACATGCAATTCTTCCTTTGTGAGGAGTTTATCAAGTAGGATGTGCCTTGGAGCAATTCAAGGTGCTTAAATTTCTATACAGCTAGCTACAAGCATGTTGAGAGAAGTAGGAGCTACATGTGTAGGATCATGCATTGAAGTCCAAAGCGACCTTCTTTACTTAATTTGTCCACCTCTTGCTTCTTAGCCTTGATTGTGATGCATCTCTTTCTTGAAGCTCAAAAGCCTTTTCCTGAAGCTAGAGTCTTTTTCCTTGAGTTGTGTTTGGAGCTATTCTACCTTCACCAAACTCATAAGGAACTTCTTATATGCTCTTTGGGTCTCATCTAATCATTTGTGAAGTTCTTGTCTAGGTGTTATTGCCTCAACTTTGCCTTTCTTAAGTTCTTCACATAGATGCTCTAGAGGTCCTTCTCTATTCTTATGCCCTATCCCCTTCTCAGGGAGTCCACCTTATAGAACATGTAAGATACCACATGAGCTCAAAACAAAGGGTAGATTTATTATGTTGACTTATAGTTTTCTAAAATCGGAAGGGGCTTATAAATGTTCTCAATGTAAATTCACATTATGGGTCATTTTATTCCAAATCTCTCAAAGGCACAAAGAGGGAGCAATGGGGAGGGGGGTATGCCATGTATGTGTCTATTTGAGAGCCCCAAATAAAAGCTTCATCTCCTTTACCACCACTCTCTCTCTTGGTATACAAAGTGTTGGTTTAACTTCATATCACTAGCATGTCTGTTTGGGATCTCCCTAATTCATAAGGAGCCTATGCCTCTTTCAACATCCATTACTAGCTATTAGTTTGTACCTTTCTCATTCAAACCAAAACCATATGGTCTATAAGAAAAAAACTAATGCTTTCTCTTTGTAAACTCCTCGATAGCAACCCTCAAAAAGTGGGCAAATAGCATTGTACCTTCCTTCCACAAAAAGACAAAATAAAAAGGTATGCCTACAAAATCCTACCATACAGTTTTGTTGAAATAGGTCTCACTTTTACCAATGAGTAGATGCTTTCTTTTCTAATCACCTTATCATCCTCTATATGCTAAGACCACTTTCTTCAACCTATGAGGATACACCCTCCTCCGTGATCTCTCTACAAGGATCAAATTGAAGATTGAGACCCAATATCCTCCTCATAGCTAGACTTAGGAGGGGTAAAATTGCATCTCAAGCCCCCCCAAGTCTTTGGGTCCTTGCTTTATCTTTTAATCTTATGCATATGTGGAAGATCAAAAGTATGCTAGAGATATGAACTTTATGCTCAACCATAATTTTTAGAAGAATACAATATTTGAAAAGAAAAGCATTCATCAAACGCTTTTATGTTAGGCCACCAAATATGGATGCCATGAAAAAATTTAGCTAGCTTGGTCATGTGTGTCATGAGTGTCATGAATGGTACACAATATATAGGGTTCATTGATTGTATTTTATCTTAAAGCACTCCTCTCACCCCTTTAATTGTTTTGCGAAGGGAAAAGAAGGAGAGTGTGTATGTGTTAATTTTGTGGAAATGTAATATTTTGCGAAAGTAAAGTTAGAGAGAGAGAGAGAGAGAGAGAGAGAGAGAGAGAGAGAGAGAGAGAGAGAGAGAGAGAGAGAGAGAGAGAGAGCATGAATATATGGTGAGCTTGGCATAGAGAAAGGGTCAACACAGTCTTAGTAGTTCTACCTTCCCTCGAGCTAGCATGGCAAAAAGGATCTGAGGTATCATCATCATCATCATCCATCGGATTATCATTCTTACTAGGAACATTTTTGCAAGTCTTGGTAGAGAGTTGATCTTGCAATCTGTAGCTCCCCTTTGCATTCAATCAAATCTCAAGAAGGCAAAGGAAGAGTCATTATGGATGTAGTACTTCAAAGATCCCCGCGGTGGTGGGAGTCAAGACAATTGCAACAGCAAGGTAGTTTGCCCCAATATATCTAATTATGATATATTCAACCTTTGCATATGATTATGACGTATTCAACCTCTGCAAAACATGAAATCTTGTGAGCTCTCATTGAAACATGGCTTTTTCAACCTTTGCATCTGATTATGACATATTTGACCTCTACAAAACATGAAATCTTGTGAGCTCTCATAGAAACATGGCTTTTTCTTTTGCCCCACTACAATCCTACGCCAATGCAAGGTCTCTAGATTTCAAACACAAAGTGACAATAAAGGCATTATGGTTGGATTGCTGTTACCACGTTTTCGCAATGTTACCATGCTTCCGCAGCACAGAGAAGCGGAAAATGGAAAAAATGGAAATAGCAAAAAAGGCACAGGATAAAAGCAGAAAAAGGCGCCTTGACCGATAACCAGTCCCTGAAAAATTTAAATGTTCGGGCACGACCCTCAGAAAGCTTTGATGTCGGCCCCAGACAACAAAAGAGAAAAAGGGCGCACCATTAAAATGCGAGAGCGCCCCTGAATCTTTGTAAAAGAGTGCCAGGCTCGCTCTTGTGCAAAGTGTACGCATTAGTTGGGAATAGGATAAATTAGAATGGTGGGTAATGGGAAAAAGGGCCTAGGCTATGGCCGGCCATGTAAAAGAGGGAAAAGGGGATGACCACCCAAAAAGGATTTAGGGCTTTGTATATAAAGTTGAAAAGTGAATGAGAAGCTCATTCTTTGGTGTGTGGCAAAAAGAGTCTTCTTCTTCCTCTCTTCTTTTCTCCTTCTTGCTTGTGTGTGCTCTTGAGAGAGGGAGTGTGAGAGTGTGAGGGAGTGAGTGTGTGTGAGAGTAAGGGATCAAGAGGGTGAAGCTCTTCACCATCTCTTCTCTTCTTCTCTTCTCTTCTCTTCTCTTCTTTTGCGCGCACAGCTATGGAGGATGGAGCTTGGAGATGGAGGAGGCTTGAGGATGCTTGAGCTAGCATCAAGAATCGTGGAGCTATCGGAGTGCAAGGGAGAGGAGGGTGCTCGATCAAGCATCAAGGTAAGCTCACTACACTCGTAGGATCGACGGTGCGTCGACTAGGTGAGAGATAGCGATTAGAGCTCGCTTGGAATGCTTGAAACAATAAGCGGTCCGTGGGTCTTGGCGGTCGCGAAAGCTCCCACATTTTGGTTCCGTTGCCAGGACCAACCGATTCAAACTTGAGCACTTGCGCGCCTCACATCGAGCATCGAAGTAGGGTGCTCATCCCCGAAACGGAGCTTGAGATAGGTAGGAAGTTGGGTGTTTTTAATCTTAAAAAAAAGTAAGTATTTTGGGATATTTTGGTTGTTTGATGATTGGAAAGCATGGAGAATCTATTTCAGCTTTTTGCCTTCAATCTTCGTTGCATTTAACGTAGGTTAGAGTTAGGAAATCGAACTGGAAAAGGGTAGGGTTTACTGTTTCAAAACAAGAAAAAACAGGGAAAAAATCGTGCAAAATGTGCAAAATGCTCACTAATGAGGCCTAAGATCGGCAAGTGAGTGATTGGGGGCATCAACGCCACATTTGGGAAGGCATATAAGATCCAGGAGGCCAAAAGAGAGCTCATTTGTGTCATTTTAGTGAGAAAGAGAGAGAGAGAGAGAGATAGAGAGCTCCAGCCCGTGTTGATTCGATCGCATCACCGACGGACTTACCGGCCCATTCAGGTATACAAACATCTCCCTCTACTTCCCTAGATAGGATCTGGAAGTGCATGACCATAACACCGGCCTACATTGGGTGAAACAATCGAAATCGCATTCGTGCGGGTTACGTACGTTGCGTTCAGCCCGTCGAGTGGCCTCTCCTGGGCCAAGTTCTAAAATCGGCCCTTGGCCTTTGTCACTCGGCCCACTGTTGACCCTCGGACCATCCGAGGCAACTGTCCGAGTCAACCCACTCGGCCGTCTGAGTTAAAGCTCCTTGCCACGTGGCACATCCGCCGTCCGAGCGACCCATTCGAGTCTCAAATTCGGCCCTCGGCCACACCCTGGATTTGGCCCTCGGCCAAGCACCGTTCTGCCCATCCGAATTACCATGTCCGAACCTGCCATTCGGCCCATCCGAATAAAAATCGTCCAAGTCAAATCCAAAAATTCGACCCTCGACCCCGTGCCTCGGCCCGTCTGAGTGACCTGCTCGGACCTTGCAATTCGGCCCAGTTGGTCCGAGTGCAACTTTTTATCAGATCTGTCAGAAATTTGACCTGACCCAGCAAATACACATTAGCGCAACTTGTCGAAACCCTTCGGGCGCTCAGAACTTGATTCTGGCACACATGATAAAAGAAATTGTAGTACATAGCTGCTTAGCGGCTAGCAATAGACAGTTGAGGAACCCAAGGACTGGGACGCGAGCCGCCGAACCGTAAAACCTGATCGATCGGAAGCGAACAAGGCAACATACTAGGAAACCCTAAACCCTGACTAAACGGCCAGAAAATGGACCTACAAGCCTATCAGTCCTGAAACAAGCGAGAGTGAGTAAGACGTCGAGGAATTGCTTGCGGCACTCACATTGAATTTTCGCACTTGAAGTACACTTAAGAAAACTGAAAGCCTGATTGGGCACAAGTGCACGAGAAACGACACACTCACCGAGTGACCATAAATTGAGGTTTGTATTCAATAATCAAAGGAACTCAGTCAGATAAATCACTCAAGGAACCCACCAATAGGAGAGGACCCAAGACATATACAAACAATTGAAGCGCAGGGTAGGACTAAGCAAGGAGTACCAATGGCAAGGATCCGTCAAGACTAGTCAGCTTGATCGACAGTGCAATGGAGTGCAAGAATTCAACCATGACAGAAGAAAGCTCAAACCATCGGTCTAATGAGGAGCTCGATTTGAGTGTGTTCCCAGATGCTATACAACAGATGGTGAGCAGTTACGACGCGCACGCCCGGTACGAGCACCGCAGCAGGACAGCGGATGCAATCATTGCAGACCTAGAGGAGGAGAGAAGGCTAGCCCGCAAGGCATTGCAGGGCATAGATGATTATAATAGGGATCAACAGGCTAGGAGCCAAAGGCAAAGCATGGAGCTGCATGAGGTGCAGCGAGTGCTAAACTTGGCCGGCCGAAACCGAACAGACCATGAGAGAGCGCTAGAAGGAGACTTGACTTTAAGCGAGCTCCTCATGAAACGGTTGCTCGATAACACTGCAGTGGAGCAGAGTGCCACCGCACTAGCAACTTCTCTGCTCGCAGGATTAGGGGCAAACCAAGGCTCAAAAAGCCAGACCAAAATACCCATTGTTGCCAAGCAACTCGATAAGCACCAACTGCACGACGATCCATACAACTTTGTTGAGCAGTTTGAGCAAGTCTGCAAAGCCAACGGCCTCAATGACCAGACTCAACGTTCTCAAGCATTCGGGCTAAGCGACAAGGGTAGGATGTGGTATACAAGCTTGGATGCCATGGAACGAGCCAACTTCAATAATCTCAAGGATCTCTTCGTCAAGAGGTTCGTTGAGCCCAGATACTCCGATAACCTACTAGTACGCTTGATGAACGTCAAGTAGAAAGAGAAGGAGGACATCCGCGACTACGTAACCCATGTGAGAAGTCTCTTTAAGAGAATCCCTCTACGCGAGCGACCGATTGACAGAGCAGTTTCGATTGTATTCATCAGCGGAATTAGAGACGAGGAGTTATATAAGGCATTGGCAGGCAATTCAAGCTTGCAGCGGGACGTGGTGGCTAGAGTTTTTGAGGAAGCCATCAGAGTTTATGACCAGCTGAAAGAGCGGAGCTCTAGGAGCTCAAATCTAGAAGAGACCAACCTGCGAAGCTTAGAGAGAACGTCAACCTCTAGTGAGCAGTCAATCCCGTTGTCCAAAGATAAGGGGAAGGCCACCAAGACAGACCAAGGCTTAGCTGAGGTCAAGATGGAATTAGCCAAGATACAAGATATGTTAAGACGACCAATGCGCCCGCATATCCAATGCGTGTACTGTGGCGGAAACCACTTGTTGGCCGAGTGTCAAGACCCTAGGTCAAGACCTTGTGCTAACTGCAGTAGGTTCCGGCCACGATATCGCACATTGTAGACTACCAAGAAGACTTCCATACTCGCAACCCTATGGCCAGCCTTATCTAGCTAACAGGCCGCAGCCATTCTTCAGAAGGGGAGCCCCATTGGCTCTACTCGCGCCTAACGATATGAAACCAGTTGTCCCTAGAATGGACATAAATCCTACAGGCATTCCTAGACCGCCTGGTCCTTATGTGACCCACCCACCGAACGACGCTCCGATACACTACGTGGAGGAGCCGAATGATGAAGAGGCCTACATATACCCTTACGTCTCGCATGACGACGAGGGCAATGTGGTCCTCATGGATTATCGGCCCGTGCCGGTGATGGCATTAGGACGAGGATGTGGTAGGGACCTAGGAGGGCAGCCACAGGATCCAGTCACTTGTTGGACTTGCGAACACCCCGGTCATGTCTCATCACGCTGCCCTGAAAGAGAGCAGCAAAATAGGGACAAGGCTGACCAAAGGTGCGCAGAGTGCGGAATCACCCATCTTTTCATAGACTGCCCGAAGAGGAAGTTGTCCTCTAGCTCAGCCAATTTGCCATCTGTCCCATTGGGGCTATTTGGTGTCAAAAACCCCGATGGGGAGGCCACACCCATTCCCTTGTGAGTTATGACCCGAGCCCAAACGAAGCAGACCGGCATCTCTCTACCAGGACCTAGCTATCTTGACGCAGCCTTGATAGGAAAGAAAAGCCGCAGGCGGAAAAAGAAGAGATCGGAAGCTAAGGTTGCACTAAAGATCGAGAGTGCTACGACTCTACCCATGGGGAAGAAAGTCTCAGACACGGAGGCAGAGACTTCAGCCCCTAAGACAGCTGAAAAGGGAAGCGCTAAGGTAGGGGAATACCCGCATCCGAAACAACAATTAGAGGCCATAGAAAAGGTGAAGGCATGGGTGAGGGAGGCTCAACAACATCTCAAGGATGTTGAACCCATCATAGAGGACGAGATCGATGATCTCTCCAGCATAAGTACGCCAATGTCACCACCTCAACCTAAGCTAGCCGAAGCAATGATGCCACAAGCAATGCCGCATAGACCAAGCCTAGATGCAACAGAGCCGCAGATCAGCTGCGGCCATTGGCCCGGACAGTTTAGGCTAAAGGAAGGACGCGTATCTAACGATCTCCTAACCACGCTAGTGACAACCCCTGTAACACTTAGCCTAGGGGATCTGCTTAAGCAGCACCCTGCCCTATGGCAAGACCTTAAGCAGTGGGTTGAGGGATCACAAGAGCATGTCACGGCAGACCCTCGAGACCAGGATGCAGAAACACAATTGTCAAGTTTGACGCTGCACTCCGTGCTTAAATCTTTGCACGTCAATGCCTTTTTGGAAGGCTCTGAGATGCACGTAGTCCTGTCGGTCCTAGCCCTGGGTGACACAACAAGGAAGGGAATCGTAGACACGGGAGCCGGGGTTAGTATGCTTAGTCACGCAGTGTTGCAGACTTGGGGAAACCCGCCTGTCGAAGCTGCTAGGTTTAACGTCACGCTAGCAAACGGTATGAGAGTGAAGCCATTCGGGGTACTGAAGAATTGGCCAGTGAAGGTTGCAGGTGTCCAGTTCTCTGTCGACTTTATAGTCATGAAGGGAGTGGACTACGAGGTCCTATTAGGCCGACCCTGGATGCGCAATGCTAGAGTCATCGAAGATTGGGTAACTGCTTGATCTTCTTGGGTAATATAACTGACGTCGTAAGAATAGAGATGGACACCTGGAAGACCTCACCAGTCAACCTAGATGCCATCTCTGTTATGCTCAAGGGGAACACTCAGGTCAAGAAGCCCTATGGGTCCTTGACCAAGTATATCCTGTGCCTAGAGGATGAGCGGGATTGGATGCACGTCCTCACTGCAATTGACCTGCCATTCTCAGACCATGAGGTGTATGAGCAGGCCATCAAAACGATTAGCAAGACCAACGAAGCACTCTCTACACCAGTCTACATGATGGTAGCAAGCCTCCATGGAAAGCCTAAGCCTGTCACCTTCCAAGTGCCATCCAACAAAAGGGAACTCCAGGGGGGTACTGGAATACCTAACGGACCAGCTAGCTAGCAACCCAGCTGCCAACTTCAAACCACTCCAGGATCTCTTGGAGGATTCCAAGTGGCAATGGACCAGGGTGCATGAGTTGAACCTCATGTATAACTAGGCCCTGGTTCCTAACCAACGACACAAGGCATGCCAAGCCCTAGGAGACGACAAGCAGTCAAATGACAAGGATTCCTGCGATGAATACGAAGACTGCCAATCCTTCAGTGATGAGAGCGAGGGTGAAGTGGATACCATAGAATACGACACTGAAGGACGAGAAATTGAGCAGATACAAGCATACGCCAAGCCACAAAAAAGGCAAGCCCTTAGACTGGAGCAAGGAGTCATGCGCATGAAATGTGATCTGCGTGGTTGGAATGCATAGGAGCCATAGACCTTGAGCAAGTAGGCCTAGCCCAATCAGGAACGAGATCAATACTTAGAACCGAATCACCATCTGAACTATGCCCACCAGGGGAGACCACCTCTTCTAGCGAAGATGGAGGGTTTGACTCTAAATCGGAAGTTACTTCGGATAGCGACCTAGAAATCCCTAGGCCGTCCATGACCAGACGCACCAAGAGGGACTTACCCACCCACTTGAGGCACAGTCGATTAAGGCAGGATAAGGCAAAGCACCCCAGGGATACACGCTTAGAAGAACAGCGAAAGCCACAGGACCTCCCTAAACGCTTCACTAAATTCAAAAAAGGGGATAGGGTAGTGGTTCTGTTAGGTGCCAAGTGTCAAGGGTAGATGACCGAACCAATCGAAGGACCAGCCAAGGTCAAGGAGGTAAAACTAGCCCTGGAAGGGGAGAACCCTGACCAGTGTTCATTGTCGATGACCTGACTGGTAAAGAAGAGTTGAGTTTTGTCGCTCTCTTGCAGGAGTACATTGACGTATTTGCCTGGTCCTTAGAAGAGCTACGGGGGGTAGATTCGAGTGTTGTGACTCACAACATACCCATGACATCGGATGCAACGCCGGTCAAGCAGCGACTATACCCCATGAATCCAAAACACGCTCATGCTGTCAAGGAGGAAATTGACAAGTTGATGAGAGCTGGATTCATTTACGAAATTGAGCATGGCAGACTGGGTATCACCCATAGTCATTGTGATGAAGAAGAATGGCAAAATTCGAGTGTGCGTCAATTACAAGAAGGTGAACACTGCTATGAAGAGAGACAACTATCCCTTGCCATACACGGAGCACATGCTTGAGAGGGTGGCAGGCAAGGAAGCCTACAATTTTCTGGATGGCTTCTCAAGGTACAACCAGGTGCAAGTGCATCCTGGAGACAGGCACAAGACCGCCTTTGCCACTGAGTGGGGCGTCTTTGCGTACATAGTCATGCCCTTCGGGTTGACCAATGTCCCCACCACCTTTCAACGTCTCATGTGCACCATCTTTAAGGACATGCTTTGCAAGGAGTTAGAGGTCTTTGTCAACGATCTGTGTGTCCATTCGACCTGGATCAAACACTTAGACAAACTCCGCACAGTCTTTGAACGTGTGCCGCTTATATCGTCTCTCCTTGAACCCCTTGAAGTGTCAGTTTTGGGTGAAGCACGGATGCATGTTAGGACATGTGGTGTCGAAGAACGGCATTGCCACTGACTTCTCGAAGGTCAGGGTTATTGTTGACCTTCCACCCCCAATTAATTACAAGGGAGTTCAATGCTTCTTAGGTCACACAGGATACTATCGGCGGTTTGTGCTGAACTATGTGCTGATTGCCAGGCCATTGTACAAGCTGCTGATTGTCTTCGAGTGGACCAAGGCATGCCAACGGGCATACGAAGAATTGAAAAAGGCTCTAACAACAGCACCAATTCTACGAGCCCCAAATTAGACCATTACCTTCCACGTACACATCGATGCTTCTAAGTTTGCCGTGGGGGCAATGTTGTGCCAACCTGGTGAGCATAACTTAGATTACCCAGTGAGCTTTGCTAGCAGACAACTCACTAAGACGGAGATGAATTATTCGACAACAGAAAGGGAGGGATTAGCCATGGTGTTCGCCGTGAAGAAATTCTTGCATTATCTATTGGCCACACCTTTCATCTTCTTCGTGGACCATCAAGCCCTGCTCTATTTAGTGAGCAAACCTTGTGCTACACGATGCGTAGCTCGATGGCTCCTCTTGCTCCTAGAGTTTGATTTCTCCATGATGGTACGAAGGGGAAAACAACATTACATGGCTGATCACATGTCCCGTATATCCATAGGAGAAGCCGCTGGACAAGGCATCATTGATGAGTTACCTGATGCCCACTTGTTCCACCTGTCCCGTGAGAGAGATCTATTTAAGGTTGATCTAACGCCATACTGGGCAGACGACATAGTCCAAGTGCTCGAGCACGGACTATCTGAATGACCAATAGAAAAGGCACGACTTAAGTGCTTGATCCTGAAGATCTAGCCCTACCAATTGATTGCAGGCTAGCTCTATAGGTTGGGGCAAGACGGATTGCTGCGTAGGTGCGTGTGTGAGCATGAGATGCATGATGTGCTCTCGGAGGCGCACAGCGACATCGCGGGAGGACACTTTAGCGAAGACACGATAGCACGAAAGGTGCTGCAGTCTCAACTATGGTGGCCCACGCTTTTTCGCGACGCCACGCGATTTGTCAAGCACTGTTGTTGAGAAACACGGATCTAGAGCTAGTTAGCTATGGTAGACGCAAATCAAACACACGATACATTATCAAAAGGAGAGATTG
The DNA here is from genome assembly GCF_053477565.2 of Lygodium microphyllum. Lineage (NCBI taxonomy): Eukaryota > Viridiplantae > Streptophyta > Polypodiopsida > Schizaeales > Lygodiaceae > Lygodium > Lygodium microphyllum. The sequence continues at coordinate 6,950,342 of NC_141142.1, read as the reverse complement.
TAACTCAAGTGAATTAGGTTCCAAGATAAATTAGCTTGGACTCATAAACACAATCTTGAGTGAATCAAATTGATAGTGCCACTACTTTGAAAGTGTCAAGTACATTCCTTTATAGCTTTTTGGATAGTACCACTGTACCTCACTGTGCATATGGGATTTTGGACATCTCTTCTTAGAGCTTCTAGAGCATACATCTTTGTCATATCTTTCATACAAAGCCACTTATGGGCAAGCCTCTTTTGGGCACACATTCAACCTCTATGGGAATACATAATTTGCTATTCTCAACACCCCCCCTCAAATGATGTCTCTACCCTTGTTGGCTTTTGCCCCCCCTACATGTAGACATGGACCAGGAGACTAGCTCTTTGGCAGCCTAGTCAAGTTAAGGCTTGAAACTTTACATCTTTGGTAGGGTTTTTACATCCACTATGGGAAGTAGATCCACTCAGGGAATTCAAGATCCTCTATGGGAAATTTTTGCAAAACATTTTGTTAGTTTGTAGCAGCGGAAAATATTTTCTTCATCCTTTTTGTTTTGTTGCTTCTTTGGCAACCTTTGATCTTCTTCGTCTTTTTTGGAATTCTTTATCTTCATGCTCCTTGGCTTTTGTTATGCTCCTTATCCCTTTTGTCGATGTGTGGTACTTATCTTTTTGCTTCAATCTTCTTGACATGGTCGTTTTGCTTCATGCTTTTATACGTGAGCACACTGATGGATACATGAGCTTTGTTTGACAAACTCTCACACATGAGATGAATTTTGGAATACATGGTTTTTGGGTTTTCATTTGGCATTGACTTTCCTTTTGAGCGCTTGTGCAAGCAAATCATTTAATGAGGGAAGGTCTTACCAATTGGCAATCTTGCTCAATGGCAGTGTCTAATCCCGATTACAATTTCAAAAAATTGATATTGAATTTCAGTGAAGGTTTGAATGCAATCAGAGGTGTGTGTGAATGAGGTTCTCAAGAAAGGTCTAGTATGAATTTTTAAAAAAATGGATAAACCAAGGTGTGAATAGGGCTTTAATAGGGGAGACTTCGAAACCTTTAATGATAAGGTTTAATATATTAAAATTGTGTTATCTTTCGCATTCTGTGGTCAACATCAATTCAGTCGACCGCCGATGATTAAATGCAAAGGCCTTTGATCTCTCTGTTGCTTTGATGATAAACCAGCAGGGCGATAGCTCGCTATTAAAGACATGGTAATTTGATCCAGGAGATGGAGAGCCTTCATCGAGTGTGATACCTGAATTGAGATTAGAGATGACCGACGACAGCTGAACAAGGCTACCCATGCCATCTTTCCCACCGATCTCCTTATCTGGCTGGAGGGTAGTGCTTGACATAGGTGGTAATCCGAAAGACAACTGTGAATGATCTTCATGTACTTCTAGCCCTTCTTCCTCTTCTTTCTCTTCCCCATCATGATAGGTATGGTGGCCATCTGCGATGCCATAAGGAGAAGTATCCTCCTCACCCTCTCGAGGTTCTCCTGCAGTGCGATGACCAAAAGTGGTGTCTTCAGGCAGGTCAGGCTCAACCCCGCCCTTTCTCAAACCACGCGGAGCTTCAAGGCGTCGCATCACAATGGCGGAAGGTTTGCACAGGGACCTCGACAACAAACTCAGGCCAAGCGGAAGAGGCAAATGATGGATGGAAGAGGCTAATGCTCTGCCGCCGGCATGGTTACTGGATGCTGCGGGTGGGAGAGCTGAGGTTTTGACGGAACAACATGACTGGAGAGTGGTCGCCATTCTCATTTCTTGAATCAAGCTTCTCTGCAACAACACTCACGGTTGGATTGTTATACAGATCACCATTGGTTGTACCATCTTTCAGGCCTGCTGCAGCCTCTTGCCTAGATTCTAGTTCTTGATCTCAGCTTGCACCTCGTCGTTGCTTCAATGTAGACTCCAAATCCAAATCAAGCTTCTTGAATAACACCTTGCACCTCCTTCCTTGAGCTTCTTCACCCCGAATGCACAATGGATGTTGGATACCTTGAGATACTGGAATAAAAATAGGTTTGTACAAGGGAGAGAATGAGAGAGGAAGGATTGTAAAGCATGAAAAGAAGGAGAAACTCCACCTACTAGCTACCTAGCTCAACCATAGCTCTAATACCATGTTGAGAAACACGGATCTAGAGCTAGTTAGCTATGGTGGACGCAAATCAAACACACGATACATTATCAAAAGGAGAGATTGTAACTCAAGTGAATTAGGTTCCAAGATAGATTAGCTTGGACTCATAAACACAATCTTGAGTGAATCAAATTGATAGTGCCACTACTTTGAAAGTGTCAAGTACATTCCTTTATAGCTTTTTGGATAGTACCACTGTACCTCACTGTGCATATGGGATTTTGGACATCTCTTCTTAGAGCTTCTAGAGCATACATCTTTGTCATATCTTTCATACAAAGCCACTTATGGGCAAGCCTCTTTTTGGCACACATTCAACCTCTATGGGAATACATCATTTGCTATTCTCAACAACTGTGAGGAATGCCAATGGACAAAAGTCCCAATTCGTAAAGATAAAATGGAGTTGACCCCAATCATTGCTTGCCAACCCTTCGAAAAATGGGGAATTGACTTCATAGAACCCATCAATCCTGCGGCACAGTACTCACAAGCCAAGTACATCGTGGTGGCCACCATGGATTACCTCACGAAATGGGCAGAGGCAAGAGCCACACGAAAAAATGACGCTAGGACGACTACCAAGTTCTTATGGGAGCAAGTGATCTCATGCTTCGGTTGCCCCATCGAACTGGTAAGCGACCAAGGCACCCACTTCATCAATGAAGTGATAGCACATCTCCTATCCACCTTTCTCATCATCCATCGCAAATCCTTACCATACTACCCTCAGGCTAATGGCCAGGCAGAATCAACTAACAAAATTCTTATCAACGTCCTAACTAAAGTAGTCTCAGCCTCACGAAGCGACTGGGACAACAAGTTGATGGCAACCTTGTGGGCCTACTGCACAGCTTATAAAACGGCTGTCGGGCCAAACCCCCTTTAGGCTGACCTACGAGACTGAAGCAATTCTACCATTATAATTCTTCATCCCTAGCCTGAGAATAGCACTCCAAGAACAATGGGAAGGGAAGGAAGCATGGACACAATGCCTGGTCGAGCTGGAACGCCTATCAGAGACTCATCTTCTAGCCACACACGCGCTTATTTGTGAGAAAGCCCGACGCAAGAGCTGGTTTGACAAGCATGTCAAGCAACGCGAGTTTGAGCAGGGTGACTTAGTGCTCCTCTACTCAGTTAAAGGACATAAGCAAAAGATGAAATTTAGAGGTCTCGAACCCTTCAAGGTTCGGGCAATCAGCCAAACCAATAATGTCGAGCTTGAGACCCTGGACGGTGAAGGAATAGGCTTCTTCAATGGCAGTCGTGTCAAGAAGTACTTCCCTCCCACTCATCCTTTGCATGAGCCACCAATGTTAGAACCGCCGGTCAAAATACGAGTGGCCATAATCACTGAAATCAACGAAGATGATGAGGAAGCCGTAGAACCCGCCTACCTCCGTGTCACGGTCACTACCAAGCAAACATGCGCTTTCAATGCCTTGATTGATGAGGGAGCAGACTTCAATGTCTTAACACATAAGCATTGGATCCAACTTGGCAAACCACTACTTCAACCCACAACTGCCAAATTAAGCCCATATGGGGCTCAATCTTATGCACTTCTCAGCAAGTGCAGAGTCACCATTTCTATCGATTCTGAGACTGTTCCAATGCTATTTTACGTGTCGCCCAGTCCTAAAGACGTAGGCATGGGGTCGTTGCTCGGGCGAACCTTCAAAAAGCAGACTCACGGCAATGTTGATTATGGGTCGTAGCGCATCCACCTAGCAATCGGCAACATGCGCATTGTCATAGCTTTCAGCAAGGGCTACGCGACATCATCACCATCTGCAAGGCCACCAATAAAAACATTCGTAGGCAAGATTAAGGACGGGGTTGGTGTGCATTCGTTGCTCCTCGACTTCCATAAACTGCAGCCTGCAACAACCAAAGCAAGGACCCAACAGCCTCACTTTCAATGGGTGCCTAAACAGCCGCAAGAACCACCTAGGAGTCGACACACCTATCCGCATAAGACCCAGAACTCTAAACCTAGGAGGCCAAGACGCAATCACCAGAAGCACCGCATGATTAGGCAAATATGGGTCCCTAAAACCCTCTTGCGTGCGCAAGGCTACTATGAGGGAAATGCCTCACTATGGATCCCTAAGGCCCCCGTGGCCAAAGGCCCTAGTTATACGCCACCCTCAAGCCTGATTAGCCCACACCCCCCAACACCTCAAGACCATAGGCTGCAGTGCTCTCCAGAGCCCCAGCCATCTGCCTCATCTATGCTTCAGCCCAAGAGAGTCGCACAAACCTATCGGCCCAAGTAACAGCCACCGCCACAAGTGGCATATTCTGACCAAGTCAACCCAACTCTCCGCAGCAAAGCTGACTGTAGTAGCCTAGTTGCTACCACTGACCCTAACCCACCCACCTTCCAAACACCCCGGTTGCAAGCTCTAGAAGACTCCCAACCGCAGCTATGTACTGTCAAAGCCTTTAGTCCTAGCAAACCTCAACCACCTGTCGGCCTTACACCCTCCTATGAACGGAAGTCATTTCTAGCGCTAGCTGCTGACCTTACGGAGGACACCGGAGATGATGTGGTGGACTGTATCAAACGGCTCGATGCCACCTTTGTGTCGCTAGCCCTCAGCTTTGACCGCTTGGACCTGGGTCTATTAGCAAAGCCCTTTGCAAGAGAAGTGCGCAATATGCCTTGCTCTTGGGAGACTTTTGAATTCGCCTTTGCATAGGCTTCTTGCTCTGCTCTACTGAGTTGCTCGGTAGCAAGGTCTCCCAAGAGCAATCCATTAAGCAACGCCTCATCACATCATATGATCCACGAACCACTTTTGCTATCATTGACCACGAGATCGCAAGGTTATACCACCTTGCTGATACTCGATCACCCTTCTTGAGGCACTGGTACACTCTTAGGTTGCAATGGGAGGTTAACGAATGTCGCATAATGACCAATGCCGAACAACGCCAAGCCATCAAAACTGCAGAGTATGATCCCATCTACGTCGCGCCTACCTCGTATAGAGTGTTAACCACTCTTCGGGGTCGGAGCATATCACGGGGCATCCCTATCTTGATTGCCTCTTAACAGAGAAAGAGCTCCACATCGCAAGTCGAGTTGACTTTGGTGACTTCCTCACAGATGTCCTCACATATGTCACGCACGTAGGAATTCGACCCTTTGATCTGGATCGCGCCGCTCAACTGGAATACAATCCAAATTTCTACACGTGGCTTCTTCACAAGTAACTCCTACCCCAACAGGCATTGGTACACTCTTAGGTTGCAATGGGAGGTTAACGGATGTCGCATAATGACCAATGCCGAACAACGCCAAGCCATCAAAATTGCAGAGTATGATCCCACCTACGTCGCGCCTACCTCGTATAGAGTGTTAACCACTCTTCGGGGCCGACCCATGGACGAGCATATCACGGGGCATCCCTATCTTGATCGCCTCTTAACAGAGGAAGAGCTCCACATCGCAAGTTGAGTTGACTTTGGTGACTTCCTCACACATTTCCTCACATATGTCACGCACGTAGGAATTCGACCCTTTGATCTGGACCGCGCCGCTCAACTGGAATACAATCCAAATTTCTACACGTGGCTTCTTCACAAGTAACTCCTACCCCAACAGGCCCAAAGCCTCTAACCTTTTGACCCCCAATCCTAGGAAGGATTCTTTTCTAAGCCGGAAGGGGAGGGGGTATGTGGTGGAGGTGAAAGTAATCAGATATGAAATGAATAAAAAGGGGATACATTAAAGTAAAGGTAGTGAAAAGCATAAGCATATAGTATGAAAAAATGGCTTCCTAAGGAATTCATTCAAGAGTTTTTATTCTCACGTAAACAGCGAAGTGATATGTGGAAAATGCTAACGAAAGTTACGAATTATGGTAGGAGTATAAAATGTCGCAGCAAGACCGTGCCCATCGACTCCCGTTCACAGACAAGGAAAGGGAGCAGTATTGCATCCATCTAGAGAACCGTGCCTTCGGCCAGCTCAAGTTCCGAACCATCCACAACATATAAGTCGTGGTGGCCAAGGAGGAAGCAGCTAGGAGGGTAGTGGAACAATGCAACCTCACAAAGTATATTGAAAGATTCTCGCAGGAGCCGAATCACCTAAAGTGCATAGAATTGCTCAGAACATACAACTCGGACCAAGAAGATGGCATTGTAACAGTGGGCCGAGGAGAGGGTGCAAAGCATGTACAAGTCCGGTTGGATCCATCCTTGGTGGAGAAGGCTTTGGGATTGGTACCAAGGACAAAAAGGAGACAAAAAATGAATGTTTATGCCTTGCTAAAAATGAAGAAGGAAGAGGTACTCACGAATGACGACATAAGCATCTAGGACATCCCTGACACAAAAGCCAGGCTGCAGGCCAAGTTGGTGCATGTGCTCTTCTCCAGTCAGCGTTACAATTCCTTAATGCATCAAATTAGCGTGCCAGTGCTGGAGAATGTAGCAGCCCACACCCTAGACGAAGTAGATTGGAATGGGTACGTGCGGAAAATGATTGATCAAACAGCCAAAGCGCTAGCCCTAGGAAGTGCACCAACAAGAGGAGAATCTCTCGCTTCTAAAGTTACGGAAAGGAAGAAAGCCTCCTCCAAGGCCTCCTTCATCGGGTACGGAGGAGTCTTGACTGCACTCATTCAGGAGGCAGTAAAGGAAGCACAGGAGGCGGAGGAGGGAGAAAGAGAAACGCCGAAGAGGTCACCTCCTCGCCAGGACAAAGACAGGTCCACCAACAGAACGGAAACAGAAGAAGAAGGGGAGGGACAGACTAGTAAAAAGACAATCAGGACAACGAAGAAGAAGGCGACGCAGAGGAAGAAGAAGAATGACAAAGGCAGGAAGAAGGAAAGGGAAGACTTGGAAAGGGCGAAGAAGGAATCCATGAAAGAAGCAAAGGAGAGAGAGAGAACAAAGAGACAGGAGGAGGAGAGGGAAAAAGAGGAGTTACAGAAAGCAAAGGAGGCGTAAAAACAAGAAGCAGAAGAGGAGAAAAGGAGGGAAAAAGAACAGAAAGGGAAAAAGAAGGAAGAGTAGAGAAAAGCGGAGGAGGAAAGGAAGAGAAAAGCGGATGAGGAAGAGGAGGAACTACGAAGAAAGGACGAAGAGGACCTGGCGGAGGCCACCTGCCCAGTCCATTGAACAACAGTGCTGAGCAGATGAACTGAGGAACCTGAGCCCGCGCAGAGAAGAGGTGGTGCGCAGATCGGACACTGTATGCTCGCGTAGTGAATGCCGGAAGGTCCCCAAGAACAATGAACTCTACTTTTTGCACAAGTTACAAGGTAAAAAGCATGAACGACAAGAGCAAGAGACCAATTGGGTGCAATCTCCCCCCATGCCTTGTGTGAGCACTTCACAAAGCATGTATTTTATGTATATTTCATCTTCATGCTCAATAATAGCCTAATTTACAAAAATATAACAAGCTTTTAGCTTTTGAGTTTGCTTTTACAAAAATAGGAATAAAGCTAATGGACGGTGCCCAAAGAGTCTGGCACGCCCAATACAATGTCCAAATAGAAATAACATAACCGTGCGCCCATGCGCATACAAAGTAATAATAAATAATCGATGCCTCAATAAATAGGCATGACAAAATATAGGCGTGGTGCCTATCAAAATATAATCCATAGATCGAATACTCGCTATCCTCCAATGCTTTCCTCCGCCACTATTGCTATCTCTACACATCAATTGAAGCATTCACAATCGTTAGTAAAATAATACAATTAAACCGACAAAAGTGAATACCTAGCAGTCTTCAGCTACATAAATAAATCAACTGGTTAGAAATAAATCCTAACCTTAATTTATTACGAGTGCGCACTCAAAACTCATAAACGTTTACTAATTTAATATGCATTTTGCAAAATCACCCGCTATGGAATCACCCATGTACACACTAAATTAATGAAATGCCCGAAAAGGACAGGCGTCCCCATCAACTTCTTGCACAAAGAATCCACTTTGTGTATGAGCCTCGGTCATTAAAGTTTACGAAATCCACCGTAAAACCTCACGGAATCCACCATGGCACGAAATCCACCGTGAAAAATGCCTCCTGGCATCATACCCCCGGGGTGGGATAGCAATTGACCTCAATTGCTATTAGCTCAATGTGGAGCTAATAGAGTGGGGAAAGCATTTAAGTCTCTAGCGTGCATCCATTGTGCTTCCTCTACCGGATGGTTCTTAAATTTAACTAGATATCTAGAATACCTTCGGCCAGTTCTAGTGGTCATAAAGTCAGTGTCTATAATAGCTTCTGGTTCAAGTATTTCAGTCTCTTCCTCTAATAAAGGTGGGTTTTCATAAACAGGGTGTACAGGTAATTGGCCTCTAAATGGTCTCAATAAACTAATGTGAAATGTGTTGTGAATTTTCCAATGAGGTGGTAATTCTAACTTGAATGCATTATCATTAATTTTATGAATGATCCTAAATGGTCCATAGAATCTAGGGGCTAATTTGACAATTGGGTGTCTATCTATACTTTGTAGTCTACGTTTTTCTATTCTCAACCAAACATAATCATCAACTTTAAAATTCATTGCTTGTCTTTTCTTGTTGGCTTGTTTGGTATATGATTGCTGGGCTTTAGCAATCATATCTTTAACCTCATCAAAAATAGTGTTATGCATACTAGCAATATCATAAACACTCTGAATTCTATTTGACAAAGATGCAACAGATGTAGATAATCTATATCCATAAATGACTTCAAATTGTGCTTTCTTTGTAGATGTGTGTGGTGTATTGTTATATGCAAACTATAATAAATGCAAATGTGTGTCCCATGTCTGAGGTTTAGAAATAGTATATGCACGTAAAAGATCTAAAATTGTGCTGTTAGTGGCTTCTGTTTGTCCATTAGTTTCTGGATGAAATGCAGATGAGAAATCAATCTTTGTGCCTAGGTTAGCAAACAGAGTAATCCAAAAGTTGTTACAAAATCTAGAATCATGATCTGAAGTAATAACTTTTGGCAATCCATGGTTAGTAAAAACAGTTTTCAAAAACAACTGTGCTGCTTGTGATGCTGTTAAAGTTTTCTTACAAGGTATGAAATATGCTTGTTTACTAAATCTATCTACAACTATCCAAATCATATCGTGGTTAGATTTAGTATTAGGTGAACCAGTAATGAAATCCATAGAAATTTGTTCCCAAGGTTTAGATGGAATAGACAAAGGCATAAGTAATCCATACTTTTTACCATGATGTCTCTTAACTCTTTGACAAATCAAACATTCAAAAACAAAGTTAGATGCATCAGCATCCATATGCGGCCAATAAAAATCTTCAATTAATATACGTAAGGTAGATATGATACCTCTATGACCTTGATATGGGGGACAATGAATTTCATTCAAAACAAAAGATCGGAATGGAATTGTAACACACAATCTCTTTTCATAAAACATAAATCCATCATTATATGACAATGAATCAATAGGAATCAAATTATTTTGAACTAATTTATTCCAATCAGCATGAAAAATAATATCCTGATGATATGTATCTTTCATAGCAATCAAAGAATCAAAAGATATGACAGAAATATTATGAATGGCAGGTCTTCTACTCAATGCATCAGCCACTACATTTTCTTTTCCGGGTCAGTATTGAATGATAGGATGAAAACTTTGAATAAAGGAGGCCCATTTGATATGACGGTCAGAGATTTGAGGTTGGCTAAGTAAATGCCTAATACTTTGCTAATCGGTCTTAATCATAAATTCTGAACCCATTAAGTAGTGTTTCCACTGTCTTAATGCTTGTACAACTGCTAATAGTTCTTTGTCATATGTGGAATATTTCAGCTCAGAAGGTTTTAGATTACAACTAGAATATGCTATAGGATGATTGTCTTGCATAAGTACAGCTCCTATTCCTGATCCACTAGCATCGGTCACTACTAGAAAGAATGGTCTATTAAAGTCAGGCAATTGTAAAACAGGGGCATGGGTTAATGCATGTTTCAATAAGTCAAAGGATTTCTATTGATTTTCGGTCCAATGATAAACAATACCTTTCTTCAAAAGTTTGGTTAATGGTAAAGCAAGTAATGAAAAATTACGTACAAACTTCCTATAGAAACTAGCAAGACCAAGGAATGAGAGTAACTCATGCATGTTTTTAGGTACAGGCCAACTCAATATTGCATCAATTTTCTTAGGATCAACTTTAATTCCATTAGATGATACAATATGACCTAAATACTCAATTTCTGTTTTAAAGAATTCACTCTTTTCAGGATTTGCATACAGTTGATTATCTTTTAATAACTAGAATACCAATGACAAATGCTCATAATGTTCTTTCTCATTTTGACTAAACACCAAAATATCATCAAAGAAGACAATTACACAATGCTGATATTTTAGAAATATACGGTTCATCATTCTACTAAACGTAGCAGGTGCATTAGTCAATCCAAATGGCATGACTAAAAATTCGTAATGACCAAACTGTGTTCTAAATGCAGTCTTGAATATGTCGACTTATCTAGTCTCACTTGATGATAACCAGACTTAAGGTCTATTTTACTAAATATAGCAGATCCTTGTAGTTTGTCCATAAGGTCATCAACTCTAGGAATAGGATACCTATTCTTTACAGTGATCTTATTTAAAGCTCGATAGTCAATGCACATACGATATGTATTATTCTTTTTCTTGACTAACAGAACAGGTGCACCGAATGGAGAACTGCTAGGTCGAATCAATCCTCTATTTAGTAATTCCTCAACTTGACTCTGGATTTCTTTTTGCTCTATCTGGTTATGCCTATATGGTGCTTTGCAAGGTGGTTGTGTGCCAGGGATCAAATCTATCTTATGGTCTTTTGGACGTGAAGGAGGTAAACTAGGTGGTAGGTCTTCTGCAAAACAGTCCTTAAAATATGCAAGAAATTCTTTATGCCTAGGGTGCATATGACTTTCTTTTACTTGCAATTCATTCACCCAAATGAGACAGGATTTACTACTCTTGCGTAATGCACATTTAGCTTGAGTATGCGAAAGCAATGGAAAAACATTAGATGCATGCATACCATATAATGTAATAGATTTTCCTTGAAAATTAATATTCATTGTGTGTGCGGAATAATCTATATCTGGGTTATGCTGGTGACGCCAAGGCATACCTAAAATAATGTCACTCGACTGTAATGGAACAACTAGAAAATTTCTTCTTTCAGTGTATTGACCAATTTGAATCTCTAAGTCATGCACTTCCTGTGTACCATTATACCTAGTGCCTAAAAATGTAACTTTTATGCGATAATGCATAGGTACAGTCTGTAATTTCAATTCTTTTACTAATTTTGCTGAAATCAAATCATGAGTACTACCATCATCGTGCAAAATAGTCTTTTCCTTTCCATGCACCAAACATTTCATAGTCAATAAAGAATGTGGAGTAGGCATACCTGGTAAAGTATCGGAAGTAGTAGTAGTGTCATCCTCATCTTCAGTAAAATCAAGCATATCTTCATGTTCGTCTTCGTCCATTGCTCCAAGGTAGTTGATATGGGCAGGTGGCTTCTTTGAATGACAATTTGCTGCTAGATGTCCAGGCTGGTGGCATTTATAGCATACTATTGGCTTGGCTTTGGTTACATTGTTTGCAATGGCGGGAAGTCTAGGTACATTAGGATTTGGCTATGGAATAGGCTTGGAATTTTGATTAACATTGGATGGTAATGCAGGTGATTTTGCCCAATTCTTGCGGAAAGATGATGAAGAGAAACGACCTGGATTAAATCTTCTAAAATTGGAATTGAATTGTTTAGATCCATAGTTACCATTGGCTTGGAATTGCTGTGGACAGAGTCTCTACCTCGTAGCTTATCTTCAGTGTCGTGAGCTAGTGAAATGGCGTCTTCAAGAGTAGCAGGCTTGAACATGTTAACTTCAGCGTAGTAATGTCCAAGAAGTCCAGACATATACTTGCGCTTGTGCGTTGCTTCTGGTACGTCTTCAAGCATGCGTAGCTGGAGTAATGCATTCCAAAAACGCTCTGTATACTGAGGTATAGGCTCACGATCCCGTTGCTGGAGAAGATCCCATTGCTTAATAGCTTTCTCATGAAATTGTGGTGGAAGGAAATTCTGCATGAACTTCTTCTTGAAATCTTCCCAAGTAGCAGGACAATCTATGCTCTTGCGTACTACAGTCCACCAAAGAGATGCTCTGTCTACTAAATGATTAGTGACACACTTGATTTTATCTTTTTCTGCATAGGTTTCCTCATGGAAATAGTCATCAAACTGACTCATGAATGCTAGAACAGTTTTTCCTTCTCGTATGCCATTGAAAGTACGGAATTTGAAACTTCTTTTACTTATCTTTGATACCTTGCGAATGGTTTGAGCCTCAAGAGTTGCGTCGATGGTACGTCGAATCAGATCTTCAACTTGAGGTTCTTCTTTGTCAATAGAGGCTCTTTGTAAATTTACCAGTTGAGTTTGCAATGCTTGCCTAGCCCTTCATTCTTCTTCCAATTGCATCATGATTAAGTCCAGCTTTTGCTCCATCGTAGGCTCAAGTAGGTCGCCTTCAGCCATAAGATCATCCATATGTGGTTCTGTCATCCTGCAAAACTCAAAAGACCTTTCTCACTCAAAATCAAGTTAGCGGGATGAGCGTAGCTCAAGTTCGGAAATACAAGGCTTATGTGTTTTTGGGTATAGCTTTCTCAATCTTCGAAAAATCTGTGATTTATCCTTCTTCATATGCTGAAAATGCTTCAGCAAACCTGCGTATGGGTAGAGTACCTTTCGATGAACAACTTTGCAGTTCGGAGTTTCTGCGCAAGAACAGTTCTTCTAGGAGTTTTGAGCACAAGTCAGTTCTGACTCCAGTTGACTAGTCTGACTTGCAGAGTTGCAGACTTATGTGACTTGCAGAGTTGCAGACTTGCAAAACTTAGTCGATTTATGGAACTTGTAGAACTTGATCAGAAAATACTTGCAGAACTTGATTTTTTTTTTATGTGACCTGGAGTTTGTAACTTGTAGAAGTGATTTGCCTTAGTTGACTTAGGGAAGTAAGAAGCTTTAGTGCTTCAGAGTCGACGTCGATTTGGAGGACAAGAGGATGTCCAAGGTGCAATTTTCGGCCTTCACAACAGCCCGTCGTCCTCCCCGCGATTCAATTTTTTTATAAAGCTTAAGTCAATTAACTAAAGCTTTTATAAACTTTGTGGTTTAAGCTTTTAAGCTATGGAAAATATGAGCTTATCTCTGGTTGTCCACGACTTGATGAAGGAGATGTAAGAGTGGTCCTCCGCCTCTGTAGCCCGGTCCTTCGCGATCTAATGACAGAAACAGGGGTTCTTGATCGCCAGAAGTCTGCCTGTATTGACGGTTCGTGACGAGATTGACCGTAGATCCCGATCGTTCTAGGAGCTCCGCCTTCGCACGAGATGGGTAGCGATTGGAAGCTCTTGATCTCAGCTCCGCTCTGATACCACTGGTGCGCAAATTGGACGCTGTATGCTCGCGTAGTGAATGCCGGAAGGTCCCCAAGAACAATGAACTCTACTTTTTGCACAAGTTACAAGGTAAAAAGCATGAACAACAAGAGCAAGAGACCAATTGGGTGCAATCTCCCCCCATGCCTTGTGTGAGCGCTTCACAAAGCATGTATTTTACGTATATTTTATCTTCATGCTCAATAATAGCCCAATTTACAAAAATATAACAAGCTTTTAGCTTTTGAGTTTGCTTTTACAAAAATAGGAATAAAGCTAATGGACAGTGCCCAAAGAGTCTGGCACGCCCAATACAATGTCCAAATAGAAATAACATAATCGTGCGCCCATGCGCATACAAAATAATAATAAATAATCGATGCCTCAATAAATAGGCATGACAAAATATAGGCGTGGTGCCTATCAAAATATAATCCATAGATCGAATACTCGCTATCCTCCAATGCTTTCCTCCGCCACCACTGCTGTTATCTCTGCACATCAACTAAAGCATTCACAATCGTTAGTAAAATAATACAATTAAACCAACAAAAGTGAATACCTAGCAGTCTTCAGCTACATAAATAAATCAACTGGTTAGAAATAAATCCTAACCTTAATTTATTACGAGTGCGCACTCAAAACTCATAAACGTTTATTAATTTAATATGCATTTTGCGGAATCACCCGCTATGGAATCACCCATGTACACACTAAATTAATGAAACGCCCGAAAAGGACAGGCGTCCCCATCAACTTCTCGCACAAAGAATCCAGTTTGTGTATGAGCCTCGGTCATTAAAGTTTACGGAATCCACTGTAAAAACCTCACGGAATCCACCGTGGCACGGAATCCACCGTGGAATATCCCTCCTGGCATCAAGAGGGGCCAGGGTCTAGCACACAAGTGCCAGAGTTTGTGCCACCTCTAGTCCCTGAAGGCAAGGGCAAGGCCCCGCTCCATCCGATCCCTACCCTCCTGGTGCCTTCCGTGGAACTCACCACCATCACCCCCAGCATCCCGACTAGTGCAGATGTGTCAAACTTCGTGGCGTGGATGCAGTATTTCATCAACAAGGAGATGGGCCAGGGACAGAGCACAGAGACTACATCCATAGGATAGAAGAGGCCAGCCACGGATGCGGAGTCCAGGCAAGAGCCCAAAAAGCAAAAAGTCAAAGCCTCAACCTCGCCCATTCACACAACGATGACGCCATCGGCTAATTACGACGAATACATCGCCGAGCTACTCTCCCAATTGGAGAAAGCGAAGGAGGAACGCAAGATACCCGTGGCTGAGCTGGCAGCCGAGAAGGAATCAATGGCCGCCTTCCAGCTGGATAAAACAAGAATGATAGCCTTGCAGCAGCGGGAGATTGCAGATCTCAGACAAGAACTGAAGGCTAGGGATGAGAGGGAGGAACACTGGAGGCAGTTGCTCGAGAACGAGACTCAGGAGTTAGTAAAAATGCAAAGAGAGCACAAGCTCCTAATAGTGCAATACCAAGAGCTTGCTGCGAAATCTACTCAGATTGATGCACTCGTGGCGGAGCTGAATGCCAGGGACGAAGAAAGAAAACGAGGCATGGAGGAACAACAGGAGAAACTCAAGCTCCTGACACACCAGCTGACCTCTGAAAGAGGAGAATAAGAGAGGCTAGTCAGGGAATTGGAAGATTATGAGCAGAAACTCATGATACTAACCCTAAGACAGGGAGAGGGCTTGGAAGTAATGAGCAAAAGGGCAGAGGAGTGGGCTGCACACAACGAAAAGAGGGTGAAGACACTAGCACGGCACCTTGCTCTAACAGAAAAGGAGAAAATCATCGCAGAGAGCAAGGCGGAGGCAGCTCAAGTGGCCTTCAGCACTCAACAGAAGGCCTTCCTCGATACCATCCTAGACACCACCCATGTAGCGCAAGGAGAGCCACTAGAGGCGATGTAAAGGAAGCTCGGCATGGCAAGAAGAGCCCTACACGCTGGACTGCAGATGCCACCATTACCTGCAGAGGCTAGGCTGAGCTTGGATGAACAGCGAAAATACCTAATGCTGGCCGGCCTAACCCCCCAGGAGATAGACGCCCTCGAATTCGAGGAAGAAGCAGCACACGCAGAACGGCAAGGGGAAGAAGCAGAGCTGGAAATCGATGTGAATCGATTCAGGAAGGACGTAGTCCCACAACCCCACTCGCTGCAGTCTCAAGAGCCACCACAAGAGGACCTAGCTGCGGAAAGAAAAGCCGTCTCTAAAGAAAGATGCAAAAAGCTGGTGGAGAAAGCTAGAAAAAAACTGAGAGCCAAGCCAGCCGTGCTACCGTCAGCACCTCTCCCTCCGTGCCCTAATGATCTTCTCGCAGGATTCCATGCAGAACTGGTGGTGTGGGAGGTACACGAACTAGGAAAGGATCCATTCCCCTTCAGTTTCCTCCTACCCAACAGTCTGCAAAGGGTCCTACCGCTCAAAGTGATGGACGAGGTAATCGCGGTCGGTGGCCGGTTGGGGCAGAAGTGACTGGAAGAGCGAGAAAAGACTCCAACCTCTTGGGGCACAGAAGCGGCCGACTATTGGCAAGATAAGGTTTTTGAAATCCCCCACACTGTACAAAACTACAAGAGCCAACCCCTGTGGAGAAGGCGAGTATGCGACATCAGCATGCTCGCCTGGATGGCGTTTTGTAATACCCTGCCATTCGAGCGGAACGACCCTATCTACATGGCGTAGCCTCGAAGGGTAGGGGTAGATTTTGATGCCACCCTCCACGGGCAGTATGACTTTCCCATTATTTATAACTCCACTGTAGTATCCTTTGAGCACGCCCTTCTTTTTACTGCAAAAAGCCTAGACGAGTCTATGATGTGCTTTCTTGCAGACTTCTCCTCAT
The DNA here is from genome assembly GCF_053477565.2 of Lygodium microphyllum. NCBI lineage: Eukaryota > Viridiplantae > Streptophyta > Polypodiopsida > Schizaeales > Lygodiaceae > Lygodium > Lygodium microphyllum. The sequence goes on along the minus strand of NC_141142.1, from coordinate 6,933,827 downwards.
GTCCTGACCCCGCTTTTATAACAACTTGTAATTATCTTAGGTTACTTAGGCTAATTCTTAAGCAGGACCTGACCCCACAAGAGCACGGCCTGCCTCCCCTATTCTTTGACCCTAACGCTATAGACAACTGCGCCATGGCTCGTCTCATGATGAGGGCTAGTCTCCTTTCCTCTTTTTGCCTAGCCCTCCTAGAAGACATGAATGACAACCAATTCACTAGATGCAACCACCCCTTCCTCTCCACCACTTCCCTTCATGTCCGCATGAATCTGAAAGATTACATGCAAAGTCGCCAGTTTTTGAGCAAGTCTATCCGACCCCCTTCTCCTCCTCATTCCGATCAAGACAATTAGGCATATGTATCATTTCAAAAAAAAAAACAAAAAAACAAAAACAAAAACAAAAGAAGCACCACAGTCACTGCACCTAGGGTTCTCCCTAGCCCCCTCCCCACTTCACACTTAGGGCTCATCAAGGACACAACTTTCAGACCTATCACCCTAAGACTCGCACCGCACCTCCAACAAAGCACAAACTAGGTCCTCAAGTGTGGGACGTTACCAAGGGCTTGCCCAAGGTTAGACCCATCTCCCAGTTCCACTGCCACAAGGACCACACACTACACGGCAAGCAGACACACCCCTTAGGGAGTGCACAACTTTTCTTGCACGTTGTGTTCGAGTTTCAAGAAATGGCTACCCACGGAAGAGGATCACCCACGGCACCCTTTAATGACCCAAACTTCTTTTCATGTGCCGACATCCAGCCATCTGCTGATGGCCACCATGATTGAACCAAGTCAAGGTGGAACTACCATTGGCATAGATCTTGGAACCTCATCGTCCAAAGATCCATGCCCAATGCCTCAAGATCCACGGATCGCTTATTGATTCCACAAGCCTGAAGACCTTCAACTCAAAACTGAAGACTTTCAACTCAAAGACAAGGATCTTCAATCAAAGCCACGGGTTTTCAAGGCAAACTGCATTTGGGTGGTTTCTCCAGAATAAATCCCTCCAATACCATCCTCCTAAGGGATTGCTTATTGCTTCAAGTGTTTCTGATACTCAAAAGACAACTGGCTACATAAGGGGTGCCACAACAGTGTGAAAGATGCCGAGTATCTTCATGGAGCCTAAAGCACACCGGAATCTTTCCTGGTCATCGTCCCAACCTCCATCACCTATCAGTCACCCAACCACATTGGAAGCAGTGTCACCCACCTACCTGTTCTGCCTAGCAGCCGACCTAACTAGCCACTACGTCCCACCGCAGTGCCATGGGACTGGCACTTGGCTAGGAGGGGGGCAATGTTACCGTGTTTCTGTAATGTTACCTTGCTTCCGCAGCACAGAGGAGCAAAAAATGGAAAAAATGGAAATAGCAAAAAAGACGCAGGATAAAAGCAGAAAAAGGCGCCTTGACCGATAACCAGTCCCTGAAAAATTTAAATGTTCGGGCACGACCCTCGGAAAGCTTCAATGTCGGACCAAGACAACAAAAGAGAAAAAGGGCACACCATTAAAATGAGAAAAAGGGCACACCATTAAAATGCGGGAGTGCCCCTGAATCTTTGTAAAAGAGTTCTAGCTCGCTCCTGTGCAAAGTGTACGCATTAGTTGGAAATAGGATAAATTAGAATGGTGGGTAATGGGAAAAAGGGCCTAGGCTACGGCCGGCCATGTAAAAGAGGGAAAAGGGGATGACCGCAAAAAGGATTTAGGGCTTTGTATATAAAGTTGAAAAGTGAATGAGAAGCTCATTCTTTGGTGTGTGGCAAAAAGAGCCTTCTTCTTCCTCTCTTCTTCTCTCCTTCTTGCTTGTGTGTGCTCTTGAGAGAGGGAGTGTGAGAGTGTGAGGGAGTGAGTGTGTGAGAGTGTGTGTGAGAGTGAGGGATCATGAGGATGAAGCTCTTCACCGTCTCCTCTTCTATTCTTCTCTTCTCTTCTCTTGCGCGTGCAGCTATGGAGGATGGAGCTTGGAGATGGAGGAGGCTTGAGGATGCTTGAGCTAGCATCAAGAATCATGGAGCTACCGGAGTGCAAGGGAGAGGAGGGTACTCGATCAAGCATCAAGGTAAGCTCACTACACTCGTAGGATCAACGGTGCGTCGGCTAGGTGAGAGATAGCCATTAGAGCTCGCTTGGAACGCTTGAAACAATAAGCGGTCCGTGGGTCTTGGCAGTCGAGCGAAAGCTCCCACAATTGCTGGTACAATCCAACTTGGGGTTTTGAAGAGCTCAGAAAAATGGCATCAATGCTAACACTCAAACTAAGCGAAGTGAAGCCTCAAGAGGAGAAAGGAGTTGCTTTTCTAGAGGATATTGCTCATGTTGTGGGACTTTGGAAGGATTATGCAAAGAGAAATTATCTATTCAAGGGCACAAGTCTACATGAGGACATTCGCAAATGAGGGTTTTTGAAAGAAGCCCCTAATGTGCAAGCACTTTAATAACTATGTATGCTAAATGTAAGGCTCTTGCAAAAGCACGACAAGTATTTGACAAAGGTACTATTCACGATAGGTTCTCTTGGACTACATTGATTGCAGGATATAAACAAAATGGCCACAATGATGATGCTCTAAAATGCTTCGATAAGATGCATCACAAAGGCCAGTTTTGTGATCTAGTCACCCTTTACACATGCATTGAAAGCATATAATAGTGTAGGAGCCCTCAATAAGGGCAAAAAAATTCATGATGAGATTGCTAGATTAATATTGTTGGAGAAATATATTGTACTAGGTAATGGCTTGGTGAAAATGTGTGCCAAGTGTGATATTTTGGAAAAAGCACGAGTGTTGGATGGGCTTCCTATCCAAGCTATAGGCACTTAGAATGCACTAATTGTAGGGTATGCATCGGCAAGGCTGAGAAGAGGAAAAGGAAAGAAGAGGAAGAAAAAGAGAAACTAGAGTACATGAAAACTGAAGAAGAAAGGAAAAGAAAAGCTACTGAGGAAGAAGAGGAACTAAGAAGGAAGGAGGAGGAGGACTTGGCCGAAGCCACACGACGCTCCATTGAGTAGCAAAGCAGGGCCGATGATCTAGGAGCCTGGAGCCCGTTGAGGGAAGAAGGGCCTAGTTCTAGCATGTAGGTACTAGAAATCACGCCGCCCGTTGTCCTTGAAGGCAAAGGCAGGGCCCTTATCCATCCTATCCCCACCCTCATGGTGCCTCCCACCAAACCAACCACCCTCGCCCCACAACTGGTTACAGGTCTGAAATTGAAGACTGTTTGTCATGTACAGACAACATACAGCATATATGTATCTCTGACATGAGCTTGGAGCTCTCTAACATGCCCAAAAGCATCATTGGAGCATAAATATATGAAGGAGGACATATGGATTTGATTTCGTGCCTTGGAGCTTGAATTTTTTGCTAAAATACTCAGATCTGAAAAGTTTTCATAGGCTAAAAATTGTCATTTACTGTGGACAGCAAGCATTGTTTTTACTAAAGCAATACATGACATTAAAAGGCCTCTGTCATTTTGTATAATCAGGCATATGTCTATTGAATGTTTGGAGGATTAAAAAGAGCATTGAAGGCTATTGATTGCTGAAGCTTGAAGTTGGAAACAAGTGTATTGACATCTACTTGGTTGGTTATATATAGTAAATGCATTATATAATATTGCTGGAGACAGAATTTATGGATGTTGGTATGGTTATATATTAACTCCTACACACATTAGCAAATGCATGAAGTGATCTAAGGACATTCTTGAGTTAAAGTACACCTTGATTGTCAGTGTCTTGGCTGTTTGCAACCAATGAGTAGATTTATAACACTTGTACTTGATGTATATGCACCAGTTTGTGCCCTTATTGTCATATTTAGACTGTTACATGTACTAGCAGATGTCTAGGAATCTTTGGAGTGTGTATGACATGTATACATATCATTTTTAGCTGTGAATCAATTGCTGGCCATTCACAGTTTATAGATTTTAGACTGCATGTATATACTCTGACAGTCAAGTTGCATGAGACAGAGTTAAATCACCTACATGGTTTATGTATTGATTGATGTACCTATGGGTTATGCCACATGTTTGTGGATGGTTTTGAGATGTTGATGGGCTGAAATACTCTAGTTTCAGCAATGACTTTATTACAGAAAACTATCATAAACAATCAAAGACTGTAGTTAGTCAGTTAGACTTGTTGGCTTGTAGATAGTCATGCATTGTTTGCAACATAGTAAATGTAGATAGAACCGACAATATAACCCAGATAGTGGGGGAAAAGCTTGATAGCAGTAATTATGCCATATGGAAGTTCTGCATGGAGAATTTCCTAATAGGAAAAGGATATTGGGACGTAGTGACAGTTGTTGAAATTTAGGGTTTTGTATATAAAGTTCAAAAAATGAATGGAAGCTCATTCTTTGATGTGTGGCTAACAAGAGCTCTTCTCTTCCTCTCCTCTCCTTGCTTGTGTGTGCTCTTGAGAGAGTGTGTGTGAGAGTGTGAGAGGGTGAGTGTGTGGGAGTGAGGAATCAAGAGAGTGAAGCTCTTCACCATCTCCTCTTCTCTTCTCTTCTTTTCTCTTCTCTTCTCTTCTTCTCTTCTCTTCTCTTCTCTTGCGCGCGTAGCTATGGTGGATGGAGCTTAGAGATGGAGGAGGCTTGAGAATGCTTGAGCTAGTATCTAGAATCGTGGAGCTACCGGTGTGTGCGAGAGAGAAGGCAACTCATATCGGCATCAAGGTAAGCTCACTACACTCGTAGGATTGACGGCGCATCGAAACCTGAAATTCCGGAGAGGAATCCTACATCTGATCAAAGACGAGCGCATCAAGCTTGGTTGGAAAGAGCTTGCATGGTGCTACACTGGTTACCTTTATGTATCTTGGATGCTATGGTAATGCAAATCATGAACTGCAAGTCACCAGCAAATGCATGGAACATATTGATCAAATACTATGGCACAACTACCAATGCTAGGAAGATATAGTTGAAGTAGAAATTCAACAACATGGAGAGAAAAGGTAGATCTATACAGGATTATGTCACAAAGATTAAGACTATTGCAAATCAGTTGGCATCCATTAGCACATCGGTTGAGAATGAAGACATGGTTGCAGTGACATTAAATGGTTTGGGATCTGAATATAAGTCATTTGATGTTTTCATCTTTGTGCGGGCTGAAATGCCAGATTTCAATGAGGTGGTTGCATTGCTTATTCATGAAGAGGTTAAACTTGGATTGGCTACACATTCTAGTAGCTCCAATAACAAGGATGATGCCTTTTATTCAAATCAACGTGACCGTGGAAACCGTGGTAGAGGTTATGGTTCTAACAGAGGGGGCCAGCAAAATGTACCTTATGGTCATAATAACCAACATGGTTCAAATGCAAGAGGAGTTGGAAATTTCAAAGGCAGAGGGAGATCTAGCCCTAGAGACAGAGGCTCCTGACAGCAGCAGTGCCCATCTGACAATGCTAATAAGGATAAGGATTGTCACTACTGTGGAAAGTATGGCCATATTGCCAAGGACTATTGGAAGAAGCAAGGCAATCAAAGAGGCAAATAGCATAGACATTATGCATCGTCCAGTCAAGCAAAAGATGCATCTGGGGTTAGACTATTTGCCATGACATATGTGAAAGATAGGGCTATTGAGAAGTCTCGTGAGGATGCAGTTTGGTATTTTGATTTGGGGGCATCGAATCATATGATGCCTTATGGTGACTAGTTTACAGATATGGTGCCTGAAAAGAATGGCTATGTATGCACAAGGGATGACACACAGCATACCATAGGACATAAAGGCAAAGTACCTTTCGTAATCCATGATGACAGGAATAAGAACTTACATGATGTATTGCATGTCCTGTCAATTACTAAAAATATATTGTCTGTGGGTCAAATGACTAAGCAAAATTTGCAGGTCCGATTTAACAAGAATGGATGCTTCATTAAGGAGTTTGGTAATGGCTGCAAATTGATTGCTCACAGTCATAGGAATGGCACGATGTTTACTCTTGATGCCACTTTGCCACAACTAAAATTAGCAATGTTTGCCCATGGTTCTGATACAGTTAAAGACTTGAAAATATGGCACAAGAGAGTGGGGTATGTTAATCTTCAGTGACTACAAATGATGCAGAAACTGCTTGTGACAGGTTTACCCAAGTTTTAGTATAGAAATATTGGTCATTTCTGTGATGCTTGCCAGTTTGGTAAATAGTCAAGGTTTCCATTTGCGAAGCATGTAAGAAATAGTATGCTTCCATTGCATTTAGTTCACTCTGATGTGTGGGGGCCAGCCCATAATGCATCCATGGGCGGCTCCAGGTACTATGTGACATTCATTGATGACTTCAGCCGCCGCTATACTTGGGTTCATATATTGAAAACAAAGGATGCGGTGTTTGTTTTTTTTCAGCAGTTTAAAAAGTAGGTTGAAAAGGAATTTGATTGCCTAAATGCTATGCTTTGGAATTGGAGTCTTGCTTAAGATCTGACAACGGTGGGGAGTATGTGTCAAATGCGTTTGACAGTTTTTTGGCTAAAAATGGCATACGTAGGCAGCTTACATGCAGCTACACTCCATAGCAAATTGGGGTAGCTACATATAAGAACAGGGTATTGATGGAAGTTGCTCGAGCAATGATGAATGAGAAGAGTATGCCGATCTATTATTGGGCTGAGGCTGTTATCACAGCCATGTATATCTTGAACAGGACTCCCACTACAGGTATTCATGAGATGACACCATTTGAGAAGCTATATGGCTACAAGCCCGATGTCAATCACATGAAAGTATTTGGTTGTCTTGCTTATGTGCACATACCTGATGAGAAAAGGAAAAACCTGGATCCAAAACCACATAAGTGTATCTTTATTGGATATTTGCATAAGAAGGCATACAAATGTTATGATCTCTCTACTCGGGATACATTAGTGAGCAAAGATGTCATCTTTGATGAGATGGCCTCTTGTATGTATCACCGGCTACAATGCCATCGGATATGCCTTCTACACATGCTTCTACAGTTGATTTGTAGCAGAGTACTGCAGTGATAGGCCCTAGTGGTGCAACAGTATCTCCATGGATAGGGAGATTGAGGAGCTTTGGCTCACCATCCACTGACACCACTATGTCAGTGAGGGGGAGATATGATGTGGTGGACAGCAAAGGAAAAGAAAAAGTCATTGATGATACATCTGGTGTGATGACACCTGGCAGGATGACTTCAAGCTATGACTCAACCGATAGTCTAGATAGTGATCTTGGTATTCCGACTATATATACACCTGGTACTAGGCAGAATAGGTACATTCTACCTCATGAGAGAGGGGAATCGAGTAGTGCACCATAGCTTAGATGATCGCAAAGAGTCAAGTACCCTGTGGGTAGGCTAACTTACAGTGGTTTTTCTGTGAAGCATTTTGCTTATATGACAAAGATGACAGAGGTCAAAGAGCCTACTACATTTGTTGAAGCAATGATGCATAAAAATTGGTGCACAACTATGGATGAGGAGATAGATGCTTTGGCTGAAAATAGTACTTGGGATCTTGTGCCACTCCCAGAAGAAAAGAAGACCATTGGTTGCAAATGGGTCTACAAAATTAAATGCAAGTTGGATGGTAGTGTACAAAGGTATAAAGCTTGGTTGGTTGCTAAAGGATATGCTCAGCAGTATGGGTTAGACTATGAGGAAACATTTAGCCCTATTGCCAAGATGGCAACCATATGAACAGTGATCGCATTGGTTGCTACTAAAGGATGGAAATTGCAACAGATGGACTGAAAGGTGAGAAGGATCGAAGCTTGCACGCGAGCTATGGCAGGAGAGCAAGAACAAGAAAGAGAGAGACAAGAAATGGAAACTCCAACAGTCACAATGTGTGATTGTGTGACTGGGCCTTCCTTTATTTACTAGTCACTAAAATGAATATAAAGAATAAAGTGACGTGACGGGCACCCGCCACCAGCAGTGTGCAGTGGCGGGTACTGTCAGTGTAGTAATACACAGGGCGGCACGGCGGAGGCGCCTTTACCCCAACAGTGTAGTAATACACGGGGCGGCACGGCAGAGGCGCCTATTGAACCTCCCACTTAAAGGCGAATCTGCCCCAGTGAGAGACAAAAGAAAAGAAAAAGACAGTACAACTGTACATAGGTACAAGGGATGAGGAAAGGCAACATCTCATCCAACGCCCATCAATCTCCTGAGGAAGTCAAAGCACTCAGTAGTAAGGCTTTTCATGAGCAGATCTGTAGGATTCTCGTCAGTGGAGATCTTAACAAGGTCAACAGACTTGTCCTCCACGACACCATGTATGAAGTGATACCTCACCTCAATGCGTTTCGTCTTCACATGGAAGACCAGATTCTTAGCCAACTGAATGGCACTCATAGAATCCAAATGCAGTGTAGGTATAGCATCAATCCCAAGGTCAGCAACTAGACGGCCTAGCCATATGGCCTCCTTGCAAGCCTCAATGGCTGCAACATACTCGGCCTCAGTAGTAGACAAAGCCGTATACTTCTGAACCTTGGACATCCAAGAGATAGCACCTCCAGCATAGGTGAATACATAGCCAGAAGTGGACTTTCTACTATCTGCTTGTCCTGCATAATCGGAGTCAGTGTACCCCACGACCCCTGTATCCTGGCTGCCATAGCAAATACACATATATGTTGTGCCCTTCAAGTACCTCATGATACCCTTCACGACATCCCAATGTTTCCTACTAGGTGTAGCCATATAGTGTGCCACAACACCAACTGCAAAGGCAATATCTGGACGAGTGGCTATCATGGCATACATCAAACTACCCACGGCTGAAGCATAAGGGATCTGGGCCATCTCGGCCCTCTCCTCATCTGTCTGCGGACAATCGGCCTGTGATACCTTCACATAAGAAGGCAATGGACAGCCAATAGGCTTTAGGTCCTGCACGCGGAAGTGCTCAAGGACTTTATGAATATACTCCCTCTGTGACAAGTAGAGGAGTCCCTGATGCCTGTCGCGTCTAATGCGCATACCAAGTATGTAAGAGGCCTGTCCCAAATCCTTCATCTCAAAGCTCTTCTTCAGCTGAGATTTAAGAGCATCTAGCTCATCATGAGCTTTCCCTACTATCAACATATCATCCACATAGAGTACCAAAATAGGCAATGAACCATCACGGGCTTTCTTCGTGTAAAGACACGGATCCATAGCACTCCTGTTGTAGCCCTGTGACTGCATAAAGGCATCAAACTTATGATACCATTCCCTAGGTGCCTGCTTCAAGCCATAAAGACTTTTCTTCAACTTGCGCACTAGGTGCTCCCTGCCAGGTTCTGCAAAGCCCTTAGGCTGCTCCATATAGATCTCATCATGCAAGTCCCTGAGAGCAGAATTTAGGTGTCGGGAAGTGCTTAAAAATAGCTAAAAATTATGAATATCAAGGGAAAAATATTCATTGTCAAAGGCGGCGGCTCGATCTAGGACGATTTTAAGCGCCAAAGTGCTTTAAAGGTGCTTGAGCGACACTTGTTGATTTTTCATAATTTTTCAGATAGTCGTGCGAGTTGACACGCCCAGGATTTTTCAGAGCTCAATTCGGAGGCCGGACGGGGAAATGGCCACAAAGTGGTCAAGATATGAAAAGGTGGACACTTGGGAGGCCAAATTTGAGCATGCCTTTTGAGTTTGGACCCCCCCCCCCCCCCCAAAAAAAAAATTTATGCACCTTATGAAGCAAAAAACGTGGAGAGAGAATGAAGAGGGATGAAAAAACATGGAGGAAGATGGCGCCCGAAAAATGTGCCATGGAGGATGGAGAGGCAACTTGCCTACTGCAAACAACCCCCCCAATGGATTATGGGGCTTCATTCCCTCCTGAATGCTGACTCTATCGCCGCCCTTCGCTCCTCAATTGATGGCCTGAATGCTGAGATGGAAATCTAGTCTTTCTCTCTCCTCCTTCTCTCTCTTCTAAGGGTAAATTCATGTGGGAAGAGAAAGGAAGAAGAAAGAATGATGGAGGCTTGTCCGGCATTGATCGGATTGCTCCACAGGCTGGAAATTGTGATTTGTGATCGTGCTGAGCATGAAGTGCTGCTGATTTTCAGATTTGCAGCCATGGACATGAAACCCGAAACACGCAAATAAGTGGTAATTCAATTTTTTCAAAGGAAATTTGAGATCTCATAGCTTTTGATTGATAAAATGTTGTTCATGTGGGCTAAAAATTGTTTATGTTGCTGTTTTCCATGAGTACTTGTTGATCATAATCAGGAAATCAGAAAAATATGCATCTTGTGGCTCAAAATAATACATTAAAACACATAAAATATGGAAAATCAAGGAAAAATGATGGTTTTGGGACATAAAAATAGAAAAATGAATAGGAACACCAACTAAATTTTCATTTTTGCTGCAAGAAGGAACTAAGGGCCACAGCCCATAACCTATTTTGAATTTTCAGTAATAAAATAATACAAAAAACAAGAAAAAATACAAGGAAAATAAAGAAAAATCACTAAAAATAGGGGAAAAAGCATTTTGGGTGCGAAAAATTAGTGATAATTAAGAAAAATGTTTGTGAATGTTTGTGGGGACTGAAGCATGAGGATTTGCCTTAGTTCAACCCCACCTTCTTGTTCTAGTGTGTTTTTCCCGCTTTTTACACATAAAATGATGACAAAATGCCTTATAAATCTATACAACAATGCAACATTTGATCGATGGGAGGGTAGAGTGGTTAAAATGTGTCTAAATGCGGAGTAAAATAATGAAAAGATTGCTGTTTTTTTTGTTTGCATGCCATATAGGTCGGTGAATAATTATAAAATAAGGGCCTAGTAGCATGAGGGTTTCCTTGGTGCTAGGTTCGTGCAACGCCGCATAAGAACGGTAGTTGAAAATCATTGAAAGGATGTTTTCCATATGTGCACAATATTGATTTTATAATTGTTTGAGCACTTAGCATCCACACTATTCATAAATCATGGAAATATTTAAAGGTATCAGAAATCCTGGATGCACAACAATTGTTTTCATTAGGACCTTGACCCACGTTGAGTGAGAGACAGGACACCCTAAGCCATAGGCTAGTCATGGGGTCTAAGGGAAAGAGAAGTAAGGACAATGATACATTCTTGTATACGATTAAATGGTACCTTGAGTGGATTTTGTGCGACATGTTTATATGTTGAGTGACGCATCGAGGGGCCAATCCCCAAGGTGTAGGAGAGTCGTAGAGGGGTGGCGGTATTCAGCCGTTGGAGGATCCCCTATGTCTGTGCTTCGTGCCATTAGGCAATGTGTAAGGGACTCCCTCTGAGGAGTAGTGGGTGAGAGAAGAGTGGACTACAAACGAACATAATACAAACGCAAGATGTCTCGGAAGGCAATGTATGTGGCATCAACGCTCCTGGCCGCGAGGCCGTGGGGTTGTTGAGCGCGTGAGATAGTGCACGAGCCAGTGCCGGCCCGTTCTAGGTTCCATCAGTCCCCATGTAAGAAAGTCGTCTTGACATCCATCTGATATAGATCTAAGTCAAGCTGGGCAACCAAAGCCAAGACCAAGCGCAGGGTGGTCATTTTAACCACAAGAGAAAAGACCTCATCAAAGTCTACACCATGCTCCTACTTAAAACCTTTTGCTACCAATCTAGCCTTGTATGTCTGCTTGGGGTGTCCAGGGGTACTTTTCAGCTTGTACACCCACTTGCATGGCAAAGCCTTCTTGCCCTTAGGCAAGGCAACCAAATCCCAAGTCTCATTCTTATGCAAGGAGTCAATCTCAGACTGCATAGCCCTCTCCCAGGAGTGACTGTCACCCCTGCGCATAGCCTCATCATAAGTGAAAGGCTCTCCTGCATCTGTAACCAAAACATAATGCATAGAGGGCTGAAATCTATCAGGTGGACGTCTGTCTCTAGCATATCGTCTCACTGCAGGCTCTGCTGCCTGCCCAGCTGCCTGTCCAACACCCTGACCATGAGCATCTGCTGCAGCTGTAGGCTGTCCAACTAGCTGTTCAGGAGCTCTAGGCTCCTCCTGAAAGATCACTCTGCGAATCTCAACCACCTTCTCAGGCTGCATGTGTATCTTGTCTTCATGGAAGACTACATCATGGCTGCGTACTATTTTCCGTGCCTGCGGATCCCATAGGCGATAGCCCATCTCTCCTGAATCACCATAACCAAGAAAGATGCATTTAATGCTCTTTGGATCCAACTTACTCCTCTTGTCCTTGGGCACATGGTAGAATGCCTCACATCCAAAGACACGGAGATGCGCATAAGAGGGTGGCTTACCAGCCCAAACTTCCTCTACAACCTGGAAATCCAATCCACTAAAAGGCGATCGGTTTATGACATGCACTGCCGTACTAACTGCCTCAGCCCAAAAGCTCTCTGGTAGGTCTGCATGGCTAAGCATAGAGGGGACACGCTCCTGAATAGTCATGTTCATGCGCTCAGCCAAACCATTCTAGGGGGGTGTAAGGGGCGATCAATTGATGCTTAATATCCCTATCATCACAAAACTTCTCAAAAGCACGTGAGACATATTCTCCCCCATTGTCAGTCCTAAGGCATTTCAGCCTATACCCAGTTTGGTTCTCAACAAGAGCAAGCCAACGCTGAAAGACTGCCAAGACATCAGACTTTTGCTTTATGGGATAAGCCCACACTTTCCTAGAAAAATCATCAATGAAGGTAACAAAGTACTTCGCACCACCCATAGACATACACAGCATGGGCCCACAAACATCTAAATGCACCAAAGCGAAGGGCTCACTCATGCATGGCCTACCCGATTTCTTATGCGTAGACCTATTCTGCTTACCATAAAGACAATGATCACACGAGTCAAAACGTGCATAGTCCAAAGGCGGAAGATACTGCAAACCAGACAACATTTTCATTCCCTTCAAAGACATATGCCCCAAACGGGCATGCCAAAGTGATACATGTGGGATAGAGCCCACTGCCAAAACATGGTCTACAGAAGACCCAGATACAACAAGAGGATAGAGGCTGCCAGCCTTGGCGCCTCTAACAAGCACAAGTCTACCTCTGGTAATCTTCCAGGCAGAATCCCCAAAACAGACATGAAACCCTGCATCATCCAACTGTCCTGCAGACATAAGACTACGCGTAAGCGCAGGTACATGACATACATCCCTGAGCAAAAAGGAACTGCCAGTGGAAAACTGCAACTGAATATCTCCACAGCCCACAATATCAAGAGACCTGTCATCTCCAGGTCTAACTGATCCAGATACAGTACTGTAAGAGTGAAACCACTCATGGTAAGGCGTCACATGGAAGGATGCACCTGAATCCAATAACCAGCACTGTGCATGCATACTAGGTGTCTCAATCAAGTGTGAGGCATCAGAAGAACTAGCTACAAGTATGAACCATCACCACCATCGGAATCCTCGGTCTACGTGACATTAATTTTCTCAATCTTGACGCTGGACTTCGCAGGTACTATGCTGCGATCAGAGGACTTCTCCTGCACTTTCTCTTTCCCCTTATCCTTGCGCTTCTCATTGTGCAACTCATGACACTGTGGTCTGATATGGCCCTTTTTCCTACAATGATGACAAGTGACATTAGCGTTGCAACCACGCGACTTTCCACGAGATTTAGACTGACCCTTCTGAGAGTCACAGCCATAGCCATTACCACGTTCATTCCTGTCATTCCTGCCTCTAACTATCAAAGCATGTGAAACACGAGAGGCATCCAAGTTTTTGCGATTAACCTCTTCCTGCAGAAGAACACTCTCAACATCATTCAATTTCAGAGTAGCACTAGAGGCACATAGGGCAGTGCGGAATACATCCCATGACTCATTCAAAGTCCCAAGCAAGAAAAGAGGATTTACTTCCTCTCTAAAGGTGATATCCTGCGAAGTTAGGTTCTTCAGTATAGCATGGAACTGGCTCAAGTGAGCAGACATAGTCACATTATCCTTCATACGCAGATCCATAAGCTGCTTCAACCAGTACATCTGACTCACGACTCACTGGACTTTTCTTATCATAAAGATTCTTGATCTTATTCTATAGATCCCATGTACTCTGTGCTTCCTCAAATACATTATAATGTACCTGTTTAGTGAGAAACAATACAATCCTGGACTTGCATAGCTCATCAAGTTCAAGCTAGTCGTCATTGTCCATAGTTTCAGGCTGCTCCCCGCTCAACCAAAGTGGCTTAATCTGAGATTTCTGCACCAAGACCTGCCAAATTTGACTCTTCCAATAAGAGTAGTTGGTACCATCCAACTTGGTGCTGTTAAATATGGCATTATCAGTCGAAGAGGATGCCATAACGCACGTTGGAAATGCACAAACAATGTAAAATTGTTGGCTATTTTACTGCTAGAAAATGCTCAAAATCTGCTGAAATGAGCTCCAAATAGCAAGAAAAGTGTGCCAAAAGATGCTGCCCACTTAGTACTAGGTGCGGTACACCAAATTAGAATATTTTAGCATAAAAAATACTGCTCAGTCCACCAATAAATGCTTGCTGTAATAAATTTCAGAATTGCAATAATGAGAGCAAACTGTCCCAAAAAACTGGATCTAATGTCAACTAAACAATGCTAGGTCCAAAGCCGGCATAAAGAGGATAAAGCAAAGCCAAATGACAGTGAAAATACATGAGCATAACACCGAGAGATGTCAAATAGCATCTGCCAGTAAGAGGCACACCCCCAGACAATCCAGGCCAAATGTACCTGCAACTGCCAAAACCTAACACAAATAGGTGTCTGCTCAAAGGAAAGAAGATCCAAAACTGAGACTCAGCTCATAAGCATCCTGTGAACCAAGACATATACTCAATGCAACATCCAATTGTTGGAGTATAATCCCAAAGTCTCAATACATCTGTAACTGCTCAATGACATAGACTGCTCCAATACATGTAATTGCTCCAATAGCATGTAATCCCCACTCAAGGTCAAGTAAGCATGCAAGATGCTCCCACTAGTACAAAAGGCGTACAAACGAGCTCAAGGGCTCAAGCAACCCAAGACAAAGTACCCGTGACAAGTGACCAAGTCAATGCGTCATACGCATCCCAAGAGCATGACATACATGAAGCAACTGATGGAAGCAACCAAGTAAATGATCAAACTGAGTCGGAAATGCTCAAATACATCCAAGGCAAAGCTCCCAATGTCGATAAAGCATAGACGAACCAAGCGGCATATATCACGAACCAAAGCATGTAATGTATGAAGCCTAACTGTCAAGCATAGACATGAGGCATAAGCAGTCCAAGAGCATGCCAAGTCGATCCAAATGCCAGTGAATACCAACCAAGACGGAGCTTATGATAGCTCAAATACATTCCACGGATTCAAACATGAGCTCAAATTCGTCCCCAAATGTCAGATACATGATGGCAAATCCCAAAGCATACATCCGGTACCAATAGGTAAGTGACAAAGCATCCAAAGTACCTTCAGCCCACTGTTATTATTGCCAAGTTTGACTGTCAAAACTGAGAAATTTCAGCCAATATTTCAGGCCAAAATCATGGCATAATCATGTGCATACATTCCCAAGACATTCGCGCATCAAGTAGACAGCATACGAGCATCAAATAGCACAACCGGAATGGAGTGTAAGCAACAAATGCTAATGCCAATGTTGCTGCCCTATTTTCAGCCTGTTATGATAGTTTATGACAGTCCCAAATCTGAAGAAATCAGTCCCGAATGATCAAGACCAATGCCCAAAGCTTGAATGACATCAAACATGAAGTCTAATAGCCCTCTTGATCAAGGTAGAGAGCAAGAAGCAATGGCCAAGTGTGGAGCTGAAGTAGACGAGTGCTAACAACCTGAAAAAAAATGGTGCAATCTGCCCTATTGGTGCTGAACTTGCTGCTACTCCACATGGACTGAAAGGGGGTAATGGGGGGCTCAAGAAGGGCCTATCAAAGGCCTACAACAAGCCTCTTTGAGCCTTGATAGGTGTAAGGCACAATATGAGGGGAATAAGCTTCAAGGGTTTGAAGCCATGGCTACTCTTGCTATTTGCAACCTGTAGACTGAAATAAAACCCTGAAAGAATGATCAAGTACCTCAGTACCAATGCCTCGAAGGTGCCTCAATAGGCCAGGAAGGTGCTCGAGAAGCCGGGGAGTGATGGGAGCTCGTGGAGATCGGATATGGCTGCAGGGATGGAGATCCAATGCATGAAGGGAGTCGATGTGAAGGTAGAGAAGCACCAAGTTGAGCTCGAGCAAGAGGAAGCCAAGCTCTGATACCAGTTGAAAGGTGAGAAGGATCGAAGCTTGTACGTGAGCTATGGCAAGAGAGCAAGAGCAAGAAAGAGAGAGACAAGAAATG
Source organism: Lygodium microphyllum (assembly GCF_053477565.2). Lineage (NCBI taxonomy): Eukaryota > Viridiplantae > Streptophyta > Polypodiopsida > Schizaeales > Lygodiaceae > Lygodium > Lygodium microphyllum. The sequence goes on along the minus strand of NC_141142.1, from coordinate 6,917,483 downwards.
GGAACTCCAACAATCACAATGTGTGACCGGGCCTTCCTTTATTTACTAGTCACTAAAATGAATGTAAAGAATAAAGTGACGTGATGGGCGCCCGCCACCTGCAGTGTGCAATGGTGGCGGGTACTGTCAGTGTAGTAATACACGAGGCGGCACGGTGGAGGTGCCTTTACCCCAACATGGACGTTAAGAATGCATTTCCCAATGGTGATTTAGCGGTGGATGTTTGTGTGGATCAGCCTAAAGTGTATGTACACCCTATTTTTCAGCATTATGTATGCAAACTAAAAAAATCATTGTATGGGCTGAAGTAGGCTCCGAGAGCCTGTTGGCATGCAAGGATCAGTAATTACTTGTAGAGTTTGGGATTTGACATTGGCAGGGCTGATTACAGTCTATTTACGAAAAAAACTGACAGAAGCTTGGTAGTGCTAGTCATCTATGTTGATGACTTGATAATCACAGGTGATGATGACTTTGTGGTACAGCATGTTATGCATATGCTAAAATCTTGATTTGACATGAAAGACTTAGGTGAACTGAAGTATTTCCTGGGTATTGAGGTGATCAAGGCTGAAAATGGTTTATGGCTGATGCAAAAATAGTATGCCATGGAAATGCTAAAGAAATATGGCATTGGTTGAATCTAAACCACTGGATACACCTCTTGATCATAATGTTAAGTTGGACATTAGCATTGAAGCTGAAATTGATGATGTGACTATGTACAGGCAGATGGTTGGTAGTCTGATCTACTCGACTATCACTAGGCCAGATTTGAGTTATGCAATTAGGCTCATAAGTCAGTTCACTCAAAAGCCTAGGAAGCCACATTTGGATGCTGTTAGGTAGATTATGAGATATATTAAGTCCACTGTAGATTATGGGCTATTCTATGTGAAAGATAAGCCCTTGACATTGGCTGGATACGCAGATGCAGATTGGGGCAAGATGCTCATATGATCGTAGATCTATGAGTGGTTATGCTTTTGGCCTTTGAATCGGAATGATCAGCTGGAACAGCAAGAAGCAACCAACAGTTGCATTGTCTAGTTCTGAGGTAGAGTATAGGGGTGCTACATTGGCGGCATGTGAGATTGCATAGCTGCTCAAGCTTACGGCTAATTTGGACATACGAGTGGATGTTACAGTGGCCTTGTTATGTTACAATCTCAGTAGTGTACTCCTGGCAACAAATCCAGTATACCATGCCAGCATTAAACACATTGAGGTACACTACCATTTTATCAGAGAGATAGTTCTTGCAAGGAAAGTAAATCTTATGCATGTGAAGACCGATGATCAGGTTGCAGATATCTTCTTTGGGTAAATATAAGTTCAGTGTTTTTCGATAGCTACTTGGTGTGCACAAGCTGTCTTGAGCTTGAAGGGGAGTGTTGAGACTTCAAGCTCGTGTGTGTGACTGCCGAAAGTCTTAGCTGTATCCAGCTAAACATGTGCATGTGTTGGACATTCAATAAGTCGGGTTAGTCTATGTGACCTAGAGTTAGTCTTGGTTAGCTAAACCTAGTGTATAACTTACTCTTTAGTAAGTGGAGAGTAGAATGGAATAATGAATGGAAGATAGAGAGCATGACTGAGCTCTCCCCATTCATCTACATTATCTCACACTCTCTCTCTCTTTTAACATGTCCTACACCTGTATTTGATTTCTGGAAGGTCTTGTAAGCGATTGTAGCTCGAGCATGGAGATTTTTGTCAAATTGTAGTCAGATGCATGTTTTGGTCAGCAAAATCAGACAGGCTTCCCAGTGTCCCATTCTGTGAAATCGAACACTCAAACCAAAGGCCTTGTCTGATTTTGAAAATTAGACTACTAAAATCGGACCCATGCCATGTCATTACTCAAACCACCCTGTCCTATCCAATTCTGAGAATCGGACATGTGAGAATCAAACTCACTACCCAATCAGTCGACCCTCCAATCCCCAAAATCGGACACATCCAAATTGGACCAGCCACCTCATCCGATCGGACACATCTTGTACGATTTTGATAATCAGACACCACCTGTCCCATTTTAACAATCGGACATATCTAAATTGGACCAGATTAAATCAACCACTGATAAATCAGATGTCTGATTTTTAGAATCGGACCCTACACAATCGATCACACTTGGACTAAAAATTTTGGGAGTTTGACACATCTCGGATGATGTAGATCAACCCCCACCACCAGGAGAATCCAATGAATGCCTTACATGCAGTTCCAGACCTAGAAATCGTAGCCAAACAGCCGTCGGGAACAGTGCTAACACACTTAGTAGCAAATTCGACATGCTTAGAACTATAGGCTAACTAGTAGACCCCAAATTGACCCTAAATGAACTGAACGACACGGTGGAGACCCCAGCAAGCAACAAGAAAGGCCAGGAATCAAGCTTAGAGCCCCATCAGAACACAAGTGGGAGTGCGAAAGCTGAATAATCATCTTGTATTCGCACTCGTATTGTTTTCCAACACTTGAAGTACACTTAATAAAAGTTAAAAGCCTGATTGCGCACAATGCATGGAAAAGAGTACACACACACACACAAACGTTGAGTGACTATAAATTGAGAATTGCTTGTAATTAACAAGGAACTCACTCAGACACAATAACCTAAAGGAACCCGCCAGTAGGAGAAGACCTTGAGACATAGCTAGGTGATTGAAACCCCAAGCATAGGACCCAACTGAAAACGCAACAGAGAAGCCAAGCGCAGCAAGGACAGACTCCATCAAAGAAGTGGATCTGCCTGACCTAATCAATCTTATTTGCAACTTGGTGAAGCATGAGACTGCAGACATGGCAAAGACAAGCATTAACCATGGACGGGACAAGGAGCTCGATCTAGGTGGTCTCCCAATAGAAATCTAACAGCTAGTCACCAATTACGTTCTATAGGCCCAGACAACCAACATGGTAGGACTTCCGAGGATGCCATAACAAACCTTGGAGAGGAGAGGAGACTAGCAGAGGAGGCCTTGCGAAGCCTAGTGACCTACAATCAAGAGCAACAAGCTAGGAGCTTGCAAGAGAACATGAAAGTGCATGAAATTCAGCGGGTGCTAGCGCTAACAAACATGAATAGGACAGGCCCTGATGTCAAGAGGGAAAGAGTGCTACAAGGAGATCTTACACTGAGTGAGCCTCTCATGAAGCGATTGTTAGACAACGCTTTCATTGAGCAAAGTGCCACTGCAATGGCAACCCCATTGCTTGCAGGATTAGGGGTTACTCAGGTCTCCAAGAGCCAGTCTAAAATCCCTATAATTGCAAAGCAGCCCGCTGATAAATACCAAACATCCACTCTAATGGCCATTGAAACACATAGCCTGCTACAAACATATGAGATATGATAAAGAGGGTCTTCGAAGAGGCCATTAGAGTGTACGACTACCAATCTAAAATCAACCACACTCAAGGCTCCAAGAGCCAGTCTAAAATCCCTATAGTCACAAAGCAGTTAGATAAATACCAAAGCGCAATGACTTCAATGACCTCAAGAATCTCTTCATTAAGAGATTCTTGGAGGTTGGGTACTTAAACAACCTACTAGTGCAACTGATGAATGTCAAGCAAAGGGATAAGAAAGATATCCAAGATTATGTGACCTCCGTGAGGAGTCTCTTCAAGAGAATCCCAACTGGTGAGCGACCAACCAAGAGAGCAGTGTCTAGAGTATTCATTAATGGAATACGAAGCGAAGAGATCTACAAGGCCTTGGTCGGCAACTCGAGCTTACACAGTAAGACACGCTAACAAAGGTCTTTGAAGAGGCCATTAGAGTGGACGACCATCTCAAGGAGAGAAACTCTAGGAGCTCAAATCAAGAAGAGACTACTTTTAGGAATCCTGAGAGAGATTCAACAACCACCAAAAGATCAAGCCCAAGTACTTAGGATAAAGGCAAGGGCACTGACTCAAGCCAAGAGCTAGCAAAGATGAAGATGGAGCTAGCTAGATTACAAGAGATGATGAGATGACCAACACACCCTCATGTCCAATGCATGTATTGTGGCAAAAACCACCTGCCAGCTGAGTGTGAGAATCCTCGATCCTGACCTTATGCCAATTGTGGTGGGTTTGGCCATGATGCTATGCATTGCGTAGACTGTCGAGAGGAGACTTTCGTACTCGCAATCATATACTCAACAATGCCTAGCGAATAGGCCACCAAACATCTTCGAAATGGGAGCCCCATTGGCTCTCCCGGCATCCAATGACCCCAAGCCAGACATTCCTAGGATGGAGATAAACCCTATGGGCATACCTAGACCACCTGGACCCTATGTGACCCATCCACCAAGTGATGCTCTAGTCCACTATGTGGTGGAGCCGAACGACGAAGAGCCTTACGTGCACCCTTACATATCGTATGACGAAGAGGGCAATGCAATCCTTATGGACTACCGACTAGTACCAATGATGGAGTTAGGTAGAGGAAGAGGTAAAGGCATAGGAGGGCTGACCCAAGAGACAATCACATGTTGGGGACTTGCGGTCACCCACTTGACATATCTCTTCATGCTGCCCTAAAAGGGAGCAAGCAAATCAAGACAAGGCTGATCAAAGATGCATTGAATGCAGAATCACACACCTCTTTGTTGATTGCCCTAAATGAAAGCCATCCTCTAACTTGGTAAACAAGCCATCATCCCCATTGCGATTGTTCGGTGTCGAGACACTTGATGGGGAGGCCACGCCTATCCCGTTGCATGTTATGACCCATGCATAGACAAAGCAGGCTGGCATATCATTACTAGGGCCTAGCAACTTAGATGCAACCTCAATCAAAAAGAGGAGCCGTAGGAGAAGAAAGAGGAAATCACACGCAAGGGTCACAATGAAAATGGAGAGTGCCACAATGTTGCCTGTGAAAAAGAAAATGATAGATGCAGAAGCAGAAAGATCAATACAAGGATGACTAAGAAGGGAACTGCGAAGGTCGGGGAGTACCCCAACCCAAAGTGCTAACTCAAAGCCATCGAAAAGGTGAAGGAACGGGTGAAAGAAGCCCATGAGCAGCTAAAAGATACCGAGCCCATATTAGAGGATGAGATTGATGATCTCTCAAGCATAAGCACGCTAGTGTCGCCTCCATGACCAGAATCGAGAAATGTGATTGCACCACAAGCAGTGCCACATAAACAAAGCCTAAGTACTATGGGCCAGCAAATCAGCTAAGGCCATATGCAATGAAGCATAGGGACAAGAGAGCGGCAAGCAGCTAGCAATCTCCTCACCTCACTAGTGACCACCCCCATGGCCTAGGAGATCTACTTAGGCAGCATCTGCCGATGTGGCAAGGGCTGAAATAGTGGGTTGAAGGGTCAATGGAGCAAGTTGTCGCAGGCACGCACCAACCCAATGATGAGACACAGATATTGAGTCTGACACTGCACTTAGTGCCAAAATCCTTACACGTTAATGCTTTTTGGAAGGGCACTGAAATGCATGTTGTCTTGCCAGCTCTGGGCGATACCACAAGGAAAGGAATTATTGACACTGGAGTGGGAGTCACTGTGCTAAGCCATGTAGTGCTCTAGACCTTGGGTAACCCATCGGTCAAGACAACCAAGTTTAACATCACACTGGCTAACGGGATGAAAGTAAAGCCATTTGTTGTGTTAAAGAATTGGCCAGTTAAGATCACTAGAGTCAATTCTCAGTTGATTTTATAGTCATGAAAGGAGTGGACTATGACATCCTGCTAGGCTGACCCTGGATGTACAATGCAAGAGTCATAGAAGACTAGGGCAATGGTCTGATCTTCCTAGGCAATCGAACGGAAGCTCTAAGAGTAGAGATGGACACCTGGAAGATCACATCAGTCAACCTAGATGCAATCTCCACTATGCTGAAGGGTGACAGCCAGAATAAAAAAACTTAGGGGCCATTAACTAAGTATATCCCTTGTCCTAAGGACGAGCGGGACTAGATGCATATCCTTGCTACTATTGACCTACTATTCTTGGACAACGAAGAATGCGAACAAGCTGCTAGGGCGGTTGGCAAGACCCGAGGAGATCCCTCAGTGCCAATCTACATGATGGCTCAAAGCGAGCAGAGAAGACCCAATCCTGTCATATTCCATAGTATCAGATAACAAGCGAGAGCTCCATGAGATCTTAGGGCACCTGACCCCAACAAGTTAGCTGGCAACTTTTCAACAAACCTTAAACCACTCAAAGATCTCTTGAACAAACCCCAAGTGGTGATGGACCAAAGTGCATGACTTAAACTTGATGTACAATTGGGCCTTAGTCATCGGCGAGAAGAATGAGACATATCAAGGCTTAGGAGATGACAAGTAGTCAGTGGACAAATATAGCTCTAACGATGAATATGAGGATTGTTATTCCTTCAGCGAACGATGAGAGAAAAGGGGAAATTGACACGATAGAATACGGCATTGAGGGACATGTGATAGAGCAAATACGAGCAGACTCCAAACCATGCAAGGGAAATGCCCTTAGAAACAAAATAGGAGTCATGCACATGGATTGCGATCACACCTGGTTGGAGCACATAGATGCAATAGACTTTGAGCAAGCAGGACTAGCCCAACCAAGTGCCACACCAATGCTTAAGACAAATTCACCATCGGAGCTACAACCACTGGGAGAGACTCCCTATTCTAGAGAAGACGGAGAGTTTGATGCTGAACCAAAAGTAAGCTCAAATAGTGATCCCAAGATACCTCAACCTTCCAACATTAGGCGCACCAAGGGGGACTTACCAGTCCACCTCAGGCACCGTAGATTAAAGGAGGAAAGAAGAAAGCAGCCTAAGGACGCATAGGCAGAGGAGCAAAGGACACTGCAAGACCTACCAAGGAGATTCACCAAGTTCAAGAAAGGCGATAAGGTAGTGATCTTGCTGGGAGCCAAACGCTCAAGGGCAAGCAAGCGAACCAATAGAAGGACCCGCCAAGATCAAGGAAGTCAATTTAGCCAGGGAGGAGAGACACCTTGACCTCTCCTTATAGCCAATGACCTAACCAAGGAAGAGAAAGCAAGTCTCATTGCTCTCTTGCAAGAGTATATCTTTGATTGGTCCCTGGAGGAGCTCAAAGGGATAGTTCTGAGTGTAGTGACTCACAATATACCCATGATACCCAATGCAATGCTGATCAAGCAGTGACCATATCCCATGAATCCAAAGCATGCCCACATTGTCAAGGAAGAAATTGATAAGCTAATGAGTGCAAGATTCATCTACGAGATTGAGCACACAGACTAGGTCTCACCCATAGTCAGCATACTAAAGAAGAACAGGAAGATTAGAGTGTGCCTCAACTACAAAAAGGTAAACACTACTATGAAGAGAGATAATTATCCATTGCCATACACCGAGCATATGCTCAAGAGAGTGGCTGGTAAAGAGGCCTACAGTTTCCTAGATAACTTCTCAGGGTACAATCAAGTGCAAGTGCACCCTGATGATAGGCACAAGATTGCCTTTGCCACCACTGAGTGGGAAGTCTGTGTCTACATAGTCATGCCCTTCAGGTTGACTAACACACCAGCTACCTTTTAGAGGCTCATGTGTGCTATATTCAAGGATATGCTTAGGAAGGAGTTAGAGGTTTTCATTGACAATCTATGTGTTCACTCCACTTGGAAGGAGCATGTAGATACACTTTGAGCTGTCTTTGAACAGTGTTGATTGTATCGTCTCTTGTTGAACCCCCTAAAATGCCAATTCTAGGTAAATCATGGATGCATTCTAGGGCACGTGGTGTCAAAGAATAGCATTGCCACCGACTTCTTGAAAGTCCAAATTATCATCAATCTTCCACCACCAAACTAATTACAAGGGAGTGTAGTGCTTCCTAGGCCCTACGGGGTATTATTGGCAGTTTGTGTTGAACTATGCATTGATTGCCAGATCTCTATACAAGCTATTGATTATATTTGAATGCAACAAGGAATGCCAACATGCATATGAGGAGTTGAAAAAGGCTCTAACTAGTGCACCAATTCTATGAACCCCAGACTGGACAATCACTTTTCATGTTCACATTGATGCTTCTAAGCTCGCTGTAGGAGCGATGTTTGTGCCAACATGGTGAACATAACTTAGACTATCCTGTGAGCTTTGCTAGCATACAACTCATAGATATGGAAATGAATTATTTGACAATGGAGAGAGAAGGTTTAGCCATGGCGTTTGCTGTAAAGAAGTTTCTGCATTATCTTTTGGCTATGCCTTTTACCTTCTTTGTTGAATAAACTGTGCACTACAAGATGCATAGCCTGATGGTTACTTCTACTTTTAGAATTCGACTTCTCCATGGTCGTGCATAAAGGAAATCAGTATTATATGGTTGACCATATGTCTCGCATCCCCATGGGAGAAGCCACTGGACAAGGCATTGTAGACGAACTACCTAATGCCCATCTATTCAATCTATCCAATGCAAAAGATTTGTTTACAGCTAATTTGGTGCCTTATTGGGAAGATGACATAGTCCAAGTGCTTGAGCATGGACTCCTTGAATGACCAATAGAAAAGGCCCAACTTAGGCAACTCATTCTCAAAGTCCACCAACCTTATCAGTTGATAGCAGGCCAACTCTATCGACTAGGGCAAGATGGATAACTGTAGATGTGTGTGCAAGCATGAAATGCATGATGTGCTTGTAGAGGCACACAGCGAAATAGCGGAGGGCATTTTGGCAAAGACACAACAATCCGCAAGGTGCTACCATCTCAGCTATGGTGACCCACTCTTTTTCGAGATGCACCACGATTCGTAAAGCACTGTGATGAGTCCCAAAGGACCAAGGTACCAGTTTGCAAGGAAAAAATGGAGTTGAGTCCTATCATTGTAAGGCAGCCATTCGAGAAATGGGGAATCAACTTCATTGGACCAATCAGTCTCGCAACACAATACTCACAAGTAAAATATATTATTGTTGCCACAAACTACCTCACAAAGTGGGTGAAAGCACAAGCTACAAGAAAGAATGATGCTAGGACCACTGCTAAGTTCCTTTGGGAACAAGTAATCTCAAGATTTGACTACCCCATCAAACTCGTTAGCAATCAAGGCACGCACTTCATCAATGAAGTGATTGCTCATCTCCTATCCACCTTTCTAATCATCCATCAAAAATCTTCACCATACTATCCTTGGGCTAATGGCCAAGCTGAGTCTACAAATAAGATACTAGTAAACGTTTTGACCAAGGTAGTCTTTGCTTCATGCAATGACTGGGATAACAAACTCATGGTAGCCTTATGGCCTACTATACAGCTTACAAAATGACAATGGGACAGTCTCCCTTTAGGTTGACCTATGGGGCTGAAACAATTCTACTTGTAGAGTTCGTTGTTCCTAGCTTGAGAATTACTCATCAAGAGAGATGGGATGGAAAGAGGCATAGACAGAGCGCCTAGTTGAGATAGAATGCCTATCAAAAACTCGACTTCTAGCCACCCACGTGCTAATATGCGAGAAGGCAAGACGCAAAAGCTGGTTTGACAAGCACTTCAAGCAGTGCAATTTCGAACAGGGAGACTTGATACTGCTATACTCAGTCAATGGGGCATAAGCAAAAATCGAAGTTTAGAGAGCTAGGACCTTTTCAAGTTAGCACCATCAGTCGAACTGGCAATGTGGAACTCGAAACCCTAGAGGGTGAGGGCGTAGGCTTTTTCAATGGCGGTCATATAAAGAAGTACTACCCTTTTGCACACCCATTACATGAGCCGCCAATGCGGGAATCCCCTATCAATGTGCGAGTGGCCACTATCACAGAGATTGATGACGAGGATGAGGGGACAATAGAATCATCCCACCTAAGTATACCGGTCACTACAAAGCAAACACATACCTTCAATACATTGATCGATGAGGGAGCAAACTTTGATGTCTTAACTCATGATCATTGGACTCACATTGGCAATTGCAACCTACCAATGCCAAGCTCAATCCATATGGGGGCCAATCATATGCACTCTTAGGAAAGTGCAAGGCTGTAGTCTCTATCGAGTCTGAAAGCATGCCAATAATCTTCTATGTGTTGCCAAACGCCAAGGATGTAGGTACAATATTGATATTAGGACGCACATTTAAAAAGCAAGCTCATTGCAATGCCGACTACGAGTCCCAGCAGCATATTCACCTTGCCATAGGCAATGAGCGTATAGTTACTGCTTTCAGCAAGGGCTGCGCGACTCTAGCGAAGTCCCAAAGCCACCAATAGTGAAACCCACCGCCAAGTCTAAGGAGGGGGGTCATGACTCGCCACTACCCGCCAACTCCACAGACTTGCAAACCATTGAAGCCAAAACTACGACCCCTAAACCAAGGCTTCAATGGATACCTAAACATCAAAACTCGCCACCTAGGAGCACACATCCCCGGCCCCGCAAAGCTAGAGATCCACACTCGATGCCTAGGAGGCCAAGACGCAACCATAAATATCGACGTACAGACAAGCCGTGATAGGTTCTCAAGCACAACGCTACTATGAGGGTAACACCTGAATCTGGGTATCTAAAGACAAAACGGCCAAAGGCCCTACTCAAATGCCACCCTCAAGCTTGACCACACAAACCCTTAGAACAGATCAATTACTCAAGCCATGAGAGACTCAAGTTGCTAAATCCAGGGAACCTCTAAAGCCCAAACCCATAGAATCTAAGGCAATCTATAAGCCAAAACCACAGCCCGCTCCTGATAAACTATCTCAAATTGGGCCTATTGGTGCCCTCAACCCTCAAAAGTACCATTAGTAGCTACAGCCCAGCCTATTGAACAAGAGGCCAAGTCATAACCGCAGAAGCAACTAGAGCTGCAACAAGCAACTACTGAACTCTTTAGTTATGTCAGGTGCCTAGCCACCTACATGCCTTAGACCCTCTTATGAGTGGAGATCAATTCTAACCTTGGCTGCAGACTTCCCTGAGAACACAAGGGATGATTTGGTTGCTTGTCTTAGATTCTTAGATGCCACCTTCCGGTCGCTTGCTAAAAGCTATGATTGCTTAGACTTAGACCTTTTGGAAGAGCCTTTAGAAACAGAGGTGTGTACACTACCTTGCTCATGGGAAGAATCTGAATTTGTATTTGTTAAGGTTTTCGAAGCATCTGAGGGGTTAATCGCCACTGATATTTTCCGTGAGCAAGTACAAAAATGATGCCTCATCACGTCATATGACAAGTGCACTGCCTATGCCACCAACCAAGAAATAGAAGAGTTGAAGCAACTTGCTGACAACACCTCTTCTTTCTTGAGAAAATGGTACGCTCTTTGACTTCAATGGGAGTTTGAGAACTGTTAAATCATGACTAATGTTGGAACAAAGACCTACTATCAAAACCTTGGAGTATGGCCCCACTTATGTAGCTCTAACCTCCTACCAGGGTTTTGATAACAGTTCATAACAATAACAGACCCCTAGAAGAGCACCTCCTAACCCATCCATCTTTAGACCATATTCTAACAGAGGAGGAGTTACACATTGCTAGCCGAATTGACTCGAGTGTCTTCCTAACGGATGTCCTTACCTACATCACTCACGTAGGCATTTGTCCTATCGCGATGACATGGACCACTATGCAAAAATGGAATATAATCTAAACTTCTATGCTTGGCTCATACGGAAGTGAAGCATCATGCACAGGCGATGAATGCCCTTAACCCTTTAACCTCTAATCCTAGGAAGGATCCTTCTCATTCTCAAGGGGGGAGGGATTAATGTGAAATGAAAAGGTAAAATCAAATAAGTAATGTGAATAAAACACGCAAGGAAAACTAAAAAGCCTCAATCAATGCCCAAAATAGATGAAAAATTAATTTGTAACTTGAGAAAAAATGTCATGAAATCTTGGAATGAAGAGATTACTTAAAGGAAAAGTCTACTAATGTGCTTAAGCATCTCAACTCAGCAAGCATGAAGTCTTTCCTTTTTTGAGTAATTCTTTTGAAAAGCACTAATGGTGAACATGGCTTCATGACAGGCAACCATCATGGCAGGCCAAGAAAAGACTAGCAAATTGCCTTTCTCAGAAGAGGAACAGGCAAAATACGGCCTCTCGATGGAGACGAGGGCTTTCAATCAGTTTAAATTCCGGCATATCTTCAACCTAGAGGATGGAACCATTGAAGAATGGGTCATGAGGCAAATTATTGCAATGAAATCTACAGAAATACATGGAAGCAATGGGCCAAGGGGTGGATCACATCCATTGCGCAAAGTTCTTACAAACTTTTCACTGGAACTGCGGCACCATGACCATGCGAGAGGGAGAAGAAACTCATCGAGTGTAGATTGAATTGACCCTACAGTTCGTAGAAAGAGCTGTGGGCTTGGCAAACAAAGTGGAGAGAAAGCCAAAGAGAGATGTATACACCATGCTAGGGATGGACAAGGTGAAGGTCCACACTAATGATGGCATCAGCTTGGTGAACATTCTGGATCCCAAAATCAAACTCCAAGCCAAGATGGTGCACCCATTGTTCTCTAGTCAGAGGTATAACACAATCATGAGCCACATTAATGTCCCCTTGCTAGAGAGCATTGCAGCATGGTCACACTGGATGAGGTGAACCTCAACAATTTTGTGAGAAAGACCATTGAGACCTCAGCAAAGGCTTTGGAAATAGGAGGATAGCCCACCGGAGGAGAGTCCCCTACCACCAAGGCTAAAAGGAAAGCTTCATCTTCAAAGGCCTCAACCATTGGATTCGGTAGGGTCCTTACCACCATCATCAAAGAAGCCTTGGGGCAAGGATAGGGAGGAGAAGGAGTTGATGAGACACCAAGCATGTCACCACCTCACCCAAGAACAAGAGGCACAATCCAGTGAAAGGATGATGAGTGAGGATGAAGAGAACATGGAATAGGAAGAGCAGTCTAGCCATGGAGAGGCTAAGAAGATGAAGAAGAAAATTTCACAGGAAAAGCAAGAAGAGGAGAGGAGGAAAAAAGAAAAAGAAGTACTTACAAAAGGCTTGCAGGGATTCCAAAAATTTCAAGAAGGAAAGAAAGAGAAAGGAGAAAGAGGAGGAGAAGGAGTTGAGAAGAAAGGAGGAGGAAGACATAGCCCTTGCAATGCGCAGATTCATTGAACAGTAGTCTAGGTAGGACAAGCTAGAGCCCATGAGCCCACTTAGAGATGAAGGGCCGAGCTCAAGTGCCCATGTGTCAAAACTCTACCACCTGCTCTACAGTGCAAGAAGGCAAGGGCAAGGCTCCAATCACCCCCATTCCTACTCACTTGGTGCCCGCCACTACCACCAGCATATCCACACCTAGTTCTACGACCTAGGTGGACGCCAACAACCTAATCGCCTAGGTCCAATACTTTGTGAATAAGAAAATGAGCCAAGGAGCAGGAGAAGGGACCCCTCTGGCAGGAACCAAAAGACCGGCAACAGCAGATGCCAAGTCTAAACAAGACTTGAAGAAGCAAAAGGTGGTAACCTTTACAACCTCTGTCCCCCGCAATAGAGATGCCACCTACAGAGTACGATGAATATGTCAAGGAGCTTCTCTCTCAACTAGAGAAAGCCAAGGAAGAGAAAAAAATCACAGTGGCAAAGCTAGAAGCAAAAAAGGAGGCCATGGTTGCATTCAATTGGAGAAAACCTGCCAAATAGCCATGGCCCAAAGGGAGATCAATAATCTCAAAGAATAGTTGCAGGCTAAAGACGAAGTAAAAGCCAAATGGTGGGCAAGACTGGACAAAGAAACCGAAGCCATAGTGCACCTTTGAAGATACAACGAAGAGATCGGAGGACTGTATGAGGACTTGCAAGCGGAAATGGAGAAGATCACTAAAGCCATGGAGGAACTAGAGGCACTAAGGGAGGAAAGAGCATGCAAATGCAAAAAAGAAGTGGAGAAATTGACACAAGAGGCAACCTCAGCACAGGAAGAGCAATAGAGAATGAAAAGATAAATGGAAAATCAAGAACAAAGGCTGATGGTGCTAGCTCAAAGGCAGGGGGGAAGCCTCAAGGAGATGACAAAAAAGGTAGACAAATGGACAGTGCATAATGAAAGATGAGTCAAAGCCTTAGTGCACCGTCTAGCTTAGGCTGAAAAAGATAATGTACTAGCTGAAAGCTGAGCAGAGGCCGCCCAAGTGGGCTTCGAAACCCAACAACGTGCCTTCCTCAATGCACTACTCAATGTCACCCAGACGAAGGAAAGGGAGGGCATTGAAACCATCAAGAAAAAGCTACAGACTGCATGTAGGGCCTTGAGAGCAGGCCTGCAGATGCTGCTACAACTTGTGGGAGTCAGCTTGACCCTAGAAGAGCAATGGAGATACCTACTATCTTGGCATGTCTGACCCCACAGGAAATAAATGCAATTGGGTTCGCGAAAGGAGTCCAATAGGAAACCTAGCAAGGAGATGAGACTAGCCCAAGCTTCGAGATGGAGCCATATGAAGAGGAGATATCCCCACAGCCTCCTTCCCCACCACGGCCAAAGGACCAACAACAAGCAGACACATCCAAAGAAAGAAGGGCCGCACTTAAGGAAAAAAGAGAACAGATGGTGGAGAAAGCAAGGAGAAGGTTGAATGCTAGACCAGTACAACTACCACCCGCACCTATTCCACCAAGCCAGGATACTTCCCAATGAAAGTCCATGCTGATTTGGTGATCTAGGAACAATAGAAAACTTCCAAAAACCCCTTCTACCTGAACTTCTAGTTCCCTGCTAATTTGTGTGGGGTTCTATGGATCAAGGTGGTGGAAGAAGTATTCCACATTGGAAGCAGGCTCAAGAAAAAATGCATGGTAGAGAGAGAATAGAAACCCACCCTCTAGGGCACAGAGGATGCCGAATTTTGGTAAAATAAGGTTTTTGAGGTTTTGAGATCAGTGCCGAGCTATGAGTGTCAACCTACATGAAGAAGGCGTCTCTATGATGTAAACATGGACACTTGAGTGGCTTTCTGCAACACCCTCCCATTCAAACGTAGCAACCCGACATTCATGCCATACCCCCAAAGGATGGGAGTGGATTTTGACCCCAATGTCCATGGCCGCTCTATGACTTCCCCATGATTTACAATGCAAACTGTACTAAGCCAGAGGAGGCCCTCATCTTCACCCCATAAAATCTATATGATTCTACATTCCGTTTTGTAGACGAATTCTCCTTGTGCATCGATCCTGCATTCATTACTACCTATGATTACCTTAGGCTACTTAGAGTACTACTTAGGCAAAATCCCACTCCACAAGAATGCAACCTTCCACCCCTTTACTTTGATCCCAATGCCATAGACAGCTGCGTCATGGCTTGATTGATAATGCGCGCTGCTCTTTTCCCTTTATTTTATTTATCCCTTCTAGAAGATAGGAATGATAGCCGCTTCACGTGTTGCAATCATCTATTTCTCTCTACCACCACCTTACAAGTCCGCCTGAACCTCAAAGGGTCCTTGCAAAGTTGGAAATTCTTGAATAAGTCTCTTAGGCCCCCTTCTTCACCCCACTCGGACAACAAAGCTTAGCTCTCGTCCTGCCTATGTGATCAAAAGAAGAAGAAGAAGAAGAAATAAAAGAAAAGAAAAGAAAATGAATGAGGAAGAGAAATAAATAAGGAAGAAAAGGGAAAGCAAAGATGAGAAGCGAAGAAATCACAACATGCAATCTACCCCACATAGGCCACAGTCACTGCACCTAGGGGTTCTCAAGTTAGGTGCATCCAATGGCTTCGGTTGACTGGCTCTGTCCCTAACCCCCTAGCCTCATTTTGATTCCCCACTTCATGCTTAGGGCTTGAAACGCTTGAAACAATAAGTGGTCCATGGGTCGGTGGTTGAGCGTGAGCTCGCCTCTACAAGGTCTTCAACCACATGGAAAAACAACAAGCAGTCCATGGGTCTTAGTGGTGAGCTCACCTCTACAAGGTCTTCAACCACATGCAAAAACTACAAGCACGGATTGAAGGTTACAATCAAAAGCTTTTATTAGGGCTATCTTGAAAATTCATATGGATTCTTTATGTTTTAGTTTATCACTTGTTTCTATGGTGAAGGCCGAGATGATGGCCCGATGGTAAAGGGAATATTCCCTGGACGACTAGTGGAGGCTTATATGGTAGGTCGGTCAGGCCAACCTCACGGCCTTCGCAGGCTATAAAAGCTAAACCCCTTCACAGCCATCGACCACTCATCTTTCACCCAGTTAGAGTTGTTGTTCCAACTAGCCTTAAGCTCTTCACCTATCTTCTGTCTACATCGCCATCTAAGCTTCACACAGTGGGAGCGCACGGGTGGACTCTCTATCTTTGTATCAGTTGTTTGGAGTTAAAGAATTTACTGATTCTCCTCTTATCTGTTGTGTACTCTCTATCTCTTTCTCAGATTCTATTCGCTGCGCCGTGTAATATTTTACATGGTATCAAAGCCCAGGGGGCTCTAGAGATCGGAGAGTGTGCAAGAGGCAAAGGCTTCAACAACAAAGAGAAACTATGTCAACTTCCGGAAGCGGTTCTAGCGCATCAGGAAGCGGTGCAGGAGGTGGTGCTGTTGTACCGGCTATTCAAACACTGAGGATTCGTCCGCCAACCTTCAGCGAAGGCAAGTTAGATGGTACAAAATACACCTTGTGGAAGTTCAAATTTACAACTATCCTTGATTCTTATGAGCTTCTGGAGACTGTGTTGGGGACTGACGCAGAACCACAGCCTACCCCCGATCCATCAAATCCTAGTGTGATGATTCCTCTGAACGTAGATCTTCTACGAGCTTGGAAACGAAGGAATGCAGATGCATTGTGTGCCTTAGTTACAAGCTGTTCTGATAGTGTTCTGACTTTGATTCAGCATACAACCAAAGCGTCAGAGGCTTGGAATGTACTAAGAAGTCAGTATGAAACATGAAACCAAACAAGGATTCAAAACTTGGAGAATCAACTAGCAGCGAAGAAGTTTGTTGAAGAAGAGACGGTTGAAGCATTCATCACTCGGATTAAGAATCTGTGCGACCAGATGGCTAGCGCTGGGATACAAAAGACTAGCGGAAAGCTAGCTCGGAGGTGTCTTCGAATTTGTCCACAAAAGTTTGATGGACTAGTAACTGCCCTTAATACTCAGGTGAGACCTCAAGCTTTGACTTTTGAGGAGTTTTGTGCATTATTAATGGAGGAGGAGTTGAGGCTGAAAGCCCGAGAAGGAAGCAACAATGAAGATGCTGCATTCTCTGCCAATGCAAAAGGCAAATGTGATTCCTCCACCAAAAATGATGGTGACAAAAAGAAAAAGGGCGGAAAGAAGAAGTTTCAAGGAGATGCTTCTACTGCAAGAAGAAAGGACATGCAATTGCAGATTGTCGTGTCAAGAAGGCAGATGAAAAGAATGGTACCCTTAAAAGTAAAGGGAAAGAGACAGCCAATACGGCTGAAGCAGAGCTGGAATTATTCATGACGACCATTGAGGAAGTGTGCTCCTCGGCGCAAGAAGAATCTACCACTGACTCATGGGTGTTGGATAGTGGGGCCTCCCGTCACATGACCAACAAGAAAGGTCTATACAGTTCTATGTAGCCTCTACAAGAATCCATCACTGTGACGATTGGAAATGATGCTAAATGCCCTGCTACGGGCACAAGTACTATTTCTTTTATTGCTGCAAATGGTGAAGTCAAAAAGCTTTCAAATGTGTTGTATGTTCCCGAAATCAGGAGAAATCTCTTATCAGTTGCTGCCATAACTGATATTGGTCATGAAGTGAGGTTCAAGAAGACAGGTGCAAAAATTCTTAATAGTGCTGGCACAACTGTCGGCAAAGGAGAAAGAAGGAACAACCTGTATGAGCTAAGTGCTCTTATAGCCACCGTTGGAGTGGGCACAAGTAAGCTTTGGCATAAAAGGTTTGGACACATTGGATTTGCAGTGTTGAAGGAGATGCAAAAGCAAGGTATGGTTGCTCACCTACCTACAATAATTGAATTGAAGGAACCATGTGAAGCGTGTACGATGGGCAAGCAACATAGAAAGGCATTTCCACAAGAAAGCAAGAATAGAGCACAGGCTCCTCTAGAGTTGGTGCATGCTGACTTGTGTGGTAAGATGCCTACACAGGCCTTGGGGGGATCTTCTTATTTTATGTTGATTGTCGATGACTACAGTAGGAAGATGTGGGTGTACTTCCTTCATGATAAGGCTCAAGCTTTTGGTTAGTTTAATGAATGGCTAATACTTGTTGAGAATGAAATAGGGAAAAGTGTGAAGAAATTTAGAACAGATGGTGGTGGTGAGTTCAACTCAAAGGAGTTTGAAGGCTTTTGCAAGAGCAAAGGGATCAAGCATCAATTGACGATGCCTCACACACCTCAGCAGAACGGTGTTGTGGAACGCAGGAATCGCACCATTGTGGAGATGGTAAGATGCATGCTAAAGGGCAAGGGATTGCCTAACCGTTTTTGGGCTGAAGCTGTTAATACTGCAGTCTACATTCTAAATCGGAGCTACACAAAGGCTCTCAAGGGAAAACCACCTCATGAGGCTTACACTGGTAAGAAACCATCTGTCTCACATTTCAGAATTTTTGGATGTGAATGTTATGTACATGTTCCAGATGAGAAGAGAAACAAGTTACAACCAAAAAGCAGAAAATGTATCTTCTTGGGTTATAGTGATGAGCAGAAGGCTTACAAGTTATATGACCAAGTGGCAAAGAAGATCATCACGATTCGTGATGTGGTGTTTAAGGAGGAGCCACATACAGTGGAGGAGGAGAAGGCAAGTTCTTCCACTTTATCATCAAGCAAAGAAGTAGTCCACTATGAACCTGTCCCGAGAGCTATCCCTATCCTTAAGGAGGAGGAAACATCATCTTCAAATGATGAGAAAAAAGTTCACCAACATGACATCACCCCATTGGAAAAGCCATTGCCACGCTGGGTGAAGTAGCTCTATGACCACAATAATCCTATGCCTGCATCTGTTGAGGAGAAGGCAGACGGACCAAGGAGGTCTCAGAGAATAGAGGAGCAAAGGAGGGCTTCTGCTCACATAGTCAATATGGCCTTGATGGTTGAGATTATGAGAGAAGTAAAGGAGCCAACTGACTTAGAAGAAGCACTTGTAGATCCATCATGGAAGGCTGCTATGCAGGCGGAGTATGACAGCATAATGAAGAATGACACTTGGGAGCTAGTGGATTGACCAGTAAAGCGGAAGGTTATTGGTACCAACTGGATCTGGAAGGTAAAGTACAAGGCTGATGGTACCTTAGAAAAGTACAAAGCTAGACTGGTTGCCCAAGGATATTCACAAGTTGAAGGGTTTGATTTTCAAGAGTCATTTGCCCCAACTGCCAGAATGACCACTATTCGCACGGTACTTGCAGTGGCTGCCCACAAGAAGTGGCCAGTGTACCAAATGGATGTTAAGTCAGCGTTCTTAAATGGTGACCTCAAGGAGGAGGTGTACATGGCTCAGCCACCAGGGTTTGAGGCCCCCCATTCTGAGAACAAAGTGTGTAAGCTGAAGAAGGCATTATATGGGCTGAAACAAGCCCCCAAAGCATGGTACCAGCGGATAGATAAGTTCTTTTTAAACCTAAACTTCAAAAGATGTGTCTCAGATGCTAACTTGTATGTTTACAGGGATGGTAAAAAGTCTTAGTGATTGTCCTATATGTGGATGACCTTCTTATTACAGGTGACTATGAAGATATGATCAACCAAACTCGAAAGGCTTTGAGTTCTGAGTTTGAAATGACAGACTTGGGATTGCTGCACTATTATTTGGGGATTGAAGTCTGGCAAGAGCCAAGGAAAGATCTTCATCTCTCAGAAGAAGTATGCATGGGAGATCTTGAAGGCATTTGGCATGACCGAGTGCAAGGAGATAGCTACACCTATGGAGGTGAATGCAAAGTTATCCGTCGAGGATACATCAGCACTAGCAGACATTGGGAGGTATAGGAGGTTGGTCGACAATCTGATCTACTTGTGTAACACCAGACCAGATATCAATTTTGCTGTTGGTGTTTTGAGCAGGTTCTCAAACAAACCTCATGAGAGTCATTGGAAGGCTGGGATGCGGGTGCTCAAATACTTGAAGAAAACTCTTGACTATGGTATCACATATAGTTTCGAAACTTCTCTTGTGGGGAACTGTGACTCAGACTGGGCAGGAGACAGTGATTCCAGGAAGTCAGTTTCTGGTTATTGTTTCTCTTTGGGTTCAAGAATTTTCTCTTGGATTAGTAAGAAGCAACCAACAATGGCATTGTCTTCTACCGAAGCAAAGTACAAGGCAACTTGTTTTGCTGCATGTGAAGCCGTATGGTTGAGAAGGATTCTATGGCATATGGGAGTGCAGGATGAAGAACCAACTGTGCTGAGATGTGACAATCAGAATTACATCAACATTGCCAAAAATCCAGTGTTTCATGCACGCACCAAACATATAGAGATCCAGTATCACTATGTGTGTGATTTGATGGAGGATGGGATAGTGGAACTGGTCTACTGTCCAACAGAGGAGAATGGAGCAGATATCTTCACCAAAGCACGTACGAAGGATCTGCTTCAAGTTCATCTTCAGAGACTCGGCATTGGGCCGAGGAGATAGTTCACCTATGGATGGACATTGAGGGGGGGTGTTAGATATGATCAATGCCCCACCCTCATTAGGTGCTACCAATGATCCATGGTGCTCAAAGTTGTAACGCCCCCATTATGAGGAGAAGCCAAATGTGAGCCCGGACATTAGTTGAGTCCTGACTTGTATATCAGATGAGGTCTATGTGACCGGATGGCAAAAAGGTGACTGTTGTGGGTCTAATCTTTGGGTTAGACGGAGTGGTTAAGCTGGTAGCAACTCGAGGCGCATTGCATTAAGTTGCGGTGTAAGGGAGTTAAAAGGGGCCCCTATTGTGGGGTCCAGGGGCCGCGGAAGCGGCCCCTGGCTGGGGGGGTTATAAAAGGAATATAAATATTACCTTTAAAATTCACAAAAGGGGTATATAAAATGGTGCAAGTTTTTTAAAAAGGGATTTTAAAAATACCATTTGAATGCACCCTATATAAAGGGTTAATCCAAGGTGGACTCCCCTGGATCCCCTTATGGGAGATTCATGAGTGATCTTAGATGATTTCTCAGGGTGCAACATGTCTTCTTAGTTTACAATCATGCTCTCTTTTGCCCTTGTGAGCTCATTGATTTGGGCCTTCATGTTCCCGAACTATGTCATTAGCTCATGTAGGATTTTTGAATCAGAGCATTGAGACTCCTCTATTGCTTTATCCTTTCCTTTATAAGAATATCCCTTTGTTGCTAGAATTTGAGCCACCTCCTATGAGATGGGGACTGATCCTTTTTACACGATACTTCTTTGATGGAGGCCCTTATTGCTTGCTCATGCTCTTTATGACTTTGCTTCATCCTAGCTCCCAACTTCTTCCATTTCTTCTTTCACTCAATAAAGTGCATGAGCTCATCATGACCTCTTTTTAACAACTTTCATTATCATGCACTTCTCTCCCTCATTAGATCCCTTGATGATGAGCTCACCTCTATTCCTTCCCTTTACCTCTTATTTCACTTATCTAGCTCATCAATGGGATTGGGGTTCTCAATATCTTCTCTGTATCTCTTTTTCTTCTCTTGACTATTGTATTCTCTGGTGTGATTCTTTCACACGATTGAGAAGGAAGCATGTATTGGGATGGCATAATTTCTCATAGAGGAATTCCCACATTGACCACTATAAGATGGGTCAATGTAGTGCCATAGTTGACGATGTTATTTTATGCCTCAATGCAATTTAGCTTCTATGTTGGTCCTTCAGAAGATCTTTATGTGCCTTTGCTAAGGACTCGATCGCATATTATATAGCTAGAGGGCATTCAGGTCTTGAGTGACTATGTTTCCTATTATAATGTCCTCTAGCAGCCATATCAGGGCGTTGGCTAAGATGGTGGTGTCTTTGTTATAGGTAAAGAGGTGATGGAATACTTGCTTCGTGACCTTAATTTCTTCATCAACAATTGCCTTCAATAGGACTTCTTCACTATTTATCACTTAATTATTCCATCTCTATGTGACGTAAAGGTTTTTTTTTTTTTTTTGCATTCTATTGTACTTTGTTGTTTGAGCGTTTATTCCTAATGTTTCTTCCACTAGCTTTGGGTTGAGTTCAAAGTTTGATAACCCTCTCTATAAGTTGTTTGCCAAATTTTATTGCATAGGAAAGTCTTATGGATCTAGTATTTGGGAGGTAGTTCTTAATGAGAGTCAAGCAAGTCATGAAATGAACATTGATTGTTGTGGTTGGAATGCAGTCAACTAAGCTACAGTTAGTTGTGAGCTCTCTAGTGATTCAGCTCATGCTCACGAGTTTTCCAAGATTTGTGTGAATTCGACACCAGAGGAGTCCCACTCCCCATATACTTACTTCCAAGTCAAAGTCATGCCTATATTGCATGGTGAATGCAAGCTTATTTTCATTGAGAGGATATTTTATCAATACTGAGAAGGGTGTGGATAGCATTGGAGGGGCTTGCTGAGTTGCATACGTAAAAAAGATAAACATCCATTAGAATTATCCATGAAAGGATAATAAAATACAATCCATTTACCTCCTCTTTTACTTGGTTAACCTGTACGAAAAAATTTTATTAGGGATATTCTCAATTGTCAATTTCTCTCATGTGGAGGATTTGAGAGATCTAGAGAATAGCTTTAAGCTCTCCTTCCCTTATAGAAAAGAAGGCAAGCTTCCAAGCTTGGGGACTCAATTATAGTTTTTACAAGGTTTTTTTGTTTTGATTTTTAATTTTATTGGAAATGATACTTTTATTGATATATATAGCAAGAGTAATTTTTTAAATATACAATGAGTATATTAGGGACCCACCAATTGTAGAAATTGAGATTTTATAGTTGAGCTCGGTGAGCACATCTAGGTGTATAGGTTTCACCATGACTATACACAAGTAAGATAACTATTTGAGATATCATGGGATTAAGAGATAGGTTACATGCATATATACACCATAGGAGAATGGTGTTGTAGAAAGAAAGAGCATGATTATTGTGGAAGTTGCAAGGGCTATGATGAACTAGATGCATAAGCCTTTGACTTACTGGGATGAGGCAATACATACTATAATTCATATTATGAATAAGACACCTACAACATTGACTCATCATTGACTTATCAATGTCACTGTATGAGAAGATGTAGGGAAGAATACCTACATTTGCATACTTCAGGGTGTTTGGTTGTGTATGCTATGCTCATTTTCCTGATGATTTGATGAAAAAGATGGAACCAAAGGCTATCAAATATATTTTCCTTGGCTATCTAGATGAGAAGAAGGTTTATAAATGCTATGATCATATCACTAGAGAGGTCTACATAATGCCTCTGAGCAATGAAGGTCCATTAAAGCAACTTGCAATCTAAAGTTCCTCTTCAATCAAAATAGCAAGTGATGTAGCAACTCTTTTGGTACATCTAGTTTGTGGGACTTGATGATAAATCTTAAGGACATATATTTGTAGTAGGTGGGGCTGCTTCTCATCAACTTGACTAAACGACATTGTTCAATCAAGTTGAGAAGTTGTCTACCTTTAGTTTCCATGTCATGGCATAGTTGTCAGCTCCATTCGAAGCAATTAGAGGAGATGCATTGTTATTTGAGTGCTTTCATCTTGGATGGGCCTTTAAGCCTTGTAGCACATGCATAAATAGCAAGAATTTAGAATTTATGTAATTGTTTTTTTAAGTTCACATGAGAGTTTCTCTTAGAAATAGGAATGTTTTTATGAGATAAATGCTCTTGTTCTTTCCATATGGAGTGCCATTGGGATGCAAGTATATCTATGTCAATGTCAACTAGACCTAAATTGATTGTGACAAGTAGTTTTGTAAAGGTGCCAAAATTTGAGTCTAGTTGTAAAAAGTATACTATGGAAGATTGCTTTATTTGTTAGGCCAATCCTTTTGCCATCTTGTAGATTGAACGGCGATACTGATTCTTCTTTAAATGGCTAGGGGAAAGTGGCTCAAGGTCACTAATCCTAAAGGGGGACCTACTAAGACTTGCCCATTAGGTAGAGAAATTGAGATCAAAGGTGTAACATGAGGGTTTTCTTGAAGCAATGGTTGGTCAGAAATGGTGGGGATTCATATATTGGCGATCATCATTGTATGGCAATCTTGGTGTGTAGATTCTAGGGGAGTAGGCATCTGAAGAGGAACCAAGGGATTCACAATGGGGTGCTTGGGTCAATAAACCATGATGGGCCTAGGGTCCTTATGAGTAATAACAATAGTGGATGCCTTACACGACATCTTGTGCGATGTGCACTATGTCTTGGAAATCAAGATTCGATTGGCTTGTCTTCTTATGATTTTTCTTTAGATAAAGCAATGGCACAAGGTTACTATTGTTGTGTTTCTTGATTTTTGAGTTTTTGTGCTAGTGGGTGTAGAACAAGGCAATGCCTCTTGATGATGGTATAATTGCAAATGTGTGGTTCGCTTAGGGAGCAAGAGGTACCTATAGCCTTAATAGTAAGCTTGCATGCATAGGAGAGCATTGGCACCCATCAAGGTGTTGTCCATGTCCTATGATAATTAAGTAGTGTTTACAGCCTGTCCATTGGCAATGGGCAGTGGTCTGATGAATCTTTTTTAGAATTAAGACTTTGGCTTCCACTGGATTTAAAGTGGTTAGGGTGTTGCTGCTCACACATTGTTGATCATGAGCCTAAACAGTTAGAAGCTATGAGAGGATAGCTATGTCACTGGTGGGAATGGGTTGCTGGGATGGCAAGATGGGAGTAATGATTGGCATGGGCCTTAGCATTAGATCCCCAAGACTAAATGATTACATAAGTGGAGGCATTTGTCAATCTAGTAAATGTTGGAGTCTATGAGGAAATTGAATGGGCAACCTAGCAAGATTTTGGTTCTGACCCCTTCTCTATCAATATGGTTGGCTTCTATAAGATGCAATTTAGCATTAGTCAGTTGTAGTATTGATTGATCCAATTCTCACAATAGCAATAATAAGGAAGGGTGTTGAAGTCAACATCTTTGTCGATGAGTGTATCAATAGTCAAATATGTGGTTGCAACCGATCAAATGGAGACAAGGGTGTGGAATCATAAGGTCATTCTCCGATCGTGGGCTATTTGCAATCATTGTCCTAACGCTAAAGTTCCTAGACAGAAGGTTTATTGGAGGTTGATTTTCATGTTGCATGTGTTGCTCCATTTGTTCATATCAGGTTTGTTCAATTACCATCATGGATCAAATTCTACGCACTAATGTGGGGTGCAATGTGTGAGGGTGCACTATACATTTGCACCGTGCAATGTGCACTATGCACTATGCATATATGTAGTGCATAGGATTGGTGTGGTCCCCCGTTGTGACAATGCAAGCATTAGAGAGAGAGAGAGAGAGAGAGAGAGAGAGAGAGAGGAAAGAGGGATCCGACAAGTGCATAAGAGTGTTGTTATTCCAAGTACACGGTAATGTATGCATGTGTGGGTGTAAAGTTTGTACACTAGGATAGAGCCAATGCACAATGGTATGTACTCGAGTGTGTGCAGTGTGTGATGTGTGTTGTGCACATATACATTGTGCACTATACGCATGTATGATGTGCATTGTACATTGTGCACTAGATGATGGTGATAAAAAAAAGCCAAAAATTTAAGCACCTCAACCACTAAAGAATGTTGACGCTTAATCGTTGTAAGGCAACTAGACCACTTTCTACCCATTAAATCTTCTCTCTCCTCCCCCTTGCAAACAAGGTGAGTGTCAGATAAGCTAGGGTGTCAAGTGTCCCCTCCAACCCTCCCTCTTCAATGCAACACTCCTCCCTCAATCAACAATGACATGCAAGAGGAACTAAATGTTTGAAAGATTAGTAATAATAAGTTCATATCTTGCTCCATTGATGTGATGGTTGGAGCTCCTAGTCGGTTCATATTCCCTACAGCTCCTCCACTTTGTTGGTGGTTGTTCCTCTTGTGTGGTGGATCTTTTCTCTTTCTTTTGGCTTCCTCTCTTTATGGCTCCTCTTTGATGGCAATGGCTTCTCCTTTTGAGATGGCAGGTAGGCAGTTCGATGGCAATGCAACAAGGGAGGCAATAATTGGAGTGTGGTGGAGAGGGAAGGAGGTGTGAAGATATAAGATGGCAATGCATATGAAGTAGGAGGTGGAAATGAGAACGACATGGTGAGCAATGATGAGGAGATTGGGTATACGTAGATGACAAGAAGGAATGGGTGATAGTTGATGTGCCATCGGAGATGGGGTTATGGAGAGAATGCAGATGAAATAGTAGCGGTGATAGGTGAGTGTCGGTGTAGATGTGATGTTGGCAAGGAGGTGCCTTACCTTCGCCCTTGCATCAAGGTGTAAAATGCCAACCAAAAGAGTTTATACTAATGGGACCTTGCCCAATGACAATTAGCACCTTTCTCTTCTCAAACACTCGAGCTTATGACCCGCTTATCCTATCCTTCACGACTTCCCAAGGAGATGTCTAGGTGTCCACAATCCTTACTACAGCATCCATGGTCTGCGAAGATCCGTGTGTCAAAGGCAGATATCTAGACGATAATTGGGAATCGGGAAGCTGCCTTTCAGATTTCGTTGGACTTTGTTAAGATTCGAATGTCCTTGTCACGATTATCATGGCCCTTGCAATGATTGTAAGTGACGGAGAGGTCGACTATTCTCGTGCACGGAACCGACTATAGAAGAGCAGGGGATGGGGAAGACGTGCAAGGCGAGTCGTCGGCTACTATGATGATTGCGCCTCCTGCTTCTAGAATCTAGGGGGGATCGGTTAGGCACGTTGGCAGTGATGATGACTGTTACAGTCGGCATTTTGGTGTAGGTAGCATGATCCATGCACATGGACATTGCCATCAATGTAGCCCATCTGAGTAGTAGCATGACTCCATACAACAAGGAGGCTTCGAGTCAATTGGCGGTAAGCCTCGACTTGATTGACCAGGCAGTGACTCCCAAGCAAACAGCAACGTTTCAAGTCTTGGCACTACACATGACAATGTTTCAGGCAGCGACTAGACGCATGGAGGCATCGAATGCGGCGATGGAGGAGATGATGGTATGCTGCTACAACAAGATCAATGGCGATGGGAGGCGAAAAAAAAAGAAAGGGGAGAGAAGCCCTACCTTGGCCCCCCTCCTGTAGAAAGCAAAATGCTGCTTTTTAAAATATAAAAATAAAAAATTAGCTATTAATGATAAAAATGAAGACAAGGTGCTTAAATAATGCACCTGAAAGTGTGTTCTCATGCAAGAACATCTACACAAACACATTCACTTCCAATGTAACCCGCTTATCCTGCCCTTGGAAGACATATTTCACATCTCCACAATCAATCTAGGGGAGTATCTTCATGTTTGCATATGGGGAGGTGTTGTGGGCACTATGTAAAAAGGAAATTACTAAATAATAACCACTTTCTTGCATTCCGTGTGCAACAATGCCTAAACACCCTCTTGTTTTTTAAAGAAATAGATTGTTGATTCTCTTCCCAACTATGATAAATTTAACCAAATGTGTTACATGGAGCTATTCCATTTTATTCGTGAGACAACGAAATCCAAGTAGACAACGTTAATCTATGAAAAACAAGAATTCACTACCAAGCATGTTTCGAAATTGGCAAGTGAGTGGCCTCCTCTTCCACAATACTAGAAGTGCAAGCAACTTTGTGCCGAAGTGTCTTGGTTCTAGCAATAGAACCAATGTCAAACTCTACAATGTCAATATCAAGACCATTAGACACATCCTTATTTGTTCAAGGATTTTGATGTTAGATATGATCAATGCCCCACCCTCATTAGGTACTACCAATGATCCATGGTGCTCAAAGTTGTAAGGCCCCCATTATGAGGAGAAGCCAAGTGTGAGCCCGGACATTGGTGGAGTCCTGACTTGTATATCAGATGAGGTCTATGTGACCGGATGGCAAAAAGGTGACCATTGTGGGTCTAATCTTTGGGTTAGACGGAGTGGTTAAGCTGGTAGCAACTCGAGGCACATTGCATTGAGTTGCGTGGTAAGGGAGTTAAAAGGGGCCCCTATTGTGGGGTCCGGGGGCCGCGGAAGCGGCCCCTGGCTGGGGGGTCCCAGGGGGGCCAGCGGCCCCCCTGGCGGGGGTCCGGGGGCAGCGCCCCCGGCCCGATGGTAAAGGGAATATTCCCTGGAATATTCCCTGGCCGACTAGTGGAGGCTCATATGGTAGGTCGGTCAGCAGGCCGACCTAACGACCTTCGCGGGCTATAAAAGCTAAACCCCTTCGCAGCCATCTTACACTCATCTTTCACCCAGTCAGAGTTGTTGTTCCAGCTAGCCTTAAGCTCTTCACCTATCTTCTGTCTAGATCGCCATCTAAGCTTCACACAGTGGAAGCGCACGGGTGGACAGAGCCATCTTTGTATCAGTTGTTTGGAGTTAAAGAATTTTACTGATTCTCCTCTTATCTGTTGTGTACTCTCTATCTCTTTCTCAGATTCTGTTCGCTGCGCCGTGTAATATTTTACATTTGATGTACAAAGTGCTAACTATAGCTCATCTAGCCTACTCACACACTTGATGAATCTAGCGACTTAATATAAATAGAGAATGTACTTACCACATTGTAGTCGTTGCATCGGTATACAAATACTCACCACATTGTAATCATTGCATTATAGTCATTGCATCGGGTTACTAATAGTCACCACATTGTAGTCGTTACATCGGGTTATGCCCTTGAAGGCTTATTTTAAGTACATGCTCCCGGATGTATCATTTCATGTCATTGGGCACCATGATGCTATGAGGCATATGTATTGAGCTTTACTTTGCTCTTTGAAATTTTGATTTGCTTCCCTTAGAGCATTTGATATTTTCTTACAAAGCTTGGACTCTTGAGTTAGTAGGAGACTCTTACTTGCCTATTTATATGCAGTCAATTGGTTATGATCTACATTGTTCATGTAAATATTATTAATTTTGGGCTAATTTAGCTTCGGTTATGGTCTACATTGTTCATGTAGAAACTATGGTTTTTGGGCGAATTCAGCTTTGGGTTAGACACCCAATACTTCCTCTTCTTAGATGGGTTTGTCAACTTTTGATGCATGCTTGGTTATGTACTTGAGCTGACTATTCATATGCAATGTGTTATTTGTAGATTGATGAATCTATGTTGCTTTTGGAGATATCATATTCACAATTGACTTATGTACGTACTACTCTTTTGTTTGGGATTTCCGTGATAGTGGCCACTCGTACATTGACAGAGTTAGCTTGTTTATGCGAGCTCCTGGCCATCATGCAGAGTGGTACTAAGGGCATGCCACTAGGCTTACCAATTGCCTTAGCGGCTTGCTCATACTCCTCATCATCCGAGAATGGCAGATCGATCGTGGCTAGCATGTGATTCATAATACTAACACCAACTCTAGTATCTATAATACCTCTTCTCGTGGAATCACTGAATGCTTCCACAAGTAGAATTGCATGTGGTTCAACACCAGAACGTAGCAACTCCAAGAGCACCAAGGATGAGGGTAAGTGGGGAGCTAAGCAATGGATGTGGTGGATTGTCCACAATAGGCTAGGTTTCATTACTTCCATCAATCCAAGTCTTGCACGTTGTCCAAATGGCAGGATTGTTCTTGAAGAGCATGCCCAATGGGATGGAGATACTTGTAGAGGCTAGGGCATCTAGAAGCCTAGGATCTATTTCTTGATATTGTAACTTCCTTGGTTGATCTTGGGCAGGCAATTATGCACCAAGCTCAATAGCAGATCTTCCAAAGGTATTAGGGCCAATTGTTGAGACCAAGGGAAGTGTGCTATCGATGCCATGTGGCTGTAAATTGACCTTGGCTTCTTCAATCCTAATTTCAACTTGTGCCTCTTCCACCCAAATTTTCACCTTGCCAATCAACTTAAGTTCATACTCGGGGGGTCAAGCTATTCACCTACTTTGGCTGATGCATCTAGTTCAATGTGTGGAGCAATTGTAGCTTGCCCAACATTGGAAATAGCAGGAACTAAGGCCTCCCCATCACTCTTGAGCTTGAGAGCAGCATGCTTAGTTTTCTTCTTTGCATTATTCTTTCCAATGATAGAGCCAGTAGCCAAAGACGGGCCAAGGATATTGATACCACCTTGTTTAGCTTGCGCTTGGGTAATGGCATTAATCAAGATGGAAATCACGTCCTCATCTTTCAGCATTTCTACTGAGAAGAGAGTCAAGGGAACAATGGGTACTATAGCTTTGCTAGAGCTAGTTTTTCGCTTCGCGCAATATGAATACATGTGAGTGATTCCACACTTGGGACACCTTTGATAAGCTTTGTTCTCCTTTGGTTGTTCTTGTTTTTGCGGGCACAATGTGGATATGTGACTGGGTTGGCCAAAAGTCCAATAGGCAAGAGTCTCACAAGGTTGCATCAAGCTGCGCCCTTTACCTTATCATAACGTCATGATTGGGATCGGTCTATAGTCCATAAGTATGGCATTTCCTTCTTCATCATAAGAGACAAATGGGTGGGTAATAATCATCCTCTTTTCAGTAGGCTCTTCAACATAGTGGATAGGGGTATCACTAGGTGGATGAGTGTTATGATAGGACCCAAAGGTCGTGGGATGCCCGATGGGTTAATGTCAGCTCAGGGAGCTATAGGAAGATGTTTGAAAGGAGAAAGAAGAGCCATCTATTGAGGTCTTGGGTATGGGAGCCCACGATTGGCATATAGCGCAACATAGGGAAGCCTCCTAGGGGCTCAACATGTAGATGCCTCGTGACCAAACCACCCACAATTAGTGCAGATTCTGCTCTATCGAGAGCATTTAGATGGTAAGTGATTACCACCGCAATGGATGCACTGCACATTTTGTCAATAAGGTTGAGTCTGCCTAAATGAGTCAATGGTTTTCAAGAGCTCTTGTTGTTGTTTCATTACATCGGCCATGAGATTTTGAGTCTAGGTGCATGGATACCCTTAATGAAAGCCTACGTGACTACTTTAGCAACTAGTTTTTTAGCTAGTGGGATTCTCTTGTAGAGGCCTTTTAATTGAGACACATAGTCTCACATGCTCTCTTCATCATATTGTTCAATATTCATGAGTCAGACAATTAAATTGTCCCCATAGCTTGCCTCTGCAAATCGCTTAATGAAGAGAGTTTTAAGCGCTGCAAAGGAAGCCTTCTCCGTAGCATCAACGCTAGTAAACCAAGTACAACACTTCTCGCCCATGCAAAGCCCAAATGTTTGAGTCTGCTTAGCATCTCCTGTAAGGTTATTGGCCTCACAAACTTATGAAGCTATATGGGTCATCTCCAGCATGATACTTGTCAATTTGCTTGGATGCTAGGGTACTTTGGCTTGATCTCGTTGGGCAGGTGTGTTACCCATCCCAATCATTAGTGTTTGTGCCATATGAGCTCCTACAGTGAGCAAATCCATGTGATCAAAGAGCGTGTGTTGGACAAAGTCAGTTAGAGTGTAGTGGATGATCCTAGCATTTCAACGTTCAACATCATGTTCTTGATCCCATCTAGTTTAAATTTCATGTTCAAAAGTTCTTGCTTTATGTCCATGGTGTGTTCGAGGATCTTGCTAAAAGTACTAATTCCTTGATCTTTAAGGGCCATAACTTTTCGTCAAGGTCTATTGGGGAGAGTCGAGCACGATCAAAGCATGCAACTAGTTGGTAGCTATTTAAGGACTCTTGGACATCTCGTGGGAGAGAGTTGAGAAATGTTGCTTCATCCATTATGAAGGTTGTTGTTGGGACAATAAGAGTTTCGGGCTAGGGCTCTGTTCCTTGGAAGGAGAGAGGATCACCTTGATGTTTGCAAGCACATACAACTAAATCAATGTGAGAGGTTAGCCTAGGCCTTGTCTATGGTCCTTAGTGAGTGATGCATCAAATATTATAGAAATTCCTTATTTGTTTTTTTGTTTAATTGTTGAGTGGGATTGTGAAGTATCTTAAGGGTTCTCTCAATGTTAGTTAAATACAACATATTCTCTTCATCATTTCTATTTTCAAAGTTAAAAGAAACACAAAGTGTGAAATCAAGCTTTCTTCCTTTCAAATGCAATGTGCATGGGTGCAAGCAATTTCTCAAAGTATCACAACCATGTCATGCTGACAATATGGCAAGTAAGGACGACACTTTGATGCAAATATGTAAAGCAAAAGGTTCAAATTCAGAATGTGAGTAAGACAAGTATGAGTGAGCCTTGAGGCATAGTGTGTGTGTAATTGGTAGTGTGAGTGACTGTGTAATTGGTAGTGTGAGTGAGTGTGTGAGTGTTTGGTTAGTGTAAGTGAGAATGAGTGAGGGATAAGTGAGGTGTGAGTGAAGAATAAGTGAGACGTGAGTGTTATGGGTATGAGTGACTGTGGACATGAGTGAGTATAGGTATGAGTGTGAGTGAGTGAGGATGAGTGAGTGGGTATGAGTGAGGAATGAGTGATGAGGGGGATGGGTGTGAGTGGGTGAATGTGAGTGAGCATGAGTGAGTGGGTATGAGTGAGGGATGAGTGTGTGAATGCTTGTGTGTGAATGGGTGTTGCGTGAGTGAATAAGTATGTATTAATGTGTGTGTGTGGTTGCGTGTGTGTGTGTGTGGGGGGGGGGGGGGCGTGAAGATGGTGTGGTTGCAATGGGAGAGTTCAAGTGTGTGTGTAAATGGCAAGTGTGATAGGGAGAGTAAGGGTGGGGTGTGTATGCAACTACTGATATTGTGTGTAAGGGAGTGTGTGCGTGTGTGCTTGTATGTGTGTTAGTATGTGTTTGTGTGTTTGTGTGTGATAGTGTGTGTGTGGTAGGGAGTGAGAAGAAAGAAAGCACAATTTTTTTTAAAGAAAAAAAAAATCTTAACTCCATGCATCGCCACCTGTTGCCATGGTCACCACCTTATTGTCGCCACCCAGCTTACCCTTGCCAGCTAGCCACCGCCAGCCAACCAACCACCACCCCTGCTCATGCAAAAGCAGCAAAAGAGAGAGAGAGAGAGAGAGAGAGAGAGAGAGAGAGAGAGAGAGAGAGAGAGAGAGAGAGAGAGAGAGAGAGGGAGGGAGGGAGAGCCAACCAGCATCCACCTACCCATCAAAACGTTGAGAGAGAGGTATATATATCCCTCTCCTCCCTCCTATCCGACCACTCCTTCCTCTTTGTCTACTTCTTCTTATTCTTTCTCTTCCCTTCGTATTCTTCTACTTCTCCTTATCTTCTATCTTCTTCGATATCTTCTTCTTCACCCCCTTTTTCTTCTCTTCCACTCTTCCTCTTCTTCTTACTCCTTCTCTCTTCTTCTTCTATCCTACTCTTCCCCTTCTTTCTCTTCTATGCTTCTTCTTCTCCTCATTTCCTCTTCGTCTCTCATTTTCATACTTCTTCTTCTCCTCCTACTCTTTCCATCTCCGCTACCCTTCTTTCTTCTCTTTACCTTCTACTTCTCTTTTCTCATCTTCCTTCTACATCGTCATCTTTCTCTTCTTGTCCTCTTCTTACCCTTCTACCTTCTTCTTCTTACTACTATTCTTCGTACTCTCTTCACCTACTCTCTCTATATCTTTTTCTACACTTCTTTCTCTAACACCTCAACAAGACAAGAGCTTCATGAGACAAGTACCGGGGTAAGCAATAGATTTGATTTGTATTTAATCATGAACATGTAGAATGAAGCCACTGACAAAGACAAGAAATCAAGCAACCTTGCTACACAACATGACCAACAAAAAGAGTATCTTGAGTTTTTCATTTTGCATTTGAGTTTTGAGTTTTTGTGTTTTGGTGTTTTCTTCTACTCTACCCTATTCCAATCTCAATCCAACAAACCGGTTCCTTTCAATTCAGTCTTCCTAACCTAGTCTCATGGGTTTTGGAATGTTAGCTACAAACACATATGATGGATGCCGTATCGATCCCATCCATGCCCATGCACAAGCCTCCTATTCCACCACATGGTAGGAGTGTGAGAACCTTGGCGGTTGCACAATCCTAGATCCCAACAACAAAAACAAAATGCTGAGCCTAACACACTAACAATCGGGACTTTGGATGGACTTCTATTGTTTTAGCAAAGCTGTAACTCACTTCAACAATAATCTCTCACCTTGTCTCTCAACACTCCACTCTAACCAAGCACCCTGATCCTCTCCAACCCAAGAAAGTAAGAACACAAGAATGGCTCAAGTTATAATGAACTCACCTAACTTACCTTCTTGCATTTGATGACTTAAAGGCTCAAAGATGGTTCCACGACCATGATGAACATGATCCAATACCATCACTCCTTCACATCCACAACTAAGCACATCAATGAGTCAAAGAGCTAGTAGAGAAGACAAGAAAAGCAAGACGATGGCAAAGAGTTTTACCTTCCCTTAGTCCCTCGCTTAACACACCTCTCACTCTTTCCCTCTCAGTCACACTAATAGAGGTTCCATAGCATGGATGTGCCAAAAGGGTCAATATAGTTGAGACCTGTGTGACAAAGAACTTGACACCATCGATCTTCACCAGCCAATCATTTAACACACCTAGGGTGCGCACCTTAGAACCATCGACAACAATGAGATTAAAGTGGACATGCTCAATTGGAGGGTTGCCCCATGTCTTAAGCACTACCTGATTCATAATATTGACACCAACTCCGGTATTTATAATAACTCTTCTCATGGAATCACCGAATGCTTCCACAAGTAGAACTGCATGTTGTTCAGCACCCTCCAAAATGTAGCAACTCCAAGAGCACCAAGGACTAGGGTAAGTGGAGAGCTAAGCAATGGAGGTGGTGGATTGTCTACAATATAGCATGCTTAGGGATACTAGGAATTTCCAAGCATGCTATATCATAATGGCAACTGACTATATGACTAAATGGTTGAGACTTGAGCCACCCGAAAAAATGATGCCCATAAAATGGCTAAGTTCTTGTGGGAACAAGTGATTTCTTGCTTTGGCTACCCAATTGAGTTGGTTAACAATCAAGGGACTCATTTTTTGAATGGGGTCATTGAGCATTTGCTCTCTACTTTTCTAATTATCCATCGCAAGTCATATCCACTACTATCCTCACGCTAATGGCCCAGGCTGAAGCCACCAATAAGGTTTTGCTGAATGTTTTGACCAAGATTCTTTCTACTTCATGCTCTGATTGGGATAACAAGCTAATGGATGTCCCTTTAACCTATCGTACTACTTTGAAGACTGCAACTAGTGAGGCTCCATTTTGACTCACCTATGGTATTGATGCTATTATGCCAACTGAGTTTCTAATCCCCAATTTCACATTGAAGTTGAAGAGTGTTGGGAAGGCACTAGTGCTCGGACTAACTATTTTGTGGAGAATACCTTACTAAAACTCGCCTTTTGGCCACACATGTCCTCGCTGAAAAGGCCCTACGTAAGACTTGGTTTGATAAACATATGAAACAATGTTCCTTTGATAAAGGTGACTTGGTGCTCTTATATTCTCTTAAAGGCCATAAGCATAAATTGAAACTTCAAGGCCTAGGACTGTATTGTGTTCATTAAATTAGTAGGATGAGCAATGTTGAGCTTGAAACCCTGGAGGGGGAAGGCATTGGACACTTCAATGGGCAACTGCATTAAGAAGTATTACCCCCCAGGCCATTGCTTGCATGAACGCCCCATGCATCCTCCTGATGTTCCTATCAACATGATCATGGTGCCTGAACAAACATGGTATGAGCAATTTAAGCAACAGCTAAACACTCACAAGTTGTCTTTTCCTAGTCCCCTATCAACCTCCTATTCATTTTCCAATGTACGGACAATTTCCATTTCTTTAATTGACCCTACAGATGACCCTATTATTTCTCTTGCCTTTCTTCGAATCCAATTTATTGATGCCCAACAAGTTACTACTGATGCTCTCATTGATGAATGTTGTGATTTCAACACCCTTCCCTATAACCTTTGGATGGATTTGGTCCAACCCACTTCGATGCCCACTCCCAGTAAGCATCACCTCTATGGTGGCCAACCCTACTCACTATTGGGCAAACGTAAGCTCTTGCTTATTGTTGCAACTAAGAGCATTCCTCTTCTTTTTTACGTTCTTCCAAATGAGGAGGATGTAGGAAAGGAACTTCTCTTGGGTCGACCTTTTAAGTATGAGGTTCCCTACACAATCAACTATGTTGATCAGTGCATTACATTGCAAATTTCAGTGCCCAAGTCATTTCCGCTGTCAGTAAAGGGGATCTTTCCATAGGTCCCATACCACTTCCTCATCCTACCCGTTTGCAATCCAGTAGCTTCCTAATTTGTCAATTGCTCCAAGCCCACCATCACCACTCTACTCTTGTTAGTCACACCTCCAAGCTTGCACCTATAAAGTTTTCTAGCTTCTAGTGGCAACCTTGCCTCCCATCACTAGTTCCATCTCCACCTTCACAAATCTCAAATCCATTACATAGAAAGCCATTTCGATGTCACCAAACTTCTCCAAAGCCAAAAATTTCCTGGTGTTGGGTGGCATGCTCTCTCTTAGAGGCACAGGGCTATTACAAGGGCAATTCCTCCATTTGGATTCCAAATGATCTAAATTTTTCTCTATCACTTTTCTTCGGGCTTT
This sequence comes from Lygodium microphyllum, assembly GCF_053477565.2. Lineage (NCBI taxonomy): Eukaryota > Viridiplantae > Streptophyta > Polypodiopsida > Schizaeales > Lygodiaceae > Lygodium > Lygodium microphyllum. Next base: position 6,880,856 of record NC_141142.1, on the reverse strand, counting down.
GTCCACAAATGCTTTAGGTAGATCTAAGTGCCAAGCTTCCTCTTCACGGTGATCTTCTCACTCATCTCCACCCCTAGCTACCGTGACATCTCATGTATAGTTAGATTCTATATCCCCTTCCACCCCACTTATCCAACCACTTCCTAAGGAATTACTTCTCTTGCCTCCCTCCAACTCCCCATCTCCACTTTTTCTTAAAATCCCCCCTTAATCCTATTTCGCCACCCCTCCCCTTGAAACCCTTCAAAACATCTGAGGCATCTTGCTCATCCATTCCCTCACATGGCCAGTCCACCAATTGGATCAAGTAGCCCAAGCTAAAATCCAACATGAACACAAGGACCCAATTTCAACTCATCTTCAAAGTAGTTCCACCACTCTTGATCCACCTTCTAGTCTCAAATCTTTGCTCATCTATCGCTCTCTCAACACCGGCATGGCAATAGACTTGGCCACGAAGGACAACTCCCTAGAAGCTAGTTGGTTACTCCAATTTGACTCTACGTTTACCACTTTTGCAAAATTATTTGCTATGATTGACCTTAGCCTTGTTGATAATGAGGCACTTAAACTTGCTACTATTTGGAATCCCATATGGGAGGAGAATGAACTTCTCTTTCACAAAAGTCTCTTAGTGCAAGTTGAATATGCCAAGACTCTTCCTTTGAAGCATCTCTAGTCTTCCCGCTTCATCTCAACTTATACCCCACTGACCAAATGTGATGATGATGCTAAGATTGCAAACCTTACAACTAAACAAACCACTTCTAGTCCTTTCTTACACACCGATATGGCCATCGGCTGGAGATTGCTCATGTTGGGAGTTGTCTTATGACCATTGTTGAGCAATGGTGCGCCATTTGCACCCTTCAAGCTAATCCTACACATCATTCTAATGTTTCACTCCATGCTATCATTTTGGCTCATGATCTAGAAGTGCCCTCCAATCTGCAACACCATCCCTTACTTAATTAGATTTTTACAAACGAGGAATTACATGTGGCTAGCCATTTTGCTAGTCCCTGCTTATAGATATTACCACTTATTTGTGTAGCTTGGCAATGCAACCATTTGACCTAGATGCATTTGCAGAATTGGAGCATAACCCCACCTTTTATACTTAGTAGTTGTCCCCCCCTTTTCGCATCTTTACCCGCCATTTAGTTTTCTTTGGATTTTCTATGTACATAATCAGTTTGGGTTGTCTTTTCCTTTTTGTTGGTGTTGCACTGACACCTTCCCTAGTCCTTTTGTTTGCAGGGGGGAAATTGAACCATTCAATTTTGGTATTTTTTAATTAAAAGGCAAAGGTATGGCTCTTATGGTTTTTTTTTTTTTTTTTGTTGATTACCTAAAAATTTCTCAAGATATGGTCTTATTTTGATTAAATAGATGGTAGGTTCACAATCTGAGATGTCTTCATTGGTGGCTATTGAGAAGTCTTGCGATGAGGACAAGGGAGTGTTCATTACGGAACAATGCAAGGAGTTTGATCTAGAGACCAGTTTGTGGAGCTTTGGTGCTTTAAAGTTTCACCATCTTTCTAACTTAGAAAACATTGTCAACAAGTATCCTAAAGTTAGGGAGTTGGTGGCTCAATGTGGGCTAAACAACTATGTGCAGGCAACCAATGGGCCTATTCATTTTTCCACTTGCTACAACTTTGTGCAAAACTATGATTTTAAAACTAGAACAAGTGTGATAGGGCATAGGGAAGGCAGGGAAGTGGCACTCACTCCAGAATTGATAGAACGAGTTCTAGGTCTCCACTAAGGAAATGGGAAACAAGGTAAACTCCATAAAACTCCTATGGTGGATCAAAGGTGGAATGATAAGCCTAGTGTCAACTCATATGGATTGCTATTTTTGGCCATTGAGAAGGAGGATCTTAGGGCCACGACATAAGTCTTCCATCATTTGTTCACTTACAACAAGACCAACACTCAAATGGGAAGGATTCCCAGGGGCTTCACTATGTGCGAGAGAGGGTTTTACTAGGTCTTATTGATCTAGTTTATGTCAGCACAGAGGATCAGGTAGCTGACATATTTATGAAGGCATTGGGTGTAGAGAAGCTACGCAAGTTCAGAGACCTGCTTGGTGTGCAGGAATTGGGATTGAGCTCGAGGGGGAATGTTGAGATATCGAGCTCCACTCATGATATGCCAGGGTGACCGTTGTGCATTTATGTCACCGACTTGTTAGCTGCAAATGCGGTTGGTACACCGCCCATGAATAATAGCTAAATGACAGCTATCCTTATCTACTCTAGTTCGTGGTTCAGTTAGTATGCCACCTTAGTTAGTTGAGTTTGGTTTGAGACCCATATGTAGGGTTCTTCTATTTCTCTGTATGAGAGTTCTTTTGGCTTACACAACTAAGAAGAGGAAAACTGTTTTCAGTCTCCACCTTTGTGTGTATTCCCCCATTGTGTACGTGAGAAAGCTACAAGGGAGACTCCTTCCTTCTCTCCCACAATCTTGTCACTAGTTGTTTGTTACATCATTCTTCATTGAGCAAGTTCTTCTTCATCAACAACATCCATTTCTCCACCATCAGGACTCCTACTTCTTCATCATGATTGTTTCTAGCATTGGGCATCTTCGGTGCAAGCTCCAGCATGCTACCTGCAACGTGAGTGCTATGGGATTGGCATTCGTTTATGGGGGAAATAATGTTAGCGATATTTTGAGAAGACTACAAAAGTGAAAGTGTCGACTATTATTTTTTGTGGATATTATTTTTGTGGAGCTTCAATGCCTTAATTTTGGGCACTTGGATTATATTTATACTTCATGGACATCATCATATTATCATGGCTGTATTACTTTGTGAAAGCCATAACTTTGTTTATCGCAATTGTGTTTATTGCACCCGCAACTATTGTGTGGTTGTACACATGTATTTGTAATTAGAATATCTTAAGTAGCGTGCAATGATGATTGACCGGCCTAGAGCCCACAAAGTAAGTAGGATGCCCAAGATAGAATGCAAATCCTAAACACAAAAAAGGTGCAAACCCTAAACCTAACCCTAATTCTTGATCTATATAAGGGTGGGAGGTCTTAGTTGTATTGACCTTTTGGCACATCCATGCTACAGAAGCTCTATTAGTGTGACTACTCAAGCTTTCTATTCAATCATTCTAGTCTATCATCTTGCTTCCATTGACTGAGAGGGAGAGAGTGAGAGGTGTGTTAAACGAGGGACTGAGGGAAAGTGAAGCTCTTCGCCATCTCTTGCTTTTCTCATCTTCTCTACTAGCTCTTCGACTCGTTGGTGTACTTGATTGTGGATGTGAAGAAGCAATGACATTGGATCGTGTTGATTGTGGCCGTGGAATTATCTTTGAGCCTTCAAATCATCAAATATAATAAGATAAGTTAGGTGAGTTCATTACAACTTGAGCTAGTCTCGTGTTCTTGCTTTCTAAGGTTGGAGAGGAGGGTGCTTGGTTAGTTAGAGTGGAGTGTTGAGAGACAATGTAAGAGATTGTCACCAAAGTGAGTTGTAGCTTTTGAAACAATAGAAGTTTGTCCAAAGTCCCGATTGTTGGTGCATTAGGCTCAACGGCACAACATTGAGTTTGAGGATAGCATAAAGTCTTTGTTCTTACTTGTCACACTATGTGAATTTGGGGATACATTCCATATTACTACGAGTGCTAAATCCTCATGAAGATGGCTTTAAATGCTTTGATATAGAGAGTACATTGCTTACAAAAGAAGTGAACATAAAGAGCATTGATGTAACCCATGCTTCTCATGCACTTACAGTTAGAGGTAGGCATGATGGTAGAGGAAATAATAACTGTGGTAGAGACTCACAACCCAATAGGGCAAGTCTAAGTCTTGTGGGCAATCATGCAGCAAGTCTCTCTTGTCCTAAGTCCTCTCTCATTTGTCATTATTGCAAATAGGAAGGTCACATTAGGCTAATGTGTCATAAGATGTGCAATGATAGATGTGAAAAAGGCAAAGGGAAAGCACAAGATAATGCGAAGGCTTTTGATAATTGCAACATTGTTCCTAAGTCCAATGTTAAGATAGAAGAGATAAATGCCTTGGAGTATAGTGTTGAGATGGCAAGCTCAACATGTGTGGACATTGATGATGGACTGCTTGGCTAGATGGGTTCACACGTCTATACTTAGTGTATCAGTGGTCATTATGATCCTCACATGGCCACTGACTTATCACTTATTATATTTAGTATGTTGCACCTACCTACAACTAGCATAGTTATAGTGCCAATCGATCAGTATAGTCAATTATGCAATGTTTGACTTAGGAGGCTACTTTTCTTTATGTTGTATCTTACCTATACTTTGTGTATATTGTATTGTGTGAAAAAGAAGAAAAAACTAGTAAGAAAATGTTTTGGCCTCCATCTCTTCTCTTATATTCTTGAGTGAGCTTTTCTCTTGTTTGTATAATGTGTGTTTGGCACAATAGCTCAAGCAAGTCTCCCTAGCACATGTGATTTGTGACATGGTATCAGAGTGCTTCCATTGAGAGAGGCTAGTTTTGAAGGCTAAAGTGAAGGAGAAGAAGCAAGGATATGAGCAAGCAAGCAATGCGTAAAAATCTCTCCCATTCTACCACTCTTTTCTCTTGGATAGTGTCTATAGAGACATTCGAAGCAAGGCAAATAAAAAATCTTAGATTGATGTGAGATTTGTTGTGGGAGCAAGCATGGTATATTCTGCAAACTAGCCCTTTAGCACTTGCACGCAGCTTTTTTAGATCACAAAGAATTTAGTATCTGTTGGTTAAATGGTAGAGTACATATTCTATTTAATACAAAGATTTCTTTGTAGAATATTTTAATGATTAGTATAGGTTAGTTGTAAAAGAAAGTAGAGTTGGCCACATATTCACTTTAGATCCCGAAATTCCTACTATGAATGTTGTTGTGTATGCTAAAAATAAAGGATTGGTTGCAAAAATTGAAATATGGCACAAACATATTGGATATACAAATGCGTACAGGTTGAAATTAATGTAGTTGAAAGGGTTGGTTATAAAGCTGCCTATTTTTAGAGTTGCAAAATTTCATAAAGTGTGTGAAGTATGTCAATTTGGTAAGCAAGCAAGACAACCTTTTTTGCACGATAGAGATGTGAGTTGGAATATACTTGATGTTATGCATACATATATTTGGAGGCCTATAGAGAACATATCTCTTGGTGGCAACAAATATTTTGTTATAGGTGTGTTCAAAGGGAGCAAGGATGTTATTTTTTATGAGATAAGTAGTTGGTATACATCTAATGGGGTGATACATTGGATGATACTGATGATCATATATGTGTATAAAGAAAAGCAAGAATTATGGAGCCTTAGTGGACGAGAAACATCATCTGGTACTACATCTATAGTTAACCCTTGATCTAGGAGACTCAAGAGCAGTTTCACATCTTCAAGTACATTTACTAGTATTGCAGGTAAGGACAAAGAGAAGAAGAAAGCAGGTAAGGACAAAGAGAAGAAGAAAGTATCAGATGGTAATGATCCATCTGCTAGTCATTTGGGCTTTGATGGAGATTCTAATGGTTTAGATAGTTTGGATGATGAGGTTGGTGATCAGTCTAGGCTAAAAAGCCTACGAACTGACATTCGGGAAGAATATGTCTTTAAGGCATTTGAGCAATTTTGTGATATCATGCCCTAGGAGGCTCCTCTTGAAAGATCACCAGGTGTATCTCAAGTACCTACTTAGATAGCATGTATGTACTAATGATATCATGACCCATGATCTGCATGTTATACAAGATCATATTACTAAACATAGAGAACAAGCAGTACCGGCCCCACAACTAGTCTTAAGATACTCTACTAAAGTTTTGTATACTCTTGATTGTTTTGAGCTCTCTATGCATTATGTCATGATGATAGATTTTGGTGAATCCCGTACTTATAATAATGGGGCTATGCATAGAGGTAATAGTCACTGTTTGTGAGAGGGCCATGCAATCTGAGTTTGACCTACTATACAAAAAACATATATGGGATTTGATTTCCTTGTTAGATGGTAAATATGCATTGCCATGCAAGTGGGTGTATAAGTTAAAGAACACACTTGATTGCCCTAAGCTAGCATATAAGGCATATTTGGTTGCTAAGGGTTTCAAATAGAAAAAGGGAGTTAACTTTGATAAGATATTCTCTCCTATGGTCAAGATGACTACCCTTTACTTGGTATTGGCCTTGGTTTGCGCAAATGGATCTAAACTTGTACCAAATGGATGTTAAGATTGCTTTCTTACATGGGGGTCTACATGAGAAAATATATATAGAGCAACCTAAGGGCTTTGAGAAAAAGGGCAAGAAACACCTAGTATGCAAGTTAAGGGATAGCCTTGATGGACTTAAGTAAACCAAGGGAATGGTATCATAAGTTTGATACCTTTATGCATTCACAAGGTTATTCTCATAGTGATATGGATTCGTGTCTTTAAAGGAAGAAGGCCCATGATGGTAGCCTTTTTGGAAGATGATGGGCATGGGATGAGATGGCGTCTATTCTTCATCTAGGTGTACTTATATGTATACTTTCTACTTTTTCATTTTTTCTTGTTTTCTCCATAGTCATGCACATTCATCTTGAAGTAGGAGATTGTTGGGGGTTAAAGGCTACCTATGCCTAGTCACCTACATTTACTAGTACTTATTACCCACATACTTGTATACTACAAGTGACAATTGGCAATCACTATCACTTTGTTTTTTATTTGTTCTATGACAATAGAATAAGGGAAGGTAGGCCACATATGGTGATTACTGGAGTTCTCACATACTACCTTGCTCTTTCTTGCTTGAATCTCCATTGCTCTTGTATCTTCTTGCTTTTGCTCGTATTTTTACCTCTTACTCCACCTTTTAGGAAGAATTAAATAAAAATTTTGGTGCGAAAGCTAAAAATCAAGAGATATACTTAAAATTTTGATTTCTATAGTCTCCACTAGGAATTCAAGGATTCACTTATAGAACATGTATCACAATCATTAAGCTTAATCAACTAACTCGAAGGTATCAACATTATAATTCCAAAAAAGGATGCAATAGCAATGCTACTTGTAAGCCTACTAAAGGAATACGAGTCTTTAAAAGTTTCACTCCTTACACATGAATCCCTTAACCTTGAAATGTATATATATTTGGTCCTTTTGAAAGAAAAGGAACTTAAAGGGTAGGTTGACTTATTTACATTCAAGGACATTGTATTCTTACAAAGAAGGATCCCTAGCAATGTTACCACTATGGGAGGAAAGGACACGTTAACACAGAATGTAGATTGAAACACTTAACCAAATGCAATCATTGTAAGGAGATTGGACATCATGAAGATGCACTCAGGTTCAAAAGACAATCAAACTTCATGGAGGACAACCACCAAGACAAAAAGGCATAATGACACATTTTCTAAAGACAACAAGAAGAAGACTTAAATACTTGAAGATACAGGACCTGACCACCCACTAGTAGTAGCCATAGAATACACCTAGTGAGGTGGAGATAATCAACCATCGTAAAATTAATCGTGTAATTCACTTGACCACCTTGTAGTAGTCGAAGAAGGCACCAAGGGGAGGTGTTGATAAATTTGCATGTGTACATATTTGAGTGGTGCCTTCTTTGTAAGAAATAATATGAATTAGAGTTTGTATGCAAGTAAATGAGGATGATGAGTTTTATGGATAAAGGTGTGAGTTAGCAAGTCAAACTAGTCTAAACACAATGTATTTGATGTATTCATATGTCTATTTAAGAGGCAACTATCAAGTAATTCTTACACGGCTTTCTTTGTTTTCTCAAATTCATGGCATGTTTTGTCTATGATCCTCATCGCACCCCTTATCTTTTTTCACACCCATCTCCATTATTTCGTCTCATTGCTGCTAATGGTGCTGCCTCCACCTAGACGCCTTGTTGTCTTGCCACCACGTTAGGTGCCTTGTTGTTGCTGTTGCCTTCACCTCGCCAATGCACCTTGACATTACTCCGCCCTCACCATTGCTCCACTCACACCTTACTCCTATCCATGCCCTGCTCTAACATTGTTGATTCGCCTGGTAAGAGAGAGAGAGAGAGAGAGAGAGAGAGAGAGAGAGAGAGAGAGAGAGAGAGAGAGAGAGAGAGAGAGAGAGAGAGAGAGAGAGAGAGAGAGAGAGAGAGAGAGAGAGAGAGAGAGAGAGAGAGTGTGTGTGTGTGTGTGTGCGCGCCATTGAATGTATCATGCAAGTTGAGGTTTCTTTTAAACCCTTCAAACTATAAATTCTCCCAATTTTTTTTTTCTCAAAAGTTTGGAATGCATGCCACAATTGTTCGGTTTGGCTATAAGTTTGGAAGATTGTAAAATATGAGATAATATAGATATAGATGATACAAGTGTTTAATCTTAAATTTCACCATGCTTTGTTTGATTTTAGATGGTTTGTATGTGCGCAGATTGATGGCTTTCTCCGACAACTCAATGCAAGGATTGATGCAAAGAAAGGAAGATCCAATACAAAAGACTTCGAATTGGAGTTCCTACTTCCAGAATTAGCAAAGGATGCTACTTAGATCGCTAAGTGCTTCAAGGAGTCCAAAGATTTTCGAAACCCAATCTAATACATGATCTCCTACCTAATCTTTTTGGATGATGTTCTCAAGGCTTGTAAATGCTCCTATAAAGCTGTGGTTTAGTGGTGCGATAGATAATACGTTCTATTTGCCTCTGACTTAAGAAAGAAAAAACACTTCAATGTCTCTTCCAAAAAACGAAAAGGGAATTCCGAATGGAGGGGGAAAGACAAAGAAGAGAGAAAGAAAACAAAAAAGAGCTAATGCATAATTGGATGAGTGTGATTCCATGCTCCACACAAAATAATTGTAAAATTTCATAGACAGAAAAAAAGAGAGGAAAAAAGGTGAAGTCGGGAACGAGCAACAAGGACGAATGAATCCAGCAGGATCTTTGTGCCCTTTTCTCGAAGGTTGATCGAGCGAGCCAGCGATGGTGCTGGCGGCCACCTCCTCCGCTCCCCCACCCTCTTCCCCTTCCCCCTCTCCTCCCCCTCCTCCCCATTATCATTACTCTTGCTATTCTGCTTCCGCCGCCGCCATCGCCACCACAACCACCACCTCCTCCTCTTGCCCCTCTCACTCTTCATCAACCGCCGTTGCGGCTTCTCCTCTCTCGCTTCGCTTCTCGTCGTCTTCAGCAGCAGCGTCGCCATCGTCGTGGCGTGCACGTGCTGCCCGTCCCGGCCGTGGGGCCGTTCCCAATTGGGGCCAGTTGCGTCCCTCTGACGACGCTCGCATCTTTGTTCGAATCGTGAAATCCTACTGCAGCTCTAATGGACACAGGAAGTCTCGCCACAGTCCCGTCCTGGTCAGAAGCGAGTTTGCCGGTCAGTACGAGGACAATTTTGCCGATGTTGACAAGGTGAGTGATTCTTCGTTCATCCAGTGGAGTGCACTGAAAAGATAATTATTTTGTTCTGTTTTCTGGATGATTTGGACAGTTAAATAGCAAGAATCTGCACTTAATTCACTAGACTGAATGCTTGGGACGTTCTCGGAGGAGGAGGAGTGCTTTGGAACGACCTCATTGGGATTTGCAGTGGCTTCAAATGGCGTGTACTTGGGGCAAATTATTAAACAACTGATTAGTGGCATGTAGAATGATAGGTCTCCTTACACACAAACTAGGACGTGCACATGACATCCCCTTTTGTGAGTGTGTCAGAATCTGCACCCAAAAGGCAGAAGTATTGAACTGTATGCATTGTGCTTTGTGCACACAGGGATATCAAATCATCTATTCATGTCGAACTAGAGTAGATATCATGAAGGACAGCAGGCCTTGGGGAATAAGACAATGATGAGCGCTAAAAGATTCAAAGCTGAGACTGTATACACCAATGAATTCTGAGATTATTTGGATGGCAAGGAATATCAGAACTCTGTGTGACCCCTTTTGAATGCACGGACTAATCCATAATAGCAGGTGACTAAAGGTGCAGGCGTCTGACAGCAGGAACCCCTTATGAAGACTGAGCAGATTTCTGGGGTTTGGGGGAGTAGGGATGAAACAGAGGTGGACCATTTGATAGTGTGCAGAATTGAGTCAATGGCGGACCTCTCTCTCTCTCTCTCTCTCTCTCTCTCTCTCTCTCTCGTGTGAAGGATTTTGGATTAAATAATAGAAACATTTACAAAGGGCCTCAGTGATTAAGCGCAGTGTGTCAAACACAGGCAGAAAACAACAGAGGAAGCCACAAGGCTACAATGACATGTGAAGGAAATCATGAAGTGGCTACTAGTGGGTGGAAAAGATGATCTCCATCCATGGTGCAGCCACCTCTTTGAGGATCACACTAGCAGAAATCATGGAATTCACTTGCCACAATGACAGTCCTTGAACTCAGCCCACATGACTATGTACATCTGAGGCTGAATCAAGAATGAAGGCACTATGTGTTCTCCAAACATGGCAACGACCAATCCAATACACAAAATGAAAGAGATAATGATTTTTGGCGTTGGAGCAATTGTTGATGGCATCTTGCCAAAATCAAGAAAAAATGACTATACGCTGCCATTTTGCTGCAGTCCATATTCGGAAAATGAAGCCCTAGTTGTGTCTATCCACCATGCAAGAGATGAAGAGATGAGTAGGGCTTTCATCACATGTGGTGCAAAGGACACATCCACCATGGGAGATCTTGTGGTGTTGCAATATATCACTTGTGGTGAGACCCCCTATAAAAAGCCTCGATATAAAGACTTTCCCTTGGTAGGGAAGTCTAGATCTCCAATTGAAGTAGGTGATTTTGCCACTTAGCTCTACTATCCCTGGTTGCTAGACTTGATATGCCTCCGTAGTCACCCATCTCTTGTTTGCTATCATTTTGTGATAAACTTGATTTTAAGTTTGTTTCAAAAATTCCTCAGGATGCACAAAGGCCTAGTCCAACCACGGGGATGAATCTTGCAATCCAAGCAAGGGGAAATGCCAAAAAATCCATTCCTCAAAATTGGTCCAAATCAGCTGGTGACCTGAGAAACCTGAAAGTGCCAACGGATGTGATGAAAATAGTAAATTGGAGATTGACAAGGAATGGTAGGTCTTTGACAAGCCTCAAACCCAATCTTGGTATCCTACTAAACTTATCATGTTTTGTGTGCTTATCTGGCCAGTCAAGCAATGTAGAGGTGATTGGAATCTCAATTTGAAGGGAATCAGCCTCCTATCTTAAGTTAAGTAGTGAAATGTGCTCTCTTGCCAAGAGGCAATCAGGTGGGAGAGTAGAAAAGATTAAAGTGCTTCGATTTCTTGAGTCGAGTTCTAAACATACTGCCATGACACCTGAATCTGAATACGAGCACATGAGATGTGTACTTGCTCAATGGAAGTAGTAGCAATGTCCACCCAATGTGCTGTTGCTCACATAAGGATTGTAATATGGCCGTTGGTAGAGCTCCCCTACGTTTGACAGCTTCGACACTTTGGGATTTGCGTTTTGCTGCCCAAGTCACTCCCTGACATTAGAGAATTGCGGTTTGCTCCCTCGATAGCTGGCGATCATCTTCCATATCTTTGACTACAGTTTGCTCCGTCAACAGCTATCTTTCACCTTGCAGTGATTACTTCGATAGCCCACTGTTTGGAGGACTACGTTTCTCTCCCTTCACTGTGCAGATTTTCCATATTTGCTACCGCCTGATTCAGACAGGATAGTGTGGTTATCTTCTAAGCTTTGGCTCTGCTATATCAGCTTTTCTTCTCATAGCATGATTCACTGCATCATCACCATGTTCTTGTGTTTGTGAGTTTCTCTTCTCTCTCAATGTTTGCTGTACACTCTCTGTGTTATTCCCTGCAAACCCTATTGTCTCTCTGTACTATCGCTTATTTTGATATGGTATCAGAGCATACCTGTTATTTTTGACATGGTATCAGAGAGCAAGAGCTCCAAGAAGTAAATACCCTGTTTATTAGAGAAGGCATAGACAGGTTGCAGATTCGGCATCATCTAGTGATTTTCCCCTTCATTTCCGTTATATCTCAAGGATACAGAGATACCCTTATCTTCCTCTCCCATCCACCGACCCTTTTACAAGTTGATACTCCAGTGTGTTGAGCTAAAAATGCGTTAGCTTCATCTAAATAGCCCCAAAACATGCTTAATTAAGGAAGAAACCTTGTTTATTTAAAAGAAATGCATTCCTAGAGAGTGTCTATATTCCATAAGCTCAAACCCACTTGGGAGGGCCGAAACTTTCTATAAATAGGTATGCTGCCCTCCATTCAGCCCTAATCTTGTTTTTATAGGTTTCAGGTGTTTTCAGCTTGCTGCCCACACCCTATTGGCAGAGAACATCGCAGTCCAAGCTGTCCATTGCAGTTACACTCATATGGTGTCTGCTTTTAGCCCTTCGTCATCAGTTTGTTGCTGTTTCTAGCTAGATGACTACTGTTGTCCGTCATCTAGCTGTTGTACAGCCTGCCATGTCAGCATACTGCTGTGTTTGCAGGTCCCAGCTGTGCCGCCTTGCAGATTTTCTCTCTCCTCCAGCTATCACCATCATCTCCTCAGCTTGTCATTGTTGTTTTCTCTCTCTTGCAGCCTGCGTTTGCTATTTTCTCTCTCCTTCGAGCTGCGTTCACTACTTTCTCCTCATCTTCGTTTTTAGTCTTTCTCTCTCCTCACACACAGTTTTAGTCTTTCTCCTGCACTGCCGTCTGCATCAGATCCAACTTTCCTTGGCTGTGTTTGCTGGTGTTCGACATTTGGAGGTTGCCTTGCCGCGATTCAGGATACGTTCGAAGTACGACACACTCTCCAACTCATTATCCCTTTCCTGATCCTTGAGATACATGAGTTTGAGGTATAGTATTTATTCACTGCATAGTGTGTTTGCTGCATGACCATTGTATATTCAATAGTCATATCATTTCATTCATTCTCTGTGTTCATTGTCTCTGAGTTACCCTAACACTAATTGTGTTCTTCTATCAGTTTGTGCTTTGTTGTATGATGTTATTTGTGTTTTTGTGTTAGGGTATTTTCTTCACATGGTATCAGAGCTGAGTTCTCTAAGAGAAACCTAGGCCTTGATCAGAAAGCTCTACACAAGAAGCATAAACAACAGAAGGGCAAATGACTTCGAACACTACTTTTGTACCACTTCTCATATTTGAGCTAAATCCATCGAGGAACTAGTCGAAGTGGGCCTTATAGCTTGCTTCACAAGCTCCTGACATGGCCTAGGAATAATAGAAAGGTAGATCACTTCGAATACTACTTTCGCACCACTTCTCACATCCGAGCTAAATCCATCGAGGAACAAGTCAGAGTGGGCCTCATAGCTTGCTTCACAAGCTCCCGACATGGCCAGATAGACATTGGACTGCCACGGAGTTCCACGACCTTATGAGATCATTGCAGTTGAGTACGATCTCATTTTGATGCATAGAGCCCAGTAGTAGATAGAAGGTAAGTCTGGATTTCACCCTTTAGATTCAGTGCACTGATCTACTGACCATGTAGGAAGGGTGGAATCTCCACTTAGAACTGGCTATCCGCAAGTGGAAATTGGCATAGAGTACACTCCATTGTTTTCATACTTATTCTCTTTGGTGCTAGGTATGTCTACCATTTCAGATTCTGTTAATGATGATTCCCCTTCTCCTATTGGTATGGATGATTTTCATGATAAAGGACGTATGCAAAACAATTTCTAGTTTATAAGTAATGAGGAATATATATATTTCTTTATGAACTCAAGACTTGGTAAGCAATTGAAACAGGAAATTGTGAGTACTTCTTCTCCCTGTTTTCCTTCAAACAGAAACCCACATTATTTTCCACATCTACACCTATCACAAATCCATTTAATCTCCCTCCTATTCCACCCTCTTATTCCGCTACCATATCCTTTCAACCTCCATTAAGTGTATCGCATGTTGCATCTCATGTAGGATCACATGTGTTTTCATTCACCACATTGGGGGGTTTTTTAAACTTAGGCACAGCTATTAGGACCTCATCTCTTTCTTAGCTGGGTGGTGTTCCACCTTTTTCTCACACACTTTCGGGATCTTTGTAGCGTGGATATTTCTGAAACGAGCCTTCCTTCCGTGGATGGGTGGCAATTCCCTAATTACAACTTAGTTACAGTAGTAATGTTTATTACAAAACTGAGAAATGCAAATTAACTTACAATCTTGGACAACCTTGTGGGCGCTAAAACTGGTGCCTCTTTTGGTATTTATTTAACTTAATTGAAGAAGAAGTCGATGTACAATGGGATTCTCCCAATCCCTTTTGGTATTCCGATTCCTCTTGCTATTCAAAATGACCAGTAAGTCTTCAATTTGATTTGCCCTTTGATTCGGGCAATCAATTGGCTTTCACCCGCTTTGATGGAGATGGTAAATACCCCAAATTCATTGATTTGCTGGTCCCTCCACCTGAATATAACTGAAAACAGCTTCAGCTCTCTTGAATCCGAGTTTTGCAGCTTCCAATTTTTGGCACGCTTCTCGAGGCTGCTGCTAGATCCTAATTTCTGTTGGCAAATTAGGGTTTACAGCAGAGAAATCTGAAATTTCTGAGCCTTTGGTGATCTCAAAGCTGTAATCTTCGGAGCAAGGCTGTAGATGTCAGAAGTGGAGTAGCAATGAAAGCGTAAAGATCTGCTATAATAAGTTGCTGAAACACAAGACAAAAGAGAAAGAGAAAGGAAGAAAACTGAAGAACACAATACAGATGAGAACTCAGATGCATGCTTGGGAAATGGAATCCATATATCCAACATGAGATAATCACGTACAACAGGGAGTCACTGGCCATGTGGGGATCGGCATTGGCTCCTCTCCCCAGTAGAAGATCCACTAGTGATGATGAGTGATTGACTGACTGAGGAGGAAGAGCTTGAATAAATAGGACAAAAATATGTCCTTAATATGATTAGGTCGGCCAGTATTTAATGCTATTCGATCAGCAATAAATGCCCAATATGACCATAAAATGACAAATAAAATAGCTTGAATATCCTAAATAATGCGCCTAGCCTTTGCATGCACAGATTGACACATGAGTTGACATATTTACTAACACCCTCTCTCAGATCATGGGTGATTTGATATAATACAATGGTACAATGAGAATGAATCATAAACCATACAACATAGAACCACCAAGTAGAACCATGGATATCCAAGTAGTGGGTGATCAAGCCACCATCAAGGTGCCTCGAAGAGAACCTGATGTTGATGTCGATTGTATGAGCTCCTGAAAATAGAGAAGATGATAGCATATCTTTGTGTCTGTTCCAATGTCTCTCAGTAGCATACATGACCATCCAGTGAAAAATGCCTTTGGAACATACGTGACCATGGATTCCCAGACCGCTAAAGTGTCCCCTCATGTGAGCTCAAGACTAGGAGCCAAGCCTGCTCGTTGTCAAATAAAGAGCCCATCATGAACCTGGATGTCAATCCTGGCTCCAGGATTTGAACCTGCCAGATTTCAAGCGATGCATCAGGGAAGTCCCTCTCTAGATTTTGTGCATCTATATTGAGTTATAGATGAGGTGTGGCTGCCCCATCTTACCACTCTCTCACTCTCCCTCTCTGGCATTGGAGAGTCATGAGAGATGCCATCATCACCACCACTAGAAAGCAGTTGAGGAAGGGGCCATCAATCCCTTTCCGTGATCCGAAGAAGCTGATCCTTTCCGCATCTTGGACTTCTCCTTGGTCAGAGGATCGGAGTCTGAGTCGGAGGCAGAAGATGACTTGTCGTTGGAGTCCATATCCTGCTTCGTTTACTTCTCCTTCTTCTTCTTGGAGGCCGCTAACTCTTTGCAGTTCTTCCGTAAATGACTTTTCTTCCCACAGTGGTAACACTGGGTCTTTGACTTCTTCTTCTTCGAACCCCTCTCTAAAGCTGCAAGAGCCTCACTAGAACCTAATGAAAGCCTCCCCTGTAACCGCAATGATGCCTCATGCTCAAGTAGCATGGAGGTCATATGTGTAAAACTGACATGAGTAGATGATGTCTGCGCCCTCAAAGCATTCGCCACTCGATTGAACACCGGAGGGAGTTTGGAGAGTACGAGTCCAATAAGATGAGCCTCTGGAAGGGTAGACTGTATTTGTTGAAGTTGGTGGTCTTGGATGTGGGTCACACGAAGTAGAAGAGATTGGATAGTATCTTTGGCCTCGAACAAAATTTGTTGGAGTTGTCCATAAAGAGTAACTACCCTCATGGTGGAAGGTGCCATGTACAATAGCTACAACTTCATCCATACCTCAAAAGATGTCCTGTAGGAGGCAACCATCGGCAGGACTTCTTTGGAAATAGACTGAAGCAATGCCGAGTAAGCATGGGCATCATCAGAATCCCATGCAAGCACCGCTTCCTCATCGTTGTCTTCATCAAAATTAGTTGGAATTGGAGAAGGCCGCTAAGGACGTTTAATAGCTTTGCAAACCACGTACCATAACCGCTTCTGTATAAACCAAGCCTTAATCACAGCAGTCCATGTAAGATAATGAGATCCATGTAACTTGTCATTAGTGGATATGCACAGAGGAGCCATCTGTAGAGGATTGAGAAGAGTAATAGATAAAAGAAAGTATTTGGAGAGGAAACACATCCAAACCACAAGCGCGGACTACAGAAAACGAGAGTTCACATCCAGTATTCACCAAAATTTGACCAAAACAAGAAGAAAACTATTGCGAAAAGTCAAAAAATCAACCAAAAACTGCAAGAAACAACAAAAACGGCCTGATAATGTAGTCGCCCAACTAGGAGGAGATGCAGAGACACCAAAACAAAGGTTGGAATTGACACGCAGGCAGGAGAGGGGCATCAGCAAAAAACGCAGGTAAAACAAGTCACCTGGTTGGAGTAACAGTTGCCCGATCAGCAATGGTCAAAACAGTCCTGAAATCAGCAAAGAGAATACAACAGCAGCATAGAACCTGAAATCTAATACCATGTTAGAAGTGGAGCAGCAATGGAAGCGTAAACATCTGTTGTAATAAATTGTTGAAACACAAGACAAAAAAGAAAGGGAAAGAAAGAACACAATACAGATGAGAACTCAGATGTATGCTCGGGAAATGGAATCCATATATCCAACATGAGACATTTGCATACAATAGTGAGTCACTGGTTGTGTGGGCATCGGCACTGGCTCCTCTCCCCAGTAGAAGATCCACAAGTGATGATGAGTGATTGACTGATCAAGGAGGAAGAGCCTAAATAAATAGGACAAAAATATATCCTCAATATGATCAGGTTAGCCAACATTTAATGTTGGTCAGCTGGCAATAAATGCCCAATATGACCATAAAATGACACAAATAAAAAAGTTTAAATATCCTAAATAATGTGCCAAACCTCTGCATGCACAGACTCACACATGAGTTGACATATATGCTAACAGTAGAAAGGTTGGTAGATGAGAGGGAATGTTGAGGATAGAGAAAATCTAGACTTTATTCTTGAAGAACTGAAGAAAATCAGTCATTTACTGTTACTGCCCTATCTTAATAGCTTATAGATGCAAAGAACTGAAGAAAATCAATCATTTACTGTTGCTGTCCTCTCTCAACAGCTTGTAGATGCTGTCATGTGCGGTTGATTGGTCTTCTCTTGTCCTTGGCTGCCTCAGCCAAGGTCCTTCAATGGCTGCAAATCAGATCAGCAATATCTCCTACCTCTCTCTTGCAGATTGAATGCACTAAAATGCCTCTCTCTAGCCTCTAAAGACGTTTTTCAGGCTTGCATGGGCATTTTTGACAAGTGGTAGTCTTTCCACATGGTTTTTCTCGCATTATCCATAATTAAATATTAATTTTCAGTCTTTAAATACTGAAAATTAATCTAATAATTCTTTCGGTGCCTTGAAGAGAATCTAACTGGCCAATAAAATTGGGTATGCAACTTCTATTCCCGAGTATCTTTGCGCCATCCTTGACTATCGGATTGGCGTTAGGTACCATTAAATGCCACTTCTCTAGTGTCACCAATTGATACTTATGGCCAAATGAATGACTTAGGCCAGCAAAACTGGCACTAAATATCACCAAGTACGTGTGTGCCTGATCTAAAGTTGGCTCTAACTGAAAGGCATCTAGGTAAAGCTGCAATAACTGAGGATGGTCTGCCAAGTCATCCTCTTCCATCCATTTGGCATCCATTGGTGAACAATTCTGAAATTTCACTATCTCCTGGAAACTTTAGCTTTGACCTTTTTTTCCTTATGTGTCAAAATCCCATCTAGCTTCTCAACCTCAGGCTGAATTTTAGTAGACATATCCTCTGGTATATCACCATGAAAAGGCCTCAACAAATTGATATGAAAGGCATTGTGTATCTGCCGATGTGGAGCTAATTTTAGCTGATATGCCACATCGCTGATATTCTCCAATACCTAGAAGGGCCCATAGTATCTCATACTCAACTTCGATACAATTTTCTTTTTCTTTTATATTTTTTAGCCTTGCCTTTTCAAAATGTAGTAGTACATAATCACCCTTTGCAAACTGCAAAGTACGTCTGTGGCGATTACCTGCCCTCTTTTGCTTTTCTTGCAATCTCTGAAGTGCATATTTTATCTTTGCATAGGCTACATCCAAGTTTTCCATACAATGATCAGCCTCAAAGATCTTATCCTTAATTTGTAGAATAGGTGGTAGCTTTGCCTATAGAACTATTCATTGTGTTGTTGTAAGCAAACTCAACCAAGGGTAAATGCTGCTCCCATTGTGTCTTGTGGTCTAAATATAGCACCTCAAAAGATCTAACACCATGGAATTTGTTTCCTCATGCTGAAGACCACTGTCTACGGATGGAAGAATGATGAGAATCTCAGCGTGGTACCCATATTCTCAAACAACCCCTTCCAAAATAAACTGATCATCCGAGGGTCTTGATCACTAATGATCGACTTTGGCATACTATGATACTTAAAGATGTGTTGCAAAAATAATTGTGCTATATGATCAACCTTTATTTTTTTCCTCACTGAAATGAAATAGGCTTGTTTGCTAAACCTGCAAATGATAGTCCATATTTCATCATTCCCTGTAGGTGTCTTAGGAAGCTAAAAAATAAAGTTCATTGCAATGCTCTGCCAAGGTCTATCTGGAATAAGCAAGGGCTACAACAAACCTGGCATCTTTTGCCTATCATGGTTTACCTTCTGCCATACAATGTATGTCTTAATAAACTGTTCATCATGCCTCAAAGCTGCCAATAAAAGAAATGCTCCACTGCCTTGACCGTGGCATCAATACGTCTGTGTCTTACATATGGAGGAGTATGACTTTCAATGATAACTCTAGGCCTTAAGTGCTTTGTGACACATAGTCATCCATGCATCATTAGAAATCCATCTCTTAGCACAAAGTGTTCATGCCTTTGGCCATTGCAAAGCTGATCATAAACATTAGCAAAGTCCGAATCAACAACATATTGCTCTTTCATAGCATCCAACTCAGTGTGATAAACCATGCCGACGACTGAAATTTGTGGTTTACGTGACAGTGCATCAGCCACAACAATTTTTTAACCATCAATATGTCTAATTTGAAAGTGAAACATGGAGAGAAAATTTGCCCATCTCATATGCTTCTCTGACAATTATGTTTGCGTCAAAAAGTACCTCAAAGTTTGATGGTTTGTCTGCACTATAAAATCAACCCCCAACAAATAATGTTTCCATGTAGATAGTGCATGAATTACAGCTAAGGGCTCAGTCTCATAGACCTGCAAATTTTTTTTGCACCGTGGAGAATTCGGCTCTCATAAGCCACAACTTGGCTGTTCTACATAAGAACAGCTCCAATGCTGTTATCATGTGCATCACATTGAACTACGAATTACTTTCTTAGATCGGGCAATATTAGCACAGGATTTGAAGTCATCTTTTCCTTTAACTTTTTAAATGCTGAAATTTTCACTGTTGTCCATCTAAATGGCACATCCTTCTTTTACAAAGCATGCAAGGGAGATGTAATTTCAAACTTGTGTATATACTTCCTGTAGTAAGAACATAAACCCAAGAAGCTGCAGATCTCATGGATATTCCTCAAAGGTGGCCATGATCATATTGCCTCAATCTTTGCAGGGTCCATGCGAATACCATCAACCGATATAATATGCCTCTAAAAGTGGATTTGGTGCAAGAAGAATTTACTTTTTTTGGCATTGATAACCAGCCTATACTCATGTAGTTCATTGAACACAATGCCCAAGTGTTCTCTATGCTCTGCCTCATTCTTTGAATAGACAATCATGTCATCAAAGAAAGTGCCCACAAATCCTCTATGTGGCCTAAAGATATGATCCATCATTTGATTAAAAGTGACAGGAGTATTTGTAAGTCCAAGGCATAATAAGAAACTCATACAATCCAAAAGATGTTCTAAAAGCTGTCTTAGGTACATCTTCCGGTCTAATGCATATTTGATGATACCGACTTTTCAAACGTATACGACTAACTATGGCTGCCCCTTGCAATCTATCCATAATATCATTGATTCGAGAAATTGAAAAGCGACTTTTTATTGTGATCTTGTTCAGAGGATGATAATCAATGCATGTACGCCACAAACCATCCTTTTCTGCACCAAAAGTATTGGAGAACAAAAAGGAGATGAGCTGGGCTGAATCAGCCCTTTTTCTAAAAGCTCATTTACCTGACTCATAATCTCCTCCTGTTGGGCTGCACTTACTCTGTAGGGTGGCTTATTAGGTGGACTACTTCCAGGGATAAGATATGTGCCATAATCTTTTTGCCTTTCAAGCAGAAGCTGCCTTGGAAGTGATTGAGAGAAGGAATCAGTATACATTTTCAGAAATGACATGTGATCCTTCTCTATCTTAGACATGTTCCCGATATTCTCACTATCATCTTTATCCTTGGTAAAAACCAAGTACGTTGAAAGATGATCTTTCATTACTCTAGAAATGGTAGCTGCAGATACAATAGGGACAGATTCACCTTCACATCAAGTGTGAGTACCTCTTCCTTATATTGAATAGTGATCTTTTTTGCACGAGAATCAATCATTGCATGCATACGGTGTCACCATGGCATACCAAGCAATACATCACAACCCTCAAGTGGAGCACGAATTGTTCGTTGTCTACATATCCTTGTATTTACAACAGAAGCTCTCCAATGAGCGGTGTGATGGGCTTTGCATGGCCTTTACATGCCATTCTAACTTCCCCCATGGGTCCCATCTCATCCTCGTGCACCATTATCAAAGAAAATCAATGCATGCTAGTCCCTAATTTTGCTCTATGCTTTGCACAACTCAGTAGCATCATCATTGGGCTAATCACTAAACAACATCGAGCACCAATCCCACTGATGTTTTGGGTTTCTTTCCTTTAGAATCTCCTTGATTTTCTGATTTTCTAGCTTGCTGCCTATTGGCATAGTCCCTTGCAATGTGACCCTCTTGTTCACAAATAAAACATTCATTTGCAGCCATCAATTCCCTACGTTATGCCAATGTTTTTGAGCCCTTTTTTTGCTGTTTTGGTCACTTTTCAGGCTGTTTTTCAGATTTGTCTCTTTCTCAGCCTTAAAAAACTTTTTATTCGGCTTTTCCCCACTCTCTAGAAAACCCAAATCCTTCCCATGTAGCAAAGCATCGGCTGTAGCAGCAGTCTCTATGAGCTGAGACATGCTAGACACAATGGATTTAATGCAAAAATCCCTAATTGCTTTGGGCAGCCCACAAACATATTTTTTCACTTGCTCATGAAGGGGTACGGGGCTATAAGAAGTAATAGGCAACAATGTATCCCAAAACTTCTTATTATATTGCTCCAAATTTTTACATTCCTTAGCATCCAACTTATTCCAAGTTGTCATGATGTCCATCTTAAAGGTACTTGTCAACCAATTCGATGCAAACATTTGCTTGAATTGTACCCACGTAGAGGGTGCTCTACCTTGCATCAAAAGAGTGGATCACCACTGTAATGCATTCCCTTTCAAGAAAGTGGTTGCCTTTCGAATCTTCGAGGACTCGGTGGAGTTCCCCCCTGAATAGGCTGCATCAAAATGTTGAATGAAAGTCAAAGCTCTCGGCCTATCTTATGCACCGTTGAAGGACTCAAACTTCACTACTTTTCCATCCTTATCGTAGTCTTTTGTTGCCCCTTTGGGTATCAAGTTGTCATAGTGGTTGTTGTTGCAAAAAGGGTGCATTTGCTGAATTTTCATCAAAACCAAAGCCAAACGGAGCAGTTTCATGACAAGCATTCATTCCTTGAGCCCCATAAGCATTCGGGGGTGCAGATGCAGTACTAAACATACTACTTTTCGTCCACTCATGGAAGGCTAGGAATGCCTCTGCTATTGTTGAGTTGATGCAGGGCTTATTGCCTGAGTTTTATCCTCAGCTTTAGCATTTTGACATAGCGTCAGAGTGATGGGCACACTTGACTGACCACTATGTGGCTTGGGATAGGACTCGTCGAATAAATCTTGACCATGAGCTTCAAAACTTCAAAATCTCTAACCAGGACGACTTGAAAGTCAAGTTGACTGAGTATTGACGTATCCTTGCTGAATTCTCCACTACGGGGACTTCTAAGTCCTTTGACGATTAGGTCACATTGTTTCTTAACAAGCTACCACATAAATATTTCAATGTCATGCAACAAGTGATTTCTCTGCCCAATTTACCCACTTTCTATGAATTTGAGTATTAGCTATTGTGTTATGCATGGCTGTTCGATCGGTTTCATATGAATAATCTCTCAAGAGAGGGTTCTTGTTGCACATTCTCAGAAGGAGTACCAAAAGGCGAAGGGTAAACAAAATCAAACTTCAAATCAAACTCAAAATCAAAATCAAAATTAAAATCAAGTAAGGGAATCATAAGAAAACTCCCAGTCTTAACTCAAACCCGGGCGATAGAATGTACCTAAGAAGAATAGGTATTGCCAACATTGTCAAAAGGCTGGCCATTTTGACGATGAGTGTCAATCAAAGGCAAAAGGCATAGCACCAAAACCCAAGTCACATACCGGCGCCCCTTAGTTGGGAAACCCCCCTCTCAAGAAACATTTGATGCAAGTCTCGTCCACATTTGTGAGTTGCCTCCCGACGAGGTTACCACAGAGGCTCACTCGTCATAGCCAAGCACATCGGCACTTGTTTGGATTGTGAATAGTGGAGCTACACATCATAGAACTTCTATAGAGGACATCTTCTGTACCCGAGTCCCTGTTGTTGGGTCGGTCTGCGTAGGAAACAACTCCTTGGTCAAGATCCAAGCTCAAGGTTGCGTCAGTTTTGCCATTGACAAGGGTCTGGATCTAGCTTTGTTGGACAATGTATACCATGTTCCTCAGCTTGGGGCGAACTTGTTATTTGTTCAGCAACTTTGCCGGTTGGGGCGAGTAGTTTTCTTTTCAGTGACCAAAGTCGAGGTTCTTGATTCTCAAACTAGTTTAGTGATTACTCGCGGTGAGGCATAGCTTAGTGGCCTATACCACATGATCCATTTTCTTTTCAAGTCAACAGTTGAGAACTCTGTGTTCCATAGCTTCCAGGCATTAGTCACATCTCGGGAGCCTACGAACAATGTGCGTCTTTAGTATTTCTGCCTAGGGCATCTTGGCTATGACTCTTTATGAGTTGTCTTACTGTAAGATAGTTTAGGGACTTTCTCGCCTACCGCTAGCTTGAGATGTCTTCAAAGCATGTCAGCTTGGGAAGCAACACCGTATGCCATTCCCTGAACTGTCTACACATAGAGCTGAGACGCCTCTTAGATTAATTCACATTGATATTTGTGGAGCCAATATCCATTGCTGCCTTGAACAACGCGCTTTACTTCTTTTTGATAGTGGATGATCATTCGAGATACATGTGGGTGTACTTTCTCAAGCATAAGTTGGACGCTTTCACATATTTCTCTGCTTGGGTGCTACTGGTTCATAACCAGACATGTCGTTGTGTTGGTTGCATGAGGAATGATAGCGGTGGTGAGTTCATCTCCCACGAGTTTTTCGAGTTTCTACAATATCACGGCATCTCTCCCTAGCTCACCTCTACCAATTCCCCCTCTTAGAATGGAGTCGTAGAGCGTAAGAACCGGACAGTCATGGAAATGGCACGCTCTATGCCATTCGTAGCAAAGCTCCCTAAGCACCTTTGGATTAAGGTTGCTAACACTATGGTGTACATCCTCAACCGGTGTCCGCCGATTGTAGCTCTTCCTCAGAAGACCCTGTATGAGACATTCTTTGGCTTTCGGCCTGCCATATCCCACTTTAAGTCTTCAGATGTCGTGCATATATACACATGCCTGAAGATAAAATAGGAGAGCTCACTCCTCGAGCTGATCTCCTTATCTTTGTCAGATATTTCTCGGAAGCGTAAGCCTACCATTGGTTCAATCCTTGGACGAACAAGGTGACTGTTAGGAGGGACATCATCTTTGATGAGAGGGATATCGCACAGTCCTCTATACCGGATTCTAATTCAATTTCTCCTTTTCATATCATTGGAGATTGTGCCTACTGAGCCTGGTCTACTATCTACTCCTAACCTACCTGCGGAATCTTCAGCCCCTCCGTGAGACCCGTTACCTCGTTGGTACTAACAGACCATACGGGATTCGGGGATCTTATGACTCGATTCCACTTTGGAGGGACCTAGAAGATTTGCTCGGCTTGCACCTTAGGTATCATTTGCGTTGTTGTTTACAGCTCATTACATAGCGCATTTTGAGTCGAATATATGGCAGGAGGCTCTTTAGCACCCTCAATGGCGAGAATCTATGGAGAAGGAGCTATGACTGAAATGAGACTTGGACATCGGTGGATTATCTAAGCCACTAGAAAGTCATTGGAGCGAAGTGAATTTTTAGGACGAAGCTAAAGGCTGATGGGACTTTAGACAAGTATAAGGCTCGCCTTGTCGTGCAAGGGTTTCGATAGAAGCATGGTATTGATTATGAAGAGACCTTTGCACCTATTGCGCAGTTGACATCTTTTCGGTTATTACTTGTGCTAGCCGCTCACCATGGTTGGCCGATACAGCAGATGGATGTCAAGAGTAGCTTCTTGAATGGTTATCTAGAGGAGGAAGTCCATGTGGAGCAGCCACTAGGGTTTCCTATTGTGAACCTAGGGGATAAGGTATTTTGCTTATTGCAGAAAGCTCTTTATTAGCTGAATACCTTGGATCAACCACTAGGGTTTCCTATTGGATGGATGAGTTCTTACAAATACATGGATACCATTCTACCCCTCATGACCCGAACTTATATATGTTCGATCTACTGTAGAGGGAGTCAGTTACATCCTATTGTATGTTGATGACTTACTTTTCACAGGCTCAGATTTTGCTACTATAGCGAAAATCAAAGCAAAGCTTAGTGCTACATTTGAGATGATAGACCTCGGTTTGTTGTCTTACTTCTTGGGGATGGAGGTAGTTCGATTTGGGGGTCGTATCTTTGTGTCATAGCAAAAGTATGCACTTTAGTTCGTGGAATAGTTTACTACGGATTAGACATGGCCAGTGGGCCATGCCTCTCGATCCTACTGTTCACTTCTCGAAGGATACCCTAGGTCAGCCCTTCGATGCTCATACCTATACGTTTGTTGTAGGGAAATTTCTTTGGTTAATTCATACTAGGCCAAACTTAGTTTACTCGGTAAGTATTTCACAGTACCTAGGATGTCACATTGAATTGTATGTCTTCGTGTGTTGCGTTATTTATGGTGTACTTATTCTTATGGTCTCACTTATGGCTCTGGTTTATACTTATAAGGGTACACTGATTCTGATTGGGCAGGAGATCGTGACACCCAGTGTTCCCATGGCGGCTACCTCTTTACCTTGGGCACGGCTCCATTTCTTGGTCCAAACGTAAGCAAGAGACGGTGGTGGCTTCCACAGTTGAGGTTGAGTATAGGGTTCTCTTCAATGGCACCACAGAGGCCATCTACTTGAGGAGCTTATTGACGGTGCTTCACTTTTCTTGTGACTCTTTCACTGTTGTCTATTGCGACAACTAGAGTGCCATTGCCTTTGCGGGCAATCCGATCATCCCACCACGGATGCGGCATGTGGATGTCCACTTTCACTTTTCTAGAGAGTAGGTGCTAGACACTATTCACCTAGAGTTTGTACCTTCATCAAACACTTTTGGAGACATTTTGACCAAAGCGGTCAACCGGTAGTATCTCCTACCCAGGATCAGCTTGGGTACACTCTCTCCTACTTCTTCAGATTGATGGGGAGAGGGTGCTGCTACTTCTCTTGATAGTGCTTACAATTTTTAGACATTCATTCATACATTTATTCTTTTGTATTGTACTTATGAACATTTGTAACTTCATCTGCATTGTTAGGATGACATGATTATAAAAGAGCACTTGGGCAAGCGAACAATTCTCTTGCGAGGGCACTGTCCAAGTGGCACTATTGCATTGCATTTTGCGTGAGCATGACAGCTTACATCTCCCTTGCATTATCCCATGCGTTGGCATTCTGTTCATGTAAACATACATCTGTACGCATTTATCCCTTTTTAGTCTGACCGTCCACTCTTCCGTTTGGGGCATGGATACTCAATAAGACGACAATTGATTTGAAACCCTCACTTAATATTAATTCTATAAAAACTACAAAGCCCTAAAAAAAAGAAAGTTCATAGTTGATTCCATCCACCTTTGTTGCAGGACTTGGTAAGCCACTGGGTAGCCATCGTGCACTCTTTGTCCGATGCCTTGGCCTCTTCGGGGTGATCACTTGGGCTCTCTTGCTAAGATAACCATCGCCTTTGTAGTCTTAGTACGCCATTGAGCAGCCAATGCGCACTCTTTGTCCAATGCTTAGGATGCTTTGGCGTGGGATGCCTTGGGATAAAGGATAAAGGATAAAGGAAAAAAAGAGCTTGGTTGGCTTACTTCTCATGGCACCGTTGTTGGGCTTGAGAGAGGGTGTTGAGCTAAAAATGCATTAACGTCACTTAAACAACCCTAAAATATGCTTAATTAAGAAAGAAACCTTGTTTATTTAAAAGAAATGCATTCCTAGAGATTGTATGTATCCCATAAGCACAAATCCACTTGGGAGGGCCCAAACTTTCTATAAATAGGTATGCTGTCCTCCATTCAGCCCTAATCTCATTCTTGCAGGTTTTAGGTGTTTTCAGCTTGTTGCCCACGTCCCGTTTGTAGAGGACATCGCAGTCCAAGTTGTCCATTGCAGTCTTCACTCATTTGGCATCTGTTTTCAGCCCTCCCTTATCAGTTTGCTGTTATTTCTAGCCAGATAACTACTACTGTCCATTATCTAGCTGTTGTACAGCCTGCCACATTAGCATACTGTGCGTTCTTAAGCCCCAGCTGCTGCCCTACATATTTTCTCTCTCCTCCAGCTGTCACCATCATCTCCTCGGCCTGCCGCTATTGTTTTCTCTCTTGCAGCTTGCGTTTGCTATTTTCTCTCTTCTCTCAGCTTGCATTTGCTATTTTCTCTCTCCTCCCAGCCGTATTTACTGTTTTCTCTCTCCTGACGTGCGTTTTTAGTCTTTCTCTCTCCTGCATTGCCATGTGAATCAGATCTAGCCTTCCCTATTTGCGTTTGCTAGTGTTCGATATCCGAAGGCTGCCGTGTTGTGACTCGGGATTCGTTCGCAGTATGACACACTCTCCAACTCATTACCCTTGCTCTAATCCTTGAGATATAGGAGTTCGATATACAGTATCCATTCACATCATAGTGTGTTTGCTGCATGAGCATTGTATATTCAATAGTTGTATCATTTCATTCATTCTCTATGTTCATTGTCTCTGAGTTACCCTAACCTAACTATGTTCTTCTATTAGTCTATGCTTTGTTGTACGGTGTTATTTGTGTTTCTGTGTTAGGGTATTTTCTTCACACGGTGCTATGACTTCTCCATAGACAGAAGGATAGACCATTGGGTGCTCCTCTTCTAGCATCATCGGAATCCCCACCGATGCTTGCCGCCATGGACCTTTGCTCTCTACCCTGCTAGAGTATGTGTCTATCCCTAGGCACTCATTGTGCCACCTCTCTCTTTTGGGTGATAGAGCTTGTTTTGCATTGGCTTTCAGATTTTTATACTCAAGGCAATAAGATGCATCTCATGCGTACTAAGCTCTTTCGAGCCGCAGGAGGATTGAGTAGTACCACGGCCTCCTCGCAACCATTGCAATGCGCTACAGAGGTCACTTCTACTTCTTCTAGGGTTTCAAGAATGCCACCTTGACAACCTGCGGTTTTGCAATCTGCTCTCCCGAGAGACATTGATTGTTGGATGCCGTGCCCTCGATAGTCTGCTCCCGAGAGAGAGAGATTATTCAATACCTTTCATTACTTTGGCTTCCTAGTCCGCTCCACTAAGAGATAGTAACTAATGCCCACTTGGCTCCGCCTTTTCCCCACCCTTGACTATTGAGGTTCGAGAGGTCACCTTTGGGAGCTCTTCGATATCTTTGATACCCCAAATACCTTCTTCGGTATGACTGGTGGCACTTCCTTCGTCATCCGATGATTCCGAGTTCGTGATCCATGAGTTTTTAGATTCCCTATCTCTTGTATAGGGGGATTTAGAGGGGGATGAACTCTCTTTTCCCTTAGAGTGGGACTTCTCATTCTTCGGTTTTAGAGGGGACTCTTGCACCTCCACTCTGAGGGGGAGAGACCTACTCATCAAAAAGTTTGTAACCCACCTTTTACTCTTTTGGGATGGCTGTCCTTGAGTAGTCATTTCTTCTCCTCATATCCAGGATCTTCAAAGACCACCTAGATCGGTGCCTTGGAGGTTCAATTGCGACTTGGTGACGCGACCTTTGAATTCCTTCCAATATGGAGTTATGGAGGTAGTGGTTTCTCTCCCGAGGTGGAGTCAAGTTCTATAGTTCATCTTGTCTATTATTCCTTACTATACGTTACCTCTCAGATGGAAATCTTGGATCTTCAGGATCCTCTTCTTCTTCATTATATCTCTCTTTGCTCTTCTTTCTTCATCCCTTTTTGGACCTCAGAGGGGGTGTTGAGAAACTACTTCAATTTAAATACTTCATTTTGGCCACTTTTTCAGTGGGCATGGCTTGTGCCTATAAATAGGCAGTCACTTCATGCATTCTTCACCACCCCAGTACTCTTCAGTCATTCTTCATTCCTCTTCCTTCGTCATCAAACACGCTTCCCTTCTCTCATCAGCCCTTTCCACTACCCTTACACCCCTTTAGGAGGACATTGAGGTTCATGGCTCGTGGCTGCCTTTACCCTTCCTCTTCTGCTTCAGGCACCTTATTCCAGCATCATGCCTTGCGCTTGGAGCATCTTCCACTTGGTGTTGCCATCATCTGCTTGGTGTGAGTACCCTTCTTCTTCAGGCTTCACTTTCATGTGCATTTTTCAGTTTGGAGATCTCCTTGCCTGGCGCCATCATCTCCAGCTTGGCATCAACATCCTAATCTCTCGCGATAGTCATCATCACCGAGTGGCAATGATTTCATCACTCGTCTATCATAGGGGCTGTTGGTACTTGCGTTTTTACAGCCGGGCTTCTCCTCTAGTACTTGGCGTCACTCATATGTCATAGAGGCTGCTGGGACCTGCGTTTTTACAGCACGGCTCATCCTCCATCATCTGGCGTCATCATTGTCCACTTGGTGTCAACATCTAGGTTGCTCTCCCTACGTTTGACAACTCTGACACTCTTGGATTTGTATTTTGATGCCAAGGTCACTATGGGATTTGCGTTTTGTTGCCCAGGTTACTCCCCGGTATTAGAGGTTTGCAGTTCTCTCCCTCAACAGCTTGTGATAATCTTCCACATCTCCAACAGCGTCAAAGTACTGCGGTCCCACTCCCTCAATAGTTGTCTTTCACCTTCCAGTGATTACTTCGATAGCCCACTGTCTAGAGGACTCCATTTTGCTCCCTTCACTGTGCAGATTTCCCGCAGTTGTTGCTGCCCGATTCAAACGAGATAGTGTAGTTATCTTCTAAGCTTCGGCTCTGCTGTGTGAGCTTTTCTTCTTATAGCATGATTTAGTGCATCATCACCGTGTTTTTCTTGTGTTTTTTTGAGTTTCTCTTCTCTCTTAGTGTTTGCCGTACATTGTATTATTCCTTGCAAACCCTATTGTCTCTTTGCACTGTTGCTTATTTTGACATGGTATCAGAGCATACCTGCTATTTTTGACATGGTGTCAGATTGCAGGAGCTCTAAGAAGTAAAGACCTTGCTCATTAGAGAAAGCATAGAGAGGTTGCAGGTTTTGCATCATCTACGGATTCCCCTTCATTTTCACTGTATCACAAGGATAAAGAGATACCCTTCTCTGTCTCTCCTACCCATTGACCCTTTTACAAGTTGACACTCCGGTGCTATGACTTCTCCATGGGCAGATGGATAGACCATTGGGTGCTCCTCTTCTAGCATCACTAGAAACCCCATCAATGCTTACCACCATGGTCCTTTGCTCCCTACCCCGCCAGAGTATATGCCTCTATCCCCAAGCACTCGTTGTGCCACCCCTCCCTTTTGGGCTACAGAGTTTATTTGCACCGGTTTTCAGATTTTTATGCTCTAAGGCAATAAGATGAATCCGATGTGCACTAAGTCCTTTCGAGCCTTAGGAGGATTGACAGGTACCATGGCCTCCTCACGACCATCGCAACGTGCTATAGAGGGTGCTTCTATTTCTTCTAGGGTTTCAAGAATGCCACCTCGACAACTTGTGGTTTTGCAATTCGCTTCCCTGAGAGACAATGATTGTTGGATAATGTCCCCTCGACAGTATGCTCCTTCGAGAGAGAGTGATTGTTCAACACCTTCCATTACTTCGGCTTCGTAGTCTGCTCCACTGTGAGGGACGGTGGATGTTACGCACTTGGCTCATCAACCTGAGCTTGCCTTTTTCCCACCCTTGAGTACTGAGGTTCGAGAGGCCACCTCTGGGAATTCTTCGATATCTTCAATACCCCAAATACCTTCTTCGGCATGACCAGCGGCACTTTCTTTATCATCCAATGATTCAGAGTCCGTGATCTATGAGTTTTTAGATTCCCCATCTCTTGCAGAGAGGGATTCAGAGAGGGATGCACTCTCTTTGCCCTTAGAGGGGGATTCTACTGCTTCGGCTTTAGAGGGGGCTCCTGCACCTCCACCCTCAAGGGGGGCACCTACTCATCATGAAGTTGTGACCCACCCTTTACTCTTTTGGGATGGCTGTCCTTAAGCAATCATTTATTCTCTTGATATCCAGAATCTTCAGAGATTGCTAGATTGGGATATTGGAGATTCAGTTGCGACTTGGTGACGGGACCTTTGAATTCCTTCTAGCATGGTATTACGGAGCTAGTGGCTTCTTTCCTAAGGTGGAGTAAGGTTCTACAGTTCATCCCGTCTACTGTTCCTTACTACAAGTTAGCTTTCAGGTGAAGAGGTTCAGCTGTGACTTGGTGATGGGACCTTCAAATTCCTTCTAGCATGGAGTTACGGAGCTAGTAGCTTCTCTCCCGAGGTGGAGTCAGGTTCTATAGTTCATCCCGTCTACTGTTCCTTACTATAGGTTACCTATCAAGTGGAAATCTTGGATCTCCCGGATCCTCTTCTTCTTTAGCGTATCTCTCTTCCCTTCTCTTTCTTCATCCCTTTTTGGGTCTTAGAAGGGGTGTTGAGAAACCACTTCTTCAGTTTACACACTTCATTTAGGGTTTTGCACATATAGCCCCAAACAGGGCTGGTGTTTGCCGTACACTCTTTGTGTTACTCACTGCAAATCCTATTCTCTCTTTGTATTGTCGCTTATTTTGACATGGTATCAGAGCATACTTGTTATTTTGGACATAGTATTAGAGCGCAAGAGCTTCGAGAAGTAAAGACCTTGTTCATTAGAGAAGGCATAGACAAGTTGTGGGTTTGGCATCATCTAGTGATTTTTCCCTTCATTTCCGTTGCATCACAAGGATACAGAGATACCCTTCTCTTTCTCTCCCATCCGCCGACCCTTTTACAAGTTGACACTCCCGTGCTATGACTTCTCCATAGGTAGATGGATAGACCATGGGGTGCTCCTCTTCTGGCATCACAAAAAACCCCCACTGATGCTTGCCACCATGGACCTTTGCTTCCTACCCTGCTAGAGTACATGCGTCTATCCCCAAGCACACGTTGTGCCACCTCTCCCTTTTGGGCCATAGTTTATTTTGCACTAGCTTTCAGATTTTTATGCTCTAATGCAATAAGATACATCTGATGCTTTCTAGCCACAAGAGGATCGATTGGTACCATAGCCTCCTTGTGACCATCGCAATGCGCAAGGCTGTAGAAAGGCTGGGAGATGAGAGAGAATGTTGAGGAGAGAGAAAATTCAGACTTTCTTCGTGAAGAACTGAAAAAAATGAATCATTTATTACTGCTGTCCTATCTCAACAGCATGTAGATGTTGTTAGATGCTGTTGATTGGTCTTCTCCTACCATTGGCTACCTCAAAAGGTCCTTTAATGGCTGCAGATCAAATCAATAGCATCTCCTCTCTCTCTCCTGTAGGCTGAATGCACTAAAAATGCCTCTCTCTAGTCTCTAAAGATGTTTTTCAGTCTTGCATTGCCATTTTTGCCAAGTGGCAACCTTTTGAAATGGTTTTTCTAGCATTATTCATAATTAAATATTGATTTTCGATCTTTAAATACCAAAAATTAATCTAATAATGATTTTTGTATTAGAAAAATAATCTGATTGAACCATAATTAAATTGGCTAGGCAACTTCCATTCCCGAGTGTCTTTGCACCATCTTTGACCATCAGATTGACGTTAGGAATCATTAAACATCACTTCCCTAGTGTTACCAACTAACACTTATGACCAAATGATTGACCTAGGCCAACAAAGTTGGTACTAGATACCACCAAGTATTTGTGCAACATAACTTATAGCAACTTATAGCAACTTTTGGCTTTGACATGCCATGATTTCTTCAGGTCCTGGACTCGTAAATTTACTCTAACCCTAGTGACACCTCACATGTGCAACATTTACTTAACCATGTGATTAAAAATTAATCCACATGCTAAGTGAGGTTTTAAAAATACATGTCCTCATGACAGATGAAACCATCCTTCCCTCCGTGGATGGTTGGTAATTCCCTGATTACAACTTAGTTACAGTAGCAACATTTATTATAAAACCAAGAAATGCAAATTAACTTACAATCTTAGACAGTGGACACCCTATTGGCCCTAAAATTGACACCCCTTTTGGTATTTCTTTAACTTAATTAAAGAAGAAGTTGATGTACAATTGGATTTTCCCAATCTCTTTCGATATTTCAACTCTCCTTACTATCCAAAATGACCAGGAAGTCTTCAATGTGATTTGCTTCTTAATTCGAGCAGTCAATTGATCTTCACCCGCTTTGATGGAGATGGAAAATGCCCAAAATTCATTGATTTGCACAGAGAGAGAGAGAGAGAGAGAGAGAGAGAGAGAGAGAGAGAGAGAGAGAGAGAGAGAGAGAGAGAGAGAGAGAGAAGAAGAAGAAGAAGAAGAAGAAGAGAAGGAAAAGAGAGGAGAGGGCGGAGGAGAAGAAAGAAGAAAGAAAAAAAGAAGGTTGTAGGCTTGAAGGAGAGTTGCCAAAAAGTGCTTATGTACGGCACCGTACCGTACGGATCGGTTCGTTCTACGTACGGAAACAACCCTGGCTCAAACATCAATGGCATCATAACATATGTTGTCCATGGAACTAGATGTAAACCGTTGAAAATTGAGCATAATCTAATCATAAACTGATCACTTACTGATCTAAGAGTTGATCACAAACTCATTGTAAAAATTTACTAGCAAATCAATGTAAAAATTGATCCCAAAAGTGACAATAAATGGTTCTCAAGCTAATAAAAAATTGAGTTGAAATTAATCATAATTTTTGTCTAAAAATTGAGGAAGAATTCATGCCGAATTGATCATAAGCTAATGCCAAAGTAAAGTTGCAGTGCCCGGGTGAAACTCATACTCATCTGCATACATCTCAGTATGAATAGGTTGCATCAAAGTGCTGAATGAAAGTCAAGCTTTGAGTCTATCTTGTGCACCATTGAAGGACTCAAACTTTGCTGTTTTTCCACCCTCATCATAGTCTTTTGCTGCCCCTTTGGGTGTCAAGTTGTCATACATTGGGTGTTGCAATAAGGGTGTATTTGCTGAATTTACATCAAAATCAATGCCAAACGGAGCATTTGCATGACCAACATTCATTCCTTGAGCCCCATAAGCATCCAGGGGGTGCGAATGTGCCCCAAGCATCAAGCCAATGCTGCCATACATAGGGTTTTGCATATTTCCAGCCATACCCAAATGCATTGGGCCTTGCACACCAAGCATTGGTTACTGCATACCATAGGGATTTGTGCCATACATTCCTGTATGTGGTCCTTGTCCAACCATAGCATGAAAAATCATGCTTTCACCAAAATATCATGGCTGCCCCATCATAGTATGCATGCTCGGCTGTCCAAAATCCATTGGATTGGTATTTCTGTGATGGCCATGCATTTGCATTCCTTGCCCCATAGGTACCAATTATGTTATTTGATTAGCATCTTTGGGAGCTTCAAATGAAGGGTTTGGCATTATCTTTGGTGCATCATGCTATCCCGAAGGTGTAAACGATGTCTTCTTTTTCTTGCCTTTGCTATCCTTCTTTGAAGCATTCAAAAATTGGATAAATTGAGGATCCTTTGCTAATTCAGCAAAGAGATTTGCTACTGTCCTCATCCGATTCTTAAACTGGTCATCAAATTCCTCTTCACTTTGCTAGTCATTAGCCTCCTTATGTCCTAAAGGCTGTGCATCTTGCCCAACAATAACATTTTCCTCTTGTTGTCCATGGTCTGAGCCTTATCCAAGGTCAGACATTGCATTTCCTTTATTCCCATGTGAATGTTCATACTAAGAGGCATCATCACTGCTTGAGTCTATCTCACTGTATGACGACATTGTGCTGTAATTTCTTAGATGAGAGTAAAAATTAGCACTAGCACAAAGCTTTGGCTTGCAATTAGATGTCTTGGGCCCACCAAATGAGGGGATTGAGTGGTATCTCGACAATGGAACCATTAAACCAGCCGTCCTTTCGTGGATGGGTGGTAATTCCCTAATTACAACTTAGTTATAGCAGTAACATTTATTACAAAACTGAGAAATGCAAATTAACTTACAATCTTGGACGATGGATACCTTGTTGGCCCAAAATTGACGCCCCTTTCGGTATTTATTTAACTTAAGTGGAGAATAAGTTGATGTACAATGGGATTCTCCCAATCCCGTTCGGTATTGCAACTTCTCTTGCTGTCCAAAATGACCAGCAAGTCTTCAATCGGATTTGCCCCTTGATTCAAGTAGTCAATTGGTCTTCACCCGATTTGATGGGGATGGAAAATGTCCCAAATTCATTGATTTGTTGGTCTCTCCACTTGAATTTGACTAAAAACAGCTTTAGCCTTGTTGAATCCAAGGCTTGGAACTTCCAATTTTTGGCATGCTTCTTGAGGCTGTTACTAAATCCTAATTTCTGTTCTGTAGATTAGGATTTACAGCAAAGAAATCTGAAATTTCTCAGCTTTCGTAATCTCAATGGTGCAATCTTTGAAGCAAGGCTATAGAAAGGCTGGGAGATGAGAGAGATCATTGAGGAGAGGGAAATTTTAGACTTTCTTCACGAATAACTGAAAAAAATCTGTTATTTACTGCTGCTATCCTATCTCAACAGCTTGTAGATGCAAAGAATTGAAGAAAATTAGTTATTTACTGGTGTTGCTCTTTCTCAACAGCTTGTAGATGTTGTCACCTGTTGTTGATTGGTCTTCTCCTGCCTCTAGCTGCCTCAGAAGGTTTTTCAATGGCTGTAAATTAGACTAGAAGCATTTGCTCCCTCTCTCTTGCAGACTAAATAGACTATTATGCCTCTCTCCACCCTCTAAAGACGTTTTTCAGTCTTGTATGGGCAATTTTGACAAGTGGCAATCTTCCCAAATGGTTTTTCCCAACATTATCTATAATTTAATTTGAATTTTCAGTCTTTAAATATTGAAAATTAATCTAATAATTATTTCGATACCCTGAAAAATAATCAAACTGGCCAATAATTAAATTGGATAGGTAACTTCCATTTTCGAGTGTCTCTGCACAATCTTTTCATCAGATTGGTGTTAGATACCATTAAATGCCACTTCTCTAGTGTCACTAACAAGTGATACTTATGGCTAAATGAATGACCTAGACTAATAACTGGCACTAGATACCACCAAGTATCTGTGCGGGATAACTTATAGCAACTTTTGCCTTTGACATCTCGTGATTTCCTTGGGTCTCAGGCTCATAGATTTACTCTAAACCTAGTTACACCTCACATGTGCAACATTTACTTAACCATGTGGTTACAAATTAATCCTTATGTTAAGTGAGGTTTCAAAAAATACATGTCTTGAGGACAATTGGCCTTTAGTCTGCTCCTTGAAAGACAAATTGAGCCCTAAATCTAATATTGGTTAGATGGCCTCTTGAATCTCCATGAAATTCCTCAATTTCAAGTATTGGAATTCAAGCCCTAGTCCCTTAATTTTGAGCACGTATCTTGAGGTGATAGTCAAACCCTAATTTCTACTTTAAATTAGGGCTCACAGGAGAGATTGACTTAAATCTCTTCCTCTAATGGCTCAAACTGCTGGAAAATGCTAGGATAACTTGAGAAATGATTGGGGAATGAGAGAGAATGCTATCGAGAGAGAAATTTCAGAGTTTCATAGCGAGAAATACTGAAAAGTTACTGTTGCCTTGCTCAAACAGCCATGAAAGTTGTCACCTACAGCTCAGGACCACCAAAAAGACTGTTGCTCCATCCTATATGCTGTCATTTGCACCGAAAGGACCTTGGACTACTGTCACTTGCTCCTGGAGAGCTCCAAACTGCTGTTACATGTTGTAAGACTGATCTTAGGTGGTTGCAAATCACATCAATAGTCTCTCCTTGCTCTCTAATAGCTCCCTGCTCTCTCACAATGGCTAGAATGGACTCCACTAGCCCCTAGAAATGTTTTTCCCACTTGCATGGGCAAGTTTTGCCAAGTGGCAACCTTTTAATCCCATTTTCTAGCGTTATCTTGCTTATTAAATCAATTTACAGAATATTAATTTTGAAAAGTAATTTAATAATTATTCTAGTGCTCATAAAATTAATTCCATCAATCAATAATTAAATTGGCTAGGCAAGTTTGTCTTTCAAGTGTCCTTGAGTAATTATTGACCTTAATTGATTAATGTCTAGCCTCTAATGTCACCACTGGCATTAGTCGCAAATAAATTGGTCTAGGCCCAAATTTGACACCAAGTACCACCTAGTATTTGTTAGACATAACTCATTATAACTTTTGCCTTTGACATCCATTGCATCCTCGTGGTCCTTGGCTTGTTACCATGAAATAACTGCCATGTCCATTACATGCGCTAAACAACCTTGCAGATTTGATTAATAGCTTAATCAAATGTTATCGGTAAGATTAAAGCATCTCAAAATTTCACGTCCCCGTAATAGGCCTCCCCTTGAAATCCTTACAATCGTCCTTAATTTTACTGCTTTGTGCCAAAGGAAAAGCATTTTGCATTGGAATTTCCACAAGGCATCACAGTCATAACATTAGCCACTGTTGTCCAACCATACCATATGCTCGAAACCTATTGAAAATTTCCAACTAGCATAAACATGTTATAAATCAGAAATACAGTTTAGAACTGTTGCTAGAATCCCATTGGATGCATCCATCACTCATGTTTCTCAATTGTTCTGACTTCAAAACCATAGTCAAGCATATTTTCAGCATAAACCATGGCTGAAACTGTCAATGGCATTTACTAAACTGATTGCAAACCATTGAAAATTGAGCTTAAACTGATCATAAACTGATCACTTGCTGATTAGAGAACTGGTCACAAAGTGGTGCAAATGTGACCTCAAAATGATCATAAATTGATTGCAAAAAATGATCAATAACTGATGCTAAAGCTGATCCCAAAAGTGACCATAAACGGTTCTCAAACTGATCAAAATCTGAGCTGAAACTGATCAGAAATGTTTTCTCAAACTAAGGTAAAAACTCATCATAAATTGTTGCAAAAGTATAGTTTCAATGCCTGAGTGAAACTAATACTCATTTGCATACATCTCGTAGTGACTAGTACACTGAATAGTGACCCCATGGCAGACATACTATCAATACAATATCTTGGATGTATGCTGAATATATCCGAGATCCACTACATATGAGAGTTGTTCACAACAACTGGAGGAGTGGAAGTGCTACCTCCCCCTTGAGCATGAGGCGATGCTCTAGACCTCTGCTTTGTTGAACCTGATTGAGCCGAAACCAAAGTCGGCTCTAGTTGAAAGGCATCTTGGTAAAGTTGCAATAATCGAGGATGGTTTGCCAAGTCATCCACTTTGCATCTATTGGTGAAACAATGTTGAAGCTTCACCAGGAAGCATAGGAAAACTTTACCTCTAACTTTACTTGCCTCAAAATCTCCACTAGGTTGTAGGCCTTTCTTCCCCTTATTTTCCCATACATTGCATGCATTACTAGTTGCATTTTTAATCATGACCACGGAGCATTTGTATGATCAGCATTGATACCACGAGTCCCAAGCTCAATGGGCTGCATATATATGTTGCCAAACTTGCCACTTTGTGCTGAAGCTGAAATAATGCTGAGAATGGAAGGGTAGCAGGATGGTGACCAAAATGCAGTAGTCTGGAGGTTGGATCTAGCAAAACACAGTAATGTACTACCTAAATGTGTTGTAAGCTGATCATCGGATGCTGCAGCCCAAAGGGGAGCAGGCCACATTTTAGCAAAGACTTAATTGAGCTTAACAATAAATTGAGCAAGAAAAATCCACACACAATTGGAGCTAGAGTGCTCTTGCACTGCGCATGACACCTGTCGGCCCCAAAGCTTGGCGCACCTTTTGGTATTTCTTTAGATTACTAATGTATGCTTGAAATTGGTTACAATTGGCTGTATTTCAGGGATTTCTCATGACAAACTGATTCATGAGTACTCATTGACCTTGTTATCTTCAATGTTGGCTTTCAACCAATTGTAGTGTTAAAAAATGCAAATGAACCTTCAACCTACCAGACCCTAAATATTACAACCAACATTTGAACCCAATTTTGGGGAGCATTTGCCTAGACGTGTGTCCTGCATAGTTCCCATTATTGGGATATAAAGGCTCGGTAACCTCCATGTATATAGTACACGCACATGGTACATGTGAACGCACCCTTTACGTGCCCTAAGTATAAATACATTTTATTCTTTATGTACCAACACATTGTTGGTACACTCTTATCATCTTGTACTTTCACTTTGCTCACACTCTCTCAAGCTGTCACACTCACTTGTTCACTCTTGCTTGAGCTGCATTCCTATCGCTTCCAACAACTGGTATCAGAGCAAAGGGTTCTGTGCATGCTTTCCAACTTGAATACGACCCTCAGACAGTTCGAGCCCCTGGCGACCAGTGTGTCGGGTAGCTGATGCGACAGGTCCAACGGCGGGCAGGCACAGTGGTCGTGTGACGAGTGACAAGGCAGTCACGTGTAGGCTGAAGCGTGTCGAGCAAGACAGTAGGTCGGGCAGCTGAAGCATGCAGAGCAGGACGGCAAGTTAGACAGTTGAAGCGTGTCGAGCAAGACGGCAGGTCGGGCAGGACGGGACAGCGTGGGCTGAAGTGCGCGACTGGATAGAAGCGACCGGGCATGTCGCGCGATTGATGCAACAAGCCAATGGGTCAACGAACCCCCCCAACCCCACGTTGCGCACTTGCTCGTCAATCTTCCGGTTAGATTTTTTTTTTCTCTAATCTCCTCATTATCAGTTGCCACTGATGGGGGTTCACACGCTAGAAGCACAGATCACAGATCTGTGAGGATTCAAGCTAGAAATTTGGGGCTTTTCCCAGATTTGACATAATTCATGCTTGTCAGTGACTTTTGAGTCAGAAATTGTAGACATCGCGAGCGGTGACCTCAATTAAATTGGGGATTTTGCCAATTTTGTCGAAATTTTGCATTTTTGGGTAAAATTTCTTGACATTGGATCCCACAAATTTGGGGCTTTTTATGTATTGGCAAAGCTTTACTCAGCTGGGTCAGTTTGACTGGCATTCATGTAATTTTGGACTTGAAATTTTGGGGATTTGTGCAGAATTTTTGTAAATTTCTGCATCTTTTGCCGGTGTAGTGGCTGGTTAATGTGCAAACAGCAGAGATTTATTTCTGGTTGAGCAAAAACAGCAGGGTATTTTGCTGGTTCAGCTTGTGCTTCCGCAAATTAGTGCATTTACTCTTGTGTTCGTGATAAAATGGCTGCAACTTCTTTCAGTTCAGACATCAAGAGTTTGATGGAGATTAAATGGTTTGATGGTCATCCTTTGGAAAGACCGTATGCAGGGCATTTTGTTCTTGAAGGATTGTGAGGATGCTTTGCAAGAAGATAAACCCGCACTAATGTCTGATGCAAATTGGGCCAGAGTGAATAAAAAGGCTGTGGCTTACATAAAGATGGTGTCACTGATGACATTCTAACAGACATTAAGGGTGTAGACATAGGTTATGCAATATGGGAGAAGCTGAAAACTACTTATGAGATCACCCCACGTGTGTTAATCAGGTGCATTTTATGTGCAAGTTGGTGAATATGCGACTGGATGAGTCAAAGCCTGCAGCTGAGCACTTGAGTGCATTTACAGGGATTCTAAATCAACTCAAAGATGCAAACTTAGACTTTGATGATAAGTTGAGGGCGATCTTTTTGATCATGACACTGTCGGACTTGTGGGAAACCTTGGTGGTTTCACTCAGCAATAACCCCAATCTCTCATATGATGGGGTGAGGGGTTCTATCTTGAATGAAGAAATTAGACGTATGTCTAGTGGAGAAGGCAGTAACTCAGCTTATAATGTAAGAGGCAGGGCTGAAAAGAAAAATGCAAATACAGGGTAGAGAAACAGGAGCAAGAGCAAAGGAAAGGATAAGAGTGACATTACTTGCTATCACTGTGGTCAGAAGGGCCACAAGAAACCTGATTGCAGGTATTATAAGAAGGAACAAGAGAGAAAGAAGAATGCAGGAGATAAAAACAAGAAGGAAGGAAAGATAGATGTATCGGAGACAACCAAAGGCAAAGAGAAGGCCAATGTGGCCTCTAGCGTGGTCATAGATGAGCTTTTAGATACAAAGGCTGATGTATTATGTGCAGTTGATTATGATGCCCTTATATATCACATGCAAGATATGCAGATTACCAAGGCTGATATGATTGATGCACTCTTGTCAGTTGATGATGGTGTCACTCAGACTTGGATTGTAGACTCTGGTGCCTCTTTCCATTTAACTCCTTGCTTGGAGTGTTTTGCTATGTTTAATGCAGGCAGTTATGGAAAGGTGTACCTTGGAAATAACCATGCTTGTAGCATTGATGAGATTGGCACTGTACACTTGTCTTTAGACAATGGTCAAGAGCTTGTGTTGAAAGATGTCAGATATGTGCCTGGCATTAAAAAGAGTTTACTATTTGTTGGCCAGCTTGACTTGCATGGCTACACCACACTGTTTGGCGGTGGTTTGTGGAAAGTACAAAAGGGTTCCATGCTAATTGCAAAAGGAACCAAGAAGGGCACATTGTATTGTTTGCACTCTAAAGCCTTGAATGGCAAGTTTCTTGTAGTTGCTGAAATTTGCAGCCACTTGGAGTTATGGCATAAGAGATTAGGCCATATGAGCCAAAAAGGACTTGATGTCCTTACCTCTCTGAAGGGGGTTGATGGAAAAGGCTCTAAACTTGATTTTTGTAATGAGTGTCAGTTTGGAAAGCAAATAAAAATTTTCTTTTACTCTAGTGTCTCTCTTAAGTCCAATATCTTGGACTTAGTGCATTCTGATGTATGTAGTATGCCCGTGAAATCATTGGGTGGTATTGCATATTTTGTCTCCTTTATTGATGATTATTCCAAGAAGATTTGGGTGTACTTGCTGAAAAAGAAAAGTAAAGTGTTTGCTGTTTTTAAAACTTTTCATGCATTTGTGACCACTTAGATAGGTAGAAAGTTGAAATGCTTGAGAACTGATAATGGGGGTGAGTTCACATTGACTGAATTCAAGTCATTTTGTGACTTACATGGTATTAAGAGGGAGCTTACAGCCCCTTACAGCCCTTCTTCAAATGGGGTGGTTGAAAGATATAATAGGACTTTATGTGAAAGAGTGCGGTGTATGCTGTCCACTGCTAATCTCCCTCATGCTTTTTGGGGAGAGGCACTCAAAACCGCGGTTCACATTTGCAACCGCTCTCCAAACAGGTCCTTAAATAATGACATTCTTGAGGAGGTTTGGTCTGGCAAATCGGCCTCATATGACCATTTACGCATATTTGGTTGTGATGCTTTTGTGCATGTTAGGGATGAGTTGAGGAACAAACTTGACCCAAAATCCACCAAAGGCATTTTCATGGGCTATGGTGATGAGGGTGAATTTGGCTATAGAGTGTGGTTACCTTAGTCCAAGAAAATTATTTGCAGCCGTAATGTTATGTTTAATGAGGCAAAATTGCTGAAAGGCTCTTTAGTCTCTAATGAAGATCCGAAAAAGGTGAAATTTTAGAGTTTGCAGCCATCCATTACTTTAGAAAATAAGCCTCAAGGTGCTGTACCACAGGCTGAAACTGACGATTAGCCGGTTATTTTTGAGCCAGATTATGATGGACAACAAATAGAAGCACAAGGAGGTCATGGATAGCAAGATATGCTTACTGATTATGAAAATGTAGGTGCTGAAAATGAAAATGAAGGTGCTGTACAACATGAACAGCATGCTAAAAATGGTTTACAGCAGCAAATGAATGCTGAAAATAATATACCTCCAAATGTAGACCCAATTCGTGAAAATGTTGATCATTGGGTACGCAAGTCTACACGCGTAAGAAGGCAACCATATAGGCTTGACCCCACCTTGCATTATGTGATGCTTACAGATGAGGGTGAGCCTCTTACATACAAAGAGGCCAAGTCATGCGATTCAGCAGTAAGTGGGAGCTAGCTATGCAGGAAGAGATTAAATCCCTATATGCAAATGATACTTGGGATCTTGTGTCATTGCCAAAGGGAAGGAAGCCACTTCCAAACAAATGGGTGTACAAAGTCAAGACCGTTGATGGAAAACCCAAGTACAAGGCAAGGCTAGTTGCCAAAGGTTATGCACAAAAGGAAGGGATTGACTTCCAAGAGGTCTTCTTACCTGTTGTGAAGATGACCACTTTACGTGTGCTTTTTGCTCTTATTGCTGTTTTGGATTTAAAGCTGCATCAAATGGATGTAAAAACAGCTTTCTTGCATGGTGACATTGATGGGGAAATCTACATGAAACAGCTCGAGGGTTTTGTAGTTCCTGGAAAGAGCAAATGGTGTGTAAGCTAAAACACAGCCTATATGGGCTGAAACAAGCACCACGGCAGTGGTACAAGAAGTTTAACACTTTTATGCTATCTCATGAGTTTACATGTAGCCATGCAGATCATTGCTTGTACATGAAAAAGGATACAGATGGCAGCCCCATCATACTTGTTTTGTATGTGGATGATATATTACTAGCTGGGAAAAGAAAGACTAGCTTGGATGCTCTAAAAAATCAGCTGAAATCAGCTTTCTCCATGAAAGATTCGGGGAATGCAGAGCATATTTTGGGCATGAGGATTTGTAGAGATATAATGCTGAAATTGCTGTTTTTATCTCAAGAAAAGTACATTGGAAAGGTACTGAACAGATTTAACATGGCTGAAGCTAAGCCTTTTGGGGTACCCTTACCTCCTTATCTCAAGCTTAGCAAAGCCAACAGCGTGAAAGATGACGTGGAAGCAAATGCTATGAAGGGAGTTCCTTATGCATCAGGTTGTGGCTCTCTTATGTATGCTATGGTTGTTACTCGTCTAGACATTGCTTATGCAGTGGGAGTTGTTAGTAGGTTTATGTCAAATCCTGGCAAAGCATATTGGGAGGCTGTCAAGTGTATTCTTTGATATCTTAAGGGTACACAAATAAAAGGTATTTGCTATGGGCAGGGTGTACTTAGTTTGCAGGGTTATTGTGATGCAGACATGGCAGGTGACTTGGATACTCGTAGGTCCACTAGCGGGTATGTCTTACAGTTGCTAACGGGGCTGTTTCTTGGTGTTCTAGGTTGCAGAATATTGTTGCTATGAGTACCACTGAAGCTGAATACATATCAGCTACTGAAGCTTCTAAGGAAGCTATATGGTTGAGTAGACTTGCAGATGATCTCGGCATGTCTATGGGTACTGCAGTTTTGGGATGTGATAGCTAGAGTGCTGTGTATCTGGCTA
This sequence comes from Lygodium microphyllum, assembly GCF_053477565.2. Lineage (NCBI taxonomy): Eukaryota > Viridiplantae > Streptophyta > Polypodiopsida > Schizaeales > Lygodiaceae > Lygodium > Lygodium microphyllum. The sequence goes on along the minus strand of NC_141142.1, from coordinate 6,836,357 downwards.
AGAATGCCATGTATCATTCACGAACAAGGCATATAGATGTGCGATATTACTTTATCAGATAGATTCTAGAAGATGGTCAAATCACATTGACCAAGATTAAAACACAAGATAACCCTGCAGATGTTCTCACTAAACGTCTAAGCAAAGCTCAGCACGAGCATTGCATTCGACTAGTGGGAGTTGGTTAGCTAGAGGTTCATATCGAACCTTTAAGTGGGAGGTTGTTGGGATATAAAGGCCCGATAACCTCCGTGTATATAGTACACGCACATGGTACATGTAAACACACCCTTTACGTGCCCTAAGTATAAATACATTTTATTCTTTGTGTACCAACACATTGTTGGTACACTCTTATCGTCTCGTACATTCACTTTGCTCACATTCTCTCAAGCTGTCACACTCACTTGTTCACTCCTACTCGAGCTGCATTCCTATCGCTTCCAACATCCATGCAATCTCATGTTGTTTCTCTCATAAAAAAAGGGATTTTTCACAATGAAACTATGATAACATCACTTTTTGTGGTGAAGTTGCCTAGAAAGTGCACTAGGTTGTATGCTATGCATGATTAAGGTCCTACAACATCATGTGCTTCTCGATCATTTTTTGGTAGAGTTTGTAATGCTTAAACAACCAATTCATCTTTTTAGGCATTATTTATGTAGGTTGCCATTTTTTTTCAACACTTCTTTTCTTCTGTATGAAATTTTTGGTGGCTACATGAGACAGTCATTGAATCAATTTTCACTTACTCTTCTAATGAAAGGGCTTGTTTCTTTTGCTAATGTGCAAAGAGTTGCCAGACTGTACAGAATCAATCATGCTTTACTTCATAGATAGAGATTGGATGTTGTTGAGAAACTTTTAGCATTGGTGTATTCTCTCTTAGTTGATTCTCTAGATGATCATTTGAAACCAGCCTTCCTTCTTGGCAAGGGTGGTGATAACTTGATTCAACTCAAATTACAGCAAACATTAGATACACAAATCTGGAAATACACAATTCACCACTTAATCTTGGACAATTGCACTTGATTGGCCCCAACAATTGGCACCTCTTGTGGTATTTCTTTATCTTGTATTGCTTTAAGGTTGAAATACGCTAAGATATAGGTTGATCTCCTTTAATCTTCAATATAAATGGCTGTCATAAAGACCAGCACTGCGTGGGCACAATTTGACTCTTAACTGTTCAACATTTTGGGCTTAGTTTGGGTCTTTAATCTCTTGCATGCCAGCCACAACAATTTGAGAATGGGCTACTCCTCGGATCAGCTGCAAATTAATGCCTTCAGTTGCTGCATTGAGTACCTAGGTCTTTAGGAATCAAGCATGGATCCACCATAGGTGGTGTGGAAACCCTAATGGCTATTGCAAATTAGGGTTTCAGCTGCCAGCAATATTTTCCTCATTTGCCCCTCACCAATGGCTGGAATATGCTGAGAATCGCTTAGAGAATGCCACAGGATGAGAGAGAATATCAGATTTTGATGGTACCAATAGCTTTGTAAGAGGGGTAAAATGTCAATGCGACTATCGACCCCTCCGCTTCTATCACTGTCTCTCACTGAGGTAGAGAAGAAAACCTACTGCCTCTGTCCTGTCATGCTATGTGATCATCGGTCGCCTCTCTCAAAGCTCAATCAGCAGCGACTCCTTCCCTTCTCAACCTTTGAATGCTGGAATCAGCCAGCCCCCAATCAACCTTCTCTCAACTTGCATTGCATGGGTAATTTTGACAAGTGGTAGCCTCTTTTGCTACTTGGCAGCCTTCTAATTGTCATTTCCAGCTTTGGTTGATGTTGGGAATAAAGGGCCATCGTGCCTTTTATATGTGCACGGGTGTGAACACACCCTTAGCACATTGTACTTTCATACATATATCTATCTAAAACCTAAAGTGGTACACTCGTCATTGTACCTAAAAACGTGTTCACTCTATACTTTGCTCTCTCGCCCTCTCACTGCGCATAATGGCTGTTTGCCTCGATCTCCGTGCCTAATCGATTCCTTCAAATTGGTAGCAGAGCGTAAGGTGCTGCAGATAGTCGTCAGACTGAGCGAGAGCTCAAAGGCGAGCAGGAGAGTGCGACGGGCTGTAGAGCTGACAAACGAGGAGGCTGTTGCTGCATGACCAGTTGAGCTGTGCGACAGGCGGCGTCTGTCGGGCAGGACCGGTGAGCAACAGTCGACTGCACGGGCAATAGCGTGACGGGCTGCGACAGCGTGGACCAAAACGGCTGCAGCTGACGGGCGATAGTAGGCAGCAGTCAACACTCCCGCCAGTGGGCAAACGGGCAAGGAGACTTGACGGGGCATGCAACGCGTGACGTGCAACGCATGACGGAGCAACGCGTGATGGAGCCAGCGGGCGAGCGCGCGATGGGGAGGCCTGACGGGTCAACGGACTCGTCATTCAAACTGTTTTTTTTTTCAAAAGAAAATAAAAAATCTTTTTCCCAAACTCCTTCCCCTAACCAGGGTTCACGCGTGCAAGCAGAAAACATCAACTTTGTGCAATTTTGGCCCAGAAAGCTGGGGCTTTGCCAGACTGAGCACTGTTCGTGGAAAATTGAGGCATCTGCGTCGGAATTGCAGACATTGTGCGCATTTGAATTGGGGATTTCGCCAAAATTGTTGAAATTTTGCTCATCTGAGTGAAATTTCTCAACATTTAGCCCAGAAATTTGGGGTTTTTTCAGATTTGGGAAATTTGATGCAGGACAAGCAATTTTGTCTCAGAAATTGCAGGAATTTGTGACATTTTGTCCCCGACATTTGGGGCTTTTCATGTACATGCACAAATTGGGCTGAAATTGACCCAATTTCTCGACATTGAGGCACATTGAACCCCGTGCAATTTGGGCAAAATTTGTGCAGCATTTGGTCATTTTATGTATATGCAGGTTGAATTCCGCACAATTTGGACATCAACACTTGGTAAAATTTGGGGGTTTTGCTGAAATTGCTTTATTTTGGCAAAATTGGATAGTCCTATGCATGACAGAGGAAATGCAGATGTGTGTTTGACGATTTCAAGCATAAAATTTTGGGGCTTTTGACCAATCGTGTCAAATTTTATGCCCGTGGGTACACCTACAAGAGAAATTGCAGCTGAAATTTTGGAATTTCTCATGTAAAGTGATGTACATGCCTTTTGGAACAGCTGTAATCAGTTGGATAATGCTGTAGCTCTTGGTTTGGTGCTTCTGAAAACTGAATTACAGATCTGAAATCTATACTTCTGCATGGTCATTTATTGCTGATTGGTACTTGTTTGTACCTTGGTCACTTGGGTGACAATTTGGGCCTGCATTTACTGGTTTTTTAGTCACTTTTAAGCTGAAAACCATGGCGGGCAGCAATGACAGCAGTAATTTGATGCATATAAAGAAGCTTGAAGGCGCACATAATTTTGCAGAGGGACAAAGCTTGTGGACATGGATCAGGATGATTGGGATGAGTTGAATGAGCTTGCATGCTCAACCATAGAGCTATCGATTTCTGATGCCTTGCTTTTCAACATTGAAGGTTTGGATTCTGCATATGCTATATGGACTAGACTAGAAGAACTGTATGCACAAAAGAGTGCTGCAAGTAAAGTGTATTGGCTGAAAAAGCTTATGGATTTGTGTATGAAAGAAGGTACAGCAATGTCTACTCACTTGAGTGAGTTTAACTCCATTTTCAGCCAGCTGGTTGCCTTGAAATTTATGATTGATGAGGAATTTAAGGCTACCTTCTTGCTTTGCGCTCTACCAGAGAGTTAGGATGCATTCAAGACTGCCATGAGTAATTCTAATGTGATCCTTTTGTATGCTGATGTAGAGAGTGCTCTACTTATAGAAGAGATGAATCGGCAGAACAATGCATCCAGCAAATCTTCTAGTGCTTTGCATACTAGGGGTAGATCACAGCAAAAGGGCAAATATGATGGCAAGGGACGCAGTAAATCAAAGATGTTGAATGCCATCATTGTGGTAAGAAGGGTCACTTTAAACGTGACTACTACAAATGGAAGATAGAGAAAGGAAAAGGTAAGAAGATAGATGATTGTAAGAAAGAGGACAGTCATCCTAAGAAAAGCAGTGTAAAAATTGAAGAGGTGAATGTAGTCACTCATGACAGTGGCAGTGGGAGTAATGTACTCTTTCTCTCTTCATATTTTGGTGCACATGCTCTACTTGCAGATATTGATGATGACATGCATACCTGGATTCTTGATTCAGGTGCTTCTTTTCATGTCACCCCTCATCGTGAGTGGTTTTTCGCATATACAGGAGGTCGACATGGTATTGTCCACCTTGGGGACAACTATGCATGTGAGATTGCAGGTATTGGCAGTGTGTAGTTACAGTTTCAGCATGGCTCTGTCTTTACACTTCAGCATGTACGACATGTACCTCAGCTCAAGAAGAGCTTGATCAGCACAGGGCAGCTAGATGATGATGGTTTTCATACCACCTTTGGTGATGGAAAATGGAAGATTTGTAAGCGATCTAGGGTTATTGCCAGAGGTTGCAAGAGTGATATGTTGTATCCACTTCATGTATCTAGTGTGCGTGACCATGTTGTTGCCGTAATCGAGCAACCAAGTGTTTCTTTGTGGCATGGCCAGTTGGTACACATGAGTCAAACAGGAATGAAAATGCTTTCTCGTTTGGGTTACTTGCCTTGTCTTCGTTATGCTGATTTTGAGCATTGTGATCATTGTATTTATGGCAAACATGCTCAGACTTCTCACAAAGTCTCTTTCTTTGAAATCTTCTCCTCTAGAGTTAGTACATTCAGATGTATGTCAAATGCTAGGATTATCTTTAGGGGGAAAGAAATATTTTTTCACCTTTGTCGATGATGCTACACGGAAAGTATGGGTTTACCCTATTCGTAGCAAGGATGAAGTGCTTGACAAGTTTAAAAAATTCTTGGTATTGCCTGAAAATCAGACAGATAAGACACTTAAGTGTCTTCGCTTTGACAATGGTGGGAAATATGTGTCCAAAGCCTTTCAGGCATTTTGTGACAGCAAAGGAATAAAGAGGAAGCTCATTGCCCCTCATAATCCATCCCAAAATGGAGTTGCAGAGTGTATGAATCGGACCATACAGGATAAGGTCCGTATGATGCTGTCTCATGTTGCATTACCCCATGGTTTTTGGGCAGAGGCTGTTATGACAGCCATTCACTTGATTAATCGGTCACCAAACAAGTCTTTGGGGAGGGGAGTTCCCCAAGAAGCGTGGTCGGGCAAGCCACCTTCATATGCTCATTTGAAAGTGTTTGGCTGCGAGGCTTTTGTGCACATTTGTAAAGAAAAATGCAGCAAACTTAAGCCAAAGTCCTGTAAATGCATTTTCCTAGGATATGGTGACGAGGGTGGAATGGGGTATAAATTGTGGGATCCCGAGAAAAGGAAAATAGTACGCAGCAATGATGTTATCTTCCGGGAAGATCGCATGCACAAACAACCCGAAAAGATTGAGGAGGTCCGTAGGGTTGTATTCCGAGAAGAAATACCTTTTGGACAGCAAAATGTGCCTGCTGTACAGCAGCAAATACCTGTTGTAAATGAACTTGTAAATGCAGGAAATGATGCTGGAAATGATTAGCCAGCTATTGCCCATGAAAATGAGCCATTACATGTGCAGGAGCAGCCCGGAGAGCAAGCTATAAATGTTGATTTGCAAGCTGAAATGCTAGGACAGCATGCTGAAAATGGAAATTTGCAGGAACAGCCAGCAAACAATGACCATATGGGCTGAAACAAGCACCAAGAGAATGGTATCATAAGTTTGATACATTCATGCAGTCCCTAGGCTTTCATAGAAGTCAAGTGGATCATTGCTGGTACACCAAGAAGGCAGTAGATGGCAGCCTGATTATCTTGGTTTGTATGTTGATGACATGCTGATAGTTGGCAGGGATACTCATGCCTTGGATTCATTAAAGCAAAGTCTTCATGGCAGTTTTGACATGAAGGATCTGGGTGATACAAATCACATTCTTGGCATGCAAATACTCAAAGATAGATCTAAAGGTTTACTCTATCTATCTCAATAGGAGTATATCTCCAAAGTTTTGCAGCGTTTCAATATGGAGGGGGGAAAACAATTGGGGTTTCATTGCCCTCATATGTGAAGCCCAGTGCAGAGGACAGCCCTACATATGATGATGAGAAGGCTAAAATGGCCAAGATACCATATGCTTCAGCTATTGGTAGTTTGATGTATGCTATGGTTGCTACACGTCCTGACATTGCTTTTGCAGTGGGAGTGGTTAGTAGATACATGGCAACCCCTGGCAAGAAGCATTAGGATGTAGTGAAAGGTATTATGAGATACCTTAAAGACACAAAGGAGTTGTGTATCTGCTTTGGAAAGCAGAAAGCATCTGTTGTTGGCTTTACAGATGCAAACTATGCTGGTCATGCGGACTGCAGGAAGTCCACTTCTGGGTACGTGTTTACTTTCACAGGAGGAGCGGTCTCTTGGATCTCTAGGCTACAAAAGTGTGTTGCATTGTCTACTACAGAGGCAGAGTATGTAGCTGCCATTAAGGCATGCAAAGAGGCTTTATGGCTTTCACGTTTGGTGGGAGAGTTTGGAATCACGGAGTTACCTGTTCTCCATTGTGATAGTCAGAGTGCTATCATGCTAGCACAGAATCCTGTCTTTCATGCAAAGACAAAGCACATACAGGTGAAGTATCACTTTATTAGAGATATACTTGACAGCAAGAGCATTGAGCTTGTCAAAGTGCATACAGATGGTAATCCTGCAGACCTTCTCACGAAGGGTCTTCCAGCAAAGCGGTTTACTCATTGCCGACAGATGATGGGAGTTGGATAGATATATTTATTTCAGCTTTGTATATACTTAGACTTAGCTGATTCTTTTCTCCTCTTAAGGCACATTGCCTTTAGGTGGGAGGTTGCTGGGAATAAAGGGCCATTGTGCCTTTTATATGTGCACGGGTGTGAACACACCCTTAGCACATTGTACTTTCATACATATATCTATCTAAAACCTAAAGTGGTACACTCGTCATCGTATCTAAAAACGTGTTCACTCTATACTCAGCTCTCTCGCCCTCTCCCTGTCTCTCTCACTGCGTATAATGACTGTTTGCCTCGATCTCCGTGCCTAATCGATTTCTTCAATTGATTAACTTTCAGAATTTAAATTTCGAAAATTAATTAGCTATCCATTTGACCCTTCCCAAGAACTGGCTAGTGCCTATTCACAATTAATGTGCTAACCCCATGGGACATTTAATAGTCCCAATATTAATGAATCATAACTGCTATCAAAATTGCAAAGATGTGCTAGGGTTTGCACAGAGAAAACATAGAATGTACAAACACGGTTGAAACACAATATCTTAGATAGTAACACAATAAACACAAACCCTAAATGCAAAACACAAAACACAAAATGCAAAAACATGAACACAAATAGAGAAGAAAGAAAACTTTGAAGTGAATGAATCAGTGCGGTAAATAAATGAGAGAATGTATAGAATGCTCAAGGGTAGAGTTGCTCCACAGCCAATGGCTCTTGTGGGAGTTAGCTAAGGGAGGCATCAATGTGTGAGATCCACCGGAGACGGATCTTGAGTATAGTAATCACCATTCAGAGTAGAGGCTGATGAAGAAAAGTATTGAAAACACAAAAATGACTTGTTGTAAATGCAAACGCAAATTAGGCTGATGTTGAAAATGGAAGGGTAGCAGGCTGCAAATCGGAACGCAGCTGTCTTTACAGTTGGAATTGGTAAATGTTGTAGTCTAACCACCTAAAGATTATGGCATTTGATCACTGGCAACGGTGGGAGATTGAATGGTAAGTAGCCTGTCGATTTATAGATGTAGAAGGTTCCTCCCAAATCAGCATTCTGCTTACAAAACATAGAAGCTCTCTAGGACCGTGCACCATTTAATGAAACTTTTGGTAATTTAAAGTTTCCTACCAAGACTACAGAGGTGATGGTTATCTTACCAAAGGAGCCCAAGTAATCACCCCAAAGAGGCCAAGGTATTGGACAAAGGATGCTCGTTAGGTGCCCAGTGGCCTATCAAGACTTGTAAAGATGGATGGAACCATATTGAACTTTTTATTTTTTATTTTTGGTGAGAATAGATGGTTTGTGGCTTGTCAAGTAATGAAAAGGTGTTGAGAAACCCTTCACCTGCAGTTTGCATTTTTGCATTTTTGCGTTTTGCGTTTAGGGTTTGCAGCCCCAAAAAGGGGCGCCATCCTAGACTGATTATGCCTATTGATAGACCACTCTCTCATTCATTCCTTATGGCTGATTCATTCAGTCCGTCACCTCTTCTCTCCAGCCTCTCCACTACCCTCACACCCCTTCAGGAGGACATTGCGGTTCGTGGGTCGTGGCTGTCTTCATCATCTTCCTTGTGCTACGGCACCCTTGTTCCCTTGTATCACATTCACTCCATGATTCGGAACTTCATCATTCCATTCATCAGAGTTTCTTCTCTCTTCTCTTCTCTTCTCTATGTTTGCCGAGTTCACTCTGTGTTCCTCCCCTCCAACCCTACTGTCTCGCTGGTACGTCATCTTGTGACATGGTGTCAGAGTTGGATCTGCTCACCTAGCAACGAAGATCCTCCACTCCAATGAAGGCAAAGACCGGTGGCGGGTTCTCGGCAACCACTTGTCTTCTTCTTAGGCTGCATCAAAATCTCGTTCTTGCAGGTTTCAGGTGTTTTCAGCTTGCTCTGCCCACACCTCTTTTGCGGAGGATATCGCAGTCCTAGCTGTCCCTTGCTGTCATCTACAGTCTGGCATCTGTTTCTAGCCTTCCACCCGCAGTTTGCAGCTATTTACAGTAGAGCGACTATTGCTGATCGCTCTCCATTCAGAAAACAATCTCGTTTTTGCAGATTTCAGGTATTTCAGCCTGTTGCCCACACCCCGGACGCTGAGGACATCGCGATCCAAGCTGGCCATTGCTGTCTAGAACAGTCTAGCGCTTGTTTCCAGCCTATCACACACTGTTCGGAGTTGATTTCAGCATATTGACTGTTGCTGTTGTTTTTTTCCTGCGTTTTTAGTCTTTCTCTCACCTGCTGCCTGCGTTTTTAGTCTCTCTCTCTCCTGCAGTTGTCCTGCTTGCTTTTTTTAGTCTTTTTCTCACCTGCTGCCTGCGTTTTTAGTCTTTCTCTCTTCTCACTTGCGTTTTTCTATTGGTTGCAACCTCTTATTGCTGGTCGCATCCTCCTCCCATAGGCAGCTCACATCCAGCCCTTCCATTGCCTTGCCCTCCCACCCCTTGAGGCGGACATTGCAGTTCGTGCTTCACACTGTTCTCACACCCCTTAAGGCAGACATTGCGGTTCGTGGCTCATGGTAGCTGACCTCTTTTTTCTTCAGCAAGGCACACTGATATCCATGACTTCTTTACCAATAGATGACCAGACTACTGGGTGCTCCTACTGTGGCATCACCGGACACACCACCGATGCTTGCCGACTTCGACCCTTGCTCCCCACCCCCCCGGAGTATATGTGTCTTCCACCAGGTACTCCTTGTGCCACCTCTCCTTCCTGGGCCACAGAGATTGTTCTGCATCGGCTATCAGAGTACTATGCTCAAGGCAATAAGACGCATCCGATGCGTACTAAGTCCTTTCGAGCACATGAAGGATCAATTGGCGCTACAACCTCCTGGAGATCGTCACAATGCCAGCGGCAATCTTCTCCCACCTATTTTCGGGTACAGTGGCTACCACGGCCCGCGGTTTTGCAGTCTGCTCCATCGAGAGATAGTGATTGTTTGATACCGTCTCCTTGTTAGTCTGCTCCTTCAAGAGACAGTGGCTGCTCGACTCCTTTCTCTTCTTCGGCTACCGAGTCTACTCCACTGAGAGACAGCGCGACTGTTGCCCACCTCTTGCTCATTCTAACCCTTACCCTTCCCCACCCTCGACTACTCAGGGTTGAGAGGCTACCTTCTTTGGCACAACCGACGGTACTTCCTTTGTCATCAGACATTTTGGAGTGCGTGATCCATGAGTTTTTGGATTCTCTCTCTACTTTAATGGGGGGTTCAGAGGGGGATGTTATTTCTTTGCCCTCAAAGGGGGCATCTACTTCTTTGACTTCAACGGGGGATCCCTCCACCTCCCACCTCAGAGGGGAAACCTACTCCACACGAAGTTCTTCACCCATCCTCTACTTTCTTGGGGTGGCTATCTTCGACCAATCATCTCTTCTACTGCTACCCAGGATCTTCAGGTACCACCTAGATCAGGACCTTGGAGGTTGAGCCGCAACTTGGTGACGAGGCCTTCGTATTTCTTCCAGCATGGATGCACGGAGCTAGTGGCTTCTCTCTCGAGATTGTGTTTCGGGTTCTCCAGTTCACTCTGTCTACTGTTCTTTACTGCAGGTTCCCTTTCCAATGGAAATATTGGATCTTAGAGATCCTCTATCTTCTATGCATTGCATGATTTCATCATCTTTGTACTAGGGCGCTTGGGCAAGTGAACAAATTTTCCACGAGGGACATTGTCCGAGTGGCACCTGCTGTATGAGCATTCTTCAGTATGTAGCATTGCATCTCCACATCACTCTTCTCTTGTTTCTCTTTTTGGGCCTGAGAGGGGATGTTGAGAAACCTTTCACCTGCAGTTTGCATATTTGCGTTTTGCGTTTAGGGTTTGCAATCCCAAAAAGGGGCACCATCCCAGACTGATTGTTCCTATTTATAGGCCACTCTCTCATTCATTCCTTACGGCTAATTCATTCAGTTCGTCACCTCTTCTCTCCAGCCTCTCCACTACCCTCGCACCCCTTCAGGAGGACATTGCAGTTCGTGGTTCGTGGTTGTCTTCATCATCTTCCTTGTGCTATGGCACCCTTGTTCCCTTGTATCACATTCACTCCATGATTCGGAACTTCATCATTCTATTCATCAGAGTTTCTTCTCTCTTCTCTTCTCTTCTTCATGTTTGCCAAGTTCACTCCTTGTTCCTCCCCTCCAATCCTACTGTCTCACTGGTATGTCATCTTTTGACAAAGGGATGGTTAGATCCACCACATCGTGAAACAGACAAGTTATTACAACCATCCGTGAACGTGGATAACGAGGGAAAAGGAAAAAGTATATATGTGTGGTGGGAAGGTGGTGAAAGAATCACCGATGAAAATAGCTCAAGGTATGCGTAGGGGTGCTTTGCACAATGAGATGCACAGAGTAATACTACGTGATGAGAATGCGTATGTAGCGAGTATAAAGAAGATGATGATCATGCAATGCAAAGGGAGGCCCATGTTGAAGACAAATGTAGAATACCAATGAAGGGTAGGAACCCCCTTTCAACCACGGATATTGATACCAAAGGAAGAAGCGGAACTTGATGTGAGTGGTGAAGGTAGACCTAACATCCCTTAACCGGAATGGCTAAAGGAGAATCAACCATCTAGATATGTAGAATATGCTTGTACTCAATCTTGAGAGAGGGCTCTTGTGCTGACGAAGTGGCATAGACAAGCCTAAATCTCAACCTCGAGAGGGATCCATGCTAGTTAAGAAGTGCCAAGATAGCTGTCCACAATGCAAATGGATCTAATGGATGAAGAAGGAAGACCCAACACTCATCCCTAGTTGGAAGAGAAGGGGAATAGTTAGCCACCACCAAAAGAGTCACAATGTGCCCATACTCAATCGTGAGAGATGGCTCCAATGTTGATTAAGTGTCGTAAGCACGATTGAAACTCAACCTTAGGAGATGGCTCCTATGTGAGTCAAGAATGTGCAGGCACAACCAGCAAGATAGTAGTCTACTTGTCATGAAAAATAAACTAATAGTGTAGGCAATGATGGTGAAATGATAAAAAACGCCCCAACTGAAAGGAAATAAAAATGGATGCCAAGAGAGAAAGGAGCATGCCTAAGCTCGAGAGAAAAGATACTATCTCTGTCTCCATGCTGATGGAGGCAATACTCACTAAGGCAAGAACCGAAAAACTAAACCTTCTACCCAGGTAGGACCGGTGAAATACTTGCAATGTTAGTCCTAATTGAAATACAAAACCCAGCATGAAAAAGTCAAGAAATTTGCATACTGAATGTTCCATATTGAGATGCTTTTGATGCTATATTAAATGAAGAAAAAGAGCTAAATGTGTGTTAGATGCAATGAAAGTAAATGAAAGAAGGAAGTGTGCAAGAGAAGACTTGAAAAAGTATGGCTTAATCTAAAGGAAACTGGCCTAAGGTTCCTAAGGATGACCTAGGACTCTTTAAGAGACTAGCCTAAGGGAAGGCAATGACCAAACCAGTCAAAGATACTACGAGGCACTGATTGAGGGGGAGATTCAGGATCCATCACAAAGGTGGCCAACCATTGATGAACATGGATACTAAGGGATGGAGAAACTACGCTACCTCCTTGGAGAAGACCCCCTCTCAACCTCTTTGGAGTAGCACTATCATTGTCGGAAGGGGATGAGGTTGGTTAGTAAATAGGGATTGGATTTAACTTTGGTGTGGGTAGAAGACCCTTAGTTGGGGATGAGGTAACTTTGGATGTGGGTCTAAGACCCTTAGCCCTTGAGCGACAATTGTTATCCACATGGCCCAGTTTCTGGCAAAAATACAAAACCTATTCTTTTTAGGCAAGAAGTGCCAAGAGGGACTTTGTGAGGGTATGAGTGTACCTCTTCCTTTTTTCTTTAAAGATGAAGACTAACCAGCAGCATGGCAATGTGGCCCTTGTTTAGGGTCAATTAGAGAAGACAGAATTGGGTCTAAATGTGGAGGTGATTCCTTTCCTCTCCTTGTTTCCTTCAAAGTAGGTAATTCATCAACACAAGATGGGAATTCATGTGTTTGAGCAACCAAGGAGGGCAATACAATGTGTATGAGGGGGGCTCTGTGAAGATATGCTAGGGTTTGCATTGAGGAAACATAGCATGTACGACCAAGATTGAAACACAAAGACAGAGACAGAGACAAGCAAAACTCAAATCCTAAATGCAAAATACAAAATGCAAAAACTCAAAACTCAAACACAGAGGCAAACATAGAGAGAAGAAACTCTGATGTGAATGAATGCTGTAAATGAATGTAAGAGTGTACAGAATGCCCAAGGGCAGAGCAATGTAGTGTCGGAGAGTGATGTCTACTGAAGGTGGATCCCAAGTGCTATGACCACCAATCAAAGTGTAGAAGTCAAGAAAAAACACTAAACATTGATCACTGGAGGGTTAAATGAGTAAGGCGATAGCAAGGAAGGTGGGGGTAGGAGAAAGTTACAAATGCAACTGTAGGATGACCGTTAGTAGGGAGAAGATGGTCGGCAACAAGGAGAAGTTGGTCACTAGTTGTTGCCTGGGGGTGAAAAGGCGAAACACAAACTGTAGGGCTAACATTTAATGACTAAGGAGGGTTGCCACCTATCACTTGATTGATGGAGAGTTGAACGCACAAAGAAGGAGGCAGTTTGTGGATTGGCGATGGTAGATGGACCAAACGCAACAGAGGAGTAAGAACCTGCACTAAAGGGATGAAGATGAATGGTGAGCAGCTTGTCTATTTGTAGATGTTGAAGGGTGCCCTAAAAATTTAGGGTTTTGGAGGACCACTGAAACTCTCTCGAACCACTTACCATATTTGTGTTTTTCATTAATTAAGCGTGTTTCGGGGTCTTTTAAAATGCTAATCAGCTGTAAAGGGTGTTTTAGCTCAACACAACAGGACTGGATGATAGAGAGTAATGCACTTTTGCGAGTGTGTAAGGTACAGTGTTAAAGGGTGGCATTTTCATTAATGATGTACTAGGGTGTAGGGTGGTATATATCTGAGTGTTTAGTGACGGTCTAAAACCTTAATGTGCATCAAAGACAATGTGTGGTAAGATTCAATAACCTCTTATAGGTCTAAAATAAGCGTCTATATTGAAAGAAGAGGAATCTAAATGTGAAGTGAATGCGGGAGGGAAGGGTAGGAAATGTGAATGTGAATGGGAAGCACCAAACTCATACTCAAATGACACAGAGGATGAAAGATTACCTTGTGGAACATCTCTAAACATAGAGTTTTCTTCAAAACCATACTGATACAAAATTGGGTCTCCATGGTGACTTACAGTTGGTTCCTGCAAAACAAGAGCAATATAGACAAAATCAGATTCACACAAAAATGGATTGTACGAACCTTCCACCACTAGGCTTGATTGTGAAGAGTTTGAACTTTCAGTTGTGTCTCAAGTGGATAGTCTTTCCTCAACTATACCAGTACCAATTTGGATCTCCATGATGACTTACAATTGGTTCCTACATACCCAAAGGAGCAGTATAGAAAAAATCAGACTCACATAAAAATAGGTTGTATGAACTTGCCACCACTAGGCTTGATTATGAAGAGTTTGAACTTTTAGTAGTGTCATGAGTGGATGGTCTTTCCTCAACTGAGAGGTGATAGACAAAATCAGACTCATAAAAATGGGTTGTATGAACCTGCCACCACTGGGCTTGATTGTGAAGAATTTGAACTTTTGGTTGTTTCTCGTGTGGATAGTCTTTCCTCAACTTTATCAGTCTTGTCAACAAAGTGCTCCAATTGAGATGTACCTTGTGTTGAGAAACCACTTCTTCAGTTTACACACTTCATTTAGGGTTTCGCACTAACAGCCCCAAAAAGGGCTAGTATCCACATTCTGGTCACTTTTTTTAGTGGGTGCCCACTCAGTGGTGGGCCACCCTAGGCAGTATATGCCTATAAATAGGCCATGATTTCATGCTTCTTGCACCACCACGCCCACTCTAGTCATTCTTCACCCCTCTTCTTCCATCACTTCGACACTCTTCTCTCTCCACGTTGTTGCTGCCCACACCCCTATCGGAGGACATCATAGTTCGTGCCCTTCTTCCACCATCTTCTACCTTGGCATCATCTTCCCTCATTAGGTGTCAAATTTCCACCTTTAGGAGTCAGTCTCCAACAATTTGGTGTCATCCTACAATTTGTGTTTGTTGCATTCGAAGGCTCTTCACAAGCTGACGTCAGCTCCCATCTACTTGGTGTCTTGTTGTAATCAGTGTTTTGCATCTAGAGGCATTCCCTCTAGTTAGTGTCTGCCCGACACACCCCAAGTATTTGCGTTTTGCAGCCTGGGGACTTCCTCTACATTCGAGGTCATCATACTCCACTTGGCGCCAGCATTTGGGTTGTTTTCCCTGCATTTGTCGGCTCTGACACACTTTGGGATCTGCGTTTTGTTGCCCAAGCCACTTCTTGACATGCTTTGCTCCCTTCATAGCTTGTGATCATCTTTCTCATCTCTGATGGCCCACTGCCTGGAGAACTATGTTTTGCTCCCTTCGATGTGCAAATTCTCACAGGTGTTGCCGCTTGAGTTAGACAAGACAATGTAGTTATCTTTCGAGCTTTGGCTTCGTTGTATCAGCTTTCCTTCATAGCATGATTTAGTGTATCATCATCGTGTTCTTGTATTTTTGAGTTTTTCTTCTCTCTCAGTGTTTGACATATACACTCTGTGTTTCTCCCCGCAAACCCTATCGTCTCTGTGGTCTCATGGCCATTTTTTGACATGGTATTAGAGCCTTCTTCTATTAGTCATTTTTGACACCTCATGGAGGATGAGACGAAGAAGAGTTGGGCCATTGTGAATGATCCCTAAAAGAAAAGTTAGTAGATGGAGTGTTGTTTTCCAAATCAAGATCATAATGCCTCCTCAGGGCTTCCATTGAAGAAGTAGCTTGAGAAAGCATTAAAGGATTTGAAGATGGAGTTGTTTGGGCCATCGTGAATCAGTTATGTGTCATTCATGTATCTCACACAAAACCAAGCTCTCCACAATAGCCACAAGATGCTCTTTAGAAGAGCACTGGCTCTGATAGCATTTGAAGATATGCTAGAGTTTGCACAGAGAAAACATGGAATGTATGAACATGGTTGAAACACAATAACTCAGACAGTAGCACAATAAATGCAAACCCTAAATGCAAGACATAAAAACATAAACACAAACGGAGAAGAAAGAGAACTTTGAAGTGAATGAATCAATGCTGTAAATAAATGAGAAAATGTATAGAATGCTCAAGGGCAGAGCTATCCCATAGCCAGTGGCTCTTGTGGGAGTGGACTGAGGGAAGTATCGATGTGTGTTCTTCACTGAAGACGGATCCTGAGTGCAGTAACCACCATCCAGAGCAGAGGCTGATGAAGAAAAGTGCTGAAAAAGTAAAAACGGCTTGTTGTAGATGTGAATGTAAATCAGGTTGATGCTGGAAATGGAAGGGCAGCAGGCTGGAAACTAGAATGCAGTAGTTTCTAGGGCTGGAACTGGTAAACACAAGTAACCGCTTGAAGATGATGGCAGCTGATCATCGGTAGGAGTGGGAGGCTGGGTGAAAGGTGTAGACCATATAGTAGCAATCGCTAGGGGCTAGATAGCTAGTGGAAGAGGGCTGATGGCCAAAACCTACAAGACAAGGATGGATTGAATGGTGGGCAGCAACAACCATAGTAAAGCATAAGCTGAGCATAAACCATGGCTGAACTATTAATGGCTTCCAATAACACTCTATTGCCCATAGAAACCAATTGAATACCACACTTTGTTGAGAAATGTGCAATCACACCTGCTTTGTAGTAGCCTCTTTGTATGGAACAACAAGGCAAAGGATCACACTACAAATAAACCTTAGACTAGGTCACTTTATGCATGCTTGATTAAAACCTTGGTAGCTAAAATACCATGGTCCCTTTCCACCCTTTGCCACCTACCAATACCACCTACTATAAGCCTATAAAAGGCACTTATCCCCACACTCATTTCATCCTATCACTCTCATTCGGAGTACTTGCATTATGCTTTAGTAATATTAGTTGTTCTCTTTTGTCATTACTTATGGTCCATTATGATTGTCTTTGTGCTCATCAGTGATCCACCCTAGCATGCATCCTCAATATTTTTACATGGTATCGGAGCCATAGCAATCCTAATCCTTCATTAGGTGCATTAGTTAGGTCATTGGATTAGTTGCAATTTGAATTTTTGGCTTCCCTCTCTTTTCCTTGATTTTCTCACTTACCTTCATAGCCAACCACCTCAGTTGAAGGACTTGAATTTCTCAAACTAGGCAATATCTCCATGAGCTCTCTTCTAGAGAAATCTTGTTTGACTCCAAGCACAACGGCCTATCACCTCAAATCACAAGATTGGTGCTTCCTTGCCCTGGCATTGCTCGATTTCCTGCTCATTGCCTGTTTTGCGCCCCTTGGTCATACTTTCGTTTAGCTAGCATGCAACACGATGTCAGTCATTACCATAGGGCATTCAAAGCTTGCCACCTAAGCTACCTCTCCACCAAAGATCTCGTCTAATGACCGTTGCATTGAGCTACAGCGAAGGAAAAACCAGTCAGGTCCCTATCAAAACCCTAATCAGCCATAGCCACTAAAGCTCAATCTCAATTGCTCAATCATAACCTTGACACTCTGATCTGCTACAATACACAATTCTAAGGCAAGATAGTAGCAAGGAGGGGATTCAACTCGAAGATCAAGCATCAAGAATCAACATCAAGCTTCAAGCATAGTATTTCTTGATACTCAAGTAGTGTTGATTGACACTAATGCTCTTGTGTCCTTTGACACAATCATTCTCATCTCTCTTATTGGTCTAAATTTAGACATTTGTTGCTGCTCCCACCATCAAAATGGTCACAAATTCACCTTCATGGCGATTCAAAGGTGTTAAGTTCTACACTTGGCAAACACGGATCAAACTCATCCTAATGAAGAAAGACTTGTGGTCAATCACAAGTGACCAAGAGAAAAAGCCAAGGGAAGGTGCACTCTCAGTAATATGGGAGAAAAATGATGATAAAGCACAAGCGATTATCAAGCTTGAAGTTGATGACCACTACATTCATCATGTTGATGATTGTGAAACCTCTCAAGTAACATGGGATCGGCTAGAGACCCTGTTTGAAGCACATTATAAATCATCCTCCAAATATGGTATTCTAATTGAAATTTTTAGGCTTGAAATGAAGAGCACTACCTCAATTGCAACACATTTAAATTATATAGAAAGCTTGTTAACACAACTTGCAAGAATTAATTTGAAGATGAACGAAGACATTTGCATTGGAGTATTTCTCAAGAGTCTACCACCTAAGTATGATCATGTGTCTACCACACTGATCAATATGTCAAAGCCCAAGCTTATGGACATCAAAGCCTCTCTCCTTGAAGAGGAAAAGAAGATCAAGAGCAAAGGAGAAGCAAGCACCTGAAGAGGAGACCAACAACTCCTCTACGTGAAGCACAAAGGAAAGAATGACATAATTTGTGACTTTTGTAAAAGAACTGGACATATTGAGAAGTCTTGTCATGCTAGGAAAAGAACTCAAAGAGCATACCTTGCCACAATCAAAGAAGATGAAGTCAACAATGAAGAAAAAGAAGAAGAAAAAGACACTTAAGAGCAAAAGAATAGGACCCATCAGTCCTTTTGCACCTCACTTTCTGATAGACTCTTTTGGATTTTTTGTGTGTACTTGCCTAATGTTCTTTCCATAAGCTCTTTTACTCCTCATATAACCTATGCACCATAGCCTCTGCACACTTAATAAGGCCTTGTGATGGCCTTTAGCTTTATATGGTTGATCTTTCCATGTCTACACTTTGCAAGGTTCTACTTATAACAACTTCTTTATACTCGGTGCTTTTTATGGTTGTGATTAAGGAGGGGTGTTGAGAAATGTGCAATCACACCCGCTTTGTAGCCTCTTTGTATGGAACAACAAGGCAAATGATCACACTGCAAATAAATCTTAGACTAGGTCACTTTATTTATGCTTGATTAAAACCACGGTAGCTGGAATACCATGGTCCCTTTCCACTCTCTGCCACCTACCAATACCACCTACTGTAAGCATATAAAAGGCTCTCATCCCCACACTCATTTCATCCTATCACTCTCATTCAGTTGTACTTGCATTATGCTTCAGTAATATCAATTAATGGGTTAATGATCTATCTCAATTAATGTTATTCAGTCCTAGATGGAATCTGGTGCAAGACTATGGTTCTTTCTCTTGCGTTTTCTTGTCTTGTGGCTGCTGCTTGAGATGTAAACAATATGTTGAAACTTATCTAACTATGCTAGGTTATTGGCTTCTTGCAGCATCTTCTGGATTATTTCACTTACAAAGCTGTCAGAACAGTTCTTGTACAGCTTTATGAGATGAACCCATCTCAGTACTCTTGGTTTTATAAGTAAGAATGTTCTGAACTTTTGTTTGTTTGTTTTGTTTTCCTTTTTGTGGGTTTGGTAGGGGGGGGGGTGGGGTGGTGGTGGTGGGGGGGATGATAGATATGTATGGGAAATTGGGAAATTTCTGATTAATCACGTTATAAAAATGATAGTTTTGTGGTATTATGAGTGTCACTTCAGCTTTTGCGTGGAGAACAAGCCTCAAGACAGCAAATTTTTTCTGAGTGTACTTGTAAAGGTATTTTTGTTAATGCACTCTGAGCATGCTTTTTGTACACACTGGAGTTCTGGTCCTTCGCCATGAAACAAGTTTGATTGTTTGTAATAGGAAAGGCAAGAGCTTTGTGAGAGGGTAATGGTCACACGACTTCATCTATACAACAAGTGGATAAAGGTGCTGGTCAATCATATGCTGCAGTAGTATTAAGATCAGGATAATTTTAATACTCTGAACATTTGAACTGCCTCCTCCATCTGTTGAAAAGTGATCCACTGTGAGTGGTTTTAATGCTATTTTTGTAATGCTTGTTTTGATATTAGTAGTTGGGAATGCTAGATCACATCTTTACTTTAGCATGATCTGCCACATATTGATTTTTTCTGCGTAGGACTTCGTAAAACAGTTAATTTGGTTCAGTTCAGCAACATGCTGATTTTCTGTGTCAAGACTTAGTACTCTAATCAGAGTGTCTAATTGTATGTTTGATTTAGTAATCGCAGGTAAAAGATAGTATACATTTTCTCTAGGTAAACACGTTCGGTTTCTAAAGTAAGATTGTCTGATGTATAGGTTTGTAACATAGCCTTCTAATATGGCATGCATTTTCTTTAGGTGGACAATTAGTTATGTAACATTGTCAAGTTTGTAATATAGCTTTTCATCGTCTAAAGTTGTCTATTAGAATCTCTTCACAAGACTTTCAACTTTGTAAATGCTCTGCTCTTTCTTTGGAGCATGAATATTGGCATTCTTGGAATTATTTTCCACTGAAGTGCAGTTGCCAAAGTGCCATCTTGTTAGAGATCTACAAGACTCTTTCGGCATCTTTATATTTGTGAGCCCACTCAAGTCTAGATACATCAGCATGCCCAGGGATAAGGTTACTTATTTTGGCACTTTGGGGTGGTTGGCCAGTCTCTAGTGGCTAGGGTGCCCCACTTACTTTGTGTTTTGGGTCCTCAGTGGTGATCAGGGTTTCTTGAGTGACCTCATGTGATGGCCCATATATGTCTAAATATAGATGCCCTGGCCTCTTACATTTCATCCATCACTTCACTCTCTAGCATTTTGTTGGGTGCTGGCAATTCGGTAGTTTGCCTATCTCGCCACTATAGTGTACAAGTTAACTTGGCCTATGTGGCGAGGACTTGCTTTGCATGGTGGGCACAAATCAATTCACTTGATATCCTTATGGATTCACACTTGCAAGTAGATCAAGAAGCTCATTTTCTAATGATTTTAGCTGCTCTACTTCTTTTTCTTCTATCCTTTTTCTCTTGTACACCCTCCATTTCTCTACTTGTGAGTTTGTAGCCTTTTTTCTCTTTTTCTACTGCTCTTCTATCTCTTTGATGTATAGTATCCTCAAATTTAGGGCGTTCATCTAGCTTTGACTTCTTGAATGGTGGCACATTAAGGATGTCCAACAAGGTTTAGTATCAGATGATGGCAAAATTGGTTGCTTTCCGTCTCACTCAACAAGGAGAGCACCTGTACTCAATGCCAAGCCAGAACCATCATGGTGCATGCTAGAATCATTATTCAATTCAGTGCAGCTCTCTTACTTATCAGGATGTTCAGCCATACAATGACCTAGTTTTCCACAAGAGAAGCAATAATCAGCAAACACGACTCATTTGAGTCGAAATCTCAAAAGATACATGCATGTAGAATTAATGTGCAACCAATTAGGTTGTTTTCATCCTGTGTCCCAAAGCATACACAATTAGCTTCTGTTAGCTTTCCAAATACTTGGAGGGACCAAAACCTTTCCAATTGCAGCGATGGCATCTTTCAATAGTGGCTAGTAAATAGCTAGGCAGCCTTCAACCTCCACCCAATGGGACATTCTTGATTAAGAAATTATTGAAAATTAGCCATAGGCTGCCAAGGAACAACATGGACCAAATGCCTATCAGAGAACATAGGGAGCTTGCTCACATGGTTATGAGATGATTTCAATATGACTTCATAAAAACTTTGAGGATCCACAAAGATTTCCTTCACACAATTCACTTGCAAAATGTCTTGTAGCCACAAGCAAATCTAAGGGAACATGGGGATTCTAGCAATGAAAAACAAAATAACACCTCATTTGTGGAAAGAAGAAAAAGAGAATAACACCTTCTTCATGTCTACATGCATATCAAGAACATCCTCTTCATCAAAGTCCAAAAGATTATGTTGGTTATATTCCACATATTCTCCAAGCAAAGAGTTTCAAATTCAAGTAAATGTTCCCAATCTGACTCTTGTGAGTCATCCAACTGACTAGTAACTTGAGCATAAGATTGCATTTGAGGTGTGTGCAAAGATGAGCCATCAGCACCTCGCACATGATCATCCATAGCTCTCTCTCTCTCTCTCTCTCTCTCTCTCTCTCTCTCTCTCTCATGCGCTTCGTTACCCCACACCTAAGCCAACATTCCATAGCTCCTTGCTTGGAAGGTAGCCTCTAAACATGAGCTTAACAAGCAAGACATCTACTCTTGCAATAAATCACCCTAGATCCACTTATGAATCTCAACAAAATAATGACATCCCAAGAAACCTTCAGTCCAAATGGGCTCCATCACTATCTGACAATGTGAAATTCTAGACTATCCAAATTGAGGTGTTGTAACTGTCCAATGCACCAATAAGGAAAGCCCTATTAGATGCAGAGGTCTGGATTAGTCAGGGCGAGCTCCATTGAAGGAGACAGGGGTCAACTTCTGCATACATATTTGTTAGCCTGCAATTTTCATGCTTGCCATCGCCTAGTAGTGAGCTCCATTAGAGTAACGTAGTGGGTTCACAGTGGCTATCAATGATCCAGCTCAGTGCATTCAGTTTTAGGCTTCCCAAAGGTGTGTGTTCACACTGAAGCACCCTGTTTAGTGTTGGCAATCGGCTTTTTGATCAACCACTGCTGACTGATAGATGCAGCTTGTTGAGAAACCTTTCACCCTTCACCCATAGTTTGTGTTTTTGTTTTTTTGCGTTTGCGTTTAGGGTTTGCAGCCCCAAAAAGGGGCGCCATCCTAGACTAACTATGCCTACTTATAGGCCACTCTCTTATTCATTCCTTACGGCTGATTCATTCAGTCTGTTACCTCTTCTCTCCAACCTCTCCACTACCCTCACACCCCTTTAGGAGGACATTTCGGTTCGTGGTTCGTGGCTATCTTCATCATCTTTCTTGTGCTACGGCACCCTTGTTCCCTTGTATCACATTCACTCCATGATTTAGACTTCATCATTCCATTCATCAGAGTTTCTTCTCTCTTCTCTTCTCTTCTCCATATTTGCCGAGTTCATTCCGTGTTCCTCCCCGCAAACCCTACTGTCTCGCTGGTACATCATCTTTTGACATGGTATAAGAGCTAGATCTGCTCAAACAGCGGCAAAGATCCTCCACTCCAGTGAAGGCAAAGACCAGTGGCGGGTTTGGCATCCACTTCTCTTCTTCTTCCACTGCATCAAAATCTCGTTTTTGCAGGTTTCGGGTGTTTTCAGCTTGTTGCCCACACCCCTTTCACGGAGGACATTGCAATCTCAGTTGTCCCTTGCTGTCATCTACAATCTGGCGCATGTTTCCAGCCTTCCACCCACAGTTTGCAGCTATTTACAGTAGAGGGACTGTTGCTGATCACTCTCCATTCAGAAAACAATCTCATTTTTGTAAATTTTAGGTATTTCAGCTTGTTGCCCACACCCCGGACGCGGAGGACATCGCGGTCCAAGCTGGCCATTGCTGTCTACAACAGTTTGGCACCTGTTTCCAGCCTATATCACACACTGTTTGAAGCTGATTTCAGCATATTGACTACTGCTGTTGTTTTTTCCTGCGTTTTTAGTTTTTCTCTCTCTTGCAGGCTGTCCTGCCTGCGTTTTAGTCTTTCTCTCTCTTCACCTGCGTTTTTGTATCGGTTGCAACCTCTTACTGCTGGTCACATCCTCCTCCCACTAGCAACTTACTTCTAGCCCTTCCACTATTCTCCCACCCCTTGAGGCCGACGTTGCGGTTCATGCTTCACACTGTCAAAAGATGACGTACTAGCGAGACAGTAGAGTTGGCGGGGAGGAACACGGAGTGAACTCGGCAAACATGGAGAGGAGAAGAGAAGAGAGAAGAAACTCTGATGAATGGAATGATGAAGTTCCGAATCATGGAGTGAATGTGATACAAGGAAACAAGGGTGCCGTAGCACAAGGAAGATGATGAAGAGAGCCACGAACCACGAACCGCAATGTCCTCTTGAAGGGGTGTGAGGGTAGTGGAGAGGCTAGAGAGAAGAGGTGACAGATTGAATGAATCAGCCGTAAGGAATGAATAAGAGAGTGGCCTAGAAATAGGCACAGTCAGTCTAGGATGGCGCCTTTTTTGGAACTGCAAACCCTAAACGCAAAACGCAGAAATGCAAAAACTGCGGGTGAAGGGTGAAGGGTTTTTCAACATCCCCTCTCAGGCCCAAAAAGGGGGAATAAGAGAAGAGTGAGGTGGATATGCAATGCTACATGTTGAAGAATGCTCATGCAGCAGGTGCCACTTGGACAATGTCCCTTGTGGGGAAATTGTTCGCTTGCCCAAGCGTCCTAGTACAAAGATAATGAAAACACGCAATGCATAGGAGGAATGTCGGACTTTGTGAGGTGCCAAGAACCATAAGGATATGCCTGTACTCGATCTCAGGAGGTGACTTCATGCTGACCAAGAGACAAAGGCAAGAAGAAGAAGAGGAGGAAGAAGATGTAGAGGATTCCTGAGATCCAAGATTTCCACCCGAAAGGAAACCTACAGTAAAGAACAGTAGATAGAGTGAACTGGAGAACCCGAAACTCAACCTCGAGAGAGAAGCCACTAGCTCCGTACATCCATGCTGGAAGGAATACGAAGGCCTTGTCACCAAGTCGCAGTTGAATCTCCGAGATTCCGATCTAGGTGGTACCTGAAGATCGTGGGTATCAGTAGAAGAGATGATTGGTCAAAGACAGCCCCAAGAAAGTAGAGGATGGGTGAAGAGCTTCATGTGGAGTAGGTTCCCCCTCTGAGGTGGGAGGTGGAGGGCCCCCCGCTAAAGTCAAAGAAGTAGATGTCCCCATTGAGAGCAAAGAAATAACATCCCCCTTTGAATCCCCCTCTAAAGTAGATAGGGAATCCAAAAACTCAAGGATCACGGACTCCAAAATATCTAATGATGAAGGAAGTGCCGCCGGTCGTGCTAAAGAATGTATATGGGGTGCCGAAGAGCTCCCAGAGGTAGCCTCTTGAACCTTAGTAGTCGAGGGTGGGGAAAGCGGAGAGGCTGGAGAGAAGAGGTGACGGACTGAATGAATCAGCCGTAAGGAATGAATGAGAGAGTGGTCTATAAATAGGCACAGTCAGTCTAGGATGGCGCCCTTTTTGGGCTACAAACCCTAAACGCAAAACACAGAAATGCAAAAAGTGCGGGTGAAGGGTGAAGGGTTTTTCAACACACATTGCCCTCACACCCCTTGAGGCGGACATTGCGGTTCGTGGTTCATGGTGGCTGACCTCTTGCTTCTTTAGCAAGGCACACTGGTATCCATGGCTTCTTTACCAACAGATAACCAGACTATTGGGTACTCCTACTGTGGCATCATCGGAGACACCACCGATGCTTGCTGACTTCGACCTTTGCTCCCCAACCCCTTGGAGTATATGCGTCTTCCACCAAGCACTCCTTGTGCCACCTCTCCTTTCTGGGCCACAGAGATCGTTCTACATTGGCTATCAGAGGACTATTCTCAAGGCAACATCCAATGCACACTAAGTCCTTTCGAGCACATGGAGAATCGATTGGCGCTACGACCTCCTGGAGATCGTCGCAATGCCAATGGCAGTCTTCTCCCGCTTATTTTCAAGTACAATGGCTTCCTCGACCTACGGATCTGCAATCCACTCCATCGAGAGACAGTGATTGTTTGATACTGTCCTCTCGTCAGTCCGCTCCTTCGAGAGACAGTGGCTACTCGACTCCTTTTTCTTCCTTGGCTACCGAGTCTGCTCCACTGAGAGACAGGGACTGTTGCCCACCTCTTGCTCATTCTTAGCCCTACCCTTTCCCACCCTCGACTACTCAGGTTCGAGAGGCTACTTTTGGGAGCTCTTCAGCACCCCAGATACCTTCTTCAGCACGACCGGGCACTTCATCATCAGACATTTCAGAATCCGTGATCCATGAGTTTTTGGATTCCCTATCTACTTCAAAGAGGGATGTTATTTCTTTGCCCTCAGAGGGGGCATCTACTTCTTCTTCGACTTCAGCGGGGGCCCCTCTACCTCCCACCTCAAAGGGGGAACCTCCATATGAAGTTCTTCATCCATCCTCTACTTTCTTGGGGTGGCTATCTTCGACCAATCATCTCTTCTACCGATACCCAAGATCTTTAGGTACCACCTAGATCAAGACCTTGGAGATTCAACCGCGACTTTGTGACGAGACCTTCGTATTCCTTCCAGCATGGATGCACGGAGCTAGTGGCTTCTCTCCCGAGGTTGTGTTTTGTGTTCTCCAGTTCACTCTGTCTACTGGTCTTTACTGCATGTTCCCTTTCCGGTGGAAATCTTGGATCTTAGGGATCCTCTACATCTTCTTCCTCCTCTTCTCTTCTTGCCTTGGTCACTTGGTTAGCATGGAGCCACCTCCCGAGATCAACTACGGGCATATCCTTATGGTTATCGGTACCACACAAAGTCTGACATTCCTCCTATGCATTGCATGTTTTCATCATCTTTGTACTCGGGCGCTTGGGCAAGTAACCAATTTTCCCACGAGGGACATTGTCCAAGTGGCACCTGCTGCATGAGCATTCTTCAGTATGTAGCATTGGATCTCCGCTTGTCATGAGGACGTGAAAATTTGATTCTTTGCTTATGTTTAATTGACATTTGATTAAAGGATTAGTCAAATGTGCAATTAGAAGATGCACATGTGAGGTGCAAGCTACTTTTTCACAACTGAAGGCCAAGGACCCTGTGAAAAAGATGGGTGTCAAAGGCAAAAGTTATAACAAGTTACACTTGTTAGATTCTAGGTGAATTTTGGTGTCAGTTTGCCCCTAGGACCATTAATTGGCCATTAAGTGTCAGTGGTGACACTAGGGACTAGGCATTAATTAATGGATTAATGCTTGTCCAAGGGTCAATTAATGCATGGGACCACTTTGGGTTGCAAATGGCCTAGCCAATTAATTTTTGGATGGGCAAGGTCAATTTTCTGGGCATAGATTAAGGGCTGAATTAATTTTCAGAATTAATTAATTCTAAAAATCAATTAAATGGCTGAAAATTGCTGAAAAGAGATTAAGAAAGCTGCCACTTGGCAAAACTTTTCCATGCAAGTGGGAAAAAGGCTAAATAGGGCTGAAGGGAGAGGGAAATCTCGTTTTTTCATTTTGGAGCTGTTGGATTGTGGCTGCCAGCTTTAGGGGCCATTTCCCAGCCATTAGAGACCATTTTGGTGATGGAGATTGCATATTCTTGACCTTGGGAAGCTGGCAATTGCTGCTGATGCACTTTCTCCTGAAGATCACGGTCTCTGATGCTCCTATTGTTGTTGCTGCATCTGTTTGGGGCTGGTACAGCAGGGCAGCAGCTGATTTTGATCAGTTCTTTGCAACAAATCTCAGAATTTTCTCTCTCTACAGCATTCTCTCATCTCCTTCAGCCTATGCTCAGCCATTCTTAGCAATTCTTAGCCATTCGGAGATCTCAGCCATTTTTGGTGGGCTGATCTGTAATGTCTGCAGTAAACCCTAATTTACAGCAGAAATTAGGGTTTAGCAGCCACCTCGGGATCCGTGCCAGAGATTGAAGGCTCAAGGGACTGAAATCAGCAGCTAATAATTGAAAATTATCAAGGGATTTCAGGGGCTAGCCCATCCCGAATTGATTTGGGGCAGCATTTGGTTAGCCAAGGGTTAAATTGGAGAAGAAGTCCTGGGTGAATCAAGGGGCAAATGACCCAAAAGGCTTGTTGGTCATTTATGACAGCAAGAGCAATTGGTTAGCAGGGGGAGATTGAAGAATCTCGAGTTGTACTCCTTCCAATTGAATAAAAGCTAAAGAAATACCGCAAGGGGCTCCAATTTTGGGGCCAACAGGGAGTCTACTGTCCAAGAATGTTATGGTAAAGTGTGTATTTCATTTTATGTGCATTTATTTATTTCTGTAATTAACTCTTAGATCAGGTTATTACCACCCATTCCAAGAAGGAAGGCTAGTTTAATGGTTCAATTGCCGAGATACATCAAATCTCTTGATTTGGTGGGTCCGAGGCACCTAATTGCAAGCCAAAGCTTTGTGCTAGTATTGATCTTTGTGCTCAGCTGAGAAATTACAGCAAGATGTCTTCATACAATGGGATGCAATTAAGCAGTAATGATGCCTCTCATGATGCACCTTCACATGGGGAAGAAGGAAATGCAATGCCTGATCTTGGACAAGGCACGAATCATGGACAACATGCTGAAAATGTGGTTGAAGGCCAAGATGTTGGACCCTCAATGCAGAAAGAGGATGATGGTAAACAAGGGGAAATGGAATTTGATGATGCATTCAAGAATCGAATGAAGGCAGCAGCCAATATCTTTGTTGAATTGGCAAAAGATCCTTAGTTTACTCGGTTTTTGAACACTCCTACGAAGGACAACAAGGGCAAGAAGAGAAAATCCTCTTCTAGAACTTCGGGACAGTCAGATGCACCAAAGAACAAGCCAAAGCCTTCTCAAGATGCTCCTAAAGATGCTCCTAAAGATGCTCATGGTCAAAAGCAGTTGGTGCCAGTTGGGCAAGAAATGCAAATGCAAGTTCATGATGTAAATGCTAATCCTATGGTTTTTGGACAGTAAGGTTTGCATGAGAATTTGGGGCAGGCAGCTTACTTTGGTGGTAGCACAATTTTTCATGCTATGGTGGGTGAGCGACCGAATGTGGGAATGTATGGCACACTTCCCCATAACTTTCAGCAACCAATGCATGGCTTGCATAACCCAATGTACTCGGGTATGGCTCATGGAATGCATAATCCGATGTATGGCGGCATCGGTATGATGCCTGGTGTGCAAAATCACGCATATGGGCAAGCATCGGTACGCTGTCGTGCTTTTAGGGCTCAAGGAAGAAGTGCTGGTCATGCAAATTCTCCGTCTAATGGTGGCTATCATGGACATTGCCTCTACACTAGCGGATACACTATGCCTTTCATGTGAGCTTGTTGAGGCCTTTTTATGCTGATGTGCCTAAGGATGTATTTGCTGAAATTCAGTCCAGTGTAGAGGAGCTGAATGAGATATTGATATCTGAGCAGATTTTGGCACATAAAAAGAAAAGGTCAAAGGTAAAGCTTCCATAAGCTATTGGGTGAAGTTTCACAATTGTTTACCAATGGATGCTAAATGGATAGAAGAGGATGACTTGGCAGACCATCCTCAGTTGTTGCAGCTTTACCTTGATGCCTTTCAGTTAGAGCCAACTTTGGATCGGGCTCTTTCAGGTTCAGCAGGGCAAGGGTCTAGAGTATCACCTGATACTCAAGGGGGAGGTAGCACTTCCACTCCTCCAGGAATGCACTGCTCTCGTGTATAGTGGATCTCGGATGTATTCAGCATGCATCCAAGGTACTGTGCTGACAGTATGTCTGCCATGAGGTTACTATTCAGTATATTGGTCACTGTGGTATGTATGCAGATGGGTATGGTTTTCATTGCAGCTCTGAAACTGTACATTTGCATCAAGTTATGATCATAAGAGACTGATTATCGAGTGCTGGTTTTCAGTGTATGATCATTAGTTTCAGTGGTATTCAGCTGGTTCTATGAATAGCAGCATGTGTATTGAATGCCATTGACAATTCAGCCATGGTTTTGGCTCAGTTTATACTTTACTATGATTGTGTAGTTAGCACTGTTGAGAAACAAGAGTTTCTGATGCATCCGATGAGTTTCTGGCAACAGTTATGGACTATTGTTGAGCTTTATGCTATGTTTATGCTGGGTGGAAATTTTCAGCAAATGGTGGGCATAAGAGATAGTTAGTCAGCAGTGGCCAATGTTGCGTTGATTATGATGCCTTGTGAAAATTCCACTACAATATTGTTTACTTTGACACATTACAGTGCAATTGAGGACGATTGCAAGGATTTCAAGGGGGTGGTCTGTCATGAGGACGTGAAAATTTGATGCTTTGCTTATGTTTAATTGACATTTGATTAAAGGATTAGTTAAATGTGCAATTAAAAGATGCACATGTGAGGTGCAAGCTACTTTTTCACAGTTGAAGGCCAAGGACCCTGTGAAAAAGATGGGTGTCAAAGGCAAAAGTTGTAACAAGTTACACTTGTTAGATTCTAGGTGAATTTTGGTGTCAGTTTGCCCCTAGGACCATTAATTGGCCATTAAGTGTCAGTGGTAACACTAGGGACCAGGCATTAATTAATGGATTAATGCTTGTCCAAGGGTCAATTAATGCATGGGACCACTTTAGGTTGCAAATGGCCTAGCCAATTAATTTTTGGATGGGCAAGATCAATTTTCTGGGCATAGATTAAGAGCTGAATGAAAATTAATTAAATGGCTGGAAATGACTGAAAATGGATTAAGAAAGCTGCCACTTGGCAAAACTTTTCCATGCAAGTGGGAAAAAGGCTAAATAGGGCTGAAGGGAGAGGGAAATCTCATTTTTTCATTTTGGAGCTGTTGGAAAGAGGTGTTGGACTGTGGCTGCCAGCTTTTGGGGCCATTTCCTAGCCATTGGAGACCATTTTGGTGATGGAGATTGCATGTTCTTGACCTTGGGAAGCTGGCAATTGCTGCTGATGCACTTTCTCCTGAAGATCACAGTCTCTGATGCTCCTATTGTTGTTGCTGCATCTGTTTGGGGCTGGTACAGCAGGACGGCAGCTGATTTTGATCAGTTCTTCGCGACAAATCTCAGAATTTTCTCTCTTTACAGCATTCTCTCATCTCCTTCAGCCTATGCTCAGCTATTCTTTGCAATTCTTAGCCATTCGGAGGAGATCTCAGCCATTTTTGGTGGGCTGATCTGTAATTTCTGTAGTAAACCCTGATTTACAGCAGAAATTAGGGTTTAGCAACCACCTTGGGATCCATGCCAGAGATTGAAGGCTCAAGGGACTGAAATCAGTAGCTAATAATTGAAGATTATCAAGGGATTTCAAGGGCCAGCCCATCCCGAATTGATTTGGGGCAGCATTTGGTCAACCAAGGGTCAAATTGGAGAAGAAGTCTTGGGTAAATCAAGGGGTAAATGACCCAAAAGGCTTGCTGGTCATTTATGACAGCAAGAGCAATTGGTTAGCATGAGGAGATTGAAGAATCTCGAGTTGTACTCCTTCCAATTGAATAAAAGCTAAAGAAATACCGCAAGAGGCGCCAATTTTGGGGCCAAGAGGGAGTCTACTGTCCAAGAATGTTATGGTAAAGAGTGTGTTTTATTTTATGTGCATTTATTTATTGTTGTAATTAACTCTTAGATCAGGTTATTACCACCCATTCCAAGAAGGAAGGCTGGTTTCACCACCTCACTCTTCTCTTGTTCCCCTTTTTGGGCCTAAGAGGGGGTGTTGGGTTTTGCGTTCAGGGTTTGCAGCCCCAAAAAGGGGCGCCATCTTAGACTGACTATGCCTATTTATAGGCCACTTTCTCATTCATTCCTTACGACTGATTCATTCAGTCCATCACCTCTTCTCTCCAGCCTCTCCACTACCCTCACACCCCTTCAGGAGGACATTGCGGTTCGTGGTTCGTGGCTGTCTTCATCATCTTCCTTGTGCTACGGCACCCTTGTTCCCTTGTATCACATTCACTCCATGATTCAAACTTCATCATTTCATTCATCAGAGTTTCTTCTCTCTTCTCTTGTATTCTCCATGTTCGCCGAGTTCACTCCGTGTTCCTCCCCGCAAACCCTACTGTCTCGCTGGTACGTCATCTTTTGGCACAGCCAGCCAAATTCTTGTTTTTTTTTTGCAATAGTCGGCCAGTTTGGGGGCTGCTCCACTATCTATAGTAGACCTCCCCCACACTTGGCAGTCATCTTGTTTTGCAGATCAGCACTCTACCTCCATTAGCTTGCATACTTCTCCATCATCAGTCTGATCCAATGTCATCATCGACACCAGATTGCGTGCAGGGACTGATTAGTCCACATTGTATTCAGCATTCTATTTTCAGATCAGTGCAGATTTCTCCTTCTATTTTTTGCATTCATGTCAATCCCTCTCTTTCCTTCTCTCTTCATGCTCGTGTTCTTCCATCATGTACTCTCACATGGGATCATTGCCAAAAAAGAGAGAAGCCGGAGGTTTTATGAAGAGGAGACCGCACCTATCTTGCTGTTTTTGTGCAGGTTTATGTGTCAAACAGCCATCAATGGGCAACCACTCATCACTGCTGGCGACAGCATTTCCCAGCCTCACCTACATAAAACACAAATCTGTGCACTGTTCAAGCTATTTCCAGCATATGGGAGCATTTAAATCCTGTTTTGCAGCAATGTAACTGACCACTCCTCCATTTTGGCAGCCCATCATCGAAACACAATAGATTATTTGTGTATTTGTGTAGATACTTTAAAGAATAAATCGATCGCTGGCCCCTTTGCTTTGATGATAGTGAGGAGGACCATCAAAGCTTAGAAGACCAACTCTCACATCATTGAAATTGTCATGAAGACCGTAATGATCGTGAGGATCAATGCAAAGAAGATCAAAGATCAGAGCCTCAATCAAACATAGATCAGTACTCTCATAGGTCAAGAAGATTGGAGCAGCTAAGGCCTCATACAACCCCACCTTCTCTCTTTGTTTCTATATGAGGTTCTATTGAAGGACTGTGCTTGCCCATTATGGCACCCTCTATGTAGGTGCTTGTCTTTCCCTCATTGCTCAAGAGGGATCATTTGTATGGCACAAATTACTTCCTTTGGTCTTGCAAAGTGGAGTGCATCTTAGATACCTTCGACTTATGGGATTTTGTTACTCACCCTATTCCCCATGAAGTGGAGGATCCTCATATTGGATCAATTGTCCACTAGGCAGGTGGCTCTTTGGGATAGGCTCAAATCTCAAGCTGGTTTCTTTCTCTTTATGAGCTGCTAGGATTTAGTCCTTGTACATGTTTGTTGAGTCTGCTTTGTAGCAGGATTTTGGACCAAGTTAACTTCTTTGTATGAGGTCAAGACCTTTGCACACCATATCACCTTGTGAAGAAACTTTGAATGTTGTATGTTGATGATTCTCCTTCCATGAACGATCATATCAACAAAATGGGGGAACCATGGGATGAACTTGCATTTCTTTGCAAGAAAATATCACCTAAAGATATGGTGATGACTCTCTTGACTCATCTTCCATCTCCTAAGTATGATATTTTCTACACTAGCTTGCTTACCTACAGAATTTAGGATACTATCCTTCGGGAGAAGCTTGTCTCACTGATTTTGGAACATAATGCTCGACACAAGGAGATAGGACTCTATGGAGTCGAATCCATCCAAGCTTTTACTATAGGTTCAGTGTTGGGAGGGGACAACAAGAAGGACAAAAAGGCCAAGAACAAGAATTAGCAAGAGGACAAGAAGAATGAGAAGTCTAAAGGGAAGACGAAGTGCCCACTTTGTGGGAAAGGCATGCATCTTGAAGACAAGTATTGGCAAAAGTATCCTCATCTCAAGCCTAGAGCCAAGCATGGTGCAAAAGGCTACATTGACCATGACAACAAAATTTGTGTTTGTCCATCTCTTTGAGGTTAAGGACACTGCTCTTGCTTCTTCCTCGTTAGAGATGCCTTGGCTGTGGATAGTGGTGCATCATCCCACATGACTTACTATTAGGATTGGATCTAGGATCTCCATTCCAGAGGAGGGTACTCTCACCATAGTTGTCAAGTACGAAAGGCACGATACAATATGGTATGATAAAATATGGTACCTTAAGATTTTATAAGGTATGGTACGATATTAATACGACAAAAAAAATAACTTGATTATTTTGGACAAAAGATAATAGAATAGATCTTTCAAGTCTAAATAGCAATGCTATTAGAGTATATAAGATGAGTACTTGAGGGTAACATGCCAAGGCCCAAAACTTAATGTGAAATGCGCAACATGCGCTATTGCTACCTACAACTTATAACTACAAAGATGGGAGTGGATACATCATACATGCATGATCATACAAATAAGAGAAGTGTGGGCTTAAGAGAAATTGTTTGAATCTCAAATAACCTAATCTCATGGGAGAATCATATTAATATAATGAGCATTTAGTTCGTCCCAAAGTGCAATTCGAATGGGAAAGATGCATCCATTAAGTTTGTACCTTATGGTACTAATACGTAAGGTACGGTATGTAAAGTATGGTATAGTATCAAACCTTTCATACGTGATACTAGTGCAACTAGAGAGAGGAAGAGGCTAGAGAGAGAGAGAGAGAGAGAGAGAGAGAGAGAGAGAGAGAGAGGAGAGGCTTGAGAGAAAAAGAGGGTGTGAGAAGCTTGAGAGAGAGAGGGGTGCTGAGGGGAGAAATAAGAAAGAAAGAAGAAGAAAAAAAAGAAAGTTGTAGACTTAAAGTAGAGTGGCCAAAAAGTGCCAATTTTTTCGTACTAAATCGTATGGATACATACCGTACCGTACGGATCTGTCCGAACTATGTACAGAGACAACCCTGACTGTCCCCATTAGTGACAACTCTTTGGTGTTAGTTTGAGGAGTGGCGACCATTCTCCTTCTAGAGCATGGAGACTATTTTGCTAAATTTCTTTATGTTTCTGATTTAGGTTTTGACCTATTGTCTATTCATATTTGACATAGCTAGGGACTCATATGGTTTTCAATTAGGATGCTTTACTATTGAAGATGCATCCATTGGTGTTGTGCTTTGGACAAGTACTTAGGAGGGTGGGCTCTACAAGCTTACAGCCCTTGCTACCTAGTGTTCATGGAGTCTTGGGGCTACTTTGGCATACCCGTTATGGGCACCTAAAGTTCACTTCCATTTCACAAGCATCATTGAAGAAAATGGTCGAGGGACCTCTAGATTTCCTCCTATCTCTATCCTATACTCTAGCTATTTAAGGGGCAAACAACATTACCGACCTTCTCCAAAGGTGGCGACTAGGCAAGCTTCTAGAGTGCTTTGAGTTGGTGCATATACTGTCTTGTGTGGACCTATGAGGACAGTCTCTTTAGGAAAGGCTAATTATCTAATGCTTGTTGTTGATGACTTTCTAGGTACTTGTGGCTCTATTTCTTGGAATACAAATTTGAGGCTTTTTCCAACTTTTGTGAGTGGAAGGTGTCTATTGAAAAGCAAACTTCTTTCAAAGTTCAAGTTGTTGGAGCCGACCCTGGAGGAGAGTTTTGTTTCGAAGTGTTTGATAGGTTTTGGAAGGAGCATGAGATCAAGACAGAGCATTCCTATCCAAACATACCATCAGAGAATGGTGTCTAAAAGCGAGCAAATCAGATCATGCTAGAGATGAACCATTCGATGCTAGAGCATTGAGGACTTTCTTACACCTTTTGGGGGCAAACAGCCTCTAGTATGGTCCATATTCACAACTCGTCTCTAATGGCAACTTTGAAGGACATGACTTCATACCAAGCTTTCTTTGGCAAGAAGCCATTTGTCTCCCATTTTCACACCTTCAGATGTGATGCCTATATCCATGTGGACAAGAAACACAAGGGCAAGCTGGACTTGAAGTCCAAGAAGGGCAACTTCATTGGTTATAGTGAGGTGACCAAAGGATATAGGCTTTATAATCCCAAGACCCGTAAGATTGTGGTGAGTTAGGATGTTGTGTTTGATGAAGCTATGGCGTCTAACCCTTGCACCAATAGTGGTTCTTCTTCAAGTGAATCTTCTTCGACTCCACCTCCTCCACTATCAACACCATTATTACCTTCCAAGATACCTTTTGGCACCTCTACTTCATCTTCAACTCCTTCCCGTCTTCTTCCTTGCCTCCCCCACCCCTACCGGCTCCTTTTCTTCTTTGAGTATTTCTACTCCATCCCCATCCCCTCAGGTTTCTTTAGGGGGTGTTGGCCGTCATAGGGGAAGCCAAGTGTATCATAGGCTCTGGATGTCAGAATGCAGCAAATGCGGAAGCACATGATTGGACTGAAAGAAAGAAGTGAACATGGAGAGAGAGAGAGAGAGAGAGAGAGAGAGAGAGAGAGAGAGTATAACACTAAAGACTGTAGAGTATGAATGCTGAATGCTGAAGGTAGATATATATAATGGGCTGTTGGAGTATCACCAACCAGAGCTCTCTCTCACCTGCAAGAAGCTGAAGTGAATGTGACCAGCGGGCAGGCCTGCCTTATAGGCATAACATAATACATAAAAATGATTAGGTCAGCTAGTTAAATCTAGCCAAATGATGCTGAATATGACCAACTGCACAAAACAATAAAATAATGCAGAAATTCAGTGAACACCTGCCTCCACATGGCATACACTGTCCGCCCTGTTTGGCCTGTCCGAAAACCCTGCCCATATTGCTGGTGACTGCTGAACTGCTTCCCAACCTGCTTCAAAACATAATTTGCACCTAGATCTCCAAGAATAGGTTGATCCTTACCCCCTCTATAGAGTTGGAAACTCCACGAAGCACACATCTTGGCTCGTATAGACATCTCGTGTGATGGGATCATACATCTTGCACCCCTATGATTGAGAGTTGTAGCCAACGAACACCTCTTTCTTAGAAGTTGGCTCGAATTTATCCCTTTGGCCTTTGGAATGTGAATAAGGGCATCACATCCAAACACCCTAAAATAGGAAACATCTGTCTTTAGTCCAAAATATGCCTCAAAACGAGTCATGCTAGAAATGGCAGATGTGAGTGGCTGATTTAGGATATGAATTGCGGTGGCCATTGCTTTGGCCCAAAGACACTGAGGTGTCTGCTACGCTCCATCATAGTTCAAGCCATCTCAATCACACTCTTGTTCTTCTGCTCGATAGCAAACTCTTGATGAATCCCTTGATCTACACAAAACTGGGCTGATTCATTGGAGACAAATTCTCCATCCTTGTGAGATCTCACTGTCTTAAGCTTCTTGCCTGAATAGTTTTCCTTGAAAATGAGCCAATTGAAACTAGCCTTCCTTCTTAGGGAGGATGGTAATTCCCTGATCAAGCACTTAATTATAGCAATCAGCAAATAAACATAAATCGAAATGCACAATTTACCTTAATAATCTTAGACAGACACCTTGTTGGCCCCAAAACTAGTGCTCCTTTTGGTATTTCTTTAACTTTAGTTGCTAATGGATTGAATACAAGCTAAGATTCCACAATCTCCTTTGCTGATCCAAAAGCCCCTTGCTGTACAAACAATGTGCAAGCAATTTGGGCCAATTGCTCCTTGATTTTTACCTAGAACTTGTCCTTAATTAGATCCCAATTGACCAAATACTGCCCCAAATTTACAATGGGTGACTGCTAAACCGTGACAATTCACTAATTTCAAGTGTTGATTTCAGTGTACGATGCCTTCTCCTGTTGGCATGAGTTCCAAGGTGGTTGCTAAACCCTAATTTCTACTAGAGAAGGTGAGAGAATGTGAGAAGAGAAATTTTTTATTTCCACGTGGTAAAAGTATGAAATTTAATTGCTGCTTGTACCAGACTGCAACTAATGCAGTTGCTTGCTACTAGGAAGGCAATTAATGTTGTCGCCAGCCCCTAGTTGTTGTCGCATGCACTTAGGAGGGCTGGAACTACTATTACATGCTCCTAGTTGCCTTAGAAGGTCCTCCAATGGCTACAGATCAAACCAAGAGCATCTCCTTACTCTCTCTTGCAAGCTGAATGTAGTGAATAGCTCAAAACAGTCCTTAAAACCAAGTGGAAGCCTTATAAACCCATTTTTCAGCATTATCCAACCATTAGATTAATTTTTAGAATTAAATAATTTTGAAATTTAATTTCTGTCCTTCTGACCTAACCCAAAATTAGATGTGCCCATCCATAATTAAATTGACTAGGCCATTTGCAACCTAGAGTGGTTCCCAACCTCTATTGACCCTTAGACTTGGCATTAATTAATTAATTAATCCTAGTCCCTAATGTCACCACTAACATTTATTGGCCAAACAACTGTCTTAAGGCCAAAACTAATACCATCTAACAACCAAAATCTAGTTGGGATAACTTATCACAACTTTTGCCTTTGACACTCACTGCATCATCGAGGTCCTTGGCCGATTACCGTGAAATAATTACCATATGCATCATATGTGCTAAACAATCTTGCACATTTGATTAATAACCTAATCAAATGTTATTGACTAGATTAAAGTATCTCAAAATTTCATGTCCCTGTGCCACCATATCTCATCATTCCCTAGAGGTGTCCTAGGAATCTGAAAAATAAAATCCATGGCAATGCTCTCCTAAGGCTTATATGGAATAGGCAAAGGCTGCAATAACTTCGACATCCTTTGTCTATCATGCTTTACCTTCAGACTATATCTTGACAAACTACTCTACATCATGCCTCAATGCTGGCCAATAAAAGAAATGCTTCATTGCTTTGATTGTGGCATCAATATCTCTATGCCCTGTATACGAAGGAGCATGACTTTCAGTGATAACTCTAGGCCTCAATTGCTTTGTGATAACAATTGTCCATGCATTATTAGAAATCCATCTCTTAGGATAAATTACTCATGCCTCTAGCCATTGCAAAGCTAATCATAAACATTAGCAAAGTCCGAATCAACAGCATATTGCTCTTTCATGGCATCCAACTCAGTGTGATAAACCATGTTGATGGCTGAAATTTGTAGCTTATGTGATAGTGCATTAGCCACAACATTTGTTTTACCATTAATATGTACAACCTAAAAATGAAACATAGAGAGAAAATTTGCCCATCTCATATGCTTCTCTGACAACTTTGTCTACATCAGAAAGTACCTCAAAGTCTGATAGTCTATTTGCACTGTAAAATCAGCCCCCAACAAATAATATTTCCAGGTAGACAGTGCATAAATTACAGCCAATAACTCTTTCTCATAGACATGCAAATTCTTCTCTGCACTGTAGAGAATTCGGCTCTCATGAGTCACAACTCGGCCATCCTACATAAGAACAACCCCAATGTTGTTACCACATGCGTCACACTGAACCATGAATGACTTCCTTAGATCGAGTAACACAAGCACAGGATTTGAAGTCATCATTTCCTTTAACTTTTCAAATGCTGAAATTTCAATTGTTGTCCATCTAAACGGCACATCTTCTGTAAAGCATGCAATGGAGATCCAATTTCAGCAAACCCATGTATATACTTCCTGTAGTAAGAACATAAACCCAAGAAGCTACGGATCTCACACACATTTTTCAAAGGTGTCCATGATCATATTGCCTCAATCTTTGCGGTTCATATAAATACCATAAGCTGATACACAAAAAGTGGATCTCATGCAAAAAGAATTCACTTTTCTTGTCATTGATAACTAGCCTATGCTTATGCAGTTCATTGAACACAATGTCCAAGTGTTTTCAATGCTTTGTCTCATTCTTTGAATAGACAATCATGTTATCAAAGTGTCCACAAATCCTCTATGTGGCTTGAAAACGCGATCCATCATCCGATTAAAAATGATGAGAGTATTCGTAAGCCCAAAAGGCATGACAAGAAACTCATATAATCCAAAAGATGTCCTGAAAGTTGTTTTAGGCACATCCTTTGGTCTAATGCGTATCTAATAATACCCACTTTTTAAATCTATACGGTTGAATATGACAGCTCCCTGCAATCTATCCATAACATCATTGATTCAAGGGATGAGAAAGTGATTCTTTATCATGATCAAAGCACCATAGTCAATGCACATACGCCATGAACCATCCTTTTTTTGCACCAAAAGCACCAGAGAACAAAAAGGAGATGAGCTGGGCTAAATCAACCCTTTCTCTAACAGCTCAGTCACGTGGCTCGTAATCTCCTCCTGCTAGGCTGCATTGACTCTATAGGGTGGCTTATTAGGTGGCAAGATTTATGCAATGATATTTAGGCCTTTCAAGCGGTAGCTGTCTTGGAAGTGACTAAGAGAAGCAATCAATATATATTTTCAGAAATGACGTGCAATCCTTCTGTAAGACGTATTTTCAACATTCTCACTATCATCTTTATCCTTAGTAAAAACCAAGTACGTTGAATATTATTTTTCATTACTTTAGAAATGGCAACTACACATACAAGAAAGACAAATTCCCCTTTCAATTTTACATCAAGTGTGAGTGTCTTTCTCTTATGCTGAATAGTAATTTCTTTTACACGTGAATCAATCATTGCATGCATATGGTGATACCATGGCATACTAAGCAATACATTATATGTGAATAGTAATTTCTTTTACATGTGAATCAATCATTGCATGCATATGATGACACTATGGCATACCAAGCAATACATTACAACCCTCAAGTGGAGCAATGAAGAACTCTTCGTTGTCCACATATCGATATATATGCAACCGAAGCTTTCCAATGAGTAGTGTGACAGGCTTTGTATGGCCTTTATATGCCATTCCAACTTCCCCAAGGGTCCCATTTCATCCTCTCTAATGCCTAAATAGGCTACTGTGTCAATAGAGATGAAGTTGGTTTGTGCACCATTATCAAAGAAATCAATGTATGCTGATTCCTAATTTTGCTCCATGCTCTACACAACTCAGCAGCGTCATGATTGGGTTGATCACTAACAATATTATGCACCAATCCCACTAATGTTTTGGGCGTCTTTCCTCTAGAATCTCCGTGATTTTTTAATTTTCCAAATTGCTACCTATTAGGACAGTCGCTTGCAATGTAACCCTCCTATTCACAAATAAGCATTTATTTGCAACCATCAATTCCCTACGTTGTACCAATGTTTCTAAGCTCTTTCTATGCTATTTTGGCCTTTCTTCAAGTTGATTTTCAGATCTACTCCTTTTCTCAGCCTTAAACAACTTTCTATTCAGCTATCAATTACTTAATTACAACAATCGTCAAATAAACATATTTGAAATGCACAATTTACCTTCGTAAGCTTGGACATTCGACACCTTGTTGGCCCCAAAACTGGTGTCCCTTTCGGTATTTCTTTAACTTTAATTGCTAATGGATTGAGTACAAGCTGAGATTCCACAATCTCTTTTGCTGATCCAAAAGCCCCTTTTGTACAAACAATCCAATGCCCCTTGATTTTTACCCAAGACTTGCTCTAAATTGGATCCCAATTTTCCAATTCTTGCCCCACATTTACAATGGATTGTTGGGGATCTAAAATCCCATACAATTCACAATTTAATGTGTGGATTTGTGTATATGATGCCTTCTCTTGTTGGCACGGGTCCCAAGGTGGCTGTTAAACCCTAATTTTTGTAAAAATTTAGGGTTTATAGCAGAAATCCTCTTGCTATCCACCAAATCTGGCTAAGATTTACTCCTAATGGCTGAGAAATGTTGAGAATGGCTAAGCACAAGCTGAAGAAGGTGACAGAATACTAGAGAAGAGAGAATTTTCTGATTTCCATGTGGGAAAAGTCTCAAATTTGATTGTTGCATGTACCAAACTGCAATTAATGGAGTCGCATGCTGCCAGGAAGATAATTAATGCTATTGCCAGCCCTTGGTTGTTGTTGCTTGCACCTGGAAGGGCTGAAACTAGCAGGTTGAATGCATTGAATGGCTCAAACTAGCTCCAAAAATGTCGTGGGCATTTTTGCCAAGTGGTAGCCTTCTAAACCCATTTTTCAACATTATCCAGCCATTAAATCAATCTACAGAATTAAATAATTCTAAAAATTAATTTCAATCCTTCTGACCTTGCTTGAAATTAAATGTGCCCATCCATAATTAAATCAGCTAGGCCATTTGCAACATGGAGTGGTTCCCAACCTTTGTTGATCACTGACTCTTATTGCCAAACAACTATCCTAGGGTCAAAACTGACACCAATTGACCACCAAAATCGAGTCGACATAACTTATCACAACTTTTGCCTTTGACATCCACTACATGCTCAAGGTCCTTGGCCTGTTACCTTGAAATAATTGCCATATGCATCACATGTGTTGAACAATCTTGCACATTTGATTAATAACTTAATCAAATGTTATCGGCAAAATCAAAGTATCTCAAAATTACACATCCACATGACACCAACCCTTAAAGTGAGAAAGTTTCTAATTTTAGTATCAAAAAATATACGTATGTCATCTTGATGTACTTATCCACAACAACATAACATGAAGACTCCCCTTGAGGAACTTTATCTGCATCAGTCCACACAAATTTATAGAAATAAGCTCCAAGGGCTCCTTTGCCCATCTTGAAGCCTTGTTGGGATTGCATCTCTATATTGTTTACCACAGATGCAAGATACACACAGTGGATAGCTCACCCCAACATTTAGCAATCCACACATAAGCTAGTCATTAGTTACCTTCCTAAGGTACTCGTAGTTGAGATGGCCCTACCAAGCATGCCATAGCTCAGACTAAGCACGAGAAGTAAGAAGAAAAGAAGGGCTGAAGGACTTTGCATCTTATAGACATGATTCTCCTTGTGCCCTTTCAAAAGTACTTATCTCACCTTTCTATCAAGAATTCAAAAGGAATCCCTATCAAACTCAATTGTAAGGCCAAGTCCCCAAAGCTTGCTCATCAAAAGGAGACGATAGCCTGAGCCTAGAATGTAAAGAA
Organism: Lygodium microphyllum; assembly: GCF_053477565.2. Lineage (NCBI taxonomy): Eukaryota > Viridiplantae > Streptophyta > Polypodiopsida > Schizaeales > Lygodiaceae > Lygodium > Lygodium microphyllum. The sequence goes on along the minus strand of NC_141142.1, from coordinate 6,794,116 downwards.
CCTCCAAACTATAAGCATCGCCATGCCTATCCCGAATCAGTTGCATATCACCCTTACATGTATAGGAACCAAATAACTATCGCCAATGAGAATATACCCATGCATCAAATACATATGGACAATGCCAGTGGGAGAAGGGGTCATGTAGTAGAAAACATCATTGTCCACAATCCACTCTCGAGACTATGGGGCCATCAACATTGCATTAGATGGATCCTGTAAAGAAGACTCAATAACCAAAATGTAGAAATGCTACTAATGAAGGATCAACCACTGCTCCTATGTCCTTTGTAGTCTTCTTCTCCTCCTCCTTGGTGTTCTTCTTATCCTTGTTGAGATTTACCACTGATGTGGCAAGTGGACTTCTCCTTGGTGTTCTTCTTATCCTTGTTGGACCTTTCTTCTAGTGACCTGTCTTACCACTAATGTTACAAGTGGACTCCTTGTCTTTCTTGTTTTTGTCTTCCTTCTGCTTTTGCTTCCCCTTCTTTTGGGAAGCTTGACCTATAAGAGCCTCAAATTTCTTGGAATTTGTACCCTTTAGTTGTTCCTCTTGGTAAAGACCATAGGAATCAGCTCCTCCGATTTAAGGGGTTTCCGTTCATCTTGAAGCAATCAAAATGAAGTAAAGTGTACTAAATCTAGGGGATAATTGCAACAACAAAGTAATCGCCATGTCCTCAAAGGTGATCACCTTGCCTACATTTTGAACCTACATCTATAACTGTCGAAGCATGTTTACATGCTTTTGCATGGAAATGGACTTTCTTGGATTCAACGTCCCTATGCACCTCCAAAGAGACCCTCTTCATGACAATCATCTTGATATAGAGCTAATCTAGTTCAAGCCATATCTCCCGACCATTGGTAAGATGCTCAATATGGGCTATCATGACTGGAGTACGTGAAAGAAATAAGAATGAATGAATGCATGCATTTAGTTTGTCCCAATGTGCTTATAGCTTTGCCAACTTTGCCTTCTCCGAAGAGGAAAGTTTAGAAAAATCCTAGGCCGATGGATGGTCAATGGCCTCTATCATGACCTCCACTAAATCATAAGACTCTAAGATAGCAAGCATTGTCACCTGCCAAATGCACTAGTTCTCACCACCTAGGTTTCAACCGTGTGGAAGGGCCTGTAACATTTGGAACTTATGGTCCATAATCGCCTAGAACTCAACATCGATTTCTAATGGCACAACTCCTGAATAACCTGCACAAAACAAAGGGTAGCCCCTCTTACTCTGAAAAGGCATCCTTAATTGCCAGAGGCTGATTAAAAATCAAACCATGGTGTAAAAGGCTGAAAACACAGCCTTTTCTCCTTCTTTGACAGCAAACTTGCAGAAAAACAGCAATCTCCCTTTCTTTCCCATGTGTCTCTACTCACTTCAGCTGTGTGTCGATATGCAACTCTTCTGCTCACCCTTGAACGCTGAAAATGCGACCTTTTCTCTTGTTGAAACCTACTCTTTAGATCTGCCCATGATCAATCGGCCCTTCTACATTCATGTCTAAAACCCTTGGTACAAACATGACTAAAACATAATAACTCATATAATAACACAATAAATGCAAAGCATAAACACAAAATGTAAAAGCACAAATAGAAATAGAGGAAGAAGAGTAGTTAGAGTTTCTTGTCCACTACAGACGGATCTGGAGTGTTGTAACCACCAATCGGATTTGAAAAAGTGCTGAATGTGTAAGGGCAGGAGGTTGGAAACCAAAACACAGCAGTCTGGATGATGGATCTTTCAAAACAAGACAAAAGGCTGGATTTTCAGCGTTCATGACTAAAACCCATGGTGGATCATTCATGACTAAAACCCTTGGTACGAATACATGACTAAAACACAATAACTTGGATAGTAACACAATAAATGCAAACCATAAACACAAATTGCAAAAGCACAAATAGAAATAGGATTGATCATGGGCAGATCTAAAGAGTAGGTTTCAACAAGACAAAAGGCTGCATTTTCCAGTCATGATAGCCCATATTGAGCATCTTACCAATGGTCGGGAGATATGGCTTGAACTAGATTAGCTCTATATCAGGATGATTGTCATGAAGAGGGTCTATTTGGAGGTGCATAGGGACATTGAATCCAAGAAAGTCGATTTCCATGCAGGAGCATGTAAACATGCTTCGACAGTTATAGATGCAGGTTCAAAATGTAGGCAAGGTTATCACCTTTGAGGATATGGCGATTACTTTGTTGTTGCAATTGTCCCCTGGATTTAGTACACTTTACTTCATTTTGATTGCTTCAAGATTAACGGAAACCCTTAAATCGGAGGAGCTGATTCCTATGACCTTATACCAAGAGGAACAACTAAAGGGTACAAATTCCTAGAAATTTGAGGCTCTTATAGGTCAAGCTTTCCAAAAGAAGGGGAAGCAAAAGCAAAAACTCTTAGAGCTAGCTTGTTACCAAGGGTTTTGCACAAAGGCTAGGGTTGGATTACTTGGAAACTTTCGCTCTAATGGCTTACACTTCTACTATACAGACTATCTTCGCTTGCTGCCCACCATCGTTGGCCTATTTGTTAGATAGATGTTAAGTGTGCCTTCCTAAATGGCATCTTAGAGGAGGAGATTTATGTTGATCAGCCTCCAATCTTCTTTGTACCTGGAAAGGAGGACTATGTGCATCACTTGTGGCAGGTGCTCTATGGCCTGAAGCAAGTGTGAAGATATGCTAGGGTTTGCAACACAAATTGTACGAACATGACTAAAATACAATAATTCAAGTAGTAACACAATAAATGCAAAGCATAAACACAAAGTGCAAAAGCACAAACAAAAATAGAGAAAGAAGAGTAGTTAGAGTGCCTGATGTCCACGAAAGACGGATCCAGAGTGTTGTAACCACCAATCGGAGTTGAAAAAGTGCTGAATGTGTAAGGGCAGGAGGCTGGAAACCAAAACACAACAGTTTGGATGCTGGATCTTTCAAAACACAGCAATGTACCACCCGAATGTGTTGGAAATTGATCACCGAAGATTGGAAACAGTAATGCGACAGCTAAGAGAGGGAGTGCTGATGCAGTTGGCCTGATAAGGCTGAGAAGGCAGGCTGCACATGTGGCATAGGCTAGGTGGAAGTTGGCATGATCAATCTGGCTGAATGGTGGGCAACTTGTCTATTTATAGGTGCAAAAGCATCCTCCCAAACTAGGGTTTTTCTTATGGGACACAAAAACTATCTAGGAACACATTTCTTTTTTAATGAAAGTTCGGTAACATTTGAGTTATCAATTTGTAATGCATTTTTAGCTCAACAACAAGCTCTTAGGTTCAAAATTAAAACGAGAAAGGGACTGTAAGAAAAGCTCCCATTTTACCTCAAGGCGTCTCACCCCATAAGTAGCTATCCGGTGGCCTACTAGGACTTACAAAGGCAAATGGAATCACATTGAACTACTTTTTTCTTTTGGAGGGTTTTAAATAAAGTTTTCATCCTACCAACTACGCCCTAGAAATAAAAAGGGGATGGTTAGATCCACCACCTCACAAAACAAACAAGCTATCCCAACGTCCCGTGGGTGTTAGTGATGAAGGGAAAAAAGGTATAGAGATATGGAGGTATAGTGGTAAGGTGCTATTGAAGGATGCTCTCCACAATGAGATCCAAGGAGTAATGCTACATGATGAGAATGTGCATATAGTAGGTGCCACTTGAATAGTGTTCCTCATGAGGAAATTATTCACTTGTCCAAGTGTCTTTTTACAAAGATAATGATGATTATGCAATGCAAAGGGAAGATACAATAGGAAAGGGAGGCCGATGTCAAGAACAAATGCTAAAAGTTATAGAATACCAAGAAGGGGTAGGAAACCCCTCTCAACCATGGATGCCGATGCCAAAGGAGGAAGAGAAGCTTGATGTCGGTCTTTATCTAGTGTCAAGAATTATGTAGAAGAATGTGGATGAAGCACCCCAGCTAGAGGAGCTAGGGAGAAGCTACTGAATCACCAATGTGATAGCATCAAGAGATGTCACAAGATCTGCCTCAAAAGGGGAAGCCTCATGCTGGTAGAAGAGCAAGTCTCCAAGGAAGATGGAACCAGAAAGGAACGATGAACTTTCCATGTCTCTAGCCCAAGGACTGGTACAAACTTGCATTTTAGTCTTAGACAGAAATACAAAACCTTGCAAAAGAGATCAAAATTCGCAAAAACAAAGATCAATAGGGAGATACTTCATAGCAAAACAAAGTCAAAAAGAAAGGTAAAAGAAAGTGAATGAATGTTTGAATAAGAGAATGCAGTGGAAGACAAAGGAAAGAAACCTAAGGACAAAATAACCTAGGGACTTGACTCATTAGCCTAAAGAACTAAGAGTGCTAGGTAGTACGAGACTAGTGTAGTGTACCCAAGGGTGCTAGCCCAAGTGTTCAACCACCATCATGTACGACCATTAGCAAATATTTTCCAATGAGACTCGTGTCAGGGGGGTTGCGGAAGGAGACCTAGGAATGGTGAGAAATCTAATGGAGTGGTGTTAGCAAAACAATCATCCAACCTTTAAGATTATTGTAAGGTAGAGATAGATGAGCAAGTCCATGTACGATGTGCCACATGTCCAGTGGCATGTGTGCAAGGAGGAACAAATGAGGCAACAATGAGAGGTATAGCCCCACTCGACTATCTAAGGAAAGTGGATGCAATCGTGGCTTGATGTGATTTCTTAGTTGGGAGACCCTAGGCCTTAATACAACACTCCTCGTTTACATGGCTCGATCTCTAGCATTATGTATAAAAGCTATCTTTTTAGGGGGTTGTTGCCAGATGAGTTTGATTCCTTTGGTGGCTTTAGTTCCATTTGAGGAAGGAGTGTCACCCTTGGTTTGAGTTGCATTTGCATCTTAAGAGTCCTTGCTACCTTCGATCTTCCCTTGCAAAGAAGAGACAACTAGACCCCTCTCTAAATAAGAATGTAGGGAGGAATTTTTATGGACTTGATCATTTAGCCTCGCATAACGCAAAAACTGGCATTTGAACTCATACAAGGTTGGCAATCGGGGCAAAGAAATAATGTGTTGGATAAAGTGGAAGTATTATTCAGGCAGCTTATTTAAAAAGAATGTATCCTTGAAACGTCCCCGCAAGATCCAACTTGTGCACGAGACATGACACAAGCCAAACTCGATATAAAAGGAACTAGATATCAAACTCACCTCCCAACCGTAGAGCCAAACAAGCTCACCCCTGAGCCTAGGAGCTAGTAGCACTCCAAGCCACAACCACATCCCAAGGATTGGTGTCCCATACCACCAGCCCACACCATCCTAGTATACAGATATATCGGCCAATGGGCCAAGAGTCCAAGAATGGTAATCACCAAATGAATGTGCACAATAGGGCATTGAGTCCTTTTATAGAACTTGGCTGCCCTAACCCTGAAGTATCCTTAGTGCATTCGCACTAAGTCAATTCGCAACCTCCATGATCAAGGCCACTAGCACCCATCCGGATGTCCAAGGACATAACAAACCTGATCATCAATTGACTTCAGTGAGTCAATGGTGGCAAACTCAATAAGTAACCACCTATATTTGGCCAACTTGAATTTCAGGTTATCCCCTTCCTTAACAAAAAACTTTTAAAGCTCAAAGTCGAGATTGATACGTCAAGATCGATCTCTTGCTACATATCGGTCAAGGAGATGACTCCAACAATCAAATGCAAGGGAAAAGTATTGTAATTGAGAACGGAACTTAGGAAGCAATTCATGTATTAACTCAAACCATTGGATGTGGTATTTCGAGCTCTCCATTGACGGATGTGATCAGGGTGAGCCAATCGAGGGTCTAGCATAGGCTCTAGACCAATGACTAGGTCCCAAAGACCTTGAGGTTCAAGCACTTGTTGCATAAACTTAGACCAAGTGGTGAAATTTGACCTGTTAAAGCGAGTCTTATCTGTAAAGGTATTCTTGGCCATAGCAACAGGAGTGAAAGTGCTAAATGAGGAATAGGGTGGGTAGGGTTGGGGAGTGGAGTACACATGGGAATTAACCTCAGAGTGCCCACCATGCATTTTGAATGTGTGCATAGCGGAGTTAAAAGTGGGTATGGGCTGAGTGGGCATAGGCATGGTAGTTGTATGTGTAGCCCAAAGAGAGATGGGGACACACACAAGTATTCTTGGAACTCTTTACTACCGGTGTCAAGGTCAGCTTTGTATCATGGTCATCCTTTAAATAGATAACATAGCCACTCATAGGGTTAGGATCATACATAGGAGATCTTGCGCTAGGAGTTTGATATGAGTGAATTGTCCTCCATTTCTTCCTCACAGTGGAGATCTATCAAAATGGCATAAGGTGGACACATATCCGAGCTTCTCTCAGAATTTGGTATGGACACATCTAAGCCTATTTAATGCCCCATGGACCCAAACTTCAAAGCCAAGTTGTCTATTGCAAGTGATTCCCTTCCAAAAGCCACCTGTTTTACAAATGCCTTGTTGGCTTTTTGGTTTGGCCTTTTCATACGATGCAAGATATCTCCTATGTGGTGGCACTCTTGTCTTCTTTTATGAAGACCCCTTTGCACCCTCGCTAGAGGGTTGCTTTGCACACCTTGCACTACTTACAAGGAACGAGATCCTATGAGATCATGTATCGAAGAGGGAGCCACTTTTGTAGGTTGGAGTGACTCAAATTGGGTTGGAGATGCCAACACTAGACACGCCACTACAGGCTTTGCTTTCTCCCTTGCATGGGGAGCTATCTCATGGAGTACCAAGAAGCAGCCTACTATGGCTTTATCTTCTATGAAGGTTGACTCGCCATGACCTTGTACGTAAGAAGAAGCACATATTCTGTTAAAGATAAACCTTCTCGAAAGACCGAGAATCTTCTTTCCGACTATAGCCCTCTACTTTGCCGTTCAAGAGGCATACGACTCTTTTGGATGTTGGAGGAGATTGGCTTTCCACAAACAAGACCCATAGAGCCATGCATGGATAACTAGAATGCCTTGGCTCTAGCAAAGAACCGCGTGTTTCATGCCTGTACGAAACACATAGTAGTCCAATACCATTATTTTCGGATGCACATCATGGATTTCGATCTTGTAGTTGTCTACTATCCCACAGAGGACAATGCACCAAATATCTTAACAAAGCCTTTGTCTTAGGCTTCTCTGCTTCATCACATGAGGATGTTATGTCTTCAAACACTCCCTAGGATCTAAGGAGTGTCAGCCTATATTTTTCATGCTTGTCATCCCCTACTCATGAGGTTCATCAAAGTTTGACGGAGACGGAGGAGCTATGATTGTTTCCAGTCCTTGCATCAGTGTGGATTTTGGCTGTTAGTGATCCAGCTCAATACATTCCAATTTTAGACTCCCCAGAAACTATGTTCACACTAGAGCACCCCATTTAGGGCTGGCGATCAGCTTTTTGATTAGGTGGCTACCCCCAGGTGTGCAATTGGCCAGATTTCTGGCATGCTTTTGCAGCAGTCGGCCAGTTTGAACTTTGGGGGACTGCTCCACTATTCATAGCAGCCAAACCCCCCACCCAACTTGCACACGCATGTGCACACACACACACAAAAAAAACAAAAAAAAAAAAAAAAAACAATTGGCAGTCGCCTTGTTCTGCAGGTAAGCGCTCTTACCTCTGTCAGCCTGCATACTTCTCCATCATCAGTCTAATCAGGTAAGGAACTAGAACAAGTAGGAATAATCACAATGCAAAGAAGGCACGGAGGGTAGCTTTCCCATAATCCATGACCGGGCTGTTATCCGGAGCCGAGTCGCCGAGAGCCAGACGCGAAAAATAAAACACCAAATCTGTCTCGCTACTGGACAAGAGGCAAAAAGATGAAGCAATGTTTCATCACATGTAGTGCAAAATACACGATGACTAGCAGAGATCTTTCGGGTATGCAGCACCTCTCCAATTGAAAGACCACCAATCAGCAGTCTCCACAAGAAGACTTTCCCTTGATAGGGAACCTTAGACTTCCAAAGCTGAAGGAATCTTTCCTGCCACTTCTTTTTGCCATCCCTAATATGCCATAATTTATTCACCTTTGTAGTGACCCATCTCTTGGCCTCCACCATCTGATGGTATATCTGGTTAGCAGACCTCTTCTCAAAATCATCCGGAATCATAAACTTCCAGTCACGCCATGGATACAATGGCTGAAGCACTGGTAAAGGAGAGAATCTTTGAAGTGTGACCTGTAAGGATGACCAGATATCACAATATCCACGGGGTTCGCGAAAGTGTTGATAAATACACCGAAAAGATTAAAGACAAGACTGCCCAGGAATAACACCATCAAAAACTGTCTGCAACGCCAAACAAGCCATCCAATTAAACTTGAGTCTATCCAAATCTTTGTCCGGCCTATCCAACAACGTGGAGGAGGCTAAGACCTCTCCTTGCAGTGAATTCGCCTCCTTGCGAATCTCAGGAGGGTGTCAAAATGAAAAACGTAAGATCTCTTGCCAGGATGCAATCAAATCAGAAAGGAGAAAAGACTGGGTGGTCTTAATTGGCCTCAAGGAGTTGAGCACATGCCACCAAGAGGCACAAATAACCGTATTACCATGAGAGATGTCAGTCTTTTCAATGAAAAATTTTTGCAATATTCGACCAAGGATGACTCTATACACATAACGCCTACAAAAGGATCAACCTCAAGGCTTTCATATGCAAATTAACATCCAACAGGGCTGCCCTCCCCATTCGTTCAGGCGTAGTCACATGCTGCCACGAAATCCAAACCTGACCCAACCGATTCCCCTTATTTTTCCACAACATAAACGTGATAGACTAGACAAGTTCCAAAAGGGACCTCTTAGTCCAGGGAAGGAGTGGCAAAAAGAACGATATTATACTGATCATAATACTTTGAGTAACTTTCAGTCTGACATGTAAAGGCCAGCCTTAAGATTTCCAGTACATGAACCTGTCATGAATCCAAGAGGCCATCCAATCCAGTAAGGCTCGGGGTGTTACCTTCACCCCAATAAGATATCCCAAGTGTTTGGTTATATTTCCCTTTGGGATCACAATTCCATGCCAACCCAAGGCATGCAGATCAATCTCCGTACAGGAGAGAAGCATAGATTTCTGCGTATTAATATGAAGACCAGATGCCAAAGCAAAAAGATTCCATACCACCATTGCCCGATTAAAATTAGTGCGATCAACCTTAAGGAACATAAAAGAATCATCTGCCAAAGATTGACCCACAAGTTGAGTACCATTGGGAAGGGCCAAGCCAACTATCTCGCCTTGATTAGCCAACTTGTCCAACAATGAGAGCATCGGGTGAGTGACCAAAGCAAACAACAAAGGGCTGAGAGAGCAGCCTTGCCTAAGAGATCGAGATAAGGCAATTTCTTCTATGATCCCTCCATTAAGAGCAATACAAGCTACAGCTCCCTGACTAATAGTGTCAACAAGAGAAACCATTCGAGGGCCAAATCCCATTGTAGACAATAATTGCTGCAAAAAAGGCCAGCTAACATGATCAAATGTCTTCTCAATATCGAGCTGAAGCATTACTACTTGCTATCTTGAAGCTTTAGCATAGTCAATTCCCAGTTGAAAATTCAAGATGTTATGTATGATGTTCCGACCTTTAATAAAACCATATTGACGTGGATGAACGAGGTGCGGAAAAACTTTCTGCAATCTATTCGCAATGATTTTGGAGAATATTTTATATAACGAACCCATAACAGAAATAGGTCTCCATTGTTTCAAAGAGGTAGGGGAGGGAACCTTGGGCAACAACCGAATGACAGCAATCTTCCAATCAAATGGCATGGTACCAAAGTTCCACACTTGCTGGCACAAGCGAGTCAATGGGTCTTTAAGTTGCTACACATTAGCTGAAAACAGCTCATTAGGAAGCCCATTCCAGCCAGGGCTTTTTCTTCGAGGTAGATGGGATAGCACTTCTTCCACTTCATCTTCTGAAATATTCGCTTCCATTAAGTCCACCCATTCTGGTTTGACTTGGTTGCTTACCAACTCACAAATATAGCGGCGAGGAAAGAGGACAACATCAGAAGAATTCTCTTGCGGATCCAGCAAGGACTTATAAAAGTCGACAAACATGCGAATGATGGAGGCCGGATCCGTCACCATAACACCTTGTTCATCCATTTAAGTGCATAATATTTTCCCTAGCATATTTCTGGTGCAGGTGAGCAAAGAATTGATGGGATTGGCAGTTATTATCGTATAGAGCTTCTGCTCTGGCCAACAGTTTGTATTTTGCATATTCCTGTTCTTAAAGAGAATGAACCTTGCCTTTCAACCATTCAATGCATGTGATCAATTCATCATTAGAATCCCCTAATTGACTTAAAGACAAGGAGTGGGCCAATAAAGATTGGGCATTCTGCAATTCAGCTCGTAAAGAGGAAGCCTGCTCAATACCATACTGACAGGAAAATTGTCGGGCATTGTCCCTAAAAATAGCCCATGCATCTCTCCCTCTAGATAGGACCTTCAAGCTAAAGGAAGCAATCAGTTGGTGAACATATTTCAAAAACTGATTCTGCTGCAGAAAAGATTGATTAAAATGAAGTGGCAACCGAGTAAGAAGAGCCTTAAATACATGAGCAGGTCTATGGGTCATTTCCAAGACCAAAGGGTAGTAATGTGATAAGACATGCTGTCGTTCCACCCACATGTCAATAACTGTAGAAAGAAAATAATCACTCTGACAAATATATATCCAATCTGGTCTGGCCCAGGCATTAGGATGTTGCAAAGATCGATAGGTATAACCAGATTGTGATGGATACATCTAGGGCCACATGTCTTGCTTCAAAGATCCAGCTACAAGGGCATCCCAAGCCTATCGCTCAGGACCATCCATAATTGAGTGCAAAGTAGTCTGATCCCCAGATAGACATGCATTAAAGTCGCCCATGACAAAACCTTGGCGAGCCATGGAAAGGCAGCGCAGGTCATCCCAAAGTTGACGATACTCCCTTACCGTGGAAGGAGCATACACACCTACCAACCACAAAACCTCTCCCTCGTAAAGTATCTCCAGACTTACAAATCGATCTCGAGGGTCTTGAGAAACCAGCGATGGCTGCAGGTAGGATTTGATAGCCAATATAACTCCAAAATTATATGGAGTTCGACCATTGAAAAAAACAAGATAATCCTTATAAACATAGGAGGATCCAGCCAAAGCATGCTGTTTATGCTCCACCGCACAAAATTGTTTACCGTAGCACAGAGGAGCGGGAAAATGGAGTAGAGGAGCGGGAAAATGGAAAAAAGGAAATAGCAAAAAAGGCGCAAGATAAAAGAATGAAAAGGCACCTTGACCGGTAACCAGACCCTGAAAATTTTAAATGTTCGGGCATGACCCCCAAAAAGTCTCAGTGTCGCCCCGAGAAAGCAAAAGAGTAAAAAGCACACCATTAAATGTGGAAGCGCTCCCGAATCCTTGTAAAAGAGTACCAGGCTCGCTCCTATGCAAATTATATGCATTAGTTGGGAATAGGATAAATTAGAATGGTGGGAAATGAGAAATGGGCTTGGGCCAATGGCCAGCCATGTAAAAAAGGGGATAACCGCCCAAAGAAGGGAGGACATGTATATAAAGTTCAAAAGTGAATGAAAAGCTCATTCTTGTGTGCGGCTAAAGCTTCTTCTTCTTCTTCTCTTGTTCCTTGCCTTCTTGCTTGTGCTTGAGAAAGGGAGTGAGAGAGTGTGAGAGGGTGAGGGAGTGAGTGTGTGAGAGTGAGGGATCGTGGAGAAGAAGCTCTCCATCTCCTCTCTCCATCTTCTTCTCTTCTCTTCTCTTCCCTTGTCTCGCGCGTGGCTATGGAGGATGGAGCTCATGGGAGAGGGATTGAGGTTGCTTGAGCTTGCCACAAGGATCGTGGAGCTACCAGTGTGCAAGAGAGAGGAGAGTACTCGATCGAGCATCAAGGTAAGCTCACTACACTCGTAAGGTAGGCATGGCGCGTCGGCTATGTGAGAGGTAGCTATGGCCGCTCGGCTTGAAACGCTTGATCAATAAGCGGTCTGTAGGTCTCGGGGTAGAGCTTGTAGCTCCCCTTCAAAAATACATCCCACTTTTCAGCAAACACAACTTTCCACAACCGATACTGCTTGCTACGCGAAGAGATACCTTTTACATTCCACAAAGCAATTCTCATAATAAATCGGAAATGAGAAAACTATTGAACCACCGCTTTTCCTTTCCCTTTTACATCTATAGCTTTGGCTGCCTGGAATCTTTCCATCTCGCTTCAGATTACATCTACAAGGTCTATCCTTTGCAAACTAGCAATCGAAACACGAGAAGAAAATTGTTGTTGTTGTGAACGAAAAACGTCTCTAGGAGGCACAAGCCTCCCCTGCATATCAAAGCGCAAAGCAAAATTGGAATTCCTTTTATCATCCCCGGTCGGAGCACATGAAGATTGAGGGTTCATGTAAAACCCCCTACCTTTGCGTTGAAAGGTCTGAGTGATAGGGTGTGGCGATGGGTGGGCAGGAGCCGAATGAGAAGCTTGTGTGCATTACGTCTAACCATCGATACCCAAGAATCTTCCCGAGAAGACATATTCCGGTCAACCAAAAGGGAAGTACGCTCAAGGCTCACTTGAGAAACCTCCTTTTTACCTTCATCACGACCATGTTGGGGAGGCATCTCAGGATCAGCTTGAAGCTACTGATGTATGTGGGGAGGATGGTGATCTTACATATCCATGTCTGAATCTATAGATTGCTATAAAACCTCTGGATTTTTGTCACATTCCAAAATAAGATGGCCCAATTGGCCGCATCGGAAACAGTTTCCTGCAAAAGTACCCATTTCAACTCATAAACCAAGGTTTACAATCTTGGAACCTGAAAACGAAATTTGGTCGGGCAAGGTTTTCTTGTGTCCCAAAGCATGCATGCCTTGTCCCGATTGCAGGAAGCGAGCTGAGGCTCTACCAACACGTCGCCTAAGGTTCTCAAGACCAAAAGGAGGAGTCTCTAAAGATGCGCAGGGAAATCAACGGCCACCCACCCAAATAGGGCATGCCTGCCTCAACACCTCCTGAAACTCGGCCATGGGCCTCCAAGAAACCATGTGAACCAGCTGCCCATCCAAAAACAAAGGGATGTGCTACATGATGAATGACCGCACTTCCGAGGAGCGAAAAAGCACCTCAAAAAACCCCTTGGGACCATCATAAATCTCTTCAACAAGAGGGGCCTGCACATGCCCCCTGGAGCATCTTCTTGTGGCACTGTTGAACATTTACAAGCATAGACAGCAGCCACGTACGAATCCTTGTGATCAAGGGAGTCCTTCCTGTAAAATAAAAGATGGCTGCCCTCTCATGGAAGGCAGCAATCTGCTGTAGAACCAGTTCCGTTCCCATGACTGCATCTACATGATCCCCTTCCGAAAAGAGTTAGCTTTACTCTCATTAGCATGAACATAATCAAACATAAGATGATTGACAGTGGCCAGCATGAACTGAAGAGACCCATCAGCTTGGACCTCTGGCTAAGGCAAATTTAGGGGGCATAATAGCAGATCTTCAACCGACATCTTCTGACGTTTACCTGTCTCATCCCCTTTTGCCAACTGACCAGAATCCTCCGCCAGTGAATCACTGTCTGAATCCGGCAAAAGTTGGTCATTCCCATTCCCTAAATGCTGGTCGAGAAAGGCCACATCAATACCATTTGTCTCCTGCAAATTCTCCATCACTGATCTAGTGCTGAGCATGAATTGCTTTGTCTCCCTTATTGCAGGCTTGAAGACCACAAGTGTGTCTCTCTCTCACTTCTTGGCACAGCAGCGTGCACAGTGTGGCGCCCGGGGGCAGCAGGACACAGGGCTGATGTGTAGCGGGGCAATAGGTGCAGAATACCTGGCCGTGACCTGACACTTGCTGTCGTTGTCAAAAACAGGTGAGATTAGGGTTCGCAGCGCCTGTGCAGATCAGGAGGAGCACGAACAGGAGGACCGCAGGTCAGCAGGGTGGTCGAATCCGATGAGCGTCTGCAACGCGGCGTGAAGTAACGGGGCAGGCGACTGATGCAGGTCCGTTCCGGCAGGGCGCGCAGGCCCAGATGATGGCAGGCGGCGGCAGCAACGCGCAGGTCCGCGACGGCAGAGACACGCGGGTCAAACAGGCAGCTGAAGGGTTTCCATCTCTCTCTCTCTCTCTCTCTCTCTCTCTCTCCCCCCCCCCCCCCCCGCGAGTTCTTGTTCTTCTATTGCGCACTCTCACACACTTTCATAAGGTTCCATGACCAACCCAAGTGAACTGATCATGAGGCCTCTAGTAAGATTGTCATGTGTGAGAATCCACCAATTGAGTAGAGCATTTGAGGCTGAGCAGACGATCTCCATAGCTGCAGCAAGAACAAAAATCTCATCAAGGCTCCATGACAAACCCCAAGTGAGATGCTTATTAGACCTCTAATCAGGCGGCTGTGTTATAAACCCAGCTCCATAGGACTTATGCCAAATGATGAACACATGAGGCTGACTAGAAGATCTCCATGGTTGCAACAAGGTTGCTGAAGTCAGTCTCACCTGCATCCAGGTAGAGAGTAGTATCATCATGAGCTTTAGATCCATAAGCTCGTCATGATCTGGTATGGACTATTACTCAAGAAGGAAGACTAATTATCTTACTTGGAATTTCTTACAAGACCCTAGCCAAGCCACTACTCTTAATCATTCAGATTTGCTTGAGAATGGAGGAGGATCCCAGGCAGCATTTCTATCTTTCTTGCTTGAGACAACAATACTTGCTAGAGCCAAGTGGCATGTTTTACTGTTATGCTCTCGGTTTTGAGAAAGTGTGTGACTGAGTTGAATGGGGATTTTGGAGGGTACTATACCAGAAAGAAGGGTGCCAGCAGTGCTGCTTTCATGCTGTGTGTAACTACTCTTGTATTGCTGCCCCACAGAGTGTCTGTAGCCTCCATGTATCCAAGGGGTGTGGTCATGGAGCCTAGTAGAGAAGTATAACTACTAGAACCTCACAAGATCCAAGTCAACACACCAAGGCTACCAACACCAAAGTTATGAATTCATAGGCAACCGATATCTCTTCTCTGAAGCACATGCGTATTGCACCCAGAAGCCATAGAACACCTGAAGGGGGATACACAATAAAAGGCTTGAAAATGCAGTCAGTCAGCTTTGCAAAGAAGAAAGACGAGAGCACTAGTCACCATCCCTTGATGACAATGTTATGTCAATTTGGTGCAGCTCATGTGTCCCCAGGGGCGGGAGATGAGATCAACTCCACCTAACTACAAATTGCGTCGACTGAATCTTTCTGACAACAAGATGCATTGCAGGATGTTTTTTCTTTTGTGGCACAGGTTGCAACTGTGATGGATTACTCGGGTAGGGTGCTTTGGAGGTGATCAAAATCATATTTTGTTAAAATTTTCTGTAGACAATGAAGGTCACTACATTCACATTTGATGCTCATAAGAAAAGCTAGGCCATAAGAGTATGTATAAACATTGTGCTGTCTGTCTTCCCCTATTCAATGATTCTGATTTTCGATTTGATATCCTGTTTCCAAAGTTCACACACACACACACATGTACACTTACATGCATACATACATACATATTTGTGTGTATGTATGTGGGTGTGTGGGTGTTTGCGTGCGTGCACACCCATCGCCAAGCAGGCATAGAAATGATTTTGATTTTGTTTCAAGGTGCAGCATGTATGAGTGCCAACGTTGCCAGATAAATATCTACCGTCATTGTTCTAAAATTAGCTCGTCGTTCTGGTCGTTTGGCTTCCTCGTGTCGTTGAGAGTGGTTGTTTTGGCTCTTGCCTAACAGTTACTACTTGTTGGGTTATACAGAAGCACGATCATGCAAAGATGTACCAAGCTATTTCTGACCAGAACCTGGAGCTTCTGCGGGAGCGACTGGTGCAGACTGTTAAGTGGCCGTCGGCAGATGGCGATGACGAAGATAAGAGCTAGCAGGGTTTCCTGGACTCCTCTTTACTACAGAACACTAGTTCGCACAGTCCGTTGCTTAACAATTGTGGAAAGAATGGAACTGCAGTGGTGTTGTTGACCTACATGATCAGAAATAGAAAGTGCCTTCCTTTGTCTCCTTAAGTCAATCTGTTTGTGGATCTATCTCTGTGTCCCGGGCGCGTATTCGTGGATTTATCTTATCTTATGTTAGCCAATTATTCTAAGGAGAGCGTACCCTATTGGTCTTTTGCTCATGTTGGTTGCACAGTGCATAAAAGGTGTCACAAAGTAGTTCAAGGATTTTGCATGTATTTTCAACATGATTAATACAAGGAGGGAAAGGGTTCAGAAAGTGACAATTTTTTACTTTTTAGAGATGCAAGGGTTGATTAGGACCACTAATTTAATAACTTGAACATATGGGGTGGTTCACATAGGGAAATCCGTTATCAATTACATATACATAGTGAAATGAATTGGATTCACACATTCTAGGTCTACTACCAAACCACATGTTTTAACTCTTTTTAAACATATCAAAATGGCCTTATTAGGTAGTGACTTGTTTCCAATAGCAAATGAAGATACCTATACAAAGTTTTGAAAATCAAGTGGGGCTATCTCAATCTTGGCCTGTCTTTTAGTCACTTCTATCACTATGTATGAAACTGGTGATTGAGAGGATGTGATTTATAGGATCTCATTTTCTTTGGACTTCTTGGTGCTATTTTGCAATTATGTCAACCTTCCCAAGGGTGTTAGTGTGGGTGACCCATCAAGGGGGCTAATTTACATTTAGTGAATATGGCATCTCATGTGTGCCCAAACAACCTTAATGGTTTCTTATCTCAACGATGATTTCATTAAAAGGTGAGAGTATCTCAACCTCTACTAAATTGGTTTGATGGGACCATGATGTCACAATATGGTGTGTATTTACAATGCTTATCCTCTACCACCCTGGTATTATATACTTGTCATGCTAACACACTTTTACACCAATTATCAATGTCTGAAAAATTGCATATATGCCACTAGATTAGGACTCCTCGTCCTTTTGCCACCTTCAACTTTCTATTAATTCATTTCATGGACCTTGTAAAAAATCATTTCCAAGTACACATGACTAGATCTCTTACCCTTTCTCAATTTCTTCTTGTTAAGATGTGAATATCATGCAACTACACACACACACACGTGCACGTGTGCAACACAACCACAAACATGCATGCATGTGTGCGTGCACACATTTTATGCAACCTTATATTAATGTAGACAAGTGTGCATGTTTAGGGTGAATGTAGCTAATATTTGAATTGAACATTGTTAAGAGAATGTTTGGATGTAATATTTGTCAATTGCCAAATTGTGTAATCTTTCTTATTTTGTGTTTGAAACTTGACTATGCTATGTCACTGTCTTGAAATTCAATATTCACCCACCTTTCTACGGTATTAAAAATTTGTGGATGTTTTTTTGCCATTCATGTGAAATAATTCAAGAGTAGGGGTTTAATTCACCTTGGTTTTTATTATTTTCAAGATGTATGTTGGCACTTTCACCACTTTATCTAGCAATTAAGGTATAGGAAGAGTATCACTATCAACCATTTGTGGATTGAAATCTTCCCATAGTTTTGAACATGACCACATTAAATGGTAAAATATTAATTAACATTGCATAACAAATAAAAAGGGAACTATTAGAATCCTAGATGTTCCAACATCTTGCTTCAAAGAAAGAGCAAGACTTCAAATTGGGATAACTAGGAAAATGGTTTGGTCTATGAAGGTAATGTTAATAATTGTGGAGACCATTAAATATTTCCTCGAAATTTAAAGAGGTTACCATGGGTGGGTTGTTGAAAGGGTACATGCTAAGATTTCTTTGGAATTAAGAAATTAGAGAAATCTATGTTTATAATAAAGGAAAACAAGTTCTCTTCAAAGAATGAAATTGTACACAATCATCCCAGAATACAAGTGTATGAAACAAGAGTCATTGTCACAAGTCGTTTCAAAGGATATGGACGCAAGGATGCTTAGAGCAAGTCAAGTACAAGGTCTTGTTTACAAAGTCCATGTTGAAAATATGAGAACGTGGAGTTGAGGAGTTAGCAAAGGTGGGAGAAATCTAAGGTTATGATAAGTGTGCTCCCTCCTTGCACATATAAGGTGTTTGGATGAGAATGAAAATACCTAATGATGGCATGTCATGAAAACACTTAGCATACATTTAGTTAGGTTGTGCATATTTTACTTAGATTGTTGACCCACCTCTCTCTTCTACCTATCTTCTTTCTACATCTCCCTCAACTTATTTAATTAGCATTCCTCCAACCAAAATTATTGCATGCATATTCTAACTAGAAATGTACAATGTGCAATATTTATGTAGACCTATGTTCACCTATAGGAGTGTGGCAAATGTTATTGAGTAAACATGAATGTATGCATGTATTTATGAGGGTATGCATGACTACATGTATTAAATAGTCAAACGAGTAGTTTCACTCTACCCTTCTTTCCTTTGTGAGGTAAATTCAACTCTAGAATTTAAAAGCGTGAGGATTTAGGATGGGATGAGGAAGGTGCCATATAATAGCTTGACTTGTGATGCCACTACATGTATTAAATAGTCAAATGAGTAGTTTCACTCTACCCTTCTTTCCTTTGTGAGTTAAATTCAACTTTAGAATTTAAAAGCATGAGGATTTAGAATGGGATGAGGAAGGTGCCATATGATAGCTTGACTTGTGATGCCACTATGGTTATCATGGCACACCACAACCTAGCCCAAACTATATATAAGGACTTAATTCTATTTCATTTTTTGTTGCAACTCCAATAAGCCTCGAGTTACTCTTTTTATGTTGCATGACCTCATTTAACAACTTTCCCTTCTCAAATATCTTATCAAATGCTATAAATAAATTTCCTCATTGGTAACCCATCATCCGCCAAGCCATCCAAAAGAAGGCAAAGACTGCGTGTTACATCAAATGCAACTAAGTCTCAAGGCATGTGTGTAGATAAGTATGCATTGATGCATTTATAAACACAAGAACTTTGGGCTTCCTATTTGCAATAGATTTGACAAAGGGATTTCTTTCCAATTCAATTTTAGGACATGTATCTCCTAGGAAGAGAATCAAGATGATGTCATGAGTAGACATTCATAATGGTATTAATAAGAGGATTATTACATACGCTTATGGAAGGAAGCAAATAAATTTTGACATTGATGTGCTTCCACACATACAAGTAATCCCATTGAAGTGCTTTACAAGTTTTATGTGAGTCAAAAAAATCATAATTTTTATATCTTTCTTCTTGTAAAACCTTTAAGGAATGCATTGTTTATTGTCACTCTCTTGGCCTCTCATTGCAAATTAAGTTTTGAGCAAGAATGTGTCATTGTGAAGTTAGCGTATTTGTGCAACTTCACAATATTCAAGTAGCATGGATTATCCCCTTTGTTGGCCAAACATCAAGGGGGATGCATGTCATGCTTTGATACATACTTAGACTAGATGTATAAAGATTTAGCAAGCTATGATAGGATTTAATTTCTTATTGATAGACCTACATATACATAGAGATGTAGGTGCATTTGCAAAGATTGATGCACACATATATAAACCTGCTATGCATTTATTATAGATGTTAGTCTAAAAAGACATTTATCAAAGGTAATGGAAAACTTAGGCTCATAGCCATGGGTCTAGTATTATCTTTTTACTATATAGTGAGAGGGGGGGTAGTACGGTCCAAACTTTACTTATGTTCTCAAAATGCTAACGAGTATAAAGGGCCAATGTTTAAACAAAATATCGATAAGAAGCCTCAAGAAGAATTTCTTGCATAAAAAATTGTACAACTAACATGGTGGACTTACAATTAGAATGTCAACCACCAAGCTACTTAATGAATTTACCATCAATGATTGATACTTCTTGCATAAAGGAATAGATTGTGGATACATTACAATTTTAAAACACTTTCAAGTGTATATGCTCTCTAGCTTTTATATGTGTACATGACATATATAGTGATAGATACATATACGCTAAGCTCTGTGCATGTGTGTGTGTGTGTGTGTGTGTGTGTGTGTGTGTGTGTGTGTGTGTGTGTGTGTGTGTGTGTGTGTGTGTGTGTGTGTGTGTGTGTGTGTGTGTGTGTGTGTGTGTGTGTGTGTGTGTGTGTGTGTGTGTGTGTGTGTGTGTGTGTGTGTGTGTGTGTGTGTGTGTGTGTGTGTGTGTGTGTGTGTGTGTGTGTGTGTGTGTGTGTGTGTGTGTGTGTGTGCACGTGCGCGCGTGTGTGCGTGTGCATGCGTGTGTGTGTGTGTGTGCGTGCGTGCGTCCGTGCAGAGTGCAACCTTATTATTGAGTTTAGCAACAAACTCCATCATGACCTTTTTGTAATCTTCAAGGATCCTAGTGAGGAACATGGAGTATTCTATATATATGCAATTGGAAGCATTCATAAACCCATATAGAACTCGTTTTTGTGGGCCTTAAAGATGCCCATTAGGTAGGGAATTGAGATAGAATGTAAGGAATTTATACAAAAGGGGCTTAAGAAGTAGAGAATTTGAGGAGTAAGGTTGTCCTCATTGGGTTATGTCCTCAAAATCAAGTCCATTGAACCTATGCAAGGTGATGGATAAGAGTAGTTCTTTACAAAAGGTTGAAGGATTATTATCGATTTATCAATGCCTACAATGAGGAAGTTATGTAGTAATGGAATGAAGTTGTTTAGAGATGGGACAACTACAACTACAACAATGCAATAGATCCTTATATAAGGGATTCCTTTACATCATTTATATTTAGTATTCCAAATGGAATATGATCCATACCTTTGCTAAGTAAAGTACGTAATAGCTTGTACGATGTCTAGATTGGTGGTACCCACATGTTGATGATTCTTAAAATATACACAATTAGTATAAAGGTGGAAATTGCAAAAAGGGGGGGTGGTAGCAGAAAGGGTTTAAAGAGGGCAAGAATTTCTAAGCAAAAGTGACTTCCTCAAAGATACAAGGGGAAAGAGGGAAGTCCATTAAGGTTGGGTTTAGATGGAGATGGTTGATAGTTTGCAATCACCAGCAAAACGAACATGTGGCAACGTTTATTTAGACGGTAGGATACATAATAATACTCTCACCTCCACATCATGCCCCAATTCTAAGCAAAAGTGACTTCTTCAAATATACGAGGGGAAAGAGGGAAGTCCATTAAGGCCAAGTTTAGATGGAGATAGCTAATAATTTGCAACCATCTCCCAGCCAACCAGCAATGGACATGTAGCAATGTCTATCCAAATGGTGCAATAGGGAAGAATACTCTCATCTCCACATTAGGCCCCAAATGCTCACCGTTTCTTTTGAAAACCCCCCTCACACCTTGGCCCAAACATTGATGATCTAGCATGCCAACATCATGGCCTATTAAAAAATTAAGTGGACTCATTTCTCATTGTATTTCCCAAAGTTTGTTTTTATGTAAAAAAAATTCAACATTCTATACCATCATTAATCATTCTTGAATGTTTATAAACAACTTTCTAACATTTCAAATACAACCCAATGTTTATAAATGACTTTCTAATGTTTCAAATACATCACAAAGGTTAACCTTCCATATAGCACTATAAAATAAAACGTTTCCTTTGTTACGATATATTATTTCTTATTTCCCTTGAAGTTGGCCTTAAATTTTACAAAGCTTGATGTTAACCACTTGAAGGTAAAGCATACCACCAAACCTATGCCATTTCCAAAGCATGTTTACTATTTTTATTTACCTTTCTCAAATTATCTCATGCTCGTAGGTACAAGTGCAGGTGCAACGTGTGACAAAAAGGTACAATTACTTTTTCAAGCCCACATATCAAAGTCCATACATACACATTTCTTTATTATTGATACCTCTTTTTCTTAGGTAATATGGATAAACACCAATTTGATTCCCAAGTTGATGATGAAGAGAATGTTCTTTCTTAAACCATGTTCACTCAATCCACTTACTATCCCTTCTAAACCTCTCCTTTCTCCATGTCCCCTAATGGTTTCACTGCCATGCTAACATCCCCCTCACCTACCTCCCCCTTCTTCTTTAGAACACCCCCTCCAAACTTGGCTCCTAAAGCACCTCCATCTACTTTGCAAACCATGGACAATGGTCCTAGTCCAAATCCTATGGCTTCTCAACTTTGCAAACGCCATGCCAAACCTTCAAAGAAGAAGACCCTAGAGCTTGACAATGAAGTGCCAAAATGTACTTTATCCAAGAAACAATGTACCATAAAGAATAAAGATGTAGTGAACCTCATCAAAGATGATGATAATGACAGCAAGGGGAAGGAGAGTGGCAAGATGTTTGGGTGGAACAACTCATTCATATTTGGGGTGGAATGAATGAGGAATTTAGAAACCCCCAAAACAAGGGGTAAACCTTTGAGCCAAAGTAGTAGACAAATTATCCTCTACTTACCATGAATTTGACAAAGATGTTGAAGCATGTTGAAAAAAATGGGTGGCAGTATTAGGCGAATATAGGATTGATAAGGCTCATGATTATATTTCTAGAAATGGCAATCATCACACTTGCAAGTGGTATGATGAATTTTGTCTCCCATGCGGCATCTACTACCTCGCCAACTATCGAGGGAGACTCTCAAGCAAACCAAAGTAAAGTTCAACCATCTTTATCTTCATCCCAACATACCAATCCCAAATGTGAGGACCCCTTGGCTAACATGACCAAAATTGGTCAAGCACAATCATCTCAAGGAGACCTCACTTCGACAAGAGGCTATAGAGAGTATGCCCCTAGATATCCTTGCACAATTCCAAGCTACCATGGCTAGATTTCTAGATCAAGCTAAATGAGTTAAAATAGCTTGTAGTTATTAGATCATCATTAAAGTGTGGTATTGAAAGTAATTTATATTTTTAATGTGTTATTAATATTTAATTGGTGCTATTGATGTCTGCTAATCAAAAATAATTTGTACTATCAAAGTGGATTGTTAAAGTATTTTGTTTACTTATTTCACATTTCAAAATATTGAAAACCTAACACAAGGGAATAGTTCTTCTCACTAATATAGATGGGTGTATGCAGGTTACAATGGTAATCTCAAAAAGGATGGCCATGTTTGTGCATGGTCGGGCTCCTTGGCAATCATCCCAATGCTTCTTGCATCAAGCCACAAACACATTGATGAGGCCACACTACAAATGTGGTTGCATCTACTTCAATGTATGGGTTGCTCAAGAAATTTACAAAGATAATTAATTGTATGAAGGGACATGAGCATAAAAAGGCTTAGGCTTTTGAACAGCTACAACACTTTCTTGAATATTACTTGCTAGACTCTTACTCGACAAGTATGTTTAAGAAGAGTCTTTGCATCAATAGAGAAATTTTCATTACTTGTGCGGCAAGCCTGCTCCACAAATGGGAAATAAAACTACTAATATATGAGCCACTTTTAGTACACATGTCTATCTCACTCTTCATTAATTGGCCTCCAACACAACATTAGAGGCCTTAGCATACTTTCATGGGTGTGCAAAGAGCATCATTTGTGGCATAATTAGAGACTTTTGTAAGGTCATCCTTACATTAGGCTAAAGGGACACACATATTAAGTGGCCTTCTAAAGCTCAATTTGAGATGTTGGCTAAGGAATTTGAGGCCTTGAGACATATCCCCCACATCGTAGAAGTAGTTGATGGCTCACATATTCCTATCATTGCTCCAAAGAAAACCATGAGGATTTAATTGTAAAGAATTCCATTCTATTCTATTGCAACTAACAGTTGCAGCAAAACTATTCTATATGGAACTATGTTGTGGGATGGGCTAGGTCAATCCATGACTCGAACTTCACAAGAAGTGAGCTAGGTCAAAGATATGTTGGCGGTGCATTGGGTAACTATTTTTTTGGTAGAAGATTGTGCTTACATATCCTGATCATAATATTTAGTACCCTTCAAGGGATACAAAGAAGGCTTATCACACATGAAGTATCATTGGAATTTCATACAATCTAGCATAAGAATGCTAATGGAGCAAGCTTTTGATACGTTGAAGGAAAGGTTTCACATATTATTGTTGTGACATGGAACTACATCATGTGCTGGATCTCATAGCTACTTGTCTTATGTTACATAATATTTGCATATGCCATAGAGACTCTTTTAACATGGAATGGGTGCATGAGACTAAGGCAACCCCACAACTTGGTAGCTCAATGGAAGAGGATCAAAGAAAAATATTAAACTCAATGGTTGAGGTATGAATAGTTCATCCCATCCTAGTTGAAAATGCAATTGAGTGAGCCCAAAGAGGTGATGAAAGTGGTGGTGGAGCTATACCAAATAACTTTTGTTCTAGGGCTAATTGGTGCAATAATATCGCAAGATCAATGTATAGAGAATATTTAAAGAAGAAAGTACATCAAGCCTTTGGTGATAAAATTTCAAAAATGGAGACATCATCATCTTATCATCTCCCACAGGAAAGACAATGTAATGCTTCATGTATTTTCCAGCATGGTCTTTGATAGTCGATGCACCCTCTCTTTTGTAATCAATATTATGATTAATCTTGTTTTTAAACTACCTTTCTAGTTTGAAATTTATAATGCAACTTTATCTTCCTTTCAATTCTTCACAAATTGTGTGCTTTTGTAATATGAAAATTTATAATTTTTCCCATGGCATCATGTGAACATAAGGGTTGTGAAACATTTAAAAATGTCTCTTCCACCAATGTTGTGTGACCTCAAGGCTAGTGGTAAGGATACTTTTGGATCATAGCCACCCAAAAATGCATTTCCATACCATCATCTTCTATTGCCATTGTGTGAATCTAGCCTAAGTAGAAAAAGTCTTGAAAGGATGACTTTGGAGGGACCCATTCAAGGAGGGCATTAAAAAAAGTAATTTGAACAATACTATGATAGGGCTTGGCAACAAATGGCCATGCAAATGCATAGTAGGAACTTGCACCATTTAGTCAAATGAAAACTTTTTAACAGTGGCTTTGTAATCCTCAATAGGAGTGCCTTTCCTTTCTAAACTAAGAGAAGTAGAGGGATTGGTTGATCCTTACAAGGGTAAGAAGAATAAGAAAAGTAATTCATGATTCATGAGACTTTAAACTAGATTAAACAATAACCCACACTAGAAAATAAGTGATCGTATAGTACTTCTTGAAATTTATTTACAATGCTAGAGGCCAAGCTTTTAATAGAAAAGAATCAATGCATAAAGAATTTGAGTAAGAGAAATATATAAAGACTAGAAGGGACTAGCATATTACTTGCAAAATCGAGTAAGAAACTAGTTAGGAAGGAGTAAAATGGCATTTTTATGTTGCATGTGTTAGGGGGTTCCCCTAGTTGCTATCCATGTTATTCCTAACACATAGATACCTTGCTTGATTCCTTGAGTAGGAATGATACCCCAAAGATTAAGCTGAAGAAGTACAATCACTCATCTTGCTCAGGAGAGATGTTCTACATGTAGCGAAAGACCAAAAGTGTCCCTTTTTTATATAGAAAGAGTAGGAATGGGAGATCTCAATTGTAGATATGCCTTCTTCCTTCCTTGACTGAGGGTGTACTTGGTAGATGCTAGTGTGAATCTTGATGGGGGATTGAGAAAATATATTACTACGAATCTTGGTAAATATTAGTGTGAATCTTAAGGGGGGTAATATATGGGAGAAGAGCAAGCACAAAAGAGGGGTTCTAGGGTCATTTGTTTGAGTATTTTGTTGTTAAACGAAGCATATATAATATTCAAAACATTATAAATGGTGGGTTTTTGGCCTTTGTAGCTAGTCTTTGGGCTTTTTATAGTGATGAAGCTAGAGGTGTATCAATAGTAAGCAAGATACATTAGAAACTTATAAACTTTATTAACTAATAATTAATATTAAGTAGTTACATTATTTGGAAAATTAAGACAACACAAACATTTATAAGCTGCAACAACTAAAAGACTATCTTCTTGAATTAAGGCAAAAAAAAAAACATATTAGTGAAATGAACATATTTTGAGATAATAGACTGAAAAAATAATCTTATTTCTTAATGAGTTTGAAAGCAGGTCTAATGAGTTAAATTATAGTAAATATTTTCTTGATTACAAGCTTATTGCAAAGATGCATCATCATAACTAAAAACTTATTTTTCAAAAAAGACTTAACTATGAGGAGAGAAATGACATGTGTATACATGCTATCAGCACTGTGGAAAAAAGGACAGATAAGATCTGCATTGTAATTGCACATATGAGTGACTATAATTGCATAGTCATGAGCTATAAACAATCATGCAACAATAGTTGTCGTTCAAAGGAATCGAACAAAGAGTCTTTATGCAACGACATTTCCATGATGAGCAAATTGTTAGGCCTTTATTTGCACATATTTTTTGGTTATCATTCTACCCACACTAAAGAGTGAAGCATCCCAATGAACAAACTTAAATAAGAAATATGTTTAGCTCTTAAAAAAAGTATTTATCTTTAGCTTCCCTCTTTGAATTTTCTTCTTCTTGATTGCTTTTGTTTTCCTTAGGAGGGAAAAGGGAATTGGCTACATATAATATACAAAAGAAAGCACACAAACTAGGTCATCTAGCATAGGTAACCATAAAAAATATTCATATAGCACACAAAAGAAAATGCTTTTCAACAATTTGGCACTCAAGGACAACATCACACTCAAATGAACCAAAATGAAACCACATAATAAGCACATGAAAGAAAACCTGAAAAAGATACAACAATCAAGCACGACCTTGCAAGAAATAATGCATTGGAGTTCTCCCACCCATTATCCATTCATATTGAGTAGATGCAAGATGACACTGGAAGTAATTGTTGACATTCTTTGGGGAAAAGTTTCCTAAATGTTGAATAGTTCCAGATCTACCAAGAAGAGGCGATTATGGTAGTTGCAACATTGATTCAATATTATACATCATTTATTTATGAGTCCAAAAAGGTTTCCTTTTATTACAAATGTCATCATTACTCACTCCAAGGCCGAGAGGTTTGCATGCCCAATTGGGTAAAATATTGAGCTATGTGCATAGGATATGCAAATCTCCTATTACTACACAAAGGATGGTTGTGTAAATACTAAATCACAACATAACCCATTGATGGCTATAGCAAGCATTAAGATTGATAACGTTTGTAAGTGATTTTATGCAAACCCTGCATGAGATTCTCTAGTTGCAATAGGTTATTTGTGGAAGTTGTCTTTTAGTGAGAATCATTGGTAGTGGAAGGAAGTTGCAATTCGATCCCTTCAAAGGCTCCTCAATTTGAGAGAGGACTATTGTTTGGCAATTACTATAGAGGCTTCAATAATAGATACTAATGGCATAGTTGAAAATGAGTCCAACAAACAATGAGTTTCTTTTACTAGATACATAAATTTCAAATGACAAGTTTATCAATTCACATGAGGCCTTATTTATGTCTTTAACCAAAGCAAAAAATGCTAAGAAGGTATTGTAGACTACCGATAAAGAATTTGACCAACTTGAGGAGAGACTTGGAATTTCCAATTTTGGGAGAGAAAAGTCAAAGTATGTAAAGGAACTGAAAGACATCAAGAAAATATCATCAATTAAATTGTGGAATCCAAGTAAATTGGAGAGTGATGAAATGGTAATACTTTATTTCTTTTTTATAAGTATCCATAGATACTTTACATCTCCTTTTCACCTTGTACTCTTTTTTACATTTGCTTTTAATGTTATATTCTTTTTCTCCAACTAGTGATTGTATATGAGGATAATTTATTGGAAAGAGACAAAGGATCAAGAACTTGTAGTAGGTTCCTCAAAGATGTTGCACTTGGATATTACCTAGCCAAAAGTAATCCTCATGTTCATTTGATTTTGCATAGCACTTTCTCAGAGGAGGCCTCAGGGCCCATTCTTTGTATAAACGTACTTACAATGCTTTTTGGCTACTTAGTACTACAATATAATTCCCACAAATTAATGTTTTTCGAAAATACAATACCCATTTGAATTTTTGGTTATCCAAGCTACTCTTCCTCTAGAGCTGGATACTTTTTAGCATTCTTCTCCTATGCTTTGGTAGGTAGATCAAACAAATATCAAATATGTAGCTAGTTATAAGAGGGAAATTTTGTTATGTTATGTAGGAAATATGTTTAAGAAGAAAGAGGACTTAGAGGGTATTGGAAGCTAGATCTATGTATATTTGGCTATTCACATTTCGTAGACATTTATTGTATTCTTCATTTTTTTAAGATATCTTCGAAAAAACCAATTGAATAACTCCTCAAAAGCATTGTTTTTTTTTTACTCCACCATGTCTTGTGTTATGGAAGTAGCACAACACATACGTGCTTGATAGTGTGATTTTTTCAATCCTTAGCTATTATAAGTCGCGAGGGGCCCTTGCTCTTCCATAAAATAAGGCCTATGAATAAGAAGAATGTGTTGCATTACATAAAAAGCAAGAATTATTTTATATCATTTGATCTTTTATTTTAAAATACAAAGATTGAATTCTCTCTCTATCTTACCAAATAGAAAGTAATATCATTTTTCTCCTATGCTTCCTTTATTACCTAAATAAGATTTGTAATTGAATATATGTACTCTTTTAGATACTTGAATGACATTTGTTGTTGCTGCCTCTGAGCACTTTCAAAAAGATATCAAGGTGTCTCCAAATCTCGATTCATAGAAATGTAACTCAAGATGTATTGACCACATCTATCACGATCTCACATAACTCTCTTTAGCACTTTCACACCATGTTTACTTGTTTTCCATCATGATTTTCCATAATGATCTGCCTTTTATACATTCCATAGACATCTACTAAGACCTCTTGTTTTCCCTAAAACTATTGGATCTTTTCTTAAGTGAACTCGTTCCCCATGAAACTCCATTCTCGAGAATACTGTGTCACATTTATTAATGCACCCATCTGACAAGGATATTGGCTTAATTGAATATGCATAGTCAAGATGAAATCTAACAAGCTTGTTAATTATTCTAATCTTTGCATGCAAAACACAAATATTAGCATTCTTGTGAGAGATTGAAAGAATAGGATCCCATATGTCCTTATTTTTAAATTTTCTCAAACCTATAGATTCTCTAATTCGGACTCTTTTCCTTGGTCACAAATTACTTCGATTTGTGCATCCCATACTTTCCATACGATAAATACAAGGATATTTTGGATTAGTCCATTGCATATTCCAAGTATATATTTGATAGTCTTTATGTCAACACTCATATGCCATTTTACATTGAAACTAACAATCCCATCAACTATTAAGGTTTCTCCTCCAATTTGAGACTTAATAACATTAGGAATACCTAAATGAGAGAAAAACCATTTCGAGGTTTCATGAGTTTTAACTTGTACTTGAGCTACACTAATTGGCTAAATCTCCAACTTGGACTAAATCTTAGAATGATGTTCATCTCCCCTGTCATTATTGTATTTCAATGCCCTATTCATGATACAAATGATAACTCTTTTCATCTTTTGTCCTTTTTGAATCTATGCTTCTCCAACTTTAGCACAAAATTTAAAATACTACCACATTCTTGATAGTAAATTTATACATATGGACCATTGCAATTCGCACTCTTTAAATATCAACCCAAATATTCTTAAATGTGTTATATTCAAAGACAACTTTTGTTTTCTATTTTTTATAAGATATAGATTCTTCAATACAGATATACCTCCCAAAAACATATGAAATCCTATTATTCATGGTTGTCCTAGCAAGTAAAATTGTAAGGGATCAAGCCAAACTAGATACACTTATCATATGGCATCTAAGCTTTTAGAACCACAATTTAGAGAGAGTATGATAACCTCTACAACTAATACCTACAATGTCACGCACTCTTTAAATATCAACCCAAATATTCTTAAATGTGTTGTATTCAAAGACAACTTTTGTTTTCTAATATTTGTAATTCTTCAATACAGATATACCTCCCAAAAACATGTGAAATCCTATTATTCATGGTTGTCCTAGCAAGTAAAATTGTAAGGGATCAAGCCAAACTAGATGCACTTATCATATGGCATCTAAGCTTTTAGAACCACAATTTAGAGAGAGTTTGATAACCTCTACAACTAATACCTACAATGTCACATGTCTTTACTACTTCATTTGGTTTTACAATCTCTTTTAAGTCTTTCACTCTAAATCTTTGAGAGTTTGACCTCTCAAATCCACATTCTCTTGTGATCAAAGAATGAGCCAAGGTCAATCTTTAGATAGGAAATCAGAATTGGGTCGCCTCAACATTGTTAACAATGGCTCTAACTGTCAATTAAATAACAACAATAACCCTCACCTTGTAAATGTCGATCAAGGGGTCCAACCCTGTTGCTTTAGATACAACTGGCCATGCAATTTTAGGGCCCAATGTCTTGTTCAAACAAGCAATATTAGTTTACCTCATAACCCTCCAACCAAGGGAACTTTCAACAATCAAGGATGAGGACTAGAAGTGGGATAAGTGGGATACATGACCAGACCGAGCTTGTTTCCATGTTGAATAAGAAGAAGAAGAGGACCATGCCATATATGAGGAGTTAGAGAGATATATTATCATGCAACCATCAATAATCAAAAGGCCAAATGCCATTTTATTGTCCTTCGAGTGCCTACAAAGCACCAAGATAAATCTTTTCAAATTCTTATTAATTGTGATACTACTCATTCATTTATGTCCTCTAAGTACATTAAGAAATACTGGTTGAATCCTGAACCCACTAGGAGACTTGTAGCTAAACTAGTGAATAAGAAAATACTCAAATCAAATTGTCAAAAATGTTGAACTTTACATAGGAAATCAATACACAAAGGAAAACTTTAGGGTTCTATACTTGGCACATATGATTGTCTCTTAGGCATGGATTAGGTAGATCCTAATCAGACAAGTATCCACTATGGAAAACCAACAATTACCTTTAATAGCATTGAGAGAACTTTAGTTCAAGTTCAAGGAAAGACAGAGAAATCCAAATTACAACTAGCAAAAGCAAATCAGCTAATTATAAATCTAAGGAAAGGACTATCCATTAATTTAATCAAATTAAACAAGGCATACCTACTTATGGACCCTGAAGAACTATCATGGCCTAGAGAATATGTCGATGTGTTTTTTGAATATCTAACTAAACTAACTCCTCACCGAGATTAGAGCATGAAATTGAATTAACCTTAAGAGTTGAACTTAGCAAAGAGACCCTACAAAATGTTTATTCTAGAAGCCATCGAATTAAAAGAATAGCTCAAACAATTATTAGAGAAAAGGTTTATCCAACCTAGCAACTCACCATAGAGTGCCCCTATACTTTTCCAAAAGAAAAATGATCAAACTTTAAGGTTTTGCATCAACTATCATGGATTGAATCAAGTACCAATATCACATCCCACGAATTGATGAGTTTCTTAATAGACTTCAAAGAGAGATTATTTCCCAAAATTGGCCTAAGGTCAAGCTACTATCAAATTTGGATAAAGGACGACAAAGCTACTTTTAACACAAGGTATGGTTGTTTTGAATTTACTATAATATTCTTTGGGTTGACTAATACACATGCTACTTTTAACAGATTTGTCTAGGACATTTTTAAGCCATACCTCAAAGAATTTATCCTTATACTCTTGAATGACATCCTGGCCTATTCCAAACAAGTGGAAGACTACCCCAGCCACCTCAAAATCATCTTGAAACTTTGAGGGTGAATAAGCTTTATGCAAAGCAATGCAAATATGCATTCTTCAAAAAGAGGGTCGAGTACTTAGGATATTAGTTTCTGTCGAGGGAATCTCAGTTGGCCTAACTAAAGTAAGGGATGTCCATGAGTAGCCACCTCCTCAAACTATTTAAGAAATCCAAGTGTTCCTAAGAATAATAAAATGGTACTATATTTTCATCAAGGACTACGTCCTTATTGCTACTCCCCTGACCAAGCTTCTCAAGAAGTAGACTAAGATAATATGGACTCCTACATAGTAGAAAAGCTTTAATAAACTAAATAAATATCTCACTATTGCACCAATATTAAAGCTCTCTAACTTCTCTCAAGAATTCAAAGTCGTCACGGATACTAGCATTATTGCAATGGGTTATGTAATGGGTTGTGGGCTTTCCCAAGGGGGCCAAATCCTTCTATTAGAGCTTTTAGCATTCATCCATACTCTTAAACTATGGCACCACTATCTACTTGGTCAAAGATTTACTCTCATCACTAATCACAAAAGCCTAAAATGGATCTTCACCCAATCGGATCTCTATAGAAGGAAAAGAAGGTAGATAGACATCTTACAAGAAGTTGCTTTGAGATCTTATATCACCTTGGCAAAGAGAATGTGGTGGCTAATACTCTCAATTGAAAGACCTTCTTGAATGCTCTAAAAATTAAGGATGCGACAAGGCAAGAGAGTCTTGCAAGCCTCATCTCAATGCCTAGTAACCCCATTTTAGAGGCAATGGCTATTGAAGGTTCTTAAGATCTTACCAAGGTAGCTCATGCTATTTCAGTAAAAACAATTCATAAAGCTTCCAACATCTCTAGAATCTTCATCGATGAGTTATTCTCACAACATGGGCTCTTGAAAAGGATTGTTAGTGATCATGATATCCTCTTTACCTCCAAATTCTAGACTAGTCTCTTTTAAACCATTGAGACTCAACTATGCTTCAATACAACTTATCACCCACAAATCAATGGATAAACTAAAAGAGTAAATCAAGACTTGGACAATATTTTTGTTAGATTCATCACTTGGACAGGCAGGCAAGGCCACGCATGCAAGTGCCACGTGGCAAGCAATCGATCAGTTGCCATGTGGCAGTAGTCGAACTACAGCAATCAATTATAATAATTGTAGCCCACTTGGTTATTTTTAGGCATTATTTTCAACCTATAAATAGGCTGTGTATTCAACAACCTTTGTCGGTTGTCTCTCACAAATTTCAAGCTATAAACTATGGAGGTTGCTCTCAAGCTGACGCAAACCAAGACCTTCAAGGTGGAGACATACGCAAATACTCTCTCTACACCTGTGTATAATTCTGCATCATTATATAGCATTCTTCACTGCAAATTTACTGTGTTTCACTGTCTCTTTCTCTCTCTCTCTCTCTTCTCTCTATGTTCACTCTTTGTCAACAATCATTCGCTTTTGCATTGTTTCACTCTAACATGGTATCAGAGCATTGAAGGACTAACCTAGGGTGGACCCATCTAAAGAGGAGATTTCAACGCAAAACAAGGCTATGTTGTCAACATTCAAGTGCTAACAAGTGGGTTGCACATGAGAACAAGGTTGAAGCGAGCGTGAATGTGCAAGAAAAGAGAGCACTTGTTGAAGATCCTATTGTTTTTTTGCTATCAAAGAACGAAGAAGGTTGCATTTTGGGCCTTCAAGTGCAAAGGTTACCTTTTCATCACCTATGGTGGGTAAAGAAGGAGCGGGACGGGCAATGCATAGCTCTAGCAAACTATATTTTCACAATCAAAGGGGGTTGCTCTTTGTGTTTTGTGTAGGTATTGTAGGTGAAGATGTCTTCTAAGGCTGAGAACAGCGTTTCAGGCGATCATGGACCGGAAGGTGCCTATCCTACTGGCCCTTCCTTCATATCAAAAGCTCGATGGTAAGAACTATCGCATATGGCGGGTCATGATCCTTGCCATATTTGAGTCCTATGATTTGGCAGAGCTTGTTATGGAGGCTATCAATCATCCTTCTTCGTAAGATGAGTCCAAAATCTCTTCCAATGAGAAGGTGGAGTTGGAAAGGCTCAAGCACACTAGGATAAACTCAACGCTCGCATTCACTCGTTTTTATTTCTCTCATGTACTACAGTCGTTCTCTCTCAAATAGAGCATTTGATAGTGGCTAGGGAGATATGGTTGGAGATGTTGAATCATATGTATAATCAAATGACCATCATGAAGTGTGTCTCTCTAGAAGTGCAAATGCGGACCATGAGTTTCAACAAGTCATCATCCATGCCGGAGCATATCAACAAGCTAAGGCAACTTCAATTATGTAGGTTTGAAACGCAGGGAAGATGATCACTTCTAAAGAAATGGCAATAACTCTCATTTCACAAGTACTACCTCGCTTCAATGGTTTTTATTCCACCTTGATTGCTTCAAGGTGGTCTAAGGCTCTTCGGTGGAACGAGTTGATTCATATGGTCTTAGACTAAGAGGAGCAACTAAAAGGATCCAATGCTTCAAAATTTAAGGCTTTGGTTGGTCAATCCTCTCAGAAGAAGGATAAGGACCAAAAGGAGGAGGACAAATCTAAGAAGGACAATGACACAGAGTTTACTTGTCACATTTGTGGCAAAACAGGTCACTAGAAGAAAAATTGCCCTGACAAGGAGAAGAAAAAGAAGAAGGAGAAGGAGAAATCTTCAAAGGATTTTGGAGCGACGGTTGCTCCCTCATCAGCTACTTTCCTCCATTAAAAATTGGTTGAGAATTTGACCATGACAGCTTCTAATGTTGCGTTGATGGCCCCATTCCCTCAGGAATGGATTGTTGACAGTGGTGCCTTTCGGCACATAACTTCTTCCGCAGGTGTTACTCATTTGCAACCTTCTCATGGTCAAATTCTCATTAGTGATAGTTCGTCTATTCCTATTCATGAAAAAGACAACATGCACCTTATTCTAGATGGGTGTGGTGGTACCCGTGCATTTGAGATACTTTATGTGCCAGCTTTGGAATATCTTCTCTCGGTACACAAGATTTGTGCCATTGGATTTTTTATCGAATTTGATGTGGATTCCTTTCGAATTCTTAATCAAGGATCGAGACAGGTTCCTTCTTCAAGTTATGAGGAAAATGGAATCTACAAGTTGTCATCCTTCTAAAAATAAAATCTAAAAAAATAGTCCTTCCAAAAATAAAATCTTAAACTAACCTAAACAATGTCTTCACATATTTGATGGCCTTCTCTAGCATATTAGTCATGTTATCCTACCAACTTTCAAGAACATTGTAATTAATACAAAAGATATGGGAGGTAAAAATAACTCTAAAGGCTTAAGGAGGGTTCGACCTCCCAAACTTGTAAGAAAAGTTTAATGCTATTGTGTGCCTAATTTAGGAGCAATCATCCCTTGACCATTCTAACAAGAAAATGATTAGCCAAAGTGAAGATAAAACGAATGCATTGGAAAATCTCGAGTGGTCGAATGCAATCATGGTTGACCAAAAGATAAGTCTCAAGGAGTCACGCATAACACACATCCTTGTTAATCCACGGAACAGCATGTGCAAATGCGAAATGAGTGGGCAATGATGGCAAGAGACGAGAGTCCTCGCTACTACAGTTCTTGTGGACCTTTAGGCATACAATTGAGCCACTATTTGCCCGAGTGATTAAGAACCCAAGCATAGTCCGTAAGTTGTCCTTGAAAGGGATGGTCAAGTGAGCCAACGTCTAGACCACACAAGCAAACCTGCCAATAAAACAGGGCATGATTCAAGCCTATGGCTTACGTTTTAAAAAAAGCAATTAGGTGGCTCTAACGGACCTTGGAAAGAAAGAGGGAGGATTGGCCAACTTCAGTCAAGATCAATGAAGCAGAGTATCCCCCATTTGCCGCTTCGTAGATGAGGGCCTAGATGTTCAGATAACTGCTGAAGGCTAGATACGTAAGGCAGAATTTGATGCTAATGTCAAACCAAAAAGAATGCCTTTCTTGGAGACCAAGAAGGATCACTTGATCACAACAATTACTGATGAAGCTATGGAACATTACCCGAGCAAGTGGCCATTGGAGGAAACTGGAGCTTCAACTGTAGAGGGTGCCATCCTAGCTTAACAAGTCCAGTCGAGGCAAACTCGACGAGCAGATGCAAGTGTTGTAAATATGTTTTCCTCAGCGATGAACAACCAATCTTAAAGAGAAGCCACAATGAAAGGAGTGGTGAACATTGGCCACGGTGGGAAGGGAAATTTCCCCCAGTAATGCCAGCGAAGACAAGGTGCGGCCGACCCTTCCTTCTAAATTGGTAAAGATGGATAAAACCTTGGAACTTGAGAGCTTATCAAGAGAATACCTGCACTAGGGCTTCCGCGGAAGAACAATCCACGTCCGGCGGGCTTCACAAATGCTAATTTGTCCACTCGGAGAAGTTCCTAGGCTTGCTGCAGAACACTCGTCTCACCTCCTTGACTTTACTGTATTGTTCTCTGACCTCCAACACATGCATGGAGTCGAGCATTGTGCGTCACTGAGGCCAGACGAGTGTTCTTATCCAGCGAGCCGAGGTACTCATCCGGGAGATAAACGAATGTAGGCGGGAGTACTTGAGATTCAGCGATTGAGCCCTGGCGAACATCCGCAAGAGCTTTTTGAGTCCCTCTCCGCGTCAGTGAAACCCCCACCTCGTAGACGGCAGAGATCTTGGAATGAACCATTCTCGTCAAGAAGCAGCGGCAGCGGCAGCGGCAGCGGCAAGGGAGATAGAGCTTTGAAAGGCGTAGGCATGCAGCTTCCATGGATCCATCTTGGATGATATAGATGCATTTGAGTTAGGGTTTCGGCCCCAGCCCTAGAGAATGAACCTTTTTTAAATGCGAAAAGTATGGTCAAACTATTTATGTTATATAGAGCTCAAAGAAAAAATATTGGGATATTTTGATATTTTTATCAAGTAGCCTTAGTTACAAATGAAAGGTTCATAAAAGAGGGACGGTGAAGGGCCAATAGAGTGACACTCGAGGATGCATTGCTTTAGGGTTTTACAAAACCTCAAATATAAAAAAATTATGGCTCAATTGTTTGGCTTAAGTTAAGCTCATTTGTAATTTTTAAAAATCCATATTATATTATTAAATGGCTAAAAAAGCTACATCTTTCTTGTAAAATTGTCACTCAATTGGGGTGGGGTGTGTTTTCCTTTTGGAGGGTACTACTTTATTGGCCCCTTTACCCTACATTTAGGCTCTAACCTAGTTAGCCATGCCATGCCTAAGTCGAAAGACTTATGCAAGTAAACGTGAGAGTGAAAGTACCATGGCAACCCAAACTTTGATTGCACAAGGACCCAACCTACATTGACAAGGAGAGAGAGTCGTTGTGTGTGTGTGTGTGTGTGTGTGTGTGTGTGTGTGTGTGTGGTGAGCTGGATTTAAAAATCTTCGAGAGAGATATGCATGCGAAATATAGTGTGAATCCTCCTTTTGCTAGCATGTTTTGTATGTTTCACAACTTTTGCAATATAAGTAAAAGTTAGAAAAACTTTGCCAAGTGTTTATAACATTTACTCATTACAATTGGTCACAATCCATACACTTTTCTTCATGCTTACTTTCGTACCCTATCGTTTACCTTTACCATCCAATATCAAGGCTTGCATGAGAACGATCATCTATAAATTGTGATGTAGTTCAACATGCAGTTTCAAACTCATTGAAGGAAACCCCACTTAACACCAAGGCCCTTCAAATATGCTAACATTTAGGTTCTTCCTCGTTAAACTAGCCTTGATCATCAAGCAAGCCTTGCTTAAGACCAAAAACATGAGCTAAAGCTCCTTTATCCAACATTTTTTGAGATCCAACCAGACCATAATAACTTCAAGATAAACCCAGAACAAATACTTGACATCCTCCTGTTTTCTCTTGCAAAGAGGGCAAAGGAATAAGATGTTCTTATGTTTCAACTCTGCTTTCACCGTGAGCTTATTCATCAAAACCCTCCATAAGAGTAGGTTTAGCCTTACTGAAGGGATCATCCTCCACACCTTGTTAACCCTCCTCTTCCAAGCTACTACAAAATCCCAATAGAAGTACTTCTTCAGTTTGGAATCAGTCTTATATCTCCATCATACATCCCTTAGCCCAAATATTTTCTATACTTAAGTTTGGCCAACAGTTTCCCTTTATGGTTAATCTAAGTGTGGAAAGTATTATCCTCTAAAATTACAAAGGAGGTGGGTTAGTCATCCTTCACCTTCTTAAAAATAGTGCAGGCCCAGATGGTTTCTCTTGGGTTGATTCTCAATTCTTGAGCAATCCTTTCAGTGATCTTGGGTTGATTCTCAATTCTTGAGCAATCCTTTTAGTGATCTTAATACATAGTGCAACCACATGCCACATACCAAGCCAACATTGTACTCCTTTTTTCTAGCAAGAGAATATCAAGGCTATATTCCCTTCATAGGGTACAAAAACATATGTATATGCATCCTTCCCAATCAAGATTCCCTTCATAGGATACAAAAACAAATGTATTGGCATCCTTCCCAATCCATAATACAAACAACAAAGAATAATTACATTTCAGTCCTATGGGACATAAATTTTAGTTTTTCCTTTCATGATGAATAGTTTATCAAGATTTAAGAGTGGCTCTAGTTGAGAACCCAATACATATGCATATCTCAACTACTTAGATTGAATGATGGCACATGGCTAGCTAACCATCAAAAGAGACATTTCAACATGCATGTGTTTCCTCAAGGCTTGTTGTTACCTTTCATAGAACCTATTTGCATTCCAATGATGGTTGTTATTTGAAGACCATAAGAGTGTGTAGATTACGGCATCTATCTCCTTTCAACATGCCAATGAGAATGAGAAAGTTGTAGCCACAAATATCACAAAGAAAGACAATACTGACTTTGCCATTGTTAGCATCCTAGCCAAGTTCAACACAAATTTGTGACCATTTCATTAACTTCACCTTGACCTTGGATAGCAACCATTCAAAGCATTACCTAAGTGAGACACCCACACCCAACATGCAACCCAAGTACCTAAAGACTTGACCAAATGGTATCTTTTTAAAGCCATACTCCATAAGCCACTATGGAGCTTCACCACAACCTAGAAAAACTATTATCTCTTTAAGAGCTACTCTATTATTGAGCCATATATAAAAGAGAATTTAGACTATATAGCAAGGAAAGCATCCAATGACACCTTATCCACCTAAAATAGATTAGAATTGTCATTAGCAAAGTAGTATGCCATAAAGAGTTGCCCATAAAGAGAAAGTAAAGCATCCAATGACACCTTATCCACCTACAATAGATTATAATTGTCATTAGCAAAGTATTGTGCCATAAAAGGTTGCCCATAGGGAAACGTTAGTGCTTTAATGGATTGTTCTCAAACCATCTTATTAAGATTCCTCAATACAACTTCAATTATTATAGCAAATAAGAGGGGGGCAATTGGGCACCCTTGGCTAATTGATCTCTTAAGTTGGAAACCCTCTAAGAGGACACCAAGTAAACAAAGCAATGATCATTCTACAAACCCTGACGCCAAAGCCAAGATGCAATATTACTCGCATAATAAAATCCCATCACATACAATCATAGGCTTTACTCGGCTCCATGTTCACCAACAAATGCCTATTGAGCACTCCCCCAATATGATATCCATAGCAAACCTAGGGTTAAGAAAAATGTCTTAATTTCTCTTGCCATTTACAAAGCCATACTACTTAGAGCAGATAACCTTTCGTAATACAAACTCTATTCTAAAAGCGAAGGCCTTTGACAAGACTTTTGAGATATATTTGACATTGTGATAGGTCTCTAATATAGTGGCTTAAACATTTCATGTGATTTAGGAATGAAATTGACAAGTGACCCCCATTCACATAGTTATCCACTACCTTTCTATCCCAAAAATACTTCAAGAGATCGTATAAGTCTCCCATTCAAACGTCTTGAAGAGCAAGAAAGAATTCTATGGAAAACCCACCCATTGTTGGAATTTGCCCTTCTAATTAGACTTTAGGACATACAATATCTCATCAAAAGAAAATGGCCTATCTAATAGTAGCATGGCCTCTATTGAGAGTGCATGCGAGAAGCGAGCTTTTGGAGTGACCTTTTGAGCGAGCTTTTTTTGGCAACCTCAAGTTTTATTCCACATAGTCCACTCAGTCCTCTTTTTCCTTTGGGCATATATCAAGCACCAATGCTGCTCCTCCATTGTTGCTGCCACCACCACCACCACATCTTACTCTCCCCCTCCTCATTAGAGCCGCACAACCAATTCTCCTCTCTCTCTCTCTCCTCATATGTTGGGGACCAACCACCGACATCTCACTCCTCTTCAATAACATTACCACCACTAGCCCCGCCACTACACCACCACGTCTTATTCTCCTCCTCCTCATCATAACTACAATTCATTCTCCTCTCTCTCTCTCTCTCTCAACACATTCGTAGTTCCCTCTTGTTCATTGCTTTACATCACTACATTAAGCTTGTGTGATTATTTTTTATAATATTATCACAATGTTAGTGGTTGAATTACACATACACAAGCAATATCTATATACATTCACATCTCCCCTCTCCCAATTATTTGTATATATGTTATAATTACATCATGATGTATTAGTATTTCTATTGTGCACACATAAGCAAAACCAAATAAACTTACACATTCCTCTCTCTCTCTCTCTCTCATATGTTGGGGATCCAAGACATCCATTTCCCTCTCCTCCTTTCTGAATAACAACCTCTTTCTCTCTCTCTCTCTCTCTCTCTCTCTCTCTCTCTCTCTCTCTCTCTCTCTCTCTCTCTCTCTCTCTCTCTCTCTCCCTCTTTATCTTTTTCACCCCCAACTTTGTCATCTCTCTCTCTCTCTCTCTCTCTCTCTCTCTCTCTCTCTCAATGAATTAGTAGTTCTCTCTCAACTTATTTACATCACTAGATTAATCTTATGTCCCCTCAGAGAGATGATGTAGGAGGGAAGTTGTGATTCAAAGCTCTCTCTCTCTCTCTCTCTCTCTCTCTCTCTCTCTCTCACTCAGAAAGGGTTGCTAGCAGTCCCTGTTCAGCAAAAGAAATTCATGTCCCCTTAGAGAGATGATAATAAAGTCACATAATCTCTCTCTTTGTTTCTCTCTCTTATTCTCAATGAGGAAACTACTACAACATTCAAATGGACAAAGATGTGAAGGAGGAGAGTAAGATGTGGTGGTGGTAATGTTATTGAAGGGGAGTGAGATGTCGGTGGTTGGTCCCCAACATACGAGGAGAGAGAGAAGAGAATTGGTTGTGGCTCTAATGAGGAGGGGGAGAGTAAGATGTGGTGGTGGTGGTGGCGGTGCTAGTGGTGGTGGTTGCTAGCAACCCTTTCTGAGAGAGAGAGAGAGAGAGAGAGAGAGAGAGAGAGAGAGAGAGAGAGAGAGAGAGAGAGAGAGAGAGAGAGAGAGAGAGAGAGCTTTGAATCACAACTCCCTACATCATCTCTCTAAGAGGACATTAAATTTTTTGTTGCCATATAAAGGTTGCTGGCAACCTCTTCTCGACGAAAAAAGTTTTGAAGTTGCCTCTATCTCTCTAATGGGACTTATGAAATTTTTTTGGCTAGGAAGATTGTTGATAGCTCCATGTTTAGTGAAAAAAAAATTTAAAGAGGACTTGTGAAAAAAAATTCGCCAAGAAAGGATTGCCGGCAACCCCCTGTTTGGCGGAAAAAAAATTCACAAGTCCCCTGAAAGAAATGATGGAGGAGACGTGAAAAAACAAATCATCTCAAAAAGGGGTTGCAAGCAACTCTCTTCTCAACAAGTTGTTAGCAACGCCCTTCTCGACCTAAAAAAAAGTCAAAGCAAGTCACATAATCCCTCTCTCTCTCTCTCACACACACACACATTTGTCTTTGTCTCTCTCTCCCCTCTCTTCATATTTCTATTTAGTAATTAACTAAAAAATGATTAGTACTTTAGTTATTACCTAAGCAATAAATTAAGTAGTGCATGTGTGTATGTGCATCTCTCTCTCTATGTAAAAGTGTTTGTGTATGGCCCTTATCTTCATTTCTTATTATGTGTATCTCTTGCAACTCTCTCTCTTTCTCTCTCTCTCTCTCTCTCTCTCTCTCTCTCTCTCTCTCTCTCTCTCTAGAGTCATTAGGACTCAATAGAGTCGAGAGAGAAAGAGAGAGAGAGAGAGAGAGAGAGAGAGAGAGAGAGAGAGAGAGAGAGAGAGAGAGAGAGAGAGAGAGAGAGTGTATGAGAGTGAGAGAAAAGAAAAAGAAAGTTTTAAAATAATGTTTGATGAGAGCAAAGAGGAAAAAATAATTATTAGCTAGGAAGATCAAATTATGTGTATATTTATGATATGTTTCATTGTGAGACATAGTAAATTGAGACTTTTTGAATGAATTATATTGAAAAGTTTGGACATTATGAACAAAAAACAATCCTCTCTTTTGGAAAAAAATTTCTCCTAACATAGAAAACTAATAATTAACATAACGTACAATGGTTATTGTCTTTTACATTATGTATTCGGAAAAATAAAAACCTTATCAAAGATTTAAAAAAGTTTTATACTATTAAAAGTATAATCAAAATGTGTCTTTTTAGTCTAATTGTGCTTGGGCTAAAAACTTTTAAATAGAGGAATTCGATCTAAGATGGAGAGAGAGAGAGAGAGAGAGAGAGAGAGAGAGAGAGAGAGAGAGAGAGAGAGAGAGAGAGAGAGAGAGAGAGAGAGAGAGAGAGAGAGAGAGAGAGAGAATGTGTGTATATTTTGATAAAGGTCCAAAGTTATTAATGTAAGAGAAGCCCAAATGTAGTATTATATTATTATAGGAGAGAGTTGCTATAATTGTTTTAAGCCATGTACACACACACACACACACACACACACACACACACACACACACACACACACACATATGCACTGTGTGTGTATGTGCGTATTGAAGATCCAAAGTTATTAATGTATAAGAAAGGCCTAAAGGCAGTATTGTAAGAGAAAGTTAAAAGAATGCAAAAGTTATTTTTATGTCTCTCTCTTCCCTTTCTTCTCCATTGAGTCCTAAAACCCTTCCATTGAAATTCCTTACATTCAAAGTATCTAGACTATATTTTTTATTTTAAAGACTAGGCAAACCATTGATGAATTACTTAGTTAAGGTGGATTAGAGTTTATATGAGCAATAATCTTTAAAGCTATGTATTTAGTTCTCTAATATACACTAGACAAACCTACCTTGATTATTCTCTCTATGTGTATGTGTGTGTGCATGAGTGCACGAGTGTATGTGTGTGTGTCTCATTAAGAACTTGTTTCTATCTCTCTCATTAATATATATACATATATATGTGTGCATGTATTTATGTGTGTATATTAAAAGTCTTAATGTGTGCACACACACATATACACACATATGATTAGTTCAAAGAAGTATAACTATATTTTATAGCCTATGAATATTAATATTTCAACAACATGATGTCAACTTAGCAAAGACATGCACAATGAGAGACCAAGATGATGCATGCTCTCTCTCTCTCTCTCTCTCTCTCTCTCTCTCTCAAACACAAAGCATGTTGATTGAGCATTGAATTTATAATTGTTTTCACCAATCAATATCCCTTCTTGCTACCATAGTAAATAGTCCAAAAATATGCAAGCTTTAATAATGAGTGTTTATTTTAAAAAATGAACTATTTGTTGCGATGCATGTCATAATCCAATGTAAAACAAATTCTATCAAACCTAGAGTACTCGCAAAAATACTTTTCTATTGCAAGAGAGAGAGAGAGAGAGAGAGAGAGAGAGAGAGAGAGAGAGAGAGAGAGAGAGAGAGAGAGAGAGAGAGAGAGAGAGAGAGAGAGAGAGAGAGAGAGAGAGAGAGAGAGAGAGAGAGAGAGAGAATTGTTTGTTGGAACACATGTCATAATCCAATAATGTAATACAAGTTCTATCGATTTGGACTGCGTGCACAAATGTTTCTATATTGCAAACGAGAGAGAGAGAGAGAGAGAGAGAGAGAGAGAGAGAGAGAGAGAGAGAGAGAGAGAGAGAATGTGTGTTGTGTGAGAGGAGAGAAACAGAGAGACAAAGAGAATGAACTACTTACATGTAGAGAGAAAGAGAGAGAGAGAGATAGATAGAGAGAGAGTGAGTGAAGGTGGTGGCAAAGGTAGTGATGGTGGTAGAGCTAGCAACGGTAGCAGTGGTGGTGATGGTGGTTGTGGCGGCAGCAACGACAATGGTGGTGGTAGTGGTGGAAGTGGAAGTGGAGGTGGATACATCGAAGGCTGGAATAAGTGAACTATGTGGAATAAGAATAGAGGGATGGCAAAAAAAAACTCACTCAAAAAACTCGCTTCTTGCCCTTCCCCCTCTATTGATACACTATTAAATTTGACATCCAAGAACTTAGATATTTAGTGCATCTAATCTTCAAATTATATAGGTTTAAATGCCATTAAGAAAGAGAGGTTTTTCTAAAGTACAATGGCCATCTCCCAATCATAACTAACAATGAAGCCATTTTTATCTTGCACTATATTAATAAACTCCTTTTGATGCTTTACCTTTAAAGCATTAATGTAGAAATAATTTGGGGCATTGGCTAAAATATTCCAGTGAGCCACCTTAATTGCACTCAATGTAATTTTGCTTTTGTTGCTTAAGGAAATATTCACAATCTTGAAGGAGGAAAAGCAGAATATCATCAACAAGATCCAAAGTAAGACACCGAAAAATATCATATTGAAATGTTGCAATGACAAAGACTTTTCTTTATCGAGCCAATGCTTTAGCATAACACACTTTTTAGAGAAGTTGGTGATGACTGTCTTCATGTAAGCCTACCACCTCAAATAAGGATTAGTTATACTTTGTGCAACAAAAGTTCAAAACTTTTTAGCCTCAATCACATATCTTGAATCTTGCAAGAAAGAAAGATCAAACCTAAAGCAAAGAGGGGGGGAGGGAGGCATTGTTGGATGTGGTTTTGCTTACAATTCTTGTAGCCATTGTGATATGATAGTGATTTGACACTAGTAATTCAACAAGTGCATCATTTTTAATTTTCCATGAGCCACTAAACCCCACCAATGGCATATGTCCTATCCAAGCATGCTGCCTATCAAGTGCAATTAGAGTACTAATTATGTCACCATAAGCTTTTGGCAT
This sequence comes from Lygodium microphyllum, assembly GCF_053477565.2. Lineage (NCBI taxonomy): Eukaryota > Viridiplantae > Streptophyta > Polypodiopsida > Schizaeales > Lygodiaceae > Lygodium > Lygodium microphyllum. The sequence continues at coordinate 6,749,122 of NC_141142.1, read as the reverse complement.
TTGTCATAATTGATACATCATTTTAAAAATGGTGGCACTATGTCCACACTTCCCCACATATCACACCCCTTGTGAATCATATTGGTTGATTGATGCAACATGTCCACTTCTTGGGTGGTCACATTCCATAATAGCAAGGTTCAAGGGTGTTGCCTTGCCTCTCATCCCAAGCATCAAGTCCAGAGGAAGGGCCTTCCTGATTAGATAGCTAGGTGTTTTTGGTTTTTAAATTTTATTACCCTCATATGTCAAGCCAACAAGCTCCGCACCACCATACTTGAGGCCAACAACGATGTAGAAAGCTCCACAAAAGCTTGCAAATCTTTGCCATCCTCCTTAGAAATCAAGCCAAAAAAATCTCACACAAGATGATGTGACTCTCTACAAACATAATAAACATCTACATAAGGGGAAAATTTAATATCCACCAAAATCTTAATGTCATTAACATTAAACAACTCTAGGAACTTTGGTGGTTCCCTCCTTCTATTCCATTGAGATGCTTTTACTCCTCTTACATATGCCAATAGGACCTCTTAGGTACATATAAAACTTTACCCAAGTTTTTGCATTATCAAGGACCTCTCCCTCCAACCAAACCAAGATGAGAAGTGAAGGTGACCCACACTAGGCCCTCATGTCATAAGACTTTTTCAAGAGTGAACACTACCTAGCACACAGTCTCTTTTTGTTGTTGGTGCAAGTACATCAAAAACTGCATATTGGAAACTTTTGGGAGGAAATAGATGAAAACATTGACCATTGAGTAAGATTTGTGTGCCTATTTGAGGTTGGGAGACAAAACACCATAAGGTCATTGGAATCCTCTTATTGCCACAATCAATTCTAATATGGTCATAGAAGGCTCAAATATCATTGTGTAAGGCCTTTTCCCTTTCTTGTATGTCACACTGCTCATTGTATACCATAGCAACATAATTAAGATCCATTCTATCCCCCACTTTCTAAGCTTTAGAAACCCCATCTATCTCAAGAGGTAGTATAGTTTCAAGAGATCCCTTCTACTACATACCCATTTGTCAAGCATTGCCTGCAACACCTACCAAACAATCCCTGTAGATTTGTTGAGCCTTTCCCTTTCTTTTCACATAGATCATTGGCATGAACTTTACACCAAGCACCTACTTGCTAAGTCTCTTGATAGAATTTTGTGATTGAAAGTTGGATTTTGTTTGTTATTGTTGTCTCTTTAATTACCATATATATATAAGTACCGTCCATTGGTTGCTCAGACAATAAATGTTGCACCTGAGATTGAAGATGATGAAGAGGAACTCTTTTTACAAGCTAATGCTACCATTATATATTATTTGAGGTAGATGTTGAAAAGATTCAGTCTCAATATAATCTGTTTATAGCAATACCACCTTGGCATTGAGGGGGGGTGTTAGAAAATAGGCATGGGAATCCACCCTAAGCAGTGGTCTATGAGGGAAGATGTATGTGAATGTCCTTAAGGGGCAGGGGAAACCCTAACCCTAGCTTGGTAGAGGCTATATAAATAGCTTATGGGTCACTATCAAGGTTGAAGAGAGAGTGTACCCAAGTTTTACTCTAAGCAACTTAGTAAGCAAGATTTTGTTCTTGTATTTTGAGCTCTCTTCTCCCTCTTGTGCACATTCTTCTTGCTGCAAACTCTGATTTTCCACACACATGTCTCGAAGTTGGTGCTAATTTGTTGGTTTGGGCAAGGTAGGTTTAGTTGGAAATGTATTTGGAATGGTGGGGGCTACTACGATAGTAAAGTTATCACTAAACATGGTAAATGTAGCTATCAACTTGTCAAGCTTGGTGTACATGCTCATATTGATTTGGTGAATCCCCTCATTTATGATATATATATATATATATATATGTGCGTGTGTGTATGTGTGTGTGTGTGTGTGTGTGTTTCTATGGTTGCTTGCTGATTTGTGTTTGGTGATATCTCTTTTGCACTTTTGTTAACATCTTAAGTATCTAAAATGTTTATTAATGAATGAAGTGCAGGATATAAAGTAAAACAAAATTCAAGTTTGAAATTTTGAAAAAAAAAGGGTTGATGGTGTTCAAATTTATGGCTAGGTTCACATGAGCTCTTATTGGGTTGGAACTTTTGATGTGGCAAAATTTGTTGGTGGAACAAGGAAAATTTTACGCATCAAGCTTAGGACACACATGGGTAGAGTGTTGACTTGATGAAGGTGAAATGCCACCCCTTCTTAAGCTAGACAAAATTGGCACTAAGTAAATTATTTTGGGGTTCAAATGATGTGTTAAAAATTGAAAATTGTTGTAGCCATGAAACCCCATTCAAGTTACGAAAGCTTACTTAAGAATGAAGTATTGTTAGGATGACATCTTAGTTATACTTTGAAGATTTAATTGACTTTGATTGATCAAGGGAAGTAGAAAATATCATATTAATAGGAGATACACATATCAAAGGGAATCAAAGTATCCCACATTAATAAAAGGGATACATCTCGATTCAACTAAAAAGATAAGAAGGTAACGCAATGCATGAGATCCCCTCATTAACATATTTCACACTCTTGCATTAAGAAATGGTTGGATTTGTGTCATCCACATGCTTACAACTCAATAAAGTTTATAAATCCATGTGGGTGCTATCAAGTTGTGGTCTTCCAGATGCTTACGACTCTAAAAAGTTGTGTGGATAAAGTTGATAAAGTCATGTGGTTGTTGTCAAGTTGTGGTCTTCAATATTGCTTAATAAAGGGTGGAAGAAAAGAGTAAAAAGAAGAACTAGAAAAGGGTGACAAGTGTTGCACCAATGCATGATAAAGAAGATCCCCCTAGAAGCCCATATTCAATATTCCATTGGATCATATTTATATTTTTTCATTGCATGCTTTTGTTAGAATCATGGAGAAATTTGTGTATGAGTATATTTGCTTTGCTTATAGGATGCAATTGAAACAAAAGGCCATTGTAACATATAGAAATGTGGAGTGAGTGCTATTAGAAATTGGGCTACTACAAGCATCAAGTAATCATTGAAAAATATGAGAAGAGATCAGAAAAATTTGAACACGTGCTTTTGACTCTATAAACTTGTGTGGACGTTATCATGTTATACTCTTCCACACTTTTATGAATGCTTATACAACTTTCCACTCATCTAAGTATTTGTAAACAAATCATGTAGGTATTGTCAAGTTGCACAATTTTTAAAATACTTAGACCACTTTCCATAAGTCTAGACTTATCCAAGTCCTTTTGACTATTTTCAAAGAAAATAATTATTCAATTAACAAAGGTTGGAAAAAATCCATTCTGATTAATTACAACATCTCTTATATTTTCTTTAACCTTATGGAATGCCATGTAAGTATTCCAAAACATTTAAGGAATACTTAACAATCAGATTTCCATGACTTTCCATAAGGGGTGTGTGTGTGTGTGTGTGTGTGTGTGTTAATGTAGATACATTTATTAAATTTGAGACAATCAAAATGCTAAGTTATAGTTAATTCACAAACTACGTAGTAGCAATACTGATTGAGGATACAATGGCAAGTAGTGAGAGAAGGTACATGAGGGCAATGAGCATATGAAAGCAATAAGAGTTTCTGATGTGTAAACCTTTGTCTTGAGTTGAGAAAAATAAATAAATAAAGTTTTGTTAATTACTGGTTCATAGTAAAAAGCCATGCTTTTTTGTTTACAACAATTGATATTAGGTATTGTGCCCCAATCAATGTCTTCACAATACTTTGATTGAAAGAAGAGTGAGAATGAGACTAAAAACATTACAATTGTTATGATCACCAATGTATACATATTTTGCCCATCATGTGTAGACTTAGAACCTCGATAAGAGCTACTATATACCCATCACTTAGGGCTATTGTTTTAAACATCCTAACAATGTTTGAGTTGAACCATGTACATGGCTCTATCGAAAGGAGTTTACCTTAACAAGCTTTCCATCACCACATGCTTTCTAAACTTAAATGAATGGATCTCAATCTAGAGGACCATACCTAGAGATGAAGCACTTTGATGCCCACAAACATCTTGAACTATCTATGTCGTGATTGCTAGATCTATCTTAAACACTTTTGAATATTGGTAATAGAGTTGAAATACCTTTCGTATGTTTTTCTAACACTTAGTTGAATTATATTAAGCTATTTGTATGGCAATGCTTAGTTGATTAAAATCTAAAGGGAATAAGGAGTGCAATAACCTGAAAATGGGCCTTTGGACATCCATTACACACATATTTATAGATAAGTACCTTGGTTGCACATATAGACATCTCAAGAGCACATACAATGTCATGCATATATACACATACGTATATGTATGTATGTATGTATGTATACATGTAGGCGTACATAGATACAAACACACCCTACACGAAGCACATACACAAGCTTGTATGCATGGTTGCATTTATACATAAGTACCTTGTCAATGCGTGCATGTTTGCATATATTTGTACATCTAAACATATCAAAACTATATGTAATAATATGCACAAATACAACACATATATAGATAAATAGCCATAGATACTTGATAAATATATCTGTTTACAAAAAAGCTATTATTATCTATGGCATACACATGGACATATAATAAAATATGCATAGTAAAAAAACATCCAGTACTCATCATTTACTATGCATATAATAAAATATGCATAGTAAAAGAACATCTAGTACTCATGTAAAAGATCTCGAGATATATGAAAAGAGCTAGAATGCACACATACAAAAAAAAGAACTATTATTATCCATGACATCCAAATATAAACACACTGCTTACTTGTGTGTATTCACACATATATGCATGTACATCCATAGATGCATACACATCTCTAGCTCATGGATCTCTATTAGTTAGGAAAGCTAAATACCACCACATATAGTCTAATGGAGAAAAATGTGAGGGGGCTTTAATATGCATTCCTATTTAACATATTCTCAAAAATGGGTCAAGATCTTTATATCACTTTTTAGATACACCAAATAACTAACTCTAATGATTGCCCAAATCTTCCTAGATGATTCACATTAAGTTGCCCTTGTCTCCAAGTAGTAATTGCTTTCAATTAACCAGCATGATGTAGCTTAGCCTTCTCCATACTTCTTACTACTTTATTCTAAATATCCCTAACCTCTTTGTAGTCCCAAAAGTGATGCTTGATGATTTCATTAATAGACTTGCATAATAAGCACATAGGCAAGAACATTTTGAGCTTGCACAGTCTATTCTTGCATGCCAACTTGTTTGTATCACGTGTAATATCTCAAAACATTGAGCTTATTGATGGGGCAAGGAACAGAGTCCTTCCTATGTCTCTGGGACAACCTTGTCTTGAGAATCCATCAAGCATTGGGCTCTTGAAAATCCTTTCTTCTCTTTAATGTCGCTATTTTTCACCCAATTTGTTTAGCAAACCATTTGTAGCACCAACACGAGAAGTGGGTGATGGGACTTGAAGCTTGCTTAAGATTGGTTAAAGTTTCTCCTCTTCCTAAGAATGTGCCTACTAGAAGAGAGTAGAGGCTTATTGAGCAGCTAGGAAGGAGCCAATGGAATGATAACATATGTCGAGCCATTGGTGACCTTTTTTTATGTACAAACTCTCCTATAGAGCTTGGGATTAATTGTTGACAAAAGTAATATCATTAAGCCATATGTTGAGGTGCAAGGAAGAGTCACCCTACCTGTGGGGAGCTCCAAGCTAGTTAAGGTGAGACATGCCTCTTTCATACTTGCACAAGTTGGTTTGCTAGCTCTAACTCATTAATTTTGGCTTTAGTTGTAATGTTATATATCACATAATCCCAAGTGCAATTAGGCCATTATGGGAGAATATTCTATCTTTCCTTAACTAGACTCAAGTTTGAGTATCCCAAGCTTGTCCTTTTGAAAGCTTTTTCAAAATACCAAAAGACACTATGACTAGCTTGGTTCTTAAAGGCTCAGGTCACTATCACCTTCATACCTATGAGTAGAGATTTGCTACCAAGCAATTAAGCTCAAGCTTTGTTTGTCACCAAAGGAGAAAAGACAATCCATAAAAATCATATTCAACTTCCTCTATTTAGTAGTAGAAAAAGGAAAAATCATTGCAAAAAAGATTTTGATAAGAGTGAGTATAGATCTCAATAAGTTAATCTTCCTACAAGCTTATCAATGAAGCTCATATTCTTTTTGTTCTTTCCTATGACCCTATCAAAGAACTACTTCAAGCATTATTTCATATTGATGCCAACAACAATGGGACAACCCAAGTAGTAAATGATATTACCCTTGGGAACTTTAGTGAAGCTAGTCTCACTTAGCCAATTGAGACTATTCTTCCATGAGAGGAAGACTTAGAACTTATAATTTTTGAGCCAAAGACCAAACCAAATTGGTCATACACTTGTAGCAATGCTTTGCTATGTATAGCTCATCTTTGACGATGTTAGAGTTATCTTCAACAATTTGGGGCCCAAAATACTATCCATCTAGCAATGGCACTAGTTTGATGTTATTTTTGTAAATGGATATTGCATTGTAGAGGATGAGTGACCAGTGCGAACAAGAGAGGACAAAAGGGCACCCTTACCTGATACTTCTCTTGAATTCAAAACTTTTAGTAAAGTATCCACCATTGGTATTGATTGTAGCTAAGACATTGACAAACAGAGCCTTAACCAATTTTGGTAAAACATTACTCCAAAGCCATACTTCTCCAAGATAGTCATGATAAACTCCCAACAAATGTATGTTTTCTATGGGTCCATGTTGATTAGTAAATCACATTTGTTGTTGTGTGCATGGTCAATCCCCAAGACTAAATTCAAAATGACATTTTGGATCATAAGTCCATGTACAAATACATATGATCATGTGATTGACAATTACCATTAACATCAAACAGTTGACTAACAAGTGCAAAAGATACTTCTAGGATACTAAGAATATACCTTTGTCATCCTAGACCGCCCTTCCTTTTGAGTCCTTAATCATCACTAAGGACTCTTTTTTGCTTATTTTTCAAAGAAATAAGAAAATAGGAAGTGGGAGCCATTTGATCAAGTATGTCTAAGCTCTCAATTAAACCTTAAGACATGCGATTCCCTGACCATTAACATAATTTTCAATGTCCTATAGGAGACAAAGAAATCTATCATTAGGCATGAGAAAAAGAGCATTAAGAACATTGCTTCTTTAGTCTTGAGAAAGATCTAACTATTATCACGCAAGTTGAGCTTGATTTCTTCTATGCTTATTGAACATTTTGGTTATCACTTGCATGCAGTGATCCCACTTTATTGCAGAATTGCATCGTAACACAATTGCAGATAGCTAGATACTCTTAACTTTATTAAAGAATCTCATGTGGCAAAGAGATTCGACATTCAATTTAAAGGGGGGGGGGGGGGGGCGGCTTGAAGGTATTTCTTACAAAAATAAGCCTTATAGAGATCATAACTATATAGTAGAGAATTTGACAAGATTTACATCTCATATTGATGGTAGATGCCATGTCCCTTTAGTACATAGGTAGAATCAACCTAATTGTGCACCTCTCCATGTGGCATCAAGGTGCTAGTTGTGCCATGTGTTGAGTTTGCTATTGTCATTAGGCATGAGTGAGGTAACATGCATGTCACACAATAAATTACAAAAGGCCTTGTCACACCCAATCATGCAATCCCTACCACAAGAATAATCATGTGGACCTATAGTCATGTTCTAGTCCCCAATAATATTTGAAGTGTCACTCTCTGGATTGGAACAAAGTTAGATGTGTTTGCTAGTAGGCATGCTTGAGGCATAAGGATCATAAATTAAGAAGCACTCCAAATACTCCCCACTTATTTCCACCCTAATGCCAATGATGGCACCATCCTTATTTGCTTTCAACGATCAAGGCTTCAACTTTCCTTGGTGATGAGTAGCACACCTCCTCCTCCTCTAATTCACATTCTGCAAAACATTTCTAGCCTAAATGACCCACTTCATGGAGAAATATATCTCAACTTTGTCTCCTACAATCCAACTACATTTAGCTTAACCCACATTAGTAAGCTAAGAGTTGATTCTTTGTCTTCCAAGTAAAACCCTAGGCATTCTAGATTAAGGAGTGAAATTTTGCCAGGGACCCTAATCCATTCACATTGATTTAGAGGTCAAGCACAATCTCATCAACGGTTCGTATATGTTGATAACCACTTGTACTCCTCTAACCATCTTCTTGAGCAACACTTCACACCATTTTTTCCCTTTCGCTCTTTAGTAGCATTCCTATCAAGTGGATCGTTCTCTTGCCTTCCTTGTTGGGTGGTTCTTTTGGGGCTTTGGCTTTGATAATAGCAAATGTCTTGGAGTATACTCTTATTAACTCTTTGTAGATCCTTTTCCTTGGGTTGTCTCCTATCCTGTGATCATCATGTGAACTTCTAAAATCTTCCTAAGAGGTTGAAGACTTATGTGCTTTAGCATTGGGTTTGGCTTCTTGGAGATCTTATTCAACTTGCACAACACTCTTCTCCTATTTCTTTCATGCTTGCTTTTGGGGACCTTTGCTTCTACACTTTCTTTAGGCAAGCCCAATAAAAATGTGCAAACTTGCGACAATGATAGCAAGCATCCAAAAAAATGTAGAATTTCACTTCAAAGAGTTTCTCAAGACCATGACCATCCTAGACTGTCAAGACTTGGGAGATCAACTCTTCTATCCTTGAATATCTAATGCCCTTCTCTCCCCCCTAAGGTTAGATGAAAGAAAGCATATGCAAATCACCTTATCAATCACCAAAGTGATGGCTATAGTTTAGTTTTGAAGACCACATGTAGGTTGGAAAGTACCCATATTGGGCACTAAAAGAGAAGGATATCATTAGGTAATAATGTAGTTGACCATGGCAAGCTATAGACCAAATTGCCACAAAAGCTAACATAACAAGAAAAAATCTAGTTCCTCTCCATCTAAGAGCCCATAACGACCTACTAGAATCCCTTCCCCATAAATATGTAACATGCTAAGTTGTAATGATCTTGAAATGCAATAAGAAACATTAAGAGAACTCATAATCCAAGGGTACCTATCCAATAAAATAAAAATAAAGTCTTGTAGTGAGAAATCATACTACATCTATAGAATGGAGGAGATCAATACTAAACTTGTGAATTTGCCTAGGGGGGAATAACAACATTTACCTCTTTCATGGTTGATCTTGTGCATATCTATTGCCAAAGCTTGAGCAACTACTTGAAAATTCACAATCTTCTCTTTTACCTATGTAGTATATGACTCGATACCCACCTCAATAGCAATGCCTAGCTTTAATGCTTCAAGATGCACAAAGCCTTCATTCTTTGTCCCTTCCCCAAGTCATTTGGCATGCATGTGCATTGGACACATGTGTTACCATCCTATAAAGAAGAATTACTGACTATTATATTTTTGTAGCCTTTCTCTCTGAGCTTCCCATGCTATTTGTTGGGGTAAAGGCGCCTTCGCCGTGCTGCCCCGTGTATTACTACACTGACAGTACCCGCCACTGCACACTGCAGGTGGTGGGTGCCCGCCACGTCACTTTATTCTTTACATTTATTTTTTAGTGACTAGTAAATAAAGGAAGGCCCAGTCACACATTGTGACTGTTGGAGTTCCCATTTCTTGTCTCTCTCTTTCTTGCTCTTGCTCTCCCGCCATAGCTCGCGTGCAAGCTTCGATCCTTCTCACCTTTCAACTGGTATCAGAGCTTGGCTTCCTCTTGCTCGAGCTCGACTCGGTGCTTCTCTAGCTTTGCATCGACTCCCTTCACGCATTGGATCTCCATCCCGGCAGCCATATCCGATCTCCCCGAGCTTCCGTCACTCCCCGGTTTCCCGAGCACCTTCCCGGCCTATTGAGGCACCTTCAAGGCATTGATACTGAGGTATTTGATCATTCTTTCAGGGTTTTATTTCAGTCTACAGGTTGCAAACAGCAAGGGCAGCCATGGCTTCAAACCCTTGAAGCTTATTCCCCTCATATTGTGCCTTACACCTATCAAGGCTCAAAGAGGCTTGTCGTAGGCCTTTGATAGGCCCTTCTTGAGCCCCCCATTACCCCCTTTTCAGCCTATGTGGAGCAGCAGCAAGTTCAGCACCAACATGGCAGATTGCACCATTTTTTTCAGGCTGTTAGCACTCGTCTACTTCAACTCCACACTTGGCCATTGCTTCTTGCTCTCTACCTTGATCAAGAGGGCTATAGACTTCATGTTTGATGTCATTCAAGCTTTGGGCATTGGTCTTGATCATTCGGGGCTGATTTCTTCAGATTTGGGACTGTCATAAATTGTCATAACAGGCTAAAAACAGGGCAGCACCATTGGCATTAGCATTTATTGCTTATACTCCATTCTGGTTGTGCTATTTGATGCCCGTATGCGGTTTACATGATGCCTAGTGCCTTGGGAATGTATGCACATGATTATGCCATGATTTTGGCCTTGTAATATTGGCTGATTTGGAACTGTTATTTACTGTTATATAGTGCTGGAAATAGGGCAGCCACACTTGGCATTGGCATTTGATGCTTATACTCTACTCCGGTTACCTTGTTTGATGCCCGTATGCGGTCTACATGATGCCTAATGTCTTGGGAATGAATGTATGCATTCGATTTGCCCATGATTTGGCATTGTTTTTGGGCTGGAAATTGACAGTTTTGGACTGTTTAGAGCTGCTGTACATGAGCAGGCTGAAGCTCATTTGTCACATGTATTGCTTCTCTATCGATACCAGATGTATGCTATGGGTTATGTCATGATGTATTACACTTTGGGGATCGACTTCGAACTCATGATCGTGATTTCGGAATGCTTTTGAGCATCGCATTTGCTCCATTGTTATTGGTTTGTCATTGGCAGTTTGGTCGACTTGACTGGCATTTGGGCCGCTTATGCCTATTGTCTGTACTTGACGGATAAGCTCTATGCATTACATGCTTTGGTCCGTGGTTGATGCCTCTTAGTTTGTCCATGCTTGACATATATTTTGGAGCTCCGATTTGGATGTTTTGAGCACTTCCGACTCACAGGGATATTGACTTTGGCTTGCTACTGGATGTATTGACTTGATAGAGATCTTGCCATTGGGATTATGTCTTGCTTAGTGGTTGCTACATCAGTTGCTTCATGTATGTCATGCTCTTGGGAAGCGTATGACACATTGACTTGGTCACTTGTCACTGGTACTTTGTCTTGGGTTGCTTGAGCCCTTAACTCGATTGTACGCCTTTTGTGCCAGTGGGAGCATCTTGCATGCTTACTTGACCTTGAGCACGGATTACATGCTATTGGAGCAGTCTATGTCATTGAGCAGTTATAGATTATTGAGACTTTGGGATTATACTCCGACAATTGGATGTTGCATTGAGTATATGTCTTGGTTCATAGGATGCTTATGAGATGAGTCTCAATTTTGGATCCGCTTTCTTTTGAGTAGACACCTATTTGTGTCAGGTTTTGGCAGTTGCTTCTACATTTTGCCTAGATTGTCTGGGGTGTGCCTCTTACTGGCAGATGCTATTTGACATCTCTCGGTGTTATGCTCATGTATTTTCACTGTCATTTGGCTTTGCTTTGTCCTCTTTATGCCGGCTTTGGACCTAGCATTGTTTAGTTGACATTAGATCTAGTTTTGGGACAGTTTGCTCTCATTATTGCAATTCTGAAATTTATTACAGCAAGCATTTATTGGTGCATTGAGTAGTATTTTTTATGCTGAAATATCCTGATTTGGTGTACCGCACCTAGTACTAAGTGGGCAGCATCTTTTGGCACACTTTTCTCGCCATTTGGAGCTCATTTCAGTGGATTTTGGGCATTTTCTGCAGTAAAACAGCCAGCAGTTTTACATTGTCTGTGCATTTCCAGCCTGCATTATGGCGTCCTCTTCGACTGATAATGCCATATTTAACATCACAAAGTTGGATAGTACCAACTACTCTTATTGGAAGAGTCAAATTTGGCAGGTCTTGGTGCAGAAATCTCAGATTAAGCCACTTCGGTTGAGTGGGGAGCAGCTTGAAACTATGGACAATGATGACTGGCTTGAACTTGATGAGCTATGCAAGTCCACGATTGTATTGTCTCTCACTGAACAGGTACATTATAATGTATTTGAGGAAGCACAGAGTGCATGGGATCTATGGAATAAGATCAAGGATCTTTATGATAAGAAAAGTCCGGCGAGTTAGATGTACTGGTTGAAGCAGCTTATGGATCTGCGCCGCATGAAGGATAATGCGACTATGTCTGCTCACTTAAGCCAGTTCCATGCTATACTGAAGAACCTGACTTCACAGGATATCACCTTTGGAGAGGAAGTATTCCGCACTGCCCTATGTATTCCGCATTGCCCTATGTACTCCTCTTTTCTTGCTTGGGACTCTGAATGAGTCATGGGATGTATTCCGCACTGCCCTATGTGCCTCTAGTGCTACTCTGAAACTGAAGGATGTTGAGAGCGCTCTTCTGCAGAGGAAGAGGTTAATCGCAAAGACTTGGATGCCTCTCGTGTTTCACATGCTTTGACAGTTAGAGGCAGGAATGACAGGAATGAACGTGGGAATGGCCGTGGCCGTGACTCTCAGAAGGGTCGGTCTAAATCTCGTGGAAAGTCACGTAGTAAGTCGCGTGGGCGCAACGCTAATATCACTTGTCATCATTGTGGAAAAAAGGGCCATATCAGACCACAGTGTCATGAGTTGTGCAATGAGAAGCGCAAGGATAAGGGAAAGAGAAAGTGCAGGAGAAGTCCTCTGATCGCAGCATAGTACCTGCGAAGTCCAGCGTCAAGATTGAAGAAATTAATGTCACGTAGACCGAGGATTTCGATGGTAGTGATGAGTTCATACTTGCAGCTAGTTCTTTTGATGCCTCACACTTGACTGACACACCTAGTATGTATGCATAGTGCTGGTTATTGGATTCAGGTGCGTCCTTCCATGTGACGCCTTACCGTGAGTGGTTTCACTCTTACCGTACTGTATCTGGATCAATCAGGACTTGGAGATGACAGGTCTCTTGATATTGTGGGCTGTGGAGATATTCAGCTGTAGTTTTCCACTGGTAGTTCCTTTTTGCTTAGGGATATACGTCATGTACCTGCGCTTACGCGCAGTCTTATGTCTGCAAGACAGTTGGATGATGCAGGGTTTCATGTCTGTTTTGGGGATTCTGCCTGGAAGATTACCAGAGGCAGACTTGTGCTTGCTAGAGGCGCCAAGGCTGGCAGCCTCTATCCTCTTGTTGTATCTGGGTCTTTTGTAGACCATGTTTTGGCAGTGGGCTCTATCCCACATGTATCACTTTGGCATGCCCGTTTGGGGCATATGTCTTTGAAGGGAATGAAAATGTTATCTGGTTTGCAGTATCTTCCGCCTTTGGACTATGCACGTTTTGACTCGTGTGATCATTGTCTTTATGGTAAGCAGAATAGGTCTACGCATAAGAAATCGGGTAGGCCATACATGAGTGAGCCCTTGGCTTTGGTGCATTCATATGTTTGTGGGCCCATGCCGTGTATGTCTATGGGTGGCGCGAAGTACTTTGTTACCTTCATTGATGATTTTTCTAGGAAAGTGTGGGCTTATCCCATAAAGCAAAAGTCCAATGTCTTGGCAGTCTTTCAGCGTTGGCTTGCTCTTGTTCAGAACCAGACTGGGTATAGGCTGAAATGCCTTATGACTGACAATGGGGGAGAATATGTCTCACGTGCTTTTGAGCAGTTTTGTGATGACAGGGGTATTAAGCGTCAGTTGACCGCCCCTTACACCCCCGCCCAGAATGGTTTGGCTGAGCGCATGAACAGGACTATTCAGGAGCGTGTCCGCTCTATTCTTAGCCATGCAGGCCTACCACAGAGCTTTTGGGCTGAGGCAGTTAGTACGGCAGTGCATGTCATAAACCGATCGCCTTCTAGTGGATTGGATTTCCAGGTTGCAGAGGAAGTTTGGGCTGGTAAGCCACCCTCTTATGCGCATCTCCGTGTCTTTGGATGTGAGGCATTCTGCCATGTGCCCAAGGACAAGAGGAGTAAGTTGGATCCAAAGAGCATTAAATGCATCTTTCTTGGTTATGGTGATTCAGGAGAGATGGGCTATCGCCTATGGGATTCACAGACGCGGAAAATAGTACGCAGCCATGATGTAGTCTTCCATGAAGACAAGATGCATAGGTAGCCTGAGAAAGTGGTTGAGATCCGCAGAGTGATCTTTCAGGAGGAGCCTAGAGCTCCTGCACAGCCAATTGGACAGCCTACAGCTGCAGCAAATGCTCATGGTCAGGGTGTTAGACAGGTAGCTGGGTAGGCAGCAGAGCCTGCAGTGAGACGGTCTGCTAGAGACAGACGTCCACCTGATAGATTTCAGTCCTCTATGCATTATATTTTGGTTACAGATGCAGGAGAGCCTTTAACTTATGATGAGGCTATGCGCAGGGGTGACAGTCACTCCTGGGAGAGGGCTATGCAGTCTGAGATCGACTTCTTGCATAAGAATGAGACTTGGGATTTGGTTGCCTTGCCTAAGGGCAAGAAGGCTTTGCCATGCAAGTGGGTGTACAAGCTGAAAAGTACCCCTGGACACCCCAAGCCGGCATACAAGGCTAGATTGGTAGCAAAGGGTTTTAAGCAGGAGCATGGTGTAGACTTTGATGAGGTCTTTTCTCCTGTGGTTAAGATGACCACCCTGCGCTTGGTCTTGGCTTTGGTTGCTCAGCTTGACTTAGATCTATATCAGATGGATGTCAAGATGGCTTTCTTACATGGGGACTTGCATGATGAGATCTATATGGAGCAGCCTAAGGGCTTTGCAGAACCTGGCAGGGAGCACCTAGTGTGCAAGTTGAAGAAAAGTCTTTATGGCTTGAAGCAGGCACCTAGGGAATGGTATCATAAGTTTGATGCCTTTATGCAGTCATAGGGCTACAGCAGGAGTGCTATGGATCCGTGTCTTTACACGAAGAAAGCCCGTGATGGTTCATTGCTTCTTTTGGTACTCTATGTGGATGATATGCTGATAGCAGGGAAAGCTCATGATGAGCTAGATGCTCTTAAATCTCAGCTGAAGAAGAGCTTTGAGATGAAGGATTTGGGACAGGCCTCTCACATACTTGGTATGCGCATTAGACGCGACAGGCATCAGGGACTCCTCTACTTGTCACAGAGGGAGTATATTCATAAAGTCCTTGAGTGCTTCCGCATGCAGGACGTAAAGCCTATTGGCTATCCATTGCCTTCTTATGTGAAGGTATCACAGGCCGATTGTCCGCAGACAGATGAGCAGAGGATCATGAGGTACCTGAAGGGCACAACAGATATGTGTATTTGCTATGGTAGCCAGGATACATGGGTCGTGGGGTACACTGACTTCGATTATGCAGGACATGCAGATAGTAGGAAGTCCACTTCTGGCTATGTATTCACCTATGCTGGAGGTGCTGTCTCTTGGATGTCCAGGGTTCAGAAGTGTACGGCTTTGTCTACCACTGAGGCCGAGTATGTTGCAGCCACTGAGGCTTGCAAGGAGGCCATATGGCTAGGCCGTCTAGTTGCTGACCTTGGGATTGATGCTATACCTACACTGCATTCGGATTCTATGAGTGCCATTCAGTTGGCTAAGAATCCGGTCTTCCATTCGAATACGAAACACATTGAGGTGAGGTATTACTTCATACGTGGTGTCGTGGAGGACAAGTCTGTTGACCTTGTCAAGATCTCCACTTACGAGAATCTTGCAGATCTGCTCACGAAAAGCCTCACTACTGAGCGCTTTGCCTTCCTCAAGAGATTGATGGACGTTGGATGAGATGCTGCCTTTCCTCATCCCTTGTACCTATGTACAGTTGTACTGTCTTTTTCTTTTCTTTTCTCTCTCACTGGGGCAGATTCGCCTTTAAGTGGGAGGTTGTTGGGGTAAAGGCGCCTCCGCCGTGCCGCCCCGTGTATTACTACACTGACAGTACCCGCCACTGCACACTGTAGGTGGCGGGCACCCGTCACGTCACTTTATTCTTTACATTCATTTTTTAGTGACTAGTAAATAAAGGAAGGCCCAGTCACACATTGTGACTGTTGGAGTTCCAATTTCTTGTCTCTCTCTTTCTTGCTCTTGCTCTCCCGCCATAGCTCGCGTGCAAGCTTCGATCCTTCTCACCTTTCACTATTCAAGCACCCCAACAATGACTCCTAGCTACCTGTCACTTATCTCTATTGATTAGTTCAAGAGCTCTCTACAATTAGTGTGGAACAATTTTTATATATTTCACAAACAAACAAGGACCCTTCTTTTCTTTTTCTTGTTAATAGAATTTAGAATCTACCTCTCTATCATAAGCTACTAAGGCTTTCTTTTTCACATGCAATACATTTATAAATA
The DNA here is from genome assembly GCF_053477565.2 of Lygodium microphyllum. Taxonomy (NCBI): domain Eukaryota; kingdom Viridiplantae; phylum Streptophyta; class Polypodiopsida; order Schizaeales; family Lygodiaceae; genus Lygodium; species Lygodium microphyllum. Next base: position 6,732,711 of record NC_141142.1, on the reverse strand, counting down.
TCTACATGTATAGGTTTTCTTTTTCACATGCAATGTATTTATAAATATCTACACATATATTCATTTACATCCAAATGTACAAGCTCACAAAATTAATTTGATATTTGGTGCAATATATGGATGTATAACTTCCAACATTTATAAATATTGCAATATTCAATATTTAGAGAAAAATCTTGTAAGCCCAATATTTGATATTTTGATGAGCAAAATTTGTAGTTCTTTTGAAAAATAAAGTACATCATTTTTGTATATTAAAAACCAACAAAGTAGGATGATTAATGTTTGATTGAATTTTGGATTTGACCTTTCAATAAAACTTATTTACATTAACATCATTAAAGCACACATTTTCAATATCATGTCTATGCAATGAAGGCTTGTTTGTTTATAGACATACATACATGTATGCATATGCATGCATGCACATCTACAACATACAAACATTCACAAAATATACACACACAAGAATTTACCAAATTACTTTTCTTTCTTGTATCCATATAGAGTCTATACTCAAGACGCTCCCCTACACATAAACCTAAAAGCTCATGACACTTCTTGATCCTCTATTAACCATTTGAAAAAAATATTATGCCCACATTAGAGTAAGATCAAACTATTCACCTTTTCTATATTCTAAAAATACAATTGACATTCAAAACATATACTCACCATTTGCATGTGCAAATGCATATACATTCAAATCATAGCCATTAGATTGGCCAAGCTAAATTTTGTAATCATAACTTAATTTTTGCTAAAAGTATTTATGTTTTCTTCAGTTAGATTTGTTTTAAATCTCTATCCTAATGCATTTTTTACTGCTCAAAACAAAAGTTGTACTCCAAATTGGACAATATATTTATATATTGGGCACTTAGCCTTAAGGAATTAGGATGCTCAACTAGGTACAAAGGGAGCACCTCATACACATACTTAGAGTGAGTTGACACACATTCATAGGAGCAAGCATTCACTTAAAGCCATTGGGCCACCCTTGCATCTTAGGACTCATCATAGTTGTACCCTTTTGCTAGGCCATTAGATCTATTAACTCATGTTTAAGAGCCTAGATGTTGATCCTTAAGCTTACCTTAGGACACATTTGAATTAATAGTCTATCAACTCAAAAGCTCCGCCACACTAGAAAGGCTACTAGGGTAACAAATTAAGCTTTTTAAAACATACCTCAATGACTTGCTCATGCTGCTTATGCATTTTTTCCTTATGGAAAACAACATCATGGCTATGAATGACCTTTCGAGCCTAGGGATCCCATAGGTGATAGCCCATCTCACATACATCCCTATAACTAAGAAAGATGCATTTCATGGACTTCGGATCCAACTTATTGCACTTGTCCTTTTGGAAACACGACAGAAAGCCTCATAACAATCAAAGACATGCAAATGAGAATATGATGGAGGTTTTTTAGACCACATCTCCTTTGCAACTTGATAGTCAAGAGCAATATGTGGTGATTGATAAATCAAATGTATAGTAATGGAAATTGCCTCAATCCAAAAGTGATGCAGTAAGCCTACCTAGCTAAGCATACTATGAACTTGCTCTTGAATCATCCCATCCATGCACTCAACCATATTATTCTAGGATGAGATATATGGGGCAGTCAACTAATGCTCAATACCCCTCTCATCACAAGATTTTTCAAAGGATTTAGATATGTACTCATCCCCATTGTTAGATTGTAGGCATTTTAGTCTATACTCAAACTAGTTCTCAAAAAAAGTAAGTCAATGCTGAAATGTAACAAAGACTTCCGACTTCTACTTTACAGGTATGCCCATACATTATATGAGTAATCATCAATGAAAACAATGAAATAAATTTTTCCACCTAACAACTTGCAAGGCATAGGTCCACAACTATCAGAATGAACAAGAGCTAGAGGCTCACCCATGGGGGTAATACTATCGGGCTTCTTATGCGAACTACGTGGTTGCCTACCATAAAGATAATGGCAATAAGAATCAAAACAATTATACCTAAGGGGAGGAAGATACTACAATAATGATTTTCATTCCCTTTCATGATATGTACCCAAGTCAGTGATGCCATAACAATATATGTGGTACTGCAGTCGTTCCCAAAACATGGTCAAAATATAGTCGATAAACCTAGATATACGTAAGGGATTAAGAGTGTCAAACTTGGCATCTCATGCCAAGAAAAGATTCCCATGGGTAATCATCCATGAGGAATTGCTAAAAGATACAAAGGAACATGCATTATCCAATTGTTTAATAGAGAGTAGACTTTTAGTCAAAGTCATGAACATGGTGGACATCATGTAAAGTAAATATACTGCCTGAAAAGCAAACTATAGCTGTACATCTCCAAGACCAATAATATCTAATGCCAAGTCATTACCCAATTGGATAGATCTTGTCATGCTACGATAGGAGTGGAACCGCTCTCGATGAGAGGTAACATGAAATGAAGCCTCTAAATTAATTACCCAATATTAAGCATAGATGAACAAGGCATCAATCAACTACAAAACGTCAAGAGAAGAAGCTGCAAATATATAATCATCATTAGAATTAGTCTACATGATTTTTATCTCTTCAATCTTGACGTTGGACTTGCTAGGGATAATGTTGTGATCATCATTCTTTTTTGCACTTTACCTTTTTCTTTTCCTTGTGCTTGTTATCGCGCATTTTATAACACTATGGTTGAATATGACTCTACTTTCCACAATTATGACAAGTCAATGTGACTTATTGAAAGGAGTGAGGTTGGAGTGGAAGCATGATAATTGCTTGTTGTCCACTATGAACAACAGGGATATGATAATCAAAATTGAGTGAATGTGAGCTCAATCAAAGCCCTAAAGCATTCTAAGACATGTGTCAAGCATCCCAAGTGTCGGGCATCAATCCCAGGCCTTGAAAGCATCAAGTGACAAGAGGCATATGCTTTTTCCTAGATAAATGACATTCAGACCTATTATTACATCAATGAAATCTTTGAGAATATTGAGCCAATTGTGTGCTTAAATCAGCCCAAAAGCATAATCATACCATCCGGGCACCAAAATAGCATCCCCGAAGCATCAAATATGCATTATGGAATTTATTGTCCAAACCAGAATAGTTTTGTTCTATGTGAAACAAATAACAAAAAACTGTATAGAATCAACTCTGTGAGTACCCAAATGTGTAGATCTAGTCGCACCCTTTGTTTCTACCTATAGGAGGCCTAAATTCAATATTGCATGCAAATGTTATGGCCAAAATACAACAATGTTGTCAAGTTGGCAAACTGTCCATGACTTCTACAGCATGCTCTGTATCCACTCAAGATGGATAAAATGGTTGCTTCTAAGCTCAATAATCACTCAACAAGGTTCAATTAACCCTTGGAAAGCTCCTCAATAAGCACAAAGCAAGTTGGAATAAGTCAAAAGAAGAAAAGACTCAATACATACCTCAAGAGAGAGAAACAATGGCTATCATGAGACCTTGAGTTGAAGCTTTGAATCCAGGCTGAAGCAAAGGATGAAGAAGCTCCTCGAATGGTTGACTTTGTTACTAGTTGAAGGGAGAGAGCTTGGAGTGGAAGCAAGAGCTATGGTAGAAGAAGCAAGAGCAAGAGAGAGACACACACAAAAGATGTGGGAACTTCAACAAGAGAGAGACACACACAAGAGCAAGAGCAAGAGAGAGAGTCACACAAGATGTTGGAGTTCCCACAAGATGTGGGAACTCCAACAATCACAACATGTGACCAGCCTTTCCTTTATTCAAATGCCATTGAAAGAATAAATAATGAAGTGATAGTGATGGCCATCCACCACTTGCAGTATACATGGGTAGTTAGACACAAGTGCATTTACCCCCAATACTTATAGCTGTGGGACTCTTACGAGACTATCCATGTGACTGAGAATGAGACTTTTGAGAGTCTCTCCCATGATGGTCATTACTGCTCTTAACATTATTGCCTCTGATTGTCAAAGCATGAGAAATACAAAAAGCGTTAACATTCTTCTATTAACCTCTTCATTCAATAATGCACCCTCTACATCCTGCAATTTCAACCTATCAACAACTATATTTGCACACATAGTAGTATTGAATGTATCCCATAATAACCAACAACAAACAAGGGAGGAAGATTATCCTTAAAGTCAATCCCTTATGAAGACAAGTAGCTGAAAATGGAATGAAACTCATTTAAGTGGGTGGACATGGAAGTCCCCTCTATATGAAGGCCTATGAGTTGCTTCAGTCAATACATATAAGAAGCAGGGCTCTGCTTGTCATTAACATTACAAATCTTGTCTCATAACTACTAGGTGCTCTGCCCTTAAAAGACAATATTAAAGTAGACTTTCTTAGAGAGTGATAAAATAATTGAAGACTTATATAACTCATCCAATTCAGCCCAATCCTCTCCATCAAAGCATTTGGGCTTTACACTCTCATGCCTCAATGGCTTAATCTGTAATTTTTGCAACAAAACTTGTCATATTTGTGCCTTCCAATATTGTAATTAGTGCCATCTAGTTTGTCAATGTTAAAGATTGCAATGTCATTTGATCCACTAGCCATCATGCCAAGAAATGAAAGCACAATACAAGTAGGTGGGCTACTATAAATTAGCCCCAAAATTACAACCAATACAAGGGGTAAGCAAGACAAACTATCAAAAATAGTGAGCTATCCACTAACTGGAATCAATGAACTATTAAGACAAAGTGTCAAGTGCTCCCATTGAAGCAAAACCAAATGATAGACAAGCAATCAAACTTAATACCTAAAGTACATAAGCATCCAGAAGCTAAGATACATCAAGACCATACATCTGGGGGTAATACATATAGCCAATCCTCAAGCGGATAAATAGAATGATTGAAGTACCCAAAGAATGAGGCCAGTGCTTCAATACATGTGACCGAGCTCAAATGTGAAGCTCAAGTCATTCCATAATCATATCTAGGTACATAGCATCAATGGCATATATCAAAATATCTATTGAAGTATTCGAATAGTATCAAAGGTCAATAGGCATAAACTTCCATGTGTAAAAGCTTGCCATATTATTTATTCCAATAGTGAAATGCCCTATCAAAATTGACCTAAATGAGCTCAATACATCCCAAATTACATCTCAAAGCATTATTTAAGCATCAAGATAACAACTTAGCATCATAACCAAACACAGTGAGTATCACTGAAGCATGTGGGAATGAGGTACAAGTTGTCTAGACCTATAGACAATATGTTTGTCTTAGTATTCGGTCAGTGTCTTCATCTCTTCTTCCCAAAATGGAACCCAAGATGGAGTGTTTAATGCTAGGGCAAGTGCTTAATAGTTGCCAATGTCTAGGGCAGCTAGAGATGAGCTATATTAGGACTAGTTATCAATGATAGAGGCATGCAAGTTCATGCACAAATAGCATGATGCTAGCTGAGTGGTCTACTATCATTACTAAGCACAATGGGGCTCAAGGGAAGCCTCAACCAAGTTTTTTCAAGCTTCGGAGTAAGTCTCAACAAGCCTTGATAAGTGCTGGTTGACAAGTGTTGGAGTAATGAAGCATCAATGCATACCTTATAGGGAAGAGACCATGGATGCCATGAGTGAAGTGCTAAAGGTATTTGAATGCAAGCTGACAGGTGTAGCTCCTTGATCAAGGGCTTTGATACTAGTTAAAGGGAGAAGCCCAAGTGAGAGCACGAGCAAGTAAAAGCACTGGAGATGTGAGCTATGGAGGATGGATCAAGAGAGGAAGAGAGAGAGAGACTCAAGATGTGGGAACTCAAATAGTCATAATGTGTGACTGGCCTCCCTTATTCTATTAGTCACTGAAAGAATAAAGAATGAAGTGATAGTGAAAGGAATGTTCCATCTACAATGTAGAAGTGTATGGGTATTGTCAGTGTAGTGATAATGATGGGAACATGCCATCTACAGCATATAGGTGTGTGGGTATTGTTAGTATAGTGAATTACACAAGTGGTGTAGATATAGGCACCTTTACCCCTAACAAAAGACTAGTAAATTTGCAATTTGTAGTGGAAGATGCTCGACTTTATGATGATGAATTAGTGGCTAGATTAGCCATGAATCAAGGAAGAGAAGTCCTACCTTCCTCAATGCTAGGAGTGATGTATTAGCCCAATCTAGCTCTTAAGATTGTACCCTATCCTTATCCATAGGTGCCTATAATTATAATAGATAAAATTTAGCCCTAGCTCTATAAAGTAGGATTAGGTATATAAGGCTAGAATTTAATCTTGTGTACAACTTTTTTGATAATTCATTTGTAACATCTCCAATCTTGGAGTTTGGGGGTTTCCACCCTCCCACCTTGCATGGAGGTGCATATCCATGTCCACCTTTCATGGAGATGTATACCCATGTCCACCATGGCATAGAGGTGAGTTTCTTGCCCCACCTTAGCATAAGGTGAGTTCCATGCTACAGCTAATAATTGATTCTCAACAAGGCAATAACTCCTATTTTCATGTACTCATGGTTTCTTGGACATTTTCTTCATGTATACAATCGTGAAGGCTATGACTTCCAACATTTCATGTGTTTCATGAGTATTTTATGTTTGTGAGGTGCTTCCTTTCTTACATTGGTATTAAAGCAAGTATTTAATCCAACCAGGATGTTATTATCAAGATTTTGTGTAGTTCTATGAATAAAAGATTGGTTACAATGGTTAATGGTCTTGTCTCTATTTGGTTATTCCCTATAATTGTGACTAGGTACATTCTATTACAGCAAACTGTGACCATTTTGGAGGCTACTGACAAGGTCATGGAAGAAATGGTAGTCAAAAATCTATTTTAGTGAATTGTCATCGAATTTTAGCTTATTTTGAAGGACATTTGACAAAAGGAGAGCTACAAGAGACTAGATGGAAATAAAGTGACCTCTACTTTTTGGAAATGGGGTTTCTTCTTTTTCTTTCTTCAAGCTTGAAGCTTCCATGGTTATCACTGTTTCTTACTCATCATATCTTCCCACTTCTTGCTCCAAATTATTCTTCTTGTTTCATGTTCTTGAGATGAAATGCCATTATGATGAACTTGGTGTAGTAATGACATGCAATTTATACACCCCCATGACTTTAGATTTCACCACATATTCAGGATAGCAAGGCATATGCTGAACAAAAATGTGGATCTATTTTTATGTAGCACCATTCTAATGCTTCATTTCTTCCACATGAAGCCATCCTTGGCAAGTGTAGAAGCCATTTCACCTATTTCTTATGACATTTCATCTTCAAAGTTCTCTTAAAGAAGAGATAATTTCAAGACAATAGGAACTAGATTTTAGTCTTCTTCTTTAGCTCAACACAAAGAAGTGCACGGTTTGCAGACTTGAGCAGCTCATCTTGCCGCTACTTTACCTACTTGAATTGGCTCTATTGGATTCAACAATCACCTTTTTTTTCTTTGCACCATTAATGTGATCAAACTTTGGATATTTTGACTAGGCAATTTCACAAAAATTGTTGATACAACAAAGTAGTTGCTCTATACTAGACCTGAGCCTCTTGATCCTTATATCTTTCCTTTACTAGATCTCCAGGCTTCTTAAGCTCTTCTAGCTTTATGAAATAAGGTGGATGTGAAGTATTAAGAACATGCAACAGATGTGGAGAGGGAGGAACTAAGGAGGAATCGAGCTTCAAGGCCAGAGTCCTACAAATTCCAGGCAAACCAAAGTGTGAGAGCGTGGGTGCTACACTATCTTCATTAATTAAGTGATTGTTAATTGTGATCTAATACTTTATAATTGTAGATAGCTATGCAATTTTTTAAAACTCATCCAACTTGTCAGCAATAGTTGTGGCAAGGCAAAGAAGCATGATTGGACCTAAGAAAATGTGAGAGCATTTAATGGCCACCTTCTGTGAGGTTTGTCGAGAAGAGTGGTAGATGATCAGTGATGATGTAGGAGGCCATTGATTTGTGGATGTAGCTACAACAAAGCCAAGGTGGAAAACTCTGCATTATATCAAAAGATAATGTTCCACCACATGAAACGCCAGCATTGATGAAGGCACATTTGTTTCCACTCAACAAAAGATCGAGCAAGGCTTCTAGGGTTTCACATGTGTGTAGGTGTTGGAAAGCCTCGAGAGATAGATGAATGGTATAAAGAGAAAGGAATTAAGGTTTTGTATGGTGTTTCTGTTACTGGGATCAATGTAACATCAAAGACATAGTCAACCTCATGGGGTGCCTCTATAGAGTATGGTGACATTGGAATTGCTCTCCAGGATGCTGCACTACATCAAGGCTTCCAAAATAAATTGGTGGAGCCTTACCAGGTGTCCATCACATTCATGATGTTGCAGATGTAGATTATTTGGTTGTTGCATTTCAAAAATGCAAAAAAAGTGGTAGTAATTGGAGGAGGATACATTGGAATGGAAGTTGTTGTAGTAGCTATAGCATGGAAATTGGACACAACAATGATTTTTCCTAAAGCTCATGTTATGCCTCGTTTGTTCACTTTATTTGTTGCAAAGAATTATTAGGAATTATACCATAAAAATTGGGTGAAATTTGATAAGGGTGTATCAATAACGAAGACAACTTTTGGGGGTTCCATTGAATGGGTCTTTGCAGTTGAGCTTTCAAATGGAACTATTCTTGATGGTAATATTGTTGTAGTAGGAATTGTTGCTACCAAGCTTGTTACCATTGCATTTGCTGAAGCTAGATTTTATTGGTAGCTTAATGATTGGCCAATATCTATCATGACAACAACAGCCATGAAGTACAAAGCATGTCACACTTGAGTTAGGGGGAAAGAGTTTTATTCTTGTGTTTGATGATGCTGTCATTAAGAAAGCTATGGAGTGGACTATGTCTGGTTTCTTTTGAAAAAACGGTCAAATTTCCAGTGCAACTTCATGAGTTCTTGTTCAAGACACAATTGTAGATAAGTTTCTTGATGAGCTTGTGAAATGGGCCAAATTGCTAATACAAAAGCAAGCTTCCAAATATATATAAGCTTTGCAAACTACTAGAAGTTCTCATGGACCGAACATTTGCAGTCTCCTCATGTTGATTAATTCTAGACAATGGTTCCAAAGGACAAGAATTATTTCCACTTTGATATTGCCATTAGAATTTTGTTCTTCGCTTTACTTGCTTTGGTTGCACCTGATTGGATGCTTCCCTAGGATTCCAAAATGTTTTCCCATTTCAGCACAAGCCTTTCCTATTTCTCTCTTCCATTTACATCTCCACATATTCTAAGAATGTTGTCCACTTTGATATTGGCCTATTGCTTTCTATAATAGTTTTACCCTGTCTTTGTGTATCTGGTAGTGGAATTTTAGAATCCAAATAGTATGATGCGACGAAAGAACTCTTTGATATGTGTTCACTACTTTTCTCAAAATCTATTCCACAAACTCGTTTTTGAGATTTGGCTTGCTTTTCCATTTTATAATAGTACATAGAGGCTTTAACCATGTGGTTAGGATGAAAAATCACATCACTAAAAGGATTGTTGATGAAGATCGGCTTTGTCTAGTTAATGATATCAATTGGTATCGGTTGATGAAGAGGCATACCCACAGGGAGGTAGCCGACAAGTCTGGTACTTGGATTGCATATTGGAAATGTTGTCTGTTGTATGAGTCAGAAGCACTAATGAAGTTGTAGGAGACAGTACACCAAGGGAGGTGGCTTTAGAACTGCATCTTGGAAGAGTTTTTCTAGTGATTGAGCTATCTTGGACTGCAAGGTGTTGCCACCTTTTCCATAGCCAACTTCCCACCCAAGGGTGGTTGCCACCTTTTCTTGGAACAAGGCATGCTATAACATGGAATTTCTTCCTTTTATCCCATAACACTTTTGATTTTTTTTCTTTTTTTTCTTTTTGTTTTCTTTTTCCGGACTCCCGAGGGTGTTTCCACCTTTTCTTGAAAAGTAGGTCAGCATGACAGGGACCAAAGTTCTTTTTCCTCACGATCGATATATATTTTCTTTTTTTCCTTTTTTTTCTTTTTCTTCTTTTGAAAGAGGAGAATGGTAGGAACACCATGTATCAGAATCATCCTCGCCACCTATGTTGAATCAGACGAAAAGGGAGCAAAGGGGGGGTGGAAGGTTGTTGTGAAGAAGGGCTAGGAGAATGAGGCCACCTCATCAGGATAAGAAAGAGGGTTGTCATGAGCAATAGGCAAAGCCATACTAAACAATCGACACACCAAGAATGAAAGGGCTATCAATGTTGATTGTCACGATCCCTAAGGAGGGTAATACATCTTTAGGCGTGGACTTGCGATGGTGAATCTTGTACAACTCTGTCAATTCTTCTATAATCTTGTTGAGGAAGTGAGTGCCTCTGTCACTTACCACCTCTAGGGGACTACCAAAGTAGGTTATGATGTTCTTGTATACAGGAACAGCACCATGCTATTGCCATCATCCCTCTTGAAAGCTTTGGCTTCACACCACTTTGTCACGTAGTCTGTACTTACCAAAATGTATATGTTCTGCTTCCTTTTGGTTGGTGGATCAATGGGGCCAATGAAGTCAATTCCCCACTTCTCAAACAACTTTAGGGAAGGATGGATTGTAGTGGCATGGCACTAGATTTGGTAGGCTTTTCCATCAGTTGACAAGCATCACAAAGTTTGCAGTAGTCATGGGTATCCTTGTGGAGGGTCGGCCACCAATATATTGTTGCGAGCAAGGCCTTTCTGGCTTTTGCCTCTCCTACAAAGTGCCCTCCACATGGCTTGTCACGACATGCTTTCAGCATGATTCCAATCTCGTCTCCTGCAATACATCTTCTTAATACTTCATCCTTGCCCTTCTTGTACAAAGTGCCGCCTAACAAGGTGTAAGAGGCTGATTCCAATAGAAGCCTCTTCTTCTCATGGATGGAGATACTAGGAGGATACTGTTGTGTTGTCAAGAGGTTGGCTATGTTAGCATACCATGGGGTTACAATTTCAACTAGAAAAAGGGAAGAATTAGGGAGGTTAGGGTCATCCTACTCCTCTTCGTCGGTCTAAGGGATCTATGCCATATAATCAACCATGACATGGGAGTGATTGGGTTTGGTAACCACTTCAAAGTCGAACTCCTGGAACAGAAGGAGCCATCTCACCATTCTTCCCTTCACATCTCCTTTGCTCACTAGGAAGGACAGGGCTTCATGGTCCACATAGAATTTGAAGTGAGTGGATAGTAGGTAGTGTCGAAACTTCTGTAAGAAGGCAAACACCATTGCTAGGCACTCAAGCTCCATCACTGTATAGTTTCATTCTTGATCAGTTACTTTTCGGCTTGCATAATAGATAGGCTGGTCTAACTTGGAGAAGCCTTTTTGGCATAAGACTGTGACTAGGCCTTCAACTGATGCATCAATGTGTACATGTAACTCCTTCATCCAATCAGGAGGTTGCAGGATGGGTGCTTCAATTAGACATTATTCTAGGGTGTTGAATGCTTCGTCACAATTAGTAGTCCATGTGAACTCTACATATTTCCTCAAGAGCTTATGCAAGGGCGTTGCCTTTGTTGTGAAGTGTGCAATGAATCATTTGTAATAGCCTACATAGCCAAGGAATCCCCTCAGCTGTTTGAGGTGAATTGGTGCTGTTAAAGCTATAATCTTCTCAATATTTGCATTCCCTGGGCCATTTCTTTATTGATAAAATATTGCATCCAGGCCACGAAGTTAGAGACCTCCACGTTGGTGGGGATGCTAGGGGTGAGGGTGGTTGGTTCGGTGGGGGGGCACCATGAGGGTGGGGATAGGATGGAGAAGGGCCTTGCCTTTGCCTTCAAGGACAGTGGGCAGCGTGACTTCTGGTACCTGTGTGCTAGAACTAGGTCCTTCTTCCCTTAGCGGGCTCCAGGCTCCCAGATCATCAGCCCTGCACTGCTGCTCAATGGACCTCATGTGGCTTCGGCCAAATCCTCCTCCTCCTTTCTTCTTAGTTCCTATTCTTCCTCAGCATCTCTTCTTTGCCTTTCTTCTTCAGCTTTCCTATACTCTTTCTCTAGTTTCTCTTTTTCTTCCTATTCTTTTCTTTTCCTCTTCTTGGCCTCCTGTTTTGACACCTTCTTAGTCTTGTTGACTTCTTCCTTTGCTTTTTCTTCTTCCTGTTTCTTCTTCTTCTCCCTCTCCTCGGCCTCCTTGAGGGATTCTCTTTTCGCCCTTTCCAGATCCTCTTTCTCCTTCTTGCGGCCTTCATCCGGCTTCTTTTTCTTTTGTACTGTCTTCTTTGTGGGTTCCTTGGCCTGCTTTTTGCCCGGTTGTTCTTCTTGTTCTTGCCCTTCCTTATCAGTCTCGGTACTATCGCTGGACCTCTCTTGGTCTGACTGAGGGGGTGACCTGTTAGGCGTTTCTCCTTCCCCTTCTTCTACATCTTGCGTCTCCTTCATTGCATCCTGGACGAGCGCAGTCAAAATGCTTCCATAGGCAATAAATGAGGCCTCGGACGAGGCCTTCTTTCTTTCTGTGGCCTTGGAAGCTGGGGACTCCCCTCCTGCTGGTGTGCTTCCTAACGCTAGTGCTTTGGCCGCCTGGTCGATGGTTTTGCGTACATAATCGTTCCAGTCGACTTCATGCAAGGTGTGAGCCGCTACGTTCTCCAGCACAAGCATGTAGATTCGATGCATTAAGGCATTGTAGCGCTGGCTGGAGAAGAGTGTGTGTACTAGCTTTGCTTGCAGTTTGGCTTCTGAATCAGGAATGTCCTGGATGCTGATGCCGTCATTAGTTAGCATATCCTCCTTTTTCATTTTCAGCATGGCGTACACATCCCTCTTCTGCTTCTTCTCTATCTTTGGCTCCAATCCCAATGCCTTCTCCACCAAGGCAGGGGTTAACTGAACCTGTACCTATTTGGGGTTTTCTCCCCTTCCTTATTGTGATAGTGCCACACTCATTGTCAAGGTTGTAAGTCCTGAGAAACTCCACACACTTCGTGTGGTCAGGTTCTTGTACAAATTTCTTGAGGTACTTGATGAAGTTGCATTGTTCAATGACTCTCTTGGCCGCTTCTTCCTTGGCCACCACACCCTCTATATTGTGAATGGTTCGGAACTTAAGTTGGTTGTAGGCGCGGTTTCAAGAGTAATGCGGTATTGCGCTCTTTCCTTCTCCATGAACGGAAGTAGGTGGGCGCGGTCTTGCTGCGGCATCTTTTGTTCCTGTCATAATCCCAAGTTTCCATTAGTGTTTCCAAATTAACAATTCGCAAGAAAAGTCATAGTTAAAAAGGACTCTATCTGTTTATTGAATGAAAACATTAAAATCCCAATGCAGAATCTTCCCTTCCGACTTTAACTTTTTGCCCTTTATTTCAAAGTTCTCTTGCCATTTTTCTACCTCACTCGTTGTTTACGTGTTTATGCTTTTTGCTTGATTTTCCTTGGTTTTAATTTGATTCACCTCAACCTCACCCCCTCCCCTCCTAGCTCGAGAAGAATCCTTCCTAGGATTGAAGGTTTTGGAGGTCAAGGACATTCTGCAATGGGCCTACGAGTTACCGGCATAGGAATCAAGTGTATAAATCGGGGTTGTACTCTAACTGAGCTTCGCGGTCTAGGTCAAAAGGTCGAGTGCCCACGTGTGTAATGTAAGTGAGAACATCTGTTAGAAAGTCACTGGAGGCGATGCGGCTAGCAATATGTAGCTCTTCCTCTGTTAGTAGGCGATCGAGGTAAGGGTGTCCCTTGATGTGCTCTTCCAGGGGGTGGCCACGAAGAGTGGTTAACACTCTATACGAGGTTGGCGCGACATAAGTGGGGTCGTACTCTGCTATTTTGATTGCACGGCATTGCTCAGTGTTTGTCATGACTCGGCACCCTTCTACTTCCCATTGCAACCTAAGAGTATACCAGTGGCTCAAGAACGAGGATTCAGTCTCAGCAAGTTTGGATAATTCTGCAATTTCTTGGTTGGTGATGGCAAAAGTGGTTCGCTGATCATATGATGTGATGAGGCACTGTTTGAGGGCTTGCTCTTTAGAGATCTTGCTGTTGAGCAATACAACAGCGGAGTTAGCTGCTTTTGCGAAGGCAAGTTCAAAAATCTCCCAAGAATAAGGCATCGTATGAACTTCGGTTGCAAAAGGCTCGGGCAACAAGCCTAAGTCCAAGCGGTCGTAGCTCATAGCTAGCTCTCTGAAAGTGGCATCTAGCCGTCTAATGCAATCAACCACGTCGTCCCTCGTATCTTCGGCTAGATTTGAGGCCAGTGTTAAGAATGATTTCCGTTCATAGGAGGGTTTAAGACATGCTGGTGGTTGGGGTTTGATAGCACTAGAGCCTTTGACAATGAATAATTGTGGTTGCGGGTGTTCTTGAGGTTACGGTTGGACTTCCTGGCTTAAGGCTAGGGAAGTAGCAGCTACTTCTGATGGATTGCTGCTTTCAGAATGGATCATTGTAGTCGGATGGGCTCTAGCAAGTGATGGCTCATGTGATGATGTCAGTCGTTTGGGCCAATAGGCTTGTTTGACTCTCTTAGGCATGTGCATGGATGAGCTTGATGGATGTGGGTCTGGGGAGCACTAGGGTTTATGGTTTTGAGGTTCTATGGTGCTTGGGGTAATCAAGCTTGGGACGGCATATGAGTGGTACCCTTGGCCGTGTGGGCTTTAGGGATCCATATCCAGGCATTCCCCTCATAGTAGCCTTGCGCATGTAGGAGGGCCTTAGGGATCCACCTTTGCCTGATCATGCGCCGCTTTCTGTAACTGCGCCTTGGTTTCCTAGGTTTAGAGCTTCGGGTCTTATGAGGTTGTGTGCGGCGACTCCTAGGCAGTGGTTGCGGCTGTTTAGGCCTCCATTGAAAACTAGGCTGTTGGGCCTTAGCTTTTGCTGCCATGAGCAGCGGTTCTTGAGAGGTGGTGGGGTGGTGGCCGAGCACTACCCTTCTCCTTAGATTTAACTGCTAATAGTTCTACCGGTGGTCGTGTGGACTGGGGTGAGGTCGCGTAGCCCTTGCTGAAAGATGTAACAATGCGGATGTTGCCTATGGCGAGGTGAATGCGCTGCAACTCATAATCAACATTGCAACGAGTTTGCTTTTTGAAGGTTCGCCCTAGTAGCATCTCCGTGCCTGCGTCTTTGGCGTCTAGCAATACGTAGAAGATCATTGGCACAGTCTCAGAGTCGATAGAAACGGCGGCCCTGCACTTGCCGAGAAGTGCGTATGAGCAGCCCCCATATGGGCTTAATTTGGCGTTAGTGGGTTGTAGTGGTGGTTTGCCAAGTTGGGTCCAATGATCGTGAGTCAAGACATTGAAGTCCGCTCCCTCATCAATCAAGGCATTGAAGACACATGTTCGCTTGGTAGTGGCCGTGATGTGTAGGTATGCGGGCTCCACGGTTTCCTCATCCTCATCTTTGATTTCGGTGATGGTGACTACTCGTACTTTGACAGGGGGTCCCAACATTGGTGGCTCATGCAAAGGATGTGTGGGGGGATAGTACTTCTTGACACGACTGCCATTGAAGAAGCCTATTCCCTCACCGTCTAGAGTCTCGAGCTTGACGTTGCTCATTTGGCCGATTGCATGGACTTTGAAAGGTCCAAGACCCTGAAACTTCATTTTTTGCTTATGCCCCTTAACTGAGTATAGGAGCATTAAGTCGCCCTGTTCGAAGTTGCGTTGCTTGACATGCTTGTTAAACCAACTCTTGCGTCATGCCTTCTTACATATGAGTGTATGAGTGGCTAGAAGGTGAGTCTCTCAGAGGCGTTCGAGTTCAACTAGGAGTTGCGTCCATGCCTCCTTTCCTTCCCACTGCTCCTGAAGTGTGATTCATAGGCTAGGCACGAAGAGTTCTATAGGGAGAATTGCTTCAGTTCCGTAGGTCAACCTAAAGGAGGTATGTCTGACATCCGTTTTATAAGCCATGCGGTAAGCCCACAAGGTTGCCATCAGCTTGTTATCCCAGTCGCTGCACGAGGTAGAGACCACCTTGGTTAGGACGTTGATAAGAATCTTATTCGTGGATTCTACCTGGCCGTTTGCTTGAGGGTAGTATGTAGAGGATTTTTGATGGATAATTAGGAAGGTAGATAGGAGATGCGCTATCACTTCATTGATGAAGTGTGTCCCCTGGTCACTAACTAGTTCAATGGGGTAGTCGAATTGTGAGATCACCTGCTCCCACAAGAACTTGGCAGTCATTCGAGCATCATTCTTTCGTGTTGCTCTCGCCTCTGCCTACTTTGTCAGGTAGTCTGTGGCCACAATGATGTATTTGGCTTGCAAATACTGTGCAGTGGGGTTGATGGATCCTATGAAGTCGATTTTCCATTTTTCGAAGGGTTGTCGTGCAATTATTGGGGTCAACTCCATTTGATCCTTGCGGATCGGGACCTTTGTTACCACTGACACTCGTCACAATGCTTAACAAATCGTGCAGCATCACGGAATAGTGTTGGCCACCATAGCAGAGACTACAACACCTTGAAGGCCATCGTGTCTCCGCTAAAGTGTCCACCAGCAATTCCGCTGTGTGTCTCTGAGAGCACGTCATGCATCTCATGCTCGCACATGCATCTGCGCAGCAATCCATCTTGCCCTAAGCGATACAGCTGGCTTGCTATCAACTAGTAGGGTTGAATTTTGAGAATGAGTCACCTCAGCCTTGCCTTCTCTATTGGTCATTCTTCAGGCAGTCCGTGCTCAAGCACTTAGACTATGTCATCTGCCCAATATGGCATTAGATCACGGCCTTGAATAAATCTTTCTCACTAGAGAGGTTAAAGAGGTGGGTGTCTGGCAATTCATCGGTAATGCCTTTTCCAGCGGCTTCTCCTGTGGGGATGCGTGACATATGATCAGCCATGTAATGCTATTTTCCCTTCCGTACAACAACGGAGAAGTCAAAATCCAAAAGCAGAAGGAGCCATCGAGCTATGCGTCTTGTAGCGCAAGTTTTATTCACTAAATATAGCAAGGCTTGATGGTCCACAAAACAGGTAAAGGGTGTAGCCAATAGATAATGCCGGAACTTCTTTACAGCAAACACCATGGCCAAGCCCTCTCTTTCTGTCATTGAGTAGTTTATTTCCATCTCAGTGAGTTGTCTGCTAGCAAAGCTCATTGGATAGTCTAGGTTGTGCTCTCCAGGTTGGCACAACACTGCCCCTACCGCAAATTTAGAAGCATCGATATGCACGTGGAAGGTAATGGTCCAATCTAGGGCTCGTAGAAATGGTGCCGTGGTTAGAGCCTTCTTCAACTCTTCATATGCTCGTTGGCATGCTTCAATCCATTCAAAGACAATCAGTAGCTTGTATAAAGGTCTGGCTATCAATGCGTAATTCAGCACAAACCGCCGATAGTATCCCGTATGGCCTAAGAAGCATTGGACTCCCTTGTAGTTGGTTGGGGGTGGGAGGTCGACAATAACCTTGACTTTCGAGAAGTCAGTGGCAATGCCATTCTTTGACACCATGTGGCTGAGGATGCATCCATGCTTCACCCAAAACTGGCATTTCAAGGGGTTCAAGGAGAGACGATATAGGCGACACCACTCAAAGACTGCTTGGAGTTTGTCTAAGTGTTTCATCATCCAGGTCGAGTGAACGCAGAGATCATCGACAAAGACTTCCAACTCCTTGGAAAGCATGTCTTTAAATATGGTTCACATGAGGCGTTGGAAGGTGGTAGGGGCATTAGTCAACCCGAAAGGCATGACTATGTAAGCAAAGATGCCCCACTCGGTGGCGAAGGCAGTCTTATGCCTGTCGACAGGATGCACTTGCACCTGATTGTATCTTGAGAAGCCATCCAAAAAACTGTAGGCCTCCTTTCCTGCCACTCTTTCAAGCATGTGCTCGGTGTATGGCAATGGATAATTGTCCCTTTTAGTAGTAGTGTTCACCTTCTTGTAATTGACGCACACTCTAATTTTTCAAATTTTCTTCATCACGATGACTATGGGTGATACCCAGTCCGTGTGCTTAATTTCGTAAATGAATCCCACTCTCATTAGCTTATCAATCTCTTTCTTGATAGCATGAGCATGCTTTGGATTCATTGGGTATGGTCACTGCTTCATCGGCATTGTGTCCGGTGTCATGGGTATATTATGAGTCACTACACTCGGGTCTACCCCTTTAAGCTCTTCCAAAGACCAAGCGAATATGTCTACATACTCTCCTAAGAGAGAAACAATACTCGTTTCTTCTTCCTCAGTCATCAAGTCATTGGCAATGAAGGCTGGTCGGGTGTCTCCCCTTCCTAGGCTAGGTTCACCTCCTTGATCCTGGCTGGTCCGTCGATTGGTTCGCTCATTTTCCCTTGCCGTTTGGCACCCAACAAGATCACTACCCTATCTCCTTTCTTGAATTTTGTAAATCTTTTAGGAACGTCCCATGGTTTTTGCTGTTCGTTTGTTCGTGTGTCCCTGGGTTGTTCTGCCCTTTCTTGCTTGAATCTTTAGCACCTTAGGTGAATGGGTAGGTCCCTGTTGGTGCGTCGGGTCTTGTGCGGCCTAGGTATTTTTGGGTCGCTATCCGAACTTACCTCCAACTTAGAGTCAAACTCGCCGTCTTCGCTAAAAGAGAGGGTCTCTCCTGGTGGTTGCAGTTCAGATGGTGATTCTATCCTAAGTACTGGTGTCGCACTCTTGGTTGGGCTAGGCCTGCTTGCTCAAGGTCTATGGCTCCTACGTGTTCTAACCAAGCGCGATCACAATCCATGCACATGATCCCTCGCTCCATCCTGTAGACACTCCTTTTCTGTGGCTTGGAGTCCGCCCGTATTTGTTCTATTTCATGTCCCTCAGTGTCGTATTCTACTATGTCTATCTCACCCTCACTTTCGTCACACTGAAGGATTGACAGTCTTCGTACTCATTATCAGAGGCCTCTGCATCAGACTACTCATCGTCTCCTAGGGCCTAGTATATCTCTTGTCGCTGATTAGGGACTAGGGCCCAGTTGTACATGAGGTTCAAGTCATGCATCCTGGTCCATTGCCACTTGGATTTGCCTAAGAGATCCTGGAGTGGTTTGAAGTTTGTTGCTGAATTGTAAGCTAACCTGTCCGTTAAGTATTCTAGAGCCTCCTGGAGTTCTCTTTTGTTGCTTGGTACTTGGAAGGTGACGGGCTTAGGTCTCCCAAGAAGGGTTCCTTCCATCATGCAAACTGGTATGGAGGGCATGCCATCAGTCGTGCCCATCATCTTGATGGCTTGCTCATACGCCTCTTGATCTGAGAACGGCAGGTTGACTATAGCAAGGACATGCATCCAATCTCACTCATCCTCTGGGCATGGGATATTCTTGGTCAAGGGCCCATAAGACTTCTTGACTTGAGCATTACCCTTGAGCATCGCGGAGATGACATCCAAGTCGACTGGTGAGGTCTTCCAAGTATCCATCTCTACCCTCATAGCTTTCGTTCTGTTGCCTAGGAAGATCAAGCCATTACCCCAATCTTCAATAGCTCGGGCATTGCGCATCCACGGTCGGCCTAATAGGATATCGTAGTCCACCCCCTTCATGAGTATAAAGTTGACAGAGAACTGGACACCTACGATTTTCATTGGCCAGTTTTTAAGTACCCCGAATGGCTTCACTCTCAGGCCGTTTGCTAATGTGACATTAAACCGAGTGGTCTCGACAGGTGGGTTTCCCCAGGTTTGCTAATGTGACATTAAACCGAGTGGGGAAACCCACCTGTCTCGTTGTGTCACCTAAGGCTAGAATTGGTAATACTGCATGCATCTCGGTGCCTTCCCAGAAGGCATTAACGTGCAAGGATTTTGGCACAGAGTGCAACGTCAGACTCGGTATTTGTGTTTCTGCATCATGATCGTGCAGATCCATAGCTTGTTCTCGTGACCCCTCAACCCACTGCTTGAGATCTTGCCATAGGGTGGGATGCTACTTAAGTAGGTCTCCCAGGCTTAACATCACATGGGTGGTCACTAGCGTGGCAAGGAGGCTGTCGGTTGCTCGCCTCTCTCCTAAACCGGATTGTCCTGGCCAATGGCCGTGTGACTGATTTGCAGGCCTGCAGCATCAAGGCTTGGCCTAAGGGATGCTGCCTCGGTTGCATCTCCTAACTTTGGTCGAGGGGGTGAGACCACCATGCTTATGCTAGGGAGATAATTGATCTCGTCCTCTAGGATGGGCTTAGCATCCCTTAAGTGCTCTTGGGCCTCTTTCACCAAGTCCTTCACTTTCTCTATGGCCTCGAGTTGGTGCTTCGGATGCGGGTATTGCCCTACCTTGGCACTTCCCTTTTCAGCTGTCTTGGGGGCTGAGGTTTCTGCCTCTGCGTCTGTGGCCTTCTTTCCCATAGGTAGAGTCATAGCACTCTCAGTTTTCAGTGCGATCTTAGCTTCCGACCTCTTCTTCCTTCACCTGCGGCTCTTCTTCCCTATCGAGGCTGCATCGAGGTTGCTGGGTCCTGGTAGTGATATGCCGGCCTGCTTCGTCTGGGCATGGGTCATGACCCACAATAAACGGGATGGGTGTGGCCTCCCCATCGAAGTTCTCGACACCAAACAACCCCAATGGAACAGATGGTATGTTGGGTTGAACTTGAAGAAGGTTTTCGCTTTGGGCAATCGATGAAGAGATGGGTGATTCCACACTCAACACACCTTAGGTCAGCTTTGTCTCTGTTCTACTGCTCCCTCTCGGGGCAACGTGATGAGACATGACCTTGATGACCACAAGTCCAACAGATGATTGGATCCTGCGTCTGCCCCCCTAGGCCTCTACCTCGTCCTCTCCCCAACGCCATTACCGGTACTTGGTCGATAATCCATAAGAACTGTGTTGCCCTCGTCGTAGTGAGAGATATAAGGGTATAAGTAAGTCTCTTTCTCATTTGGCTCTTCCACGTAGTGGACTGGAGCGTCACTCGGTGGATGGGTCACATAGGGACCAGGTGGTCTAGGTATGCCTGTAGGATTTATGTCCACCCTAGGGATAACTGGCTTAATGTCATTAGGCACAGGAAGGGCCAACGGGGCTCCCCTTCTGAAGAGTAGCTGGGGCTTATTCGCTAGGTAAGGCTGACTGTATGGTTGGGAGTACGGAATTCTTCTGGGCAATCTGCAATGCATGATGTCGTGACCGAATCTGCCGCAGTTAGTGCAAGGTCTTGACCAAGGGTCTTGACACTCGGCCGGCAAATGGTTTCCGCCACAGTACACACATTGGACGTGTGGGCGCGTTGGTCGTCTTCACATGTCTTGCAGCCTAGCTATCTCCATCTTGACATCAGCCAAGTCTTGGTTCGTCTCGGTGGCTTTTCCCTTATCTTGGGATGATGGGGCTGGTCGTTCACTAGAGGCCGACGCTCTCTCTGAACTTCGCAAATTGGTTTATTTTGAGTTGGAGCTCTTGGAGCTCTGCTCTTTCATCTGATTATGAACTCTGATGGCTTCCTCAAAAACCCTAGCTAGCGCGTCTCCCTGCAAGCTGGAGTTGGCTGCCAAAGCCTTATATAGTTCCTCGTTTCAAATTCCATTGATGAACACAATTGAGACTGCTCTTTCAATTGGTCGTTCACCTGTAGGGATTCTCTTAAAGAGGCTCCTCACGTGGGTTACGTAATCGCGAATGTCCTTCTCTTTTTGCTTGACATTCATTAGTCGTACTAGCAGATTGTCGGAGTATCCAGGATCGGCAAATCTCTTGATGAAGCGATTCTTAAGGCTATTGAAATTTGCTCGCTCTGCGGCATCTAAACTTGTATACCAAGTCCTACCCTTGTTACCTAAGCAGAGCCCAGACGCTTGAGAGCACTGAGTCAAGTCGCTGAGGCCATTGGCTTCGCAGACTTGCTCGAACTGCTCTATAAAGCTATATGGATCATTGTGGGGTTGGTACTTGTCTAGCTGCTTTGCGACTATTGGGTTTTTAGACTGGCTCTTAGAGCCTTGGGTTGCTCCTAATCCTGCCAGCACTGAGGTCGCCAATGCTGCAGCACTTTGCTCTGCTGCGATGTTTTCTAGCAATCGCTTCATAAGAAGCTCGCTCAGCTTTAAGTCTCCTTCTAGGGCTCTCTCATGATCCGTTTGGTTTCTGCCGGCTAAGTTCAGCACTCGCTACACCTCATGCAACTCCGTGCTTTGCCTTTGACTCCTGGCCTGCTGGTCTCTATTGTATGCGGCTATACTTTGCAATGCTTTGTGGGCTAGCTTTCTTTCTTCTTCTAAGTTTGCGATGATAGCATTTGTTGTCCAGCCGCGGTGCTCATACCAGGTGTGCGCATTGTAGCTGCTGACCAACTGCTGAATGGTCTATGGGAAGATGCCTAGGTCAAGTTCCTCGATGGACCTGTGGTCTGAATTTTCTTTTGCCATAGTTGAGTTCTCGTGCTCCACCAAGCTATCGATCAGGTTGAGTAGGTTTGTCAAATCCACTTCGTTTGCGCCGCTTGCTTGGTTCTACTTTGCATGTTGATGGTTTATCTCTGTCTGAGGGTTCTCTCCTATTCGTGGGTTCCTTGAGTGGTTTATCAGAGTGAGTTTCTTGACTTATTAAATATAGTTCTCAATTTATCTCCACTCAGTGCGTGTGTTCTTTCTAGTGCACTTGTGCTCAATCAGGCTTTCAGTTTTCCTTAAGTGCACTTCAAATGCGAAAATTCAAGGTGAGTGCGGCAAATAGCCTCTAAGCGTCCTACGCACCCTCGCTTTGTTTTGGGCCTGATAGGCTTTGTCGATCAATTCTCTGGCCGTCTTGATGGGATTTAGGGGTTTTCGGTTACGTTACCTTGCCCGTTTTTGGGTCCAATCAGGGTTTTATGGCTCAGCGGGTTGCCTCTAGGTCTTTAGGTTTCTAGGTCTTGTGACAGCCCACTCAAACTGCTAAGCGGCTGCACCTTACGATTTTGTCTATTCCGCACACCAGAATCTAGTTCTGAGCGTCAAGAGGGCTTGCAACAGTTTGCGCTGTTGAGCTCCTGCTGGGTCAGGTCAAATTTCTGAAAAGTTGAGGCAAATACACACTCAGCCTAACTAGTCCGAATTGTAGGGGCCGAGTGGGTGACTCGGATGGGCTGAATCGCACTGGTCTGAGTACAAAAATTTTTCGTGGGTCGAGGTCCGAGTGGCCTCACTCGGACCGAGTCAAATGTTGGGTTGAGCCGAGGGCTGAGTCGGGTTCTAGGCCGAGGGCCGAACTGGTAAATGGGGCCAAGTGGACTTCGGGCCGAGTGTCGAGTTGGTCAAAGGGCCGAGTGGATTATGGGCCGAGGGCCAATTAGGGTTTCCAGGTTGAGCCGGCCGAATGGCAGGGTCCGAGGGTCGAGTCTGGGACTCGGCTTAACAATGGTCGCTTGAACGGGCCGAATGCGGCGCGACGAATGCTGCGTGATGACGATTTCGATCAAATCTCATAATTTAGGCAATCACTCCAAGCATGAACTTCTAGATCCCAGCTAAGGCACCAAGGGAAGTGATTGGTATACTTGGGGTGAGCGGTAGGCTCTCCGATGACGAGATCGAATCGAATCTTTGTGGGGGCTCTTTCTCTCTCTCTCTCACTGCAGTGGTTGCAAATGAGCTCTCCTTGGGCCTCTTGGCTCTTAAACCACCTCCTGGGTAAGGTTTTGATGCTCCCAATCACTCACTTGCCGACATTAAGTATTTCAAGCAAGATTTTTGCCATTTTTTGCATGATTTATGCCCTGTTTTGCCCTGTTTTTCAGCAGTGAACCCTACCCTTTCCCGATTTGATTTCCTAATCCTATCCTACACTAAATGCAACAAGAATTGAAAGCAACAAATTGAAATGATTTCTCCCTGTTTTCCAATCATCAAACAAACTAACTAACCCAAAATACTTACTTGTTTTGAAGATCAAAACACCCAAACTTCCTACCTATCTCAAGCTCCGTTTCGGGGAAGAATCCCTTACTTCGATGCTCGATATGAGGTGCATAAGCGCTCAAGCTTGAATCCGTTGGTCCTAACAACGGAACCAAAATGTGGGAGCTTTCGCTCAACTGTCAAGTCCCATAGACCGCTTATTGTTTCAAGCATTCCAAGCGAGCTTTAATGGCTATTTCTCACCTAGCCGACACACCATTGATCCTACGAGTGTAGTGAGCTTACCTTGGTGCCAAAATGAGTTCCCTTCTCTCTTGCACACTCTGGTAGCTCCACGATCCTAGATGCTAGCTCAAGCATCCTCAAGCCTCCTCCATCTCCAAGCTCCATCCACCATAACTACACGCACAAGAGAAGAGAAGACAAGAAGAGAAGAGGAGATGGTGAAGAGCTTCACCCTCTTGATCCCTCACTCTCACACACTCACTCCCTCACACTCTCACACTCCCTCGCTCAAGAGCATACACAAGCAAGGAGAGGAGAAGAAGAGAAGAGCTCTTGTTAGCCGCACACCAAAGAATGAGCTTCCATTCACTTTTTGAACTTTATATATACAAACCCTAAAGACCCCACGGGCGCCCATCCCTTTTTACATGACTAGCCATTGTGGCAAGGTTGCTTTTTCTAATTCCCTCTTCTTGCTTCATGCCCTAAGCCTATATCCATCTATTCTTTTACAAGTGACACAGGAGGGATCTTGGCGCTCTTTTACAAGAGTTTTTAGAGTTTTTGAGGCGCCTTTCATTTAAAATTACGCTTTTGGCCCCAGCTTAGCTTTAGAGGCCGCCTACGTGTCTTTGCTCTTTTTCCATCTTTTTCCCGCTTTTTCATTCATTCTTCCACCTTCTTGGCTTGGGGTTAACAGGAATCATCTTGCTCCTTGGGATGCTAAAAGGGTATCATTGTTGTTTCGAGTTTGGTTTGGGAATTAGTTACCTCTTGGCTCGAGGACTCATCTTCAAAGGATACCTCCAGGAATGTCACACAATAGGAACCTTCGGAATTCTGCTTGGGCTGCCAAACTGATGGTTGTTGGCAAGGTGAATTGTTATCATTCTCTCTTGGTAAGGGTAACTTTGGGCAACAATAGCCACTACTAAAGGAGGGCTTATTCTTCTTCATCCATTTCTTATAGATCTTTTTCATTTGATGTAACTTATTAGCCAATCCTCCATAGGGTACCATCGTTATTCTATCCAATAGCATGGGATCTTTTGCTTCTGTGGCTTATGGGATCTCTTCCTCATTTGTACCTTCTTTGGGTAGGATAGAATCTTCTAGCTCGCTTTCATAATCTTCTTCTTCACTGTCATCTTGATCCTTTTCATACTATTTTTGCCTCTGTAAGAGAAGAACAGATTCTCTATTGTATCCACTGCCTCTACATTTGTCTCTGCTCCTGTTGTCTTTGTCTCTGGTACCACCATGTAAGAGGGAAAACAATACATCCATGGCTTTATCTCACTGTCAGAGGTGATTTCAGAGGTCAATTCGGTTTTAGGCAGTAGGAGGTATTTACCCATTATTAACAAAGACTTTACTTTTTTTGGGAGTTGGCTTACAGTGCCCACTGCCAGGGGCTTTGCCCATGTTTTCTTGGGAAAGATCTATTTAATAGCTTCTTCATCTCTTGATGTGCCATCTGCTAGCCTATTAAGACTTTAATGGAAGTGGATCCATTACCTTTTTGCAATCCATATAACTTCAACACCACTTTATTGGGTCCTCTACCTAGGGTTAGGGTTCCTTTGAACCAATCCATTCGTGCCCTTGCTTCAAAAAGCCATGGTCTTCCTAGCAAACTGAGGATATGAGGTCCCATAGGAATTTGGTTTTACCACTAGATAGGTTAGCCAATAATCTCTTCCTGTGAGGGCTATCTTCACATATAGGAGAATGCCCAAAGGCTTAATTTTGCTTCGGTCTGCCAGTTTGATAAGCCATTGTGTAGGATGCACACCTTGCAAACCTATATCCTTCATTGTCACATCCGTCATTATGTTCGCTAATGAATCTGCATTAATCAATGCATGTGCAATAAAGCAACCTTCAATCCACACGCCAATCTCTGGGGTACCAGGATCCAAGAAGGCATTAGCCACATCCACTTCTTTCATAGGCTCTGGGGCTTTGTTGGACTTAGGAACAGTGGTAGGAGCTATCCTTAGGCCTCTTCTTCTTATTAGTATGCTTTTGAATTTCTTTTGGCAACTGAGAGACAACATCAGGAAAACTCCCAGAATGTTAGGTTTGGTTTGAAGGTGTCTAGCTCTTTGACCAAGTTATATTCTTTGATAGGATCCATGAGCTTCTTCAATTGGCTAGGGAATGGGGCAACACCTACTTTTATCTTCCCTCTTTCCTCTTAAAGCAGCAACATTTGCACTTCTTCTACTATTGGAGGTACTTCAACATTCTCCATCTCTTGGACCTCTGGTCTCTATAGCTCTCTATGGCATTGTAGTGCTTTGTACTACATTGTTATGCTCTGTATTGTTTTGTTTCTCCTTGGGAAGATTGAACTTCACCATTTTGGTAGCAGAGGAAATATTCTCTTTTAGAATTGTGGGTTCTCTTGTCTTGGCATGCGTTATTGTGCCTTGTCTTGGCATGTGTTATTGCGACAACTTCCAATTCCAACAAATTGGAGGTAGATTCTTGGGTCTTCTATTGGGTATTAGGAGTAGTTTTCACAAGAGTCGGATTGGGACAGTCTTTTGTAGTGTGGTCTTTTCCTTTGCATCAACTACATAAGGGTTTGTAGTCCAGGGACCTTCTAGGGTTTAGACAGTTTGGTGAGATATTACCATTTTCTCCATATTTGTAACACTTCACTTCTGATCTCTGGTCACAATGCTAGACTGTTGTCCTCTATAACTTTGAAAACAAAATTAGGACTAAACTCTCTAGGCTTTAGTCTAATATCCTAGGTGGTCATTTGGATTCCAACAAGTTGAATCTTGCTTCTTCATCTTTCTTCCTTCTTTTATGGATCTCTTTCAAAGAGCAGATATCCTTTGTATGGTTCTTTCTTAAACAATACGAATAGAAAGCTCCAGGGATTGTTGATTTTTGGATACATTCAGTGGCTAAATGCCCCTCTTCATGGCACTTTCAACAGCATGTATTAGATTGCATCACATCTTTTCCATCTCTCACAAGACTGGATATGTTGGTGGTATTCACCTTCCATGTCTATAGTTGTTCTGTAATCACATCTATCAACTCTTTCTTGATGCATGCGGCTGAATTGGATTGGTAGTCCTTCAAATTTTTACCTCATGGAGTACTTGTAGTAGGCTTTTGGGAATTCTCTGTAATAATCGCATAGATTGGTTGGGTTGATCTCGAGAGGGTCCTC
Organism: Lygodium microphyllum; assembly: GCF_053477565.2. Taxonomy (NCBI): domain Eukaryota; kingdom Viridiplantae; phylum Streptophyta; class Polypodiopsida; order Schizaeales; family Lygodiaceae; genus Lygodium; species Lygodium microphyllum. The sequence goes on along the minus strand of NC_141142.1, from coordinate 6,705,489 downwards.
TATTCTAAATTTGATTTAGAGCTCCTATTGAGACTGGGGGTTGTTGGTTCCAGTTGGCAGGGCTCCATTGTTGTTGTTGAGTTGCCATTGGGGGAACTGTTTGAGGCCATTGTTGTTGTGGTTGAACCATCACTTGAGGTATGGCTATCTGCGGACCATTGTGGATTTGGTGCACTGTATTGCAACATTGTTTGCATTTGAGGGTAAGGGTAGGGGACTGTCCTTGCTGGGATTGCATTTGGTGGATATACAATTCCTGGCATGGGAGGAGGTAAGACTCCTCTTCTTGAGGTCATCGACAGCCTTGCTTCAACTTCATCATACAGTCTTGTACCTTCCACTTCAGCTTGCACATTGACCAATCTTCTCAATTCCACAAACTTATGAACTTCTGGTTGTAGGTCTCTAAGAGAAATTCCCTTGTGGATGCCTTCATCCAAGTGATGGTTGGTCCATCTCTTCAGTATATGGATTCCATTCTAGAGACATATGCTTCCATGCGTTCACTAGATGACTAGCTTAAGTTCATGAACTCCTCTTCCATCCACTCTTTAAAACCTTCATGCCTGAATTTAGTGAGGAAGGCCAACTTCAGGTCACCCATGTGCCAAAAGTTCATGTTGCTTGTCTCTCATAACACTAAATTGCTGTGCCTTTGAAAGTGGTGGGAAATATTGCCAACCAATGCTCAAGGGTTTTGGCATTGTTGACTATACACACTACTATGAACTCAGCTACATGAAAATCAGGGTCTTCATTGTACTCTCACTTAAAGATGGGCAATGGGACTATATTTGCTGGCATGTCATCGATATTTCCAGGACAAATTTGGCTAAGAAAGGGACCTTGAGTCTCCATGGGGACTTTTGTAAAGAGTGCTGCAAGGGTGTTAAAGGAGGCTTTTGCTGCTGGCTCGTTCTCAACTTTGATTTTTGCTTTCTCTCTTTCCTAGTATCTTTGGACTCATTCTAGTGCTTGCCTCTTGATCGTGTCATTCATCAGGGAGTTAGATCCACTCGGCTTGTTTGTACTCAACAGAATAGAATCAAAAGGACCTTAGTCTCTCTTGAGGACTCTCTTGCCAACATTTCTTCTACTTTCTTCTTTTCAATGTCTTTGAATTCAGCTTTCATTCCACTACAGAGGGGAAGATATTAAGTTCTGAAAGTATCAAAACTCATTTTTCTGAGCATCATTACGGTGTCATCATCATAATAATGCCAACTTCTGATGGTTTCAATAATGTATGTTGTGAAGAACACTCTGTCTAGTAACTTCTACTGGGTTGCTAATTGGACAAATGGAAGGTTGTTAGTGCACCAAGCATCCCACGTATCTTGCTGTTGAGCATCTATGAATAGATTCCAACTCTTTTCCTTCTTGTTCTTGTGAACTTCAATGGACCACAACCCTTGAAGATTCTTCACAATTTTCCACTTGATGATGTTTGGAAACTCTTCAATAAAAGCCAAATCTCCTATTGATGGTCATTCTCTCTATTTATACTCTTCAGTTTACTCCCAAACAATTTGCCACCAAGATGCCGTCTTTGTTGCTTCAACAGGGAGAAAATAGTCTAGCGCATAGAGCTTGCATCAAGATGATAATATGTTTCTACCATTGTGGGATGAATTTCTTGTAGAAAGTGACTTTGGAAATGAGAATTTCCAAATTTGCAGTGGTTGAAGGAATTTTGCAAGTATCCATTGAATTCTTCTCCTCTCAACAATTGCATTTTCTTCATTTTCAACCCCTTCTGATGCAAGTTGATGGCAGTTTTCCTCAACTGCATGCCAAAAACATGGCACACCAAGAGGAACACCAAGAAAATAGAAAATCTACTGCAAGAAAATAACATGCTTGTATCATCAACAAGCATGTTAGTCATATTTTAATCAACCATAACAAGGAAACAACACCAAGCTTATCAAATCTTCATGCAGCTTCATGTATCAATTCTCCCACAGATTTATCACAACAAAAGTTCAACAAATTCTTCATATTCTTCATCAAAAGAGCAAGAAAAAACAAAGGAATAATTCACTTTGAATGGAAATCATCACATAGTATTCATCTTCAATAGTTTCATAGTCTCTTTCACAATCTCTCACTCATAGATACATTGTTTTGCATAGATTTGGCTATCTCTCGCTCTCTATCTCTCTCATACATGCTATCTCTTAATAATATATTGAAATAATCGAGAATAATAATCCATAACCCCTCTTTTTTTGTGGATACCCCTCTGAAGAGGTATGTCTACTATGAAAGGTCACCAGAGCCACAACAGTGTCCTTTTTCAGCTCAATAGTGCCACTGTTACTTCAATCTTTACTTGAGTCTTTAGCAGCTACTTCTTCCACTTCTTTGAGCTATTTTGAACTTGTATTCATCTCTTCCCAAGGTTAGAAAACTTCTCCAAGCTACACATTCATCCAAGTAACACTTACAGAGGCATACATAACAGAAACAGAGAGAAGACTCTATAGAAGGCCAACACAGGGTCTACAGAACTATATAGAAGGTCATCAAAAAGCATTTAGCTCAAGTAAAACCATTCAAAATCACCAAGAATCATTCAAAAAGCCTTCAAACACTCTCAAAATCCATCAATTATCATTCCACTCTTCTCATACATAAAGAAAACAAAACATAACAGAAGCTCGACAGACTCAATTAGAACCAATCAGACACTATCAGGACATCAACAGATCATCATATCTCCGCTAAAAAAAATCATGAGCTTCTCAAACCTAATCAAAATGATAAGAAACAATCCAAAACCCTCCCAAACCAACTAATCATCATACAAAATCAATAAAAAATCAGCCATTCAGTCCTCAAAAACAACAAAAACCAGCCAAAAAATCAAGTCATTTCAGTAGTCAACACTAGGTAACAACTAGAATATATAAAAGCAACTAGTAGTGAATAGGCCTAAAATGGGTACTAAAGTCAGCCCATAAACTCAAGGGAGTCACTTACCATACATTCCATAAGCATTTACATAAGTGACATACTTCTCACGAATGGTAAGTATTGGTGTCCAAAGCATATGGATCAAATTAACCCACAAGTGGAGGCAACTATGTCCAACATTATATAAGAGAGCACATACATGAACCAAGAGTCCCATTATGTAAAAAAATAAGCTCCTACAAACAAGTACAAAGCACCTCCCAGTGAAAGAAAATTTGAAATGTAAAGTGAGCAAGCAAAGCTTAAGACATATAGATCAAAGTATTCGGGGAAGCCCAAGCACATCATAAATACATCTAGGAGCATAAGCATCCAACCAAGCTTCAATATCTGCAAGTGAGCAAGCACGAAAGCTCAAAGAAACTAATCAAAGATCAGTTATATCAAATTTAACTTAAATTGAAGTGCCAAAGCATGTCATAACCATATCCAGGCTCATATGCCAATGCTAGACATCACCATAGTATAGCATACTCGAAATACCATCTAGGTATAATAAGCATTCAAAGCATGAAGTATACTATTGTATTCTTGTTGTCCAAACTATTATGATAGTAATAAACCTCTACAAAAATGAGCTAATGAAACTCTAAACAATCCAAGTAGCATTTCGAAGCATAACCATACCATTTTGTAGGCATCAAAATAGCATCCCTAAAGCATCAAACATGCATTATGGAATTTACTATTTGTTATCCAAACCAAAACTATTCTATTCTATGTAAAATAGAGAACTAAAAATTGCACAAATTTAAATTTCTAAGTACTCGCATCTGTAGCTCTTGTCACATCTTTGTTTCTAGCTATAAAACACCTGAATCCAATATCAAATACAAAAGTTATGACTAAAATTCAAAAGTGCAGTCAAGGTACCATAGCTATCTATGACTTCTACAGCATGCTCTTTATCCACTCAAAATGGATAGAACAATTGCTTCTCAACTCAATAAGCACTTAGCAAGGCTTATATAAGCCCTAGGAAGCTCCTTGACAGGCCAAGAGCAAGCTAGAACAAGTCATGAGAAACAAAAATGCAATACATACCTTGAGAGAAAGAAATAATGGCTTACATGAAACCTTGAGCTAAAGCTTTGAATCCAGGCTAAAGCAAAGGATTAAAAAGCTCCTTGAATGCCAACTTTAATACTAGTTGAAAGATAGAGTCTGAGTGGAAGCACTTAATCAAAAGCAAGGGCAAAGTAAGAGCTATGCTAGATGGAGCAAGAGAGCAAGAGAGAGAGAAACCCTATGTGGGAACTCCAATAGTCACAATGTGTGACGGGCCTTCACTTATTTAGTAGTCACTGAAATAATAAAGAATAAAGTGATAGTGATGGGTGTCCACCACCTACAATGTACATGTGTGTGGTTATAGTGTGCGAAGTTAATACAAGGCGGCATGGGCACAAGTGCCTTTACCCCCAACATCTAGGAGGTATGCATGAGCCTCTTTTACTTAGCTTCTTTCTTTATCAATAATGTCCAATTGGAATCAAGGTATTTCCCAAGTTTAGCATTTCTTCCACATCATGAACTCGTTTTCCTTTCATTAATGTTGTTATGCTATTGGTCTTAAGTGTTAGTTTCACTTTGATTCTCCTTTTCCTTTCCTTTCGATTCTTTTGCCTATGGATGAGCCATCCAAGTTGTTGGGTTCAGGAATTGCAATGCTGGAGTGTTTGGCTTGAGTACTAGTCATGATATTAAAGGGATTGGTGTGTCATCCTTATTAGGTGTTTTGACACTAAGGAGTTTGAGTGGCACTGATGATACCATCACTCAGCTAGTGGAGGGTTTTCACATAGGGCAATCAACATACAAGTACATGAGACCACATTTTGAACAGCTCAAATCCACATTTTCTTTATTTTCTTATTCTCTTTCTAGACATCGAGATACTATATATCTTGGATGGGGCCACATGTCCAACAAGTCAAACGTTTCTATGGTTGATTTCCTCCCATACCTTGACCTTGCCTCCTACCTAAAGCCACGAATGGATGTAGGGTTGAAAATCCATCAAGTTAGGATATCCTTCTTTATCCAAAGTGACAATCCTCGAAAACCCTTACTAAAGTGTCTGTTTGCAAACTTGAATTGCTTGCTAGTGCTTTGTAGAGTTCCTCATCTTTTATCCCGTTAATGAATACAATGGAGGCTTTCTTTTGAGTGGGTCATTCGACTATTGGAATCCTTTTATGGAGGCTTTGAACATGGGTAAATCATGAATTTTCTCTTTGTCCTTATAATTGACATTCATCAATTTGATAATTACATTATTTGTATGTCCTATTTTAGATAATTTCTAAATAAAGAGGTCCTTCAAAGCATTAAAATAATTATGTTTGGTGTTATTAAGACTAGTGTAGTGTGGTGCACAACCATGCTTTCTGTATTTCTCAAGCAGTTGTGTGAGTGAATATAGTGCAATCTATATTTGATAATTTGCTCCACTAGGCCCTTTTACAAGCACATACAAGTATTGAAATTCAAAATGATTTGGACACTTATAACAATCATTTCGATTAAAAGTTCTGATCCTTTGTGGATTTGACTGATGAAATCTACATGTTGGATACTAGCTTCGAAGTTCATTGCATTTCCTAACACAAGTCCATTGTTCCTTTCTTGGTTTGTGTTCCTCACAAAATGGTCTAATGGTTGCCACCAGCTCGGTGAGGTCAACCATTGCATCTATTCCGATCAGTCAAGTATTCTTTGGTCTTTCTTGTTCATTGTACAAATGGTGGTCTCCTAAGGACCTCTTGAAATACATAGGGAATTCCCTTATTGGAGCCCCAAAAGGAACACCAAGGAAATAGGGTTTCTACTACAAGAAAATCTATCTTGTAACATCAGCAACCATCTTTTTCATCTTTTATATGATCTCAACAAAGAAAACAACACCAGGAACAAGAAATCTTCACGCAGCTTCATAGAAACAATTCTTCCACAGCTTTAACTTTAACAAAATCCATCATTCTCTTCATATTCTTCTTAGAATTCTTTGATAGACATTGAAAACACAAAATAACACTCCACTTTGAATGGAAAAAATCACATATGATTCATCTTCAAAGTTTCCACAGCTTTCTCTCACAATCTCTCATATGTAGATACATTGTTTTGCATAGAATTGGCTATCTCTAACTCTTTCTCTCTCTCAATCAATAGTACATCATCTACTTACTAAAATACTCAATAATCACTCATAATAATCTTTCTTTGGTCATGGATGCCCCTTCCAAGAGGTGTGTCTGATATGAAAGGTCATCAGAGCCACTATAGTAACTCTTCATAGCTCATCACTGTTACTTCACTCCAGTCTTCTCTTGAGCTGCTTCTTCCACTTCCTCTAGCTCTTTTGAACTTACATTCACCTCTTTAAAAGGCTAGAAAACTTTTCCAAAGTCTCACATACATTCCACAGAGCACTTACAAAGGCATACAGAACAGGAATAGAGGCTCTACTACAGAAGCTCAACAAAGGGTTACAGAAGGTCAACATTAAGCATCAGAACCACATAACTCATACTAAAACCATTCCAAACTATCAAAAATCATTCAATGAGCCTTTAAATAACCTCAAACTTCATCAATCATTACTCCATTCTCCATATAGAAGATAAACAGAAGCAAAACAAAAGCTATCAGAACCTCAACAGAACCTATCAAAACATCACAAAGCCTCATATCTCTATTGAAAAACATCATAAGCTTCCAAAACATAATCAACCTCATCCAAAACACTCTCAAACACTTCCAAAACAACTAAAAATAATTCAAAATCCATAAAAAATCAACCATTCAGCGCTCAAAAACAACAAAAATCAACCAAAAAACCTAGTCATTTCAGCATTCAACATATCCCCTTACTTAATAAGGGAGCATCCTCGTCGCAACCTTGGAAAAGGGAATACAAGTTCATCAAAGAGCTCAACTTGATATTCTTTAGCATCTTCAATAAACCACCCAACTACGACCCCAACTTATAATCTGTATCTAATAAAGAATACAACAAAAGGAAAACCCTTTATCCATTAACATATCTTATAAACAACAATAAATCATAACAAATTCGTAAAGAATATAAGAGGTTCTGTAGCTTTGCTTCTTAAGCTTTCCATCCACCATCACCATCACTGCAAATCTCTGAAAATATAGCTCTCGAACAAATCCAATATTCAATCACCATGAACTCATCACATATAAATTACACAACACAAACACAAAACAACCATCTGAATGGCACCTCCAAAAGAAAGATATATCATTATGAATCATAAAAGATACATCCAGAGATATTAGTGAAGATGATCCCTCATGAAGGCTTGATGATTACGAAAACGATCCATGGATAAGGATTCATCTACAAAAGTTTTGGAGGATTGTGGAAAAATTGAATACAACATATTCTTTCTAGCAAGATAAGGTATCTACTAGGTAGACAAAGGGCATGGAGATACAATACATCTAGTTGTTGGGAATCAACATCTACATTGGCATTCATGTATAACTTTGGAATGACCTTTGGATCATTATGTGAATACCTATGCATATATGCTAGGTACCAAGCAAAGTGAGCCGTCAATCTCACGAAAGGATCTATAGATTGTGAATATTGTCGAGCAAAATGGAGATAATTTTGATACGCTTGACTGATAGTCATCTACTCCCTTAGAATTAATGGCCAATTAATCTATGGTCCAGTAAGAGAATCATTTGAGTTCCATCCTCTTCTTCTTGGAATCTTTTGATCAAACCCCGCATATCCACTAACCAGCTGAGGGGGCTGAGAAATAGAAGTGGTAGGAGATGGAAGAGGAATGGCTACAAGAGGATGAAGAGATGGGTAGGAAAAATCATAAAATGAGGAATGAGCTAAAGAGGGATTAGCTGAGAATTTAGGCGAATATGTTAAGAAAGGTATTAATTGATAGGCAAGAAAAGTGGAAGGAATATGTATGGATGGGGAAGGATAAGACAGAGATGGGAAAAAAACACGATCTTCAATGAAAGAACAATAAGTAAAGATCGGAATTTGAGGGGCACCTTGAGGTTGAAAAAGGAGAGATAAAATGAATGTTGAGTTGGATTTATAAAGGGAAAAGTAAGCATCATATTGATGGGCCATTTGTTGATAATAAAATAAGCTAGGAATTGATGGACCTAAAGCAGATTGTCGATAGTAAGCATCAAAGAAAGATGAATCAAATGGATGTTGCTTGGAAAGATGGGCTAAAAGATCTACCCTCAGTTGGTTAATGTTTTGCACATGAAGAGAGGCTTTATTCTGTCTTTGGTTCAGGATCACAGAGTCAATCATTGTATGCCATGAAGTATTAAGGCAAGCAGCCACTTTGGAGGAATAATACTTGAACATTTCATCTATCAGCAACTCCAAATGTTTGACGTACAAGGCAACTTGTAATACCACATCCCCAACATACCAAGCTAGATCTTCATCGTTTGGAATCAATAGATCACCTCTCAAATACATATAAGACATCAATATTGTATTCGAAGTCACAAAGTCTTCAAAGTCCATTCAGACTACTTCAGTCAATAAGTTAGAAGACCAAGCTCCACTCCATCCATTCTGTGGATGAGGTAGATACATAGTTGAGAGCTTAATATAGAAGGCCAACTTTTGTATAGCTGATAGTGGACAAAAAATGAGTGATCTGGAGAAACATACTCCTGAAACTACTCAAATGAGGATCATAATAAGTCCTTCCTGGACTGAAGCCTTTCCACTTTAGCATGGAACAAAGGGCATAACGTGGCTTGTCATTAAAGAAGTGCCAAGCTCGTAGGGGACAAAGAAGAAATTGAATGTACAGTAGGACTCTATGAAGAAGAATGTGACTGAACCAACTAATCGTTAAGTTACTGAATTTGGATGTTGCTCTGTTCTAGGGTGGTATTTGCTAATTTAAGCTCCTCTGTTTGGGCATCTATCAAAGCTTCAAGCTCTTGAGATTCCTTCAATAATCTATCCCTCTCCTTAATCATAGTAACCACTTGGGTTTTAGTGTCAGCCAACTGAGTGTGAAAACTAGGAATTTCCATTTTTTGAGCATCAATGATCTTAGTTTACTGCTCCATTTGGGTACAAAGATAAAAAAATCGTTCAGGAGTAGAAGCTAGCTCCTCATTTACTTTTGTCAGCTCTTCTTTGGTCTATTGAACTTCATCATAGTAAGAGGAATAGAGCTGCTGGATACATGCACTCACAGAGAGTTCAATAGAACTTTGGATGTCTTGATATAGGAAGGGAATTGCACCTCCAACTACCAAGCATTGTATAGAAGGAATGGAAATCTCTAGAGTACCATGACGATGTGCTCTAAAAAGATTTGACGTTATGAGGAAAGCTGGTAGCTGACTGCTAGATTGAACAAGAATGGAGATTGGAGGAACTGGGGCTGATTCAACCACTCGTTTAAGGCATTTCCTCTAAACTACCACAGGGGGAATATGATCAAGATCCTCAATGACAACATCAGTGTGTTCAATAGGAGAGGGAGCTTCTATCAAGGTAGGAACTTCTTTCAAAGGGGTGGCATATGCCAAGAAGATAGAAAGGTAGGAACCAAATGTAACATTAGTTACATTACCCCTTGTGGCTTTGACAAAGTGTTGATCCATCTTTGACAAAAGGTAGGATCCCAATCAATAGTTATGCCTTTCAACATCATTCTGGAAGCTGTAAATAACTCATTTGAAAGGTAATCAGAGGGTGTCTTGGCAGGCATAAACCTGTCCTGAAGAAATTGACATAGCTGCTTCCACACAGGATTAGAGATCATGGAGACACTGATGCTTGAGGTAGTAAGAACCTTTTTAGGGTCCAACAACACATCTTATGTCTACTTCTGCAACAACTTAAGGATATCCTCGTTCGAGAATAATTATCGAGAGCAGTAGGGAAAGAGTCTCCTCGATAGGGTAAAGATAGAGCCTTGCCCAAGCTTTTAGATATTAGTTGGATAATTGTTCCTTTTATAGGGCTAGACCTCTTACTATAAGAGGCTAGAAACTGATCACAAGTATCAATATCATCTGGGATAAGTGGCAATGAGAGTGTTAGAAACTTGGCTAAGCCTACTTTGCTGATAAGATTTGAATCCAATAATAAAGAATAGTCGTGAGATACCAATGGAACGTACTGAATTGGAGGAGTAAGAGGTGCCATTCAGATGGATTACACACACACCACACACATAGACAATCACAGTGAATGCCTGCAAAACAACAGGATAGGAATGAGATATCAATATGAAGGAACTAACACAGACTTAACCGACTAATTGACCACCCCAAGCAATCCATATCCTAGAAAAAATTCGGCATGACCTCTATACATGTGCAACCGAAAGCTTCATGTGATGCAATACAATCAAATACCTTGGATCCCCATATCAGGTAGAAAAGAAAAATAACAAGACAAATTGTATCCTTGACACGTCCATATAACCAAGAAAAAAATGAAAATCTCAAAAGAACTAATCACATTGCCATGACACTGGAAATATTAACCACCATTAATGACAACAGGAACTAGACAAGACTCTGTCATGACCCATCCCCACCACGAATTGCGTGTATTAAAATTAGAATGTGCAATGTAAGGGAACTAAATATAATGAAGGATTCATTTTAATAAAGTTATTAAGAATGGGTGAGATTTTATTAGGTTATAAACCTTTAAAAGAAAATGGCGGTTCCTTCTTATCCATTAGTTAAAAAGTATTAAGTATAAACCAACATTTTTTAATCATAACCCCAACTTCGAACCTTGACTGTGGTCTCTAAATGCAAATTCATTTATTTAAAAATTAAGTATGTGTTTAGCACTTTTTGTTTAGTGCGTGTACTTGTGACGTTGGGTTCATTTTTAAATAAACTTACATGTATCTATAGCATACGAAGCACATATTAAGTGAACAGTGGGTTTGTTTTTAAATTAGAAATATGTGTGTTTAGCACGGATGTGTATGAAAATGTGTGTGGATTAAAGTTTTTTTTAGTAATTAATCATGATTTTGGGAGAACCAAAAATAAAAGAAATACTTGGTAGGGGTGTGTATGCAAGCACGATTTGAATGCACTATTAGTAATGAAGATGATGCAACCACAATGTAATCCAATCAACAAAATCCAGCCAGTTGAAAAAGTTTGCAAATAGTAATGAATTTGGATATAAATGGTGAACTAATATTTTTTTAAACTTGTTTGGTTAATCAACAATATAGATTAAAAGTGAAGCACAAAAGTCCAATAAATTTTCAAAATTTTTCCAAATTTTGTTTGCTTATTTTGAAGCGGAAAAGAAAATTGTAAAGAATTTACATTAAAAAAAGAAGGGTTTTTTTCAATTAATTGTTTCTAATTAATTTTGATCATGTCAGCTTATACAAGTAATCTAAAAATATAAAAATGATTTTTTGAAAAAAATTTGGAATGTTTTTTTGATCTTCTTAGTTCATTTCTTATAGAGGCTTTGCTTGTGACGCGACTCATTAATTAGCCCAAAGGGTACCATAGTCATTGTGTCTAACAGAAAGGGATCTTTTGCTTTTGAGGCTTCAGGAACTTCTTCCTCATCTCTACCTTCTTTGAGTAGGATAGACTCTTTTAGCTCGCTTTCATAATCTTCTTCGGCATTATCACTTTCATCCTCTTCAAATTCTGCTTCTACGTCTATGGGGGCTGTGTAAGAGAAGAACAAGCTCTTTGTTATGTCTTCTGCTTCTGCTTCTACTTCTGTCTCTCTCTCTGCTTCTGCTCTTGTCTTTGTCTCTCTGTCTCTGCTCTTGTCTCAGTCTTTAGCTCGATCTCTGCGCGACTACCATATGCAACTAGGAGAATAGTACATCCATGCTTCTATCTCATTGTCAAAGGTGATTTTAGAAGTCAATTTGGGTTTAGGCAAGAGGTATTCTCCCATGGACAAAAACTTTACTTCCTTCAGTAGTTGAATTACAGTGCCCATTGTTAGGGACTATATCTCTGTTTTCTTGGGAAAGATTTGTTTGACGGCCTCTTTGTCTCTTGATGTACCATCTGTTACTTCATTGGAGGAGTCTGTTACGACTTTGATGGATGTGGATCCATTGCCTTTTTTCCATACATACAACTTTAACACCACTTTGTTAGGCCCTTTGCCTAGGGTTAGGGTTCCTTTGAACCAATCCATCCTTGCTCTTGCTTCAAAAAGCCAAGGTCTTCCCAACAATAAAGGGTATGAGGTCTTGTAGGAATTTGGTTTGACCACCAAATATGTTAGCCAATAATCCCGTCCTACAAGGGTTGTCTTCACGTATGGGAGAATACCCAACAGTTTGATTCTAATTTGGTTTGCCAATCTGATAAGCCACTGCATAGATTGCATTCCTTGCAAGCCTAGATCCTTCATTGTCACATCCATCATTATGTTTACTGATGAGCCTCCATCAATCAATGCGTATGCTATAAAACATCCTTCAATCCACATGCCAATCTCTGGGGTTCCCGGATCTAGAAAGGCGTTAGCCACATCTACTTTCTTCATGGGTTCTGAGGTTTTGTTGGACTTGGTTGCCATGGAGGGAACAATTCTTAGGCCTCTTAACCAGTTCGTCTGTACTCAACAAAACAGAATCAGAGAGGACTTCAATCTCTGGGGGACTCTCTGGCCAACATCTCTTCTACTTCTTGCTTTTTTACGTCTCTGAATTCAGCTTTCAGACCGCTATAGAGGGGGAGATATTTCGTTCTGAAGGTATCAAAACTCATTATTCTGAGGATCGTTGTTGTGCCATCATCATAGTAATGCCATCTTTGATGGTTTCAATAGTGTATGTTGTGAAGAATACTCTATCCACCAACTTCTAGTGGGTTGCTAATTGGATAAATGGGAGATTGTGAGTGCACCATGTGTACCATGTGTCTTGTTGTTGAGCATCCACGAATAAATTCCAACTCTTTTCTTTCTTGTTTTCATGAACCTCCACTGACCATGACTCTTGAAGCTTCTTCATGATCTCCCATTTGATGATGCCAGGAAACTTCTCAATGAATGCCAAATCTTCCATGGATGGTCATTCTCTCTGTTTCTGCACTTTAGTTTGTTCCCCAAACCATTTGCCACCAAGATGCACGCCTCTGTTGTGTCAACAGGAAGAGGAAATAGTCCACCACATAGAGCTTGCATCATGATAGTAATATGTTTTTGCTATTGTGGGATGAACTTCTTGTAGAAAGTGGCTCTGGCAATGAAAATATCCAATTCTTCAGTGGTAGAAGGAATTCTGCAAGCATCCATTGAATTCTTCTCTTCTTGGCAATGCCATTTCCTTCATTTTCAGCCTCTTCTAATGCTTGTTGATGGCAGTTTTCTCCGATTGCGCACCAAAAACATGGAGCCCCAAAAGAAACACCAAGGAAATAGGGTTTATACTACAAGAAAATTTATCTTGTAATATCAACAACCATATTTTTCATCTTTTATATGATCTCAACAAAGAAAACAACACCAGGAACAAGAAATCTTCACGCAACTTCATAGAAAAAATTCTTCCACAGCTTTAACTTTAACAAAATCCATCATTCTCTTCATATTCTTCATAGAATTCTTTGATAGACATTGAAAACACAAAATAACACTCCACTTTGAATGGAAAAAATCACATATGATTCATCTTCAAAGTTTCCACAGCTTTCTCTCACAATCTCTCATATGTAGATACATTGTTTTGCATAGAATTGGCTATCTCTAACTCTTTCTCTCTCTCAATCAATAGTACATCATCTACTTACTAAAATACTCAATAATCACTCATAATAATCCTTCTTTGGTCATGGATGCCCCTTCCAAGAGGTGTGTCTGATATGAAAGGTCATCAGAGCCACTACAGTGACTCTTCATAGCTCATCACTGTCACTTCACTCCAGTCTTCTCTTGAGCTGCTTCTTCCACTTCCTCCAGCTCTTTTGAACTTACATTTACCTATTTAAAAGGCTAGAAAACTTTCCAAAGTCTCACATACATTCCACAGAGCACTTACAGAGGCATACAGAATAGAATAGAACAGGAATAGAGGCTTTACTACAGAAGCTCAACAGAGGGTTACAGAAGGTCAACAGAAAGCATCAAAACCACATAACCCATACTAAAACCATTCCAAACTATCAAAAACCAATCAATGAGCTTTTAAACATTCTCAAACTTCATCAATCGTTACTCCATTCTCCATATAGAAGATAAATAGAAGCAAAACAAAAGCTATCAGAACCTCAACAGAACCTATCAAAACATCACAGAGCCTCATATCTCTACTGAAAAACATAATAAGCTTCCAAAACATAATCAACCTCATCCAAAACACTCTCAAACACTTCAAAACAACTAAAAATCATTCAAAATCCATAAAAAATCAACCATTCAGCGCTCAAAAACAACAAAAATCAACCAAAAAACCTAGTCATTTCAGCATTCAACACTTGTTAAAGCACCTTCCATTGTCATGTATCCCTTAACTATGACCATGCTTTGAATTCACCCTTCACAACATCTGCTTCCCCACACCATGTTATTGTGCAATCAAGGGTATGTCACTAGCAATTGCTTGGCCAATATTATGTAAAGTATAGAGCTTTAGGCAAACTTCCTTGGCTAGTCTCATTTATTTGAGGTGAGTGGCTTATTTTTTAATGAGCAACACTCACTTGAGTTCAATTTCTAAAGAGAAAAAACAAATAATTGGGCTAAGTGAGTACCTTATGCATGCATGTTCTTGGGCCAAAAGGGATGATGTACTTGATTAAATTGCTAGTTTTTTCCTCAGAAGTGTATGTCTTGATGCACTTGATTACATCTTTATGCATGATTCAAGTTTAGCCTTGTTGATTGTGGTCATTTACTCACCTTCTCACCTAGGTAGTATGTGGGGCTTAAGCTAGTGGAGATGTGCAAGCAAACTCAAAGTAAACAAGGACCTAACTCACGTGTCTATGAGAGGTGTAATAACCCAAGTGCAAGTGCATTACTCTCAAGCACGATGCAAGAATCACACGATTGATGCCAAGGATTTGATGAGTCCAATGATGACGGTAAATGGTGTACCTCTTCTCCTCACCCCGCAAGTTCCCCAAGGGTGTAAGTTTTGGAAAATCTAAGATTTCTTAGGGTATGTGGTGTTTGTGCACATGGTTCCTCAAGTTGATATCCTCAAGGTACCAGACATTCCCCATCACTGGTGTCCTTAGACAATATAGGTAAGGACAACACTCTTGCAATGTTATTCTCAACCTAAACAACATGCTTTGGGATACCCAACTGTGTTTCCTTCAATTTCCCATTGAGATTCAAGTGCATGTACTATGTTGTTGTGGATGCTCATAGTCCTATTGATGTAAGTACTTTTGTCTTCCTTTGTGAGTCCTGGTCAACTTTGCTCAACAATTGCCAATGTATTTCTCACTATTGTACCCTCAATGCCCTTCCATCAAGAGTGGGGGTTCATGTCAATTTCAAAGCATACTTTCATTCCCCATCCACAGCTTGGTGAGGGTATTAATACAATTTTTCTCTTGTGTCAAGGTCAATTCCTCTTAGTGGGTTACCACAGGTTTGTGACAAATCTCGAAGGGCAGTAGGCCCTTCTTGCTATTAGGTCTTATAGGCTTAGAGACTTTGCAAGGCAAACTAGTTGAGGTAAAGGATGCAAATTCTTGCCTCACCTATGGTGCAATTTCACATTACAACCTTTGGAAAAAGTGTGATTTCCATCAAGTGAGAGTTAGAGTTAAGGGTGGATCAATGCCTAAGAGTCTTCCGAGTAGATTTGGATGATAGATTTGTAGAAGTACACCTTGAAGCTACTGCAGGCTTGAATGAATTACTTTGTTCTAAATTACTTGGGTTCCCATTGATGGTGCATGTATCCAATCAATGTCACTAGGATAGACTCTTATAGTGTTTGAGTGACTTGCACAAGTATTGTAAGATATAGTGTGAGTGTTGTAGGAGTTGCAATGTAAGTGCTCTAGCTAAAAATGGGACCCCTCAATGTGATTACCCCCTCTCTTCCAATCTACTTCCAAGGATCAAAGCCTACTACCAATCTTCCAAAAGGGAGGGTGTTATGAATATTTGAGAGCAAGGGCCCTAGTGCCATCTTCTAAGGCCACTACTTTGATCTCATGGTTGTTAAGAATGAGCTAGAAGCCTGAAGGCCTTATTCCATGCTCTTGAAGGCTGATTCACATGTGTCATGGGCCTTTTGACCTTAATGGTGGCTCTTCTATGGCCTAAAATAAAGGCCTCTTAGTCAAATTACTTGAATCAAAGGTTTCATGGACTTGCCATTTGGTCATGTGTATTGGCCTTTTAGCTAGTCATTAAAATTGCATGTCTTAAGGCCTAGTGATTGGCCTTTTTGCCTTCTATAAGGCCTAGGTCTCTAAGACAATCCAATAATGCCCTTGTGCTTAACAAATTGGCATGTTTGTCGAGCAAACAAAGGGGTCCATGTATTTGTGGGAGCAGGTCATTTTGTCAATGGTTGGACATAGAGCCAATTTTTAGGTCAAACAGCAAATCACAAAGGTCAATAGGCCTATACTACAAACCAAAGTGCCAAGAATGTCAAAAGGTCATGTCCCAAGGTCATAAGACCTATGTCAACATGCCCATAAAATTTATTTTGAATGTTTGCTACTTCCTTGGGGCCTATAGGCCTAACAAGGCAAATAAAAAAGACCCTTGTGGGCCTAATTAATGGCCTTCAACCATTAGGGAAATTAAGCAAGGACAATTGGCCATAATGAGACCTAGTTATTTTTTTTAAAATTTTAAAAAATTCAACTTGATTGATCCAAGTCTCAAGGCCTTCCTGACATCCATGACCAAATTAAAAATTAATGGCCAATTAAATTGGCTTATCGTGGCTTAAGGCCAAATTGGCCTATTGAATGGCTCACAATTGATTGGTTTTTTTAAAATAAATAAATTTAAGTGATAAGATCTTATTAATAAGTCTTTTACTTGGCCTAATTGAGCTCCCCCTTTTTTAAGGCACATGGCTAAATACACAAAACAATGCTATTCAAAGCACATGGCCAAATATAAGTGTCTTTCTTACTAAGGCCCTTGTGGGCCTTATCGAGCAACAACTTGTTCAACCCGAAATGAAGAACATTGTCACTTGCCTTGAATTGGCCAATCGTTTCCATTCAACCATTTGTTATTACTTTTATAATTTTAAAAAGAAAACTTACTTAACCTACTATTTAGTTGTTCAAGAAATTTTTTTTCTTAGCTTTATCTATACTAATTTCCATAGGGCTTCCCAAACCTCCCCTTTTTAATTAAAACCACCTCTCTCACGTGTGTAATATGTGCCTCTTTGTTCCCCCTCGCCTTTTTAGTTAACCCCCTCTCTCCCTCCCTTTTTTAATTAAATGAAATCTCTCTCTCTCTCTCTCTCTCTCTCTCTCTCCCTCTTTGTCATTGAATATTTTCAATTAAATTAAACTGTTTAATTTAAACATCCCTCCCTTTTTTATTTTTTATCTTTTAATTATATTTTTAAACACTTTTTTAAAGTAAATTTTTTTTGAGAGAGAGGGGGAAGGGACACACGCACACACACACACACACACACACACACACACACACACACACACACACACACACACACACACACACACACACACACACACACACACACACACACACACACACACACACACACACACACACACACACACACAGAAGAATAAGAAGAAGAAGAAGAAGGAGAAGAAGAAGAAGAAGAAGAGGGCGGAGGAGAAGAAAATGTGAGAGAGAGAGGGAGAGAAGAAAAGGAGAGACATAGAAGAAGAAGAATAAGAAGAAGAAGAAGAAGAAGAAGAGAATGTGAACATAGAGAGAGAATCATAGAGAGAAGAATATAAAATTTAAAAGAGAGAGAGATAGAAAAGAAAAAAAAAAGAGAAAATGGGGAGAGAGAGAGAGAGAGAGAGAGAGAGAGAGAGAGAGAGAGAGAGAGAGAGAGAGAGAAGAAGAAGAAGAAGAAGAAGAAGAAGAAGAAGAAGAAGAAGAGGGCGGAGGAGAAGAAAATGTGAGAGAGAGAGGGAGAGAAGAAAAGGAGAGACATAGAAGAAGAAGAATAAGAAGAAGAAGAAGAAGAAGACAATGTGAACATAGAGAGAGAATCATAGAGAGAAGAATATAAAATTTAAAAGAGAGAGAGATAGAAAAGAAAAAAAATAAAGAGAAAATGGGGGGAGAGAGAGAGAGAGAGAGAGAGAGAGAGAGAGAGAGAGAGAGAGAGAGAGAGAGAAGAAGAAGAAGAAGAAGAAGAAGAAGAAGAAGAAGAAGAAGAAGAAGAAGAAGAAAAAGAGAATGTGAACATAGAGAGAGAATTATAGAGAGAAGAAAGATAAAATTTAAAAGATAGAGAGATAGAAAAGAAAAAAAATAAAGAGAAAATGGAGAGAGAGAGAGAGAGAGAGAGAGAGAGAGAGAGAGAGAGAGAGAGAGAGAGAGAGAGAGAGAGAGAGAGAGAGAGAGAGAGAGAGAGAGAGAGAGAGAGAGAAGAAGAAGAAGAAGAAGAAGAAGAAGAAGAAGAAGAAGAAGAAGAAGAAGAAGAAGAAGAAGAAAAGAGGGAGATAGAAGGGAATTAATATTGGATGCTTTATGACATAACAAATTGGATTTAACTTGTATATAAGAAACCCCTATTTCATACTGATGCTTCCCTTCTTTCTATCCCGAAGATTATTTCCCCCATGATTGGACTTTTTATAATAAAACTTTGTTCCATACTGATGCATCTCTTCTTTCTACCCTCAAATTATTTCCCCCACAACTAGACTTTCAAAGATCCTATGTCTTCTAGCCATATGCTCTTGGTCCTATGACATCTTTGGAAAACCTGACGTGAAAGTGCCAAAGTAAAAGTTGAGTAGGTAGGGGGATTTGGATATGATATTAAAAGTGGATGCATATGTGGTTCATAACAATGATCTAGAGCAAGTCATTGCAAGGTCTCAAGAATTAGTGTTAGCAGAACTATCACAAGAAATGCATGAGTTGTGATTGAAGATTACATGACTTGAAGAAAAATAGCCAATAATATTAGAGAGGGTGGTTTATAAGGATTTTGAGAATGGAGCAATGATTTGGTAGAATGAACTTGGAGATTTGTTAGTTGCTCCTTTGGATGAAGTACTAGATGCTAAAGATATTGATGGCTTGTCTGATGCTTTGTTTGACATTGCAGATATGTTACCCACCCATTGATGCTTTGATAACAAATGCAATTGATTCATCAACCGAGGATACAAATAATACATTACTTGTGAATGCAGTCGATACAATGATAATGCATGTAAATAGTGCAATGATTGTGGGTGTAGATGAAATAGATAATTTGATTGAGGAAGTAGATGCGATGGTTGCAAATGATTTTCAATTTGAAGTATGGGGGGAAGACATATAAGACAATGAGATGAAATCACCACTTATGCTCATTTCAACTATGGAAGTGTTGAACTGCTTGTAACGAGATGAGATGGATGACGAAAAGTTTGGAGACTATATAGTAGATATGTAAATTGAAGGTATAGGTTGCAAAGCTAGAGGGGTAAAGATACTGCACACTCATTACACATGGTAAGCAGAACTAGATGTTAGATAGTGTGCAAGCATGCTTTTATCTGAATGATGATAGGAAAAATGTGGGTATGCTTTCTGAGTTGATACTATTTGAGAAAGTTGTTGCAAACAAGTTGTGGGATTGCTTGAAGCTACCTTCTAATATAGGTGGAACTACAAGTCATGCTATGCTACAAATATATTATGGGTTACCATTTGATCAAAGTGGTTCTAGGGATTTCTTAGAGCACAATACTAATAGATACATACTATTTGGGCTACACGAATGTTGATGCCATATGATTCGAGAATCAAAAAATGGAATGTGTGTATGCTTATGAGAGATAGGTATTCGGGATTATGCCCCAAGAGGATATTATGATGTGCATTAATTATGTAAGATGATCACCTAGATATTTGAACTTGGAGGTGACAATGGTAGAATGTTTTTATACATATGGAAAATTATTTTGTGGCCATTTGATCCAAGGATTGGCTATGGAAAGATGTTGTGAATAATGTTTATATAAGTTGCAAAGTATGTTATTGCAGTTAGCACTTTTTGGACTATTTGATGCACTTAAATTTGCTATTGATTGGGAATCTTCTAGTGGCATAACTTTGATGTACTTTTATATGTAAAGAATAGGCCTACCAATTTTAATAGCAAACCAAGCAAGTATTGGGGAAGATACATGCTCAAGAAGATTTATGTCTGCTATGGATTACATGTAGCAAAATTGGACCATAGAGTGTGTAGAGGTTTTTAAGGTAGCACTTTATAAAATTTGCCTATCATCTCATCTAAGAGGTTTTAGATTGGAACTTGAGCTACATTTTCTTTTCAGAAAGCTTGGAAAATCGAGTTATGGTTGGAAAGTTATTAGCATTTTTATACAAGATTGTCTTGATTGACAAGATTTTGAGAGTAGGGAGTGACTAATCATGGTGAATGAAAAGCCTCAGCTCCAAGATTGAGTAGTGCAGCACATACTGGAGAATGTGTAGGTTTAGAGGGGGTGGATGTCATGTGGCTTCAAGTTCAGTAGAGGAAAACCATAGAAAGACTAGCAACCCAAGTAATTCAGATGTACACTTATGGGATCCTATTTGCCTTGACTCCATAAGTCTTGAGCCAACATGGCAATAGAACAAAGTGTCATTAGCAAGTGCCTACATGTCACTAAGAAACAAAGTATGATGTGAAGTTTAATTCAAATGATAGCGGGACAAGAGATAAGTAATTGCTTATCTTTAGGTAAAGGGGCAAATATACTTGAAGAAAACCCATGTTTTTTGAAATAGGGGTGATACATGATGGAAGAGGAGTTGCCACCATGAACTTGGCAGCATTCTGTGGACTATTTATAGGGTAGTTCAAGGCACTTTTGTAGAGTTCTTGTCTACTACATGCAAGGAGGAAGATGGGGGGAACATTCGTTATAAAGAGAGCTTGAAGAACTAGCAACATGGCTTGGAAGGTCATTTGGGTATGTTTCTTATCAGAGAATAGACATTTTTGACTACTGAATACTTCCTAAAATAGGGTAGCATTGTTGTAGTACTCTTCCACCTATAGATACTTATACTCAGATGACTTGTTTGAGGTGGATTCTTGAACTATTTTGCCTTCTATATGTATGCATATTTTCATAGAGATCCACAGATGGGATTGAGGAATTTTTATAGGTTGATTTTCTCTAAAATAGGGTAGATTGATTGTCTATGGGTTGTTCTTAATCAAGAGTGTTCTCAAACTTTGATGTTAACATAAAAAGCATTGGATGATATCTATGTGTACTCTTATCGATATATTCAAGTTCCACATTGGTTCATGTACTGACCATGATGAAATATGCTCTTAATATGTGATGTATATACATGATTTACTAAATTTGGATGCTTTAATCTTATGTAACAATTTCTATGTATGTGTGGGCTAAATTATAACAAGATTGTTTGATGGTCTATTCATGAACAATAAGAGCATTTTCTGTTATCTACATATATCTATGGTTATGTATATGCATTGAAGGCTGTCAACCATGATAAAATATGGTTGATACTCTAGACCATGATGAAATATGGTCTTCATATTTGATGTATATGCTAGATGAATGGATATTGGATGCCTTACGACATAACAAATTGAATTTAAGACATATATAAGAAGCTCTCTTTCATACCTATACTTCCCTTATTTCTATCCTAAAGATTATTTCCCCTACAATTAGACTTTTTGAGACCTTGTGCCTTCTTTTGGCCATATGCTCTTTGTCCTATGATACTACAATACCATAATGTACAAAATGAATGAGATTTGCTTTGTTTAAATATGAGATTGAGGATGATTCTGCTCATCATGGCCGTTTGTCTACTTTGGTATCACTAGAAACTTTTTGGCAAGTGAACAAGATTAGCATAATCCAAAGTCTTTTGTCTTTTAATTTTCACATGCTAGTACTTATCATTTAAGATTCCAACCACACTGAATAGTAAATTTATAACTAGGGCTTTGTGGGTAGACCAAGACTAGGTCTCTTGAAAAATTTCAATCATATCCAAACACCATATCAGAGAATTTGGAAATTTTCCAAGTCCCAATTTTAAATAAGTGATAAATATTTGAGCACATGGCTAAATCTTGATCTATATTTGAAGGTGGGATTTGGGAAGGTAGCTTATATAGTATTTAGCATAGATTCCACCTTTAAGTAAGACAACAATATTTAACCATGTGGTCAAATAATAAAGGCATTGGGAGTTCCCAAAGTGCATGGAAATTCCCAAATTCCCTAATATAGTGTTTCCAAAAAATTTCTAGCCTCTGACTAGTAGGAATTCACATTTGAATACTTTAAATGTGAGCATGCTCTAGAATGACCCAACTTTGTAGGCAAGTCAAATGTCATGGGATGAAAACATAGACTGGAGGCCTAAGCTTATTCTTGCAAACTCCATGTAAAAACCATCTCATATTGCTATAAAGAAAAATGTACCTGAAAGAGGAACTTCTTGAACTTGCTACTGTAACGTGCAATAATCTCGTGAGATAACCACTACATGCTCCCATTTATGGCACACACTCTCCATACAGTTCAAAGTAAATCTCTATAAAAGTGCCATCCAAATATTTTGACCATGACTCAAAAGTTGGTAAAGTGAACATCCACAACTAGGTAGATCTCTCAGATAGAACTCCACAAGTGACAACTAGTTATTGCAAAGCTAGTGAATCATTTCCATTAACATTCACGCACATAAGTGCGCAATGATACTTGAGACACATCATATTGCCACCCAAATGTGCACTAAGAAATATCACACCTTCTAGACAAGGTGAAATTTTTTTGAAAATTTCTAAGCTTGTTATGCTCATTTCCCATCAATGCCCATTGCCTAGAAGAGGAAAGCCACTATCTATAAACTCAAACTATTGAATGGTAAATACCTTGGGTTGCATGCAAACTAGCAAAACTTAAAACAAAAACAACTATTGCAAAAAATGGATAGACCCATTGCAACAATGTAGGGGTCTACTAAAGGCTAGCAAAGTGGCTATTACAAAAAACACAGGACTCTTTGGGCACATGGCAATTGTGGAAGATGAGATCTGAGCCACCCCTCCTATGACTTAAGGGCTGCTATGACTTGACACGTTTAGGCTACCTTGACTTCAGAAGAGGAAGAGAGGGCACATAAAATGCAAAGGGCAACATTGGCCAAATCAAATTTGATTCAATTCTAGCCTAATGGGACACATGCTAGGAATGTGGAAAATCAAGGAAAATGGGAAGATAAAATACTAGAAGATAGGATGAGATCGATATGCTGTCTACTAAAGTGAATCTTAACTAAGATCCCATTGTTTGACCATTAAAAGGTTTAAATGTGCAAATCTTGGTCATGTCCTTATGGTATGGGAACCTTTCCAACAAGATCTCGACATCTCGGCCCATCCCAATGTCTAAAACTATGTGTCTTTTAGTGTTGACATGTAAAATGTTGCCGTCTCACAGTGCACTACAAAGCACCTATCTTTTTGTAGTCAATTCATTTATCTTGCAACTCACATATCAATGACCTACCATGAGGCAACCCATAAAGTTCATTGTCTCTATGTGATTGATTGTTGGGTTAGTCTATGTTTACGAAGAAGCATGTTTCCTGCATCATTTGCATAAAGTCACAAACAACATTTATAGAATTATCCTACACTAACATGGGCTGCATTGCAATATTAAAAAACTCAAATAGCCTTCACATACCTTGGTAAACACCTAGCCAAGTTGCCATCAAACCACCAACAAGCGCTCCCTTGAGCCATTCTAGAATAACAAAATGCTAACTTCTCTCCATCAAAGATATTCACCTATCATGAATGTTCCAAACCCAAACCAACCCTAAGTCTTACATCCACTTCTTGGAATAACTTTGTAGCAAGAAGTAAGAGGTGGAGGCAAGGACTCGCTAGATAAACCCTACTAGAATGTGAACTACAAGGTTGACATAGTCGAGATGTCTCCAAGGCCTGTTCACATTATGTGAAAGTTGCTACCACATAAGTTGTGTATTGCTTTCCAATGCTTGACGAGATAAACACTCTCAACCTCAACGTTTTTTATATCCAAAAATAGAAAATCCAATTCACAGCTTGATGCCCTCAAACTTAGGGCTAGAAGCAACTATTACATGCTAAAACAAATAGCCTCAATCGTAACCCTTTTTTATAGCCAAAAAGAGAAAAACCAATTCATAAGTTGACGCCCTTAGACTTAGGGCCAAAAGTAGCAACTACATGCTAAAACAAATAAGCCTACATAACATATGGCCTGAAGAAACAAAGAAGGAACACCAATTGTGAGGACAAGAACATGAGCAACACTCAATAACCAAGAATAAAAATCATCTACAATTGAGCACTACTTCAAAGGCACCCTTGAGGCTTTAGAAGTTAAGCCTTTTTGAGAGAAGACATTTGCTTCTTGCTAGGTCTTCATGAGGAAACGATGGAGGGGAGGGGGGGGGGGGGAGCTCCAAAGCTCTAAGAAAGCCCAAACATAATACTTTTTTCTAGGTACAAAATGATATAAGAAAATGGATGGTCTACCTGGAAAAAATACTTTCCATAGGATGATGTTGAATATGTGAATCCTAATCCTTAATGGAAGGGACACTGACATTTTTTTGTTCCTCATGCGTATCATGCTCATGCCTTGATTCCTTTGGCATAAAGCCTACATCTCTTAAGTGGAATATATGTGAAAGAGTGACTTGTTTAGAGAGTATGATGAAGAGAACTGTTACCAAATCATGAGGTCATTGGCATAGGAAGCTATGGCCTAGTGTGCTTAGCCATTTATATATATACAAGTTAGAAAGGTAGCAATAAAAAAATATCAATGACATATTTAACCATGTGTCTTATGTTGTAAAATTTCTTGTACCAGTTGCTCCACGGATTGAAATTCATGGGCGTAGGTTATTACCACCCTCTTTGAGAAGGATTGCAAGACTTACTTTCATGCATGTGCCCTTCTTACTCATAGGAGGATAAATAGTTTCAACCACAAAATTATAAAACCCCTCTCATTTTTCTTTGCCAGAATGACATGGTTGAAAGCTGAAACCCTATTCAAGGTTATCAATCACACAAGTTGGCTATAGCGTAATAGATGACCAAGAAGAGCATGATGCAAAACATGAGTGTGCAAAAGCTATGGCAAGATCCAAAGCAATCAACTACTTTTGTAAAAGAGAAAAATTAAGGTAGTAGGATAAGAATTCACTCTTACACTATGTAAGTTCACACTTGCACTGCAAGTTCACTCTTTCACTAGTAGGGAACTTCACTCTTACACTAGGACTTCACACTCGCACATAGTTCCTTCATACTTAGGTCAATTAGATCCTTCACACTTGGGTCATTCGCACTTAGATCCTTCACCCCTAGATCATTTGCACCTAAACCTAGGTAATAAAGATCCTTTGCACCTAAGATTATTTGTATCTTAGGTCACTTGCATCATTCGCACCTAGGTCATTTGCATCTTAGTATCTTCACACCTAGTTCCTTCGCACCTAGGTAATACAGATCATTCACACCTAAAATTATTCACATCTTAGGTCATTTTCATCAAAGTTCCTTCGCACAGTTTCCCTTATGACACACACACACACACACTTTCGCTCACCCACACTTCATTCTCACAAGCTCACTTACCACTAAAAGGCTAAGGTCCTTCGTGAGTATGCTTTCACACCCACACCACTCTTAGAGGAATGATTCACACTCATAGGCACACTTATCACTAATGGGTAAGATCCCTTGTGAGTCTACTTTCTCACAAAAATATTGGTTTTGGAAAGGAAGAACGCCTATTTTTTTGCACAAATTACTCTTGTGTATTTTGGAATCAAAGTGCCCTAAGAACTTGCATGTTTTGTAATCAAGTATTGGAAGAAATGCCATAGTGATTTAAGAACTTGAATATCATGTATCATGGTTGTCCAACATCCAAGGCTTCTAGTACCACACCTAGGTCTGCCCAACCTAACATCTAAAAGGTCAAAGCCACAAACAATGACCCAAAATATGAAGAGTTGATACCTCTTGAGTATCTTAGGATCAAACTAACTACCGAGCAAGAGGTCATCATCTAAAGCTCTCATAGACAAAGGATTAGATTACAACATCCTAACTTATGATACACAAGCTGAGATCAATCAACTTGATATTGTCCCAACAAATACAACTATTAGATTGTATGGAGGATCACCACATTCTCTCCTCAAAAAGTACAAAATTCTCCTAGCTATAGAGATTAAGAGCATGCCTATCATATTCTATGTGCTTCCAAATCGAGAGGATATGGGCAAGGAAGTCTTGCTTGAAAGACATTTCAAGCATACAACCCAATGCAAAGTGAACTGTGTGGCACACCGAATATAGTTCAGCTTTCCAAGCATAAAGTTGATCACTATTTTTAGTGAAGGCAACCTTGTCTCTTATCAAGGAAAGATGCCTATCTTAGAGTCAAACCAAAACCCTAGTGAGGACTACCATAGATTTCTAAAGGAGTTACTCAAGGCATAAGAGGACAAGAGGGAACCACTCAATATGAATCCTCTTAGAACCAAAGAAAAGACCAAAGCTACTATGAATACTACAACAGCTTCTCAAGTTGTTGGGAAGAGATATTCCAAAAGGAAGAGCAATCCCAAGGCATATAACCAAAAGCACTGATGGAGAACTAGCACAAAGCTACAATGGGTTCCCAAAGCATTGTTGTGTGCTCAAAATTGTTGGATCCAATTGTCTAAATTACCTACATAGCCACCTCCATTACCTATAGCCCAATTCCCATCAAAATCAAAGGGAAAGAGAAAGAGACCCAAATGCATATCTAGGCCAAGAAACAAGACCAAAAAGGAGACAAACCCAGACCAATTAGCATCAAGAAGCTTATGAAATTATACTAAAGAGCCGCATCTAAGCTCTTGAGAAAAGACACTTTGCCTAAAGTGCAACAACCTAAAGCATTTTTTGATCCACATGTATGGTTTCTAAGAAGTCATCAAGTGAGAAAGAAGAAACAAAGTAGCCACTTCCTAGTGATGCTACTCACGTTGAAACAAAAAGTCCAAAGAAGGAGAACATGGAGCCCTCAAGTGTTGACAAGCAAGTAGTTGGTCCATCCTCACAACTAAAGTCTCCCACATCAAGAGAACCTTTGTCATCTAAACCTAGAAAGAAAATCTAGTAGCATCAACCTAGTGTAGTTGCTCAATCATAGAAAAAGTATCCACATGGGACATCTCCAAAAATATCTAAGGTTTGACAACCTCACTCTAAGAGTGTTATTTTAAAAAAATCTAGAATTTACACGACCAAGTCTACTTCTAATTGATCCAAAGATCTAAGTATGCAATCATCTTTAACTGTCAAGATTGACCAATCCACTAAATTAGAAGCTACTACTTCTAATTTTGAGTTGGAACTAGCCTTCAACATTAAAACAGACTACTATTTTGATTGGAGAATATGCCTCTAGTACTTCTGCCTTACAATAGAATAAGAACTCTAGCACAAAGTGCACAATGAATCTAATGATTCACAAGTCATGTTCTTTGCATCCAAAAGCTCTAGATCATTTGGAGCCTAAGCTAGTCAAGTGATCTATGAAGGAGGAGTTAGAAAACATGGGATAATAAGAAGATCAACTAGTGGCTAAGAGGCCTAAGGAACTTGAGGGTACACTAAAATTAGTTGCTCAAGCATATGTTCATGTTGACATTAGCATCCCTATTGAAGAGCACAAATAGCTCTTAGAAAGACCATTGACATAGATAGGGCAAGAATCCATTTGCTCAGGTTATCCAATAGTCATAGTAGACGCCATGAATTCTTTGTCCAAAGCTAAGAATAAGGGGTTTCACTTGATTCTCTCATTTTACATAGGCCACTGTGAAACCAACAAGGATAAACTTGAAGTCTTGGCACAAAAGGGACAAAAATAGTTGATATTTAGTAGCTAGAATTGGCTATCAACTAATGATGATATGACTAAGAAAAGAAGGGTTCTTTGGGCTTCACTACATTAACCTACATACGTAGCTCCTACTTCTCTCAAAGTGCTTGCAAACATACAAGATTTTAAGCTCCTTGAATTGGTCCACGCCCACCCTCTACTGGATAAAGTCTGCATGGAGGAAGAATGCATGTTAGAAGTAGAATAGGCCAAGAGAATGTTATGCTTGATATCACTACATATGTGTTTTTACTTCTCAAAGCACTGTCACTCTTAGATCAGTATGATCTACTCCAATACAGTCTAGAATTCTATGAATGGTTTATTCCCAGGAGGCTGAATACACAAAATCTCATCTTTTGTCTGCTTTAGTGACGACCATGCAAAATGCATTCTTATTGAATGTTGTGTAATAGAGTGATGTACAATCCAATTTCTACTAACAAAGACCCAATATAAAAAAATAGTGCCTTTGAGACTCTAGATCGTAAGGCCATACTACCTACTTAGCTGGCCACCCAATTGGCATAGTAAATCGTCCAAAACCATCCCTTAGAATCTTCCCGTATTAAAACACTCTCGATTGTACTATCAAAAGCATCTACAAACACATGGAGTTCTTTCTTTCGATCAGGGGGATCATAATATGGGCCTTAGAAAGTATCAAGAGAAGCTTTCGACATGCCAATTCCAATTACACATTCCAGTGAAAAGAAAACATTTGAACCAATGTCTTCAATGGAATTGCAACACAAGCCAAAAGGCACAAATGTTAGGTCATGCTAGGTTCCCAGTCCATAACCCAAAATCCTAGTAAGTAGCCACTTGATAATATTCACTTTGGAGACACTAATAAATAGCACATCATTAATGACCTGGCCTTGATACCACACAAAAATCATTGGGATAGTGGGATCAAACAAAGCTTTTGGTGAGACTAGCTCACCTCGAGCTTTCTTTACTTCATCTAGGAGAACTCTTACAACCACGTCTACCACCTCTAGCACCAAAAGAGTATGATGATTTGATTGAAGAATTTTTTGGAAAAGGTTGCAAAAAACTCATATGCCTTGGAGTGCTAAAATATTATTTTTGCATTAGTTTTATGTTGGTTTGATATTTGTGTAGCTCTTTTTGTGTGTAGACATACTTATTTCATTATTGTTTCTTCATCATGTTCAAAAAATACATTGCTCAATATTGAAAAATCTTGATGGTATGAACTTTTCATATTGGAAAGAGCAAATGTACAATGTATTGTCTAGAATAAGCAAGTGACATGGATGAAATGTAGTTAGATTAAGCTTGAGGATGGATCCAAATGTATGGGAGGAATGGGATGAGTTAGTATGCTCCATTATTATGGTAACACTCTTAACTCAGCCACCTTGGAAAAATACCCCTGGAACATCTCATCAATCCGCAACTCCAAATGTCGGACATACAAAGAAGCTTGCAATACCACATCTCCGACATACCAGATCTTCCTCATCTAGAATCAGTAAATCACCCCTCAAATACATGTAGGACAAAAGCATCGTATCTGGAGTGACAGAGTCTTCAAAAACCATCCTCACGACCTCTATCAGCAAATCTGATGACTAGGCTCCACTCCATCCATCCTCTGGAATAGGTCTTTCTTGATTCAGTGAAGGCTATATTCTTGTTAATCACCTTGCTTGAGAGTTGGGATATTTTTTGAACTGCCATTAGTGACTACGTACCTATAGGTTGTCTTACAAGTGTTAATATTGAGAGTAATTTACTCATAGAAGGTGAACATAAAGAATAATGCAGGGTTAAAGAGCTTTAATGCACTTATTGTGAGAGGAAGGTCAAATGCTAGGGGGAACTCTCATGAGAGATGCAAGTCAAGAAGTAAGTAGTGCAATAAAAATGATGTAGAATGTTTCTTTTGTAACAAAAATAAACACATAAAAAAGGACTAAAACAAGTGGAAGAACAAGAAAAAGGGCAAAAAGATAAATCTGGATGATGCCAAAAAAGAAGAGAAAAGAAAGGCAAAGCTAGACGAGATAAATCCATGCAACAGTGATGTTGGTGCAATTTATGTAAGTATCCTTCTTGGGCGATGCACTCCATGGATAATGACATGTCTTAAATCTGGCTTTTGAATTATGGAGCATCATTTCATATTACCCCAACAATTTTACATGAGTTTGTCCTGAAAATAACTACGCATGTAACATCATTGGCATTGGGGATATACACATGATTGCCAACTGGTTCTTCTTTTGTCTTTTAGAATGTGTGGAATATTTCAAACTTGAAGAAAAGTTTGATAAATATAGAATAACTTGATGATTGTGGTGATAGAATGATCTTTGGTAATCATATATGGAAGATTTGCGAGGGATCTCTTGTTGTAGCCAAAGGGTGAAAATCCGATACTTTCTATCGTTTGCATGTTTCTAGGGTTAAAGGCCATGCTGTAGCTATCATTAAACAACCATATGTTTAATTATGGCATTATTTTTGGGGCGTGTGCTAGTCATTGTGTAACATACCTAATTTTTTTAGTCAACTGCGAATGATCGCCCCCATTTTCACCTCCTTGACTGCTTGTTGTAAATATGTTTCATGTTTATAGATATTTATATATCCTCATAAAAGCTCAAATTATTTTTCTATTTAATTAGCTTTAAAATATTAATCATGATTTGACTAATATTTTTTCAAATCAAATTAAACTATTCCTACTTATTATTAATTTATTTAAACTTATTTTGAATTTTATCTAATCATAACTATTTATTATTAATATTTCTAACTTATTTTAATTATTTAATATATATATAATTCTAAAACTTAAAAAAATTAAAAAAAAGATCTTAAGGGGGACCTAAAGAATAGGCTTTTAGAAAAATCTTAGAACTCCTCCCATCCCCCACATCTTTTTAGAATTTGAATGATGGATCCCCCCTCCCCTTTGAAATTTTTATAAATACAACAAAGAGACCCACTCCCCCCTCTCAATTATTTTTTTAATGAGGGAAAAAAAGTTAAAATTTTGCCTTAAATCAATAGATATTTTCCTTCCTTCTAAACCTTACAAAGAAATGGAAACTCCTCCTTAGTAATAAAACAAAAAGAGTCCCCCTTTACTAAACAATCAAATAAAGATGAAAACACTCCCTCCCCCTAGAAAACTCTTTAAAGGAGGGGTCCCTGTTCACAAATTTAACACACAACAAAGAGGAGACTACTCTTGAGAGAGTGAGTGTGAGAGTGATCATGAGAGAATCATTGAGAGGTGAGGGAAATTTTGCAAAAAGTAAATAGCACCCCTTTGTGTGCTGGCACCCTATCTTTGAAGTCCTTCTTTTTTATCGGCTTTTCATATCCACTATGGCCCAACACAAGCATGTTGATGTGGTGCAAACCAAAAACTCCAATAATAGAATCGTAAATACAGTAGTGGTATATTATTTTATGTTTGTAAATAATTCATGTTGTTCAAATTTTATTCAATGAAAATTCTCTTGAATTAAAAAATTAAATTCAACCTTATTTTCATTAACTTTTTAATTATTGATAACTTCATAAGTTGAAAATATAGTTGAAATTATATAATTTTTTTAAATAATTCATAGCTTGGAGTTAAAATATAATTTAATTAGCTTAAAATTTATAATTAATTAAGTAATAATTAAAAGAGACTTGGATCAATGAAATAAATTATTCTTAAAACTAGAATAGTAGTTAAGGACATACTTATGTTAAGAAATTAGTTGAATTACTTAAAAATATTTAATGAATAAAAAAGTATATTTTTAATCCTATAATTTACCAAAAAAATATTTTAAAATGATTAAACTCTTAAATAGATTTTTATTAGTATTAACATTAAATAGTCAATAAAAAGGATATTTTTATTATAATAGCTTAAAAATCATATAAAAAGTAATATTCTTATGGATTTGCACATGGCATCTACATTTTTGGTAGTTAGTGAAAAACATGCAAATAAATAGTAAGTTGATCTTTCATATTTTCCAACCGATTCAAAAATTAATTTAGATTCTTTAAGCTTTGTTAAAAGTGTGTTTGCACATATGGTGTTAAATTGATCCTTATTTGGAAAGGAATGGTAGTTGGTGTTTGACTGACTGTGGCTACATTAGAATTATGGAATAGTATTCTAGTTATATCAGTGCTTTTAACAACCAGACATGATTAAGGTGTGATGCCATCCCCCCAGGGCAACCTACCTTGGATACTCTTCACTCAGAGTTGTATATGTTGTATATAAACTGCTTAAGGCGACCAACCACACCTTAGGTACGTGTGATCTTTCGTATAGGAAGGTTCTCCCTTACGGTGGGCAAAAACCAATGGGGCTTTGGTCTGAGACTATAATCTCGATGTCAATTATAGGGAAGGAAACCTATACAAGCCCAATGTGGGTTAACCTTGGAAGGTGCCAAATGAACATGGCAATGTGGCGACTCTTTTTTTGGGGGGAGGGTTGGCTAGCTCTTCAAAGCAGTTGTGAATATAATGATAATATAAACTATTTTGTTTTCCAAAAGAATTTCTTTGGTGTTCCTACATAAGAACATGTAAACAAGACCTATATAAGATTAATTAAGAAAGTCGTTTTTATGTGTTTCATAGCATAAGCAGTATGTTTGCTTAAATAACTAAAATATGCCATGTTGTGGGAAGTAGATGGATGGACTACCAGATGAAACCATCCTACGGATGGGTGGACCCATTTAGTTGGGTGGCTTTCACCAAATTATAAGAAAGGGCCAATAGATGTGACTATTCCTAGGGTTGAGTCTTAGAATATGTAAATAGCTTATTAGGTTTTCGAGGAATTCTTCAGTCAACTCTTGATTCATGAGGTATTTCAAGCAATGTACACAGTGGCTTGTGGATTCTACAAATTTTGGTTTACATATAATGTTGCCTTGTTTACTTTTAAGGGTATTCTTGGTTAAGTTTGATCAAAAACCCAAGATCAAAGTCGAAAATTGTGAAACTGAATTACCTAGTGGATGCTGATAAAATCAAGCATATTGAAAATGTTGGAATGAGAGCTCAGATCCGTGAATAACTTAGTTTGGTTGAAGTATTTCGGTTCTTAGAAATCAAAGACTTTAAAGCTCTTATTTATGTGAACAATTAGCTAATTAACCAAAAATTAGTATGTGTATTTGTGACTCACAAGATTTGTAAATCCTAGGCACATTGGAGTGCAACCCTACAACTCTTTCATTTCCAATATAAAGATACCGAGTCACCTCGACTAACCCCTTATGGGTCATTGATATAACTAAAGATCCTCCTAGTAGATATATTATTGAGCCTAGTAAAACTATTTCCAACACATCACTAGAATATAAGTTTAGGCCAATCAATACTTTGTAAGCAAGGGAAAGGTTAGAGAATCGAATAAATAAGGTTCAACGTATTGACCAATAACTTTGTAAAAATATCAAGGGGTTCATTTCTATAAATAGTTATAAAAATTCTAAGGATTGTTTTAATGTCATTAACTAAAAGGAATTTAGTACTTAATACGATAAATGAACTTATCGTTTTTAGTAAAGCACTCTTTTACACCTTTGATATCATGTATAGGAGGAATTTTGTTTGATTTCCCCTTGGTATACCAGGTAGGTTCATAGTGTAGCCTACCTTTACTGGAGCACTTTTTTGAGTTGATGAACTAGAGCTTTATTCCACCCTTCTATTTGTTTGTTTATGCCCACTAGTGGGGACACAGTTCATGGGTTGGTAAAAGACTTCTACCAACTACTATATGCATAGGGATGGTATCGATAACCTTAAGTATGAGCAGTGGAGGATCCATTGGCTAACTGACTCAACATTGTTCAACTCTTTATCTTTTACCCTAGTCCTTTGGGTGGTCCGATAGAGTATCATGAGGGTGAGACTATGACCCAAGCCCAATGGGTTTATAGTACGATTACCCAGGTCATCCAACCCAACTGCATTGTATTTTCTCATAAATCTCGTGCTTTTGGATATCAAGTGGAGGGATTCCCTAATCTCCCTACTACTAAGTACTTAGCCTTAGATATTATGAGTGAATCGCCTAAATATAAAACTATTTCCCTTGAGGAGTTCCATGGTTGATCTTATATGTCATGTGGCTTATGAGCAAAGCCTTTGTATATAAATACAATTGGTTTTTTCTTCTTTTTCCATGAGTAATCTTGTTCAGTAAAGAATTGCGCTTTAATTTAACTTACCTTGTCATATATAGATCCAAAGCAAGTTGTGGTATGATTATCTCATCTTTTGCACTATGTAACAATCCATCATTCATTCACTGCATTACTATCGGTGGAAAGATTTCATAAGCATCTTGGAAAGTCTTTACTATCCTCTAGAATACTATGTGGAGAGATGATGAACTTGACACAACATCTACTTTATTGTCATTGAGAGGCTTGCATATCTCAAAACTAATCTTTAAAAAAAAAGGTGGATGGACGAACTAAAACATATCAAGATTTTTTTTGTTTGGGGAACCAAGAGTTAAGACCATCATAAATGTAAATGATCAAAATGTCTACCAAGATTGGTATTTGTATGATTGAGTACCTGATATTATATCTCCTAATAGAATGGCCCACCTAGGCAAGTTAAGGCAAAACAACTATGTCATCAAAAGATTCCCCAAATAGCCAAGTCAATATCACCTTCTTAAAGTTAATGAAAAAGCCTAAATGTATAAGGGAATGTCTATTGCCAAGTTTCATGACTAAATTCTTACTCAATGTAATAAAAAGCTCTTCCTAATGCTTGAACAATGTACATATTTGTACAATAAAACTTGAGCTTCATATAGTGTGAATATTCTCGTCTAAAATTTGAAAAAACAATTCAAATACCCCTACCACTAGTCTCTTTGGTTGATCAACAAGAAAATAAATATCTATTAAAGTAAGTAAAGCCCTCCAAATTCAATGGTGAGGGATTAAAAATAGAAACTAACGATGAAACAAAGCAAGTAAAGTGCCCCAAATTCAATGACGAGGGACTAAAAATAGAAACTAATGATGAAACATCAATTGAATAAATGGAGGAATACTTCTCTATGGGCAAGGATAGGCATAACTAATCAAGCTGGGCCATAAGCCCACAATGATGCCATTAGCTTATTGTCCTAGTCACTTTGAGAAGCAAAGATGATCTTGGTTAGGACATTAATGAGGATTTTGTTTATAGCTTTAGCTTGACCATTTTCTTGTGGGTACTATGGGGAGGATTTTTATTGTACAATCATGAAAGTGGATAGCAAGTATGAGCTCACTTCATTAATGAAGTGTGTGCTCTAATCGCTCATAATCTCAATGGGGTAGCCAAACCGTGAGACTACTTGCTCCCATAAGAATTTTGCAATTGTTTTTTCATCATTATTTCTCATGGACCTAGCATCAACCCATTTGGTCAACTAATAAATAGCAATGATAATACACCTTGCCTAAGAATATTGACCTACAAATGTATAGGCCCTACAAAATCTATTCTCCACTTTTCAAATAGTTATAATGTAATTATTGGTGTTAGTTCCATCTTGTCCTTCTTGATTGGAACTTTCATGTGTTGGCATTCATCACAATGCTTGATGAATCTTGCAGCATCATGGAATAGATTCAGCCACCACAGTTGAGACTGTAATATTTTTTGAGTCGTGGAGTATCCATCAAAGTGACTCCTAAAATTTTTGCATGCGCTTTAGCCAAAACTTCATGTATCTCATGTTCGCTAATAAAACATCTCAAGAGGCCATATTGGCCTAACCGATACGATTGTCCAATGTTCAGCTTTGTTGATAGGATTG
Organism: Lygodium microphyllum; assembly: GCF_053477565.2. Lineage (NCBI taxonomy): Eukaryota > Viridiplantae > Streptophyta > Polypodiopsida > Schizaeales > Lygodiaceae > Lygodium > Lygodium microphyllum. The sequence goes on along the minus strand of NC_141142.1, from coordinate 6,669,488 downwards.
TACTTTGGTTATGAGTTGGTGAAGTCAAGATTTTTCTATTGGTTAGTCAAGTATTTCATTTTTTAACATCACAACAATGTCATCAGCCATAGAATATAAGTGTCTTTCTTACTAGGGCCCGTGCAGGTTGCCTTATCAAGCAACAACTTGTTCAACCAATTTATAATTTTGGTTGTAGGTTCAGGAAGCCCCAAAAATCTAGAGGGCTTCTCAAACCTACCCCCTTCTGAACCTCCCTTTTTGAATTAAAACCCCCTCTCTCAGTGTGTAATCTCTCCCTCTCTCTTCCCCCTCGCCTTTTTAACTAACCCCCCCTCTCTCCCTCAGTTTTTTAAATTAAAGTTTTTATATTAAATGAGATGTCTCTCTCTCTCCATCTTTTTAAATCAAAAGTTTCTCTCTTTGTCTCTCTACCTTTCTGTTTCTCTCTTTCTCATTAAATTTTTTAATTAAATTAAAAATTTTAATTTAAACCTTTCTCTCTTTTTAAATATTTTTTCTATTTTAATTAAATATTAAAAAATTAATTTAAATTTTCTGAGAGAGAGAGGGGAGAAGAGAGAGAGAGAAGAAGCAAAAGAAGAAGAGAGAAATATGGGGAGAGAGAGAGAGAGAGAGAGAGAGAGAGAGAGAGAGAGAGAGAGAGAGAGAGAGAGAGAGAGAGAGAGAGAGAGAGAGAGAGAGAGAGAGAGAGAGAGAGAGAGAGAGAGAGAGAGAGAGAGAGAGAAGAAGAAGAAGAAGAAGAAGAAGAAGAAGAAGAGAGGAAAAGAAAATGGAAAAAAGAGAAAAGTGTTTTTTAAATTTAAACATTTTTTGACATAGTTTTTGAAGAGAGAGAGAAGAAGAAGAAGAAGAAGAAGAGAGGAAAAGAAAATGGAAAAAAGAGAAAAGTGTTTTTTAAATTTAGAATTTTTTTGACATAGTTTTTGAAGAGAGAGAGAGAGAAAGAGAGAGGAAATAGGGGAGAGAGGGAGAGGAAAGAGAAAAATAGAGAGAGAAAAGAAAGCGAAAGAAAAACTTGAGAGAGAGAAATAAAGAAGAAAAGAAAAATGAGGAGAGAGAGATAGAACAAAAAACTGAGAGAAAGATACAGAGAAAGAAGAAAAAAAGAGGGAGGAGAGAGAGAGGAAAATAAAAATGAGGAGAGAGAAAGAGAAAGAGGGGGAGAGAGAAAACAAAGAACCAAGAGAGAGATACAGAGAGAAGAAAGAAAAAAGAAGAGGGGGAGAGAGAGAGAGAGAGCAAAAGAAGAGAGAGAGGGGAGGAAAGATAATAAATGAGAGAGAGAGAAGAAATAAAATTGAGAGAAAATAAAAAATAAAAATAGAAGAGAGAGAGAAGGAAAAGAGAAGAGAGAAAAGCAATAACAAACAAGGAGAGAAGAAAAGGTGAGGAGAGGGGGGGAAGAGAAGAAGAGAGATAAGCAAAGAGAAAAGGAATCAACAAGGGAAAGAGAGAGAGAGAAAAAAAATAAAAAAGAGGAGAGGGAGAGAGAGAGAGAAGGAAAAGAGAGGAGAGGTAAAAGCAATGGTAAAAGAGGAGAGAAAAATAAAAAAGCAGGGAGAGATAGGGAGAGAAGAAAAGGAGTGTGAGAGAGAGAAGAAGAAAAAAAGAAAAGAAAAAGGAGAGAAAGAGAGGAGAAATAGAAGAGAGAGAAAAAAGAGGGAGAAAGAGAGAGAGAGAGAATGAAAATAATAAGAAGAAGAAAAGAAAAAAGAGGGGAGAGAGAAGAAAAAAGAGAGGATAGAGAGAGATAAGAAGAAAAGAAAAAAGAGGAGAGAGAGGGGGAAAGATAAGAGAGAAAAAAGAGGGGGAGAAAAAAGATGAGAGAGGGGGAAAGAGGAGAGAGAAAATAGGGAAGAGAGAGAGAAAAGATTGAGAGAGAGAGGAGGTGAGAAGAGAAAAAGTGACAAAAATTTTGGAGAGAGAGAGAAGAAAAAACAAGGGAGAGAGAGAAATAAGAAAATAAAAAAGAGGAGAGAGAAAAATGAAAAATGAGAGAGAAGGAGAAAAAATATGAGAGAGAGGAGGCAAAAGAGAAGTGAGAAGAAATGAAATAGAGAGAGAGAAGAAGAGAGAGAGAGAAAGACTTGAGAGAGAGAGAGAGAGACTTTATATATATATATACGAGAAGGGAGAGAAAAGAAAAAAAATCAAGGGAGAGAGAGAAAAGTGAAAAGTTTGAGAGAGATAGGGGTGAGAAGAGAAGAAAAATGGAGAGAGAGAGAGAGATAGAGGAAAAAATCAGGAGAGAGAGAGAGAGAGAGAGAGAGAGAGAGAGAGAGAGAGAGAGAGAGAGAGAGAGAACAAAGAGATAAGAGAAAACAAAACAAAATAAAAAGTGGAGAGAGAGAGAGAGAAGAAAAAAATAAAAACAAAGAAGGAAAAGAGGAGAGAGAAAGAGGAGAAATGGATTGTTGACTGAAGTTACCGTGTGGTAGCATGGCAAGTTCACTTATCGCTTTGCTTGATAGAAGCAACCTAGAGTTTTGAAGCATGCACAAAATGCTAGTAGCTCTTATTGGCCCATTGTTTAGCTATTCGACCAATTTCTTAAATAAAAAAGTAAAAAAATCAAACAAGATTAACTTAACAAAACAATAAGATTATTTCTCAACCAGCAGTCGATGCGACTTAGTATACCCTCATTAATCGACAAGAAGAATATGGGCCTATCGAGTTATGAGTTGCCAATTTTCCAATATGATGGCTAGCAAAATTTCCTTCATGATTCCTCATTCAGAGAAAGAGGAATGCAAGATTGAAAGGGCCATCAATTGCTATTTTATTTTTTAGAGCCTAACTTAGGCCTTTACAAGGCCTTTTATCAAAGCTGATTGGTGTGTGATGGCCTCATGGCATGGAGGCCCAATGGCCTTAAAAGGCCTTTAAGGTCTTATGGAGGTCTTATTTAGCTGATTAAGGAAGATGCATGGGCTTTAGGAGTCCCATGCCTTACCAAGTAGGCCACTTGGTCGTATTTTCCAATGCCTAAGCCTTTGTTCGTTTCTCCCTTTACTCCGATGACTAGTTAGTGGAAACAAGACCAATGACAAAGCCTCTAGGGAGGTGAGATCAAGTACATAGGAGAAGAGAACAAGAGAACACATAATTTGACACACATAGAAGATGAACAACAACACAATCATAAAAAAATCATTATACATATGAGCTTGCTTGTTGATGATAGAATAGAATCAATTAGCTTTCTCTCTTCATCCCCCTTTTGCAAGTGGTGATCCTCTTTTTCTTCTTCCTCTCCTTGCTTCTTTAACTCCATGGATCCACTAGCTTTGTTGGCAAGAGCCCAAACATGATGTGAAAAGCAAAAACCAAAGCAAAAGCAAAATCAAGAACTCTACAACATAGAAAGCTACATACTTTTTAACCGCTGCTTCTCAAGCCTCTAGCTTCCTGAATCCCCTACTTCTGGTTTTCCATCGACCGCTAGAGGCTTAAGAGTTTATATCTTTATAAATTTTCTAAGGTTTTCGGACCTTATTTTATTGCTTCTCTCTTCCTACTATATCACAAAAATCCATCACTTAGACACAACAAAAATCCCAACACACAAGTGCAAATCAATCCCTCTTGATCTACCCATCCTATGCTAATCCATGCGGTGTTTCGAAATACAAGCTCCTATTCCATCGCTTTGCATAGAAAGTATGTGCATAGTGACTTAATTTAGTGCAAATCAATCCCTCTTGATTTGCCCATCCTATGCTAATCCATGCGGTGTTTTGAAATACAAGCTCCTATTCCATCGCTTTGCATAGAAAGTATGTGCCTAGTTGCTTAATTTCGTGTATCCTGGCAAACTAAACCAAAATGTCAGGGCTTTCACAAGCCACACATGCCAAACTTAATGGAACACCTATTGTTTCAAGTGTTTTAAGCATCATAGCTATAGCTACCTATCACATAACCATTGCAAGCTCTCCAAAAAAATGTAGCAAACTCATTGATTTACCTTCTCATTGTAGTCTATCGGTGAATGAATCGTCAATGGTTCCATGATCCTTGCAATTCACCTCAAGTGAGCTCCATCTTCTTTTCTTTGGTCACTGTGCAAGCTCTGTGAAGAAGAAGAAGAAAAAGAAGAGGAAGCATAAGCTTCTCCAACCGGTCCCTCACTCTACCTCACACTCCCCCCCTTCTCTCTCTCTCTCTCTCTCAAGAAGCAAGAAGCAAGAAGCAAGAAGCAAGAAGCAAGAAGCAAGAAGCAAGAAGCAAGAAGCAAGAAGCAAGATGAGAGCTCTCAAGATTGCACACCACAAGAATGGGCTTATCCATTCACTTTCTATACATGGCATCAATTTTTTAGGCACCCTCCTATTGCATTTTATTAGATCCACCTTTTCTCACTTTACAACAACATTTACATTTTTTCAATCATTTTCCAAGTAGCTTGTTAAGATTTGTTGTTACAATTGGTGCGACACTCTTTTACAAAAATAATTCCAGTTAATTTTCTAGTTCCAAAAAATTGCATGTGTAAGCCCTTGCTCTGTTTCACTTTCCTTGTGCTTCTATACTTCTTCTTCTTCTACATGCTCCTTGGTTGCACCTTCCTAGAAGGGGTTAACATCTGCACATACACATACATGTATGTGTGTGCTGGCATTCCTATCTCTCTTAAAGTCATATCACATTTTCTATCCTTTATAACTATAAATTCTACCTACTTTATGAAGTCAAAACACACACACACACACACACACACACACACACACACACACACACACACACACACACACACACACACACACACACACACACACACACACACACACACACACACACACACACACACACACACACACACACACACACACACACACACACACACACACACACACACACACACACACACACACACACACACACACACACACACACACACACACACACACACACACACACACACACACACACACACACACACACACACACACACACACACACACACACACACACACACACACACACACAAACCCTAATTAGGCTCTACTTAGCATTTGACAATTTGAATGATATAAATGTCAAATATGTTTGAATACATCATAGATGCATAGATACATCAAATATAATATCTTAAATTGTGATTGTTGAAGAGCTTCAAAATATAGAGGGTTTTAAAAATTTCATGTTTAATTTAGAGACCACATGTATCATTTCATCTTTGTACTTTTATGTAATCCAATGTATAAGTAGAGGTGCTCCAAAGCCACAAGCAATGCAAGCTCTCAACATGACCCACTAACCTCTTATTCTTACTGCTCTTCTAGAGTAATAATAATAAAAAGCATCGCAAAAGTAAGAGTATATAGATATTATTTTTGGGGGACCTTTCTTAGACCTTCACATTTAAAGCCACAAGCGTCAATGTTGCTACCTCATCACTATCCAAGTCATTGATGGAACACACATATTAGGGCTTGATTGACCAAAGTCTTACCTCTTCGGCTGCTGTGCTTGTACTTGGCACATCACCTCATGTTGGGCTCATCATTGCTAATTCTTGAGATCAAGAGGGCTTCTCCAAGGATCTCTTCGAATGGCCAGGGCAATCTCCTCCTCCTCCTCCTCCTCCTCCTCCTGTTGCTTCAGTCGTTCTTCCTCCTCTTCTTGTCTCTTCCTACACTCTTCTTCTAGTCTCTTCAATTGCTCCTCCACCCTTTGCAACTCTCAATTTTCCTTGAAGGTGGATTGAGTTCTTCTTATGGGGATTTTGAGAATGATCTTTTTCCTTCCCCCTTGGCTTGATAACACTGAGCCTTGCTGCTCACTGATTGTCCTCTCGCTTGAGGCTTCTTTGCTCTTGAGAGGGTTGGTCATTCTCCTTTTCTTTAGTAACTCTCTCTACGTTGTCCTTCTGTTCCTTATGGACTTCATCTTCCCCCTATTCTCTTGTTGAAAGCGAGATAGTCAGGTCGCTGGGGTGGGGGAGCGATGATCCTCTTAGTTAGGTGACAGCTCCCGGGTCTCCTCCTCTACTTCTCTTTCTGCCTCCCCTAGAGCTTTCTGAATGATGACCATTAACGCTTCTCCAAAGCCTACAGTTGAAGCCTTGGAGGCAAGGTTTTTCCTTTCGGACTCTACTGTGGTAGTAAGCCAGAGACTCCCCTCTTGCCACCCTTGGTGCTATGGTGGCTAGTACCTTTGCCGATGCTTGTATTGTCTTTTAGACATGGGCATTCCAATTCACCTCATCCAGGGTGTTTGCTGCAAAGGCTCTCTAGTAATGGTATACCTTTTCTATTCATGAGAGTATTATATCTCTGGCTTGAGAAAAAGGTGTGGACCATTTTAGCCTGCAGTCAAATGGTGAAGTCCGGAATGTTAGCTAGGCTGATTCCATCATTAGTATAGACCTTCTTTTTATCCATCCCCAACATCCCATACACATCCCTCTTTGGCCTCTTCTTCGGCTTCTCTGCTAATCCTAGTGCCTACTCCACAATCTCTGGATTAAGAGAAACTTCTAACCTTCTAGATGTTTTGCCTTGCATGATGGTCACCGTGCCACTATTCCTTTGGATATCAAAAGTCCTTAGGAATTCTATACATTTTTCGTGGTGGTCGATCTCTTGTCCCACCTTTTCGAGGTACTTGACAAGGTTACATTGCTCTATCATTTGTGCCAGTTCTCTTCAGATGTCATCATTCCTTCTAGATTATGGATACTGCGATATTTTAATTGATTGAATGCTCGGATCTCCATGGCTAATCCATATCTTCTATGCTCCTCCTCTGAGAAGGAAAACTTGTTGGCTTTATCCTATTGACCTGCCATTTAGGTTCATGTTGCCACATAATATCCCACAAATATTTTTCTTTAAATGGCATCTCTTGCATGGAAAGTAAAATGACTAGAAAGATTAGTGTTTGACAATGAGGAATATAATCCACAAAATGAGAATTCTTATACCAATCAGTCTATACACATTTTTACACATTCAAAATTCAATTTTTATTTTGAGTTTTCACCCATTTTTCCACTTTTACCCCCTTCCCCTTGAGAACATGAAAATCCTTCCTAGGATTGTGGAAATCAAGGTGCATGGCCATTCAATGCATCTGTGGTATGCCTCACTTTCTTAAGAGCCAGTTGTATAATGTGGGGTTATAGTCTAGAGTCGCATAACAGTCTATATCCTGTGGTGGCTGAATGCCTACTTGCATGATATAAGTTAATACATCAGTCAAGATTCACCGGAGTTGAGTCAACTTACTATGTAGAGTTTCTCCACCATTAGAATCTTATCCAAGTATGGATGAAGCATGATATTGTCTTTTAATGGCCCATTCCTACTTATGGCCAATATTCTAAATGAGGTTGGCGCCACATAGGTCCCATTGTATTTTGAAGTCTTGATGGCATGTCATTGCTTCACATTGGTCATGATTTGTAACCCTCTTGAGCCCACGAAAGGCGCAAATTATACCACTTGCGTAAGAAAGTGGACCTAGACTCAACTAGTCATTAGAGTTCAAACATTTCTTATTGTGGTATGGAAAGTTTACTTTTCTTGTAGGATGTGATCAAGTGTTGGCTTACAGCCTTTTCTCATGACATTTCATTGCCAATCATTTTATCTACAATAGTTGAAGTCTTAATAAAAATGAATTTGTACTCTTCCCAAGAACATGGCAAGAAACATACCTCATTTGCTATGGGTTTGTTAAGTAGGCCTAGGTCCAAACATTTGTAACTTCTAGCAAATAGTGTGAAAGTTGAATCTAGTCTTCGAATGCATGTTGCCAAGTCATCCCCTATGTCTATGACCATGTTGGAAGCCACTTCAAGAATGGATCATCGTGGTGGTGGGAGCTAAGTTTTGCTCGTGGTTTGGATTTAGTTGAATAGGACAAGCTGATCTAGGCCATGTTAGAAGCCACTTCAAGAATGGATCATCATGGCTCGTGGTTTGGATTTAGTTGAATAGGACAAGTTGATGCAGGGTACTTCAACTTGAAGATTCTCCATGGGTGTGGCAAGATTGGTTTGCAAGGTTTGAAGTTTGATTGACACTTTGTCGCCGGATTTTGCGGTGGTGATGATCTTAGAGCCATTTTCTCCCCGAGCTCACCTATGAGTGGTTGCTCGTAGACTTTTAGTTGAGCTTTGGGTTGATAGGCCAAGAGCATCCTTTCTTTTAGTTCTTCTTCTCCCCTGTTTTGGTTGAAATTTTTGAAACTTGGTTTTTTGGGCATGAGATTGAGGATCATACATAGCAGTCGAGAGTTTCGGGAACCACAATAGGGTGTTACCCTCATAATATCCTTAGGCGCATAATAGGGCTTTTAGAACTTAGTGCTGCTTAGTCACATCTAAACTATAGGAGTGCCAACTCCATTGTTTAGGCCTAGAGTTTGAGGCATGGAAACTATGCCTTCCCAATGATTGACATTTGTGAAATTGTAGTCTATGCTTAGGGACCCACTTGAGGGTTTGGACTGTGGTTCCTCGATGCGGCTATAAAGGTACTATGGGAGCACATTGTGATGTTCTACCCCCTCCTTAAGGTGGACACTAGGTTTAGCTACTGGTGACACTATAGGATTTGGGATAACTATGATGCCCTTGTTGAAAACCGTTTTTGTTCTAACATGACTAATGGCAAGGTGGATGTGCTGCGAGTAGTAGTCAACATTACAATAAACTTGTTTTTTAAACATGTGCTCCAGTAGTGATTCCTTACCAACACTTTGTTGGTTAAATAGCACATAAAAGACAACGGGTAGCCTATCAGTCTTGATAGAAACCATTAACGGGCTAAGTTTCACATTAGTTGGTTGCAATTGGGTTTAGTCTAGTATTTGTACATTAAGATATTTGCATCGGCTCCCTCATCAATTAGGATGACAAGGGTATATGGTTTTTAGGAGGTTACCGTGATTTGCAACAAGTAGACTGGTGCTACCACTTCCTCATCTACCTCCCCGAGTTCTGTGATGGTTGCAACCCTCATGTTCAAGGTGGTTCTATCATCAGAGGTTCATGATGTGGATGTGACAGAGGGTAATATTTTCTGATGCAACTTCCGTTGAAGAAGTCTATGCCCTCTCCTTCTAGGGTTTCAAGTTCCACATTCCCTGTTGTACTGACATTGTGAACCTTGAAGGGTCCCAATCCCTTAAACTTCATTTTTTGCTTGCATTCCTTGATAGCATATAGCAAGACTATGTCTCCTTGCCCAAAGTCTCATTGTTTGACATCTTTGTCAAACCAACTCTTTACGTCATGCCTTTTCACAGATTAGAGCATGGGTTGCTATGACATGAGTCTCACATAGGCATTTCAGCTCTAGTAACCAATTTGTCCATGCTTCTTGGCCCTCCCATCTCTCTTGGGATGCTCTTCTCAAGCTTGAAATAAAGAATTCCATCGGCAAATTAGCTTCAGTTCGATAGGTCAATTTGAATGGAGTTTGTCCTATGGCTACTTTGTAGGCTATCCTATATGCCCATAAGGTTGCCATGAGCTTATTGTCCACGAAGCAGAGATCACTTTTATTAGAACACTCACCAAGATCTTGTTTGTGGATTTAGCTTGACCATTGACTTGAGGATAATATGGAGAGGACTTTTTATGGATTATTAAGAAGGTGGATAACAAGTGAGTGATCACTTCATTGATAAAGTGTGCACCTTGGTTTACTAACTAACTCTATGGGACAACCAAATTGTGAGATCACTTGCTACCAAAGGAACTTGGTTATGATCCTCACCTCATTCTTGTGAGTTGCTTGAGAGCTTCTGCCCACTTGGTGAGATAGTCTATGGTAACAATGATATACTTGGCTTGGGAGTATTGAGCTATAATGATGATTGGATGATAGATGAAATTGATTTCCCACTTCTCAAATGGTTAATGCGTGATCAATGGGAAGGATCAACTCCATTTTATCCTTACAAGTAGGGACTTTGGTCCATTGGCACTCATCACAATGCTTCACAAACTTAGTTGCATCATGGAATAGCGTTGGGCACCAAATTGGGATTGGAGCACCTTCCATGTTGTAGTGTCTCCATTGAAGTGCTCTCTAGCTATTTTTCCATGTGCTTCCTTAAGCACATCATACATTTCATATTCACATACATATCTCCTTAAAATTCCACCCTATCCTACCTAATACAATTGACTTGCAATCAACTGATGTAGCCTGCCCACCTATCGGTTGTCTAGGCATGTTTTTAGCGGTCCATCAAGAGACGAATCAAAGCAACGATGCCCAGCACTCCCATGGAATGTTATGGGGATTGTTGCCTAGGGTTTCTCGAGTCCACCTCACAATGAAACATTCGCGGCTGAGAACCCACTAGGATTGACCTAAAATTTGGGTCCCTAGTGGTTAAGGTCTCTTGACAGCATTCTAGCATTGAGTCCTGGACATCCTACTTTATGTAGAGATACCCAAGCCGAAGCAGACCCATGCCATACTTGGTTCAAAGAGAATGAGAACCGAGAGGGATGTGTCGCTCAACCTCTCTACATGTAGGGAAAAGTCCCATTTCGGTCCCCTAAAACGACACGAATTGGGGTTCTAACCTAAAAATTTCTAAGGGTCAAATGTCAGTAAAACCTTATGAGAAGCCTCCTAGTTCTCTGGGACCACCCTACCAAAGGACGGACTTGTTGGGGGTTCCACCCAACCGCTTCCCTTAATAGGCGTTCTTTAGATATCTAATTAGGTCCTATCACATTTATGTGTGACATTTAAAATCAGCTTCCTCAGTTAAACCTTTTATGAAACATGGTTATTTTGCGTAATTTATAGCACTGACACAAAAACACAACAAGCAATCCTTTTGGCAAACAAGTTTCTTAACTTATCTTCAAGTTAATCTTTGCCTCCTACCCATATAGGAGAAATTATATGTCCCTTCTGTCCCCTGTAGAAGTACCCGGTTCAAATCACATGGCATACAATTTCCATCCTTTATCTAGAATGGGATCTTCCAATGCCACCGACTTTGGGTCCATGAACATCCTCATCTCCATTCCAGACTTGGAAAGGGGTGTCCAGAGCTCCACCTGATCCACAAGCTGCCTAGGAATGAAATACTATTCCCGTGGTTGGCATTTTCACCACTCGACCTTTGGCCCATGAATCGAGTACTGCCCTTTTTGGGTGGTTCGATCATGGAGGTGATCCACTCATGCAAAATATCCTTCCTTAATTAATCTAGTTAAGAATCAAGCACAATCAAGGCATTCATCCCTAATATCATCTTTCAGAAAAACAATCCTTTATCCTCATGGCAATTTGTCATCATAGACCCCCACCATGAATTTACCATCAATCACATGCACTTGGAATAATCATCCAAACGACAATCCAAATCAGTAGACTGTAAAAGCATTTAGGTTGTTTGATCAACCAACAAAACCAATTGCATATTTTTCTATGAAAACAATCTTGGAGATCATAATCTTGGTGACCTTTTTAATTTATCATGAAGGTAAAAACCAATGTTCTTTTGGAAATTGATCATAGATAATATTTTGATTATCTTGATAGCGATTTTACAACTATCGTCTAGGGTTTATTGTGCCAGTTGAGGATGCTCACGATAACCTAGGTGAAATAACCTCTTTAACTTAGATTAATCTATTCGACCCATCGTGTACACATGATTCTAATTAATCACAGCCAAGTATAAATTTTGCATCGCTAATTACACTTAGGTGTAGATACGTTTATCATACATGGATGAGTGCAATTTTTCTTTTTCATAGTTTTAACTCTTGCACTTGAATATGCATCCTACAATTATAAAGATGGAATTTATCCCTTTCAATGACCTATTCTCATGCAGCATAGTAAGTGACCTAATGTATCTCATGAGAGAATCAAAGCAAGCATCTAAAAATTTGGAAATTTAATACTTATATCCGGAATTGTAGTTGTATTGACAATGATACCCTCACCCGAATCTTCATTGCTAGTTGTGGGATTGCCACCTGCATGCAACATTCTTTGCTTGGGGGATATTCTTGATCTTCTTCTCTTTTAGGCGCAACCCCTGTAGGAACTTCAGCAGCCTCTTGCTCAAATAGAGGGGAAAATGGGGGAAATAAGCTTGTGGGGTAGAAGCAAAGGGAAGGTGCATGTGGTCTCCCTCTAAGGAGGGAAAAAAAAGGGGAACCGTCTAGGACGTTCTCTCTCTCTCTCTCTCTCTCTCTCTCTCATAGCCTCTCAGGGTCTCCTTGTGCTTCCTAATTGCTTCCCATGCCTCATATTTATAGCTAAACAAGAGAGGAAGGGTTGTGGCTGGAAAGAAGAGCTCTTTGTGGAGGGAATCTTGGAAAAATTAGTGATTTGATGCTCAAATCATAAATTTGATGGTTCCATTGGCTTCAAAAGGGGGGTAAAACTCCAAGACACTTGCTTAGAAATCTTCCAGATCACTCCTTCTCCTTGCTTGAAGTGCTGTTTACTACCTGATGTAAACTGCGATCGTGGCATGCACGATTTTGCCAATTCTTCTTCTTTTTTGTATTAAATCTCCAAAACTAGCTAAAAAATCACTTGCTTTTATGACATCCTATTCTAGAAATCTCCATAGCTTTTTGGGATATTTACAATAAGTAATATCTAAAATATGCTAGTTTTGCCCAAAAATCTAATATCTTTAGACCACTCATACTATACACATTAACACTAGTGATTAATATGGCTCATAACTCTCGTTCACATTGTAACTTCCGTGAAGGGTGGCTACGGTCCTTCTCAATCTGAGAAAAATGTTAGATTACGACTCTCATTTTTTAAAAATATATATTTAATTAAATAAAAATTATTAGTTATTAATGTTTGTTAGTTTTTACTTTAGTTAGTCTTTAGTTAGTAACCTTACTAACTTATTAATTAACTAACTAACTTTCGAACTAACCAACTAATTTTTAATTGCGTGGAAGTATTACAACTGATAAGGTTGGATTTTCAAGATTAGTCTTTTTAATCTAGCTTTCTCCATGGGTCCTTCCAGTAGTTCATTCTCAAGTATGTGGACTATGTCATCTGCCCAATATGGTGTGAGGTATGCTCTAAATAATTCTCGTTCACTGGATATTTTAAAAATGTATGCATCTGGTAGATTATCACTGATTCCCTGTCCCCAATGACTTCTCCTATGGGCATGCATGACATATGATCTACCATATAATGATGTTTGCCCTTGTGTGCGACCATAGAGAAGTCAAATTCTAAAAGAAAAAGTAACCATTGAGCGATGCATCCAGTTGCATAGGATCTATTCACAAGATAAAACAATGCTTGATGATCCACAAAGAAGGTGAAGGGTGTCGCTAGAAGATGGTGTCTGAGCTTCTTTACGGCAAACACCATGACTAACCCTTCCCTCTCCCTTGTGGAGCAGTTTATTTCTGTCTCAGTGAGCTATTTGCTAATAAAGCTCACTGGATAGTCGAGGTTATGTTCACCAAGTTAGCACAACACTGCCCCCATGAAAAATTTTGATGCATCAATGTGCATGTGAGAGGTAATGGACTAATCTAGGGCTCTTAAGATAGGAGCTGAAGTTAGAGCCTATTTAAGCCTTTCATAGACCTATTGAAATTCTTGGTTCCACTCGAATGCTGCCAATAACTTGTACAAGGGTCTGGCAATCAACCCATAGTTCAATACAGACCATCGGTAGTATCCTGTGTGGCCCAAGAAACATTGAACTCCCTTAAAGTTGGTCAGAGGGGGAAGGTCTATAATCACCTTGACTTTAGAAAAGTTTGTGGCTATCCCATTCCTCGACACAATGTGCCCTAAGATGCAACCATGCTTTACCCAAAACTGGCACTTTAAGGGGTTCAGTGAGAGATTGTATTGTCGACACCTTTGAAAGACTAGTCGCAGCTTTTCCAAGTGCTCTTCCTAGTTCGTGTGGATGTAGGTCATCAACAAAGACTTCCAACCATTTCCTAAGCATGTCTTTGAAAATGGCATGCATGAGGCACTAGAAAGGAGCAAGAGCATTAGTCAATCTGAATGGCATGACTATGTAGGCAAACATCCCCCATTCAATGACGAATGTTGTCTTGTGCCTATCATCCGGAAGGACTTGCACTTGGTTATAGTGTGAGAAGCCATCTAGAAAGATGTAGGCTTCCTTTCTTGCCACTCTCTCTAGCATATGCTCCGTGTATGGTAGTAGGTAATTGTCTCTCTTGGTGGCTATGTTGACCTTCTTATAGATACAAAGCAAGAACACACTTTCGATGTGGTTAAGTACCATTTTTAGTGTTGTATCTTGGATCTTGAGATTTCAGATCCCAAAAAATTTCAAGCCTCCCTAGATGTGGAAGAGGAAAAGAAGAAGGTTGTCTTTAGGGTCAAGGGGTTCATTTTGTGCTGCCTTTGCTCTTGAAATTCATTTAGCTTTTTCTCCATACTCAATAGCAAGTGTGGAAATGCCTAAGGAATCTCCAAGCAAAGGTAAGGCACCATTGAGAGTTCTTACATTATCTCAAATCACAAAGGTTTCTCATTTAAAAAGGCTCCTAGACTTTCTTCTTTAGAATGACATTGAGTTATCTTATTATGCAATTGCAAATGATATTTTTAACCCTTGATTGGGATCTTGATCATGTGGTGAACTCTTGCAAAATATTTTGTTCGGAGAACTTTGTTGCATTTGAAAGTCTAGCATTCCATGTGTTGAAAAGAATACAAAGGAATATGTTCATATACCTATTGGGACCTTACCTTTAGAGAAGTCACTATTCATAAGGAAGTGTGGAGCTCATTTTCTTGATAGGTTTTGTGCAGCAGATGTGTTTTGTTTTGCTCATTCTAGAAAATGTATGGTTATGTCAAAACTAGCCGCATTTATTGTATATACTATTGTTAAATATCCTATTGAATTTTATGAACAACAATTAGAGATAGCAAAGCATTTTACCTTTTGTTTGCTGGATGAGGTGGCAAATGAAAAGGATATAGAGGAATGTACGGATCCTTAGCAAGAAGCATCTATTATTGACAAACTAGACATCGCCCAATTTAGAGTTGAGATCATTATTGAAGAAAGAAAGCTATGCAAATGTAGATATTATGTTCAACTCGCCTTTCTATAATATTCCTTTTCTTCCAACTTTTTCTATCAAGGATAAGGAAACTCCTATCAAAATCCAAAGAATCTTTAATCTTAGATAGGATTATTGTTTAGCAAACATTGTAGAGGCTTTTGATGTTGAAAATGGCATAGTTGATGTTGAGAATGAATCCAATGAAGAGTTACTTAAACTAGATACAAAAATTGTAGATAACAAGTTTATTGATGTAGGGGATGCGCTTTCTCTTTGTTTCAACAAGGCAAGAGATGTTGAGAAAGAGTTGGGGATTATTGATGAGGAGTTTAATTGTCTTCAAGATTGACTTGGAATTTTCAATTTTGGAAGAGAATAGTCAAGGTATGCTAAAGAATTGCAAGATACCAATGAGACATCATCATCAATTAATCTATGGAATCCAACTAAACTAAAGCATGATGAAAAGAAAGTGGCATTATTAAATCCGATTTTTACAAATACATTAATAGGTTTGGGTTTGAATCTTATTGGATATTTTTCTTTTTTGTAGTTGGAGATTGAAGATTTTGATAACTTCTTGGGATGTGGCAATAGATTTAGAATTGGTGGTAGTTCATTGAAGAATGTTGCACTTGGGCATTACTTGGCAAGGATTGAGCCTCATATTTTCTTAATATTCCATAGCGCCTTCTTAAAGGAAGTAACATGGCATGTACTATGTATTAAGGCACTTATAAGGCTATTTGGTTTCTCTAGGTTATAGTATGATGCCCACAAGGTGATGTTTTTGGAGAAGATAGCAGCAATTTGGATCCTCAATTACAATCATAGCTTCTTTGCTTCTAGAGTAGGATACTTTTTGACCCTATTTTCTTATGCTTTGGAAAAAAATTGAATGGATATAAAATCCATAGTTGCCTACAAGAGAAGAAAATTTCCACATTACATAGGAAAGAACCCTGAGGAGTAAGAGTATATGAAAGCTCTTGAGAGATAGCTTTGTACTTTTTATCTTAAAAAGTACTATGAATTCTCAAGTTTTATTATCAACTTTAGTATTCATTCTTTGAAATTGTCGTTGCAAAAACTATTTGAATAGCTTCTTAAGAGCATTACTTTTCATAACTCCTACTCCATGTCTTGTGCTTAGAAAAAAACTTGCATGTGCTTGATGGAGAGATGGTGAAAAAAACTTGCACGTGCGCCTAGTATAGGTTAAATGTAAGTCAGACAATTGAGCGATGTCAATTGTTTATATGTTAAATCTTGTAAAACTCTACATAATATATTCTTTAATGTTTTAAGAGATTCTTGTTGAGCACAATCGCTCTAAGCTTGATTTTGGAAGATAAGGAATGAAAGAGCTTTTGAAAGAATCCAACCCTTAAATTATGTGAAAGAGATATCTCCTAAATTGAAGGAAGTAGCAATTGCAACATTTGTCGAGCAAGAAAAAAGATAGACTTTTTTGTGTAGTTTACAAAAAAGCCTTGTAAGCACTAATGACATTGTGTGGTTTCTAAATTTACCTTTGAAAAGCACCTATGTGAGGTGATGTAAATATTTGCCCCATTAATATATTTACATATTGTTAAAAAAATGCTCCCTTTAGTGCCACTCAATTGGCCTTTTGCTATCATTCTTTGGCAAACCTTTCATTCGTAATAACTAGATCCATTTGATATAATATCAAAACCACAAAAATGTTGATTTGAGTCAAGTGAGTTCTATGCAGTTTAGCTATTAACAAAAATGATATCATTCACTTGCATAAAGAGATCGGATCCAAACTTATAATATTTGGCTCAAAACCATGTTTATGTCTAGTTGTACACAAAGTCCTTGATAACACGCAATTGAGCACCTCCAAGAGAAGTGAGAGTGCTTGACTACACCACTTGCAAGAGAGATGCCCAATTAGAACTTAAAGCCATGAATGCAAACATCAATGTGACCTATATGAGTCAAGTTAGTCAAGTCAATGAGCACATGTTGAGATGAAACTTGTGCTAATCAACTCACTACTCTCCGAATGCTAGGTCCTTGGTAAACTCACTAGAGTTGAGCTAACATAGCATAAAATCATCGATGGTTACATGTGATGACTTTCTCTCTCTTTCTCTACATTCAAGTTTTCCTCATTTGTTGGGGGAAAATGATGGGGTCCACCTTTGGTATCAAGTTGTGTGCGTAGACCACCTTACACATAATGTAGGGCAATAAACCCCTCATGTTAATTGCTTGACCTACACAAGGACTAGCTCTTAATAGATGTGAACATTTGAAATGCTTAAAAAGGGTATTTGAATAAAGATTCACATGAGTCTTAGGTTGTGATAAAAGCATTCCATGATAAAGGATAGAAGGGCAAAGAAAAATGACTGGAAAAATGTAGCTTCAAGATTTATGATTCATAATAATGAACCATAATAAATAGAGTCTTATCACACCTAATATGTATAATAGTAATAATACAATTAATTATATTAATTATAAATGCTTATATTAAAGAGGTTTTTTCTTATATTTCTTACAGACAACACAACACTCTCAAAAAATATGGCCCCTTTCTAAATTTGCAAAACATGAAGGTGATATGGTTGATCATTAAGTGCTATAGAAGTATTATTTTCTTCTTTTTGATTGAAGAAACCAAATTTGAAAACTTTGAAATGGCCCATCATTTCATTTCTTCCATTTCATTATTGTACTTGACTCGTTATATCTAAGGTATTTTTTATGCTTTGATGATTTTTTCTAGCCCCCTTTAAATGCTAGGAATAGGCTCATAATTCATAATTGTCAAGACTACAATGTTTAAACTAGAAATCAAGGTTGAGATCTCTTTTGTATAGTCCAAAAGCTGTAGGAAATATAACCTCCTCTCCATGGTTATTTATTGGTGCCATTTGCAAGAAGTGTCATAAATGAGTGGTCACACATCTCTAAGTAAAACTGAGCTCTAGGTCTTCAAAAGACAAAACTTTGGGCTCATCCTAGGGATCAAACAAAATGATTAGTTGTAGTCATCTAAAATGATTAATTGTAATCATCTAGCTACTGTTATTGAGCTTGAAAAATGGTTTCTAAATGGTTATTATACCATAATTTAGGGTCTTATCAAACACTACAAGATATAGACCTTATAGCGACGTTTAAAGCGACGAAAATACAAACAACAAAATTTGCCCCCATGGTCGCAAAAAGCGTCGTTATTGACGACGCCATAGAATCGTCGCTATATGCGTCGCAAATGCGACGCATATAGTGATGCATATAGCGACGGTTACAGAGAATTTGCGACGCTGATAGCGACGACAATAGCGACACGTGCAGTAAATTTGCGACGCAAATAGCGACGGTAACAGAGAAAAAAAAAATTTGTGGCAGGGCAGCTAGCACTGTGTGCTGTATGAGAGCCATACAAAATAGTTTCTGCACTGTTGCATACAAAGCGTTTGCAAACAAAAAGAATGTATACTGAAATCATAAAACTGATAGATGAAATAAATACATGATATCGCATAAAATGCGATTGGTACAATCATAAAACAATATCACTAATACATAGAAAATGTCTACATAGATCGGGCGACTAAAAACTAAAGGTATGTGAGCTCTAAGGATCCAAGGGCGAGCTACAAATCGTCGTCCCCCGAAATCTCTTCCCGCTGCAAAGGAGCATCAAACGGATTCTGCAGAAAAAGAAACAACATATCAATCCACCATACAATAATGCATTCAAATATCTCATGGTAACTACAGACAAGAAAGATGAGTGACTTACTGGGCCGCCGCGTCTATACAATCGGTCGATCAATGATCTGAGACCGTGCCTCTCTGCATATCGAGTCTCAAGGCCCTGCGGATCGCGATTTGTAATGGAGTGCTGCAAAGAAAACAAAATGCTAACTGTTAGAAACATGATTGTCAGTACAAAGAATATCTCAAAAAAACAAATAAGCAAAACAAAAGAGAAACTTACAAAGTCCTCCAAATCTGTTCTGTGGCCGCCACTCCCAAGATGATGTACCGATCCGGCCTCGATTCGTGCCCTCGCCGCCTCCTGTTGCTGACTCCAACGTCCTGGCAAATTTGTAGCCTCCTTCCTCAATCGACACCAGTCATCTGCATCTAACCACTCGGGCTTTGGAGCCCCACTCTTGATTGCCTTGTGTGCGTCGGATCATCTATGTGACATGTATGCACGCATGCAATCCATCATCCAGCCCGTAGAGAATTTATCCACTGCGGCTGGCACTGGGAACTCCTCGTGCAAGGATGCTACTATGTACTCCTTGCTCCCCTCCGGTATGTTCCTCCAATGATCCAGGACGTTGTGCCGAAAAACTTGTTGGCACAACTCCCTCATGCAAGCCATCACCCTCCTCCCCTCATCATTCATGATGATGACTCCTGACCTGCCATCCACTAGGTATCCATAATCCCTAGGAGTGTGCCTTGTATGGGCCCTCTCCCATCTTTGTCCATGCTCCTGGGCATATCCAGGAGATCCCTGTACATCCGGTGTACCGACGGGGGTACCCTCTCCCGGAGTGCCACTCAAAGGGGTGCCACCAAAAGGAGTGCCACCAAAAGGTGTGACATCTGCCGACGGCTGCGCAAAAGCCAGAGTAACTGGGGTGGACGTCCCCACAGGTGTGACAAATCCTGGAGGTGACCGAGCTCCAGCTGAACGACGAGACGGAGACACCGCGTCCGTGTCTCCACAGCAGCACCCCCCTGATCCTCTTGCAGTCTCAGTCCCTCCCTCTGGCCCAAGTTGCGAGCGTCGAGATCGTCTGCTCGAAGCTGAAGCATCTGATTGCGCTGAAGCTGATCTAGCAGAGCGCCCTGACGAAGAACGAGACAGCTCCTGATCTGCCATCTCTCTGAATCTCGCGAGCTGATCTGGAGACATACGTGCCATCATCTCCTGAAACTCCTCATCGCTTATCCCTCGACTCATCCTGAAAATGTCGATACCTGCACAGATAAAAAATAATGTTAGAATAATCAATTTAAACTATATAAAGCACATTAATATAAATCATTTTTGAAAAATCCATCTTAAAATGCATATCTTATCTACCTTTATGGAAGATCTAAACAACGAATTGAGTAATACAATTCTCCAAGAATGAAGTATTCTATGGTCCCATGTTAATCTCTTGACACAACTCTGCATACACTGGAAGGTCGATAGACATGTCACCACAAAAGAACGAGTCTGCCTCGTTCTCAAAAAATTCTACGACTTCTGTATTTCCATCATTGTTAGCCGATCCGGGCTCCAAGCTTGCGGTGGCCTCCACCCCTTGTAATTTCGATCCCTCTATTTGCATATTTTCTTCATCTATGCCTGGAACATCGCTTTGATCGTATACTCTCGCACCTCGAGGAGTTGAAGCTATAACATACCACCATCGATGTTGTCGGGGATTTGGAAGGAAGATTACCTGTTCATAAACACTTACAAAGCGGCTTCAAACCATTGTGACATAAACCATGTCGTATTACAATTAGCAAGCAAATGACTAGTTGTACCTGTTCACAATGGGCCGGCAACACAAAGGTGTCGCGCAAATCCATCCATTTTTTTTCGGAATCTATTTCAAGAAATCCAGATGGACCTCATCGAACTGTTGCACCAGCTCCTCCAAGTATCACTTTGAACCACTGCACATCGAATATTATCATGGAGAAGCTACGGTAATCCACCGTAATAATACTTTGCAAGTTTCCAAAATACTCCATCTCATCCACAACCGTGTTCGGATCCGTTGCTCGTCGCCGGCTCTCTTGCTCAAACCTTGCCATGACACCACAGTCCATTGTGGAGCGCATTTTGTCAATACGCTCCACCCGAAAATGCCGTCCGCGCGACCACGCTGCACTATATATTTTGTACTGCACATTGAAACACTCAAATTAGATGTAGCAAGCAAATTTAGATACGACACATTCTAAACCCCTCATTACCTTTGGACTACATCCCCTCGAGAACTCCCACTCCTCCATTGAGACCTTTGTCCCTTCGCTGGATGCTGCGGTCAAGGCTCCATGCAACCATCGTGTTGACATAAACCGCGGCATCTCCTCCATGCCTTCGGGATATCGAATCGGTCGGTGATGCGTACTGCGTCAGAATTCAGCTCGCGCTTCCTCTCGATCTTGCCTTGCAATCTGGTACTTGGCGAGCCATGTCTCCATGGAGGCATGGTGCAACATACAAAAGCGATTCACCTTCTCTTCCATTGAGGCATCCATTCTTTTTTCTACCCCATTTCCAACCACCACATCTCCAGTCAGCCTGTCATCGTCCTTCAGCGTCCATAGCATTTCATTGTCTGGTTCCATCGTTGGTAGCCATTGTGAGATATGCACTAACGTCTCTGACACCAACCAACCTTCCGCCATGCTACCTTCCGGACGAGCTCGTTGTTGCACAAAGCCTTTCAGGGTTTTCATGAAGCGCTCCAGGAAGAACATCCATCGCGTATGGATAGGTCCAGCAATCTCCACTTCGTCCACAAGATGCACAAGAAGGTGAACTTGTATCGTGAGCATGCTAGTGGGCAGGTATTTCTCAAAGAGATAGACCGTCTCAACTGCTCCCCGCCTTGCGGATTCAATAGAGGATGTCTTAATCTCTTTCTGTGAGATCCATTGCACCAAAGTGAGAAAGCATTAAGAATAATGGTCACTTTTCAAATTTCAAAATGTCCACGCTAATTAAAATCCATTCTGTTCACAAACCTGACATATCTTATGCCAATCATGGGATTTTAGCCCAGACATTTGGTCATCTTTAGAAAATGCAGACCTGAGAGAACGCATCATACCCGTTGGAGTGCGGATAGACTTGATTACTTGCTTCACAATGCGCTCTTCTTTGGTAGACAAAACCCAGGGAGCGTGAGGAAGCTGCACTCCCCCTTCAGCACTCGATTGCGGCCAAAGCGCCTCCATCTTACCTACCTCCTTTAAATCCATTCGTGACCCTATAGTGTCTCTCTTTCCTGTGATGTGGTCCCATAGCAAGCTGCCCACATTTTTGAAAATATGCATGGGATCCAACAAGTGGTTGACCTGTAAGTGGGTCCAATATGACAACTCGTAGAAAATTGAGAACCGTCGCATTCCATTTGGATGTGATTCTGGGTTTACCATTTTCAGCTTATACCAGCTTGCAGCGTTCATATGTGCTGGAGGTCGTCCAAGAAAACCTTCCCTGCGTTCATGATCCTCCAGCAAGAAAGCGGCGTGTCCTTGATATACCATCTTCTTCATGGTTCGTGACCTTCCGGAGTCTAATTGTGGCCCACACAATGGACATGCATGATAACCTGAGGTAACGAGACCTGCAAGGCGATCCACGACCTAGTGAATACTTGATTGAATGAAATAAAATATAGATATTACCGGTGAGAACAAAGGTCTGCTCACCTGAGCACTCTCCCAATCCCGGAAAGTCATGCATCGTCCACATGAGAATGGCTCGAATGTTGGCTGACCGCCGACCATCGCGTCTGCTCATATCTTGCACCGTGACCCCCTCCTCCCACAAAATCTTAAGCTCATCGACTAATGGATGAAGATACACGTCCATATTTTTTACTTTGTAGCGGCCCGGGACGAGCAAGCTAAGGATGAGATGTCCTTTCTTCGTAGAAAGCCATGGAGGAATGTTGTAGTTGACAAGCACTATAGGCCACACACTGTAAGAAGTCGAGCGCAGACCGAATGGGTTCACACCATCCATGGCGAGACCGAGCCGAAGATTCCTTGGCTCTCGCGCAAAGCCTGGGAAGGTAGAGTCAATGTGGCTCCATGCGTGCGAATCTGCTGATATTCGTTGCACTCCATCCGTGGACCTATTCTGCACATGCCACGTTGTCAAGCTTGCCATGGCAGATGTGCGAAACATGTGGTTTATGCGGGGATGAGCGGAAAGTGTCTGAGGACTTTTTGAGGGATGGTCTGCCCTTGCAAGTCCTGTCGATACCTGTGAGCACCACACTTTGGACATGTCTCCATAGTCTCGTATTCATCTCGAAACAATATGCAGTCGTTGATACATGCATGGATGTTATTGTAGTCCATGCCAAGCTTCCGTGAAACATGTCGTGCATCATCACGAGACTCAGGCATGGTGTTTGCAGATGGTAATATATGATATTTCAATAACCTGAAAAAATCATAAAACACATTGAAAAATCCATCCATGTTTGCAATAATACTGTTAAAAAAAAAAACAATGAAGTCTGTGTGCAAGGTACCTGAATAACTCAGTCACACTCGTATCGCTCCAACCGTATTTTGCTTACACACTTAAGAGTGCAAGCAATGTCTTCAACTGAGATACTCGGCACCCATCATATAATGGTATGGATGCTTCCTCTCTAAGCGGTTCAGATGTCTCAACATCCATGGGAATCAATGCATCGATCATTGCCTCCATCTCAGGCTCCAAGATTGTAGGCATGTCGGGAAGGTTGTCTGTCTCCTCTGGCATTGACGGTATAGATGGGTCTTGCGAGTGGTCGATTGGCTCCTGCAATCCATCCATCGCACATCCACGAACTCTTCTAATTGGCTGCAAAGGATGCACTCCCCCTTGGATCGAGACATCACCCTCCTGGATACAAAATTTGCCAACAAGACCCAATCTTATTGTGTATGGTTTTCAATTAGCTTGAGAGTACAATGCATGAAAAATGCTAACTTCAAATTACCATTTGCTGAAAATCTGCAATCGCCTGATCAATGATCTCAGATTGAAACT
This sequence comes from Lygodium microphyllum, assembly GCF_053477565.2. Taxonomy (NCBI): domain Eukaryota; kingdom Viridiplantae; phylum Streptophyta; class Polypodiopsida; order Schizaeales; family Lygodiaceae; genus Lygodium; species Lygodium microphyllum. Next base: position 6,645,642 of record NC_141142.1, on the reverse strand, counting down.
CGCCAAATCGTCGTACGTGTTCTATAGACAATCGGCGTTTTCGTCTAATTGCCAACTTGCATTGAGAGCAAGGACATGGGACACGCTGATTAAGATACGACTCGCGGTCTTGAACAATAGGACCTTCTTCGTTTGCCATCTTATCTACATTACAGCAAACGAGGCTTAAATGGATAGCTTTATGGAGATGTATGTCAATTTGCAAGTTGACCATAAACCTTGCATTGTATATAATAGTCGAGAGATTTTCCGATGTTATATCTCGGCCTTGTATCATGCTCAACGATTTGTTTGTCTCGGTAGATAATTTTTTGTTATATCTCGGCTTTGAGTATAAGTAATCCATTTTAAAATTAATGCGCGCCATCTATGAAATTTTATAACTATGGTAATAAAATTTATTTCAATCAATTCTACTCATAGTCATAAGACCTGAGAGAAATTATCCTATACTCAATTTAAGGGTTTCTTCTTCTATAACAATAAATTTGGGTTCATTTTGATGAAGTACGTGGCCGTATGCAAAGCACATTGCATACCATTACCAATACGTATATTATCTTTAATTTCCTTCCCCTCCGTCTCCCTCTCTTTCTCTCCCTCTCCCTCTCTTCCTCTCTTTCTCTCACCCTCACCCTCTCCCTCTCGTTCTCTTTCTCTCCCTCTCTCATTTCCTCCCTCCCCCTCCCTCTCCCTCTCCCTCCCTCTTTCTCCCTCTCCCTCTCCCTCCCTCCCTCTCCCTCCCTCTCCCTCCCTCTTTCTCTCCCTCTCTCATTTCCTTCCCCTCCCTCTCCCTCTCCTCTCCCTCTCTTTCTCTTTTTCTCCCTCTCCCTCTCTATCTCTCTCTCTCTCATTTCCTAAACAAGCAAAAAATAAAGTGATTTAAACATCCTCCAAGCAAAAGGGAGAGGGAGAGATACAATGCACTCTCCCTCTCTTTCTCTTTCTATCCCTCTCTCATTTCCTTCCCCTTCCTCTCCCTCTCACTCTCTTTCTCTCTCATTTCCTCTCCTAAACAAGCAAAAAATAAAGTGATTCAAACATTAAACAAGCAAAAGGGAGAGGGAGGGAGAGAGAGAATGCACTCTCCCTCCTCCCTCTCTTTCTCTTTCTCTCCCTCTCCTATTTCCTCCCCCTCCCTCTCCCTCTCCCTCTATTTCTATTTCTCTTTCTTTCTCTTTCTCTTTCTTTCCCTCTCCCTCTCCCTCTCCCTCTCTTTCTCTCTTACTCTCTCGTTTCCTCTCCTAAACAAGCAAAAAAGAAAGTAATTTAAACATTAAACAAGCAAAAGGGAGAGAGAGAGAGAATGCACTCTCCCTCTCTTTCTCTCCCTCTCCCTCTCCCTCTCCCTCTCCCTCTCCCTCTCTTTCTCTCCCTCTCTCTCCCTCTCCCTCTCCTTCTCTTTCATTTTCCTCTCCTAAACAAACAAAAGAGAACGATTTAAACCTTCAACAAGTAAAAGAAAGAGAGAGGGAGACTCACCAATGAGATATGGTGAGCGTGGGCGGCTTCTCTTTGCAACGAGGGCTCCTCCTCTCCTTCACGAACAATGGCGGCGGCGGCGGCGGCAGCAAGTCTCTTCCTTCTCTTCTCTCACAAAGCCTTGGCTCTCTCCCTCGCTCTCGCTCTCAAAAGGCGAAGAAAAGAAAATGAAAATAGCGCTCTGGTTTCAGCCGCGCTTTTTTTCCCTGCAGCGTCGCTATAGGCATTGCTATTGGCGCCGATATATGCGTCGCTATTTAGCGGCGCAAATAGCGACGCATATAGCGACACCTATAGCGACGCCGATATGTGGCATCGCTAATCGGCGTCGCTATTGCCCCATTCCCTTGTAGTGAAATAACATACGTATATCCAATAAAACCAATTTTGATTGAAGAGTTGTTGATAAAAAAAGTAAGTATTGAATTACAACTTTAAAAGCTTTTCAATTAGTTTTGATTTTTCTACTTCCCCTCCACCTCAATCCACAAGTGATTTTATTGAAATTAACTTATTTTACTTTTAAATGATTTTTAAATATGATTTGTTGTTCTTTAATACTTTTGTTGTATTAGAGATTTACCTCACACTTCAAAATTACTATTTAGTTTTTAATATCTTTTTCTATGTATGTTAGAAGCTTGCCTCATACTTTAGAAATGAGATATTAGAAGTAGTTGCTTGTTGTGTTGTGTGTCAAAGGCTTATACTCACACTCACAATACAAACATAGAAATTACTTGGATTTTTTATTGCTAGTGTTTGATGCTTGTACTCGGACTCTGATAATGATTTTAAGCATTAAAATATTATTTTGCATGTATTAAAGGCTTGCCTCACACTCCAAGAATGGACTTTGTGATGCATGTACTTGTGTTGTGTTAGAGGCTAGTACTCACACTTACAATATGAGTATAGAATTTGCCTAGTCTTTGCTAATGGTTGCGTGTGAGATTTGCACTCAAACCTTGAGAATATATCTAGGCAATATAAATTCCATCGTTATGAGTTTTGAGGCTTGCCTCACATGCCACAAATGAATCTTAATTCACTACAAGATATAGGCCTTATACCGACGCTAAAAGCAATGAAAATGTAAATAACAAAATTTACCCCCGTCGTCTCAAAAAGCGTCATTATTGGCGACGCCATATAACAGTCGGTATTAGCGTCGCTATTTGTGCCGGTATCAACACACTGATACCGATGCAAATAACGACACTGATAATGATGCTTTGTGACGCAAATAACGACACCAATAACGACGCGTGCAGGTAAATTTGTGATGCTAATAGTGACGGTAATAGGGGGGAAAAATTTTGTGCAGGGCAGCTTGTAGCAGTGTGTGATTTATTTGGGCCATACAAAATAGTTTCCACACTATGTACAATGCTCATGTAAACAAAAACAAAGTGTACTTAAATCATAACACTAATACATGAAATAAATACGTGATCCCATAATGAAAGTGACTGATACAATCATGGCAAGATATCACTACTACATAGAAAATGTCTACACAGATCAGGTGACCAAAAAAGAAGGGTGTGTGAGCTCCAAGGATCCAAGGGTGAGCTATACATCCTCGCCATCTGAAAGCTCGTCCTGTCTCACAAAGGAGCATTGAACGGACTCTGCAAAAAAAGAAACAACTACACATCAGTTCACCAAACAATAATGCATTCTAATTAAACATGGTAACTACGGACAAGAAAGATGAGTGACTTACAGGGCCACCACATCTATACAATCGATCGATCAATGCAGTGAGACCATGCCTCTCTGCATATCGAGTCTCAAGGCCAGTCGGATCGCGATTTGTAATGGAGTGATGCAAAGAAAACAAAATACTAATTATTAAAAACATGATTGTTAGTACAAAGGATATTGCAAAAAACTAAGCAAGCAAAATAAAAGAAAAACTTACAAAGTCCTCCAGATATGTCCTGTGGCCGCCACTCCCAAAATGATGGACCACTCCAGCCTCTAGTTATACCCTCGTAACCTTGTGCTGCCGACTCCAACGTTTTGGAGAACCTGTAGCCTCCTCCCTCAGTCGGCGCCAATCGTCCGTGTCTAGCCACTCGGGCATTGCAACCCCACTCTTGAGTGCATTGCATGCGTCCAATCGTCTGTGTGACATATATGCACGCATGCAGTCCATTATCCAGCCTGTAGAAAATCTATCTGTTGTGGCTGGAACTGGAAACTCCTCATGCAAGGATGTTACTATGTAGTCCTTGCTCCCCTCTAGTATGTTTGTCCAATAATCTAAGATGTGCCGAAAAACTTGTTGGCACAACTCTCTCATGTGAGCCATCACCCTCCTCCCCTCATCATTCTCATGATGATGGCTCCTGACCTATCATCGACAAGATAGGCATATCCCTATGGGGTATGCCTAAGATGGGTCCTCTTCCACCTGCGACCACACTCCTGGTGGGCATATCCAGGAGACCCCTTTACATCTGGTGTACCGACTGGGGTAGTATCTATCAGTGTAGCACCCATAGGGGTGCCACTTGTAGATGACTGAGCAAAAGTCGGAGTAACTGGAGTAGACATTCCCACAGGTGTGACAAATCCTGGAGGTGACACAACTCCAGCTTAACGACGAGACGGAGACACTACATCCATACCTCCACAGCAACCACCTAAGCCACGCTCCTTGGAACCACCACGAGAGCGAGGAGTAGCGCTTGTATCCTGTGCCGATTGCGGGCTCACTGCTTCCGTATCTTTACAGCATCCCCCTGACCCTGAAGCACTCCCTCCCTCTGGCCCAAGTTTGGAGCGTCGATCTCGTCTACTCGAAGCTGAAGCATCTGATCGCGCCGAAGTAGATCTAATAGAGCGGCCTGTGACGATGTCCGAGACAGCTCCTGGTCTGCCATGTCTCTGAATCTTGCCATTTGATCTGGAGACATGCACGTAAAAATATCATGTAACTCCTCATCGCTCATCCCTCAACTCATCCTGATGATCTAAGTATCCAAAAATGTCACATGTACAGATAAAAAATGATGTTAGCATAATCAATTTAAATAATATAAAGCACGGTAATATAAACCCTAAAAAAATAATCTTACTTAAAATGCATATCTTATGTATCCTTATAAGCGATTAGTCAATGAATTGAGTAAGTGGATGCTCCAAGTATGAAGTATGCTATGGTTTCATGTCAATCTCTTGACACAACTCCGCATACACTGGAAGGTCGATAGACATGTCACCACAAAAGGATGAGTCCACCTTGTTCTTAAAGAATTCTTGGACTCCTGTATTTCCATCATTGTTACCCAATGCTGGCTCCTCTACATGATCCAAGCTTTTGGTGGCCTCCACTCCTTGCAATATCAACCCCTCTATTTGCATATTGTCCTCATCTATGCTCGGAACATCGCTTTGATCATATACTCTCACACTTCGGGGAGCTGAGGGCATAACATACCACCATCGAGGTTGTCAAGGGTTTGGATAGAAGATTACATGTTCACAAACATGTACAAGAGAGATTAAACTATTGTGACATGTACCATGCCGTAATACAATTAACAAACAAATGAGTTTATGCACCTGTTCACAATGGGCCAACAACACAAAGGTGTCGAGCAAATCCGTCCATTTTTTTTTGGAATCTATTTCGAGAAATCCAGATGGACCTCGTCAAACTGTTGCTCCAACTCCTTCAAATACCACTTTGAACCACTGCACATCGAATAGTACCATGGAGAAGCTACGGTAATCCACCGTAACAATACTTTGCAAGTTCCCAAAATACTCCATCTCATCTATAACCATGTTTGGATCCGTTGCTCGTCATCAACTCTCTTGCTCGAACCTTGCCATGATACCACAGTCCATTGTGGAGTATATTTGTCAATACGCTCCACACGAAAATATCATTCGCGTGACCACGATGCACTATATATTTTGTACTGTACATTGAAACACTCAAATTAGTTGTTCCATATAAAATATAGATACGACAAATCCTAAATACATCATCACCTTTGGATTACATCCCTCGAGAATTCCCACTCCTCAATTGAGACCTCCGTCTCTTCGCGAAACTCTGCAGTCAAAGCTTCATGCAACCATCACGTTGATATGAACCGCGGCATCTCCTCTATATCCTTGGAATATCGAATCGGTCAATGGCACGTACTACGTCGAAATTCAGATCGCGCTTCCTCTCGATCTTGCCTAGCTTGCTGATACCTGGTGAGCCACGTTTCCATAGAGGCATGGTACAACATACAAAAGTGATTCACCTTCTCCTCCATTGCAATATCCATTCTTTTTTCTACCCCATTTCCAACCATCACATCTCTGGTCAATCTATCATCGTCCTTCAACGACCATAGCATTTTGTTGTCTGGATTCACCGTTGGTAGCCATTGTGAAATATGCACTAGTGTCTCAGACACCAACCAACCTTCAGTCATGCTACCTTTTGGCCGAGCTCGTTGTCGCACAAGACCTTTCAGGGTTTTCATGAAGCGCTCCAAGAAGAACATCCATTGCATATGGACAGGTCCAACAATCTCCACTTCATCTACAAGATGCACGAGAAGGTGGATTTGTATTGGTGAGCATACTGGTAGACATGTATTTCCCAAAGAGACAGACCGTCTCCATTGCTCCCCACCTCGCGGATTCAATAGAGGACGTCTTAATCTCCTTCTGTGAGATCCATTGCACTAAAGTCAACAACCTGTAAATGGCCTTGCGTATTTCTCGAGTAAGGCATCATGCGATCGCGATCGGTAGTACAAACTACCACAAATGAGAAAGCATTATGAACAGCTAGTGTCTCTCTTTCCTGTGATGTGGTCCCATAGCAAGCTACCCACATTCTTGAAAATATGCATGGAATCCAACAAGTGGTTGATCTGTAAGTGGGTCCAATATGGCAACTCATAGAAAACTGAGAACCATTGCATTCCATTTAGATGTGACTCTGTATGGACCATTTTCAGCTCGTACCAGCTTGCGACATTCATACGTGTTGGAGGTCGTTCAAGAAAACCTTTCCTGAGTTCATGACCACCCCTGGCAAGAAAGGGACATGTCCTTGATATACCATCTTCTTCATGGTTCCTGACCTTCGGGAGTCTAACTGTGACCCGCACAATGGACATCCATGATAACCTGAGGTAACTAGACCTGTTCCAACACCTCTATCCAATGAATACAAACTTGAATGAGATAAAATATAGATTTTACCAACAAGAATGGAAGCCTATTTACTTGAGCACTCTCCGAATCCCGGAAAGTCATGCATTGTCCACATGAGAATGGCTCGAATATTGGTGGACCATTGACCATCGCGCTTGCTCATATCTTGCATGGTGGCTCCCTCCTCCCACAAAATCTTAAGCTCATCGACTAACTGAACGAAGATACACGTCCATATTTTTGACTTTGTAGCAGCCGGGGACGAGTAAGCTAAGAATGAGATGTCATTTCTTCGTAGAAAGCTATGGAGGGATATTATAGTTGACAAGGACTATAGGCCACACACTGTAAGAAGTTGAGCGTAGGCCGAATGGGTTCGCGCCATCCATTGCAAGACCGAGCCGAAGATTCCTTGGCTCTCGGGCAAAGCCTGGGAAGGTAGAGTCAATGTGGCTCCATGCGCATGAATCCGCTGATATTCATTGAACTCCATCTATGGACCTATTCTACACATGCCACGTTGTCAAGCTCAACATGACGGACACGAAACATGTGGTTTATGCGAGGGATAAGGGAAAAGTGTCTAAGAACTTTTTAAAGGATGGTTTGTCCTTGCAAGTCCTGTCGATACCTATGAGCACCACACTTTGGACATGTCTCCATAGTCTCGTGTTCTCCTCGAAACAGTATGCAATTATTGATACATACATGGATGATGTTGTAGTCCATGCCAAGCTTTTGTAAAACATGTCATGCATCATCACGAGACTGAGGCATGGTATTTGTAGGTTATGATAATATATGATATTTTAGTAACTTGAAAAAAAATCATAAAACACCTTAAAAAAGCACAAATATTTTTAATGATAGTGCTGAAAGAAAATCAACGAAGCCTACGTACAAGGTACCTGAATAACTCGGTATCACACTCGCATCGCTCCACCCATGTTTTTCTTGCACACTTAGGAGTGTTAGCAGTGTCATCAGGCAAGACACTCAGCACCCATCATATAATGGTATGGATGCTTCCTCTCTAAGTGGATCAGAAGTCTCGACATCCATGGGAATCAATGCATCGATCATTGCCTCCATCTCAGGCTCCAGAATTGTAGGTAGGTCTAGAAGGCTGTCTATCTCCTCTGGTATTGATAGTATAGATTATTGGGTAATACCTTCCAAATGGTGGATTGGCTCAGGCACTCCATCCATCGCACGCCCACGAACTCTTCTAATTGGTCGCAAAGGGTGCACTCCTTCTTGAGATGAGACGTCACCTCCCTGGATAGAAAATTTACGAGTCACACCCAATCTTCTTGTATATGGTATTCAATTAGCTTGTGAGTACAATGCATGATTGATATTAACTTTTCTTACCATTTGCTGAAAATCCAAGTTCGCCTGATCAATGATCTTAGATTGAAACTCATCGAAGCGTCGTACGTGTTCTATAGACAATCGACGTTTTCGTCTAATTGCTAGCTTGCATTGAGAGCAAGGACATGGGACATGCTGATTAAGATACGCCTCATGATCTTGAACAATGAGACCTTCATCGTTTTCCATTTTGCCTACATTACAACAAAAAAATTATTTGTATTATTATTCTAATTTTCTTTCTTAAATTATTTGAGAAAGGATTTCTTCTCTTGTAACTCAGCAAAAATTAACGTATGTAAAGTCTCCACCCACCCACCCACAAATTAGTGTATATATGTCGAAGTGTTTCCCGTCTCGTGGTGTTGCACCGGACCTCGCCATCACTCTTTCTTTGTTTTTTATCCATTCATTATCTCCTCTCCTTCCATCTCTTTCTCTTATTCTTTCTTTATTATGTTGTATGTTGATTCCCTCTCTCTCGTTCCTTCTTCTTTTTTCTCTTCCTTTCCCTCTTTCATTTTCTTTAACGATCACGACTACGATGAAGACCATGACCACGACTATGACCATGACCACAACCATGACCACGACCATGACTACGACTAGGACTACAACTACGACTACGACTACGATGACGACGACGACGACGATGATGACCATGACCACGAACACGACCACGACCACGACCATGACTACCACTACCAGTACCACTACCACGACTACAACCACTACCACTACCACTACCATGACTACGACCACTATCACGATGATGTCCACGACTACGATGATGACCATGACCATGATCACTACCACGACTACCACTACCACTACCAGTATAATAAACAAGAAAAGAAGAAAAAACAACGACTACGACCACAATCACTAGCACTACCACTACCACTACCACTACCACTACCACTACCACTACCACTACCACTACCATGACCACGACCATGACCACGACCATGACCACGACCACGATCATGACCACGACCACGACTACAACTATGACTATGACTATGACTAGGACGATAACCACAACCACGACCATGACCATGACCACGACCACGACTACGATCATGACCATGACTACGATTACGACTACCACTACCACTACCAGTACTACCACTACCACGACCACGACTATGATCACGACCATGACTACGACTACCACTACCAGTACTACCACTACCACTACCACTACCACTACCAGTATAATAAAGCATTGAAAAGAAGAAAAAACAATGACCATGACCACAACCACGACTACCGCTACCACTATAATAAACAAGAAAAGAAGAAGAAGAAGAAGAAAAAAAAAACAACTACTACTACAAACAAGAAAACTAAACAACAAAAAACAAGAAAAGAAAAAAACTACTACTACTACTACTATTACAAACAACAACAATTAATTTCCTTTTCTCTCTTCCTCTCCCTCTCTCATTTTCTCTCCCTCCCTCACCCTCTCCCTCTCTTTCTCTCTTTCCCTATCAGGTTTAATGTTTTTTCTCTCTTTTTCTCTCTCCTCTCCCTCTCTCATTTCCTTTTCTCTCTTTCTCTCTCTCTCTCTCTCTCTCTCTCTCTCTCTCTCTCTCATTTCCTCTCCCTCCCTCACCCTCTCCCTCTCTTTCTCTCTTTCCCTATTATGTTTAATGTTTTTTCTCTCTCCTCTCCCCTCGGAGGGTTCAGTATATATATATTCTCTATATAATGTGCGTTCATGGCCTATTTATAAATATCCTAATCTGTGAATTTTCTTGAATAAAACACAACCCTTTTCTATTCAATCTGTAAGTAACCCCTTTATATGATACTCTTTTGTATATAAAAAAATGTATAAAAATGATGTTTAAAAAATCCATTATTTTGAACACACGTTATATATACATATATTTATGAGTGACCCTCCCGTGCCTCTCCCTCTCTCATTTCCTTTTCTCTCTGCCTCACCCTCTCCCTCTCTTTCTCTCTTTCCCTATTAGGTTTAATGTTTTTTCTCTCTTTTTCTCTCTCCTCTCCCTCTCTCATTTTTTCTCTCTCCTCCCCCTCTCTCGTTTCCTCTCTCTCCCTTACCCTCTCCCTCTCTTTCTCTCTTTCCCTATTAGGTTTAATGTTTTTTCTTTCTTTTTCTCTCCGCTCTCCCTCTCCTCTCCCTCTCTCATTTTTTCTCTCTCCTCTCCCTCTCTCATTTTCTTTTCTCTCTTTCTCTTCCTCTCTCATTTCCTCTCCCTCCCTCATCCTCACCCTCTCTTTCTCTCTTTCTCTATTATGTTTAATGTTTTTCTCTCTCCTCTCCCTCTCTCATTTCCTTTTCTCTCTTCCTCTCTCTCTCTCATTTCCTCTCCCTCCCTTATGCTCTCCCTCTCTTTCTCTCTTTCCCTATTAGATTTAATGCTTTTTCTCTCTTTTTCTCTCTCCTCTCCTTCTCTCATTTCATTTTCTCTCTTCCTCTCCCTCTCCCTGTCCCTCTCTTTCTCTCTTTCCCTAGTATGTTTAACGTTTTTTCCTTCCTCTCCCTCCCTTTCTCTCTTTCCCTATTATGTTTAATGTTTTTTCTATCTTCCTCTCTCTTTCTCTTTCCCTATTATATTGAATGTTTCCCTCTCTTTCCTCTCCCTCTCTCATTTCCTCTCCCTCCCTCTCCCTCTCCCTCTCTTTCTCCCTTTCCCTATTATGTTTAATGTTTTTTCTCTCTTCCTCTCCCTCTCTCATTTCCTCTCCCTCTCCCTCTCTCTCTCCCTCTCTTTCTCTCTTTCCCTATTATGTTTAATGTTTCCCTCTCCCTCCCTCTCCCTCTCTCATTTCCTCTCCCTCTCCCTCTCTTTCTCTCTTTCCCTATTATGTTTAATGTTTCCATCTCTCCCTCTCCCTCTCCTTCTCTCTCATTTCCTCTCCCTCTCTCAATACACAATTATACCAAAAACAAGTAAAAGAGAGGGAGAAAACACAAAAGCAAAGCAAGAATGGACAATGCACTCACCGTAAAGGCTCGAAGAAGGGTTTGGTGGCTCCTCTTCGCCCTCCGTACACCTTCTCCTCTTCTTTGCGAACGGCGGCAGTGGTGGCGGTGAGAAGCCTTATTTCTCCCTCTTTCTCTCTTTCTCTCCCTCTCAAATGCAAGATGTTCGCTCTCTCTCTCGCTCTCCCTTTCACTCTCTCTTTCGTGAATGCACGCAAAATAACACGCTCGGGTTTCGGCCCGCTTTTTTTTCGTCTGAGTGCCGTCGCTATTTGCATCGCTATTTCTCGTCACAAATGGCCATTACTATACCCTCATATCCTTGTAGTGATTCTTGTTCTTATACTTGTGTTGCGTTAGAGACCGGTACCTTCGCTTAGGTTTTGTTGTTGGATACATTCTAGGAATGGAAATATGTGTTAAGCTATTCTTTGTATGTTTTAGAGGCTTATCTCACACTCTAGAAATGGAATTATGTGTTAGAATAATCTATCCTCTATGTGTGTTAGAGGCTTGATAGTAATGACAAAGGTGCACGTTACTAGTTTATTATCAACTTTGTGGCCCATGCATATAAAGATACATTTTCAATCCAATAATTTGGTGTAGCCTTTCCTATGTCCGAGATTGCACTCTTGAACATGAGGTGAATCATAGGTTAGATTGAAGATGTGGCAAAGGTATTATCTCTAGCCATCTTACAACAATCACTATTTGAAGAGAGGATGCAATAGATGCATCAACACTTACAAGCATACAAAGGCAAAGCACAATTTGAGGGCCCAACAAGCAAATTCACGTGAATGATATGGAGAGAAGTAGTGAAGAGACAAATATAGATGCAAGAGAGAGTAGAGTAGAGCCCCATGGAGATATAGTCTTTTACAATGCTCCCACATTCTATACCTTATGATCCCCTAGCATGTTTTTAGCCAAGACACATCTGAAAAAAGAGGATATTTTCTTTTGTATGCAAAATTAAAATCAATAACAAAGCTTTCCCAAATGACTCTTATATGGGTAAACGTCACACAAAGACATGTGAAGATAGTATAATTGCAAAAAAGATAGTATAATCAGTGCAAGCTAAAATGTAGACCATTATCAATGGCTTGCTGTGCACAATAGAATTCATGCATCGTAATAATTTTATGTACAATGACTTACATGCATGAAACATTTTTCTATATTTTTATATTTGAATTTTGCAGTAGTATATACATGGGGATAATAGATTGGGAGTGTGCTACAATGTATCCAAATTTTCAAAGGTTCTACATCTAAATCCTACTACTATAAAATATCCATATATAGCTCTAGAATATATCTCAACTAATCCTCACAGTACAATAAACACCAAGAGATGTGTGATATCTTATGCTCCAAAAGATATCTCTACTAATCCTCCCCTTACATTAAACATCAAGGGACATGTATAATGTAGGCTATATAGTCCATCGTTTATTACAACATTTATCCCCTAGCACCTATGCCCACCTAGATTTTGAGAGAAGGCCCAAGTTATATGTTGTAATGTGTTTAGATAATAATTCTTTGTCAAGGCCCACAATAAATAACTTAATGTCTCTTTTGTCCATAGCATCCCACATGAACATTTCACTTGTAAAAATAAATGGGCTACATCTAGAACTTGATTAATAAAATTGCAAAAATGTCTCTTGCATTGTGCTTTGCTAGAGATTTGTTTCTATGGCCCTATCTATTTTATTTTGTGTAGTGCTATTTAATTTTCAATAGTTTTTCAAGCCAAACTAGATAACATGGAGGGTGAGCTACTTTACTTAAAGAAGTTCGAAAACTATATCCAAATTTGTTAATGAGAGACACATTTTTTTATATGTGAGACAAGGAAAAGGAAGTTACACCTATGAAGATCTTTGATCTCTAGCACATGAGATTGGCTAATGGACTGAGTAATGTATGAAAGCTCAATACATAGGCAACCATGATGCATATATCATTGACAACATAGTGATAGAGATAGGTTCCAGCTCAAAAGCAATGTCAGATTATCCCACTAAGCATCAACTACGTACATAAAGCATGACAAGAGCATGTGCATATCACCAAGTCTCACTGTTTCACTGTAAGACCCTCAAGTTGAACTGTATAACGAAATGCTCATTGTAACATCCAAGTGTCTAGTAATTGCTCCCACTAGAACAAAAGTCGAATGTCAAATGAGCAAAGAAAGCTCAAAACACCATATGAAAGGCATCCATACATCCAAGTAGCATATATTCGGGAGCATCCGACCCAAGTAACTTGCAAAGCTCTTATGTAGCATCAAATGACCATGCATAATAGTTAATGACAGCCATTGTCAAGAGTTAAAGCTCCAATCTCAACTCAAGAGCATGTAAAGAGCATAACCAAGTATGTAAGATTAATGGTATACCCCAATGTAGCATCCAAAGTACTAAGGAAGCATTAACAAGCAATAGGCATGAAGTTTCTATGATAAAATAACATTCAGACCTACTTATTATAGCAATGAAAACCCCTCTATAAAATCAAGAAAATCAATGCTTAAGTGGTTCCATAGCATTCCAATACATTGGCATAGCATCCCCAAATGATCCTACATCAAATAGACATGAATAGGCATCATATGACTATCATCGATGAGCATGAAGTATGAAGACAAGGGGCTATCCTATTTCTCACAACATGTGGATTGTTATTCACAGTCAATGGAGCTAAGGTATAAGTCCAAACTTAATGCCAAGACTTAATGCTAAGCATCCAAGTGTGGTTTCAAGTGCTTAGTGAGCTACCAATTAGGATGAGATGCTAGAGAAGTTCTGCTGCCCCAACTAGCCTAAAAACATGTGCAAACTAGCGTGATGTTGCTATTGCCTTTGCTACCCATAGTAGGGCTTACAATAATAATTAATTACGTCTAACAGGTCCTAGATCCCACCTCAAGATATCTCAAGGAGTGTTAAAGCAATGGATGATCGATACAAATCTCAAGTGGTGAGGCTATAACTATCAATGAAACATGTGAATTGTAGGTATTCTCCACAAGCTAAAGCAAAGTCATGTGAAGCTCCTCAATGCCAGTGCAATGGCTTCGATACAAGTTGAAGGGAGTGATCCCTGAAGTGGAAGCATGGAGTGGAAGCAAGAGCTATGGTGGAGGGAGCAAGAGCAAGAGAGAGAGACAGAGAGAGAGAGAGAAGATGTGGGAACTCCAATAGTCACAATGTGTGACTGGCTTTCCCTTTATTCAAATGTCATTGAAATAATAAAGAATAAAGTGACAATGATGGGTGCCCACCACCTACAGTGTTTAGGTGTGTGAATAACTAATACATGATGCAGATAACTAATACATGGTGCAAGTACTGTCAATGTAACTAATGCACGGGTGGCTAGGCACAGGTGCCTTTAGTCCCAACATCCCTCATCCATCCACCCTCTCTCAATTAACCTTGGAGACTTTGAAAAGAGCTCACGAGAGCAAGAACAGTCTTCCAAAGAGGAAGGAGCAAGAGAGGATGTGGAAGCTGACAAAAATTAGCCAAAGAATAATGAGTGTGACACCTCTATGGATGAGAAAGGTGGAAACAATGACGATGAGGACAACATTGATAGCAACATCAATAAGCCCAAGGACATGATAGAATGGCTTGAGACTAGTAGAGATACAACCAAGAGAGGGGCACTCAACAGGTGGTAAGGGCCCCATGCAATGTCCCAAACTAAAAGAAAATTGATCCAAACAACTTCCTCCTCCTCCTTCAGTACCCCTCCTCTCTACTCCAAAACCACCAGCCCTTGTCCAACAACCCACACCTGAGCCCTAACCCCAATCCCAAGAAGCACAAGAATGGCAACCACATTGAGGTCCAGCAAGACGAGTCCCATAACAAAGGTTAAAATGGAGGATAAACTTATCACCTAGTGGCTCTTAGGGAGATTTGCAAGTACCAAAAGAGCATGGACATGCTCATCAGGAAAGTACCCTTTGCACGCTTAGAGAAGAAAATCCTTCACTCCTCTTACGAATATCAATTCTACATGCAAGGGATTGAGGCTATCAACGAAGCTAAAGAAGTGTACCATGTTGCCTTTTTGAGGATACATATCTATGCACAATTCATGCCAAGCAGGTGAACATCATGCAGAGAGACATGTAGCTAGCTAGACGAAGAAGTGGGGAGAGATATTAAAGCTACCAAAGGCTTAGAGTTTTTTAACACATTGTACTACAATATACACCATGACAATGAACTCAATGAGGCCCTGTTGCTGAAGGCTACATATAGACCCATGAATCCTTCTTGAACAATGCTCCTTCCCATTTGCTATGCACATCCTTTATATTGTGTACATAGACAGCAGATATGAAAACACAAGTTCACCTTTGCTAGCATATAGATGTCATTGGAATGGATTTGAGAAAAATAGTACTTATAAGGAGAGAAATGAAAGTAAGGAAGGATGTGTGGCTATGGCTATGTGAGCATAGAAAGATGAGAAGTTTTGTGGAATGAAAGAAAGAGAATGGCCATGAAAGAAAGAAAGAAGTTGGGTACTAGTGGGTGGCTATGGTTGGGAGAAGATGGGGGCTGTGTGGCTATATCTATGCTTAGAAGAAAAAGACAAGTTGGGTGCTATGTGGCTATGGCTTGGAGAAGTGGGGGTTCTATGGCTATGGCTATGTGAGGATAGAAATATGAGAGGATTTGTGGAATAGAGGTAAGAAAAAGACCATGTAAGAAAGAGAGATGTTGGGTGTTGTATGCCTATGGTTGAGAGAAGCAAGCATCCATTGGATATGATATTAAAAATGGATGCATATGTGGTTCATAACAATGATCTAGAGCAAGTCATTGCAAGGTCTCAAGAATTAGTGTTAGCAGAACTATCACAAGAAATGCATGAGTTGTGATTGAAGATTACATGACTTGAAGAAAAATAGCCAATAATATTAGAGAGGGTGGTTTATAAGGATTTTGAGAATGGAGCAATGATTTGGTAGAATGAACTCGGAGATTTGTTAGTTGCTCCTTTGGATGAAGTACTAGATGCTAAAGATATTGATGGCTTGTCTGATGCTTTGTTTGACACTGCAGATATGTTACCCACCCATTGATGCTTTGATAACGAATGCAATTGATTCATCAACCGAGGATACAAATAATACATTACTTGTGAATGCAGTCGATACAATGATAATGCATGTAAATAGTGCAATGATTGTGGGTGTAGATGAAATAGATAATTTGATTGAGGAAGTAGATGCGATGGTTGCAAATGATTTTCAATTTGAAGTATGGGGGGAAGACATATAAGACAATGAGATGAAATCACCACTTATGCTCATTTCAACTATGGAAGTGTTGAACTGCTTGTAACGAGATGAGATGGATGATGAAAAGTTTGGAGACTATATAGTAGATATGTAAATTGAAGGTATAGGTTGCAAAGCTAGAGGGGTAAAGATACTGCACACTCATTACACATGGTAAGCAGAACTAGATGTTAGATAGTGTGCAAGCATGCTTTTATCTGAATGATGATAGGAAAAATGTGGGTATGCTTTCTGAGTTGATACTATTTGAGAAAGTTGTTGCAAACAAGTTGTGGGATTGCTTGAAGCTACCTTCTAATATAGGTGGAACTACAAGTCATGCTATGCTACAAATATATTATGGGTTACCATTTGATCAAAGTGGTTCTAGGGATTTCTTAGAGCACAATACTAATAGATACATACTATTTGGGCTACATGAATGTTGATGCCATATGATTCGAGAATCAAAAAATGGAATGTGTGTATGCTTATGAGAGATAGGTATTCGGGATTATGCCCCAAGAGGATATTATGATGTGCATTAATTATGTAAGATGATCACCTAGATATTTGAACTTGGAGGTGACAATGGTAGAATGTTTTTATACATATGGAAAATTATTTTGTGGCCATTTGATCCAAGGATTGGCTATGGAAAGATGTTGTGAATAATGTTTATATAAGTTGCAAAGTATGTTATTGCAGTTAGCACTTTTTGGACTATTTGATGCACTTAAATTTGCTATTGATTGGGAATCTTCTAGTAGCATAACTTTGATGTACTTTTATATGTAAAGAATAGGCCTACCAATTTTAATAGCAAACCAAGCAAGTATTGGGGAAGATACATGCTCAAGAAGATTTATGTCTGCTATGGATTACATGTAGCAAAATTGGACCATAGAGTGTGTAGAGGTTTTTAGGGTAGCACTTTATAAAATTTGCCTATCATCTCATCTAAGAGGTTTTAGATTGGAACTTGAGCTACATTTTCTTTTCAGAAAGCTTGGAAAATCGAGTTATGGTTGGAAAGTTATTAGCAGTTTTATACAAGATTGTCTTGATTGACAAGATTTTGAGAGTAGGGAGTGACTAATCATGGTGAATGAAAAGCCTCAGCTCCAAGATTGAGTAGTGCAGCACATACTGGAGAATGTGTAGGTTTAGAGGGGGTGGATGTCATGTGGCTTCAAGTTCAGTAGAGGAAAACCATAGAAAGACTAGCAACCCAAGTAATTCAGATGTACACTTATGGGATCCTATTTGCCTTGACTCCATAAGTCTTGAACCAACATGGCAATATAACAAAGTGTCATTAGCAAGTGCCTACATGTCACTAAGAAACAAAGTATGATGTGAAGTTTAGTTCAAATGATAGGGGGACAAGAGATAAGTAATTGCTTATCTTTAGGTAAAGGGGCAAATATACTTGAAAGAAAACCCATGTTTTTTGAAATAGGGGTGATACATGATGGAAGAGGAGTTGCCACCATGAACTTGGCAGCATTCTGTGGACTATTTATAGGGTAGTTCAAGGCACTTTTGTAGAGTTCTTGTCTACTACATGCAAGGAGGAAGATGGGGGGAACATTCGTTATAAAGAGAGCTTGAAGAACTAGCAACATGGCTTGGAAGGTCATTTGGGCATGTTTCTTATCAGAGAATAGACATTTTTGACTACTGAATACTTCCTAAAATAGGGTAGCATTGTTGTAGTACTCTTCCACCTATAGATACTTATACTCAGATGACTTGTTTGAGGTGGATTCTTGAACTATTTTGCCTTCTATATGTATGCATATTTTCATAGAGATCCACAGATGGGATTGAGGAATTTTAATAGGTTGATTTTCTCTAAAATAGGGTAGATTGATTGTCTATGGGTTGTTCTTAATCAAGAGTGTTCTCAAACTTTGATGTTAACATAAAAAGCATTGGATGCTATCTATGTGTACCCCTATCGATATATTCAAGTTCCACATTGGTTCATGTACTGACCATGATGAAATATGCTCTTAATATGTGATGTATATACATGATTTACTAAATTTGGATGCTTTAATCTTATGTAACAATTTCTATGTATGTGTGGGCTAAATTATAACAAGATTGTTTGATGGTCTATTCATGAACAATAAGAGCATTTTCTGTTATCTACATATATCTATGGTTATGTATATGCATTGAAGGCTGTCAACCATGATAAAATATGGTTGATACTCTAGACCATGATGAAATATGGTCTTCATATTTGATGTATATGCTAGATGAATGGATATTGGATGCCTTACGACATAACAAATTGAATTTAAGACATATATAAGAAGCTCTCTTTCATACCTATACTTCCCTTATTTCTATCCTAAAGATTATTTCCCCTACAATTAGACTTTTTGAGACCTTGTGCCTTCTTTTGGCCATATGCTCTTTGTCCTATGATACTACAATACCATAATGTACAAAATGAATGAGATTTGCTTTGTTTAATTATGAGATTGAGGATGATTCTGCTCATCATGGCCGTTTGTCTACTTTGGTATCACTAGAAACTTTTTGGCAAGTGAACAAGATTAGCATAATCCAAAGTCTTTTGTCTTTTAATTTTCACATGCTAGTACTTATCATTTAAGATTCCAACCACGCTGAATAGTAAATTTATAACTAGGGCTTTGTGGGTAGACCAAGACTAGGTCTCTTGAAAAATTTCAATCATATCCAAACACCATATCAGAGAATTTGGAAATTTTCCAAGTCCCAATTTTAAATAAGTGATAAATATTTGAGCACATGGCTAAATCTTGATCTATATTTGAAGGTGGGATTTGGGAAGGTAGCTTATATAGTATTTAGCATAGATTCCACCTTTAAGTAAGACAACAATATTTAACCATGTGGTCAAATAATAAAGGCATTGGGAGTTCCCAAAGTGCATGGAAATTCCCAAATTCCCTAATATAGTGTTTCCAAAAAATTTCTAGCCTCTGACTAGTAGGAATTCACATTTGAATACTTTAAATGTGAGCATGCTCTAGAATGACCCAACTTTGTAGGCAAGTCAAATGTCATGGGATGAAAACATAGACTGGAGGCCTAAGCTTATTCTTGCAAACTCCATGTAAAAACCATCTCATATTGCTATAAAGAAAAATGTACCTGAAAGAGGAACTTCTTGAACTTGCTACTGTAACGTGCAATAATCTCGTGAGATAACCACTACATGCTCCCATTTATGGCACACACTCTCCATACAGTTCAAAGTAAATCTCTATAAAAGTGCCATCCAAATATTTTGACCATGACTCAAAAGTTGGTAAAGTGAACATCCACACCTAGGTAGATCTCTCAGATAGAACTCCATAAGTGACAACTAGTTATTGCAAAGCTAGTGAATCATTTCCATTAACATTCACGCACCTAAGTGCGCAATGATACTTGAGACACATCATATTGCCACCCAAATGTGCACTAAGAAATATCACACCTTCTAGACAAGGTGAATTTTTTTTGAAAATTTCTAAGCTTGTTATGCTCATTTCCCATCAATGCCCATTGGCTAGAAGAGGAAAGCCACTATCTATAAACTCAAACTATTGAATGGTAAATACCTTGGGTTGCATGCAAACTAGCAAAACTTAAAACAAAAACAACTATTGCAAAAAATGGATAGAGCCATTGCAACAATGTAGGGGTCTACTAAAGGCTAGCAAAGTGGCTATTACAAAAAACACAGGACTCTTTGGGCACATGGCAATTGTGGAAGATGAGATCTGAGCCACCCCTCCTATGACTTAAGGGCTGCTATGACTTGACACGTTTAGGCTACCTTGACTTCAGAAGAGGAAGAGAGGGCACATAAAATGCAAAGGGCAACATTGGCCAAATCAAATTTGATTCAATTCTAGCCTAATGGGACACATGCTAGGAATGTGGAAAATCAAGGAAAATGGGAAGATAAAATACTAGAAGATAGGATGAGATCGATATGTTGTCTACTAAAGTGAATCTTAACTAAGATCCCATTGTTTGACCATTAAAAGGTTTAAATGTGCAAATCTTGGTCATGTCCTTATGGTATGGGAACCTTTCCAACAAGATCTCGACATCTCGGCCCATCCCAATGTCTAAAACTATGTGTCTTTTAGTGTTGACATGTAAAATGTTGCCGTCTCACAGTGCACTACAAAGCACCTATCTTTTTGTAGTCAATTCATTTATCTTGCAACTCACATATCAATGACCTACCATGAGGCAACCCATAAAGTTCATTGTCTCTATGTGATTGATTGTTGGGTTAGTCTATGTTTACGAAGAAGCATGTTTCCTGCATCGTTTGCATAAAGTCACAAACGACATTTATAGAATTATCCTACACTAACATGGGCTGCATTGCAATATTAAAAAACTCAAATAGCCTTCACATACCTTGGTAAACACTTAGCCAAGTTGCCATCAAACCACCAACAAGCGCTCCCTTGAGCCATTCTAGAATAACAAAATGCTAACTTCTCTCCATCAAAGATATTCACCTATCATGAATGTTCCAAACCCAAACCAACCCTAAGTCTTACATCCACTTCTTGGAATAACTTTGTAGCAAGAAGTAAGAGGTGGAGGCAAGGACTCGCTAGATAAACCCTACTAGAATGTGAACTACAAGGTTGACATAGTCGAGATGTCTCCAAGGCCTGTTCACATTATGTGAAAGTTGCTACCACATAAGTTGTGTATTGCTTTCCAATGCTTGACGAGATAAACACTCTCAACCTCAACGTTTTTTATATCCAAAAATAGAAAATCCAATTCACAGCTTGATGCCCTCAAACTTAGGGCTAGAAGCAACTATTACATGCTAAAACAAATAGCCTCAATCGTAACCCTTTTTTATAGCCAAAAAGAGAAAAACCAATTCATAAGTTGACGCCCTTAGACTTAGGGCCAAAAGTAGCAACTACATGCTAAAACAAATAAGCCTACATAACATATGGCCTGAAGAAACAAAGAAGGAACACCAATTGTGAGGACAAGAACATGAGCAACACTCAATAACCAAGAATAAAAATCATCTACAATTGAGCACTACTTCAAAGGCACCCTTGAGGCTTTAGAAGTTAAGCCTTTTTGAGAGAAGACATTTGCTTCTTGCTAGGTCTTCATGAGGAAACGATGGAGGGGAGGGGGGGGGGGGAGCTCCAAAGCTCTAAGAAAGCCCAAACATAATACTTTTTTCTAGGTAAAAAAATGATATAAGAAAATGGATGGTCTACCTGGAAAAAATACTTTCCATAGGATGATGTTGAATATGTGAATCCTAATCCTTAATGGAAGGGACACTGACATTTTTTTGTTCCTCATGCGTATCATGCTCATGCCTTGATTCCTTTGGCATAAAGCCTACATCTCTTAAGTGGAATATATGTGAAAGAGTGACTTGTTTAGAGAGTATGATGAAGAGAACTGTTACCAAATCATGAGGTCATTGGCATAGGAAGCTATGTCCTAGTGTGCTTAGCCATTTATATATATACAAGTTAGAAAGGTAGCAATAAAAAAATATCAATGACATATTTAACCATGTGTCTTATGTTGTAAATTTTCTTGTACCAGTTGCTCCACGGATTGAAATTCATGGGCGTAGGTTATTACCACCCTCTTTGAGAAGGATTGCAAGACTTACTTTCATGCATGTGCCCTTCTTACTCATAGGAGGATAAATAGTTTCAACCACAAAATTATAAAACCCCTCTCATTTTTCTTTGCCAGAATGACACGGTTGAAAGCTGAAACCCTATTCAAGGTTATCAATCGCGCAAGTTGGCTATAGCGTAATAGATGACCAAGAAGAGCATAATGCAAAACATGAGTGTGCAAAAGCTATGGCAAGATCCAAAGCAATCAACTACTTTTGTAAAAGAGAAAAATTAAGGTAGTAGGATAATAATTCACTCTTACACTATGTAAGTTCACACTTGCACTACAAGTTCACTCTTTCACTAGTAGGGAACTTCACTCTTACACTAGGACTTCACACTCGCACATAGTTCCTTCATACTTAGGTCAATTAGATCCTTCACACTTGGGTCATTCGCACTTAGATCCTTCACCCCTAGATCATTTGCACCTAAACCTAGGTAATAAAGATCCTTTGCACCTAAGATTATTTGTATCTTAGGTCACTTGCATCATTCGCACCTAGGTCATTTGCATCTTAGTATCTTCACACCTAGTTCCTTCGCACCTAGGTAATACAGATCATTCACACCTAAAATTATTCACATCTTAGGTCATTTTCATCAAAGTTCCTTCGCACAGTTTCCCTTATGACACACACACACACACTTTCGCTCACCCACACTTCATTCTCACAAGCTCACTTACCACTAAAAGGCTAAGGTCCTTTGTGAGTATGCTTTCACACCCACACCACTCTCAGAGGAATGATTCACGCTCATAGGCACACTTATCACTAATGGGTAAGATCCCTTGTGAGTCTACTTTCTCACAAAAATATTGGTTTTGGAAAGGAAGAACGCCTATTTTTTTGCACAAATTACTCTTGTGTATTTTGGAATCAAAGTGCCCTAAGAACTTGCATGTTTTGTAATCAAGTATTGGAAGAAATGCCATAGTGATTTAAGAACTTGAATATCATGTATCATGGTTGTCCAACATCCAAGGCTTCTAGTACCACACCTAGGTCTGCCCAACCTAACATCTAAAAGGTCAAAGCCACAAACAATGACCCAAAATATGAAGAGTTGATACCTCTTGAGTATCTTAGGATCAAACTAACTACCGAGCAAGAGGTCATCATCTAAAGCTCTCATAGACAAAGGATTAGATTACAACATCCTAACTTATGATACACAAGCTGAGATCAATCAACTTGATATTGTCCCAACAAATACAACTATTAGATTGTATGGAGGATCACCACATTCTCTCCTCAAAAAGTACAAAATTCTCCTAGCTATAGAGATTAAGAGCATGCCTATCATATTCTATGTGCTTCCAAATCGAGAGGATATGGGCAAGGAAGTCTTGCTTGAAAGACATTTCAAGCATACAACCCAATGCAAAGTGAACTGTGTGGCACACCGAATATAGTTCAGCTTTCCAAGCATAAAGTTGATCACTATTTTTAGTGAAGGCAACCTTGTCTCTTATCAAGGAAAGATGCCTATCTTAGAGTCAAACCAAAACCCTAGTGAGGACTACCATAGATTTCTAAAGGAGTTACTCAAGGCATAAGAGGACAAGAGGGAACCACTCAATATGAATCCTCTTAGAACCAAAGAAAAGACCAAAGCTACTATGAATACTACAACAGCTTCTCAAGTTGTTGGGAAGAGATATTCCAAAAGGAAGAGCAATCCCAAGGCATATAACCAAAAGCACTGATGGAGAACTAGCACAAAGCTACAATGGGTTCCCAAAGCATTGTTGTGTGCTCAAAATTGTTGGATCCAATTGTCTAAATTACCTACATAGCCACCTCCATTACCTATAGCCCAATTCCCATCAAAATCAAAGGGAAAGAGAAAGAGACCCAAATGCATATCTAGGCCAAGAAACAAGACCAAAAAGGAGACAAACCCAGACCAATTAGCATCAAGAAGCTTATGAAATTATACTAAAGAGCCGCATCTAAGCTCTTGAGAAAAGACACTTTGCCTAAAGTGCAACAACCTAAAGCATTTTTTGATCCACATGTATGGTTTCTAAGAAGTCATCAAGTGAGAAAGAAGAAACAAAGTAGCCACTTCCTAGTGATGCTACTCACGTTGAAACAAAAAGTCCAAAGAAGGAGAACATGGAGCCCTCAAGTGTTGACAAGCAAGTAGTTGGTCCATCCGCACAACTAAAGTCTCCCACATCAAGAGAACCTTTGTCATCTAAACCTAGAAAGAAAATCTAGTAGCATCAACCTAGTGTAGTTGCTCAATCATAGAAAAAGTATCCACATGGGACATCTCCAAAAATATCTAAGGTTTGACAACCTCACTCTAAGAGTGTTATTTTAAAAAAATCTAGAATTTACACGACCAAGTCTACTTCTAATTGATCCAAAGATCTAAGTATGCAATCATCTTTAACTGTCAAGATTGACCAATCCACTAAATTAGAAGCTACTACTTCTAATTTTGAGTTGGAACTAGCCTTCAACATTAAAACAGACTACTATTTTGATTGGAGAATATGCCTCTAGTACTTCTGCCTTACAATAGAATAAGAACTCTAGCACAAAGTGCACAATGAATCTAATGATTCACAAGTCATGTTCTTTGCATCCAAAAGCTCTAGATCATTTGGAGCCTAAGCTAGTCAAGTGATCTATGAAGGAGGAGTTAGAAAACATGGGATAATAAGAAGATCAACTAGTGGCTAAGAGGCCTAAGGAACTTGAGGGTACACTAAAATTAGTTGCTCAAGCATATGTTCATGTTGACATTAGCATCCCTATTGAAGAGCACAAATAGCTCTTAGAAAGACCATTGACATAGATAGGGCAAGAATCCATTTGCTCAGGTTATCCAATAGTCATAGTAGACGCCATGAATTCTTTGTCCAAAGCTAAGAATAAGGGGTTTCACTTGATTCTCTCATTTTACATAGGCCACTGTGAAACCAACAAGGATAAACTTGAAGTCTTGGCACAAAAGGGACAAAAATAGTTGATATTTAGTAGCTAGAATTGGCTATCAACTAATGATGATATGACTAAGAAAAGAAGGGTTCTTTGGGCTTCACTACATTAACCTACATACGTAGCTCCTACTTCTCTCAAAGTGCTTGCAAACATACAAGATTTTAAGCTCCTTGAATTGGTCCACGCCCACCCTCTACTGGATAAAGTCTGCATGGAGGAAGAATGCATGTTAGAAGTAGAATAGGCCAAGAGAATGTTATGCTTGATATCACTACATATGTGTTTTTACTTCTCAAAGCACTGTCACTCTTAGATCAGTATGATCTACTCCAATACAGTCTAGAATTCCATGAATGGTTTATTCCCAGGAGGCTGAATACACAAAATCTCATCTTTTGTCTGCTTTAGTGACGACCATGCAAAATGCATTCTTATTGAATGTTGTGTAATAGAGTGATGTACAATCCAATTTCTACTAACAAAGACCCAATATAAAAAAATAGCGCCTTTGAGACTCTAGATCGTAAGGCCATACTACCTACTTAGCTGGCCACCCAATTGGCATAGTAAATCGTCCAAAACCATCCCTTAGAATCTTCCCGTATTAAAACACTCTCGATTGTACTATCAAAAGCATCTACA
The DNA here is from genome assembly GCF_053477565.2 of Lygodium microphyllum. Classification (NCBI taxonomy): domain Eukaryota; kingdom Viridiplantae; phylum Streptophyta; class Polypodiopsida; order Schizaeales; family Lygodiaceae; genus Lygodium; species Lygodium microphyllum. The sequence continues at coordinate 6,620,025 of NC_141142.1, read as the reverse complement.
AACACATGGAGTTCTTCCTTTCGATCAGGGGGATCATAATATGGGCCTTAGAAAGTATCAAGAGAAGCTTTCGACATGCCAATTCCAATTACACATTCCAGTGAAAAGAAAACATTTGAACCAATGTCTTCAATGGAATTGCAACACAAGCCAAAAGGCACAAATGTTAGGTCATGCTAGGTTCCTAGTCCATAACCCAAAATCCTAGTAAGTAGCCACTTGATAATATTCACTTTGGCGACACTAATAAATAGCACATCATTAATGACTTGGCCTTGATACCACACAAAAATCATTGGGATAGTGGGATCAAACAAAGCTTCTGGTGAGACTAGCTCACCTCGAGCTTTCTTTACTTCATCTAGGAGAACTCTTACAACCACGTCTACCACCTCTAGCACCAAAAGAGTATGATGATTTGATTGAAGAATTTTTTGGAAAAGGTTGCAAAAAACTCATATGCCTTGGAGTGCTAAAATATTATTTTTGCATTAGTTTTATGTTGGTTTGATATTTGTGTAGCTCTTTTTGTGTGTAGACATACTTATTTCATTATTGTTTCTTCATCATGTTCAAAAAGTACATTGCTCAATATTGAAAAATCTTGATGGTATGAACTTTTCATATTGGAAAGAGCAAATGTACAATGTATTGTCTAGAATAAGCAAGTGACATGGATGAAATGTAGTTAGATTAAGCTTGAGGATGGATCCAAATGTATGGGAGGAATTGGATGAGTTAGTATGCTCCATTATTATGCTAACACTCTTAACTCAGCCACCTTGGAAAAATACCCCTGGAACATCTCATCAATCCGCAACTCCAAATGTCGGACATACAAAGAAGCTTGCAATACCACATCTCCGACATACCAGATCTTCCTCATCTAGAATCAGTAAAATCACCCCTCAAATACATGTAGGACAAAAGCATCGTATCTGGAGTGACAGAGTCTTCAAAAACCATCCTCACGACCTCTATCAGCAAATCTGATGACCAGGCTCCACTCCATCCATCCTCTGGAATAGGTCTTTCTTGATTCAGTGAAGGCTATATTCTTGTTAATCACCTTGCTTGAGAGTTGGGATATTTTTTGAACTGCCATTAGTGACTACGTACCTATAGGTTGTCTTACAAGTGTTAATATTGAGAGTAATTTACTCATAGAAGGTGAACATAAAGAACAATGCAGGGCTAAAGAGCTTTAATGCACTTATTGTGAGAGGAAGGTCAAATGCTAGGGGAAACTCTCATGAGAGATGCAAGTCAAGAAGTAAGTAGTGCAATAAAAATGATGTAGAATGTTTCTTTTGTAACAAAAATAAACACATAAAAAAGGACTAAAACAAGTGGAAGAACAAGAAAAAGGGCAAAAAGATAAATCCGGATGATGCCAAAAAAGAAGAGAAAAGAAAGGCAAAGCTAGACGAGATAAATCCATGCAACAGTGATGTTGGTGCAATTTATGTAAGTATCCTTCTTGGGCGATGCACTCCATGGATAATGACATGTCTTAAATCTGGCTTTTGAATTATGGAGCATCATTTCATATTACCCCAACAATTTTACATGAGTTTGTCCTGAAAATAACTACGCATGTAACGTCATTGGCATTGGGGATATACACATGATTGCCAACTGGTTCTTCTTTTGTCTTTTAGAATGTGTGGAATATTTCAAACTTGAAGAAAAGTTTGATAAATATAGAATAACTTGATGATTGTGGTGATAGAATGATCTTTGGTAATCATATATGGAAGATTTGCGAGGGATCTCTTGTTGTAGCCAAAGGGTGAAAATCCGATACTTTCTATCGTTTGCATGTTTCTGGGGTTAAAGGCCATGCTGTAGCTATCATTAAACAACCATATGTTTAATTATGGCATTATTTTTGGGGCGTGTGCTAGTCATTGTGTAACATACCTAATTTTTTTAGTCAACTGCGAATGATCGCCCCCATTTTCACCTCCTTGACTGCTTGTTGTAAATATGTTTCATGTTTATAGATATTTATATATCCTCATAAAAGCTCAAATTATTTTTCTATTTAATTAGCTTTAAAATATTAATCATGATTTGACTAATATTTTTTCAAATCAAATTAAACTATTCCTACTTATTATTAATTTATTTAAACTTATTTTGAATTTTATCTAATCATAACTATTTATTATTAATATTTCTAACTTATTTTAATTATTTAATATATATATAATTCTAAAACTTAAAAAAATTAAAAAAAAGATCTTAAGGGGGACCTAAAGAATAGGCATTTAAAAAAATCTTAGAACTCCTCCCATCCCCCACATCTTTTTAGAATTTGAATGATGGATCCCCCCTCCCCTTTGAAATTTTTATAAATACAACAAAGAGACCCACTCCCCCTCTCAATTCTTTTTTTAATGAGGGAAAAAAAGTTAAAATTTTGCCTTAAATCAATAGATATTTTCCTTCCTTCTAAACCTTACAAAGAAATGGAAACTCCTCCTTAGTAATAAAACAAAAAGAGTCCCCCTTTACTAAACAATCAAATAAAGATGAAAACACTCCCTCCCCCTAGAAAACTCTTTAAAGGAGGGGTCCCTGTTCACAAATTTAACACACAACGAAGAGGAGACTACTCTTGAGAGAGTGAGTGTGAGAGTGATCATGAGAGAATCATTGAGAGGTGAGGGAAATTTTGCAAAAAGTAAATAGCACCCCTTTGTGTGCTGGCACCCTATCTTTGAAGTCCTTTTTTATCGGCTTTTCATATCCACTATGGCCCAACACAAGCATGTTGATGTGGTGCAAACCAAAAACTCCAATAATAGAATCGTAAATACAGTAGTGGTATATTATTTTATGTTTGTAAATAATTCATGTTGTTCAAATTTTATTCAATGAAAATTCTCTTGAATTAAAAAATTAAATTCAACCTTATTTTCATTAACTTTTTAATTATTGATAACTTCATAAGTTGAAAATATAGTTGAAATTATATAATTTTTTTTAATAATTCATAGCTTGGAGTTAAAATATAATTTAATTAGCTTAAAATTTATAATTAATTAAGTAATAATTAAAAGAGACTTGGATCAATGAAATAAATTATTCTTAAAACTAGAATAGTAGTTAAGGACATACTTATGTTAAGAAATTAGTTGAATTACTTAAAAATATTTAATGAATAAAAAAGTATATTTTTAATCCTATAATTTACCAAAAAAATATTTTAAAATGATTAAACTCTTAAATAGATTTTTATTAGTATTAACATTAAATAGTCAATAAAAAGGATATTTTTATTATAATAGCTTAAAAATCATATAAAAAGTAATATTCTTATGGATTTGCACATGGCATCTACATTTTTGGTAGTTAGTGAAAAACATGCAAATAAATAGTAAGTTGATCTTTCATATTTTCCAACCGATTCAAAAATTAATTTAGATTCTTTAAGCTTTGTTAAAAGTGTGTTTGCACATATGGTGTTAAATTGATCCTTATTTGGAAAGGAATGGTAGTTGGTGTTTGACTGACTGTGGCTACATTAGAATTATGGAATAGTATTCTAGTTATATCAGTGCTTTTAACAACCAGACATGATTAAGGTGTGATGCCATCCCCCCAGGGCAACCTACCTTGGATACTCTTCACTCAGAGTTGTATATGTTGTATATAAACTGCTTAAGGCGACCAACCACACCTTAGGTACGTGTGGTCTTTCGTATAGGAAGGTTCTCCCTTACGGTGGGCAAAAACCAATGGGGCTTTGGTCTGAGACTATAATCTCGATGTCAATTATAGGGAAGGAAACCTATACAAGCCCAATGTGGGTTAACCTTGGAAGGTGCCAAATGAACATGGCAATGTGGCGACTCTTTTTTTGGGGGGAGGGTTGGCTAGCTCTTCAAAGCAGTTGTGAATATAATGATAATATAAACTATTTTGTTTTCCAAAAGAATTTCTTTGGTGTTCCTACATAAGAACATGTAAACAAGACCTATATAAGATTAATTAAGAAAGTCGTTTTTATGTGTTTCATAGCATAAGCAGTATGTTTGCTTAAATAACTAAAATATGCCATGTTGTGGGAAGTAGATGGATGGACTACCAGATGAAACCATCCTACGGATGGGTGGACCCATTTAGTTGGGTGGCTTTCACCAAATTATAAGAAAGGGCCAATAGATGTGACTATTCCTAGGGTTGAGTCTTAGAATATGTAAATAGCTTATTAGGTTTTCGAGGAATTCTTCAGTCAACTCTTGATTCATGAGGTATTTCAAGCAATGTACACAGTGGCTTGTGGATTCTACAAATTTTGGTTTACATATAATGTTGCCTTGTTTACTTTTAAGGGTATTCTTGGTTAAGTTTGATCAAAAACCCAAGATCAAAGTCGAAAATTGTGAAACTGAATTACCTAGTGGATGCTGATAAAATCAAGCATATTGAAAATGTTGGAATGAGAGCTCAGATCCGTGAATAACTTAGTTTGGTTGAAGTATTTCGGTTCTTAGAAATCAAAGACTTTAAAGCTCTTATTTATGTGAACAATTAGCTAATTAACCAAAAATTAGTATGTGTATTTGTGACTCACAAGATTTGTAAATCCTAGGCACATTGGAGTGCAACCCTACAACTCTTTCATTTCCAATATAAAGATACCGAGTCACCTCGACTAACCCCTTATGGGTCATTGATATAACTAAAGATCCTCCTAGTAGATATATTATTGAGCCTAGTAAAACTATTTCCAACACATCACTAGAATATAAGTTTAGGCCAATCAATACTTTGTAAGCAAGGGAAAGGTTAGAGAATCGAATAAATAAGGTTCAACGTATTGACCAATAACTTTGTAAAAATATCAAGGGGTTCATTTCTATAAATAGTTATAAAAATTCTAAGGATTGTTTTAATGTCATTAACTAAAAGGAATTTAGTACTTAATACGATAAATGAACTTATCGTTTTTAGTAAAGCACTCTTTTACACCTTTGATATCATGTATAGGAGGAATTTTGTTTGATTTCCCCTTGGTATACCAGGTAGGTTCATAGTGTAGCCTACCTTTACTGGAGCACTTTTTTGAGTTGATGAACTAGAGCTTTATTCCACCCTTCTATTTGTTTGTTTATGCCCACTAGTGGGGACACAGTTCATGGGTTGGTAAAAGACTTCTACCAACTACTATATGCATAGGGATGGTATCGATAACCTTAAGTATGAGCAGTGGAGGATCCATTGGCTAACTGGCTCAACATTGTTCAACTCTTTATCTTTTACCCTAGTCCTTTGGGTGGTCCGATAGAGTATCATGAGGGTGAGACTATGACCCAAGCCCAATGGGTTTATAGTACGATTACCCAGGTCATCCAACCCAACTGCATTGTATTTTCTCATAAATCTCGTGCTTTTGGATATCAAGTGGAGGGATTCCCTAATCTCCCTACTACTAAGTACTTAGCCTTAGATATTATGAGTGAATCGCCTAAATATAAAACTATTTCCCTTGAGGAGTTCCATGGTTGATCTTATATGTCATGTGGCTTATGAGCAAAGCCTTTGTATATAAATACAATTGGTTTTTTCTTCTTTTTCCATGAGTAATCTTGTTCAGTAAAGAATTGTGCTTTAATTTAACTTACCTTGTCATATATAGATCCAAAGCAAGTTGTGGTATGATTATCTCATCTTTTGCACTATGTAACAATCCATCATTCATTCACTGCATTACTATCGGTGGAAAGATTTCATAAGCATCTTGGAAAGTCTTTACTATCCTCTAGAATACTATGTGGAGAGATGATGAACTTGACACAACATCTACTTTATTGTCATTGAGAGGCTTGCATATCTCAAAACTAATCTTTAAAAAAAAAGGTGGATGGACGAACTAAAACATATCAAGATTTTTTTTGTTTGGGGAACCAAGAGTTAAGACCATCATAAATGTAAATGATCAAAATGTCTACCAAGATTGGTATTTGTATGATTGAGTACCTGATATTATATCTCCTAATAGAATGGCCCACCTAGGCAAGTTAAGGCAAAACAACTATGTCATCAAAAGATTCCCCAAATAGCCAAGTCAATATCACCTTCTTAAAGTTAATGAAAAAGCCTAAATGTATAAGGGAATGTCTATTGCCAAGTTTCATGACTAAATTCTTACTCAATGTAATAAAAAGCTCTTCCTAATGCTTGAACAATGTACATATTTGTACAATAAAACTTGAGCTTCATATAGTGTGAATATTCTCGTCTAAAATTTGAAAAAACAATTCAAATACCCCTACCACTAGTCTCTTTGGTTGATCAACAAGAAAATAAATATCTATTAAAGTAAGTAAAGCCCTCCAAATTCAATGGTGAGGGATTAAAAATAGAAACTAACGATGAAACAAAGCAAGTAAAGTGCCCCAAATTCAATGACGAGGGACTAAAAATAGAAACTAATGATGAAACATCAATTGAATAAATGGAGGAATACTTCTCTATGGGCAAGGATAGGCATAACTAATCAAGCTGGGCCATAAGCCCACAATGATGCCATTAGCTTATTGTCCTAGTCACTTTGAGAAGCAAAGATGATCTTGGTTAGGACATTAATGAGGATTTTGTTTATAGCTTTAGCTTGACCATTTTCTTGTGGGTACTATGGGGAGGATTTTTATTGTACAATCATGAAAGTGGATAGCAAGTATGAGCTCACTTCATTAATGAAGTGTGTGCTCTAATCGCTCATAATCTCAATGGGGTAGCCAAACCGTGAGACTACTTGCTCCCATAAGAATTTTGCAATTGTTTTTTCATCATTATTTCTCATGGACCTAGCATCAACCCATTTGGTCAACTAATAAATAGCAATGATAATACACCTTGCCTAAGAATATTGACCTACAAATGTATAGGCCCTACAAAATCTATTCTCCACTTTTCAAATAGTTATAATGTAATTATTGGTGTTAGTTCCATCTTGTCCTTCTTGATTGGAACTTTCATGTGTTGGCATTCATCACAATGCTTGATGAATCTTGCAGCATCATGGAATAGATTCAGCCACCACAGTTGAGACTGTAATATTTTTTGAGTCGTGGAGTATCCATCAAAGTGACTCCTAAAATTTTTGCATGTGCTTTAGCCAAAACTTCATGTATCTCATGTTCGCTAATAAAACATCTCAAGAGGCCATATTGGCCTAACCGATACGATTGTCCAATGTTCAGCTTTGTTGATAGGATTGTACTTTGGTTATGAGTTGGTGAAGTCAAGATTTTTCTATTGGTTAGTCAAGTATTTCATTTTTTAACATCACAACAATGTCATCAGCCATAGAATATAAGTGTCTTTCTTACTAGGGCCCGTGCAGGTTGCCTTATCAAGCAACAACTTGTTCAACCAATTTATAATTTTGGTTGTAGGTTCAGGAAGCCCCAAAAATCTAGAGGGCTTCTCAAACCTACCCCCTTCTGAACCTCCCTTTTTGAATTAAAACCCCCTCTCTCAGTGTGTAATCTCTCCCTCTCTCTTCCCCCTCGCCTTTTTAACTAACCCCCCCTCTCTCCCTCAGTTTTTTAAATTAAAGTTTTTATATTAAATGAGATGTCTCTCTCTCTCCATCTTTTTAAATCAAAAGTTTCTCTCTTTGTCTCTCTACCTTTCTGTTTCTCTCTTTCTCATTAAATTTTTTAATTTAAACCTTTCTCTCTTTTTAAATATTTTTTCTATTTTAATTAAATATTAAAAAATTAATTTAAATTTTCTGAGAGAGAGAGGGGAGAAGAGAGAGAGAGAAGAAGCAAAAGAAGAAGAGAGAAATATGGGGAGAGAGAGAGAGAGAGAGAGAGAGAGAGAAGAAGAAGAAGAAGAAGAGAGGAAAAGAAAATGGAAAAAAGAGAAAAGTGTTTTTTAAATTTAAACATTTTTTGACATAGTTTTTGAAGAGAGAGAGAAGAAGAAGAAGAAGAAGAAGAAGAAGAAGAGAGGAAAAGAAAATGGAAAAAAGAGAAAAGTGTTTTTTAAATTTAAAAATTTTTTGACATAGTTTTTGAAGAGAGAGAGAGAGAAAGAGAGAGGAAATAGGGGAGAGAGGGAGAGGAAAGAGAAAAATAGAGAGAGAAAAGAAAGCGAGAGAAAAACTTGAGAGAGAGAAATAAAGAAGAAAAGAAAAATGAGGAGAGAGAGATAGAACAAAAAACTGAGAGAAAGATACAGAGAAAGAAGAAAAAAAGAGGGAGGAGAGAGAGAGGAAAATAAAAATGAGGAGAGAGAAAGAGAAAGAGGGGGAGAGAGAAAACAAAGAACCAAGAGAGAGATACAGAGAGAAGAAAGAAAAAAGAAGAGGGGGAGAGAGAGAGAGAGCAAAAGAAGAGAGAGAGGGGAGGAAAGATAATAAATGAGAGAGAGAGAGAAGAAATAAAATTGAGAGAAAATAAAAAATAAAAAATAAAAATAGAAGAGAGAGAGAAGGAAAAGTGAAGAGAGAAAAGCAATAACAAACAAGGAGAGAAGAAAAGGTGAGGAGAGGGGGGGAAGAGAAGAAGAGAGATAAGCAAAGAGAAAAGGAATCAACAAGGGAAAGAGAGAGAGAGAAAAAAAATAAAAAAGAGGAGAGGGAGAGAGAGAGAGAAGGAAAAGAGAGGAGAGGTAAAAGCAATGGTAAAAGAGGAGAGAAAAATAAAAAAGCAGGGAGAGATAGGGAGAGAAGAAAAGGAGTGTGAGAGAGAGAAGAAGAAAAAAAGAAAAGAAAAAGGAGAGAAAGAGAGGAGAAATAGAAGAGAGAGAAAAAAGAGGGAGAAAGAGAGAGAGAGAGAGAATGAAAATAATAAGAAGAAGAAAAGAAAAAAGAGGGGAGAGAGAAGAAAAAAGAGAGGATAGAGAGAGATAAGAAGAAAAGAAAAAAGAGGAGAGAGGGGGAAAGATAAGAGAGAAAAAAGAGGGGGAGAAAAAAGATGAGAGAGGGGGAAAGAGGAGAGAGAAAATAGGGAAGAGAGAGAAAAAAGATTGAGAGAGAGAGGAGGTGAGAAGAGAAAAAGTGACAAAAATTTTGGAGAGAGAGAGAAGAAAAAACAAGGGAGAGAGAGAAATAAGAAAATAAAAAAGAGGATAGAGAAAAATGAAAAATGAGAGAGAAGGAGAAAAAATATGAGAGAGAGGAGGCAAAAGAGAAGTGAGAAGAAATGATATAGAGAGAGAGGAGAAGAGAGAGAGTGAGAAAGACGAGAGAGAGAGAGACTTTATATATATATATATACGAGAAGGGAGAGAAAAGAAAAAAAATCAAGGGAGAGAGAGAAAAGTGAAAAGTTTGAGAGAGATAGGGGTGAGAAGAGAAGAAAAATGGAGAGAGAGAGAGAGATAGAGGAAAAAATCAGGAGAGAGAGAGAGAGAGAGAGAGAGAGAGAGAACAAAGAGATAAGAGAAAACAAAACAAAATAAAAAGTGGAGAGAGAGAGAGAAGAAAAAAATAAAAACAAAGAAGGAAAAGAGGAGAGAGAAAGAGGAGAAATGGATTGTTGACTGAAGTTACCGTGTGGTAGCATGGCAAGTTCACTTATCACTTTGCTTGATAGAAGCAACCTAGAGTTTTAAAGCATGCACAAAATGCTAGTAGCTCTTATTGGCCCATTGTTTAGCTATTCGACCAATTTCTTAAATAAAAAAGTAAAAAAATCAAACAAGATTAACTTAACAAAACAATAAGATTATTTCTCAACCAGCAGTCGATGCGACTTAGTATACCCTCATTAATCGACAAGAAGAATATGGGCCTATTGAGTTATGAGTTGCCAATTTTCCAATATGATGGCTAGCAAAATTTCCTTCATGATTCCTCATTTAGAGAAAAGAGGAATGCAAGATTGAAAGGGCCATCAATTGCTATTTTATTTTTTAGAGCCTAACTTAGGCCTTTACAAGGCCTTTTATCAAAGCTGATTGGTGTGTGATGGCCTCATGGCATGGAGGCCCAATGGCCTTAAAAGGCCTTTAAGGTCTTATGGAGGTCTTATTTAGCTGATTAAGGAAGATGCATGGGCTTTAGGAGTCCCATGCCTTACCAAGTAGGCCACTTGGTCGTATTTTCCAATGCCTAAGCCTTTGTTCGTTTCTCCCTTTACTCCGATGACTAGTTAGTGGAAACAAGACCAATGACAAAGCCTCTAGGGAGGTGAGATCAAGTACATAGGAGAAGAGAACAAGAGAACACATAATTTGACACACATAGAAGATGAACAACAACACAATCATAAAAAAATCATTATACATATGAGCTTGCTTGTTGATGATAGAATAGAATCAATTAGCTTTCTCTCTTCATCCCCCTTTTGCAAGTGGTGATCCTCTTTTTCTTCTTCCTCTCCTTGCTTCTTTAACTCCATGGATCCACTAGCTTTGTTGGCAAGAGCCCAAACATGATGTGAAAAGCAAAAACCAAAGCAAAAGCAAAATCAAGAACTCTACAACATAGAAAGCTACATACTTTTTAACCGCTGCTTCTCAAGCCTCTAGCTTCCTGAATCCCCTACTTCTGGTTTTCCATCGACCGCTAGAGGCTTAAGAGTTTATATCTTTATAAATTTTCTAAGGTTTTCGGACCTTATTTTATTGCTTCTCTCTTCCTACTATATCACAAAAATCCATCACTTAGACACAACAAAAATCCCAACACACAAGTGCAAATCAATCCCTCTTGATCTACCCATCCTATGCTAATCCATGCGGTGTTTCGAAATACAAGCTCCTATTCCATCGCTTTGCATAGAAAGTATGTGCATAGTTACTTAATTTAGTGCAAATCAATCCCTCTTGATCTGCCCATCCTATGCTAATCCATGCGGTGTTTTGAAATACAAGCTCCTATTCCATCGCTTTGCATAGCAAGTATGTGCCTAGTTGCTTAATTTCGTGTATCCTAGCAAACTAAACCAAAATGTCAGGGCTTTCACAAGCCACACATGCCAAACTTAATGGAACACCTATTGTTTCAAGTGTTTTAAGCATCATAGCTATAGCTACCTATCACATAACCATTGTAAGCTCTCCAAAAAAATGTAGCAAACTCATTGATTTACCTTCTCATTGTAGTCTATCAGTGAATGAATCGTCGATGGTTCCATGATCCTTTCAATTCACCTCAAGTGAGCTCCATCTTCTTTTCTTTGGTCACTGTGCAAGCTCTGTGAAGAAGAAGAAGAAAAAGAAGAGGAAGCATAAGCTTCTCCAACCGGTCCCTCACTCTACCTCACACTCCCCCCCCTTCTCTCTCTCTCTCTCTCAAGAAGCAAGAAGCAAGAAGCAAGAAACAAGAAGCAAGAAGCAAGATGAGAGCTCTCAAGATTGCACACCACAAGAATGGGCTTATCCATTCACTTTCTATACATGGCATCAATTTTTTAGGCACCCTCCTATTGCATTTTATTAGATCCACCTTTTCTCACTTTACAACAACATTTACATTTTTTCAATCATTTTCCAAGTAGCTTGTTAATATTTGTTGTTACAATTGGTGCGACACTCTTTTACAAAAATAATTCCACGTAATTTTCTAGTTCCAAAAAATTGCATGTGTAAGCCCTTGCTCTGTTTCACTTTCCTTGTGCTTCTATACTTCTTCTTCTTCTTCTACATGCTCCTTGGTTGCACCTTCCTAGAAGGGGTTAACATCTGCACATACACATACATGTATGTGTGTGCTGGCATTCCTATCTCTCTTAAAGTCATATCACATTTTCTATCCTTTATAACTATAAATTCTACCTACTTTATGAAGTCAAACTACACACACACACACACACACACACACACACACACACACACACACACACACACACACACACACACACACACACACACACACACACACACACACACACACACACACACACACACAAACACAAATGCAAACCCTAATTAGGCTCTACTTAGCATTTGACAATTTGAATGATATAAATGTCAAATATGTTTGAATACATCATAGATGCATAGATACATCAAATATAATATCTTAAATTGTGATTGTTGAAGAGCTTCAAAATATAGAGGGTTTTAAAAATTTCATGTTTAATTTAGAGACCACATGTATCATTTCATCTTTGTACTTTTATGTAATCCAATGTATAAGTAGAGGTGCTCCAAAGCCACAAGCAATGCAAGCTCTCAACATGACCCACTAACCTCTTATTCTTACTGCTCTTCTAGAGTAATAATAATAAAAAGCATCGCAAAAGTAAGAGTATATAGATATTCTTTTTGGGGGACCTTTCTTAGACCTTCACATTTAAAGCCACAAGCGTCAATGTTGCTACCTCATCACTATCCAAGTCATTGATGGAACACACATATTAGGGCTTGATTGACCAAAGTCTTACCTCTTCGGCTGATGTGCTTGTACTTGGCACATCACCTCATGCTGGGCTCATCATTGCTAATTCTTGAGATCAAGAGGGCTTCTCCAAGGATCTCTTCGAATGGCCAGGGCAATCTCCTCCTCCTCCTCCTCCTCCTCCTCCTCCTCCTCCTCCTCCTCCTCCTCCTCCTGTTGCTTCAGTCGTTCTTCCTCCTCTTCTTGTCTCTTCCTACACTCTTCTTCTAGTCTCTTCAATTGCTCCTCCACCCTTTGCAACTCTCAATTTTCCTTGAAGGTGGATTGAGTTCTTCTTATGGGGATTTTGAGAATGATCTTTTTCCTTCCCCCTTGGCTTGATAACACTGAGCCTTGCTGCTCACTGATTGTCCTCTCGCTTGAGGCTTCTTTGCTCTTGAGAGGGTTGGTCATTCTCCTTTTCTTTAGTAACTCTCTCTACGTTGTCCTTCTGTTCCTTATGGACTTCATCTTCCCCCTATTCTCTTGTTGAAAGCGAGATAGTCAGGTCGCTGGGGTGGGGGAGCGATGATCCTCTTAGTTAGGTGACAGCTCCCGGGTCTCCTCCTCTACTTCTCTTTCTGCCTCCCCTAGAGCTTTCTGAATGATGACCATTAACGCTTCTCCAAAGCCTACAGTTGAAGCCTTGGAGGCAAGGTTTTTCCTTTCGGACTCTACTGTGGTAGTAAGCCAGAGACTCCCCTCTTGCCACCCTTGGTGCTATGGTGGCTAGTACCTTTGCCGATGCTTGTATTGTCTTTTAGACATGGGCATTCCAATTCACCTCATCCAGGGTGTTTGCTGCAAAGGCTCTCTAGTAATGGTATACCTTTTCTATTCATGAGAGTATTATATCTCTGGCTTGAGAAAAAGGTGTGGACCATTTTAGCCTGCAGTCAAATGGTGAAGTCCGGAATGTTAGCTAGGCTGATTCCATCATTAGTATAGACCTTCTTTTTATCCATCCCCAACATCCCATACACATCCCTCTTTGGCCTCTTCTTCGGCTTCTCTGCTAATCCTAGTGCCTACTCCACAATCTCTGGATTAAGAGAAACTTCTAACCTTCTAGATGTTTTGCCTTGCATGATGGTCACCGTGCCACTATTCCTTTGGATATCAAAAGTCCTTAGGAATTCTATACATTTTTCGTGGTGGTCGATCTCTTGTCCCACCTTTTCGAGGTACTTGACAAGGTTACATTGCTCTATCATTTGTGCCAGTTCTCTTCAGATGTCGTCATTCCTTCTAGATTATGGATACTGCGATATTTTAATTGATTGAATGCTCGGATCTCCATGGCTAATCCATATCTTCTATGCTCCTCCTCTGAGAAGGAAAACTTGTTGGCTTTATCCTATTGACCTGCCATTTAGGTTCATGTTGCCACATAATATCCCACAAATATTTTTCTTTAAATGGCATCTCTTGCATGGAAAGTAAAATGACTAGAAAGATTAGTGTTTGACAATGAGGAATATAATCCACAAAATGAGAATTCTTATACCAATCAGTCTATACACATTTTTACACATTCAAAATTCAATTTTTATTTTGAGTTTTCACCCATTTTTCCACTTTTACCCCCTTCCCCTTGAGAACATGAAAATCCTTCCTAGGATTGTGGAAATCAAGGTGCATGGCCATTCAATGCATCTGTGGTATGCCTCACTTTCTTAAGAGCCAGTTGTATAATGTGGGGTTATAGTCTAGAGTCGCATAACAGTCTATATCCTGTGGTGGCTGAATGCCTACTTGCATGATATAAGTTAATACATCAGTCAAGATTCACCGGAGTTGAGTCAACTTACTATGTAGAGTTTCTCCACCATTAGAATCTTATCCAAGTATGGATGAAGCATGATATTGTCTTTTAATGGCCCATTCCTACTTATGGCCAATATTCTAAATGAGGTTGGCGCCACATAGGTCCCATTGTATTTTGAAGTCTTGATGGCATGTCATTGCTTCACATTGGTCATGATTTGTAACCCTCTTGAGCCCACGAAAGGCGCAAATTATACCACTTGCGTAAGAAAGTGGACCTAGACTCAACTAGTCATTAGAGTTCAAACATTTCTTATTGTGGTATGGAAAGTTTACTTTTCTTGTAGGATGTGATCAAGTGTTGGCTTACAGCCTTTTCTCATGACATTTCATTGCCAATCATTTTATCTACAATAGTTGAAGTCTTAATAAAAATGAATTTGTACTCTTCCCAAGAACATGGCAAGAAACATACCTCATTTGCTATGGGTTTGTTAAGTAGGCCTAGGTCCAAACATTTGTAACTTCTAGCAAATAGTGTGAAAGTTGAATCTAGTCTTCGAATGCATGTTGCCAAGTCATCCCCTATGTCTATGACCATGTTGGAAGCCACTTCAAGAATGGATCATCGTGGTGGTGGGAGCTAAGTTTTGCTCGTGGTTTGGATTTAGTTGAATAGGACAAGCTGATCTAGGCCATGTTAGAAGCCACTTCAAGAATGGATCATCATGGCTCGTGGTTTGGATTTAGTTGAATAGGACAAGTTGATGCAGGGTACTTCAACTTGAAGATTCTCCATGGGTGTGGCAAGATTGGTTTGCAAGGTTTGAAGTTTGATTGACACTTTGTCGCCGGATTTTGCGGTGGTGATGATCTTAGAGCCATTTTCTCCCCGAGCTCACCTATGAGTGGTTGCTCGTAGACTTTTAGTTGAGCTTTGGGTTGATAGGCCAAGAGCATCCTTTCTTTTAGTTCTTCTTCTCCCCTGTTTTGGTTGAAATTTTTGAAACTTGGTTTTTTGGGCATGAGATTGAGGATCATACATAGCAGTCGAGAGTTTCGGGAACCACAATAGGGTGTTACCCTCATAATATCCTTAGGCGCATAATAGGGCTTTTAGAACTTAGTGCTGCTTAGTCACATCTAAACTATAGGAGTGCCAACTCCATTGTTTAGGCCTAGAGTTTGAGGCATGGAAACTATGCCTTCCCAATGATTGACATTTGTGAAATTGTAGTCTATGCTTAGGGACCCACTTGAGGGTTTGGACTGTGGTTCCTCGATGCGGCTATAAAGGTACTATGGGAGCACATTGTGATGTTCTACCCCCTCCTTAAGGTGGACACTAGGTTTAGCTACTGGTGACACTATAGGATTTGGGATAACTATGATGCCCTTGTTGAAAACCGTTTTTGTTCTAACATGACTAATGGCAAGGTGGATGTGCTGCGAGTAGTAGTCAACATTACAATAAACTTGTTTTTTAAACATGTGCTCCAGTAGTGATTCCTTACCAACACTTTGTTGGTTAAATAGCACATAAAAGACAACGGGTAGCCTATCAGTCTTGATAGAAACCATTAACGGGCTAAGTTTCACATTAGTTGGTTGCAATTGGGTTTAGTCTAGTATTTGTACATTAAGATATTTGCATCGGCTCCCTCATCAATTAGGATGACAAGGGTATATGGTTTTTAGGAGGTTACCGTGATTTGCAACAAGTAGACTGGTGCTACCACTTCCTCATCTACCTCCCCGAGTTCTGTGATGGTTGCAACCCTCATGTTCAAGGTGGTTCTATCATCAGAGGTTCATGATGTGGATGTGACAGAGGGTAATATTTTCTGATGCAACTTCCGTTGAAGAAGTCTATGCCCTCTCCTTCTAGGGTTTCAAGTTCCACATTCCCTGTTGTACTGACATTGTGAACCTTGAAGGGTCCCAATCCCTTAAACTTCATTTTTTGCTTGCATTCCTTGACAGCATATAGCAAGACTAAGTCTCCTTGCCCAAAGTCTCATTGTTTGACATCTTTGTCAAACCAACTCTTTACATCATGCCTTTTCACAGATTAGAGCATGGGTTGCTATGAGATGAGTCTCACATAGGCATTTCAGCTCTAGTAACCAATTTGTCCATGCTTCTTGGCCCTCCCATCTCTCTTGGGATGCTCTTCTCAAGCTTGAAATAAAGAATTCCATTGGCAAATTAGCTTCAGTTCGATAGGTCAATTTGAATGGAGTTTGTCCTATGGCTATTTTGTAGGCTATCCTATATGCCCATAAGGTTGCCATGAGCTTATTGTCCACGAAGCAGAGATCACTTTTATTAGAACACTCACCAAGATCTTGTTTGTGGATTTAGCTTGACCATTGACTTGAGGATAATATGGAGAGGACTTTTTATGGATTATTAAGAAGGTGGATAACAAGTGAGTGATCACTTCATTGATGAAGTGTGCACCTTGGTTTACTAACTAACTCTATGGGACAACCAAATTGTGAGATCACTTGCTACCAAAGGAACTTGGTTATGATCCTCACCTCATTCTTGTGAGTTGCTTGAGAGCTTCTGCCCACTTGGTGAGATAGTCTATGGTAACAATGATATACTTGGCTTGGGAGTATTGAGCTATAATGATGATTGGATGATAGATGAAATTGATTTCCCACTTCTCAAATGGTTAATGCATGATCAATGGGAAGGATCAACTCCATTTTATCCTTACAAGTAGGGACTTTGGTCCATTGGCACTCATCACAATGCTTCACAAACTTAGTTGCATCATGGAATAGCGTTGGGCACCACAATTGGGATTGGAGCACCTTCCATGTTGTAGTGTCTCCATTGAAGTGCTCTCTAGCTATTTTTCCATGTGCTTCCTTAAGCACATCATACATTTCATATTCACATACATATCTCCTTAAAATTCCACCCTATCCTACCTAATACAATTGACTTGCAATCAACTGATGTAGCCTGCCCACCTATCGGTTGTCTAGGCATGTTTTTAGTGGTCCATCAAGAGACGAATCAAAGCAACGATGCCCAGCACTCCCATGGAATGTTATGGGGATTGTTGCCTAGGGTTTCTCGAGTCCACCTCACAATGAAACATTCGCGACTGAGAACCCACTAGGATTGACCTAAAATTTGGGTCCCTAGTGGTTAAGGTCTCTTGACAGCATTCTAGCATTGAGTCCTGGACATCCTACTTTATGCAGAGATACCCAAGCCGAAGCAGACCCATGCCATACTTGGTTCAAAGAGAATGAGAAACGAGAGGGATGTGTCGCTCAACCTCTCTACATGTAGGGAAAAGTCCCATTTTGGTCCCCTAAAACGACACGAATTGGGGTTCTAACCTAAAAATTTCTAAGGGTCAAATGTCAGTAAAACCTTGTGAGAAGCCTCCTAGTTCTCTGGGACCACCCTACCAAAGGACGGACTTGTTGGGGGTTCCACCCAACCGCTTCCCTTAATAGGCGTTCTTTAGATATCTAATTAGGTCCTATCACATTTATGTGTGACATTTAAAATCAGCTTCCTCAGTTAAACCTTTTATGAAACATGGTTATTTTGCGTAATTTATAGCACTGACACAAAAACACAACAAGCAATCCTTTTGGCAAACAAGTTTCTTAACTTATCTTCAAGTTAATCTTTGCCTCCTACCCATATAGGAGAAATTATATGTCCCTTCTGTCCCCTGCAGAAGTACCCGGTTCAAATCACATGGCATACAATTTCCATCCTTTATCTAGAATGGGATCTTCCAATACCACCGACTTTGGGTCCATGAACGTTCTCATCTCCATTCCAGACTTGGAAAGGGGTGTCCAAAGCTCCA
The DNA here is from genome assembly GCF_053477565.2 of Lygodium microphyllum. Classification (NCBI taxonomy): domain Eukaryota; kingdom Viridiplantae; phylum Streptophyta; class Polypodiopsida; order Schizaeales; family Lygodiaceae; genus Lygodium; species Lygodium microphyllum. Next base: position 6,602,056 of record NC_141142.1, on the reverse strand, counting down.
CCTGATCCACAAGCTGCCTAGGAATGAAATACTATTCCCGTGGTTGGCATTTTCACCACTCGACCTTTGGCCCATGAATCGAGTACTGCCCTTTTTGGGTGGTTCGATCATGGAGGTGATCCACTCATGCAAAATATCCTTCCTTAATTAATCTAGTTAAGAATCAAGCACAATCAAGGCATTCATCCCTAATATCATCTTTCAGAAAAACAATCCTTTATCCTCATGGCAATTTGTCATCATAGACCCCCACCATGAATTTACCATCAATCACATGCACTTGGAATAATCATCCAAACGACAATCCAAATCAGTAGACTGTAAAAGCATTTAGGTTGTTTGATCAACCAACAAAACCAATTGCATATTTTTCTATGAAAACAATCTTGGAGATCATCATCTTGGTGACCTTTTTAATTTATCATGAAGGTAAAAACCAATGTTCTTTTGGAAATTGATCTAGATAATATTTTGATTATCTTGATAGCGATTTTACAACTATCGTCTAGGGTTTATTGTGCCAGTTGAGGATGCTTACGATAACCTAGGTGAAATAACCTCTTTAACTTAGATTAATCTATTCGACCCATCGTGTACACATGATTCTAATTAATCACAGCCAAGTATAAATTTTGCATCCCTAATTACACTTAGGTGTAGATACGTTTATCATACATGGATGAGTGCAATTTTTCTTTTTCATAGTTTTAACTCTTGCACTTGAATATGCATCCTACAATTATAAAGATGGAATTTATCCCTTTCAATGACCTATTCTCATGCAGCATAGTAAGTGACCTAATGTATCTCATGAGAGAATCAAAGCAAGCATCTAAAAATTTGGAAATTTAATACTTATATCCGGAATTTTAGTTGTATTGACAATGATACCCTCACCCGAATCTTCATTGCTAGTTGTGGGATTGCCACCTGCATGCAACATTCTTTGCTTGGGGGACATTCTTGATCTTCTTCTCTTTTAGGCGCAACCCCTGTAGGAACTTCAGCAGCCTCTTGCTCAAATAGAGGGGAAAATGGGGGAAATAAGCTTGTGGGGTAGAAGCAAAGGGAAGGTGCATGTGGTCTCCCTCTAAGGAGGGAAAAAAAAGGGGAACCGTCTAGGACGTTCTCTCTCTCTCTCTCTCTCTCTCTCTCTCTCTCTCTCATAGCCTCTCAGGGTCTCCTTGTGCTTCCCTAATTGCTTCCCATGTCAGAGAGAGAACTAGGGAGAGAGAAAGAGGAGAGAGAAAGACTGCAGATGTAAGAGAGAGAAATAGAGTGACGAGGAGAGAGAAAGACTAGAATTGGAGAGAGAAAGACAGGAAAGATGTAGAAGCCATGGAAGCTTGGAGCAAGAAGGGAGAGAAAGATTGTAATTGTATTGATATGTCAAAAAGATGTGAAAAATTACAACTTCTCTCCTTATATACCAGTGTCAGTGTGACATGGCATATTATTAGCATTCTAAGTATTCCCAGCTTCTTACATCCCATGCCTCATATTTATAGCTAAACAAGAGAGGAAGGGTTGTGGCTGGAAAGAAGAGCTCTTTGTGGAGGGAATCTTGGAAAAATTAGTGATTTGATGCTCAAATCATAAATTTGATGGTTCCATTGGCTTCAAAAGGGGGGTAAAACTCCAAGACACTTGCTTAGAAATCTTCCAGATCACTCCTTCTCCTTCCTTGAAGTGCTGTTTACTACCTGCTGTAAACTGCGATCGTGGCATGCACGATTTTGCCAATTCTTCTTCTTTTTTGTATTAAATCTCCAAAACTAGCTAAAAAATCACTTGCTTTTATGACATCCTATTCTAGAAATCTTCATAGCTTTTTGGGATATTTACAATAAGTAATATCTAAAATATGCTAGTTTTGCCCAAAAATCTAATATCTTTAGACCACTCATACTATACACATTAACACTAGTGATTAATATGGCTCATAACTCTCGTTCACATTGTAACTTCCGTGAAGGGTGGCTACGGTCCTTCTCAATCTGAGAAAAATGTTAGATTACGACTCTCATTTTTTAAAAATATATATTTAATTAAATAAAAATTATTAGTTATTAATGTTTGTTAGTTTTTACTTTAGTTAGTCTTTAGTTAGTAACCTTACTAACTTATTAATTAACTAACTAACTTTCGAACTAACCAACTAATTTTTAATTGCGTGGAAGTATTACAACTGATAAGGTTGGATCTTCAAGATTAGTCTTTTTAATCTAGCTTTCTCCATGGGTCCTTCCAGTAGTCCATTCTCAAGTATGTGGACTATGTCATCTGCCCAATATGGTGTGAGGTATGCTCTAAATAATTCTCGTTCACTGGATATTTTAAAAATGTATGCATCTGGTAGATTATCACTGATTCCCTGTCCCCAATGACTTCTCCTATGGGCATGCATGACATATGATCTACCATATAATGATGTTTGCCCTTGTGTATGACCATAGAGAAGTCAAATTCCAAAAGAAAAAGTAACCATTGAGCGATGCATCCAGTTGCATAGGATCTATTCACAAGATAAAACAATGCTTGATGATCCACAAAGAAGGTGAAGGGTGTCGCTAGAAGATGGTGTCTGAGCTTCTTTACGGCAAACACCATGACTAACCCTTCCCTCTCCCTTGTGGAGCAGTTTATTTCTGTCTCAGTGAGCTATTTGCTAATAAAGCTCATTGGATAGTCGAGGTTATGTTCACCAAGTTAGCACAACACTGCCCCCATGAAAAATTTTGATGCATCAATGTGCATGTGAGAGGTAATGGACTAATCTAGGGCTCTTAAGATAGGAGCTGAAGTTAGAGCCTATTTAAGCCTTTCATAGACCTATTGAAATTCTTGGTTCCACTCGAATGCTGCCAATAACTTGTACAAGGGTCTGGCAATCAACCCATAGTTCAATACAGACCATCGGTAGTATCCTGTGTGGCCCAAGAAACATTGAACTCCCTTAAAGTTGGTCAGAGGGGGAAGGTCTATAATCACCTTGACTTTAGAAAAGTTTGTGGCTATCCCATTCCTCGACACAATGTGCCCTAAGATGCAACCATGCTTTACCCAAAACTGGCACTTTAAGGGGTTCAGTGAGAGATTGTATTGTCGACACCTTTGAAAGACTAGTCGCAGCTTTTCCAAGTGCTCTTCCTAGTTCGTGTGGATGTAGGTCATCAACAAAGACTTCCAACCATTTCCTAAGCATGTCTTTGAAAATGGCATGCATGAGGCACTAGAAAGGAGCAAGAGCATTAGTCAATCTGAATGGCATGACTATGTAGGCAAACATCCCCCATTCAATGACGAATGTTGTCTTGTGCCTATCATCCGGATGGAATTGCACTTGGTTATAGCATGAGAAGCCATCTAGAAAGATGTAGGCTTCCTTTCTTGCCACTCTCTCTAGCATATGCTCCATGTATGGTAGTAGGTAATTGTCTCTCTTGGTGGCTATGTTGACCTTCTTATAGATACAAAGCAAGAACACACTTTCGATGTGGTTAAGTACCATTTTTAGTGTTGTATCTTGGATCTTGAGATTTCAGATCCCAAAAAATTTCAAGCCTCCCTAGATGTGGAAGAGGAAAAGAAGAAGGTTGTCTTTAGGGTCAAGGGGTTCATTTTGTGCTACCTTTGCTCTTGAAATTCATTTAGCTTTTTCTCCATACTCAACAGCAAGTGTGGAAATGCCTAAGGAATCTCCAAGCAAAGGTAAGGCACCATTGAGAGTTCTTACATTATCTCAAATCACAAAGGTTTCTCATTTAAAAAGGCTCCTAGACTTTCTTCTTTAGAATGACATTGAGTTATCTTATTATGCAATTGCAAATGATATTTTTAACCCTTGATTGGGATCTTGATCATGTGGTGAACTCTTGCAAAATATTTTGTTCGGAGAACTTTGTTGCATTTGAAAGTCTAGCATTCCATGTGTTGAAAAGAATACAAAGGAATATGTTCATATACCTATTGGGACCTTACCTTTAGAGAAGTCACTATTCATAAGGAAGTGTGGAGCTCATTTTCTTGATAGGTTTTGTGCAGCAGATGTGTTTTGTTTTGCTCATTCTAGAAAATGTATGGTTATGTCAAAACTAGCCGCATTTATTGTATATAATATTGTTAAATATCCTATTGAAGCATTTTACCTTTTGTTTGCTGGATGAGGTGGCAAATGAAAAGGATATAGAGGAATGTACGGATCCTTAGCAAGAAGCATCTATTATTGACAAACTAGACATCGCCCAATTTAGAGTTGAGACCATTATTGAAGAAAGAAAGCTATGCAAATGTAGATATTATGTTCAACTCGCCTTTCTATAATATTCCTTTTCTTCCAACTTTTTCTATCAAGGATAAGGAAACTCCTATCAAAATCCAAAGAATCTTTAATCTTAGATAGGATTATTGTTTAGCAAACATTGTAGAGGCTTTTGATGTTGAAAATGGCATAGTTGATGTTGAGAATGAATCCAATGAAGAGTTACTTAAACTAGATACAAAAATTGTAGATAACAAGTTTATTGATGTAGGGGATGCGCTTTCTCTTTGTTTCAACAAGGCAAGAGATGTTGAGAAAGAGTTGGGGATTATTGATGAGGAGTTTAATTGTCTTCAAGATTGACTTGGAATTTTCAATTTTGGAAGAGAATAGTCAAGGTATGCTAAAGAATTGCAAGATACCAATGAGACATCATCATCAATTAATCTATGGAATCCAACTAAACTAAAGCATGATGAAAAGAAAGTGGCATTATTAAATCCGATTTTTACAAATACATTAATAGGTTTGGGTTTGAATCTTATTGGATATTTTTCTTTTTTGTAGTTGGAGATTGAAGATTTTGATAACTTCTTGGGATGTGGCAATAGATTTAGAATTGGTGGTAGTTCATTGAAGAATGTTGCACTTGGGCATTACTTGGCAAGGATTGAGCCTCATATTTTCTTAATATTCCATAGCGCCTTCTTAAAGGAAGTAACATGGCATGTACTATGTATTAAGGCACTTACAAGGCTATTTGGTTTCTCTAGGTTATAGTATGATGCCCACAAGGTGATGTTTTTGGAGAAGATAGCAGCAATTTGGATCCTCAATTACAATCATAGCTTCTTTGCTTCTAGAGTAGGATACTTTTTGACCCTATTTTCTTATGCTTTGGAAAAAAATTGAATGGATATAAAATCCATAGTTGCCTACAAGAGAAGAAAATTTCCACATTACATAGGAAAGAACCCTGAGGAGTAAGAGTATATGAAAGCTCTTGAGAGATAGCTTTGTACTTTTTATCTTAAAAAGTACTATGAATTCTCAAGTTTTATTATCAACTTTAGTATTCATTCTTTGAAATTGTCGTTGCAAAAACTATTTGAATAGCTTCTTAAGAGCATTACTTTTCATAACTCCTACTCCATGTCTTGTGCTTAGAAAAAAACTTGCACGTGCTTGATGGAGAGATGGTGAAAAAAACTTGCACGTGCGCCTAGTATAGGTTAAATGTAAGTCAAACAATTGAGCGATGTCAATTGTTTATATGTTAAATCTTGTAAAACTCTACATAACATATTCTTTAATGTTTTAAGAGATTCTTGTTGAGCACAATCGCTCTAAGCTTGATTTTGGAAGATAAGGAATGAAAGAGCTTTTGAAAGAATCCAACCCTTAAATTATGTGAAAGAGATATCTCCTAAATTGAAGGAAGTAGCAATTGCAACATTTGTCGAGCAAGAAAAAAGATAGACTTTTTTGTGTAGTTTACAAAAAAGCCTTGTAAGCACTAATGACATTGTGTGGTTTCTAAATTTACCTTTGAAAAGCACCTATGTGAGGTGATGTAAATATTTGCCCCATTAATATATTTACATATTGTTAAAAAAATACTCCCTTTAGTGCCACTCAATTGGCCTTTTGCTATCATTCTTTGGCAAACCTTTCATTCGTAATAACTAGATCCATTTGATATAATATCAAAACCACAAAAATGTTGATTTGAGTCAAGTGAGTTCTATGCAGTTTAGCTATTAACAAAAATGATATCATTCACTTGCATAAAGAGATCGGATCCAAACTTATAATATTTGGCTCAAAACCATGTTTATGTCTAGTTGTACACAAAGTCCTTGATAACACGCAATTGAGCACCTCCAAGAGAAGTGAGAGTGCTTGACTACACCACTTGCAAGAGAGATGCCCAATTAAAACTTAAAGCCATGAATGCAAACATCAATGTGACCTATATGAGTCAAGTTAGTCAAGTCAATGAGCACATGTTGAGATGAAACTTGTGCTAATCAACTCACTACTCTCCGAATGCTAGGTCCTTGGTAAACTCACTAGAGTTGAGCTAACATAGCATAAAATCATCGATGGTTACATGTGATGACTTTCTCTCTCTTTCTCTACATTCAAGTTTTCCTCATTTGTTGGGGGAAAATGATGGGGTCCACCTTTGGTATCAAGTTGTGTGCGTAGACCACCTTACACATAATGTAGGGCAATAAACCCCTCATGTTAATTGCTTGACCTACAAAAGGACTAGCTCTTAATAGATGTGAACATTTGAAATGCTTAAAAAGGGTATTTGAATAAAGATTCACATGAGTCTTAGGTTGTGATAAAAGCATTCCATGATAAAGGATAGAAGGGCAAAGAAAAATGACTGGAAAAATGTAGCTTCAAGATTTATGATTCATAATAATGAACCATAATAAATAGAGTCTTATCACACCTAATATGTATAATAGTAATAATACAATTAATTATATTAATTATAAATGCTTATATTAAAGAGGTTTTTTCTTATATTTCTTACAGACAACACAACACTCTCAAAAAATATGGCCCCTTTCTAAATTTGCAAAACATGAAGGTGATATGGTTGATCATTAAGTGCTATAGAAGTATTATTTTCTCCTTTTTGATTGAAGAAACCAAATTTGAAAACTTTGAAATGGCCCATCATTTCATTTCTTCCATTTCATTGTTGTACTTGACTCGTTATATCTAAGGTATTTTTTATGCTTTGATGATTTTTTCTAGCCCCCTTTAAATGCTAGGAATAGGCTCATAATTCATAATTGTCAAGACTACAATGTTTAAACTAGAAATCAAGGTTGAGATCTCTTTTGTATAGTCCAAAAGCTGTAGGAAATATGACCTCCTCTCCATGGTTCTTTATTGGTGCCATTTGCAAGAAGTGTCATAAATGAGTGGTCACACATCTCTAAGTAAAACTGAGCTCTAGGTCTTCAAAAGACAAAACTTTGGGCTCATCCTATGGATCAAACAAAATGATTAGTTGTAGTCATCTAAAATGATTAATTGTAATCATCTAGCTACTGTTATTGAGCTTGAAAAATGGTTTCTAAATGGTTATTATACCATAATTTAGGGTCTTATCAAACACTACAAGATATAGACCTTATAGCGACGTTTAAAGCGACGAAAATACAAACAACAAAATTTTCCCCCATCGTCGCAAAAAGCGTCGTTATTGACGACGCCATAGAATCGTCGCTATATGCGACGCATATAGCGATGCATATAGCGACGGTTACAGAGAATTTGCGACGCTGATAGCGACGACAATAGCGACGCGTGCAGTAAATTTGCGACGCAAATAGCGACGGTAACAGAGAAAAAAAAAATTTTGTGGTAGGGCAGCTAGCACTGTGTGCTGTATGAGAGCCATACAAAATAGTTTCTGCACTACTGCATACAAAGCGTTTGCAAACAAAAAGAATGTATACTGAAATCATAAAACTGATAGATGAAATAAATACATGATATCACATAAAATGCGATTGGTACAATCATAAAACAATATCACTAATACATAGAAAATGTCTACATAGATCGGGCGACTAAAAACTAAAGGTATGTGAGCTCTAAGGATCCAAGGGCGAGCTACAAATCGTCGTCCCCCGAAAGCTCTTCCCGCTGCAAAGGAGCATCAAATGGATTCTGCAGAAAAAGAAACAACATATCAATCCACCATACAATAATGCATTCAAATATCTCATGGTAACTACAGACAAGAAAGATGAGTGACTTACTGGGCCGCCACGTCTATACAATCGGTCGATCAATGATCTGAGACCGTGCCTCTCTGCATATCGAGTCTCAAGGCCCTGCGGATCGCGATTTGTAATGGAGTGCTGCAAAGAAAACAAAATGCTAACTGTTAGAAACATGATTGTCAGTACAAAGAATATCTCAAAAAAACAAATAAGCAAAACAAAAGAGAAACTTACAAAGTCCTCCAAATATGTCCTGTGGCCGCCACTCCCAAGATGATGTACCGATCCGGCCTCGATTCGTGCCCTCGCCGCCTCCTGCTGCTGACTCCAACGTCCTGGCAAATTTGTAGCCTCCTTCCTCAATCGACACCAGTCGTCTGCATCTAACCACTCGGGCTTTGGAGCCCCACTCTTGATTGCCTTGCGTGCGTCGGATCGTCTATGTGACATGTATGCACGCATGCAATCCATCATCCAGCCCGTAGAGAATCTATCCACTGCGGCTCGCACTGGGAACTCCTCGTGCAAGGATGCTACTATGTACTCCTTGCTCCCCTCCGGTATGTTCCTCCAATGATCCAAGACGTTGTGCCGAAAAACTTGTTGGCACAACTCCCTCATGCAAGCCATCACCCTCCTCCCCTCATCATTCATGATGATGGCTCCTGACCTGCCATCCACTAGGTATCCATAATCCCTAGGAGTGTGCCTTGTATGGGCCCTCTCCCATCTTCGTCCACGCTCCTGGGTATATCCAAGAGACCCCTGTACATCCGGTGTACCGACGGGGGTACCCTCTCCTGGAGTGCCACTCAAAGGGGTGCCACCAAAAGGAGTGCCACCAAAAGGCGTGACATCTGCCGACGGCTGCGCAAAAGCCGGAGTAACTGGAGTGGACGTCCCCACAGGTGTGACAAATCCTGGAGGTGACCGAGCTCCAGCTGAACGACGAGACGGAGACACCGCGTCCGTGTCTCCACAACAGCACCCCCTTGATCCTCCTGCAGTCTCAGTCCCTCCCTCTGGCCCAAGTCGCGAACGTCGAGATCGTCTGCTCGAAGCTGAAGCATCTGATCGCGCTGAAGCTGATCTAGCAGAGCGCCCTGACGAAGAATGAGACAGCTCTTGATCTGCCATCTCTCTGAATCTCGCGAGCTGATTTGGAGACATACGTGCCATCATCTCCTGAAACTCCTCATCGCTCATCCCTCGACTCATCTTGAAAATGTCGATACCTGCACAGATAAAAAATAATGTTAGAATAATCAATTTAAACTATATAAAGCACATTAATATAAATAATTTTTGAAAAATCCCTCTTAAAATGCATATCTTATCTACCTTTATGGAAGATCTAAACAACGAATTGAGTAATACAATTCTCCAAGAATGAAGTATTCTATGGTCCCATGTTAATCTCTTGACACAACTCTGCATACACTGGAAGGTCGATAGACATGTCACCACAAAAGAACGAGTCTGCCTCGTTCTCAAAAAATTCTATGACTTCTGTATTTCCATCATTGTTAGCCGATGCGGGCTCCAAGCTTGCGGTGGCCTCCACCCCTTGTAATTTCGATCCCTCTATTTGCATATTTTCTTCATCTATGCCTGGAACATCGCTTTGATCGTATACTCTCGCACCTCGAGGAGTTGAAGGTATAACATACCACCATCGATGTTGTCGGGGTTTTGGATAGAAGATTACCTGTTCACAAACACTTACAAAGCGGCTTCAAACCATTGTGACATAAACCATGTCGTATTACAATTAGCAAGCAAATGACTAGTTGTACCTGTTCACAATGGGCCGGCAACACAAAGGTGTCGCACAAATCCATCCATTTTTTTTCAGAATCTATTTCAAGAAATCCAGATGGACCTCATCGAATTGTTACACCAGCTCCTCCAAGTACCACTTTGAACCACTGCACATCGAATATTATCATGGAGAAGCTACGGTAATCCACCGTAATAATACTTTGCAAGTTCCCAAAAAAGTCCATCTCATCCACAACCGTGTTCGGATCCGTTGCTCGTCGCCGGCTCTCTTGCTCAAACCTTGCCATGACACCACAGTCCATTGTGGAGTGCATTTTGTCAATACGCTCCACCCCAAAATGCTGTCCGCGCGACCACTCTGCACTATATATTTTGTACTGCACATTGAAACACTCAAATTAGATGTAGCAAGCAAATTTAGATACGACACATTCTAAACCCCTCATTACCTTTGGACTACATCCCCTCGAGAACTCCCACTCCTCCATTGAGACCTCTGTCCCTTCGCTGGATGCTACGGTCAAGGCTCCATGCAACCATCGTGTTGACATAAACCACGGCATCTCCTCCATGCCTTCGGGATATCGAATCGGTCGGTGACGCGTACTGCGTCGGAATTCAGCTCGCGCTTCCTCTCGATCTTGCCTTTCAATTTGGTACTTGGCGAGCCATGTCTCCATGGAGGCATGGTGCAACATACAAAAGCGATTCACCTTCTCTTCCATTGAGGCATCCATTCTTTTTTCTACCCCATTTCCAACCACCACATCTCTAGTCAGCCTGTCATCGTCCTTCAGCACCCATAGCATTTCATTGTCTGGTTCCACCGTTAGTAGCCATTGTGAGATATGCACTAATGTCTCTGACACCAACCAACCTTCCGCCATGCTACCTTCCGGACGAGCTCGTTGTCGCACAAAGCCTTTCAGGGTTTTCATGAAGCGCTCCAGGAAGAACATCCATCGCGTATGGACAGGTCCAGCAATCTCCACTTCGTCGACAAGATGCACAAGAAGGTGAACTTGTATCGTGAGCATGCTAGTGGGCAGGTGTTTCTCAAAGAGACAGACCGTCTCAACTGCTCCCTGCCTTGCGGATTCAATAGAGGACGTCTTAATCTCTTTCTGTGAGATCCATTGCACCAAAGTCGACAGCTTGTAAATGGCCCCGCGAATTTCTGGAGTTAGGCATCCCGCGATCGCGATCGGTAGGACAAACTGCCACAAATGAGAAAGCATTAAGAATAATGGTCACTTTTCAAATTTCAAAATGTCCACGCTAATTAAAATCCATTCTGTTCACAAACCTGACATATCTTATGCCAATCATGGGATTTTAGCCCAGACATTTGGTCATCTTTAGAAAATGCAGACCTGAGAGAACGCATCATACCCGTTGGAGTGCGGATAGACTTGATTACTTGCTTCACAATGCGCTCTTCTTTGGTAGACAAAACCCAGGGAGCGCGAGGAAGCTGCACTCCCCCTTCAGCACTCGACTGCGGCCAAAGTGCCTCCATCTTACCTACCTCCTTTAAATCCATTCGTGACCCTATAGTGTCTCTCTTTCCTGTGATGTGGTCCCATAGCAAGCTGCCCACATTTTTGAAAATATGCATGGGATCCAACAAGTGGTTGACCTGTAAGTGGGTCCAATATGACAACTCGTAGAAAACTGAGAACCGTCGCATTCCATTTGGATGTGATTCCGGGTTTACCATTTTCAGCTTGTACCAGCTTGCAGCGTTCATATGTGCTGGAGGTCGTCCAAGAAAACCTTCCCTGAGTTCATGATCCTCCGGCAAGAAAGCGGCGTGTCCTTGATATACCATCTTCTTCATGGTTCGTGACCTTCCGGAGTGTAACTGTGGCCCACACAATGGACATGCATGATAACCTGAGGTAACGAGACCTGCAAGGCGATCCACGACCTAGTGAATACTTGATTGAATGAAATAAAATATAGATATTACCGGCGAGAACAAAGGTCTGCTCACCTGAGCACTCTCCCAATCCCGGAAAGTCATGCATCGTCCACATGAGAATGGCTCGAATGTTGGCTGACCGCTGACCATCGCGTCTACTCATATCTTGCACCGTGACCCCCTCCTCCCACAAAATCTTAAGCTCATCGACTAATGGATGAAGATACACGTCCATATTTTTTACTTTGTAGCGGCCCGGGACGAGCAAGCTAAGGATGAGATGTCCTTTCTTCGTAGAAAGCCATGGAGGAATGTTGTAGTTTACAAGCACTATAGGCCACACACTGTAAGAAGTCGAGCGCAGACCGAATGGGTTCACACCATCCATGGCGAGACCGAGCCGAAGATTCCTTGGCTCTTGCGCAAAGCCTGGGAAGGTAGAGTCAATGTGGCTCCATGCGCGCGAATCTGCTGATATTCGTTGCACTCCATCCGTGGACCTATTCTGCACATGCCACATTGTCAAGCTTGCCATGGCAGACGTGCGAAACATGTGGTTTATGCGGGGGATGAGCGGAAAGTGTCTAAGGACTTTTTGAGGGATGGTCTGCCCTTGCAAGTCCTGTCGATACCTGTGAGCACCACACTTTGGACATGTCTCCATAGTCTCGTATTCATCTCGAAACAATATGCAGTCGTTGATACATGCATGGATGTTATTGTAGTCCATGCCAAGCTTCCGTAAAACATGTCGTGCATCATCACGAGACTCAGGCATGGTGTTTGCAGATGGCAATATATGATATTTCAATAACCTGAAAAAATCATAAAACACCTTGAAAAATCCATCCATGTTTGCAATAATACTGTTTAAAAAAAAAACAATGAAGTCTGTGTGCAAGGTACCTGAATAACTCAGTCACACTCGTATCGCTCCAACCGTATTTTGCTTACACACTTAAGAGTGCAAGCAATGTCTTCAACCGAGATACTCGGCACCCATCATATAATGGTATGGATGCTTCCTCTCTCCAAGCGGTTCAGATGTCTCAACATCTGGAGCCCCAAGAGGAACACCAAGGAAAAGGGAATTCTCTTGCAAGAAAATCTATCTTGTAACATCAACAAGCTTGTTTATCATGTTTCATATGATCACAATGAAGAAAAGAACACCAAGCACAACAAATCTTCATGCAGCATCATGTAAATCTCCCACGGTTTTTAATAGAATCAACCATATTCTTCAACACCTTCACAAAATCCATCAATATACCAAAGAAAGCAAAGAAATACACCATCTTTGAATGGAAATACATCACATAGTATTCATCTTCAATATCTTCATAGTCTTCTCTCTCAATCTCTCATATACAATCACTTTGTTTGAGTAGAATTGGCTATCTCTGACTCTCTCACACACACTCCATCAATAATACATCATATCCTCACTACAATCTCTCAAAAATTACTCTTAATAATCACTCTTAGGTCGTGGATACCCCTCCCAAGAGGTATGTCTGATATGAAAGGTCACCAGAGCCACTACAGTGTCTCTTCACAGCTCACTACTGTCACTTCACTCTAGTCTTCTCTTGAGTCTTCAACAGCTACTTCTTCCACTTCTTTCAGCTCTTTTGCACTTGTATTCACCTCTTTCCAAGGATAGAAAACTTTCCCAAAGTCATACATACATTCCACAGAACACTTACAGAACAGTCTACAGAACAGTCTACAGAACAGTACCAGAACAGTTACAGTACAGAAACAAAAACAGAAACAGAAGCTCTACAGAAGACCTACAGAAGGTTACAGAAGGTCATCAAAACTACATAACTCATTCTCAACCCATTCCAAACTCTCACAAACCATTCAATAAACTTTCACAAGATCTCAATCTTCATTAATCAATACTTCATCCCTCCTTACAGAAGACAATCAGAACAAAACAGACCAAAACAGAACAAAACAGAAGGTATACAGAACCTATCAGCACCTATCAGAACATCACAAAACCATCAACAAACATCATGATCTTACAAAACACAATCAATATCATCCAAAACACTCTCAATCCACTTCCTAATCAACCAATCATCCCACAAAATCAACCATTCAGCTCTCAAAAACAACAAAAATCATCCAAAAAACAAGTCATTTCAACACTCAACATATCCCCACACTTAATAAGGAAGCGTCCTCGCGACCCAGGAAAAAGGGAATACAAGTTCATTGACAAGCTTCACTTTGATCTTCATTAGCTTCTTACAAGGAATCCATCCACCACAACCCCAACTTATAACCTGTTTTTGATATAAAAATACAAAGAAAGGAAAACTCTTTTTACATTAACACCCTTATAAATCATCACAAATTTGTAAAGGATATAAGAGTTTGCTTCTTCTTCTTCATCTTCATCTGCTTCAACTCTCCAACCACGAACCCATCTTTACAAATCTCCAAAATATAGCTCGTACACAAGATCCAATAGGAAACCACCACGTTCGTTTGACATACATGAACTTACAACACAAACACTAATACACAACACAACCATCTGAATGACTTCTTCAAAAAGAAGAGTTTTGGCATTAAAAAGCTTGCACCATACATTGGAAAGGTATCAATGAAGATGATCCCTCTTAAAAGATTGATGTTGTCGGAATCGATCCATAGATAAGGATTCATCTACAAAGTTTTTAGGAGGATTTTGAAAAAATTGGAGACAGCACATCCTTTCCAACAGGACCAAGTATCTGCTAGGCAAACAGAGGGCATGAAAATACAGTATCTCCAGCTGTTGGGAATCAATGCTAACATTGACATTCATGCACAACTTTGGGATAGGCTTTGAATCAATATGAGAGTGCCTATGCATATACGCCAGGTACCAAGCAAAGTGAGCAGTTAATCTCACTGAGGGATCTGCAGACTGTGAATATTGTTGGGCAAAATGAACATAATTTTGATAAGCTTGACTTGAAGCTGTCCATTCCCCTGGAATTACTGGCCAATTAATCTGCGGTCCTGTAAGGCAATCATCCGAACTCCATCCCCTTCTTCTGGAAATCTGATTATCAAAACCGGCACAGTCACTAACCAACTGAGGTGGTTGAGATATGGAAGTGTTAGGAGAGGGTAATGGAATAAGAGAAAGTGGATGAAGGGAAGGATAGGAAAAATCATAAAAGGAAGAAAAGGTTAAAGAAGGAGTGGCAGAAATTTGTAAGGAATCACTAAGGAAAGGTGTTAATTGATAAATAGGAAATGTGGAGGGTACATTAATGAGGGGTGAAGGACAGGGTGGAGAAGGGGAAAATACCCTATCCTCAATAAAGGAACAGTAAGTGAAAATAGGAATTTGAGGGAAAGATGAAGGTTGGAAAAGAAGTGGTAAAATTACTGGGGAATTTGTTTGACAAAGGGAAAGATATATAGCATAGCGGTGAGCCAATTGTTGATAATAAAGGAGGGTAGGGACAGAAGGTCCTAAGAGAGATCGTCTATGATAGGCATCAAAGAAGATAGCATCAAATGGATTATGTTTGGAAAGATAGGTTAAGAGATCCATCCTCAGTTGGTTAGTACTCTGTACAAAGGTAGGAGCTGTGTTTTGTCTTTGATTGAGGACCACCGAATCAATCATGGGATGCCACGAACTATCCTGACAATCAGCTACTTTGGAGGAATAACTCTGAAACATATCAGCTATGTGCAACTCCAAATGATTGACATAGAGAACAGCCTGTAAGACCACATCCCCCACATACCATGCCATATCTACCTCATCTGGAATTAACAAATCGCCTCGGAGATACATGTATGACATCAGCATGGTGTCTGGCGTGACAGAATCTTCAAAGAGCATTCTAACTACCTCTGTCAACAACTCAGCAGACCAAGCCCCACTCCAGCCATCCTCTGGAAAAGGTAAATCCATCGTGGAAAGCTTCATATAGAAAACCAGCTTCTGCAAATGGTAGTGGACAAAGAAAGAATGGTCAGGTAAGACATATTCCTGAAACTGTTCAAAGGTAGACCATAACAAGTCCATTCTGGACTGCAATCTTTCCACTTTGTCTTGGAATAGAGGGCACAAAGTAGCCTGTCTCTGTAAGGCAGCCAAGTCCTGCTGTGAAAGAGAAGGAATTAATGGAACAGGAGGGCTTGGAGGAACAGAGCGGGACTTTGCAAGCTGATCTTGCAACTGCTGGATTTGGGAGGCTTGGTTGGCCACTGTGTCATTAGCCATCTGTAAAGCTGAAAGCTTGTCATCTAAAAGAACTTGGAATTCTTTCGATTCACTGGACATCCTCTCCTTCTCTGCTGAAAGGCTAGTAACCTGTGACTGAGCCTCAAATAACTGGGTCTTCAATGAAGAAATCTCATCACTTTGAGTGGCAACCAGTTGGGTTTGCTGTTCCATTTGCTTAAATAGATCTGCTAGGGTATCCTTAGCAGAAGCTAACTCAGATGTTGCCGTATGCAACTGGTCTTTGGACTGCATGAGCTCTTCATAGAAAGATGCGTACAGCTGTTGAACACAGGCTGTCACTGACAACTCAATGGAACTTTGAATATCCTTGCAGAGGAAAGGAATGGCATCTCCTGAAACGAGACTGTTCAGGGAGGGAACTGAGATTTCCAAGGATCCTTCTCTATGTGCTCTGAACAGATTATTGCAAGTGAGATACCCAGGGAGTTCACTGCCAGAAGTAGCAGGGATAGGCACTGAGGGAAGTACAGCAGGGGCTTTATCCGCTACCCGCTTCAAGCGTTTACGCTGTATGACCAGGGGAGGCGGAGAATCATCATCCTCAATGTCAATAGGTGCTGACTCTTCTGAAGGTGGAGGAGGAGGTACTGGATCTGATGGAGGAGGTGGAGGCACAGTCTTCTGTAAACCTGAATAGGTCAAGAAGGCTGACAAATATGATCCGTAGGTAACATTGGTAACATTACCCCGCGTGACTTTAACAAAATGCTGATCCATCTTAGTAAGGAGGTATGTGCTCCAATCAATGGCAACTCCTTTTAGCACCATCCTGGAAGCTGTGAAAAGCTCTTTGGACAAATAGTGGGATGGCGTTTTGGCAGGCATGAACCTGTCCTGAAGGAACTGACACATCGTCTTCCATACAGGATCAGTAATCATAGAAAACGAAACTCCTGAAGAGTTGATCACTTTCTTAACATCAAGGACTTCCCTTGTCTGCTTCTGCAACAGCTTGAGAATCTCTTCATTAGAGAAGAGCTGACGAGTGGTCACAAAAGGTTCTCCTTTGGAGGGTAAGGACAGAGCCTTCCCTAAGCCTCGAGACATCAATGTCATAGACATGCCTTGGACTACGCCTGTCTTCTTGCTGTAAGAGGCCAGGAACTCATCACATACGGACGGATCCTCTGGAAGTAATGGAAAAGGAGTGGCCACAAAAGCAGCAAGTCCTGCCTTCGTGAGGGGCTCAAAAGTAAGTAGGGACGAGTAATCCCTACTAACTAGTGGGACGTACTGGATAGGGGGAGGAGCATGAGAAGGCACCATTCAGATGGTTACACACACACCACAAACACAGACAATCAAGGAGAATGCCTGCAAACCAACAGACAAAAAACCAAGGATAAGAGAATTACCAATCAAAACGTGACACGACCTACTAACCCCAGGCAAACCACATCCTAGAAAAAATTTGACATGACCTTGAGACAAATGCGACCGAAAGCTTCATGCGATGCATCAAACAAACACCCTGAACCCCGTATCAAGCAATAAAAGAAAAAACTGCATACCGTACCCGTAACCGTAACCGTAACTAAAACAGGAAACCAAAACCATACCATATCCGACACATATCAATACGACATCTGTGATAGAACCAAGACTGGACCATGGAAAATAACACTAATGACTGCGTATACCCATCCCACGAAACGCTTCATTAAAAAGGGAATTAAGTGCAGTGAGGGGGGAATGAATTTAATGAAGGGTTGATTGTAATCAATTATTAAAAATGGGTGAATTTTTATTAGGTGATAAACCTTAACAAGAAAACGGCGGTTCCTTATTATAAATTAAATTACCAATTATTAGGTTAAACGGTGCTTTTATGCGATTCATTGATTATAATTAAGGTGATGTGGAGCGCTTTTTTGCCAGCGCGTGCTCATGTGACGGCTGGTTTATTTTAATTAAAATTTTAGAGTGCCTCTTTAGCGCACGTAGCGCGTGCTAAGTGAACGGCTGGTTGATTTTAATTTAAAAAGTATGTGTGTTTAGCGCGAATACGCGTGGAAACTGTGGGTGAATTAAAGGGTTCATTTTAACAATTAATTGTGATTAAGGGGGAAAATAAATAAATAAAGA
The DNA here is from genome assembly GCF_053477565.2 of Lygodium microphyllum. Taxonomy (NCBI): domain Eukaryota; kingdom Viridiplantae; phylum Streptophyta; class Polypodiopsida; order Schizaeales; family Lygodiaceae; genus Lygodium; species Lygodium microphyllum. The sequence goes on along the minus strand of NC_141142.1, from coordinate 6,583,973 downwards.
ACAGAAAATAAATACCTGGAAGGGGTGTGTATGAAATGCAGGAATGCGCACGGAAGAGTCCCAGTAAAGGAAAAGCAAAAAGCACTGATGAAACAACAAACAACACCTTAGCAGATGTGTTAATGTGATTTATGTTGGTTTTTTTATTTTTATTTATTTTATTTTATTTTTAGTTGTGATTTTTTTATGTTTTAATAAATGGAAAATGAGCAAGGGAGGTGAGGGGAATTTTTTAGAATGTTTTTAGAAATTTTTGAGAATTTTTGACAATTTTTAAAATGATTTTTCCATATTTTTTGGCAATTTATGGATAGTTTTAGGAAAGATGGATTTTTCTAAAATTATAGGAAAGGCAGTTCCTAGCAGAAAAAGTTCCAAAAATTGGCAACTGGCAGAAGGAATTTTTAGAATTTTTTTGAAAATTTTTTAATGGAAAAATTAATGTAGTGATTAATTAAGTCACATTAATCATATTAGTCATAAGTCAATTAAGTCAAGTTAATCAGGTAAGTTAACCTAAGTCTAGTCTGGTTAGTCTACCTAGGTTAGTTAAGTTAGGTCTAACTACGGTCTAACTAGGTTAGTCAGTTAAGGGCTAACTAGGGTCTAATTAGCTTAGGTTAAGTTAGGATAGTGTTAGGTCTAGTTTTAACTAAACTAGAGTTAGTGGTAAGTTAGGTTTAGTGTTAACTAAACTAGAGTTAGTTAGGTAACCTGGGAGGGAGGTGGTGGAGGAGGTGGAGGTTGGAGGGAGGCGAGGGGAGATGGAGGCGGCGCCGGCAGCAACCAGGCGGGCAGCGGCGAGGTGGCGCGATCGTGGCGGCGAGGGGTCCAGCGTGGCGTGGGCGGCCGCAGGCGGAAGGGGCGGCGACGGCAGGCGTTCCGGGCGCGGCGACGACGACCACGGGGGAGGGGGCAACAGCGGCGAGGACAGAGGATGGCGCTGCGACGGCCGACTGGGGGGAGGAGGTGGAGTGAGGGAGGAGAAAAGGAGGAGAGGGAGGAAAAAAGGGGGGAGGTGGCGGCAGGAGAGAAGGGAGAGGGAGGAGAGAAGGGAGAGGGAGGAGGGCAATGGAGAGGAGGTGGAGATGGAGGAGAGGGAGAGGAGGGAGAGGAAGAGGTTACGCAGAGAGAGAGAGAGAGAGAGAGAGAGAGAGTGGGGGAAGACGGTTGGGATTCGGGGGGGGGGGAAAAGGATGTCCGTTGGGGGCATGGGGGGGTAATTTTTGTTTTTTGTTTTTTTTTGTTTTTTTTTTAAAAATGAGGGAATTAAGTAATTTTTTTAAAAAAGAAAAGAGGGAAAGGGGAGACGCCCCTGTCCCGCGCGCATGTGCGGGGCGGGGGTAAAAAAATTTGCGGTGACGGAAGGGAAAGGGCACTCGGATACAGGGACGGAGCACGCGGACATGACCGGGGCGCGTTAAAACGCGTAAAATCGAAAACGGGCGCGTTCACGCGCAAAACGAGCGCGAGAAAAAACGGAAAAATAAAGAAAAATTAATAACTCCCAATCCGGACGTCAAAACGAAATATCGTAAAAACAAAAATGGGGCAGGACGACAGGGAGGAAACAAGAAAAATATGGGACGGGGGTTCCGGGAGGGGGAAAGGGCGTTCACGTGCAAAAAACACAAAAAACGAACCAAAAACGCAATTTAAAAATTAATATCGAAAGATCCGTGCATCGGAATGAGGTGTGGAAAAAAGGAAAACTGTGCAGAACGTTGTGCCCGACAATCCTATCATGTCAAAACATAATTCCGACTAAGGTAAGACGCGTTCACATGGGAAAAACCCAAAAAACAAACCCGAAAATGGGATCGGAAATTAATATCGGACAAACCGTTCATCGGAATAACATGTAGTAAGAAGGAAAAATGTCCGCAGAAAGGAGTGGCGCAGGGTTATCATGTGAAAACGCAGTTCCGGCAGAAGTAGGAGGGGTTCACATGTGAAAAACTCCAAAAATACTCCCGAAAACTCATTTAAAAATTAATAAGTAAAAATCCAGAAGTCGAAAGAGGGTGGAGGAAAAAGGAAAAAGGTAGGGGAAGGCACAGGGGACACGGCTGTCAATTCAAATTGGAATTCCGATGCAAATAGAGTAGGTTCACATGGAAAAATATCAAAAATACGCACGAAAAAGTCTTAAAAACCCGGAAAATTAATAACGGACAAACCATGTAGCGGAATGATGCGGAATAAAAAGGAAAAATGTTAGGGGAAAAGCGGTTGTTAGGGCTATGATGTCATATCACGGTTCCGAAGCAAGAAAAGCGCGTTCACATGGAAAACCGTCTAAATTGCGTAAAATGCTTCAAAAATTAATAACTCAAAAACCGTACACCGGAACAGGGGTAGGTAAAAAGGAAAAATGGTCCGTTCAATGGGAGGAACAAGGCTATAAGGTTGGATTTGGATTTTGGTGAACGTAAAAGGCATTCACATAGTAGGACCTCAAAATCAGGGAATGAAGGAAAACGGCAAGGGAACAGCCCCAAGGGTGGGTGGAACATAACCCGGTGGGTGGGAGGGAACCCCAGGAGGGTAAAAGCAAGGCAAGGCATTCATGCATGAGCAAGATAAGGCATATGCAGAAGGGTATGCAATGTAGACGCGCAGGGACGCGTCCCCACACTTAAGACCTTAACGGATAGGGTTAACCGAACAACAGGGACCTAGGACCACGCCACAGACCATCCACCAACGTCCCCACACTTAAAACATGACCGGCACGAAGAAACCAAAGTGTAGGTTTAGAAGAACTTGGCCCATTTCGTCAAGAATCAAGGTTGAGTATCGATGGCACGTCCAGTGTGGTTGTTGGCGCTGGAGGAACCAAGGCATCTTTACAACGCACACGTCCGTCATGGCAGGGACCATGCGGCAGCACCCAGGGAGGTAACTGATGGAAGGAATCGCAAGAAATTCGTCGATGATGAGGGATACTACACTCAACTCACAATCACTCAATTGGAATGAAAGAACAGTCACTCGCCCCATGACTAATATCACTCAAGGAAGAATGATGGAACCCCATATCTCATACCCGGTTGAGGAATCAACAAGGGGGAATGGTGCAGAAGGAGTATGCCAGGGTGCACAGTTGATGGTGCATTAGTGTGTCCAACCCGTCTGGCATAGGTGCAAGGAGGAAGGCAAGGGAGCCTTACAGTGCAGTGTATAGAACAGGGTGATGTGTCTTGTGATGACGGTAAAAACCCATCCCGTGGGTGCACAGGGAAACAGGAACATACCTGACTCCAAGTGTCGTAACGTCCCTCAATCTCACCTCTCGGTAATTGATTGAAGAAACTCCAGTCACACTCAACCCACCCTCTGTCTCACGCTCTGTTGATAGATACAGGAGGGCAGCCTTTTCCTGAAACCCATTGATGTAATCCTCATAGTCGCTTGTGCAAAGGGTGTATGCCTTGTGCGCATTTGATGGTGCAACTGTGCATCCCGCCCTGTGCCGGCATACGGTGCGAGAAGGAAGGCCAGGGAGCCTTATGGTGCAGTGCACAGAAACAAATTGTGCTTTGTGCATTGAGAGGCCCATCCCATGCGTGCAACACTTCATTCACACTTCTCACCTCTCATTCGATTTGAAGGGAAAAGACTGGTCTCTCGCCCCACCCTCTGTCTCACGCTCTGTTGATAGATACAGAGGGCAACCCATACTCACTTCCCCATCCGGTTAGGATGAAAGCTCACATCACTCAATTGTTTGTCGATGAAGATCGCGTCATCAATTGTTAAAGAGGCGTACCCAGGGAGGTAGCCATCAAATCGAATATTGTGTTGGATAGAAACATGTCGTCTGCTAGAGGACAGGTAGTCATTTTGCAAAAAGACCCATGACACAGCATACCAAGGGAGGTAGCTTCGGAATTGGATCCGAGGGATATCAATTAATGAATCCACTTTCTGGACTGCTGGGTGTTACCACCTTTTCCACAGCCAGCTTCTCGCCCAAGGGTGTTTATCACCTTTTCTTGGCACGAGGCCTGCTATGACAGGGAATTGCTTCCTTTTCTCTCATAACAGATTTGTTTATTTGTTTGTTTTTTTTTTTCTTTCTTTCTTCTTTGTTTTTTTTTTCTTTTTCTTTTTCTTATTTTCCCCTATTCCCGAGGGTGTTTCCACCTTTTCTCGAAGAATAGGTCGGCATGACAGGGACCTAAGTCCTTTTCTCCCATGACCGATATGTTTTTTTTTTCTTTTTTCTTTTTTTTTTCTTTTTCGTTCTTTCTGCAAAATGAGCAAGGGAATGGTAGAAAAACCATTTGTCAGAACCCACCTCGCCACTGTCGCTGGTGGAAAATAGAGGATAAGAGATCAAGGCTGAAAGGAGGTTTTGAGGGAACAGAGGGTTGCATCCACTTCAGCAGGAGTGATTGAAGAACGGCTATCAGAAGTAGCATCATAAGAAGTACAGTGCCGCGCCAACGAGGGAAAAGATCAAGTGTCCGTAATTGTCAAGATCCCCAAGGAGGGAAGTACTTCTTCAGGCGATATCCATTGATCAGAAAAGGATCATCAGAGGCATCAACGGTCTGCACTTGGACAGAACCATTCGGGTTGACGGCAAGTACCTTATAGGGGCCCATCCACCGCTGTTGGAGCTTGCCAGGAAACTTGCCAAAGCGTGAATCATAGGCTAGGACCAAATCACCTTCTTTGAACTCCTTGCGCTTGATGAAACTGTCATGGTAAGCCTTGCGTCGAGCTTGCGTGGCTTCCATGCACTGTAGAGCCATCCGACGAATTTCGTCCAAACATTCCAGGTGCAGGAGACGGTGTTGCAGTGAATCATCATCCCCCAAACGCTCTTTGATCGCCACTCTCAAAGAGGGTAGTTCCAGTTCAACAGGAAAAACAGCTTCTATTCCATACACCAGCTGGAAAGGTGTTTGTCCCGTTGCTGCTTTATGGGAGGTTCTGTACGCCCAGAGGGCCTCTGTAAGTCGATCGTCCCAATCACGACGATGTGCAGCAATTGTTCTTGTTAGAATCGAGCAGAGGATGCGATTGGTGACTTCGACTTGGCCGTTGGCTCTGGGGTAATAAGGAGTGGACTTGCGATGGCGGATCTTATACAACTCTGTCAACTCTTCCATGACTTTGTTAAGGAAATGAGTGCCTCTGTCACTTACCAGCTCTAAGGGACTGCCAAAATGGGTGATGATATTCTCGTACATGAACAGGGCCACGCTGTTACCATCGTCCCGCTTTAGGGCTTTAGCTTCACACCACTTTGTGACATAATCCGTACATACGAGGATGTATCGGTTCTGTTTCCTTCTGGTAGGAGGATCGATTGGACCTACGAAGTCGATGCCCCACTTCTCAAACGGCTTTAAAGGAAGGATAGGTTGCAATGGCATGGCACTTGTCTTGGTGGGTTTTCCCATTCTTTGACAAGCATAACATCTTTTACAGTAATCATAGGAATCTTTGTGGATGGTAGGCCACCAATAACCTGCTAGCAGAGCCTTCCTGGCTGTAGCTTCTCCTGCAAAGTGACCTCCACATGGCTCGTCGTGGCAAGCCTTCAGAACAATCCCAATCTCATCTCCTGCAACACATCGTCTGAGTACTTCATCTTTGCCTTTCTTGTACAGTGCACCACCTAGCAGGGTGTAGGGGGATGATTCTAGCATGAGCTTCTTCCTTTCCCGACTAGAAATACCAGGAGGGTATTGTTGGGTTGCCAGCAGATTGGCAATGTCTGCATACCAGGGAGTTACAGTTTCTACCAATAATAGGGAAGCATCAGGGAGGTCTGGATCATCCTGTTCCTCGTCTGCAGTTTGTGGGATACGCGACAGATGATCAGCCAGAACATGGGAACGACCAGGCTTAGTAATCACCTCAAAGTCGAACTCCTGGAATAGAAGGAGCCATCTCATCATTCATCCTTTCACATCTGCTTTGTTCATCAAGAAGGACAGGGCCTCATGATCCACATAAAATTTAAAGTGGGTAGATAGGAGGTAATGGCGAAACTTCTCCAGGGCAAACACCATTGCCAAGCACTCCAGCTCTGTCACTGTATAGTTCCGTTCCCTATCAGTGACTTTTCGGCTTGCATAATAGATTGGTTGATCCAGCTTCGAGGAGCCCTTTTGGCAAAGGACAGCACCTAAGCCTTCAATTGATGCATCAGTGTGTACGTGGAACTCTTTCGTCCAATCAGGAGGTTGCAGAATGGGTGCCTCTATCAGACACTGCTTCAGAGTGTGAAAGGCTTTGTCACATTCTTCCGTCCAAGTAAACTCTGCATCTTTCCTCAAAAGCTTGTGCAAGGAAGTTGCCTTTGTTGCAAAATGGGCTATGAACCTTTTGTAGTAACCCACATGGCCTAGGAATCCCCTCAACTGTTTGAGGTTGGTGGGTGCTTTCAGAGCTGCGATCTTTTCGATCTTTGCAGGGTCTGTTGATATCCCTTGTGCTGAGACAATGTGGCCCAACAGAACTCCAGAAGAGACCCCAAAGATGCATTTGTCGGGGTTGAGGGAAATCCCATACTCCCGGCATCGGTCAAAGCATTGTTCCAAATGTCCCCAGTGTTCACTGATCAAACTATAGACACAGAAGTCATCCAAATATACTTCAATAAAGTCGTGCAGATGATTTTGAAAGGCAGCCATCATGACTCGTTGGAAAGTAGCAGGGGCATTGCAGAGCCCAAATGGCATCACTCGGTAAGCGTAGGTCCCCCATTCTGTGGTGAAGGTTGTTTTGGATTGGTCTTCTTCTGCGATTTGGACTTGGTTGTATCCGTTGAATCCATCCAAAAGAGAATAAAGTTCATGTCCTGCCACTGTGTCCAACAGTTGGTCTGTGAAAGGGATTGGAAAGTGATCCTTCTTGGTCTTGGAATTAAGTTTTTGGAAATCCACACATATTCGCAATTTGCCATTCTTCTTGGGTACAACCACGATGGGTGAAACCCATTCACTATTTGCCACTGGATAGATGAACTCGGCTTCCAGAAGCTTCAGCAGCTCCGCTTTCACCAATGTGGAATAATTCGGGTTCATTCGCCTCTGTCGTTGCCATACTGGCTTGGCATCAGGCTCCAAGTCAATATGATGTTGACATATTGTGGGATCAATCCCCTTTAGGTCTTTGTAAGACCATGCAAACACGTCCAAATTTTCTTTCAACAAGTTGTACAAGGTTGACAACTCCTCGTCTGGGAGGCTGCTACCCACCTTCAAGTGGCGTTCAGTGCCTTCTGCATCCACAAAGGTTAACCGCCTTTCACCTTCTACTTCACGAATAAAGGTCCCGCGGACTACTTCTGGGTAGAGATCCGACTCCTTCAAGGGAATGGTATCCTCTTCTGATGTCCCACTAGAACCCACTTCTTCTTTTGGTGTAGACTTAGGTTGCTCCTTAAGACGTTGGAATGGGATAAGCGCCGTTTCGGATTTGGTTTCAAGGTTAATTACCTCGTGGCTTGAAGACTCATCTTCTGATGATACATCCAGGAACGTCACATAACAGGGACCCTCGGATGCTTGTTGGGTTAGTTGGATTGGTGCTTGTTGGCACGGTGCATCATCATCATCTTTCTTTGGCAAGGATAGGTTAGGACGGCATGAGCCACACTTAAAAGACGGCTTATTCTTCTTAATCCATTTCTTATAAAGGTTTTGCATATGAGAAGATCCATTTACTAGACCAAATGGTACCATTGCCATTCTGTCCCATAGCATGAGCTCGTCGGCTTCTGATGCTTCTGGAACTTCTTCCTCAAATGTATCCTCTTCAGGTGGGATAGATTCTTCTGGCTCACTTTCATAATCTTCCTCGTCCATATCATATCCATCCTCTACTGTCTCTGTCTCTGTCTCCGTGTCTGCTTCTGCTTCTGCTTCTGTCTCTGTAGGAGCTCTGTAACAGAAGAACAGATTCTCTGGTTTCTCTCCTATCTCTGTCTCTGTTTCTGCTTCTGCTGTGACCATGTAACAGGGAGAGCAGTACATCCATGCTTCTATCTCACTGTCAGAGGTGATTTCCGAAGTCATTTCTGGTTCAGGCAAGAAGTATTCACCCATTGATAATGGCTTTGCATCTTTTGGAAGTCGGCTTACAGTATCCACTATTAAAGAATGTGCCACTGTTTTCTTAGGAAGGATCTGTTTGACAGCATCTTCGTCTGCTGATGTTCCATCTGTAGCCTCGTTAGGGGAATCAGAAGATAATTCCAAGGAGGTGGATCCATGTCCTTTTTGAGAACCATACAGTTTCAGCACCACTTTGTTGGGTCCTCTACCCAAGGTCAAAGTTCCTTTAAACCAATCCGTCCTTGCTCGGGCTTCAAAAAGCCATGGTCTGCCTAGTAACAGAGGATAGGATGTACCATAAGAGTTTGGCTTCACCACCAGATAGGGTAGCCAATAATCTTTTCCAACCACTGTAGTCTTCACATATGGAAGAATGCCCAAAGGCTTGATTCTACTCTGATCCGCCAGTCTGATGAGCCATTGGGTTGGTTGCACACCCTGTAAGCCTAGATCCTTCATTGTCACATCCGTCATAATGTTCACTGATGAACCTCCATCAATTAGTGCATTTGCAATAAAGCAGCCTTCTATCCACACGCCAATCTCTGGAGTACCCGGGTCTAGGAAAGCATTAGCCACATCCACTTCTTTTACAGGCTCTGGAGCCTTGTTGGGCTTTGTTACTATTGAGGGAGCAATCCTTAAACCACGTCTTTTTGTCAGTATACTTTTGAATCTTTTCCGCCAACTGGGAGACAACATCAATAATTGTCGAAATGTGAGGTTTGGTTTAAAGGTATCTAGATCTCTAACTAGATCGTATTCCTTAATAGGATCCACTGGCTTTTCTAACCGATTAGGGAATGGGGCAACACCCATTTTCATTTTTCCTCTTTCTTCCAACATAGGAATTACAGGAACTTCTTCTGCCACTTGTGGCACTTCCTCCTCTTCTGTATCCTGGACCTCTGGTCCTGCCTCTGTAACTGTCTCTGTAACTCTCTGTGGCTCTGTAGGGCTCTGTACGGCACTGTTAGGCTCTGTTCTGTTCTGTTCTTCTGGTGGAAGATTGAACTTCACTGTTCTAGCAGGAGGGTTATTTTCTTTCTGGGTAGGTGGTTTCTTCTGCTTTGCACGCGTGATGGCAGCAACTTCCAATTCCACCAAGTTGGAGGTAGGCTCTTGGGCCTTGGACGGACTATCAGTAGCACTGTTTTTCACTGGGGCTGGGCTTGGACAGTCTTTTGCAGTGTGGCCTTCTCCTTTGCATCGACTGCATAAGGGCTTGTAATCCACTGACCTTCGAGGATTTGGACAATTTGGTGAGATGTGGCCCTTTTCCCCGCATCTGTAACACTCCACTTCTGATCTCTGACCACCGCCGGACTGTCTTCCTCTGTAACTTTGAGAAGGAAATATTCTGGGTCCGAAATTAGGACCAAACTCTCTAGGCTTGGGTCCAATATCTTGTGTTGTCATTTTGGATTCCAGCAAGTTAAATCTTGTGTCTTCTTCCTTTCTTCTCCTATCATGCATCTCCTTTAGAGAGCAAATGTCCTCTGTATGATTCTTCCGCAAACAGTAGGAACAGAAGGCTCCAGGGATGGTTGGTTTTCGTGTACATTCAGTGGCTAAATGGCCTGCTTGATGACACTTACCACACCAAGTATTTGACCGCATCACATCTCTTCCTGCTCCTGCAACGTTGGATATGCTAGCGGTATTCACTTTCAACGTCTGTAGTTGTTCTGTAATCACATCCATCAACTCCTTTTTTATGTTTGCAACTGAATTGGATAAATAATCCTTCAAGCTTTCTCCTCCTGACGTACTGGCAGGAGGGTTTTGAGGAGTCTCTGTAATTACTGCATAAACGGGTTGGGCTGGTACAGAGGGGTCTCTGTTCTGGTTCTGATTCAGAGCTCCTGTTTGAACTGTTGCCTGTTGACTCCAGTTGGTAGGGTTCCACTATTGCTGTTGATTTGGCATTGAGGAAATTGGTTGGGACCATTGTTGTTGTGGTTGAACCATCATTTGAGGCATGGATTGTGGCCACTGTGGATTTGGTGCACTGTACTGTGATACTGGGGGTATCTGTTGGTAGGGATAGGGAACAGTCCCCGGGACTGCATTTGGTGGGTACATCATTCCTGGCATCAAAGGAGGTAAGACTCCTCTTCCCGAATTCATTGCTAATCTAGCTTCCACTTCATCGTACAGTCTGGCACCTTCTGTTGCAGCTTGCAGTGTGGCCGGTCTTTGCAGCTCCACAAACTTACGGACTTCTGGTTGTAATCCTCTGAGAAACACTCCCTTCTGAATGCCATCGTCTAGATTATGGTTAGTCCACCTCTTCAGGATGGATTCCATTCGTGAGACATAGGCTTCCACTCTTTCTCCAGAGGACTGACTTAGGTTCATAAATTCCTCTCTCATCCGCTCTTCAAAACCTTCATGCCTGAATTTAGTGAGGAAGGCCAACTTCAGGTCGTCCCATGTGCCAAAAGTTCCTGCTGCTTGTCTCTCATACCACTGAAACGCCGCGCCCTTGAAAGTGGCGGGGAATATTGCTAACCAATGCTCAGGGGTTCTGGCATTGTTAGCCACACATGCTACCATAAACTCTGCTACATGAAGATCGGGGTCTTCATTGTACTCTCCCTTAAAAACTGGCAATGGGACTACATTCACTGGCCTGTCATCAATATTTCCAGGACGGATCTGGCTTGGAAGTGGACCTCCAGCAGGAGGACGAAGGTCTTGATGTGCCATTGGGACTTCTGTAAAGAGTTCCGCAAGGGCGTCAAATGCGGCTTCTGCTGCGAGCTCGCTCTCGGCTCTGATTTTTGCTTTCTCTCTTCTCACGTACCTCTGGACTCGTTCTAACGCTTGCCTTTTTATTGCGTCATTCATCAGGGGGTTGACTCCACTATGTTGTTAGTGCTCCACAGAGGGTTAACAGAAGGCTTCAGTCTCTGGAGGACTCTCTTGCCAACATTTCTTCTACTTCTTTCCTCTCAACGTCCCTAAATTCTGCTTTCATGCCACTGCACAGAGGAAGGTATTCGGTTCTGAAGGTGTCAAAATGCATACGTCTGAGCATTGTGGTGGTGCCATCATCATAGTAATGCCAGCTTCTGATGGTTTCAATAGTGTATGTTGTGAAGAACACTCTGTCTACCAACTTCCAATGGGTTGCTAATTGAACAAACAGAAGATTATCAGTACACCAAGCATCCCATGTATCTTGCTGTTGAGCGTCCACGAACAAATTCCAACTCTTTTCCTTCTTGTCCCTGTGAACCTCTACAGACCAAGACTCCTGAAGCTTCTTCACAATCTCCCACTTGATGTTGTCTGGAAACTTCTCAATGAATGCCAAATCTTCCATGGATGTTCATTCTCTCTGTTTCTGCTCTTCACTTTGTTCCCAAACAGTTTGCCACCAAGATGCAAGTTTCTACTGCTTCAATAGGAAGAGGAAACTGTCCACCACATAGAGCATGCATCATGATGGTGATGTGTTTCCACCATTGTGGAATGAACTTCTTGTGGAAAGTCGCTTTGATTATGAGAAATTCAAACTCTTCTGTGGAAGAAGGAACTTTACAAACATCCATTGAATTCTTCTCTTCTTGGCAATGCCAATTCCTTCATTTTCAGCCTCTTTTGGTGCTTGTTGATGGCAAGTTTCCCCGGCTGCGCACCAAAAACATGGAGCCCCAAGAGGAACACCAAGGAAAAGGGAATTCTCTTGCAAGAAAATCTATCTTGTAACATCAACAAGCTTGTTTATCATGTTTCATATGATCACAATGAAGAAAAGAACACCAGGCACAACAAATCTTCATGCAGCATCATGTAAATCTCCCACGGTTTTTAATAGAATCAACCATATTCTTCAACACCTTCACAAAATCCATCAATATACCAAAGAAAGCAAAGAAATACACCATCTTTGAATGGAAATACATCACATAGTATTCATCTTCAATATCTTCATAGTCTTCTCTCTCAATCTCTCATATACAATCACTTTGTTTGAGTAGAATTGGCTATCTCTGACTCTCTCTCACACACTCCATCAATAATACATCATATCCTCACTACAATCTCTCAAAAATTACTCTTAATAATCACTCTTAGGTCGTGGATACCCCTCCCAAGAGGTATGTCTGATATGAAAGGTCACCAGAGCCACTACAGTGTCTCTTCACAGCTCACTACTGTCACTTCACTCTAGTCTTCTCTTGAGTCTTCAACAGCTACTTCTTCCACTTCTTTCAGCTCTTTTGCACTTGTATTCACCTCTTTCCAAGGCTAGAAAACTTTCCCAAAGTCATACATATATTCCACAGAACACTTACAGAACAGTCTACAGAACAGTACCAGAACAGTTACAGTACAGAAACAAAAACAGAAACAGAAGCTCTACAGAAGACCTACAGAAGGTTACAGAAGGTCATCAAAACTACATAACTCATTCTCAACCCATTCCAAACTCTCACAAACCATTCAATAAACTTTCACAAGATCTCAATCTTCATTAATCAATACTTCATCCCTCCTTACAGAAGACAATCAGAACAAAACAGACCAAAACAGAACAAAACAGAAGGTATACAGAACCTATCAGCACCTATCAGAACATCACAAAACCATCAACAAACATCATGATCTTCCAAAACACAATCAATATCATCCAAAACACTCTCAATCCACTTCCTAATCAACCAATCATCCCACAAAATCAACCATTCAGCTCTCAAAAACAACAAAAATCATCCAAAAAACAAGTCATTTCAACACTCAACAACATCCATGGGAATCAATGCATCGATCATTGCCTCCATCTCAGGCTCCAAGATTGTAGGCAAGTCGGGAAGGTTGTCTGTCTCCTTTGGCATTGACGGTATAGATGGGTCTTGCGAGTGGTCGATTGGCTCCTGCAATCCATCCATCGCACGTCCACGAACTCTTCTAATTGGCCGCAAAGGGTGCACTCCCCCTTGGGTCGAGACATCACCCTCCTGGATACAAAATTTGCCAACAAGACCCAATCTTATTGTGTATGGTTTTCAATTAGCTTGAGAGTACAATGCATGAAAAATGCTAACTTCAAATTACCGTTTGCTAAAAATCTGCAATCGCCTGATCAATGATCTCAGATTGAAACTCGCCAAATCGTCGTACGTGTTCTATAGACAATCGGCGTTTTCGTCTAATTGCCAACTTGCATTGAGAGCAAGGACATGGAACACGCTGATTAAGATATGACTCGCGGTCTTGAACAATAGGACCTTCTTCGTTTGCCATCTTATCTACATTACAGCAAACGAGGCTTAAATGGATAGCTTTATGGAGATGTACGTCAAGTTGCAAGTTGACCATAAACCTTGCATTGTATATAGTAGTCGAGAGATTTTCCGATGTTATATCTCAGCCTTGTATCATGCTCAACGATTTGTTTGTCCCGGTAGATAATTTTTTGTTATATCTCGGCTTTGAGTATAAGTAATCCATTTTAAAATTAATGAGTGCCATCTATGAAATTTTATAACTATGGTAATAAAATTTATTTCAATCAATTCTACTCATAGTCATAAGACCTGAGAGAAATTATCATATACTCAATTTAGGGGTTTCTTCTTCTATAACAATAATTTTGGGTTCATTTTGATGAAGTACGTGGCCCTATGCAAAGCACATTGCATACCATTACCAATACGTATATTATCTTTAATTTCCTTCCCCTCCCTCTCCCTCTCTTTCTCTCCCTCTCCCTCTCTTCCTCTCTTTCTCTCACCCTCTCCCTCTCCCTCTCGTTCTCTTTCTCTCCCTCTCTCATTTCCTCCCTCCCCCTCCCCTCCCCTCCCTCTCCCTCCCTCTTTCTCTCTCTCCCTCTCCCTCCCTCCCTCTTTCTCTCCCTCTCTCATTTCCTTCCCCTCCCTCTCCCTCTCCCTCTCTTTCTCTTTTTCTCCCTCTCCCTCTCTATCTCTCTTTCTCTCTCATTTCCTAAACAAGCAAAAAATAAAGTGATTTAAACGTCCTCCAAGCAAAAGGGAGAGGGAGAGATACAATGCACTCTCCCTCTCTTTCTCTTTCTATCCCTCTCTCATTTCCTTCCCCTTCCTCTCCCTCTCACTCTCTTTCTCTCTCATTTCCTCTCCTAAACAAGCAAAAAATAAAGTGATTCAAACATTAAACAAGCAAAAAGGAGAGGGAGGGAGAGAGAGAATGCACTCTCCCTCCTTCTCCCTCTCTTTCTCTTTCTCTCCCTCTCCTATTTCCTCCCCCTCCCTCTCCCTCTCCCTCTATTTCTATTTCTATTTCTTTCTCTTTCTCTTTCTTTCCCTCTCCCTCTCCCTCTCCCTCTCCCTCTCCCTCTCTTTCTCTCTTACTCTCTCGTTTCCTCTCCTAAACAAGCAAAAAAGAAAGTAATTTAAACATTAAACAAGCAAAAGGGAGAGAGAGAGAGAGAATGCACTCTCCCTCTCTCCCTCTCCCTCTCCTTCTCCCTCTCCCTCTCCCTCTCATTCTCTTTCATTTTCCTCTCCTAAACAAACAAAAGAGAACGATTTAAACCTTCAACAAGTAAAAGAAAGAGAGAGGGAGACTCACCAATGAGATATGGCGAGCGTGGGCGGCTTCTCTTTGCAACGAGGGCTCCTCCTCTCCTTCACGAACAATGGCGGTGGCGGTGGCGGCGGCGGCGGCAGCAAGTCTCTTCCTCCTCTTCTCTCACAAAGCCTTGGCTCTCTTCCTCACTCTCTCCCTCGCTCTCGCTCTCAAAAGGTGAAGAAAAAAAAATGAAAACAGCGCTCTGGTTTCGGCCGCGCTTTTTTTCCCTGCGGCGTTGCTATAGGCGTTGCTATTGGCGCCGCTATATGCGTCGCTATTTAGCGGCGCAAATAGCGACGCATATAGCGACACCTATAGCGACGCCGATATCCGGCGTCGCTAATCGACGTCGCTATTGCCCCATTCCCTTGTAGTGAAATAACATACGTATATCCAATAAAACCAATTTTGATTGAAGAGTTGTTGATAAAAAAAGTAAGTATTGAATTACAACTTTAAAAGCTTTTCAATTAGTTTTGATTTTTCTACTTCCCCTCCACCTCAATCCACAAGTGATTTTATTGAAAAAAACTTATTTTACTTTTAAATTATTTTTAAATATGATTTTTTGTTCTTTAATACTTTTGTTGTATTAGAGATTTACCTCACACTTCAAAATTACTATTTAGTTTTTAATATCTTTTTCTATGTATGTTAGAAGCTTGCCTCATACTTTAGAAATGAGATATTAGAAGTAGTTGCTTGTTGTGTTGTGTGTCAAAGGCTTATACTCACACTCACAATACAAACATAAAAATTACTTGGATTTTTTATTGCTAGTGTTTGATGCTTGTACTCGGACTCTGATAATGATTTTAAGCATTAAAATATTATTTTGCATGTATTAAAGGCTTGCCTCACACTCCAAGAATGGACTTTGTGATGCATGTACTTGTGTTGTGTTAGAGGCTAGTACTCACACTTACAATATGAGTATAGAATTTGCCTAGTCTTTGCTAATGGTTGCGTGTGAGATTTGCACTCAAACCTTGAGAATATATCTAGGCAATATAAATTCCATCGTTATGAGTTTTGAGGCTTGCCTCACATGCCACAAATGAATCTTAATTCACTACAAGATATAGGCCTTATACCGACGCTAAAAGCGATGAAAATGTAAATAACAAAATTTACCCCCGTCGTCTCAAAAAGCGTCGTTATTGGCGACGCCATATAACAGTCGGTATTAGCGTCGCTATTTGTGTCGGTATCAACACACTGATACCGATGCAAATAACGACACTGATAACGATACTTTGTGACGCGAATAACGACACCAATAACGACGCGTGCAGGTAAATTTGTGATGCTAATAGTGACGGTAATAGGGGGAAAAATTTTGTGCAGGGCAGCTTGTAGCACTGTGTGATTTATTTGGGCCATATAAAATAGTTTCTGCACTATGTACAATGCTCATGTAAACAAAAACAAAGTGTACTTAAATCATAACACTAATACATGAAATAAATACATGATCCCATAATGAAAGTGACTGATACAATCATGGCAAGATATCACTACTACATAGAAAATGTCTACATAGATCAGGTGACCAAAAAAGAAGGGTGTGTGAGCTCCAAGGATCCAAGGGTGAGCTATACATCCTCGCCATCCGAAAGCTCGTCATGTCTCACAAAGGAGCATTGAACGGACTCTGCAAAAAAAGAAACAACTACACATCAGTTCACCAAACAATAATGCATTCTAATTAAACATGGTAACTACGGACAAGAAAGATGAGTGACTTACAGGGCCACCACATCTATACAATCGATCGATCAATGCAGTGAGACCATGCCTCTCTGCATATCGAGTCTCAAGGCCAGTCGGATCGCGATTTGTAATGGAGTGATGCAAAGAAAACAAAATACTAATTATTAAAAACATGATTGTTAGTACAAAGGATATTGCAAAAAACTAAGCAAGCAAAATAAAAGAAAAACTTACAAAGTCCTCCAGATATGTCCTGTGGCCGCCACTCCCAAAATGATGGACCACTCCAGCCTCTAGTTATACCATCGTGACCTCGTGTTGCCGACTCCAACGTTTTGGAGAACCTGTAGCCTCCTCCCTCAGTCGGCGCCAATCGTCCGTGTCTAGCCACTCGGGCATTGCAACCCCACTCTTGAGTGCATTGCATGCGTCCGATCGTCTGTGTGACATATATGCACGCATGCAGTCCATTATCCAGCCTGTAGAAAATCTATCTGTTGTGGCTGGAACTGGAAACTCCTCATGCAAGGATGTTACTATGTAGTCCTTGCTCCCCTATAGTATGTTTGTCCAATAATCTAAGATGTTGTGCCGAAAAACTTGTTGGCACAACTCTCTCATGTGAGCCATCACCCTCCTCCCCTCATCATTCTCATGATGATGGCTCCTGACCTATCATCGACAAGATAGGCATATCCCTATGGGGTATGCCTAAGATGGGTCCTCTTCCACCTGCGACCACACTCCTGGTGGGCATATCTAGGAGACCCCTTTACATCTGGTGTACCGACTGGGGTAGTATCTATCAGTGTAGCACCCATAGGGTGCCACTTGTAGATGACTGAGCAAAAGTCGGAGTAACTGGAGTAGACATTCCCACAGGTGTGACAAATCCTGGAGGTGACACAACTCCAGCTTAACGACAAGACGGAGACACCGCATCCATACCTCCACAGCAACCACCTAAGCCACGCTCCTTGGAACCGCCACGAGAGCGAGGAGTAGCGCTTGTATCCCGTGCCGATTGCGGGCTCACTGGTTCCGTATCTTTACAGCATCCCCCTGACCCTGAAGCACTCCCTCCCTCTGGCCCAAGTTTGGAGCGTCGATCTCATCTACTCGAAGCTGAAGCATCTGATCGTGCCGAAGTAGATCTAATAGAGCGGCCTGACGATGTCCGAGACAGCTCCTGGTCTGCCATGTCTCTGAATCTTGCCATTTGATCTGGAGACATGCACGTAAAAATATCATGTAACTCCTCATCGCTCATCCCTCAACTCATCCTGATGATCTAAGTATCCAAAAATGTCACATGTACAGATAAAAAATGATGTTAGCATAATCAATTTAAATCATATAAAGCACGGTAATATAAACCCTTAAAAAATAATCTTACTTAAAATGCATATCTTATGTATCCTTATAAGCGATTAGTCAATGAATTGAGTAAGTGGATGCTCCAAGTATGAAGTATGCTATGGTTTCATGTCAATCTCTTGACACAACTCCGCATACACTGGAAGGTCGATAGACATGTCACCACAAAAGGATGAGTCCACCTTGTTCTTAAAGAATTCTTGGACTCATGTATTTCCATCATTGTTACCCAATGCTGGCTCCTCTACATGCTCCAAGATTTTGGTGGCCTCCACTCCTTGCAATATCAACCCCTCTATTTGCATATTGTCCTCATCTATGCTCGGAACATCGCTTTGATCATATACTCTCACACTTCGGGGAGCTGAAGGCATAACATACCACCATCGAGGTTGTCAAGGGTTTGGATAGAAGATTACATGTTCACAAACATGTACAAGAGAGATTAAACTATTGTGACATGTACCATGCCGTAATACAATTAACAAACAAATGAGTTTATGCACCTGTTCACAATGGGCCAACAACACAAAGGTGTCGAGCAAATCCGTCAAATTTTTTTTGGAATCTATTTCGAGAAATCCAGATGGACCTCGTCAAACTGTTGCTCCAGCTCCTTCAAATACCACTTTGAACCACTGCACATCGAATAGTATCATGGAGAAGCTACGGTAATCCACCGTAACAATACTTTGCAAGTTCCCAAAATACTCCATCTCATCTATAACCATGTTTGGATCCGTTGCTCGTCATCAACTCTCTTGCTCGAACCTTGCCATGATACCACAGTCCATTGTGGAGCATATTTGTCAATACGCTCCACACGAAAATATCATTCGCATGACCACGCTGCACTATATATTTTGTACTGTACATTGAAACACTCAAATTAGTTGTTCCATATAAAATATAGATACGACAAATCCTAAATACATCATCACCTTTGGACTACATCCCTCGAGAATTCCCACTCCTCGATTGAGGCCTTCGTCCCTTCGCAAAACTCTATAGTCAAAGCTTCATGCAACCATCACGTTGATATGAACCGCAGCATCTCCTCTATATCCTCGGGATATCGAATCGGTCAATGGCACATACTACGTCGAAATTCAGATCGCGCTTCCTCTCGATCTTGCCTAGCTTGCTGATACCTGGTGAGCCACATTTCCATAGAGGCATGGTACAACATACAAAAGTGATTTACCTTCTCCTCCATTGCAACATCCATTCTTTTTTCTACCCCATTTCCAACCATCACATCTCTGGTCAATCTATCATCGTCCTTCAACGACCATAGCATTTTGTTGTCTGGATTCACCGTTGGTAGCCATTGTGAAATATGCACTAGCGTCTCAGACACCAACCAACCTTCAGTCATGCTACCTTTTGGCCGAGCTCGTTGTCGCACAAGGCCTTTCAGGGTTTTCATGAAGCCCTCCAAGAAGAACATGCATTGCATATGGACAGGTCCAACAATCTCCACTTCATCTACAAGATGCACGAGAAGGTGGATTTGTATTGGTGAGCATACTGGTAGACATGTATTTCCCAAAGAGACAGACCGTCTCCACTGCTCCCCACCTCGCGGATTCAATAGAGGACGTCTTAATCTCCTTCTGTGAGATCCATTGCACTAAAGTCAACAACCTGTAAATGGCCTCGCGTATTTCTCGAGTAAGGCATCCTGCGATCGCGATCGGTAGTACAAACTACCACAAATGAGAAAGCATTATGAACAATAGCTACACTCCAAATAGCAAAATGTGCATGCCAATTACAAACCATTCGTAGTACAAACTTGACATATCTTATGCTAGTCATGGGATTTTAGCCCTAATAATTGGTCATCTTTAGAAAATGCAAACCTGAGAGAATGCATCATATCCGTCGAAGTACGGATAGACTTGACTATTTGCTTCACAATGTGCTCTTCTTTAGTGGACAAAATCCAAGGAGCATGAGGTAGCTGCACGCGACCATCAGCACTCGACTGCGGCCAAAGCGTCTCCATCTTGCCTACCTCCTTCAATTCCATTCGTGCCCTTATAGTGTCTCTCTTTCCTGTGATGTGGTCCCATAGCAAGCTACCCACATTCTTGAAAATATGCATGGAATCCAACAAGTGGTTGATCTGTAAGTGGGTCCAATATGGCAACTCATAGAAAATTGAGAACCATTGCATTCCATTTAGATGTGACTCCGTATGGACCATTTTCAGCTCGTACCAGCTTGCGACATTCATACGTGTTGGAGGTCGTTCAAGAAAACCTTTCCTGAGTTCATGACCACCCTCTGGTAAGAAAGGGACATGTCCTTGATATACCATCTTCTTCATGGTTCGTGACCTTCGGGAGTCTAACTGTGACCCGCACAATGGACATCCATGATAACCTGAGGTAACTAGACCTGTTCCAACACCTCTATCCAATGAATACAAACTTGAATGAGATAAAATATAGATTTTACCAACAAGAATGGAAGCCTATTTACTTGAGCACTCTTCGAATCCCGGAAAGTCATGCATCGTCCACATGAGAATGGCTCAAATATTGGTGGACCATTGACCATCGCGCTTACTCATATCTTGCATGGTGGCCCCCTCCTCCCACAAAATCTTAAGCTCATCGACTAACTGAACGAAGATACACGTCCATATTTTTGACTTTGTAGCAGCCGGGGACGAGTAAGCTAAGAATGAGATGTCCTTTCTTCGTAGAAAGCTATGGAGGGATATTATAGTTGACAAGGACTATAGGCCACACACTGTAAGAAGTTGAGCGTAGGCCGAATGGGTTCGCACCATCCATTGCAAGACCGAGCCGAAGATTCCTTGGCTCTCGGGCAAAGCCTAGGAAGGTAGAGTCAATGTGGCTCCATGCGCATGAATCCGCTGATATTCATTGAACTCCATCTATGGACCTATTCTACACATGCCACGTTGTCAAGCTCACCATGACGGACACGAAACATGTGGTTTATGCGGGGGATAAGGGAAAAGTGTCTAAGAACTTTTTAAGGGATGGTTTGTCCTTGCAAGTCCTGTCGATACCTATGAGCACCACACTTTGGACATGTCTCCATAGTCTCGTGTTCTCCTTGAAACAGTATGCAATTGTTGATACATACATGGATGATGTTGTAGTCCATGCCAAGCTTTTGTAAAACATGTCGTGCATCATCACGAGACTGAGGCATGGTATTTGCAGGTTATGATAATATATGATATTTCAGTAACCTGAAAAAAAATCATAAAACACCTTAAAAAAGCACAAATATTTTTAATGATAGTGCTGAAAGAAAATCAACGAAGCCTATGTACAAGGTACCTGAATAACTCAATATCACACTCGCATCGCTCCACCCATGTTTTTCTTGCACACTTAGGAGTGCTAGCAGTGTCATCAGGCAAGACACTCAGCACCCATCATATAATGGTATGGATGCTTCCTCTCTAAGTGGATCAGAAGTCTCGACATCCATGGGAGTCAATGCATCGATCATTGCCTCCATCTCAGGCTCTAGAATTGTAAGTAGGTCTAGAAGGCTGTCTATCTCTTCTGGTATTGATAGTATAGATTATTGGGTAATACCTTCCAAGTGGTGGATTGGCTCAGGCACTCCATCCATCGCACGCCCACGAACTCTTCTAATTGGTCGCAAAGGGTGCACTCCTTCTTGAGATGAGACGTCACCTCCCTGGATAGAAAATTTACGAGTCACACCCAATCTTCTTGTATATGGTATTCAATTAGCTTGTGAGTACAATGCATGATTGATATTAACTTTTCTTACCATTTGCTGAAAATCCAAGTTCGCCTGATCAATGATCTTAGATTGAAACTCATCGAAGCGTCGTACGTGTTCTATAGACAATCGACGTTTTCGTCTAATTGCTAGCTTGCATTGAGAGCAAGGACATGGGACATGCTGATTAAGATACGCCTCATGATCTTGAACAACAAGACCTTCATCGTTTTCCATTTTGCCTACGTTACAACAAAAAAATTATTTGTATTATTATTCTAATTTTCTTTCTTAAATTATTTGAGAAAGGATTTCTTCTCTTGTAACTCAGCAAAAATTAATGTATGTAAAGTCTCCACCCACCCACCCACAAATTAGTGTATATATGTCGAAGTGTTTCCCGTCTCGTGGTGTTGCACCGGACCTCGCCATCACTCTCTCTTTGTTTTTTATCCATTCATTATCTCCTCTCCTTCCATCTCTTTCTCTTATTCTTTCTTTATTATGTTGTATGTTGATTCCCTCTCTCTCGTTCCTTCTTCTTTTTTCTCTTCCTTTCCCTCTTTCATTTTCTTTAACGATCACGACTACGATGAAGACCATGACCACGACTACGACCATGACCACAACCATGACCACGACCATGACTACGACTAGGACTACAACTACGACTACGACTACGACGACGACGACGATGACCATGACCACGAACGCGACCATGACCACGACCATGACTACCACTACCACGACTACAACCACTACCACTACCACTACCATGACTACGACCACTATCACGATGATGTCCACGACTACGATGATGACCATGACCATGATCACTACCACGACTACCACTACCACTACCAGTATAATAAACAAGAAAAGAAGAAAAAACAACGACTACGACCACAATCACTACTACCACTACCACTACCACTACCATGACCATGACCACGACCATGACCACGACCACGATCATGACCATGACCACGACTACAACTATGACTATGACTATGACTAGGACGATAACCACAACCACGACCACGACCATGACCACGACCACGACTATGATCATGACCATGACTACCACTACCACTACCACTACCAGTACTACCACTACCACGACCACGACTACGATCACGACCATGACTACGACTACCACTACCATTACTACCACTACCACTACCACTACCAGTATAATAAAGCGTTGAAAAGAAGAAAAAACAACGACCATGACCACAACCACGACTACCACTACCACTATAATAAACAAGAAAAGAAGAAGAAGAAGAAGAAAAAAAAAACAACTACTACTACAAACAAGAAAACTAAACAACAAAAAACAAGAAAAGAAAAAAACTACTACTACTACTATTACTACAAACAACAACAATTAATTTCCTTTTCTCTCTTCCTCTCCCTCTCTCATTTCCTCTCCCTCCCTACCCTCTCCCTCTCTTTCTCTCTTTCCCTGTCAGGTTTAATGTTTTTTCTCTCTTTTTCTCTCTCCTCTCCCTCTCTCATTTCCTTTTCTCTCTTTCTCTCTCTCTCTCTCTCATTTCCTCTCCCTCCCTCACCCTTTCCCTCTCTTTCTCTCTTTCCCTATTATGTTTAATGTTTTTTCTCTCTCCTCTCCCCTCGGAGGGTTCAGTATATATATATTCTCTATATAATGTGCGTTCATGGCCTATTTATAAATATCCTAATCTGTGAATTTTCTTGAATAAAACACAACCCTTTTCTATTCAATCTGTAAGTAACCCCTTTATATGATACTCTTTTGTATATAAAAAAATGTATAAAAATGATGTTTAAAAAACCCATTATTTTGAACTCACGTTATATATACATATATTTATGAGTGACCCCCCCGTGCCTCTCCCTCTCTCATTTCCTTTTCTCTCTGCCTCACCCTCTCCCTCTCTTTCTCTCTTTCCCTATTAGGTTTAATGTTTTTTCTCTCTTTTTCTCTCTCCTCTCCCTCTCTCATTTTTTTCTCTCTCCTCCCCCTCTCTCGTTTCCTCTCTCTCCCTTACCCTCTCCCTCTCTTTCTCTCTTTCCCTATTCTCCCTCCCTTACCCTCTCCCTCTCTTTCTCTCTTTCCCTATTCTCCCTCCCTTACCCTCTCCCTCTCTTTCTCTCTTTCCCTATTAGGTTTAATGTTTTTTCTTTCTTTTTCTCTCCCCTCTCCCTCTCCTCTCCCTCTCTCATTTTTTCTCTCTCCTCTCCCTCTCTCATTTTCTTTTCTCTCTTTCTCTTCCTCTCTCATTTCCTCTCCCTCCCTCATCCTCACCCTCTCTTTCTCTCTTTCTCTATTATGTTTAATGTTTTTTCTCTCTCCTCTCCCTCTCTCATTTCCTTTTCTCTCTTCCTCTCTCTCTCTCTCATTTCCTCTCCCTCCCTTACGCTCTCCCTCTCTTTCTCTCTTTCCCTATTAGATTTAATGCTTTTTCTCTCTTTTTCTCTCTCCTCTCATTCTCTCATTTCATTTTCTCTCTTCCTCTCCCTGTCCCTCTCTTTCTCTCTTTCCCTAGTATGTTTAACGTTTTTTCCTTCCTCTCCCTCCCTTTCTCTCTTTCCCTATTATGTTTAATGTTTTTTCTATCTTCCTCTCTCTTTCTCTTTCCCTATTATGTTGAATGTTTCCCTCTCTTTCCTCTCCCTCTCTCATTTCCTCTCCCTCCCTCTCCCTCTCCCTCTCTTTCTCCCTTTCCCTATTATGTTTAATGTTTTTTCTCTCTTCCTCTCCCTCTCTCATTTCCTCTCCCTCTCCCTCTCTCTCTCCCTCTCTTTCTCTCTTTCCCTATTATGTTTAATGTTTCCCTCTCCCTCTCTCATTTCCTCTCCCTCTCCCTCTCTTTCTCTCTTTCCCTATTATGTTTAATGTTTCCATCTCTCCCTCTCCCTCTCCTTCTCTCTCATTTCCTCTCCCTCTCTCAATACACAATTATACCAAAAACAAGTAAAAGAGAGGGAGAAAACACAAAAGCAAAGCAAGAATGGACAATGCACTCACCGTAAAGGCTCGAAGAAGGGTTTGGCGGCTCCTCTTCGCCCTCCGTACACCTTGTCCTCTTCTTTGCGAACGGCGGCAGTGGTGGAGAAGCCTTATTTCTCCCTCTTTCTCTCTTTCTCTCCCTCTCAAATGCAAGATGTTCGCTCTCTCTCTCGCTCTCCCTTTCACTCTCTCTTTCATGAATGCGCGCAAAATAACACTCTCGGGTTTCGGCCCCCTTTTTTTTCGTCTGAGTGCCGTCGCTATTTGCATCGCTATTTCTCGTCACAAATGGCCGTTACTATACCCTCATATCCTTGTAGTGATTCTTGTTCTTATACTTGTGTTGCGTTAGAGACCGGTACCTTCGCTTAGGTTTTGTTGTTGGATACATTCTAGGAATGGAAATATGTGTTAAGCTATTCTTTGTATGTTTTAGAGGCTTATCTCACACTCTAGAAATGGAATTATGTGTTAGAATAATCTATCCTCTATGTGTGTTAGAGGCTTGATAGTAATGACAAAGGTGCACGTTACTAGTTTATTATCAACTTTGTGGCCCATGCATATAAAGATACATTTTCAATCCAATAATTTGGTGTAGCCTTTCCTATGTCCAAGATTGCACTCTTGAACATGAGGTGAATCATAGGTTAGATTGAAGATGTGGCAAAGGTATTATCTCTAGCCATCTTACAACAATCACTATTTGAAGAGAGGATGCAACAGATGCATCAACACTTACAAGCATACAAAGGCAAAGCACAATTTGAGGGCCCAACAAGCAAATTCACGTGAATGATATGGAGAGAAGTAGTGAAGAGACAAATATAGATGCAAAGAGAGTAGAGTAGAGCCCCATGGAGATATAGTCTTTTACAATGCTCCCACATTCTATACCTTATGATCCCCTAGCATGTTTTTAGCCAAGACACATCTGAAAAAAGAGGATATTTTCTTTTGTATGCAAAATTAAAATCAATAACATGTGAAGATAGGATATCTTCACATGTCACACAAAGACATGTGAAGATAGTATAATTGCAAAAAAGATAGTATAATCAGTGTAAGCTAAAATGTAGACCATTATCAATGGCTTGCTGTGCACAATAGAATTCATGCATCGTAATAATTTTATGTACAATGACTTACATGCATGAAACATTTTTCTATATTTTTATATTTGAATTTTGCAGTAGTATATACATGGGGATAATAGATTGGGAGTGTGCTACAATGTATCCAATTTTTCAAAGGTTCTACATCTAAATCCTACTACTATAAAATATCCATATATAGCTCTAGAATATATCTCAACTAATCCTCATAGTACAATAAACACCAAGAGATGTGTGATATCTTATGCTCCAAAAGATATCTCTACTAATCCTCCCCTTACATTAAACATCAAGGGACATGTATAATGTAGGCTATATAGTCCATCGTTTATTACAACATTTATCCCCTAGCACCTATGCCTACCTAGATTTTGAGAGAAGGCCCAAGTTATATGTTGTAATGTGTTTAGATAATAATTCTTTGTCAAGGCCCACAATAAATAACTTAATGTCTCTTTTGTCCATAGCATCCCACATGAACATTTCACTTGTAAAAATAAATGGGCTATATCTAGAACTTGATTAATAAAATTGCAAAAATGTATCTTACATTGTGCTTTGCTAGAGATTTGTTCCTATGGCCCTATCTATTTTATTTTGTGTAGTGCTATTTAATTTTCAATAGTTTTTCAAGCCAAACTAGATAACATGGAGGGTGAGCTACTTTACTTAAAGAAGTTTGAAAACTATATCCAAATTTGTTAATGAGCAACACATTTTTTTATATGTGAGACAAGGAAAAGGAAGTTACACCTATGAAGATCTTTGATCTCTAGCACATGAGATTGGCTAATGGACTGAGTAATGTATGAAAGCTCAATACATAGGCAACCAGGATGCATATATCATTGACAACATAGTGATAGAGATAGGTTCCAGCTCAAAAGCAATGTCAGATTAGCCCACTAAGCATCAACTACGTACATAAAGCATGACAAGAGCATGTACATATCACCAAGTCTCACTGTTTCACTGTAAGACCCTCAAGTTGAACTGTATAATGAAATGCTCATTGTAACATCCAAGTGTCTAGTAATTGCTCCCACTAGAACAAAAGTCGAATGTCAGATGAGCAAAGAAAGCTCAAAACACCATATGAAAGGCATCCATACATCCAAGTAGCATATATTCGGGAGCATCCGACCCAAGTAACTTGCAAAGCTCTTATGTAGCATCAAATGACCATGCATAATAGTTAATGACAGCCATTGTCAAGAGTTAAAGCTCCAATCTCAACTCAAGAGCATGTAAAGAGCATAACTAAGTATGTAAGATTAATGGTATACCCCAATGTAGCATCCAAAGTACTAAGGAAGCATTAACAAGCAATAGGCATGAAGTTTCTATGATAAAATAACATTCAGCCCTACTTATTACAGCAATGAAAACCCCTCTATAAAATCGAGCAAATCAATGCTTAAGACAAGGGGCTATCCTATTTCTCACAACATGTGGATTGTTATTCACAGTCAATGGAGCTAAGGTATAAGTCCAAACTTAATGCCAAGACTTAATGCTAAGCATCCAAGTGTGGTTTCAAGTGCTTAGTGAGCTACCAATTAGGATGAGATGCTAGAGAAGTTCTGCTGCCCCAACTAGCCTAAAAACATGTGCAAACTAGCGTGATGTTGCTATTGCCTTTGCTACCCATAGTAGGGCTTACAATAATAATTAATTACGTCTAACAGGTCCTAGATCCCGCCTCAAGATATCTTGAGGAGTGTTAAAGCAATGGATGATCGATACAAATCTCAAGTGGTGAGGCTATAACTATCAATGAAACATGTGAATTGTAGGTATTCTCCACAAGCTAAAGCAAAGTCATGTGAAGCTCCTCAATGCCAGTGCAATGGCTTCGATACAAGTTGAAGGGAGTGATCCCTGAAGTGGAAGCATGGAGTGGAAGCAAGAGCTATGGTGGAGGGAGCAAGAGCAAGAGAGAGAGACAGAGAGAGAGAGAGAAGATGTGGGAACTCCAATAGTCACAATGTGTGACTGGCCTTCCCTTTATTCAAATGTCATTGAAATAATAAAGAATAAAGTGACAATGATGGGTGCCCACCACCTACAGTGTTTAGGTGCGTGAATAACTAATACATGGTGCAAGTACTGTCAATGTAACTAATGCACGGGTGGCTAGGCACAGGTGCCTTTAGTCCCAACATCCCTCATCCATCCACCCTCTCTCAATTAACCTTGGAGACTTTGAAAAGAGCTCACGAGAGCAAGAAGAGTCTTCCAAAGAGGAAGGAGCAAGAGAGGATGTGGAAGCTGACAAAAATTAGCCAAAGAATAATGAGTGTGACACCTCTATGGATGAGAAAGGTGGAAACAATGACGATGAGGACAACATTGATAGCAACATCAATAAGCCCAAGGACATGATAGAATGGCTTGAGACTAGTAGAGATACAACCAAGAGAGGGGCACTCAACAGGTGGTAAGGGCCCCATGCAATGTCCCAAACTAAAAGAAAATTGATCCAAACAACTTCCTCCTCCTCCTTCAGTACCCCTCCTCTCTACTCCAAAACCACCAGCCCTTGTCCAACAACCCACACCTGAGCCCTAACCCCAATCCCAAGAAGCACAAGAATGGAAACAACATTGAGGTCCAGCAAGACGAGTCCCATAACAAAGGTTAAAACGGAGGATAAACTTATCACCTAGTGGCTCTTAGGGAGATTTGCAAGTACCAAAAGAGCATGGACATGCTCATCAGGAAAGTACCCTTTGCACGCTTAGAGAAGAAAATCCTTCACTCCTCTTACGAATATCAATTCTACATGCAAGGGATTGAGACTATCAACGAAGCTAAAGAAGTGTACCATGTTGCCTTTTTGAGGATACATATCTATGCACAATTCATGCCAAGCAGGTGACCATCATGCAGAGAGACATGTAGCTAGCTAGACGAAGAAGTGGGGAGAGATATTAAAGCTACCAAAGGCTTAGAGTTTTTTAACACATTGCACTACAATATACACCATGACAATGAACTCAATGAGGCCCTGTTGCTGAAGGCTACATATAGACCCATGAATCCTTCTTGAACAATGCTCCTTCCCATTTGCTATGCACATCCTTTATATTGTGTACATAGATAGCAGATATGAAAACACAAGTTCACCTTTGCTAGCATATAGATGTCATTGGAATGGATTTGAGAAAAATAGTACTTATAAGGAGAGAAATGAAAGTAAGGAAGGATGTGTGGCTATGGCTATGTGAGCATAGAAAGATGAGAAGTTTTGTGGAATGAAAGAAAGAGAATGGCCATGAAAGAAAGAAAGAAGTTGGGTACTAGTGGGTGGCTATGGTTGGGAGAAGATGGGGGCTGTGTGGCTATATCTATGCTTAGAAGAAAAAGACAAGTTGGGTGCTATGTGGCTATGGCTCGGAGAAGTGGGGGTTCTATGGCTATGGCTATGTGAGGATAGAAATATGAGAGGATTTGTGGAATAGAGGTAAGAAAAAGACCATGTAAGAAAGAGAGATGTTGGGTGTTGTATGCCTATGGTTGAGAGAAGCAAGCATCCATTGGATATGATATTAAAAATGGATGCATATGTGGTTCATAACAATGATCTAGAGCAAGTCATTGCAAGGTCTCAAGAATTAGTGTTAGCAGAACTATCACAAGAAATGCATGAGTTGTGATTGAAGATTACATGACTTGAAGAAAAATAGCCAATAATATTAGAGAGGGTGGTTTATAAGGATTTTGAGAATGGAGCAATGATTTGGTAGAATGAACTTGGAGATTTGTTAGTTGCTCCTTTGGATGAAGTACTAGATGCTAAAGATATTGATGGCTTGTCTGATGCTTTGTTTGACACTGCAGATATGTTACCCACCCATTGATGCTTTGATAACGAATGCAATTGATTCATCAACCGAGGATACAAATAATACATTACTTGTGAATGCAGTCGATACAATGATAATGCATGTAAATAGTGCAATGATTGTGGGTGTAGATGAAATAGATAATTTGATTGAGGAAGTAGATGCGATGGTTGCAAATGATTTTCAATTTGAAGTATGGGGGGAAGACATATAAGACAATGAGATGAAATCACCACTTATGCTCATTTCAACTATGGAAGTGTTGAACTGCTTGTAACGAGATGAGATGGATGATGAAAAGTTTGGAGACTATATAGTAGATATGTAAATTGAAGGTATAGGTTGCAAAGCTAGAGGGGTAAAGATACTGCACACTCATTACACATGGTAAGCAGAACTAGATGTTAGATAGTGTGCAAGCATGCTTTTATCTGAATGATGATAGGAAAAATGTGGGTATGCTTTCTGAGTTGATACTATTTGAGAAAGTTGTTGCAAACAAGTTGTGGGATTGCTTGAAGCTACCTTCTAATATAGGTGGAACTACAAGTCATGCTATGCTACAAATATATTATGGGTTACCATTTGATCAAAGTGGTTCTAGGGATTTCTTAGAGCACAATACTAATAGATACATACTATTTGGGCCACATGAATGTTGATGCCATATGATTCGAGAATCAAAAAATGGAATGTGTGTATGCTTATGAGAGATAGGTATTCGGGATTATGCCCCAAGAGGATATTATGATGTGCATTAATTATGTAAGATGATCACCTAGATATTTGAACTTGGAGGTGACAATGGTAGAATGTTTTTATACATATGGAAAATTATTTTGTGGCCATTTGATCCAAGGATTGGCTATGGAAAGATGTTGTGAATAATGTTTATATAAGTTGCAATGTATGTTATTGCAGTTAGCACTTTTTGGACTATTTGATGCACTTAAATTTGCTATTGATTGGGAATCTTCTAGTGGCATAACTTTGATGTACTTTTATATGTAAAGAATAGGCCTACCAATTTTAATAGCAAACCAAGCAAGTATTCGGGAAGATACATGCTCAAGAAGATTATGTCTGCTATGGATTACATGTAGCAAAATTGGACCATAGAGTGTGTAGAGGTTTTTAGGGTAGCACTTTATAAAATTTGCCTATCATCTCATCTAAGAGGTTTTAGATTGGAACTTGAGCTACATTTTCTTTTCAGAAAGCTTGGAAAATCGAGTTATGGTTGGAAAGTTATTAGCAGTTTTATACAAGATTGTCTTGATTGACAAGATTTTGAGAGTAGGGAGTGACTAATCATGGTGAATGAAAAGCCTCAGCTCCAAGATTGAGTAGTGCAGCACATACTGGAGAATGTGTAGGTTTAGAGGGGGTGGATGTCATGTGGCTTCAAGTTCAGTAGAGGAAAACCATAGAAAGACTAGCAACCCAAGTAATTCAGATGTACACTTATGGGATCCTATTTGCCTTGACTCCATAAGTCTTGAGCCAACATGGCAATAGAACAAAGTGTCATTAGCAAGTGCCTACATGTCACTAAGAAACAAAGTATGATGTGAAGTTTAGTTCAAATGATAGCGGGACAAGAGATAAGTAATTGCTTATCTTTAGGTAAAGGGGCAAATATACTTGAAAGAAAACCCATGTTTTTTGAAATAGGGGTGATACATGATGGAAGAGGAGTTGCCACCATGAACTTGGCAGCATTCTGTGGACTATTTATAGGGTAGTTCAAGGCACTTTTGTAGAGTTCTTGTCTACTACATGCAAGGAGGAAGATGGGGGGAACATTCGTTATAAAGAGAGCTTGAAGAACTAGCAACATGGCTTGGAAGGTCATTTGGGCATGTTTCTTATCAGAGAATAGACATTTTTGACTACTGAATACTTCCTAAAATAGGGTAGCATTGTTGTAGTACTCTTCCACCTATAGATACTTATACTCAGATGACTTGTTTGAGGTGGATTCTTGAACTGTTTTGCCTTCTATATGTATGCATATTTTCATAGAGATCCACAGATGGGATTGAGGAATTTTTATAGGTTGATTTTCTCTAAAATAGGGTAGATTGATTGTCTATGGGTTGTTCTTAATCAAGAGTGTTCTCAAACTTTGATGTTAACATAAAAAGCATTGGATGCTATCTATGTGTACCCCTATCGATATATTCAAGTTCCACATTGGTTCATGTACTGACCATGATGAAATATGCTCTTAATATGTGATGTATATACATGATTTACTAAATTTGGATGCTTTAATCTTATGTAACAATTTCTATGTATGTGTGGGCTAAATTATAACAAGATTGTTTGATGGTCTATTCATGAACAATAAGAGCATTTTCTGTTATCTACATATATCTATGGTTATGTATATGCATTGAAGGCTGTCAACCATGATAAAATATGGTTGATACTCTAGACCATGATGAAATATGGTCTTCATATTTGATGTATATGCTAGATGAATGGATATTGGATGCCTTACGACATAACAAATTGAATTTAAGACATATATAAGAAGCTCTCTTTCATACCTATACTTCCCTTATTTCTATCCTAAAGATTATTTCCCCTACAATTAGACTTTTTGAGACCTTGTGCCTTCTTTTGGCCATATGCTCTTTGTCCTATGATACTACAATACCATAATGTACAAAATGAATGAGATTTGCTTTGTTTAAATATGAGATTGAGGATGATTCTGCTCATCATGGCCGTTTGTCTACTTTGGTATCACTAGAAACTTTTTGGCAAGTGAACAAGATTAGCATAATCCAAAGTCTTTTGTCTTTTAATTTTCACATGCTAGTACTTATCATTTAAGATTCCAACCACACTAAATAGTAAATTTATAACTAGGGCTTTGTGGGTAGACCAAGACTAGGTCTCTTGAAAAATTTCAATCATATCCAAACACCATATCAGAGAATTTGGAAATTTTCCAAGTCCCAATTTTAAATAAGTGATAAATATTTGAGCACATGGCTAAATCTTGATCTATATTTGAAGGTGGGATTTGGGAAGGTAGCTTATATAGTATTTAGCATAGATTCCACCTTTAAGTAAGACAACAATATTTAACCATGTGGTCAAATAATAAAGGCATTGGGAGTTCCCAAAGTGCATGGAAATTCCCAAATTCCCTAATATAGTGTTTCCAAAAAATTTCTAGCCTCTGACTAGTAGGAATTCACATTTGAATACTTTAAATGTGAGCATGCTCTAGAATGACCCAACTTTGTAGGCAAGTCAAATGTCATGGGATGAAAACATAGACTGGAGGCCTAAGCTTATTCTTGCAAACTCCATGTAAAAACCATCTCATATTGCTATAAAGAAAAATGTACCTGAAAGAGGAACTTCTTGAACTTGCTACTGTAACGTGCAATAATCTCATGAGATAACCACTACATGCTCCCATTTATGGCACACACTCTCCATACAGTTCAAAGTAAATCTCTATAAAAGTGCCATCCAAATATTTTGACCATGACTCAAAAGTTGGTAAAGTGAACATCCACAACTAGGTAGATCTCTCAGATAGAACTCCATAAGTGACAACTAGTTATTGCAAAGCTAGTGAATCATTTCCATTAACATTCACGCACCTAAGTGCACAATGATACTTGAGACACATCATATTGCCACCCAAATGTGCACTAAGAAATATCACACCTTCTAGACAAGGTGATTTTTTTTTGAAAATTTCTAAGCTTGTTATGCTCATTTCCCATCAATGCCCATTGGCTAGAAGAGGAAAGCCACTATCTATAAACTCAAACTATTGAATGGTAAATACATTGGGTTGCATGCAAACTAGTAAAACTTAAAACAAAAACAACTATTGCAAAAAATGGATAGACCCATTGCAACAATGTAGGGGTCTACTAAAGGCTAGCAAAGTGGCTATTACAAAAAACACAGGACTCTTTGGGCACATGGCAATTGTGGAAGATGAGATCTGAGCCACCCCTCCTATGACTTAAGGGCTGCTATGACTTGACACGTTTAGGCTACCTTGACTTCAGAAGAGGAAGAGAGGGCACATAAAATGCAAAGGGCAACATTGGCCAAATCAAATTTGATTCAATTCTAGCCTAATGGGACACATGCTAGGAATGTGGAAAATCAAGGAAAATGGGAAGATAAAATACTAGAAGATAGGATGAGATCGATGTGTGTCTACTAAAGTGAATCTTAACTAAGATCCCATTGTTTGACCATTAAAAGGTTTAAATGTGCAAATCTTGGTCATGTCCTTATGGTATGGGAACCTTTCCAACAAGATCTCGACATCTCGGCCCATCCCAATGTCTAAAACTATGTGTCTTTTAGTGTTGACATGTAAAATGTTGCCGTCTCATAGTGCACTACAAAGCACCTATCTTTTTGTAGTCAATTCATTTATCTTGCAACTCACATATCAATGACCTACCATGAGGCAACCCATAAAGTTCATTGTCTCCATGTGATTGATTGTTGGGTTAGTCTATGTTTACGAAGAAGCATGTTTCCTGCATCATTTGCATAAAGTCACAAACAACATTTATAGAATTATCCTACACTAACATGGGCTGCATTGCAATATTAAAAAACTCAAATAGCCTTCACATACCTTGGTAAACACCTAGCCAAGTTGCCATCAAACCACCAACAAGCGCTCCCTTGAGCCATTCTAGAATAACAAAATGCTAACTTCTCTCCATCAAAGATATTCACCTATCATGAATGTTCCAAACCCAAACCAACCCTAAGTCTTACATCCACTTCTTGGAATAACTTTGTAGCAAGAAGTAAGAGGTGGAGGCAAGGACTCGCTAGATAAACCCTACTAGAATGTGAACTACAAGGTTGACATAGTCGAGATGTCTCCAAGGCCTGTTCACATTATGTGAAAGTTGCTACCACATAAGTTGTGTATTGCTTTCCAATGCTTGACGAGATAAACACTCTCAACCTCAACGTTTTTTATATCCAAAAATAGAAAATCCAATTCACAGCTTGATGCCCTCAAACTTAGGGCTAGAAGCAACTATTACATGCTAAAACAAATAGCCTCAATCGTAACCCATTTTTATAGCCAAAAAGAGAAAAACCAATTCATAAGTTGACGCCCTTAGACTTAGGGCCAAAAGTAGCAACTACATGCTAAAACAAATAAGCCTACATAACATATGGCCTGAAGAAACAAAGAAGGAACACCAATTGTGAGGACAAGAACATGAGCAACACTCAATAACCAAGAATAAAAATCATCTACAATTGAGCACTACTTCAAAGGCACCCTTGAGGCTTTAGAAGTTAAGCCTTTTTGAGAGAAGACATTTGCTTCTTGCTAGGTCTTCATGAGGAAACGATGGAGGGGGGGGGGGGGGGGGGAGCTCCAAAGCTCTAAGAAATCCCAAACATAATACTTTTTTCTAGGTAAAAAATGATATAAGAAAATGGATGGTCTACCTGGAAAAAATACTTTCCATAGGATGATGTTGAATATGTGAATCCTAATCCTTAATGGAAGGGACACTGACATTTTTTTGTTCCTCATGCGTATCATGCTCATGCCTTGATTCGTTTGGCATAAAGCCTACATCTCTTAAGTGGAATATATGTGAAAGAGTGACTTGTTTAGAGAGTATGATGAAGAGAACTGTTACCAAATCATGAGGTCATTGGCATAGGAAGCTATGGCCTAGTGTGCTTAGCCATTTATATATATAAAGTTAGAAAGGTAGCAATAAAAAAATATCAATGACATATTTAACCATGTGTCTTATGTTGTAAATTTTCTTGTACCAGTTGCTCCACGGATTGAAATTCATGGGCGTAGGTTATTACCACCCTCTTTGAGAAGGATTGCAAGACTTACTTTCATGCATGTGCCCTTCTTACTCATAGGAGGATAAATAGTTTCAACCACAAAATTATAAAACCCCTCTCATTTTTCTTTGCCAGAATGACACGGTTGAAAGCTGAAACCCTATTCAAGGTTATCAATCATGCAAGTTGGCTATAGCGTAATAGATGACCAAGAAGAGCATGATGCAAAACATGAGTGTGCAAAAGCTATGGCAAGATCCAAAGCAATCAACTACTTTTGTAAAAGAGAAAAATTAAGGTAGTAGGATAAGAATTCACCCTTACACTATGTAAGTTCACGCTTGCACTGCAAGTTCACTCTTTCACTAGTAGGGAACTTCACTCTTACACTAGGACTTCACACTCGCACATAGTTCCTTCATACTTAGGTCAATTAGATCCTTCACACTTGGGTCATTCGCACTTAGATCCTTCACCCCTAGATCATTTGCACCTAAACCTAGGTAATAAAGATCCTTTGCACCTAAGATTATTTGTATCTTAGGTCACTTGCATCATTCGCACCTAGGTCATTTGCATCTTAGTATCTTCACACCTAGTTCCTTCGCACCTAGGTAATACAGATCATTCACACCTAAAATTATTCACATCTTAGGTCATTTTCATCAAAGTTCCTTCGCACAGTTTCCCTTATGACACACACACACACACTTTCGCTCACCCACACTTCATTCTCACAAGCTCACTTACCACTAAAAGGCTAAGGTCCTTTGTGAGTATGCTTTCACACCCACACCACTCTCAGAGGAATGATTCACGCTCATAGGCACACTTATCACTAATGGGTAAGATCCCTTGTGAGTCTACTTTCTCACAAAAATATTGGTTTTGGAAAGGAAGAACGCCTATTTTTTTGCACAAATTACTCTTGTGTATTTTGGAATCAAAGTGCCCTAAGAACTTGCATGTTTTGTAATCAAGTATTGGAAGAAATGCCATAGTGATTTAAGAACTTGAATATCATGTATCATGGTTGTCCAACATCCAAGGCTTCTAGTACCACACCTAGGTCTGCCCAACCTAACATCTAAAAGGTCAAAGCCACAAACAATGACCCAAAATATGAAGAGTTGATACCTCTTGAGTATCTTAGGATCAAACTAACTACCGAGCAAGAGGTCATCATCTAAAGCTCTCATAGACAAAGGATTAGATTACAACATCCTAACTTATGATACACAAGCTAAGATCAATCAACTTGATATTGTCCCAACAAATACAACTATTAGATTGTATGGAGGATCACCACATTCTCTCCTCAAAAAGTACAAAATTCTCCTAGCTATAGAGATTAAGAGCATGCCTATCATATTCTATGTGCTTCCAAATCGAGAGGATATGGGCAAGGAAGTCTTGCTTGAAAGACATTTCAAGCATACAACCCAATGCAAAGTGAACTGTGTGGCACACCGAATATAGTTCAGCTTTCCAAGCATAAAGTTGATCACTATTTTTAGTGAAGGCAACCTTGTCTCTTATCAAGGAAAGATGCCTATCTTAGAGTCAAACCAAAACCCTAGTGAGGACTACCATAGATTTCTAAAGGAGTTACTCAAGGCATAAGAGGACAAGAGGGAACCACTCAATATGAATCCTCTTAGAACCAAAGAAAAGACCAAAGCTACTATGAATACTACAACAGCTTCTCAAGTTGTTGGGAAGAGATATTCCAAAAGGAAGAGCAATCCCAAGGCATATAACCAAAAGCACTGATGGAGAACTAGCACAAAGCTACAATGGGTTCCCAAAGCATTGTTGTGTGCTCAAAATTGTTGGATCCAATTGTCTAAATTACCTACATAGCCACCTCCATTACCTATAGCCCAATTCCCATCAAAATCAAAGGGAAAGAGAAAGAGACCCAAATGCATATCTAGGCCAAGAAACAAGACCAAAAAGGAGACAAACCCAGACCAATTAGCATCAAGAAGCTTATGAAATTATACTAAAGAGCCGCATCTAAGCTCTTGAGAAAAGACACTTTGCCTAAAGTGCAACAACCTAAAGCATTTTTTGATCCACATGTATGGTTTCTAAGAAGTCATCAAGTGAGAAATAAGAAACAAAGTAGCCACTTCCTAGTGATGCTACTCACGTTGAAACAAAAAGTCCAAAGAAGGAGAACATGGAGCCCTCAAGTGTTGACAAGCAAGTAGTTGGTCCATCCTCACAACTAAAGTCTCCCACATCAAGAGAACCTTTGTCATCTAAACCTAGAAAGAAAATCTAGTAGCATCAACCTAGTGTAGTTGCTCAATCATAGAAAAAGTATCCACATGGGACATCTCCAAAAATATCTAAGGTTTGACAACCTCACTCTAAGAGTGTTATTTTAAAAAAATCTAGAATTTACACGACCAAGTCTACTTCTAATTGATCCAAAGATCTAAGTATGCAATCATCTTTAACTGTCAAGATTGACCAATCCACTAAATTAGAAGCTACTACTTCTAATTTTGAGTTGGAACTAGCCTTCAACATTAAAACAGACTACTATTTTGATTGGAGAATATGCCTCTAGTACTTCTGCCTTACAATAGAATAAGAACTCTAGCACAAAGTGCACAATGAATCTAATGATTCACAAGTCATGTTCTTTGCATCCAAAAGCTCTAGATCATTTGGAGCCTAAGCTAGTCAAGTGATCTATGAAGGAGGAGTTAGAAAACATGGGATAATAAGAAGATCAACTAGTGGCTAAGAGGCCTAAGGAACTTGAGGGTACACTAAAATTAGTTGCTCAAGCATATGTTCATGTTGACATTAGCATCCCTATTGAAGAGCACAAATAGCTCTTAGAAAGACCATTGACATAGATAGAGCAAGAATCCATTTGCTCAGGTTATCCAATAGTCATAGTAGACGCCATGAATTCTTTGTCCAAAGCTAAGAATAAGGGGTTTCACTTGATTCTCTCATTTTACATAGGCCACTGTGAAACCAACAAGGATAAACTTGAAGTCTTGGCACAAAAGGGACAAAAATAGTTGATATTTAGTTAGAATTGGCTATCAACTAATGATGATATGACTAAGAAAAGAAGGGTTCTTTGGGCTTCACTACATTAACCTACATACGTAGCTCCTACTTCTCTCAAAGTGCTTGCAAACATACAAGATTTTAAGCTCCTTGAATTGGTCCACGCCCACCCTCTACTGGATAAAGTCTGCATGGAGGAAGAATGCATGTTAGAAGTAGAATAAGCCAAGAGAATGTTATGCTTGATATCACTACATATGTGTTTTTACTTCTCAAAGCACTGTCACTCTTAGATCAGTATGATCTACTCCAATACAGTCTAGAATTCTATGAATGGTTTATTCCCAGGAGGCTGAATACACAAAATCTCATCTTTTGTCTGCTTTAGTGACGACCATGCAAAATGCATTCTTATTGAATGTTGTGTAATAGAGTGATGTACAATCCAATTTCTACTAACAAAGACCCAATATAAAAAAATAGCGCCTTTGAGACTCTAGATCGTAAGGCCATACTACCTACTTAGCTGGCCACCCAATTGGCATAGTAAATCGTCCAAAACCATCCCTTAGAATCTTCCCGTATTAAAACACTCTCGATTGTACTATCAAAAGCATCTACAAACACATGGAGTTCTTTCTTTCGATCAGGGGGATCATAATATGGGCCTTAGAAAGTATCAAGAGAAGCTTTCGACATGCCAATTCCAATTACACATTCCAGTGAAAAGAAAACATTTGAACCAATGTCTTCAATGGAATTGCAACACAAGCCAAAAGGCACAAATGTTAGGTCATGCTAGGTTCCCAGTCCATAACCCAAAATCCTAGTAAGTAGCCACTTGATAATATTCACTTTGGAGACACTAATAAATAGCACATCATTAATGACCTGGCCTTGATACCACACAAAAATCATTGGGATAGTGGGATCAAACAAAGCTTCTGGTGAGACTAGCTCACCTCGAGCTTTCTTTACTTCATCTAGGAGAACTCTTACAACCACGTCTACCACCTCTAGCACCAAAAGAGTATGATGATTTGATTGAAGAATTTTTTGGAAAAGGTTGCAAAAAACTCATATGCCTTGGAGTGCTAAAATATTATTTTTGCATTAGTTTTATGTTGGTTTGATATTTGTGTAGCTCTTTTTGTGTGTAGACATACTTATTTCATTATTGTTTCTTCATCATGTTCAAAAAATACATTGCTCAATATTGAAAAATCTTGATAGTATGAACTTTTCATATTGGAAAGAGCAAATGTACGATGTATTGTCTAGAATAAGCAAGTGACATGGATGAAATGTAGTCAGATTAAGCTTGAGGATGGATCCAAATATATGGGAGGAATTGGATGAGTTAGTATGCTCCATTATTATGCTAACACTCTTAACTCAGCCACCTTGGAAAAATACCCCTGGAACATCTCATCAATCCGCAACTCCAAATGTCGGACATACAAAGAAGCTTGCAATACCACATCTCCGACATACCAGATCTTCCTCATCTAGAATCAGTAAATCACCCCTCAAATACATGTAGGACAAAAGCATCGTATCTGGAGTGACAGAGTCTTCAAAAACCATCCTCACGACCTCTATCAGCAAATATGATGACCAGGCTCCACTCCATCCATCCTCTGGAATAGGTCTTTCTTGATTCAGTGAAGGCTATATTCTTGTTAATCACCTTGCTTGAGAGTTGGGATATTTTTTGAATTGCCATTAGTGACTACGTACCTATAGATTGTCTTACAAGTGTTAATATTGAGAGTAATTTACTCATAGAAGGTGAACATAAAGAACAATGCAGGGTTAAAGAGCTTTAATGCACTTATTGTGAGAGGAAGGTCAAATGCTAGGGGAAACTCTCATGAGAGATGCAAGTCAAGAAGTAAGTAGTGCAATAAAAATGATGTAGAATGTTTTGTTTGTAACAAAAATAAACACATGAAAAAGGACTAAAACAAGTGGAAGAACAAGAAAAAGGGCAAAAAGATAAATCTGGATGATGCCAAAAAAGAAGAGAAAAGAAAGGCAAAGCTAGACGAGATAAATCCATGCAACAGTGATGTTGGTGCAATTTATGTAAGTATCCTTCTTGGGCGATGCACTCCATGGATAATGACATGTCTTAAATCTGGCTTTTGAATTATGGAGCATCATTTCATATTACCCCAACAATTTTACATGAGTTTGTCCTGAAAATAACTACGCATGTAACATCATTGGCATTGGGGATATACACATGATTGCCAACTGGTTCTTCTTTTGTCTTTTAGAATGTGTGGAATATTTCAAACTTGAAGAAAAGTTTGATAAATATAGAATAACTTGATGATTGTGGTGATAGAATGATCTTTGGTAATCATATATGGAAGATTTGCGAGGGATCTCTTGTTGTAGCCAAAGGGTGAAAATCTGATACTTTCTATCGTTTGCATGTTTCTGGGGTTAAAGGCCATGCTGTAGCTATCATTAAACAACCATATGTTTAATTATGGCATTATTTTTGGGGCGTGTGCTAGTCATTGTGTAACATACCTAATTTTTTTAGTCAACTGCGAATGATCGCCCCCATTTTCACCTCCTTGACTGCTTGTTGTAAATATGTTTCATGTTTATAGATATTTATATATCCTCATAAAAGCTCAAATTATTTTTCTATTTAATTAGCTTTAAAATATTAATCATGATTTGACTAATATTTTTTCAAATCAAATTAAACTATTCCTACTTATTATTAATTTATTTAAACTTATTTTGAATTTTATCTAATCATAACTATTTATTATTAATATTTCTAACTTATTTTAATTATTTAATATATATATAATTCTAAAACTTAAAAAATTTAAAAAAAAAGATCTTAAGGGGGACCTAAAGAATAGGCTTTTAAAAAAAGCTTAGAACTCCTCCCATCCCCCACATCTTTTTAGAATTTGAATGATGGATCCCCCCTCCCCTTTGAAATTTTTATAAATACAACAAAGAGACCCACTCTCCCCTCTCAATTCTTTTTTTAATGAGGGAAAAAAAGTTAAAATTTTGCCTTAAATCAATAGATATTGTCTTTCCTTCTAAACCTTACAAAGAAATGGAAACTCCTCCTTAGTAATAAAACAAAAAGAGTCCCCCTTTACTAAACAATCAAATAAAGATGAAAACACTCCCTCCCCCTAGAAAACTCTTTAAAGGAGGGGTCCCTGTTCACAAATTTAACACACAACGAAGAGGAGACTACTCTTGAGAGAGTGAGTGTGAGAGTGATCATGAGAGAATCATTGAGAGGTGAGGGAAATTTTGCAAAAAGTAAATACCACCCCTTTGTGTGCTGGCACCCTATCTTTGAAGTCCTTCTTTTTTATCGGCTTTTCATATCCACTATGGCCCAACACAAGCATGTTGATGTGGTGCAAACCAAAAACTCCAATAATAGAATCGTAAATACAGTAGTGGTATATTATTTTATGTTTGTAAATAATTCATGTTGTTCAAATTTTATTCAATGAAAATTCTCTTGAATTAAAAAATTAAATTCAACCTTATTTTCATTAACTTTTTAATTATTGATAACTTCATAAGTTGAAAATATAGTTGAAATTATATTTAAAAAATTAATAATTCATAGCTTGGAGTTAAAATATAATTTAATTAGCTTAAAATTTATAATTAATTAAGTAATAATTAAAAGAGACTTGGATCAATGAAATAAATTATTCTTAAAACTAGAATAGTAGTTAAGGACATACTTATGTTAAGAAATTAGTTGAATTACTTAAAAATATTTAATGAATAAAAAAGTATATTTTTAATCCTATAATTTACCAAAAAAATATTTTAAAATGATTAAACTCTTAAATAGATTTTTATTAGTATTAACATTAAATAGTCAATAAAAATGATATTTTTATTATAATAGCTTAAAAATCATATAAAAAGTAATATTCTTATGGATTTGCACATGGCATCTACATTTTTGGTAGTTAGTGAAAAACATGCAAATAAATAGTAAGTTGATCTTTCATATTTTCCAACCTATTCAAAAATTAATTTAGATTCTTTAAGCTTTGTTAAAAGTGTGTTTGCACATATGGTGTTAAATTGATCCTTATTTGGAAAGGAATGGTAGTTGGTGTTTGACTGACTGTGGCTACATTAGAATTATGGAATAGTATTCTAGTTATATCAGTGCTTTTAACAACCAGACATGATTAAGGTGTGATGCCATCCCCCCAGGGCAACCTACCTTGGATACTCTTCACTCAGAGTCGTATATGTTGTATATAAACTGCTTAAGGCGACCAACCACACCTTAGGTACGTGTGGTCTTTCGTATAGGAAGGTTCTCCCTTACGGTGGGCAAAAACCAATGGGGCTTTGGTCTGAGACTATAATCTCGATGTCAATTATAGGGAAGGAAACCTATACAAGCCCAATGTGGGTTAACCTTGGAAGGTGCCAAATGAACATGGCAATGTGGCGACTCTTTTTTTGGGGGGAGGGTTGGCTAGCTCTTCAAAGCAGTTGTGAATATAATGATAATATAAACTATTTTGTTTTCCAAAAGAATTTCTTTGGTGTTTCTACATAAGAACATGTAAACAAGACCTATATAAGATTAATTAAGAAAGTCGTTTTTATGTGTTTCATAGCATAAGCAGTATGTTTGCTTAAATAACTAAAATATGCCATGTTGTGGGAAGTAGATGGATGGACTACCAGATGAAACCATCCTACGGATGGGTGGACCCATTTAGTTGGGTGGCTTTCACCAAATTATAAGAAAGGGCCAATAGATGTGACTATTCCTAGGGTTGTGTCTTAGAATATGTAAATAGCTTATTAGGTTTTCGAGGAATTCTTCAGTCAACTCTTGATTCATGAGGTATTTCAAGCAATGTACACAGTGGCTTGTGGATTCTACAAATTTTGGTTTACATATAATGTTGCCTTGTTTACTTTTAAGGGTATTCTTGGTTAAGTTTGATCAAAAACCCAAGATCAAAGTCGAAAATTGTGAAAGTGAATTACCTAGTGGATGCTGATAAAATCAAGCATATTGAAAATGTTGGAATGAGAGCTCAGATCCGTGAATAACTTAGTTTGGTTGAAGTATTTCGGTTCTTAGAAATCAAAGACTTTAAAGCTCTTATTTATGTGAACAATTAGCTAATTAACCAAAAATTAGTATGTGTATTTGTGACTCACAAGAATTGTAAATCCTAGGCACATTGGAGTGCAACCCTACAACTCTTTCATTTCCAATATAAAGATACCGAGTCACCTCGACTAACCCCTTATGGGTCATTGATATAACTAAAGATCCTCCTAGTAGATATATTATTGAGCCTAGTAAAACTATTTCCAACACATCACTACAATATAAGTTTAGGCCAATCAATACTTTGTAAGCAAGGGAAAGGTTAGAGAATCGAATAAATAAGGTTCAACGTATTGACCAATAACTTTGTAAAAATATCAAGGGGTTCATTTCTATAAATAGTTATAAAAATTCTAAGGATTGTTTTAATGTCATTAACTAAAAGGAATTTAGTACTTAATACGATAAATGAACTTATCGTTTTTAGTAAAGCACTCTTTTACACCTTTGATATCATGTATAGGAGGAATTTTGTTTGATTTCCCCTTGGTATACCAGGTAGGTTCATAGTGTAGCCTACCTTTACTGGAGCACTTTTTTGAGTTGATGAACTAGAGCTTTATTCCACCCTTCTATTTGTTTGTTTATGCCCACTAGTGGGGACACAATTCATGGGTTGGTAAAAGACTTCTACCAACTACTATATGCATAGGGATGGTATCGATAACCTTAAGTATGAGCAGTGGAGGATCCATTGGCTAACTGGCTCAACATTGTTCAACTCTTTATCTTTTACCCTAGTCCTTTGGGTGGTCCGATAGAGTATCATGAGGGTGAGACTATGACCCAAGCCCAATGGGTTTATAGTACG
The DNA here is from genome assembly GCF_053477565.2 of Lygodium microphyllum. Taxonomy (NCBI): domain Eukaryota; kingdom Viridiplantae; phylum Streptophyta; class Polypodiopsida; order Schizaeales; family Lygodiaceae; genus Lygodium; species Lygodium microphyllum. The sequence goes on along the minus strand of NC_141142.1, from coordinate 6,539,687 downwards.
ATTACCCAGGTCATCCAACCCAACTGCATTGTATTTTCTCATAAATTCGTGCTTTTGGATATCAAGTGGAGGGATTCCCTAATCTCCCTACTACTAAGTACTTAGCCTTAGATATTATGAGTGAATCGCCTAAATATAAAACTATTTCCCTTGAGGAGTTCCATGGTTGATCTTATATGTCATGTGGCTTATGAGCAAAGCCTTTGTATATAAATACAATTGGTTTTTTCTTCTTTTTCCATGAGTAATCTTGTTCAGTAAAGAATTGTGCTTTAATTTAACTTACCTTGTCATATATAGATCCAAAGCAAGTTGTGGTATGATTATCTCATCTTTTGCACTATGTAACAATCCATCATTCATTCACTGCATTACTATCGGTGGAAAGATTTCATAAGCATCTTGGAAAGTCTTTACTATCCTCTAGAATACTATGTGGAGAGATGATGAACTTGACACAACATCTACTTTATTGTCATTGAGAGGCTTGCATATCTCAAAACTAATCTTTAAAAAAAAAGGTGGATGGACGAACTAAAACTTATCAATATTTTTTTTGTTTGGGGAACCAAGAGTTAAGACCATCATAAATGTAAATGATCAAAATGTCTACCAAGATTGGTATTTGTATGATTGAGTACCTGATATTATATCTCCTAATAGAATGGCCCACCTAGGCAAGTTAAGGCAAAACAACTATGTCATCAAAAGATTCCCCAAATAGCCAAGTCAATATCACCTTCTTAAAGTTAATGAAAAAGCCTAAATGTATAAGGGAATGTCTATTGCCAAGTTTCATGACTAAATTCTTACTCAATGTAATAAAAAGCTCTTCCTAATGCTTGAACAATGTACATATTTGTACAATAAAACTTGAGCTTCATATAGTGTGAATATTCTCGTCTAAAATTTGAAAAAACAATTCAAATACCCCTACCACTAGTCTCTTTGGTTGATCAACAAGAAAAGAAATATCTATTAAAGTAAGTAAAGCCCTCCAAATTCAATGGTGAGGGATTAAAAATAGAAACTAACGATGAAACAAAGCAAGTAAAGTGCCCCAAATTCAATGACGAGGGACTAAAAATAGAAACTAATGATGAAACATCAATTGAATAAATGGAGGAATACTTCTCTATGGGCAAGGATAGGCATAACTAATCAAGCTGGGCCATAAGCCCACAATGATGCCATTAGCTTATTGTCCTAGTCACTTTGAGAAGCAAAGATGATCTTGGTTAGGACATTAATGAGGATTTTGTTTATAGCTTTAGCTTGACCATTTTCTTGTGGGTACTATGGGGAGGATTTTTATTGTACAATCATGAAAGTGGATAGCAAGTATGAGCTCACTTCATTAATGAAGTGTGTGCTCTAATCGCTCATAATCTCAATGGGGTAGCCAAACCGTGAGACTACTTGCTCCCATAAGAATTTTGCAATTGTTTTTTCATCATTATTTCTCATGGACCTAGCATCAACCCATTTGGTCAACTAATAAATAGCAACGATAATACACCTTGCCTAAGAATATTGACCTACAAATGTATAGGCCCTACAAATCTATTCTCCACTTTTCAAATAGTTATAATGTAATTATTGGTGTTAGTTCCATCTTGTCCTTCTTGATTGGAACTTTCATGTGTTGGCATTCATCACAATGCTTGATGAATCTTGCAGCATCATGGAATAGATTCAGCCACCACAGTTGAGACTGTAATATTTTTCGAGTCGTGGAGTATCCATCAAAGTGACTCCTAAAATTTTTGCATGCGCTTTAGCCAAAACTTCATGTATCTCATGTTCGCTAATAAAACATCTCAAGAGGCCATATTGGCCTAACCGATACGATTGTCCAATGTTCAGCTTTGTTGATAGGATTGTACTTTGGTTATGAGTTGGTGAAGTCAAGATTTTTCTATTGGTTAGTCAAGTATTTCATTTTTTAACATCACAACAATGTCATCAGCCATAGAATATAAGTGTCTTTCTTACTAGGGCCCGTGCAGGTTGCCTTATCAAGCAACAACTTGTTCAACCAATTTATAATTTTGGTTGTAGGTTCAGGAAGCCCCAAAAATCTAGAGGGCTTCTCAAACCTACCCCCTTCTGAACCTCCCTTTTTGAATTAAAACCCCCTCTCTCAGTGTGTAATCTCTCCCTCTCTCTTCCCCCTCGCCTTTTTAACTAACCCCCCCTCTCTCCCTCAGTTTTTTAAATTAAAGTTTTTATATTAAATGAGATGTCTCTCTCTCTCCATCTTTTTAAATCAAAAATTTCTCTCTTTGTCTCTCTACCTTTCTGTTTCTCTCTTTCTCATTAAATTTTTTAATTAAATTAAAAAATTTAATTTAAACCTTTCTCTCTTTTTAAATATTTTTTCTATTTTAATTAAATATTAAAAATTAATTTAAATTTTCTGAGAGAGAGAGGGGAGAAGAGAGAGAGAAGAAGCAAAAGAAGAAGAGAGAAATATGGGGAGAGAGAGAGAGAGAGAGAGAGAGAGAGAGAGAGAGAGAGAGAGAGAGAGAGAGAGAGAGAGAGAGAGAGAGAGAGAGAGAGAGAGAGAAGAAGAAGAAGAAGAAGAAGAAGAAGAAGAAGAAGAGAGGAAAAGAAAATGGAATAAAGAGAAAAGTGTTTTTTAAATTTAAACATTTTTTGACATAGTTTTTGAAGAGAGAGAGAAGAAGAAGAAGAAGAAGAAGAAGAAGAAGAAGAGAGGAAAAGAAAATGGAAAAAAGAGAAAAGTGTTTTTTAAATTTAAAATTTTTTTGACATAGTTTTTGAAGAGAGAGAGAGAGAAAGAGAGAGGAAATAGGGGAGAGAGGGAGAGGAAAGAGAAAAATAGAGAGAGAATAGAAAGCGAGAGAAAAACTTGAGAGAGAGAAATAAAGAAGAAAAGAAAAATGAGGAGAGAGAGATAGAACAAAAAACTGAGAGAAAGATACAGAGAAAGAAGAAAAAAAGAGGGAGGAGAGAGAGAGGAAAATAAAAATGAGGAGAGAGAAAGAGAAAGAGGGGGAGAGAGAAAACAAAGAACCAAGAGAGAGATACAAAGAGAAGAAAGAAAAAAGAAGAGGGGGAGAGAGAGAGAGAGCAAAAGAAGAGAGAGAGGGGAGGAAAGATAATAAATGAGAGAGAGAGAGAGAAGAAATAAAATTAAGAGAAAATAAAAAATAAAAATAGAAGAGAGAGAGAAGGAAAAGAGAAGAGAGAAAAGCAATAACAAACAAGGAGAGAAGAAAAGGTGAGGAGAGGGGGGGAAGAGAAGAAGAGAGATAAGCAAAGAGAAAAGGAATCAACAAGGGAAAGAGAGAGAGAAAAAAAAAATAAAAAAGAGGAGAGGGAGAGAGAGAGAGAAGGAAAAGAGAGGAGAGGTAAAAGCAATGGTAAAAGAGGAGAGAAAAATAAAAAGCAGGGAGAGATAGGGAGAGAAGAAAAGGAGTGTGAGAGAGAGAAGAAGAAAAAAAGAAAAGAAAAAGGAGAGAAAGAGAGGAGAAATAGAAGAGAGAGAAAAAAGAGGGAGAAAGAGAGAGAGAGAGAATGAAAATAATAAGAAGAAGAAAAGAAAAAAGAGGGGAGAGAGAAGAAAAAAGAGAGGATAGAGAGAGATAAGAAGAAAAGAAAAAAGAGGAGAGAGAGGGGGAAAGATAAGAGAGAAAAAAGAGGGGGAGAAAAAAGATGAGAGAGGGGGAAAGAGGAGAGAGAAAATAGGGAAGAGAGAGAAAAAAGATTGAGAGAGAGAGGAGGTGAGAAGAGAAAAAGTGACAAAAATTTTGGAGAGAGAGAGAAGAAAAAACAAGGGAGAGAGAGAAATAAGAAAATAAAAAAGAGGATAGAGAAAAATGAAAAATGAGAGAGAAGGAGAAAAAATATGAGAGAGAGGAGGCAAAAGAGAAGTGAGAAGAAATGAAATAGAGAGAGAGGAGAAGAGAGAGAGAGAGAGAAAGACGAGAGAGAGAGAGAGAGAGAGAGAGACTTTATATATATATATACGAGAAGGGAGAGAAAAGAAAAAAAATCAAGGGAGAGAGAGAAAAGTGAAAAGTTTGAGAGAGATAGGGGTGAGAAGAGAAGAAAAATGGAGAGAGAGAGAGATAGAGGAAAAAATCAGGAGAGAGAGAGAGAACAAAGAGATAAGAGAAAACAAAACAAAATAAAAAGTGGAGAGAGAGAGAGAGAAGAAAAAAATAAAAACAAAGAAGGAAAAGAGGAGAGAGAAAGAGGAGAAATGGATTGTTGACTAAAGTTACCGTGTGGTAGCATGGCAAGTTCACTTATCGCTTTGCTTGATAGAAGCAACCTAGAGTTTTGAAGCATGCACAAAATGCTAGTAGCTCTTATTGGCCCATTGTTTAGCTATTCGACCAATTTCTTAAATAAAAAAGTAAAAAAATCAAACAAGATTAACTTAACAAAACAATAAGATTATTTCTCAACTAGCAGTCAATGCGACTTAGTATACCCTCATTAATCGACAAGAAGAATATGGGCCTATCGAGTTATGAGTTTCCAATTTTCCAATATGATGGCTAGCAAAATTTCCTTCATGATTCCTCATTTAGAGAAAAGAGGAATGCAAGATTGAAAGGGCCATCAATTGCTATTTTATTTTTTAGAGCCTAACTTAGGCCTTTACAAGGCCTTTTATCAAAGCTGATTGGTGTGTGATGGCCTCATGGCATGGAGGCCCAATGGCCTTAAAAGGCCTTTAAGGTCTTATGGAGGTCTTATTTAGCTGATTAAGGAAGATGCATGGGCTTTAGGAGTCCCATGCCTTACCAAGTAGGCCACTTGGTCGTATTTTCCAATGCCTAAGCCTTTGTTCGTTTCTCCCTTTACTCCGATGACTAGTTAGTGGAAACAAGACCAATGACAAAGCCTCTAGGGAGGTGAGATCAAGTACATAGGAGAAGAGAACAAGAGAACACATAATTTGACACACATAGAAGATGAACAACAACACAATCATAAAAAAATCATTATACATATGAGCTTGCTTCTTGATGATAGAATAGAATCAATTAGCTTTCTCTCTTCATCCCCCTTTTGCAAGTGGTGATCCTCTTTTTCTTCTTCCTCTCCTTGCTTCTTTAACTCCATGGATCCACTAGCTTTGTTGGCAAGAGCCCAAACATGATGTGAAAAGTAAAAACCAAAGCAAAAGCAAAATCAAGAACTCTACAACATAGAAAGCTACATACTTTTTAACCGCTACTTCTCAAGCCTCTAGCTTCCTGAATCCCCTACTTCTGGTTTTCCATCGACCGCTAGAGGCTTAAGAGTTTATATCTTTATAAATTTTCTAAGGTTTTCGGACCTTATTTTATTGCTTCTCTCTTCCTACTATATCACAAAAATCCATCACTTAGACACAACAAAAATCCCAACACACAAGTGCAAATCAATCCCTCTTGATCTACCCATCCTATGCTAATCCATGCGGTGTTTCGAAATACAAGCTCCTATTCCATCGCTTTGCATAGAAAGTATGTGCATAGTTACTTAATTTAGTGCAAATCAATCCCTCTTGATCTGCCCATCCTATGCTAATCCATGCGGTGTTTTGAAATACAAGCTCCTATTCCATCGCTTTGCATAGAAAGTATGTGCCTAGTTGCTTAATTTCGTGTATCCTGGCAAACTAAACCAAAATGTCAGGGCTTTCACAAGTCACACATGCCAAACTTAATGGAACACCTATTGTTTCAAGTGTTTTAAGCATCATAGATATAGCTACCTATCACATAACCATTGCAAGCTCTCCAAAAAAATGTAGCAAACTCATTGATTTACCTTCTCATTGTAGTCTATCGGTGAATGAATCGTCGATGGTTCCATGATCCTTGCAATTCACCTCAGGTGAGCTCCATCTTCTTTTCTTTGGTCACTGTGCAAGCTCTGTGAAGAAGAAGAAGAAAAAGAAGAGGAAGCATAAGCTTCTCCAACCGGTCCCTCACTCTACCTCACACTCCCCCCCCCTTCTCTCTCTCTCTCTCTCAAGAAGCAAGAAGCAAGAAGCAAGAAACAAGAAGCAAGAAGCAAGATGAGAGCTCTCAAGATTGCACACCACAAGAATGGGCTTATCCATTCACTTTCTATACATGGCATCAATTTTTTAGGCACCCTCCTATTGCATTTTATTAGATCCACCTTTTCTCACTTTACAACAACATTTACATTTTTTCAATCATTTTCCAAGTAGCTTGTTAAGATTTGTTGTTACAATTGGTGCGACACTCTTTTACAAAAATAATTCCACGTAATTTTCTAGTTCCAAAAAATTGCATGTGTAAGCCCTTGCTCTGTTTCACTTTCCTTGTGCTTCTATACTTCTTCTTCTTCTTCTACATGCTCCTTGGTTGCACCTTCCTCTGGCATTCCTATCTCTCTTAAAGTCATATCACATTTTCTATCCTTTATAACTATAAATTCTACCTACTTTATGAAGTCAAACCACACACACACACACACACACACACACACACACACACACACACACACACACACACACACACACACACAAATGCAAACCCTAATTAGGCTCTACTTAGCATTTGACAATTTGAATGATATAAATGTCAAATATGTTTGAATACATCATAGATGCATAGATACATCAAATATAATATCTTAAATTGTGATTGTTGAAGAGCTTCAAAATATAGAGGGTTTTAAAATTTTCATGTTTAATTTAGAGACCACATGTATCATTTCATCTTTGTACTTTTATGTAATCCAATGTATAAGTAGAGGTGCTCCAAAGCCACAAGCAATGCAAGCTCTCAACATGACCCACTAACCTCTTATTCTTACTGCTCTTCTAGAGTAATAATAATAAAAAGCATCGCAAAAGTAAGAGTATATAGATATTCTTTTTGGGGGACCTTTCTTAGACCTTCACATTTAAAGCCACAAGCGTCAATGTTGCTACCTCATCACTATCCAAGTCATTGATGGAACACACATATTAGGGCTTGATTGACCAAAGTCTTACCTCTTCGGCTGTTGTGCTTGTACTTGGCACATCACCTCATGCTGGGCTCATCATTGCTAATTCTTGAGATCAAGAGGGCTTCTCCAAGGATCTCTTCGAATGGCCAGGGCAATCTCCTCCTCCTCCTCCTCCTCCTCCTCCTCCTCCTCCTCCTCCTCCTGTTGCTTCAGTCGTTCTTCCTCCTCTTCTTGTCTCTTCCTACACTCTTCTTCTAGTCTCTTCAATTGCTCCTCCACCCTTTGCAACTCTCAATTTTCCTTGAAGGTGGATTGAGTTCTTCTTATGGGGATTTTGAGAATGATCTTTTTCCTTCCCCCTTGGCTTGATAACACTGAGCCTTGCTGCTCACTGATTGTCCTCTCGCTTGAGGCTTCTTTGCTCTTGAGAGGGTTGGTCATTCTCCTTTTCTTTAGTAACTCTCTCTACGTTGTCCTTCTGTTCCTTATGGACTTCATCTTCCCCCTATTCTCTTGTTGAAAGCGAGATAGTCAGGTCGCTGGGGTGGGGGAGCGATGATCCTCTTAGTTAGGTGACAGCTCCCGGGTCTCCTCCTCTACTTCTCTTTCTGCCTCCCCTAGAGCTTTCTGAATGATGACCATTAACGCTTCTCCAAAGCCTACAGTTGAAGCCTTGGAGGCAAGGTTTTTCCTTTCGGACTCTACTGTGGTAGTAAGCCAGAGACTCCCCTCTTGCCACCCTTGGTGCTATGGTGGCTAGTACCTTTGCCGATGCTTGTATTGTCTTTTAGACATGGGCATTCCAATTCACCTCATCCAGGGTGTTTGCTGCAAAGGCTCTCTAGTAATGGTATACCTTTTCTATTCATGAGAGTATTATATCTCTGGCTTGAGAAAAAGGTGTGGACCATTTTAGCCTGCAGTCAAATGGTGAAGTCCGGAATGTTAGCTAGGCTGATTCCATCATTAGTATAGACCTTCTTTTTATCCATCCCCAACATCCCATACACATCCCTCTTTGGCCTCTTCTTCGGCTTCTCTGCTAATCCTAGTGCCTACTCCACAATCTCTGGATTAAGAGAAACTTCTAACCTTCTAGATGTTTTGCCTTGCATGATGGTCACCGTGCCACTCCAAGACACTTGCTTAGAAATCTTCCAGACCACTCCTTCTCCTTGCTTGAAGTGTTGTTTACTACCTGCTGTAAACTGCGATCGTGGCATGCACGATTTTGCCAATTCTTCTTCTTTTTTGTATTAAATCTCCAAAACTAGCTAAAAAATCACTTGCTTTTATGACATCCTATTCTAGAAATCTCCATAGCTTTTTGGGATATTTACAATAAGTAACATCTAAAATATGCTAGTTTTGCCCAAAAATCTAATATCTTTAGACCACTCATACTATACACATTAACACTAGTGATTAATATGGCTCATAACTCTCGTTCACATTGTAACTTCCATGAAGGGTGGCTACGGTCCTTCTCAATCTGAGAAAAATGTTAGATTACGACTCTCATTTTTTAAAAATATATATTTAATTAAATAAAAATTATTAGTTATTAATGTTTGTTAGTTTTTACTTTAGTTAGTCTTTAGTTAGTAACCTTACTAACTTATTAATTAACTAACTAACTTTCGAACTAACCAACTAATTTTTAATTGCGTGGAAGTATTACAACTGATAAGGTTGGATCTTCAAGATTAGTCTTTTTAATCTAGCTTTCTCCATGGGTCCTTCCAGTAGTCCATTCTCAAGTATGTGGACTATGTCATCTGCCCAATATGGTGTGAGGTATGCTCTAAATAATTCTCATTCACTGGATATTTTAAAAATGTATGCATCTGGTAGATTATCACTGATTCCCTGTCCCCAATGACTTCTCCTATGGGCATGCATGACATATGATCTACCATATAATGATGTTTGCCCTTGTGTACGACCATAGAGAAGTCAAATTCCAAAAGAAAAAGTAACCATTGAGCGATGCATCCAGTTGCATAGGATCTATTCACAAGATAAAACAATACTTGATGATCCACAAAGAAGGTGAAGGGTGTCGCTAGAAGATGGTGTTTGAGCTTCTTTACGGCAAACACCATGACTAACCCTTCCCTCTCCCTTGTGGAGCAGTTTATTTCTGTCTCAGTGAGCTATTTGCTAATAAAGCTCACTGGATAGTCAAGGTTATGTTCACCAAGTTAGCACAACACTGCCCCCATGACAAATTTTGATGCATCAATGTGCATGTGAGAGGTAATGGACTAATCTAGGGCTCTTAAGATAGGAGCTGAAGTTAGAGCCTATTTAAGCCTTTCATAGACCTATTGAAATTCTTGGTTCCACTCGAATGCTGCCAATAACTTGTACAAGGGTCTGGCAATCAACCCATAGTTCAATACAGACCATCGGTAGTATCCTGTGTGGCCCAAGAAACATTGAACTCCCTTAAAGTTGGTCAGAGGGGGAAGGTCTATAATCACCTTGACTTTAGAAAAGTTTGTGGCTATCCCATTCCTCGACACAATGTGCCCTAAGATGCAACCATGCTTTACCCAAAACTGGCACTTTAAGGGGTTCAGTGAGAGATTGTATTGTCGACACCTTTGAAAGACTAGTCGCAGCTTTTCCAAGTGCTCTTCCTAGTTCGTGTGGATGTAGGTCATCAACAAAGACTTCCAACCATTTCCTAAGCATGTCTTTGAAAATGGCACGCATGAGGCACTAGAAAGGAGCAAGAGCATTAGTCAATCTGAATAACATGACTATGTAGGCAAACATCCCCCATTCAATGACGAATGTTGTCTTGTGCCTATCATCCGGATGGACTTGCACTTGGTTATAGCGTGAGAAGCCATCTAGAAAGATGTAGGCTTCCTTTATTGCCACTCTCTCTAGCATATGCTCCATGTATGGTAGTAGGTAATTGTCTCTCTTGGTGGCTATGTTGACCTTCTTATAGATACAAAGCAAGAACACACTTTCGATGTGGTTAAGTACCATTTTTAGTGTTGTATCTTGGATCTTGAGATTTCAGATCCCAAAAAATTTCGAGCCTCCCTAGATGTGGAAGAGGAAAAGAAGAAGGTTGTCTTTAGGGTCAAGGGGTTCATTTTGTGCTGCCTTTGCTCTTGAAATTCATTTAGCTTTTTCTCCATACTCAACAGCAAGTGTGGAAATGCCTAAGGAATCTCCAAGCAAAGGTAAGGCACCATTGAGAGTTCTTACATTATCTCAAATCACAAAGGTTTCTCATTTAAAAAGGCTCCTAAACTTTCTTCTTTAGAATGACATTGAGTTATCTTATTATGCAATTGCAAATGATATTTTTAACCCTTGATTGGGATCTTGATCATGTGGTGAACTCTTGCAAAATATTTTGTTCGGAGAACTTTGTTGCATTTGAAAGTCTAGCATTCCATGTGTTGAAAAGAATACAAAGGAATATGTTCATATACCTATTGGGACCTTACCTTTAGAGAAGTCACTATTCATAAGGAAGTGTGGAGCTCATTTTCTTGATAGGTTTTGTGCAGCAGATGTGTTTTGTTTTGCTCATTCTAGAAAATGTATGGTTATGTCAAAACTAGCCGCATTTATTGTATATAATATTGTTAAATATCCTATTGAATTTTATGAACAACAATTAGAGATAGCAAAGCATTTTGCCTTTTGTTTGCTGGATGAGGTGGCAAATGAAAAGGATATAGAGGAATGTACGGATCCTTAGCAAGAAGCATCTATTATTGACAAACTAGACATCGCCCAATTTAGAGTTGAGACCATTATTGAAGAAAGAAAGCTATGCAAATGTAGATATTATGTTCAACTCGCCTTTCTATAATATTCCTTTTCTTCCAACTTTTTCTATCAAGGATAAGGAAACTCCTATCAAAATACAAAGAATCTTTAATCTTAGATAGGATTATTGTTTAGCAAACATTGTAGAGGCTTTTGATGTTTAAAATGGCATAGTTGATGTTGAGAATGAATCCAATGAAGAGTTACTTAAACTAGATACAAAAATTGTAGATAACAAGTTTATTGATGTAGGGGATGCGCTTTCTCTTTGTTTCAACAAGGCAAGAGATGTTGAGAAAGAGTTGGGGATTATTGATGAGGAGTTTAATTGTCTTCAAGATTGACTTGGAATTTTCAATTTTGGAAGAGAATAGTCAAGGTATGCTAAAGAATTGCAAGATACCAATGAGACATCATCATCAATTAATCTATGGAATCCAACTAAACTAAAGCATGATGAAAAGAAAGTGGCATTATTAAATCCAATTTTTACAAATACATTAATAGGTTTGGGTTTGAATCTTATTGGATATTTTTCTTTTTTGTAGTTGGAGATTGAAGATTTTGATAACTTCTTGGGATGTGGCAATAGATTTAGAATTGGTGGTAGTTCATTGAAGAATGTTGCACTTGGGCATTACTTGGCAAGGATTGAGCCTCATATTTTCTTAATATTCCATAGCGCCTTCTTAAAGGAAGTAACATGGCATGTACTATATATTAAGACACTTACAAGGCTATTTGGTTTCTCTAGGTTATAGTATGATGCCCACAAGGTGATGTTTTTGGAGAAGATAGCGGCAATTTGGATCCTCAATTACAATCATAGCTTCTTTGCTTCTAGAGTAGGATACTTTTTGACCCTATTTTCTTATGCTTTGGAAAAAAATTGAATGGATATAAAATCCATAGTTGCCTACAAGAGAAGAAAATTTCCACATTACATAGGAAAGAACCCTGAGGAGTAAGAGTATATGAAAGCTCTTGAGAGATAGCTTTGTACTTTTTATCTTAAAAAGTACTATGAATTCTCAAGTTTTATTATCAACTTTAGTATTCATTCTTTGAAATTGTCGTTGCAAAAACTATTTAAATAGCTTCTTAAGAGCATTACTTTTCATAACTCCTACTCCATGTCTTGTGCTTCGAAAAAAACTTGCACGTGCTTGATGGTGAGATTTTTCTATGCCTTGGCTACTATAAGTTGCTAGGGGGTCTTGCTCCTTCACAAAGTAGGGCCCATGGATTTGAAGGATGTGTTGCAATATAAAAGAGTAAAAATCATTTTACAACATTGGAAAATTTATGAAAGAAAACTTAGATTGAATATTGTCTACCTTACCAAAAAAAGTGTGATATCCTATTCTTCCCATGCGTCCTTAATTGCTTGAACAAGATTTGTAATTGAACATTTGAGCTTTTCTAGATATGTATATGTTGTTCTTTGTTGTTTGAGGATCTTTAGAAAGACATCAAGGTGTCTCCAAACCTCCATCAATGTAATATTTGTCATGATCCCACACAATCCTCTCCAACACTCCCAAATTAATGCTCACGTGTTTTCTTGTATGGTTTCCCAAAAAGCTTCTAGCTTTTGAGTCAAGATATCTATTGTTTTCCTTGAAAGTGTTGGATCTTTTCTTGAGTAAACTTAACCTCCATGAAAACCCATTTTCAATAGTAATACCTCACATTTGTCACTACACTATCTGATAAAGATAATGGCTTAATCGAGTATGCATAGTTAAGTTGTAATTTGAGAACTTTGTCAATTATTCTAATTGTTGCATGCAAAGTATGAATACAAACATTTTTAAGAGGAATTAAAAGAATGGGATCCTATATGTCTTCTATGTTTTTGTATTTACTCAAATTTATAGAGTCTCTGTTGGGGCTCTTGTTATTGGTGGCGAGCGCAAACTACTCCAATCTTTAGACCCAACACTTTTCATGTAATAAACACAATGATATTTTGCATTTGTCCCATTATATATTCCAAGCATACATTTGATAGTTTTTAATACTCATATGCCATTCAAGGTTAAAATTACCAACCCCATCAACCACCAACATTTCTCCTTCATGTAAAGACTTAATAATGTTTGGAATACCTATATAAGTGAACAACCATTTCAATGTTTGATGATTCTCAATTGGTACCTCAACTGCACCAATCCCCAAGTCTCCATCTCATATTGGAACTTATGCACTAGTGCTTGATGCTCACCATTGCTGTAATCCAATACCCTATTTATGATACAAATGCTAACTCTTTCAATCTTCTATCCTTTTTGAATTTGTGCTTCATCCAACTTCAAGGTAAACTTTAAAACACCGTGATATTCTTCTATTGTGAATTTATATATATGGACCATTGCAATTTGCACTCTTCTTAGATCAACCCATATATTGTTAAATATATTGTGTTTAGAAATATGTTTTCTTTTCTACTTTTCATATGGTATAGAACCTTCAATGTGCATATACTTCCCAAAAATAGATCTTTTTTACTTTTCGTATGGCATAGAACCTTCAATATGAATGTACTTCCCAAAATCATGTGGAATCTTATGATTTAGAGCAGTCCTTGTGATCGATACTACAAAGGTCAGAGACAACCCAAATGCACTTATTCTATTACATTTAAGGTTTTTAAACCATAAACTAGAAATAGCACGATAACCTTTCCAGCTAATATCCACAATATCACATGTCTCTATAATTTTATTTGGCTTTAGCGTGCCTTTTAATTCAATTCTTTGAGAGTTGGGCCTCTCAAATCTACATTTTGAGGTGACTTAAGAATCCTCAAAATATCTTTCTTATTCATGGTTTCTTTTAAGAAATTGATTCTCTCCTTGCTTTCTCAGATATTAATGCCTAATATTTTAGAGACATATTTCTTTGTAAGGTTTAGTCTCCTTTTTTTTTTACTCTCTCACAAAAGTTAGTTACATTTTTAAAGAATCTCTCTTCCTCTCTTTGAATCCTATTGGAGTTTCTTTCAAGCATGTTAGCTTGTCTTGTAATGACGAGCATTTTTCAAAATGTCAATTTTATTTGTTAGCTCAAAAATACTTATTTGTACAGTTAATAATGTTTTTTTCATTTCATGCATTCGAACCATGTTGTGCAAGATATAGAGCATAACATTGTACAACATCTTTGGGATAACCCACAAATCTATATGCTTATTTTTTAAGTCTCAAGATGTGCTACAAACAAACTAATAACAAAAATCTAAAGCTTTAGATTGTGCAAGAGAAGTATATTACTCTTTTAACGCCTCTGCCTCTCCCAAACAAATGGTTAAGAGTGAAACACACAATGGGCAACTCTATTTCTGACGGCAAAATGCACTCTTCCCCGTACACTAGCTTGAACGAGGTGTGGACTGTAGCTCTTGAATGTCATGTTGTAAGCCCACAGTGCCACATATAATTTCTTAACCTAATCGCACTTACTTTCTAATACTATGTTAGATAAGATTCCCACTAACTATTTATTTGTACTCTCAATTTGATCGTTTGCTTGAGGATTATACGGGGTAGTCTTGTTGTGCTTAATCTTCAAAGCTTCAGTCAAAGCTACTATAAATTTATTCAAGAAGTGTGTCCCTTGATTAGACACAATCTCCTTCAATGGACCAAATCGGCAAATAATTTGCTCCATAATGAAATTAGCCATCTCCTTAGCATTATCCTTCACCATTGCTTGAGCTTCAGACCACTTTGTAAAGTAGCATGTTGCTACAATAATATATCACTTACGCATAGTCGATGAAGGGTATATTGGTTCGAAAAAATCGATACCCCATTTCTTAGAGGGTAACGTAACCAAAATAGGTTTTAGAGGCCACTTATGATTCTCCCTCACATTATGTCTTTGACAAACATCACAACTCTAGTTAACATAATTCAAAGCATCTTGGAAAATTGATGGCTACCAATATCCAGCATGAAGGGCTTTTTGGGCAATAAGTTGACTAGCAAAATGTTCCCCACATGCTCAATCATGGCACTCCTCTAGAATGAATGGTACCTCATCAGGTACTAAACACAATGATGATAAATGTCATCTGCTCTTCTCCAATACAAAACACCCACTATAATTAAAAAGTGTAATGCTTGTTACTTGATCATCCTCTTTTCAGACTTCGATAAAATATCCCCAGATCCTCACGTAGATAAATAATGCATTATAGATGCATACTAGGAAGGGATGGAAGCTATGTTGATCTTGAATAAACCTTCAATGTCACTTCCTTTAGCCAGAATTTCCTTTGGCTCCCCAAAATCCATAAGACATTCCACAATGCCCTGCAGCTTCAGTGGCTTGCTCCTAATCTCATAATTGAACTCTTGCAAAGTGATTAACCACATTGCTAAATGGTCAGGAAGTTACAACTTTTTTAGCAACAATCTAAGTCCTTTTGCCTTTGTGAAAAATATCACCTTCTCATAGAGAATATAATGCCTAAATTTCTTCGTCAGCAAAGACCATTCCAAGGCACAATTTTTCCATGTATGTAACGTTGACTTCAAATATCCCCAACTTCCTACTAGCAAAGGCAATTGGATGGGACTATTTCTCCTCCAAAGTTTGGGCTAAACAGCAATTGATACTATGCATTGTAGCTGCTAAAAATATATAGAAAACTTCACCTCTTCTGGGTGCTTTTAGAATTGGTGCTTTTGCTAGTTCTTGCTTCACATCCTCAAAGGATATCTATTAAGCTTTATTTCACTCAAAAAAATAATTAAAAAATAGATAGAAGGTTTGCCATTGGCAACACTCTTTCTACCAGTGCATTGATAAATCTCTGATAATCTCCCACTAATGACAGAAAGATGTGTACCTCTTTTGGAGTACAACTCAAGTCCTTGGGATAACCCGCAAATCTATATGCTTCTTTCCTTGTATTTACAAACTCTTAGCCTCTATCTCATCTATTAGTACTTGATGATATATAATTCTCCAAGATATATAAATTGGATCTAGATAAGTGGTAAGTTTGTTCTTACATGTGCCTGCACTTGTGTTACTTAAAGAGGTAGTGTAAAACATTTTAGCAAATCAACTACAAATGAATCTCACAACGATAGAAAGTAAGTGCAAAGAAGAGAACAGTGTGAAAAGAAGACGTGGAAGCAAACGATTGATAAAAATATCTCAAAAATACAAAATCTCTCAAGTTTCAAGACAAAAATGGTTGAAAAGGTGACCTTTACATAAATTAAAAGATGAGGCCAATCAATTGCCGACCCCTTCAATAAATCAAGTAGTCTCTCATTAATCCCATTTGACAACTAATTTGATGGTTTCCTTCTTCTAAAATCTTAACTAATTAGCAACTTAATAATTTTCTTACAAGTGTCTTTTTGGAAGCATTTTTTGCCATAAATTTTTTGTATTCCTCTTCCTCTGTAGTAAAAAGTAGGTCAAGCATGGCAAAAATGTGCACCTAGTCTTGTCCATCATTAGGACAAGGAATACATTTTCTCAATAACCTTGTAGTAGTATTCTAATTTGTATTACCCCTAAGCACATTGCATATGACATTGAGATCCATGGATGTGGTTTTTGAACTTTCCATTTCTACCCCTACTATGTCTTACTTGTTCCCTAAGAAGACTAATCCATTGTTCTCGTCCTTAATGAGCGGGGCATTTTGCATCCAAGGGCGCCTAAAAGTAAGTTGTAATCCACTCCTTTCATGATAACAAAGTTTTCCATTTGACGCTAATAGGCCACTGGATATTATCAGGGTGAAATGCATGTTCTCAATTGATGGATTTTCCCATGCTTTTAGTACTAGTTGATTGAGTATACTAACTCTCGTTTCCCTTCACCACAACAGAAACGAGTCATAGACGCGCAAAGTCAGGCGCCTCTATCATTGTGTCTATATGGAGTGTAAAAGAGCGTGTAAATAGACACGAATTTTGCGTCTATATATCCACACAGATAGACGCGAATATAGATGCGTTTTCAGATGCGTAATTATTAAACCACTTGAAATTGGACTTAATATAATAAAAAAACCAGAGTTAATAATTATTTTTGCATTGCTCTCTAATGAATGGCAGTTCCTCCAGTTGACAAGCTTGATATAACTAATTAGCGGCAAGCAACACAAACCTTATTATACAATTAGTAGCAAGCATTGCATGTATCTCGTAATTTCTCTACTTGAAGAAGATAAAAAATGCTTCTTTTTTATTATGAAAAATTCAATTTAGCTTTAAACTTGACTATTGATTCTTGAGTATGCACATGTGTGTATGATATTTTCCATAGAATTAAGAATACACATTGAATCATTAAGCGAATTAAGTATGTTACAGTGAATGATCCATCTCATCTTCAATGAGATCAGCCCTTGCTAAACTATCTACTTCTAGGTCTATGTTACCAAGAGGTAACGAAACAAATAAGTCTATCCCACTATCAGATGTGTTGCTATATCGCTCAATAACTTCATCATCCTCAACCACATTATTGTCCTCTTCTGCGTTTCCTTGAACATCCTTGCGAGGTTCATCTTGTATTATATCACGCATATCATCCATTATGGTCTCATCATGTACATCATCATTAATTGTTGGATTGTCATCTGCTATCTCTATGTCGGTAATATTATCATATATTGGTTTTAAACGATTAGATATAGGGATGACATGCCACCATCAGTTATTGTTTACCATTGGATGATACACAATCTGTATTTGAAAAACAAAAGCAAGAAACTTAAATACTTATTATATTGTGTATATGTATCACATGTATACATATAAAAAAATTAGCTTTTACATTTATACTTGCTTGCATTGTTGAGGTAGTACTAATGTGTCATTCTTATTTTGGTGAAATTTTGTAGAGTCAATGATTACAAAACCACTTGAATGATGTCTGATTGTGCAATGCTCACCATTTGTTACCACTTCTTTAAACCACTTCACATCCAGTACATATATAAAGAATCGTCTGAAGTCAAGCTTTAGAATATATTGGATCAAGCCACAATAACCTTCCATGGTACCATTGGCATCCTCGAAGTGAGCAAGGACACCACAATCTTGGGTATTTCTCTTTTCATCTATACATTGAGTTCGAAGATGTTTAGCCTTACACCAAATAGCATTGAATAATGTGCACTAGTAGTAAAAGATTAAGATTAAACATGTCAATTTATTATATAAAATATAACTAGAAACAAATTAATTGATAGTATGTCTCACCTTTGATAAGCAACCTCGTGCATATTCCCACTTCTTGAGATATATTAATTTCCTCCTCTTTTTCCATTCTCTCCATTTCCTCATGTAACCAATCTATATCAATATGACGTGGGAGCGCATTTAGATGATCTGGAAATGAGACATTACGTCCACATCTGGTGCGAAATGCTTGTCTTTTTCTTTTTCTTCTTGCCCTTGCTTCATTATATAGTGTCACCCATTTGCTCATTACATCACTATTGAGCACACAAAAACTATTTAACTTGCGAAGTTCTTCTTTTGTTAGCACTTTACTCATTCCTTTTCCGTGAGGTATTATACAGGTCATCCTCAAGTCTTCATCATCTTTCCATAGTCGTGGTTGAGAGGGGTCCACTTTAGCAAGATATTCAGAGATATAAACAAGGGATGATTGCACTAACCAACCCTTAGCCATGCTTCCCTCAGGCTGTCCTTTTTGCCTCACAAAATCTTTCAAGGTTTTCATGAAGCGCTCAAGAAAAAACATCCACCTTGCATGAATTTCCCACAAAGTGCGATCTCATCAATCAAATATACGAGTAAATGTAATTGAGCAGTCAAAATGGAGCAAGATCAACAGATAATACTCGAGCATCTTGCAATGTGTTTGGATCAATTTTCTTCAAGCTCAAGTATCTGTCAGGATGTATTTGACAATTGTTTATTTTTGTGTAGAAATTCAAAGAGGTTCACTACATGATGTATGCAATATATAATGAAAAAATACAATGTATACACACCTCACAAGCTCTCCCATCTTGTAAATGATATCATGTACATCTTTGGATATATAATGGGATATACTAGTAGGAAGTACGAGTTGAATGTAAATAATATTTATAGATTAAATGATTAGTTGAGGAAAATTTTATTATACCCCAAAGTTTACATATAGTTACTCCACTAATTACTATATTCATGGTTAGAGATACCCTTACTTGAATAATTTTGTGCAAATCGTGGGACTTCAAACCAGATAGTTGCTCCACACCTCTTTTCTTTTTCTTTATGAAGGCTCCCTTGAGACATCTCATACATCCTATGGGTGTTCAAAAGCTACATATCTATTCCTTCACTATTTTTTTCTCGTTCTTTGACAGCATCCAAGGTAAATGGGGTAGCTCAATCTTTCCTCTGGGTCCAATGCGTGGCCAGGCTCGTCTCATGCGACCAATGTTACGTAAATCCTCCCTTACATTGACTAAATCACGAGCCCCTATCAAGTGATCCCATAATGTAGATACAACATTTTTGAATATGTGCATGGGGTCCAATAGGTGATTGATCTTGAGTTCAGTCCAATACAAAAGACGAAAAATATAGAGAACCTAACAAACAAACAATATATTATGTAAACAATTCATCATACTATATACTTTAAAGTCAATCGAGAGAAATATACTTCTTCCCGACTCATGCCGAGTGGAGGGTGGCTGTCGGCATTAGTCTAAGTGTCCTTCCAATCTCGAATGGTTAGAGATTGTGGAGTCATTCCATTAGTAGGGAGAACATATTTGGGATTGTCAATAGGAAGAAATCGATGATGATTGTCATAGATAATCTTCTTTAAACGTGACGGCCTAGAGGAAACTAGAGAGGGACCGCAAATAGGACATGCATGATATCCTGATGTGGTTAAACCTGAAAAAACAAGTGAATTAATAACATGTAATTGATTTAAGTCTTGAATTTCAAATATAGAGTTATATACATGTACCTGAACACTCTCCATATCTTGAAAAGTCATGCATGGTCCACAACAACATGGCCTTCAAAGTGAAATCTCTAGAGGATGCAGATGCGCTTGTATCTTGCACCTCAATACCTTCCCATAACATTTCTAACTCTTCAATCAAAGTCTCTAAGTAAATGACCATATTTTTTACCTTGTGCTTTCCAAGAATCAGAAGGGACAACATTACATGTCCCTTTTTAATTGTCATGGATGGAGGAATATTATAGTTCACCAATACCACTGGCCATACACTATATGATGTGCTTTTGATGCCAAATGGATTGATTCCATCCATACCTAAACCAAATCTCAAATTTCTTGGCTCTTCTTTGAAAACGGGCCACAAATTGTCTATATGTTGCCATGCCGGTGTGTCTGCAGGGATCCTCCATTTTCCATCACTTGAACGATGACTAGCATGCCATGATATGAGCTTTTCAATAGACTTACACTTGAACATAAGTTGAATATGTGGAATAATCAGAAAATGTCGCAAAACCTTATGAGGCACATCCATTGATTTCATCTCCACTTCGTATCTTGATTCACCACAAACAGGACACTCTCATGCGAACTCATGAATCCCACGAAATAAGACACAATCATTGACACATGCATGGATCTTGACATAATCAAGGCTTCCCAGAGATGTCAAGTAATGTCTTGCTTGCTCTCTCTTAGTTGGCAATTTGTTTTCTTTGGGAAGCATTTGTGATAATAACCTACATATATTTTTAAAAGTGAGTTAAAAAACCACCAACATATATTTGTGTCTGATTTCAAAATAGAACAATTAATATTATGATTCATAAGCCAAACTAAATTGATACCTACTTCAATAACGCATTCAAACTGATATTACTCCATCCATAAATTGTTTGCAAGTTAAGTATCTTGAGGGATGTACGAAGAACGGAGTACGTACAACCTTCATACAATGAAGTAGATGACACTACATATAGTGGGTCATCTAGCTTCGTCGAGTGGCCTTCTCCTCGAACCGGTTGCGAAAATAGATCGTGTACCATGTTGTCCAAAATCTCATCCTCTATAACTTGATGGGACATTTCATGAGCGCTACTATCATGGTCGTCAGTCTCCACTCTTCTTGAAGACTTTGCCTCCTCGCGTCGATGTTTTGCAGCTTCTTGACACCCGAGAGGGAGCATCTGAGGATGTGGCATCGCATCCTGCTCAACCACCACAAAAGGGAGTTACATATATATTTCAAACATAGACTAGCAATCTTATTGTTAAAAACAATGAATACCGGTGATTTTGCTCGGTTCCATTCTCCATACATGCTGAGGTGTGACATTGCAACTCGACGTGCTTGAAAAATACACCCTCGACAAAGATCACACATGCATTTAATTTTTCATCGTAGCCATGCATCTCGATTATGAAGATGTAATGTTTAATCCTCACTTAAGGATGTGCTCGTTGACTCATCAGCATGCATCATACTAGGTGATGATGACGACATGATTAAACCTAATTCATGACAACATCAAATTTGTTATTAATATGTTTACATAAAAACTTCAAGGCGTATTAATTATTCTAAGATATTCAATTTTAAATACACAAAACCTATCATAAATACATAAAAATTTATGATAAAAACTTACTATCAAAACTTATCTTAAATACAAAAACTAATTATGATAAAAACGCAACCGTGCTAAATGCGCGTCTATCCCTGCGTCTATCTGCACGTCTAAATACGCGTCTACTAGCATGTTTACGTCAAATTAGACACGCATATACACGCAAAAATAGATGCAAATGTCAAAATTCAAAAGATATAAGCGATTTCTTTTCAAACTGCGCCTTTCCTGCGTTTTTTACACGTTCTGGAGCTCGAGTTCAGCCGACATGCAGTCTACCTCCACTAGTCTCTTCATGACTCACCTCCTCATGACTCACCTCTTCTTTTACTTTAAACAAACAAGAAGGGAAAGAAGACAGCTAAAGAGAAGAAAGCCAAGGAGAGGAAGAAAGAGAAAACAAAAGAGAGGAGAACAAGAGGAACAAGAGGTAAAGAGAGGAGACAACAACCAACAAGCATCAAGCTGGGAGAACAACTCACTAAGGAGAGGAAGAAGGGAAAGGAAGCAGCGCCACCACCCGTCCACACCAAAGACCCAAGGTGAGTTCTCTCTCTCTCTCTCTCTCTCTCTCTCTCTCTCTCTCTCTCTCTCTCTCTCTCTCTCTCTCTCTCTCTCTCTCTCTCTCTCTCTCTCCTCCTCCTCCCTCCCTCTCTCTCTCTTTTTGTATTAGGATCTTTCTTTCTATGAAATTGAAGTTTTTTTATCACAAAATAATCATGGCGGTCGTCGACCTGAGAGCAGCCGACTTAGCGCATCTGACAGTTCGTGTAGATTCCAGAGCAAACGCAGATATAAACGCGTAGCTATGTTTTCTGTTATCACATCTACAGTCACATCTCTAAGCGCATCTATCATGAATAATAGACGCGAGTATACACGTGTCCTGCTCAGTTTTTTCCATGGTGGTACTGCGTCTCTGAGCACGTCTATTTTTTATACTAGACGCGAGAATACATGCGCTCTGCTCAGAAAATAAAGGCTTTGACTTCGGGCAAGCATCTGAGAGTGCGTCTATTCTACATCTCAAACACGAATATACACGCGCTAGCTCAGATTTAAAAAAATAAGCTTTTATTTATGCAATTGTACAAACATGTTACATAATAGTACAGTTTACACAATATTTCAGTTTAGCAATTTTGTCTTATTCCTATGTTTTGTTTGCAGATGTCGCATCGTGGTTCATCTAGCAATGACCTAGATTTGGAGCGCATGAATGATACATTGGTCTTGTTCAGCAGAGGGGCTTTTTTTGGAGGTTTTCCTAGTAAGGAAGACTTCATGGGAGAGATGACTAGACACCTTGGGCGCTCTCCCACAATAGACGAGGTATTCAGCATCATGTCTGGAACGCCTCTAATGTCTTGGCCTGGCATTGCTTCCCAAACACCAAATGTCCAAATCCCAATTGCAGATACTCCACGTGCAATGCCTGTATATGCATTGACTGAAGCACAAGTGTCAGTCGACGCACGTGCATTTGCGAAAGCACGTGCATCTAGCGAGGTAGAGGGTAGTCGACAAAGAGGGAGGAGGGAGAGTCGAGGGGGAGAACGAGGCTTGTGTGGGGGTTGCCTAGGAGGTGGCGAGCGATCATCCTCATTAGAAGATCACGTAGAGGAGCTTGTACGCCAGTACTATAAAGTTACAGATATTGGTGGCATCTTGATCCATGATGATAAAGGAAGGGATGTAATGGTGTACATGACGAGTATCATGCATGCGACGTATAAAGATTGTTTCATTTACTTCAAGAATCAGAAAAGCAGCTTGTGGCAAGAGGTGCTGAGGGCAATCCATAGGAGGTACCCAAATCCTAAGGATCAGAGATTCTTGGATGATTGGAGACACACAAAAGTGAGGGATTTTCTTCATAACAAAAGATCCCACCTCATGACACATGCCAGGAAGTCACTGCGGAGACAAGAAGAGGGGCGTGGAGCCTATAGCCAACCACCTATGTGCCACTGCATAGAGTAGAAGAAAGCCAAGAAGAAAGCAGCAGAGAAAGTGAAGAGTCGCTAGCATGTAGAGGCGCGACGCATCCAAATGGAAACTATGGGATCGTCGCATTACAGATCGAGCGGTAGAGAGTCGTGGGAGGCAGAGTTTGTAAGTATATTTTGATTTCCAATTTTTTAAAATTTATATTTTTTAAAATTGTTTATATAATTTGTTCTAATACATTGTGTCTCATAATTGTTTGTATATCATAATTATTTTGTAGACTACTATCGTTGGTAGGATACCTACTCCTAGAGAGGTAGGTTACCATCGAGGCCATAACCGCATAGCCACATGGCTTCACTTCTATGAGAAGGGTCTCATCACTGAGGAGCAATACAATCGGGCTATGAGGATTCGACAGCCAGAGGAGGCATGTTTTTCTTACTTTCCTATTAATTATAACTTTTTCTTTGCAATTGTACGTAAGCAACCTTGATCTTTTGTGTGTGTAGGCGAACCCCGATGTGGAGCATAGCGAGGAGGGGGATAGCGACGCCAATAGCGATGGTTGTGCCAGCGAAAATGTTTCTTCTTCAGATTCATAGAGGAGCACCATACCTCCTCTATGGCCTACTGCTTGCGGCCATGCTTTAGGTCGCAAGCACTTAAACTCCCCATGTAAATGCGTTTTATATATAATGAATACATGGATTTTTATTTTCAATTCTCATGCCTTCAGATCCATTGTGTTTTACCCAAATGCATAATTTGATATATGGGAGGGAAAAAAAAAACAGAGAGCATGTGGTTGCTATCAAATGCACAATTTGATGTATGGGAGGGGAAAAAAAAAACCAGATCTCTAGTTTTTTTTTCCAATTCTGTGCTTCGCATCTATTTGTGCGTCTAAATTGCAGAAAATGCGCATCTATACTCGTGTCTAAAATGTAGAGTACATGCGCCCATTGACGCGCTATATAATTCAAATTAATAAAAAGAAATTAAATATCTTTTTTAAAAAAAGAGATTTTTGGTTTTGTGATCGCGTCTACTAGCGCACGTAAAAGCACGTCTATGCACGTGTCTATATGCCCGTCTAATCTTCCAAGTAGACGCGCTTGTAGATGCACAAAAGAAATTAAATAAATAATAATTTTGATTTTCGTGTGCGCGTTTATTTATGCATGTATATGCGCGTCTATTGGTGCGTGTGGATTTTCTTATACACGCGACTATAGACATGAAATGGTACACTCACATTTAGACGGGCTTATAGACACGCCCGTAAGATTTTCTCTCAATTCAAAAGTCGTGTCTAAGAGCGCGTCTAAGAGGCCTTTTTGTTGTAGTGCTTTTTGGTAGTAAACACCATATTAGAGAATTTAAAAATTTTATAAGTTTTAATTTCAAATAAATTATAAATATTTGACCACGTGACTAAATCTTAATCCATATTTGAAAGTGGAATTTAGGAAGGTAGCTTATATAGTATTTAGGATAGACTCCACCTTTAAGTAAGACAACAAGATTTGACCATGTGGTCAAATAATAAAGGTATTGGGGGTTCCCAAAGTGCATAGAAATTTTAAAATTTCCTAATATAGTGTTAGTAGCAAACCAATAATGAAGTCCATGGTAATGTGCATCCAATTGCTTATAGGTAGTGGTGGCTGCAACAAATCACCCGCCTTATGGATGCTGTCCTTATTTTGCTGATAAGGCATACACTGCATAACAAATTTTTTAACATCTTTTTGCATTCCTTTTCAATAAAAGTTTTTTCTGATCTTCCAATAGGTTTTAAAACCTCCAAGATGTCCAACTAAAGGCAAAGAATGCAACTCCTCCATAATTTTTTGTGTAAAAGAAGAAGTAGAGGGAATAATAATATTGCAATTTAACTAGATTAGGCCATTTTTAAGTTGATAATGTGAGTTTTTCTCTATGAGACCTTGCTAGTGGTGGCTGCAACAAATCACCCGCCTTATGGATGCTGTCCTTATTTTGCTGATAAGGCATACACTACATAACAAATTTTTTAACATCTTTTTGCATTCCTTTTCAATAAAAGTTTTTTCTGATCTTCTAATAGGTTTTAAAACCTCCAAGATGTCCAACTAAAGGCAAAGAATGCAACTCCTCCATAATTTTTCGTGTAAAAGAAGAAGTAGAGGGAATAATAATATTGCAATTTAACTAGATTAGGCCATTTTTAAGTTGATAATGTGAGTTTTTCTCTATGAGACCTTGCTATAATATTTGAAAAACATGATTGAGCTCATCATCCAAAAGATAAGCTTCCCATAATTCTTCAATCTAGTCACTATGTGTAGCTTAGTCATAGCTGAAACTTTACATGCCCATATACGAGAAAGAGAATCAACCACTATATTGTCTTTGCCTCTCGTATGAGTGATGTCAAAATCATAATTTTCCAGAGTAACTACCCACCTACGTTGCTTAGGAGTAAGATTGGATTGAGTGAGGAAATACTTTAGGACTCTATGATCACTTTGAACTCTAAACCGGCTGCCATGCAAATAATGGTGCCACTTCTTTATCACATGTAAGATAGCCAATATCTCTTGGTCATAGACATTCATAGCCATTTTCTTGTTTATAAGCTTGTGACTTTCAAAGGTAATCACTCCATGTTCCTGTAATAGAATATCTCAAATGCCTTGGCCACACTGGGATCACATTGTATGGTAAACTCTTTCAAAAAATCCATACATACTAGAATAGGAGCAAAAGTAAGGAATTTGTTTAACTAGTTAAAGCTAGTATTTGCAAAGTAGATCCCAAAAGCAAGCTTTCTTCTTCAACATGTCAGTCAAAGGAGCTACAATAATCTCATAATACTTAATGAATTGGTGATAAAATGAGGATAGACCAAGAAACCCTCTAAGTGAAGTAGTGATAGTAGGCGTTGGCCAATCTTTAACACACTGCACCTTATTGGGGTCAGTCCGGATCTTTTTCATATGGCCAAAGTACTCCACCTTAGTTTGTATGAAAGAGCATTTCTTCTCCTTAGCAAAGTGTGTGATGTCTTAATACATCAAAAACCTTCCTCACATGTGATAAATGGTCCTATAGAGTCCTGCTATAAATCAAATTGTCATCAAAGAAGACTAGGATAAATTGAAAGAGAAAAGGCTGCAAAATCTTATTCATCAAACTCTGAAAGATAGTTGGAGCATTAGTTAGCCCAAATGGTATCGCTAGAAAATGGTATACCCCTCGATCAGTCCTAAAGGTAGCCTTGACTGCATCACCCTCTCCCATATGGATCTGATGATACCCTAACCTCAAATAAATCTTTGTAAAGAATCTAGCTCCCTTGAGCTCATCAAACAAATCATCAATTCTGGGTATTGGTAACTGATCTTCACTATGATCTTGTTTAGATCCTTGTAGTCAATACATATCCTAAAGGATCTATCTTTCTTCTAACAAGACCAAAGATGCATAAGGTGAAGAACTAGATTCAATGAATCACACCTCAAGAAGCTCCTTGATTTGCTTGGCTACTTCTTCATGCTTACACTAAGACAATTTGTAGGGTGGCTTATTAATTGCCTTTGAGTTGGGCTCCAAATTGATAGATAATCTAATACTCTAGTAGGAGACAATGAAGTAGGTATTTCAAACAAATCCATGTACTCCTCAAGAAGAGCTTTCAAAGTTGGATGATCTACTGAATTCTTGGACCGATCTTCAATCTTTTTATTCAGGTGCAAAACAAAAAGAAATTAGCGCCTCTTATACTCCTTGAGTTATTGAATGGTGATGATAAGTTGAAAATCTTATTTACTAGAAATTCCCTGTAAATTAATGAGTTGTCCATCAAAGATAAACTCCATATATAGTTATGAGAAATCCATGATAGTAATTTTTTCTAATGTCATCAACTAATCACACCTAAGTACAATATCTATGGGGCCCATTTCCAAAGTAGTCATGTTTACTTTTGCTTCATAATTTTTAGCTAGTTGTGTAAAGAAACTTGTGGGCATATTTGAGTGATGATTTCTTCAACCATTTGGGCTTTAATCAATGGGATTGAATGTTATGCTGTAACTTCAAGCAAGAGCTTCTAAATCACTGATTGGATCTAGTATAAATCAAGTAAACAATGCATTCCATGAATGGGCTAATTTAACCAATGATGGGCTAAATTTTGATGGAAATTTTATAATTCTTTAATCTCTCAATCAATTGGATGAAGCTCGACAATTGGATGAATGAGAAAGATTAAGAATTGAAGAGAATATCTTTTGTTAGTTTGCTGAAGGCTTGAATGTTCCCCAAATGCTTGATGAAGCCTCCAATTGCTCAATATTGTTGAAATAATCTTCAATACATGTGCATTTATTTCTTAGAAGCAAACTTGAAGCTTCAAAAGCTTGAGATTGAAGCATTAAACTTGTTTTCTCCAAATTTTGACTCCATAGAAGCTGTTGAAGATGAATCCTTGACCATTATTACTTAATCCTTGCAATTTCTTCAAGAATCTTTACTGAAATAAGTCCAAGGGCTGAAATGATTAAGAGTCTTGAAATTGATGAGAAATTGAAGCTTGAGTTGAAGATTCCATGGTTTTCCATGGAATGCACAATTAGGGTTTCAAGAGAATGAAAGAATGAAGAATAGGCAACTATATTGATCAGTGTGATCTCCTGAAGCAAGTGTTAAGTAGCAGATATTGATTAGAATAGAACATCAAGAAGTAGTGAAGCATTTCCAGTATGAATCAGGCTAGGAAATTCATTGCATTTTGCGTCAGCTTTGTCCACGTGGCATCTTATGCCGCAAGAAATGGTAATAGAAATGGCAAAGAAGAAGAAGAAAGCTCCGCCTCAAAAAGTAACTAAGATTTTAGTCTTCTCCAAGTCTAGTTACCCTAGTTTACCTCCAAAAATTGCGTGAAAATTTTATGATGACCCGCTATTTTGTCCAGTCACCACTACATATGTCCCTTCCATCTTCAAAAATCTCTAGATCTATCTTCTTCCAAGTGTAGATGTCCTGCAAGTCATTGTTAGTCACTATCCATGTCTGCACTTGTAGTACCTGTTTGAAATTGGTTTTTATGATGAAAATTAGGACTAAATATGAAGAAAAAGAGAAAAAATTTGGATCAAAGACCAATGGCTGATTCCACTTATTAAAGAGAGGATTGGAGAGAGAGAAAGAAGAGAGAGAAGACTATAGAAGAGAAAGAAGATGAGGTGTAGAAGAGAAAGAGAGAGAGAGAGAGAAGCCATAGAAATTATGAACATGAAGGTGAGGTAAGAGGAGGATAAGAGATAGTAATGTATTAATGTTCCAAAAAGATGTGAAATTTTACATTTCTCTCCCTTTTATACCTATGTCAGTGTGACAAGGTATTGTTATTAATTCTACACTAAACATATCTTCTTCCTAGCTTTTTATAGTAGTGGACAGTCCTAGGATGCTAACACCAACTTTTCTACTAGAGCTCTTATGATAGTGTTGATAGGAATCAGTATAGTGTCCTTGTCATGGGTCATCTATACTCTAAAGAGCATGCGGAGGCATTTATGACATGACAATGGCCTTGTGTTGGCTTTCCTCCTTGTGGAGTTAGGATACATATGTGTTATACTACATCGAGGATATTTTTAAATCTAGTTGACTATCCTTGGGGATTTAGTTTTCTATGGATATCTCAAAGACACATATCCTAGTTGTCTATAGTTCTAGCATTTGATGGGATTTTTGAACTAAGTTGGAGCTCTTCCTCTTCATCACCCTAACACCATTATTGGTATGGGTTGGTAGTCCATAAGGAGGACATCATCTTCTTCATCATAGGCTATGTATGGGTTTGAATATTCCTATTTTCCAGTTAGCTCCTCTACATATTGGGCAAAAGTGTTGCTCAAAGGATGAGTGGCTATCAAAGTTGGGGTTCAAGGTATACAAAAGGGATTGATCTCCACTTTTTGTGTTGTTAGTTTGTGCTCAATGGAAGTTAGCAAGGCTAAATGTGGGGGCCTTGGCTAGTATTATGCCCTATTTTGCTATGGATATGGGATATTTTCGAAAGCATTCACAAAGGAAAAGTATTTAGAAGCCCAACAATAGGTACCTCGTGTCCAATGTATCTACAATGTGTGCAAAATTGAGGCCTGAAATAGTCAAATGGAATGTATTCACCCACACAATGCACACACTAAATGTTCTATCTATATGACCATGGTTGTTTCAAGGCATCAATGAGTCTAGCTAATTTTGCTTGGTGTTACTTGAATGATGTAAGGAAGTCCTATGCTATGCTAAGTTTAGCATTGTTCTTGTAGCCTTGCTTCTTGATCTCTACTTTCATTCTATTATAGTGCATGAACAATGAGTGAAAAGGGATAATTGTTGCATGACATACATAGTACATACTAATTGGTAGGTTGTTCTCCCTACCATGCACATATGTGTGGAATGTGTAGGCACAAACACACTGAATGACAACAGAGGACTATCTCATGATATGCATATGCTGAGTTCATGATGCATGCCAATCGAATGTCCCCTATCCCCATGGACCTTCTAAGGTCTTTTTAAATAGATTTTGAGCTCAATAGGACTTTGATCAACCTTCAGAGGTCGTTTGACTATTTATTTTTCTTGGACGGCCTAACGAGAAAATAAAACAACACAATGCAATATGCTTTTTACTATATATTAGACCACTTGTGACCTACTCAAGAGTTAGAAAAAAAACAAAATAAATATGTGAACATAGTAATTACTCACCATAACTATAGAAGACTTCGAGAAATTACATAAATATGGAAACCATTGGTAGATAGATAGGCTAGAGTGTTACCTAGTCTTCTCCTTGGTTTTTTTTAGGGCTTTACACTCAAATCATACCTATTCTTAGGAGTCTATTAGGGCATTTTCTCACCTAAATCATGCATAAAGTTTAGCATTAGCAAGGTTATGCTCTCTAGTTTTCTTTTGAGTTATGTGTTTTGCTAGATAATTGAGTTAGGGGTATGATCTTCATGTCCAGAATGTGTATCCAATCCTAGTGGTCCTCTAGTCTAGCTAATGGGGCATGACCTTCACATCTTTTGAGAATATTAGAGATGGAAATCATTTTGTACTACATTATATTTATGCTAATTGGTAACCATTGAGTACACTTTATCATATATATAGTTCCATTTTATATTCATACCATATGATCATGACTATGATTAATGTGTTCGGATATATAGAGCATATTGAAGCAACAAAAAAGGACAAATATGTTATACAAAGGGCATTGTTATATGCTTACCATCATGAAAGTTGATTGTTTAAATTATCAATGTCTTCAAATTATGAACATGTATTGTGCGTTGATTAAGGCTAATAGCTACAAATGTGTTGCAATGAGATAGGATAGACCACGATAATATACAATTGGAATGGACGGATAACAAGGGATCTTTATGTTTGTATGTATGAGAGAGACAATAATTATGCTATAGAATCGTTGAAAAGAAGAGTGATGGTAAGCGTGTAGAGATACATGATGAGTTAGATTCATTTCATGCTAGATCAAAGGCTTTCACCTACATGAAACGATCGAGTGCAGTTGATTTGGGGCACACTCCTACATTTGCTTGCTTCATAAGACTGTCATAAATCGCTTGGATTCCTGGTGTGAAAGATGTCGACATGGAATTGGTGTCGGAATAATGTCCTGGATCTTTGGTGCGAAAGATGTAGCTGAGATGGAATTGCTGTCGGAAATATCCTGTTGCCAAAACCAAAGGGTGGTAGAGATTAGCTCGCGCAAAGTCACTAGGAAAGTAGGAGAAAGGAGAGAAAGGATTCGTTGATTAGGAGAAGAGGAGGGGCAGGTACTCAATCTAGAGGCAATGGACGAACCCATGGCTGACACATGGCGGCTTTTGAGATGAAGGAAACAAGCTACAGAGGAGCTGCCACTGGTTGCCACGTTCAAGCTTACACAGCAAATGCAATACCCTCTGCAAAAAAAAAGAGATACAAGAAGGAAGCCCTCCCCTAAAGCGAACACCGTCACTTACTTAGCAGGGGACAAGAGGCCAAAACATAATAAGTGAGAATCAAGAAAGAAGTAGGAGAATGCCTACTGTCTCCTCCAGTGTTACGTGCCAATCACAAGAAGGAAAGTGGGAGAGATTGAACTCAATGATGAGCGTGCCCTGCATAAGTGCAAGCACCTCCTTATAGGTTGTTACATAGGCATATTCACACACAACATTATACCACCTTGTAGTGCCATACACACGGCATAATATATCCCGCTTTTCCACTCTCTACGTTTTATACCTTGGTAAATTTTCATCTTACAAGCTTGGCCTAGCAAAATAAAGAACTGGGGTGCCCTTCAAAGTTTGAGGACTGAACGGTATTCGTCCATCTCTGAGATTTCACGGGATGGGAAGGCAATGCTTCTCATTTGATAACTGACTCAAAGGACCGCGGCTGTCTTTCTTTCTCGACGTAAACTTGGGAAGGTACTCTCTCTCTCTCTCTCTCTCTCTCTCTCTCTCTCTGTGCGCGTACGCATGTAACGTTTGAACTTTGAACTAGGCAGTAGGCGTAAATTTGGTTGGGCTTTTGGCAGGTACTCCACTGGTGACTTCGCAGTACTGTGTCCGTGCGCGCGCACTGCAGTTGAAGCAGGAACCCATCGGGTGTGACTTTGGAAAGCGAGCAAAATTCGAGGACGCTCAGGAGTTTGCGTGGTCCGTCTGTCGTGGCCGGCCAAGCTCCTGCAGGCAAGGAGTCGAGGCGGCGCACCGCCAGTGCAGATGAATATACTGCCGATGGAGAATCCGGAAGGCGTCGGCCTGGTCACGGCGATGGCCGTGTCTGGCGGCTTCATCCTTTTGTCAAGCCTCATCGACCGGACGCTCAGCCGCCTCCTTAACATTAACGCCACTTCTTCTTCTGATCCCTCGGCTACTTTCACTAAGATAATTAAGCGTCGAAGCCGGCGCCGGGCCCCGTCGACTAATTACACTGACGGCGTCCATATTGATGGTCCTGCTTCAAGAAGATCGACGTCGCCAGTTAATTCTGATCATCGTCGTGCTGCGGATCCAGTTTCAGATCAGCTCGCAGCAGGCAATTACCTGGATGCAAAAGACGCTCACGAAAGGGTGACTGGACAGGGGCGCTCAGATAACCACCAGATATTCGTGCATACTACCGACCACTCTGACGACGTAATGACTGCTGATCATCAACATGCAGTTTCGACGTCGCAGCCATCTCATGAGGAGACAACGCCACCGCGACGTCGCTTTCATGTCGGACGCATCCGTCAACATCATCGTCTACACCTCGTGCAAGACGGCGTCGATGAGGCGGCTGACGGCATACTGATTAGCAACGTCGAGGCTGCAGCCGCAGCAGCCGAAGCTGCTGTAGCAGCCAGGTACCGCCATGCAACCAACGAACCTTGCTCGCTGGTTAGGAAATACTTGTCGGGTGCAGCAGCCGTCAACCAGCTGCAGGACCAAGACCAATTAGGATCAGAAAGAGCTGGTGCAGAACATGGCGCCCTTCACGTAACAAATCGCAGCTCCAGGCGACGCGCTCATAATTCAAGTGGACGTACAGCTACTTATAGCGCTGAGCACGAGATCGTATCTGCAGTGACTAGGCCACCCAGTGTCACGCAGCGACGGCCCCGGACTCATAATCATACTGGTACGATTGGCTGGCCATCGATATATTCATCATAATAGCACAGCACGGCTGGACTGGCAGGCCGGCTGCTAACTATGATGCACAGCTTTCGACATTTGCTCGTGTGGCAAGAACTTAAAACTTAGAAGGCCCCTTTTGAATTTACCCTTGTTTTTCCTTGGAGAGACCAATAGGGCGTAGGCCACGCCTAGGCAAATCAACTTCGGCTGAGTTCACACAGTTGACTTCATAGAAGGTGTGGCGAGTTCACTTCAACTTGTGCAACTTGCATCTCAATACTTAAGTTGATGGAGTCCCCTCAGCCAAGTCGACAGAGTTGAAGTCATGCATGAATTTTTAGGAACTTCAATTAGTCCACGTAGTAGCACAGAAGAGACTTGCGTTTGCTTGGACAACTTGACTGACATGTGACAGTTAAGTGCTGAAAAAGAGGAGTTGTTAGCTTGCTTGTCAGAAACAGGGAGCAAAAGAGAGAGAGAGAGAGAGAGAGAGAGAGAGAGAGATTCGCGACGGGCTATACTCGGTTAAAAGCAGGCTTGGCTCCACGATTCTTCACTGAGGGCTGGCTTGTTCACCTAAGTTGTGCTCGCTATGCTAGGTCAACTCGACAACTTAGGCATGGTGCCCCTATTCTCTCTATAACTGGGACTTGTGTGTGACCATGCATGCTTGAAATCCTCGCAGCATACTCACAAGTCTATATGTGACGCACCTCTAATCATGAGCCCCTGCTTAGGAGTCATTGCATGTCTAGCTCGGTGCAATTAAGGGCGAGGTGTTGCTGGCCCAACCCTGGCCCCAATCGCACCTAGCTTAAGTATGCTATGCCTCCCAGGTATATGCTTGTGATGTAATTCTCGTAATTAGTCAGAATTTGTCTAAAACTTCGTTTGATATGGTTATAATGCTGGAGCTCATGTAGGCGGCGTCCAAGCGAATAATGACGATCATAAGCAACGGCTAGCCGTGACGGCTAGCAAGCGCCACGCGGAGTCACACAGGAGACGCCACACGGCTAGCAGTACCACTAAAGACCCATGTCGACAGGCCCTGCAAAATCAACCGACGCAATCAGAAGAAGACGATTCTTATCGACGTCATTACATGGTGATCTCCAGTCCCCCTGGCGCCCCTGGAATTACAACAGCAACAGCAATGCCGAGTAACGAGCAACGTCATCGACTGCGAAATCACCACCTTCTCGAGTCCCGCTTCTCTTCTTCCACCTCAGGTAATCCGCCGGTTAATGTTCCGGCCCTAAAATAGCCGGAGCAGCACTATCTAACCATGATATATGTGAGTGTTCTGAACCGTACTATCGCACCTCGATCATGTAGTGAGATTGATGGCTGGATCCGGCCGAAAGAAGGTGCGGTTCTCTCCGAATACAGAAGACCCCATGAGAGGACAAAGAAAGTACCGTTGTCGTCATGATATGCAAGTCGCAGCTCAAGAGATTGGAACTGACTGCGAATATCACGGCCAAAGTATCAATTACAGTGCTTTGGCAGCTCCTCGATATGTTAGTCTTGCTGGACAACGTCGTCCGCCATGAGCGCGCCAAGCTGCTGCTCAAGAGTTCACCTCGAAGCTAGGGTAAAGGGGCAAAGAAAGTGAGGCTTCCGACAACAAAATTCACTACATCTAGATCTAGTGACACTCTTCCACAAAAGACATATCATTTTTAATGACTTAAGCTATGATACAAATTTTAATATATTAAATCTTTACTATTAGTTAAGGGGAGGTTGGGGGCAGGTGCCACATGGCAGCCCCCAACCTCCCCACAAAGAAATGCGGGGGCGGGTGCCATGCGTCCAACACCCGCCCTCGCCGCGAAAATCGCGCTATCTTTAGGGGCGAGTCTAGGCAGGGAGCGCCTAGTATAGGTTAAATGTAAGTCAAACAATTAATCTTGTAAAACTCTACATAATATATTCTTTAATGTTTTAAGAGATTCTTGTTGAGCACAATCGCTCTAAGCTTGATTTTGGAAGATAAGGAATGAAAGAGCTTTTGAAAGAATCCAACCCTTAAATTATGTGAAAGAGATATCTCCTAAATTGAAGGAAGTAGCAATTGCAACATTTGTCGAGCAAGAAAAAAGATAGACTTTTTTGTGTAGTTTACAAAAAAGCCTTGTAAGCACTAATGGCATTGTGTGGTTTCTAAATTTACCTTTGAAAAGCACCTATGTGAGGTGATGTAAATATTTGCCCCATTAATATATTTACATATTGTTAAAAAATGCTCCCTTTAGTGCCACTCAATTGGCCTTTTGCTATCATTCTTTGGCAAACCTTTCATTCGTAATAACTAGATCCATTTGATATAATATCAAAACCACAAAAATGTTGATTTGAGTCAAGTGAGTTCTATGCAGTTTAGCTATTAACAAAAATTATATCATTCACTTGCATAAAGAGATCGGATCCAAACTTATAATATTTGGCTCAAAACCATGTTTATGTCTAGTTGTACACAAAGTCCTTGATAACACGCAATTGAGCACCTCCAAGAGAAGTGAGAGTGCTTGACTACACCACTTGCAAGAGAGATGCCCAATTAGAACTTAAAGCCATGAATGCAAACATCAATGTGACCTATATGAGTCAAGTTAGTCAAGTCAATGAGCACATGTTGAGATGAAACTTGTGCTAATCAACTCACTACTCTCCGAATGCTAGGTCCTTGGTAAACTCACTAGAGTTGAGCTAACATAGCATAAAATCATCGATGGTTACATGTGATGACTTTCTCTCTCTTTCTCTACATTCAAGTTTTCCTCATTTGTTGGGGGAAAATGATGGGGTCCACATTTGGTATCAAGTTGTGTGCGTAGACCACCTTACACATAATGTAGGGCAATAAACCCCTCATGTTAATTGCTTGACCTACACAAGGACTAGCTCTTAATAGATGTGAACATTTGAAATGCTTAAAAAGGGTATTTGAATAAAGATTCACATGAGTCTTAGGTTGTGATAAAAGCATTCCATGATAAAGGATAGAAGGGCAAAGAAAAATGACTGGAAAAATATAGCTTCAAGATTTATGATTCATAATAATGAACCATAATAAATAGAGTCTTATCACACCTAATATGTATAATAGTAATAATACAATTAATTATATTAATTATAAATGCTTATATTAAAGAGGTTTTTTCTTATATTTCTTACAGACAACACAACACTCTCAAAAAATATGGCCCCTTTCTAAATTTGCAAAACATGAAGGTGATATGGTTGATCATTAAGTGCTATAGAAGTATTATTTTCTCATTTTTGATTGAAGAAACCAAATTTGAAAACTTGGTCACTACCGACGACAATAGCGACGCGTGCAGTAAATTTGCGACGCAAATAGCGACGGTAACAGAGAAAAAAAAAATTGGTCACTACCGACGACAATAGCGACGCGTGCAGTAAATTTGCGATGCAAATAGCGACGGTAACAGAGAAAAAAAAAATTTGTGGCAGGGCAGCTAGCACTCGGTGCTGTATGAGAGCCATACAAAATAGTTTCTGCACTACTGCATACAAAGCGTTTGCAAACAAAAAGAATGTATACTGAAATCATAAAACTGATAGATGAAATAAATACATGATATCGCATAAAATGCGATTGGTACAATCATAAAACAATATCACTAATACATAGAAAATGTCTACATAGATCGGGCAACTAAAAACTAAAGGTATGTGAGCTCTAAGGATCCAAGGGCGAGCTACAAATCGTCGTCCCCCGAAAGCTCTTCCCGCTGGAAAGGAGCATCAAACGGATTCTGCAGAAAAAGAAACAACATATCAATCCACCATACAATAATGCATTCAAATATCTCATGGTAACTACGGACAAGAAAGATGAGTGACTTACTGGGCCGCCGCATCTATACAATCGGTCGATCAATGATCTGAGACCGTGCCTCTCTGCATATCGAGTCTCAAGGCCCTGCGGATCGCGATTTGTAATGGAGTGCTGCAAAGAAAACAAAATGCTAACTGTTAGAAACATGATTGTCAGTACAAATAATATCTCAAAAAAACAAATAAGCAAAACAAAAGAGAAACTTACAAAGTCCTCTAAATATGTCCTGTGGCCGCCACTCCCAAGATGATGTACCGATCCGGCCTCGATTCGTGCTCTCGCCGCCTCCCGCTGCTAACTCCAACGTCCTGGCAAATTTGTAGCCTTCTTCCTCAGTCGACACCAGTCGTCTGCATCTAACCACTCGGGCTTTGGAGCCCCACTCTTGATTGCCTTGCGTGCGTCGTATCGTCTATGTGACATGTATGCACGCATGCAATCCATCATCCAGCCCATAGAGAATCTATCCACTGTGGCTGGCACTGGGAACTCCTCGTGTAAGGATGCTATTATGTACTCATTGCTCCCCTCTGGTATGTTCCTCCAATGATCCAGGACGTTGTGCCGAAAAACTTGTTGGCACAACTCCCTCATGCAAGCCATCACCCTCCTCCCCTCATCATTCATGATGATGGCTCCTGACCTGCCATCCACTAGGTATCCATAATCCCTAGGAGTGTGCCTTGTATGGGCCCTCTCCCATCTTCGTCCACGCTCCTGGGCATATCCAGGAGACCCCTGTACATCCAGTGTACCGACGGGGGTACCCTCTCCCGGAGTGCCACTCAAAGGGGTGCCACCAAAGGGGGTGCCACCAAAAGGCGTGACATCTGCCGACGGCTGCGCAAAAGCCGGAGTAACTGGAGTGGACGTCCCCACAGGTGTGACAAATCCTGGAGGTGACCGAGCTCCAGCTGAACGACGAGACGGAGACACCGCGTCCGTGTCTCCACAGCAGCACCCTCCTAATCCTCCTGCAGTCGCAGTCCCTCCCTCTGGGCCAAGTCGCGAGCGTCGAGATCGTCTGCTCGAAGCTGAAGCATCTGATCGCGCTGAAGCTGATCTAGCAGAGCGCCCTGACGAAGAACGAGACAGCTCCTGATCTGCCATCTCTCTGAATCTCGCGAGCTGATGTGGAGACATACATGCCATCATCTCCTGAAACTCCTCATCGCTCATCCCTCGACTCATCCTGAAAATGTCGATACCTGCACAGATAAAAAATAATGTTAGAATAATCAATTTAAACTATACAAAGCACATTAATATAAATCATTTTTAAAAAACCCCTCTTAAAATGCATATCTTATCTACCTTTATGGAAGATCTAAACAACGAATTGAGTAATACAATTCTCCAAGAATGAAGTATTCTATGGTCCCATGTTAATCTCTTGACACAACTCTGCATACACTGGAAGGTCGATAGACATGTCACCACAAAAGAACGAGTCTGCCTCGTTCTCAAAAAATTCTACGACTTCTGTATTTCCATCATTGTTAGCCGATGCGGGCTCCAAGCTTGCGGTGGCCTCCACCCCTTGTAATTTCGATCCCTCTATTTGCATATTTTCTTCATCTATGCCTGGAACATCGCTTTGATCGTATACTCTCGCACCTCGAGGAGTTGAAGGTATAACATACCACCATCGATGTTGTCGGGGATTTGGATAGAAGATTACCTGTTCACAAACACTGACAAAGCAGCTTCAAACCATTGTGACATAAACCATGTCGTATTAAAATTAGCAAGCAAATGACTAGTTGTACCTGTTCACAATGGGCTGGCAACACAAAGGTGTCGCGCAAATCCATCCATTTTTTTCGGAATCTATTTCAAGAAATCCAGATGGACCTCATCGAACTGTTGCGCCAGCTCCTCCAAGTACCACTTTGAACCACTGCACATCGAATATTATCATGAAGAAGCTACGGTAATCCACCGTAATAATACTTTGCAAGTTCCCAAAATACTCCATCTCATCCACAACCGTGTTCGAATCCGTTGCTCGTCGCCGGCTCTCTTGCTCAAACCTTGCCATGACACCACAGTCCATTTTGGAGCGCATTTTGTCAATACGCTCCACCCGAAAATGCCGTCCGCGCGACCACGCTGCACTATAATTTTGTACTGCACATTGAAACACTCAAATTAGATGTAGCAAGCAAATTTAGATACGACACATTCTAAACCCCTCATTACCTTTGGACTACATCCCCTCGAGAACTCCCACTCCTCCATTGAGACCTCTGTCCCTTCGCTGGATGCTGCGGTCAAGGCTCCATGCAACCATCGTGTTGACATAAACCGCGGCATCTCCTCCATGCCTTCGAGATATCGAATCGGTCGGTGACGCGTACTGCGTCGGAATTCAGCTCGCGCTTCCTCTTGATCTTGCCTTGCAATCTGGTACTTGGCGAGCCATGTCTCCATGGAGGCATGGTGCAACATACAAAAGCGATTCACCTTCTCTTCCATTGAGGCATCCATTCTTTTTTCTACCCCATTTCCAACCACCACATCTCCAGTCAGCCTGTCATCGTCCTTTAGCGTCCATAGCATTTCATTGTCTGGTTCCACCGTTGGTAGCCATTGTGAGATATGCACTAACGTCTCTGACACCAACCAACCTTCCGCCATGCTACCTTCCGGACGAGCTCGTTGTCGCACAAAGCCTTTCAGGGTTTTCATGAAGCACTCCAGGAAGAACATCCATCGCATATGGACAGGTCCAACAATCTCCACTTTGTCCACAAGATGCACAAGAAGGTGAACTTGTATCGTGAGCATGCTAGTGGGCAGGTATTTCTCAAAGAGACAGACCGTCTCAACTGCTCCCCGCCTTGCGGATTCAATAGAGGACTTCTTAATCTCTTTCTGTGAGATCCATTGCACCAAAGTCGACAGCTTGTAAATGGCCCCGCGAATTTCTGGAGTTAGGCATCCCGCGATCGCGATCGGTAGGACAAACTGCCACAAATGAGAAAGCATTAAGAATAATGGTCACTTTTCAAATTTCAAAATGTCCACGCTAATTAAAATCCATTCTGTTCACAAACCTGACATATCTTATGCCAATCATGGGATTTTAGCCCAGACATTTGGTCATCTTTAGAAAATGCAGACCTGAGAGAACGCATCATACTCGTTGGAGTGCGAATAGACTTGATTACTTGCTTCACAATGCGCTCTTCTTTGGTAGACAAAACCCAGGGAGCGCGAGGAAGCTGCACTCCCCCTTCAGCACTCGACTGCGGCCAAAGCGCCTCCATCTTACCTACCTCCTTTAAATCCATTCGTGACCCTATAGTGTCTCTCTTTCTTGTGATGTGGTCCCATAGCAAGCTGCCCACATTTTTGAAAATATGCATGGGATCCAACAAGTGGTTGACCTGTAAGTGGGTCCAATATGGCAACTCGTAGAAAACTGAGAACCGTCGCATTCCATTTGGATGTGATTCTGGATTTACCATTTTCAGCTTGTACCAGCTTGCAGCGTTCATACGTGCTGGAGGTCGTCCAAGAAAACCTTCCCTGAGTTCATGATCCTCCGGCAAGAAAGCGGCGTGTCCTTGATATACCATCTTCTTCATGGTTCGTGACCTTCGGGAGTCTAACTGTGGCCCACACAATGGACATGCATGATAACCTGAGGTAACGAGACCTGCAACGCGATCCACGACCTAGTGAATACTTGATTGAATGAAATAAAATATAGATATTACCGGCGAGAACAAAGGTCTGCTCACCTGAGCACTCTCCCAATCCTGGAAAGTCATGCATCGTCCACATGAGAATGGCTCGAATGTTGGCTGACCGCCGACCATCGCGTCTGCTCATATCTTGCACCGTGACCCCCTCCTCCCACAAAATCTTAAGCTCATCGACTAATGGATGAAGATACACGTCCATATTTTTTACTTTGTAGCGGCCCGGGACGAGCAAGCTAAGGATGAGATGTCCTTTCTTCGTAGAAAGCCATGGAGGAATGTTGTAGTTGACAAGCACTATAGGCCACACACTGTAAGAAGTCGAGCGCAGACCGAATGGGTTCACACCATCCATGGCGAGACCAAGCCGAAAATTCCTTGGCTCTCGCGCAAAGCCTGGGAAGGTAGAGTCAATGTGGCTCCATGCGCGCGAATCTGCTGATATTCGTTGCACTCCATCCGTGGACCTATTCTGCACATGCCACGTTGTCAAGCTTGCCATGGCAGACGTGCGAAACATGTGGTTTATGCGGGGGATGAACGGAAAGTGTCTGAGGACTTTTTGAGGGATGGTCTGCCCTTGCAAGTCCTGTCGATACCTGTGAGCACCACACTTTGGACATGTCTCCATAGTCTCGTATTCATCTCGAAACAATATGCAGTCGTTGATACATACATGGATGTTATTGTAGTCCATGCCAAGCTTCCGTAAAACATGTCGTGCATCATCACGAGACTCAGGCATGGTATTTGCAGATGGCAATATATGATATTTCAATAACCTGAAAAAATCATAAAACACCTTGAAAAATCCATCCATGTTTGCAATAATACTGTTTTTAAAAAAAACAATGAAGTCTGTGTGCAAGGTACCTGAATAACTCAGTCACACTCGTATCGCTCCAACCGTATTTTGCTTGCACACTTAAGAGTGCAAGCAATGTCTTCAACCGAGATACTCGGCACCCATCATATAATGGTATGGATGCTTCCTCTCTAAGCGGTTCAGATGTCTCAACATCCATGGGAATCAATGCATCGATCATTGCCTCCATCTCAGACTACAAGATTGTAGGCAGGTCGGGAAGGTTGTCTGTCTCCTCTGGCATTGACGGTATAGATGGGCCTTGCGAGTGGTCGATTGGCTCCTGCAATCCATCCATCGCACGTCCACGAACTCTTCTAATTGGCCGCAAAGGGTGCACTCCCCCTTGGGTCGAGACATCACCCTCCTGGATACAAAATTTGACAACAAGACCCAATCTTATTGTGTATGGTTTTCAATTAGCTTGAGAGTACAATGCATGAAAAATGCTAACTTCAAATTACCGTTTGCTGAAAATCTGCAATCGCCTGATCAATGATCTCAGATTGAAACTCGCCAAATTGTCGTACGTGTTCTATAGACAATCGGCGTTTTCGTCTAATTGCCAACTTGCATTGAGAGCAAGGACATGGGACACACTGATTAAGATACGACTCGCAGTCTTGAACAATAGGACCTTCTTCGTTTGCCATCTTATCTACATTACAGCAAACGAGGCTTAAATGGATAGCTTTATGGAGATGTACGTCAAGTTGCAAGTTGACCATAAACCTTGCATTGTATATAGGAGTCGAGAGATTTTCCGATGTTATATCTCGGCCTTGTATCATGCTCAACGATTTGTTTGTCTCGGTAGATAATTTTTTGTTATATCTCGGCTTTGAGTATAAGTAATCCATTTTAAAATTAATGCACGCCATCTATGAAATTTTATAACTATGGTAATAAAATTTATTTCAATCAATTCTACTCATAGTCATAAGACCTGAGAGAAATTATCCTATACTCAATTTAAGGGTTTCTTCTTCTATAACAATAATTTTGGGTTCATTTTTATGAAGTACGTGGCCGTATGCAAAGCACATTGCATACCATTACCAATACGTATATTATCTTTAATTTCCTTCCCCTCCCTCTCCCTCTCTTCTCTCCCTCTCCCTCTCTTCCTCTCTTTCTCTCACCCTCTCCCTCTCCCTCTCCCTCTCGTTCTCTTTCTCTCCCTCTCTCATTTCCTCCCTCCCCCTCCCTCTCCCTCTCTCATTTCCTCCTTCCCCCTCCCTCTCCCTCTCCCTCCCTCTTTCTCCCTCTCCCTCTCCCTCCCTCCCTCCCTCTCCCTCCCTCTTTCTCTCCCTCTCTCATTTCCTTCCCCTCCCCCTCCCTCTCCCTCTCCCTCTCTTTCTCTTTTTCTCTCTCTCCCTCTCCCTCTCTATCTCTCTTTCTCTCTCATTTCCTAAACAAGCAAAAAATAAAGTGATTTAAACATCCTCCAAGCAAAAGGGAGAGGGAGAGATACAATGCACTCTCCCTCTCTTTCTCTTTCTATCCCTCTCTCATTTCCTTCCCATTCCTCTCCCTCTCACTCTCTTTCTCTCTCATTTCCTCTCCTAAACAAGCAAAAAATAAAGTGATTCAAACATTAAACAAGCAAAAGGGAGAGGGAGGGAGAGAGAGAATGCACTCTCCCTCCTTCTCCCTCTCTTTCTCTTTCTCTCCCTCTCCTATTTCCTCCCCCTCCCTCTCCCTCTCTCTCTATTTCTATTTCTCTTTCTTTCTCTTTCTCTTTCTTTCCCTCTCCCTCTCCCTCTCCCTCTCTTTCTCTCTTACTCTCTCGTTTCCTCTCCTAAACAAGCAAAAAAGAAAGTAATTTAAACATTAAACAAGCAAAAGGAAGAGAGAGAGAGAGAATGCACTCTCCCTCTCTTTCTCTCCCTCTCCCTCTCCCTCTCCCTCTCTCTCTCTCCCTCTCCCTCTCCTTCTCTTTCATTTTTCTCTCCTAAACAAACAAAAGAGAACGATTTAAACCTTCAACAAGTAAAAGAAAGAGAGAGGGAGACTCACCAATTAGATATGGCGAGCGTGGGCGGCTTCTCTTTGCAACGAGGGCTCCTCCTCTCCTTCACGAACAATGGCGGTGGCGGTGGCGGCGGCGGCGGCGGCAGCAAGTCTCTTCCTCCTCTTCTCTCACAAAGCCT
Organism: Lygodium microphyllum; assembly: GCF_053477565.2. Lineage (NCBI taxonomy): Eukaryota > Viridiplantae > Streptophyta > Polypodiopsida > Schizaeales > Lygodiaceae > Lygodium > Lygodium microphyllum. Next base: position 6,496,054 of record NC_141142.1, on the reverse strand, counting down.
TGGCTCTCTCCCTCGCTCTCTCCCTCGCTCTCGCTCTCAAAAGGCAAAGAAAAGAAAATGAAAACGGCGCTCTAGTTTCGGCCGCGCTTTTTTTCCCTGTGGCGTCGCTATAGGCGTCACTATATGCATCGCTATTGGCGCCGCTATATGCGTCGCTATTTAGCGGCGCAAATAGCGACGCCTATAGCGACGCCGATATCCGGCGTCGCTAATTGGCATCGCTATTACCCCATTCCCTTGTAGTGAAATAACATACGTATATCCAATAAAACCAATTTTGATTGAAGAGTTGTTGATAAAAAAAGTAAGTATTGAATTACAACTTTAAAAGCTTTTCAATTAGTTTTGATTTTTCTACTTCCCCTCCACCTCAATCCACAAGTGATTTTATTGAAATTAACTTATTTTACTTTTAAATGATTTTTAAATATGATTTATTGTTCTTTAATACTTTTGTTGTATTAGAGATTTACCTCACACTTCAAAATTACTATTTAGTTTTTAATATCTTTTTCTATGTATGTTAGAAGCTTGCCTCATACTTTAGAAATGAGATATTAGAAGTAGTTGCTTGTTGTGTTGTGTGTCAAAGGCTTATACTCACACTCACAATACAAACATAGAAATTACTTGGATTTTTTATTGCTAGTGTTTGATGCTTGTACTCGGACTCTGATAATGATTTTAAGCATTAAAATATTATTTTGCATGTATTAAAGGCTTGCCTCACACTCCAAGAATGGACTTTGTGATGCATGTACTTGTGTTGTGTTAGAGGCTAGTACTCACACTTACAATATGAGTATAGAATTTGCCTAGTCTTTGCTAATGGTTGCGTGTGAGATTTGCACTCAAACCTTGAGAATATATCTAGGCAATATAAATTCCATCGTTATGAGTTTTGAGGCTTGCCTCACATGCCACAAATGAATCTTAATTCACTACAAGATATAGGCCTTATACCGACGCTAAAAGCAATGAAAATGTAAATAACAAAATTTATCCCCGTCATCTCAAAAAGTGTCGTTATTGGCAACGCCATAGAACAGTCGGTATTAGCGTCGCTATTTGTGTCAGTATCAACACACTGATACCGATGCAAATAACGACACTGATAACGATGCTTTGTGACGTGAATAACGACACCAATAACGATGCGTGCAGGTAAATTTGCGATGCTAATAGTGACGGTAATAGGGGGAAAATTTTTGTGCAGGGCAGCTTGTAGCACTATGTGATTTATTTGGGCCATACAAAATAGTTTCTACACTATGTACAATGCTCATGTAAACAAAAACAAAGTGTACTTAAATCATAACACTAATACATGAAATAAATACATGATCCCATAATGAAAGTGACTGATACAATCATGGCAAGATATCACTACTACATAGAAAATGTCTACACAGATCAGGTGACCAAAAAAGAAGGGTGTGTGAGCTCCAAGGATCCAAGGGTGAGCTATACGTCCTCGCCATCCGAAAGCTCATTCTGTCTCACAAAGGAGCATTGAACGGACTCTGTAAAAAAAGAAACAACTACACATCAGTTCACTAAACAATAATGCATTCTAATTAAACATGGTAACTACGGACAAGAAAGATGAGTGACTTACAGGGCCACCACATCTATACAATCGATCGATCAATGCAGTGAGACCATGCCTCTCTGCATATCCAGTCTCAAGGCCAGTCGGATCGCGATTTGTAATGGAGTGATGCAAAGAAAACAAAATACTAATTATTAAAAACATGATTGTTAGTACAAAGGATATTGCAAAAAACTAAGCAAGCAAAATAAAAGAAAAACTTACAAAGTCCTCCAGATATGTCCTGTGGCCGCCACTCCCAAAATGATGGACCACTCCAGCCTCTAGTTATACCCTCGTGACCTCATGCTGCCGACTCCAACGTTTTGGAGAACCTGTAGCCTCCTCCCTCAGTCGGCGCCAATCGTCCGTGTCTAGCCACTCGGGCATTGCAACCCCACTCTTGAGTGCATTGCATGCGTCCGATCGTCTGTGTGACTTATATGCACGCATGCAGTCCATTATCTAGCATGTAGAAAATCTATCTGTTGTGGTTGGAACTGGAAACTCTTCATACAAGGATGTTACGATGTAGTCCTTGCTCCCCTCTAGTATGTTTGTCCAATAATCTAAGATGTTGTGCCGAAAAACTTGTTGGCACAACTCTCTCATGTGAGCCATCACCCTCCTCCCCTCATCATTCTCATGATGATGGCTCCTGACCTATCATCGACAAGATAGGCATATCCCTATGGGGTATGCCTAAGATGGGTCCTTTTCCACCTGTGACCACACTCCTGGTGGGCATATCCAGGAGACCCCTTCACATCTGGTGTACCGACTGGGGTAGTATCTATCAGTGTAGCACCCATAGGGGTGCCACTTGCAGATGACTGAGCAAAAGTCGGAGTAACCGGAGTAGACATTCCCATAGATGTGACAAATCCTGGAGGTGACACAACTCCAGCTTAACGACGAGACGGAGACACCGCATCCATACCTCCACAGCAACCACCTAAGCCACGCTCCTTGGAACCACCACGAGAGCAAGGAGTAGTGCTTGTATCCCGTACCGATTACGGGCTCACTGCTTCCGTATCTTTACAGCATCCCCCTGACCCTGAAGCACTCCCTCCCTCTGGCCCAAGTTTGGAGCGTCGATCTCGTCTACTCGAAGCTGAAGCATCTGATCGCGCCGAAGTAGATCTAATAGAGCGGCCTGACGATGTCCGAGACAGCTCTTGGTCTGCCATGTCTCTGAATCTTGCCATTTGATCTGGAGACATGCACGTGAAAATATCATGTAACTCCTCATCGCTCATCTCTCAACTCATCCTAATGATCTAAGTATCCAAAAATGTCACATGTACAGATAAAAAATGATGTTAGCATAATCAATTTAAATCATATAAAGCACGGTAATATAAACCCTAAAAAAATAATCTTACTTAAAATGCATATCTTATGTATCCTTATAAGCGATTAGTCAATGAATTGAGTAAGTGGATGCTCCAAGTATGAAGTATGCTATGGTTTCATGTCAATCTCTTGACACAACTCCGCATACACTGGAAGGTCGATAGACATGTCACCACAAAAGTATGAGTCCACCTTGTTCTTAAAGAATTCTTGGACTCTTGTATTTCCATCATTGTTACCCAATGCTGGCTCCTCTACATGCTCCAAGCTTTTGGTGGCCTCCACTCCTTGCAATATCGACCCCTCTATTTGCATATTGTCCTCATCTATGCTCGGAACATCGCTTTGATCATATACTCTCACACTTCGGGGAGCTGAAGGCATAACATACCACCATCGAGGTTGTCAAGGGTTTGAATAGAAGATTACATGTTCACAAACATGTACAAGAGAGATTAAACTATTGTGGCATGTACCATGCCGTAATACAATTAACAAACAAATGAGTTTATGCACCTGTTCACAATGGGCCAACAACACAAAGGTGTCAAGCAAATCTGTCCATTTTTTGGAATCTATTTCGAGAAATCCAGATGGACCTCGTCAAATTGTTGCTCCAGCTCCTTCAAATACCACTTTGAACCACTGCACATCGAATAGTATCATGGAGAAGCTACGGTAATCCACCGTAACAATACTTTGCAAGTTCCCAAAATACTCCATCTCATCTATAACCATGTTTGGATCCGTTGCTCGTCATCAACTCTCTTGCTCGAACCTTGCCATGATACCACAGTCCATTGTGGAGCATATTTGTCAATACGCTCCACACGAAAATATCATTCGCGTGACCACGCTGCACTATATATTTTGTACTGTACATTGAAACACTCAAATTAGTTGTTCCATATAAAATATAGATACGACAAATCCTAAATACATCATCACCTTTGGACTACATCCCTCGAGAATTCCCACTCCTCGATTGAGACCTCCGTCCCTTCGCGAAACTCTGCAGTCAAAGTTTCATGCAACCATCACGTTGATATGAACCGCGGCATCTCCTCTATATCCTCGGGATATCGAACCGGTCAATGGCACGTACTACGTCGAAATTCAGATCGCGCTTCCTCTCGATCTTGCCTAGCTTGCTGATACCTGGTGAGCCACGTTTCCATAGAGGCATGGTACAACATACAAAAGTGATTCACCTTCTCCTCCATTGCAACATCCATTCTTTTTTCTACCCCATTTCCAACCATCACATCTCTGGTCAATCTATCATCATCCTTCAACGACCATAGCATTTTGTTGTCTGGATTCACCGTTGGTAGCCATTGTGAAATATGCACTAGCGTCTCAAACACCAACCAACCTTCAGTCATGCTACCTTTTGGCCGAGCTCATTGTCGCATAAGGCCTTTCAGGGTTTTCATGAAGCGCTCCAAGAAGAACATCCATTGCATATGGACAGGTCCAACAATCTCCACTTCATCTACAAGATGCACGAGAAGGTGGATTTGTATCGTGAGCATACTGGTAGACATGTATTTCCCAAAGAGACAGACCGTCTCCACTGCTCCCCACCTCGTGGATTCAATAGAGGACGTCTTAATCTCCTTCTGTGAGATCCATTGCACTAAAGTCAACAACCTGTAAATGGCCCCGCGTATTTCTCGAGTAAGGCATCCTGCGATCGCGATCGGTAGTACAAACTACCACAAATGAGAAAGCATTATGAACAATAGCTACACTCCAAATAGCAAAATGTGCATGCCAATTACAAACCATTCATAGTACAAACTTGACATATCTTATGCTAGTCATGGGATTTTAGTCCTAATAATTGGTCATCTTTAGAAAATGCAAACCTGAGAGAATGCATCATATCCGTCGAAGTGCGGATAGACTTGACTATTTGCTTCACAATGTGCTCTTCTTTAGTGGACAAAATCCAAGGAGCATGAGGTAGCTGCACGCGACCATCAGCACTCGACTGCGGCCAAAGCGCCTCCATCTTGCCTACCTCCTTCAATTCCATTCGTGCCCTTATAGTGTCTCTCTTTCCTGTGATATGGTCCCATAGCAAGCTACCCACATTCTTGAAAATATGCATGGAATCCAACAAGTGGTTGATCTGTAAGTGGGTCCAATATGGCAACTCATAGAAAACTGAGAACCATTGCATTCCATTTAGATGTGACTCCGTATGGACCATTTTCAGCTCGTACCAGCTTGCGACATTCATACGTGTTGGAGGTCGTTCAAGAAAACATTTCCTGAGTTCATGACCACCCTCTGGCAAGAAAGGGACATGTCCTTGATATACCATCTTCTTCATGGTTCGTGACCTTCGGGAGTCTAACTGTGACCCGCACAATGGACATCCATGATAACCTGAGGTAACTAGACCTGTTCCAACACCTCTATCCAATGAATAAAAACTTGAATGAGATAAAATATAGATTTTACCAACAAGAATGGAAGCCTATTTACTTGAGCACTCTCCGAATCCCGGAAAGTCATGCATCGTCCACATGAGAATGGCTCGAATATTGGTGGACCATTGACCATCGCGCTTGCTCATATCTTGCACGGTGGCCCCCTCCTCCCACAAAATCTTAAGCTCATCGACTAACTGAATGAAGATACACGTCCATATTTTTGACTTTGTAGCAGCCGGGGACGAGTAAGCTAAGAATGAGATGTCCTTTCTTCGTAGAAAGCTATGGAGGGATATTATAGTTGACAAGGACTATAGGCCACACACTGTAAGAAGTTGAGCGTAGGCCGAATGGGTTCGCGCCATCCATTGCAAGACCGAGCCGAAGATTCCTTGGCTCTCGAGCAAAGCCTGGGAAGGTAGAGTCAATGTGGCTCCATGCACATGAATCCGCTGATATTCATTGAACTCCATCTATGGACCTATTCTACACATGCCACGTTGTCAAGCTCACCATGACAAACACGAAACATGTGGTTTATGCGGGGGATAAGGGAAAAGTGTCTAAGAACTTTTTAAGGGATGGTTTGTCCTTGCAAGTCCTGTCGATACCTATGAGCACCACACTTTGGACATGTCTCCATAGTCTCGTGTTCTCCTCGAAACAGTATGCAATTGTTGATACATACATGGATGATGTTGTAGTCCATGCCAAGCTTTTGTAAAACATGTCGTGCATCATCACGAGACTGAGGCATGGTATTTGCAGGTTGTGATAATATATGATATTTCAGTAACCTGAAAAAAAATCATAAAACACCTTTAAAAAGCACAAATATTTTTAATGATAGTGCTGAAAGAAAATCAACGAAGCCTACGTACAAGGTACCTGAATAACTCGGTATCACACTCGCATTGCTCCACCCATGTTTTTCTTGCACACTTAGGAGTGCTAGCAGTGTCATCAGGCAAGACACTCAGCACCCATCATATAATGGTATGGATGCTTCCTCTCTAAGTGGATCAGAAGTCTCGACATCCATGGGAATCAATGCATCGATCATTGCCTCCATCTCAGGCTCCAGAATTGTAGGTAGGTCTAGAAGGCTGTCTATCTCCTCTGGTATTGATAGTATAGATTATTGGGTAATACCTTCCAAGTGGTGGATTGACTCAGGCACTCCATCCATCGCACGCCCACGAACTCTTCTAATTGGTCGCAAAGGGTGCACTCCTTCTTGAGACGAGACGTCACCTCCCTGGATAGAAAATTTACGAGTCACACCCAATCTTCTTGTATATGGTATTCAATTAGCTTGTGAGTACAATGCATGATTGATATTAACTTTTCTTACCATTTGCTGAAAATCCAAGTTCGCCTGATCAATGATCTTAGATTGAAACTCATCGAAGCGTCGTACGTGTTCTATAGACAATCGACATTTTCGTCTAATTGCTAGCTTGCATTGAGAGCAAGGACATGGGACATGCTGATTAAGATACGCCTCATGATCTTGAACAACAAGACCTTCATCGTTTTCCATTTTGCCTACGTTACAACAAAAAAATTATTTGTATTATTATTCTATTTTTCTTTCTTAAATTATTTGAGAAAGAATTTCTTCTCTTGTAACTCAGCAAAAATTAACGTATGTAAAGTCTCCACCCACCCACCCACAAATTAGTGTATATATGTCGAAGTGTTTCCCGTCTCGTGGTGTTGCACCGGACCTCGCCACCACTCTCTCTTTGTTTTTTATCCATTCATTATCTCCTTTCCTTCCATCTCTTTCTCTTATTCTTTCTTTATTATGTTGTATGTTGATTCCCTCTCTCTCGTTCCTTCTTCTTTTTTCTCTTCCTTTCCCTCTTTCATTTTCTTTAACGATCACGACTACGATGAAGACCATGACCACGACTACGACCATGACCACAACCATGACCACGACCATGACTACGACTAGGACTACAACTACGACTATGACTACGACGACGACGACGACGACGATGATGACCATGACTACGACCACGACCACGACCATGACTACCACTACCAGTACCACTACCACGACTACAACCACTACTACTACCACTACCATGACTACGACCACTATCACGATGATGTCCACGACTACGATGATGACCATGATCACTACCACGACTACCACTACCACTACCACTACCAGTATAATAAACAAGAAAAGAAAAAAAAACAACGACTACGACCACAATCACTACTACCACTACCACTACCACTACCACTACCACTACCACTACCACTACCACTACCACTACCACTACCACTACCACTACCATGACCATGACCATGACCATGACCATGACCACGACCATGACCACGACCAAGATCATGACCACGACCATGACTACGATCATGACCATGACTACGACTACCACTACCACTACCAGTACTACCACTACCACGACCACGACTATGATCATGACCATGACTACCACTACCACTACCAGTACTACCACTACCACTACCACTACCACTACCAGTATAATAAAGCGTTGAAAAGAAGAAAAAACAACGACCATGACCACAACCACGACTACCGCTACCACTATAATAAACAAGAAAAGAAGAAGAAGAAGAAGAAGAAAACAACAACTACTACTACAAACAAGAAAACTAAACAACAAAAAACAAGAAAAGAAAAAAACTACTACTACTACTACTACTACAAACAACAACAATTAATTTTCTTTTCTCTCTTCCTCTCCCTCTCTCATTTCCTCTCCCTCCCTCACCCTCTCCCTCTCTTTCTCTCTTTCCCTATCAGGTTTAATGTTTTTTCTCTCTTTTTCTCTCTCCTCTCCCTCTCTCATTTCATTTCTCTCTTTCTCTCTCTCTCTCTCATTTCCTCTCCCTCCCTCACCCTCTCCCTCTCTTTCTCTCTTTCCCTATTATGTTTAATGTTTTTTCTCTCTCCTCTCCCCTCGGAGGGTTCAGTATATATATATTCTCTATATAATGTGCGTTCATGGCCTATTTATAAATATCCTAATCTGTGAATTTTCTTGAATAAAACACAACCCTTTTCTATTCAATCTGTAAGTAACCCCTTTATATAATACTCTTTTGTATATTGAAAAATGTATAAAAATGATATTTAAAAAACCCATTATTTTGAACTCACGTTATATATACATATATTTATGAGTGACCCCCCCGTGCCTCTCCCTCTCTCGTTTCCTTTTCTCTCTGCCTCACCCTCTCCCTCACCCTCTCCCTCTCTTTCTCTCTTTCCCTATTAGGTTTAATGTTTTTTCTCTCTCCTCTCCCTCTCTCATTTTTTTCTCTCTCCTCCCCCTCTCTCGTTTCCTCTCTCTCCCTTACCCTCTCCCTCTCTTTCTCTCTTTCCCTATTCTCCCTCCCTTACCCTCTCCCTCTCTTTCTCTCTTTCCCTATTAGGTTTAATGTTTTTTCTTTCTTTTTCTCTCCGCTCTCCCTCTCCTCTCCCTCTCTCATTTTTTCTCTCTCCTCTCCCTCTCTCATTTTCTTTTCTCTCTTTTTCTTCCTCTCTCATTTCCTCTCCCTCCCTCATCCTCACCCTCTCTTTCTCTCTTTCTCTATTATGTTTAATGTTTTTTCTCTCTCCTCTCCCTCTCTCATTTCCTTTTTTCTCTTCCTCTCTCTCTCTCATTTCCTCTCCCTCCCTTACGCTCTCCCTCTCTTTCTCTCTTTCCCTATTAGATTTAATGCTTTTTCTCTCTTTTTCTCTCTCCTCTCCTTCTCTCATTTCATTTTCTCTCTTCCTCTCCCTGTCCCTCTCTTTCTCTCTTTCCCTAGTATGTTTAACATTTTTTCCTTCCTCTCCCTTCTTTTCTCTCTTTCCCTATTATGTTTAATGTTTTTTCTATCTTCCTCTCTCTTTCTCTTTCCCTATTATGTTGAATGTTTCCCTCTCTTTCCTCTCCCTCTCTCATTTCCTCTCCCTCCCTCTCCCTCTCCCTCTCTTTCTCCCTTTCCCTATTATGTTTAATGTTTTTTCTCTCTTCCTCTCCCTCTCTCATTTCCTCTCCCTCTCCCTCTCTCTCTCCCTCTCTTTCTCTCTTTCCCTATTATGTTTAATGTTTCCCTCTCCCTCCCTCTCCCTCTCTCATTTCCTCTCCCTCTCCCTCTCTTTCTCTCTTTCCCTATTATGTTTAATGTTTCCATCTCTCCCTCTCCCTCTCCTTCTCTCTCATTTCCTCTCCCTCTCTCAATACACAATTATACCAAAAACAAGTAAAAGAGAGGGAGAAAACACAAAAGCAAAGCAAGAATGGACAATGCACTCACCGTAAAGGCTCGAAGAAGGGTTTGGCGGCTCCTCTTCGCCCTCCGTACACCTTCTCCTCTTCTTTGCGAACGGCGGCAGTGGTGGCGGTGAGAAGCCTTATTTCTCCCTCTTTCTCTCTTTCTCTCCCTCTCAAATGCAAGATGTTCGCTCTCTCTCTCGCTCTCCCTTTCACTCTCTCTTTCGTAAATGCACGCAAAATAACACGCTCGGGTTTTGGCCCGCTTTTTTTTTGTCTGAGTGCCGTCGCTATTTGCATCGCTATTTCTCGTCGCAAATGGCCGTTACTATACCCTCATATCCTTGTAGTGATTCTTGTTCTTATATTTGTGTTGCGTTAGAGACCGGTACCTTCACTTAGGTTTTGTTGTTGGATACATTCTAGGAATGGAAATATGTGTTAAGCTATTCTTTGTATGTTTTAGAGGCTTATCTCACACTCTAGAAATGGAATTATGTGTTAGAATAATCTATCCTCTATGTGTGTTAGAGGCTTGATAGTAATGACAAAGGTGCACGTTACTAGTTTATTATCAACTTTGTGGCCCATGCATATAAAGATACATTTTCAATCCAATAATTTGGTGTAGCCTTTCCTATGTCCAAGATTGCACTCTTGAACATGAGGTGAATCATAGGTTAGATTGAAGATGTGGCAAAGGTATTATCTCTAGCCATCTTACAACAATCACTATTTGAAGAGAGGATGCAATAGATGCATCAACACTTACAAGCATACAAAGGCAAAGCACAATTTGAGGGCCCAACAAGCAAATTCACATGAATGATATGGAGAGAAGTAGTGAAGAGACAAATATAGATGCAAAAGAGAGTAGAGTAGAGCCCCATGGAGATATAGTCTTTTACAATGCTCCCACATTCTATACCTTATGATCCCCTAGCATGTTTTTAGCCAAGACACATCTGAAAAAAGAGGATATTTTCTTTTGTATGCAAAATTAAAATCAATAACAAAGCTTTCCCAAATGACTCTTATATGGGTAAACGTAACACAAAGACATGTGAAGATAGTATAATTGCAAAAAAGATAGTATAATCAGTGCAAGCTAAAATGTAGACCATTATCAATGGCTTGCTATGCACAATAGAATTCATGCATCGTAATAATTTTATGTACAATGACTTACATGCATGAAACATTTTTCTATATTTTTATATTTGAATTTTGCAATAGTATATACATGGGGATAATAGATTGGGAGTGTGCTACAATGTATCCAATTTTTCAAAGGTTCTACATCTAAATCCTACTACTATAAAATATCCATATATAGCTCTAGAATATATCTCAACTAATCCTCACAGTACAATAAACACCAAGAGATGTGTGATATCTTATTCTCCAAAAGATATCTCTACTAATCCTCCCCTTACATTAAACATCAAGGGACATGTATAATGTAGGCTATATAGTCCATCGTTTATTACAACATTTATCCCCTAGCACCTATGCCCACCTAGATTTTGAGAGAAGGCCCAAGTTATATGTTGTAATGTGTTTAGATAATAATTCTTTGTCAAGGCCCACAATAAATAACTTAATGTCTCTTTTGTCCATAACATCCCACATGAACATTTCACTTGTAAAAATAAATGGGCTACATCTAGAACTTGATTAATAAAATTGCAAAAATGTCTCTTGCATTGTGCTTTGCTAGAGATTTGTTCCTATGGCCCTATCTATTTATTTTGTGTAGTGCTATTTAATTTTCAATAGTTTTTCAAGCCAAACTAGATAACATGGAGGGTGAGCTACTTTACTTAAAGAAGTTCGAAAACTATATCCAAATTTGTTAATGAGAGACACATTTTTTTATATGTGAGACAAGGAAAAGGAAGTTACACCTATGAAGATCTTTGATCTCTAGCACATGAGATTGGCTAATGGACTGAGTAATGTATGAAAGCTCAATACATAGGCAACCAAGATGCATATATCATTGACAACATAGTGATAGAGATAGGTTCCAGCTCAAAAGCAATGTCAGATTAGCCCACTAAGCATCAACTACGTACATAAAGCATGACAAGAGCATGTACATATCACCAAGTCTCACTGTTTCACTGTAAGACCCTCAAGTTGAACTGTATAACGAAATGCTCATTGTAACATCCAAGTGTCTAGTAATTGCTCCCACTAGAACAAAAGTCGAATGTCAAATGAGCAAAGAAAGCTCAAAACACCATATGAAAGGCATCCATACATCCAAGTAGCATATATTCGGGAGCATCCGACCCAAGTAACTTGCAAAGCTCTTATGTAGCATCAAATGACCATGCATAATAGTTAATGACAGCCATTGTCAAGAGTTAAAGCTCCAATCTCAACTCAAGAGCATGTAAAGAGCATAACCAAGTATGTAAGATTAATGGTATACCCCAATGTAGCATCCAAAGTACTAAGGAAGCATTAACAAGCAATAGGCATGAAGTTTCTATGATAAAATAATATTCAGCCCTACTTATTACAGCAATGAAAACCCCTCTATAAAATCGAGCAAATCAATGCTTAAGTGGTCCCATAGCATTCCAATACATTGGCATAGCATCCCCAAATGATCCTACATCAAATGACATGAATAGGCATCATATGACTATCATCAATGAGCATGAAGTATGAAGACAAGGGGCTATCCTATTTCTCACAACATGTGGATTGTTATTCACAATCAATGGAGCTAAGGTATAAGTCCAAACTTAATGCCAAGACTTAAGGCTAAGCATCCACGTGTGGTTTCAAGTGCTTAGTGAGCTACCAATTAGGATGAGATGCTAGAGAAGTTCTGCTGCCCCAACTAGCCTAAAAACATGTGCAAACTAGCGTGATGTTGCTATTGCCTTTGCTACCCATAGTAGGGCTTACAATAATAATTAATTACGTCTAACAGGTCCTAGATCCCGCCTCAAGATATCTTGAGGAGTGTTAAAGCAATGGATGATCGATAAAAATCTCAAGTGGTGAGGCTATAACTATCAATGAAACATGTGAATTGTAGGTATTCTCCACAAGCTAAAGCAAAGTCATGTGAAGCTCCTCAATGCCAGTGCAATGGCTTCGATACAAGTTGAAGGGAGTGATCCCTAAAGTGGAAGCATGGAGTGGAAGCAAGAGCTATGGTGGAGGGAGCAAGAGCAAGAGAGAGAGACAGAGAGAGAGAGAGAGAAGATGTGGGAACTCCAATAGTCACAATGTGTGACTGGCCTTCCCTTTATTCAAATGTCATTGAAATAATAAAGAATAAAGTGACAATGATGGGTGCCCACCACCTACAGTGTTTAGGTGTGTGAATAACTAATACATGATGTAGATAACTAATACATGGTGCAAGTACTGTCAATGTAACTAATGCACGGGTGGCTAGGCACAGGTGCCTTTAGTCCCAACATCCCTCATCCATCCACCCTCTCTCAATTAACCTTGGAGACTTTGAAAAGAGCTCACGAGAGCAAGAAGAGTCTTCCAAAGAGGAAGGAGCAAGAGAGGATGTGGAAGCTGACAAAAATTAGCCAAAGAATAATGAGTGTGACACCTCTATGGATGAGAAAGGTGGAAACAATGACGATGAGGACAACATTGATAGCAACATCAATAAGCCCAAGGACATGATAGAATGGCTTGAGACTAGTAGAGATACAACCAAGAGAGGGGCACTCAATAGGTGGTAAGGGCCCCATGCAATGTCCCAAACTAAAAGAAAATTGATCCAAACAACTTCCTCCTCCTCCTTCAGTACCCCTCCTCTCTACTCCAAAACCACCAGCCCTTGTCCAACAACCCACACCTGAGCCCTAACCCCAATCCCAAGAAGCACAAGAATGGCAACCACATTGAGGTCCAACAAGACGAGTCCCATAACAAAGGTTAAAACGGAGGATAAACTTATCACCTAGTGGCTCTTAGGGAGATTTGCAAGTACCAAAAGAGCATGGACATGCTCATCAGGAAAGTACCCTTTGCACGCTTAGAGAAGAAAATCCTTCACTCCTCTTACGAATATCAATTCTACATGCAAGGGATTGAGGCTATCAACGAAGCTAAAGAAGTGTACCATGTTGCCTTTTTGAGGATACATATCTATGCACAATTCATGCCAAGCAGGTGACCATCATGCAGAGAGACATGTAGCTAGCTAGACGAAGAAGTGGGGAGAGATATTAAAGCTACCAAAGGCTTAGAGTTTTTTAACACATTGCACTACAATATACACCATGACAATGAACTCAATGAGGCCCTGTTGCTGAAGGCTACATATAGACCCATGAATCCTTCTTGAACAATGCTCCTTCCCATTTGCTATGCACATCCTTTATATTGTGTACATAGACAGCAGATATGAAAACACAAGTTCACCTTTGCTAGCATATAGATGTCATTGGAATGGATTTGAGAAAAATAGTACTTATAAGGAGAGAAATGAAAGTAAGGAAGGATGTGTGGCTATGGCTATGTGAGCATAGAAAGATGAGAAGTTTTGTGGAATGAAAGAAAGAGAATGGCCATGAAAGAAAGAAAGAAGTTGGGTACTAGTGGGTGGCTATGGTTGGGAGAAGATGGGGGCTGTGTGGCTATATCTATGCTTAGAAGAAAAAGACAAGTTGGGTGCTATGTGGCTATGGCTCGGAGAAGTGGGGGTTCTATGGCTATGGCTATGTGAGGATAGAAATATGAGAGGATTTGTGGAATAGAGGTAAGAAAAAGACCATGTAAGAAAGAGAGATGTTGGGTGTTGTATGCCTATGGTTGAGAGAAGCTAAGGGTTGTGTGGCTATGGCTGAGAGGAGCTGAGAGCATAGAAAGTTGAGAAGATTTGTGAAATGGAGCTAAGAGAATGATCAAACTGGAAGTATGTCTTGCAAAAGGACACCAAAAAATGCTTTTTTGAGTATACATATATATCATAAGAAGAGATTGCGGGAAGGGGAAAATGCTATTTTTGGAGAAAGGGGAGATTTTTCAAATTTTGTGTCACCTTTTTGGATGCCCAATGAGACCCACCTAACATGGGGTGGTAAATGTGTGGTGGGGGGGTTTGGGGTGGGTAAAAAGGGATATAGGGGACAAACCTATAAGTGGTAGGGACAAGAGAAAAAAGGGATTTGATAAAATGGACACACTATCCCCTCTCCCATTGGTCCACCTCAAATATCTTGTCATTAGGAAAGTCATTAACTCTTAAGCTAAAGGGTTCTTTTTGAGTCCATATTCCCTCTAATGTGTGCATATCATTGGAAAGGTCTTGATGAGAAAATTATAGCATACCAATCTCTGAAAAATTTGGAGTTTATATGGTCAAGTTATAGTGGCTACCTAACCAAAAAGTTAACTCGAAAAGTCCCTAGTGATAGTTTTATCCTCATTGTTATTATTAAATATTATTAGAATCCCAAAGAGCTTAAAAGGCCCAAAAGTGAGTCTAAATATTCCCTAATGCCTCACACATAATAATTGCCAACTCTCCCAACAAATTTAATGAGATCATTGATTTACCTTCTCATTGTAATCTATCCGTGCAAAAGATTATTGATGGCTCCATGATCCTTGTAACATACCTCAAGTGAGCTCCACCTTCTTCATCTCAACCATCATAGAAGCTTCAAGAAGAAGAAGAAGAAAAAGAAGAAGACGAAGAGGATGCAAGAGCTTCTTCACATTGGTCCCTCACACACATGGACACACAAAAGAAGCATACACCAAGCAAGAAGAGGATGCAAGAGCTTCTCCACACTGGTCCCACACACACACACACACAAAAGAAGCATACATGAAGCAAGAAGATAGCTCTAAAGATTGCACCACAAGAATGAGCTTACGCATTCACTTTTCAATTTTTATACATGGGATTTGGAGTTTAGGCTTCCATTCCAGTTGGGTGCCCGTCTCTTCTATTTGACTTTTGGCTAGTCTTTTTCAATTTATGCATACATATTTGGATTAGGTTGACCATCATTAAAAAAGTGAATGAAAGCTAATACTTGCACCCTTACCAAGTTGTGGGTCTTTCTTCCTGAGTGGAAAACATTCCAACTTGCATGGGTGCTATGCTCAACTTTTAAAATAATATTACAACTAATTTTATGGTTGTAGACATCGATGTAAAATTATTGTATACCTTGCTTCTTTCACTTGATTTGCACTTTTCCTTGCTTTTACTATCTTTATCCACAATTTTCTATTTTGCTTTGCCATTCTACCACCTTTTTGTTTTACAATTAACATTACTCCCCTCCTAGTAGTAGTTGAGTGCCAGTCCCATGATACTCTTTGTTAGAGGTAGCATGCTTCAACTTGCATTGACATTAGGAAAAAAATGAACTCACAAATGGGCCTTTTACCCCCTCCCTCTCTCCTCCTTAAAACAAGGAAAAGAGGAGAGAAGAATAGTAAAATAATCCTCTTCTCTCTCCACTTTTGCAATCTCATTTTACCTTTTTATATTATCTATAAAGATATACTCATATTCCTTTCTCTCTCCTCATTCAAGAAGTCTTTTTCAACCAAATTTTATATTCAAAAAGGAGTTAGTTACAGGAGTGTGGTGCTTTGTTTTCAATGCAAAATGATTAGTAGATATGAGGTAATTGATTTTTTAATCGAGAACAAGGAAAATGAAATTTCGAAAGTTCCTTTCACCTAGACTCTACACAAAACCTCAAGTATTTACAACGTATACAAGACTTGTCTCTTCTTTTCTAGATAAATTGTGACATGTTACCCCCCTTGCTAACTACTACTAGAGTCTGTTATGGAGTGTCCCATCAAGATCCTTCAGCTAGTGAGTACATTTGCATACTTCTAGTGAACTTGGAAAGGTCCTTATTACCACTTCAATTGGAATTGAAATGTATTTTCTAAGTCACTATTGTATCCTAGCACATGATAACATTTCTTGATCTTCTTCTACTTTACTTTCTCATTGACAATCCTTCGGTTCTTCTTGACCATGTCATTGTAGTATTGTTATGCTTGCAATTGATCAAGTCGCATCTCTTGTAAACTGAGTAAGTTTTCCAAAAGTGTATCTCCTCTTGGCTATAATAGCTTCATCAAAACCTTAACTGCATGCATCTCAACTCTTCACAAACATTCTATGAGTTTCCCTCTAAATCTTGGTCCATTGTTCTTAGAAAAAGTCTCTAAGGGTACACCATAATTGCAACATATAACCTCATATATAAAATTTTAAATCTCTTTCTCAAAAACCTAATGAATTGCACACAATTTTTTGTCCATATAGAAAAACAATCAATAGCTATAATAACATAGCTTTTATGCCTAGTAGTCATAAGTAATGGTGTAACTACATTAACTCCCCATCTTTCAATTTTTTTTTTTGAAACAAACACTTGCCTTAAATTTGGCTTAATGATTTTTTTTCCCATCTATTGACATTGCAAACAAACAAGTCTTGCACTGCTAAGCAATATCTCTATGCAAAGATGACCATGCATATCCCTCCTTTAGAATCTTTTAAGTGGTGGCCTTAAAAGCAAAGTGACCATTGCTTTATATGGCAAACACATGTGTGAGCATCAAAGAAGCAATAAACTATATCAACAATGGTGGATGTTTATAAGAAGACATGGTAATCGCAAGAGAAGGGACAGGAAGGGTGGCTACCGACGATAGACCAAATCGACACCTCTTCTTTTCATTTTCTTTCATTTTTATAAAAAATAATTATCTATTGCTTACTAAGTTAAGAATTAGGCTTAAGCTTTGACTTATGGGACCCAAGAACTCATTCACATGAGCAAACACACTCTTGAAACTTCTAATCTATCTACCTTTCAAACCTACCTCTTGAAGATTAGGGGCGATGGACCAATCAAATACATTCATGAAGATGAAATTAAGGCGTAGTTGTACAAAATAATACAAGCCTTAAACATTGGAACCAAAAGAATTCAATATTATTACTTGCTTGAGCAATGAGTGATGTTCCTTTGAGGGTGTATATGTAAAATACATGGAGATGGAGGCACCTTAGGCAAGCCATACTCCTTGTAATTAACAATAACATATAGAGACCATAAAACCCCTGCACATTTGAACAAGGTAAGGGATGAATAGTGTAATAAAATTGTTTGATAGGATTATAAATCAAAGGCATGGGCAATGATTATTTGTAGTGGGAAATGGCTATCTCTCACCTAGTCAATGCACCTCTAATCCTATGGGTGTAGTGAGCTTACCTTAATGTCCTAATGAGTTGCCCCCTCCCTCAAGTACTCCATTATCTTCTCGATCCTAGTTGTGGGCTCAAGCAACCTCAAGCCTCCTCCTTCGAGTTTCATCCTCCATAGTCGTGTGCGGGTCAAGGGAAGAGAAGAGAGGAAAGATGGAGTGGTTCTCCACCACACTCTCACACTCTCACACTCAAGCACAATTACACACAAGCAAGAGGGTGAGAAGGAGAGAGGAAGAAGAAGCTGCTTTAGCCACACACCAAAGAATGAGCTTCTCGTTCACTTTTTAAATTTATATACAAGCCCTAAATCCCTTGGGTGCCCATTCCCTTTTTTACATGACTGGGTGTAGTGGGAGCTCATGCTCATCCACCAAGACCCATGGACTACATATTGCTTTAAGTGTTTCAAGTTAGCACAAATGGCTATCTCTCACCTAGATGACACACCTTCGATCTTACGGGGGTGTAGTGAACTTACCTTCATGCCTGAATGAGTAGCCTTCTCCCACAAGAAAAGCGGTAGCTCCACAATTTGAGATACAAGCTCAAGCAACCTCAAGCCTCCACCTCCAAGCTCCATCCTCCATAGCCGCGCATAAGACAAGAGAAGAGAAGAAGAAGAGAGGAGATTATGGAGAGCTTCTCTTCCAAGGTCCCTCACCCTCACACACTCACTCCCTCACAATCACTCTTTGAAGCACACACAAGCAAGCAAGAAGGAGAGAAGAAGAGAAGTCATCTTTTTTACATGACCGAGGGACATCTTGCCAAGGTCCTCTTTCCCTATTCCCTTCTAATAATCCTTCACCTATGTTCGTTTAGAGTTTACAACTTGCACAAGAAGGAACCTAGAGCTCTTATAAAATGAATTTCATTGTGCCTTGTGCTTTCCTTGTGAGATCCCTCAGAGGCTCTCCTTCATTCTTGAGAGAGCATCTTTCATCCTTGAGAGAGCACCTTGCTAGAATATTCGGTGCTCTACCACATTTTCTCTGAGCTTGCCTTCTCCTCCACTTTTCTTGCCTCACAACCAGTTTAGGGTTTAGGGCTTAGGGCTTAGGGCTTAGGGTTTAGGGTTTATTCTCCATTCACTTTTTGACTTGGGCTTCCTTGATCTTCCTCTGTTTCTTTTTTGTTGGATGGTCCATGTCCATGACATGTCTTGTAACATTACCCCCTCCTAGACGAGTGCTAGTCCCATGGTGCTTGTGGGTTTGAGCTGATGAAGATTCAACGATTTGAAAGGCGATCATGTGAGTCAATGATGATTGGGTCTCTTAAGTTGGTGGCTTACATTGTTTGGAGTTGCCTATAAAGAAAAGAAGGTGCACTGCTTAGGAGCGTGTCTACCTTATCGTATGATGCATTGTGCTCATGCTAGTGGAACTAGGAATTGGGTCAAACCACATGCCTGGGTTTGTCCCACACTTGAGGACCTAGTTCTTGCCTAAGGGGGTGCGGTGAGTCTGTCTTAGGGAGATAGGTCTAACCATAGGCGAGGGTGACCTCCCTATGTATGTCCTGCCCTTGATGTGCCCTAAGTGATGTGGGGAATCAAAATGGGGTAGGGGGTTAGGGACAGAGCTAGTTGACCAAAGCCACCAGAAGTTCCTAACTTGAGGACCCCTGGATGCAGTGATTGTGGCCTATATGTAACAAGATTATTAAGTTGCTTCCCCTATGATTGCCTTCTAGTGATCGCTTATTCTTTCTCTTTGCTTTTCTCTTTTCTTCTTTTCTTTTCTTATTTTCTTTTCTTTCTCTTTTTTTTTCTTCGCTTTCTTTTTTTTTAATAGACAAAAATCTAGTCTTCGTCTCATCAGAGTCATGAGAGGGAGGAGTTGGGGGCTTAAGAAATTTTTTAAGGAATCTCCAGCTTTGCATATATCCTTTGAGGTTCATTCATGCCTAGAGAGGAGTGGTGGGAAGAAATGGATGATTATAGCGAGTAAAGCAGTTATTGTTCATATCTTCTAAGAAAGCTAAGAAAAAATAGGGGAGAAGGGTAGCCCGCATCATTAACCTAGTCATAGCACAACTATCTATGCTGTTTGGATTAAAAAAGAGTGGCGATAGTAGGCAATACTTTTGTGATATAGGCTCTTGCATCAATAGTACCCTAAGTAATCTAAGATAATTACATATAGTTAGGAAGGCTAGGTTTGGGCATGAAGTGAAATCATTGAGGAAGTGGGCTATGGAGTTGTATAGATCTTATAGCGTAAAAGTGAGGGCTTCCTTAGGCTTGGTAGCATTGACATTATATACTTTGGGAAGTCATATCGGCCGTGGATGTTGGGATTGTAATCCACTCCTACCCTTCTTGGATATGGCATGAAAGTGGGGTTATTTCTTTCGAAGGGTAGGGTATTGCAAAATGACATCCAGGCATCAGTATTACCTTCCCAAATGCGCCTCCTCCACTTTGGTTGGCATTCATAGCCCCTCACTATTTTAGGCACTTCATAGACTTTGTTTTTCCAGTAGTTTGGAGTCTCTGCTCCCCATTGTCTCTTACTACGGAAGTCATAGAGTTTTTTTGGTAAGCATTTTGCCATGGCAAATGTACCTGTCTTTGGTGCTCGACGTATGGGCAAGAAGAAAGACGATGGAAAGGCAAGAGCCATTGTATGCACTCTATTGGATGCATGTAAGAGAAATATACTTTTAGATAGTAGTCGAGTATACCTCAAGGGAACAATTTTTTATGTAAATGAGGATCACACCCCCATGCAACAGGAGGAATGTCAGAAGCAATACAATAAGTGAAAGAAATCTAGTGATAACACTTCAAAGGATGCATAGGGATGTGCAACCCATGGGAGCTACGCACTTGTGAAGGTGTTGTTTTGGAATTTCAAAGGGTTTCCATGGCATAAATGTGAAATCATTAATGCTATGGTTGGTGATGCTAACATTGTGTTCCTCACCGAGAGATGGGAGCGGGAGACATGTAGAATTTCAGATATCCCATGGTACATAATTCATAGCACATATCAGCCACATATAGGAAAAAGAGGGCAAGGAGGAGTTGCATGCGTATACAAATGTCACTTGGAAGGAATGATTGATGTATGTAAAGTAGACTAACATAAGTGGTACATATGGATTATGCTCAAGCACACTACACCGATGTACACTGTGGGATGTTACATTCCACATAAGGAGTCCCCCTTCTATGCACAACATGAAGTGGATTCGCAAGAATCTTTTGAAGATTTGAGTATGGATACATGCACATATAAGCAACAAGGACATGTGATGGTCTTAGGTGACTTAAATGAGCATATTGGACATATGCAATTTCAGCCCATAGCGCGTGATGGGCTAGACAAGGAAGAGGTTGTGGATGTAGATGCACATTGGTATAGAAAGTCTGAGGATACAGACATTAACACTCATGGATGTGCTTTAATGGATATGGTTAATGGTTTGCACATGCCGATATTGAATGGTATGAATTGTTTCCCCGATACTAAAGGATACATGCACTACTCAGTAGTGGAGGTTCTAGTGTGGTAGACTACGCAATGGTACACATGAATGATTTATGCATGATTAGAGAGTTCTAGCTAGGTGGAGAACATCCAAAATCGGATCATATAGCTTTGGGCTTGAAACTTGATATTTGCCACCATGTAGGACATGCAGGGGACACAGTAGGTACTAGTGCATTCTGTATTGATGTAGACAAGAAACAAGCATATGCCAGTCACCTGGATAGTCTTATGAGAAATCTTATTAGGAGCACATGGGCTGAGCTGAGAAATGCAATGTTAAATATGGCTATAGAGGTTTTTGGGAAACCAAAGAGCAGTCACAAAAATGTCAAAGGATTGCCATGCAAGAAATGGTTTGATGATGAATGTAAGGCTACACATAGAAATATGAAAATCCTCCCAAAAAATGGTATAATGCTCTCATGCATAAAAAGTGACAACGATATGTAGTGGCCAAAGAAAGTGAAGATGCTAGGGAGTTTGAGAAATGTCTAAGGAAAGAATGGAGAAAATTGAAAACCAAACTGTCAAATGTTAGGGAGATTTTACATATGTTTGCATGCTATTATATGTTATAGAACTTTACATGCATAAAGGGGTACAACCCATCAAATGTGATGTACATATGCAGCCATTTAGTGCTTTGCTCACTTTAGAAAGGGAAGAAAAAAAAGCTCAGAAATGGACATATAGTGATACTTTGCAGTTGAATGCGGAGATGTTGAAATGGACAACAAAGGAGACGAGATTGTTTATGTTGCATGTGATACATCATGCTTTTGCATATGGTTTTTCCCCAAGAATGGCAAGAGAATTGGATACAACCATTGTATAAGGGAGGAGATTGCAATTTACTCACAAACTACCGCACGATTATGGTTAGTTCAGCCATGGCAAATATTTTGCACTATCTTGGAAATGCAATTGAGTAAATGGGTATAAAGTAATAACAAACGAGCTTATGGACAAGCAGGTTTTCGCCCTGGTCATAACATCATAGACCATTTGGTTACTTTGCATGTGCTTATGGATGAGAGTCGACTTGAGGGAGCAACTTTGTATTGCTGTTTTGTGGATTTTAAGAAGGCTTTTGACACCATACCAAGGGTTGGCTTATGGCAACAAATGCAAGAATTAGGTGTCCCAAATGATCTATGCATGGGAATTTACATGATATATCAATGAGTGGTGTGCCGCCTCAGAGGTCGCAATGGTCTGTCACAAGTATTTGAGAGTAATATGGGAGTCAAACAAGGTTGCCTGCTCTCCCCTACATTATTTGGTTTATGCATTGATAAGCTAGAGGAAATACTTCTCACAGCTATGAATGAAGAGGAAGCCAAAAGCCTGCATATTGGTATGTTTGCCATCTTGCTCCTGCTTTATGTAGATGATGTGGTCTTCTTTACATATACTGGGGAATGTATAC
Source organism: Lygodium microphyllum (assembly GCF_053477565.2). Classification (NCBI taxonomy): domain Eukaryota; kingdom Viridiplantae; phylum Streptophyta; class Polypodiopsida; order Schizaeales; family Lygodiaceae; genus Lygodium; species Lygodium microphyllum. The sequence continues at coordinate 6,473,218 of NC_141142.1, read as the reverse complement.
AGTAGTTCATGGGGATTCTTGAATGGTTCTGTCAAGATAGTGGTTTGATGGTGAATGTATTTTTAAAAAAGGCTAATGGATGTGCGCACCAAGTAATCAAAGACCCCACCAAAAGTACATTATGCGGGATAGTCTATAGAGGTAATATCTACTTTCAAATACTTGGGGATTGAGATACCTGTTGCAGACCACAGATGGCATACATGTGTGGAGTGGTGATTAGCAGTAGGAAAAAGCAAGTATTATCACTTTGAAAACGATTGCAACCGTACAGATACTAAATGTTGGAAAATACGATGTATGATTTTTTATGCATATGTTCTATAGATAGTATTATATGGAGTGGAAGTGTGGGGGGGAGCATCTCCTCATTTGCATGAAATGACATTGAGAAGCTGCAAAAAGCTTTTATTCATAGACATTTGGTCATCAAAAGCACCACACCATATGTACTTATGCTTTTTGAGGAAATTGGCTGCACCGGTCAATTGAGGTACATGCTATGATCTGAGTACTGAGATATGCCACCCGAGTTCGTCAAATTGATGAAAGTAGGCTCCCCAAATGGGCATGGAATGCTAGCACATGGCTACAAAAAACATGGAAAAGTAAAGTGCTTTCAACAGAATGGGTGCTAGATATTTGAAAATGGTTTAAAGGGTGGGGAGTGGATAGATATCTAGATATTTCATCCGAAGACATATGCATGGACACATTTCAATCAGACCTCTTATGAGTGTATCAAGAAAAACATCAAAGCAAGGGAGCAAATGGAAAACTTGCTTATTACAATATGCATATATATCCTTCATGTTAGGAATCCTACATGTAGGCACATGCACGCACATAGCCATACATAGCCAACTCGCTCTCAGTGGTATTTAGACAAAGTATTGTACGACTTCGAACTCGATCACACACTTTATTAATCAAGATAGGTGCATGGAGTGGATAGGCAAGAGAGACGAGGTTATGTAAGCTATGTGGACTATAGAGTGTAGAATCATAGGAGCACATGATTATGACATGCCTAGCATATGCACACATACGGGTTGACTTTGATACCCCTTTACAGGGGACACTTCACCACTTTCTGACCACTTACTCCTTTATCGAAGTTAGGGTCTCTCGTCACTCGCATGTTATGCTTTCGAGAGAACCACGCTGCATAGATCGTTCTTTCACCGTAGCTACCCTTTCCTACCAGGGGGGAGGAGAATCATTGTATATCTGGAAAGGTCCCATGGGTCATAATTTGGCTTTCTGTGGATGATAATAAACTACTCTACTCTACTCTCAACTCAATGGTAGAGGCCTTCAATGATGACTTCTTCCTAGCTTTGGAGGCTCCGGATCCTCCCCCGCAGGTCATCCACCTATGGTCAATGCTTTTGTCGATGTTTCTATCATCTTCCACATGAAGCCGTTCAAGTTTGCCTCATTGAAAGACTTGGCGCATTGATGCTTTCCAGCATTGGCACATTGAACCTTTGGCTGGAGAATAAGGCGTGCACCATTTTGGCATGTAGTTGGACTTCAGGATCAGGGATGTGAGCTAAGCCGATGCCATCGTTGGTGTGGATCATCACTTTTTCCATTCCCAACATGTTGTATACATCCCTTTTTGGTTGTCTTTCAACTTTGTTGGGTAGGCCTAGTGCTCTCTATACCAATTCAGGACTCAGCTCGATTTCCACCTTGGCAGGTTTCATTCTCTTGATGCACTATGCGATGCCGCGATTCTTGTTGAAAATCTAGAGGGATTCCACGCACTTCTCATAGTCCACAACTTGGCCCACCTTCTCCACATACTTATGTAGCTTACACTGCTTTACAATTTGCTTGATGGCTGGCTCCTCCATGACTATGTCTTTCAAATTTAGGATGTGCTTGAATTTGAATTGGCTACGGGCCCTTGTCTCCACTGAGAGGCCATACTTTGCGTGATCTTCCTGCGAGAACGAGAGCTTGCTAGTTTTCTTATGTCCTGTCATTTTAGATTCGTATCGTCATGAAGCCATAGCCCACCATCAACATTCTTCATATAGGTTTTGCGAAAAGATGTGTAGGAGATGGAAGAAATGCTTATGAAAACTAAAATTCTTAAACATAGAAAGAGAATGTCGATGCATTTTACAAAAAAATCTGTCACTTTTACTCAATCATGAGTTGATTTTTATGCATTCTTTTCCATTTTTGAACATTGATTGAGGTTTTAAGGTTTGTTTTTATGTTCCACACCTTTTATGTTGCATTATATTTCATACCATTCACACCCTCCCCCCCTTAGAGATGAGAAGATTCCTTTCTAGGATCAGAGGTTGAAGGGTGGAGACCATTCAATGCATGCTCACTATGTTTCCCTCTCATATGGGCCAAGCGTAGAAGTTCGAGTTGTATTCCATTTGAGCACAATGGTCCATGTCGACAGGTCGGATGCTTATATATGTGAGGTAAGTGAGGACATCTGTGAGAAAATCACCAGAGTGTATTCGACTGGCAATGTGTAGCTTCTCAGTCAACATGTGATCTAAGTAGGGGTGAGTCATGATGTGCTCTTTGAAGGGCCGGTTGCGGATGGTGGTCAACACCCTATAGGAGGTTGGGGCTACGTACATTGGGTCATATTCCGAGGTCTTGATTGCATGTCTCTACTCAGGGTTGGTCATGATTTGGTAGCCTTCTTGCTCCCATTGAAGTCTGAGAGTATACAATTGTCACAAGAAAGAGGAGTCGTTAGCAGGCAACATGTGATCTAAGTAGGGGTGAGTCATGATGTGCTCTTTGAAGGGCCGGTTGCGGATGGTGGTCAATACCCTATAGGAGGTTGGGGCTACGTACATTGGGTCGTATTCCGAGGTCTTGATTGCATGTCTTGGCTCAGGGTTGGTCATGATTTGGTAGCCTTCTTGCTCCCATTGAAGTCTGAGAGTATACAATTGTCACAAGAAAGAGGAGTCGTTAGTAGGCAGTTGTTTCAGCTTCACAATTTCTTGGTCGATGGCAAGGATCATACCCTTGGCGTAAGACGTAATGAGGTATTTCTTGCATGCTTATTTGTAGGAAAACTTGATGTCTATGAGTTTCTCAGCAACTACCTAGGGATCCTTAATGAATACAAATTCTGATTCTTCCCATGAGCAAGGCAACATGCGTACCTTCATTGCTAAAGACTCGTCTAAGAGACCTAGGTCTAATCGGTCATAGCTTTTAGCAAGTATGGTAAACGTGGCATCCAAACACCAAAGCCAACCAACCAAGTCATCCCCTATATTTTCAGCTAAATCTGCGCAGCTGAGGCAATGATTGATTGTTGTTCGCAAGAATATTTAAGGCCTGCTGGGGGCTGGTGTTTGACTAGACTCGACAACTCAGTGTGACTAAAATCTGTGGTTGCGATTGCTCCAGAGTGTGCAGTTTGGCCGCTCGTGTGCTAGGCTTGGTTTGGGATTTTAACTTTATGTTGCTAGATGTTTGTGAGACTTAAATAGCACTATTAGTGCTCAATTGAGTTAGTTTGGAGTCAGCAAGCTGCAGTTTTGGTCAAGAATCACTATTAGGAAAGTGCATTGGTAGGAAAGTGCATACAATCAACCCCCAAACAAGCTAAGTTTGGCATTGGTAGGTTGTAGTTGTGGGTGGTCAAATTGAGTCCAATGATCATGAGTTAAGATATTGAAATCATCAATGCGTCGAAGGTATGTGTCTATTGGGCATTGATCGTTATGCATAGGTAAGCAGGCGCTACTGCCTCTTCATCTTCCTCCTCAATTTCCATTATTTTGGCTACTTGGACTTTCATAGGGGACTTTAGCATGGGAGGCTCATGCAGTGGATACATGGGAGAGTAGTACTTCTTTATGCGACTCTCGTTGAAGAAGCCTATGCCCTCTCCATCTAGGGTTTCAAGCTCTACATTGCCGATTCTACTGATAGTGTAGACTCAAAAAGGCCCTAATCCCCTAAACTTCATCTTCTGTTTGTGGCCTTTTATTGAGTACAACAACACTAAGTCACCCTATTCGAATTCTCGTTGCTTGGCATTCATCAGCTGCACTATAAGATTATCCGAGTACCTAGCCTCCGAGAATATCTTAATGAAGAGACTCTTGAGATCATTGACATTGTTGCGCTCCGCATCATCTAAGCTTGTGTACCATGTCCTACCCTTATTGCCTAAGCATAGGCCGAAAGCTTGTGAGCATTGTGAGCGAGATCTATGAGGCTGTTAGCTTTGCAGACCTACTCAATTTGCTCTATGAAACTATACGGGTGGTTGCTCGATTGGTACTTGTCTAGTTGTTTTGCCATTGCGGGGATCTTCACTGGCTCTTGGAGCCCTGGATAACTCCTAATCCTACAAGCAATGATCTTGCTAGTGCTGCTATGTTGTGGTCTACCGACGTGCTGTCCATTTGTCACTTCATGAGAAGCTTGCTCAATGTCAAGTCCACATCTAGGGCTCTTTTCCTCTCTGTGTTCGGTCCTGTTCGGTTTCTATTTGCTAGGGCTAGCACGCATTGGACTTCTTGCATTTCAATGTCTTTCCTCAATCTCCTAGTCTGATTGCTGCTGCTTGTTGTATGCCACTATGCTTTGCAAGGCTTTTCACGCCAGCTTTCCTTCCTCCTTGAGGTCCGCTATGATGTCTTTTGGCGGTTTGCCATGGTGGTCTTCCTGGTTTGTGCATCATATTCATTCACCATCCGCTGGATTTTGATTGAAAAATCCATGTCGAGCTCTTCATTTCCATGGTTTATACTGGGTTTTGCCATATTTGGGTCCCCCTGCTCCACTAAATTGTCAATGAGGTTGATCAAGTTGGGCAGTGTTGCGCTCCCAATGGTGTTGCTCCTTTGATGTGTCTAACCTTCCGTGTTGTGTGTGTCACTTGGTTCTATGAATTGGGATTGCTTGATCACCCATATAGGTTTGAGGGTCACCTCCTATTGGTGGGTTTGTTATGTTTATTAAGTTTGAGTGTGTTCCTTTTTATTTACAAAAAATCCTCAATTTATGTTCACTTTGTGTGTGTGTGTGGTGCTCTTTTCCATGCACTATGCAAAATTAGGCTTTCAGTTTTTTCAAGTGCACTTCAAGTGTTGAAAAAAATGAGGATGCGAACACAAGATAATGAATGCAACTTCTGCACTCCGGTCTAAGTTCTCGATCGAATAGGGCTTTATACTCAGTACTAGTTGCTCTATCTAGTCTCTAGGGTCTGTGCTACGCTACTGAGCTCGATCAAGGTCAAATGGGGGTTTGAGGGTCAATTTACGGCTCTAAAAGGGGCTAAAAGCTAATGTGACTGTTAGTGGTTTTGTCTAGCCATCAGGCTGTGATTTCTAAGGTCAATTGCACCTATAAGGCTTTTAGAGCCTTCCCCAATTGTGAGAGATGTTCTGTTTCGCCCGAGATGCACTAAATTTGTCAGTTTCTCATGTCATGTTTTTTTGGTCTAATTCTGCAGTGTTCAATTTTGTAGTGTCCAATCCCCAAAATCGAACTTTTAGTTTTCAAGTGTCCAATTTTCGTGCATCCGATTCAGATTAGTTTGATTATAGTGTGTTCTGAGTGGTCGATGGTTGAGAGCCTAAGTCTAATTTTGGAGGTGTTTGATTGTGATGTGTCTGATTGTCTGGATCGGACAAGGTGAATGTCCGATCGAATGAGCAAGGGATGGTCTGATTTTCAGGATCAGACGTGTAGTGTCCGATTGGACAAGTCGAAGAAGTCCAAACATCTGATTGGACAAAATCGAACGTCTAATTGTCTGATTTTGGGAATTGGACCTTGTGGACTGTGCTTGATTTCGGCAACACGCAAACAACAATGACAAAAAATCGACTTGTGGTGACAATTTTGGTCACACCAACATGCAAGGAGCTCCACAATGATACATATCACTATGGGAGTAACCTTGTAAATGCATAAAGACATCAAACTTATGAAACATCATTTCCTAGGTACATGTTTTAAGTCCATAAAGACTCTTCCTCAATTCTCACACTAGGTGTTCCGTGCCCTTTTTCTCAAAGCCCTTAGGCTATTGCATATAAATATCCTCATGTAAAGTCATATAAGACCCTATGGAAAAGAAAAATCAATTTCACATCCATCTAGTACAAGTTTAGGTCAATTTGCACAACCAAGGCCAATACCGATCATAGGGTAGTCATCTTGACCAAAGGAGAGAATGTCTCATCAAAACCAAGTCCCTTCTTCTTAAAATCCTTAGCAACCAATTTGGCCTTATATGTTGGCTTGGGATGAATAGGGGTAATGGCAGTAGAGCAAGCTCACCTAGAAAACAAGAACACCACTCAGTATCACATAAAATTGGATGCTAGGTTGAAGTTGCTCACATGCATTGATGTCCACACTAATATGGATACATTGCCTAGAGAACATGAGGAATACCTAGGATATCCATTAATTTGGGAGGAGTAATGACATCTTAGTGAGCACTATGATAGACTTCTAGATAATCTTCTACAACACATCTGAGACAAGAAAGTTAAGAGTGCTACTTAACAATTACATTCAATGAACTGCTTCGTTAACACAAATTATCTAAGATAGAATAATTAAAAAGAAAGCTAAAGGACAAAGCCAACTAGAGGCTAGCTAATGACTATCTCTCAGAGAAGGGATGAGCCATATGGTGGTCTCAAAAGGACTTGATTCATGTAGCCTCTACTTTCTAATGGAAGAGGGTCTACATGCTGATAGTAGATTAGTACAAGGAATCATACTACTTGACATTGTACAATACTTATGCTTCCTAGTAAAGATCCCACAACTCCTCACTACTTTTACTGCACTATAATATAATCCTAAGTTCTACAATTAGATTCTAACATCTTGGAGTGATATATGAATTCATAGATTATAAATGTGTACATGAATCAAATATGATTTCAAAAATTATGTACAAATTAAACTAAATAGGAAAAAACCCACACATCCTATAATCAATCATTGTCAAGCAGAAGTAATTAGAATTGGGGTCCTCTTGATTGCAGCCATGTATGACCTTATTTGAGACAAAGTATGTTGTAATAATTAAGACCTGAAAGGAAGCTATATGGCTTACTCATCTAGTAGGAGACTTGGGCATTATAGAAGAGCTACCTACATTACACTGGAATAGTTAAGTGCCATTCAATTGACACGAAACTCTTATTTTCATGCAAAGACAAAACACATTGAGATAAAGTATCATTTCATTAGGGAGGTGCTTGATTACAAGTGCACTGAGCTTATCAAGATTCATATGGACGATAACCTTGTAGATCAAGGTCAATATAACTAGACTCAAATACACAACACTTCTTCTTATAGATCCCTATTAATGGCATTTGAAGCACATCAATTGCATGTACTCTCATTTTTTCATCAAGTGAATACATGACAATATAAATGATTATGCTAGTAGGTCAAATGTTCAAAGCCACCAAGAACTATCTTTCCCTAGAAATATTACCAAAAGCACTACTAATCAATGAAGGCCTACATAGAACATCTCACTAAAACAGACTTTAAAGGCCATATTTGCAAATATCATATCCCATATATAAGTAGTCATCTTAATCTTGCCATCATGTTCATCTCATCAAGCTAGAAAGTCCTCTTATAATGCATTATATTTCAAAATAAAGAAAAGTATAAAAAAAAAAAGAATGCATGCACAAACATGGCACTACACCTAGGGGTCCTTAAGTCAGGTATGCCCAATATGCTTGATTGACTTTGTCCCTAATCCCCTAGCTTTGCTTCCTATTCCACCATGTAAACTCGGGGTACATCAAGGGTAGGACACACATAAGGAGTCTTGGCTTACATATGGTTAGATCTATCTTCCTAAGTCACTTGTGGAAGTTCTTCTAATCTTTTCTTATCTCTCATGACTATGGTAATAATAGAGGAAGCATGACAACCAGCAAGTCTCCTAGGCATCACGCAATGCCACGATTCTACTCACATTGTAGTCTCCATCCATCAAAAGGAACCTCTATCATCATATCCATTATCGTGAACCTTTTGAGGTTCTTCTCATGATTCCCCATTAACTCCTTTGTCCCTCATAACAACAACAATACTTCTATTAGCCATGCATCAACTTTGAGGTTCTTGTCATGATTCCCCATTAACTCCTTTGTCCCTCATAACAACAACAATACTTCTATTAGCCAAGCATCAACTTTGAGGTTCTTGTCATGATTCCCCATTAACTCCTTTACCGCTCATAACAAGGATGATGCTTCTATTAGTCATGCATCAATTGGTGCCCTAGTTTGTCAATGATTAACAATAAATAGAAGCCATCATGATGTCTTTTAACTATATAATATCTTATGTAAGCACATGCACTCACATAGTAATTGCACCATAACCTATACATGGATTGGGCCCTTAGGCGTGGGACAACACTCTTGCTTTGACCTGGCTCCCAATCCATGCATACGTCATGTGCATGTAAACAAACTAGCATTCCCCCAGGAAAAGAGTACAATAGGTTTTCCCTTGCACAGGTACAAGTGAATGTAGTAGCTTGTAAGTTCTACCTTGAGCTAACATCCTCTATGGTGCCCTTTCAACCAATCCATTTAGTCCCAAACAACCTCCACTAGAAGATTCTTATTCCATAAGCTACATCTAATCCACATTACCACTTCTTTCTTGACATCCAATGTGCAAAATAGCTCCAATTTCCATAGTAATCTCCTAATGACCTCAACAATCCAATTGAGCTTCAATGATAGCTACTCTCATCACAAAGATCCCACAATTATTTTCAACGTTGGTCATATCATTAGGAAAAAAATGAACTCACAAATGGGCCCTTAAAAATAATATAGTTTAAGATGTGGGCCTTTTGGATTGTCCAATAGGAAGGCTAGATGTTGACATCCATGGAGGGTGAATCTTCTCTCTCCAAATCTTGGGTTTTCTATTAAAAAAAGGGGTAGTGCGGGATTTAAAAAAGGGAGAATTAATAGTACACAAAATTTGAGTTTCTCTCACCTCGTATTTCCCCCCCTTTTTGGAGAATTTTCAATTTCGATTTTTTTCCCTCTCAAGAAATCAGTTTGACCCAAAAGTTGAGCAACAGAGCACTTTCCCTCTCTTCTCTATACTCGTGAATTTTCATCTCCATTGAAGCTCCCTACTGAGAGTAATTAGGGTCTGCTTATGCTCTGCACTTTCTTCTCCATGCAGCTCTAGATTTTGGGCAAAACATAGGTGCCCATCTCTCTTTGTATTTTCTCTTGTTTGCTATTTTTTCAATAGGGTTTGATGTTGTTTCTTACTATTATTGTTGTTTTATTACAAAGGTTGTTTGGGGTAGGAGACAGAGGTGCTCATCTCTCTCTCTCTCTCTCTCTCTCTCTCTCTCTCTCTCTCTCTCTCTCTCTCTCTCTCTCTCTCTCTCTCTCTCTCTCTCTCTATGTCTTGTTTCTCTTTTATATTGTGTTTTTTTTCAATAGAATTTGATGTTGGTTCTAATTGTTATTTTCTTGTAGAGTTTATTTGGAGCAAGAGGTAAAGGTGTTAATCTCTCTCTCTATTTGGTTTTTTTTTTGCTGATATCTTTTCAATACAACATAATGTTAGTTCTAACCCTTGTTGTTGTTTTATTGCAAAGATCATTTTGGGTGACATTGCATAAGTTCTCATCTCTCTCTCTCTCTCTCTCTCTCTCTCTCTCTCTCTCTCTCTCTCTCTCTCTCTCTCTCTCTCTCTCTCTCTCTCTCTCTCTCTCTCTCTCTCTCTCTCTCTCTCTCTCTCTATTTTTCCTCTTTTCTACTATTTTTTCAGTATACCTTCATGTAAATACTAACTCTTGCTACTGTCTTTTGCAGAGATCAATCTGGGCAAGATTGGATAGGTGCTCATTTCTTTCTCTCTCCCGCGTACTCACACACTCTCTCTTTCTTCCTTTCTACATTATCCCTTTTCTACTATCTTTACAATAGGTTTGATGCTAGTTCTAACTTAAGGATCAATTGTTGTTGCAGCACTTAACACAAGGTAGAGCAGAGATTCTGTAGCTCAATTTATAGGTAAATCTGCCATATTTTGTGGTGCCAAAATTTATTCATTTAATTAGTGACTTTTACATTTGATGGGATTGATGTTTTCTTATGTCCATTGCAAAACAATGATTCAATCTTATCTTCAGCAGATCAACTTATAGGTAAATTGGCCATGTCTTGTATTGCTTCTATTCATGTAGTTATCTAGATATTTTTTGCTAAAAGAGATTCATGCAAGTATTTTTGTTAAAAGGGATTCGTGCAGGTGTTTTTTTTACATGCATGTATTGTACAAGGTTTAGATGAAGCAATTTCTCAATCAACTATTTTGATGTGGTGAGTAATTTCTTTGTGCTGGATGATATGGATCTGCTGGAAGTCGATGGTTCAAAAATCCTCTACTTTATTGGTCCTATGTGTCCATTTGGATCTCCATGCCAATTGGAAATGATCCATGAAACTATTGTATCGTATCATCCATATAACACACAATGTGTTAAGTCTTAGAATATCTTAGGTGTCAATCCAATGTACCTATTAAGATTTGCATGCCATGTGGCTGCTATACTTGTAACAACTACTCTATAATACCCACATTTCATACAATGTATTGAGTCAAATTAGACTTCTCTTCATTATAATAAAATTTATTTTGGTGAAATTCTCTAAGTATTCTTGTGCTATTCTTTTCATTATATTTCATGTAAATGATATGATTAAAGTGATGCCTTAAAATTGAATCTATACTTTGTGTTGATGTATATATCCACATGCATTTTGATATCAATGTTTATGTTTGTTCACAAAAGTGTAAACATCTCTTAATGACATGTTGATTTGTATGGCATATTGGTGATTACTGGACAAACTTAAAATACTTATTATTTAGGGGTTAATACATACTTCTTTACATCTAATGCATAGGTTATAATGCCTGAGAGAAGAACAAGCATTCTCTCGATAGAAGTACGTAACAGAAAAGATGAAGAAGGAAATTGAATCATTGATACGTATCATTGCTCGTATTGGGTACATATGCATTCACATATGAAGGGAGCTTTCAAGGTGAAAGCATCAGCAATTGCAGATGTATTAAAGCACTGGAAGGGTAAAGTTTTAGCTCTTAAACAAAGGAATGTTGATTCTCACCTTGTAACAGAGGCGTTTGTACAACATATATTCATGCAAAAACAAATACATATTGCGCCCACTATGCCCTTTCAACGAAACATTGCAAACAGTAAGTATTTGCAACTCATTGAGAATGAGAAATTTCATGATACCTATGTAACAACTTGTCTCATATTTATAGAAGTATACCCTTCGAATTGCTATGAGTGGTAAAATGTTGAGAATTTCACTGGTTCTTTTAAGTGTTACCACCTTGAAATTGATAGATTGCTCTTTGAGGGGCGTACAACTAAGCAGCTCGCAAAGGACCTTGTTTTTTTCTATGACTCCAAGTACATATTGCCCAAGTGGAGTCGAGAATATGGAACCCTTGAGTCTATGCACATATCAAATCTTAATAGCATAGAATGGACATTGTGTAGTAGCGACATTTTGCACATGTATAGCACAAAAATTTCAGTAGACATATTGAATTCTATGAAGCCAAGCATCAGCTCAAAGAATATACATCTAAGTTGCTTCATACAGATTGCAATTTTTACACACATGTTCAAGGAATGTAAGGGTTTGAGACATACCAAAAGCACGTACGTCATTAAAAATGCGTCAAAAATTATGTAGCAAGGATTCTAGGAAAAACTTGGACATAAAAAATAATTCACAATCCTGGCACAATGGAGTGTCAAGTCACAACAAGGGACATGGCTTTCAAGTAAAATTGTTCCCTCTTAGTTGATTATTATCTTACTTTGGGATGAATCGGCTAACTTTCCTTTCCAATTACAGGTACTTTATCGCACAACAGACTTTATGCCTAGTATTCAAGTATCATAGATGGAGGATGCTCAAGGGTAAATGGTTGTGCCTTGATCAAGATATGTGTGAAAGTGCAGTTGTGGATGTTACTGTCATTTGTGAGGGCCATGAGCCCCAAGTGTTGCAAATGGAGGATGATTGGCCCTTGAGCATAATGCACCAGGAAATTACAATGTTAATGCAAAATCCACCTATTAGCTTTTATTTTAAACTAGATGGTAGGAAAATTCGAAGCCGAGCTGAAGATACTGTTAGCAACGGAAAGCATGTGGCTCCACATATTTTAGAAATTGTAGAGTCTCCCTAAAAATCCCAACACCACAAGTTGTAATATCCAACACCTATAAATTTTTGGATTTTTTTGGCCAATAGAATATTGTCATTTACAAACTTGTAATATTTGAAAATTATGGTATTTATGCAAAATCATACACTTGTTATACACTTTCCACATCAACACATTTACATATGCATGTAAACTTTACAAAGATGTAAGTAAAGCCATAACTAAATATTGTATGCGAACAACCCTTAATGGTTTAAAACTTAAGGTTTTTAAGGTAGAACTAGTTTAGTTCTTGTTTCATTGTTTCATTTCACACTTTCTCTCTTCATCTCTTTATATCCACCACATCCCTCCTACTTGCTATGATGGATGCTCGTGCACACTTTGATGAATGGATCCACGAGACTATCTTTTCCAACCAGGGTGACAAGATATTCCAGGTTTTCTCTAAGAACTTCAACCTTGAAAGTGTGCTCTCATCGTTGGATCCCCCCTCCCCCCTTCAGGTTTTGGAAGACTTTGTGAGCACTATTGCTACATGCACATACTCCATCGAGGGATCTGACATGACTTGGGTTCCTTTGGAATAGCTCATGGTATTTCAGGAAGGGAAGAATCACCAAAAAGTGGTGAATAGTTGTCTGGTCCATGTGGATCCTTCGCACAGAGTATGCACTGTTCCCATGGGAAGTGCACCAAGTACATCACCTTTGGATCTTGTGGAGTGTGATTGCGCATTGGAAATTTACATCCTTGCATTGGATACACCCCTAGAGGAGGAGAGCGATAAAGATACAACTCCACAGGTTGTTTCTATCACATACATGGGAGAAGAACTGATTGAAGAGCTCATAAATGTTGAAGAGGAACATCGGGTGGTGACAGAGCAAGGGTCGGCTCTCATGGTGCCATCTTCTTTAGAATAGCCACAAGTCGACAAACCCAACCTTGCCTTCTTGACGTCCATTGAAGTAGATGGTGTACAATACTTGCTTCTATCAGATGTGTTGCAATACTTGGAAATGAAGGAAGAAGAGTTATTTTCCATCCTAGTCAAGGATTCGATGGAATACCTAATCGATTATGATTACATGGATGTGCATCCGATGATGGCCGAGATTGGAAGATATGATGGCATAAGCTTAGATATTGTGAGTGCCATCATAGCAGCACAAGAGCATATTACCTCGGTTGAAGAAGATTACCTTGTGTTGGATGCTGAATTTGAAGCACTACAGCATGATTTGTTTAGACCAAGGCCCCAGCTTCCTACCAAGGAGTTTGTAGATCCCTCTATCCAAAGAGGTGCCTCCCTGACACACGAGGAAATGAAGATACAAGATGATCTAGAGAAGGTGAGATTTCTAACTACCATATATTTTTATGCGATGAAACTTGACGGTAAGGTGCGTCAAGTCCCCCGGAGTCCATAAGTGAAAAATAATGCCTGCTTTTTGATAACTCTAGGTTAGTCGCTAAATATATTGTTTGATTTGACTTTATCATTCAGGACACACTGTTTATAGTTGAGTTTGCATCAAGGCAAGGAGGAGCTCGACATGCAAATCAACGAAAGGATTCAACTCTGAAGGAGTATATTTGTAACCTTGATGCAGATTTGGTGGTTTTCCATAATAAGTGCTCACCATGAGGGCAAGAAATAATCATGAAAATTTGAGGTTTGACTAAGTTTGAACCTTTTCGAGTGATACTTGTGACATCTAGCTTGGAGAAGATGGTGCTAATCAAGCAATCAAAGCTTCTTTACTTGTTTAACCAAACGCTAGGTGCAGCAATGTGTGTGCTTGCTACATTAGGTGACCTTGCTAAAGTGTTAGATCTGCTTCTCCTGGAGAAAGAGCTAAAGAGGGAGTGCATCATTTTTGAAGCAAATAATGAACTTATATTTTCATTGGAAGATGGCCCCTCCTCTCCACCGATGAAAAAGCCAAGGAACAATTGAGAATTCTTGTTGGCTATCGAATTTTTGTGTCTACCAGCACTAGCAGCCATTACATGTATTTTTCTTGATGAATATAAGATACTTTACTTTGTCCCTATAAATAAATATTTATTAAATAAATGTGTGATTCGTATAAGTGTGATGATAATGTGTGGTACGTGAATGACACATTCACATACTTAACATAATTCAACACGTAGTACTGTACTTGAGAGTATGTAAGTGTGACGATAATGTGTGGTACGTGAATGGCGCATCCGCATATATTAACATAATTCAATGCATAGTACTGCACTTGCGATTGTGCATAAGTAATAATGTAACTTGTATCCGTACGTATTACTACTTTCAATGCATTTGTATGTTAAACAAAAATTAAGAGTCATGCGTTTCAAGAAACAAAACAAAACAACTTTACTCAGTTATTTGAATTCAGAACACATCGCATGAGATATTATGTATAGATAAATAAATATTTCAATGTGACAGAGTATACAAAAAAATTTGGCCTTTTAATATATTATGGTGCTATAACACTCATTACAAACCTTGCATCATTAATCTAGTAAACTATGGTGGAGTCCCCTTGTTGTGTCGAAGCCAAATGATAAAGTTTATGTCTTTATCTGTGATTGTGACACGCTTTGCATGGATGGCCACAAGCTGTGTATCATCGAACAAGTTGATGAGAAACCCCTCTGCCAACTGTTTGTAGGGTCTCCATAGCTGCACCAATCCACCTTCCTACTGGTGGGCCATCCCGCACTCATGCCCAAAATCTTTCCATCCCTTTCATCTCCAAGTCTTGCATGACTTCTCGAACAACCTTATGAAAAGAACTTTTTGGGATGAGAAGCTCATATTCGCATTGGATTCTCCTTATCTCTCGAAGGGCGACAATGCCCGGTTTCCATTTCCTCTTCTTCTATGGTGGTCCTTGTGCTCTATGGGGAGCACCTATTGCTACACTAGAGGAGGCTCCACCTTGTGCTCCAGGTGGCGGGCTTTGGCATGAGGTCTTCCCAGGGCCAAAACAGCAACATGCTTGCTTGGTGCGTGCCATGCAAGCTCAAGGAGAGCAAGATAGAGAAGAGACAGAGGTTGGGGATGTGAAAATGAAGGAAGCAAAGAAATCAAGATGTGAAAATGAGAAGAAGAATGAACTTTTAACCCATTTAAATCCCAAAATCGAGTTAATGCAACTTCATATGCACTGTCCATCGTGTGATCATAAATCCATAACCTTTTATTGGAATGCGATGAAACTTCACACGTGCACTCGTTAGGTGGCCAAGAGCCCTTTTTTTTTGAAAAAAAATGCATGCATACCCTTGGTCCGAAGTCTGGCATCTTAGAGGTTTGCAGGCTTTTTTTTTTCAAAAAAAAAGGGCTCTTGGCCACCTGCCAAGAAAGTGGCTCCAGACACCAGACTTCAGACCAGAGGTCTGCAAGAATTTTTTTTTCAAAAAAAAATAATTTGGACTCTTAGCCACCTAACGAGTATGCGTGTGAAGTTTCGTCACATTATTTTGATATAGTTTAGTATTTTAAAAATTATCCCACACCAAATTTATGGATGGATTGATAATTGAGAAATCAACATCACGACTACTGGCCCTTAGAAACCTCGCATCACATAGACTATACAGAGGCATCAAGAGTAAAGTCTGCAATAAGAAATGACAAATTTTTGCATGTTATTCCTATTGAAATTGATATTGCTAACAAAAACTGTAAGGAAGAATTGAAAATACAGCGAAGATGCACAGTCAAAGTTGAGAGCGAAGGACAAGTGTAAATTTTTAATTTATATTTTAAGGGCGCATACAATAGTTTTGCACTGGGATGTAGTCATATGTCCAATGCATGAGGATAACACTATGCCAAAAAAGATAACAATACAAACTGTGTTCATTCCATTGGAACGAATGCATCCTTCATTGCTTGAAGATTTCTTACAAGTTGGAAGTCCTTGGGAGTTACAGTGATGCACTTCGTATGTATTGCACAACGTTGAGCATCAGTCATCAAGTCAACTGAAAAGGCTTCTACAACACATTGTAGAGCACGAAGATATTCTTTTGTGAAGCGATCAGGTCTATCCTAACCTTGTGCCAAAAACCACCTCCTACTTTTTGTGCAGTAGAGGTCTTGCACAATCTCGCGAACAAGTCTCAAGAAGCTTGCCTTCGGAATGATGATATCAAAAAAGCGTTGATACCTGCTAATTTCTCTCAAGGCCATTGTACCTGGCTTCCACTTGTGTTTCTTGTGGGGATGCTGAGGAGGACCCTTGTGAGGGCGGAAGATAGGTTAGGTTGAGAAGGGGATGCATTTGAGCTAATAGATGCTCTAAGGGGCTGAACACGATATGGGGCTCTAAGCGGAAGCTTATTTGCAACTACCTTAGACCTAGCCATCTTTCCTACACAAGAGATGTGAGAACTCAATGAATAAGAAAGTGAAACCCTCTTTTATATAACCCTAAACTGTAAGACTCATTCACATAGATGCACACTCTCTCTTTCTCTCTTAAACTATAAATTGCATTCACACTGAACACATTGTTCATCTTACTATCTTAGCTCTCTTCGAACCCATTTACTCTCGGGGGGGTCACCTATAGAAGCAAATGGAATACAACTTGAACTTCTACGCTTGGCTCGTGCAAGAGGAAAACCCAGTGAGCATGTGTTGAATGGTCTCCACCCTTCAACCTCTGATCCTAGGAAGGATTCTTCTCATCTCTAAGGGGGAGGGTGTGAATGGTATGAAACATAATGCAACATAAAAGGTGTGGAACGTAAAAACAAACCCTAAAACCTCAATCAACGTTCAAAAATGGAAAAGAATGTGTAAAAATCAACTCATGATTGAGTAAAAGTGTTAGAAATTTTTGTGAAATGCATGGACATTCTCTTTCTATATTTAAGCATTTCAGTTTTCATAAGCATTTCTTCCATCTCATACACATCTTTCTGCAAAACATATCCGAAGAATATTGATGGTGGGCTATGGCTTCATGACAAGCCCCTACAATGGCAGGATAGGAGAAAACCAACAAGTTGTCATTCTCACAGGAAGAGCAGGCAAAGTATGGCCTCTCAGTGGAGACAAGGGCCCATAGTCAATTCAAATTCAAGCACATCCTAAATTTGGAAGACATAGTCATGGAGGAGCCATCCATCAAGCAAATTGTGAAACAATGTAAGCTGCATAAGTATGTGGAGAAGGTGGGCCAAGTCGTGGACTACGAGGAGAGTGCGCGAAATTTCTCCAGACTTTCAACAAGAATCGTAGCACCGTCACAGTGCATCAAGAGAATGAAACTCGCCAAGGTGGAAATCGAGCTGAGTCCCGAGTTGGTACAAAGAGAATTAGGCCTGCCCAAAAAAGTTGAAAGACAACCAAAAAGGGACATGTATAGCATGTTGGGAATGGACAAAGTGATGGTCCACACCAACAATGGCATCAACTTAGCTCACACCCCCGACCCCGAAGTCCAACTATAGGCCAAAATGGTGCATGCCTCATTCTCCAACCAAAGGTTCAATGTGCCAACGGTGGAAAGCATCACTATGCTAAGTCCTTTAATGAGGTGAACCTAAATCACTTCATGTGGAAGACGATAGAAACATTGGCAAAAGCATTTCCCATAGGTGGACAACCAGTGGGGGAGAATCCCCGGGCCTCCAAAGCTAGGAAGAAGTCGTCATCAGGCCTCCGCCATTGGGTTCAGAGGGGTCTTGACGGCCATCATCAGTAGAGAGGCCTTGGGGAAAGCACAAGAAGATGAGGAAGTCGGCGAGACTCTAGATGACAGGTCCCCTCCTTGTCACCGAGGACAAGAGCAATCAAAGCAAGATCCCAAGGAGATAAGGAGGAAGGAAGAAGAAGACATAGCCCTGGCCATCCGTCTCTCAGTGGAGTAACCTTCAAGGGAAGAAGAGCTAGCTGCCATGAGCCCTCATGAAGAAGAACGCCCAAGTACAAACTCCCAAGTACCCAAAAACATGCCAACCCCAGTAGCCATAGAGGGCAAGGGCAAGGGTCTAATTAACCCCATCGAACCTGTCCTAGTGCCCACCTCCCCAGTCTCTACACCCACCCAAACCTCCTCTACCACGGTGGATGCTAGTAACCTTATGGTTTGGGTGCAATTTCTAGTTAACAAAGAAACAGGTCGAGGTGGAAGTGGAGGGATCCTAGTGATTGGAGCAAGAAGACTAGCAGCTATGGATACAGAGTCCAAACAGGATCCCAAAAGGTAGAAGATAGAAACATCTACGACCACTACCCCCACCACACTGCCGTTGTCTACAAACTACAATGACTATGTTTAGGAACTCCTGTCACAGCTAGAGAGGGCAAAAGAAGAAAAGAAAATATCTATTTTTGAGCTCGAGGCTTAAAAGGAGACTATGGCAGCCTTTCAATTAGAAAAAACCTGCCAAGTGGTCATGTATCAAAGAGAAAAAAATAGCTAAAGGAGGAGCTCAAGGCCAAGGGAGGAGAAGAAAATAGGTGGCAAGCAAATCTCGCAGTAGAAACACAAAGCCTCATGAGCCTACAACACCATTGTGATGAGCTACTAGCATTGTATAAATACGTGCAAAAGGAGAACAAAAGGATCCACAAAGCCACAGAGTAGCTAGCAACAGCAGAAGAAGAGAGAAGCCGAAGGCACCAAAAGCACATAGAGGATTTGGAAAAGAGGGTAGCCTGGGAGCTAGAAGATCAAAAACGCTTGGAAAGAGAAATTGAGAAACAAGAGAGGAGGCTAAGGGCATTAGCCCAAAGGCATAATGAGAGCCTGGAGAAAATGAATAAAAGAGCAGATGAAAAGAAATCCTACCCAATGGGGAACAGAGACTCCAGACTACTGGGAAAACAAAGTCTATGAAGTACCTAAAATAGTGAGGGGCTATGAGTGCCAATTGAAGCGAAGGAGGCGCATCTAGGAAGGTAATGCTGATGCCTAGATGTCATTTTGCAACACCCTACCCTTCAAAAGAAATAACCCCACTTTCATGCCATATCCAAAAAGGGTAGGAGTGGATTACAATCCTGACATCCATGGCCGATATGACTTTCCCAAAGTATACAATGTCAACGCTACAAAGCCTGAGGAAGCCCTCACTTTTATGCTGTAAAATCTATACAATTCCATAGCCCAATTCCTCAATGATTTCACTTTATGCCCAAACCGACCCTTCCTAACTATATGTAATTATCTTATATTAATTAGGGTACTACTGAAGCAAGATCCTACATCACAAAAGTACTACCTATCACCACTCTTTTTTTATCTAGATGGCATAGATAGATGCGATATGACTAGGTTAATGATGCAAGCTACCCTGCTCCCCTCTTTTTTCTTAGCTCTCTTAGAAGATGTGAATAATAGATGCTTTACTCACTACAATCATCTATTTCTTTCCACCACTCCTCTCCGATCATGAATGAACCTCAAAGGATATATGCAAAGCTAGAGATTCCTTAACAAATCTCTTAAGCTCCTAACTCCTCCTTCTCATAAAATTGATAAGACAAAGACTAGATTTTTGTCTATTCAAAAAAAAAAGGGAAAGTGAAGAAAAAAAAAGAGAGAAATGAAAAGAAGAAAAGAGAAAAGGAAAGAGAAAGGGCAATCACAGGGGAAGTAACTAAATAATCTCGTTACATGTAGGCCACAATCACTGCATCTAGGGGTCCTTAGGTTAGGAACGTTCAGTGGCTTTGGTCAACTGGCTCTATCCCTAACCCCCTACCTCATTTTGATTCCCCTCATCACACTTAGGGCACGTCAAGGGCAGGACATACCTAGGGAGGTCACCCTCACCTATGGGCCTATGGTTAGGCCTGTCTCCCTAAGCCACACTCATTGCACGCCCTTAGGCAAGAACTGGGTCCTCAAGTGTGGGACAAACCCAGGCCTGTGGTTTGACTCAATTCCTACTTCCACTAGCACGAGCACAATGTGTCACACAGTAAGGTAGACACACCCCTAAGTAGTGCACCTTCTTTTCTTTATAGGTAACTCCAAACAATGTAAGCCACAAACACTAAAGGCCCCATCATCATCAACTCACACGACCACCTTTGAAATCACTGAATCTTCATCAGCTCAAACCCGTAAGTGCCATGGGACTGGCACTTGTCTAGGAGGGGGTAATGTTACAAGACATGTCATGGACATGGACCATCCGGCCAAAAAAAATCAGAGGAGGACTAAGGAAGCCCAAGTCAAAAAGTGATTGGAGAAGCTCATTCTGCCCCCAAGCAAGAAAAGTGAAAGGAGAAGGCAAGCTCAGAGAAAACATAGGAGAGCACCGAATATTCTAGCAAGGTGCTCTCAAGGATGAAGGATGCTCTCTCAAGGGTGAAAGAGAGCCTTCGAGGGCTCTCACAAGGAAAACACAGGGCACAATGCAATTCATTTTATAAGAGCTCCATGCTCCCTCTTGTGCAAATTGTAAGTCTAAATGGACATAGGTGAAGGGATAAGGCAACTAGAAGAGAATAGGAAAAGAGGACCTTGGCAAGATGCCCGATCATGTAAAAAACATGACTTCTCTTCTTCTCTCCTTCTTGCTTGCTTGTGTGTGCTTGAGAGAGTGAGTGTGAAGGAGTGAGGGAGTGAGTGTGTGAGGGTGAGGGATCATGGAGAAGAAGATCTCTATCATCTCCTCTCTTCTTCTTCTATTCTCTTCTCTACTCTTGTCTTACGCATGGCTATGGAGGATGGAGCTTGGAGGTGGAGGCCAAAGGTTGCTTGAGCTCACATCTTGAATAGTAGAGCTACCGATTTGCTTGTGGAAGGAGGCTACTCATTCGGGCATGAAGGTAAGTTCACTACACCCGAGTATGATCGAAGGTGTGTCGACTAGGTGAGAGATAGCCATTTGTGCTCGCTTGAAATACTTAAAGCAATATGCAGTCTATGGATCTTGGTGGATGAGCGTGAGCTCCCACTACACCCAATCATGTAAAAAAGGGAATGGCACCTAGGGGATTTAGGGCTTGTATATAAACTCAAAAAGTGAATGATAAGCTCATTCTTTGGTATGTGGCTAAAGTGGCTTCTTCTTCCTCTCTCCTTCTCTCTCTCTTGCTTGTGTATGATTGTCCTTGAGAGAGGAAGTGTGAGAGTGTGAGAGTGTGAGAGAGTGATTGTGTGAGGGTGAGGGACCATGGTGGAGAAGCTCTCCATCTTCTCCTCTCTTCTCTTCCCTTGACCCGCACACGGCTATGGAGAATGAAGCTCCATGGAGGAGACTTGAGGTTGCTTGAGCTCGCAACTAGGATTGTGGAGCTACCGAAGTGCTTGAGGAAGGAGGCCACTCATTAGTGCATCAAAGTGAGCTCACTACACCCATGGGATCAAAGGTGCGTCGACTAGGTGAAAGATAGCCATTAGATCTCGCTTGAAACACTTGAACAATAAGCAGTTCTTTGTGGATCTTGGCAGTTGAGCATGAGCTCCCACTACAAATAATCATTGCCCATGCCTTTGATTGATAATCCTATCAAACAATTTTAGTACACTATTCATCCCTTACCTTGTTCAAATGTGCAGGGGTTTTATGGTCTCTATATGTTATTGTTAATTAAAAGGAGTATGGCTTGCCTAAGGCGCCTCCATCTCCATGTATTTTACATAACAACCCTCAAAGGAACATCACTCATTGCTCAAGCAAGTAATAAGGATGGTTTTTTAAGACTCTATCACTCCAGATACAATGCTTCTGTCCTATATGTATTTGAGGGGTGATTTACTGATTCCAGATGATGAAGATCTGGCTTGGTATGTCGGAGATGTGGTATTGCAAGCTTCTTTGTATGTCTGACATTTGGAGTTGAGGATTGATGAGATGTTCTAGGGATATTCTTCAAAGGTGGCTGAGTGTCCTGAGTTTTCATGGCACACTATGGTTGATGCTGTCATTTTGAATCACCGTCAGGTCAAAGCTTCAGCTCATGCCCAGAACATTAACCAACTGAGGGTGGATCTTTTAGCCTATCTCTCCAACCAACCCCCATTTGATACTTCTTTCTTTGAAGCCTATCATCGTAGATCAGCTTTAGGTCCGCCGTCCTTACCATGCCTAACTCATTATCAACAAATGGCTCATAGGTATGATGCTTATATTTCCCTTTTTCAATCTAACCCAAAGGTCATTTTACCCCTTCTTTTCCAACCTCAAGGATCTCCTCAAATTCCTATATTTACCCATTGTTCTTTTATTGAAGATCGAGTTTTTCTACCTCCTGATCCTTGTCCTTCCCCATCCCCTGACATTCTATCAACTTTTCCTGCTTATCTTTTAACGCCTTTCTTAAACGAATCTCCTCAATTTTCAGCAAATCCATCTTTAATCCATTCTTCATTTTATGATTTTGCCTATCCATCGCTTTATCCTCTTTCATTAGTCCCTCTTCCGTCTCCTAACACTTCTATTCCTAATCCTCCTCAGTTGGTTAGTGGGTATCAAGGATTTGATCAGAAGATTCTTTGAAGAAGAGGCTAGAGTTCAAATGATTCCCTTACTGGACCTCAAATCAATTGGCCATTGATCCCAAGAGAATGGATCAGAATTATCTGCATTTTGCTCAGCAATATTCTCATTCTGCAGATCCTTCTGTGCACTTAACTGCTCATTTTACTTGGTATCTGGCGTATATGCATAGGCATTCCCATAATGATTCAAAATCTATTCCAAAGTTGTGCATGAATGTCAATGTGAGCATTGATTCCCAGCAACTGGATGTCTTGTACTTTCATGCCCTCTGTTTGCCTAGCAGATACCTTGTCTTGTTGGAAAGGATGTGTTGCCTTCAATTCTTTCAGAATCCTCCCAAGACATTTGTAGATGAATCCTTGTCGATGGATCGTTTTCGAAATCACCAAGCCTTCAAAAGGGATCATCTTCATTGATACCTTTGCAATGTATTGTGGATGATTTTTAATGATAAATCTCTCTTTTTGGAGGAGTCATTCAGATGGTTGTGTTGTGGGTTAATTTATGTGATAAGATCATGGTGGTTGCCTATTCGATTTGCTTTCGTGCGAGCTACATTTTTGGAGAATTGCGGTGATGGTGTTGCTGGTTGGATAGTTGAAGATGCTGATGCAGAAGAAGAAACCTCTTATATCCTTTACAAGTTTGTTGTGATTTCCAATTTGATAAGAAGTGTTAATGTATAAAGGGTTTTCCTTTCGTTGTATTCTTTATATCAGATACAGGTTATAAGTTGGGGTTGTGGTTGGATGGACTGTTTTTGAATATTTATTGAAGATCAAAGTTGAGCTCTTGAATGAACTTGTAGTCCCTTTTTCCTGGGTCGCGAGGACTCTTCCTTATTAAGTGTGGGGATATGTTGAGTGCGAAATTACCTATGTTTTGGCTGATTTTTGTTGTTTTTGAGAGCTGAATGGTTGATTTTATGAGATGATTGATTGGTTTGGAAGTGGTTTGAGAGTGTTTTGGATAGGTTGGAATGGTTTTATTAAGCTCATGATGTTTATTAGTAGAGATGTGAAGTTCTGTTGATGTTCTGATATGTTCTGTTTGGTCCTGATAGCTTCTGTTTTGTTCTGTTTTATCTCTGTATGGAAGGATGGAGTATTGATTGATAGGGGTTGAGATTGTTTGAAAGCTTATTGAGTGATTTTTTATGGTTTGGAATGGTTTTGGTATGAGTTATGTGGTTCTGATGCTTTCTGTTGACCTTCTATAACTCTCTGTTGAGCTTTTGTGAGCCTCTGTAGACCTTCTGTATGCCTCTGTATGTGTTCTGTTGGATGAGAGTGTAGCTTGGGAAAGTTTTCTAGCCTTGGAAAGAGGTGAATACAAGTGCAAAAGAGCTAAAAGAAGTCAAAGAAGTAGCTGCTAAAGACTCAAGTAAAGACTGGAGTGAAGTGACAATGGTGAGCTATGAAGAGTCACTGTAGTGGCTCTGGTGCCTCTTCGCATTTGACATACCTTTTGGGAGGTGTCTCCATGACCAAAGAAGGGTTATTATGAGTGATTGTAGTGAGGCTTTGATGTAGCATTGAGAGCATACTATTGTGAGAGAGATCATATGCAAGAGATAGTCAATTCTATGTGAGAAAATGTATCTTTCTATGAGAGAGAAGACTATGAAGACAATGAAGATGAATAATATGTGATTTCTTTCCATCAAAATGGTGTTTCTTTTGTGTTCTCTTTGTCTATTAATGAAGTCTATGAAGAATATGAAGAACATAATCAAGTTTGTTGAAGATAAAGCCATGGGAGATTGTTTCTATGATGGTGCGTGAAGATTTATTGTCTTTGGTGCTGTTTTCTTTGTGATGGTCATATAAAGAATGATATAAAGCTTATTGGTGATTACAAGATAGATTTTCTTGCAGTAGAAACTCTTTTTCCTTGGTGTCTCTCTTGGGGTACCAGCCCCTGGACAGACAGGCCATCCTTAAAGAGCGGCGGAAAAAGCTGGTGGAAGAGGCCAGAAAACGGCTGAAGGCCAAGCCCGTCATGTAGCCATCTGCTCCCCTCCCACCATGCCCTGAAGACCTACCTATGCAATTCCACGCCAAACTGGTGGTCTGGGAACAGCAAGAACTGGAAAATGACCCTTTCTCCTTCATTTTTCTTATGCCTGATAGTCTGAGAAGGATACTGCTGATCATGGCGATGGAGGAGGTGATAGCGGCTGGCAGCCGACTAGGCCGAAGATGGTTGGAGGACAGAGCAAAAACCCCCACCTTGTGGGGCACGGAAGAGGCCAAGTTCTGGCAAGATAAGATCTACGAGGTACCACACACGGTGAGGGGCTACGACTGCCAACCCCTCTGGAGGAGGCGAATATGTAATACCAACATGTTCGCCTGGATGGCTTTTTGTAACACCCTACCCCACGAGTGGAATGCCCCCACGTTTATAGTGTATCCCCATAGGGTAGGTGTGGATTTTGTCGCCACCCTCCATGGGAGGCACGACTTTCCCGTTATCTACAATGCCAATGCCACTTCCTTTGAAAACGCTCTACTCTTTAACCTAGGAAACTTGCCTACCTCCATGACACGTTTTCTTATGGAGTTCTCCTCCTGCCCAGATCCCGCATTCATAACCACTTGTAATTACCTTAGGCTCCTTAAACTCTTACTTAAACAAGACCCAGCACCGCAAGAAAGTGGCATTCCTCCTCTCTTTATTGATCCTAACGCTATCGATAGTTGCTCCATGACCCGCTTAATGATGTGGGCTAGCCTTCTACCTTCATTTTGCCTAGCGCTCCTAGAGGATATGAGCGACAGCCAATTCACTAGGTGCAACCATCCCTTCCTATCCACCACCTCTCTCCATGTCCGCATGAACCTGAAAGGGTACATGCAGAGCCATCAATTTTTACGCAAATCTATCCGCCCGCCCTCCCCTCCTCATTCTGATGGCGAAAGCTAACCCTGGCTGTCCTGCTCCTCATGTAAAACTATCCCGCAATGTGGAAAAAAAAAATTTGCACCTAGGGGTCCTTAAGTTAGGCGTGTCCAGTGACCTCGGTCGGCTGGCTCTACTCCTAACCCCCTAGCCCTTTTTGATTCCCCCACGTCACGCTTAGGGCACCTCAATGGCAGGGCACACCTAGGGAAGTAACACTCCCCTATGGTTCGACTTGTCACCCTAAGCCACTAGCACCACTCCCCCTTGGCACAAATGGGGTCCTCAAGTGTGGGACATCACCCGGGTCCGAGACCCACTTCCCCATTTCACTAGCACGAGCACACTGCACCAACATGCTGACGACAGCTGCCCCCTAGGTAAAGCACTGCACCTTCTACTTCAAGTACACTACTTCCGTCCCACCACCAACTTCGGAGGCCCTCGTTCACCCCTGCAATCCACTACGCTGTGCCGACAACCATCATTCTTAGGTTGCCACAAACCCCTGAGTCTCCATGCTACCCTCAACCTTACACCCACGCCAAAAGTGCCATGGGACTGGCACCCGTCTAGGAGAGGGGTAATGTTAGCCCCGAGTCAAGATGGCGAAGCCAAGATGGCAAAAAATGGAGAAAAAACAAAGGAGCATGAAGAAAAAGAGCAAAGACACGCAAGCGGCCCCTAAAGATAAACCAGGGCAAAAAAAGCAACCATAAAAGAAAAGGCGCCTAAAAAAACTCAAAAAATCTTTGTAAAAGAGCGCTAGGCTCCCTCCTGTGCCCATTGTAAAATATTAGACGGGTGTAGGCTAGAGGCACGGGGCTAAAAGAGGAAAATTGAAAAAGGACCTTGCCACAATGGCCGGTCATGTAAAAAGGGGGTGGGTGCCCATGGGATTTTAGGGTTTGTATATATAAAGTTCAAAAAGTGAATAAGAGATCATTCTTTGGTGTATGGCAAAAGGAGTCTTCTTCCTCTTCTCTCCTTCTCACCTTCTTGCTTGAGTCTGCTCTTGAGAGAGGGAGTGTGAGAGTGTGAGGGAGTGAGTGTGTGTGAGAGTGAGGGATCAAGAGGGTGAAGCCCTTCACCATCTCCTCTTCTTCTTCTTCTCCTCCCTTCTCTCTTCTTGCGTGCACGGCTATGGAGGATGGAGCTTGGAAGTGGAGGAGGCTTAAGGATGCTTGAGCTAGCATCTAGGATCATGGAGCTACCGATATGTAGAAGAGAGGAGGCAACTCATATCGGGACTAAGGTAAGCTCACTACACTCATAGGATCGACGGCGCATCGGCTAGGTGAGAGATAGCCATTAGAGCTCGCTTGGAACGCTTAAAACAATAAGCGGTCCGTGGGTCTTGGCAGTTGAGCGAAGGCTCCCACACTCGTAAAGGATATAAAAGGTTATGCATCTTTGCATCTTGAGATATCCATTCACCATCGCTGCAAATCTCCAAAAATATATCTCTCAAATAAATCGAATATCCAACCACCACAAACCCATTACACATAACAAATAGTAGACACAAAATAACTATTTGAATGGCACCTCCAACAGAGAGATATATCATTATGAATCATGAAAGATAAATTCTGAGGTATCAATGAAGATGATCCCTCTTAAAGGCTTGGTGATTGCAAAAATGGTTCATGGATAAGGATTCATCCACAAAAGTTTTTGGAAGATTTTGGAAAATTTGAAGGCAACACATCCTCACTAACAAGACAAGGTATCTGCTAGGTAAACAAAGGGCATGAAAATATAATACATCCACTTGTTGGGAATCAATGTTCACATTTACATTCATGCACAACTTTGGAATGGCCTTTGGATCATTATGTGAATGCTTGTGCATATACGCTAGGTACCAAGCAAAGTGAGCTATCAATCTCACTGAAGAATCTGGAGACTGAGAATGTTGTTAGCAAAATGTAGATAATTCCGATATGCTTGACTATCAATTGTCCACTCCCCTGGAATCGATGGCCAATTAATCTGAGTTCCAATAAGAGAATCAATTGAACTCCACCCCCATCTTCTAGGTATCTTTTGATCAAAACCTGCATATCCACTAACCAACTGAGGGGGATAAGGAATAGTAGGAGATGGAAGAGGAACTAGTAAAAGAGGATGAAGAGATGGGTAGGAAAAAATGTAAAATGAGGAATGAGCTAGAGAAACACTATAGATGGAGAAGGACAAGAAGGAGGAGGGGAAAAGACATGATCTTCAATGAAAGAACAATGAGTAAATATAGGAATTTGAGGAGCACCATGAGGTTGAAAGAGAAGAGGTAAAATGACCTAAGGGTTAGATTGATAAAGGAAAAGATAAGTGTCATACCTATGGGCCATCTGGTGATAATGAGATACAGAAGGTACTGATGGACCTAAGGCGCAAATCTATGATGATAAGCTTCAAAAAAGGAGGAATCAAATGGGGTTTTCTTGGAAAGATAGGCTAAAAGATCCACCCTTAGTTGGTTAATGTTTTGTGCATGAGCTGAAGCTTTAATTTGGCATTGATTTAAAATGACGGAGTCAATCATGATATGCCACGAAATCTTAGGACAATCAGCCACTTTAGAGAAATAACACTAAAACATCTCATCTATCCGCAACTCCAAATGTCTGACATACAAAGCAGCTTATAGTAACACAACCCCAACATACCAAGCTAAATCGTCATCGTATGGAATCAGCAAATCACCTCTCAAATACATATAAGACAGAAGCATAGTATCTGAAGTGACAGAGTCTTCAAAAACCATTCGGACTACTTTAGTCAGTAAGTCAGAAGACTAGGCCCCACTCTAGCCATCCTCTAGAAGAGTAAATCCATCGTGGAAAGCTTAATGTAGAAAGCCAACTTCTGTTCTGATAATGCACAAAAAAGGAGTGATTTGGAGGAACATATTCCCGGAACTGCTCAAATGAAGATGACATCAAATCCATTCGAGACTAAAGTCTTTCCACCTTAGCCTAGAACAAAGGGCATAATGTGGCTTGTCTTTGGAGAACTGTTAAGTCTGCAGGGGAAAAAGAAGGAACTGGCTACACAGGACTCTGTGAAGAAGAATGAGACTGAGTCAATAAATCCTTGAGTTGCTAAATCTGAGTATTGATCTGGTCTAGGATAGCTATAGTGGATTTAAGCTTCTCTATTTGGGCAGCTATCACAACCTTCATCTCTTTAATCTCCTTCTATAACCTATCCCTCTCCTTTGTTACAGTAACAACTTGGGACTAAGTTTCTACCAACTAAGTTATCAAAGTAGAGATTTCATCTTTCTGTGTATCCATGACCTTAGTTTGCTACTCCCTTTGTATACACGGGTCATAAAATTTCTCTTGAGCAGAAGCTAACTCAATATTAGCTTTATACAACTCCTCCTTATACTATTGAACTTCTTCATAAAAAGAAGAAGAAAGCTGTTGGATACAGGCAGTAATTGAAAGTTTAATTGAACTCTAGATATCCTTGTACAAAAAAGGAATGGCATCTCATGTTACCAGGTGTTGCACAGAAGGAATAGAAATGTTCTCTAGCATACCATCCCTATGGGCTCTGAAAAGATTTGGCATTTGAAGAAAGGTAGGCAGTGTGCTGCAAGATTGAGTAGGAATTGTAACTAAAACTGGAGGAGTAGGAACTATCACAGATTTAGGAGCTCGTTTCAGGCGCTTTTGTTGAATGACTAGAGGTGGGGGAGAATCATCATCCTCATGATCACATCATCATCTTCATGAGGAGGAGGAGGAACCTCTGGAGGATCAACTAGAGGTAAAGGTACTTCCTTTGTAGGGGCAGCATGCATTAGGAATACATAAAGGTACGATCCAAAGGTGGCATTAGTCACATTTCCTCTAGTAGCTCTAATGAAATGTTGATCCATCTTTGCCAGGAGATAGGTGCTCCAATCAATGGTAATACCTTTCAGGACCATACAAGAAGCTGTGAACAGCTCCTTGGAGAGGTAATGAGACAGGGTTTTGGCAGGCTGTACTGAAGAAATTGGCACAACTGCTTCCATAGGGAGCCTACTTTTGTAATAGCTTCAAAATATCCTCGTTGGAGAACAACTAACGGGCAATATGAAAGGACTCCCCATGATATGGCAAAAAAAGAGCCTTGCCCAGACTCTTAGGTGTCATAAGAATAGTGGTACCATGAATATGACCAGACCTCTTACTATAAGAGGTTAAAAATTGATCACAAATGTCAAGATCATCTGGAACTAGCGGTAAGGAACGGCCCACAAACTTGGATAATCCTCCTTTAGCAACGAGGTCTGAATCTAGCAACAAGGAATAATCATGCGATACCAAAGGCACATGCTAGATGGGGGAGGGGTTTGAGGCTCCATTTAGATGGTTTACACACACACACACACACACACACACACCACACACACAGACAATCACAATGAATGCTTGGGAGGGGTGTGTATGCAAGCACAATCTAAATGCGCTATTAGTAATGTATCCAATGAGCCGGGTTGCGTGTCAGCTACATGTGAATATCAGCTAGTATATCACCCCATGGAAAGACAACACTCACATCCTCACATGTGAACAACCACAATCATGAACACACGTCCTGAGATGGACAATCCTGCATGCGAACAAGACCTAAGAAGGCACACACACGCACAACACGAAGGAAAAGAGGGATCACGCGTGAAAGATGAAAAGAAACACGAGGCCAACAAGTGCGAGAGTAAGGGGAGGGAAAAGTGGGGTTTGTTTTTGTTTGTGTTTTTCTTTTAATGTTTTGTTTTTGAAAAAAAGGGGTAAAAAGGTGTATATATATATATTGTGTGTGTGTGTGTGTGTGTGTTTTTCGTTTTTGTAAAATGAAATGGAAATTAATGTGAATGGTGTTTGATGTATTTGTTATTTTTTTAAATTATTATTATGAGGTTTTTTTAAATGTAAAAAGGAAGAGGGGGTGGACGGATAGGGGGCTAGGAGGGTTAGGGGTAATGGACGAGCGGGTAGGAGGGTTGTGGGCGGGCGGGCAGGGGGGATAGGAGGGTTGTGGGTAGGCAGGGAGGGAGGAGTAGGAGGGTTGTAGGCGAGTGGGGAGGGGGAGGTGGCGAGTTGTGGGTGGGCGGGGAGGGTGGAGGGAAAGGGGACAAGGGGAGGCGGCGAGAGAGGGAGGCGCAAGGGAGGAGACGAAGGTGCAAGGGAGAGTGGCGGTGCAATTGACGGTGCGATCGGTGGCAGATAGGCAACAGGCTAGGCAGCAAGGCGATGGGCCTGCAAGGATTAGGGCAGCATCGGCATGGCTCGTCGTGGCAGGCGACATTGAC
This sequence comes from Lygodium microphyllum, assembly GCF_053477565.2. Lineage (NCBI taxonomy): Eukaryota > Viridiplantae > Streptophyta > Polypodiopsida > Schizaeales > Lygodiaceae > Lygodium > Lygodium microphyllum. The sequence continues at coordinate 6,442,242 of NC_141142.1, read as the reverse complement.
ATGGCCAATGGCCAAGCATTGGGACGATGGGCCAATGGCCAGGCGAAGGACGAACATGCTAGTGGCAGTGATGGGAACCTATGGCGGTGTTGGGGCGATTGGCCATGTGGCAAACGAAACGTGCTAGTGGCGGCGATGGAAACCTATGGCGGCATTGGGGCAATGGATCAGGACTGCAGGCGGTGCCAGCACTGCTGTGGGCGACCGGGGTGGCATCTGGTGGAGGGAGCCAAGGAGGAGGAGGAGGAGGAGGAGGGGGAAAGAGGAGGGGAGGGGGAGAGAGTACACGGGGGGGGAGGGGGGGGAGGTGGAAGGGGCACGGGGGAGGGAGGGGCCCATTAGGGGATGGGGGGGTCACTTGGCGGGGGGGAGTAGGGGGGTCATGGGTAGGGTAGGGGTAGGGTAGGGTCGCTAAGGGGGTGGTAGGGGGTCATGGGTAGGGTAGGTGTATTTGTGTTTTTGTTTTGTTTCTTTTGTGTATTTTGTTTTTCATTCGTCTTGTGTATATTATTATTATTTATTTATTTATTAAGTTATTCGGTGTGTTTGTGTGTTTGTTTGGTTTTTTTTTTAATTTGGAATGAAACGACCGTCGATGCCCTCGTCCTGTGCATGTGCACGGGGCGAGGGTAAAAAAACTTGCAGAGTTGGGATTGAGAGGGCATGCGGGAACATGCGCAAGTGGAGGACAACATGATGGATGCGTCAATGCGCCTTAGAAGTCAAATTTGGAAATGGCTGCACGCAAACACACGTAATATCTGAACATAAATTCATAGAAAATTTAATTCCAAAAAATTCGACCACGAGAATGAAATGCAAAAACAAGGAAAAGTATGCAAAATAATGTGTCAAATAGGTCTTTCTGATGAGAATGCAGTTGTGACAGGAATATTATGCATTCACATGGGAAAAACTGCAAAAATGCACCCAAAACTGGAAATAAAAATTAATACGAAAAGATCTAACGATCGAAACCCAGCGAGGTGAACACAAAAAATTCCCACAGGAAAATATCATACAGGATAGGTAAGATCAAACATGGTTCCATGGATAAAAAATTAATAACGCATGATCGGTGGCTCAGAAAAGCGGGTTGTAAAAATGAAAACTAGCCAGTTTAAAGGAACAAACAGGGCTGTAAGGTCAAATTGTAAGTTTGGTGAACATAGGGTGCGTTCACAGAGAAAAGTGACAAAACCAAGAAGAAAGGCAAATAGGCAAGGAACAACCCCAAGATGGGTTAAAAAGAGGATGGGTGGGTGGGAAAGGGACCCCATTAGGGAACGACCAGTACATAGTAAGCTCAAATCATCCGATAGGGATGTGTCCTTAAGGGATATGCACAATGGATGCATAGGGACGCGTTCCCACACTTAAGACTTTAATAGATCAAATTATCGATGCAATAGGGGCCTAACACGAGATCATAACCGATACACGTACATCCCCGTACTTAAAACATGACTGACTCTTGAAAGCAAAAGAGGTAGGGTTAAAAAAACTTGGCCTAATTTGTAGATGATCGAGGGAAACCGTCACTGTCGCATGAAGGATCGAAGTTGTTAGTAGTAGGCACCACAAATTGCCATGTCACACTCGTCTAGCATGGCAGGAACCACGCAATAGCATCCAAGGAGGTAGCTTTGTTGTTGAAACGTTGGTGAGGTTGTCGATGGTGAGGTATACAGCTCTCAATCTCAACGGTCACTCATGTGGAAATGATAGATCAGTCGCTCACCCCATGGCGCATGTCACTCAAAGAATAATGATTGAAATCTGTAGCTAACATCCAGTTTAGAAATTGACAAAGGGAATGGTTCAAAGGGAGTATGCCAATGTGCATAGTTGATGGTATAGTCGTGCGTCCCAACCCATTTGGCATAGGTGCAAGAAGGAAGGCCAGGGAGTTGTATTGTGCAGTGCACCAAAGAGAATATGGTGTAGAGTGATGGAGGAGGAGAGTTGGCACGTGTGTGCATAGGGAAACGAGAACGTACCTATCTCCAAGTGTCAGAACATCCCTCAATCCTCACCTCTCAGTTGATGAAAGGAAAAGCAATCATGCTCAACCCCCCCGCTGTCTCATGCTCTATTGATGATTACATGAGGGCAACCGAGTTCCTCACATCCCGTTGATTGAATCCGCATGGCCACTTGTGCAAAGGTTGTATGCCTTGTACACGATTGATGGTGCAATCGTGCATCCTGCCATGTGCTAGCATGCTATACGAGAAGGGGAAGTCATGGAGCCTTATAGTGTCGTACATAGGAACAATTTTGTGCTTTGTGCATTGAGAGGCCCATCCCATGCATGCAACTCTCCATTCACACATCTCACCTCTCTGTTAGTATAAAGGGCAAGGACTAGCCACTCACCCACCCTCTGTCTCATGCACTGTTTGATGATTACAAAGGGTAGTCCATACTCACATCCCCATCCAGTTAGGATGAAAGCTCACATCGCTCTAGATTTGTTGATGAAGATCGACTTCAACAAGTTGATGATGTCAATGTGGATTTATTGATAAAGAGGCATACCCAAGAAGGTAGCCAACAAGTCCAATTCTCAGATTGCATATGAGAAATATTGTCCGTTTTGGAGGAGTCAGAAGCACTGATGAGGTTACAGAATTCAGTGCACCAAGAAAGGTGGCTTTGGAACTTCTGCTATTGCAAGTGTTCTGCTAGAGATTCAATTTTCCTGGACTGCAAGGTGTTACCACCTTTTCCATAGCCACCTTCTCATCCAAGGGTATGTGCCACCTTTTCTTGGAACGAGGCATGTTATGACAGGGAATTTCTTCATTTTCTCCCATAAGAGTTTTGTTTTTATTTTTTATTTCTTTTCTTTTCTTTTCATTTCTTTTCTTTTGCCCTACTCTCGAGGGTGTTTCCACCTTTTCTCAAAAAATAGGTCGGCATGACAGGGACCTAAGTCCTTTTCTCCCATGACCAATATATATTTATTTTTTTTCTTTTTCCTTTTGAAAGAGGAGAATGGCAGGAATACCATGTATCAGAACTATCCTCACCACCTCTATTGCATCAAATGAAAGGAAGCCAAGGAGGAGGGGAAGGTGGCTGTAAGGAGCTAATAGAATAAAGCCACATCATCAAGATCAGCAACAAGGCTATTGATAGCATTAGGTGAAACCGTATCAACTGTCATGCAAGGAATGAGGGAGCTATGAGTGGTGATTGTCATGATCCCCAAGGAGGGTAATACATCTTGAGGCGATAGCCATTAATCAAGAAGGGATCATCCAAAGTGTCAATTATTTGGACTAGGACAAAGCCATTAGGGTTAATGGCAAGTACCTTATAAGGGCCTATCCATCGTTGTTGAAGCTTTCCAGGAAACTTGCCAAATCGCAAATCATAAGCAAGGACTAAGTCTCCTTCCTTGAACTCCTTCTGCTTGATGAAGCTATCATGATAAGTCTTTCTACAAGCTTGCGTGGCTTCCGTGCACTGTAAGGCCATCGTGCGAGTCTCATCTATACATTCCAAATGCAAGAGATAGCATTGCAGGGACTCGTCATCTCCCAAGTGTTCTTTGATAGCCACACACAAAGAGGGTAGCTCGAGTTCAACAAGAAAGATGGCTTCTATTCCATACACTAGTTGGAAAGGGGTCTGTCATGTAGCAGCCTTATGGGAGGTTCTAAACACCTAGAGGGCCTCTATAAGTCAATTGTCCCAATTACAATGATGCGCAACAATCGTTCTTATCAAAATTGAACAAAAGATGCGATTGGTAACTTTGACTTAGCCACTGGCTTTTTTAGAAAATAGTCTAGCACATAGAGCCTACATCATGATGGTAATATGTTTCCGCCATTGTAGAATGAACTTCTTGTTAAAAGTGACTTTGGCAATGAGAATCTCCAATTCTTCAATGGTAGAAGGAACTTTACAAGCATCCGTTGAATTCTTCTCCTCTTTGCAATGCCATTTCCTTCATTTTCAGCCTCTTCTGATGCTTGTTGATGGTAGTTTTCCTTGGGTTACACACCAAAAACATGGATCCCCAAGAGGAACACCAAGAAAACGGGGTTTCTACTACAAGAAAGTCTATCTTGTATCATCAACAACCATCTTTTTCATATTTGATACGATCTCAACAAAGAAAAGAACACCATAAACAAGAAATCTTCACGCAGCTTCATAGAAACAATTATCCCGCGGCTTTAACTTTAACAATATCCATCATGCTCTTCATATTCTTCATAGAATTCTTTGGTAGATCACAAAAACACAAGAGAATACTCCACTTTGAATGGAAAGATATCACATATTGTTTATCTTCAAAGATTCCATAGCTTTCTCTCACAATCTCTCATATATAGATATATTATCTTTCATAGAATTGGCTATATCACACACACACACACACACACTCTCTCTCTCTCTCTCTCTCTCTCTCTCTCTCTCTCTCTCTCTCTCTCTCTCTCAATAGTATATCATATCCTCACTACAATACTCAATAATCACTCACAATAACCCTTCTTTGGTCATGAATACCCCTCCTCCCAAGAGGTATGTCTGATATGAAAGGTCACCAAAGCCACTACAGTAACTCTTCATAGTTCATCACTGTCACTTCACTCCAATCTTAAGTCTTCAGCAGCTACTTCTTCCACTTCTTTGAGTTCTTTTGGATATTCTCCCATATGTGAAGATATCCCTTGTAGGAAGAGACTATTGGTTGGCTGACCTATCTTGTGGTGAAACCAAATTCCTATAGGACCTCATATCATCTATTTGCTAGGAAGATCATGGCTTTTTAAAGCAAGAGCATGGAGGATGGATTGATTCAAAGGAACCCTAACCCTAGGCAAAGGACCCAACAAGGTGGCTGTGAAGTTGTATGGATCGCAAAAAGATAATGGATCCACCTTTATCAAAGTCTTAATAGTCTCTCCCAATGAAGCTACATATGGTATATTAGCAAATAAAGAAGCTGTCAAACAGATATTTCCCAAGAAAATAGAGGTATTATCCCTAACAATGGGCACTATAGACCAACTCCCAAAAGAAGTAAAGTCCTTGTTAATGGGTGAATATCTTCTGTCAAAACCAAAAATGACTTTTGAAATTACATTCGATAGTGAGATAAAGGCATGGATATACTTCTCTCCCTATTACATGGTCATAGCAGAGCCAGAGATTGCATTCACCTCTTTCCAAGGCTAGAAAACTTTCCCATACTACACCCTCATCCAATAGAACACTTACAGAGTCATACAAAACTGAACATGAACATGAACATGAACAAAGAATCTATAGAAGCTCAACAGAAGGTTACAAAAGGTCAATAGAAAGCATCTAGCTCAACTAAAACTAATCAAAAACATCAAAAACCATTCAATGAGCTTTCAAACAACCTCAAACTTCATCAATCATTACTCCATCTTTCATACAAAAGAAAAACAGAACAAAATAGAAGCTACCAGAACCAATCAGACACTATCACGACATCAACAAATCATAATAGAACATTATAGAACCTCATATCTCTACTAAAAAACATCATGAGCTTATCAAAACCATTCCACCCTATCCAAAACACTCTCAAACCACTTCCAAATCAATCAATCATCATGTGAAATCAACCATTTAGGCCACAAAAACAACAAAAATCAACCCAAAAAACAAGTCATTTCAACATTCAACACACTTTGCGAAACCTCGCCACCTACTCAGCTCAAACTAAGTGTGAAAGAACTTTGGCAGTTGAGAGGGCTAGAGCAATAGTGGAAGTGATATGGGCTCAATAGCAAAGCTTCACCGAAACACTACCTGAAGTATGGGAGCAATGTGAGTAGGACAAGATGGACAATCATAAGAAAAAGCTGCAAATTACCAAGCAAGCACTTGAGCATAGTCTAAAAATAGGGCTTCCCCAGTTGGAATACATGATGACAAAGAAAGAGCAGCTGCTACAACTCAGGGAATTTGGGCTCTCAATAGAAGATCTAAGGCTTAATGGGTGGTAGCTAGTGAAGAACCCACTCCAACCCTACAAAAGAACCACCACTATCACCCCTTACACTTGAGTTAGACTAGAGGAATACTAAGGAATGACTATCCCCACAAGCAGAAATTGCTACAAAAACTAAAAAGGCACCCGCTCCTTTGAAAAGAATTGGAAAAGTCATGAAAAGAAGAAGGGAAAGGATTGAGACAAGTAAAAGAAGGCTCATTGCCACACCCCACCAAAACATACCCTTTCCATAGAGAGGGGTGTATACCTTAGTTAGTTAGGATAGAGAACTCAACACATGGGAGCATTAGAAGGCTCAAGAATTCCCAATGCAATTCTCCTTCAACTTTTTTCGAAAACATAAAAGGGTGTTGCCACTCACACCATGATGCAAAAGGTAATTCACATATTCTCAATTCTAGGAAAGAAATGAATGGAGCAAAAGACTCAAGATCTAGGAATGTGGGAACGAGGACCCACCGATCATTGGCAGGATAAACTATTCGAGGTACCAAAGACTGTGAAGGACTATGAATCCCAAGCACTATGAAGAAGGAATATCTTGGGTGACAATATGGAAGCATGGGTGGCCTTCTGCAACGTACTACCCTTTGAACAAGGGAATCCCAACTACATTTCTTCTCCTAGGAGGCACAAAGTTGACTATGACTGCGCAAAGCATGGCAAGTACGATTTTCCCCTAGTTTTCAATGTCAATACAAATAAGTCGGAAGACAACCAAAGGTCCCATAAAAAGGACTTGATTCTCTTTTTTAAACAATTATTGGAGGATTTCTTAGCTTGTTGTTTGGACCCTATTGCATCACCATGTGTAACTACTTAAGGTTACTTCCCAACTACTCAATCAAAAGAAGGCAATAGAAGAATGGAATCTACATCCACTCTTATTTTATATAAATGTAGGAATAAATAGATATGCTATAGTAAGATTACTTCTTTGAGGTACACTACTACTCCATGCTACTCTGAATTGCTAGAGAATATGAATGTCAATCGATTCACCACTTGTAGCCACCCATTCCTCCCATTAACACCCCTACCGACAAGGGCAACACTAAAGACCTACATGATGAGCAGAGCATGCTTGGAAAGATCACTACACCAAGAACCAAAGGGAGCCATAGTGAAGCTCTCATAATTCATTTAATTTTTTAAATAAAAAAGAAAGAAAATAAAAAGATAAATGTAAATAAAAGTCCCACTCATATCACAACACCTAGGGGGTTCCAACCCCTAGTCCTTGTCCAACTCACAGACTCAATGCACCTCAATGGCAGGACATCCCGAGAGCATCGATAGACCTATCACCCTGAGCTTTGCACTACACCTCCCCTAGCACCAACTAGGTCCTCAAGTATGAGAAAACATTCTAAGATTTCTTGGTTTGACCCATCTCTCAACTGCACTCACATGTACACAATAGTCACAACACAAACAACGTAGACAAACACCCTTAGAAAGTGCACAAATTTTTCTATAATGAGAACTCAGGGCTTGACTCAACCAACAATATCAATGGTCCATGTCATCCTTCTCTCTCTCTCTTTTACCTCAATAGAAAGCCAACCTCTAAATAACCAAGCAAGAGCCAATCCCATCCACACTAGTAATGGCCTAAAAATTGTAGCAACGATAGTGGTTACCCTCTACCTAACTAGCATCAGCCACACATTGATACCTAATAGACTACAGAATGCCATGGGACTGGCACAAGTCTAGGAGGGGAGTAATATTAGCCCCTTCTAGGAAGGCACCACAAAGGAACCCTAACCTTTGTATCACACCTCCCCTAGCACCAATTGGGTTCTAACTATGGGGCAACACTCTAAGCTTAGACACACCTCCCAGTTGCACTTGCATATGCACAAGAATCAAATCACAAACGAGGTAAACACACACCCTTACAAGAAAGTGCACAAATTCTTATGTAATGAGAACTTGGCTTGAATATCGGCTCGACTAAACCAACAACATTAGTGGCCCACGTCATCCTACTCTCTCCCCTTTACCTTGGTAGCAAAGAACCAAGCAAGCACTAATCCCATCCACACCAACAATGGCATAAAATTGCAGCATTGATAGTGCTTACCCTTTGCACCATGACCTGCACATTTATATCTACCAAACTATAGAGTGTCATGGGACCAGTGCAAGTCTAGGATAGGAGTAATATTACCCCCTTCTAGGAAGGCACCACAAAGGAACCCTAACCTTTGTATCACACCTCCCCTAGCGCCAATTGGGTTCTAACTATGGGGCAACACTCTAAGCTTAGACCCACCTCCCAGTTGCACTTGCATATGCACAAGAATCAAATCACAAATACACCCTTACTAGAAAGTGCACAAATTCTTATGTAATGAGAACTTGGCTTGAATATCGGCTCGACTAAACCAACAACATTGGTGGCCCATGTCATCCTACTCTCTCCCCTTTACCTTGGTAGCAAAGAACCAAGCAAGCACTAATCCCATCCACACCGACAATGGCATAAAATTGTAGCATTGATAGTGCTTACCCTCTGCACCATGACCTACACATTTATACCTACCAAACTATATAGTGTCATGGGACTGGCACAAGTCTAGGAGGGGAGTAATATTAGCCCCTTCTAGGAAGGCACCACAAAGGAACCCTAACCTTTGTGTCACACCTCCCCTAGCACCAATTGGGTTCTAACTATGGGGCAACACTCTAATCTTAGACCCACCTCCCAGTTGCACTTGCATATGCACAAGAATCAAATCACAAACGAGGTAAACACACACCCTTATTAGAAAGTGCACAAATTCTTATGTAATGAGAACTTGGCTTGAATATTGGCTCGACTAAACCAACAACATTGGTGGCCCACGTCATCCTACTCTCTCCCCTTTACCTTGGTAGCAAAGAACCAAGCAAGCACTAATCCCATCCACACCAACAAGGGCATAAAATTGCAGCATTGATAGTGCTTACCCTCTACACCATGACCTACACATTTATACCTACCAAACTATAGAGTGTCATGGGACCAGTGCAAGTCTAGGATAGGAGTAATATTAGCCCCTTCTAGGAAGGCACAACAAAGGAAGGGAAGAAAGGGGGAGAAAGAGGGAGAGTGAGGTAGAGTGAGGGACCGATGCGAGAGAAGTTCTTGGTTCCTCTTCTTCTTCTTCTACATGGAGCTTGCAGAATGATTGAAGCTATGGTGGTAGAGCTTGCTTGAGGTGTGTTGCTCTGATTGTGGAGCCATTGATGAAAATTTTGAGGATAGACTACAACAAGAAGGTAAATTGTGAGCTTGCAACATTTGTTTAAAGAGCTTATAATGGTCATGTGAGAGGTAGCCAGAGCCACATTAGTCAAAACACTTAAAACAATAAGCATTCCATTAAGTTGGGCATGCATAGCTTATGAAAGAAACATCAATTTCTTTTACTTCCATGGAGATGTGTGCTTTAGGATTTGTACTAAGGGTCATGCCTCCTCACGTCAACACATGAACTTTGGTAGCTTCTAAGGGTTATAAATCTCCTCTATTTCTTTTTCCATCTTCATCTAAACCTCACCTAGTATATTCATTATATGTGGAGTTATTGGTAGATCATTTGGTATTGTAAGATGATGGCAAGGTGCAAAATCCTCTTAGATCCATGTCATTTGTTGAGAAATCATGTGTCACACCCCTTTCTCAAGTGATGACAATGTTTACAACCTAGGTAATAGCTCCTGCTTCATGACATTGGTCCAGGTTGCCTTTTTGTGGAGGTTTCAAAGCATTGCCAATCTATCACCCAATTCCCCCAGATGCATTTTGGAGATCCAAACCTGTTGGTGCTTTGTTTACCTTCTTTGGAGCCACTACTCTACACTCCTTGTCGATGACTTTTTAGTGTTGCATTTTCTCATTTTGGGCACTACTGGTGTGTTTATGATTTTGATAGTAGTTATGGACCTGAGGTGGATCTCTTTGCAATCTAGACATCCAACTTGGTCAGGGTGGACATCTAGCATTTCTGTCTACAACTTATCTTTGACATCATCATCCTCTATTCTCTCTATGCTATTTTCTTTTTTGTATGATATCGACATCCTCTATTTTCATGATGGGCTATTTTCTATCTTGTATCATTCATGTCCCTAGATCCGTAGTTATATTATATACACCCTTCATTGCCATAGTCATAAGTGAAGGGGGACACATCAGTGATAGGGCCGAGGACCAAGACCGGGACCAGAACTAGGACCTAACAGGGATGGCCAAAAGTAGGCGACAAGGAAGGGTACCAGGATGGCATTAAAAATTACATTTTACCTTCCACTTTGAAATTCCAAATGTGGATCATCAAAGCACGATAGTAATGAAAAATGGTGCAAAAAACTACTACATCAAATGCCAAGATCCCAAATGATGAGGAGTCACTTGACACTAACACATCCTAATAACATGATACAAATTACAACCCAAGGGTGAGCTAAACAATTAAGAGGAAAGTCATAACAAGTTGGCAAGCTATCGTGTGGACTGAACGGGGGTGTTAAGAAAGTGTCGAGCAAGCAAAGAGATGGAACTAATAGATCTGTTGTGAACTTGATAGGCAAAAAAAAAACAACAAGAATACAAAAGAACTTAAAAAGAATAGACTTGAGAAACAGACACATACCAATGTTTGAGGGTAGTACAATGATATGGGCTAAGGATAGCCAATAGAGTGCATCACTCTCCCTCTCTCCAACAGAAGAAATGCACTCATATCTTATGTGTGATTGAGTGGAGGAGAGAAGCTACCTATAAATAGAAAATGATAATACAACAATTATGATCGGTCGACCATATGTGGCCCAAAATACCAATCGACCACATTTAATGCACCTAACTCGTAAATGAACTACACACTAATATAAGGTCTTGGCACCGTAGATATGCATTTTGGCACCTAGTATATGAGTCTACTTCCTCTCTCAGATAATGGGTGATCAATACTATAAAATACACAATGGTTAAGGACTTACCATAGTACATACAACAATGACAATCACATAGGACCATGGATACCCAAGTAATGGGTGATCAAGCCACCATTAAAGGTGCCTCTAAGAGACATCGATTTCAACATTGATCATACCATGACCACGATAGTAGCTCAATGAGAGCTCAATCTAGATGCTTGTCACTAATGCCCTCTCCTCCTCCTCCTCCTCCTCCTCCTCCTCCTCCTCTATTGCTTCTTGTTCTTCTTGTTCTTGTTCTCATTCTCCTTGTCCTTATCCTCGTCCTCATTGTTCTCCCTCTCCCTCTCCCTCTCCCTCTCCCTCTCCCTCTCCCTCTCCTCCTCCTCCTCCTCCTCCTCCTCTTCTTCTTTGATACCAAGTGTGATGGTACTGCCCTTGGATACCCGCGCAGGACCCTGTCTAGGCCCCAAAGCAGCACTAGACCCCTCCCCCAATTTTTCCATCTTGACCCCTCAACATATCACGGGGCACCCCAAAATGACATGGATCATAACACGCACACTAGTATGCACAAGGTCCCATCTTGAGGGCATCACATCATATTCATAGCTAGAAAGTATATACAAGATCACCGAAGGCACAACAAGGGATTGTGTCATGGGTGGTGGGTGGAGCTATCAGCGTGCTACGACATGACACTAACCACGTGGGTGAGGGAGTGCTCTTCTTCTTCTTCTCTTCTTCTTCTTCTTTTGCTTTTGCTTTTGCTTCTTTTGCTCCTCCTCCTCCTCCAGCTTCTCCTTCTCCTTCTCCTCTTCCTCTTCTCTTCCTCTTCCTCTTCCTCTTCCTCCTCCTCTTCCTCTTCCTCTTCCTCTTCCTCTTCCTCTTCTTCTTCTTCTTCTTCTTCTTCTTCTTCTTCTTCTTCTTCTTCCTCTTCCTCTCTCTCCTCTTATTCTTCTTCTTCTGCTTCTTCTTCTTCTCCTCCTCTTTTTTCCTTTTTCTCTTCTCTCTTTTGAAATTTATCATTCCTCTCTATAATTCTCTCTCTCTCTCTCTCTCTCTCTCTGTCTCTCTCTCTATCTCTCTCTCTCTCTCTCTCTCTCTCTCTCTCCCCCTTTTCTTCTGTTCTCTCTCTCCTCTCTTTTCCTTCTCTCTCCCTTCCACCCTCTCTCTGTGATTATTCTCTTTCCTTTCCCCCTCTCTCTCCCTCTTTTCCTTTCTTCTTCTTCTTATTCTTCTATATATCTCTCTCTCCTTTTCTTTTCTCCCCACTTCTCTCTCTCTCTCTCTCTCTCAAAGTGGGTGAAAAACTGTCAAAAAAACTTTAAATTAATTTTTAAAATATTTAATTAAAGAACAAGTTTAATCTAATTTGTGTGTGTGTGTGTGTGAACTTTTGATTTAAAAAGAAGTTTGATTTAATTAAGAGAGAGAGAGAGAGAGAGAGAAAGCCTAGGCCCTACATGTGAGAGGGGGGGTTTTAATTAAAAAGAGGAGAGGAAAGAGAAAGGGATAAATTACACGTGAGAGGGGGGGTTTAATTAAAAAATGGGAGGTTTGGAAACGGGGATAGATTCAGGAAGCCCTCTGGAGGTTCAAGGCTTCCTGCACGGCAACTTCGCTCAACAATCCATTTCTCTTCTTTCTCCCTCCTTTTTTCGATCTCTGTTTTTAATTTTTTTCTCCTCTCTCCTCTCTCCCTCTCCCTCCCCCAATTTCCTATTCCACATGGCAACTTCACTTAACAATCCATTTCTCCTCTTTTCCCTTTCTATTTCTAATTTTATTCTTATCTCTCTCTTCCCCCAATTCCTTGTCTAATTTTTTCTCTCTCCGCTTTTGTAAAAAAAATAAATTAAAAAATTAAAATGTTTAATAAAAATGAAAAGTTAAATTTAAAAGTTTAATCTAACTATGTGAGAGAGAGAGAGAAAAAAAAATTGATTTAAAAGAAGTTTGATTTAATTAAAAAAGAGTTAGGAGAGAGAGAGAGAGAGAGAGAGAGAGCCTAGGCTCTACACGTGAGAGAGGGGGGTTGGGGGGAGGGGGGCATTTAATTAAAAAGGGGAGGGAAAAGAGGAAGGGAGAGATTACACATGAGAGAGAGGGGGGTTTTAATTAAAAAAGGGAGGTTTGGAAAAAGGAGGTAGGTTTGAAAGCCCTCTAGAGGTTTGGGGCTTCCCAAACAACCTACAACCAAAATAATAGAGTAGTGAGATATCTAAGACGTTCTCTTAACCTGAGAGGAGTCACCCTTAAAGAGGAGGTCGAAGAGGAGGGGATAGAGAATGGCTATGCCCAAGGCCTATGTCATCTCCTACATGAAGGGTTTAGGTATCACCTAGAGGTGCTAGTCTAGGATCCTTAGTTTCAGCTTATAGATGTGCAGCATCAGAGAAGAGGGGGCAAAGAATGGCTACGCCTAGGACCTCCTCATTTGTTTGAATATTTTTAAATCTCTCTTTACTATTTTAATATCACATTGCCACCCGCCCACCCCTGTGTGTGTGTGTGTGTGTGTGTGTGTGTGTGTGTGTGTGTGTGTGTGTGTGTGTGTGTGTGTGTGTGTGTGTGTGTGTGTGTGTGTGTGTGTGTGTGTGTGTGTGTGTGTGTGTGTGTGTGTGTGTGTGTGTGTGTGTGTGTGTGTGTGTGTGTGTGTGTGTGTGTGTGTGTGTGTGTGTGTGTGTGTGTGTGTGTGTGTGTGTGTGTGTGTGTGTGTGTGTGTGTGTGTGTGTGTGTGTGTGTGTGTGTGTGTGTGTGTGTGTGTGTGAGGCATTCTCTTAACTTGAGAGGAGTTTTCCTTAGAGAGGAGATCGAAAGGAAAAGAGGACAAGGTAGAGAAGAGCTATGCCTAGGGCATCCACCATCTTCTGGATGAAGGCTTTGGGCATCCCCCACAAGTGTTGGTCTAGGATCTCCAATTTCAACTTATAGGTGCACTGCATCAAAGAGGAGGTCAGAGAGGAGGGGGCAAAGAATGGCTATGCCTAGGACCTACTCCATCTCTTAGATGAAGGGGTTGGGCATCTCCTACAAGTGCTCATCCAAGATCTCTCGTATCGGCTTGTAGATGCACTACCACAGTTCTAGATTCCAAGATGAAGCTGCGAGTACCATCCAACTAGAGGTCAAAGATAGTATTAGGGATTGGCCAAGTGGATTGTGTCAACACTAATCATGGTCATAAGTTGAGGTAGTGGAATGTGTTGTGTTAGATCCTTCTCATGAATGGGGTCGAGAGGACTGCCCATTTGTAGCACCACCGAGAGAGGCTAAGGAGCAAGTTGTGAAGTGGAGTGCAACCTATCATTTACCATGTTCTATGGGGCATGTAGAGAAGGATGTGAGCCTCCTGGATGATTTGGCAAGAATAAAGTGGAGGGCCTACTTGGTGTAGGGGGGGTGCCATGGTGGAAAGGGAGTTCAAGAGCTACGCATGGGAGAGGAAGGAGCCCTACATGAAGTGAATTTCAACCCAACACCATAGTTGTAAGACCTTAACATGACATCTCTATAGAAGTAGGTCCTAAAGAAGCCTCTCTCTCATATGATAAAGTAACCACCAATTTGTTTGAGATTTTTGATTCTTACCAACAAACCAACAATGGAGGTTTTCTGCAAACCCATTAAAGAATGGACTTGCATGGCCCACAAGGCATCTTGCCTGAATGGGTGTGCCTTCTATGGTGGCAATCCCTATGTTGCAAGAGGAGAAAATGTGTAATGGACTGGTGTCCTAAACATAGATATATTGGTGTAGAATAGCCTATAAGCTAGACAAAGCAAAATATGATCGACAAACCCAAGCTGCTATTGTCTTATTGATAAGCAAGGAGAGGTTTTTTAGGTGGAGCATCATATGTCCATTGAGATATAAGCACCCACTGCACACCTTAGGGGTAGCATCACCAATCTAGAATGGCCGATAAAGATGTTTAATGAATGTGATTTTTCATCTCTCTCTCTCTCTCTCTCTCTCTCTCTCTCTCTCTCTCTCTCTCTCTCTCTCTCTCTCTCTCTCTCTCTCTCTCTCTCTCTCTCTCTGTCTCTCTCCCTCCCTCCCTCCCTCCCTCCCTCCCTCCCTCTCTCTCTCTCTCTCTCCCTCTCTCTCTCTCTCTCTCTCTCTCTCTCTCTCTCTCTCTCTCTCTCTCTCTCTCTCTCTCTCTCTCTCTCTCTCTCTCTCTCTCTCTCTCTCTCTCTCTCTCTCTCTCTCTCTCTCTCTCTCTCTCTCTGCACTATTAAAGTGGTAACGGACTTGCTATAAACATATCATTGTGGACTACAATAAAAAGGACCCATGGTTATTTTACTCAAGATCTATTACATCTTTACCAAAAGAGGGGAACCTACATCTAACATTCTACCTTCGATGGTCTTTGTCCATCTTTATCATTGTAGATATGGCCCACAAGAAAGAAATGGAGCTAATTCCTCCTATTCTAAGACAAGTCTTAGGGAATGCTTTGAAATGAGATGTACGTAGAATGTTTGATGGAACAACCATGTCATTTAACTATGAAGTTACACAATGCACTTCATTTGTATTTGCGTGTTTGAGAGAGAGAGAGAGAGAGAGAGAGAGAGAGAGAGAGAGAGAGAGAGAGAGAGAGAGAGAGAGAGAGAGAGAGAGAGAGAGAGAGAGAGAGAGAGAGAGAGAGAGAGAGACACTTAAAACATGTGTTTTCCATGCAAGTAGACTTCTAGGAGGGTGCAGCATTTGGGGTGCACTAGGAGTTCAACTCCCTTGAGTCTTTTCTTTAGGATGGTTCTAGGTTTTATTTTTAGTCACCTTAGTTAGGGCCTATCATTTTTTGTGACAACTTTTAACTTTGGTGAATTTTCCTTATTCAAGGCACTTGCCATGGCTTAACATCTAACATAGTAACACAATTCATTTAGGGATTCGGCTAAAGATAAAGGAAACAATATTATTTAAAGCATTCATTTTATTATTTTTCTAACATATTGACAGTCAAAAGCTAGGGGAGCAAAAGGGATTATAACACAAATTAATTATGAAAACATGTTGAGTGAGTGAGAAAGTGAGTGAGCGTGTGCTTGTGATATGAAATTAATTACTAAAGATATGGCTTTAGCAAGAGATAAGGATATCAAACTATAAGGGTTAAATCTCAAGGTGTTTACAATGTCTCTTTTGTTTATTGAAATGAGGACGTGAAAGAAAAGAGATGTATACTTCAGAACTTCTCTAAACCTCCTCAAACCCTCCCCCCTAATCCATTTCTCAGTGTTTAAGCATGGTAAGTGAATATGGTTAGGTGAGCACAACACCTTCCCTCACATTGGCAAGTGCCATATGCATAATATCCTATCGCTACCTTGGTACCACTATGTTTGTATATTTGTGTATTTATGTACATTAGAAGGGAACATACTAGAGGAGAGGAGGGGGGAAGAGAGAAGGAGAGAGTGTGGAGAGAGTGTGTGCATGCATGTGCATCCATGGATGTGTGTTTTTGAAGATTCTTTTTTATGACATTATATACACATGCATCTAGGAGCATTACAACTATAGATAGTAATGTATGCTCAATACATAATGATGATCTTAAGTTTAACTAAGACAAACATCTACATATGCATAAGTAAATGGATGCATATAAAATGGTTCTATTCTTCTTAAGGCTTCTAATTCAAGTGGTTATTAAAACCTGGATAGTCATTATAATACTCTTAGTATACACAAGTTTTGGACCACATTACCCCCTCCCACTAAATAGATTTAAAAATAAACCTAACCCCTAGTGGTTATGAACTTAAGATTTCCATACTTTGAAAAATCATTTTTTTGTTTAATACCTATATATATAAATGGATAGCAAGTGTACGTGTGTAAGATCATTTGCAAGTGTATCTACATCTTTGTGCACATATATATCTATCAACGAAGAAACTAAATCATAACTCAACTTGCTAAATCTTATTAAGGCCTTTCCACTCCACATTTAAGTTATTTTCTCATGAGACCTTTCCACTCCAAACACATTGATAAGGCACCAAGCTTTTGGAGGGGTGATAGAAGCATGTCTAGGGGCATAGTAGAGATTGACTTCCATGGATGAGGGTATACACTAAATCAGAACATTATGGGCAAGCAAATTGCAAAAGCATAAGGAAATATACTAGAAGAGGAGGAGAAGAAAGAAGAGAAGAGAGGGTGACGAGAGAGAGAGAGAGAGAGAGAGAGAGAGAGAGAGAGAGAGAGAGAGAGAGAGAGAGAGAGAGAGAGAGAGAGAGAGAGAGAGAGAGAGAGAGAGAGAGAGAGAGAGAGAGAGAGAGAGAGAGAGAGAGAGAGAGAGAGAGGTTTTGCCAACAAATGGAAGAATCATTGCCATTAAAAAATACGAAGCTACTAAGACATAGCCAATTTGCAGTGCCACTTTTTCACACAAACTGCAATTGGCAATGAATGATAATAAAGTGAGAATAATATATATATTGGCAATAAAGGCCACATTGTCCTCGACATGCGTAGTGCTCCCTTAAGTTTGTTTATTTTGTTGAGAAAAAACACGGTTGCTTCCTTTTTCTAAACAAAATAAAGGAGCGAGTGAGGCATAGCCTCACAAGCTTACAACACGTTTGCTTCCTTTTTCTCAACAAAATGCGATGTGAGTGAGGCATAGCCTCACAAGCTTCGCAATGATACTAACCACGATTAACGGGTCTAGCCAACAACATTGGAAAAGCCAACTAGTTATTACTATACTAGTATAAAGTCAATTCAATATACATTTAATAAAGTTTTTTTAATGTATACTTTTTTCAAAAACTAATATCCTTTAATTAATAATTTTTTAAGTTATCTAAAATTTCATTTAGTAATCTTACTACTATAAGCCTTATGCTTGTGGGAATTTGTTTAGCTCAAGGAGTGAGCTACCGGCCTAACAAAAGTAATATAGTTCATTTTTAAAAAATATTGTGATATTTTGATCTAATAATTAAAAACCTTCTAAATACCAATAATTGAATACTAAAAATCTAGCTTTGTACCTTAGAAGTAAAAGTTAGAGTTTTAAATTTACTTTGAAGCACCTTTACTTATTGAGGATGGTCTTGAAGTCTCTATTTGTATTATACAATATCTAATTTTTTCCCAAATTTTGATAAAACATAAATTGAAAAAGAAAGAAATAAAGATAAGAGTGCATAACAAGAGAATGGATACAATGTCTCCCCATATATGGGTGAGCGCCTCCCTCATGTATGTAATTATGAATTTGTATCTTAACTTTTGTGCTAAAATTTTATAAAAGGAATCCTTTTGTGCTTTCTTCTTTTCTTGCATGAAGGACATGATTTTTTCTAATAATTTTCTAACTTCTATCTAATAAATCTAGTGCTTTAATAATACTTTTCTTGCCCTTAGACCTTAAAACAAAGGTTATAATATCATAAAGGTTGCATAATGGGCATGCTTTTACCTAATAATTCTCTAACTTCTTTCTAATAAATCTAGTGCTATAAAAATAATTTTCTTGTCTTTAGGCCTTAATACAAAGGTTACAACAATAATAAATAAAATATGTGCATGCGCACAATAAATTTGCATAATAGAAGTGTCTAATAATAATAACAATTCCCGTGCACAAAAATGTGCTCCAATAATAATACAAGAATAATGCATCAGTGGTCTCAACCTTTTTTTAAAAAATTCATGAAGGAAAGAGAGAAGAGTCTAGAATAGTGGCATTTAGTGGTGGCAATAACCCTCCTATTAGGCCTTTATGGTGGCAACCTGATGTGGCTTCTTAGGCATATTCAAGATATATAAATGTGACATGTGGATTATAGGAGTGTATGCATTCTAGCTAGGCAAAACGTCCAAGGGTTGAGGACATGCACATTAATCAGTAGCAGCAGGAAATGAAGGGTCACAAGCAAGCGCTCCAACAGAATGATGTTGACATGGCTGAAGTAGTACGCACTCTCAAGAAGGGTCAAGATAGCTACAATGCACTGTGCAGAGCCAAGTTACAAGAGGCTCAAAGGTGCATAAGGCATCTATGTCTCTTGAGCTTGATAGAGTCCATCATCGATACACTCATGGAGTTTATTTGTATTTCATGGGGAGGCCCCCAATTAAAGATGATTTTTGCAGGTGGTTCGAATGCACTTATCATGGGAAGGTGACACTTCTGCAATTTAATTTTGTGGGCAAGGGATTTTATCTCACCATCTTGAGCTCCAAAGTAGAACGTGATTGGCTGTTGGAGTCGGCTATGGGATACAAGGGGAATCTTGTGTACACCTTGCCCTGGTCTTCCTTGTTTTCCCCCGATGGTGTCTTGGCTCATGAGTGCCCTACATGGGTGGAGTTCTGTGATCTCCCCCATTGGCTTATTGACAAGGTTCCAACCATTGTGGGCATGCTAGGTAAGGTGCTATATTCCCTGGCTCTTGTCACATCCTGGGGGCTCCTCAAATCCTCTAGCAGAGCTTGTGTCCTATGGGACAAAGGGAATGAAGCATCGGATTTCTTACATCTGAAATTAATGGTGGGATGGAAGTAGTCCTCAACATCAAATTCTCAGCCTTTCCTAATACATGTTACAAGTGCAAAGCAAATGGCCATTTTGCATGTAAGTGCCCTATTAAATCAATATCAGTTGAATTTGTTGCCCCAGGTGATACTAAAGGTATTGATGGGATGCTTGGTGTGGTCTAGGCTAAAGAGGATCAAAAGCAAGAATGCATCTTCCCAACTTCCTCAAGTGGATCCTAAAGCTAAGGGCAAAGATTTTGTGGATAAATCTCTGTCTCCAGGATCAAAGGGGGCCGCTAGCACAAGTAAAGACACTAACTCATCTAAGGGGAAGAATGATAGTCAGCCTAACAAAGAGAATGTGGATCCAACGACTCTTCATGGTAAAGGCAAGAATAAGAGGACAAATAAAAAGCCATCAATCAAACACTTGGCAAGGAATCCTTTGGTTAATCTGAAATTTTTTGCACCTATTCAGAATCATGAAATGCTAGTTGAACCTGCTATGTAATGATGAGAGGGCTAATCTTTCGTCTTAAGCTCAAAGATTGCTCTTGGAATGTGAGGGGGTTTGGATCTGATCTCCACAAATAGATTCTCGTTGGCTTGCTTAGGAGATATAAATCTCACTATTTAGCACTTCAAGAGGTGAAGTTGGATGCTCAAGTGGTTGTTGCTCTCAACCTTTCTAGCTACATTATATATTTTGATTTAATTGATAGAGCTAAAGGGGAAACCATACTCCTGGTAAAGGAGAACCTTGTCTCTTCTATGTCCTTTGTTGCTAGTGATGGTAGCACAGTTGGTGTATTGATCAAGCAATGGCAAGAGGAGTTTCTTGTCTACCCTATTTATGCTTTAAATTCCTCAGCAAACTAGGGCTAGGTAGTGGAAGTTTTTGAAACAATGACTCAAAGGAAGGAATGCCATAGTTGTAGGGGACTGGAACATGACCACATGACTTGGAGATAGGTCTCATGGAAATGGAACAATGTTGCTATAGGAAAGGGATTCTCGGCATCAACTTGAACTAGCCTCTAAGTTGGAAGACATGGCCCTATTATCTCCATGCAAGGACAATTTGTGCTTCACATGGCACAACTGGCATATAGGTCCAATGTGGAGAGTTGGAAGGTTGGATAGAATCTATGAAACAAATGAAATTTGGTGGATAAATGGAGGCATCAAATACCATGTGTTCAATGGAATGGCTACCTCAGATCATGTGCATGTCTTGGTTGCCTTCAAAATCATCCTACCCTCCAAGTCCTTGAATGGCCCCCCACCATTCAGGTTTAATGTGTCCTTCTTGGAGGACAAAGCCTTTCTCGCAAGATTGGCAGGTAAGTGGGAAGCTGCAAGGGATCCATTTATGTTCCCTAAATTCAGGTGGTTGAAATGTCATGAGGCTATTATTGACTATGCTAAGGAGTTTGGGAGGAGGAGGGCCTCTAGTAGGAGAGTCTCCCATATTTTGGCTCTCAAGGCCAAAATTAGGTATTTTGGCGGCCCTTGCCTTATCTCCTAATGATGTTATTATGCAAAATTGCCTCAGAAATGTGGAAGATTTGTTTTTACACTAGGAAGAGGAAGTTGTTAAGGCTGCCAAGGCTCAATTGTGTGGCAAATGGGAGCTATATGGTGATGGCCCAAATGACTTCTATTTTTCCAAATTGAAGGAGAAACGAAAAAAAGAAGCCATTGTCTAAGTGGGGGGTAAGGACAACAGGATGGTGTATGATCAATCCTCTATTTTCAAAGGCATTTAAGGATCATCTTGCCTCAAGTGTTGGCTCTGAACTATGGTGGGTACCCAACTATGAAGTCAGGCTGCAGGATTTTCTAACTGACACAGTCTCCACCATCCCTACTGATAAAGCCTTGGCCTTAGACATGCCCTTCTCTTTAGAAGAGGTTAAAGAAGTGGTGTTTAGTTTCAAACATGGGAAGCTCCCTAGACTTGATGGGCTTTCGACATAAGTGTTCTAGAAGTTGTGGCCTTGCTATGGACAAGATTAAGTAACCCTTTAAGAAGGACAAGGATGATGCTCCCTGATATGAACTATGGAATTATTAAATTTATTCCTAAGGGGTAGGACAGGACCAAGGTTTCTAACTAGCACCCTTGACCAGGCTAATCTTTGCCTACAAAGCTTTTGTGAAGGCCTTGGCCTTTAGAGTTAAGAATTTGTTCTCTCAGGTCATTCACCCAAAACAATTTGGTTTTTTTTGTGGCAGACACATTCATAATGCTGTGTTAAATCTAATTTTTTCAATGGAATTGGCCATGAGTGAGCAGAGATAGATTTCATCCTAGTCAATATGGACTGGGATAAGACGTACAACAGAATTAGTTAGTCTTTTGTCTTGGCATTAATGTTAGCCATGAAGTTTGGACTTACCTTTATCAGTATGGTTTCCACTCTATTTAAAGATGCCGCACTAGCCATCAACACAAATGGTCACTTCTTTGCTCCTTTTGAGCTAAGGAGATCCATTAGGTAGGGTTGTCCCCTTGCACCACTACTCTTCGCCCTCATTACTGATCCCTTGTTGAGAAAGTTGGATAGATGCATTCAAAATGGTTCTATTAGAGGTTTGCCCTTGCCAAATGGCTCCTAGGCATCTGTGCAATTCTTTGCAAATGACAATGCTTCAATTGTGGAAGCTCATAAACAGCCAACACCAAACTTTTGGAAGTATATTCTGAGTTTTCAGAGCTGTTTACCTCTAAAATCAACTATGCAAAGTCTGAGATCTTTTTCCTTTCCTGGAAAGACCCTAATTGTTGGATTATTAACCTTGATTTTAAGATCATGAAGTCGAGGGAAATGGTGAGGTACTTGGAAGTTCCAATAGGTGTGGGAATCTCCCTTATACAAAGATTTGACTGGTTTTATCAAAAGTTTCAGGGCAAGATGTATAGGTGGCTCCATGTGCCCTTGTCCTTTGCGGGTAAGTTAACTGTCATTAAAACCATGCTGACTTTTGCTACTATATATATGACCTCCTTAATGCCTTTTAGTCAATCTACATGGGAAAAGTTGAGAAAATGCTCAATGATTTTTCATGGAGGCATCAAGACAAGAAATCTTAGTCACTCGTGGCTTGGAATGTCTTAACTGAGGATAGAGCATCAAGAGGAGCTAGTCTTGAAGCTCTGATTGACAAATCACAAGTCTTTATGATGAGTCAGCTTAAGAGGCTAGGTGGACAGCAAGCTTGGATGATTATCTTGCGATTTTGGTCGACTGCCAAGCTACATGGTTTGACCTAGGATAACCTAGATTGGCAAGATGTTGTGTCGTGCCCATGTATCAAGATAAAAAATTTGGATTCTGACTTAGCTCAAGCGATGGTGAGCTCTTGGTAGAAAGTAGTTACTGAATTTGAATGGCAACCTAGGAAGTCTAGAAGTGGTGATTCTTCTCTAGCTCCTAGCATTTGGCTATCTCCCTATTCTTTCAACCCTGAAATCGCTCCTGTTCACAAATGCTTGAGGCTCTCAAGAATGATTCACAACAAAGGTATGGATACTTGGAGCAACATTTGGGACCTTGTCACTTCTCAATGGATACAATCTAGTTAGGTCGTGGAGAAATTTGATTAATTCCCAAGGAGTCTGAATGGTGTGCTGAAGTTTTGGGATAGTTGAAAGAGAAATGGACAACCTCTGTGGCCATGAGCCTTAGTATTCTGAAAGATTTGAGGAGCCCACGTGGCAAATCACTCTGGTTTTGTAGGTCATCTAGGAATTTTAAGGTCTAATCCCCTACTATCATCATGAATGTCAAGGAGAAGTGGAGAAGAGAATTTCCCATGACTAGTACTGAGACTTGGAGGAAGCATTTCAGGCTTATTTGGAGGGCTACCCCTTCCTTCAGAATCAATGTGCTCAAATGGAGGATCCTCTTGAAAAAGTTACCTCTTCACGGGCACATAGCTAGAAGAATGGATATGCCCCCACTTTGCCCATTCTGTGGGAGGGCCTGTGAAGTTGAGAAATACCTTTTGTGGGTCTGTATTCACATTGTCCCACTTTGGAAGTGTATAAGAAGATGGTTAAAGGTGGCTAATTTGCAGGATAACTTTAGCTTAACCACTACTCTCTTTGCTGATAAAGTGAAACTAGATGACTCTACTTGGCAGTTGATCTATGGTGTCATCCTAAAGTTTATTTGGCTCAAGAGGAACTCTAATATCCTTAGAGCTAGTAATAAAGATAGGCCTAACTACTGTATTAGACGACTAAAGTTGGAGATCACTTCCATGCTTAAGTCTTTGATTGTGAAGAATTGGATCTTTATGCTTTTTTGTAGAAAGTTGGAGGCCATGGCATGAGCCACACTACATATGCAGAATGATGTAACTATTTACTTCTTAATACAAATTTTGCGCATTACAAAATAATACATGAATAATTACATGTGCAAAACTCTATCTAATAATCTACTCACAAAAAACACAAAACACATTAATTCCTAGCTATCTATCTGCCATGCATAATGCGACTAATGTCACACACAACACTATGCATAGCAAATCAGTATTATGCAGTAAATAAACAAATGAAAATTTACAAATAAATAAATAACAAATTATTTTCATACTGATAAATATATTATAGCAATAGTGAAAAGGGATTTTATGAATACGTGCACATGGTAATTATGGATTTTATTATGTAGCTTCATAATTTATATATTATTAGATGAGAAAGTAAGACTGATTAAAAGAGGAAGGTTAAAATAATAACAAGAGACACGTATACGACAATGTGAAAATGGGTGATAGATGGACATAAGGTGTGTGCATGTAGAACATGTTTGTGATGTTTGTGCTTTGATTGATTATTATAGTATGTTTTATTAGTGTTAAGTTTGCTTTTAAGTCAAAAATCACACACACACACACACACACACACACACACACACACACACACACACACACACACACACACACACACACACACACACACACACACACACACACACACACACACACACACACACACACACACACACACACACACACACACACACACACACACACACACACACACACATGCACGCACGCACGCACGCACGCACACACACACATACATACACACACACAAATGTACATATGTATGTGTGTACACACATAAGCATGTATAGAGATATCCTCCTTACTTATTGCGTGTATCCATGGGTGTCTAAGCCGTATTATCTTGCATATGTGCTCATGAAGTTTATCAAATCTCTCTACATGTATTTAATGTGCATTCATGCAAACCTAACCAAAGAGAGCCCAACTTTGGATATGCTTGCATAAATTTTGCTTGAAGAAAAATATATTTCCAATTATTCACTTAATGAGAATGAATTTCCATTGCATTAGGCAAAAATGGTAATAACAATAAAGAAAAGCTACACACACATGTCGACACATGACACACATGTGTAGTAAAGGTGAGGTTGAGGCTCTAGGTGAATGGGCATGCATGTATTTTACACATGACACACATAAAGTTGAGAAAGAGGGGGGTGGCTTGAGCCTACAAGAGACATGGCTCACAAAGTGTTGTGATACTTGTGCTTTATCAACATTGGTACAAAATTGTTTGTATCGCTGACAACTACAAAGATAAAAGAGAAGAAGAAGAAGAGAGCTTTAACATATTAGGAAACAATCCCAAGTTGCCTTTAACACATCCCCCAATTTTCCAAGACTTGAACCCTTGTGGATTCAAACATGAAGTCTAAAAACCCTTGCACTAACCATTATGCGTCATAAAGATAAGCAAAATAATAATAGAAGGTTTTATTTTTATTTAGATCACCTCCTATCTTCTCTTTATTTGGTTTATGGAGGTGTTGGCTATACATAGACACACCCATTGTAGAATAGAGCCTAAGGCTAGGCACACACAAGCATGTATGGATAGTTCAATGTGCAAATGAAGGGGCATTGCACTGACGTGTAGATTGATGACTTGGTCCCAAAATTTGCATGATGGATATAATTGGGTGGGGGAGATTTGTCATCCAAGGCACGAACTCACATCTACGTAGGAAGAAGACAATCATGTCCAAAGGGCAAACAGAGTAGGAAGAAGACAATCACTCGTTACTAAAAAAAGTATATAGTGATCGACAAGTCTTCAACCCATGAAGCTTCAAGTTCTAACCATTAGGCCAACCATGTTATTTTGATAACCTTCACTATGCCCAGTGTGTAAACAAAATAACATAGATAATGTGTCCACCTTTTCATATCTTGACCATTTTGTGGCCATTTCCCCGTCCGGGCTCCGATTTGAGTGCTGTAAATTTCTGCGCGTCTGACTTGACATCCCGCATTGGCTGGCAACTCCTGACAACCCGCACGGCAGTCTGAAAAATGATCAAAAATCAACAAGTGTTGCTTGGACGCCTTTTAAGAGTCGTATTTCACTTGGTGCTTAAAATCGTCCTAGCTAGAGCCGCCGCCTTCGATGTTACATATTTTTCCCCCAAATTCTGGATTTTTTGGCAAATTTTAGGCACATCCCGGGTTCAAAACTCCACTCTCATTGGCGACCATGGGATAGGGCGACTCAGTCCGTCGAATCCCATAATAGATCTGCACAATGTCTAATTGTGCATGAGAATTGATAAAAAGTTAAGTGGTTAGATTGCTTGGTTGATAGCGGAAATGGAAATGAAATATAAATCATAACGATTATCATGTAATAACGTTAAGAAACCTTTATCCAAGCACAACCCCAAGTACTGAATCCCAGTTCGCCTCCTACATCAAATACTACTGTAATCCAGGAGAAGAAGTTTCTTCTCAAGCAGATTAAGCCACCCGAATTTGATGGGAGAGGCAGGTCCGTCCAAGCAGATACTGAAATATGGATCGAATCCATGGAGGATTACTTTGAAGCAGTCGGTACTGCACCTGCCAATCAAGCTATGCTCGCCAAGCTAAAGCTCACCGGCGAAGCCAGGCTTTGGTGGAAACAATGGTGCAGAGATCAAGGGATCGCGGAAGGATCCGTTACCTGGGAGAAGCTGAAGAAAGCCGTGCAGTGAAGATACTTACCACCTGCGTATCGCACACAGAAAATGAATGAGTTCTACGAGCTAAAACAGCTGGGACTCACTCTTGATGCATACTACTCCAAATTCATCTCACTTTTAAAGTATGCGCCACAGATGGACATGACACAGCAGGTGTCAAAATTTTGTGTTGGTTTAAATCCACCAGTAAATACCCGTCTCAAATCTATGCGTCCATCAGATCTTTAGGATGCTCTCATTCGAGTTGCGCCTATAATTCAGGAGGTGTAGGCTAGACCAAGGGGTAACAAAACTTGGTCTTATAATGACCCGAACATAGGAGCATTCAGGCCTCAAATGAAGAGAGTTCAAGGTCAGAATCAGGGACAAAGAAAGAAACCAAGGTCTAATAACGTCAACAACTTTGTCCCTACTCAAAGTAATGGCCGAAACCTCCGTTGTTTCCACTGCAACGAGCCCGGTCATTTCAAGAGGCAATGTCCCAAGCTTGGAGGAGGACATCGCCAAGCACCTTTCCAAGGAACGGGGCTGTGGTCAGGGAGCCGCTACCCGAGGCAGAGGAAGAACCGCCTATGTTGCCAATAGACAAATGTGCGAAGAAGAAGAAGATCCGACTATGGAAGCAAAATTTAAAAGGGCGACAGTCCATGCCGCTCTTCACAAGAAAGGGCCGAATCGCCAGTTCTCGGTGATTCAGACACCGTCGGACTATCAAGGTAAAAGTTTCAAGACCTTGATTGATTGTGGTAGTACACATTCCTTTATCTCACTAGCTTGTGCAAAAAGATTAGGAATAGCCACAGTAGAAGCACCTATCTTGCTTGTGGAATTGGCAAATGGTCGTGAGGTTACTTGTACCAGGCAAACTGCTAAGGTGAAATTCTTTCTGGGAGGAAAGATGACTTCGGTCAAATTCAGAGTCATGAGTCTAGGTATCCATGAGTGTCTACTCGGAATGGATTGGCTTAAACCTAATGACGCCCACATTCATTGTGGAAAGGGCCAAGTTTCCTTTCGAAACTCTGAAAGGGAATTGGTTACAACTCAAGGTGAGGCTGGAAATCCAAAAATTCAATTGGCCAAAGCATCTCGGATCATAAAAGGAGTTAGAAAAGGATTACTTGTCTACTTGATTAAGCTCAACAAGTTAGATCTGAAGCAGGAGTCTAGTGAAGGACCTTCATAGCTAAAGGAATACGTGGATGTATTTCCTGAAGAGTTGAAAGAATTCCCGCCTCAAAGAGAAGTGGATCATGAGATTAAGCTAGTACCAGGAGCTGCGCCAATTGCAAAGAGACCTTATAGGATGTCTATACTAGAAGCAATTGAGCTGAAGGAACAACTCAAGCAACTGCTAGATTAGGGCTACATCCATCCTAGCAGTTCACCATGGGGAGCTCCAGTACTATTCCAGAAAAAGAAACATGGAATGCTTTGACTATGTATTGATTACAGAGGGTTGAATCAATCAACTGTCAAGAACAAGTACCCTATTCCTAGAATAGATGAGATTCTTGATCGTCTTCAGGGTGCAAAGATCTTCTCCAAGATTGATCTTAGGTCAGGTTACTATCAGATAAGGATCAAGGAAGAAGATATCCCAAAGACGGCCTTCAATACAAGATATGGGCACTTTGAGTTCCTAGTTATGTCATTCGGGCTTACGAATGCACCTGCAACCTTCAACAGGTTAATGTAGGATATTTTTAGGCCATATCTTGATGACTTCGTGCTCGTCTTCTTCGACAACACTTTAGTCTACTCCAAACAGGAGGAAGATCATGAGACCCAACTTCGGATTGTCCTTGAGACAATGAGGTCACATAAGCTGTATGCTAAGATGAAGAAGTGTGCATTCTTCAAACGTCAGATTGAATATCTGGGATTCA
The DNA here is from genome assembly GCF_053477565.2 of Lygodium microphyllum. Classification (NCBI taxonomy): domain Eukaryota; kingdom Viridiplantae; phylum Streptophyta; class Polypodiopsida; order Schizaeales; family Lygodiaceae; genus Lygodium; species Lygodium microphyllum. Next base: position 6,413,853 of record NC_141142.1, on the reverse strand, counting down.
TAGTATCAGCGGAAGGAATCTCAGTGGACCCAGCAGAGATGTGCTAGAATGGCTAATACAAACATTTGTCAAAGAAATACGCAGCTTTCTTGGATTGATAGGATGGTATAGGGTCTTCATAAAAAACTATGCTTTGATTGCAGCACCTCTGACGGACTTACTGAAGAAGCAAGCATCCATTGCATGGTCAACTCCCGAACAAATCAGCTTTGATAGACTGAAGCAAAGTTTGGTATCAGCACCTATCCTAAAACTTCCAGACCTCAATAAGGAGTTTGATGTAGTAACTAATGCTAGCGCACTTGCCTTAGGATGTGTGCTCATGCAAGAAGGTCATCCTGTAGCCTACTCTTCAAGGAAACTGAAGAGTCATGAGAAGAATTATGCTACCCATGATCTGGAATTGTAAGCTATCATCCATGCTCTAAAGCTTTGGAGACACTATCTATTGGGTAACAAGTTTACACTAGTAATTGACCATAAGAGTCTCAAGTGGATCTTTTCCTAGAACGAGCTCAACATGAGGCAACGTCGGTGGATTGAAGTGTTGGAGGAATATGACTTTGAAATCAAGTACCGACCACGAAAAGAAAATGTAGTTGCCGATGCACTCAGTCACAAGGCATTCCTTAATTCTCTAATCTTGCAAAATCCATCAACAACTAGATCTCTAGCCACAAAGGTATCCATGCCAAACAACCCAATACTTGAGCTAACTAGAGAGGAAGCATGCCATGATCCAGCCTACCAAACGATGCTAAGGGAGATCTCTATCAAGGATCAGAACCAAAAGCTACAGGCTAAGTATCATGAATTCTCTATCAATAGTGGACTTGTCTACTATAGAACGAGAGTATGTATACCGGCGAGCCAGTCACTTAAGCAAAAGATATTGCGGGAAGCTCATGATTCCCCTTTCTCAGGACATCCTGGCTATGCCAAGACTCTCAATGCAATTAGGAAGAGCTGCCATTGGAAGAGGCTTAAAGGTGACATTCTCAAATATGTCACCGAGTGTTTATCTTGTCAACGTATCAAAGCCGAACATGTCATGATGCCAGGGAAGCTTCAACCTCTTGACATTCCCCAAATGAAATGGGAATTCATCAGTATGGACTTTGTTATTGGCCTACCCCAAGTTCAGGGAGGATACAACTCCATCATGGTCGTGGTTGACATGCTTACTAAGGTTGCACACCTTATTCCAATAAAGACAAACTATAAAGCCTCAGACATTGCAAGGTTGTTTATCAAGGAGATATTCAAGCTACATGGCTACCCAGAAGAATCATTAGTAATCGTGATTCTCTCTTCACATCACACTTCTGGAGAGCTATCTTTGAAGCCATTGGGACTCAACTCTATTTTAGCACAGCTTACCATCCCCAAACGGATGGCCAAACAAAGCGAGTCAATCAAGTCATCGAGAATATGCTTAGGGCATAATGCTGTCGTGAATCAAAAAGTGGATTCAATACTTACCTTTGGTTGAATTTGCCCACAATGCTTCTTACCAACAAAGCATTCAGATGACCCCTTTCCAAGCATTGTAAGGTCATGACTGTTGAAGTTCCCTAAACTTCTCAGATTCAACCTTAAGGATTGAAGCTTCAAGGCAGATGTTGGAAGAGATGGATGACCAAATAAAGTCAATAAAATAGAACATCCAAGCCGCCAAGGATAGACAAAAGGCATACGCGGATTTGAAGTGTCAAGATAGAATTTTCGAGGAAGGAGATATGGTCTTCATTCGTGTACATCCAAAGAAGAGTTCTCTATCCTTAGGAAATTGCAAAAAGCTAAGTCCAAGGTATTGTGGACCGTACAAAATCCTCAAGTGCCTAGGACCTAATGCTTATAGACTACAACTCCCTGAGAACCTAAAGGTTCATAATGTATTCCATATCAGCCTATTGAAGAAATACATACCTAATCCTAACCATGTACTTGATGACCAACAAGTTGTAATGCCTAGTCAAGGAGTCCTTGAACTAAGGCATGATAGGATCTTAGATGTTAGGGAGAGACAACTGAGATCCAGAACCTTGAGAGAATGCCTCATCTAGTGGAAAGATTATCCCGAAGAGGATGCCACTTGGATAGATGAAAGCACTCTCAACCATCAATATCCCCAAATTATCTCGAGATGAGGACATCTCGAATCCTCCAAGGGGGAGAGAATGCAATATTTCTACCAAAAATATTTATTGAGGCCATGTGAATTCTCGGCATTGTATCCCGGATGGTAGGAACTTAGATGCGATGTGGCATTATCTCCTTTCGCAAAAACCGGGACTTCGAAACTGCAAATGTCGCATAAATCCCCTCTTGGGAAGAGGTCATGGGGATAAGAATATTTGATTTGGATAAATAATAGAATAATGACATTTTTTTTAAAAATTCCCCTTATCCCCCCAGCCGATTGTCGTGCTGGAGGGGGAGGGGAATAGAAGGTATGATCGAGCTCCTCCATGGAGCTTGCAGGGGAGAAGAGGGCATGTGAGATGACACACAGGGGAGGGAGGATCCCCCTCCCCTCATCTATTTAAATCGAGGGTTGTGAGAGCAGGGAGGGGCATCGCCAGACTGCTGAGAGGGAGAAGATTGCTACACTAGGCCTGAGGGACAGCAGCTGTGAGGGAGAGAACGCTGTCCTACTGGCCGTCGGGAGGGAGGTGACAAGGCGCTAGGCTGCCGTGCAGCCAGAGGAGCATCGCCAGACTGCTCAGAGGGAGAAGATTGCTATACTAGGCCTGAGGGACAACAGCTGTGAGGGAGAGAACGCCGTCCTACTGGCCGTTGGGAGGGAGGTGACAAGGCACTGGGCTGCCGTGCAGCCAGAGGAGAGTCGTTAGACTACTGAGAGGGAGAGGAGGAGATTTCTGCGCACCGCCATCTTCGCCGCCATAGGAAACACGCCGTCGAATGGCCATCTGTCGCGACTGCCTCCACCCCCATGTGCCTCTTTCTAAAAGCTTCTAAAGCTTCTAAGGGGGGGCCTCTATAAGCCCCCTTTCCCCCCTGATTTGCCATTGAAGGGCCTTCAAGTGGTCCTTAAACCCTTTTCCACCCCCATGCAAAAAAATTTCCTCCTAAGGTCTCCATAAGCCCCCTTTCCCCCCTCGACATTTGACTTGAAGGGCCTTCATGTGGCCTATTTAAACCTTTATGTTACACCTTTCCCCCTCCATAAATGGCCCTTGTAGGCTCTTGTTCATGTGGGCGCGGTAAATACCTTTTCTCCCCAAATTTGACTTGAAGGGTCTTCATGTGCCTCTTTTAAGCCTTTTTTTTCCTCCCACACGCGAGATCCCCTCCTAAGGGCTCTTTTAGCCCCTTTTCCCCCACACACAATCCCCTATATCCAAAGCCCTTAAATCCTTTCTTGTGGTTCTTTCCCAAAGCCCTATCATCGTTCTTATATCCCCTGCCCTCCGAGATTTTTCCACCCAATTCCGTGTGAATTCCACCTAATACCCTTACTGAGACAGACAAGATCGTAACTCTGCGCCCAAGGCGAAAAAGCTGAATTCAAAATGGCTCCTAAGAAAGCCCAAGGCGCTACCGCAGGAGGATCCTCTCCTAGCATCCACGTGGACATCTCACCACAAGTCTAGGTTTTTCCTTCCTAATTTTTATTTTACGTTGTTATAATTCAATCGTGCGTGGATGTTTTTTTTTTGGAGATAGGATGCATCTTTCGTCTTAAATACTTTGGTTAATTTTGAAAGATTTAGCTCACGACGGAAGAGTTCGGCCATTAGTATTTTTAATAAAATGAACAAAATAAAGTGAGCAAAAGATTGATATGTGTTTCCAGCAAGTAGCTTTTGTGCATTTCAATGAATTGAACTTAGATTAATGTCCATATTTACAAAACGGAATTATGATAGTGCACTTCGATTAGGCATGGGAGTATAAATTGCTTGTCACATTATTAAGACATATCTTCTTCGCAATAAGTCATTATGGAAAGTGCTAATAATCCATAGGAAATTGCAAGGCATGAAATGATTCTTAAGTTGCATAACTCTAGTCAATTGGTATAAATAGCATTTTTCAACTGCATAATTATTAGAAAAGGGTGCATGTTTTAGCATGAATCTTGTTCGCAAGTTATAGGATGATTAATTGGAATTAGGCTATAACCTAACCTATGCTTGATCTTAAACAGAAAAGTTAGGATTTCAAAATCAACTTACGCGTAGACAATAAGTCATGTGGTTATGGAAATGACAGCATAATTAACTTCAAGAATAGACAGGTTAAATTGGCATAAACTTAAACTCCTAAAACCACGGAGTACTCGTTTAGAAAAGGGTTAATTCAATGTGACGTATCCCAAGGAACTGACTAGGGTTAGTCGCTGAAGATATTTACCTAGTCACACGTATTGCTAAAACTAAAACTCCTATACCCTAAATACTTGTCCACATTCACGGAATGTAGAGACAGTAGGACATACTTGCGAGAAGTGATCTAGGGTTTTCCTAAGAATCTCTCGCTAAAATGATGAAACTCGAAACCCTAGGACTGACAAGTCGGCCTAATGCCATCAGGAACATACTATTTCGTGACTCCATTCGATGGGTAAATAGTCCCATAGTTGATGCGACACTTGTGCAACAAGTGGTAGAGTCGCACGATCTTGTGTTTTGATCACAAGGGAATGGCCAATTTCTCAGAATGAGATTGACATATTCTTACGCAAGTTATCTTGCAAGAGGATGAATAATCGTCTTAATATAGTATCTTTCTGGGGTAAAGATAATTGCTTGGAAGCAAAGGACAAGCCAATAAATTGGAATAACATATGAACTTAAGGTATTGATCAAGTCGGGTTAATAGGGTACGCCCTAACCCAGGATATAGGGAATCTTGCCAAGTCGCAAGTAATCCCGGATCGAGTGCTGGATGCATTCGGAAAGAAGGATTCACTCCTTAGCAGCTAGCCAACAATAACAACCAATGGAAATGATTGTGCTTGTTACATATTTAAGAGCATTGTTTTGCTTTGTTTGATCAATGAATTAAAGGATAAATGGATATCTAATGCTTCAGGTTGAAGGCCTGAAGGGAGAGGCAGCTTCAGTTACTCCCGACTGCCTGCCTGACCCTAACCAAGGGGGTTGTTAACCGCGCTGGAAAGGTGGACCGAACCCGCCGCGAGAGGTCTCTCCGTTGAGTACTACTTGGAGCAGGAGGACGCTTGGGTGCCAAGGGGGGCTCTGGCCGTAAATCCCTCGCCTTCCGAGCCTTGCACAAGGGGCTAACGTGACTCGGGATTGGATCTCGAGGCCCACATACTAGTTTGCGGGCGGAATCTTGGATTAGTGATCCCTGTGGATTGTAGGATAGCCTTCGGGCGGATTGTGGATAAGCCTACGGGCTGGACTTTATGTATTTCAAAGATAAATATGATAACCTGTTAAAAAGAAACTTGTTTGACATTGCTTTTCTATGTCAAGTGCTATAATTACGTGAAGGAACGAGTGCCTAACGGGCTAATTAAGGAAGCTGATTAATACATGCCCAATTAAATGTGTTAGGTAATTAAATAATTAAAACAACCTGAGGAAAGTGCGGTAGATGTGGCCATAGGTCCGTCCTACGGATGGGTGGTCCCGGTTGGCCGGGAACTTTTCTCAATCAAGATGGACAATAGGAAGATCTTTCAAAGAACACGAACAACAAGAGTGTTGACCTAGAGTTATAACTGATCTCGATTTACGCTGTTTTAGGGGAACGGAATGGGACTATGCTTTATGGCAGAGAGGTTGAGCTTCGCATTCCTCTCATTTCCCATTCTCCTTGAACCAAGTGCAGTGTGAATCCACTTCTGACTTGGCGTTTTTGCGTAAAGTAGTTCGCTCGGGTTCGACGCTAGTTGCCATTAGGAAATGACCAATAAGAAAACCCTAATTTAGGTCGGTCCTAAGTGGGAACGGCCGAAATACTTCCACTATGTGGCAGCCACGGAAAGTCCTAGATTGCAAACCCCATGACATTCCATGGGAGTGCCGGGCTGAGCTTTCTAGACATCCTTTTCGATGGACTGCTAAGACGTGTCCTGAAGATAACAGGTGGACACGTTACACCAGCAACACACATAGATTTGTGCCAATTGACATAGTAAATATTTGCATGCATGTGGCCTTTGGTTAAAATATTTCAATTAACTTGCATTTCCTTTCAGGCCCACTATTAGTACCTTTCTTGGGACTCTCATAAATCAACTTAGCTCCTCCACTTTTAGAGATACTCTAGCAACTTCAACAAGTTAACGTGATGAGGCTTTTTTTCATTGTTACCAACATGTGAGTACATTTTCTCTCTCCTTTGTACACCAATACATTTGTTTTCTCTCTCTTTCTCAAGGTATTTGATGTGGGCTCCATTGAGGTTTCATTGTGTATGTGACCGTGATTTTTTTTGCTGCCATGAACCTTGATACAAAGGTCCGTAGAGTTGTGTGTGGCATGGCTCTTAGAGCCCAGACATGTGCATGTCAATCGACCTCCACAAGTCAACTTGGTTAACGAAATGTCTTTGAAACCAAGGCACTTTTGATTAAACATGGGTGCCACAAAAAATGGGACTTAGTGTAGTGAATGGAGTACCCTAAACAATGGTGAGCGCTCTGTTGATTTGCGGAAGCAAAAATGACATGGTGTGTTTTCATCGGTTGATATCCATATTCTCTCTCCTTTACTCAACTTTATCTCTCTTCAGAGTTAGTATTTCTTCCTCTTTCACATGCCTCATTCAAGGGGGATGATTGTGTGCAGTCTTTTGCTTCTCCTGCGCGGCTACGGTTTGTGCCATGACCTGATAAGTTCATCACACAAGTCCACAAACTTATGCGTGTCATCAGACCTTTGGTTTCGTCTTGACTCAAGACGCCCAAAGCCTGCCAAGCCTGCCTAGGCGGGCGACGACAGCGCAAGTAAAAACGAAACTCCGGCCCGCCCCCGATCATATTTGGTGCGCTCATCAGGTTAAACCCTAAACCCCTGTTTCGAATTGCTGCTATTTCCTGTTGAGGAAATGGTGCTCCATCAGGGCATCAGCTCCCTCCTCATGAGGGGGCTGTCGCGTCCAGGCAGGCAGCAGCAGTCGTTCCAGCGGGGTCCCGTGCCATGGATGCTCGCCGCGTGCTATCGAAGGTTCAGCACCAAGCTCTTCGTGGGAGGATTGTCATTCCGGACAGCGGAAGAAGGGCTGAGGGATGCATTCGCGGCGCACGGCCAGGTGGTGGATGTGAGGATCATCACCGATCGCGAGACGGGCAAGTCTCGCGGTTTCGGCTTCGTGACCTTCGAATCAGAGTCGGAGGCCGACACCGCCCTGTCGAAGCTCAACGGATTCTGCCTGGATGGACGTGTGATTAGGGTTGACAAGGCCGCTGCTCGGCCTCCGCTCTCATCTCGCCCTAGCTTCGACGGGCCTTCCTCCTCCGGTTCGTCCTTTACCCCCTCGGGTTCTCCGTTTGATCCTGCCCCCACCTCTACCCCTGACGATTGGGGTACCATACCTTCCAATGCTGCTATCATTCCACCCCCAAGCAGTGCTCCTGGAAGCACACCTGCCGGTTCTCCTTTTGGCTCATCCGCCTCATTTGATGCAAAACCTTTTGATAATAGTACATTTGGTGCTGGGGCAGCATCGACAGGAACTTCAAACGTATTTGAGAGCAGTTCATTTGGCAGTAGTACTTTTAGCAGCAGTACCTTTTATGCTGCAGCAGCAACACCAGTTGGTGCCGGGGCAGCATTTGGCAGCAGTACATTTGGTGCCGCAGCAGCAACACCAGTTGGTGCTGGTGCAGCATCAACAGCTACTGCAAACACCTTTGGGAGCAGTTCGTTCGGCAGCAGCACGTTTAGCAGTGGTACTTTTGGTGCTGCTGCAGCAACACCAGTTGGTGCTGGGGTTGCATCAACAGCAACTGCAAACACTTTTGAGAGCAGCCCATTTGGCAACAGCACATTTAGCAGCAGTATGGTTGGTGCTGCTGCAGCAACATCAGTTGGTGCTGGGGCAGCATTGACCGCAACTTCAAATAGTTTTGAGAGCAGCTCATTTGGTAGCAGTACATTTAGCAGCAGTACATTTGGTGCTGCTGCAGCAACACCAGTTGGTGCAGGGACAGCGTCGACCACAACTGCAAATACTTTTGAAAGCAATTCATTTGGCAGCAGTACATTTGGTGCTGCTGCAGTTGATTCAAGACTGTACTTAGGATCAAATCAGGCTGCTATGGCTGGCATGAGTGTTACTACTTCAGATGGTGGGAGCATGAAGGGTGCAGAAACAACAGCTCCACTATCTCCAGCCACAAACAGCAGTACTTTTGGTAGTACATTCAGCAGCAGTACTTTTGGTGCAGCTGCAACAGCACCAGTTCAGCCAAGGCCCACTTTTTCCTCCAATCATAACATTAGCGGGAATTTTGGTGCAGCCACATCTTGCATCCAGAGTGGCAGCATTACAACTCCAGATGTTGGGAATAACAAGACCGTGGAAATCACAGGCTCTGCTGCATCAACTGGTACCTCAACCACTTCACCACCTCCCATTTCACCGGTCATAAACAGTTCTGGGGGTTTTGATTTTAAAAACTTTCCGGCTTTTGAAAGCAGTTCATATCAAGATGTTGAGCCTCCTTTACCAAGGCGACGCCCTCGACCTAGGCCTAGACCACTTGCCAATACTTCATCAAATTTTAACTTCAGTTTCCCTTCATCAGATACGAAGTCTCCATTTGGAAACAATTTAGCTGAGACAGCCATTCCTAAGCCCAAGGGTGCGGAATTTGATTTTGGCTTGTCAGACATAGCAAGTGTTCCACCACCACTTGAGGCTGGAGCTAGGCCGCAAGGAGGGTTTGACATACATATACCTGAAGGCAGTCTGCAGGAACCCCCTCCCCAGCCTGCATCCAAACCAAAACCAATGGGCCTTGCGATGTTTCCGCAGAGGACTCTTCCACCTCTGGATCTTCCATGGGACACTCCTGAGGCAGATAACTGGGCAGACATTGGTGAAGATCCCCCCAAGTGGGATCTTTCAAGCATTTACTCTCCACTTCGAACTTTTGTTAAAAAGGACAAAGAGCTATTCTGGGACCCTTATGACTATGATGAGGAATCGAAATTGCCACCAGAGACAGAAAGTGAGGATGATGAGGATGAGGATTTTCTTTTGTAGTGCGTCAGGTTCTGTGATGTCTTAGTGTTGTCAAGAGTATGCTCCACGAGATTTCCTGGCATGGTCTTACCACAAGCTTATGCATACTGTACTTCATGTATATGTGCAGGTGTAGGCAATCTGAATAGTATGAGCATTACATAGGCATTTCACAATTTTGACAATTTTCTTGGTAAGATATGCGGCAGAGACTATTTCAAGATTGTGGGATGAAGTAAATGTTTGTAGAGAATCTGCAGGCTATTCTTATCATTACATTCTGAACTTCTGATGGAAGTGCATACTGGAAGAGCTTCAGAAAACTTTGTCCTAATGATGTAGACACAAAATGGTCATTTTGTTCAGCCTGTGGTTTCAAATTAAGCCTATAAACTTTGCAGATGATTCAGCCTTGAGGCTGCTCTCTGAAGTTTGTACTTGTGGGTTGTGCGTCGAAATTTTGCCTATTTTGTAAATCAGTCTGTGAAGCGTCCTTGAGATCAGAGGTAATTAGTCTTATTCATTAGTGTGTAATGGTCATTAATTATGGCAGTAGAAACAACCATAAGGAGCTCAGTACATATTCTGATGAATACGATGCTTCTGTAATGGTTTATGCACCGATAAATTTTCCTGTGGTTTACGCACTGATGAATTTTCCGTCATCATATTTAAGCATGCACTTCTCTTGACTTGATGTCTCGCGAGCTTATCCTTTTTATGATTCGTTCTCAAGTTGGCTCTTTGATGGCACAGCTGGTGCCTGTGTAGTTCCCGTTGGCAGCATCTATATTGGGCAGTAATCCACATTTGCCAAGCAAGGTCTTCCTGTTGGTTTCCCAATATGGCTGTTCTTTTAGTAGTAATGCTACAAGCCTGAGTGAGACGGGTCACTAGTGCATGGAGTATGCTCATTTATTATTTTTGCTTTTGCTTGTTTGTTTAACTGCCCTATGGCAAACAATTAGAAACATATTTCTGAAGTGATCACTGTAAAGAAGTCAAGATGAGAAACAGGTCTTGGGGTTGCCATTTAGAGGATGCTTTACTTCTTTGAGCTACTATAAGACGTTTTTATCTCAATAGAAAGAAGATGCACTTTGCTGCATAATAAGATATTCCCACAGGGGTGATACATGTAAGACTGACATCATAATTCAGGTTCTAGGGATGTGGTGAAGACCTAACTTGCCTGGAATGCTGGATCAGCTTACTGCCTTTTGCATGCTTCATGCAATGACAGGGTTTCTCCTTTACTGCTGTGGAAGGACTGGTTGCGGATGCCACAGACCATTTCTGAAGGGTCAAGCTCAAGCACTAGTTACTGGATGTTCTTGCCTATAGCAAAGCATTCAAACCAGAACTGCTATTGGTGCAGATAAAATTTCAAAAGCGATGAATATTACTTAAAAGCTAGAAGCCTGGCCATCATGTTATGCCATGTGGCTCTCTTGGGATATTAGATAGCTTTCAGGTCTAATACTTGGTTAATGCCCCAACAAATCTAGGATTTGGTAGAAAAGCAGGTTGCTATTTCAGAAATCATTCATGCCTACCAATATGAAAATGGTTCCCTTGAGATGTTCCTGGGTTCTGAAGGGCTTGGACACATTTGAGGTAGAGTTGCTTCTTCACAGGCCTTTGGGATTGCAATTGGGGCATCTACATGTGGGTAAGTGTGCCGGACTGATCTAATTGTTGAAAGGAAGCTGACAACTGAATCACTGCTTTCATGCTCAATTCCACTCATTGCACTTTTTAGATCTCCAATATGAACTCTTGTAGACACATCTTGGTCAAACTATTAGTGGTATTAATTCATAATTCTATATCCTAGTTTGTCTACAACTATTGAAGTTTATTCTCTACAACCCACACATTATTTGCATAAGCTGTTGAATTCTTATCTGCATCCTTAGTTGCATACATATTAGATTACACAAAGCACAAAATTTGCCATGATGTAGTTTGAGAATGGTATGAGTTAAATGCTTAAACTCAAACTCATGACTAAAGGTATGATGGATTGCTCATCGTCTAGTATTGGATCTTGGACCTATCTTAGTGTAAACACATTGTACCAGATGCATTGGCAAAAGTTGTGTTTCACATTCCATTTTCAATTTTTTCACATTCATTTTTTTTTTTGAGGCAATAGAAAAGGTATGAAAATCTTTCCAATGCCTAGTTTGAATATGGAGTTGGTTGAACTTTTGACTAATAGTATGATGTGTTGTTATTGGTTTGATAGTCAATGTTGGACCTATCCTAGGATAAATGCATTGTGCTAGATGAAAATAGAAATGGAACCTTGGAGATAATTGTTTTTTCTAAATGGAACCTTGGAGATTATTGTTTTTCCTTTTTCGATCACACCCAAAGTCTTTCCAAGGCAATAAGGAAGGTTTGTTACAACCAAACATTGAAAGTCGTTATATAGGGTTTTTAAGGAGATTATGACAATTTCACAAGTTTGATTTTGAGCCACCTAATCCAAGGGTGATCTCTCTCTTTATAGCATTTCTTTTTCAAGGCTTGAAATATTGGGAACCTCAAAGACTTAGACTAAATAACTAATGTATGTGTATGCAAATGTACATCATCTAATGCACGTCCAAATTTAACAATCTATTTATTTTTATAGGCGAAGTCCCCCTTTCCATTAATATAGTGGATTACAACAAAGATGACGCATACTTCTACCTCTATGTCTACTTGGATGTATATGATTGAAACACAAGCATAAGGTCAAAGTTGCATATAGAAATGATTGATGCCTTGAGTATGTGGGCTAGATCCATTAAAACATGTAGTTAGAATCAAGATGATATAATCATGAAAAGTTTGTGCAATGTGCATGTGTAGGATGAAAGTTTAGAATGCACATATCTATGCAAAGAGATCTCAAGTTTGTAAACCATTTGTATGTCGCCTTCCAAGCACCCCTCAACTTTTTCCACTTCATAACATGTGGTTGAAGATGTATCTTCTGCTACTTCACTTTCCCTCTTTGCACTTGAGCCTTCAAAAAAAGGTAAGTTTCTCACATTTTTCATCACTACTCGCTTACTATTTTTTTCAAGAGAGCAGAATGCTAAACTCACTACAATACCTCTTTTCGAAGGTCTTCTTTCACTTTCAGATTATGAAGGAAATCATGCCAACATGTTGCTATAAAACCATGTAATTTCTCATTTTCTACTCCTAATTTATAAAGAAATCATCTATTTTCTCACATATATGTTTATGTATGTGTATTTTGTATGATCTTATGAGATTGCGATACTTCTTCTCACTCTTAGGTTGATTGTGATTGAGTTTAGCTCTAGGATACTTGGATTCACCAAATATACATTTCTTCATAGCGAGCAGTTTGGCCCATCTTCAACCTTCAACTTGTCTCCATCTCTCTTTTGTATCTACATCTGTAATCCAATTTTAAATGATTGTTATATTCAACCTACGTGTTTGTTATTCATGTTCTTGGCATGTTAACTCACCAAAATAAGGGTATATCTTTATTGTTAGGCATACTATGTAACATGAGTCACTTATAGAGTATCATAGCTTTGGCTTGATCCTCTATCCCTACATTACTAATGCTTACCCTTATAAAGTTTGTTTGTTTTGAACTTGTATTATTGCTTAAGCATGCTTATTCTTGGGGTGTTCAATTGAAGAAGAGAGTCCTATCCTTCAAGCCATATAAAGCTGTGGAGAGGAGAATAAACATACTTGTGAGTAACTTTTCAAACTAGAAAAAGAATGTAAGGGGAGAACAACCAAAGGGTCAATGGAAGAAAGGATTCCTAACCTTCAAACCATTCAAAGCCTTAGAGAGGATAATTACACACTTGTGACTAACATTTCAAACTAGAAAGAGTTAAGAATCTTAAAGAATCTAAGGGATGAAGGACAAAGTTGCAGCAATGAAAGGAGCCAATCAACAAGCCCATTTATTTCCAAAAGGTAAAGTGGATCAAATTAAATGATACATTCTACTTCAAGACAAAGAAAGAGATTGCATCAAAGTACATCCTCCTCTTCAAAGTCATCCAATGCCTTCTTTGATCAATCCTCATTAAATGATGCAAAATCACACCCTTTCTATGGAAGATCTCACTATCCACAAAGGTGTGGATGTTCTCCATCTTTGCTTCCATCTTCATCCCTATCAACCATTTTATTCTCTTCAACCTTGAGGTCTAGCCATGGATGGAGGCATAAGAAGAAAAAGACCAAGTCACCATTTCAGCTTGAAAAGAGTATCAAGTCAATACGCATAACACTTTGTGCAATCCAGAGCTTTTTTAGTTCATTCATTAGTTTCCAATATTATATGGTCATAGTAAGGATAAAGAAAAAGAAAAGCTCAAGTTTCTAGCTCTACATTTGATAGATCTCAAATTTGTAGAGGTCATTTTTTTGCATAACACGATCCAATTTCTTCTTATCTGTTTCAAAAGCAATGGAAAGATGGGGTGGGATTATCTTTGGCGTTGAAAGGAGTCATTTGATGACTACAAACATGGATTTTGGAAACTTCTTTTGAAGGTCCAACACTTTAAAAAAAAAAAAAACAGTAACTTCTAGAAGCCAAGGAAGTTTCAAGGACATTTGCATTTCAAAGTTTGGGATGCTCTTAATCATTATCATTGCTCTAGTCTCAAGGAACTTATTGACCAAGCTAAGACATGGGAAATGGAGCACGATGGCAATAAATCATTTGAAAAGAATGATAAGAAAAGACTATTTGATCAAGAGGAGCATTCAACCCGTGTAAAAGCATTGCAATGGTTGCAAAAGTATCCATAAAATCAATAGCCATGCGTGCCTCATAATGCACCTCAAATCCACTTTGATATATGTCCATAAGCCAATCCATTTATTGAAGAGCAAAAACAATGCTTCATGAAGGAAGAAAAGTGTTTCAAATGTGGACAAACATGCAATATAGCAAAATAATGTTAAAAAAAAAGGGCAAAACAAGGACTTTGACAACAATTCCAATCAATGCCAACGAAAATGTGGTGGCAAACACACATCACACTCAAGAGATGCACATGATATCAAAAGGCTTAGGTATTGTTGTAAGATAAGCAAGCAATATTCCTATGGGACCATTGCAAGTGATTAAAGAGCTTGGTTTTCAATGTTGTAAAAAATGTGGTGGCAAGCACATATCACACTCTATAGATGCACATGGTATTGGAGTCCCCAAACATATCAAGAAAATAATTTTGCCTTGCCATTCCTTGCAACAAATTGTTGGTATTTGTGATTGTTGTCAAAAGTACAAATGCAGGGGCAACACAAAAATAAAGCAAAGAAAAGGCCAAAAAACTTACAATCTTTTGCAAAATTGATGGCAAGGAAGAAGTTGTAGTTGAAAGGGCTCTAATGTTCATGAATGTTAGTTGAGAGGATGTAATTAGCTTCAATGTCAATGAATTTGAACAAATTTCACAAAAGCCCCAAATTTATTCACTGAAATTTGGGCTCGTAGGTGAAAAACCCTAAATTTTTGGCATGAACACCAAATCCCCAAAATTTTGGTGAAGTTGTGGATTTTTAGGCAAAAGCCCCAATTTGATTGAAAAAATTGGGCCTAAATTGATATCTGCTACAAAAATCCCCAAAGTTATGCTTGGATGGGTATTGTGTGTGAATAAGAGTTAGTGGAGATTGAAATAATTGATGATTCATGTTTGTAATTAATATTTTTAATAAGTTGATGTAACCAAAAGGGCCTTCCAAAAGTAAGAGTGGGTATTAGGTTAGGAAGCTTAATTTTTAGGTATGTTTACCATAAATATTGATAAAGTACTTTGAATATGGTTGTACATATATCCAAACATCTCTATATTAGTTAGTTGCTATAGGCCCATCCCATCCTAGCCTTGAGTGTGATGTAGCATAGGCTAAAATAGCATAGTAAATACTATAAATCATCTCAACATTGATTGCACAACTTATACATTTAAGACTTTCTAGAATGTTTCAAATCTCAAGACTTTTAACTAACATTTCAACTACATTTTGTAAATAGAATCTTTACAAAGCCTATTTATATGTGATTATTTTATTATCGAGTGGTTTGCAAACAAATCTCATCTAGATTTGAACCTCAAGTATAAAGAGAGCACTACCATTCATATATATAATAGTATCAATTTTCAAACTACTAACACTAAACACTCATGCCTATCAAGGTTTGCATTAATATATGATATTCTTTATAGAAAAATACAATTTTTACATCATGCATGTGCTCGCACATGCACACATGCATGCACGCATGCGTGCACACACACACACACACACACACACACACACACACACACACACACACACACACACACACACACACACACACACACACACACACACACACACACACACACACACACACACACACACACACACACACACACACACACACACACACACACACACACACACACACACACACGAGAGAGAGAGAGAGAGAGAGAGAGAGAGAGAGAGAGAGAGAGAGAGAGAGAGAGAGAGAGAGAGAGAGAGAGAGAGAGAGAGAGATGGAAATTAATTGTTTTTTAATAAAAATCTTAACAAGTGAATCAAAGTAAAACATTGGCTTCCATTTTAAAGCCACTTTCTCTTCGAAAAATAGGAAGGTGAAATTCATATAAGTAAATAACAAACTAAGAAAAAATGCATGAGCTAAAAATGTGACATTTCAAATTCAAACCTTAGCATCTCCCTAGTCTTTTGAAGCATATGCTTATGGGTTCTTGTGATGATAAAGTCAACCACACATGAAACACTGATTATATAATTTCTATCCTATGTAAATACATACAAGTTAGCATCAAAAGCACTTCTCATAAACTCACTGCTTTTGAAAAATCCATCTATCATTTAATACCATGCCCTTCAGGCCAGTTTCAACCCATACAATGCCCTTCTAAGTCTATAAACCTTATTTTCTTGGCCACGCACCTCAAATCTTGGTGGTTGGAATGCACGTACCTCCTCCTTGAGGTGTCCATTTAAGAATGTAGATTTCACTTCCATTTGAATGACTAGGCACTTCTTATGAGCAATCAAGGCTAGTACCACATGAATAGTGGTCACTGTAGCTATAGGTGTAAATGTTTCTTAAAACGAAAGCCTTCTATTTGTGAGCAGCCTTAAGCTAAAAGCCAGGTTTTATACTTTTCCAAAGACCCATTAGATTTGTAATTGGTATACCAAACCCATTTTATACCAATTACTTTTCTATGTTCTAGCCAATCACCCAAGTCCCAAGTTTGATATTTGATGACGTTGTCATATTTTGATTGCATTGGTAGCTTTCCACTTTGGACTATCCATAGCCTCATCTAAACTTGTAGGCTCCTTTACTTGCATTATCTCAACCAACAAGGCCAAGTTGATAATGTGTTCATAAACCTTTCTTTTCTCCTCTATCCTCTTTAACCTTTAAAGTCTATTAGCAAGTGGCTCCTCCTCAACAATAAGAGTTGGATTCTTGTCATCAAAGAGTTGCTTTGCACACTTGGGGGCCTCCCCTATAGTGCTAAAGTAGGCTATTGAGGTTGAGGAACTTCATGAATTGGGAGATCCTCCTCCTCCTTTATAGAAATGTTAACCAGTAAGCTTTAGATTCCTAGATATACCCAAGAAAGATACATTTTCTTGCTCTTGACTTCTAGCTTGGTCCATTTTTAATTTGGAATATGAGCATAATAATCACATCAAAATGTTCTAAAGATGCTATTTTTCTTTTAGAGCCTTAGTGTAGCTCAAGTTGAGGATGTATATTGTTGTATTGACTACTTCATTCCAAAAAGAGCTTGGTAATCCTTTCTCCTTAGCATATACTATGCCATCTCCATGGATAGTACGGTTGTATCACTCCAATATACCATTTTGATGAGTTATGTAGGGTATTGTGAGTTAGCACTTGATGCCATTCTCCTTCGAGTAACCATCAAATTCATTGGAAGTGGACTCTCCTCCTCTATCACTATGAAAGTCCATCTTCTTGCCACATTCATTCTCTATGAGCTTATGCTGCTGTTTAAACTTGCAAATCGCTTTAGTCTAATCTTGAAGAAAATACACCCACATCTTTCTACTATAGTCACCGACAAGTAGCATAAAATAGAAAGATCCTCTCAAATCTTGAGTTCACTTAGCACATAGATCAACGTGCACTAGCTGAAGAGGAGTCTTTGCCCATGCTCTATTTTGGAAATGACTTCCTTTTATTGCTTACCCATCAAACAAGATCTGCATGTTTGCTACATTTCACAAAAGTAGGTAAGTGCCCAACCATCCTACTCTTTAGCAAAGCCAATGTGGCCAAATTGCTCATACCAAAGCTTACCAGTATCTTCCCCAATGGTGGCTATAAGATTTGTGAGCTTATATAAGTTGTCTCATCTCACTCCTTTGCCTACAGCATTACTAACACATCAAGAATCCTATATTATTAAGGACAATTTTGGAACTAGGATCTATAAGGGAGGCTATAGGTTTACAATGGTACAACCACATTGTTGCTCCCTTTGCTATTGCTACCGTTTGCCACTAGTTGACATCACTTCTAGCCATTTCAACAACAAAAGTTGAATTTTCTTGTACTAAGTTGTTAGTTAGAGAAGTTGATGCTCTAGTACCATGTAAGAAAATGGACTACATAGAAAGATAACAAAAACAAAAGTATAAGAGAGAATAGGTAAGATTGTTTTCATTTTTTACCAAATTGATACAATCGATGAATGAAGGCTCTATCCACCCATGCACTCCTATAAGCTTCAATGGTGGTTTAGATAGATGTTGGATGGAGAACAACGAGTGTAGAAGGTATGTGACAACTCTCTCAATATGCTAAGTAGCTATGTTGTATTTATATATACAAAAACCTCATAAACAAGTCAACATGGTAGGTGAGAGAAAGGTGGATCCATAAAGTGGATGATAGATGCATCCATAAAGTGGATGGTGTGTTTAACAATAAAGTGGTTGGTAGGTGGATCCATAAAGTGGGTGGTAGGTTTAACAATAAAGTGGTTGGTAGGTGGATCCATAAAGTGGATGGTAGGTGATAAAAAGGTGGATTCATAAAGTAGGATCCATTAAAGTGAGACAAATAGATGGATAAGGCTATTAGGGAGTAGGATATTAAATGTCCTCCACCGATATATAAGATATAACACTCTAACAAGGTGCCCTTTAACTCACCACTCACATGTTTCACATTAACTCTCCAACCACATGGTCCATCTGACTCACCACTCACATGTTTTACCTTAACTCTCTAGCCACATGGTCTATTCGATCCACAAACCAACCATGCAAGAATATTCCTAAGAATATTCTCCATAGCCCATCACTTAGTGTATACCATTAACTCTTTTCCACCCAATAGTCAAGTCCACATAGGCTATCTCATAACCATGTGGTCTTCAAGGTTAGTGTCAAGAATTGCATGGTAGGGGGACTTGCTTGAGTTGCTCCACCAAACACACACCATACACACAAAAGGAAGCTTACTTAAGAACACGAGAAGAGAGATGGAGGCCAAAACATTTTCTTGCTAGTTTTTTTCTTCTTCTTTCTCACACAATACAATGTATATAAAGTATAGATAAGATATAACATAAAGGAAAGTGGCCTAGTAAGTCAAACAATGTACAACTAACTATACTAATTGACTAACACTATAACTATGCTAGCTGTAGGTAGGTGCAATAAACTAAATATAATAAGTGATAAGTCCCATCTAGCTAGGCGGTCCATCATCAATGTCTGCGTGTGTTGAGCTTGCAATCTCAACACTCCCCCTCAAGCTCAATTGTATCTCTACGACTCCAAGTAAGCTTAAAAAATTGCGAAGCTTCTCTACACCCAATGCCTTTGTAAAAATGTCAATGATTTGATCCTGTGTGTTGATATATACCAAGTCAATCTCTCTTGCAAGTATCTTCTCTCTCACAAAGTGATAATGCACCTCAATGTGTTTTGTTCTAGCATGGAACATTGGGTTCCTAGCTAATTGTATGGTACTCGTGTTGTCACAGTGAATGATAGTTGCTAGACCATCTCTCTGCACATCCAAATCACCCAATAACTTTTGTAGACATATCATCTCACATGCTACCATGGCAGCACCTCTATACTTAGCTTTGTACTCGATAAAGCAAATGTAGGTTACTTTTTGTTGCTCCACGTAATTGCTACACTACCAAGGAAAACATGAATCCACTAGTAGATCTTTTGTCAGACATGCTACCAGCCCAATCTGCATATAGCCTTACCTACCTCATAAGAAAGTCCATAATGCAAAGTGGACTTCATATACCTCAATATGCGTCTAATTGCATCCAAGTGAGGCTTTCTAGGCATATGCATAAACAGACTGACAAGGCAAACAACATAGCTCAAGTTGGCCTTGTGATAGTCATGTAAATCAAACTTTCTATTATCCTCTTGAACATAGTAGGGTCTTCTATCTCATCTTCAATATCAGTACTCAACTTCACATTTTGCTCCAATAGCATTGAAAGAGGCTTATATGCTATCATGCCATACTTGGATAACATATCTCCAAGCCATACTACCTTTGGGACAACCATATATCATCATCACATCTGATCACCTCAATACCAAGAAAGTACCTTAACTCACTCAACTTCTTCATCTCAAACTTCTTCTTCAAAAATTCCTTAACTTCAACAATCCCACTATCACTGTCACATGTAATAATCAAGTCATCCACATAGATGACTATGATGACCAAGTCTACATCTCCCTTTCTCACATAAAGTGAGTAGTCAACATTATAAACATAAAAGCCAATGTTAACCATATACTCTTTAATCTTGTTTGATCATGCTCTAGGTGCTTGCTTCTTCCCATAGAGTGCTTTCTTTAACCTGCACACATATGTGGGATGCTCTAAATCCTCATAACATGTTGGCTTCTCCATATACACCTCTTCTTGCAATTCACCATGCAAGAAGACATTCTTGACATCTATTTGTTGTAAGTTCCAACCTTTTGCTGTTGCCAAAGCAATCACATATTTAATAGTTACCATCCTAGTGACTAGGGACTAAATGTCTCTTCATAATCTATACTATATGTTTGAGCATAGCCTTTTGCAACTAGCCTAGTCTTATACCTACTAATAGAACCATCAGTATTATGCTTGATTTTGTAAACCCACTTATAGCCCCCAATAACTTTCTTGCCCTTAGACAATGGTACCAGATCCCAAGTCTTATTGGCTTCTAATGTAGCCATCTCCTCATCCATTTTGCTGCATCCCAATGAGTATGACCAACAACATCCTCAAAGCAAGTGGACTTAACATCCTCAGCCACCTTTACCATATAAGCATAATGGTGAGTTGCATAACCTTCAACCTTTTACTAGGTATCTGGCCCTACTAGACTTGTATACCATTGGACCATTTAGTGGAGCCTTTACATTACCATGTGCTCTCTGTACACCTGGTGTCTTGATTGAAGGAATACCAAGCTCATAATCTAAACTCTTTGAACCATGGGAATCTCCATCAAATCCAAATGACTAGTAGACGCATCATTACCATTTGACACTTTCTTCTTCTCTTTATCTTTACCTGCAATACTTGTAGATGCACTTGAAGATGTTGAACTACTTCTTAGTCTCCCAAACCAAGGGCTAACTGTAGATGTAGTATCAAATGATGTTTCTAGTCCACTAAGGCTCTATGATTTTTACTTTTCTTTCTACACATAACTATCATGATTATCATCATCATCCAATGCATCACTACTAGATGCATACCAACTGCTCATCTCTTAAAAAACAATATCCCTGCTCACTCTGAACTCACTTGTGATAGGGTTATAACAACGATAAGAGTATCCGATAAAAATACATTTTTCAACCTTTGGACCAAGCTTCTTTTACAACTCATCTGACACATGAACATATATAATACAACCAAACACATTCAAGTGTGACACATTGGGCTTCTTGCCTGTAAAGTATTCTTCGGGGATCATCCCATGAATTGCAGTTGTGGGAGTTCTGTTCATAATATAGATAGTAGTATGAACAACTTCAGACCAAAAGTATTTCGGCATACTCTTTTCAGCCACCATCAATATCCATGCAACTTCTGCAATATGTCTATTTTTCCTTTTTGCAACCCCATTTTGTTGTGGGATATACTTGCAGTAAACTATCTCTTTATCCCATGAGATCTCAAAAAGTCACTAAACTCATTAGAGAGGTACTCTCCCCTTCCATTTGACCTTAAACACTTAACTTTCAAACTTATTCCTCTTTCAACAGTAGCCTTGAAAGTTTTGAAGTGCTCACACATCACTCTTTTCCTTCATGAAATATACCCATAGCTTTTCCTGAATAATTATCAATAAACATGATAAAGTATTTGCTACCACCAAGAGATATGTTCTATGTAGGCCCCCAAATATGTGTATGCATAATATGAAGTATGTTTCTGCTCACATCTCCATTAGGTGAAAAATGTTATCTTTCCTACTTACCAAATTGACATGCTTCACATACTTTATGAAAATTTTCGATTCTAAAAACAAGCAACCCTATAACCAATCCTTTGGGATGCATTAATGTCAACCTTTGCACATTTGTACAACAAATACGTTTATGCTATATTTCAATGTCTGCAATCGCTCCTTTTCCTTTAGCATACATAGCACTATTCATTGCAAGAATTCGAGTATCTAAAGTGAACATGCGGGCAACTCTACTTTCTTTTGCAACCAACTTGCACTTATCGTTAAAGTCTTCTGCAAAACAACCTTTTGCATTAAATCGAACTTGCAATCCTTGCTCTACTAATTGGCCAGCAAACACTAAATTCTTTGTGATTGATGGCACATGTAATACATCTGACAGACTCTTTATCTGGCCATCATGTAAGGATAAGGAATCCTTTCCAATGTGTGAAATTGGGTGGCATGAATCATCACCTGTCTACACATAACCTAGAATTTGTAAATCCTATATCTCTTCAAATCATTTAGTATGACTGGTCATATGGTTAGGTGCACTTGAATCGACGTACCATACATCATCATGTGTCTCGTTTCCTGTAACAACATTAATCATATGTTGCATAATAAGCACACATATTTTTGTCTTCATTTTATCATGAAGTTGATACATAGTTTCCTTGTTGCAAATTACCACTACGGATATTATGCTTCTTAGTATAACAATGGACTCCAATATGACATGTTTGGCCACAATAATGAGAAATAATATCATAATTTCCAAAACCTCTGTTTTGCCATTCACCTCTTCCTCTAGAGCTACCCTTGCCTCTAAAGTTTACACGACCTCTTGAAACCTATATTTCACCGAATTGCTGATTTAACCTATTTTGTTGGTTATCACCAGCATGTCCCATACCATGGTCTCTCGAGGAGGATCTGCTACATCTTCTTCTTGAACTTGAGTAAAATGCTTGGACTTGTTTACCACTTCTTTTAGATAATTCATCTTGCATATTGATTTCTTTAGTGATCAGGAGAGAGACCAACTCATCAAAATTTGAAAATGGCTTTTGTACATATACTGAAGTGACAAATGATTTCTAAACCTTCTCACTATAAAGGGCATCCAACGTAGATGAAGCCAAATCATCATCATTAGACATTGCATCAACCCCTACCAATACATCTACAATGCTCATCACTTTCAAAACATACTCATTGACATACATTTTCTCTTTCTTCAAAGTATTCAACTCTTGCTTGAGTTAAATCTTTCATGCCTTTGTATTTACTAAAAACATATTCTCAAAAATTGTCCAAGATGCATGTGAAGTTTTTGCATTTTTGGTATGCCCTAGCATAGTATTATCAATGACTATAGATAGTCAACATGACTGCTATATGTGCAACCTTGTGTGTGTCTAAAATAGGGCATAAAATAGCTTTAAATGGCCAAAGAAGCCTTATTTTAGACATGCAAATCAAATCTCATAGTAATATGAGTTTTTTACTTTGCTATGCTTTTGGTGCCTCCATATGCACTATCCAAGAGAAAGAGTGGAAGAATGGGAGAGCTTCTTACCTATTGCTTACTTGCTCGAATCCTTGCTTATTTTCCTTCACTTCGGCCTTCAAAACTATCATTTCTTAGTAGCGTCGCTTTGATACCTTATCAATAATTGCATGGTAGAGGGACTTACTTGAGTAACTCTGCCAAACATACACCATAGACACAAGAGGGAGCTCCCTCAAGAACATAAAAAGAGAGATAGAGGTCAAAACGTTTTCTTGCTAGTCTTTTTCTTCTTTTTTCTCATACAATACAATGTACACAAAGCATAGATAATAGACAACATAAAATAAAGTGGCTTACTAAGTCAAACAATGCATAATTGACTATGCTAATCAACGACTGGCGCTATAACTTTGCCAACTGTAGGTAGGTGCAACAAACTAAATATAATGAGTGACAAGTCAATGGCCATGTGAGGATCATAATGACCACCGACGTACTAAGTGTAACTATGTGGACCCATCTAACTAGGTGGCCCATCATCAATGTTTGCATGTGTTGAGCTTGCTATCTAAATAGTTAGACCCTTGTAGTGTCTATAGTGGGAATCCTATCCAATGCCCATCATGGCTTCTCCTCATTTGGGAGCCTTACAATGTTTGGCACTTGGATCATAGGTAGGTGACTTGAGAGGTGGGCATTTGACTGGACTTTCAACATTCTACAATTCTCATTTACCTAGAAGTGCCCCATTTATTACTCTAATCCTTTTTCTCTTCATCATTATATATTTATCAACATATTACTTCTAAATACTTTCAAGTTAGTTCCAGTTCCACAATTTCTCATCTTTAGACTCCATTTTTTAACATTTTTTATTCTTTCATAAACTCACAATAGTTCTAGACAAATCTACAATAACTTTACAAACTTTGGCAAAAGTAAGAACAAATTGGGAAACATGAGCAATAAAAATAGATGTCATGTAAAGTAAACATAATTTCTTTTATATACACAACTCTTCAACAATATCAAGAATTTGGAGATGATGCTTGGGATAAGGGTTGAAAAGCATAACATTGAAGTGCTCCAAATATTGTTTTAGAAAAATAAAAAAACTTGAAAATTATGGGTTCTGAAACAAGTTTTCTCTAGTACACTAGAAAATGTTTGCAACTTTTGAGTGCAATATTTTAGAATATCTTTATCAAACCTATATATTAAAGCAAGGATATTTGAATATACATTCATCATGCATGAATTGTAGGCACCTAGTCCACGTATATCTAACTTGAGGATGAATCCAATTGGTCATTTGGGATGAGTAGAGGTATGTGGTAGATTAGAGAGATTTGGCTAATTCTAGAGTTAGAGAGATAGGTTGTTAGTTGATGAATCACCCAATTCCATGCACGCACAACTTCCATGCACCTTTCAAGTTGTAGTCTAGGCTACTCTCCCCATGCATCTTTTGACGGTATGGGAGGATTTGCTAGCATCTTCTCCAAAGGCAAAGGTGATAAACTCTAAATAAACATTCTACTATTGCATTTCCTCAAAACAAGTAAGTGCTTCATGACCAAGTCCATGGGATACCCTACAATAAGGGCATTCCAAGATCCCATGTGCTAAATTGAAAGCTCATGAGACATCTCTTATGATTTTGCAAGTATACTAAATCTCATATACGTAGCCATAGAGTGTAGTACCAAGAATAGTGCGTTTCTCCCAAAAAGAGTTTAGAAAAATGCTTTAACTTTCATTTCTCAATTTTTTGTTTTGTTATGAGCTTAGCTTGACATAGAAAAAGATTTGTTGTTGCATAAGCTACAATTGCATATGGTGCTTTCTTTTGCAATTTGCACTTGGTCCCATCTATAACCTGAGTACTTTTTATTGTACTTTAATAACTCTATGACATCATATTGTATTCTAATAACCCTATGTCATATGCACATGCAATTGATGCTACAAATAGTCATTTTTTATTTTCAAAAAATGGCCAGTTTAGTAATGGCACATCATCCACTTATATGGAATATTATAAACAAAGTTGTAACATAGCATGATTAGATTGGATATTCTCTAGCAATCCATATCTTGCATGTGTATGAACCATTATATCGAGAATTCGAAAAATTCCAATTATCCTATATATCCCATTATTGGATTGTGATTGAAAGCAAGCCAACCATATTGTTGGACCAACTATTGCATGATGGAGAGTTCAATTTGCATCCACTTTTCTTTTCCTACATTGAACATGAGAATTGTGGGTTGCATTATAATGTGCCTTTTAGATGAAGATAATTGTTGAAATCCCCTTAAATAAAGCATTATGAACAGGATGATAGCAATAGGTTCTTTCAAATATACCATAAATACTTTGCACTTGAGCATATGTACATATACATCCAAATGATAGCAATAGGTTCTTTCCAATAAACCATAAAGAATCCACACTTGAGCATAGGTACATATACATGCTAATCTTGGTATGCTTGTACAAGACTTTAACATCTAAACCAAGAAAATCACATCTTAAAATAAAAGCATGGCGCAAATATGTCCCATGAGTGTTATAAAGTAGAAATTTTATTTAAGTTATTATGTATGGGTACTGATAGCTAGTACTGTAAAAGATCCTTTTAAAACATTAGGTAATAGGTGTATAATGGTTGCATCTACATCATATGTAATGTTTATTACAAAGACCTAAGAGAAAAGAGGGGTTGACACGTTGATCATTAACACGTGATATAATGTGCCTACCTAGATCATCTCCAATCCTTAATATCAAGTCTGAGAAAGCATAAGCATGATCCAAATAGCATAGAAATGCCATCAAATATACAAAACTATTTCCCATATACTGTTTGGAGGTCAAGCATAAAGTGATGAAAGCATAAATGTGTGCAAAGCATATGGAAACGGGCTTCCATTGATCTAGAAGAAATTGTGAATGTAAAATCTAAAGGGCATGTATAATGTCTTCAATGACAACTTGATATGTTTTACATATGGGCAATTTGAATTTTATAGCTTACCACAATGAGCAATGTTTCCACTAAAAATTGTTGGGGGTAAAGGTGACTATGCCTAGCCGCCTGTGTATTACTACATTGACAGTGCCCATATACCTGTATACTACAAGTGATGGGTGCCCATCACTGTCACTTCATTCTTTATTCTTTCAATGACATTTGAATAAAGGAAAGGTTGGTCATACATTGTGATTGTCAGAGTTCCCACATCTTGTGTCCCTCTCTCTCTTGCTCTTGCTCCTTCCACCATAGCTCTTGATTTTGCTCGCGTGCTTCTACTCTGGCTCACTCCCTTCAACTAATATTAGAGACAACCATTCAAGGAGCCAACTCAAGGATTCATAGTAGCCATTGTTTCTTTCTCTTGAGGTATGCATTATTGAGTATTTTCTTCTTTTGGCTTGTTCCAACTTGCTCTGTCCTTGTTGAGGAGATTTCCTTAGTTGAGAGCCTTGTTGAGTACTTATTGAGTTGAGGTGTGTAGTCATTTTGCCCATTTTAAATGGATACATAGCATGATGTAGAAGTTGTGGATAGCTATGGTAGCTTGATAGCACTGTCATATTTTGGCCATAACTTAAGCATACGATATCGGATTTAGATGTTCTATGGTTGGAAACAAGAGCACGATCAGAGCTACAAATTTGGCCTCATAGGTTGATTCAATGCAAATTTCTATTCTCTATTTCACATGGAATAGAAATATTATGGTTTGGACAGCAAATAGTAAATTCCTAATGCATGTTTGATGCTTCGAGGATGGTGTTTTGGTGCTCGGATGGTATGATTATGCTTTTGGGCTAATTTGACCACACATTTAGCTCAGTTTTCTTAGAGATTTCATTGCTATAATAATAGCGCTAAATGTCATTTATATGAAGAAGCATATATCTCTTGTCACTTGATGCTTTCGGGGCTTAGTATTGATGCTTGAATGTTAGCTTGACACTTGGGGATGCTTGACACATGTCTTAGAATACTTTTGGGCTTTGATTGAGCTTGCATTCACTCAATATTGACTATCATATCCTTGCTGTTCATAGTGGACAACAAGCAATTATATGATAAAGATTATGCTCATCATGATTTGAAGCTACTCAGGTACCACATATTGTATGTACTGACACTTTGGTTGTCATCTTTGCCTATGGATATTTTTATGACATGCTCCTAAGATTAGATTGGAGCTTGGATGCTTTGCCATTGGCTATCATTCTTTTCCTTGGATGCTACTTGGATACCATAGTTAAAATCTTGCAAACTACTTGGGTTTAATGCTTCTAGATATATGCTCTATGGATCTTGGATACTCAAATGTCTATCATATGATGTTTTGAGCTTTGTTTGCTTATTTGACATTCGATTTTTGCTTTAGTGGGAGCTACTTAGCTTTATGTACTAAGCCACATTGGCACTTGGATATACTACAACACATTTGGTTTATGAAGTTGAGCTTGAGCCTATTACAGTGAGATAGTGGGACTCATTGTGACATGTACATGCTCTCTTGATATTTATTGGACATAGTTACCCTATCATGGGTTGATTTGATCTCTTAGCTTAGACTTGGTACTTATATGTGTTAGGGTGTTATCAGTGGTATTTATGTGCTTTTGGGTTATGTATTGAGCTTTTCTTAGTGGGTTATGCATATGGCATTTCTCTTTATTTACCTTTGAGACCTATCCTATGTATGATGCCTATGCCTATTGCATGTATGATTTTTGACATACTGCAATTGTTAAAAATCTTTGATGCCGGTTGTTTCTGGATTCTTCCCTCTTGGTTGCTCATAATTAATTGTTGGTATATTGATGGAATTTACTACAACAACATGTCATCTCAGTTTTATGCATTCTATTTGAGGGTAATCACTTGGGCTTGACAGTTTTTTGCTTAAGGTTGCATATAGCTCATTGCTTGGTATTATCTCCTATCTTTTGCTTGATTTAGTAGTGGTTTTGGGGCTAATTTGTAGGGTGTTATAGTAGCCAGTCTTGCCCTTCTGTGTACTATCTTGGTTTTATTATGGCTAGTGGTTCTTGCTTGTGACATGGCTATCTTCAATATTGAGAATTAGATGGGACCAATTACAACTATTGGAAGATCCGTATATAACAAGTTCTAGGGAAAAAATTGTAGGTTAGACCACTCAAAAATGGAGGTGCCAAACCCAAAAACATTGTGGCAGAGGATTGGGATGAACTGGATGAGCTATGCAAGGCCACTCACAAATATATTGGTTGAAACAATTAATGGACCTTTGCATGAAGGAAGGGACTTCTACACCTGCACATTGAATGAGCTCCACTCCACCATTAGCTTTTTAGCTTTGTAAGAGATTGAATTCAAGGATACTTTGCATCCTTTATTTTTTATTGGTACTCTACTTGAGTTGTGGGACACATTTCATATGGCTCTCAATGTTAAGGATGGACTGAAATCAGGATGTTGAGAGTGTCCTCTTGACAAAAGACGTGAACATAAAGAATGTGGATGCTTCCCAACATCAGATACATTGATTGTGAGAGGTTGAAAAGATGGAAATGGCCGTGGTAGAGACTTTAATAGGTCCTAGTCTTGGACATGTGGACTATCTTGTAGTAAGTCCTGTGGCCATAAGTCTAGTCTTACTTCTCATTATTGTGGGAAAGTAGGTCATATTTGGCCACAATACCATAAGATGCGCGAAGGAAGAGCAAGAAAAGGGAAAGGGTAAAGTGTAGGATAATAATGATGATTGTTGCAACATTGTGGGAAAGCAAGTCATATTTGGAAACAATACCATAACATGCTTGAAGGAAAGTGCAAGGAAAAGGGAAAGGGTAAAGTGTAGGACAAGAATGATAATAGCAATAGGAAGTCTAGTGTCAAGATTAGGAGATTCATGTGGTGTAGCTTCCAAACATAGGGTGAACGCAGCGGAAGGAGGAAACACATGAGCGGAAGGAGGAGACTCAAGACAAACTCACGAAACACAGGGTAGAGACACAAAGTGGAACCACGAGAATGCAGAGTGCTGAGTATAAGCTAGGTGAGAAAAACTGAAAGAAAGCTTTAAAGGCGACAAGAACTTGGAGATGAATGCTCTTTGAATATGTTTGCTATAACTTGCACTTGTATTCGTTGTATTCATTCTTGAAGAATGATACAATGGGGAGTATTTATAGGCTTGGAGTTACAATGCTTTCCGCGTAAAGAGGTAAGAAGGTATCTCAGTAGTGCAGGATGATGTGAGCAATTTGATGCCTTTTGGTGGGAAAAATCAAAAGGTAGTATACAATAAAAAAGGCATATTGTACAATGCTTTATCTTTTGAGGTGTCAAGGTGGCTTTCAGGATAAGAGGTCTGCAATAGTATTCTGGATGCCGGGCACATGTTCAAAAGTGACATCTAAAGTATCAAAGAAAAGTGACCATATTAAAATTCTTTTATTCCCAATTTCATTGGGAGATTTCTTAGTCAAGTATCCCAGAAAATGCTTTCAATCAGTATGAATTGTAAAAGGAACAAATTCGATGAAGAATCTAAAGGCTTTTGATTGCTTTGATCATAGCCAAGATCTCTCGCTGGTAGGAGGGATAGTTCTGCTGTGTGCTGGAGAATATGCCTGAAGCATATTTGCAAGGATGTAATATTGAAGATTCTTCTTCACATAAGCATGCTCTCCACCCTAAGTCGGAGGCATTTGTATACAAGATGAGTGGAAGGCCAATTGGCAATCCTAAAGGAGGAAGATGCTTAATGATATTTTTAATATTTTGTATTGCCAGTGTATGGATGGATTGCCAATGAAAATTATATTTGTGGAGGAGAGGATATAAATCCTTGGAGTAATTGGCAATATTAGGGTTTGAAGAATTAATCCAATTTAAGCAACCTCGAAATTGTTGAAGTTGCTTTACACTGGTCAAACTGTTTGGCATATCAATGATTTTTGTGAGCACATTCTCTTGCAATTTAATTTGTCCTTGATTAATTTCTATACCCAAAAAATCCTCAGTAGTTTGGAACATTATAGATTTTTTTAGAGACAAAACCATTCGTGCATCTTCAATGGCCTTCACAAACTGGGAGATATGTTCCAAATGATCTTGAATTGTGATTGAAAACACAAGTATATCATCTATGTATGTCAAGCAGAAAGGAAACAAATATGGAATCTGTCCATTCTTGAAACTTAGCGGAAGCTATTTTGATCCAAAAAGATAAGACAGTCCATTGGTAGTGACCTTGTGGCACATAGAAGGTTGTTTTGTATCAGTCTTCGGCTTCAATGGGCAGTTGCTAAAAACCATATTTCAAATCAAACTTACTAAAAACATTTTCCTTCTTCAATATTTTCAACAGCAAGTCCTTGAGAGGGATTGGATGACCATGTCCAATCAGAAACTTGTTTAATGGTTTATAATCAATAACCATTCTCTTTTTACCTTTCTTCTGCTTTGAGTGCTTGTTGATGTAAAATGCCTGACAAACCCATGGAGACTTTGTTGGCTCAATCAAACCTTTCTCTAGAAGAGTCTTTATCTCTTCTTTACACAATTCCAAGTCTTCATCTTTCATTCCTGAGTGTATTGCTTTGGTCGGGATAACATTATCCTTAACTGCAAGAGAAATAACATATTTGTCCCGCTTTTCTTTCTAGAATAAAAGATCATCATGCATGAATGTTTTGAGGTGTTCCTGTATCTTCTGAATTTGCTCTTCATATTTTTGCATTTCTTTTTTGATCCATTCAGTTTTAGCAGCTTCTTTTGATGGAGTGGTAGATTCTGAGATAGAGTAGTTAATTCTACCTATCTTTAGCAAAAGGGGCATGTCCGCCTTCTTTTCTTTGTAGGAAATATTGAAGTGATCAGACCAAAATGTATATGGTATTAAGTGTTCTAGGATATTTGTACCGATGAGAAGATCATATCTCATATGTCATATTAGTTGTATTTCTATAGGAACTTTTACTACACCAAGCTGAAGGTGAGCTTGCATGGCATGGATAAGTGTAATCTTCTTATTGTTGGATAACTCCACTATAATTGGAGTAGTAGCCTTTATACAACTCTTTGGAAAGAGTTCAAACGTAGCTATTGTCAAACTGGAACTTGTATCCAGTAAAGCATCAACAAAAAGTGAAAATTGAGGCATATTTTTTAATTGTATACAAACCATTGGTATAGGACCTCCGGTGTCGAGAGCATTGACTTTGTGAACTCTAGGTTGAACTAGTCTCACTTGATTTACAGGGGTTGCTGGGATATTTGTAGGAGAAGAATTGAGCTCTTGAAGAATAGATGTAGTGCCTTGAGCTATCTCCTTTTGACTTGTTAATATCCTTCTATACACTTTGCATAATGAATGTAACTCTTGCTACATTAGAAGAAAGGCATTTGTCATGTCATTACCTGCTTGTTGAGTCCCTGAAGTCGCAGAAGAGAATGACTGTAATAGTTGTGATGCAGTCGTTGGCTGATGAAGGTTTTCTAGCTTGTGGGGCACAAGCATATTTGCTTGACCCTTCATCTTTGGTCCAAGGGTACAAAGTTTTGGCAAATCATAGGGGTTGGAAAAGAATTCTTGCCTAATTTTGTTTTTATGCTTTTTTGTCTTTGAAGAGGTTGATGAAGAATCAGAATTAGAGCAACTCTCCTTTACATGTTTCCCTTTTGCTTTTCTTGCAAAATCATTTTTGGAGTTGAATTTAAAAGTAGAAGCAGATCCCATAAATTTATCTCTTTTTCATGAGAAGTGTATTTCATGAGCATTGACAGGTTGGAAATTGGAGGGATGAATAGTATCATCATCTGAATCTTCAGTAACATTTGATGTTGTATCATCATTTGAAGATTCACTGGAAGTTGTCTCTACAGTATACTGCGAAGTATTGCTGGTGGTAGATGTACTAGATCCTTCTTCATTATTAGAAGCATTTTCACTATCATAACTATCTTATGAGTAACAACTCTCAGTCTCAGAGGAATAATTTTCAGAAGAATCAGAACCATAGTGATGCATCAAATATTTCTTTTTTGAATTTTTCTCATATTCTTTATTCTTGTCAAATTTGTGATAAGACTTTCCTTTTTTGTATTTGTGTGAACTTCTTGAGTGCCAGAAAGACCTGTCTCCATATTCTTGCCTGTTAAAGTAAGACCTAGAGTTGGAATAGTTTCTATGATGTCGTGAAGAGTGTCGATGCCGATGGCTATTATGACCACCTCTATAGGTAGTGTCACAACTACATTTCTCATAGCCAAAATCTGCATCAAACTTAGAATCAGTCTTGCATATAGATTGGGGGAACTTTTGATTTAGTTGTGTCATCTTCTGATGGTGAAACACTTCCTTGATAGTTTGTTCGATGGTTTGTATGATTTGACCAATGTTATCTGTGAAGTTCCTATTTTCACTCTTCATTTTTTTTTTGTAGTAGAATGGAATTGGCTTGGGAAAAGAACATACCAAGTGTTCTTTCAAAGAGTTGTCGTGCGTGCCAAGTCCTTCATATAGCAGGTCTCTCATGTAGATCAAGTACTCTTTGTACATCCTTGGATCACACAACTTTGACTTAAAAAAGGCTTCTCTAGCTTCTAATACATCATCACATTTGTTTCCTACTAATTCTCCTAGTAGTAACTCAAAGAATATTTGTTAAGTGTCTGCATGGAGAACTATAGCCATTTTTACTTGTGGGTGTATTGAAACCCACCATTGCTTCAAACCACCTACAAAGCCATGAGTCAGAGCATTGAGAATGTCAATTCTTCTAGTTTGTGGCTTTCTACCATCTTCTAACTGATGTAGGCATACATCATGTAAATCAAGAGCTTAATCTCCTTGGGTGACTTTCCATCAATTGACCATAATGGAAAGGAGCCTACTTTTTCTGGAACTCCTATCTTCTTATAGAAACTGTTATAGGAGGGCTTGGAGGTAGAAGCAATTGATGTAGCATTTACCGAAACAAACATATTAACAAGAGCTATTTTAGAAGACTTTTTACTAACAGAATGTGAGTGTGCATTCATCTAAGCACGAAGCAGTGATGTAGGGGAAGTCTGCATTCTATGTGGATTGATATGGACAAAAGCTTCTTTCATCACACTGTCTCCATCCTCATCTGATGAAGAGAGGGTATATGCTGCATTCCTTTGGAAGAAGTCTTGGTCATGGTGGTACCATGCCGGGATTTTGTTGATGGAGCATGTGGTGGATTTTGCTATATGCTTTCTCCCATAAACCTTGAATCTAATCTTCCTTCTACATCCCTAGTGAACTCATCCTTGTTCTTGTTTTCTAGATCCACACAAAGGGGCATTTGATCTAGTACCTTGTTGGATTTTATTTGGCATTGGATACAACCAAGATCATGATCATCTATTTCATCAAAGGCAATTTGATAGTTTTTGTCTGACCAGTCCAAGAACATGAATTCTAGGTATTCAGCTAATTCCGTGGCGGTGGAGGGGCTTTTGATATAGCCAAGAGCCTGTAGGTTGATTTTTTTTATTTGCAAGTAGGGGATAGTATATGTGCTACATCTCTTGAAGTAGATTATCTAAATACTCTTCTTCAGTCAAGTCGAGATCTTCATAACAATAAAGATCTTTGTTTGGTAGTGGAGGAGTATTGATAGATCTAGAGGTTCCTTCTCCTGTGGGTATTATCATATTTTCTTTACCTTTAGATGAGGAAGAAATCTGATACACATTTAATGTACCAAAAGAATGGGAAGTAAAATGGGAAGTCCATCCCTTCTGTAATCTCTTGCTTGAAAAACTTGACCAATCTGTTACACTATTGGTCGTAGGAACATGTGAAGAAGTGGCATTAACAAACAATATTGGAGCTGACCTTGTTGTTGTAGATTTTTGCATTTGTTTGCATAGCACAAGGAGTTGATCTGATATTTGGTGGAGTGATTCCATATTTTCTATTAGTCTTGTTAAGGCAAGATGTGTCCAATTCATTACTTGAATTTCTGTGGTCCATGAAGAGTTATATTGTGGGTGCAGATATGGAGCAGCCTTGTATTGGTTACTTTCATACTTAAACTCTTGAATTACATTAAGCACAGAAGATGAAGAAGAAGATGCTTTTTCGTGTTGATAGACACCATGAACAATTTGGTCATGTGAGCACGGTTGAATATGGAACTTTAGAGTGTTGGCCTTTTGTGAAGGAGAAATCCTTAGTTGTGGTTGCGTTGAAGGTCTTTGAAGTGGCTATTCTGGAGGAATAGGGGTGTCAAATATCTATTTTTGGGGAAGTAATAATGTCTTTCCCTTGATGTTCTACACCTTGATTACTTTGGGAGGTAACAATTCTTTTTTCTTTATAGAAGAAATATCTAACTACCATTCATGGGCTATTCCATCTTACATAGTTAGGTAAAAACCTCAGTGTAATTTCATCATACTTCATGATGATAGTCTGACCGTTGTCTTGAGAGGCGTTTACACCTTCTACTACTCTAGGTATGGCTAAAGACATACACCTAAACACCATTCTATATTGTACGGCAAGATGGGCTGAGGACACCTTCATCTGTAAATCCACACTTCTGATGTGAAGCATCAACATTTCAGGTAGGTATCAATGACATAATTGGGGCACCGTTTGAAGAAAATTGGGCCATTGGATAAGGGTGAAATTGCTGCACCTACTATCATATCATGTAGATTAAGATGACAAACAAAAAATGAAGAGTGAAAATAGGAACTTCACAGATAACATTGTTCCAACTCCAAGTCTTACTTTAATTGGCAAGACTATGGACACAGGTCTTCCCGACACTCAAGAAGTTCACACAAATATAGAAAAGGAAAGTCTTATCACAAATTTGCCTCACACTTGGCTAACAAATGTCCTAAAAAGGGCAAAGATCAAGCCAATTCCGCCGAAGTGAATCTGCATCACTATGGTTTTGATTCTTCTGAAGATTATTCCTTTGAGACTGATAGTTGTTACTCATATGATAGTTATGACAATGAAAATGCTTCTGATAATGAAGAAGGATCTACTACATCTACCACCAGCAATACTTCGCAGTATACTGTAGAGACAACCTCTAGTGAATCTTCGAATGATGATACAACGTCAAATGTTACTGAAGATTCAGATGATGATACTATTCATCCCTCCAATTTCCAACCTGTCAATGCTCATGAAATACACTTCTAAGGAAAAAGAGATAAATTTATGGGATCTGCTTCTACTTTTAACTTCAACTCCAAAAATGATTTTGGAAGAAAAGCAAAAGGGAAACATGTAAAGGAGAGTTCATCAGAATGCTCTAATTCTGATTCTTCATCAACCTCTTCAAAGACAAAAAAGCATAAAAACAAAATTAGGCAAGAATTCTTTTCCAACCCCTATGATTTGCCAAAACTTGGTACCCTTGGACCAGAGAGGAAGGGTCAAGGAAATATGCTTGTGCCCCTCACAAGCTAGAAAACTTTCATCAGCCAAGGATTGCATCCTAGCTGTTACAGTCACTCTCTTTTATGACTTCAAGGGCTCATCAACAAGCATGTAATGACATGACAAATGCCTTTCTTCTAATGTAGTAAGAGTTACATTCATTATGCAAAGTGTATAGAAGGATATTAACAAGTCAAAAGGAGATAGCTATTCTTCAAGAGCTCAATTCTTCTTCTACAAATATCCCAACAACCCCTGTAAATCAAGTGAGACTAGTTCAACCTAGAGTTCACGAAGTCAATGCTCTCGACACCGGAGGTCCTATACCAATGGTTTGTGTACGATTAAAAAATATGCCTCAATTTTCACTTTTTGTTGATGCTCTATTGGATACAAGTTCCAGTTTGACAATAGTTGTGTTTGAACTCGTTCCAAAGAGTTGTATAAAGGCTACTACTCCAATTATAGTGGAGTTATCCAACAATAAGAAGATTACACTTATCCATGCCATGCAAGCTCACCTTTAGCTTGGTGTAGTAAAAGATCCTATAGAAATACAACTAATACGACATATGAGATATGATCTTCTCATTGGTACAGATATCCTACAACACTTGGTACCATATACATTTTGGTCTGATCACTTCAATATTTCCTACAAAGGAAAGAAGGCGGACATGCCCCTTTTGCCAAAGATAGGTAGAACTATCTACTCTATCTCAAAATCAACCACTACGTCAAAAGAAGCTACTAGAACTCAATGGATGAAAGAAAAAATGCAAAAATATGAAGATAAAATTTAGAAGATACAGGAACGTCTCAAAACATTCATGCATGGTGATCCTTTAGTCTATAAAGAAAAGTGGGACAGATATGCTATTTCTCTTCCGATTAAGGATAATGCTATCCTGACCAAAGCAATACACTTGGGAATGAAAGGTGAAGACTTGGAATTGTGTAAACAAGAGATAAAGACTCTTTTGGAGAAAGGTTTGATTGAGCCGACAAACTCTCCATGGGCTTGTCAGGCATTTTACATCAACAGGCACTCAGAGCAGAAGAGAGGTAAAAAGAGAATGGTTATTAATTATAAACAATTAAACAAGTTTTTGATTGGACATGGTCATCCAATCCCTCTCAAAGACTTGCTGTTGAAAAGATTGAAGAAGGAAAATGTTTTTATTAAGTTTGATTTGAAGTTTGGTTTTTGGCGACTGCCCATTAAAGCCGAAAACCGATACAAAACAGACTTCTGTGTGCCACAAGGAAATTCTTCTAAAATAGCTCATGTTAATATGTCTATTCCAGTAAATGCTACATCAACTGCTTCTACCTCCAAGCCCTCCTATAACATCTTCTACAAGAAGATAGGAGTTCCAAAAAAAGTAGGGTCCTTTCCAATATGGTCAATTGATGGAAAGTCACCTGAGGAGATTAAGCTCCCGATTTACATGATGTATGCCTATGTCGGTCAAAAGATGGTAGAAAAGCCACAAACTAATAGAATTGAATTCTCAATGCCATTACTCATGGCTTTGTAGGTGGTTTGAAGCAATGGTGGGTTTCAATACACCCACAAGTGAAAATGGCTATAGTTCAACATACCGACCCTATAAAAATATTATTTGAGTTACTACTAGGAGAATTAGTAAGAAACAAACTTGATGATGTATTAGAAACTAGAGAAGCCTTTTTAAACTCAAAGTTGTGTGATCCAAGGATGTACAAAGAGTACTTGATCTACATGAGAGACCTGCTATATGAAGGACTTGGTGCACACGACAACTTTATGAAAGAACACATGGTATGTTCTTTTCCCGAGTCAATTCCATTCTACTGCAAACAGAAAATAAAGAGTGAAAATAGGGACTTCACAGATAGGGTTGGCCAAATCATAGAGACTATCAAACAAACTATCAAGGAAGTGTGTCACCATCAGAAGATGACACAACTAAATCAAAAGTTCCCCCAATCTATATGCAAGACTGCTTCTAAGTTTCATATAGATTTTGGATGTCAGAAATGTAGTTGTGACACTACTTA
This sequence comes from Lygodium microphyllum, assembly GCF_053477565.2. Classification (NCBI taxonomy): domain Eukaryota; kingdom Viridiplantae; phylum Streptophyta; class Polypodiopsida; order Schizaeales; family Lygodiaceae; genus Lygodium; species Lygodium microphyllum. Next base: position 6,376,119 of record NC_141142.1, on the reverse strand, counting down.
TAGATGTGGTCATAATAGCCATCAGCATCGACACTCTTCATGACATCACAAAAACTATTCCAACTCTAAGTCTTACTTTAATATGCAAGACCATGGACACAAGTCTTCCCGCACTCAAGAAGTTCACACAAATACGGAAAAGGAAAGTCTTATCACAAATTTGACAAGAACAAAGAATATGAGAAAAATTCAAAAAAGAAATATTTGAAATGTTTGATCTGTGGCAGCTCCTCACACTTGGCTAACAAATGTCCTAAAAAGGGCAAAGATCAAGCCAATTCCACCAAAGTGAATCTACATCACTATGGTTTTGATTCTTTTGAAAATTATTCCTTTGAGATTGATAGCTGTTACTCATATGATAGTTATGACAGTGAAAATGCTTCTGATAATGAAGAAGGATCTACTACATCTACCACCAGTAATACTTCGTGGTATACTGCAGAGACAACTTCCAGTGAATCTTCAAATGATGATACAACATCACATGTTATTGAAGATTCAGATGATGATACTATTCATCCCTCCAATTTCCAACCTGTTAATGCTCATGAAATACACTTCCCAGGAAAAAGAGATACATTTATGGGATCTGCTTCTACTTCTTACATCAACTCCAAAAATGATTTTGCAAGAAAAGCAAAAGGGAAACATGTAAAGGAGAGTTCATCAGAATGCTCTAATTCTGATTCTTCATCAATCTCTTCAAAGACAAAAAAGCATAAAAACAAAATTAGGCAAGAATTATTTTCCAACCCCTTATGATTTTCTAAAACCTGGTACCCTTGGACCAAAGGTGAAGGGTTAAGCAAATATGTTTGTGCCCCACAAGCTAGAAAACCTTCATCAACCAAGGACTGCATCCCAACTGTTATAGTCACTCTCTTCTGTGACTTCACGAACTCATCAAGTAAGTAATGACATGACAAATGCCTTTCTTCTAATGCAGCAAGAGTTACATTCATTATGAAAAGTGTATAGAAGGATATTAACAAGTCTAAAGGAGATAACTCAAGGCACTACAGTTATTCTTCAAGAGATCAATTCTTCTTCTACAAATATCCTAGCAACCCCTATAAATCAAGTGAGACTGGCTCAACCTAGAGTTCACAAAGTCAATGCTCTCGACACCGGAGGTCCTATACCAATGGTTTGTGTACAATTAAAAAATATGCCTCAATTTTCACTTTTTGTTGATGCTCTTCTGGATATAGGTTCCAGTTTGACAATAGCTCCATTTGACCTCTTTCCAAAGAGTTGTATAAAGGCTACTACTCCAATTAAAGTGGAGTTATCCAACAATAAGAAAATTACACTTATCCATGTGACGCAAGCTTACTTTCAGCTGGGTGTAGTAAAAGTTCCTATAGAAATACTGCTAATGCAATGGATGAGATATGATCTTCTCATCGGTATAGATATCCTACAACACTTGGTACCATATAGATTTTGGTTAGATCACTTCAGTATTTCCTACAAAGGAAAGAAGGTGGACATTTGCCTTTTGCCAAAGATAGGTAGAACTATCTACTCTATCTCAAAATCTACCACTCCATCAAAAGAAGTTGCTTGAACTCAATGGATCAAAAAAGAAATGCAAAAATATGAAGAGAAAATTTAGAAGATATAGGAACGCCTCAAAACATTCATGCATGATGATGATTCTTTAGTCTACAGAGAAAAGCAGGACAAATATGCTATTTCTCTTCCAATTAAGGATAATGCTATCCCGACCAAAGCAATACACTCGGTAATGAAAGATCAAGACTTGGAATTGTGTAAAGAAGAGATAAAGACTCTTTTGGAGAAAGGTTTGATTGAGCCGAAATACTCTCCATGGGCTTGTCAAGCATTTTACGTCAACAAGCACTCAGAGTGAAAGAGAGGTAAAAAGAGATTGGTTATTAATTATAAACCATTAAACAAGTTTCTGATTGTACATGGTCATCCAATCCCTCTTAAGGACTTGCTATTGAAAAGATTGAAGAAGGAAAATGTTTTTAGTAAGTCTGATTTGAAGTCTGGTTTTTGGCGACTGCCCATTAAAGCCGAAGATCGATACAAAACAGTCTTCTATGTGCCACAAGGTCACTACCAATGGATTGTCTTATCTTTTGGGATCAAAATAGCTCTCGCTAAGTTTCAAGAATGGACATATTCTATATTTGGCAAGTTTCCTTTCTACTCGACATACATAGATGATATAATTGTGTTTTCAAACGCAATTCAAGATAATTTGGAACATCTCTCCCAGTTTGTGAAGGCCATTGAAGATCCAGGAATGGTTTTGTTTTCGACAAAATCTATAATGTTCCAAACTACTCTGGAGTTTTTGGGTATAGAAATTAATTAAGGACAAAGTGAATTGCAAGAGCATGTGCTCACAAAAATCCTTGATATGTTAGACAGTTTGACCAGTGTAAAGCAACTTCAACAGTTTTTAAGTTGCTTAAATTGGATTAATTCTTCAATCCCTAATATTGCCAATTACTCCAAGGATTTATATCCTCTCCTCCACAAATATAATTTCCATTGGCAATCCATCCATACACTGGCAATACAAAATATTAAAAATATCATTAAGCATCTTCCTCATTTAGGATTGCCAACTGGCCTTCCACTCATCTTGTATACAGATGCTTCCGACTTAGGGTTGGGAGCATACTTATGTGAAGAAGAATCTTCAATATTACATCCTTGCAGATATGCTTCAGGCATATTCTCCAGCACACAGTAGAACTATCCCTCCTACCAGCAGGAGATCTTGGCTATGATCAAAGCAATCAAAGCCTTTAGATTCTTCATCGAATTTGTTCCTTTTACAATCCATACTGATTTAAAGCATGTTCTGGGATACTAGACTAAGAAAGCTCCCAATGAAATTGGGAATAAAAGACTTTTAAGATGGTCACTTTTCTTTGATGATTTGGATGTCGCTTTCGAACATGTGCCTGGCATCCGAAATACTGTTGCAGACCTTTTATCCCGAAAGCCACCTTGACACCTCAAAAGATAAAGCACTGTACAATATTCCTTTTTGATTGTATACTATCTTTTGATTGTTCCTACCAAAAGGCATCAAATTTCTCACATCAACTTGCACTACTAAGATACCTTCTTATCTCTTTACGTGGAAATCATTGTAACTCCAACCCAAGCCTATAAATACTCCCCATTTTATCATTCTTCAACAATGGATACAAGGAATACTAGTGCAAGTTATAGCAAACATATTCGAAGAGCATTCATCTCCAAGTTCTTGTCTACTTTGAATATTTCTTTCAATTTTTCTCACCTGGCTTATACTCAGCACTCAACACTCTCTTGGTTCCACTCCGTTTCTCTACCTTGTGTTTCGTGAGTTCATCTTGAGTCTTCTCCTTCCACTCCTGTGTTTGCTCTTTCCACTGTGTTCACTCTTTGTTTTGATGTATCCAATAATCTTATCTTGGTAGCTTCTTCTTTGGATGCTTCATAATTGATTGATGCTTTGTTAGGATATACTTAGTATTGATTGAAGATTCAGGGGCTTCCTTTGATGTGACCACTCATAGAGAGTGGTTTCATTCTTATTGCAATATGATGGGATCTATTAGTTTGGGCAATGACCTGGCATTAGAGAACATTGGTATTGATGATATCTAGCTGCGTTTTGCTTTGGACAATATGTTTACTCTTCATAACATACATCATGTACTGGCTCTCATAAAGAGCCTTATCTCTACTAGCACCTTGGATGATGCAGGTTATGTTATCTCTTTTGGTGCTTCCTCATGGAATATTATCCATGGGAATCTTGTTATTGCACGTGGTGCTAAGTCTAGAACCCTCTATCCTTTGCTTGTATTTGGGTTAGTTGACTATATTTTGGCTCTGAGAGCTGAAGTTCCACATGTATCTTTGGCATCGTCGCCTTGGGCATATAACTTTGAAAGGAATGAAAATGCCTACTAGTTTATAGTATCTTTCACCCTTAGACTATAAGTGATTTGAGTCTTATGATCATTGTTTATATGGCAGATCGACACATAGTATGCATAAGAAGTTTGGCATGAAGCACATGGGTGAGCCTTTGGCTCTTATTTACTCAGATATTTATAGTCCCATGCCCTATTACTCGTGCTAGGTGGTGCAAAGTACTTTGTCACATTCATTGATGATTACTCACATAAGGTCTGTGCTTACCCTATTAGGCAAAAACTAGATGTCTTGTCTACCTTTCAACGTTGGCTTGCTCTTGTTGAGAACTGGTCTAGATATAGGTTGAAATGCTTAAGGTCAGATAATAGGGGTGAGTATGCCTCAAAATATTTTGAGTAGTTTTGCGATGAGTGGGGTATTAAGCATCAATTGACTGCCCCCTACATGCCTCCCTAGAATGGTATTGCCAAACGTATGAAAAGGATGATTCAGAAGCAAGTCCATAGTATGCTTAGCTAGATAGGCTTACCACAACACTTTTGGGTTGAGGTAGTTACTATTGTTGTACACTTGATTAACTAGTCAACTTGCATTGTTATTGATTCCTAGGTTGCAAAGGAGGGTATGGACTGGAAAACCTCCATCCTATACTCATTTGCACATCTTTGATTGCGAGGCATTCTTCCATGTTCCCAACAAGGACAAGTGCAATAAGCTAGATCCTAAGTCTGTGAAATGCATCTTTCTTGATTATGGGGATGCAGGCGAGATGGCCTATTGCCTATTGGGATCCATCTACTAGAGTTGCTTGAGCACTTTACATCCTCCATGGATTATATTATATTGACATATGTAGGTGAGCCTCTCTCTTATGATGAGGCCATAGTTAGAGACAATAATTACTCATGGGACCGGGCTATGTAATTGGATTTTGACTCCTTATAGACTAATCGTATATGGGATTTGGTTCCTTTGCCTAGTGGCAAGAAGGCATTGCCATGCAAGTGGATAAGCAAGTTGAAAAGTATCCTTGGATGCCCAGGATACATGAGTAGTGGGGTACAATGACTTTGATTATGGAGGACATGCAAATAGTAGGAAGTCCACCTCTAGCTATGTCTTCACATTCGATGGAGGTGCTATTTCTTGGATATCTAAGGTGTAGAAATGCATGGCCCTCTCTACTACTAAGACTGAGTATGTTGTAGCCACTAAGGCTTGCAAGGAGGCTATTTGGTTAGGCCATTTGGTGGTAGACCTTGGTATTACTTATATGGTCCATACACTGCATTTGGATTCTATGAGTGCTATCTAGTTAGCCAAGAATCCACCAAGAATCCGATCTTCCATGCGAAGATGAATGCACTACCACTTTATTAGAGAGGTTATTGAGGATGGATCTATTGACCTTGCTAAGATCTCAATTGACCAAAAACATGTAGATCTTCTCATGAAAAGTCTCTCAGTAGAGCATTTTACCTTTCTTAGGAAGTTGATAGGCGTTGGATGAGATGCCGTCTTTTCTCATCTTGTTGTACTTATGTATATTTATAATTTGTCACTTTTTTCTTATTCTCTTCTCATTGGGGGCATATTCATCTTTTAGTGGGAGATTGTTGGGGATAAAGGCATGTGTGCCTAACCGCCTGCATATTACTACACTAATAGTACCCACACACTTGTACATTGCAGGTGGTAGTCGTCCACCATCATCATCATTTCATTCTTTATTCTTTCAGTGACATTTGAATAAAGGGAATACCGGTCACACATTGTGACTATTGGAGTTTTCATATCTTGTGTGTGTGTGTGTGTGTGTGTGTGTGTGTGTGTGTGTGTGTGTCTCTCTCTCTCTCTCTCTCTCTCTTGCTCCTTCCACCATAACTCTTGCTTCTGCTCATGTGCTTCCACTCTGAGCTCAAAACTCCTACGGAATCATGCTTATCTCTAAGTAGACTTATCTTCATCATGTCAAACATTGTCCCCTCAAATTGAACAGTCTAGTTGGATCATACAACAATTGTGCATACTTAACAATGGTGCTTCTCCAATAATGAACTGGCTAGACTTTTGCATAGGTTTGCATGCTCATAATTGTGCTAGAAGATATTGATATGCACTTTCTATGGAAATATATTCAAAGACTAACAACTATTTGGTGGTAGTTTTTTTCATTCTCATAATGGTGTTAATAGCTATTGATATGTGTGCTTTACCTTAGTTCTCATTGCATTCTGGGATCTCAAATACTAATAACTTTACCTCAATTCCCAATACATCTACCTTACATCGAGATCCCTTAATCTTGCTATCCGGTCTACCAAAAGTAAAAGGTTTTATATCGGTTCAACCATGCATTATAGTGATTAGATACTAGTCTTGATACATAAAAGCAACCACTTCATTGAACCAAGGTTTTTGTTAAGGACATACTTGGACTAGTATGTATATGTGACACTACTGATCATGATCCAACCTCCATACAGTTTGGACCAACTTTCTTTCTTAGCTCCAATATTTAACAAGAAAATATAGCTTTTAAATGGATATGTCAATATTAATTTTCAATTGATCATCAAAGGGGGACACTCATGATTAATGTCGACTACACAGATTAAGAGGACATAAAAACAATCTCCACAATTCATCAAGAAAAATCTTATTATGGTCTCCAAGAGATGGTGCATTTCGCATTAGATTTTGGTTAGTTATATTTACAATCCTACTACTATGCTAGACATGTTTATGATATATTGTGAGTATCTGCATGCACCTCTTCATTTAGGCATAAACAATGAGTCATTTGCAAAAAGCTTAAGTTGCCAATTTTTCAAAATTTGGCAAAATGAGACTTTATACATGACCTACTTGTATTGAAGCATCCATGTATGCGAATAGAAAGGAAGCAACAATTTTATATAACATAGCATTCAATGGACAAGTTTGTATTGTTAATTTTCTACGTGCAATGTTCTAATAGACCTTTCCTTCTACATTCAAAAATATTTCCTTCCCAAGTCCAAATTTATTCATAACTCAAAAAATGAAGTCTCAAGGTATTGTCTTGAGTGATATGCTTATGTTTGCTTGCATCTAGAAGACATCTTGCTTCATATACATAGCGTGCTATGTAGCCACAAAAAAAATGGTCAATGTTTCTTATTTATCTCCATGGAACAAATCCATCTTGCTATGCATGTAATATGTTAAGGAGTGATTCACCAACTCTATTGGAGCCAGCTTATACACCATTGCAATTAATGACAACCATTCAATTGTTGACACATGGCCTAGAAAGTTCAACCATTTATGCCAAGTACAATTTCAACGTGTTAGGAATCACCAATCATTGATAATTTAATGTGAAATCATCTCACATCCAACAAAACTTCTACCATGACAGTATCCTAGCTAGGTAAGTTTAAATTTTCCAAATGTTAATGTTTATTTATTAAGCTCGGCCCTAGCAAACCAACTTCCCAATTATTTACCTCACCATTAGAAAATACTTTGATATGCTAGTGATATTACTCTATATCTGGCACACGTACAAATGTATAAATCTTTTTTAACGATAAGCTAGATGGCTAAGAGTAATGATTCTAATGTGGCAATGAGAATTTGATTGATATCACATGTCACCAAAAATTTGTCAATTCTCATTTGAATTTTGATTACTGACACACACTGATTGGGATATTCACAACTTTGATGTGAAATCCATCAGCCTTTAGGGATAAAAGATTAGTGTAGACCTCATGCATCCAGGTCTCAATACATTGTGTCCAAAAGTCATTAGACTTCTTACTATTGAACACAAACACAGAAATCATAGGAGAACACGTAGGACAACTTCATGAATCATTAGCAAAAACAAAAGTCCTTGTAGATATAGAGGAGAAACTGGAGCTGCAGTTTTCAATCACAACTATGAACCAAGTGGAATGTGAGCTCTATCAGTTGGAAGAACATAGAATCAAGTCAAGATTTATGAGAAATACATAGCATTGCATTGCATGGGCAGTTTTCAATTTTGAATATCATGCTCACCTTAGAAACATAGTTGTACATGCTTAGATATATATGGTCATACATTATGCGATTAATATATCAAATAATGTTGAGCGAATATGCTATTGAGAGAGAGAGAGAACACACATACCCGAAATCTTGCACCGAGAAGGAGAAATAGGTTTGGGGGGGGGGGATGGTAGAGAGAGAATGCCAAAGCAACAAGCTATTTTTTTTCCTAGGGGGATGAATATTAGCATAGGAGACAGAGTTTTGGGAGGAACTCAAAAGAGGAAGAGAAGAAAGAGAGGACAATGGAGGAAGGGCTTAGGCAATGTTATTAAGGGTAACTTTTTTTTTTCAAGAGGGGATGAGAGAGATCATGGTAGCAAAACGAGGATGTGCATAGAGATAGAAGAGAGAGAGGAACACAGTGCACGACAAAAATAAGCTACAAAGAGATGCATCAAACACATTATGGTGGCAAGTGTTGAGATATCGAGCTCCACTCGTGATACGCCAGGGTGACCGTTGTGTATTTATGTCACCAACTTGTCAGTTTTGCAGACGCGGTTGGTACACCGCCCATGAATAATAGCTACATGATAGCTATCCTTATCTACTCTAGTTTGTGGCTCAGTTAGTATGCCACCTTAGTTAGTTGAGTTTGGTTTGAGACGCATATATAGGGTTCTTCTATTTCTTTGTACTTGAGTTCTTTTGGCTTACACAACTAAGAAGAGGAAAACTGTTTTCAGCCTCCACCTTTGTGTGTATTCTCCCATTGTGCAAGCAAGAAAGCTACAAGTGAGACTCATTCCTTCTCTCCCACAATCTTGACATGGTATCAGAGCCTTGTTCGTGGTAAGGAGCTCAAGAAAGCAAGCCAAGCTCGCGGTATTCTGGTAAGAGGAGCAATGTTGCTTTCATTTTTTGTTTTGGAAGTAGATCTCTGCAGGTAGCACAGCCGGAAATTGCAAGAGTGCATTGTCTCAGGTTGAGACACCCTTCGCGGTGAAGCAAGAGGGCAGTATATGCTGCGGGAGAGGCCTTTAGCCCTTGGTGACCTTGTTTTTTTTATTTGAGGCCATTTCGGGGTCTGTTTTGGAGGCGGAAGTTTTCTGCACGCACTCAGGAAAAGGCCCAGTTTTCTGCTGTGCGACCACTGTTCTACAGGTTGGTGAAAAGTTACCACAGAAATTGCATCGTATGCTTATGTGCAGAGACATTGGGAGTTACAAAATCATCCTTGGTTCCTATTTATGCAAAATCGTCACTAGGAAGTGACTGTGTGGTCAAATACCACTTTCGCCAGTTTTGCAGATTTGCCCTTGTGAGGGTGAAGCTGTGTTTTTTGCAGTGATAGAATTTTTTGCAGTGTTCTGTAATGGCGTCTGATTCTCTTTTACAGATTGTCATTGAAAAGCTTGACAAGAACAACTTCCAAGCATGGAAGTTTAGAATGACGAATTTCCTTATGGGAAAAGAATATTGGGAATTTGTTGCAGGAAATGAAGAAGAACCAGTTCTTCCTGATGTTCCCAATCAACAGCAAATGCAGGCATTTAAAGCATGGCATGAGAGAGCCAGGAAAGTTATGTACTGGCTGTCTATCAGTATTTCAGATTCTATGATTGTGCATATTCAGGATGCAAGTACGCCAAAGGAGGCTTGGGATACTTTGTCAAAAATGTATAGCACAAATACGCAAGCCAGGAAAATGCAGCTCAAGCAAGAGTTGCATAATGTGCAAAGAGAAAATATGAGCATCAATGACTACCACATGAAGGTGAAGAAGATTGCAGATGCACTTGCTTCCATTGGGTTGCCAGTGGAAGATGATGATTTAGTTTCCGTGACCTTGAATGGTCTAGGAAAAGATTATGCACAGTTTCGGACATCCATTTCAGTTCGTGAAAGATTTCCTGATTTTGAAGAGTTGATTGCTCTTCTAATTTCTGAGGAGCAGAGAAATGGTGGTGCATCTTCTTCAGGAGGAACTTCAAAAGAAGTTGTCTTCTACTCAAATGCTGGAAGAGGTAGAGGCAGAGGTAGAGGAGGCCAATTTGGAGGCCGTGGTAGAAATCAGAATATGCAGCAAACTCAAGAAAACTAGTCCTATGGAGGAGGACGTGGTAACTCTAGAGGCAGGGGGAGCCAAAGAGGTCGTGGTGGATGGCAAAGAGGCCAAAATGCAAACAGCAATGTTGAATGCTACTATTGTGGTAAAATGGGTCATATGGCTAAAGATTGCTATAAAAAGCAGAATGACATCATGAATGGGAAATTGCAACAAGGAAATTATGCATCTTCTAGTAGACAGGGTGATGACAGAAATGAGCACTTGTTTATGGTGCAACACATGAACAATTCTGTGACAAGTGTAGAAGAAAGCAACGATGTATGGTATGTTGACTCAGGTGCATCAAACCACATGACAGGTCATGCAGAATGGATGGAGGATGCAAGGAAAATGGAAAAACCAGGATTTGTGGAGACTGGTGATGATACTGCACATCCTATTGTGCAGATTGGAAAAATTCCCTTGTCTATGCAGGATGGGAAAAAGAAATACCTGTCGGATGTATTTCATGTTCCGAATATCACCAAGAATCTGGTTTCTGTTGGTCAAATGGTTGAGCAGGGCTTGCAGGTCAGATTTAATTCTCATGGATGCTTTGTCGAGGATATGAAAAATAAAGGTCGCTTGATAGCAAAAGGAAAGAAGAAGGGCAGAATGTTTATATTGGATGCAGACATGTCTGAATTGAGTGCAGTAATGTTTGCACATGGGACTGGTGTAGTTGCAGATATTGATATCTGGCATAAACGCATTGGTCATGTTAATGTACAGCGACTTAAATCAATGCAGGCCCAAAATATTGTTGCAGGATTGCCAAAATTCAAGGTTGCAGAAATGCATAAGGTATGTGAAGCCTGTCAGTTTGGAAAACAGGCAAGGAAACCATTTCCTAGACATGTTCAAGAGAGTGAGAAGCCATTGGAATTAATCCACTCTGATGTGTGGACTACTAAAGCTGCATCTCTTGGAGGCTGTCATTATTTTGTCAGTTTTATTGATGACTATAGTAGAAAAGTTTGGGTGTATTTTATGAAAAAGAAAAGTGAAGTTTTTAGGCATTTCAAAACTCTTAAAGCTATGGTTGAAAAAGAAACAGGCATGCAAATAAAATGCCTAAGGTTAGATGGAGGGGGAGAGTACCTCTCAAATGAGTTTGCAAGGTTCTTGCAGGAGCATGGCATAAAGCAGTAATATTCATGCAGTCATACCCCACAGCAAAATGGAATTGCAGAAAGAAAAAATAGGCATATTGGAGAGGTATCTCGTGCCATGCTCAATGAAAAAGACCTGCCAGATTTTTATTGGGCTGAAGCAGTTGCTACAACAGTCTACATAATGAACAGGACTCCCACTGCAGCAATACATGGGATGACTCCAGAGGAGAGGTATACTGGTAGGAAACCAGATATTTCTCATTTGAAAATTTTTTGTTGCATTACCTATGTACATGTGCCAGATGAGTTGAGATCCAAGTTGGATCCAAAAGCTGAGAAGTGCATATTTATTGGTTACTCTCTGCAGCAAAAAGGGTATAGATGCTATAACCCTTCTACTCGTAAGTTTACAGTGAGTAGAGATGTTGTTTTTGATGAGATGAGTAGCTGGTATAAACCAGTAAATGTGATAGATGATGTAGATGCACAAAATGGTAATCCTGCACAGAATTCTCAACAGCAGTCACAAGATATTAGTGGACCTGGAGAGTCCTCTAGCAGTGGTTCACATTCTTCGCCATGGACAGGCAGATTGAGATCAGGAGAATCTTCTCAAGGCAGTGCAAATAGTGGTATGCAGGTGTCACGAAAAGGAAAAGAGAAGGTTGATCAGCCCATGGTTGATGTGAATGTAGGTCACTCTTATGTGGATGGTGAATCCAGTGGCTCAGAACAGAGCATTGATGATGAGTTGGGTATTCCTTCTATTGTTACACCTGGAGTAAGGAAGACCAGGGATGTTTTGAGAGCACATGGGAGTGAACCTACTTTGCGCAGGTCTACCAGAGCTAGGTATCCTGTGGATAGGCTGAAATATGATGGATTTACAACCATTCATTATGCATATATGGTTAAAGTGATACAGGAACCAGAACCCACTTATTTTGAGGAAGCCATGGGAAAAGAAAAATGGAAGAAAGCCATGGATGAAGAAATGGATGCCTTGGAAGCAAATGCTATATGGGAATTGGTACCTTTGCCTAAAGGTAAAAATGCAATTGGCTGTAAGTGGGTTTATAAGGTGAAGCACAATACAGATGGTTCTGTGAATAGATACAAGGCAAGATTAGTAGTCAAGGGGTATGCACAAACATATAGCATTGACTATGAAGAAACATTCAGTCCGGTTGCAAGGATGGCAACCGTAAGAGCAGTCATTGCTATGGCTACATCAAAGGGATGGTCTTTACATCAGATGGATGTAAAGAATGCCTTCTTGCATGGTGATTTGCAAGAAGAGGTCTATATGGAGCAGCCACCAGGTTATGTGCATGCTGTTCATCCTGAGTTTGTTTACAGGTTGAAGAAAGCCTTGTATGGCTTGAAGCAAGCACCTAGAGCATGGTCTGACAAGATAGGACAGTATCTTGTCACTATTGGCTTTCATATTTCCAAGGCAGATTTCTCACTTTATGTGAGAAAAACAGAGAAAGGTATCATGCTACTTGTCATTTATGTTGATGATTTGATTATGACAGGTGACAGTGATGAAGATATCCTTCATGTGAAAATGCTATTGAAGCAGAAGTTTGAGATGAAGGATTTGGGAGAGCTGCGTTATTTCTTGGGCATTGAGGTGGTTAGATCACCAAGTGGGATACAGCTCTTGCAGAGGCAGTATGGATTGGACATGCTGTCCAAATATGGGATGACAGGCTGTAAGCCTATTTCAGTTCCTTTGGAGCAGAATGTGAAGCTGAGCACACATGCAGGTGAGCTTCTGGAAGACCCTACTATGTACAGACGCATAGTAAGAAGCTTGATTTATATGACTATTACCAGGCCAGATTTGAGCTATGCTGTTGGATTGGTAAGTCAGTTTATGCAGGCTCCAAGGAAACCGCATTTGGATGCGGCTAGACGCATACTCAGGTATGTGAAGTCCACATTGCAGTATGGACTATTTTATGAGACTGGGGTTCAGATACAGTTGCATGGATACACTGATGCTGATTGGGCTGGTAGTATTTCTGATAGACGATCTACCAGTGGATATGTGTTCTCTTTTGGGAGTGCTGCAGTCACTTGGAGCAGCAAGAAACAGCCTACAGTTGCCTTGTCCAGCACACAGGCTGAGTACAGGGGTGCAGCAATGGCTGCATGTGAGGTAGCTTGGTTGCATAAGCTACTTTATGATATGGATCAGCCTACAGATGGGCCAATTGTCATTTATTGTGACAACATGAGTAGTATACACTTGGCAAATAACCCAGTCTATCATGCTAGAACAAAGCACATTGAGGTGCATTATCACTATGTGCGAGAGAGGGTTTTACTAGGTCTTATTGATCTAGTTTATGTCAGCACAGAGGATCAGGTAGCTGACATATTCACGAAGACATTGGGCGTAGAGAAGCTACGCAAGTTCAGAGACTTGCTTGGTGTGCAAGAATTGGGATTGAGCTCGTTGTTGTGGTTACAAACTCTTCTTCCTCTCCATCTCTAGCTATGGGTGTCTCTCCTAACCCCCCCTCCCTCCCCTCTCTCTCTCTCTCAAACTATCAATCAATAGGACTTGGATTTGAGGGTGAATGGCTCAAGACTGACTTCTTGATGGCAAAAGAAGAGGTTGGGTATTGTGATGGAGAGAAGAAGCTTTTAATTATCCACATGCATTCACATAAAGATGTTTAAATAGACATAAGGTTATGGACTAATTTGGTTTTGAGGCCAATACTAATTTTTATTTCAATCTTAATTTCCTCTACCTTCTCTCTTCTCCTCTATAGCTTCCAAGACAAAATCACTCACTCACTCACTCACACACACAAACACACACACACACTCTCTCTCACCTGCCTCTTCTCTTCCTTCCTTAGCCCTAATCAACAAGCTCACATATGTAAGTGGTACTCTTCTCTCTTCTCCTATGGAAGATATTAGTCATGGGTAGGTAAAATTCCAATATTTGGGATGAGTCTCTATAGGCTATGGTAGCCTATCCACCAAATAAGCAGAGTATCTAGTTCTAGGATACTCAGTAGGATTATGGGCTAGTAGTGCTTTCTTTGTTTTAAGTGCTTTGCTTTTTGGAAACAAAAAGCACAAGTTTTCTTGCTTTCTTCTTGTGGTTTGATTTTCTTAGCATAAATCCCTTAAGCTAGGGTAAAAGTAGACTATAAGATATGTTAGAAGAGAAAGCTTGAGTGGATGCAATGATATGAAGAGGCTAGTAGTGGACTACCATTAACACAAGAATCCTTACTTTTTTTGTTTTTTCAATGTTCTACCATTGAAGACATACACTAGCTTAAGTAGACTTGAGGATCTTCCAATTGGAGGCTGAGTCCCATAGACTAGTGCTCACAAATCAATCAATCAAGTAGAGAAGTTAAATAACCCTAGTTAAATTAAAACTGGGTAGGCATATTAACTAGCGAGTCTCCAAATGTGGGTAGGCAAGTAGACGAGACCCTGCAAGTAGTAAGTCTCCAAATGTGGGTAGGTGAGTAGAAAAGGCTCTACAAGTAGACAAGGCTATGCTTGTTAGTCACATGGGAAATTCTAAGTATGCATGAGACAAGTAGACTCTTTGTCACATCGTGGACTCAGTCAATAACCCTTTCCACTTCTAAAGTCTATTCAATCTCTCAACAAATTAATGATGAAGCTTAACCAATTTCATGCAAACCATTAATGAATCAACCATGCATAATATTATTCACACAAAGTCAAAGGATAAAATTTTCTTAAGATTTAATTTTTTTACTCAATGGATTCTAATATATTCTACTCAAATTTAATCTACTTCCAATGTCCAAGCCAATTCCTCATTGATTTAATCTCTTAAAAATGAGTATTTTGGAATCAATAAGGTATACAAGTGGGAGATTGGTGTCTCATTGCTCCATCCCTACAAGCACACAAAGCTTGGTATTTTGCCACACAATAATAACACAAGCATAACAAGTAAATCAGTTCTATCCTTCATCCCTATTAAAGAATCAAAATGTTAGGCTCTCTAAGAGCTCAAGAATGGAACATTGGATGGAAACTCTTATTATTTCAAGAGCTCAACACACCTATGACTCAACTATCCTCTTATACTCTTGCTTCGATCTATCCCAAAGATTCCTTTCTCCCTCCTCAAAAATAAAGAAAGCTAGAGATCCAAAGGTGTAGTAGACTCACTTATTTACCTTCATGTTACACTCTTAGAAGACCAAGATAGAAAAGCCAAAAAAATCAGAAATGGAGGACCAAGGCAGGAGAAAAATAGAAGAGAAAGGCATACTCAAAAAAGAAGAAGAAGAAGACATGAAGTGTAGAAAAAATCCTCGAATGTAAAAGGAAACACACACAATAATAAGTGTACTGTGATATGCTAGCAAGACAAGCATCGAGCACATTGTAATTCATTTTGTAAATGAGTTCTGGGCTCTCTCCTGTGCAAATTGTAAAGAATGAGCGGCATGGATTGAGGCCTATGGTAATAGAAAGGAGAAAAAGTAGAGTAGAGGAATGGATAAAGGCCAATGGAAAAAAAAGGGATGATCACCCAAGGAAGGGATAAGGGCATGTATATAAGTCAAGAAATGAATAAAGAAGCTCATCCTTGTGTGTGGCCAAACTTCCTCTCTTCTTGCTTCTTGCTCTTCTTTTTCATGTGCATGAGAGAGGGAGTGTGAGAGAGTGGGGAATCATGGAAAAAATATTATTTTCCTCTTTTCATCTTCTTCTCTTATCTTTCCCCTTCTTGCATGCGTGGCCATGAAGGTCGAAGCTCGGAGCTTGGAGATGGAGCTTTCTTGAGAGAATATCTTGAATTGTGGAGCCATCGACGAATTTGTGGAAGGAGGTAGTCGATTAGATTCGAACGTAAGATCACTACATTGGTATATGGAAGAGTGCGCACAACTATGTGAGAGGTAGCCATAGCTCTCGGCTTGAAACACTTGAAGCAATAAGCGGTCCATGGGTTTTGATGGTTTGCCGAGGGTGGTGACATTTTGGTTCCATTGTCGGGAAAAACAAATTCAAGCTTGAGTGCTCCAAATCGAGTGACAAAGTAAGAGCTCATCTTCGAAATGGCACTTGGTTCTAGGTAGGAAGTAAGGGAGTCGAAGTCTATTCAATCCCTTTTGTGGATTAGTTTAGGTTTAGGAAGCTTTTTGTGCATTTGTTAGAGTAGGAGTTGTGCATTTTGATTAGATTTGAGACATTAAGATTTAGGAAATAAAGAAAAAAGAAGGAAAAGATAACTCTTTGGATAACAAGGAAACAAGGGAACTGGGCAATAAAGAAAAAAAAATTGTGTCGAGGAAGGAAAATAGAGTGTGAGGGGAGAAAGAGAGAACACAAAAGGTGAAAAGGGGGGGGGAGATCTCATTTACACTTAGTGAGATTAAGAAAGAGCTAGTGAGGGAGAGACGAAGTGATAGGTCTACAGACAACAACACCTATGATCCTTGCTATTGATACATTCAACCCTTCTGGGTATGCTATGAATCCTTGTTGTTGGCTGTTGCATTGTTTTGGAATCCCGAGTGCATTAAATAGTGAGCACTAAGTCATAAAAAAGAATATTCGTGCCATTTGGCGGGTTTTTGGGTGCCGCTTGGATGGCGACTACAGGCCTCAGACGGTCTTGGCTCAGATGTTTGGGCCACTTGGGGTTGACCCACTCAGACATTTGACTTGGAAGAGGGTCTAACCAGTTGGCCAAACTTGGGCCTTGGATGGCCACCTGGACACTTGGACGAGTAGATACCTTGAGGAGCCCACTTGGACTGTTGAATCTACGGCTTAGATGGCCGAGTCTAAGATTCAGACGAGTTGTCCAAAACCTTTTTTTTTGGATTTTTTCTTGGCCACTTTGGGACTTATTAGGGCCTATTGCCAATCGACCAGCAATAAAGGTGACGTTTGGATCAGGGGATGAAACCATAGAACTGTTTACACTCAAAGACCTTGACCTAGCAGTTCAAGGGTGATTGAAAGAATTGACTATTGACCGCTACCCTAGGTAGAGACCTAAGTTGACTCACTTGACTAAATGCTCATCCAGACCACTTGTCAAAAACCCATAGAGGACTCGATTTCAATAGTTATGAGTAATCAAAACCTTCTCCAAAAGTAGCAAGGACAAGAATCTGATTGGATGCAATTGACTTCATCAAAGATCACACTTGGCATTGTAGGCATTTAAGCACATGTGAAAGCTAGAAAGCTTGATTTCGCACAATGCACATTAAGTCGCACTACTAAGTGTATACGTGTTGTATATTTGCAAACTCTTGGGTTAACAAGGAATATGCTAAGGGGGATTAAGCTAAAAATGAACCCACCAATAGGAGTACAACCCTTAAAGTCAGATGAGTGACCCAAGACACCAGGAATAAAGTCCTAAAGGGGATGCACCCATCAGACCATTGAGGGAAGGAAAGGCTAGCCAAGATTAGGGATACATCTTTAGCCAGCTTGGTTGATCTCATAGACGCACTAGTGGGTCAGGAGGCAAGTACTATAGTAAGCATCGACTTGAACGAGAATAATCTCGACCTTGACCTTGACCTTAACATGGCAAAGTACCCAGACGACATCCATCAACTTGTTACGTAATATGACTAGCATATAAGAATAGTGCACCATGGAAGATGAGTAGCCAATGTCATAGCTGACCTTGAGGAGGAGAGGAGATTGGTAAGGATAGCATTGCAGCACATTGCAAGTTATAGCCAAGAGCAAAGGGCTCAGAGGTTGCATCAAGAGAGAGAGCTCAATGAGGTTCACATGATGCTAACCATCTCAGGTAGGAATAGAACGAGAGGCAACACTGATAGGGGAGAGAGCCTCAGAAGCCAACCTTATAGTGAGTGAGTTACTCACAAAAAGATTGTTGGAAAATACCAGTGCTAAGCAAAGTGGGGCAACCTTAGTAGCATCATTGCTAGCCGGCCCCAAATGCCAAGAGCTAAGTTGCAAAGAAACTCAATAAATACTAGGCAAGCAATGCTCCATACAACTTTTGTTGAGAAGTTTAAGTAGGTATGTGAGGTTAACAACCTCATGGACCTCACTCAATGAGCAGAAGCATTCAGTCTTTGCTTGGGAGACAAAGATGGATATGGTTTGCCAATATAGACAATGCTAAATGCAATAACTTCACTTACTTGAAGGATCTCTTTATTAAGAGTTTCTCGGAGGTAGGATACTCCAATAACCTCATTGTTAAGTTGATGAATGTCAACTAAAAAGAAAAAGAGTATATACAAGACTATGTTATATATGTGAGGAGCCTCTACAAGAGTATATCTATGACAGAGCGATCTCTACCATATTCATTAATGGGATCTACAAATGAAGAACTCTATAAGGACCTAGCGAGCAACTCGAACATGCAAAGGGACGTGCTTGCAAGAGTCTTTGAGGAGGCCATACAAGTAGATGACTTAGGGAGAGAAGCTATCGAGCTACACAACAAGGTCGCAATGCATTCAAGAATGCCAAGAGAGCTGCACCAACTAGCAAATGAGCAACCCTGAGTGAACAAGAAAAAGGAAAGAGTGCTAAATAGACCCAAGATATATTCGACCTAAAAATAGAACTGGCCAGACTGCAAGAGTCAATATGAAGGCCAATAGACCTCACGTGCAGTGTGTGCACTCTGGAGGGAAGCACCACCTGTCATCCAAATGTCCTAATCCTAGATCAAGGCCTTGTGCCAATTGCAAAAGATTTGGGCATGACACCATGCACTATATCGGTTGCCAAGGTGGTTGCTTTACTAACAACCTTACACTCAGCCATACTATCCAGGAGTTAGACAACCATACTTTGGAAGGGGAGCCTCATTGGCTCTACCTGCATCTAACGATTCAAAGCCAACCACCTCAAGAATAGTCATCAACCCAACAGGAATCCCTAGACTACTAGGACCTATTGCGACCCATCCACTTAGTGATGCTCCAATGCACTTTGTGAAGCAATCACTAGAGAAAGATTCTTACTCAAACCCTTATGTCTCTTATGACAAAGAGGATAATACCATATTGATGGACTATAGACTGTGCTGGTCATGGCATTAAACAAGGGAAGAGGTAGAGGCCTAAGAAGAGCTCAGAACCAAGGCCCCGTAACATGTTGGATATGTGGCCATCCAATGCATATATCGTCTCGTTGCCCTAAAAATGAGTGAGCAAATAGAGAGAAGGATGACTTGACATGCCCCGAATGTGGAGTCACATACTTGTTCGCCGATTGCCCTAGGCAAAAACCCTCAACTAGCTCGGCAATCATACCATTTGTGCCGCTCGAAATCTTTTGTATCTAGTCACTATACAATGATTCCACAACCATCCCCATAAATGTCATGACATGAGCTCAAACAAAGTAGGCGATTATCTCATTACCTGGATCTAGCAATCTGGATGCATCCTTATAGGAAAGACGAGTCGATGATGGAGGAAAAAGAGGGCCAATGTGAAAATAATGCTCAAGACCAAGAGTGAGACCATGTTAACCAAGGGAAAACAAGTCACTGATGCTAAAGCAGAAACATTTGCTCCTAAGACAAGGGAGAAGAGAAGCACTAAGGTTGGAGAGTACCTTGACCCTACCAAGTACCTAAAGGTTGCGGATAATGTCAAGAAATGGATAAAAGAAGTGCAAGCTCACCTTCAAGATGCCAAACATATCATTTAGAACAAGATTAACAAACTCTCAACCATGAGCCCACCAATCTCTCCCACATATCTGAGAGCAGGAGAGACAATACCACCACATGCGAGTAGGTGCATGGGCAGAATGATGAGGACACGACTATGCAAATGAGTTGAGGAGGGAAAGATGGATAGAAAATTTCTAATCACACTAATAATATCTTGTATGTCATGTCATTGGGAGATCGCTTAGGCAAAACTCTACACTTTGGTAAGAATTGAAGTGATGGGTAGAACACAATAATGAATATAAACCGCAAGACTTTCCAGATCACAATGCCATAACACACATACCAACACATACCAAGCCTAATGTTGAATCCAATGACTAAGTCCCCACATGTGAATGAATTTGGGAAGGCCAGTGAGATGCACATAGTCTTGCCTATTGTTGCTCTAGGAGATATTGTGCAAAAGGGTATAGCAGACATAGGAGCAAGGATTAGTGTACTTAGTCACTTAGTCCTACAAGCTTGGGAAAACCCATCGGTGGAAATCGCATGGTTCAATGTCATTCTAGCAAATGGGATGAAGGTTAGACCTTTCAAAGTTTTGAAGGACTAGCCTCTAAAGGTAGTGGCAATCCAATTCTCCATGAACTTCATATTTATGAAGGGAGTGGATTATGATATCTTGCTAGGCACGCCTTGGATGAGGAATGCCATAGTGATAGAGGACTAGGGTAATGGCCTAATATTCTTGGGAAATAGATCAAAAGCAATCCGAGTAGAGATGGACACTTGGAAAATCTCACCAATGGACTTAGATGCCATCTCTACCCTACTAAACGGTGACCGCAAGCCTAAAAGCAATCATGGATCTCCAATAAGGTACATTCCTTGCCCTGAGGATGAGTGAGATTGTATACATGTATTGGAAACCATTTATCTCCCATTCTTGGAGGATGAGGATGAATATCGGCAAGCTATAGACTCAGTTAGCTACCCTAACAATGCCATTGCTTCTAACCTAACTGCGGTACCCTTGTGCATGATGGCCGAGAGTTCCATCGACCAACTAATGCCAATCACTTATCGCATCCCAACAAACAAATTAGAACTTCACAAAATCCTTGAGTACTTGTCAAGTCAGCTCGCAGATAACCCAACTGCCAATTTAAATCCCCTCAAGGATCTTATGGAAAGCAAAGAGTTGGCAATGGACTAAGGTGAACGACTTAAACTTGTGATACAACTAGACTCTCATAACAAGTGTAGTAGAACTCGAAAGTAGGAATCGTGCAAGCGACACATAGTCCTAGTATGAGGATTCTAACGATGAGTACAAAGGTTGCAGTTTTGTCAGTGTGAGGAGAGCAAAGAGAAAGTAGAGACCATAGAATATAGCATGGATGGAAGGGTGATTAACCAAATCAGAGTAGACAGTAGACCCCAAGAGGTCAACACATTTTGAGTAAGCAAAGGAGTTACCAAGGTAGATTGCGATTGAGCTTGGCTTGAATGCTTAAAGGTGGTAGACTATGAGCAAGCGGGATTAGTTCGACCTTGCACCACATCACTATTTGGGGTGGAGTCAACTTTAGAGTTGTAACCACCAAGGGAGACAGCCTCTTCTAGTGAAGATGACGAGTACAATTCCGAGCCGGAGGTAAGCTTTGATAGTGACCTCGAAATACCTCAAAAACTTGGGATTCGGCACATCAAGGGGGACCTTCTAGTCCATCTAAGACGTAAGAAGATAAATGAGGAGAAAAAGAAATAGTGAAAGTCTTCAGAAGTTGAACATCAGAAGAAACCTCAGGACCTGTCAGAGCACTTTACGGAGTACAAAAAGGGTGATCGAATAGTGGTATTAGTAGGAGCCAAATGGAAAGGGCAAGCAAGTGAACCCATTGAAGGACTAGCCAAGTTTAAGGAGGTCAACTTGATGAGAGGGAAGGACAAGCCTCAACCCATGCACATAGTAGACAACCTAACTAAGGATGAAGAGAATGATCTCATGCATCTCTTAAGGGAATTTACCGATGTGTTTGCATGGTTTTTGGATGAGCTGAAGGGAATAGATTCGGCATAGTGACTCACAATATTCCCATGACCCCCAAAGGAGTACCAATCAAGCAATGACCATATACGATGAATCCTAAGCATACACACGCAGTAAAGGAAGATATTGATAAGCTATTAAGGGAAGGATTCATTTACGAGATAGAGCACATAGACTAGGTGTCACCCATAGTCATAGTCGTGAAAAAAATGGAAAGATTCAAGTGTGTATAAACTATGAGAAGGTCAGCATAGGCACCATCCAAGAGGGACAACTACCCATTACCATACACAAAGCACATGCTAGAGAGAGTGGCAGGAAGGGAAGCCTGGCTTCTCAGGCTATAGCCAAGTACAAGTCCATCCTCCGGACAGTAGGCACAAGATGGTATTCACCACTGAATAGGTGGTGTTTTCCTACATAGTCATGCCATTTGGATTCACCAATGCTTCTGCTACATTCCAATGCCTCATGTATGCCATCTTCAAGGACATGCTCAAGAAATGGTCAAAAGTCTTTGTCAATGATACGTGCATCCACCAACTAGGAAAAACACTTGGAAAAATTACGAATAGTCTTTGAATGGAGTTGGCAATATGATCTCTCATTGAACCCCTTAAAATGCCAATTTTGGTGAAGCATGGTTGTATTTTAGGGCACATTGTGTCAAGGAATGGGATAGCCATAGACTTCTCTAAAGTCAAGGTGATTATATGCCTTCCCTCTCTAACCAATTTCAAGGGAGTTCAATGTTTTTTAGGCCACACAATATACTACCGACAGTTTGTATCGAACTATACATTGATTGCTAAACCCTTGTACAAGCTATTAATACTGTTTGAATGGATCAAAGAGTGCCAAAAGGATTATGAAAGGCTTAAATAGGCTCTAATTTTAGCTCCTATCCTAAGAGTCCCAGATTGGTTCATTACCTTTCATGTGCACATTGATGCGTCAAAACTTGCCGTGGGGGCAATGTTGTGCCAACCTGGTGAACATAACCTAGACTATCCAATGAGTTTTGCTACAACTCATTGAGATAGAAATGAACTACTCCACAATAGAGAGGGAAGGGTTAGCTATAGTATTTGCTATAAAGAAGTTCAGACCCTTTACCTTCTTTGTGGATCATCAAGCATTGATTATCTTGTAATCTTATGCAATAGGATGCATTACTTGATGGTTATTTCTACTTTTGAAATTTGATTTCTCTATGGTTCTACGCAAAGACAAATAGCATTATAGGGTAGATCACATGTCTCGAATACCCACATGAGAAGCTGCTATGGATAGGGAATCAGTGATGATTTATCAGATGCCCATCTTTTTAGAATGTCTACTGAACAACATTTGTTCAGAACAGATCTCACACCATATTGGGTAGATGATATAGTCCACATCCTTGAGAATGGATTGTTGAAACAACCCATAGAGAAAGCTAGGCTAAAAAACTAATCTTGAAGGTCTAAACCTATCAGTTGATTGCATGTCAACTATAGTGGTTAGGATAGGATGGACTCTTAAGGGGATGTGTTTGCTGCCAACATGAAATGTACGATGTGCTCAAAGAAGAACATGGTGGGATAGCTAGAGGGCACTTCAATGGAGATACTATAGCATGTAAGGTGCTTCAGTCTCAATTGTGGTGGCCAATGCTATTTTGTGATGGAGCTAAGTTCACAAAGCATTGTGATGATGAGTGCTAATGGACCAAATTCCCTACTCGTAAGAACAAAATGAACTTAACCCCGGTGATGGAACACTGACCATTTGAGAAGTGGAGAATCAACTTCATTGGTCCAATCATCCTCCCTATATAACACAATACTCCCAAGTCAAGTACATCATCGTTGCCCCATAGACTACCTCACTAAGTGGGTAGAAACTCAAGCAACTTGCAAAAATGATGCTAGGACCAAGGCCAAGTTCCTTTGGGAGTAGGTAATCTCATAGTTTGGTTGCCCCATAGAGTTGGTTAGTAACCAAGGTACACACTTCATCAATGAAGTGATCACTCACTTGTTATCCACCTTCTTAATAATCCACAGAAAGTCCTTGCCATATTATCCTCAAATCAATGATCAAGCCGAGTCCATGAACAAGAGCTTGGTGAGTGTTCCAACAAAAGTAATCTCTACTTTGTACATCAACTGGGACAACAAGATCATGAAGCTTTATGGGCATATAGGACAGCCTACAAAACAACCATAGGACAAACTCCATTCAAATTGACCTATAGAATTGAAGCTATTTTACTAGTGGCGGTCATACCTTGTAATCATGATGGATGACCGAACGGAGATAATCAGGTTAGTACATAAGAAAAGCATTACGATTAGTTAGAACAAAATGCAAAAGAATGTTAGTATTATTAATTGCTTTTTAGGAAAGAACACATAAATTGATGAAGAGGATAGATTCTATGTATCTCATACATTGATTAGTGTGTTAAAATTGTTTTATGGTTATGACTGTTTTTGGATTTGTGAATGATGAATTATGTCTCTTATGGTTTCGGGCTTGTATCAGCTGGATGGGTTGTGGATTATTGTGGTGGTTTTTGGGATGTTGGGGTCCCTAATCCAATGCTCCCTACTAATACTCTACGGAGTGTGGAAAAACTCACATGCGGGTGGGGGTTCTATGCTCCTGAGGGAGATAGGTGTTTTTGGTTTTAGATTACTTGAGCACGTGAGAGGGCAAAGGGCCAAGTGATAAGTGCCCCTATTATGTAGGACGGCTCTTGAGGCTCAGGGAAGCTTAGAGGGGCTCTGAGCTAGTAAATTCCATGTTGACCATGGAGGAGTGCGATCATATATAGCCCAATCCCGAGGGATTGGAATGGTGTCTTTCTGCATAAAGACGGTTTGTACCACTCTGTGGAGTGATGGTTCTACTTGTTATTATGAAATAAAATATCCGATTTTTGAATTATTTGTTATGTGCTAAAGATTGAGTGTAACGAACCTAGTTTAAGGAATAATAAAAGGAAGTTGATTTTATATGTCCAAATAGCGTGGCAGTATGCTTTGCTAATTAGATAACTAAGCAAACCCCATCGAGGAAAGTGGAAGGCTTCGATCATGGATGACCGAACGCCTATGGTTGGGTGGACCCGATAAGTTGGCGGGTAACTTTCCAACACTAGATAGAGCTAATTAAATCATGGATCTCCTAATATCGATAGGATTACTTACCAGGTTTAACACCGTTTTAGAGAGGCATAGCTGAGATTTTACCTTATGGGTAGGGGGATCGAGTTATACTCTCCCCCGTCTCTCACTCTCTTTGAACCAAGTGTGGTGTTAACCTCACTCTTGCTTTTGATTGATCACAAAGTGATCTTTCTTAGGTAGGCGTTAAATTGCTGTTAGGAGTGACTTGTCCACGCTTCCCCTATCAAGTAGAACCGAGATTCCCATGTTCAACTAGATCTGAGGTTTCCCGTTGGGGAGATGGGATGGTGACGTGCATGGATATGAATTTTAGTCGACTACTAAGAGAAATCCTTTGGGTCTATTGGAGGAGACACCTCACATGCATTAATTAATGAGGGAGACAACTCAAATATCTTAATGTATGAACACTGGACCGTCATGGGACATCCCCAATTGCAACCAACCGATGCAAAACCTAGCTCGTTTGGGGGGGAAATCCTATCTACTTTTATGAAAATGCAAACTAATGGTTTCTATCAAGACTAAGAGCCTATCCATTGTCTTTTATGTATTGCCTAACAAGCAAAGTATTGGTAAGGAATCATTGCTAGGGCACATGTTCAAAAAACAAGCTCATTGTAATATTGACTACACATTGCAGCCCATCCACCTTACCATCGAAAATGTTAGATTAGTAACGGCTTTCAACAAAGGGTGCCATGGTTGTCCCAAAGCTTGTATTACCACCAGTAGAGCCAAACCTAGTGTCAACCCTAAGGAGGGGGTAGTACATCACAATGTACTCCCATAGTAACTTCATAGCCACATCTAGAAACCACACCCAAAGCTACAACCCAAACACTCAAGTGGGTCCTTAAGCATTAGATCATAGCCCTACAAACGTCAATCATTGGAAATGCATACTATCGCGCCTCAAACCCTAGGCCTAAACGATGGAGTTGGCACTTCTATAGTTCACAGATGATTGAGCAGCATTGGGTTCCAAAAGTTCTGTTGTGAGCCCAAGGATACTATGGGGGTAGCCCCCTCTTATGGTTGCCCAAACCCTCAAGTGCTATGTATGATCCTCAATCTCATGCCCCAAAAACCCAAGTTCAAAATCCTCAATCAAAATAGGGGAGGAGAGAAATAAAAAATAAGGGAGCCCAATCCATGAGTGCTCAAATGGTCTATCAACCAAGAGTTCCTGAATAATTGCTTCATGAGTGAGCTCTTGTCTAATGTCTCTAAGGTGATCACCACTCCAAAACATGATGGCACACAGTTAATTGAACTTCACACCTCTCAAACCAAGCTTGCCACACCCATTGAGAATCCCCAAGTGGAAGTGCCATGCATCAACTTATCCAATTGATCTAAATCCAAACCACCAGCAGTAGGCCTTAGGCCATCACAGCCACGATGATCGATTCTTGACGTGGCTTCCAACATGGCCATGGACACAAGGGATGACTTAGTAATGTGCATTTGACGATTGGACTCAACTTTCACGTTGTTTGCTAGAAGTTACGAATGTTTGGACCTAGGCCTACTTGACAAGCCCATAGCAAACAGGATATGTTTCTTGCTGTGTTCTTGGGAAGAATACGAATTCATTTTTACTAAGGCTTCCACCATTGGATATGAAATGATTGGCAATGAAATTTTGGGAGAAGAGGTCTTAAGCCAATACTTAATTACCTCCTATAAGAAGAGCAAAATCCCCATGCTACCATAGGAAAATTTTGAACTCTAACAACTAGTTGAGTCCGAGTCTAATTTCTTACACAAGTGGTATACTTTGTGCATTTCATGGGCTCAAGAGGGTTGCCAAATTGTGAACAATGCAGAGCAACAAGTTGCCATCAAGTGTGTGGGTTATATTCCTCATCATCAGACACTAATCTTTCTAGTAATTTTACCTTTCGTGCAAGAGATTCCCTTTTAAGAGAACTAATTATGGGCTATTGTGTGGTGACAAGAACCTAAATGGTAGGTCAACATGCTCCCTTTCTTGGCGGAGGAGCATAGAACATATAGATTAGCCATGGAGATCCGAGCATTCAACTAATTAAAATACCACAATATCCACAATCTGGAAGGAGTGGTGACATCCGAGAAGGCAGTGGCACAGATGATAGAATGATCTAATCTTGCCAAATACCTAGAAAAGGTGGGACAAGACATCGATCACAGCAAATGTATAGAATTCCTAAGAACTTTTGATGTCCAAAAAGGAACAATGGCACGGTAACCATTAGGTAAGAAGAAACCTCTAGAAGGGTGGAAGTTGCCCTCAATCCAGAAATTGTGGAGAAGGCCTTGGGATTAGTAGAGAAGACATAGAAAAGGCCAAAGAGGGACATATATGGGATATTAGGGATGGACAAAAAGAAGATCTACACAAATGATGGGATCAGCCTGGTTGACATTCCTAACCCCACCATTTGACTACATGTAAAAATGGTCTATACCCTTTTCTCAAGTCAGAGATATAATGCTCTTATGAATAGAATAGGTGTGCCATTGCTGGAGAGCCTTGCAGAAAATGCCCTGGATGAGATAAGTTAGAATGCTTATGTCCGAAAGACAATATATGCATAGGAAAATGTACTACCAACACAACACCAAGGCCAGTGGGGAGGAGTCTCCGGCTATCACAGTAGAGTCAAAGAGTATAAAACTTGCTTCTAAGGCTTCAATCATAGGCTTTGGAGGAGTACTAATAGCCATCATTCATGAAGCTTTGGGGGTGGAAGAAATAGAAGTAGTAGAGGAGACCCTAGAGCCATCTCCTATCCAAGAGAAGCATTGCTCCCCCACCTTAGCAGCAAGCCCAACTATGTCACTTTTAGCAAGAGAATAGGGGAGGACGAATTCCACAAGGAACAACATGACAATATAGAAAGAGCTCCTAATTAAAAGGAGACTGATCAACCCTTGCAATAGCAAGAAACCTCAAGTGAGAGGATAGTTACTGACGAGCAACAAGGATCAGAGTTGTCCAGCTAGGAGGGGAGAAAAAAGATCACTCTTAAGATCCCCATAAGAAGAATCCGGTCCACCTATGAAGAAAATAGAGACTTGCAAAGGGTGGAGGAGGAATTGAAAAGGCTTGAAAAAGAGTGCACAAAAAAGAAAGAAGAGGAGGGAGAGTGACTAAGCAACAAGAGGAGGAGGAGATAGCCCTGGCCATTCAGAGACGAGTGGAGCGACCCTTCCAATCTCAGGAACTTGCAATGATGAGCCCAACACAAGATGACATGCCAAGCATGAGTGCAGAAGCTAAAGAGGTAGGTGTTGAGACTTCAAGCTCATTATCTTGTGTGTGACAGACAATATCTTAGCTATGTCCAGCTGTACATGTGTAGGACATTTAATAAGTCGCGTTAGTCGATGTGACCTAACTAGAGTTAGTCATGGTTAGTAAAACCTAGTGTATGACTTACTCTTGAGCAAGTGTAGAAGAACAATGGAATAATGGAAGAAGAATGAGAGCATGACTTAGCACTCTATGGCTCTCCTCTATCTATGTCTCGTTTTTTCCAACATGGTATCAGAGCAGGACGAGGAGTTCCCCAACTTTGTGGGTGCATTGTAGGGTTTCTTTAAGCTTGTGTTGAGCTTAGGATAGTGAGTTTTTAGCTTAGTTTACAGGGTAGGTTTACCTTAGTATGCACATGAAGATTGGTAGTCCTTCTTCCCTTGGCTTGCAATGCAGGCTTGCTCTAGACTTGGTTTAGGCTTACCGTAGCCTTCATATAGCCTTGATTGAGGCTTATGAGCCATCATTTTGCTACTGCCCAACCCCAAGAATAGCATGCAAAAATTCATGCTAGCTGCCCAGACTTGGTTCTTCTCAGATTAGTCCTTTCGCGCTTCTACTCCAGCTCAATGGCAGCTTATGCTGAAGAGTTTGATAATGTCTGCAAATTGATTGCTTGTGGTCATAGACAAGGCATGATGTTTACTTTGGATGCCACTTTACCACAACTGAAATCAACCATGTTTGCTCATGGCTCAAGCATAGTTAGAGACTTAGAAATATGGCATAAGAGAGTGGGGCATGTTAATCTTCAACGGCTGGAAATGATGCAGAAGAAACAACTTGTGACAGGTCTACCCAAGTTTGCATACATTGATATTGGTCATGCTTGTCAATCTAGTAAACAGTCAATGCTGCCTTTTGTCATTGTCAAGCATGTACGGAATAGTAAACGACAGTTGTGCAGTTGATTCACTCTGATGTGTGAGGGTTAGCCCATAATGCATCTATGGGAGGTTCCAAATACTATGTGACATTCATTGATGACTTTAGCTGCTATACTTGGGTGTATATATTAAAAACAAAAGATGAAGTGCTAGCTGTTTTTAAGCCGTTTAAGAAGCAAGTTGAGAAAGAATTTGATTGCTACATCTCTTGTTTGAGATTGGATAGTGGTGGGGAGTATGTATCACATGAGTTTGACAAATTTTTGGCTAAAAATGGCATACATAGGTAGCTTACATGCAGCTACACTCCACAATAGAACGAAGTAGTTGAATGAAAGAACAGGGTATTGATGGAAGTTGCTTGTGCAATGATGAATGAGAAGAATATGTTGCTCTATTATTGGGCTAAGGCTATTATGACAACCATGTATATCTTGAACAGGACTCCCACTGCATGCATTCACGATGTGACACACTTTCAGAAGTTGTATGGTTACAAACCTTATGTTAGTCACATGAAAGTATTTGGGTGTATTGCCTATGTGCATATTCGTGATGAGAAGTGAATGAAGTTGGATCCGAAAGCACATGTGTGTATTTATTGGTTATGCGCAAGAAAACAAGGCATATGAATGTTATGATCTCTCTACATGGGAGACACTTGTGAGAAGGGATGTTATATTTGATGAGATGGCCACTTGGTATGCATCACCTATAGTAGTACCGTGTGATGTGCCTTTTGCACATGCTTCTACAATTGATTTGCAGCAAAGTAGTGCATTGACAGGTCCTAGTGTGATGGATGTATCTTCCTTTGTATCTCCATGGACAAGGAGATTAAGTAGTTCTGGCTCACCGTCCACTGACATCACTATGTTAATGAGGGGGAGATATGATGTGATGGATAGCAAAGGTAAAGAAAAAGTCTCTTAGGATGCATATGGTATGATGACACATGGCATGATGACTTCACGCTATGACTTAGTTGGTAGTCTAGACAACGAGCTTGGTATTCCAACAATGATTACGCCTAGTACTAGGTAGAACAGGTACATTCGCCTCATGAGAGAGGGGAGTCGAGTAGTGCACCATAGCTCAGGTGCTCATAGAGGCTTAGGTATCTTGTGGATAGATTGACTTACAATGGATACTTTGTAAAGCATTATGCTTATATGATGAAGGTTATGGAAGTTAAGGAACCTACCACTTATGCTGAGGTAGTGATGGATAAGAATTGGTATACAACTATGGATAAGGAAATAAATGCCTTCGCTGAAAATAGTACTTGGGATCTTGTTCCACTGTTAGATGGGAAAAAGACCATTGGTTGAAAATGGATCTATAAGATTAAATGCAAGTCGGATGGCAGCGTAGAGAGGTACAAAGCCAAGTTGGTCATCGCTAAGCGTTATGCTCAGTAGTATGGACTAGACTACGAAGAAAATTTCAGTCCTATTGCCAATATGGAAAGCATACGAATGTTGATTGCATTGGATGCTGCTAAAGGTTGGAAATTGAAGGCAACAGATGGATGTCAAGAATGCTTTCCTCAATGGTGACTTGGAAGAGGATTTTTATATGGATTAGCCCGAAGGATATGTACAACCTAAATTTCAACATTATGTATGCAAGCTGAAAAAAGCATTGTATGGGATGAAGCAAGCTCTAAGAGCCTAGCATGCAAGGATCAATAAATTACTTACAAAGTTTGGGATTCATGGTTGGTAGGGCTGATCATAGTCTGTTCATGAAAAAGGCAGATAGAGGCTTGGTAGTGCTAGTTATTTATGTGGATGATTTGATAATAATAGGTGATGATGAATTTGGGATACAGAATGTTATGAGAATGCTGAAATCTAAATTTGATATGAAGGACTTAGGTGAGCTGAAGTACTTTTTGGGTATTGAGGTAATCAAGGTTGAAAATGGTTTATGGTTGATACAGAAACACTATGCCATGGAAATGGTGAAGAAATATGGCATGACTAAATGTAAACTTCTTGATACACCTCTTGATCAAAATGTCAAGTTGGACATTAGCACTAGAGCTGAAATTGATGATGTGACTATGTACAGGCAGATGGTTGGAAGCTTGATCTACTTAACCATCACCAGGCCTGATTTGAGTGATGCTATTGGGCTCATAAACCAATTCATGGAGAAGCCCAAAAAGCCACATTTGGATGCTGTTAGATGGATTATAAGATATGTAAAGTCTATTGTAGATTATGGGTTGTTCTATGAGAAAGATAAGGCCCTGAAACTAGTTGGATATACGGATGCAGATTAGATAGGATGCTCATATGATCACAAGTTTATGAGTGGTTATGCCTTTGGCTTTGGAAGTGGAATGATTAGGTGGAGCAACAAAAGAAACAACCAACGGTTGCATTGTCTAGCACTGAGGTAGAGCCTCGGTAGAGCACAGGGGTGCTGTGTTGGCAGCATGTGAGATTGCATGGTTGCTCAAGCTTATGGCTCATTTGGACATACAGGTGGATGCTCCGGTGACTTTATTTTGTGACAATCTTAGTAGTGTACTTTTGGCAATAAATCCAGTATACCATACCAAAACTAAACACATTGAGGTACACTATCATTTCATCCGTGAGATGGTTCTTGTAAGCAAAGTGGATCTTATGCATGTGAAGACAGATGAGTAGATAGTAGATATCTTTACCAAGTCTTTGGGTAAAGATAATTTCAGTCGATTCTGACAGCTACTTGGTGTACAAGTTTTATCTTAAGCTTAAGGGGGAGTGTTGAGACTTCAAGCTCATTATCTTGTGTGTGACCGACAATATCTTAGCTGTGTCTGAGTGTACATGTGTGGGACATTTAATAAGTCAGATTAGTCGATGTGACCTAATCAGAGTTAGTCATGGTTAGCAAAACCTAATGTATGATTTACTTTTGAGCAAGTGTAGAAGAACAATGCAATAATGGAAGAAGAACGAGAGCATGACTTAGATATCTGTGGCTCTCCTCTATCTATGTCTCATATTTTTTCTAACAATAGGACCAAGATTGGTGATGGAAGGTAAGGGTAAAGCCCCTCTACACGCAAACGCCACCAGTCATGGCTACCCCTACAATCACCTCAACACAAGGAACTACTAAAGAGGCTGTCAATGAAAGCAACATCATGGCGTAGGTGTAGTACTTATAAGCAAAGTGCAAGAAATTGCACCTACACCTAGCAAAGGCCTCCCCCCTTGCAGAAACAAAGAGGCCAACAGAAGCAATTGATGCAAAATCATGCCAAGAGCCAAAGATACTACTTTTAGAAGTATCAACTACTTTGGTGCCTTTAGCTGTGCATAGCATTGAAGATCATGATGAATTGGTAAAAGAGCTTCAAAGCCAACTCGACAAGATGACAAAGGAGAAAAAGGCTACACTTATAGAGTTGGAAGAGGAGAAATTTGTCTTTGAAGCCTATAGGGTAGAAAGAACAAGGGTAATGACCATCTTAAACAAGGTAACAATTGCACTGAAAGAGGCCTTAAGGGAAAGGGAAGGAGAAGAGAGCCTAAAGGATTTGTATGATGAAGAAATAGAGAACTGCATTTCATTAGAAAACATGTGTGCCTTCAACTCCAGGGAAAACATGCGTCTAGAGTTGGAAATGAAGGAGTTAAAGAGGCAAAGAGAAGAGGCAAGGATAGGCTACAGGAAACAAGGACCCAAAGAGATGAGGAGATCATGAAGAAGCTGGCAGAGCTGCACAACCAACTTCAAGAAGCTCCCCATTAGCAAGCCACATTGAGAAAACAAGTAGAACACAAAAATGAGGAGCAACAACAAATGCACACATTGTGGTAGAAACATGAGTAGGTGATTGCCACATTAGCCTAGTACCAAAATCAAGAGCTAGAGCAAATGAAAGACGAGCAAAGCAATGGGCAGCCAAGAACAAAGATAGATTTAAAAACTTAGCTTACAAGCTAGCCCATTCTGAGTGTGAATGCCTCTTGGCAAAGAGAAAAGTTGCGACTGCCAGAGACATGAATGCTAGAGCAACAACACACATTTTTTAGCATAGTGCTAAATATCATTTAGTGAGGTAGAGAAGAAACATTGGAATAAGTAAAAAGAAAACTAGAACTAGCAAGGAGGGTGCTGTAGCATGGACTCCATGCCAAGGCACCCAAGCCTAACACCAGCTTGGGAGTAGAGGAGCAATGAGACCATCTAATCTCAACTGGCTTAACCTCACATGAACTCGCTTTGCTAGGGCTTAGGGAGCTAGAGCAGCAAATGTAGTTGTCTCAACAAGAGACAATGGAGAAAATTAAAGAAGAAGGGCTTGATTTTGAACAAGATCAACAAGAGGAAGAA
Source organism: Lygodium microphyllum (assembly GCF_053477565.2). Classification (NCBI taxonomy): domain Eukaryota; kingdom Viridiplantae; phylum Streptophyta; class Polypodiopsida; order Schizaeales; family Lygodiaceae; genus Lygodium; species Lygodium microphyllum. Next base: position 6,342,515 of record NC_141142.1, on the reverse strand, counting down.
CAAGTGCAGGAACTAAGCCCCCCTCTACAGCAGCCACAAGCATAGCTAGAAGAGCAAGGGGAGAAAGCTGTGCCACCTGAATGAATGGTGGAGATGAGGCACAAATGCAAAGAATAGGTGGAACTCGCCCATAGAAATATGCAAGCCAAGACACTGCAAGTTTCACAAGTAGCCATCCCTTAAAGTGAGGAGTATGATCATGTGAAAGAACTAGGGCCAGGAACTTGCAAAGTGGGAGCAATGGGAAACTGCGACCACCCTTTCGAATTCTCCTTCACCTTCCCTTGTAAATTGGATAGAGTGCTATCTCCAAGGGTGATGGAGGATGTCATTAAGCTTTCAACAAGGCTAGGAAGGAGATGGCTAGAGGAATGAATGAGACACCCCACAAGGTGGCAGGAACCTACAGATTACTAGAAAGATAAGGTGGTGGAGATATCTCGGAGGGTGGAGGGATATGAGGCTTGGCCTAGGTGGTGTAGAAACATCTGGGACTCTAACTTAGAGGCTTGGATGGATTTCTGTAGCACCCTACCACATGAACAAGATGATCCTACCTACAGGCCCTACATGAGGAGGATGGGAGTTGATTTCAACTGGGAGTGCATGGTAGATATGACTTTCCTCTTATCTACAATGTTAGTGCCTCAACCCTTGAAGAAAACCTGATCTTCATCAAAAGGGACCTCCGCCCATCCATAGTAGTAGGTTTTCTCAACTTCTCCTCATGCCCCGATTCCGCCTTTATCACCACATGTAACTATCTCTATTTCATGCGAATAATATTAAAACAAAAACCTACTACATAGGAAGAGAAATTTACGTCCCTCTTTTTTGATAACAATATCAGAATAAATAGCTATGCAATGGTGCACCTCATGATGAGAGCCACCCTCTTGCCAACATTTTGTATGCACCTCTTAGAAGACATGAGTGATAATAGATTCACTAGATGTAACCACCCGTTTTTGTCATCTACTCCACTCGATGTAACAATTAATATGAAGTGGTATTTGTAGAGCAGGGCCTTTCTAAGCAAAGCCCTCAAGCCTTGCCACATAGTTTGGGCCTTGCTCATGAACACGATGCTTCTTAGTGTTATCCCTTTCTAATTCAAAAGAAAAAGAAAGAAATAAAGAAAAAGAAAAAAGAAAAGAAAAGAGGAAAGGGAAAAAAAATGAAAAGAGAAAAGACGGAAAAGGAAAATACAAGAAAAAGAAAAAGAAAAAGGACAAGAAGCGGGAAGAAAAGGAAGTCAACAATGAAATCAACCTTTCATACTCTACAAGAGTCACAAGCATTGCACCTAGGGACCACTCTAGCCCCTCCCCCACATCACAAATTTGGGCACATCAAGGGCTAGACATGATTGATAGACATGTCTCCCTAAGTCACTCACAACATGCCAAGTGTGGGACAACACCTTAGACTTTGACCCATCTCCAAGTTCCACTATCACTTGCACGACACACTACACGATAAGGTAGACACAACTTCCTAAGAAGTGCACTCTTTTTACTTTTCAGGAACATTATATAGTAGTATGGCAAACCAGCACACCTATAGAGACCTTCTTCGACCAACCATCTATCTTCTCCATTGGAAACCTCCTAAGATCACTTCACAGAGCATGCCCAACATGACCCACCTCCCCAACAACCCCAAGAACCATTCCTCCTCAACCCTCTACAAACTCCACCCATACCATCAGGTGCCATGGAACTAGCACCCAGCTAGAAGAGGGGTAATGTTACATCCTCGAAAGACCAAGACAAAAAAGCCAAAAAAAAAAAGAAGAAATTGAGGATAGTTCCAAGGCGGGAGAAAAACGGAAGAGAAAGGCACACTCAAGAAAAATATAAAGACATGAAGTGTAGGAAAAAGCCTTGAATGTAAAAGGAATCACACAATAATAAGCACATCGTGATATGCTAGCAAGAAAAGAGCCACGCGCATTGCAATTCATCTTGTAAAAGAGTGCCGAGCTCTCTCCTATACAAATTGTAAAGAATGAGAGGTGCGTGTTGAGGCCTATGCTAATAGGAAGAAGAAATGGTAGAGTAGAGGAATGGACAAAGGCCATACAAAAAAGGGGATGGTTGCTCAAGGAAGGGATAAGGGCATGTATATAAGTCAAGAAATGAATAAAGAAACTTATTCTTATGTGTGGCCACAAACTTCTTGTCTTCTTGCTTCTTGCTCTTACTTCCTTCTTGTGCACGAGAGAGGGAGAGAGGGAGTATGAGAGAGGGAGAGTGTGTGTGAGAGCAAGTAAGGGACCATGAAGAAGCTCTTCTTCTCCTCTCTTCATCTTCTTCTCTTCTCTTTCCCCTTCTTGAAAACACATTTACTGGTGATTTCTATTCACATTAAGCCTATCATGGCATGCATATTATCCTCACACATTGAGCCCATCATTTTGTGGTGATTTCCATTCACATTTTTGTTCTTATTCTCTCTCTCTCCCTCTCTCTCTCATAATTAATAATTAATAATATATATGCATAATTATATATGTATAATATGATAATTGAAATATGATTATATATTTTAATTAATAATTAAATGATGTATTAGTAATTAGTTAAAACCTAATCAATTACATATATAACATTTATCATTAATACAAAAATATATGAAGGATAATTATATTTAGTCATAATTAGTTAAACTAATTATACATTAATTAATAATATAGATTATAATTATATATTAACATATATACGTAATACATAATATGTATATGTATTTACCTACACACACACACACACACACACACACACACAGAGTACACATTTGATTAATAATTAGTTAGTGTATTAATAGTGAATGATTAATATGTAATCAACTATTTTAGCATATTAATAATGATAATTCATGTGTACATTATTGAATTAATATATAAATATATAACACAATTGATACCTACATTGTAGTCGTAATAGTAGCAATGCATGTAAGTATGATGTCATTGAGTTATGCAACCCTCTATTATGGATCATTGCTAGTAGTATCTCTATCAACAATTTATTCCAATTCCAAAAAGAATGTATCATTTTTATTTTTAACTATTATACCTATTAATTATAATAATGGATATAGTTATAATTATGTGTATATGTATGTAATAATTATAATAATATAATAATGTATATTTATGACTATAATTAAATATTAATATATAATATAAGTACTACTTATAAATACACATATTTATTATAAGTCAAGTATAATTTATGTAATAATATTTAATTCCAATAACAATATTGACCACACACACACACACACACTCTCTCTCTCTCTCTCTCTCTCTCTCTCTCTCTCTCTCTCTCTCTCTCTCTCTCTCTCTCTCAAGTCCTCCTCTTTTACAAACTCCATACAAAGAATCTTGGGTGCTCTCTCTCTCAAGTCCTCTTTTACAAACTCCATACAAAGAATCTTGGGTGCTCTCTCTCTCAAGTCCTCTTTTACAAACTCCATACAAAGAATCTTGGGTGAGAGAGAGAAAGAGAGAGAGAGAGAGAGAGAGAGAGAGAGAGAGAGAGAGAGAGAGAGTGTGTGTGTGTGTGTGGTCAATATTGATGGGAAAAGTGAATTCTTGAGATGGCAAGGAAAATTGTTGAGATGTACATAGTGGTCTACTTGTAGTTTTAGTTTCTTTTAAAGTCAATAGTATATCACTATTAAAAAAACAAGATTGATACACCATTGAGGACCTTCGCAAGTCCAATAATAACCCAAAGCAAAATGAAAGCAGTTCAAAAGCATGACTGGCCTATTATACAAGATTGAAAATAATAATTTTACTCACATTAACGATAATCATTAAAAGCCTTATGTTCCTAGATCAATAGAATATATTCTATATATTATTTAGAGATTTGCCTTGGGGATTTTGAACCAACCACACGGCTCCTAAGCTTATGTGACACAAGGAGAATGATTTTGGTATTCAAGAAATAAAGAGGGTTTTTTCTTAAAGGGTGAGTGGGGGTTCTATTTATTTTCTATCCTCTATATATATATATATATATATATATATATATATATATATATATATATATATATATATGTATGTATGTATGTATGTATGTATGTATGTATGTATGTATGTATGTATGTATGTATGTATGTATGTATGTATGTATGTATGTATGTATGTATGTATGTATGTATGTATGAATTGAACACAAGTTCTTGATCATATGCGATGTGATTTCATCGTTGCGATTCTAGCTCATCTTGGATTTGGGCATGGATTTTGTAGCATGGTTGTGTTGCCATGTTCTCTAATTCATGTGCTAAGATATCAATGAACCACATCCTCTCTAGTTCTTTTGTGCTCAGAAGGTCCATATGATAGGGTTGTCCTATGTCACCCATACTGTTTTCATTAGACTTCCCAATGGTCAGAGTTCATACAATTAATATGATTAGACTTCCCAATGGTTGATCCATGCCAGCTTAGTTTTTTGCCAATGATAACTTGGATGTTCTTTGAGCCGACCAACAATTGGTGGATGCATTTATACCTCCAAAATGGTGGTTTTGTAGTTGTCTTGGTTTTGGTTGTAAGTACCTCTAAGATTAAGTTGATCTTTATTGGATGGAATGATCCCCCATCATGGATTTTGTAGTATAGCTTTATGTTGATCCAACAATTCTATGTATTCTACTATCTTGGCTGCCCATTGGGCATGGAAGTTACACTTAAACCATGTTTTTTGTGGCTACTTACTAATTTTAAGAATAAGCTTTTAAAAATGGAACCTTCTCTTCTACTCACTGGCATGAAGGCTAGTTATGCTAAATGATTTTGTTCTGATATACCCTTTATGTTGCTACTATTTTCCCTTTCTCTTCTACTTGCTAGAAAATCATTGACACCCACATCCATGCCTTTTTTTGCATACAAAAACTAGCAAAATGGCATGTTGTGTCTTGGCAACATGAAATTTGGGGATATGATGCCAGGATGCATATTTCACAGTGGATTACGTGACCACAGTGGATTACGTAAAACTATTTATTGCCGGGGCTCGTACACAAGGTGGATTTCTTGTGCGAGAAGTTGACGGGATGCCTGTTCTTTTCAGGCATCAAATCAATTTAATGTGCATATGGGCGATTCCATGGCGGGTGATTCCATAAAATACATATTAAATTAATAGACTTTTATGAGTTTAGAGTGCACACTCGAATTAAATTAAGGTTAGGACAGAGTTTCAACCTATTTAATTATTTTGTGGCTGAAGACTACTAGGTATTCACTTTTCATTGGATTTTATTTAACTATTTTCTAACAATTGTGAATGCTTTAGTTGATGTGTAGAGCAAGCGACAGTGGTGGTGGATAGTACTGGGCGATGGCTTGAATCCAAATGCCTAGAAGATTTACTATTTTTTATGGGTGCACGCCTTATCACTAAAGGCACGACACCAATATTTATTTAAGCATGCTTATTTATTAAAGCACTTGACAAAACATTCATTATCTTGCATGCGCATAGGCGCTTGATTAAATACTTCATTATTTGGTATTTGTATTTGGGCACAACACAATGACTTTTGGATGGCCAAACACCTTACTGTATATTTGGGCAAACACAAATGCAGAAGCAAAAGCTTGCTATTTGTAAAGTGGACTATTTTTTAGCTTGAAGATAAATAAATCTATAAATATATGCCTTGTGAAACGCTCACACAAGGCATGGGGGCAGATTGCACCCAATTTGTCTCTTTTGTCTCATGTCGTGCAAATTTACTTTTGCTTTGTACTTGAAATTATGAAGGTTTGTAGAGTTCTTTGTTCTTGGGGACTTTCCGACATTCACTACGTATGCATACAACATCCGATTTGTGCACCACAATAGGTGACTTATACCAAGGGGGTGGAGGATTAGGATCTGAGATAACCCAAAGCATAGTTCTAAGGCTTAATCTTTCTTTTCTAAAGGGATTCCAAGACTATAAAGTGACTAGCCATTGGTTGCTATAATAAATCACTAGTTCATATCTAGTTACCTATCAGAACCGCTATCACTATTGCTCTATTGTGGACAAGTTGTTTTATATCAAGAGAAAAATCAAGGTTACTTAGTCTAAATTGGCTCAAAATCTAGTAGAGAGCTAGAAGGTTTGTGTTGGATGATCTTTTGTGGAAAAGTACCATGGGTCTTTGGAGGGATTTGCCCTAGGTGCCATGATTTGGCTTTGTAAAGATGCATTTATTGATGATTTTATACCTAATTATAGGAGAAACATGTCTTATCCCTTTGTTGAAAATGAAGAGTTTGTATGGTGACTTGATGTTTTGAAGTTGATTTTGAGGGGTTTCCCCTTGCTTGAATACTATTATTTTCGTGCACATTTGGGGCATTGACAAGTTGTCAAAAACATGGATCTAGAGCATGGCAGCTATGGCAGATGGAAGATGAAGACAAGACTCATGATGACATAGATAGTGAAGAGACTGACTGTTATACAAGTGAATTAGGTTCCAGGATGGAAGCTTGGACTCATAAACACAATCTTGTATAAGACATTGACAATGACAATGACAATTACACTTATTGAAAGAAGAAGCATCATGATATTACTCATTCAACTTCATGAAAGTGATAGTCAAGTACAATGCTTTATAGTAATTGGATAGTAGCATTTTGCCTCACTATGCCTATGGGATTCAAGATTGGTTACATGTCTCTTCCCTTACAACTCCATACAAAGAGGCATACAAACAAGTGTGATTGCCAAACTCTCAGCACCCCTCCCTCAATCACAATCATGAAAAGGCACTAAGTGTACAAAGGCTGTCATGAGTACAACCTTGCTAAGTGTGGGTATGCCATAAACATGGTAATCATGTAGAGGCTGTCGTAAAAAAGGCTAAGTGTGGGTACCAAAAACATGGATGACATCCAAGGGCTACTACAAGGCCTCACTAAGTGTGTAGAGGCTATTATGCATAGTTTACATGAGGAGTTTTTCATGGCTTATGAAAGAAGCATTAGAGGCAAGAACATACAAAATAAGGGTCTAGCAAAATTTTGGGTCAAGGACCGACAGGCCCTTGTGATTTTCTTCATCTTTAGATATGTCATTACGAGCATAACAAATCTTCTTGTCCTTCTTCACATTGATGTAGTCCACTTTGCTCTTTTGGCCTTCAAGTTGATCTTCTTCTTCTTCTTCTCTACAACTTTGCTTGCTTTGATCTTTTAGTCCTCTTCTTCATGGTCCCCCTCAAGCAAAGGTACCATCATCTTTAAGTTTTGCATGATGTCCAAGGTAGCTAGAATGTCTTCAAAATCTTCTAATAGATTCATTGATAGCTCTTTGATGTAGGTAGCTCCATGTCTTCCTGCAAGTAGAGTAAGCAAGTCTTCTATTTGTTGTACATGATTAAGAAGAGTTATGTTGCTTTCCATACATGTAAATATCTTCATATTTTTAGCTTGAAATTCTGAGATTTTTTAGCGAGTGAGTTGACAGAAAAGATTGTGCCAAGGAGCACAATAGTAATTAGTGTTCAAGCAACACTATTAGTATCAAGAAATACTATCTTGCAACTTTAACGTCGCATGTCAATGCTTGCATTTCAACTTGCTTGTTGATTTGAAGTTATACTTGTTGGAGACTAAGAAATTCTCGATAGCAGAGATTTTAAGTACACCAAGGTTGAGCCACAGAAAATGGAAAATGAAGTATTGTGAAGAACTTCATGTTGATGCTTGAGCCTGAGGTCTTCAAATCTTCACGAAACTTCTTCTTTGCTGACTTGGAGGAAAATCTTGCCGGGAATTTTAGTGACTTAGAGAATCAGAGTAGCATGGACTTCTTTGAGCTGAGAGAGGTGAGAAAGTGAAGAGATTTTTTAGCTTGAAATGAGGAAGCTATTGCTTCCCTGTTAGGGTTTGTAGGTAGCTATTGGTTTTTCTTCTGGTGTAGCTCATAGGGGAAGAATTTCTTGGAGATATTATATGGGGAGAGAGCTTGGATATGGAGCTTTAAAAGCCCTATAGCTGCAGAGTGAACCATAGCATGTAGGAGGAGAATCGACGGTATGAACAATGATATGCACATACAAGACAACAACGATGAATTTCAGCAACGTCGGGCTACAAAGGGGCTAATGTCTCACTGTGATGTGCCAAGGAGAAGTGCAAGGAGTCAAGGGAGAGAAATCCAAAAGGATGCTTAGAGAGATAAGGCTTGTAGAGAGAGATATAAAGCTCAAAGTGCTGCCGGTCTAGTCTGCTGGCTATGGCTGCCAAACAATGAGTGTGAGATTCAAGTGAAAAAAGGAAGTTATGCATTCAAACTGAGTTGACCTGAGTTTGAGCAAAGCTAAGAGGAGTGCTTAGTCATGCTCGACTAAGCTCTGATACCATGTCAAAAACATGGATCTAGAGCATGGCAATTATGGCAGAAGGAAGATGAATACAAGACTCATGATGACATAGACAGTGAAGAGACTAACTATTACACAAGTGAATTAGGTTCCAAGATGGAAGCTTGGACTCATAAACACAATCTTGTGTAAGACACTGACAATGATAATGACACTTAACTGAAAGAAGAAAGTATCATGATATTGCTCATTCAACTTCATGAAAGTGATAGTCAAGTACAATGCTTTATAGTAGTTGGATAGTAGCGTTCTGCCCCACTGTGTCTATGGGATCAAGATTGGTTACATGTCCCTTGCCTTACAACTCCATACAAAGAGGCATACAAATGGGTGTGATTGCCAAACTCTCAACATGGATGAGAAGAAGCCTCTTAACTATTTATGTACAAGAGTCAAATCCACATATTTCTAAGAATGCATAGCTCCCAAATTTCAATTTACCTTTTCCAAAGCTATTGTGCTTTCCATCTTTGCTAATGTCATGTTACCATTGATCAAATAGTAATAGTATTGTACATGCATTATTTTTATCTTCACATCCATAGTCCACTGAGTATTAACATTAAGCCTATAAATCACTGACACAAATCACTAGCATAGTACTAACACATCTCAAAAAACTAAGATGGACTATAGTATTCATGTGAGTGCTCAACACATGGTTCTCATTAAGTACTAGCATAGGACTAATGCATGCTAAGATAGAGCACTAACGCAAGGTACTAAAAGTACTAACTAGTACTAACATAGTACCAAAATAGAGTACTAAATTGGAATAGCACTAACACAAAATGGTATTATCAACACACACAAACAATGCTAACATATGGTAATAATAAAAGTACTAACTCATAATACTAATTTGTACTATGAAAGAGTAATGACATACTAACAAAAAAGAATAATAAATATAATACAAAGAGAGTGCTAACCTAATATAGAGTACTAACAAGTACTAGCACTAACATATTAATGAAACAAAAAACTAAGATAAATTACTATAATACAAGAGCACTAACATAAAAGACTAGTAACACATATTGTTAACACAGAAGAGCACTAACATAGATAATACTAACATACAATACTAAGAAGACATTTGATACATACTTCTAATATAGGATAGTACTAACTGAGGCAATACTAACATAGAATAACAACATATAGCACCAAAACAATACTAAGATTATACTAACAGAAAAGGAAAGTATCATGCAACACTAACAAGGTACTTAAATAGCACTAAAGAAGCGCTAAATAGTACTAAGTTAGTATTCACACAATACTCATGTTGAGTAGTAATGCATAGTACTAATAAGGACTAATACATAATACTAGTACAAGGCTAAGTGTGCACCAAAAAATAAATAACATTAGACTTTGCAAGAATTATACATAACCTCACCTTGTAATGAAGAAAATGGTTGTGCTACTTTAATTGAGATGTTGCTCCGACCAGATCTAGCACTTTGTAAACTTTAGTATTTGAGGCATAAGATGTTGGTAATGAAGCATAAAATATGATTGAACACATAATAGCCTATCATTATGTTTGTTATGAATCATAGAGAGATTGCTATACCAATGCATGGACTTGATTTTCTTATGCATCTTGAAGGTATAATTATTGGCATCATAGATGTCTCCTTATAAACCCATTTCATGCATATGTACTTTTTGACATATAAGTCTTCCATTTTAGCTCTGACATACTCATATGTTACAGATGTCTCCTTATACACTTATTTTATGTGTATGTCATTTGTTTCATACTTGTAAGTCTTTCATTTTACTAGACTTTCTTGATTTGCTTCGTCAAGCTCACTAGGGCAAAACTAAAGGTTTTGGACATTCATATGGTAAGCATGCAAGCTTCTAGAATCTACACATAGAGATCTTAATCCTTCTCAAACTTAGCATGCCATGACATCAAAACAAAAGGTAGCATAAGGGAAGGCACTAGGCCCTAGGAACCCTAAGAACTCAAGGAAACAACTTGGAATTCAAAGGGATTAGGGTATTTTGAAATATTACACCCAGTTGTATGCTCACTTTGAGCCCCTTAAATACTTTTGCACATTCAAATTATTTCAGAGTGTGGCACAATATATTTCAAATGTGAATTTGATATGAATATTGTGGCACATGAAGTAGGACTAGGAATATGAATAATCCAATCACACACACAGAAGTCACACATATGGGGCTGGACTGGCTACCATTGTTAATTGGACTCACTTTTCATGTAGGTTGTAAAAGAATCCTTGTGCATATGTTTCACCTCATAATCTTAATCCATTATCCTACTTGAAATCACTTACCATTCTTAATTAAAATCACCTATTGTGCAGGCTACAAAAGAATTATTGTGCATATATTTCACCTCAATCTCTTCTTTGTTATTCTATTTGAAATTTTTTTGCCAACCAAAAGTTTCATTGATTGAGAACCATTGTTATAGCCTCTTTCTACCCAATACTTGCAAGGATAAGAGTTTTGTATGGAATCCAAATTCATTACATATAGTGTGGTGGGACATAGATTATAAGGGCAATATTCAAACAATAAAAAACAATAAAGGAGTAGAAAATTTGACAAAATAGCAAAAGTATCTACATTCTTCACTCATATTCATTGTCATTGCATTTTAAAACCCAAGCATCTTTGCTTCTCTCATGCTTGTATGCAATTAATAGCACTCCAATGGATTTCTATGGCTCCGCTTCACCCCTCATTCCTAAGTGAAGTGTCTCACCAACAATGTCTTGTTTCCTCCACATCCCCCAAAACCTATAGATGGGAAGGGGCTCTGTGTAACCTTTAAAAGGATTTTTCTAATCAATAGCAAGAGCTTATTTATTTATGAAATACCTAATATATTCAATGTACATAATTGTGCCAAATTTTGACATTATGTGCAATGTCTCACATGGATATGTAAAGAGATGCTAGTTATTACTAATCTAATCTCACATGACCATTTGACCTTACAAATCAACATCTACAGAAACAAAACCAAAAACACCTCATTCTACCATGAATATATCAATTGTGTTAAGGTAGAAATATACTATTGGATAGCAACATGGGTTTGTCAACATATTTCCCATCCATAAAGGAAAAATGGATAATAGGATGCATTTGATAGTAGTGTTTTTGGAAAAAATTGATGGGTACTAAACATACATACATTATTAAAAATAAGGATAAAGAAAAGAAATTTAGAGATCTAAATAACTAGAGTCATGAAATTCAAGAAATTTTAGATGTACATGGTAATTTGTTTCTTCTTTAAGTGCTCAATTTTTTTGATTTGTTGCCACTTTGATTTTGTCAGATTTTTGTTTCTCAAAAGCTATCTCCTACTCTACCAATATCACACTTCCTTCCCCCATCTCTCTCCCTTTCCATTTGTCTCTCTCTCTCTCTCTCTCTCTCTCTCTCTCTCTCTCTCTCTCTCTCTCTCTCTCTCTCTCTCTCTCTCTCTCTCTCTCTCTCTCTCTCTCTCTCTCTCTCTCTCTCTCTCTCTCTCTGTCTACTCATTTTTCCCTTCCCCCCTATCCACCTATTTCTTCCTTGTCTCTCTCTAGCTCTCCCTTTGCCTCTCCCATGGCCCACCTTCTTTCTATGAGTCTCATTTACATGTTTTTGTACATATAGAACATTCAACTAAGGCATGTGCCTTTGTGGATCATTAGAAAAATTTTCAAATGCTATGATGGGAGTTAGCATGGACTTGCATTGTCCAAATATCTTACTTCCTCAACATTAGGGGAAGTTTTGATAGAGAACTGTGACAATAATTTCTTGGTAGGGTTTTAAAGCATTTGGATCTACAAGAATGTGAAGAAGCAAATTGGAGAGACCATGAAGACATTAGTAAGCATGGTCAAAGGAGTGGAAAGTGCATAAAAACTACATGCAAGATAGCTCTAGTGTACATGCTTGCTAGCAATACGACAAAAAACAATATAATGATACGAGAGTTGCTACTTAGTATCCAACCAAGAAATTTGAAGGAAAGTTGTACTAATGTACAATAAAAGAAAGTTGAAATGGGTGGAAGAAGGTTGCAAACACATAGTTGCTTGTCTAAGTGAATAGCTAATTCAGTGTATCATTCGATTTTGGACAAAAAATGAGCAAGAAACACAAGGATATGTCCAAGCAAGAAGGAATATTGTAGAGATAGCGGATCAATGAAAAAAACAATAGGCTTCATCCTACCATTACTTGGAGCTTATCAAGGTATACCTTCATCAAATGCTACTACCTTTGACATGATATTACCATCCTCTACCTTTTCTTCTTTAATGAATGGTCCAAGACATTGAGGCACTTCTTGAATATTCTCATATACATAATTTAAAAGTAGAATCAAGAAAGAAAAAGCTTTTGTGAGTAGCTAAACATTACCATATTGGTAGATCCAGCATCTCAAGTTGTATCACTAGCCTCTAGTGTTTTTCTTTAGATTATTAATACCATTACTACTAGTAAGGCTGTTAGTATTAATAGTATTAACACTATAACCACTAAAACTACTATTGATAATATCTAAATAATACTTAATAATTCTTGATTTTGTACTTTTGTTAAGGAAATTTGGGTAGAATTCTTCATGAAGTTTGAAAAGCAACATCCCTCCATTGACACCAACTTCTTTGCTTTTAGAGGCTAAAGCCTATTTTCAATAAATATTAAGGTGAGAAAGACAAGGTGTTGTGTTTACCATACAAGAATTGATTAATGCAACTTCAAATTCCATGAGGATGGACACAAAATCATTACATGAAGATGTACATGATTGCTTGTGTATGATTTATAGGCTGAATGAGGAGGAAAAGTGTAATTCCTATGTAACCACTTTTTCTTCATGGAGGTCAACAGTATGTCCAAACAAAGGGACAACTGAGTGGCTTATTTATATACAAGTGCATTGTGACCTTTCTTTCTTTACAACTTTGCAAGAATTTCTGTCACTGGGGTGTTGACAAATACTAAATTGAGGTATGTGGGTATGCACTTTATCATGTTAGATTCCCAAGAAAAACTAGTATATGTCATTTTACTTTTGTTGATCATTTTTCTCAAATTGGGCATCTTTTAGCTCCTTAAGAATGGGGTTATTGTGCAATTGAGCTCTACAACATTTAGCATTAGAGATAGTGGAGTCATAGTCAGTAGTCTCCTAAAGGCTACAACAATTTGGATTAGAGATATTATAGTAACCCAACGTTGCTACCTAGGCCTAGCTTTTTATGGATTCTTCCAAGTGACTCCTAATAGGAATCCATATGTTACTAGAAAAAAGACAATGGTATATGGAATCCAGGAACTGACAATATCCATAATTGCTTTCTTTTTATAGAGATGCTCAGAAGATCAACAAATGAAAGAGAGAAGATATTACTTGAAAAAGACAATGGTACATGGCATCCATTAAGTGACAAGCTCCATAATTGCTTTCTTTTTAGAGAGGTGCTCAGAAGATCAACAAATGAAAGAGAGAAGATGTTAAAGTCTGATTGAAAGGATTGATTATGAGCTTCAAATTGTAGAATGGAAAAATAAATATAACCATTTGACGTGTATATTTTATAAAGGAACTTCACAAGTTGCCTTCTATCCAAAAATCATTCCATATCACTGTAAGGCTACCACTATACAATTTATTTACATTATTGTTTTAATTATAGTTACTATGAGAACTCTATGAAGATATGTCTTCATAAACAAGTACAAAATGGCAACCATTAGAGTTACTAAGTACATTTAAATAATATAAATATAGAAGTTGGCAACCTTATTGACCATCATCATCTTATCCCAAAATATTTATTTTTTTACTTTGCAACATACAGTTTTCCAACAAATACATGTGTATGGAATCTTGGAAGAGTTGCATAGAATTTGATTTTGCATACACATGATACAAAAGTTAGTATGAAGTTTTAGGAAGAATACATTTTCCTAAGAATCATATCAAAGCTATTTTGTTGGGTTCTTTTGAGGGGTTCTTTTGGGGATGTCTGCCCCTCTATCTCCTTGGTTACTTGGCACCCTCTTAGGGTCCTTGGGAGGTCTTAACCTTATGTCTGCTTCTCAAGGATCTTCTTGGCAGTATTCCTTAACTTTTTCTTATTTTCTCCCTAGCTAAATATTAAGCTTCCTTGTGAGGGGTCTTCTTTGAAGTGTTCCTTCTCACATAACTTTTGAGCTTTCCTTTTTGCTGTGTTTTGTCCTTCCTCTTTTGTTTTTTCTTTTTCCTTTTCCTCAAAAGGTGCCTAAGGAGGTTTTCTCCCCACTTTTTTTTTTTGGTTTTTTCTTAAGTGTTCCATCCTTTGTATTCCTTGGTCCTAATAGACCTCTTCTCCTGGAAGCTTTGGGGGCCTTTCCAACTCTTTAAGTTCCCTCTCTCTTCCTAGGAGGAGTTGGTGGAGAACCCAAATGTACACTAATAATTTATAGTTTGACATCCCCAAATCCATGGAGGGAATTCCTTAGGCAAATCTTTCCAAAACCGAGGTTTAAGTACTATAACATTCCAATGAGATATTGGAACTTATAGTTTGACATCCCTATGAATCCATGGAGAGAAGAAAATACTTCTAAATCTAAGGTCAATTAGTACAACACTCTAATGTGAATTACATGGATCAATAATCAAATTTGGATACTAAAATAAATGACCTTATTTGTCTTTCACTTATTGAAAACATCTTATCTGGCATACACTTATCCCCCATTGGAGGAACAATGATGTTGTAAGTCTACTTGTAAGAAGATATCCATATTGCTTATATTTGCTTTGGTT
Organism: Lygodium microphyllum; assembly: GCF_053477565.2. Taxonomy (NCBI): domain Eukaryota; kingdom Viridiplantae; phylum Streptophyta; class Polypodiopsida; order Schizaeales; family Lygodiaceae; genus Lygodium; species Lygodium microphyllum. The sequence goes on along the minus strand of NC_141142.1, from coordinate 6,327,285 downwards.
GAGATGAAGAGGACAAAAACAAATAGCTTGATTTTCTTTTCAATTGAAGATTTATATATCAATGACCTTTAAGAAAAATTTAGAATCAAATCAAACAAGAATGAAGCATCATAAGACACTTATATAAGCAATGATATGCATAGAAGTTGCATGTTAGGACATTAGACCCTATGGCATGCAAATGGGACTTTTGCATTGTAGGATTCACTTCAAAAAAATACCCAAATAATGCCAAGACTGTCAAGATATTATCATTAAATAGAAACATGAGGAATGTATACTTTGCGAAGACCACGATGGTTGTGTCATTGGTATCTTTGTCCTTTATACACAAAAATATGGTATTAGGAAAAAGTGAACTCTCTTTTGGGTCATTTAGCCCCCCCCCCCCTTTTCCTCCTCAAAACAAGGAAAAGTGGAGAGAAGATAATAAAATAATCTCATTCTCTCTATTTTTTCAATTTTATCTTTTTAATATTATCCATAAAGGATTTTCTTAGATTCCTTTGCTCATGTCATTCAATAGCCCTTTTAAACCAAATTTTATTTTAGATAGATATTAGTTACAAGAGCGTGGTGCTTGGTTTCAACACCAAATAAATAGAAAATGTGGTGTAATTCATAAATAGAAACAAAGAAAAAGTTAATTTTCATAGTTTCGAAAATGTGTTTGAAGGTACTTTTGAATTTTCTAAAATTTGAAAAGGCTTGGACATCCCTTCTCTTTGAGCTCTTTAACTCCATTTCACTTCTCTTAGATCTCTATTATATCCTCTTTTTTATGTCTATCCAACCTACATTCACATACTAAATTACTCCATTTCCTTTTACCTCTCTTGCATTATTCTCTTTGTTCAGTCCATAGAGCATTAGCTAGACTTTTTAAATCCATTGACATTTCTCTAACTTGAGTTCAGAAATAGTCAACAATATCCAATCTATGTAGTTGTAATGTCCCCATTACTTAGTTTATTTTAATAAACAATGTGCGTATACATTCCAAATAAAATTGATTTATGTTGCACATTTTTAAAAACTAGATCTAATTACGAAACTAGCTCTACTTATGAGAAGATAATTGTTATTATTAATGAGGTATTATATGCCATTTCATGGAAGAAAGACTTGGGAAACCCTCCCTAGACTAGCTTATTAAAAATATGTTTGTAGTATAGAATAACAAAAAGAACTAATCTAGTCGATAGTCACTTGGTAGTTAAGTGCACTTGGGTGACGACACTGCCCGGATGATGACCTCACGGGAAGATTTTCCTACAAGCTAGTGGGAGCTTCTCACGCGTAGCCAACGGCACCAACGAAGTCTTCCTAGCCCATTGCTAAGTATGCCAAGGCCAAGATGCCAAGGTCTATGCCTTGGTCGCCACCTTAGTTGTATGCCTTGGAGTGACACCCGCCCATTACGCTACAAAAATGGAGCCCCTTCCCTGATGTCGTCAAAAACGCTAAAAGAAAGTGGTTTCTCTTTGTCATCGATGTCGTCATCAAAAAATGCTAAAAAGCAAGCGTCCTCTCTTTACCCCCCGGTTACTATATAAATAGGGATAGAGTGTCACATCAAAAACAACAACAACCAGTGCAGAAGTCTCTTTGATGTTGACATAATGAAGCTCTACTACAATAAGATGAATCTCTCACTCTCTCTCCACACCTACATGGAAGCGATGCTCGAATCCATGAGCTTCTTCCATGGCTTCCAAGAGATGTCGAGAAACTGAGCAAGGTAATGCTTAGAGATCTCCCTAATGTGAGGAAGTGACCATTGCTAAGGGAACTCAACATGACGCTGAGACACAAGCAAAAGTTAACCCCGAACCCATTCAAACCGAAGAACCAATCATCCCACAACAAATTGAGGTTGCAACCATAACCTGTAATCATGATGAATGGACAAACATAGATAATCAGGTTAGTACATAAGAAAAGGATCACAATCTTACTTAGACTTGTAAAAGCATGTTAGTATTATCAAATGCTTTTTAGGAAGGAACATGAAAATTGATGAAGGGGATAGATTCTATACATCACATTGACAAGTGTGTTAAAAATATTTTATGGTTATGACTGCTTCTGGATTTGTGAATTATGAGTTATGGCTCTTATGATTCCGAGCTTGCACAACCAGACGAGTTGTGGATTGTGGTGGTTCGGGACATTGGGGTCCCCAACCCAATGCTCCCTTACACTCTGCGGAGTGTGGAAAAACTCACATGCGAGTGGGGGTCCTATGCTCCTGAGGGGGATAGGTGTTTTTAATATTTGATCACTCAAGCACCTGAGAGGGAAAATGGCCGAGTGACAAGTGCCCTTGTTATGTAGAACGGCTCCAACGGCTTAGGGAAGCTTAGAAGGGCGCTGAGCCAGTAAATTCCCTGTTGACTACGGATGGAGTGCGACACATACAATCCAATCCCAAGGGATTGGAAGGTCCGATCCTAGGCTGGACAGTGTCTTTCTACAAAAAGACAGTTTTATACCACTCTGCGGAGTGATGGTGAAATAAAGTATCTGATTTCTCAATTGTTTGTTATGCGCCAAAGATTGAGTTTAACGAACCCAGTTTAACAGAGTAATAAAAGAAATATGATTTTATATGTCCAAACAGTGTGGTAGTATGCTTTGCTAATTAGAAAACTAAGTAAACCCCATTGAGGAAAGTGGGAGGCTTCGATCCTTATGATTGGACGCCTATGGCTAGGTCAACCCGATAAGTCATGTAACTTTCTGGGTAACTTTCCAACATTAGATAGAGCTGACTAAATCGTGACCCTCTCAATATCGGTAAGATTAGCTACCAGTTTTAACATTGTTTTAGGGGACCAGAGCTGTGTGGAGTTTCTCCTCCAACAGACCTGGAGGAGTCTTCTTAATAGTCAACTGAAATTCATGTCCATGCACATCACCATCCCATCTTCCCATGGGAAACATTAGACTTAGTTGAACATAGGAATCTCATTTCTACTTCATAGGGGAAGCGTGGACAAGTCACCCCAATAATAATCTAACACCCCCTAAGAAAGACCACTTTGTAATCAATCAAATGTAGGAGTGAGGTTAACACTGCACTTGGTTCAAAGAGAGTGAGAGATTGGGGAGAGTGTAACTCGATCCCCTTACCCATAAGGTAAAATCTCAATTCCGGCCCCCTAAAACGGTGTTAAACCTGGTAACTAATCTTACAAATATTGGGAGGGTCACGATTTAATCAGCCCTATCTAACGTTGGAAAGTTACCCAACTTATCGGGTCCACCCAACTATAGGAGTCCAATCATCTGGATCAAAGCCTCCCACTTTCCTTGATGGGGTTTGCTTAGTTTTCTAATTAGCAAAGCATACTATCACACTGTTTAAACATATAAAAGTAGCTTCCTTTTATTACTCCATTAAACTGGGTTCGTTAAACTCAATCTTTAGCATATAACAAACAATTCAAAAATTAGATACTTTATTTCACATCACTCCGCAAATTAGTATAAAACCATCTTTTCGCAGAAAGACACCTTCTAATTCCTTGGGATTGGGCTATATGTGATCGCACTCCATCTGCAGGATCAACAAGGAACTTCCTGGCTCAGAGTCCCTCTAAGCTTCTCTGAGCCTTTGGAGCGGTCCTACATAAGAGGGGCACTTATCACTTGGCCCTTCGCCCTCTCCGGTGCTCGAGTGATCAAATATTAAAAACATCTATATCCCTCGGGAGCATAGGACCCCCACCTGCAGATGAGTTTTTCCATACTCAACAGAGTATAAGAGAGAATTGGGTTGGGAACCCTAATGTCCCGAACCACCACAATCCACAACTTGTCCGACTGTGCAAGCTCTGAATCATAAGAGCCATAACTCATCATTCACAAATCCAAAAGCAGTCACAACCATAAAATATTTTTAACAAAATTGTCAATGAGATGCATAGAATCTATCCCTTTCATCAATTTTCGTGTTTCTTCCTAAAAAGCATTTGATAATACTAACATGCTTTTACAAGTCTAAGTAAGATTGTGATCATTTTCTTATGTACTAACTTGATTATCTTCGTTCGCCCATCCATCATGATTATGGGTTATGGCCGCAACCTCGATTTGTCGTGGGATGACTGGTTCTTTGGTTTGAATAGGTTCGAGATTAACTTCCGCTTGCGCCTCAGCATCTCGAACCTATTCAAACTCTTTGAGCATGACCTTGCTCAGCATCTCAACGTCTCTTGGGAGCCGTAGAAGAAACTGATGGATTCGAGCAGTGCTTCCGCATAGGTGTGGAGAGAGAGGGAGAGATTTAGCTTATTGTAGCAGAGCTTCGTTGTGTCAACATCAAAGAGACTTCTGCACCAGTCGTTTTTTACGTGACGTTCTACTCTTGTTTATATAGTAATCGAGGTGGGGTAAAGAGAGGACGCTTACTTTTTAGTGGTTTTTGATTATGTCATCGATGACAAAGAGAGAACACTTTCTTTTAGTGTTTTTTACAACATTAGGGAGGGGGATCCATTTTTGTAACACGATAAGCAAACGTCACTCCAAGACATACAACTAAGGCGTTGACCAAGGCATAGACCTTGGTATCTTGGCCTTGGTATACTTAGCAATGGGCTACAAAGGCTTCGTTGGCATTGTTGGCTGTGTGTGAGAAGCTCCCACTAGCTTATAGGAAAATCTTCTTGGAAGGTCACCCATCCCGGTAGTGTTGTCACCCAAGTGCACTTAGCTGCCAAGTGAATATCTACTAGGCTAGTTCTTTTTCTTGTTCTATACTACAAACATAGTTTTAATAAGCTAGTCTTGGGAGAGTTTCCCAAGTCTTTCTTCCATGAACTCGTATATAATACCTCATTAATAATAACAATTATCTTATCATAAGTAGAGTTAGTTTCATAATTAGATCTAGTTTCTAAAAATATGCAACATAAATCATTTTTCTTTGGAATGTATATGCACATTGTTTATTAAAATAAACTAAGTAATGGGAACATTAAATTCTTCCCTCCTTAGAGAAATCGAGATGTCCTCATCTCGAGAGAAACTAGGGGTATTCTTTCATAAGGGTTGCCTCATCAACCCTTATGAAAGAAGTTGGATCCTAAGGGTTCTCTTAGGATCCAACTTCTTAGAGGTTTCTCCCTTATATCTAGAATCTTCTTGGGTTGCATTTCTAGAATTCCTTGGGTAGGCATGACTATTTGTTCATCATTAAGCACATGATCGAGGTCTGGTACATAAGGTTTCAATAGGCTTACATGAAATACATTGTGAATCTTGAGATGAGGTGGCAATTTAAGCTTGTAGGCTTGCCTTTTCATTACTTTGATTACTTCATATGGTCCATAATAACTTGGTCTTACCCTTAGAAACACCATGTCAACTTCCTTGAATGTTCTTTTGGATCTTTCAAGATCTGCATATGACTTTTTCCGATCTTGAGAAACTTGGATGTCATGTCGAATCAATTGGATTCGTTGGTCCATCTCTTCAAGCATAGCCTTAGAAGCCTCTACTTTGAGAGTGGGATTTGAGAAGTTTAGAGGTGTATAACATTCTTGCCCATACAAGGCTTGAAATGGCGACATCTTGATTGTTTGTTGAAAGGTAGTGTTATAAGCAAACTCCACCAAAGGTAAATGTTCAATTCACCGTTTCAGTTCTTTGCCACAATAAGACCTTAGAATATCTTCAATGGTCTGGTTCACCCTCTCAATTTGGCCATCATTTTGAGGATGATAAGCAATACTGAAGCATAGCTCCGTTCCAATTGCTTGGAATAGGCAAGTCTAAAACTTAGAGGTCAACCTAGAGTCTCGGTACTGATTATGAACTTTGGCAATCCATGTAACCTAAATACTTCTTTGATAAAGACTCAAGCAATGTTAGATGACTTATAGGCTGTTTTGACTAGGATCAATTGTGCAACTTTTGTCAATCTATTAACCACTACCATGATGGAGTCATATCCACTAGTAACAGTAGGTAATCCAACAACAAAGTCCATACTTATTGACTCTCGTTTCATTTGTGGAATGTCCAAGGGTTATAACTCTCCAAGCATCCTGATCATTTCTGCATTGACTCTTTGACAAGTCAAGCACTGAGTTACATACTTTAATACATCCCTTTTTTATCCTGGCCAGTGATAGCTCTTACGAACTACATTGAGTGTCTTAGCATACCCCAGATGTCTTGCATGTGCTTCCCATAAGACCTTGGCCTTCACTTCTGAACTTTTTGGACACAAAGACAATCAAGGTAATATAGACAACCATTGCTAGCACGATAATTCTTAATTTTAGACCTTTCTTTGTCAGAGCTTTCTCCTTGAAGTACCTTAGCCATGAGTCCTTCATATTCCTTATCCTAAGAAGAAACAGCTTGGCGTACAAGCTCAAGTACAGGGTTATCAAGTATGGATACGATTCTTAAGCTTCGAACTTCTACAACGCTATTAAGAAAGGCTTTTCGGCTTTATGCATATGCAACAACGTTGTCCTTCCCTAGACGACATTTGATTTTAAAATCAAACTCTTGCAATATCTTATCAATCTCCTTTGCCTCATGTTTAGGTCAGCTTGGGTGAAGGTCCACTTAAGAATTTTATGATTTGTCACTAAAGTGAATTCCCTTCCCAATAGATAGTGTCTCCACAGTTTCAAGGCATGGATTACTACGAGTAACTAAAGATCATGAGTGGCATAGTTGGACTCGTAGGGTTTCAATTTCCTGGAAGTATAGGCCATTGGTCTTCCTTCTTGTACTAACACCGCACCGATTGCAAGTCCACTTGCATCAACGATCACTTCAAATGGTTGACTGAAGTCAAGGAGTTTTAATACAGGTGCAATGGTTACAACTTCTTTAAGCTTATCAAAGCTTTCTTGATGCTCAATGGTTCAAAGGATTACTATATTTTTCTTTAAAAGATTTGTCAAGGGTGCAGCAATGAGGGAATAATCCTTGATGAAGATTCAGTACCATCTTGTTAGTTCCAAAAATCCTCGAATTTCTTTTACTGTCTTAGGTATTGGCCATTCTAAGATATCTTTTACTTTGAAAATGTCTACAAAGCGTCCATTAGCGAAAACAATGTATCCAAGATATTCAATCCTGTCAATGAGAAATATGCATTTACTCATCTTGGCATAGAGCTCATTTTTACAAAGTGCTACTAGGGCAATCTTTAAGTGACCTTCATGTTCCTCTATTGATTTGGAGTATACTAAAATATTGTCAAAGAATACTAGCACAAAATCATCTAGATATGGTCAAAAGATGTCTTGCATTAGACAATTGAATGTAGCTGGGGCATTAGTAAATCCAAATGGCATGACTAAAAATTCATAATGACCATACATAATGTTGAAGGCAGTCTTTGGGATATCTTGTTCCTTGATTCGAATTTGATAGTATCCAAACCTTAGATCAATCTTGGAAAAAAACCTTGGCTCCGTGTAGGCGATCTAAAAGTTTATCAATCCTGGGTATGGGGTTCTTGTTTTTTATCATAACCTCGTTTAGTCCTTTGAAGTCAATGCAGAGTCTAAGTGTTCCGTTTTTTTTTTGGAAGAGAATAGGCGCTCCCCAAGGTGTATTACTTGGGCAGTTAAATCCTTGCTCTATCAATTGCCTTAGTTGTTCCTTAAGCTCAATAGCTTCAGGAATATACATTTTGTACGGTCGTTTTGACACTAGCTCGGCTCCAAGAGTCAATTTTATTTCATTATCAACCTCATGCTTTGGAGGCAATTGAGTCAATTCTTTTGGGAAGACATCCTCGAAGTCATTGATCTAAGAAGGTAGAGTGCTTTCATTAGTCTTTTCGACCTTATTAAACTGGATCATGTAGATTGGTTGACCTTTCTTCAATCCCTTCCTGAGTCAACTTGCCTTGGCTAGTTGGACTCTAGTTCTTCTAGCTTTCCCATATGCCTTTACAATTTCTCCTTCCAAGTCTTGAAATATTATTTCCTCTTCAACACATAGAATCTAGGCTTTGTTCTTCTAGAGCCAATCCATTCCCAGAATGCAATCATAGCATCCTAATGGTGGGATTCAAAATTTTGTTTCAGTTATATGACTATCTAACTCAAATTAAAGTTTCCCTACAGTTTCGGTTGAGGCAATTTCCTTCCCACTAGCCAATTCTACTATCATTTTCTTTGTCCCCCTGGATTCGAGATGCAATCTTTTAACTGACTTTGGTGCAAGAAAGGAATGCATGCTACCACAATCAATTAGGATTATAAACGATGTACCCCTTGTAAGTAGCTAGAGATTGAATTGCTGAACATTGGTGGTCTACTCCTTTCCTTTCCACGACAGCATGAATGGATCCTCTTTCAATTTCTTCATCTAACGTGCATTCCTCGGGCTATCCAATCATGGTATTTACCTGGGCACCAGTTGTTCTTCCACGTCCACGGCCGGGATTGTTGTTGCCGTTCCCTTGGCCTCTTCCACCAACTAGGTTTGGGTTAGAATTTTGAGGATGGTTAGGACAATTTGCCCTTAGGTGTCCAGTCCTTCTACACTAGTAGCATTGCCCGAATCCTATCCTATTTGGTCCTTGGGTGATTGCATTAGTTCTACTATTCCCTCTGGCATTGGCCATGTCGATACTATGGTTTGAGTAGCCCCTTCCATAGTTGTTTATTGGACGGTTCCTTTGGCCATTTTGAGCGATTTTCTTGGCCATAGTTTTTGCTTGCATAAGAGCATATTTGAGAGTCATTGGTCTCCTTGATTCAAGGCGAGTGTCCAAAGGTGGATTTAGTCCTTGACACAACCTTGCAATCTGCTGAGACGTTATTATTGGGGGTGCATATTTGCACAGAATCACAAATTTAAAATAGTATACTTTCAAGGTTAGGCTTGATTGTCGTAAGTTTTAGAATTCATTCATCTTGATTGATTCAAAAGATGGGGGAAGATAACGTCCTTTCATAGCTTCTTTGATCCGCTCCCAAGTTTGGAAAACTTCTGTTACCCCTTTATCTCGGCAAAACTCTTTCCACCAAAGCTTAGCTTCGCTAGTAAGACGAAAATGAGCAATCATGGACTTATTTGCAGTTGTAGTTTCAGCGGCTAGAAAATAGTCGTCCAAAGCCTCAACCCAAGCTTCTGCATCTTGCTTCACCTTGGGCCCTTCACCGCTAAACCTAGGTGTTGGTGTATTCTTGAGAAGAAACTTCTTCACTTGGAGTTCCTTGTATGTTTCATCAATTCGCACCAGTTGGCGATTCTGATTATCTCCCTTACTTCTTTGTTACAACACAAGGTGGGTTGGCCTTCATCTCTAGGAATCGATAAGATTTTGGGAGATTGGGATACTTTGGAAGCTCATAATTTTTTTACTTTACACTCCTAGTAAGGGTATCCTATCAGGAGGGATAACCTTTGTATATTGGTCATACACCCAACGATGTAGGGTCATTGGTTCCCCACTAATTGTCATAGTATCAGTAACCAGCTGTCCTTCAAATAAGAACCATCGAACTAGTTTTAGTTCTTCAAGCCATTTCAACAACTTGAGATAAACTTTCGCATCTTTGTACTATAGAGTTAAGTCTAAGTACATGTAAGGTCATCACCTCTCGAGATTTGGCTCCATTTGTAGCCCCTTGTAAGCTTAAACAACCCCATAGATGAGTCTTTCCTAGCATAGCCATTACACTTTCTCTTAATTCCAATATGTTTGGCTGGCAACAAGCAGTGGAGTACATAATCTCAAAAATCACTCACATAAAGTATACTTCATCACTAACTTGTCAAAGCAGTTTAACTATCATCATAAGCTTATAACTCATGCTCTTCAAAAATAATAACGAAACTTTATATTTATGAAAAGTACTTACAAATATGTATTTGATCATACCATGATCTACCAATACATCATCTCATGGATCCTTTCCTCATGAAAAGTATCAGGATCTATATTCTCATATCTTGGTGGATTCTCATGTACATGGCAAACAACATAATGTACTCACTCTTGGGGATAACCAAAACATCCCTTGCCAAAATTAGGCCTTCTTGGCACTACAACAACTCTCTCGGATAGTACTATTTATAGCACTTTCTGATATATCCACAAGGTTTCAGGTACATGCTCATCTCCAATGTCTAGTAACCATTCAATAAAGGCACTGGAAAAAAGGTATATCTCAACTATCCTTAGTTATTCATCCCATCGAATCCTCCATAGCTCGTAATGAAGAAGAATGATGTTATGCCCACAATATATCTCCATATATGTGACCTATTCCTTGGCAAAAAATCTTTCATGTACCATGAGTTAGAATAAGGTTGCAATACAATTGGAGGAATAAAGATCATCTTCATTATCTCACAAATATAACCTCGTGGTATGAAGAAAGAACTATAAGAGAGAAGATGGGTGCTTTGCTCAATTTTTTATCTTCTAAGAAGAACAAAAGCTAGAGTCAAGATTAATGCTCAAAATGCTCATTTCTCTCATAGTTAGCATCAAACCTATTGAAAAAAACAACAAAAAAAAGATGAAACAAAGAGAGGCTTGAGTACATTTGTTACCAAAATTTGCTGCTGCAAGTAGAACAAATTGAAGAGATAAGAGAAGTTATCAAAACCCTAATTTCTCATTACAAATCTCCAACCCTATAGATGAAATTTTACTCAAATAGACAAGACAGGGGAAGGAGTTTGCTACTTTATTTTGAGGTCAAACTAAGTTCATGGAAGGAAAAAAGAGCAATATTGAAAAACAAACCAAAAACAAAAACGTTTGTATGAGGATAGAGATATTCAAAATCTGTATACTAATCTTTTACCCTTTTTAAAAGTCCCAAACTACCCCTCTTTTCAATCAAAAACCCAAGCTTTGGAGAGAGGATATTTACCCTCCATAGATGCCAAAATCTTGCCTTCCTATTAGAGAATCCAAAAGGCCCACCTATTAAACTATGATATTTGAATGGGCCCAATATCTAGTTCGATATTTTTTTTCTAATCTTGAAGGGAAATGGAGTTTTGGCTCATGAAAGTTTCTAGGACTTAATTTTCCATGGACAAAATACCCTACCTTCCCTTTTTTTAAAAATTAGTATTTAGGGACTCGCTACGCTTGTAATTGATATTGGAGCTCCTATTTCATATTGGGAAATAATTTTGGTATGCAGAAAAGAACCTTGCTTTTCTTTGACAAAATTTCTAGCCACGTTTGGAATTGATGTGGTTGCACTTGATTTTTGTTGCGATTTTCTCTTAGCATAGGAGAAACTACATTGCTTCTTGTTTCCTTACTTTCAAGTGGGTTGTGGAGTATCTTTGGGCGGAATTGGTCCTAATAAGGCTTCTTGTTTCCTTACTTTCAAGTAGGTTGTGGAGTATCTTTGGTTCGAGTTCGCCCTAGAGGGGGTTGTACCCACTAAGGATTTAGGAAGCTTCTTGAATACTTACCTCACTCCATGCATTTATATAAAGAAGAGAAAGACTCAAAAAACCACTTATCAATCAAACATTAAGTCAAATGCTAGAACACACCTAAAAGGACATCTAAGGCTTTTGTATACCTTATGTGCATGCCATGCAGTCCAAATATTTGAATCAAATAAAGAGTCATTCACATTATATTAGAACTTAAAAGCAACATTGACATAATACTAGAATGGGGCATGTTGACAATGAGGGTCTATGTTCCTTCACATTGTAGGAACCCAATTTAGTGCATTGTTGGGTCTATGTTCCTTCACTTTTTTTTTCTCAAATTTGTATATATTTCTCCTTAGATTCACTCTTTTTTATGCAAATTTAATAAGATGAGCCAACTAATCTAACAAGACCTCACCAAGGGGGTTAGCTATTGTAGGAGAATTAAAGATATTGACGCAAATATGGATGATGGGGAGATTTCACCTATTGAAGAAGAGGAGTTGTTAGCTAAACTTGACATTCCAAACCTCATCCAATTTGTTCAAGGATGAGGTAGATGAAGTTATAAAACAAAATTTTGAATCACTCTAAAAAAATCTTCCAACCTTCAATATCATAAGCAAGCATTCAATTCTATTAAATTATGTTCAAAACACATGGTCTTATGAAAGACTATTGCAAGGGCACAATTGTAGAATCATGTGAAGAAGAGGAGTTTGTCAACGACTACAATGAGGAGTTTTCTTTCTTAGACACTAACACAATTGACTTGGTGGAAGCCCCTAGTGCTTTGTGATTTTGCCTTAAAAGGCTCAAGAGTATTCATAGCAACTTCCTTTTGAAGAGGAGTTCACGAGCTTTCAAAGAAGACTTAGAATTTAGTAGATGGAAGGTGAGGTGGTTATAAATGTTCATACATAGAAACTAGAATGAATTTTTTGTAAAAAGAAAAGCCCAAAAAAAATGAGTAGCCAAAAAATATGAGCTCTAATGTCTATTTGCAATCCTCACCTTTGTGAAAGCCTAAATTATTTGTTGCAAAATCCTAGCTAGCATACTCACATGATTTATGCAAGCAATGGTTTAGTGTGATGATAGTTTCTTAGGACAAGGGCATTGGGGTGGACTTTGCACTTGGAGAATTGGGGTGAAGCTTGCAGTTGTCCATTACATATCAAACATAGACCTTGAAAACTTGAGGACCTTCCTTTGTCAATACTCAGATGAGACCATCCTCCCCTTATATGTGCTCTAAACTTTGTATAAATATCTATGATTTGCTCACATGGGTCATATAAAGATAAAGTCCTCTTTGTTGACAAATATAATACCCTCAAGAATATTGACTGTGCTCCAAACCTACAAGCCTCAAGCATTGCGTATTTTTTGTGCTATAGTGCTTGCACTCTAGCTTCTAACCTCTTACACATCCCCCACCACAATACTTCAAGAGGCAAAGGTATATGATGTATAGTAAAGAAAATGTTGCCTTGCTATAAGGTAAAACTAACGTGATGAAAGTTAAAGCATCAAAAATTAAATATAGATTTTCTATTGAGCATTGTGATGAGAAGTGGATTTATTATATACATCTCATGTCATTCAAATGAGGATTTCATGTCAAGAAAGCACCATATCCTGGAACACACCATTACAACCAACATATTCTCACATATGTTTTTCTATTGATTGATACTTTTATTAGCATTCTATGTTGAAGGTTTTTCTATAGAAGGGATTGAGCATCTACTATCATGGATTTTCCTTTGCTAATCCACCAATAATCCTTACAACTTTCCACTTGGCAAGCTTTTCTCTTATCTTCCTCATTCTGATTCTCTAGTTGGATCTTCAATGGCTTCAACCCTACTGACTTAGTTGCTTCCAATCTATATTTCTTCTACCAAGCAAGTCTACTCACTTAGTTGCTTCCAATCTATTTTTCTTTTGTCAAGCAAACTAGGTATAAGAAGAATTTTCTTAAGCTTTTGAGTATGATTTCTCTCTAAATTAAAAGAGATTATGAACCCTAACAAGCCATAGTTTTCATCTCGACTAAACCTAACTATATTAAGATCTCATCAATTGTAGATGCTTTATTTATTTGTGGATCTATTAAAATATTTCCAAAACTCTAAACCGATTCTATATTGGTGGTTCTAGATTTATGGCTTCATTTTAAAGCCATTTTTTACATACTTGATCAATAAGATCACTATGATTCATTCCTCTCCATGTAGAGTATGGTTCTTCAATAATTGTGAATATGCCTTAACTTCATCATGTCCTTAGGCTAGACAATCAACTTTTTTCTAGCACGAACACAAAAACACACACACATATGTATGTATGTATCCCATCTCTCTTAGTTTATCATAGCATTAGATGGTAGCTTTACTGGGACCTAGAATGTTTCCCAAACATTTTGTATGCAACGTTTTGGTCTCATAAGCCAACTTGGCCTTTCGTAGACGTTAATACAAATCTCTCTCTCTCTCTCTCTCTCTCTCTCTCTCTCTCTCTCTCTCTCTCTCTCTCTCTCTGTCTGTCTGTATGTATGTATGTATGTATGTATGTATGTATGTATGTATGTATGTATGTATGTATGTATGTATGTATGTATGTATGTATGTATGTATGTATGTATGTATGTATGTATGTATGTATGTATGTATGTATGTATATATATATATATATATGCACATGCACGTGCATGCGTGCACACACGCACACATATACAAAGCCTACAACATTCAAGAGCAACTTTATTTAACGCTTCTTAAACAAATTACAAACTCAAATAGAAAAAGAAAGTGAAAACTCTAATGTAAACGAGAACTTTTGGATACTATTTGCATAGGTTAAGTACCAAAGAGTGCTTTTGGTAATCCAAATAACAACTTCAAGCCTCCCCCTCTATTGATAGCATGTACAAGCACTTAATAATCCAAATGAACCTTTCAAAGTTGTTTGCTTTCCACACACACAAAGAGAGAGAGAGAGAGAGGAGAGCAAGAGAGAGAGAGAGAGAGAAAGAAAGAAAGAAAGAGAGAGAGAGAGAGAGAGAGAGAGAGAGAGAGAGAGAGTGTGTGTGTGTGTGTGTGTGTGTGTGTGTGGAGGGGTGCTCCAATGGTCTACTTGAATGTAATAGAGGGAGAATGAGAGATACAAAAAGAGTGAGAAGAGAGAGAACACAATGAAGAAAAGAAACAACAAACAAAACAAGAGAAAAATCTGAAAAGAGAGTACAAATATGGATATAGGAAACTAAATCTCAAAATTGGAAACACAATCAAACTCTAACAACTTACTTTTCAAGGTCCTAGTAAACTTTTTTGAGAACAGGACTATTTAAGGCAAAGGACAAGGAAGTAATAGAAAAGAGAAGTTAGAAAGAGATGTGAGAAAATTATTCAATACAAGTTGACCCTAAAGTTAGAGAAAAATGAGCAATTAATGAGGTTAGTAATTTAACATAAACACACATTCTCTCTCTCCATCGTACCATCTGTAGCTCATTGTTACTAAATAGAACTCTATTTGCTTTGTTTTTTGTCTTTTGTAGGTGTTAATATTTCATTTCATTTCATTTCATCTCTCTCTCTCTCTCTCTCTCTCTCTCTCTCTTTCCTTTTGCGTAAAAAAACATAGTGAGAATATATGAGATCCCATACAAATAGAAAGAGGATGCTAGCCATGCTTCCCTAACACTAAACCTAAAATATAGAAAGAAGAGGATAGCCTAACTCCCTAGCACTAGTCCTAATATCTAGATGTGTATATCTCAAGTTTAGAGGACGATCAATATTTTATGTATATCCTAGCCAGGGCTAAAGTTCCCCTTCACAAACAAGGGGGGTCTCCAAGAAGAAAGGTAAAGGTTGCAAACTAAGTATAAAGTATCAATCTTTGTAAATAAGAACTTCCTTTGTGAAGACACATAAGTCAAGAGTGAGATTGAGCGTGTACCAGTGTGAGCACAAAATGCAACACAATAACTAGTTGAAGTGAGAGTACTCAAAACTAACAGAGCTAAAACCTAAGGAGAAACCAATATGAAGATAAAATTCACATGGATGCTTCTCTTGATAAGGGAGTCAACCACCACACCTTAATATATGATGCCCATAGTAAGATGGAAACAACTTGAACTTGTACTCAAAATAGCTAAAATCAACCCATATGGGGGACAACCATACTCACCACTTGGTAAGTGTAATATTGTCAAACATTGAAATAAAATGCATGCTTATATTGTTTCTTATTTTGCCCAATCCCATAAGCATGTGGAAAAGGAAGGTCTTATTGCGAGAGTACCAAGGAAATCCCCCATTCACAACCCAATACATCAATTGGTGAGGGGAACAAGGACTTGATAAAGGCATTGTACAAGTCAATGGGGAAGATTAAGAAACTAGTGAACCAAATCACTTATTAAAGGAAACAAAATAGAAAAATCAGTAATTGAGAGAAGACCAAAAGGTTTGAAACAACAAAGACTCAACTACCACCACCTCATGAAAAAAGTGGAGAACCACAAAAAGAAGAGCAAGCCAAGAAGATATGATGAGGTAAAGCAAAAAACAAGATGCCCAAGAGTTTGTTGCATGCACTATTGCAAAATTTATATGATTATTTGAGGTTAGAGTGCATGTACGAGTACATATTTCAATTGTCATATAGACATAGTGGAGGAGAGTTGTAAAAGTTGGATTGCAAATGTGATCATAAGGGTTCTAGATGGAGTTTTTTGCACTCTACCTAGTTGAATGAATGTATATAAAAGGAAGGAAGTATTGAGTAGAGCATCTATTCATTACGCCCTCACAACATACAAGAAAACCATGATACTTTTAATCCTTGCAATTGCAAAAACATAATAATAGAGAATGTAATTTTCGAGGATTCATTTGCCAAAGTGCTTTCGTGCTTGGCAAAGCTAGAGGGAAGCTAGCAACCAAGGCGATTATAACTAATAAGAAGATTGAAGATAAAGGCAAGGAAATGACAACCAAAGTGCAAAAGGAGATACGAAGGTGAATCAA
Organism: Lygodium microphyllum; assembly: GCF_053477565.2. Taxonomy (NCBI): domain Eukaryota; kingdom Viridiplantae; phylum Streptophyta; class Polypodiopsida; order Schizaeales; family Lygodiaceae; genus Lygodium; species Lygodium microphyllum. The sequence continues at coordinate 6,310,831 of NC_141142.1, read as the reverse complement.
AACAAGGACATATACAATAGACATTATATTTTTAGTAGTTTGTGAAGCGACATAGCAAAAGAATGTTAACACTCCATGCATGATCAAAAGGCCTCCTGATGGGTAGTGTGAAAAAATGTAAATGTTCCGAGTTATAAAGACTAAGAATCAAACTAAAGCTGGGACTCGAACCACGGTTGAACTAGGAGTACCATAGAGAATCAACAAGCGAGGAAATAATCAAGCGACTTTGGTGTTTGGAGATATGCAAGATAAAGTTCAATCATTAAAGCAATCAGAATCTTCAAAGGGAACCAAAGTTTGGGTCATAGATGAACTTACAATAGTATAACTTGAAGCATGACAAGGTGGATGGACAACTCATAAATGCAACAAAGTCATTATAAAGGAGAGTAAAAAGGCCAAACAAATTGAGTTGCATTAGGATCATGATGTAATTATGGTAAAACACATAAGAAAAGCATCCTAATCACCAACATGGCAACAATCAGACAAGTCTGCCTTGGTGAATGCCCAAAATAGACATAAGGCTTGGATGACCGATTACCAACATGGCAACAATCATACAAGTCTGCCTTGGTGAATGCCCAAAATAGACATAAGGCTTGGATGACCGATTACCAACAAAAGCATGGTTCCATTGTTCATAGATATAATATATGTAACCACAATTTGCACATTCGTTGCATGTAAGCAGCTGTCCGTGTATCGAGGAGTATCAGTATGTAATCACGTCTTTGAAACGCGCTTATTCGTTGAAGATGGATATGATCAGCATGTAGTAAGAGATCCAAGAATTGATGATGCGAGGCTTTGAACAAACAAAAAAGAAATCACTCACTCAATTTTTAGCCGCACCAGGAACCTTGGGATTCCTTCTTCCTGCAGAGGAATCCTCTCGCCTAGCGTGGACTCACTAGAGCAGAATACTTTGGTGACCACATGTTCGTTTCCACGTGCTTCAATATGTCTTCCTGTCAATTTACTCCATGAGTGTCAGATAACCCGATTATACAAAGCAGTCCTCATTTCATTTCAGTCTTGTATTTACCTCGGACATAGCAGCCATCTCTTTTGGATCTTTATCCCTGTAACCTTCAGCAAGATCCTCAACTATGGCTTCCTTCATGACAGCCGCAGCCACAGACTTCGTGATATCTCTGATGCTGTAGGGGGGCGCAAAAAGAAACAGACAAAAATCTCACATCTGGCAACAAGTCTCGTGCAAACATGGTTCTAACTGCCTCGACCTAACGTATATTCAAAAATTGATCGAACCTGGAGATGGACGGGTAGATCACCCCCTGCTGTAGCTCTTCATCTGACATGTAAGCTGCAAGACTGCGTGGGACAAAAATTCCAATTTATAACATGGTACTGAAAGTGGGCTTATTTTTGTGATGCGGCCATGGGCACGTATTAGGATCAAGGATAATACCATTCTGCAGCAGCCTGCAACATCCGATCCGACACTAATCGTGCGCCTGATAGAAGTGTTCCCAACCCAATCCTGTCCGCAACAAACACACACTCACGTTAAAGGACCAGTAAACCCAAATCCAAACAGCCAAACATGACCAAAGATGTGCATACCCACCCTGGGAACAAGTACATATTGTTGCCTTGGTTTGAGCGGCCCACCTTGCCGTTTCCTGGCCCCAAACATCGAACAAACGTGCTTCATCGTTAAGAAATTAGAGTGAACTACTCCACCGTAATATGAAGGGATTATTGCTAACCATATTTAGAGGAGCGGAACGGCCTGAAGTGTCTATTAATTAAATATAATTACAGAAGTGGGGGTACGGCCTTCGGAGTCCATGAACTAATAGAAAGAAAAAACCAAGAGGAAAGATCAATGAGAGAAGAGCCAGAACAAACCAAGATCAACATCTGCAAAGGGGCTCCCACTGGCAAAAATAATATTAGGCCCAGCGTATTGGAAAGCTTCCTCAGCAGTGCACTCCGCTGATAAGAGGACAGCAAAGCACATAATCATTCTACTGCTAGTTGGGCCTCTCTGAGTGAGGAACAACTAAGACAAAGGGAGGAGCAATACCATTTTTGGTAGGGTTAGACATTGCAAATATAGCTGGTCTAGCGCATGTGGATTGAGACATTGCCCCAAGAACCTGGAAGATTAGCCAGTGTGAGCCCGATGATCTTCAGGCATTTGAAGAACCCTCGTGAAGTTACAAGCTAGTCAGTGTGTTTTGAGAAATACTTCCAGACCTCTCGGTTGAAGATGCCCCCCACACCAGACAGCCCTAGCAGAACGTCAGGCTTAACAGCTTTCACCTAGACAGCACACAGTGGCCATGATTGGATACCATAGAGTTAGTGCCTATTGATAGGCATATTAGATTTACAGCAGCTGAAATTTTGGTGGCTTTCTCTACAGATACTTCGGCCACAGGTGATTATCGAACACCAGACTATTACCACTTCCAGAACTGATGCTCCCTCTCTAATGCCTCCACTTTGAACTTCTTGAGAAGATCTGGCAAACGGTTCAGCTTCAGGAGCAATATGTGGCCGCTCTTTAGTGACAAGCCCCTGCAACACACCATGTAATTATTCAGGATCAAGAAATATAGATTTGACCTTGATCACGATGTTTAAAGTGGAACAACAAACCATTTTATCAAGAAGCCAGAAGTGATTGCTTGCTTCACCAAAGGCAACGTCTGTACCACCTAACATTCTCGCCATTGCTTGCCTAGCAGAATTTATAACACCTATTCCAGCACTGTGAATCAAAGCACAAAAATAAGGCCTGTAACAATACCCTTTTCAGGTTTTGAGTCTTGCTTTGAAAGGAATTGAGCACTTGGAAAAAGTCAGATTTATATGAGCGATGTTTCAATGAGAAAAATCATTAAAAACAGAAGTACAGTTTGTATCAAAGTTATTTACACCTCTCTCTCTCTCTCTCTCTCTCTCTCTCTCTCTCTCTCTCTAACGTAATGAGTAATTATATCATATCAAATGACTAAAAGAGTACAAAAATCGCCGCAAAGAAGCAGTAGAAATTGTTGTGTGCCAAGGGACCGAGTCATCCTTAGAGAGGAGATCAGTGTGCTGAATAAGATGCAGCTGCCAATGTAGGAGACCTTTGAGCTTAGCACAGTATCTTTGAACACCAGACACACAATGAAAAACAAAAGCATTTTGAGTAATCCGATTGTGCCAACAACCCCAAAAACAGAGAAAAGGAACTTGGTTGTGCAAAACTGGGATATTTGGCCCAAGCAAAGGGCACACAGACGTGCCAACAATGACCCTCCAAATATAAGACAAAACAGTCCAGTTTTTCCGAGCGAAAGGGCATGAAAGAAAACAACGGTGAGAAGATTCTGCACTGGTGAGACAAAAAAGGCAATTGCCATTGGAGATTCAGCATTTTGCGAGTGCTGCAGCAAGGGAACACCCACCAACCATTACATGCCAAAGGAAGACTTTGCATTTATATGGAATCTTGTTTAACCAACCCTCCATGACTGTTGTTTTCCACCAGGCCTAATATTTATGCAAGCCCCAAACGATATTGGTCTTGGTAGTCAGCCAACGGTGGTCCTTAATCATAAGGCAATACACTTGGTTAGCCAAAAGCCTTTCAAGATGGAGTCGATCTGCAAGATCCCAATCCTGCCTTGGACAATCAGAATCAAGGGTAGGAAAGGTCTCCCTAGGCTGCAATGCCATCAAAAGCTAGTCCTACAAATCTCGATACCCTCGAGGGATCCAAAAAAGCCTCCTGGAGGTGCAAGAAGACATCAACCCACTGCAACTCATTAGAATGGCATCAAAAACAAAAGAAAAGCCCGGCATGCAATATGATTAAATTTAGGGTGGTCTTCTTTTTTCCCATCCCACAAGAGTAGCTTGGACACAACCAATAATTCCATTTGAAAAGAATTCGCCATCAAGTTGATCCTCCGCAGGATGCCACTGCACCTTCAAAGATCTAACTTCCATGAGCAAATGTATTGAGTCACCAAGAAAGTGGAAGATGATGAGAAAGGGGCATCAGCATTAAGAAGATGCCCCCATGAGAAATGAATACTCGAATTACCATGCAGCACACCCCGATCTTCCAAAAAGAAACGATCAACAAAGGCCTAGGGGTGCCAATCAATGCACATAGCACGAAAGAGAGACCACAGAAGAGCAAGCATGTGGGTTGCAATGGCAAGGTATGTTGAATTTTCATGGTAACGTTGCGAGGCATTTGAGCTATCCCTTGGGGATTGATATTTAGTCCGTGGAGCAATTGTTGCAATGGATTTCCCACAAATCAGATGCGAAGTTTTTTTAAACTAGAAATCGTAGGCTTGGCCTCTTCACGTGCGCCTTAAAGTGGCACAATCCATCATGCTACCCATGCTCACTTATTGCCGCTTTTGCCTTAGATTGCCTCTACCTATAAAGATCTTACTAAATACGCTCATTTTATGCTATGGAAAAATGACTCTTTGCATGTTGATATCTCTTGAATCTCTTGGAGTCAATGCCTTCTGGAGGTTACTGGATGAGTTGCCAAGGCAAAGAACAAGGGGCCCAGAGAGTGGCTCAGTCTGATTGAGTGAGCAAGAGTGAATGTAGTGACCCCACTATTCAACATAACCCGCAAAGAGGCATTTGCACTAATAGTGTATATCAGACGAGACATGCGTAGATCAAAACCCATAACGTGTATAAGCTCGGCCATAGAAGACCAATCCAAGCAATCAAATACCTTTTTAAGATCCAACTATACAAGCATGACTTCCGCTTAGAGTGCTTACCATAATCAATGTCCATCTGAACATTCAACACATTGTGCAAGATATTCTTGGCCTTGATAAATCCATGGTTATGCAAGCCATTAGCCAGCAATTTAGGGAAGATTTTATACATAGATCCCATCAAAGAAATGGGTCACCAATGTTTCAACATCGAGGCGGAGAGTACTTTTGAAAACAGCTTGATAACTACCACCTTCCATGATGCAGGCAAATCCCAATCTCCCAAACTTGTTGACACATGACTGTCAAGGGTTTTGCCAACCTAGTAGCATAAGCCTCAAAGAATACATTAGTCAAGCCATCCCATCCCGAACTTTTGTCCTTGGGAAAATGCAACAAAACATCCATTAACCTCTTCCTCGCGAATATCAATATCCAGATCAACATGACTATCTAGAATCAAGGCATAGAAAGCCAAACGAGCATGGATGATCTACTCAATAGGAGACAAAGAACCAAGAAGGACTTGAAAGTAATCTCTGCCATATGCACAATGGATTGCGGATCCATAACCATCTTAGCCCTCTATATACTAAAGTCTCATCATATTCTCTCGTGAAGGAGGCACATGCAACCCTCGAAAGAATGTGACTAGTATGAAGCATCTTGCAAATTCTTAGTTAAATTTTGTAGTTTAGCTTACTGATATAATCTCAACTAGAACTGTTGAGATTCACCAGCCTTGTAGCCAATGGAAGCAAAAACAAATCATCCGAGGAATCCAACAACAAAGAGCGGACCAAGATTAGCATGGCTTCAATAACCTACCGATGTTTCCTGCAAAGAGAGATATGACAAATACCATAATGTCGAGCATGAGAGCAACCCAATGATACATTTGTCATAATAGGTGAGTCCCTAACTTTCTCTTTACCTTTTCTTGACATCTGTGATGTAGTTGGTAGAGTAAGGTGTGACCTCAATCTGCAGCTCCAAGGTCTATCAGCAGAACCATGACTAGGAGACTCTTGTGGTCCACTCAATGTCTATGACTACTAACCTGTTTTCTACATAGCTACTCTCATGCTTATCAATTCCAACTAGATTCTGCACATTACTGTACCATCTACTGTTCAAGAGAATATCTAACAAATATACATTTTTCTGCTTTCAAATCCAATTTATTGGTTATAACATCTATATCTCTTCTATTCAAGAGAATATCTAACAAATATACATTTTTCTACTTTCAGATCCAATTTATTGCGCAGCTCATCAGAAGTATGCACATAAGCAATACATCCAAATACTTGTTCTATGAAGGGCAATATCAACCACAACTCACGCAGACTTACATCAAGAGTAAACAATCTACAATTTGTTCTATGAAGGGCAATATCAACCACAACACCTAAACCTTGTGCAAACATGGCAGCATCCATTTCAGACAGACTTACATCAAGAGTAAACAATCTACAATTTGTTCTATGAAGGGCACTATAAGGCTCCTTGGCCTTTTGTTTCTTGCATCGTATGTCGGCACAAAGAAACATTTCCAACATGAGTAATGGGGTAAGCTCTTTTATCCCCTTTCTCCACGTAGCCTGGAAACTCTAAACTACGCATCTCTCTAAACCACTCTTCGTGAGAAGTCATGTGGTTAAAGACACCTAAGTCTACATACTATACATCATCTCTTTGATGAACTATCGATAATCATAGTATTCATAAAATGCTGCATAACAAACAATTGTTCACCTTTGTTATAATTATTTATGGTGTTTGATGCATAATTGCCTTACTGCTTTTTATCATTTTTTATTTCAACATTCTTTTTGAGTCAATTTTTAAAAATGTAGCCTTTCTGACTACAAAGTCAACACTCTCTACTAGCACCAGAATTCTCTTGCCTATTAGAATCTCCAACTTGCCCTCTTTGACTCCCTCTTTTTCGGGACTGTCTTCTATTTTGTTGTGCATCATAACCTTAACCATGACCGCTACCTTGGCCTCTGACACGACCTCTACCCCTGCTAGAAGAGTAAAGCACCTATTCAGACTTGTTCTTGCTTTGAGAAGAAAAGAAATCCAAGCCAAGGTTCTTTTCTTCAAGTATCAATATAGAAATCAAGTCTACAAAGTCAAGGATATTATCCCTCATTTTCATAAATGATTTGAGGCTCGTATATTCATCTCCAAGTCCATCTAAGCATGCACGCACAAGGTTCAGACTTGTTCTTGCTTTGAGAATAAGAGAAATCCTAGCCAAGGTTCTTCTCTTTAACTATCAATATCGAAATCAAGTCTTCAAAGTCGAGGATATCATCTCTCATTTTCATAAATGATTTGAGGCTCTTACATTCATCTCCAAGTCCATCTAAGCATGCACGCACAACATCATCATCAACTACCATACGGATAGATTCAAGAGCTTCCACAATAGTCTTGATCTTCAAGAGAGAATCATTAATGGATAGGTTCCCTCCTTTCACTTGGTTCATGAGCTACAGCTTTCTACCCTTTGTGTCTACTTCAAACAACCTTGCCAAGTTTTTTTATATAATAGCCGAGTATCAGATTCCTACAAATAGCCCATCATACTATTTGTGACATTGACAAACAATATATACTCTGAATTTGGTCATCCTGAACTTTCATGTAGAATAATTGTTCTTATCAAGCTTCTTGCTAATAATTTGGTAGTAGTTGTTTGACATTTTGACAAAACAAACAACTTGCAAAAAATTGTAATCTACAAGCAAGCTGATATCAAATGCACCACAACTAAACACACAGCCTTTTTCACTAACTGCACAACAATAACCGTAATCTACAATTTTTATACTAATGTTTTATGTGTCTACAATCCAGTAAACACCTAAAACCTTACAGATTTGAAATCTATAACATGTGCATCTATAAACAACTAACACAGCCGAAACCATAATATATCCGAAAAAGTGATGTCAAATCACTTGCAAGTCCAAAACGGAGACCAAAATGACCTCACATGCCAAAAATCATAGTGGCATGTCCTAAAGGGCATATGTGTAATATATACACTGATCTTCTTGCTCACCAAATTTCATTGCAATCCAAGACTACAGCCCTACTAGCCTGAGAAGCATCGTGTAGCTATAATCCAAGGCAAATCAAGCAAGGTGAAAGAACATCTTACTCATTGCTTGCTTGCTTGTTTTCATGCTCCAACGCCTTCATCTCAACCTTCAATCAAGCTCTGCATAGCCATGGGACAGCTCTAATACCATAAAAATACACAAGAGGGGCGAGAGATAAAAGACTAATATGAAAATATCACATGTATGAACATGTGGTCACTAAGTACGAACTCACTAATGAAAGAAGAGGTGGCACAATAAATGTGCCATAATCAAGGATAGACTACCTAGGTATGGTCCCCACTGTAGAATCACTAGTGTATCCTCATGTCAGTCACCTAACATACAAGTGAGCAATATCCTACCACATCACCAAGGTGTGTAGTGCATGCTGGCTAATGTAGAGCTTGACATCTCAACAAAAAGACCGCATGCCGCTACAATCAAGGTGCAACCAAACAAGTCTCTCCTTGCCGACGTCCCATAGCATACATTGTTTGTTTCCGTTGGCTGCCTTCTAACTTGGGGGTACCCACACATGGCATACGGCAGCCATTGTATCCTTGAGAAGGGCCCAATAAAGAGCCGAACAACTCTCCACTTCTACCCATATGGGACATCGCTAGTTGAGTAAATATCAGAAGTCTCCCAAACCAGTGAAGTTGTCCTCCACACAATTAGTCTAAAGGATAGATGTTAGCCACTGACGGATCTTGGCAAGCATGGGAATCAGGCCGATGAAGAAGAGAATAACGCCTTGCTCATGAAAAGTTAAAAAGAAGTAAAGAACCTCCTGAGTATGCACTTGTGTATCCAAAATCTCCTTCTCTATGCAAACAGGAATAGCTTGATGGTTATGGTTGACATATTTCTCCAAAAGAAAATTTGCACACTCAAGCAACTATTCCGAATTTGGTTCTTGCAAATCCTGCGAAGTAGAAGACACATGAGCACACGTGCGAGGCAGAGAGTCATCCCAATCAGGGACCTCATGAACAACAATAAATTCATCATGGAGATGCTTGTTGTGTTTGATAGATGGCTGAACATCAAGGGGGAGTAGAGCCATCTCGTTAGTGCAAGGCACCATGTCTTCTTTCACTGCATCTTCTTCCACATCCATATTCAAACCCAGGTCTGCATCAGTCTAATTCATATAATCCATATTCAAGTCCGCCATAAAGGAATGGGAGTTCTCAACAACTCTCTCTCCCTCTCTTTGCATTTTTTTTGTAATAGAAAGGTAATTGTATTAATTATAAAAAAGCACAAGATTATAAGATGCAAGATGGCTCTAGGCCATTGTGCATACACTCTTTTACAGAAGATTGGATAACTAAAAGGGTACAAAAGTCATGGCAAAGAAGTAGTAGAGATTGCCATATGCCAAGGGACCAAGTCCCCCCTAGAAAAGAGATCAATGTGCTGAATAAGGTCCACCTGCCAATGTAGGAGACTTTTCAACTTGGGGAGGTGAGTTTGCACCCAAGATGTGGAAAACAAAAGCATTCCAGGTTGTCCAATTGTCCAATTGTGCCAACAGCCCCAAAAATAGAGGAATGGAAACAAAATCTTCATATGTGATTGTGCCAAACAACGATATTTGGACCAAGCAAAGACCCAATCAAAGGGGCGTAGTGACATGCTGACCACATCCCACCAAATAGTAGACAACAATGACTAGATTTGCCGCGCCAAAGGGCATGAAAGAAAATGGGAGCAAGAAGATTTCGCAATGGTGACGCAGAAAAAACATGCACCATTTGAGATGCGGTGTTTTGCAAGTACCGCAACAAGAGGCAACCCACCGATAATGACACACCAAAGGAAGACTTTACTTTTGTATGGTGTCTTATTGAACCAACCCTCCATGATAATCATTTCCACCAATCCTGAGATTTGTGCATGCCCCAAACAATATTGGAATTAGTAACCAACCAAAGGTGGTCCTTGATCATAAGATAGTATACTTAATTAGCCGAAGCCTTTTCCAGCTCTAGTCAACCTACAAGGTTCCAATTCCACCAAGGACAATCAAAAACAAGGGAAAAGAAGGAGCTCTAGGCTGCAATGCCATCAAAAAGTGGTCCCACAAGTCTCTATAACCTTGAGGGATGCGAAAAAGCCTCCTTATAGTGCAAGAAGGCATCAACCTCTAGCAAGTCACCAGAGTGGCATCAAAAATTGAAGATGAGCCTAATCATGCCATGCGATTAAATTTAGGGCAAGTATCTTGCTTCCCATTTCACAAAATCAGCTTCGACACTTTCAACAATTCCATCTAAAAAAAGTTATTGGCCAAATGATCCTCTGCAAGGTGCCATTGAAACTCTTGAAGGACCCAACTTTTCACAAGCAATTGTTGCAATGGATTTCTCTAGAATTGGAGGAGAAATTTCTATAGTGGAAATCACAGGCTTGGCCTTTCAATGTTCGCCCATAGTCCATTCTGCTTTGTACACTCGCATATTTTTTGTTGCTTTTTCCTTGGATTGGCTCCATCTTGAGGATTCTTACACGCCACATTCACTTTGTCCTATGGAAAATGACACTTTGCATACAGGTATCTCGTGGATCTCTTGGAGACGGGCTTGCACTCCTAAAAGTATGGGTGGTGGGGCTATTTTGGATGCACACACACATGGTTGCTCTTCCCTAGTCTCTCTTTTGTGCCATGTGCACTGATTGATACCCCGAGGTCTTTGTTGCCCAGTTCTTTTTGGAAGATCAGGGCTTTTCCACAAGGGATCACCAACCCTTGCCATTGCAAAGGCTACAAATCAGACTCGCTACAATTGATGAGGGAGGATTTGACTATATTAATATAAAAACCAAAGGCTTGGCCAAAAATTTTCCATGCATCCAATGCCTTGTGGAGGCTCTCTCATCTGCTTTGAGAATCATGAATGTATCATCCACTCCCACGATTGGCCCACAAAATGTTCCGTGGTCACCTAATGAGAGAGCATGGAAAGGATTGGATGGGTCACCAGGGCAAAGTACAATGGGCTCAAAGGGCTTAGTGACCCCACCATTCAGCATGACCCATAAAGAGGCATCCATGCTGATTGTGTGTTTCAGAAGGGACATGCATGACCTCTACCACCAAAGACCAATCCAAATAATCAAAAGCCTTTTTGAGATCCAATTGAGCCAGCATGACTTACTGCTTAGTGCTATGCATACTCAATGGCCAACTAAACATTGGCTTTGCGATTTGGCTTGCTAATAGGATCTCAATTGGAATTGTTGAATGAGATTTGTCAACCTTGTGGCCAATGGTAGCAGGAATGGGTCATCTAGAGAATCAATTAGCAAGGAAAGGATCATCTAGAGAATCAATTAGCAAGGAGCAGACCAATGCCAGAATTCCTTAAACAATGGTAGCAGGAATGGATCATCTAGAGAATCAATTAGCAAGGAGCAGACCAATGCCAGCATTCCTTAAACAACCTACCGACATTGTTTGCAAAGAGGAAAAAAAATGTACAAGATAACAAGATTACAAAGCGCATGGTGACTCTAGGACATCACGTATGAACCAGATACAATGGATTCAGCAAATACAAAAGGGTGAGAGTACAAGCGATACCCGAAGACTAGATAGAAACAAGATTACAAAGCGCATGGTGACTCTAGGACATCATGTATGAACCAGATACAATGGATTCAGAAAATACAAAAGGGTGAGAGTACAAGCGATACCCCAAGACTAGATAGAAACAAAGAATCAAGACTTTTGATGAGCTTTTGTCACGTAGGCCTCTGTCTTTCCTACCAATGCCTTTGATGTTCAGCCCCTAAGGAGGAGGTACATCTGCAGGGTGAGAGGTAGAGCCTCGATATACTCTCTCTCTCTCTCTCTCTCCGTGAAGATAATTGAATTAAGTAGTAAATATTTACATTAGACCATCAGGTCAAAATACTCTCTATATCTCTTACTTTCTATTACATCAATCCATCAGGTCAGCATGCTCCATCTCTCTCACTCTCTCTCTATCTAATATTTACATGAGGCATGCAGGCTCTCAGAACAACCAAAAGAACCTATTACATGAACAGTACTAATAAATCACATAGAAGCAACACCTAGAGTACAACGAACAATCGCCAGCCAAGGAGCAGCAATATCCGGAAGAACCAAATCAACTAACATCATAGAAGAGATTTTCCATAACACTAATCCACACACACGAGCCACATGCATATGGATGCCCGATGCTAAATCAAAAATAAAGGCATTCCAAGTACGCCATATATCCCAAGGCTGTCCATCTAAGGAAATGGAATAGGCTGAACACTTTCCAGAAACTGATTTTGCTGTGAAAAAGATTGATTAAAGCGAAGAGACAAATGGGTAAGGAGAGCCTTAAATGCATGAACAGGCCTGTGGCTCATTTCGAGGACCAAAGGGTAATGATTTGACAAAACATGTTGTCCTTCTACCCGCATATCAATGACTGCATGAAAAAAATAGTCACTTTCGTAGATGTAGATCCTATCCAATCTGGCCCAAATATTTGAATGCTGAAAAGACAATAAGTATATCCGGCTTGTGATGGATACATCCAGGACCACATGTCTTGTTTCAAAGATGATGCTGCAAGAGCATCCCAAGCCTGTCGCTAAGGACCATCCATAACTGAATGCAGAGAGGTCGCCTGATCTGCAGAAACACAGGCATTAAAATTACCCATAACAAAGCCTTGACACGAGCCATGGCAAGGTAGTGCAAGTCATCCCAAAGCTGACGACGTTCCCTTGCATTAGAAGGAGCATACACGCCTACAATCCACAAAACCTCTCCCTCATAAATTATTTCAAGAATTAAAAATCAGCCACGAGGGTCCTGAGAGACCAACAATGGTTGTAGGGAGGATTTGCCAACCAACATAACTCTCGATTTGTGCGGACGTCGACCACTCAAAAAAAAACTGCATAATCCTTATATACATAAGAAGATCCAACCAAAGCGTGCTACTTATGCTCCACAGCACAGAAACCATCCCATTTTCCAGCTAGCACCACTTTCCACAACCGATACTGCTTGTTGCTCAAAGAAATACCTTTCACATTCCACAGAGCAATTTTCATTATTAATCACAAATGAGAAAAACTACTAATCACAAATGAGAAAAACTACTCAACCGCCACCATAGTTGTCAGGTACGCTAAGTATGGTACGGTACAATTAAATACGGTACTAAATGGTACCTTAAGATTTTATAAGGTACAGCACGATATTAGTACGACAAAAAAATAACTTGATTATTTTAGACAAAAGATAATAGAATAGATATTTCAAGTCTAAATAGCAATGCTATTAGAGAATATAAGATGAGTACTTGAGGGTAACATGCCAAAACCTTATGCGGAATGCGCAACATGCGCTACTGCTACCTACAACTTATAACTACATAGATGGGAGTGGATACATCATACATGCATGATCATACAAATAAGACAAGTGTGGGCTTGAAAGAGAGAAGGTTGAGAGAAATTGTTTGAATCTCAAATAACCTAATCTCATGGGAGAATCATATTAATATAAGGTCCATTTAGCTCGTCCCAAAGTGTAGTTCAAATGGGAAAGATATATCCATTAAGTTGGTACCTTATGGTACTAATACGTAAGGTACGGTGCCTAAAGTATGGTATAGTATCAAACCTTTCATACGTGGTACTAGTGCAACTAGAGAGAGGAAGAGGCTAGAGAGAGAGAGAAAGAGAGCAGAGGCTTCAGAGAAAAAGAGGGTGTGAGAAGCTTGAGAGAGAGAGAGAGAGAGAGAGAGAGAGAGAGAGGCTTGGGGAAGAAATAAGAAAGAAAGAAGGAAAAAAAAAGAAAGGAAAAATAAAAAAAGAAAGTTGTAGACTTTAGAGTGGGCAAAAAATGCCCATTTTTTCATACCAAATCATACGGATACATACCATACCGTACCGTACTGATCAGTCTGTACTACGTACGGAGACAACCCTAACCGTCGCTTTCCTTTTCCCTTTCACATCAATAGCCTTGGCAGCCTGGAATCTCTCCATTTCACCTCAAATAACATCAACAATATCTACCCTCTACAAATCCGCAATGGAAACATGGGAAGGGAACTATTGTTGCTAGGAGCGAAAAACGTCCCGAGGAAGCACAAGCCTCCCATGCGCATCGAAGCGCAAAGCAAAATCAGAAGGCCTTTTATCTTCTACTGCCAGAGCACGCGAAGATTGAGGTTTCATATAAAATCCCCTACCTTTGCGTTGAAACGTTTGAGTGATTGGAGGTGGCGGAGGATACACAAGAGTGGAGCGAGAATCCTGTCTAGCATTACGACGAACCACAGTGACTCACAAATCTTCCTGGACAGACAAATTCCGCCCACCCACAAGCGAAGCATGCTCCCCACCGCCATGGGAAACATCCTTCTTGCCTTCATTACGACCATGTTGGGAAAGCTGCTCAAGATCAGCTACGGGCTTCTGAATCAACTTCTGAGAGAGGTGGTCTTGCATTACCATATCTGGATCCATAGGGCATTGCCCTACCTCCATATTTTTGTAGGGCATTCTGAAATGAAATGGCCCAACTGGCCACATTTGGAACAGTGTCCTGCAAAAGTACCCCATTTCAACTCATACACCAACGTTTGTAACCTTGGAACCTCAAAACGAATCTTTGTCCAGCGAGGTTTCCCTGTATCCCAAAGCATGCATGCCCTATTCCGATTGCGGGAAGCCAGCCGAGGCTCCACCAAAACCTCCCCAATGGTTCTCAAAACCAAAGGGAGAAGTCTCCAGAGATGCGCAGGGAAATCCACCACCTCTACCCAAATTGAGCATACCTATCTCAGCACCTCTTGAAACTCAACCATGGGCCTCCAAGGGACCACATGAACTAGCTGCCCATCCATAAACAAAGGAATGTGTTGCATAATAAGAGCATGTACTTCCACAGAACGAAAAAGAACCTCAAAGAACCCCTTCGGGCCATCATAAATCTCTTCAACTAGGGAAATCTGCATCCGCCCTGAAACATCTTCTGAGCACTATTCAAAACTGACAAGCATGGATTGCAGCCAAGCACGAATTCTAGTGATCAAAGGAGTCCTTCCAGTAAAATAAAATATGGCTGCCCTCTCATGGAAAGCAGCTATCTGTTGTAAGACAGTCGGTTCCCATGACTGCAACTACCTGATCCCCATCCGGTAATGTGTTAGCTGTATCCTCATTACAATGGGCATAATCCGACATAAGATGATTGGCAGTGGCCAGCATGAACTGTAAATACCTATCGGGTTGTGAACACAAAACATGAACCTCTGGCTAAGGCAAATTCAGGCCTAAGACTAGTCCTTCGACCGACATCCTACGACATTTGTCCATCTCTTCACTATCCTGCAATGGCCGGAGTTCATCAGCCAACGAATCACCATCCAAGTTGGCCAAGTCTTTGTCATTCCCTTGAAAGGCCATATCGATACCATTAGATTCCTACAGATTTGCCATAGCAAAACCAGATTGCGATCACAACTCTCTCTCTCTCTCTCTCTCTCTCTCTCTCTCTCTCTCTCTCTCTCTCTCTCTCTCTCTGTGCTGAACCTGATTTCTAACCAAATCACAAATGTATCTACGAGTAGAGTAAACAATGTCTACTAGAATCTCTTGGGGGCCCAACAATGATTTGTAAAAATCTACACACATCCGAATGATGGATGCAGGTTCTGTCACCGTAACACCTTGTTCATTCTTCAAATGCATGATATTTTCCCGGGCATATTTCTAATGTAATCGAGAAAAGATCTTGTCAGATTGACAATTGTTATCGTGCAAAGCCTCTGCTCTAGACAACAATTTGAATTTAGCATATTCCTGTTCTTGTAAAGATTGAACTCGGCCTTTCAACCATTCAATGCCTATCAGCAAGTCATTTGTAGTATCCCCCAACTGACATAAAGAAAAAGAACGGGCCAACAGAGATTGTGCACGCAGCAATTCAGCGCATAAAATGGAAGCATGCTGAATACCGAATTGTCAGGATAACATACACACATTATCCCTAAAAACAGGCCATGCTTCCAATCCTTCTGATAGAACCCTGGAACGGAAGCAATCAATTATTTGCTGAATACATACCAAAAACTGATTTTGCAAGAGAAAGGATTGATTGAAATGAAGGGGAGGCGAGCCAGGAGAGCCTTATAGGCATGAACTAGTCGATGTGCCATTTCCAAGATCAAAGGATGGTGATCAAACAAGACATGCTTTCGCTCTATCCACATATCAAGGACTACAGGGAGAAAAGAATCACTTTGACAAACATAGATTCTATCCAATCTGGCCCATGTGTTTGGATGCTGAAGAGAATGATAAGTATATCCTGAGTGTGAGGGATGCAACCAAGACTACATGTCCTGTTTCAAAGACTCAGCTGCAAAAGCATCCCAAGCTTGATGCTCAAGACCATCCATAACCGAGTGTTGAGAAGTCGTCTGATCCATAGATGTACACGCATTGAAATCACCCATTACAAAGCCTTGACAAGCCATAGCAAGGAAATGCAAGTCATCCCAAAGCTGACGACGTTCATGAGAAGTAGAAGGAGCATACACGCCCACCAGCCATAAAACTTCTATCATATTGGATTTCCAAAATCGTGAATCTACCTCGACAATCCTGAGAAATCAAAGATGATTGCAATGAAAATCTGACAGCCAACATCACTACATTCTCCCTTGCGAATCAAAGTGCAAAGCAGTATCAGAGACCCTTTTCTCATTACCACCAATTGTAGATAGAGGATTCATAGAGAATCCCCTACCTCGGCATTGAAATGTCTGGGTAATAGTCTGGGGAGCTGGGTGAACAGGAGTAGACCGAGGCTCCTGTCTAGTATTATGGCGAACCACCAATACCCAGGAATTATCCTAAGGAGTCAAGTTTTGGCCCCCCGAGGGCGAAGCACACTGATTTCTAGCTTAAGAAGCAGCCTTCTTTCCATCTAGTTGTCCCTGCTGGACAATCTACTCACAAGCGACTTCAGGCTGTTGAGCTACCTACTGCGGAAGATGGTCATGCATATCCAAATCACAATCCAAAGACGGCTTCTATCACATTTTGAAATGAAATGTCCCAATTTCCCACACCTGAAATAGTGTCCAGCAAATGTACCCCATTTGAGCTCATAGACCAAAGTTTGCCACCCTAGAACCTGAATATGAACTTTAGTCGAGCGAGGTTTCCCTGTATCCCAAAGTATACATGCCCTATTCCTATTACAGGAGGCCAACCGAGGCTCCACCAACACCTCTCCAAGAGATCTCAACACGAAGGGAAGAAGTCGCCAAAGATGGGCAGGAAAATCAACCACCTCAACCCAAATTGGGCATGCCTATCTCAGTATCTCCTGAAATTCGGCCATAGGCCTCCAGGGAACCATATGGACTAACTGGCCATCCATGAATAACGGGATACGATGCATAATATGAGCCCGCACTCTCGGAGAACGGAAGAAAACCTTTAAAAAAACCCCTCGAGCCATCATAGATCTCTTCCACAAGGGATGCCTAGTCTTGCCTTAAAACATCATCCTGACACATCTCCACCTTGGTAAGCATGGATAGCAACCATGAACAGATACTGGAAATCAATGGGGTCCTTCCGTAAAATAAAAAATGCAGCCCTCTCATGGAAGGCAGCAATCTGTTGTAGAACCAGATCAACACCCATAACAGCGACCACATGTTCCCCCTGCGGTAAAGAACTCGCTTTACCCTCATTAGCTTGAGCATATTCCGACATCAGATGATTGGCATAGGCCAGATAAACTGACAAGACTCATTAGTCTGAGAGCACGAGGCCTGAACATTTGCTGAGGCAAATTCATGGCACACAAGTCCGGTTCTTCAACTGACATCTTCCAATGTTTACCCATCTCGTCCCCTTCCATTAACTGCCCAGAACCCTCAGCTAACGAATTGCCATCTGATTCCGCCGAGTCTTTGTCATCCCCATTTCCAATACGCTGGTCTAGAAAGGCCATGTCAATACCATTAGATTCCTGCAAGTTCGCCATTCCCAAGGTTTATGCTGATTACACAAATTATCCAACTCTGGCTGTCTTTCACAGAACAGGACAGAACCTGTGTCCTTCAGTAGGTCGTAGTACCCCAGGACCTCAGGACCACAGCCCCAATCTATACACTGCTGTTCAGTGAAAACAGGGCTTTAACAATCTCTCTCACTCACAGTTCGACTTACCCGGATTAGGGCCGGTCGTCGCACCCTCGCTGTCAGGCACAGAACAGAGGATGTCAGTATAGGTCAGGTCGATGCTGATTACTAGGCGTCAGAAGGGACAAGAGACGAATCGACAGGCAGGACAAAATGAGCAGGGCTTGAGCAGGGCGGAACAGACCCTGCACTGGTGACCTCGCTCTCTGTCTCAGTCACAGAGCAGGGCGATGCAGGCAGGAAGGTCGCCCGCCAGAAAGCACAACAAGTCAACTGGATGATCACAGGTAGGCAAGAGCAGGGCGCGATGTCACAGGCAGGGCAGAACAGACCCTACGTGAGAGAACTCAGGCAGCACACGGGACAGGTAAGCACGTCCGCAGGTCGGGGGGATCAGATCTACCATCGCCTCTCTCTCTCTCTCTCTCTCTCTCTCTCTCTCTCTCTCTCTCTCTCTCTACAGGGGCAGGTCTGCTCTCTTTATCAGTGCACAGAGGCAGATTGCACGTGGAATAGAAGAATGTCCGGACCGCAGGCTCTGCTTGTCAAAAATCTTCAGCCATGGCGCAGATTCGTCATTTCTGTCAGAATATGGTGCAGCCGTTACCTACCTGTATAAGGGTGCGCTAAAGACTGCCCGGACAGCAGGCCTGTTTCTGCCTAGGGCATAGCTGTCCCTTCTCCCTACGCAGCGTCTCTGTCTCAGGAGCAGATCTGGGTGCCACACAAACCACAGGTCGCAGAGCAGGAGTATTCGTGGACAACAGATTACAAGCGTGCAGGGGCAGAGCTCACGTAAGGCTGAAACGGGCCAGGCCGACACACAAAAGCAGGGACCTCTCTTTATCTCTCTCTCTCTCTCTCTCTCTCTCTCTCTCTGTGGATGAAACATAGATACTCACCCTCACCTACTCTATTCAGCCTCTATATTGATGAGATATCAGACTACATTGATGGACTTGGAAGGGAGGGAGCTGGCCTGGGGGGCATTGATACCCATACTATTGAATGCCATTGACATAGTCCTCATCTCTAGCATACCGGAGGGATTGCAACACCACCTAGATGCACTATAGGCCTTATGTTAGGCTAGGGATCTCACAGTGAACCTTGGGAAAACCAAGGTTATGGTGTTTGACACTTCCTCCCAATGGATTTGGCAATTAGTACCCCATTTCACCTCTGCAAAGGAGATAGTGGGCGTGGTCGAGAGTTATGTTTACTTGGGGATTACATTTTCAAGACTGACATTCACTCTAAGGAGAGCAACAGAGGATAGATTGACACAAGACTATGCGGCTCTAGGGGCGATGGAGAGCCAGTGCGCACAGATACAGCTTCAAGAGCCTCGAACGAAGCTCTAGCCCTTCAACACTTTGGTCACACCAACACTTCTGTATGGGGTCCATTACATTTTCAAGACTGAGATTCACTCTAAGGAGAGCAACAGAGGATAGATTGACACAAGACTATGCGGCTCTAGGGGCGATGGAGAGCCAGTGCACACGGATACAGCTTCAAGAGCCTCGAACGAAGCTCTAGCCCTTCAACACTTCGGTCACACCAACACTTCTGTATGGGGTCCCCATATGGGAATCAAGCCTCTACTATACAAGGAGAGCCACACAGGATCAGCCTACCCAAGGAAGGGAAGATATGTGAGGGGTGGGAGCAAATGGAGAGACCCCTAGTACTGATAATTTCATATATGGTTCAAAGTAAGCCCTCTATACCACATGAGATTATCAGAGCAGAGATGGGAGTACCATCTCTAGTGACAGAGGCCCTCTTCCAAACAGCGACTTTCCTACATAGACTTTGGACCTTGCCGATACACAAATAATCCCCACGGACTAGAGTCATCTAGATAGTTAGCATTATAGGGGGATATTGAGTGCTAGTATGTCCAAACAGAGGCATGGCTACAGTTACTTGGATAACACATGGATCACCTCCCAGCACTACAGTACAACTTTAACTGCCCCTACCTGGAGCTCAGCTGAGAGGTACTAAACCACATTGTCAGGATGGACATTATTCAGATACACATAGCCAGGACATGGGTGACACCTACTAAGGATTTGGGGACGAATATGGCTTTCTACACATATCCCTTGATGGCTTTGTTCTCTGCCCCAGATACATGGAGGCACATTCAGTCTCATCTTGTATGATGTGCCATTGGGCAGCTCCGTACATCCTCACACGAGCTCTGGATTGGAAAAGGTAGATACAGTGCAGACTCGCTCCTCTCGAAGGACAAGATTTGCCACCTGTCAGCTCAAACCACAGACAGAGTAGCACTACTTATGCAAATGCTCTATGAACTATGAGATCGGAGGATGATTCCATTGTCTGTTCAAAGAGGGATTTGAGCCACTATCCAAGGTTATGGATTTCTTGGATTGGAGATGTCTCGAGCTCTTCTTATTGGAGCACACTACCACAAAGAGCATCTCTTTACAGACCCAGCATGAGAGACACACACCAATATGCACTCATGGAGTTCTATAGAGCATCGACTGCTCTCTCCACCACGGAGCCCTCCCTGGTCCCCAAAAGACAGCCCCACCACGGGGGACCATCTTAGACAGCCACGTTGAGATGCAAAGCCCGCTACCCACGTCCAGCTGATCCACACCCTCAGGTGAGGCATAATCTACAAACACAATGGATACTACACCGTCATAGGGGGACCTATCTCGCTGCTTCAGTCTCTCTATGTTAGACAAACCTATGATAGATATCTTGAGCAGTTCCACATTATATCTAGCTTAGAAATCATTTTGTACTCATCAGCTATGTACTTTTCACTCTTTATTTTTCATTTACATAGTCACAGCATTACATGTCAGTTATTTTGGGACATGGGAAATTCCCTGAATTTTCAAATGTAACATTCTAGTCTCATAAGCCAATTTGGCCTTTTGTAGAGATTAATAGAACATTCTTTCTTCTCTCTCTCTCTTTTTTTTTTTCGTAAATCTTCTCTCTCTCTCTCTCTCTCTCTCTCTCTCTCTCTCTCTCTCTCTCTCTCATTCATTTTGCCTTGCCCTTGTGTGTAGCAAGCAAAACAAGTTTACAGTCTGCAGTACAAGTGATATACAAAATGATTGCACATTGGACAGCAACCTTGGATGCAAGTAAGGTGGATCCCTACGAAGTGGAGGAGCTTCAATACAGTACAGAAGAAACAATTCCCACTGGAAATACTCCTACAGTGGAGAGCCGATGCAAGAGGAAGGCCACCCACCAACGTTCTCCAAATGAGTACCTTACATTTGAATGGTGTCTTGTTGATTCATCCCTCCATCATTGTCAATTTCCACCAACTGAGAATTTGCACAATCACCAAAGGCATTGACTTTGTTCCTCAACCATGAGCGAGCCTGGATCATGAGATGATAAATCTAATTAACCAAAGAAGACTCAAGGGTTAGATGCCCTGCAAGGTCCCAATCCTACCAAGGAGAGTTAGAATCAAGAATAGGAAATGGTTGTCAATCCTGCGAAAGATTGGAGACCTTGCCCCAAAGCTCACATTAGCCACAAGGGACCCAAAAGACCCATCTAATAGTATGAAAAGATATCAAAGTGCCTTCAGACAAGAGAGTGGCATCAGCCACAGAGACCAATCCAAGACAAGCCATGTGATTAAGCTTAGATCTCTCCTCCCATTCGCCCTACCAAGAAAGCGAGCCAAGCATCGCCAGAATTTCCATCTACAATGAATTGGCAGCTAGTCTATCCTCTAATGGATGCCATTGAACTTTGCAAAGCATCATTTTCCGTGAACATAACAAATGATTGAGAAGAACTAAAACAAATGAAGAGAATGGAACCTTAGCATTAAGCACATGCCACCACAATCCTTTAATCTTTGTATTACCATGCCAAAGACCTCAATGCTCAAGAAAAGCAATGGCAATCACAATCTAGGGTGGTTGGTTAACACACATTTCCTGAGAAAGAGACCAACAAAGGGCTGTCATATAGGTCTCAACATCCAGAACAGCCCCACCACCTATTGATTTCGGGGTGCAAACATGAGAACAAGATATCCATGAAATGCCACCATGCACAAAGTCTTTCTTCCACAGCATAAAATAGAAGTGCCGAGTGAGATCCTTCAAGGCAGCATTAGTCCACAGCAGCAATTGCAAGAAGTGAACATGGGGACCATAATGATCTATGCCACTTTCAAGCGCGTATGAAATGGTCAAGCTTGAGATTTCCAATGAACAAACTTGGCTTCCAAGTTTTGTGATACCCATTTTAGCAAGAGTCTTGGCTGCAAATCAACACCCAAGACATAAACAAGATGCCTACGATGTCTCCTTGTTGAACAACCACATCCAACCATCCCAATTCAAGCAATAAGGGAAGATTTGGAAACATTGATACAGAGACCTGATGCATATCCAAACCATGACCAAACATCACCTCTCTCTCTTGTTGTTTTGTGATAGGGTTTTTTTTTTTTTTTTTTGGGGGGGGGGGGGGAGGAACCTTCAAGGGACTTCGAGTCATAACATGTCATGAGGCACAAAAATGGCACAACGGAAAGGCACACAAGATATATCAATAAGGAATCCTTTATATCCGTGATATAGAAAGATACAACATAGGGCTACATCTCACAACTACACCCTTGTGACGTCGGCATGTAAGAATTCACCACTGAGCATAGGGAATCACATGTAAAAGCATATCCCAAGCAGAGCTTGAGTGATCACTACTCCCTATATAAGTATTTATAGCAGCAACACCATGGCATATCTACAAAGCCCTTACACTCATCCCCACCTAATGAATTGCTATCCTCAGCAATCTAAGGGTGATCTTCTTAACTCATTCCAAGGTCTTAACAACTCATTCTATTAAGTCAGTTAGTGCCTATCAATCTAGGACTTGACTCATTAGCAGAGTCTTAACGCAGACTTTTCTATCAAGCCGGTTTGTGTCCACAACAATACAACTTGGGGGTCTTAACATAACTTTTCCTATCAAGCTAACCAAGGTGTGCCCATCTAGACTCAGTTTTTATACTTTATCACTCTAGTCCGTCCACCCTGGACTCAATGACATTTGAGGAGTGGCACAACATGGCTTTGCATACCAAGCTTTGTAGGCATATTGTTGGGGTCAAGGTGTGGTGGCTCAATTGGTGCCATGTTGTGCCATGCCTTTAGATAGGCCATCCATTGGATTGCTCCTTCTGCAATTCCTTCCTCTCTCCTTACCTTGACCCTGGGTCTTAGGAACTTGAATCTCTTGGTTCATTTGCCAAGACGCTTTGCCCTCATCTCCAAGTCAAGTACTTGGATTATTCTCCTTGGCCTCTTTGTCCGATCTTTCTTCTTTGCCTTGAACTTAGACAAACTGATTGGTTCAACTTGCCTTTTCATAGGGAAGGTGCGGTCTTGGTCAATGGCACCTCTTTAGCTCTTCTTAGCCTCATTTGGAGTTGAAGTTCTTTGGGGGGCATGGACTAATTTGTCACACATAGCCTGGATTTGGGGTTGCGGAAGTAGAAGTACCATTGAAGTTTTTGAGGTGACGCCCATGTTTGGAGCGCTCAGAGTGTCATGGATCCATAGAATCGGAATGACCACTCCTTGCAGTACTTGCGGCTTGAGTGCCAAGATCTCAATCTTTACTAGCATTCACTATGGTCCCAATGGGTTTCATAGTCCAAAGACATTCACCTTAAGAGTAAGTTGAAGGGTTCTCCAAGGCTCAACTAGCAAGGTTCCCTTCCATGGTACTAAGTTACCTTGGTCGAACCATATTGCAAGCACTCCCTCATGCTCTCCCTTCATTGAGGCTTCATCCTCTGATACAATTTGTCCAAGCTCATAAGGGTTTGTCACTTCGAGCTCAAACACGTAGCCAATCACTCCATTGCTGAAATACTCTCAGTTCCTACTTTGATCCGATTTGGTTGGGATGGGATGTGACCTTGGATAGAAGGTTGGATTTGCTTCGTCTTTAGCCACGAGTTTAGCTTGGGGGTTTTGGAGGCATCCTCATTCTCGTGTCTCATCTTGGCTCTAGCAACTTGCCTTCGTTTCTTGGTGTCTGGTTTCACCTTCCTCTTCTTCTTCTCATTCTCATTCTCTTCTTCCTGTATCTTTCCTTCTTCTTTTCGACCTTCTTTGCCTAGATCTATCTTTGGTTCCTCTTCTTCCTTCACTTTCTTGGCCTTGCTGCCTACGTTTTTCTTTTCTTTGCTCTTCTTGTTCTAGCCTGTTTTCCTCTTTTGGCTTTCAAGGCCTCCATACTCTTTCTTCTAGCTTGGCTCCTCCACCTCTTTCTCTTTTCTCTTTCTTCTTTCTACTTCTTATTCTGGTTTTCTTCTACTTATTTCTTCATATATTTCTCTATCTTTTATTTCTCTTCTAGTTTCTTCCTAGTCAACTCTAGTTGCTGTTCTATCTCTTTTCTTGATTCATCTTTTCCTCGAGCTTCTCTATGGCTCCATCTAACAAGTCTTTTTCTTCTTGGTAGTAATCTTCAGGATAGTAGTTAAGGTAGTAGCAGTTAGCTCCTTGTTAGGGACAAGATAATCCAAGATTGGGGTTGAGCTCATCCTCTCCCTTATCTTCTTCTTCAACTTTATCCCACCAAAACTCTTCTTCTTTTATCACTTGTCTCTTCTTTTCTTGGCTCTTCTGTTCTTTGGTTGGTTTCACTCCATTCTTCAACTCTTTAACTCTTCCGGCTCTCATCTGCTTCCAGTATAGTTCAACCCACTCCTTTGCTCCTTTAGATCCAGAAATAGCCTCCCAATCCCACCTCAACATGATGTCTCCTTGTAGCTCCGTGTCAAGATCTCGGGCCATCTTCATTTGCCACAATCTCTCTCTCTCTCTCACCATGAGCAATTGGTAGTTGATCTTCTCCAAATCTTCTTCTAGCACTTCAGCCTTCTCTTCCAAGTTGCACAAGCACATCTGTTCCTTTGTGGGTCTTCTCCAGTGCTTTGATGATCTTCTTTATCTACTCAATCCATTTGAGCCGCACCTCCTTCTTGAATATCATTTTAAACCAATGACATAGCTCATCCTCCTCTTCAAAGAAAGTGTCCTTCCATAGCTTTGGCTCTCTCCAAGACATTTTTGAATAGTATGCCGCACGTCCCTATCACGCCACGGATCCCTCACAACACTATTGGCATAACAGGTTCTCTTTCAATTTTTAGCACATATTACACCCAAGGGAAATCATGTCATATCGTGTCACTTTGTGTCATGTCATGTCGCATCGTGTCATATCATGTCAGAGTCATGTTGCATTGCGTGACATGTTATGGGGCTTTGGGTCATAACTTGTCATGAGGCACAAAAATGGTACAACAAAAAGGTGCACAAGATATATCAATAAGGAATCCTTTATATTCATCATATAAAAAGATACAACATTGAGGCACATCTCAGGACTACACCCTCGTGACACCACACATGTAAAGATCCGCTACCCTGAGCATAGAGAATCACATGTATTTAGCACGTATCACACCTAAGGAAAATCATGTCGTATCGTGTCACATTGTGTCATGTCATGTCGCGTCGTGTCATGTCATGTCAGAGTCGTCGCGTTGCGATCTGCGACATGTTACGAGGCTTTGAGTCATAACTTGTCATAAGGCACAGAAATGGCACAACAAAAAGGTGCACAATATATATCAATAAGGAATCCTTTGTATTCATCATATAGAAAGATACAACATTGAGCACATCTCAGGACTACACCCTTGCACCACACATGTGAGGGTTCACCACTGAGCATAGGGAATCACATGTAAAAGCACATCCCTACCAAAGCTTGAGTGACCACTACTTCCTATATGGGTGTTTTTGGCAACAACACCATCACATACCTATGAAACCCTTAAAAGTTTTGGGGGGTGGCCATTTGGCCAGCCAAAACTTGAAAATTTGTATTAATCACGAAAAGGGTACAAGATTACAAGACACACAACGTCTCTAGGCCATCCAGCATTAAGCAGATACAAGAGGCCATCTGGCTAGCCAAAACCCAAAAGACTCTGTGTGTGTGTGTGTGTGTGTGTGTGTGTGTGTGTGTGTGTGTTATAAGAGGTCATCTAGCTAGCCAAGCCCCAAAAAACAGTGTATGTGCACGCCGCGCATGAATGTGCATGCCTGCAGTCATGACTTTATCTGAAAGCAACCATTGAAGCTCCGAAACCCTGAACACAATTGTGGCCTGCTGTAAATGCAGTCATGAAACTAAAAAGTAGTGAACTGTGAATGCAGTGGTGATGGTCTGAATGCTGAATGTGAATGGAATTGTGGCATGAATAGAATTGTGGAACCTCTAAATGCAACTGTGATGGTCTGAATGCTGTGTGCTAACGCAATTGTGGTGTGAATTGTCTCTAAATGCAAGTATGAAGATCTAGACTCTAAATGCAGTTGTGACCTCTGAATGTGCTGTGACCTGGTAGATTGCAATAATGTCTTGAAATTGGTCCAGTTCTGATGCAGTACTAAACATTGTTTGATGCTATTGTGACACTCTGATATGCCCTTGATGTAGCTTTTCAACATATTTTGGGCATACACAACACCATGGCAGACCTTTTGTCACACCAACCACCTTGACCCACCTACTTTGTAGGCTTTTCCTATTTGTACAATATTCCATGCACATTATGTGCCAGCAAGCATGCACTAAAAGATGCGCACTCACATCCCACTAACATCAATGATTGTTTCCACTACCACAGCCTATAAATACATCCCTTGTAACTCATTTGAGAACACGAATCAACAAGAGCATTCTAGCATTCACCACTCAAGCTTTGTATCCTCTCCCAAGCTCTCTTATCAGCCTTTTACTACTCAGTAAGCTAATGTAAGTCTCTTTTCTCATCTCTGCTGCACCTTAAGTGTTCATTTTGTGTCGCCCTGTCTCTGTATTCCCGCTTCCGCCACACCGCTCTGTGTTTACAGATCACAATATGCACTAATAGACCTAGAACTAGACTGTGGTGTGTTCTTTCTTGAATATACTCTAGATTCACTAATAGAGAGAGGTCCCCATATGCATCACTTTACGAGGACACCATGAGATTCATGAGCATCAAGGATGTCTTACTAGTAGAAGACTTTAGTGCCTATACAAGAATTAGTCAGACTACTTTTTATGCGACAAGTAATGAGATGTTTTGAGAGCTTGCACTAGATGAGGTAGGGTTACTTAGATCAGCCAAAGATACAGAGTAGTTGCAATGTAAAACATGGGTACTTTCATTGGGAAGTTCACACAGTCTAGCCATTCTTAATGAACTATTATAGTGGCCAAGACCAAAGGGCCTCACATGTTGAAACAAATAAGAAGGGATAGAGTGCAAACAATGTCTCTCCTTGCAAGTGCAAGTGCTTCCCTAGAAAGCAGCACAACAACCAGCTACCTCAATAGGACAAATCTCAAGTTATGAGGAATCCTACTTTTTCATATGCTTCTCAAAATTCTCATCAATGACCCTATCAGCCTCCCCGCTCCTAGAGAGAGAGTCTGTTAGGGTCTCTTTTGCCACTTCCCAAGCCTCTTATCTTTGCTCCAGCTACATTGCAGTTGCCCCCATACTTTGCACTCACTGACTAAGAAGACTGTTTAAAAACTTTGCTTCATAAGCTACCTAAATAATGCATCATGTTGCACTAACCTGCAGCACTACTGTTTGCTTTCACATGTTGAATCACCATCAGCTGGACTCCCGCCAACACTTTTAATTCTTAACAATAATGTCCTTGGCCCTCAAAATTATGACAGTTCCAACTTCTCTAACACCTTTAGCTGCAAAATAAGCAAGTGCTTGGTCCTTCTATAAGGAAATGGGTACTCGCCACCTACTTACACCTCCTTGCCTTGATACTTCGATAAGAACCATGCCGGATTCAAAAGGACCAAAATCTATGACAAAGTTACAACAAATGTGCCCCTGACATACATATGAACAAGCCCACTTAAAACATAGGTCTCCCTACCAAATGTCAGCAGGCCTTCACCAACATTATTTACTTTCTTGCCAATAATGGGGACAACCCTTAAAGTAAAAGCAAGCTGTCTTCTCTTACAAGTTTCAGTTGCAAATGAGGGAGTCCCTTGTAATTTTATAAGGGCATGGCTCACCACTTACACCCCACATCCTTGATCCTTGCATAAGAGCCATGTCAAATTTAACAGGACCCAAACTCTAAGAAAGACCACAATATGTACATTCTCACATACACTACGAACAATCCAATTAAAGCATTGGTCTCCCTACCACACAAGTGGACTTGAAGCCACAATCAGACTTCTCTTTAAAATATTAAGCAGAAGGCACCACCAAAAAGCAATGGTGTTAAGGTTTTCGCAATGAAAATTTTCAAAATACTGATTGACAAACTATAGGGCTGTTTCATCATTACAAACAAACAACATTTTTATATTCACACATGTCCATGACATAACTTTTCCATTCTATCGCAAGTTGCAGTATGTATATTTGAATCTGGGTGCATAAGGCGACTAAACTTGAATAATGGATTCCTCAGTGTGATCATTATAAACAAACAACTCTTTTATACTTGTTTATGAGAGAACATTTTCATTCTATCACAAGTTGCAGTGTGATGTCAATTTGAATCTGGGTGCATAAGGTGATTAAACTTGAATAATGGATTCCTCACAGTGATCACTGTAAAGAAAATCTATATTTGCAGTTTGCTGTTCTAACATTCTGCAAATCAAAGAGGAGCAAAGACAATCAGGCAAGTCATAATAAGCACCTTCCAGCACCAACAACCACAATTTTCTGCTTGGCAAACTCTGACATAGGCAAGCCTTGAGCTCTCACCGCTCCAAGAAGTCCTGCAACTGCTACCCCAGCTGTGCCCTGCTTAACATCCAATCATATCTAGCAAATTTCATATTATTAACACAAGTTTAAAAGATTCTCAAGAAACATCAAATTCAGTACTCAATATCTACTTCATGACAATACATAATAAACAATCTCTATGTCATGACAACACCTCACTTTTCCCATATGTAAAACTAGACAAAACATCAAGAGATTGTTGTTGTGCAGCAGCTCTATTTTTCCTGCATGCAAAGCATTCACTAGTATGGACCATATTTTTAACCATGTGTGTTTACTCAAGCATGCAAACATATGTTATTTTTGGAGTATCTTTGGTTGAAACATTCTTGAGCTCCCTTCTTTTTCTTTGTAGAGGTTGCTGAAATTAAAGAATAACCAGATGTCTAAGAGGCCATCCAGCCAGCATGCGAAAGCCACATCTTTTATCCTCTTTCATCTTATGGTACATTGCATTTGCTAAAATTTACAGAAAATCATCACGGTGGGTGAAACTCCAATCTCACCAAGGGATCAGAGTCCATAGAGAAGGGCAATATGCTGCCCAAATTGCTCCTCAGACCTATATCACACCAGCCAATGATTTCTAGATATGCAGAAGTATTGACACAAATAGCGAAAAGAAGAATGCCTTGATTGGTGAGGAATAGTAGAATCTCCCATCATCGTGAGCCTTATCATGCCATTCTATTCAGCTGCTTTCTGAACAATGATTTAACTTGCCAATGAAGCAATCTAGAAATAGCCAACACTTCATCTCTTAAGGAGCTGGCATTTTGTCTAGACTCTGGCGGGCATCAACAAGTAAAATACAATAGCTCTTGCCAAGAAGAGATGCAGTGTGGCAACAAAACTGACTTAGGATGCTTTATTCTCCTAGTACAATTCAGAACACACCACCAAGAGACATGAATATGTGTATTGCCATGCCCACCTTCTCAACAAAAGCTTTCACACTATCCACCCAAGGGAGTTGCTCCAAACAAATGCCTCGTAAGAGAGCTAAACGAAGAGCCGCCACAAAATGTCCCCTCAGAATCCAACCTACGCATGAGGCACAATGCAAGCTGTACCCACAACAAAGAACATAAAGGAATGGACATTAGACTCACCTCCCAGCCATAGAGCCATACAAGCTCAAGAATCCAACAGTGATGATCACACGATGATATACATAATAAAGCCTTGAGCCCTGTAAGGAGAAATCTCCCATCCCTCAACTGCCCCTAGATCATTCACACTAGGTAACTTGAGCACTATGAACACTACTAGTGACACCCGTTTGGATGTCCACAGGTGTAACACACCATGTGTTCCTTAACATCCAAAAGAGCAGCCACACCCATATGCTTGGAGTAGTAACATGGTCCCAAGACATCCAAGCCTGATCCAAAATTAGTTCATTATTCCTTCTAGAGCATAAATTGAATTGTTTCCAGCAATTCATCCAAAGATTCAAGGGAGCAATGGTAGGAATAATGAAATTATACTAGTCATAACACACTGCCTGGTTTACTGTGCAAACTGCCACCATGTCATCAGCTAAATCTGTGTTTGCAGTTTTCTCTCTCTTCTGCCTGTTCAACACTAATCCAACATAACTGTTTGCTGTGTTTGCTGCTGTCTGACACTCAGACGCTGCCTTGCTGCATTTCAGGATGCATCAGGAGTACAACACTCTCCCACTAATCACTTTTGGCTCGGTCCTCAAGACACGAGAGTTCACGGTACAGTTTTCATTCTTTGCACAGTTTGTTTGCTGCATGAGCATTGTATACTCAGTATTCGGCCATTCATTCAGATTTCTATTGTATTCACTATCTCTAAATTACCCTAACCTTTACTGTATTCTGTTGAGCTTATGCTTTATCGTATGCTTTCATTTATGTTTCCGCATTAGGGTATTTCTTCACAACACATGAAATCTTGGATACAAACTTCAAAGATCAAAATCAAGATTTATCACTAAAATTTATTCCATTAATAGATAAACAAGGAACACTTTTTATTTTTAATATTTTACCTCGTAGTATGAAAGGCACTGTGATCCACATAGAGGCAAGTGAAAGTAGCATCAATCTCGTCCTCCAACAGATCCCACAAAGCCTCAATGATACTCTGTCATTGTATACAAGGTGCATCAGAAGTAGATGCCTCAACCTCCAGTATGCTTTGGACATGGGAGGATACAGGTGTAGCTAGAGCCGATGGGAGAGTGTGCAAGTGATGCTACTTGTGGAATGCGTATGGTGGGATCAACAGCCACATGTCTCCTCAATCGAGCCAAGGCTTGCACGCACCTCCGACTCTCGCCTCTTCTCACATGTCAATCATGTGCAAAAATGTACATATTTTCCTTCCTCTCTCAAGAAATGAGTTTATCAGCTCCACTTGTGTGCCCATAAGGACATAGCTTGCACATCCATCAGCGTGCTCCACCACAAGCAAGGCGCTCAGTGTTCACTTCATCCCACCATGCCAATCTTTAGGTGTGTTGCGCCTAGTTCGGCCTTGCAAAGAACCAACTCAAGCCACTTTGGTGATGAGGGCTCAGGTATGCGACGAGTGAGCAAGAGACGCTATGAAGGGAGGCTATGACAAGTTCCAAGCAAAGGTTCAAAGGGCTGAGAGAAAGAGATAGAGCTGGCTAAGAGAGAGGGAGGAGAGAGCACAAGCTACAATGATGGAGCTGGCAGATAGGGCAACAGGCGCACACATTGCACAGCGGGCAGGTTTTGTCACATAACGGACTAGAGCCGGGGGTAAAGGCGAAGACTATCTCAGTCAAAAGACAACATTTCAGCAACTTAGGTGACTGTTAACACTGCCGTGCTGGAATGGCCTGCTCTTGACATGGAACAAGCAGCTTGGAACGTTGTGACACAAGAAACAGGGAATGTTTCAAGCCTCAGGAACGTATTTCCCATCCCAAACTGTTAGGGAACAATATTCTAGTGTTTCAAGGCTCCATTCCGCCTGTTCCATGTGGCTATGCCTGAATCTCACTTCATTGCATGATATGTATTATGTCCCCTAGCTTGGGATAAATCCTTCGTCCAACAATTTTGCTAATTCCGGCCAGTAGTCTTCATTACCATAGCAATAGTCGAGGTGCTTGATGCCCTAACATGTTTAATGATTGCTCTCGGCGAGGTACAGCCTAGTCACCTCTATATGATGTCCCCATTCGTCTCCCAGCTGACCACCAAGAACTTTGAGTTCCAATGATTTCACACCCTAGCTTCCACTAGGAAACCAAAGAATAATGAGCACCTCTAGCATTTCTTCCTAGGACACGCTAGCTCTGCCTCTCTTTATGAGTTGTCATATCGTCACATGGTCAAGGGCCTTCCACACCTAAAACTGTCCAAGGATGTCTCTTAAGCCTTGTCAATCTGGGACACAGAACTACACACCATTTTCTCAACAAACTACTCATGGAGCTAAGGGGCCCCTTAGGTTGATTCATGTTCACCTTTGCGGGCCAACATCCACTACCGCCATTGATGGCATGTTGTACTTCTTCCTTATCGTCGATGACTTTCCAAGATATCCTTGGGTTTACTTTCTAAAGCATAAATCTAATGCCTTCACATACTTCTCTACTTGGATGCACCTTGTGCAAAATTAGACTAGCCTTTGTATGAGTTCTATGAGGAATGACAATGGTACTGCTTTTGTCTCCTTCAAGTTTTCCAAGTTCTTGCACAAGCATGGCATCTCTCGCTAGCTCACCTCTACCAATTTACCCACTCAAATGAAATCGTAGAGCATAAAAACCACACAGTAACAAACATGGCATACTCTATGCTATTCGCAATAGAGCTCCCTGAGCACCTATGGAATTAAGCGATTAACACTTCAATATACATCCTTAACTAGCGCCCACTGACTATACTAATCCCTTGAAAAACCCCATTCAAGGCATTCTTTAACACTCCACCTCTCATTTTCCACCTTAGAGTTTTTGTGGGTTGTGGTTACACACAAACTCCTCATGATAAAATAGGAAAGCTCCATCCTCAAGCCGATCTCTTGATCTTTGTAGGTTACTCCTCATATCACTTGTCAAGAAATGACTCAACAACTAGAGAGAGAATAGATTTTGTGGGGACAAACACAGAGTGTGTACGGCAAACACTCCAAAGAGGAGAAACTCGAATGAATAAGATAATGAAGGACTGAAATAGTGAAGCAAATCTGATACAAGGGTGCCATAGCACAAAGAATGACCTCGAGCAAGGAGACTATTGAAGAAGCCTTTGAGTCTGCAAATGCAAGGATGATGAGATGTCGCCTAGAGCAAGGAGACTCCCGAAGAAGCCTCCAAATCTACAACCACAGAGACGATGGCACTTCATTTTCCATGTGACTCTCCCACAATTGTCTACTGCAACAACCAGAGTACCATTGCCCTTGCGGGCAATCCGATCATCACACCACGGACACAACATATGGGAGTCCACTTCCACTTTTCCAGAGAGCAGGTTAAGCTAGGTACTATGCGGTCATCCGACCGGTTCTTCAGTACCTACTACCCTCGATCGGCTTGGGTACACCCTCCCCTACTTCTTCAACTTGACGGGGAGAGGGTGCTTCCCTCTTGCTTTCCCTTCCAGTTTGAGAGGGGGTGGCTCCTGCTCTTGATCGTGACAGTGATGATGCTTACAGTTTTTTAGACATTACATTCACTTATTCTTTTGTATTGTATTATGGGCATTTATAGCTTTATCAGCACTATCAGGATGACCTGATTGTAAAAGGGCACTTGGATAAGTGAACACTTCCCCTGCGAGGACACTATCCCAGTGGCACCGTTGCATAGCATATTTCATGAGCATGACATCTTACATCTCCCTTTGCATTACCCTATACATTGGCATTCTGTTCATGTCAACATGAATCTGTGCGCATTTATCCCTTTTTGGTCTTTTGGAGTGGTCAACTCTAGGATCCACCATATTCGTAGCATAACACATGGCAGTTCTCCTAAAGGCAATTTCCCTACCCTTGCTTGCTTGCTTGCTTGCTTGCTTGCTTTGCTTGTCTTGCTAAGCCCACCGTTTTTTTTGCCTCCCACATATTCAACACATGACTGGCACATACACTCACTTTTATCATCCTGAGACACTTATCCTCCTCAGTGCGAGGGATTGGCTTACTAGTTTTGTGAATAACTTGGGTTTAAAACTCTCTTTGTCTTTTCCTATCTGTCACTTAATCGGTCGCTGCCCCTATATTACTTATGTATTTTCAAAACACTTTTCAAAAAAAAAAAAACAAAACAAAACAAAACAAACAAGTCCATTGTTGATTCCATTCGCCTTTGTAGGCCCTTGGGCAGCCGACGAGCACCCTTGGTCCGATGCCCTGACCACTTTGGGGTGATCACTTGAGCTCCCTTGGTAAGATATCCATCGCCTCTGTAGTCTTGGTAGGCCGCTAGGCAACCGACGTGCACCTTTTGTCCGATGCCCTTGCTGCTTTGGGATGGCACGCCTTGGGGTAAATCAAAATTTAGGCTCGCCTACTTTTCTCGCCCTATTTTGGGCTTGAGAGAGGGTATTGTGCTAAGAAATGCACTTAGCCACTTAAACAGCCCCAAAACATGCTTATTTTAGGCTTATTTTAGCCAAAACCCTAAAACGGGGAGCGGATCGAGAAAGTTAAGTGGGAGAGGATCTGGAACCCTAATTTTCTATAAATTGGCAGCCAGTCCTCCACTCTTTTACAATCTCGTTTTTGCAGGTTTCAGATGTTACCAGCTTGCTGCCCACACCACAATCACGGAGGACATCTCAACCCTTGCTGTCCATCATTGTTCCCTATAGTCTAGCGCGTGTTTCTAGCCCTTACGATGATTGCTGCTGTTTCTGTCTGGCGACTGACTGATGTTCATCTGTACTACTGTCGTACAGCCTACCACGCCAGCAAACTGCTACGTTTGCAGGCTCTAGCTGCCGTCCTGTCAGTTTTCTCTCTCCTTTCTGCAGTCGTTGCAGTCTTTCTCTCTCCTACAAGCTGTCTTGCCTACGTTTTTAGTCTTTCTCTCTCCTGTAGGCTCCATTTTTAGTCTTCCTCTCTCCTCACTCGGAGTATGACACACTCTCCAGCTCATTACCCCTGCTCTGATCCTAGAGATACAAGAGTTCGAGGTTCAATATTCATTCACTGCATAGTGTGTTTGCTGCATGAGCATCGTATTATTAGTAATCATATCATTTCATTCATTCACTGTGTTCATTGTCTCTGAGTTACTCTAACCCTAACCCTAACTGTGTTCTTTTAATCAATCTATGCTTTGTCGTACGGTTTTTGTTTATGTTTCTGTGTTAGGGTATTTTTCTTTACAAGCCATACCACAAAGAGGAGCCCGAAGTCCAAACTAGGTTCACATCATTGAAGCCTAAAAAGACCATTAAACCTCGGAAGAAAATTGCACATAAGAAATGACCACCAAAGTCATTTTGAAATATTACATATGTATGATTTTCAGCATTTCTCCTCATTACAACTTTGATATCAATTGTTTGTAAGGGTGTCCTTGATTTACTTCCGCATTCAGTGGCAAGGTCGTAAGGGACTAGACACTGCCCTTGTTCTAACAAGTGGTAAGACCTTCCCAACGGCCACAACATATGCTGATGTCCGTCCTCAAATTCGGAAATTTAATGGAAAAGATTTCCATCCTTGGCAAGTCTTGGTCAAATACAAAATGATAGAAAGAGAATACTGGCCCTTCATAAAAGGGACCAAAGTAATTGACCCATCCAATCCCCTTGATATAGAAGATGATGAACGAGCTCAAGCCATCATCATGCTTCATTTAGATGAATCTTTAATTCATCACATTGACCAACTCTCAACTGCAAAAGAAAAGTGGGATGAGCTTGAAAGGCTCTACGGTGCTACGAGGAAGAACTCCAAGATATTTCTCAAGATTGAGTTTTTTAGCTTGGAATACAAACAGGGAGAAGATCTAAGCAAAGTTCATTTCACATATGAAGGGGCTTATGGCACAACTTGCCTCCGTTCAAGCACCCATCCATGATGAAGATGCCATTGCCATCCTGCTACAGTTTGTGAAGAAGATCTTTCCAATCCTTGTGACTACCCTAACTAATATCCCAAAACCAACTTTAGTAAATACCATCCAGTCATGCCTGGATGAAGAGAAGAGAAGCCATACTAAAAAGGTCTTCAGCATTTACTTCCCGTGAGCAAGTGTTAGTCCATACAACTTCTTCTAAGTGCTCCTTCTGTCACAAAAAGGAACATATTATGAGCAACTGCTAGAAGAAATATCCTGACAAAATGAAGTGCAATAAATGCAAAAAGACCAAGCATATCACCAATAAGTATCCCAGTGTTCCAGAAGTACCTAAGGAATTGGAGGCCACCTCCCAATCCACAGGTGATCTACTATTTTGAGTCTTGTAGCACTCTCTACGTATAACCTTTTCTTGTAGCCTAATTTATAAAGGCATCTCATTAAGAATTAAAGGAAGGCATTCTATTATGTTTTATCCAATGCCACCTGGCATTGAGGGGGGGGTGTTGAAAGATAAAGCATAGAAACTCTTCTTACACTGGAAAGAATAAGGGTAGCTAGATGTAAATGGACTGGAGGACAAGGGAAACCCTAACCCTAACTCCTCCATAGCTATATAAACAGCCTAAAGTATACACTCAAACGTAGAGGAGAGTGTACTAGTTGTACCTTGAGCAACTGACTAAACAAGATCTTGTTCTTGTACTTGAGCTCTCTCTCTCCCTCTTATGCACACTATCTCATACTTCCAACTCTAATTTGCAACAAAACTAGTATCAAGGGTGAAGGTTGCAAGTCGCACTCAGAAGCAGGTCACAACCAACAGGAGAGATCACACCAACAGCCCCTAGACAGGCAGGCGACAGGTCGGGCAGGTCAACGGAGGACAGGCAGGCTCTCCATGGGCAGTTCCACAGGTCATCCAGGTCAATGCAAAGCAATTCAATGACGCGCGTGCGGCCTGTCAGGGCAGGTCAACACGAGCGCAAGTTCAGCGAGCAATCAGCCGTCACCCAAATTTTTTTTAAGAAATCATTCTTTTCTTCAAACGTCTATCCTTTGTTAAAAATCTACGGCCTTTCACACGCGCACAATCATGGTCTAACAAATCCTAAAGAGTGGTACATCTTTTTCGTACCCACACATCGTGTATCACTCTCTACTACAGCTCTCTCTTTTTTCATGAAGATAATTGAATTAAGTAGCAATATTTACATTAGACCATCAAGTCAGCCAAGAAAAACAGAACAAACACAAATGAAAGGCTACCGAAACTCTAACACAAATATCACACAAAAAGGACAGCAGGCGTACAGTGAACAATATCCAACTAGGGAGCAACAACGTCAGGAAGAACGAGATCAGCTGAAACCATAGAGCAGATTTGCCATGACACTAAACCACGAACACGGACCACATGACCATGGATGCCCAAGGCCGAATCAAAAATAAAGGCATTCCGAGTACGCCAAATATGCCACATAGCTGTCCATCGAAGGAAATGGAAAAGGCAAGAATAATCTGATTGCAAGGCATACATAGAAGTACTCCTTCCCATAATCCACGAACAAGCTGATATCCGCAGCTGAGTCACTGAGGACCACACACAAGAAACAAAACTCAAAATCTGCCGAGCAATAGAGCAAGAGGCGAAGAGATGAAGCAATGTCTCATCTCATGTGGTGCAAAATACACAACGGCCTCGAGAGATCTTGCAAGCACGCAACACATCCCCAGTTGGAAGACCCCAATAACCAACCTCCACATGAACACTTTACCCCGATAAGGAACCTTAGAGTTCCAGAGTTGGACAAATCCTACCTGTCACTTCTTTTTGCTGTCCCAAATATGCCATAATTTATTGGCCTTTCCAATGACCCATCTCTTGACCTCGACCATCCGACAATAGATCTAATTAGCTAACCTATTCTCGAAATCATCAAGAAACACAAACATCCAATCCTGCCAAGGAGACAATCGTTGTAAAGCAAGCAATGGAGAGAACCTCAAAAGCTTCTCCTGTAAGAACGACCAAATGTCATGATAGCCACGACGCACCTAACAGTACTGATGAATGCGCCAAAAAAGAATAACGATGAGGCTACCTAGGAATGACACCATCATGGACTGTTTGCAACCCCAAGCAAGCCATCTGATTAAACTTATCTCGTTGCAAGTCTTTATCAGGCCAGACCAACAACCTAAAGGTAGCTAGCACTTCTCCTTGCAACGAATTCTTCTCCTTAACAAAGATCACAAGGGCGCCAAACTACAAACTGCAAAATTTGTTGGCACGATGCAATCAAATGAGAAAGGAGAAAAGACTAGAAGACCTTAATAGACCTCGTGGAATTCACCACCTGCCACCAAGGAACTTGAATAAGCTCTCTCTCTCTCTCTCTCTCTCTCTCTCTCTCTCTCTCTCTCTCTCTCTTCTCACCAACTGTAAACCCTAAAACACTCTCCCTCTATAAACCTCTCCTTCTCCCCCATCTCATTCATCCTTTCTAGTACGTACTCACTTGATTCTTGAGCTTCCCACACTCTCTTTTGCACTTACTTTTGAGTAAAGTCTCTAAATTTATATTTTAAGTCCAAATATTTCAAGTCCAAACGTTGAGTATAGCCTTTAAATTGCATGTAAAAAAATTTTCATCGAACATAGGTCCAAGATTTATTAGTCAAATTAGTACCATACTAGTATCGAACCATACTAATCGGGTGCCATCGGACATGACAAACTTGGCTTCGATTCTCCAAAGAAATCAAAGTTCAAGGTTTAGTATTCACCTTGCATAGTATGTTTTTGGTATTGAGCATTGTATTTATCCATTCATTCATCTTCATTGTTCATTTTCTTTGAGTCACCCTAACCCTACTTAGTTCTTTTATCAATCTGTGCTTTGTCGAACAATTGTATTTGTATTGTGTATTCGATTATTTCTTTACATGACTTCCAATTAGAAGGCATCACACTAAACCTCTATACCTTCTAATACATAAGAGTAAGGGGAACCTTGGGATGTTCCATGTAAGCTCCGAATAGTTGATTTGCCAAGCCATCCCAACCACAACTCTTTCTTTGAGGAAGATATATTAAGAGTTAATTGTGACTGTGTAACTATGAGAACCTAAGAATCTAGCAAGCACACAATATTCTTTGGTGCATATTTTTTATGCAATCTTGCAAACAAATCATATGATTGACAAGTTTTCTCTAACAAAGCATCCATGCTAGCCAACAACTTATATTTTTCAAGACAGTTGTCTAGACAAATGCTCCATGGAATTGGGTTCAAAGTTGGCTATTATTTTTAGAGTTTCGCAGATTGAAGTGTTCGTTTACGTTTTGAGCACTCTACAATCAATTGAAGGTCAGCATTCAAGGTGACAAGATCATTGTACACCTATGGACCAATTGTGCCACAAGAAATCCCTGAAGTACATCCATTTGTAACCAATTTCTAACATACATCACTAATATAAAGAAATAATAGAAGGGGCAAGCTTTGGGACTAACAACTGTCGCAGTTTATTGGCCTTTGGGCTTCTGAAAGCCAATTTCAATATGAGAAGGTTATTAGTAGAATATGGACACCTGAAAGCCTTTCCGCATTTATTCATTCCACCATTGGGGTAAAGCGAGAATGTCCTCTTTCTCTAACACTATTTGACCAATACATTGATGGGATTTCTGATTATATCTCTCACAGAGGAGATAGAGGAGCTCCACTAGCTAGTACTTGGATACCCCTCTTACTGTATGCAAATGACATTGTATTGATAGCTGACATGGATAGGTCTAAGCTCCAAGTGGGATATCGTACGAGATTGTCAGCAATATTGGATGAGGCAAGGTTTGTGAAATACGCGGAATCTAGAGCATGGCAGATGCGGAAGCTATGGAGGTTGAAAGAGGAAAAAGAAACTCATGAAGACATTGACCTTGACTAGGACAAATTGTTACACAAGTGAATTAGGTTCCAAGATTGAGACTTGGACTCATAAACACAATCTTGTGTATTGACAGTGACACGACATTTTACTGGAAAGAAAAGAGTACTATCATTGCATTAGAAAAGAGTGCAAGTACAATGCTTTATAGGAATTGAGTGGAGGTACTTTCTCCTACTGTGCATATGGAATTTTGGTCCTGAGCCCTCACTGCTTCTCACAAAGGGACTAAAGTAGGTGTGATTGCAAATATCTCAGCACCCCTCCTCAATCACAACCAAAAGTACAAAGTATGTAGAGGCTTTAGTGAAAGCAACACCTGCAAAGTGTGGGCACACCATAAACATGGCAAAAACACCAGAGGCTGTTGCAAAAAAGGCTAAGTGTGGGTACCACAAACATGATGGACATCCAGAGGCTGTAGCAGGAACCTCACAAAGTGTACAGAGACTGTAGTACAAGGATAACTGAGGAGTTTACAAATTTATGTTTGAGGCATTAGGGCTAGGAAATACAAAACTAAAAAAGTTTATCTGAATAGAATGACTGATGAGATTTGTCCTTCTCCTGGTGGTCTTCTTCTTCTTCCTTTGCTCCATTTTCTTTTTCTTCTTTGACTGCAACTAGATAGGCTTTTTAACACCTCTTTCTCGCGTGGCAGCACTTCTCGGTGTCTCCGGTCCTTTTGCAAAAGTCACAGAAGAGCTGATCCTTCTTGCCTTTGTACCTGTTGCCAACATATAATGCATGCTCATCTCTAGAGGTACTTGGTTCTTCCTTAGTTTTTAGCTTCTTTTCCTTCTCTAACAATGATGCCTGGATATCAACAAGTTCAGGATTTGGCATGTTGATTAAAATTGCTGATACATTATTATATTCAGGAGGCAAACTCTTAAGTAGAACACCGGTGCAAACATCTTTTTCCATTTTAATGTTGATTCCTGCAAGTTGGGTTAGAAGTCCTTCCATGTAATTTAGATGTGTGGCAAGTAATGTGCTGGACTTCATTTCAAGCCTGAAAAACTCAATTAGGAGACCATACTTTGATGATTTAGACTGTGCACCGAACAAGGTGTCAAGTCTCTTCCATGTATCCAGTGAGGTCTCACAATTATCTACATGGTGGATATAGCTGTCATCTAGCTCCAATTTAATAATGACCTGAGCCTTATCATCGTTCTTTTGCCAAGTGACAGCAAGATCTGCATCACGAGGCTTCTTTTCTTTTCCAGTGGTAATGGCCCAGAGGCCCTTCTTCATCAGGATCAATTTGATGCGGGTCTGCCACGTATGAGACCCGACTCCTTTGAAACGGACAGTTGGAGAATCTTTGCCCATGTTTGACTTGAGAGACCAACAACAAATTAGCTTCAAATGACTGAGGATAACCAGGAATGAGTTGATCTTTGTATGTGTCAAAAGACACAAGCAATGGCAGTGAAGTATCAAAAGATACTAGTTTGAAATTTGATGTTTGTTGCTTGAGTTTGACTTGATGATCTTCAAAAACTCTTCATAGCTTTCCCTCCTTGTTGATTTGATGGTTGAATACTTGCTGAAAACTTCATATTAGAGTGGCCTTAGCTTGGTTTTGGCAGGAGAGAGAAAATGAAGGAAAAATGAGCTTAAAGGTAAATGACTATGGCTGTCTGTCAAAACAAGAACCAAAAACTGGTAAATGAGCTCCCACGCGCTCCACAGATTGAATCTGCTCAAACCATTTGAGATAGAGGACTCTGACTAATGGATCTAACTCCCCCTAAGAGAGTTTGTACTCATTATGCTCGAGTTGAGAGATCTAAGCCGTCAACGTGGTCGCTGTCAAAACTGCGCCCAAATTTGGGAAAATGCAAATGCCGGGCATGGTGTGCATCAATCTCCTTGATTTTTGTGCCAAGAAGTTGCGCCTTGACCTGAAGAACAACTCTTGAAAAGAAAGCTCGAAGAGATATGGCCTAGTTGATGAGATATGGCTGCTCCAACAGAGGTAGGCAGGTGCTATCCACAAACATAGTTATGGCAGCAACTCTGAAAAGAGGCAATGCTGAAGCTATAGTTGCCCAATCTCAATGATTGAGGTGCCAAAAAGGATCTTTGGAAGTAGAGAAACACTTCTCCAGAAGGAAGTTCAGAGAGATTTGGCCTGTGGAGAGAGATATGAAAGCTTCAAACTGACAGGGTGCTGCTGTCTATGGCTGCCATGGAAGCTTCATTGAAGATAGGAATGCAAATGAAGTTGGAGATAGGGTCGAGTACTCAAACTGAGCTAAGAAGAGATGGAAAGGAGCTAAGAGGAGTGAAAGGAGAGTTGGGCCATGCTCAACTGAGCTCTGATACCATGTGAAATACGCGGGATCTAGAGCATGGCAGATGCAGAAGCTATGAAGGTTGAAAGAGAAAAAAGAAACTCATGAAGACATTGACCTTGACTAGGACAAATTGTTACACAAGAGAATTAGGTTCCAAGATTGAGACTTGGACTCATAAACACAATCTTGTGTATTGATAGTGACATGACACTTTACTGGAAAGAAAAGAGTACTATCATTGCATTAGAAAAAGAGTGCAAGTACAATGCTTTATAGGAATTGAGTGGTGGTACTTTCTCCTACTGTGCATATGGGATTCTGGTCCTGAGCCCTCACTGCTTCTCACAAAGGGACTAAAGTAGGTGTGATTGCAAATATCTCAACAAGGTTGCCCACATTCACCCACTCTCTTCAGGCTATACATTGATGAGATATCATGCTATATTGGTAGTTTGGCAAGAGATGGACCTAGCTTGTGGGCAATATCAATACATCTACTACTATATGCAAATGATATTGTGCTTATCTTGATCAGCCCGGAGAGGTTAGATACACTACATACCTTTTGCCAAGAGAGAGACATCATAGTAAACCTTGGGAAGACCAAGATTTGGTGTTTGACACCTCT
The DNA here is from genome assembly GCF_053477565.2 of Lygodium microphyllum. Taxonomy (NCBI): domain Eukaryota; kingdom Viridiplantae; phylum Streptophyta; class Polypodiopsida; order Schizaeales; family Lygodiaceae; genus Lygodium; species Lygodium microphyllum. Next base: position 6,267,931 of record NC_141142.1, on the reverse strand, counting down.
ACCCAATGAATCGAACTATCATTGCCTCAATTTATATATGGTGGAGAGATAGTGGAGCAAGTTCAAAGATATGTCTATTTGAGAATCACTTTTGCAAGGCCAAGATTTACTATGAGAAGAGCAATTGAGAATAGGTTGACCTAAGCTTCTACAGCATTAGAAGCCATGGAGAACCAATGTATGCATATACAATTCCAAGAACCTCGAACGAAGCTATGGATCTTTGATATATTGATTAAACCAACGATCCTATACAAAGCTCCTATTTGGGGATTGAGCTTTTATCATACAAGGAGAGCTATAGCAAAGCAATCAGTACTAGATGGGGGGGAGATCTACGATGGGTGGCAGCAGAATAGCAGCAAAGAAACAAGTTTCTTTCCTTTCAATCTTACAAAACATTTCTTAAAGTAAGAAACGTTTCTTTGTATAAAAAACATGGGGTTTTTGTCTTCTAAGTGCCAAAAAAAGTTTTGCTCCCAAACCGAAAAAAAACTTCCTTTCTGTTGTGTGCATGAGGTCTAAATCATAGTATAGCTTGTCGAAAGACTAAACTTTGACGTAAGTCAACAATGGATGATGGGTGTGTAACATGTTATTCTCAATCGACTCTAGTCCGTCATATTTTATCACTTATGCTCAATTGGCCTCTCGTGCTAGCACTATAGGCTGACAATGAGTATTGATATGCTCAGACAAACACATGGTTGCAGCTAAATGGGCTACATATAGATCACCTTCCACCTCTACAGTATACCTTGGATTCCCCCTCCTTAGAGCTCACCCAAGAAAAGCTGAACAGGATTATTAGGATGGACACTATTCAGCTACATACAACTAGGACTTGGTTGGTGCCTACCTAGGATTTGGGGACGAAGATGGCTTTCTACCAAAAGCATCTTCTACATGTATCCCTCGAAGGTTTTGTGACCCAGCAGAGATACATGGCCACACACTTATCCTATGGAGTACGATGTGCCATTGGTTAACTTTGCATATCCTTGCACCAATTATAACTAGAGACCTATCACTATGGAGTAGATTCCCTTCCCCCAGAGGATCAGATCTGCCAACTTTCCCACAGGGTGATGGATTTTCCAGATCATCAGTGTTGGACTCTTCCTTTTGGAGCTGCGCCGACATAGAGATTACCTCTTACAGTCTCAAGGGAGGTATGTTGGGGAGCCACTGCGGTGCAACCTTACTAACCTTTTCAAAGCTACAACTACACCTGACAGCTCAAAGCATACCCCAAACCAACCAGTGGTTTCACCACATGGAGTCACCTTAGACAAGGCCACCCAGACATGCAGAGCACACTGTCCATGGTCTGCCAGTGCACGTCCCCACTCGAGGCACCAATAGAGGATACTGACAATATTGGCATGTCACCGAGTAGCTTACCTCGCCACTTAGCCCATCTATGTCAGATAGACCCATAAGAGATATCTTGAGATGATATTGTTCCCCATATCAGTTCCACATTGTATTTGATCCCCAATGCTTTCTTTTAGTTATTTGTTGTTTCCTAGTTAGATGCACTTAGATTATAGTTTCTTAATTCTACTTGGAAGACATGACAGTCACTTGAAATTCAGATATATCTATTTTTGTCTCATAGGCTGATTTGGCTTTTTGTAGACAGCGATATAACTCTCCTTCTCTCTCTCTCTCTCTCTCTCTCTCGCCATGAAGAAATTGAAATTAACGTGGAAGATGCTGTATGAAACTTTTGTTGATGCAGGGTGACAGCAGGCATCGAGCATTCAAGTAGAAAGCTTTTCAAGCATGAGGTTTTCAAGGAAGGTTTGTTGCAACAAATGTTTGGTAAATCATCTGACATCCTTATAATACTTCTGTCCTTGTTGTTATTACTATCATTATGACATGTTTGCTACATGGTGTGATGAACATGTCTACCCTTAGAGCCTATCTACCCAGAGTACATGAAGTCTCATATATCCTCTCAAGAATGATCCAGAACTTCCCTATCTTGCAGTTTTTTGACAGGTTTCGCTCCTTTTTCAGTTTGGTAAGAAAATGTTGCTTAATGTTTGGACTGAATGCATTAAACCCTCCTGTAGTGTCTGCTCAAGAAACTGCCATAAAGAATTTCAACATATATATCAATTGGAAATGTTTCCTGCCACAATCCACTGGTCTTACAGAATTATAACAGTGGCATGCGCTTTGATCCTCATAAATAATGAGTTTTCATGTAGACGCTCTTTAAGCTGTTAGGTTTTCATCAGACAAGTTGCACATTATGTATTATTGAGCTGCAAGATAAGCCTGTAGTCAGATAAATTTCTCCAAAAAGGCTATTCATGAAACCTTCTGGCAACGAATATGTATTGCCAGGATCCTACTGGTTGAACAGAGCTGTAGTCACCATACGATTAGGTTTTGATTGCTAGGCAACTTTCAACCATAGCCATTCTCAATCCACAAACCATCCAATTCACTACAGCTTACGACTAACAAGATATAAACTCAAAAACCCACTGTACACAGTAATGTTTGCTAGACACTTAATATTTTTCCCCTTCATGCAAGTCATCATTCATGTGTTTTTACAGTTTCTTAGCCAGTCATTATTTTCATACAGCAGCACATTTGCTATGAGCCCATCTGAAAGCAGCATATTCATGCAAGTTAGTATATCTACATGCTATCCTAGCTGTTCCTATCAGTGTATGGTAAAGCATTTGTCCTTATTTGCACCTGAATATCATCATTAAACATCCGGCATGTATAGCGATAGCGCTCCAACAGCTTAAAAGCCCATTTACTCTGAAAATCTTCAAACTGCAAAACCAACCAGCATAAGGAATGCCCCTAAACAACCCACCCACAAAAAAAAAAAAAAAACCACACATGCAAGTGAATTCTGAACTAACCTGCACAATGACATGGGGCCAGCGAGTGTAGACAGCTTCCATAAACTCATCTATAACACTCAGGTACTCATCTCCATCCAGTCTTGGCTGCTGAATTCCTAAATCTATTCATGACAAACGACCTTCAAATTTAAAATGCTTGAACTATCCGTTGATACAAAAACCTGAATTTCAAACAGATGGAACATTCACAAAAGCAGCATACTCCGAGTGGGTGCAGGGTTTACTCTAAAGACAAGATTAGTAGCTATTATTTACTGACAAACAGCATGTACATATTTACACTGCATTCAAAATATGAGAAACAGTCAAAATTGCTTCATCTTCAGCAGAACACAAGCCTCAAAGCATCAGGAAGTGCATAGATATTAATTTGCAGAAACAAAGGGAGGATAGATTCTGCCTTTTTGTTACTAGGGGATTTTAGCAGTAACCAGTAAAATTATGAGCAGAGAAGCACAAGCAATGTGAGCTGAATCAAGTATTATATCACGTTCTCAATCCATAGTAATAAAGAAATCTGCATTGAACCTGCTTCCTACTGTTCCAATTCAAAATACCATTATCTGACTATTGATAGTAAGGTGTCCAGAAAACAGTCATATCTAGAACAAATCCCAAATTCCTTCTAGATCACTTTGCTAAATTTCTGAACTGGACCTTTTTCAACATCACTTGAAATAGGGACCTTGAACAACATTGGTAATAGATGCCCGAGAACTTGTTACTCTTCGAAATTGTGCTGAAGCTTGTAACTTGAGATGGTGTACTGCAATGTGCAAATGGCAGAGATTTTACAATTACTAGAGCTGGACAAAAATGTGAGTATTCAAGGGACTTTTCAAAGCCTTGGGCATTCTTCACATTCACCCAGGATTTTTTTCAATTTGTCCTACTTTGGGGATTTTGATAGCAATCTCGTAAGTCTTGCAAGTTCTTCCTTCGTTGTACAACATTGGTGGGATTGTCCTCTATTCTCAGACCCATATCTTTCATAGGACCTAGCAATGCTTATTATTTTAAGTAACACTTGAACTCCGCCATTAAATGTTACCCGCAATGCCAAGTGGAATAAAGCCAAGGATCTGTTATTCCCTAGAAATTTGAGTCTTGCAAATTTAGCAAGTATTATGCATGGGGATCTTAAACAAACACACAGGCAGTTGAAACTTCAGGTTTTTAAATTCCTCAGAGCCCTGGAAAGGGGAAAGTGGGCACATTTCAGGCATTAAGCAACAGAAGCATTTGAAAGGGATGCAGCAGTTACACGCACAAGGTTGCAACTTGCAAATGATTGCATACAATATTTCAAAACAAAGAAGTACTAAAAAACAGCACAGACATGGCATCTTAGATTTTTATCCCCATTACAAGTTGTTTGTGCAGTCAAATTACCAGAGCTTTGGATCAGAAGACAGCCACACAGTTACAAAGTTTAGTGGTTTTCTTGTATCCTGCTACTTTTGGCTTGTATGCATGGATGTTGTAGCTGCTACTTGAGGGTAGGGTACGGACATGTGGATTTTTTGATCCATAAATGTGTGGACCACAATATTCGGTTTCAATTGGGTAGATAGTGGGCAGCAACCTTACAGATTAGGAAAGAGTTCAGATTATTTTCTGATTGTTTGTGGCATTACATTCATGGGCCGTTCAGAGTGTTGTTCTACTCTCTGGACTCTTTTGTGTTAGTGTGTCTTCTCTCACTTTAAAGTGAAAATAAAAACTTGAAGCAGGATCTATAGAACAGGTTCTATCTTGTCATACATTGGCTCAACTTAAAAATCATATATCTGAGATGCACAAGCCATTGTTCTTGTGGTAGAATACTTTCGACAAACATTCCATGCCAGCAAAGAAGTCAACTTCAAAGACCAATCGCCAGGGCAGTAACTAGGTCTGTAACTTATCCAAGAGAAGAGACTCAAGCACTCCTGTCCCACAATGTACAGATGAGATTGAATCCTCCTTTCGCTGCCACACATAGAACATGAGGGTGGATGTCCTCCTCAACCCAAATTCCCATGCAAGAGAGAAGCAAACCAATGTTACCCACTTTGCTTGGGCTCAGTCATCAGATGTATTCTGTCCTAGATTTGATGAACCACCCTCCTTTCCACATCTCTGATCAACACAAAGTGAAACATTTGATCCACTAGTTAGAACTGATTCTACAATAGTTGCCCTATCCTCTAGGATCATGTCAAGAAGCATCGCCTTCAAAGCATTCGCTCTCATGAACTCTCTAAACTGGCGAAACCTTGCAAGCATCACATGGAAGCTAGAGGCCAAAGTCCATACAGAACATCAGCAGGAGTGCAGAGAGAAAAAACCCGATGTTAATAGCATAGCATAGTTTTAGCCTCCACAGTGAGAGGGGGAAAATATCTAACGACATTTTAATGCAACACAAAATATGAATTCAGGAACCTTTTTAAGAACCTTACATAGTGGGTCTTCAAGAAGCTTTTTGTTGTTCGTGCCCACATCAATCATAACGGGTAGCACCTGGGTGCACACACACCACATGGCAGGTTTAAGTCCTTCCAACTCACGTTCAAACAACAAATGGAAGGAAGCCACTCACACATCAATTGCAAATCACCCCACCCTTTGAGGATTGATGCCTGCAGCAGCAACATACAAGTCAAGTTTCCCAATAGGAATGCCGATTCCCTGTACCCCGAGATCACCCAACCCCAGAATTCTACTCCCATCTGTCACCACAATCATGTCCACCTGTAGTAGCATAGATTGAAAATGGTTAATTGAGAGCAACAACTAACAGAAAAAGAATGAACTAACAAAGCTTGAACAAAAGTTCACAATTATTGGCTGATCCTGAAAGAGGGATTCATGCTTAACCCAGTCACTCACTTTACAAGGTTAAATATATTATTTAGGTGAAAATTACATTGGATTTTTGCCGATTAATAAGGACAAGACCATCAAGACAAAATACCAGACCTGACAAGCAAAAGGGTATGTGCGTTTATTATGCTATGGACAACCAATGTATCAACAAAGGAATAAACTCTTTTAAAGTTCATCGACGAAGAAATAGACTCAAACTTTATCAACAAAGGAAAAAGAATCTAAAGTTCTAAGGAGTATTTGACCTGAATGGCCATCAATTGATTTAGGAACACATGCTGATCCCTAGGGAGGTGATCCAACTCCACCAATAGATACACTTCTCTGATAGAAGCAATTGTTCACTGACATTTCCTTGAAAGAAGAGAATGGACATCGAACTCACCTCCCGGCCATAGAGCTAAACAGGCTCGCCCCTAAGCCTCGGAGCCAGCAATGTGCCAAGTCACAACCACATCCCAAGTGCTGCCATCTTGTACCACCAGCCCACACCGTCCCAATGTATGGATGTGTCGCCTACAAGCCAAGAGTCCAAGAGTGGTGATCACACAATGATGTGCACAAATGGGCCATCTTCACATCTATGGTGAACATTGACAAAGCGCTTCCAAGTTCCACTATGCTTTCTTCACAATAATGCATCTTAAGGCATGATGATGCTTTGAGATGAGGAGCTATTTACATGGTTGGCATTGTAGCATACCTCTCATACTCAAAGTCAAGCACTATGCTAGAGCCTAGTTCTTTGGTGCTTGTTAGTACTACTACTATGTAACTCATTTTGTAGTGGCACAGACGGTTGGCGATAATTAGTTCCTCTTCCTTCACTACCTTTCACGCTCATGGGAGAGCACTACCTTGGTTCTTTAGTGCTCAGCAATAGTAGTAATTTTGTACTGATGATGTTTTACCTAATGTTGGTCATGGTCTCCATGGTGACTTACAACGGGATCCTACATAAGAGAAGCAACAGAGAGAAGGGTTTTGGCTTAAACGAATCAAACAGATTATACAAGCCTAACACCATAATAGGTATATACATGAAGGCATACATCTGCCTATAGGGCCTCCTCTATGGATATTGATGCATTTATATTGGTCATGGTCTCCATGGTAACTTACAACCAAATCCTGCATAGCAAAATAAGCAACAAAGAAGGAATCCAGTTTACATAAGTCAAAAGGATTATACAAACCTGACATCAAGCCTAGCTGTGATGAAGGTGAGGATTCGTCAATTGCCAAATGTGCAATATGCTCCCTAAGTGGAGAGGTGGCCAACCTCACCAAACAGATACTCTAACTAATGCGCAACTCTTGATGCAGTGTTAAGTGCTGAAAGAGGAGTGTAGTTGGGCCATCTTCTCTATAAGTACTCTATAAATTCTGCATCTAGTATCCGCTCAATATATGCTAGACTATGTGAATACAAGGGGGAGAATACGTCGTTCTCCTCATTGAGAGCAAAACGCTGCCTCACAGCTTCTGGTGAGGGAGAAACCTAAGAAGAGACAACCGCTTTCCAAGAGTAAAGTGTCCAACCATTGTGAGTTGGTTCCATGTCACTTGTTTATCTCGCACATACCAAGCCTTCATGATAGTTGCACAATCCTCTTCAAAAGAGCACCACCTCTAACACCATGTGAAGATATACTAGGGTTTTCATTGAGAAAATGCAAAATCTATGAACACAACTAAACACAATAAGTTAGACAAAAATGCAAAAATATAAAATAGTGTAAGACGAGAATTTGATGATCGAAAATGAATGTATACACAATGCTCAAAGGCAGAGCAGTTTAACAATCAATGACTCTCATTGGAGTGGCTGAGGAAGGTATCGGAGTATGTCATCCACTGGAGATGAATCTCAAGTACAATAACCACCAGTCGAAGTAAAGACTGATGAAGGAAACTGCTGAAAATGCAAAAGTGACCTGCTGTAGATGAAAACATTAATGAAGTCCATGCCGAAAACTCAAAAATGCAGCAGCAGGATAAAATTTGATGGCATGGCAGTCAGGGCAGTCTCATCAGCAGTCTCTTGGAGTGAATCAGCAGCTAGGCGATGATGACCAGGGTCCGGAAAGAGCAAATGCAGCCTGATCTGATGATGGCAGCAGGCTGCAACAGTGACCAGCAAGTAGGGCAGCAGTAGTCCTCCAGAAACTGGCAAGAACAGGCTGGCCTGCTTGGACGTCAAATGTAATAGCTTGGATGAAGATGACAGCAGCTGGAGTGTGATGATCAGGTGCCGAAGCAGACGCGGAGGCTGAAGATGATGATGAACGAGAATGATAGCAGCTAAAGACTCTCAGAGAGGTATGAGTGGTGATACAAAGGGATGCAAGTGACCTAGCACACTCTCTACTTATAGAGATGGAACAACCAAAGTTTAGGACTTCACTTATGGAACAGTGAAGCGCAGTTATGCATTTGAGTTTTGGGCTGTTCAATAAGCTTTAATGTTAATGGACCTTTAGCTTAACAAGGCACTCTAGGGAGACAAGTCAAAGCAGCATCCTCTTCTTCCAATATTTTTTACAAAGTAAGAAAGATCCTCACTGGCTATCGCTTGGTAGCACCATTCTCTTACAAATATGAAGACACTGATTGAAAACTAGATCGTAGGTGCTGGCATGTATCAAAGAGCCTAAAAATAGATAAATTTGCAGCACCTGTTCAGCAGGCCAATTGTATACCATAGACATCATTTCTCCTCTGTCTGCTGCACTAAAATACATTCCACGAGGTCGTCTAAACAGACCACTGTAATTTTGACAAACCAGACCCACTGTGGGGGTATACACAATTGGTGCAAACTGCTTGATATTGTCAATGAGAATCTGCAACAACATTGCGCAACAAAATTAGATCTGTAAGACCAAATGGAAGGCTGGCCTGAATAACTCAGATGCATCAGTAATTATAGAAATACCTTGTAATACAAGGTCTCATTTCGATCATGTAATCTGTTTAGTATTCGCCACTTGGCAAGTGCTGTTGTATCAGCAGGGCCATCTCTTGAAGCCTGTTCCAATCTTTCAAAGTCCGCCACTGCAAACACAAACCATAAACTCCAAGACTGAAAACCATAACTTGAGCCTTGTATCATAATCTGTACTTGTTAAAGGCACACACTGTGTTCCCTTAGCTCTATCAGCAGCCAGATCCTATTTCAGAAGGACAGCATACATTCGTCTACAGTGCAGAAAAATGGCTGACAATGTAACATCCAAACCTTCTCCTTCAAAAAGTCATCAACAAATTTTGAATTAACGCTACTTATGCCTGAAATTTCAAATCCATTTATTAAACACAAGACTAGCTCAGGTTAAAAAGAACATTAGTATCATCATAATCATTGACAAGTGCATAGTTGCAAACTTCTAATGTTAGTATTATCATAATCATTGACAAGTGCATAGTTGCAAACTTCTAATGTTCCAATGTCACCCACCTTGCTATTTCTACAAGTACAGATAGCACAGATGACTCAAAGTGCATGATCCAAGAGTGCATGATGAGATTCACACTAAAGCAATTACAATTGCAGCCATTGAGATTATGTATGTCCAGCTCCATATCTGGTCATAGTCATGGTACTTGTGCCCCAATCCATGGGCCCTATTTTCTATGTTTCTTATTGTGGGCATTTTGCCACATGGCCATATTTATGTCTTGCCAGTCGGCCAGATTTCCCCTGCAGCTGTTCAGACCATTTTAAAATTTCTGCATATTTATAGGCTGCCCAAAACTTGTATGTTAATTCTGTTTTTGAGCCATTTGCTTAAGACATGTCAGCCTGAGCTCCTTCATTTCTTTCTGCCACATCATCATACTTCGAGTTCACCTTGTTGTGAGAGTGGAGGTAGGATCGAAGCTCAGCACAGAAAACAGTAGACAGTAGTGAAACACGACACCCAATGCAATAGACTGAAAGAGTGTAAACTGAAAGTACAAGGTACAACCCTTAAACCTTAGGGTTGTAGGGAGGTGTTCACACCCGAACACGGTAAGTGCCCGTAACTGTGTGTCATAAGCACATACAAAATAATACCATAAGTCTGGGGGAAAAAACCTCTCCTACCGAGAGTAAAAAGTGCATCAGTGTCCTACTGATCACTGACACTCCGATATGAGCGTAGGCGTAAGTGAGGCATGAGTGAAATACCCAACAAACCCCCCTGGAGTGAAGAGTGATCAAGAGTACAAGGATCATCCGCCACCAAAGGAGATCAAATTTAAAGCATGGAGAAATGCTTCAAATTTGTCACGAGGAAGAGCTTTGGTGAAGATGTCTGCCACATTACTGGTGGTAGGACAATAGACAAGGCTGATATCACCAGCATGTAGCCTCTCTCTGACAAGGTGATAATGTATCTCAATGTTTTTCATGCGTGCATGAAACACTGGGTTCCGTGCCACTACAATGGCACTCTGACTATCAGTGAACAAAGGAGTAGGCTCCGTAACAAATACATCCAAATTAGCAAGCAAGCATCTAATCCATACACATTCAACTGTGGTAGTGAAAGCTGCCTTGTATTCAGCTTCACATGACGATGTGGCAACAGTGGACTGTTTCTTGCTAAGCCAAGAAAGAAACAATTGCCACTAGTGGAGTGACGTGAATCATAATCACCAACCCAATTAGAATCACTGTAAGCATGTAAATGTAGTGGTCCCCCCTTGGCATAAAGCAATCCAAGAGATCTAGTACCCTGCAAGTAACGGAAGACACGCTTAACAGCTTGCCAATGTGACATGCATAGCTGATGCATATATCTGCTCAGGACTGAAACTGAAAGCTGTATGTCTGGCCTAGTAATGCATAAGTAAATAAGACATCCAACTGCTAGAGCATATGTGTGTATATCAAACAAATCACTGTCATCATGTAATGACAGTTTAAGTCCAGGTTCCATTGGTGTACAAACCGGCTTGCAATCCTGTAAGCCAAACTTCTCAAGAAGTTTACCAATGTATCTTGACTGTGATAACCCAACACCTCTAGCATCATGTATGAACTGAATGCCCAAGTAATAATGCAAAGACCCCAAGTCTGACATGTCAAAAGTTTGCTGCAATTTTTATTTAAATGCTGAAATCTGATCAACATGTGTCCCTGTAAGCAAGAGATCATCAACATAAAGACAAATGATCAGCATGGATCTCCCCTCTTTACACACGTAAAGGGTAGACTCAGATGAGCTATTAATGAACCCTTGGCTAAGCAAAAAAGCATCTATCTTTGCATACCAAGCTCTAGGAGCTTGTTTCAAACCATACAAAGCTTTTTTCAGCTTGCATACCAAGTGTTCCAAGCCCTCAATCGCAAAACCAATGGGCTGCTGTACATATACTTCCTCATGAAGTTCCCCATGTAAAAATGCAGTTTTAATATCCAATTGATGCACAGTCCATCCATAATGAGTAGCTAAAGCAACCATAGACCTTATGGTCGTCATACGAGAGGTACGAGCAAATGTCTCCTCATAGTCAATGCATTTTTTCTGTGCATAGCCTTTAGCTACAAGCCTTGCCTTGTATTTGTCAATGGATCCATTTGCATTCCGTTTTAGCTTGTAGATCCATTTTGTTCCAATGGCTTTCTTCCCAAATGGCAAAGACACCAAATCCCATGTTTAATTCTTAGTGATAGAATCCAATTCAGCTTTCATTGCTGCCATCCAATGTACACTCTGTTGTGCATCCTCAAAACATTCAGGCTCATCATCGAAGGTGCTTGCTGCCATAATGAACTCCATGGTATGTGCAGTATCATGCATACGAGCTTGCCTTCTAGTACGACCAGCCATGGGTGCATCCAAATGACTATCTTTCATAGTCTGTAAATACCATCTAGGCATTTGTCTTGCCTCCTGATTGTGCATAAGCTCTTGCTGAATTTCAGTTTCAGCACTTTGCTGAATATTCAGATCAGCTAATGGTTGATTCTCTGCATTTTCCAAAGGAGTAGCTGGCTGAACATTGAGTTCACTTGCTGAAACTCCAGCTGAATCACCAAATGTAATGGGCAGCAGCCCTTCAAATACATCACGGGCAGCCTGATATGTATCTAAACCAGCCAGGGACAATTCTGATTTTTCATCAAATAGTACATCCCTACTGACAAACACCTTTTTAGAAACAGGATCATAGAGTCTGTAGCCTTTGCTCTCACTGCTATATCCCATAAAAATGCATTTGACAGCCTTGTTATCCAACTTTTTCCTGAGTACCTTTGGAATATGTGCATATGCAAGGCACCCAAAGGTACGAAAGTGTCCAACCTAAGGTTTCCGGCTGTTCCAAGCCTCAAAAGTGTAATTTTCTTCAATGCTTTGGTGGGGCATCTGTTCAAAACATGGCAAGCACACATGACGGCTTCCATCCAGAAACTGTGAGGCAAGCTCTTTGCCTTCAGCATACATCTGGCCATCTCCATGAGTGACCGATTCTTTCTCTCTGCAACCCCATTCTGCTGTGGAGTATAAGCAGTAGTGTACTGATGGACAAAGCCCTTCTGCTTCAAAAAAGAATTCAGCATAGAGGACATGTATTCCCCCCTCAGTCCGAACGGAGAGTCTTAATTTTACAACCAGACTGGTTTTCAACAAGTGCAATAAAAGCCAAGAATGCATCGTATACTTCTGACTTTTTGACCAAAGAGTAGACCCAACAAAATCAAGTAAAGTCATCAATAAAAGTCGAGTAATAGAATCACCTTCATGCATTTTCAATGTCTCTAGCTCTTTCTTTAGGAAAGAGATGCGAGTCTCATTCTTGCCTGCAAACATCTACTCCAAAGTTAGTCAAGCTTCTCGTGAAGAAGTTGCTGAATGAATGTGGGGGATGATTTACCGCTGAACTACCAATGCAATCAGCGACGAAGCCTGTGCATCCCATGTATCCCATGCTTTTTGAGCTGTTGTTCTTTGGAGAAGTGGCTGAAGTGGAGCAGGCTGAGGTGCCCGTGGTGCACGTCCTCTTGGAGGAGGAGTAGCTGGAGCGACAACTCCAAGTCGAGCTTCTTCTCCACTGACATAATCCCAAAGATTTTTGGCCACAAGTACATTCTTCATCATGAAGGACCAAAGTGAATAGTTATTTCCATCCAATCTATCCTCCTTGGATACATAGGTGAAAACATCTCCTCCCTGATTTGCCATGATTTTTCAATTACCGAAAATGCAAAAGAGCAATGTCGAAGCAGAACTTCACTAGAAATCTGAAAATTTCCAGAAATTGCAGGAAATAACTTTCTGCAATTAGTGTTTAGAGGTGCACTCTGTCAAAACTGTCTGTTATGCACGCAGTCCAACGTGCAATCAATGTTCAGCAATATTGTACCAGCAAAATCCCCAAAATTTCTTGCCTCAAATGTGTTCAAAATAGTCTTTCTATGACTGTAGCTGCAGTTCATATGCCAATGTCCTCAAAAAACATAAAAGCCCCAACACGTCTGATAAATTTGGCCAGAAATTTGCATTCAATGTGTCCCAAACACATTCCTGAATGCTGTGCCTGCTGCGTAGGAATCCATTCTTCCAAAAATTTATCTGGAATGAAAGGATAAAGAAAATTTTTTAAAAATACCTGACGTCTGACGGGCTGTCATTGACGTGGCACACGGCAGACAAGAGGCGTTTGACGTGGCGCAGCAGTAGACGTGGCGCACGGCGGACAAGAGGCATTTGACGTGGCACAGTAGAAGACGTAGTGCCACGGCGGACAAGAGGCGTTGCAGACAGGTGGCGCAGCACAGGGGACGTGCACTGCTCCAAGCAAGAAGCTACACGGGCGAGGAGCTCCCTAGCGGACTGGAAAGCTGCAGTCTGGTGGCACAGGGCAGTGGCGCTGGGCGAGGAGCTACTGGAGACTAGCAGCACTAGAGCCACACCAAGTAGGGAAAGGGCAGGAGGTGGATTGAGCAAGAAGCTCCTGGAGGATGAGCGAAGCTGGGCAGGACCTGAGCTGAGCAGAGCCAATGCTCTGATACCAAATGTGAGAGTGGAGGTAGGATCGAAGCTCAGCACAGAAAACAATAGATAGTAGTGAGACACAACACCCAATGCAATAGACTAAAAGAGTGTAAACTGAAAGTACAAGGTACAACCCTTAAACCTTAGGGTTATAGGGGGGTGTTCACACCCGAACACGGTAAGTGCCTGTACGTGTGTCATAAGCACATACAAAATAATACCATAAGTCTGGGGGAAAAAACCTCTCCTACCGAGAGTAAAAAGTGCCCCAGTGTCCTATTGATCACCGACACTCCGATATGAGCGTAGGCGTAAGTGAGGCGTGAGTGAAATACCCAACACTTGTCTTCACTCTGCACACCCTCTTCCCCTCTGTTTTCATCGTGTTATCAAAGCATAGCACCTATCCTTGTCATTAAAGCTTCCATGGAAGATGAGACCAGCCTATAGATCTTATCTATAGGGCACCTAAACTAGATACACTATTCAATTTAGCAAAGAAAATAAATGACACAAAGTACCCGTGAGCTAGAGCACACTTGTACAGTAGATGATATCAACTTGGCCCTCAAGGTGAGCACCCCTTATGGTATTTCTTTAATATTGAAGATGATCCTTTACACGAACCACTTGTAAACCCCGTGTGTGATCAATGTGACTATCACAAGCCAGCTCTCTTTTTGCTAATGATTCCTCATATGTCTAGCTCTTCAATGGACAAGATTCACTCCAACTGCTATGTCCTCAATTGCTCTCAACAAACCTTGATCAATAGCTTTAAATCTATCTCAATTACACATTCAAACCAATGTACATGTCTTCAAGCATACAAAGCTACAATCACTCCAATGTTGACCAAACATTGAGCAATGCATCCAAGGTCTCTCACTACCGCTACACTGCAATCAATGAGGAATCTACATGAATCTCAGTCCCAAACCAATCTGATTCTTCCAATAAGGCCTCAGCATTGATTATCCAACAATCTCAAAGCTTTGCCCTAACAAGTGCACCTTCAATTGACTATCAAATTGAAGTCATTCAAACATGTAAATTTATTGTCCATAAACCCTAATCTCTAGTGTGCTTTTGCCCTAAGATTGGTTGCTGAATCTAATGCTTTCAGCGGCTGGAAAATCAAACCCATATGTCCGAATGCCCTGAACATTCAATGATTTGGCAACCCAAAACTAGAGAAAAGTGAGCTACTTACTAGACAAAATTTTCAATGTAACTTAATTCTAAGGTGCAAACTTTCAAGACGATCAATGTTTCACATTGCATCTTGTTACTTTTGCCTTGCTCTTAAACCACATAGCCTATATACTTGTCCACTACATACCCAACATCAAATCCTTCATTACCTATGCAATGGCCACCATACCAAGAGCTAGGGATACCAAAATTAAAGGTCATTGTAATTAAAAACCATCATGAACTTTAATTAAATCATTACATTCATTTCTCATTCTAGTGACATATCCCCCTCTTGAAACATCACAAGCGACCTCAATTGCACATAGTTAAGATATGAAATGACTAATACATATTTGCCAACAACTAAGCATACTATTGTTACTGCATGTTTTTCAACAACTAAGTAACATATTACCATTACTGCATATTTTTCAACCACCAAGCATACTACCGTTACTACATGTTTTCCAATAATCAAGAATACTGTCATTATTACGTTTATGTCAATGTACAGTTGTTCATATATGTTTCCAATTAACCAAGCATGTTGTTGTTACTTCATGTACTACCAATATATAACTATCCATACATGTTTCCAAGTAACCAAGCATGTTGCTATTACTCCATGTTCTAGCAATGTACATTTCTCCAAGATTATAGTTACTATACTAGTATACAACCAATCACAATTGTACATATCCATGGGCCATGGCTATCAAAGCAGTACTCACTGCACTAGTAAATAACCAAGTAGAGCTATAAAAACACACGTCTATCACACTAATCATAGTAAGTCTCAAAGCCTACTCTCTATTAAGACAAAAGAATACAACAAGCCCAATAGCTTCATTCAAGCAATGCAAATTCTTTACAAAAGCATCCATCTCTTGTCTCAAAGTTGCCAAAGAAAGTTTTAACTACTTTCTTAGTAACATCAAACATCGATGCTCTACAACTGTAGACCCCAACTTCTTTTGACACCAAAGACGACCGTACATTTCAACAAATCCATCCCATTCAACTGTCAAACATAGTATAGTATGTATTTTAACTTTTACATGCTAGGGGTGCAAACACACCAAGCTGCCATATTGAGAGATTCACCCACTCCATATCAGCTATGTATCATCCTCAAAGCTCATATCTATGATCGATAGATCAAGTGTAGAAAAACAGCCAGCTAACATTTGCAAAAGCCCTAAACACAAGTCCATGACGTTAACATCATCAATACAAAGGCTCTGGCAAGTTGTAACTTGCTGCACAATAGCAGTTCATGCCATAATAAAGTTCTCTATCATGCAGCATCCCAAAGCCATACTCTGTGCAAACATGCATTTGCCAACAATACAAATAGAAGTAATATCCTCAAGTGCATTCCAAAAAGCATAGCAATGGACCACAAGGAAATAAACCTCATATGACAAGTGTCACATCACAAAGACTCACATCTCTTGCTTGTCTTCAAGAACCAAAGAGAAAACCATGCATAAATCCACATGCCACACTGTAATGCTTTCACAAACACTATGCTCAACTAGATACCTCCGTCACTTATAGCAATTGTGTTATAAAACTTATGCCCATAGCCATGACTACTTCAGAAGACTTATGCCCATAGCCATGACTACTTCAAAAGACTCATGCCCATAGCCATCCCTAGAGATCCATGCTACTTCACAAGTCTTATGGTTATGGAAATTCCAAGAGATCCACATTGTTGACACACCTTAAGCATAAAAGCAATCCATTCAAGTTAAACAACATAAAATACACTAGAATGTTACACAAAATGGCCTAAAGCAATATCTGTGTTGCTACTGCCATATACATGTCCACAACTACAGTCCAAATCATAGTTGCCCAAAAAGTATGATACTTAGTGCCATAGTAAGTATCCACACACAACTACATAACAACATTCAATCTCTAGAACACTAACCATAGTAGGTCCCAAAGCAAATATATTGTTAGCATACAATACCTCCAGTATACATAAAGTACACCAAGCAGCCACTAAATATCCGAGTGTATTTGACCAGGAGGAAAAGTGCTAAACCTCCTCTTGAGCATTACGCAATGCTCCAAATCCGCACTCTATTGAGCCTAATGGAGCTACAACCAAGATTGGCTCCAACCATAGTTGTCAGGTAGTACAAAAGGTACGATTAGTACTAAATGATACCTTAAGATTTTATAAGGCACGGTACAATATTAGTATGAAAAAAAAAAATCATATTGGGTATTTTGGACTAAAGATGATAGAATAAGTGTGTAAAGTCTAAAGAGCAATGCTATTAGAGTATATAAAATGTTGCTTGAGGGTAACATGCCAAACCCTCTATGGTATATGCTTGATGTGCCAGATCTGCTACAACATACAAGTACATAGATGAAATTGGAATCTGAATATATCATACATAAATGATCATACAAATAAGAAAAGTGTAGGCTCGGGAGAGGGAGAGAAAAAGGGGAGAGAGAGAGAGAGAGAGAGAGAGTGTGTGTGTGTGTGGAAGGTTAATGCTTGAGGTGTGGCCAAAAGTACTCTATTTTTTTTGTACGGAATCATACTAATACGTACCGTACCATACTGTAAGAATCATACCGTGCTACATACGAAGACAACTATGCCTCCTACTAAAATGCCTCAAGGTAAAGTTGCAACAGCCAACGTGAATCTGATAAGTCACCCTCTTCCATCCACTTTGCACCCAATGGTGCATAGTTATTAAACTTCACCAAATAACGACAAGGAACTTTACCTTTAATCCTATGATCTTTAGCCTTTTCCTTAGGCATTAGATTTTCATAAATTGGTGGCTGAAAATATGAAGGCACAAGAGGTACCACTCCTGCATTCGCATCAGCCACACTCATTCTTGGGTAAACTTTGCATTCCATACTACTCTACAAGGCTTCCCACATGTCCATACAAGACTAATTGCAACCCTCGCTGCATGCCAATATTTCCATACATGCCATGTTGCATTCCTGGTTGTGCACCACCAAAAACATTGCCATGTAATTGCTATAAACCAGGCCGTAAACCAGCAACATAATTTCCTTGTATACTAAGACCACTTGATGCATTGCTATCCATGGCCTAGAACACGGAACTACCTTTGAAACAACCTGGATGTGCCAATGGTTGCTATATAGTTGGCTGCCCAAATGCATGCTGAAAATTATTCCCTTGTACATGCATACTAGCACCATGCATTTTGAACTAGAACCCCATGCGCATTGGGATGCTGCCCATTAAATGGCATAGACTGAGGCTATTATCCATATGACCTTCTAGGACGTCTAGAATGCAAATGCCTCTTCTTGGGTTTTGACTTTTAAGGTCCAAGCATTACATTAGAAAATTTTGGGTGTGGAGCAACATATGCAAATGCATTCGTTGCATTCATCAATTGCACCCGAAGAATTGCATTTGTGTCATCTTCCTTCCATGACTCAGAAGTTCCGCTAGAAGATACATTCACTTGTATAGTATCAATTGGATTAGTGTCCTGCAGTCCAACATCGATATAACCTTCGATCGAACCTGCACTCTGCAAGTAACAACTACAGAATATTCACCAAGGCACCAAAAGAAAGGTTTGAAGCTTTTTGCAAAGCTTTAGACTTACTTCCATTTGAGGATTGATTTGTGACATTCCTGTTTCGTTCACATCATTCACTATAGGGGGTTGTTAAATACACCTTGTATTTCTTTGGAAGTTTCTATGGTGAGAATGCACCCTATCCACAGGCACTTTTACCCTCTTGCATGGGAGGGGTTATTCCCTCATGTGAACACACTTCAGTGTGTAGGTTTATATAATCTTAGGATTGCACCTTGTACTCTCATTCTTGTGATTCATTTTAGTGAAGGTACGCTTGCATGCTTCTTTGTGTGTCTAATCTCACTCTCACTTTCTACTCCACTTCATGTCTATTGAGCTATCCATTCAATCCAATAGTCATATTATCCTACTATGCATACACATGTCTCTACTTTCAAGCCTGATTTGGAGTAATATAAAATCTTTGTGGATATCCTAAACACTTTTTTCAATACACTAAGGCAATGGGTAAAGTTACTTCTCTTTTTTTCATTGGTCTTTCCTGGAGGAATTACTTATCAACCAACAACGATACATAAATGCTGTTGATCCCTTACTTCCCAAGTATTTTGCAGCTCTTATATGTTTTTCATTTTCATTGGATGTTCTTGCCATGTAGACTACTTCAACCAACATTGCCTATGTATGCTCTTCTAAATGTTGTTGCCATTCCGATTCATTTTTCAAAGAACTGGCCAGTCTCCTCCAAGGTTGGACCCAGGATTTTGTGGCAGAGCCTGGTCAATCACCGAGGTAAACCATCTGTAAAAATGAAGAAGATAGAGGATTTTAAACACCCAACTAGCCCCTTCCCGTCCAATGTAGCCACCAAGTGGAGAGATACCTAACCCCAGACATCAGTTAACACACGGGAAATAAGACTTGCCAGGTCATGGGAAGCTACCCCACGCCGCCAACCTAATCTGCTCCTGTGGAAGGTGGTGGGCAAAAAGCTCCAACCAAAGATCAAATCAGGAAGTTCAAGAAGGTTGAAATGTTTTGCAGTTTGTGTTCCATGCATAAAGAGTCAAGTACACACATGATGTAGCACTGCACAGAGGTTGGATGCATTTGGCACAACATGGAGGATTGATTCAATCACACAGGCCTGAGCAGTGCAGTGACCATGAGAATGGCTTTCTTGGGTGAACAAGGAGGTGCATGGAGATTAGGCAAAAGACCAAAACTACAAGCAAGATAGAGAGGATAAAGTAAGTTCACTCCATAGACGAGAATGAAACAGAAATACAGGTAACTTTACGAGGGTGATGGAGAAATAGAGCAATGACTTTCTATTGTAACATTTAACAAGTGAGAACCTATATATCCACATGATAAGAAAATTATGAGCAGACACATAAAAGCCATATCTTAACACACCCACATCAGTGCCCACCTTACATAGTTAGGCCACGCTTTACAAGCGCACACACAGATACATGCAGGCCATAGATGTCAAGCGCACACACCCAACAACATCCCAAAAACATAATAAAAGAACAGCAATAACACAGGAACTCAAACATACTGAATCGATCAATCTGTTGCTGAAAGGTCATGACTCGAGGAGGCAACAGGCCACGCAGATCTAATCGATCTCTCTCAGTCATGGGAAATGCAGTACCCTGCACAAGATCAAAAGCAATATTAGATAATCAACCAAATAGTAATACAATGCATGAATCAATACATCCAGCAGTTTAAATTTTGATTCTTCTAAAGAAAGCCAAGTACAACAATATTGAGGATCAGATCATATTTTAGAACTTCATAAGTGCCTCCACAAGTTCACATCCCCGATAGAGGTGACGCCTCCTGGACGGTGGGCAGTGGGCAGGGCAGGAAGCAGGCTGGTACCACGGACAGGCAGTACAATGGGCAGCCGGCAGTCATGGGCAGTGGGCAGGGCAGTGGGCAGGGCAGCGGGCAGTCATGGGAAGTATGCATGCCACTGCCACATGGCATGCTGGCTGACCTGCTTCAATTTTTCACCCCCCAGCAGCCTATTGAGGCACATTGCAGCCTGCAAGGTCATGTCTATGCATTTATCTCTTTCACTGAGACCCTGCATCCACTTCCCGCAACACAGCATGTTGACATGGTATTAGAGCAGTGAAGGGCTGATCCAAGGTCGACAGACCTGAAAAGGAGTATTCAGCGTGTCAAAAAAGGCTGCCTTTTCAGTGTTCAAGTGTGAGCAGATGGGCTATGTATCAACCTACAGCTGAAGTGAGCGGAGGGGCACCTGAACAAAGGAAGATTTGCTGTGTTTGCTGATTTGGGGTGCTGTAACCAGCCATTGGATCAGATTTTGTTTTTCGCACACTTCCAGCCAACTCCACGCAGATTGACCCGACTC
Organism: Lygodium microphyllum; assembly: GCF_053477565.2. NCBI lineage: Eukaryota > Viridiplantae > Streptophyta > Polypodiopsida > Schizaeales > Lygodiaceae > Lygodium > Lygodium microphyllum. Next base: position 6,246,999 of record NC_141142.1, on the reverse strand, counting down.
CACGCAGATCCAAGCAGCACCCGAAATCAGCAAACACAGCAAATCTTCCTTTGTTCACATGCGTCTCCATTCATTTCAGCTGTAGGTTGATACATAGCCCATCTGGTCACACTTTAACGCTGAAAATGCAGCCTTTTTTGACACGCTGAATACTCCTGTTCAGGTCTGTCCACCTTGGATCAGCCCTCCACTGCTTTGATACCATGTCAACATGCTATGTGGCAGGAAGTGGATGCAGGGGCTGAGTGAAAGAGATGAATGAATAGACATGACCTTGCTGGCCAACCTGCTTCCATTTTTCGCCCCCCAGCAGCCTATTGATGCACATTGCAGCCTGCATGGTCATGTCTATGGATTCATCTCTCTCACACAGCCCATGCATCCACTTCCTGCCACACAACATGTTGACATGGTATCAGAGCAGTGAAGGGCTGATCCAAGGTGGACAAACCTGAAAAAGGAGTATTCAGCGTGTCAAAAAGCTTGCATTTTCAGCATTCAAGTGTGAGCAGATGGGCTATGTATCAACCTACGGCTGAAGTGAGGGGAGGTGCACGTGAACAAAGGAAGAGTTGCTGTGTTCGCTGATTTGGGCTGCTGCTTGGATCTGCATGGAGTCAGGTGGAGTGGGCAGACCTGATTTTTGCAAAGGACTAAATAAGAGAAGTACTGAAAAGGCTGTGTTTTCAGCCGTCAGATCAGATTTTGTTTTTTCTATCACCTCCAGCAGTAAACTGACCTCAAAGTTCCAGAAGTCCTAGCTGGCTACATTTTTAAAGTTAAGAGGGGGCCTACCCAATTAGCGTGATCGTTCAAGGCGAGAGAAGGATGTCTACAGACTCAGGCATCAATTTCCAAGCCATCATGGACTGCAAGGTCTATGTTCTACCAATGCATCCTGAGGATCAAAAGCTCAATGGAGACAACCTCAACATTTGGAAGGTGATGATGAAGACTATCATAGACTCCTATGATCTTACAGAACTCATGAATGAACAATTTGACTCTCTGAGGGTCAAAGACTCTACAGCTCTTTCTCACACCAAGAGAGCTGATTTGAAGAAGGTACAAGTGCATTGGGACAAACTCAATGCTTCAATCCTTTCGTTCATATTTCTCTCTTGCACACTAGTAGTCATTGCACTTGTGAAGCATATGCCAAGTGCACGATAGATTTGGCCACACTTCGAGCAGCTCTAGAATAGGATGGCGCCCATGAAGAGGTTGTCATTGGAGGTGCAGATCTGGACCTTCGATCCAAACAATTCCATTTGATGAAGGATCACATGAACAAACTGCAACAGCTACAAATGGAGATTCTCAATGCCACAAAGGTGATCTCCTCAAGGACATGGTTCTTACCCTTTTGGCATAGCTACCTGCCTGTTAAAGTGGTTTCTATTCTACTTTGAACACTTTGGGATAAAGCTGATATGATTAAGTGGAAGGCATTGGTGCTCATGATATTGGACCACAAGGACCGATTTAAGCTCCACCTTCCACTAAAGGGGAGAAATTCGTAGGCTTTAACAAGTCAAAATGCGAAGGATAAGAAGAAGGGTGAGGAGAATAAGAAAGATGGTAAATCCAAGGAGGACAACTTCACCTGCCACAACTGTGGCAAGATAGGTCATTGGAAGAGAGACTACCTCGACAAGGACAAGAACGAGAAATCCAAGAAGGATCCCAAGCCTTCTAGAGCTACTGCTGCTCCTACTCTATCAAGATTTCTCCGCTTGAAGGTGATAGAGACACCTTCCTCCTTTGATCCAACATTGACGGTACCCACAGCTCACGAAAGGATCGTGGACAGTGGAACTTCCTACCACATGAGTCCATCCAAAGAAGGCATTGACTGTTGCATATGATGAAAGGCAATGCATATATTGGAGACAACTCTTTCATCCCACTTAGTGGAGTAGGTGAGATTCAGATCCTTCTCAAATAGCATGATGGCGCCTTTATGTCAAAGATCCATTTGTTATCTATAAGCAAGATTTGTGGACTAGGACTCATTGTGGAGTTTGATGCTATGTTGTTTTTAATTATAGCCAAACGAAGATGGTGGTTTTAAACTTGCAGAAGGAAATCTATGTTGAGCAGCCTCTTGGGTTTTCTAAGTCAACTCGACAGGTGTACAAGTTGAAGAAGGTTGTCTACCGCATTAAGCAAGCTCCTAGGGCTTGGAACAAGAAAATTGAAACCATTCTTCTAAAAAGATTAAGGTATCGAAGATCAGACTCAGATCCTAATTTATATGTCCACAACTCAGATGACCAAACTATGGTGTTTGTGTTTTACGTGGACAACCCAATTCTACCAAGGGACCACACAGAGAATTATCCTCAACATGAATTATCCTCAACATGTCATCTTTTCTGAAGGGATTCAAATGGATCTTGAAAAGATCAAGATAATTTAAGAATGGTCTCATTTTCATGATTTACATGAGGTGCTATTGAGCTAAAAATGCATTAGCTTTAATAAAACAGCCCCAAAAATCAGTTAATTAATAAATTAAACATGTTATTAAAAAGAAATGCATTCCTAGAGATTGTCTGTGTTGCACAAGCACAAACCCTAGTTGGGAGGACCCAAACCTTCTATAAATAGGCATGCTGTCCTCCATCTAGTCTCAATCTCGTTTTTGCAGCTTGCAAGTGCCAAAGCTTTGCTGTCCACACCCCACATGTGAAGTATATCTCAGCCGAAGCTGCCCACCATTGTCTATCATCATTAGGTACCTGCTGTCCAGCCTTCCCCACAGCTTTCTTCAATTCCCAGCCATTGTTCAGCTGCTGTCCAGCCAGGCATTCCTATTGTCCACTCTTTTCTTTTTGTCACCTGCATTCAGCCAGCCCAGTTTACTGATGTTCATCACCTTCCAGCCTGCATGGACCAGCCAGGAGCTGACTGACAGCCGGCAACTGCTGGACAGGCTGTGTTTTCACCAGCCTGCTGCCATCCAGCCACAAACATCATCCTGCAGCTCGCACTTTTTATGTTCTGCTTTTGCCTGGTCAGATTCACACTCTTGTGCTGCATTTTGCTGCCACGTTATCATCATCCTCTGCCTTTGTTGGTTTTACCCTGTTTGCTGCCCATCTGTCATCACTCATTTTGCATCCTACAGCTACATTTGTTGCTACCAAACACCTTTAAAGGTTGCGTTGCTGCGTTTTGGGATTCGTCAAAGTACGACATGCTCTCAGCTCATACTCTCTACCCTGTCCTTCAGACAGTAGAGTCCGGGAATCAATATTCTTCACTACACAATGTGTTTGCTGCGTTGAGCATTGTTTTCTATTCAATATTCATCCTCATTATTCATTGTGATCATTGTCTTTGAGTTACCCCAGCCATAATTGTGTTTTGTATAAGTATGCTTGTTTGTCATACGATTACATTTACATATTTTGTGGTAGAGCACCTACTCAATCCTTGTAGGAGCCTATGCCAAGAACTCAGCAAAACCAGCATCCACTTCTAGCTTTGCAATGTTCCAACACGGTCAGGGAGATCTTTCTAGTTACGCAACAGAGACGCACCATTACTCCATTACAAATGAGGAGTTGTAGCTAATTTTGGCTATGTCAGCAAGCCTTTAAACAAAAGTTGCATGAAGAAGATATACTTGATTCTTTCTCGTCAATTGTAGTGCATAAATCTAATGATGTTGCAAGGCCATCAAGACACCCATTAGAGATGCACCCCCCTCTTGGAGAGAGAGATCCGAAGTACATTTCTTACTTTCAATCTCTCTCTCCTACTTCGCTGCAAGGTATATAAGTTTCTACTTTTGCTCCTCCTCCTATTTCTTTTGCTTCACCACCTTTGCAACATTTGGATAAAGATCAAGATAAAGCTAGAGTCCCCTATATTGATCATGGAAAATCTCCCACTGAAGATCCATTCATGTATGATAATACAGGAAGGGGTGATTATAAGAAAAAGATTGGTAAATCTTCTTCTTTCTTTCCTTCTTCCAATTTTTCTTCTCAAGTCAAGATAAGTTTGGTGTTTCTTCTTCCTTGAATTCTATATCATCATTATCATTTCAATTGCCATCTCTTAATCAAAATCAACTAAATGCATCTTCATTTCAAAACCCACCCACTTTTTCTGCTACCTCACCATTCACCTTTGCATATCAGACACCTCCTAGCATTGATGATTGCACATGCCACATTGGAGGGTTCTTTGAACATAGCCACAACCTTTAGGACCTCTACACCTTCAATTCCAGGTGGTGTTCATGCACCTTTGGTTCTTCTGCTACCTCACCATTCACCTTTACATATCAAAAATGTCATGGAATTGCACACGCCACTGCAAGTACTCCAAGAGGAGAAATTTTGAAGGACTATTGTCTAATTCAATGGCAAACATCAAGAAAGAGTTAATAGATGTGATTACAGAATAGCTACAAACACTGAAAATGAATACCATCAACATATCTAGTATTGTAGAAGATGGAAAAGATGTGATGCGATTAAATACATGGTGCAAAAAGTGCCATCGGGTGGGACATTTGGCCACTAAATATACCCGAAAACCAACTATCCCTAAAGCCTTCTGTTCGTACTATTTAAGAAAGAACCACACAAAGGATATTTGCTCTCTGAAGGAGATACATGAACGAAAGAAAAAAGATGAGAAAGCAAGATTCAACTTGTTGGAATCCAATATGAAAACCCAAGATATGGGACCAAAGCTTAGAGAGTTCAACTCTAATTTCGGCCCAAGGAGGTTTCCCTCTCAAAGTTACAAATGCAGAGAAAATGGACATATTTCGCCAAATTGTCCAAACCCTAGAAGGCCCATAGACTACAAGCCCTTATGCAGTTGATGCAAGGGAGTAGAACATGCTGCAAAAGACTATCCCAATCCAGCTCCTGTGAAAGCCAACACCATTGATAATCAATAGAAGACCCAAAAACCTGCCTCCAACTTGGTGGAATTAAAAGTTACCACAATAACATGTACCAGGAAAAAAGAACCCACAGTTCTAAAAGAGAATGTTCCCTTTGTCAAAACTGTGAGGTTCAATTTTCCAACAAAGAAACAAAACAGTCCAGTGCCACAGAAGGATACAGAGATAGTTACAAAAGCAAAACTAGATGTCCAGGAGATAGAGAATGCAAAAGTACCCCCAATAATTGAAGAAGTTCAGATGTTGACGATTCTAGAAGAAACAGAGAAGAAGAAAGTGAATGTTGCCCCATTCCCTAGCTGGTTGAAGAAGCCCATGGATCCTATCAAAGAATATGACTTGGTCAAAGACTTGGACACCTTTAAACCAAACCTAACATTCCAACAATTGCTGATGTTGTCCCCTAGCCGCCGAAAAAAATTTAAAAGCATATTGACAAGAAAACGTGGCCTAAGGACTGCTCCCACAACTACCACCAAGCCTAATAAGGCCCTAGAGCCAGTAAAGAAGTGGATGTGGCTAACGCCTTCTTAGATCCTAACACCCCAAAGATTAGCGTTTGGATTAAATAATGTTTTATTGCAAATGCATTGATTAATAGCGACTCATCAATGAACATAATGACAGATGTGACAATGAAGAATCTAGGCCTGCAAGGCATACAGCCTATACAGTGGCTTATTAGACTAGTAGATCATAGCAGAATTAAGCCTTTGGACATTCTTCCACATATGTGAAGACAACTCTCACAAGACAAGACTATTGATTAACCTATTTGGTGGTAAAATCAAATTCTTATAGGACCGCATATCCTCTACTACTAGAAAGACCATGGCTTTTTGAAGCAAAAGCGCGAACCGATTAGTTCAAGAGAACCTTGGCCCTAGGCAAAGAACCCAACAAGATGATAGTAAAGTTATATGGCTCGCAAGAAGATAATGGATCCACCTCTATTGAAGTCTTAATAGACTCCTCCAAGAAGTTACAAATGATACATCAGCACATAAAAAAGCTATCAAACATATCTTTCCCAAGAAAACAAAGGCACGATTCCTGATAGTGGGCACTATAAGCCAACTTCCAAAACAAGCAAAGTCCTTGTCAATGGGTGAATATCTTCTGCCAGTTTCAAAATTAAATTCTAAAATAACCTCTAATAATGAGATAGAAGCATGGATGTATTGTTCCCTCTATTACATAGCCATAGTAGAGCTAGAGATAGAAGCAAAAGCAGAAGATACAACAAAGAGTTTGTTTTTCACCTACATAGCCCCTACAGAGACAGAGCTAAATTTTGGAGAGGACAAAGATGAAAGTAAAGATGAAGATTACAAAAGCCAGATGGAGGAAATTATTCAATTGGAAGAGAATAGAAATAAGGGGAAACTCCCAAAAGCTTTCGAAGCTAAAGATCCCATGTTATTGGACAAAATGACTCTAGTACTGTTTGGACTAGTAAATGAATCTCACCATATACACAGGATTTATAAAAAATGGATTAAACAAAATAAGCCTTCCTTAGCAATGACTCTTGTTGCCCTAATTTATCATTCTCAAGAAAGAACGATAATGATGCACCTTGTCAACAAACACCAATTCTGCAACCTAAAAAGAACTCAGATGATTCCTGTTATGTGACATTCTTGGAGGCGTCCTTAGAAGATGAGTCCTCGAGCCAAGAGATGATTAACACTCCCACAAAATCCAAAATAGCCATGGTACCATTTCAACATTCCAAAGAGCCAACTAAGTCCCCATGGAAAAAAAAATACACTTCCAGTGGAGCATCAAATGAGGAGGCCACTCCCTTAAAGAAGTCGAATATATATCCAAAAGAAGTCCGCGAGACCTCCATGTATAAAGTGGAAGGTGAAAAGCAATTAACTTTTAAGGATGCAAATGGTACTAAACATCACTTAAAGATGGATACCAATCTTCCAAAAGAGAAGATGTCCGTTTTGCATAACCTACTAAAGGAGAACTCGAACATATTTGCATGATCGTATAAAGATCTAAAGGGAAATGATCCCATGGTGTGTCAACATCACATCGACCTAGAGCCCGATGCCAAGCCGGTAAGACAAAGATAAAGGTGCATGAATCCAAATTACTCACCCTAGTGAAAGTAGAGTTGTTGAAGCTCCTTGAAGCTGAGTTATCTATCCAATGGCTGATAGTGAATGGGTTTTACCCATCGTGGTAGTACCCAAGAAGAAAGGAAAGTTGTGAATATGTGTAGACTTTCGTAAGTTGAACTCCAAGACAAAGAATGATCATTTCCCTATTCATTTCACAAACTGACTATTAGACACAGTGGCTAGACATGAGCTTTATTCCCTATTGGATGGATTTAGTGGATATAACCAAGTCCAGATGGAAAAAGAAGATCAATCCAAAACAACCTTCACAACAAAATAGGGAACCTATACTTATAGAGTGATGTCGTTTCGGCTCTATAATACCCCTGGTATCTTTCAGAGAGTGATAATGGCCGCATTTCAAAATCACATGCATGATTTCATTGAGGTGTACCTAGATGACTTCTCTGTTTATAGCCTAATCCGTGAGCATTGGGGACACCCAGAGCAATGCTTTGATTGATGCCCAGAGTATGGGATCTCGCTCAACCTCGACAATGTAGTACCAGATGATGTTTTTGGTCTACTAAGACTTTGTGATTCTTCCTTTTCTTTCTGCACATAACTATCATGATTATCGTCATCATCCAACGCGCCACCACTAAATGCATACCAACTACTCATCTCATAAAAAATAACATCCCTGCTTACTCTAAACTCACATGTGATAGGGTTATAACAACAATACCCTTTCTACTCTAAAGAGTATCTAATAAAAATATATTTTTCAACCTTTGGATCAAGCTTCTTCCATAGCTCAACTAGCACATGAAGATATGTAATACAGCAAACACTCTCAAGTGTGACACATCGGCCTTTTTGCCTATAAAGCATTCTTTAGGAGTCATCCATGAACTACAACTGTGAGAGTTCTATTCATAATATGGACAGCAATATAAACAACTTCAAACAAAAAGTATTTTAACATATTATTTTCAGTCATTAATGCTTATGCAACTTCTGCAATATATCTATTTTTTCTTTTTGCAACCACAAGAAGTCACTGAACTCATTAGAGAGGTACTCTCCCCCTCCATGCTAACCCTAAGAAGATAAAATGTGTTAAAGATTGGCCAACACCTACTACCACTATTTCACTTAGAGGATTTCTTGGTCTATCGTCATTTTATTGCCGATTCATTAAGCATTATGTGCCTATTACAGCTTCTTTGGCTGACAGGTTGAATAAGAAAACTTTCTTTTAAGATACACTTGTAGATAATAGCTTCAATCAATTAAAGGAACTCCTTACTTCTCCTCCTATTCTAATATGTCCGGATTTTTCCAAAGAGTTTACCATATAGTGTAATGACAGTGGCTATGGCATAGGCGTTGTTTTATTACAGAAGCATGGAGTTATTGGTTTTAAAAGTCGCAAGCTTACATATAAGAAAATGGCTATAAATCTCTATGACCAAGAGCTATTAGCTATCTTATATGTGATAAAGAAAAGGCACCATTACTTGTATGGCAACCAGTTTAGAGTTCAAAGTAACCACAAGGTCCTAAAGTATTTTCTTACTTAATCCAATCTCACTCCTAAGCAACATAGGTGGATAGCTACTCTACAAAATTATGATTTTGACATCACTCATATGAGGGGCAAAGACAATGTGGTAGCTGATTCTCTCTTCCGCATGTGAACATGTAAAGTTTCAACTATGATTAAGCTACATAGTGACTGGATTGAAGAACTATAGAAAGCCTATCTTTTGGATTATGAGCTCAGCCATATTTTTAAGAAATTATAGTAAGCTCTCATAGAGAAAAGCTCGCATTATAAACTTAAAATTTGCTTGATTTGGTGAAATGGCAAGATTGTTATTTGCTCTACTTCTTCTTTCACACAAAAAATTATAAAGAAGTTGCATTTTTCGCCTTTAGCTAGACATTTTGAAGTTTTTAAAGCCTATGATAAGATCAACAAAAGTTTTTATTGGAAAGGATTGTTGAAAGATGTTAAGGATTTTATTATGAAATGTATGTCTTATCAGCAAAATAAGAACAGCACCCCCATAAGCTAGGTGATATGTTGCAACCCCTACCTATTCCTGAGAGCAAGTGGACGCACATTACCATGGACTTCATTACTAGTTTATCTACTGCTAAATGGCACTGGATAGACTCACCAATGCAGCCCACTTTAATCCTACCAAGACACGGTTCACTGCTTCACAGGTGGCTAATCAATTTATAAAGCAGATCTTTAGATTGCATGGAATACTGCAAGTGATGGTATATGACAAAGATTCAAAGTTCATGAGTAACTTTTGACAGGCGGTATTTGACTCCATAAGCACTAAATTGACTCATTCTACAACCTATCATCCACATATTGATGGTCACACAAAAAACAGAAATAAGTGGTTAGAGACTTACCTTCACCATTTTTGTCAGGATATGTAACATGCGTATGATTCTTGGTTGCACTTGGTTGATTTTATCCATAATAACTCCACTCATGCTAGTATTGAAGTTTCACCCTTTGAGGCTCTGTATGGTTATAAGGTGCCCTTACCCACAGTCATTTTCAATGAGAAAATCAATCCTCATGGGAAATAAGAATTGGAAAGAATGCAGACCCTTCTTCAACAATGTAAGATAAATGTTAGGAAGGCCTAAGATTAGATGAAGATGTATGTAAATGAAAATAGGCAACCTTTAGAGTTCCGAGAAAAAGATTTAGTTTTGTTGAAAGTGCCCAAGTCTCATTACTCTACCTTGAAGGATAGATCTAGTAACAAGCTTGCTAATAGGTTTTATGGATCCTACAAAATCCTGAAGCGCATTGGAGACTTGGTATATAGATTGAAACTACCCTCTTCCACCAAGATTCATAATATATTCCATGTTAGTCAACTCAAGCTCTTCTATGGTATTCTTATGGATACAGTTGATGAGCTGCCACCTATAGATAAACAAAGTCTTATTCAATACATCCTCCACATGATCATAGGTTAGCGTGAGAAAAAGCTTTGCTCTCGAGCTATCATTGAATATTTGATTAGATGGAGACGTTTACCACTTGAACAAGCTTCTTGGAGGCCCGAATCTATATTAGATGAGTTTCCTTATCTACAAGATGCATTAATAGCTGAAGCATAACTACAGTGGAGCTATTTATGGAGCAAATAGGATCTTGACAGTAGTTTGTTTTAGAACCGTTCTTACTCTGCCAAATTTTTAGAAATATGCCACCTACACAAAGTCAAAGTGCTCTTTAAAAGCTACACTTGGAGTGGCACGCTTTATTTAGATACTGCTACCAAAAGTTATAACAGATTTTGTTCAGCAGGGTCTATTTTTACAACGAGCTATCTTCTCATTCTTAAGCTTATTTCTCGTAGACTTATAAATTTCAAACTCTTTTTAAGACATCGGAATCATGAGTACACCTGAGACTTACCTTTATGTCTTCATTTCAATCAATATATCTTAAATCTTTCATTCATTTCCGTACTCTATATAGCTGAAAACAGAGTAGTACTCTATTTTATCCATCCTTTCCAACTCGTGTAAGTTTGTTTTTCTAGGCAAAAACATTTGGAAAGGGATAGATTGTAAGAAGCTGGGAAGAATATATATTTTAGTGTGGAATTATTAATAATACCTTGTCACACTAACATAGGTATAAAAGGGGTGAGACATGTAAATTTTCACATCTTTTGAACATTAATACATTTACTATCTCTTACCTCACCTTCTTGTTCACAACTTCTATGGCTTCTCTCTTCTTTCCTAACTTTCTAATCTCTCTCCTCATCACTCCTTTCTCTCTCCTCTGCTCTTCTTTCTCTCGCCTCTCAATTCTCTCCTTAATACTAGTTGTGTCATAGTGGTGAGTACCATTAGGAGATAATCCTTCTCAACAAACCTACCTTGGATCAAATTCTCAAATGCTCTACTATTTACCAAGCCAAGTGCAAGATGGCCTATAACCATCGCTTGCACAAGCACAAGATCATGATGTCCCAAGGAATAAGAATCCATGTCACCCAAGGGTATTATCTTAAGGGTAGAAGCCATGATGGACAAGGTTAAGGCCTTCAGAATCTTGGTGCCCAACTTGGAAGTTTCATCCTTTGAGTCAAGCTTTTTGGATTTATTCTTGACGATGTGACCCTTCTACTTGCATGTAAAGCACTTGTTCCTTACTTGATCTTCTTTTGCTCCCTCAAAGCTACCACCTCCTTGGAAGTATCTCCCCCACTATTCATGGACCTGCCCTTCTCTTTGGCCTTTTGGCATCTATACGAGGCAATGTCACATGTGCATAGTGGTCCACGCACATGCGCTGGATCACTATCAATCCCAAGAACACGTGCATCGCTGACAAATGCTTAGGACAAGGCCACTCCAAGATTGCCTTGACCTTCTCAAGATCCATAGAAATCACCTCTATGGAAATGATGTGCCCCAAATAAAAAACCAACATCGTGTAGAATTCAACTTCTGCTTGTTCAAGAAAAGCTGATTCTCCTGCAACTACGAGACCGCTCTACTAATTTAAGCCTATTCCAAAGAGTTAAAACAACCACAACTTACAAGGGTTATCTGCAAATGGTTCGCCTCGATTTTTTGAAAAAGTTACCTTGCCTCGGTGACAAAGCTCAGTGACCCCAGCTCGAAACAGTACTTTCTAAATCTGCGGTTATGAAGCTTCGAGATCGATCCATAAAAAATGCAAATCTATGTCCAAGACTGAACATTACAGAAACTATATCGTGTGCAGGTTTTTCAAGAGGAGCCCAGCTCCCACAACCCCCCTTCGCCCGGGAGCCCCCCTAAACATGAAAAAAGAAAAGAGAGAAAACCAAGAGCGGGACTGCTCTAAGGCTCGCGACGCATAATAGATTGTCTCTTCCGGAGCTAGCAACATTGCCACGATCGAGATGAAAGATGCAAATGTGGACGAGAAAGAGGCATACCTTGTTGAACCAAGGGTCATGGAGGACGTCTGTGCTGCGTTTGTGGACGATGGAAGGGCGAGCCGCTTCATTGAAGAGGTGACAGACGCCCCCATGCCTGCGCAGGTTGCAAGGCAGCAGGTGCTTATGAGATCGAAGAAGCAATCGTTGCGCCATCACAAAATCACTGCAGCGCTTGGAAAGAAGGTGGTGATCGCAGGGGCATCCAGTATCAGTCGTAAACATACAGAGACGCATATATCATCCCCATTCACAAACCGCCATTTGCGCGGCATGTCCTTTTGCCATGCGTCTGCATAAAGTGATTCTCCCTCAAATGTGTATGCAAAAGAAAGTAGGTAGCTTGACAATGTGGTCATGGGGGCACCTATGGTGCTGTATAGCATCCATCGTTCAACATGGCATAACGTTTCTTTCTCTTTTCAATGTAAAAGGTACATGCATAAGCATCCGGCTAAGTCAGAAATTTGAATAACGATATTTTCAGCCTCTTGCTAGTAATTTTCAAAGGAGTTTCAAAACACGGTCTTTTGTGTTTGAACCTTAGTCTTTGGCCAATTACATCACAAATTTTGATATTACAGCTTGAAGATATTTCGTAGGCTCTTCACACTCCTCGTTCAAATGTCGTATTAGCGAGAAAGATGTGTGATGATTAAAGCTCAAGATGGGATGGAAATATTTGTGGCCCCACTCTCATCAAACCTTGAGGGACATTTAATAACTTCCCAAGTAGAGATAGTGGAAACCAAACATTTTGGTGCATAGTGACTTCAAATGTAACAACTAAGGATACTATCATATCTTCACATCATCCGTATTCTATAATATAAGAAAGAACTAGCATTCCTTGCACTTCGGAATGCTAGCCAACTTCATGGTAAACTTCTTGCTAATTGCAAAGCAACATTGCAAGGGAACTGAAGTCACCATGTGATACTACACCCTTTCACCATCCTCTAGCTACCCAATTGCCACTAGCATTAGCCACTTATCTCCCATTGCACGCTAGTGCTTCTATTGGGCATTGTCACCCACTTCCTTCCATTGGCCCGCTCTAACTACTTGTCCTCTCATTGGCTATGGCCTTTACATTACTATAGATTAACTCTAACTTAAAGCTTTTAAAAAATGTGCTATATTTTTTTAAGTTTAGTCTAGTTATACTTGGAGATTGAGGAATACTCGATTTACTCCCCACTCACTCTCACCTTTATGGAGGTGAATGATTGAAAAGGATCTACCCATGTGCATGTCTTGTCAAGTCACTTCCTTGAGTCTTAAGGTTTTGAGTTTTCTTTCTTGCCTCTCACTTACGAATGAGCTAATAAGGCCAAATGCCAAAATCTCTAGAAAATCTTCTAAAAGACATTCAAACTTTCTTAGCCATCATTGATCAATAGCTATCATCATCCAAACTAACACTGGAGAGAAAGGAGAGGGGAAGTTTAAAATGAGAAGAATTAAAAATATAAGGGTAGTAACAAGCAATGGAGAGGGGTAAAGGAAACACAAAAAAAACTCTCTAGTCCCCTATATGATCTATACTCTCCCCCATATTAAACCATCATCAATGTGACATACATATTCCTAGGGTAGAGGAGGCTATGTGCAAGATTCTGATGGAATCAAATTCCAATAGTACTTGCATTCCTACCTTGCACTACAATAAGAGGCATATATGCTTGAGAACAACATGGAGTAGTGGGGGGTTAATTTAAAGTTTGAGTTTGATTGTTTAGGATAGTATAGATTAGGTTTGAAAATTGAATCCCAAAAAAAAAACTTTAACATTTTAGCAAACTTTCCAATCCTTTGCGACATAGATTATGGTTGCAAGTTTTACTTATTCCTTTGGTGAATTAGTTGCACTTCATGATTGATCCATTTTCCAAATGTTGTCAAGTGTGTCAAGAAGGGATTGATGAAAGTCTATTGGTATTTGGAACCATCAAACTCTCTATTTTTCTATTCTAAAGTCGAGTGCAATCACTTCAGTCTTCCGCAAGCACTTGAGTCACCACATCCCACCTATCCCTTAAGTCACCAACCTACAATTCCATTCAACTCCATTACACTTGAGTACGTTCCAAGAAGAAGTTGTAAGAATTACAAGCACAAAGGGGGGACACACACACACACACACACACACACAGAAAGAGAGAGTAGTGGTGCCATCACTAAAAAAGAGTAGTCTCTATCACCTTTTCTCTTTCTCTAACCCACCCATCGATTTATGAGTGGTCGTAGATTTCTAGCCCATTCTACCAAGTATACACATGACCACTCAATACTTCACATCTCTCACCTACCTAACCCACCAACACTCGAGTAACAACCCTCAATAGTCACATGCCTTTCGCATGCTCAAATTGACTCCATTTCTAAACGATTGGAGTACTCAACTTATGCCTTACATGACTTACATCTTATATGAATCTAAATGGATAAGCCACCACTCAACAATTGATGTCACACACAACTAGCTCCCTTACCTATGAAAAAGTTTACCTATGTGCCCTCGACAAGAAAACCCATGTGGATAAGAGCGTCATTGTCCATTTCTAATGATGGTGAGTATTTACTTTTGTGAGTATCAACATTAGAGTTTATGATGGGTGTCTTCATCGCGATTAGCACCTCAGCAATCGGGAACACATTGTTCTCCAATTGTGAGCAACCAATGTATTTCTAGGATGACTTCCATGATCATTAGGACCCTTGGTTGCATGACTCAATAGGTTGCATGCCTACCCCTCTTGAGCATTGTATTCTCTTTTTTCACCTTCCTACCCCTCTCGACTGGGGTTGCTAATTATCAAGAGGGGTAGGACGGTGAAAAAAGAGAAGACACTGCTCAAGAGTGCAAAATAGTGGAGAGGGTCGATTCATTGCTGCGCGTTTTATTGCCTATGCCATGAAAGATCCAAATGATTGGCCTTCCCTTGCTTTTCAATTCAACTCTAGAGGCAACACAGATAGCCCCTATTCACATGCACTCAACTTGAAACCTCCATGTTTCCACCACAAGTAGGCATGTAGGTACAAAAACACATATGTATCCTTGCTTAGGCACTTCACCCCTAGAAATCACCACACAATATGGCCACCCTGGACATAGGCATACTTAAAGGTTCACACATCTAACATCATTAGCACTACATCTCACTTAATAGAGAAGCCAAGTAGTCCTTGCCACGCACTCAAAGCACATAGGCAATCACACCCACTTGGGTCCCATACATAGTTATGCTACTTAGGCACAACAACACACACTGGTAGATTAGTATTCCATAAGCTAGATGCTTCCTTTTCACACCTAGGACATTCGAGGAACACCTCATAGGGAATCCCAACCTTAGAATAACACTAACTGCGGCACATACACACATCATTAGGATAGCTGCCTCCACCTTCCATTTTCCACACATACACCTATTTCTTAGGGTATATCTAAGTAGTCACTTATCAATATGCACTAGGTGTTAGAGACATGAAATACCCTTTTAATCCTCCACTTACAAATCCATTCATCTTAAATCATAAACTTAGGCATATACCTTGTTTCTTACATTAGTGATGGTGCCTCACATCACAATTGACATAAACACCCAACCTAGGGCATTCACAGTAGGGTTAGACTTACATCTCTCATGCAAAGTTAGGAGTAGTGCAATGCATAAACCTTAGGAATTTAAACCTTGAACACCCAACTTAACCCTTGGTCATGACCTCTTAGATCCTTCCCCTAGGTTATTAGGTGAACTCACCTTCCTCAATGTCTATACAAACCACAATGTTCTTAGGCTAAGTTACATGTTTGGTACACACCACATCTCACACCTACATATCACATTCAATACATTGAGGAATTGTTGATCAACAAGCACACCTCATAGGGGCACACACACACACACACACACACCCTTTTACACTAGGCCAATTTTAGGTTTCTCCACCATCGTCAAATGAAACATGCATGCTAGCCTATTTTGATATTTCAACTTAAAGCAACTCACATTAGGACATTTGTAGGCATAACCCTAGTACAACTCACGCACACTTAAAGCCTAACCAACTTCTTACATTACCCTTAGGCTAGGGCACACAAAGACAACCATGGAGAGTCATGTGCTTTCCCAACCCATGCTACTTAAGTACACTAGAACTAGATAGTATATAGACCTAGGACCCTAGCCTAGGCTACACCTCAATTGACCCCTCCTAATCCCAAACACACAAATCTAAATTGTATAAACCTAGATATACCTAGGATAGGGTAGACTTGGTTTCAAGTCATGTAGGTATAGGACATCTAGGATCACAACTCACATCACCACCTAATGTTGAGATGAGTCAACTTGCTTGTATGAAAACAACTAATTGAGTTGCCAAGAACGCTATGTTGCTTTGATCACATTAGTAGCAAGGACACATTTAAGGAGCAAAAAGAATAAATCAAAATGCTAAGAGAGATCGACAATATTAAGAGGTTGATTCTCAAATTGGGAGCAATGGGATCCAGTAATGATTCCTCGTCTTAGTACATCTTCCACTTCTTGATAACTCCAACATCTCCAAGTAAGAATGCACATAGCCAAGAACTTGTTGATTGGTCTAAATAGAACACCTAGAAAACTAAGAGCAAACCAAAATTTTCATTGCCACAAAAAAAAAATTATAAATAGGTGGGAGATGATCCCTAAAATTTAATAAAACAATTCAAGCCGATATGTGAGGCCCGTGACCTTACATTAGACTCTAGAAAAGTTCAAGAATTCGGATTGTGCTTGGGCGAGAAAGGATGAACTCGATTCAATAGCTTGGTTGTTGCGGAGAAGTCAAAATTCTCTACATTGAAAGACAAATTCATAGTGCATTTCAGTAAAGTCGGTTAGGACATAGTCTCCTTGTGTGACTAATGAATGTAGGGCAGTAGAAAGGAGAGACTATGAAAGATTGTGTGGCTAACGTAGGTAGCCTATAACCAATAGACCCAATGTACCTTGCGTATATTATAGGGTAGGCTATCGACCTTCAGTATGTGTTAGACCCAATTAAGTATGGTCCAATTGTGGCCGTTCCTACCATAACACAATTTATTATTGAGCCCCTAGAAGGCTACCATATATTGCTCCACAAGCACATGTTGGAATCCATAAACCCAATAAAGGCTCTATCTATCAAAGAACCCCTCTTTTAGCATTATCAGCTCCACCCAATTGAGGACCAATCATTCCAATGACTTAAATTAATCCTTGGGGGATACTAAAATCCATAGGACCAATCATAACATATCCATTTAGCAACCCTCCTATGCATCTCATGGAAGAACGATATGCTAAGGAGGAATATACAAGCCCTTACATTACATACAATGAAGAGGGCAACATAATTCACGTGGAATATTGCCCTATCCCAATCATGTTGTTAGGACACAAAAAAGGAAGACAAGTGAATTACTCACAAAAATGGTACATTGTTGGAATTTCCACCAAACAATGTGACATTGCTCACATGCATCTAGAGAGTGCCAAATACAAAGCATATAGCAGTACCTAAACTAAATCTACAAGATATAATATTTGATTCATAAGGTTAAGGCCATAATGTTGACCTTGAAGATCTGAAAAGCTAATACCTCCAACATATCTTAAACTTGTTGCAAAAAGAGAGCATGTAAAAGTCCTCTAATCAAAATGAAGGACCAAATTTTAATATCCTAAACTATGATCTCCATGAACTGAGATTGAATGGTCTAAGCCAACAAATGCAACCATCAATCCTTAACATAGGACCTGCATATTCAATTCTAGGCAAATATAAAATCCTCATGATCATTGAAATTGAAAGTATGCCAATCACGTATATGTGCTACTCAAATTGTGAAAAAGGATGTCCTATTTGCTAGACCTTTCAAATATGGTGCTACATGTGGTGTCAATTATAAAGCACAATGTTTTGAATTTTAGGCATGGGACCAAGGTCACATCATGTGTTCTAGTATGTTGGTTCTACCTTAAGTGCAATACACATGGTCAAAAGAGCATGTTGATGTGTTTTTCAAGGCATGTGTGGCCTAATTGAAGTAAGAGCCCTAAGTGCCTTATATGAGGTGGGTACGTTGTTAGGGCTTGGATTTTATCATCTATTTAGTACTATTTCATTCCTTACTACTTGTATGCATTTAGGTTTATGGGATTAGCATGTGTAAAGTGACTTTAGCTTTCATATTATGTTTCACTTGAAAGGCAGGTGCAGGTCAAAAACGGGGAGAAGTTGTATTTATAGAGATCCTGTATATCAAGAATGAGAGATTCTTCAGGCAGAGCATGTAGATGATTGTTGAATCTATCTATCTGTGTCTGTAGCCTGAATATTAATGTTGTCTACTTCAAGTTATTTCATCAGGAATGATCGTGATGGCAGTAAACTGTGTGATATCTTTCTGGACAGCAATTCTACATTCATGAATATGATATGTGTTTCATGTCTGAGTATCTTTCCTAAATATTATGTGTATGATGGTTGTAAATTGGTTCAAGAAGTTTCGTGCAATATTAGGGTTATTTCAGGCAGACCAATGTGTCTTGTGTTTCTGTTGTGGTCTTGAGAGGCCAAAACAATTTCACAATTCTGTCAGTTTCATGGGAAAAGTTCTCATGATTTAGGCTTTTGTCTTAGGAAGAAAGAAAGGGGTATGGTTTGCCAATGAAGCAAGAAATTGTTACGGTCAGCCTGTGAATGAGGACAATATTGGCAATATCTAATTGCTGATCAGAGAAAGCTGATATTTTCCAAAAAGATGTAGGAGATATGGTTTCTTTTTTATGGAAAATGTAGCAAGATTGTTCAAAAATTCAAGGCGTGTTTGCAGCGTGTTTCATTTTTTTGCACTTCTACAAGTTGTAGGTATCATGTCATCTTTGCAATAAGACACATTGTGCAATCAAGTTGTTTGAAGGAGGACATTTTGAAGTTCTTATTCTTGAAGAGTTTGATCTCTTCAAAAGTTTTCAATGCTGTGGATTCAAGGCAGATTGTTTAGGTTCCATCTTCCAATTTGAAGTTCTTGCTTCTAATTCAGGTTGAAATTTTCAAATCTCTAATCATTTTGAAAGTTTCAAGATGAAGCCATCATATCAGGATTTTAGAATGGCATATTCATAAAGAAAGGGGGTCATGAAGTTCAAGGATAAGAAATATCTTATCTACAATTTTTAGGACAGCATATTGTTGCAAACAGTTATGTTGTGTACTATATGTCTGTATATTATTCTTGCAAATCAAGTGATGTTTGTGCCTGATCTCAATTCGAGCAATATAGGGGCTCTAATATTCACGACAATGTGTTTTTCTAGTCAACTACGCTGTCTATGTGGTATTCCTAAAAATTATATGCAAACTATGGTTGTTCTTTAATTCTGGAAGTAGTATGCTATATTATGGGTGTTTTAAGAGCTTCTCAGACTCAAACTTGCTAGTTCAAGAAAGGAGAAATCTCTAACTTGAGTGGACAAGGCAAATGTCATGCAAAAGACCTGGCAATCATCTCTCTATTCTCATTCTCTTCATGCACTACCATCTTGTGAAGAGAGATGATAAAGAAGGATAAGGTATGTGTTCACTTGGACAAGGAACGAAATGCAAGATGCAAAAAGAAATGGTAACCTGAACTACATGAAGTTCTAGGAATAGCTTGCACTATAGCAATTCCAGACAGTTACCTAAATTGCACAAATTTCAGGTAGTTACCTAAATTGTAGGAATTTCAGGCTGGTTACCTGAATCGCAAGATGGAAATGATAGGCATAACCTGAATTGCAGGAAAGATGGGAGGAAGCTTGATAAAACTGAGAGGTCTAGCCAAAAAATGAGTTTTTAGGCATTTTTTAGGCATAACTTGAATATCATAGGTTGAAGATCTACTACTCCATCATAGGTTGAAGATCTACTACTCCATCATTGCAGAAGTTAGAAGGTTGGCTCAAAGAAAAGCAAGTTCTTTTCAAACTTTAGATATGCTTCATTATGGGTAAATCCAAGAAGAAGGAAAAGAGATGCAAAGTATGCTTTGAGCATGGACATGCTTCGAAGTCCTGTCCATATGTTCACGAGTCCTGTGAAAGAGGGAAGTCCTATAAGTATTTCTACATGGTTGATTTGTGTAAGCAGTTTAATGGCATTCGCAAGGAGTTCTCCTCAGCAAGAAAGAAAGGTTCACGTTCAAGATTGGATAGAGCATAGGAAAAGCTGACTTCTTTTGAGATTGTACTCAATGGTGCTTATGAATGGAATTATGATCATGAGGGCCATGAGGTTAATTCTTGCTCAAGTTTGAAGCAGGTTCAAAGATTGCTTAGAGCTGTTGAGAAGCTCAAGGAGAAGTTTTATGATATTTTGGATTCAAATCAAGATTCAAGTTCAAGTGATGATGATGATTGCTACCCTTTACCTATGGATTTGCCAAAGATTGAGGCTGAGGGAGTGAGAGAGGACAAGAGCCAAAGCATCCAAGAATCCTCAAGCACCCTAAACCCAACACAGGAACTTACCAATGGGAGAGTGGAGCATCACACACTTTACATTGACAATTTGAAGGTACTTTCCATACTTTGGAGTCTTGCCAACTGTTATAATCGATCTCAAATCTGTTTTACTAAAGAAGAAAGAAGTGATGAAGTTATCATCAAGGAAGTTGATTAATCTAATGATCAAGAAGATCAATTGCATATTCAAGAAGATGATGTTGTCATGGATGACAAGCATGGGGATTATGGTTTTCTTAATGAAGATGCTATTATGGATTATTTTTTTGGTTATCTTTATTGGTTTTGAGAAAGATTATGCAACAAGGGAGTCAAATTTCACTAAAGAGGCTTTAATAGCACTTGAAATGCCACTATCCATAGTGCAAAATCCATCATTTTTAGATGTATTTTTTAAGCATATCTATATTTCTAGCATGTTGAATACTATTCCAAGTCATTTCATTGTTCAACCTGAAGGAATTCAGCTAGTTTTCACTGTTCTAAATTTTCAAGTTTATTGCTTGTATGAGCAGTTTTTAGGATAGTAAGCTTCAGGACAGCAGCAAATCAGTTTTTAGCCAATTTTAGGACATCAAATGAACAATTTTCAGCAAGATACAGATTTACAATAGCAGGCTGAAAGTCATGAATTGCACAAGTTAGTCCATTCATGTGGTTTTCATGAAGATTTGCATGAGTTGTGTCCTATGACTCAATCTTCAACTAAGATGATTCAATGTCTTTCTTCTGAGTTGGAAAAGGAGAAGATTGTAGCTGAAATTGTAGCAGTTGAAGCTTTATTTGTCATTAATTGGCTTCAAGAAGAGAAAGCATGGCTTCAATTAGAGGTTTTTCATGTCATGACTATAATGGATTTGAAAGTTTCTTATTCTTCCGAGGTCATTAATGCTCTTACGGAAGTTGTTTTTCAAAAGGATAATGTAATTGCTGATTTGCATACTCATTTGTCTTGTTCTCATATTCCAAATCAAGATATTATTCTTGAAAATCTATATGCACAAACAATTGATATGGTAGATGAAGTAGACAGTGATGTGGAAGAATTGTGTCTTCAAGAAAATGCTTCGATGGTACCTGTGTTCAAAATAGATGTGAAGAGCATCATTGAAGGGTATAATGAGTAGCCTATCAATGTTGAAAATGCAATTTTGGAACATCAAACTGTTCAATCTACATGCCGAAATATGTCAAGACATCATTCAAGCAGTTTTCCTTAAGATTAGGAGTAGCCTAAATTTTAGGATAGGTTAAGGAATGAGGAGAATAAATTAAATCATGACTCGAGAACATGTTATCCTGAAAATAAACTCAAAGGGATACCCAAAAATCAACAAATTGGTCATATTGCAGTTTATGACTATTTAGGACATTATTCTTATTCACTTTTGGCAAGGAATGAGCAGTCTAAACTTGAAGAAAGTGCAAGGATTGAATTGGATAAATTATTTTAGAATTCTAGAGCTATGTATCCTAATCCTGAGCAACATGAAAATTCCCGAAATGAGGATACTCAAGAATTTGAGCATGTAGTGAACAACGAAGATGTGGATGATCAAGATAATGATCAAGTTGTTGATGTTTTAGTTCAACCTGATATTTCTGAAGTTTTTAAGTATTCTAATCAAATTGGAAATGAAGTTGAAGCCAATAGAATTATGCAAGTACTTGCAATAGTGGATATCTATGCAGTTGATGTTTTGGCAGGAATGGTTGATATTGTTTAGGATAAGCAATTTTTGAGCATAGTAGTGATGATTTTTGATGAGTTGATGACATTTCCAGAAGTATATTGCAGTTTTCTCTATCAGGAAGTGTTCAAGTTCTTTACTTGTAAGACGATTTTTCAGGTTTGCTAGAATTTTCAAGTTTTTAGTAGATTTCAGCATTTCAAGAGTATTCAGGTTTACTGGTAATGCCAGAATTACAGTATGGATTGCAACAACTTGAATCCTTGCAAACTAAATTCTTGCAACTTGAATTCTTACAACAGCAACCTAATTTCCTATAGCAAGAAATGGTATGGAAGCAACTTAAAAAGCAATAAATCCAGCACGAAGTACTGCAGCAAGTTGAAAAACAACAACATGTTCAGTGTTTCTTTGCGAACTATTTGTGCACATGGGTTTCGCATGTGTGAACCTATAGCATCACTTGAGTGCAAAAGGCTGGAGTGTTGTGGCCTCATCGGATATCACTTACACATGAGACTCAAATTTACTCTATTTGAATCCACTTACGAGCTTGAGTCTAGTGGTGTGTTTTTGGTATTGGTCTATGTTAATATTCAAGTATCAAGTGAACATTCAAATGCATGGCCAACTTATTGCCATGTAGAAGGTTATTGTCCATCATTGCACACTCGAGTTGGTGGCTAGCTCAAGTGTAGGCACTTAAGGATGCAATCATTACTCAAGAGCTTTTGCACTCAAGTTGAATGGAAATGCTTTTGCTCACTTAAGTGAAGAGTTGAGTTGAGGCCTATTGTGTCTTAACTTGAGTGTTATGCCTTGAGTGGGCATCCAAGTGAGAGCACCTAGATTTGATGTACAATAACATATGAGCTCAGATAGTTATTGTCAAGTGAGTGACCCTAGTTATTGACTATCTAGGTTCCACATTTTTCTTGATCTTAGAGTGTAGTTGGTAGCACTCCAGTTAGGTTGGCGATCAATTGTTGAGTGCACTTGACCACTTGAGTGGTTACTTCATGCTTGCTTGTTGAGTCAAGTGGTGTGCCTTGAACGGGTCACTTAAGTAGCCTTGACATGGCTCAAGTTTGAGAGATAGTCTGGTAGGGAACCAACATTCAAGTATAGGATTATAGAGTTGATTTGAA
Source organism: Lygodium microphyllum (assembly GCF_053477565.2). Taxonomy (NCBI): domain Eukaryota; kingdom Viridiplantae; phylum Streptophyta; class Polypodiopsida; order Schizaeales; family Lygodiaceae; genus Lygodium; species Lygodium microphyllum. The sequence continues at coordinate 6,223,612 of NC_141142.1, read as the reverse complement.
GGTGGTCAGGATTGCTGCTCGAGGGCAACTGGACAACTTGAGACAAAATGATAAATTAGTGGTGATGCTACTCAGCTATGTTTTTCTTAAGGAGGTTGTTGACAATGAGCACTCAAGTGCTCGATAAGGTGGGTGTGTGGTTGAATGCACACAAGCTAAGGGCCTAGACTCAACTTGAGTGCAGTGTTATGCTCTCGCCTATTGTGGTGTGCTCAATCATACGGCTCGAAGGATTTGTTCTCCCTCCATTTTGGCCTACTTGCATCTATCCACAACACCTAGTATATGTATCATCCATCACAAACCCTGCATAGTATGAGATTTATCATCGTAAAAAAGGTTGCTATAGCAGTTCTTGAGCTACAATATATTGTCATATTGTTTATGCATTTTTGCTTGTGAATGAGCAAAAACACTTCCTTGATGTATGTTAGTTGATTTAGTTAGATCAGCCTTTCGATATACTTGAAAATATTTGGATGATATTATGCAACTAAATTTTTGAGGAAGCATTAATGCCATACTACCATGTTTTGACTATATGCATTGACTTCCACAGTGTTTGGATATTGATATGTGTATTATTGCTAATAAAGCATTGGTTCATTTTCTAGCTTCTCTCAATTCTAGTTATAGTGGGCAGAGGTTATAGAAAGTCTATCAATTCTACAATGCAATTTGTTGATTTTCTTATTGATGTCACTTGCTAATTGATTGCTATTTTATACAAATGGCTTCATAATCTGCAATGGACATGAAACTATATAGCATCATGAAGTTTGATTACACTCGCTTTAATTTGTGGAAGGAACATATCCAAGATGTCCTAATTTAGAGAAAGCAAGTAAGACTGATAAAAAGCATACATGGAAAACTAATAGACATGTGTGAACAAGATTAGTCTTAGAGCTTGATGCATTAGCCAAATCCACTCTTAGGCTATAGTTAGTAGAATTTGGGTATTTCACCATTATGAATGAGACCACCTACACATGGCTTATGAAAGAAGCTAGGTGACACTTATGAGAAAGAAACTTCCTTTAACAATGTGTACATTCTTTGGAACCTATGCTACATACCTAAGCCTATTAAGAGCTTGATATCTTCTGGTTAGTTGGATGACTTGGGATACTCTACTACTTTTGGGAGTGAATCATGGAAAGTCCATAAGGGACTATTTGTTGTTGATAAAGGGAGCCAAATGTGGCACTTTGTATCTCCTTCATGTGTCTTGTATTATAAATCATGTAGTTGTAGTAACCAAGGTGCCAAATGTATCTTTGTGGCATTGTCAGTGTGACATATGTCTAGAAAAGGAATGGAAATGCTATCTCATTTGGATTACTCACCTTCTCTTTATTTTTCTAATCTTTCTAGTTACAATTATTGTATATTTGGAAAGCATGCATGCTTAGCCCATAAGAAAAACAGACTTAGTGCATAGCAATATATGTGAGTGTATGCTTACAAAGTCTATAGGGGGTATCCTATTTTATCACATTCATTGATGAAGCAACTAGGAAAGTGTGGGCTTTCTCACTACAGGTAGAAAAAAGGAGGCTCTGTCTTGTTTTAAAGAAGTTGTAGTATTTGCAATCTGGCAAGAGATTTAAGAGTCTTAAGACCGATAATGGTGGGAAATATGTCTCTCATGAAGTTAGAAATTTTTGTGAAGCACATGGATATAAAGAGAACTCATTGCATATGGTAATCTTTCCCAAAATGGTGTTATAGAGCATATGAATAGGATGATAAATGAAAGGATGTGGAGAATGGTATCTATTGCTTGTCTTACTACTGAAGGAATTTGGGTTGATCAGAAAGAGATGCTTCTTGGACTTAGCATCAATATTACTTGACTTGTCTCCTTTGGTACATGCATAAATACTTAACAATCAAAGACATATAAGTGATTATAACTAGGCCTCTTTCCAAACATAACTCCTCAAAATTTTTACCATCCAATGACTCACTAGGACACCTACTAATCAAGTGCATTGTTGTCTTTGGAGCTTTATTCCAATATCCATTAATAAGACTAGCATTAGAAAGCATATTATAGACCCTTTTCGACCACACTATTTTGATCAAGATTTTCATGAGCTATCAACTCCCTTTTTATACCATGTCTTTCACAAGTGTTTGTTAAGGAATGAGAAGTATATTCACTGCTACTGTTAGTTCTTAAGCACCTAAGGTTTTTTCCCAAACTGATTCTCTACAAATCCAAAGAACTTTAAGAATACATCCAGTACATTACTCTTCTTATGAAGATGGTAGGTCCAAACCTTCCCAATGGCATCATCTATGAAAGTGATAAGATACAAAACTCCACCCAATGAGTCCTTAGGCATAGGCCCGCACAAATCACTGCAAGCCAAATCCAAGCACTTTGATCTTATAGTGCCATCACCTCTAGCAATTTAGTTTGTTTACTAGAAAGACAATGCCCACAAAAACCAAGATTTAAGAAGCTCAAATATGGAAGATGATTCAAATGGCATAAAGCTTTTATTCAAGTATCTAAAATGTGCCCTAAACAATGATGCTGTAAAGAAATTGATGTGTGGCTATTTGATGATAGCTACAATATGGTCTTTAATCCCATAAACATACAAAAGGGCACACCAAATTGATGCCCTTTGGCAACAATGAGAGAGCCTTTGCAAGTTTTCCATACACAATCTTCAAATGTCACCCTACAATAGCAATTGAGCTATCAAGTACGTACTAACAAAACTCTTGGTCAAGTCTAGAACATGTCTTACATTATGCAAATAAAAGAAGATCACTTTGATAGAAACAAACGTACATCTCTAATACCGACAATGCTACATGCATAGTGATTACCAAGATGGGCACATCCGTGTCTCTCATCATCATAAAGTAGTGAACCACTCTCTATGAGGAGTGATATGGAATAATGCTTCTAAGTCCATAACCCAATTTTGCAACATGCCATCATTCATGGGAACTAAGAATGCATCAACAAAAGGAAAAACATACAAGAGATCTACATTATCACTCTTACATGAATTAACCTCTTCTATATTTGCCTTGGATTTTTGCCATTATCCTCATTATGGTTTTAGTTCTTTTGCTTGGTCTTCCACTTATAGCAATATTTATTTATAATTCCCTTCTTATTTTACAAAAGAAGCATTCCACATCCTTCTTGTTATGAGACTTACTCTTTAACTTGCCTCTCTTCACAAGAGTTTCCCTTGGCATTTATTAACGAGTATATCTATGAAGCTACCATTTTCTTGTTCCACAAATTACATAACTTCTTCCATACATAAAGGCACCCATTTTTGTTTCTTTTACATTAAAATAAATGACTTTGAGAGTGTTTAAATATGATAGCTAAATGTGCCAACCCACCCATTTCTTCAATATTAACACCATTGCATTCTATAAGCTTTGTCTAATTCTTCTAAACATATACATAATCCATTTGCTCCTTTCAAAAAGAAAACTTTGTGCCATCCAATATTTTAATGTTAAATAATGTGTTTGTTAAATTAAGTGAAGAAGCTATAATGAGCACAAGATATCTTGCACACCAAAATACCAACAAATGTCCAACTGCAAGCTCGAAAGGGACATCTTACGATCCATGGCCTAATAAAGCCAAACAATGGCTAAAGCAAATTATCAAACTAGCCCAAGAACTATTGTAAATATGATATTTTAATAATCCCAATGGCATATGATTTTTTTACAATTCTTTGTATTTTTAAAGCTAGTTTTCAAGTATTAAATAGGCCTAAGACCAATGGTATGTAAACTACCTTTATATCTCCAATGCTAGTAGCACGATTATTGTGGCGTGAATATGATACAACAAAAAGTATTCCTCCAAAATTATGAGTGTATTGATGCCAATGTGAATACATACTTCGAGTTACTAGTTTGGATAACTCGTAGTGTGAACGAGATTTAAATGGAATAATGTTTAAACTTGAGAGTATGTTCACTAATGGAAGGGGAGAACTTAGGCTTCCAAAAGGTGTTAGTTTTTAATGTAGGACTATGGCTTTTAGTCACAGGAGTCTATTTTCTCTAGGACATCTTGAAACATTAGGCAACTCTATTTTGGGGCCCCTTAGAAGCTTCTTTCAAGCTACTATGGTTGAGAATTCAATCTCTTGCACTCTCTATCCATCTATATTCAAACTCGTAGCTTAGAGGACTTAGTTAAATGGGAACCTAGCTTATTGAGCAAGTTGATCTCTTGCTTAACCCCCTACTTCCATGAAACAAGTTGCCCCTAACCTTAAGTAGCCCAATACTTGCATCATTGAGTACAATAACCCAAACCTCTTCCTAAGAGTTAAAATCTCCATAGCCATTGGTCTTGCTTCCACTTATGCTCTTCTCTCTCTCATTCATGATCATCCTTTCACGTTGATCTTGCTTCTTACATGGTCATGGTGAGAGATGAATCCAATGGTTTTGAGTAGGAAAGCAAACGACTAATTGAGAGTTAGTCTACCATAGTGGTTCAAACTCTTGAATCAATCAGAGATCTGATCATGTCCCATTGTTGAGTGCATATAAGCCTTGACAATCTAAAGTCACCAATGTTCCTTAATAAAATTGATGTGTTTACAATATAAACAACAATGAATCCATATATAGAAACCAACATCACTCGTTATATGTAGTACTATCCTATCTTCACTTTCTTTCTTACACACATGCGCATGCACACGCACATGCACACACTTATTTACTTGATTTTATGGATGTCTCTCTACTTTATTTCTCTAATTTCCATACTATTAATATGATGGGAAATCTAACAAATATATCAATAGGAGATGGACCCCCTTTGCATGCACTTACCTCGACTTGGATCCAATGCCATAAACTCGTATAGATGTCCTCACTAGCTATTTTGGCCATTTCACACATAGGTTAGACATATAAGTGTTTGATTGATTATGTATATAATGAAAGTGCATGGTTAATATGACAAGCATGCATAGGAACATTATTAATCCGTGAATCCTAATAATATCAAATTTCTCATAACCACTCGCAATACTCACCTTTGTCCCCATGATGCCTTCTTTTCCTTTCAACTTCTCCCAAAGTGTTGGACTTGTTAACCTTAAAATAGAGATCTCAAATACTAGTGCAATAAAAAATCTCTCCACAACAAGCCCCATCACTTACCCCCCTCCTCTACTTGTCATATAAACAAGAATATACCTAAATACTAGACTATACTAAGGCACTCATAGAGACCGAGAAACAAGCATGTATATATCACTCTAAGTTATAATTTTAAGACTCTCCATGATATATTATCTTGTGCTATTTTAAACACACATAATGTTTAGCTTCATATACAATTATAACATTCATTTGTGTTGGCATATATATCCTAAGAAATGTGGATATGCCAAGACATATATATAACAATAAATGCGTCTTTTAAAGTGTTTTTGTGCCCTTACCTAATTTCCAAAATAATTTTAAAATTTTTACTAAGCTTTATAAAGTTTAATAACTAACATGAAAGGTAGGTGCTGAATTTAATCGATAGTTTGTTTCAATATAGGTCTCTAAACATGCAGAAAACAACAATTCTATGTATGATCTACTAGGAACTTGAATGTTAAGGTCCTTTCTAATGACTTATTATTCTAGAATGTATCTAGGAAAGTAGAAGAAAAGGGATACACATCTATCTTATTGATATGTATTCCTTCAAATCTGCTCTTAGATTGGGTTCCAATCACTTGAAATGTAGCCTTAAAAGTTAAAATGACCACATCTTGTTTAAAAACTAAAGAATCAAGATGGAGGATATATACCACCTAAATAAATGACTAATGACCTTTTGGGTAACCCAAAGTCAAAGGGAAGCAATGTGGTCATAATTTTCACCATTTAGGTAGGGCTTCAATGTGCAAAATGGTTATTCTTCCACATTTAAGAGATTTTCCTCTACTCATAAAGGTTCATGAAGCGAGCTGAGAGCTACATGTAAACCTTACATGAGCATCACTATCCCTTGTCTTGTGTCCTAGCAATTCATACTATTTGAAATATACCTTAAGCAAGATTTGTGTTCTTTTAGCACATACATTTGGTAAACCAAACAATAAAGCTCATCTCTTGTATGGTGTGATGAAGATGGAACTTCTTGATAATAAGGGGGACACATAAAAGAAGGAAATCAACCACGTGAATAAAGAAATATTGCTACAAGTGGAAGATTGAGCAAAAGAACTAAAAGCATAATGAGGATAATGACAAAAAAGAAAAGAAATCCAAGGCAAATATAGAAGAGGTTAATTCATGTAACAGTGACAATGTAAAGCTCTTGTATGTTTTTCCTTTTATTGATGCATTCTTAGTTGCCATGGATAATGGCATGTTGCAAAATTGGGTTTTGAACTTATAAGAAGCATCATTCCATATCACTCCTCACAGAGAATGGTTCGCTACTTATGATGATGAGAGACAAGGATGCGCTTGGTAATCACTATGCATGTAGCATTGTCGGTATTAGAGATGTATGCTTGATTCTATCAATGTGATCTTCTTTTATTTGCAAAATGTATGACATGTTCTAGACTTGACCAAGAGTTTGGTTAGTACACGTACTAGATAGCTCAATCACTGTGATTGTAGGGTGACATTTGAAGATTGTGTATGGAAAAGTTGCAAGGCTCTCTCATTGGTGCTAAAGGGCATCAATTTGGTGTGCCCTTTGTTTGTTTCTAGGATTAAAGACCATAATGTAGCTATCATTGAATAGCCACACATTAGTTTCTTTATGGCATCATTGTTTAGGGCACATTTTAGATCCTCGAATAAAAGTTTTATGCCATTTGAATCATCTTCCATGTTTGAACTTCTTAAATCTTGGTTTTTGTGGGCAATGTCTTTCCAGTAAACAAACTAAATTGCTAGAGGTGATGGCACTATAAGATCAAAGTGCTTGGATTCAATTTCAATGATTTGTGCGGGCCTATGTCTAAGGTCTCATTGGGTGGAGCTTTATATCTCTTATCACTTTCATAGACAATGCCATTGGGAAGGTTTAGGCCTACCATCTTCATAAGAAGAGTAATGTATTGGATGTGTTCTTAACGTTCTTTGGATTTGTTGAGAATTGGTTGGAAAAAAACCTTAAGTGTTTAAGAACTGACAATAGTAGTGAATATACTTCGCATGCCTTAACAAACACTTGTGAAAGACATGGTATAAAAAGGGAGTTGATAGCTCATGAAAATCTTTATCAAAATAGTGTGGTCAAAAAAGGGTCTATAATATGCTTTCTAATGCTAGTCTCATTAATGGATTTTGTATAAAGCTCCAAAGACATCAATGCACTTGATTAATAGGTGTCCTAGTGAGCCATTGGATGGTAAAACTTTAGAGGAGTTATGTTTAGAAAGAGACCTAGTTATAAACACTTATATGTCTTTGAGTGTTAAGTATTTATGCATGTACCAAAGGAGACAAGTCAAGTAATCTTGATCCTAAGTCCAAGAAGCATATCTTTCTTGGATATGATCAACCCAAATTCCTTGAGTAGTAAGACTAGCATTAGATACCATTCTCTATTGGGGGGTAAAGGCACCCGTGTCTAGCTGCCTATGTATTACTACACTAACAATTCTTGCACACCTATATATATGCTACAGGTGGCAAGCATGCATCACTGTCACTTCATTCTTTATTCTTTTAAAGACATTTAAATAAAGGGAAGGCTGTTCACACATTGTGACTATTGGAGTTCTCTCTCTCTCTCTCTCTCTCTCTCTCTCTCTCTCTCTCTCCCATAACTCTTGCTTCTACTTGCGTGCTTCCACCTTAAGCTCACTTCCTTCAACTGGTAATTGAGCTAAGCATTCAAGGAGCTTCTTTATCCTTGCCTCAACTTGGATCAAAACTTCAACTCAAGGTTTAATGGCAACCATTTGTTTCTTTCTCTTGATGTATACATTGAGTCTTTGCTTCTTCTGGCTTGTTCCACCTTGCTCGTGCTTATTAAGGAGCTTCATAAGCCTTGTTGAGTGCTTATTGAGCTAAGAAGCAACTTCGTATCCATTTTTCAGTGGATACTAAGCATGCTGTAGAAGTCATGGACAACTATGGTAGGTTAATAGCACTGTCGTATTTTGGCTATAACTTTTGTATATGGTATTGGATTTAGGAATTCTATAGCTAGAAACATAGATCGCGATGAGATCTACAAAAATGGGCACTCACAGAGTTGACTATGTGTAGTTTTCTACTCTTTATTTCACACAGAATAGAACTATTATGGTTTGGATAGCAAACAATAAATTCCATAATACATGTTTCATACTTCAAGGATGCTATTTTGGTGTGTGGATAGTATGTTATGCTTTTGGACCAATTTTAGCACACATTCGATTTAGCTTTTTCAAATATTTCATTGCTATAATAACATGGTTGAATATCATTTATCTAGAAAAAGCATATGCCTCTTGTCACTTGATGCTTTCACGGCTTGGTATTGATGTCCAAATGTTCACTTCACACTTGAGGATGCTTGACACATGTCTTAGAATACTTGTGGGCTTTCATTGGGCTTGCATTTACTCAATTTTGATTATCGTATCCCATTGTTCATAGTGGATAGCAAGCAATTGTATGATAAAGATTATGCTCATTATGCTTTGAAGCTACTCGAGTACCACATATTGGATGTACCGATACTTTGGTTTTCATGTACGCCTATGGATATGTTCCTGACATGCTCCTAAGCTGAGCTTGGAGCTTGGATGCTTTGATATTAGCTGTCATCCCTATCATTGGATGCTACTTGGATGTTACAATCAAAGTCTTGCAAACTACTTGAGCTCAATGCTTTTAGATGTATGCTCAATGGATCTTGGATACTCGGATGTCATTCACATGATATTTTCAGCTCTGATTGCTCATTTGGCATTCAAATTTTGCTTCAGTGGGAGCTATTTAGCTTATGTACTAAGCTACATTGACACTTGTCTGCACTATAGAGCATTTGGTTTATGCAATTGAGCTTGAGCGTATTACATTGAGATAATGGGACTCATTGTGATATGTACATGCTGTCTTGATATTCGTTGGATGCAGTTACCCTATCATGGACTGATTTGATCTTTGGCTTGGACCTTATATTTGTCAAGGTGTTGTCATTGGTATTTATGAGCTTCTAGGTTATGTATTAAGCTTTGCTCAATGGGTTATTCATTTGGCATTTCTCTTCATCTACCTTTGATACCTACCATATGCATGACATCTATGCCTATTTCATGTATGGTTTCTGATACATTATAGTTGTGATAGTCTTCAATACATGTTCCTTGGCTTCTTTCTTCTTGGTTGCTCACAGTTGGTTGTTGGCATATTGCCACACTTTATTACAATAGACTGTCATTTCAATTTTATCCATTCTATTCGAGGTCGATCACCCGGCCTTGATAGTCTTTTTCTTATAATTTGTGGATAGCTTATTACTTTGGAAGTATATCCAATCTCTTGCTTGATTTACCAGTGGTTTTTGGGTTGCTTTTTAGGGTATTACAATAGCTCATATTGCCTTCTTTGTACTTTCTTTTTCTTATTATGGCTAGTGGTTCTTGTGATAGTGCTATCTTCAATATTGAGAAACTAGATGGGACCGATTACATCTATTGGAAGACTTGGATAATGGTAAGTTTTAGTGCAAAAATTGCAAGTTCGACTACTCAAAAATGAAAATGCAAAACATGAAAACATTGCATTTGAGGATTGGGATGAACTGGATGAGCTATGCAAGTCCACAATCATTTTATCACTCTTTAAGCAGATTCACTATGATGTTGTAACTAGAAATCAAATTGCATTATGAGATTTGGACACATATTAAGAATCTTTATGACAAGGAGAGTCCTACACCTCAAATATATTGGTTGAAACAATTTATGGACCTTCGCATGAAGGAAGGGATTTCTATGTCTACACACTTGAATGAGTTTCACTCCATCATCATCTATTTAGCTTCATAGAAAATTAAGTTTAAGGATACTTTGCATCCTTTATTTTTGCTTGGTACTCTATCAGAGTTATGAGATACTTTCCATATGGCTCTCTATGCTAAGGATGGGCTAAAATTATAGGATGTTGAGAGTGCGCTCTTAACAAAGGAGGTGAACAAAAAGAATATGGATGCTCCCCATATGTCACATGCATTGACTTTGAGAGGCAAGTAGGATGGAAATGGCCATTGTAAAGACTCTAATAAGTCTCAGTCTAGGACAACTAGACAATCTTGCAGTAAGTCCCATGGCCATAAGTCCGGTCTTACTTGTCATTGTTGTGGGAAAGCAGGCAATATTTGGCCAAAGTGCAATAAAATGCACAAAGATAAGTGCAAGAAAAAGATAAAGGGTAAAGTGCAAGACAAGAATAATGATTGCAGCATTGTGCCTCGCAAGTCTAGTGTTAAGATTGAGGAGATTAATGTGGTGCAGTCTAATGTATTTGATGATCTTATCTTGATAGCTTCTTCTTTGGATGCTTCATAGCTAATTGATGCTTTGTTAAGACATGCTCAGTGTTGATTGATAGATTCAGCAGCTTTCTTTCATGTGACCCCTCATAGAGAGTGCTTTCTCTCCTATCGTAGTATGATAGGATATGTTCATTTGGGTAATGACCTAACATTGGAGATTGTTGATGTCCAACTGCATTTTGGTTCAGACAGTATATTCACTCTTCATGATGTATGTCATGTACTGGCTCTCACATAGAGCCTTATCTCTATTGGCACCTTGGATGATGTAAGTTATGTTATCTGTTTTGGTAATTCCTCATGGAAGATTTCTTATGAAAATCTTATCATTGCACTAGTGCTAAGTCTAGTATCCTCTATCCTTTGCTTGTACCTGGGTCAGTTGACCAAGTTTTGGCTGTGGCTACAATTCCACATATATCTCTTTAGCATTGTTGGCATGGGCACATGTTTTTGAAAGAAATAAAAATGCTTACCAGTTTGTAATATCTTTTGCCCCTAGACTGTAAGTCTTTTGAGCCTTGTGATCATTGTTAATGTGGCAAATAGACAAGTAGTATGTATAAGAAGTCTGGCATGAAGCACATGGGTGAGCTTTTAGCTCTTATTGATTTGGATGTATGTGGTCCTATGCCCTCTCAGTTGCTAGGTGGTGCGAAGTACTTTGTCATCTTTATTGATGATTACTCACATAATGTCTGGGCTTTCCCTATTAAGCAAAAATCGGATGTCTTATCTACCTTTCAATGTTGGCTTACTCTTGTTGAGAATCAGTCTAGATATAAGATGAAATGCCTAAGGTTAGATAATGGGGGTGAGTATTTCTTAAAAGCTTTTGAGCAGTTTTGCAATGAGCAAGGTATTAAGTATCAGTTGACTGCCCCCTACATCCCTCTCTAGAATGGTAGTGCCAAATGCATGGACATGATGATTTAGAAGAGAGTCCACAGTATGGCTAGCTAGGCAGATTTATTGCAGAACTTTTGGATTGATGTAGTTACTATTGCCTTACACTTGATTAATATGTTCCCTTGCATTGCTATTGATTGCTAGGTTACAGAGGAGATATGCACTGGAAAACCTCCATCATATGCTCATTTGTGCATCTTTGGTTGTGAGGCATTTTGCCATGTTTCCAAGGACAAGTGCAATAAGCTGGATCGTAAGTCCATGAAATGCATCTTTCTTGGTGATGGGGATGCAAGTGAGATGGCTATGTGATTCATAGACTTGCAAGGTTATCTATAGCCATGATGTCATTTACTATGATAAAATATGCATAAGTAGCCTAAGCAGGTAATTGAGGTAAATAGGGTGATCTTTTAGGAGGAGCCTCCTCCTCCCATATAACCAGTGAGTTAGCTTATAGTAGAGCTGATGCTCTAGTGGCCCATGACCTGCCTATTGTGCAGGATCATAGCCTGCTTTGAGATGCTCTACTAGAGCTAGACATTAGCCTAAGTGCTTTATGCCCTCCATGGATTATGTTATGGTGATAGATGTAGGTGACCCTCTCTCTTATGATGAGGCTATGCATAGAGATGATAGTCACTTATGGGACATGACTATGAGTCAGAGTTTACTTCTTATAAGTATCCCTGGACATCCCAAGCCCGCTTATAAGACCGGATTGGTAGCTAAGAATTTCAAGGAAGAATACAGTGTTGACTTCGATGAAGTTTTTTCTCCTATGGACGAGCATTGGCTGCTCGGCTGGATTTGGACTTTTATTGTATGGATGTAAATATGGATTTTATACATGGAAACTTGCATGATGAGATCTATTTGTAGCAATTTAAGGGCTTTGAAAATAAAAGACGTGGAACAACTAGTGTATAAGTAGAGAAAGAGCCTTTATGGCCTTAAGCAGGCACCTAGTGGATGATACCACAAGTTTGATGCTTTTATGCGTTCACAAGGATATAGTTGTAGTTTTATGGATCTATGTTTATACATGAAGAAGGCTCATGATGGTAGCCTTATGATTTTGGTACTCTATGTGGATGATATGCTTATTCCTGGGAGAGCTCATCACCATGAGTTAAATGCCTTGAAAACTCAGCTCAAGAAGCTTTGAGATGAAGGACATGGGACATGCCTCACATATTCTTGGGATGCTTATCACGCACGATTGCTTTAAGGGCCTCCTTGATCTATCATAAAGGAAGTATATCCAAAAAGTCCTTAAGTGGTTTCATATGTAGGGTGGTAAGCCTATTGGCTATCCTCTTCCTTCTCATGTGAAGGTTAGTTAGGCCAATTGTCTGCAATCTAATGAGATTCTAAGGCCAAGATAGCCAAGATCCCTTAAGTATCTAATGTGGGGAGTTCAATGTATGCTATAATAGCCACTTGACTTGACATAACATTTGCAGTGGGAGTTGTTGTATATTATATGGCTACACCTAGCAGGTAGCATTGGGATGCCATTAAGGATATCATGAGGTACCTAAAGTAGCTATGTGCATAGGTTATGGTGGCCAGGATATAGGACTCATGGGCTATATTGACTCTAATTATGTAAGACATGCAAAGAAGAGGAAGTCCACCTCCAATTATGTCTTTATCTTTGTTAGAGATATTGTTTGTTGGATGTCTAGGATGTAGAAATGCATGGTCCTCTCTACTATCGAGGAGGCTGAGTATATTGCAAACATTGAAGCTTATAAAAAGGCTCTCTAGTTAGGCCATCTAATAGCAAACTTTGGTATTACTGATATGGTCTCTATATTGCATTTGGATTCTATGGATGTTATTTAGTTAGCCAAGAATTTAGTCTTTCATATGAAGACAAACCACATTGAGGTGCGTTACCACATCATTAGAGAGGTCACTCAGGACACATCTATTAACCTTGTCAAAATCTCAATAGACCAAAATCTTTCAGATCTACTCACAAAAAGCCTTTTAGCAGAGCATTTTGACTTTCTTAGGAAGTTGATATATGTTAGATGAGATGACATCTTTTGTCATCCTGTTGTACTTGTGTACAATTGTACTTTGTCACTTTTTTCTTCTTCTCTCCTCAGTGGGCGTACATTCACCTTTAAGTGGGAGGTTGTTAGGGGTAAAGGCGCTTACGTCTAGCTACTTATGTATTGCTACACAAATAGTACTTGCACACTTGTACGATGCAGGTAGCATGTGTCCATCACTGTCACTTTATTCTTTATTCTTTTAGCGACATTTGAATAAAGGAAAGGCCATTCACACATTGTGACTATTGGAAGTTCCACATCTTGTGTGTGTGTGTCTCTCTCTCTCTATCTTGCTCTTGCTCCTTTTACCATAGCTATTGCTTCTACTCATGTGTTTCCACTATGAGCTCACTCCCTTCATCCTAAGCATCCTTCCATCTATCATCCTATTCATATGCTCTATAACACCGTTTTGGGCAAGATTACCGTATGCAATGAGTTCTCTTTATATCCATGTGCTTCACAAAAATTTCTAACTTCATGAGAGACATATTTCCCACCATTATCGGTCTTAAGACTCTTAAGTCTCTTGCCATATTGCAAGTACTACAACTTCTTTAAAACAAGACAGAGCCTCCTTTTTTCTATCCATAGTGAGAAAGCCCACACTTTCCTAGTTGCTTGATCAATGAATGTGATAAAATAGGATACCCCATATAGACTTTGTAAGCATACACTCACATTTATTGCTATGCACTAAGTTTGTTTTTCTTATGGGCTGAGCATGCATGCTTTCCATATATACAATGATTGTAACTAGAAAGATTAGAAAAATAAAGAGAAGGTGAGTAATCCAAATGAGATAGCATTTCCATTCCTTTTCTAGACATATGTCACACTGACAATGCCACAAAGATACATTTGGCACCTTGGTTACTACAACTACATGATTTATAATACAAGACACATGAAGGAGATACAAAGTGTTACATTTGGCCCCCTTTAGCAACAACAAATAGTCCCTTATGGACTTTCCATGATTCACTCCCAAAAGTAGTAGAGTATCTCGAGTCATCCAACTAACCAGAAGATATCAAGCTCTTAATAGGCTTAGGTATATAGCATAGGTTCCAAAGAATGTACACATTGTTAAAGGAAGTTTCTTTCTCATAAGTGTCCCCTAGCTTCTTTCATAAGTCATGTGTAGGTGGTCTCATTCATAATGGTGAAATACCCAAATTCTACTAACTATAGCCTAAGAGTGGATTTGGCTAATGCATCAAGCTCTAAGACTAATCTTGTTCACACATGTCTATTAGTTTTCCATGTATGCTTTTTATTAGTCTTACTTGCTTTCTCTAAATTAGGACATCTTGGATATGTTCCTTCCACAAATTAAGGCGAGTACAATCAAACTTCATGATGCTATATAGTTTCATGTCCATGGCAGATTATGAAGCCATTTGTATAAAATAGCAATCAATTAGCAAGTGACATCAATAAGAAAATCAACAAATTGCATTGTAGAATTGATAGACTTTCTATAACCTCTGCCCACTATAACTAGAATTGAGAGAAGCTAGAAAATGAACCAATGCTTTATTACCAATAATACACATATCAATATCCAAACATTGTGGAGGTCAATGCATATAGTCAAAACATGGTAGTATGGCATTAATGCTTCCTCAAAAATTTAATTGCATAATATCATCCAAATATTTTCGAGTATATCGAAAGGTTGATCTAGCTGAACCCACTAACATACATCAAGAAATAGTGTTTTTGCTCGTTCACGAGCAAAAATGCATAAACAATATGACAATACATTGTAGCTTAAGAACTGTTGTAGCATATGCATAAAAGTTTTGACTCCAATAGCACTTGCTACATACAATATTAGCTAACAATAGTCTCCAAATTTGTGAATTCTGTAATTTTCAACGTTTGTCAAACTACCTACAACCTAAAACTACTTGGTTTTGGTAGTTTGTCAACTGGTTACGTGTGCCTAGTGACCTATGTATAGCATGTTGCATTGTACATTGTAATCATTGACATGTTTTGTAGTTCCTAAATAACCTACATAATTTAAAAAAAAAGAATCAGATGTAGCACTTATATGTAAAAAATAGAGCTTTAAACAACGTCAAATTGAAAAATGGAGCAAAAAGGCCCTTACCTAAAGGCCAAGGTACACATAGATCCAAAGGGCTTACCGAATATTTTTTTGCTCTTTTCATGCACATGGAATCTCATTCAAATCAAAGACCCTAAAGATTTTTGTTGCCGACCTTGTTGATGGTGATAAATTGCTTACTATGTAAGGTTCTTGGTGCACGATGCATATAGTAGGTGTTGTGGATAGATGCAAGTGTAAGTGCATTATGGGTGTGTGCAATGTGTAAGTACACATGTACATCTTTGTGTACACTATGCACTATGCACTAGGTTGAGGCTAGATAGAAAGCAATGAATGGGGATGTAATAAAAGATGAATGCCCTAAATGCGTGAAGGTGGGTACCCCAAGTGCCTATGTGCACTAGAGTTGTCCAGTACTAGCATTTTGCGATAATGGTATGTAAGTAAATAACGGCGTGTGTTCTATATTGAATGCATGTACTAATTGCGGTGAATTTAATGGAGTGAACTAGTGTAGTGTGCTAAGTTGGATGAGGTGTATGTGCACTAAGATGCATTGGTGCATGTGGTTAGTGTACAAGAATGTGTTGTGGGTCCATACATGGTGCACTGCAAGGTGTCCATGTCTTTCTTCCCTGCTTCTCTTGATTGCCCTTGTGAATAGGGTGGGTGTTGCCAAGACAGAGAGAAAAAAGGGGCAATTAGTAGGTGTGTAAGTGTGCATGCCTTTTTTGTGCGCAAGAGTGGTGTATATGGGATTATTCTATGAGTGAGGTGTTTAGTCCTAGGTGCAAGCTATGTGCACTATGCTATGTAGGGTTAATCACTTAGACAAATGAAAGGATGGGTGCTAGTGTATTGTACATGTGTGTGATATGCAGATGTGCATTGTGCACTTTAGAGTGTGCATGCACTATGCCTATCCAAGGGGCTAGTGCATGTGGCTAGTATGCAAGTAGTCTAATGTTCTAGTAAGCTAGGGTGTGGGTGTTTTGCACTATGAGTGCATTAGGGTGGAGGCAAGCAAGTGCATGAATGGTTACTTGTGAGTTGATGCATAAATGTATGTGTGCCCTAGTACATGTGCACTAGTGCATGATGTAGTGCATTAAGGTGAAGAACTAGGTGTAAGGAAACATTGGGCTTTTTGTATTGGGCTATGTGCAAGAAATTGTAGTATTCTACTTGTAGTAAACTATGTGCATTACATTAGGTGCATGCACTAGGGTGGAGTGTTGTATTTGTATGCTAGGATGCACTAATGTACTATTTCACTACATAGTACTTGAGGATATGTAGGGGTGCAATGCACTAAGTGCAGTGCACTATGCTAGGGTTAGTGAACAAGATATGTGCACTAGAATAGGCTTTTTGTATGATGAGAATTGAGTTCAAGGTTCTAGTAGCAAGGATGGTAGAATGGTACACAGGGCACTCTTGAAGGCACTAAGGGGTGCCTTGTTTCTTCTTCATCCTACACCTCAAACTCCCCTTGCAAACCGGGTGAGCATTGATTCAAAGAAAGAGCAGGAGACACAATGTGTGCTCGAGTGTACATGTGTGGAGGTACGTACATGCATGCATGTATACCAAAGTGGATTAATAGAGGGTGCACAAAGTACTAAGATGCAAGATGCAATGTAAAGCTTAGTGTGCTAAGTGGGGCTAAAGATACATATTAGTATAGGGGTGTTGTGCATTCTATGCAATGTGCATGTGCATGTGTGAACTATGTAGCATTGTGCATTGGTGCAGATACTACCAAATACCACCTTCCAATCTTCTTCTTCCCTTTGTCCCATCCCTTGAGCGAGCAACTTGGGTGTCAAGTGGAAAAAAAAAAGGGAAAGAGAAACCTAACATGTGTCTAATGCATCATGTGTGTTTGATGAGCGCTAGAATGTAATGAGTGATCAAGATGATAGTGTATGTGTACATGTATGTTATGTTTTATGCACTATGGATAGTCACTGTGCACATTTGTTACATGTCGCCTATTGGCTGTCCGAGCACATTTTTGGCAGTCCATCGAGAAACAAATCTAAGCGTTGCTGCTCGGCACTCCCATGCAATATCACGGGGTTTGTCGCCAAGGATTTTCTGAGTCCGCCTCGCAACGGAATGTTTGTGGCCGAACCCACTATGATCGACTTGAATCTTGAATCCTTGGTGGTCAAGGTTTCCCAGTCACTTTACTATATGCGGACTTACCCAATCCGAAGCAAGTCCATACCCCACTTGGTTCACGGAGAAGTAGGAAAGAGAGGGATGCGTCGCTCCACCTCCCTGCCCATAGGGCATAATCCCCTTCTGGTCTTTAAAAACGATATGAATTCCGGTATTAACCTATGCTGCCCATAGATCGAACGACGCTAAAATCTTGTGAGAAGCCTCCCAGTTCTCTGGGACCACCTTGGACAGACCCGTTGGGGGTTCCGCCCACCTGCTTCCCTCAATAGGCGTACTTTAATTATCTAATTAGTCTTATCACTTTTAGGTGTGACATGTAAAAGCAACTTCCTTAATTAGCCTCTTAAAGGACATGGTTCGTTCACGTAATCTTATGGCACTGACACGAAAAAAAATTCAAATAGGTTCCCTGGAAATAAACTTAATATTAGGAATTTATCAGAGATACAAGTCTTGTTCAAAAAGGACAATATCTGCAATTGTAAGGATGCACTTTATTTCCACCAAGTTTCCACCTTGCACTAGTAACAAGGGCCCCTCGAGAATCTATCTCGAGTCATGCATATCGTTTGAGTAGGACCTGAAGGCGGGGAATTTACTGAAAGGTGAGAAGGATCAAAGCTTGCACTCGAGAGCTATGGTGGGAGAGCAAGAGCAAGAAAGAGAGACACAAGAAATGGAAACTTCAACAGTCACAATGTGTGATCGGGCCTTCCTTTCTCCAACATACTCAGCCTTTGTAGTAGAAAGGGCCATGCATTTCTACACCTTGGACATCCAAGAAACAACACCTCCAGCATAGGTGAATACATAGCCAGAAGGGGACTTCCTACTATCTGCATGTCCTGCATAATCAGAGTCAGTGTACCCCATGACTCCTGTATCCTGGCTGCCATAGCATATGCACATATTTGCAGTGTCCTTCAGGTACCTCATGATACCCTTCACGACATCCCAATGCTTCTTGCCAGGTGTAGCCATATAGCATGCCACAACATCAACGACAAAGGCAATATCTGGACGAGTGGCGATCATGGCATACATAAGACTGCCCACCCACTGCGGATGCATAGGAAATCTTGGCCATCTCGGCCCTCTGCACATCTATCTGCGGACAATCAGCCTGTGATACCTTCACATAAGAAGGCAATGGATAGCCAATAGGCTTTATGTCCTGCATGCGGAAGCGCTCAAGGACTTTATGAATATACTCCCTCTGTGACAAGTATAGGAGTCCCTCATGCCTGTCGCGTCTAATGCGCATACCAAGTATGTGAGAGGCATGTACTAGATCTTTCATCTCAAAGCTCTTGTTGAGCTGAAACTTAAGAGCATCTAGCTCATCGTGAGCTTTTCCTACTATTAGCATAACATCCACATAGAGCACCAAAATCAATAAAGAACCATCACGGGCTTTCTTCTGTAAAGACACCGATCCATAGCACTCATGCTATAGCCTTGTGACTGCATAAAGGCATCAAAATTATGATACCACTCCCTAGGTGCCTACTTCAAGCCATAAAGGCTTTTCTTCAATTTCCACACTAGGTGCTCCCTGCCAGGTTCTGCAAAGCCCTTAGGCTGCTCCATATAATCTCATCATGCAAGTCCCCATGTAAGAAAGCCATCTTGACATCCATCTAGTATAAATCCAAGTCAAGCTGAGCAACCAAAGCCAAGACTAAGCGTAGGGTGGTCATCTTAAGCACAGGAGAAAAGGCCTCATCAAAGTCCACACCATGCTCCTGCTTAAAACCCTTTGCTACCAATCTAGCCTTGTATGCTGGCTTGGGGTGCCCAGGGGTACTTTTCAACTTGTACACCCACTTGCATGGCAAAGCTTTCTTGCTCATAGGCAAGAAAACCAAATCCCAAGTGTCATTCTTATGCAAGGAGTCTATCTCAGACTGCATGGCCCTCTCCCAGGAGTGACTGTCACCCCTGTGCATAGCCTCATCATAAGTGAAAGGCTCTCCTGCATCTGTAACCAAGACATAATGCATCCAGGGCTGAAATCTATCATGTGGACATCTATCTCTAGTAGACCGTCTCATGGCAGGCTCTGCTACTTGTCCAACATCCTGACCATGAGCATCTGCTGCAGTTGTAGGCTGTCCAACTGGCTATGCGAGAACTCTCGGCTCCTCTTAAAATATGACCCAGCAGATCTCAACAACTCTCTTAGGCTACGGATGCATCTTGTCTTCATGGAAGACTACATCATGACTGCGGATGACTTTCCACGCCTGTGGATCCCAGAGACGGTAACCCATCTCACCTGCATCCCCATTACCAAGGAGAATGCATTTGACACTCTTAGGATCCAGCTTACTTCTCTTGTCCCTGGCACATGGCAAAATGCCTCACATCCAAAGACACAGAGATGTGCATAAGAGGGAGGTTTTCTAGTCCATACCTCCTCTGCAACCTAGAAATCCAAACCACTAGAAGGTGATTTGTTTATGACATACACAGCTGTACTAATTGCCTCAGCCCAAAAGCTCTGTGGTAGGCTTGCATAGCTGAGAATACTGTGTACACACTCCTGGATGGTTTTATTTATCCGCTCAGCCAAACCATTCTGGGGGGGGGTGTAGGGGGTGGTCAACTGATGCTTAATACCCCTCTTATCACATAACTTCTCAAAAGCACGTGAGATATACTCACCCCCATTATCTATTCTTAGGCATTTTAGCCTATATCCAGACTGGTTCTCAACCAATGCAAGCCATCTCTGAAACACATCCAAGACATTGGATTTCAGCTTAATGGGATAAGCCCAAATTTTCCGTGAAAAAACATCTATGAAAGTAACAAAATACTTTGCACCACCCATAGACTGACAAGGCATTGGCCCACAGACATCTGAATGTACCAATGCCAAGGGCTCACTCATGCATGGCCTACCAGACTTCTTATGCGTAGACCTAGTCTGCCTGCCATAAAGACAATGCTCACATGAATCAAAACATGCATAATCAAGGGGCAGTAAGTACTGCAAACCAGAAAGCATTTTCATTCCCTTCAAAGACATATGGCCCAAACGGGCATGCCAAAGAGATACATGTGGGATAGAACCCACAAAGAAAACATGATCAAGGGAAGAAGCGAATACAATCAAGGGATAGAGGCTGCCAGCCTTGGCACCTCTCGCAATCACAAGTCTGCCACAAGTGATCTTCCATGCAGAGTCTCCAAAAGATACATGATCACCTGCGTCATCAAGCTATCCAGCTGACATGAGACTGCATGTCAAAGCAGGTGCATGACGTACATCCTACATAACAAAACTGTTGCCAAAAGGAAACTACATCCTAACATCACCAATGCCCACAATATCAAGAGAGCTATCATTACCCAAGCGTAAAGAACCCGAAACAGTACGGTATGAATGCACGAGACTTGGACTGAGATTTCTGAGAATCCCGTCCACGATCATTGCCACTGCCATGCTTTCCATATCCATCATTCCTGCCTCTAACTGTCATAGCATGTGACACATGAGAGGCATCCAAATTCTTACGGTTAAGCTCTTCCTGTAGAAGAGCACTCTCAACATCAGATAATTTCAAGGTAGTAGTAGAGGCACATAATGCAGTGTGGAATACATCCCATGACTCATTAAGAGTACCAAGCAAGAAAAGAGGAGTGACATCCGCTGCAAAAGTGATGTCCTGCGAAGTCAAGTTCTTGAGTATAGCATGGAGCTGGCTCAAGTGAGCAGACATAGTCACATTTTCCTTCATGCGCAGATCCATAAGCTGCTTCAGCCAATACATCTTGCTCACTGGACTTTTCTTGTCATAGAGATTCTTGATTTTATCCCACAATTGCCATGCCCTCTTTTCTTCCTCAAATACATTGTAATGAACTTGTTTTGTGAGAGATAATACAATAGTGAACTTGCATAACTCATCAAGCTCAAGCCATTCCTCATTTGGCATAGTTGTAGGCGGATGCTCGCTCAACCTCAATGGTTTGATTTGCGATTTCTGCACTAACACTTGCCAAATCTGGCTCTTTCAATAAGAGTAATTCGTACAATCAAGCTTAGTGATGTTAAAAATAGCATGATCAATGGACGAACTCTCTATAATGCAGGCTGAAAGTTTTGATGATAGCTTAAGACTACTTGCTGTTTAATGTAGAAAATGACCAAAAGATCACCAAAATCGAGAGAAAATGGCAAGAAATATGTAACCAAAGCTATTGCCCACCAACTACTAGTGAAATACATCATTTCAGAATATTTTAAAATAAAAAATCCATGTCAGTCCGGAGTTATATGCTTGATGTAATAAATGACAGCATTGTACTGTGAGAGTCAATTTCTGACCAAATCAGTGCATATCAAGACCCTGAGCAAACACCCAAACATGTCACCAAAGCATCCGTCAGTGAGTAGCATGCCCCCTGGACAGTAGGGCAAAGTATACATAACACTAGCAAAACTTGACACCAGTAGGTATATGCTCACAAGAGTGCAAAGCCCAAGCTCAGGTCAAAAGCAACTCCAAGATATCAGTGCATGAACCATGCAACATTGAAGTGTAAGAGATCCCAACGTCTGAAGTATCTGCAAAATGCTCAAAATAGCATAAACCTCCTGCTCAATGTCAGTCAAGCATACAAGATGCTCCCATTGGCACAAAAGGCGGATAAACGAGCTCAACAGCTCAATCAAACCAAGTCAGAGTACCAAACACAGGTAACCAAGACAATGCCTCAATAGCATCCAAGGTCATAATGCAAAAAGCCAAGTCGTAATAGAAAAATCCAAGTTAATGTCCAATTGCTCAAGGGAATACTCAAATGAATGTCAAGAGGAGCTCAAACAACTGCCATCCACAGCCAAAGCATAAAGCATTCACCAAGACATCATAACCCGTACTGGGTAGCCTAGGCATAAACCATGTCATAGATGAAATGCCAGTTGCAAAGAAGTGACAGTCAAACCCAAATCTAGCTCTAATCTCAGGTCAAAAGCATTCCAGAGCATAAACAAGACACGTGGCATAGTCCAAATACATAATGACATCATACCGAGTAGCCGGGAGCACCCCGTGACCAATAGGCATAACCCAACTGTAGCATAAATAGCTTTAGCCTGAAGTTTCCAGTTGCATATATCCTTTGTAAACTGAGCAAATCAGTGCTCAATCCAAGCTCAAATCCATAGGCAAACCATAGGCATACATTCCTGTATGTATAGGCACCAACCGGGCATAATCCGACATCAAATGCCAAGATCTGTAAGCATAAAATTGAAGTAACAGGTGGCTGCCCTGTTTTGGACAGATCTGGGATTGTTCAAAACAGTCAATGGCTGAGCTAAATCAGCTCCAAATGCGTCTCACATAAGAGGCATAACATCCATAAGTGATTCGGTATCAATAGACATTAGTAGAAGCGTCACATAAGCCATAGGCATACAAATACATGCTTTCTCAGGCCTGAAATCTGTTGCAAAATATTATGTCATCAAAATTTGGCAAATCCAACATCATCATCGCGTCCGAAGCATGCCAAAACCCCAACTTAGACTCTTATCTTGCCTGAATCGGGTTCCGAATGCTTGAGATATGACAAAAAGAGTGATTTTTGGGCTAGATTTTGAAACAGGCGCAAAAAAAACGTGAGCTAGATGGGGGTTCTACTATCACATGTGTCAACAATGGGGCCCAAAGGGGGCACAAATGGGGGCCAAAGAAGGCCTACACCAAGCCTCAGCAAGCCTTGATAGGCTAGAAGCAAGATCCAGGTGAAGGAAGCTCCAAGAGGTGTGAGCTATGGCTGCCCACAACTTGTGAAAACCCTGTTTACCTAAACCTGTGGACTGAGATAAATCTCTCAAATAATGAAGCAATACCTCAATATCAATGCCTTGATGGTGCCTCAATAGGCTGGGAAGAAGCTCGGGAAGCCGGGGAGTGATGGGAGCTCAAGAGAATGAGCTATGGCTGTCGGGAAGGAGACCCAATGCAAGTGGGGAGTTAGCTGAGAATGCCACGAGCCAAGCTCAAGAGTCGGGAAGCCATGCTCTGATACCAATTGAAAGGCGAGAAGGATCAAAGCTTGCACTCGAGAGCTATGGCGGGAGAGCAAGAGTAAGAAAGAGAGAGACAAGAAATGGGAACTCCAATAGTCACAATGTGTGACCGTGCCTTCCTTTATTCAAACTGTCACTAAAAGAATAAAGAATAAAGTGACAGTGATGGGCACCCGCCACCTGCAGTGTGCAGTGGTGGCGGTGATTGTCACTGTAGTAATACACGTGCGGCTAGGTGAAGGCGCCTTTACCCCCAATATTTACATCAGAGCCCCCTTGGCATCCAAGCATCCTCCTAATTCAAACCAACCTACAGAGAGACCTCTCATGGCAGGTTTGGTCCACGTTCCCGTCATGGCTATTTAGAACCCCCTTGGCTAGGGTTAGCGGCTAGCTGGGGGTGGTTTGGCGCGCCTTCCAAAAGTTCAACTTAAATCATTATTCCCATTTATGAGCGCGGGGTCACACAATCCTTTTTAGAAGCGGTGTTCCTAAATTTACATGCACAAACAACGGTGCAAGTGAGTGCTCAGGACATCTGCTAAGGTGGCCTCCCTATCTCAACGCTTAGCGCTTGACCTTCTTGCCTTGGTGGCAATTTCCAATATTCTCTGATGGTTAGGGAATAACTTCTTTTCGACCCCCACTCCTGTGTGATAGGAGTGAGTAATTATGCAATTGCATCGGATGGTAGCTGTCCTAGCTTGCTAGTCTTTAATCCAGGGTTCTTATCATTGGAAGACACGATACTTGAGTGTTTTACTTGTCTCATGGTCCCCTTATGAAGTAACAATAGATTGGCTCAATTACCTTTAATCTTAAATAAGTCGAGTTAAGCCCCATATAGGATTTATCTCATTGAACTACTTGAGCAATTAAGGTTAACATGATGAAGCAACCGTATAATTCAAAAAAAAATTCCTACATTTGATCATATAACCTTTTATTTATCTATGATTGAATCAATTTTACCGAAAAAAAAAACATAAACATTAGGGAACGGCTTGAAATAACAACCTAAAGGCAAAAACACTAAATCTAACATCAGAAAACCATGACCCTAACCTTGACTGCCATAGATGATGATAATAGGTAATAACAAATGCATTTATATCAACATAGACACCACATGACAAGCTAACGAAGATGTTGACAACAAAAAGAGGCAACCACCTTTAAGCCTTTGTGCACAAGTATCTTACGCTACATATGATGATGATGAGAGTGTTGTAACTACTAGAAACAATGATGAAGATGATGGAGAGTAGTAGTAGGTGCTTTTAATCATACGAGGCAAAGCGTTGACAGTTCAACACACCCAACAACATAACTTAATGTTGGTGAAGATGTGGATGCCAATGATGGTTATGTTGATGTTGATGATGATTATGACAATTATCTAGATGATTATGTCCATGCTAATCATGATGATGTTGCAAATGATTTGGTTGATGCTAACAATGATCATAACAATGCTATAAATAAGCAATTAGATGCTTTTGAACTTTTTGAATAGCAACGATAGACATCTCTAATCCAAGTAGTGGAGCTACCCAATTAGCAAAGAAGATGTAAAATATGATAAAGATCCTAATGATGATGACAATAACCACAACAAGCACTAGCAAATCAACATAAATAGTAAACAATTTAATTTTGATAGTGATCAAGATGAAACAAGCAGCAATCATGTGTTTTCAATATAGCAAGGATACAGTAACCTTATTAGCAGAAGAGATGCTGAAATTGATGACCATGCTACTGATGATGATGGCAACCATAACAAATGCCAACAAGTAGCATGGAGACCACTCACCACAAATGATTGGAAAAATATGATGATGATTACAATGATGATGATGAGTGTGAGCAACTACATGCACTTTTATTCAGGGATCACTTCCTTTGTGGCAAAAAATATTAGATTTTTGGGCAAAATTATCATATTTTAGATATTACTTATTATAAATATCCAAAAAAAATCTATGGATATTTCTAAAATAGGATGTCATGTAAAAAAGGAAGTGTTTTTTCCAGCTTATTTTTGAGATTTAATACAAAAAGAGGATTGGCAAAATCACGCGTGCCACGAGCGCACTTTACAGGCAATAAACAACACTTTGAATAGAGAGAAAAAGGAGTGATTTGAAAGATTTCTAACTAAGCATCTTGGGGTTTTACCCCCTTTTGGAGCCAATGGAACCATCAAATTTATGATTTGAGCAAATATCACTAGATTTGTTAGTTTGGGTAAATGACCCAGCATTAGAGATAATTGGTATTGGTGATGCCTAACTACATTTTGGTTTGGGCAACATATTCACTGTTCATGATGTTTTTCATGTGCTAGCTCTCACGAAGAGCCTTATCTTTGCTGGCACCTTATATGATGCAAGTTATGTTGTCTCTTTTGTATAAGATGCTTAGGAAAAACTTAGAAGATATTCATGATATGTAACTACAATAAATTTTCTCTTGTGATCTTGACTCGGATATATCAAATACAATAAGTTGTTGTTCTAAAGACCGCATGCTTATGAGTGGTTAGAGTGTCACAATAAATGTGTGATGGGTCTTACCCCACAGGTTTCAGAATGAGGCCCCCAATTCTCTCGAGATGAGGACATCTCGATTTCTCTAAGGGGAGGAGGATATCGCAATTAAAAGTTTAAAAGTTAGTTGGTCAATTAATAAGTTAGTAAGATTACTAGCTAAAGACTAACTAAATTAAACACTAACTAACATTAATAACTACCATATATATATATATCGAGAGTCGCAATCCGATATTTTTCTCGGATTGACAAGGACCGTAGTCACCCTTCACGGAAGTTACAATGTGAACGAGAGTTATGAGCCATATTAATCACTAGTGTTAATGTGTATAATATGGATGGTCCAAAAATATTAGATTTTTAGGCAAAACTAGCATATTTTAGATATTACTTGTTGTAAATATACAAAAAAAGCTATGGAGATTTCTAAAACAGGAGGTTATATAAAAAAATTAAGTGGTTTGTTCAGCTTATTTTGGAGATTTAATACAAACAAAATAAAAATTGGCAAAATCGTGCATGCCGCAATGGCAATTGACAAGCAATAAACAATACTTGGAACATGGAGAAAAAGATGGAGTGATGTGAAAGATTTCTAACTAAGTGTCTTGGGGTTTTACCCCCCTTTCGGAGCAAATGGACATCATATTTATGATTTGAGTATCAGATTACTGATTTTTCCAAGATCCCCTTCAAAAAGAGCTCTTCTTCTTAGCCACAATCCTTCTTCTCTAGTTCGCTATAAATAAGAGGCATGGGGAGCAATTTAAAGAAGCACAAGGAGACCTCAAGAGGTTGCGAGAGAGAGGTAGAAGGATACCCCTCTAAGAGATTGCGAGAGAGAG
Organism: Lygodium microphyllum; assembly: GCF_053477565.2. Classification (NCBI taxonomy): domain Eukaryota; kingdom Viridiplantae; phylum Streptophyta; class Polypodiopsida; order Schizaeales; family Lygodiaceae; genus Lygodium; species Lygodium microphyllum. The sequence continues at coordinate 6,196,381 of NC_141142.1, read as the reverse complement.
AGAGAGAGAGAGAGAGAGAGAGAGAGAGAGAGAGAGAGAGAGAGAGAGAGAGAGAGAGAGAGAGAGAGAGAGAGAGAGAGAGAGAGAGAGAGAGAGAGAGAGAGAGAGAGAGAGAGGAGTTACCCTAAACAGGTTGCGAGGGAGAGAGTTAGCTCAATTTCCCCTATCTCGGACTTCGACTAAGCCATCTTCTCTTATACTCTCCCATCTCACATTCATTCCTCCTTCTTTATCTCTCGAATCCACTTGCGGACGATGGTCCCCAAGTGAAGAATGTCACATGTGGATGGCAATCCCATAACTAGCAATGAAGCTTTGGGTGAGGATATCACTGTTAATACAACTACGGTACCAGAGATTAGTAATATATTTCCAAATTGTTCGATGTTTACTTTGATTCCTGCATGAGATACATTAGGTCCTGTACTATGTCGTATGAGAATAGGTCATTGAAAGGGATAAATTCCATGCTTATAATTGTAGGATGCATATTCAAGTGCAAGAGTTAAAACTATAAAAAGAAAATTGCATTGATCCATGTATGATAAACGCATCTACGCCTAAGTGGCAAATGAAAATGTTATCTTGTCTATTCTTGCATTGGTTGGAAAAATGCAATTGGTTTTGTAGGTTGATTGAACAACACCCTAAATGCTTTTACATTCAACTAGTTATTGGATTGTGGTTTTGATGATTATTCCAAGTGCTTGTAGATTGATGGTAAATTTATGGCAGGGGTCTGTGATGACAAGTTGCCATGGGAATAAATGAATTTTTTCTGAAAGATGATGTTAGGATTGAATGCCTTGTTTGTGCTTGATTCTTAAAGGATTTAATTAAGGAAAGGTTCTTTGCATACGCAGATCACCTCCATGATCGCATTGTGGGTAAACCCGAAAAGGGCACTTCTCGATTCATGGGCCGAAGGTCGAGTGGTGAAAAGCCAACCAGAGGAATGATGTTTCACTCCTAGGCAGCTTGTGGGTCAGATGGAGCTTTGGACACGCCTTGCCATGTCTAGAACAGAGTTGAAGACTGCCATGGCCCCAACATTTGTGGCATTGGAAGATCCTATTCTAGATAAAGGATGGAAATTATGGTGCCATGTGATTTGGACCGGGTACTTCTGCAAGGTAGAAGGGATATATAATTTCTCATGTATGGGTAGGAGACAAAGATTAACTTGAAGATAAGTTAAGGAACTTGTTTGTCAAATGGACAGCTTCCTCTGTTTTCGTGTCAATGCTATAAGTTATGTGAATGAACCTTGTTCCATAAAAGGCTTGATTAAGGAAGCTGATTTTAAATGTCCCATATAAATGTGGTAGGACCTAATTAAATAACTAAAGAATGCCTATGCAGGGAAGTGAGTGGGCGGAACCCTCGACTGGGTCTGTCCTATGACAAGGTGGTCCCAAAGAACAAGGAATCTCCTCACAGGTTTTATCAACCCTTACGAATTGTTTGGTTAGAATCTTGATTCATTCCATTTTAGGGAACTGGAATGGGACTATGCTCTATGGGTAGAGAGGTTGAGTGGCGCATCCCTCTTGTTTCCCATTCTCTTGAGCCAAGTGCAGCATGGATCTACTATGGATTGGGTGTCTTAGCGTAAAGTAGGATATCCAAGATTCGATGCTAGAATCCTGTGAGGAGACCTGGACCACTAGGGACCCAAATTTTAGGTCGATCCCAGTGGGTTCCCGCGAACGTTCCGTTGTGAGGCAGACTTGAGAAGCCCTTGGGGACAAACCCCATAACATTCCATGGGAGTGCCAGGTGGTTTTGCTTAGATGCGTCTCTCGATGGACCGCTAAAGACGTGCCTGAGGCGGGCACATTACACACACAGACAAAGACTCTCTCTCTCTCTCTCTCTCTCTCTCTCGTGGCTCCTATGAGGGTCTTGCTTTGCATTGCCACAAATGTAAACGAAGATGGGATCAATAAATATTAGAGTTCTTTCAACATATCATGGAGCTCATCGTTTTCTTTTTTAAATGTTTTATTATAAAATAAATATAAAATAAGATATGATTGTTATTCCTAACTACAACTTAGTCATCTTTTCACGAATCAATCCATAGAACTCATTGCGTCCTAGGAAAGACAATTTCATGCATTCAGCACAAACCACAAAACAAGATCTAAATGTTGCATGCATTTTGAAGTTCGTGCATGTTAACACCTTCTATTTCTCAAGGTAAAGCATATGAGCAGTTGCATGGCCAACATGTCTTTGTTCTTGGAAATGGAACCAAAATGCCACTCTCTATGAGCTTGATGTCAAGACTTTAAGGATTGATGTTCCATTTAATAAACTATCTTGAATACCGTGGATTGTGAATAGACATGTTTAATACTCAAATGAAGTGTTGGACCTCAAGTCAGGAAGGCTACATTGAAAGAGAGTGCTCAAGCACAAGAACTTGAGTGGAAGATGAATTATTAGAGGAAGAGACAAGAGTCAAGGACTAGATGAAGCTTCACAAAAATAGAACTTGAATGAGGATTGAAACAACATGACTTACCTATATTGCTTGGAATAACACCAAAGTTATTACCAAAACACGCTTCTACATTGCATGTGAAGACCCTCCATCAACCATCCCATCATAGCACTAAGTGATTGCATAGAAGGAAGAGTGTGTCTAATGGCTACAAGAGGCAAAAGCAACCAACCATTATGGCAAAAGCAAACATGCAGGAAATAAAAGCAAGCATGAGAGAAAAGTAGGCCAAAATGGAGGAACAAAAAATCCTTTGAGCCCTATGATTAAGTTGACCACAATAGGCTAGAGCATAACACCACATCAAGTTGAGTCTAGGCACTTGTGTGCATTCAATCACACACCCATCTCTTTGAGCACTTGAGTGCTCATAGCCAACAACCTCCCTAAGAAAAATAAACTTGAGTAGCACCGCCACTAGATTATCACTGTCTCAAGTTGTGTCCAGTTGTCCTCAAGCATCAATTCTATGCTTGACCACCTTCAAATCAACTCTATAATCCTACACTTCACTATTGGTTCCCCACTAGACCATCTCTCAAACTCCAGCCACATCAAGGCTACTTAAGTGACCCATTCAAGTCATGCCACTTGACTTAACAAGCAAGCATGAAGCATCCACTAGAGTGGTCAATTGCACTCAATGATTTATTGCCAACCTAACTCGAGTGCTGCCAACTACACTCCAAGATCAAGAAAAATATGGAACTTGGACACTCAAAAGCTAGGCCCACTCAGTCAATAGCAAGCTTTTTGATTCCAGATAGTTTGCTTATTTCACCCCCAGATATATCAATCTCCACTTCCACTTCTATCACCACCACCACTACCTTCACTCTATTTATCTTTCTCTTTCTCTCTCTCTTTATGCCCCTCACTCTCCCTTCCCTTCCTTTCTTTGTATGTACCTAGACATAGCTACTTTTCCCATCTCTCTCTCTCTCTCTCTCTCTCTCTCTCCATATAAACATTTTGTTATCCCTCTCTCTTTGTATCTTTCTCTCTCTCTCTCTCTTTCTCTCTCTCTCTCTCTCTCTCTCTCTCTCTCTCTCTCTCTCTCTCTCTCTCTCTCTCTCTCTCTCTCTCTCTCTCTCTCTCTCTCTCTCTCTCTCTCTCTCTTAGTGGGGAATTGTAATGGAGCCATGAGAACAGATGTTGGGCTCTTCCGGGAAACCTTCATGGGCAGGAACATATTCATGTATACATAGACACACCAGAGCAGCCCAGGCATGCACCTACCAACAGTGAGAGGCTACAAATGGGAGTTAGCGTGCCACCCCTGGGCCTGATCTCGAGGGAGGACCAAAGGGTCGGGGGGAGTGGCAGTACTCTATAGGGAGGAGCTACAACACATCGTACAAGTCATGAAGAGGGATGATGAAGGTCCTTTCATGTGGATTAGGATACATACAAACTGCCCACGGGATATATATGTTGCAGTATGCTACTTCACCCTAGCAAATTCCTCGTATGCGACATCAGGAGGGATGTCCTCATACCTACCCCTATATGTGCATATCATGCACTACTCGAGCATAGGAGACATCATGCTGACATGGGACTTCAATGCCCGCAGAGCACGGAGCCAAGTCCCCTTCTTTGAGAGCGAAGATCACATGTACCAAGAGTTGGCACCAGGGGAGTTGGGGATCAACCAAACATCACAAGACACAGTTGAGTGCACAGAGAATGGAGACTATTTATTAGCACTACGAGGGCCACACGGACTAGCCATCCTTAATGGTGTGGCTAGATGGTCTAGGTCTGATGCACTCACATGCTTTCCACATAAGCATACATCCAAAGGCTCGGGAGAAGGCATCAGAGTGGACTACCTGTTAGGGCCACCTGCCCCGATCATCCCGGACGACATACAGGCCTTTAGCATATCACCATGCCCACTGGTGGTAGTTGCAAGCCATGCATATCTCCAATTTAGCATCACATGTAATTACAAGGGGACCCCCCCAGTGAGCAACCCTCAAAGATTCCCCAAATACCACTTCACCAAGACAATGGTGAGTGCCTACTCAGATCATCTGTACTGAAGCCTATAGGAGATGGACCCGCACACATCCCTAGAGGAGTTCATGACACAACTGGCCAAGAGTCTTCACACATCAGCCGCCGCGTACCTCCCCAATGCACACCCTCACTCCAAGGCTCCTAGCAAGAATGCCCCATGGAATAGCTGGTACGATGAGGAATGCAAGGAAACCCACTTTCGCCTCTCCCACAAGGGGAAGACGAAGGGAAATACACACACCGCCAAGCTCGCACGATCTTCTGTCACCTAGTGAGAAGAAAGAAGCGGGAATACCTATCTAGGATAGAGCGCGAGTTTTATCAGCTATTCCTAGGGCAAGATAACAAGGAGGCGTGGAAGACATTCCAAGCACCATGAGTAGAGACACACATTACCTCCCCACACATGTGGCATAGCTACGCCACCTCACTGTACCACGTGCCAGGACAACCCCCTACCTCGGCCACTAGAGGACATCAAGCCAACTTCCTCCACCTTCTTTAGGACTGAAATGGTCTGTGATGCTATTGACAGACTCCAGATTGGTGAGGCCAAGGACCATGCGAGACTAGTAGCAGAACACCTCATTCGTTAGAGATACCATTACCCCCTCTTAGCCCACCTATTCAACAGAGCACTATGTGAAGGCTTCCCAGCTCAAGCCCAGGACCATGCGGGACTAGTAGCAAAACACCTCTCATTCACTAGAGATACCATTCCCCCCCTCTTAGCCCACCTATTCAACAGGGCACTTTGTGAAGGCTTCCCAGCCAGTTGGTCAACTAATACAATAGTACCAATCCTAAATGCCGGAGACCCCAGGGTCCCCACAAACTACCGAATAGTTATGGTCGGCCATGTGCTCGCTAAGCTCTACAAATCCATCTTGGAGCATGAGCTAAGCAAATGGGCGGAGACACACAAACACCAAGCACAGGGGCAAGCCGGATTTAGGAGACGCTACTCTACACTTGACCACATCCTCACACTCTAAGCCATCATTGAATAGAACATGGCATGGGGAAAGCGGGTGTACTAATGCTTTGTGGACTTCCACAACGCCTTGATACAGTTCCTCGAGCCAGACTCATGCAAAGACTCTAGGTGCTCGAAGTCCTAGCAAAGATGAGATGGGGAATCCTGGTTCTATACGAGTCTATCATTGGACGCGAGTTCGAGCAACTGGGAGGGCTGTCAGAGGATATTATTAGCAATATTGGGGTAAAGCAGGGATGCCCCTTCTCCCCCACCCTGTTCGGGCTCTACATCGATGACAGCTCAGATTATGTGGATAGACTTGGAGGGGAGGGGTCCTGCTTGGGGGGGGGATAGTGATACCCATCCTATTATATACAAATGATATAGTTCTCTGCTCTAGCATGCTGGAGGGACTGCAGTGCAACCCAAACGCATTATGGACTTTTTGCCAAGGCATGGACCTCGCATTGAACCTAGGGAAAACCAAGATCATGCTATTCAACACATCCACCCAATGGATCTACCGGTTAGTGCCCCACTTAAAATACAGAGAGGACAAAGTTGAGGTGGTCCAAAAATATGTCTACCTAGGAATCACATCCTCAGGGCTGAGATTCACCCTGAGGAAGGATGCGATGGATAGATTGACACACAGCTACACTACCCTGGGATCTATGCAAAGCCAATGTGCATGTCTACAATTTCAGGAGCCTTGAACAAAGCTATGGCTCTTTGATACCTTGGTCACACGAGCACTTCTGTATGGGGTCCCGATATGGGGGTCTAGCCTCTACCATACACAGTGAACCACACAAGATTAGCCATTGCCCAAAGGGGAGGAGAGATATGAAGGATAGGAGTAGATGGAACACCCCCTGGTGATGATGCTCTCTTGGTTGATCAAGAGTAAACCATCAATACAACACGAGATCATGAGGGCCAAATTGGGAGCACCACCTATAGTGGTAGAGACCCTATCCTAGATGGTGACCTTCCTGCACAGGCTTTGAAGCCTATTGCGACACAGATACTCTTACCTCGCACTAGAATCATCCAAACAACTCGCATCACAAGGGGACACTGAATGTTGGTACGCATGTACTCATGCCTAGCTCTAGCTGCATGGGCTACACATGGACCACCTTCCACCCCTACAATATAGTCTGTACTGCCCCCACCTGCAGATTGTTACCGGGAGGAGCTGAACGACATCATCATGGCGTATATTATTCAACTACACAAAACTAGGACATGGGTGTTACCAACCGCAGATCTGGGGAAGAAGACGGCCTTCTATTGAGAGCAACTCCTATGCCTCACACTTGACGGCTTCATTATACGCCCAAGATACATGGATGTACACATGTCCCATGGGGTCCCAAGTGCCATCGGGCAACTCCATACGTCGTGGCACTAGCTACGGATCGAGACAGCCAGATAGAAAGCGAACTCTCTCCCACCAAAGGACATGATCTGCCAACATTGCTAGTTGGAGCAAGAGACAGAAGAACATTACATATGTAGATGCCTGGTGTACTACGAGATCAGACGTCGCTTCCACTATCTCTTCAAGGAGGGATTTGGACCACTCTCCCAAACACTAGACTTCCCCGACCAAAAATGCCTCGGGCTCTTCCTCCTGGAGCTATGCCAACATAGGGACGACCTTCTATAGGTTTGAGACCAAACAGCCAGGAACACGTAGTAGCAATGCACCCTCCAAGAGTTCTATAGACCCTTAGCCACCCCCTCTACAATGAGGACTGTAGTCAACCGACTAGTGGCCCCACCCCTGAGAGTCACCTTGGATAGAGCTACAGAGAGAGGCAAAGTTCGTCCCCCACACCTAGCAGGTCCACGCCCCCGAAGGAGACATCATCGACAAATACAATAGATACTACAATGCCACCGAGGAACCATACCCTGCCGCTTCAGCCTCTCCATGCTAGAGAGGCCCATGCGGGACATCTTAAGATGACCATGCTCCATGAGTAGTTCCATACTACACTTGAAGTGCATCTAGATTGTATCGAGTCTGTATACCATTTTGTACGTACTCACCTAGTTCACCATAACACACCAGATAGTAACTTTACTGGGACTTGGAAAACTTCCCAAATATTTTGTATGTAAACTTTTGGTCTCATAGGCCAACTTGGCCTTTCGTAGACGCTAATATAACTTTCTTCTTCTTTCTTTCTTTCTCACACACACACACACACACACACACACACACACTCTCTCTCTCTCTCTCTCTCTCTCTCTCTCTCTCTCTCTCTCTCTCTCTCTCTCTCTCATCATACATGTGAAGCTTGCTTGGGAAATGGACCCATCAATAGATACCCAAACACATGGATAGAGGTCTCCATACACGTGGCCTCTCTCTCTCTCTCTCTGCAAAGTTATTATGTGCTATACAAATAGCCAATGTTGAGGGCGGAAAACACTTGCAATGGGAATGGGAGACATGGTTTTGCTATCATCCAAGCAAATGGCTGAATATAAAGCACAATGATCCATTGCAATAATGACAATGAGGCTAGCCATGTATATGCTCTAGACACCTTGGTATCAGAAGACCATCTCATTGAACAAGGAAATGGATCTACATCACAACCCTTTCCTATAGTAGACCTCACCTAGAGTCCATGCAATATTGAGAAAACAATGATCACTATGGAAGTCTTGCCACCCCCTTGGACATGGCAAAAAACAAGACCATCTCCCAATTTTGTATGATGGTAATGTGGCAAATGAGCTTCCATTAGTAGTAGACAACATGCACCCTATGCAAGGTATGGAACAAAAGTATGATGGCCATTGCTAAACAAAGCTCATGTCAACATCAATGGCATTCCCTGGTAGCATTTGCCGAAGCAGATGCATCAAAGAACTAGAGTGTCCAAGTAGAAACTACATTGGCTACTCAATTTTTGCATCAGCAAACCAAGTGGCATTTGCAAAATCTTTACAAGCATTTTGGGATAGCGATTCTTGGCTTTTGTACCCTATTTCCAGTAAATTCTATGGATTAACTCCCATATCATGCAATGCAAGAAAACTTAATACCAACTTATCGACTATCGGAATGTTAGCTAATATTCTCAGAAGTCCTCAATGCTTCTATTGCAAGCATCCCCCATCCTACTCTCCTAGTGTGAGTGTGTAGTGTATTGTGTGATGTTAGCAAGCATAATGTCAAGGCTATTCATCCATCAGAGCAGACATAGTCATGAAGTGCAAAGAGGCACGTACATAGAAAATGTCAAAGAGGTGCAAAAAATCATAGAGGAAACGGTAAGAGACTTTAGTGCAGTTAGGCCTCAATACTTGCAAATGACAGTGGCTAGAAGACTAGTGATAAGTGCCCTAGTTTGCGAGCAAGGTTTTCCCATGTATTACACTAAGCTCTCAACAATGCTCAAGAAAATCCAACCACTCATTCAAAAGAACATGTAACATATTATTTCATTTACAGAAATAAATTGTACCATAAATATCATGAAAAAGCCTAGCATATGATGTTTAGTACCATACATGTAGGTTCAAACATATGATTTGTGCAACCTGTGTTGAGAGCAATTAGGTAATAGAATCTCATCTTCTAAAGTTAAAGTAATGTTGTGCATACATATTATTCCATGGTGACCTATTTCTCGGGCAAGCCATTGATAATGATAGCTAGTGCTTTATATTCAAAATGTCAACAACTAGACTAGCCTCAAGGGTTGACTTACTGAATTGTATGCGAATGAATAACACCCGAGCCCTACACAATAGTAAGATATTCTTTGACCATGTATGTCATATTAATGATTGGACCACAATGGCAGAACATATGTATTTCCCAAGGTACTTTCTCTTACCTGATTTTACCATCACAATGTGAATGTAACAAACATAGTTCTCCTCAAACTTCAACTAATACCTTGTGTTTTTGTAGTGTACAAGAGTTTATGACTATGGCAATATGCAAGATAAAAGAAGAGGATACAGATGCACAAGTCTTAGGTTGGTGAAAGTTGAATGAAGTGAAGAAGTGTGGCCACCTAAGTGTTGATTTTTAAGGATTCATAATAGATTATGTGGATGCCAATTGGAGGGCCATCACATAGTATCCAATGGTGGTCTGGATAACATAATGCAAGGAAGGGAGAGATCTTGCTTATTTCATTGGGAATAAAGTATCCAAATCCACACGTCATAGTATATGAACAAGAGTTTCCAAGATGAGCATAAACATTTGTGCCACATGTGGAGATGTGCATCTACAAAAGATGATGCAACAATGCAATATTGATTCATTCATGCCTAGTGGGCCTCGTGCAAAGGTGTAGATTTCAATATTCCAGCAATGGATTTCTGGCTTAATCGGTGGCATATCAGATATCCATGTTGGAGGCGACACTTTGCCAGGGTAAGACTAATCCAAAAGAGTAGGATGTAATATGCGATGCAATTGTTTTCTTATGCTCCATATACTCTCATGCTGATATTTGTGCTACTGGTAGAGGACATTGCTCATATGCCAACCACAAATCTAGTAGAGTTAATACATGCACATTGGTTGGGTGAGAAGGGATTCAAAGATTCTATTAGCTTATACAATACATGTGTTAGTGATTTGGCCAATGCTCTACTACAAAGCATGAAATAGCATGCATTCATTGGAAGAAAGTCCCTTGCTGCAAGACTTGATGTAGAGAAGCTTTGGAACTGAATATAATAAGGGGGTTAGCCCCACACCCCAAGAAACAACAAAGAATGGTAGAGGAGGTGATATAGCTAAAACTCAAATGTGTCAACAACCTGATTTTAGAGGGGACAATAACATTGCAGTGAGGAAATGAACGGTTGATAGGAAAGTGGGGTCAAAAGAAGCAAAGGCCTCTCATAGGCCTAAGTTTATGACAAAAAACATACCTAGAAGAAAGGGTACAAGAAAACTAAACTTTGAGGACCCTTTGGCTTACAACCAATCAAGGGAAATGTCTCCAAATTCTTTGGAGGAAATGGGGATGGAGACAGTCCTTCAAGACATTGTTTGGGCTATAAGAAGGATTCCAACTGATAGTCATGTGCAATGTCAAGGCTGGTCAAGGAAAATATAAGAAACCCATCAAGAACATGACACAAGGAGTGCTTGCACATTCATTTTGGGGCATCATGGAGCGGTCCAAATCAAGAGGAGAAGCTCGTACTGAACATGGAATGTGGTAAAGTTCATGTAGTTTTACAATGATAGTGTGGACCGTACGTGGAACATCTACTCTTTCATTCATCTTGTACCACCCTAAGTTGCACAAGTATGGCCATTGGTATGAGGCAAAAATTTGACTCCATAAGAAATTCACATGTTTGAGAGTAGTGGGCTTATTTTACAAAAGCTAGCACAACAAGTGGATGCTAATGAGGACTCACATAGATATCAGTGTGGTGTTTCATAAGCTATAGGAAAAGGATAGATTCAACATTAGCTCTAGATGCAACTATGAAGGGCCACATAGTGGTGACCCCCTTGAAGCATGAGCTTTTCAAACTAGAGACCCAATGTGTAATTTCTAAGATTTCATGTATTGTGTACCAGAAGGGAAAATATATTTTGTGTGCAAGCGCTTGTACTATGTGTACATCTGAGTGTTTGGAATGGATGCAAATGTAAACATGTTTATACACTAACCCATGCTTATGCAAGAGAACTTGCACCTCGCATTTGGAAGCAAAGAACTTTTCCAACAGCACCCATTGTGTGACCAACAAAGCAAAAACCATGCTACTTCTTGGCACAAATGCACTTTATTTTGTTAAGAAAATACAATCCTAGCTCACTTGGTTAGTTGAGGTCAAAAATTCGACAAGCTTTTGGTGACCTTATCTCTCTCAGTTGTGGAACAGTAGCAAACTTGCCAAAAGTCAAAGCAATATAAATGTGGATCTAGATTTCTTGCATGAATTGTATTGTATTGAAATCATTGAGAGAGAGAGAGAGAGAGAGAGAGAGAGAGAGAGAGAGAGAGAGAGAGAGAGAGAGGAGGAGGAGGAGGAGGAGGAGGAGGAGGAGGAGGAGGAGGAGGGGGAGGGAGGGAGGGAGGGAGGGAGGGAGGGAGGGAGGGAGGGGAGCTAGAGAGAAAACATACACACTAAGAGTTTGTTCGAATAGAGAAAACTGCTTATGAGGGGAGAGAGAGAGAGAGAGAGAGAGAGAGAGAGAGAGAGAGAGAGAGAGAGAGAGAGAGAGAGAGAGAGAGAGAGAGAGAGAGAGAGAGAGAGGAGGAGGAGGAGGAGGAGGAGGAGGAGGAGGAGGAGGGGGAGGGGGGAGGGAGGGAGGGAGGGAGGGAGGGAGGGGAGGGAGCTAGAGAGAAAACATACACACTAAGAGTTTGTTCGAATAGAGAAAACTGCTTATGAGGGAGAGAGAGAGAGAGAGAGAGAGAGAGAGAGAGAGAGAGAGAGAGAGAGAGAGAGAGAGCAGGGGGAGGGAGCTACTTACGAGCAAAACAATAAGTATTTGGTGCAACATATATAATAATCCAATGTAATACAAGCTCTATCAATCTAGAGTGGCTACATGAGTATTCCCATTATCCAAACAAGAGACACGCAGACAGACAAACAAAGAAAGAAAGAGAGACAGAGAGGTATGTACGAGAAAAAGAGAAGTGTTTGTTATAATGTATATCATAATGTGATGCGAGGCATAATATATAAATCTAGAGCAATCACACAAATGTTTCCTTATTGCAAACAACATATATATATATATATATATATATATATATATATATATATATATATATATATATATATATATATATATATAGAGAGAGAGAGAGAGAGAGTTACATTAACGTCTACAAAAGGCCAAGTTGGCTTATGAGACCAAAAGGTTACATACAAAATGTCTGGAAAGTTCTCCAAGTCCCAGTAAAGCTACTATTTTGTGTTATGGTGAATTAGGTGAGTAGGTACAAAATGGTATACAGACATGTTACAATCTAGATGCACTTCAGATGCAGTGTGGAATTGCTCATGGAGCATGGTCATCTTAAGATTTTCCGCATGGGCCTCTCTAGCATGGAGAGGCTAAAGCGGCATGGTATGGTTCCTCGGTGGCACTGTAGTATCTGTTGTATCTGTCGCGGTGATGTCTCCTTTAGGGGCGTGGGCCTATTGGGTGTGGGGGATGAGCTTTGCCTCTCTCTGTAGCTCTATCCAAGGTGACTCCTAGGTCAATTGACTATAGTCCTCGTTGTAGAGGGGGTGGCCGAGGGTCTATAGAACTCTTGGAGGGTGCGTTGTTGCGTGTTCCTATCTGTTTGGTCTCAGACCCATAGAAGGTGGTCCCTATGTCGGCGTAGCTCCAGAAGGAAGAGCCCGAGGCATTTTTGGTTGGGGAAGTCTAGTGTTTGGGAGAGTGGTCCAAATCCCTCCTTGAAGAGACAATGGAAGCGACGTCTGATCTCGTAGTACACCAGGCATCTACATATGTAATGTTCTTCTATCTCTGGCTCCAGCTGGAAGAGTTGGCAGATCCTGTCCTCTGGTGGGAGAGAGTTCGCTCTCTATCTGCCTATCTCGATCCGTAGCTGATGTCATGATGTACATAGTTGCCCGATGGCACTTCGGACCCCATGGAACAGGTGTACCTCCATGTATCTTGGGTGTATAATGAAGCTGTTAGGTGTGAGACATAGGAGTTGCTCTCAATAAAAGCCCATCTTCTTCCCTAGTTCCACAGCTGGTAACACCCGTGTCCTAGTTGTGTGTAGTTGAATAATATCCGCCCTCATGACGCGGTTTAGCTCCTCCCGGTCAATAATCTTCAAGTGGGGGTAGTCCAAACTATATTGTAGGGGCAGGAGGTGGTCCATGTGTATCCCATGCAGCTAGAGCTAGGCATGAGTACAGGTGTACCAACATTTAGTGTCCCCTTGCGATGCGAGTTGTTTGGATGATTCTAGTGCGAGGTAAGAGTATCTGTGTCGCAGTAGGCTTCAAAGCCTATGCAGGAAGGTCACCGTCTAGGATAGGGTCCCTGCCACTGTAGGTGGTGCTCCCAATTCGGCCCTCATGATCTCGTGTTGTATTGATGGTTTACTCTTGATCAACCAAGAGAGCATCATCACCAGGGGGTGTTCCATCTACTCCTATCCTTCGTATCTCTCCTCCCCTAATGGCTGATCTTGTGTGGTTCACTATGTATGGTAGAGGCTAGACCCCCATATTGAGAACCCCATACAAAAGTGGTGGTTTGACCAAGGTATCAAAGAGCCATAGCTTCGTCCGAGGTTCCTGAAATTGTAGACGTGCACATTGGCTTTCCATAGATCCCAGGGTAGCGTAGCTGCGTGTCAGTCTATTCGCCGCGGCCTTCCTCCAGGTGAATCTTGACCCTAAAAATGTGATCCCTAGGTAGACATATTTTTGGACCACCTCGATTATATACTCTCTGTATTTGAAGTGGGGCACGAACTAGCGGATCCATTGGATGGATGTGTTGAATACGATGATCTTGGTTTTCCCCAGGTTCACTATGAGGTCCCTGTCCTGGCAGAAGGTCCATAATGCATTTAGGTGGCGCAGCAGTCCCTCCGATGTGCTAGAGAGGAGAACTATATCATCTACATATAGTAGCATGGGTATTAGTGTCCTCCCAAGGTAGGGTACTTCCCCTCCAAGTCTATCCACATAATCTGATATCTCATCGATGTAGAGCCGAATAGGGTGGGGGAGAGGGGGCAACCCTGCTTTACCCCAATTGTGCTAATAATCTCCTTTGATAGCCCTTCCAATGCTCGGACTCGTCTAGTGATAGACTCATATAGAGCCATGATTCCCCATCTCATCTCTGCTGGGACTTCGAGTGCCTATAGTCTCTACACGAGTCTAGCTCGAGGAACTGTATCAAAGACCTTGCGGAAGTCCACAAAGCAGCAGTACACCCACTTTCCCTATGCCATGTTCTCTTCAATGATGGCTCAGAGTGTGAGGATGTGGTCAAGTGTAGAGTAGCCTCTCTTAGAGATGGCTTGCCCCCATGCTCGGTGTTGGTGTGTCTCCACCCATTTGCTTAGTTCATGCTCCAAGATGGATCCGTACAGCTTAGCCAGCACATGGCCTCGACCATGACCATCCAGTAGTTTGTGGGGAGCATGGGGTCTTCAGCCTTTAGGATTGGTACTATTGTATTAGCTGACCAACTGGCTAGGAAGCCTTCACGTAGTGCCCTATTGAATAGGTGGGTTAAGAGGGGACGATGGTATCTCTAGCGAATGAGAGGTGTTATGCTACCAGTTCTACGTGGTCATGGACCCGGACCATTCTAGATTCTGTCAATGGCATCACTGACCATTTCAGTCTTGAAGAAGGAGGAGGCAGTTGGCATGTTCTCTGGCGGCCGAGGTAGGGGGGGTTGACTTGACACGTGGTACATTTAGGTGGCATAGCTATGCCATGTCTGTGTGGAGGTAATGTGTGTCTTTATTCGGGGTGCTTGGAGAAAGAGAAGTACTTATGAGTAAACAGAAGTGTTTGTTATAACGCATGTTATAATCCGATGTGAGGCATGATCTATCATCCTAGAGTGATCGCATGAATGTTTCCATATTGCAAAAGTGAGAATATATATATATATATATATATATATATATATATATATATATAGAGAGAGAGAGAGAGAGAGAGAGAGAGAGAGAGAGGAAGGGGCATTGACATGAATGACGAACAGGAGATACACTGGTGCAATGGATGGCAGGAGACATGATTGCGACGATTGTGTATTGGACAATGTTGACAGACATGGCACAAACAACATAATGATAGATAATTCAAAAGAGAGAGAGAGAGAGAGAGAGAGAGAGAGAGAGAGAGAGAGAGAGAGAGAGAGAGAGAGAGAGAGAGAGAGAGAGAGAGAGAGAGAGAGAGAGAGAGGCCCCCTTCTTGGGGTAAAAAAGTTTTTCCCCAATGATTGATTAATTAATTAATATTGACTAATTAATACTAGCTAATTACTATGAATTATTTAAATATATAATAAATACTAACTATTAATATTAATTAGATCAACTTAATATTAGCTAGTTCCAATTTATTAAGTAATTACTTAGTACTAACTAATGAATTAGTTAATATTAATTTAAATAAATTAGAAACTAGTTAGTTAGTAGTAGTTACTATTAACCAAATTATTAGTAGCCTAAATTAAGATTTATTAAATATCTAATTAGTAGTTATTACTACTAACTTGTTAATTAAATATTTAAATTAATAGTATTAATCTAATATTCTTTAATATTTAATAATACTCAATACTATTATAATTCATATTAATATGGACTACTAATTCATTTTAAATTAATATTAATATCAGCTACCACAAGGATCTAAATTAGTTATTTATTTAATACGGATAAATTATTTACTTATCTAAAATTTCAATATTAATTAATTAACTAGGAGTTTCAATTAATATTTATTAAATAACTAGATAATTAAATAATATCATACTAATTAACTATTACATATTTTATTAAGTATTTAGTCTTATTATACAGCTAATTATAGTTCTAGTTAAATGGATCTAATTTTAGTTCTAAGAAACTCTAACTACTAATACTAATACTAATTAATAAATTAATTGGAAGTAATAATTAATTATTTGAAACTATTAATTTATTATAAGTATTAATTACATAAATTTATTATTTGTTAAAAACTATTAATTTATTAGTAGTTAGTACATATCTAGTTTTAATTAATTATTTAGTCTAATTAAAATCATAATTGTAGTTTTAGTTATTTAGATACTAGTACAAATTAGTTCTGACTACTAATACTAACAATAGTTAACAAATTGGTTGTTTAGTTAGTAAAGACAAGTTAATCATTTATTTGGAAGTATTAGAGAGCAAGATGAATGTGTGTGTGGGTGCGCATGCGCGTGCGTGCGTGCGTGCATGTGTGAGAGAGAGAGAGAGAGAGAGAGAGAGAGAGAGAGAGAGAGAGAGAGAGAGAGAGAGAGAGAGAGAGAGAGAGAGAGAGAGAGAGAGAGAGAGAGAGAGAGAGAGAGAGACGTGTACTTTTTTTCCCATCAGGAACCCTTCTCCGATAAAAAATGATTCCACAAGTCCCTTCAGAGAGATAAAGGGGCCTTGTGAATTTATTTTTCACTAGGGAGGGGGCTGTTGTCAACCCCTTCTCAACAAAAAAAATTCCACAAGTCCCATCCTTCATCTCTTGGAGGCCTTGTGAAATTATTTTTCACCGACAAGGAGCTATTGGCTACTCCTTATCTAGCAAAAAATAGTTCCATAAGTCCCATCCATAAGAGACTCATGGAAATTTTTTCCATGAGGAGCAACCCCTTCTTTCGAGAAAATTTTTTAATGCAATCACCTCCGAGACATGAAGGATTGAATTTGTGGGATTTTTCTTCAACCCAAGAAGGGGTCGTCAGCATCCTTTATCACTCTAAGGGGACTTGGTGGAATTCTTCTTTGGGAGAAAGGACTGCTGACAACCCCTTCCTACCGGAAAAAATTCCATGGATTGCATTATATATATATATGTATGTATGTATGTATGTATGTATGTATGTATGTATGTATGTATGTATGTATGTATGTATGTATGTATGTATGTATGTATGTATGTATGTATATATATGTATGTATATATATATATATATATATATATCTCTCTCTCTCTAAGAGTCTCAACCTGGTCACCATGTTTACTTAATTCATAATTGGTTATTGATGGTAGGAAATCTAGGAAGTAATATATCTACAAGAAGCAAATATCAACCTTGCCATCGTGGTGATATCGAATTTCAAAAGACAAGATTATGTCACCCTTTTCGAGGACGATCATAGCATAGGAGAATACGTGGTTCATCAGACGTTCCCCGTGTTGAATTTGCCCCTTATAGGTCAGTGTGAGTTCTCATCATCACCATTATGCATCAAAGAGGTGTGAAGACCCATGGTATAGGTAATACTGAGATTGACTTCGAGGAAAACATAATGGTGCAATGGCCTATCAAAGTAATAGTAAGTAGCTCCTCTCTTGATTTATGTTATGGCCATGTTATCTCCCCCTCTTACCTTGTTTTGGATTATTGCAAGAAAGAGAGAAACAACATGACGAGTCTTTAGAGGACTTTGACTTGCCTCCCTGACCTAGAGTAGGACAGCCTATTGTCACCGTGAGTAGGTAAGTGCAAGGAGGGAGACACCCTCCAAGAGCAAGAAGGAGAGCAACACAAACATGATCACTGGCATCTATAGAGGTGGAGGCAACCATTGTGCTTGGGGGGACATCAAGAGAGGGTGGACATGCTTCGATGATGCAGATGATGAATGGTAAGAGAAAGCTTGTAGTATTAGAGAGTATTTCTTGGAATAACACCAAAGTTATTACCAAAATAGGCTACTACATTGCATGTGAAGACCCTCCATCGACCATTGGATCATAGCAATAAATGATTGCACAAAATGAAGAGCATATTGAATGGCTACAAGAATCAAAATCAACCAACCATTATGGCAAAAGCAAACATGCACGAAAGAAAAGCAAGCATGAGAGAAAAGTAAGCCACAATGGAGGGACAACAAATCCTTTGAGCCCTATGATTAAGCAGACCACAATAGGCTAGAGCATAACACTGCGCTCAAGTTGAGTCTAGGCACTTCACTTGTGTGCAATCAATCACACACCCACCTCATCAACCACTAGAGTGCTCATCGCCAACAACCTCTTAAGAAAAACACACTTGAGTAGCACCACCACTAGATTATCATTTTGTCTCAAGTTCACTAGTTGCCCTCAATCACTAATCCTATGCTAGACCACCTTCAAATCAACTCTATTATCCTACACTTCACGGTTGGTTCCCCACTAGACCATCTCTCAAACTTGAGCCATGTCAAGGCTACTCACGTGACCCATTCGAGGCATGCCACTTGACTTGACAAGCAAGCATGAAGCAACCACTTGAGAGGTCAACTGCACTCGATGATTGATCGCCAACCTAACTTGAGTACTGCCAACTACACTCCAAGATTGAGGAAAATGTGGAACCTAGACACTCAATAGCTAAAGACACTCAACAATAACTATCTTAGCTTACATGTTATTGTACACCAAATCCAAGTGCTCTTGAATTGGATTCCCACTCAAGTAAAGATGCAAGAGGCCTCAACTTAGCGCTTCACTTAAGTGACCAAAAGCACCACATTCAACTTGAGTGCAAAAGCACTTGAGTAATGACTACAACCTTAAGTGCCTACACTCCAGCTAGCCACCAACTCAAGTGTGTAGTGATGGAGAGTAACTTTCTACATGGCAACAAGTTGGCCATGCATTTGAATCTCCACTTGATACTTGAATATTAACATAGACTAATACCAAAAACACACCACTAGACTCAAGCTTGTAAGTGGATTTAAATAGAGTAAATTTGTCTCATGCGCAAGTGATATCCTATGAGGCCACAACACTCTAGACTTTTGCACTCAAGTGATGCTATAGGTTCACATGTGCAAAACCCATGTGCACAAATAGCTCGCAAAGAAACACAGACCATAATGACACCTTGCATATAGAGCACCTACATGGACCAACCTCATATAAGGCACTTAGGGCTCTTACACATGATGTGACCTTGGTCCCATGCCTAACTTTAAAACATCGTGCTTAATAATTGACACCACATTTAGCACCATGTTTGAAAGGCCTTGCAAATAGGACTTCCTTTTGTGCATCTTCACAATTTGAGTAGCACATATAAATGATTGGCATACTTTCAATTTCAATGATCATGAGGATTTTATATTTGCCTAGAATTGAATATGGAGGTCCTATGGTAAAGATTGATAGTTACATTTTTTGGCTTAGGCTATTTAATCTCAATCCATGGACCATAGTTTAGGATATTAAAATTTGCTCCATTTTGATGAGAGCACTATGACATGCTCTCTTTTTGCGACAACTTTAACCCTAAGATATGTTGGAGGTATTATCTTTTCAAATCTTCAAGGTCAACACTATGGCCTTAACCTTACGAATCAAATATTATATCCCATAGATTTAGTTTAGGTACTACTAGATGCTTGGTATTTGGCATAGTCTAGATGCATATGAGCAATGCCACTTTTTTTGGTGGAAATTCCAGCACTGTATCATTTTTGCAAGTAATTCACCCCTCTTCCTTTTTCATGTCCTAACAACATGATTGGGATAGGGCAATATTCCATGTGGACTATGTTGCGCTCTTCATTGTATGTGATGTAAGGACTTGTATATTCCTCCTTAGCATATTGTTCTTCCATGAGATGCATAGGAGGGTTGCTAAATGGATATGTTATGATTGGTCCTATGGGTTTTAGTATCCCCCAAGGATTAATCTAAGTCATTGGAATTATTGCTCCTCGATTAGGTGGAGTTTACAATGCTAAGAGAGGAGTTATTTTATAAAGAGAGTCTCCATTGCATTTTTGGGTTCCAATATGTGCTTGCGGAGCAAGATATGGTAGCCTTTTAGGGGCTCAATAAGAAATTGCATTGTGCTCAGAGCACACTCAATTAGGTCTAAGACATACTAAAGATCAATAGGCTACTCTCTAATCTCTACAATGTACATTGGGTCTATGAGCTCTCGGCTACTTTACAACTTCCATGAGCTTTGAGAGCTCTGATCATTGTATTGAAGAGCAACAAGAAGTTCTTGCATCACATTTAGCTCTCCACCACTTCAACCTAATTTGAAGTTTTACATGCCTATTCCCCTTTAATTTCTAGTTCTCTCTTTGAGGAGATCATTGATTTTTAGTTTTCTAGGTGTTCAATCTAGACCAATCGACAAGTTATTGGCTATGTGCATTCCTACTTGGAGATGTTCGAGTTATTAAGAAATCGAAGATGTACTAAGATGAGGGATCATTGATAGATCCCATTTCTCCCAAATTTAGAATCAACCTCTTGATATTGTCGATCTCTGTTGGCATTTTGATTTATTCTTTTGCACCTTGAATGTGTCCTTGCTACTACTGATGTGATTGAGGCAACATAATGTTATTGGCAACTCAATCAATTGTTTTCCTATGAGGAAGTTGACTCACCTCAACATTAAGTGGTTGTGATCCTAGATGTCCTATACCTATATGACTCAAAACTAGTGTGTGTTTGGGACTAGGAGGGGTCAAGGCAATGCTTGAGGTGTAGCCTAGGCTAGGGTCCTAAGTCTATACTAGCTAATTTTAGTGTACCCAATCACGGTAGGTTGAGAAAGCACGTGACTTTCCATGGTTGTCTTTGTGTGTTCTGGCCTAAGGGTAATGTAAGAAGTTGGTCTGCCTTTAAGTGTCCACCATGAGTTATACTAGGGTTATGCCTACATATGTCCTAATGTGAGCTGCTCCAAGTTGAAATATCCAAACAGGCTAGCATGCATGTTTCATTTGACTATGGTGTAGAAACATAAATTTGTCCTAGGGTAAAAGGATACATGTGTGTGCGTGTGTGCATGCACGTGCGCATGTGTGCACACACACCCCTATAAGGGGTGTTTGTTGATTATGAGTTCCTAAATGTATTGAATGGGATAATGAGGAGTGAGATGTGGTGTGTACCAAATATGTAATTTAGCCTAAGATCATTGCGGTTCATATAGACTTTGAGGAAGGTGAGTTCACCTAAGTGCCTAGGGGAAGGATATAAGAGGTCGTGACCAAGGGTTAAGTTGGATGGCTAGGGTTTAAATCCCTAAGGTTTATGCATTGCATAAGAGGTGTACTCCTAACTATGCATGAGAGGTGTAAGTCTAACCCTAGTGTGGATCCCCTTGGATGGGTGTTTATGTCAATTGTGATGTGAGCCAAATTACTAATGTAAGACGCAAGGTATATGCCTAAGGTTATGATTTAAGATGAATGGATTTGTAAGTTAGGATTAAAAGGGTATGCCATGTCTCTAACATATAGTGCATATCGGTAGGTGACTTGTATGTATGCTAAATGGAAGTTGGAGGTGGGTATCCTAATGGTGTGTGTATGTGCCGCGGTAAGTGTTATTCTAAGGTTGGGTTTCCCTAAGAGGTTTTCCTCTAATGTCCTAGGTGTGAAAGGGATGCGTCTAACTCATGGAATACTAATCTACTAATGTGTGTTGTTGTGCCTAAGTGGTCTAACTGTGCATGGAACCCAAGTGGGTGTGATTGCCTACATGCTTTGAGTGTGTGGCAAGGACTACTAGGCCTCTCTACTAAGTGAAATGTAGTGCTAATGTTAGGTGGATCTTTGTGGGGACTAGCACACACTACGTGAACTAAGGTGGGCTAACCTAGCTTACGTGATGCTAGATGTGTAAACCTATTAGTATGCCTATGTCCAAGGTGGCCATATTGTGTGGTGATTTCTACGGGTGAAGTGCCTAAGCAACAATACATATGTGTTTTTGTACCTACATGCCTACTTGTGGTGGAAACATGGAGGTTTCAAGTTGAGTGCATCTCATGGAATAACAATATGCTAAGTTACAATATGATAAAGCATACTTCAACATAATCTTCACTTTTTTTCACCTTTCCACCCCTCTCGACAAGCCCATACAAGTAAGTATATTCCTCTCTTCCGTCGCAATATTGTGATGATGGCTTGTATTATATCATATCTGTATCGTTGCATTGGTCACTTGGCTAGAGTTGGTAATTGGTGGAGAAGACAAGTCAAGATACATGTGTGGGGGTTGTAATGATGGGTGAAAGTGAGGATAGCAGTTGGGTACATCTCAAGGCCACGCCTTTTCCGACACCCACAGGTGTGGGTAATAGTAAATATATAAGTGGGTCCACACTCATTAGTGACATCTCATTCATTTTGGTTGTGAGCCCACTAGGCTCCTTGGAAGTTTTTTTTTTGTGCTTTTTTTTGAGTCTACGAGTCAATGATGGTACACATGGTGCATTCTAGATGATTGTACTCCACATGTTTTGATGTGGCTCTGTGGTTGTTCATGTAGTTGTTGCATGCTGCCAATCTGAGTGCAAACCCATTGGGTCATAGGCTCTTTATCATTGGGGCTTGAGCATGGAGCATAGCAGTGCTTGTGTCCTTTGTGTTAGTCAAGTGACAGCATAGAAGGTGTGCTTGTAAGTAGGTAGCCTATTGAGTCATGGAGTTTAGGGATCCTAATGATCATGGAAGTCATCCTAGAACTCCACTAGTTGCTCACAATAATCAAAGAACGATGTGTTCACAAATGTTGAGGTGCTAACCGTAATGAAGACACCCATCATAAATTGTAATGTTGATACTCACAAAAGCAAATAGTCACCATCATTAGAAATGGATGAGGATGCTCTTACCCACATGGGTTTTCTTGTCGAGGGTACATAGGTTAGCTTTTTCATAGGTAAGGGAGTGGTCATGCCTGACATCAATTGTTGAGTGGTGGTTTATCCGTTTAGATTCATATAAGATGTAAGTCATGTAAGGCATAAGTTGATTACTCCAACCATTTAGAGATGGAGTTGGTTTGAGCATGTGGAAGGCGCATGACTATTGAGTGTTGTTACCTCATTTTTACTCGAGTGTTGGTGGGGCAGATAGGTGAGAGATATTAAGTAGTTGGTGATTATGAATTGGTGGGTGGGTTTGAGAAAGAGAAAAGATGATAGAGAATGCATAAGAGAGTCTTTGGTTTTGCTTGTCCTAGCCTTCTCTATTAGATGAAGAAGGCATACTATTTTCTAGTGATGGCACCACTAGTCTCTCTCTCTCTCTCTCTCTCTCTCTCTCTCTCTCTCTCTCTCTCTCTCTCTCTCTCTCTCTCTCTCTCTCTCTCTCTCTCTCTCTCTCTCTCTCTCTCTCTCTCTCTCTCTCTCTCGTTACACTTGTAACTCTTACGACTTCTTCTTGAAACATGTACTCAAGTGCAATGGAGTTGAATGGACTTGTATGTTGGTGACTCAAGGTATAGGTGGCATGTGATGGCTTAAGTGCTCGTGGAAGACTCGAGTGTTGGACTAGAGTGGTGGGACACAAGAGCAGAGAGGTGTGTACTCCAGTGATTATAGTTGGTTCAAGAAAAGAAAAACAGAGAGTTTGATGCTTCCAAATACTAGAATACTTTCATTGGTCCCTTCTTGATACATTTGACAACTTTTGGAAAATAGATCAATCACGAAGTGCAACTAATTCACCAAACAATGAGTAAATCTTGCAACCATAATCTATTCCACAAAAGATTGGAGATTTTGTAAAAATTTTAAAGTCTTTTTTGGGGGGTTCAATTTTCAATGTAATCTACTCTATCCTAAACAATCAAACTCAATCTTTAAATTGACCCCTCACTACTTCATGTTGTTCTCAAGTGTACAAAACTCCTATTCTAGTGTAAGGTAGGAATGCAAGTGCTATTGGAAATTGATTCCATCCATGTCTCGATAATAGAACCAAAATATTGGTGTAAATTCTCAACAATGGAAGATAGGATAGGCTCTTGTTCCTTGAAGAGCCTGAAACATGCAAATCACACAACCCTCTCTTACATGGTTAGCTCACATTTTTATACTTGAGCCATTACATTCTCTCCTCACAATCCAATGCAAGAAAGAAAACAAATAACTAGAGAGGTTGTAATAGACTCACATTCTCACCTTTTTGTATTATAGTCTTAATGCCATAAGAAGTTTGTTAGCAGTCTCTTAATTCATGCAAATCTCATTTCATTAGCTCACATTCCAATCTCCAAGCTATTACACTCTCTCCTCACAATCCCAATGCAAGAAAGATAACAAAGGACTAAAGAGGATGTAATAGACTAGAATTATCACCTTCATGCATTATAATCCAAATTCCATATTGACATGCTCACAACTCATGGCATGCTCCTCAATTCACTCTTGATACTATATCACATTAGATCTAATCCACAAGAACTCCATTGGAAGTGGTAATCTCAACATCACACCCTACGTCTTACCCTCAAAGCCATGAAAAAAAAGGGGAAGAAGAGAATAAATCAAAATGAGAGAATAGCTTCACTCTCCAAGTCTTTCACTCACACTCTTACTCCCAACATGGTGCACAAGAAGAAACAAGGATAAGGGTTGCACTTCAAAGTTACACATACAAGAATGAGCTCTTTCATTCACTTTTTGGTCTTGATATATCAATGTTAGAATGAGGGTTTCCACCAAAAGGTTTGACATCCTATCCACTTTTGAGGCATTTGTTGGTCCTTTTTTATTTATATATACATCATAGGCTAATTCAACCTTATCTACTCCAAAATGGATAGAAGTTTCATATCCACAACCTTAGATTTGTTGTAGGTGTTCTTATCTAACTCAAAGAGTTGTTACAAATTGCATGGGAGTGGGTTGAGCTCTCACAAAATGTTATAATAATAATAATGCAACCGCAAGAAATACATAGATTACATTATAGGTGCACATTGCAAATGTAAGTGTGTAACCTAATTTGATGAAGCCCAACTTTTCAAGAAATAATTCTATCCGAATTCATTGTGGCACTTTGATTTGCATGCTTTCGGTTTGGTTGTGCATTCTTCTTCGCTCTTTACGATTGATATGAAGGGAGAGATAAAGATAGTGTGAGAAAGAGAATAGTGAGAGAACAAAAGAGATAGTAGGAGGGAGAGTGTGTGTGTGAGATAAGGTGAGAGAAATTTTGTTAGAAAGAGAAGAATACATGATAGAAGAAAAAGAAAGGGAATGTTGTATCTATAGCATTTTGATTATTTGCATACCTCTTTATTGCATCCATTGAAGCCCACTCAAAACTATGACGTTGTCAATGTGATGTTCTTAAACCAATATGGTACTAAGAGAGGAAGACATGTGGAGAAGGAACCCATTTGCAATAGAGATGATGCCAAAGCTAATGAGGCCGTAATTAACTTTACCATGGGAACAACAACAAATGTGAACTTTACCTTCCCTCATCAAGTTGACAAATCCATGTTTTTTTGTAGCTTAGATATGTTATTACATTGATCTCTTTGAAATGATTATATTTGTTATTTTAGTATGATTGCCGCATGACAATGATTGTAACTGTAATAAGAAGATTCAATCAATTATATGGTAGTTGGATTTGTGGAACCAATTATGTACCATCGATAGTTGAACTAACCCTAGGGTCAAACAATAAAGTTGTCTAAGAGAATGAGATAAACTACTTGATATGTAGAAGTGAGAGCTAAATGGTGCAAAAAAGGTCAAGCACTTTATTGCTTCATCACCTTAGAAAGAGGAGCTTAGAGGGACTTTGAGTAAGTAAATCCCTAATGCCTATGATAGGGTTGTGATATCTTCATGATCCTTATTGTCTAGATTGGGATGGAAGGTCTAGAGTTTTAGACAATAGGTGAACAACTTCATGGGAGTTTAGAACACTATAGAGATTGTAATAAAGGAATCAAACCTTTAATGAAAATGGAATTACTTCCTCAAAGATTGATTATTTGATGTTATGTGGATAAAGCATCATGCAAAAAACCTTTTGGAATAGGATAATTGAAAAGGATACATATAAAAAATAACATAGTAGAATAACCTACTTGTTGGGGGTAAAGGTGCATGCGCCTAGTCGCCCGTGTATTATTGCATTGATAGTGCCCGCACCTGCACATTGTAGGCAGTGGGTGCCCATCATTGTCACTTCATTCTTCATTCTTTCAGTGACATCATCGAAAGAGAGCTAGCATCCCGAAAATGGGGTCTTGAGACAGTATGTGGTCTCAGCAAAGCGGGAGACTGATATACGGCTATAGAATCAGGCCATAAAGTGCATTGAACGCACATCAAGAGGCCTAAGAGGTGTCTGCGTCTCATAAAAGACAACATGACGGCTATGTAGAACCTGCTGGGCATCTAAATTCCAAAGCCTGTAAGCTGTAAAGTCAGCATCTCCAAAACCAAGGAGTATGCATCTGCGTGACATAGGCTCATGTGGCATAATGATATATGCCTGGCAACCAAACATCCTCAAGTGATCATAGGAGGGTCTCATGCCACTCCATGTCTCATGCGGAGTAATAACATCCAAAGAGAAACACGATGTCTGATTAACCAAGTAGACTACCGTCATAAGAGCCTCAGCCCAAAAGCAATAAGAAAACCTAGTTGCGGTAAGCATAGAAGCAACCTTTGCTTGTAAAGTCAGGCACATGCCATGAACAATCCCATAATATCGTGGGCATAAGAAATCAGTGCCATATTGTTGACAAGAGATTCGTAAGTTGGGAAAGATAGGATGACTCTCATAATCCATCTGAAAGCATCTAGGCCTGCTACCAGCAGAATCCATAAACCTGTCAAGCATAGTAACAACATCCTCAATCTGTACCAAAGGGTAAGCCCAAACACGGTGGATAGCATGATCCATGAAGGTCACAAAATACGACACTCTACCAAGTGACTGGGAAGGTATAGGTCCATGTACTGCAACATGGACTAGATCTAGAGGAGCATGCCTGACATGATTGCCATAAGCCAAAAAGGCTCTGCATGGACCATGAGTACAATGAGGGCAAATAGCATGGGGAAGAGCAGGCAATAAGCCCATATCACATAAAGCATCCATCTCAGTATGTCATACATGGCCTAGGCGACAATGCCATAACAATGCATGTGGTATCTGCGTAATTGCAACCATAGAATCTCCCACATGAGAGACATGAACTACATAATCACTGCCATATCTAGCACCTCTGGCCAATACCAAGCAACCACGACGGATTTCCCGTGACATATCCCCAAGAGAGACATAATATCTTGCACCATGCAACTGACTAACAGAGATCATGCTCTTAGTGAGTGTAGGTATATGCAAGACATCACAGAGCATAAGAGAAGACCCATTTGGCAAAGCCAAGTGTATATCCCCTGTACCAATAACATGACAATCCTACTCAAGGCCCAAAGAAATACATATGTCAACTTCCCTGTAAGAAGAGAACCAATCTATATGCAGAGTAACATGACAAGATGCCATATTGTCTAAAAGCCAATCAAAGGTATAGGCCGTATCACTGAGCAAGTAATTTGAGCAAGTAATCTGCAGGGTAACGCAAAGCCAGGAGTCTAGGCTCAGCTGCTGCATCATGGGTAACTACATGCGCCATACCACTATCAATAGTGGTCTCACCTACTGTATCACTGACTGTGCTCTCATGTCTAGTGCGGCGCAATCTTTTCTACTCTCTAATCCACTTGAAGCATTTACCCTTCACATGCCCTGTCTTTCCACAATGAAAGCAAACAGAACCTGTAAAACCTGTAGAAGAGGACAACTGCTCTATAATAGCATGAGTAGGGCTGTCCAATACATCCAAGAGGCTCAAAGAATCAAGGGGACTCTCATCAGAGAGAATAGGCTCATCAAGAGGACTTTCTGCATGACTAGAAGAGTTGGAAGTCTTCATAGCATACTGCAAAGGGGACTCATCCAAACCAGAAGGAGAGAACACAAAGGCATCAACCACGGACACAAAAGCTTCCACATAGACAAGCCTAGCAGACAAAAGCATGACATATCCAACCAATGTAGCTCGCAACCAGAAAAGCATAAGCATGCCTCGGAGCCATAAATGCATAAGCATCCTCAAAACATAGGAGTATACATAACTTTGCACTGTCTCATACCATGTACTGACATACATGTCTAACCAAGAAGGATAGGTGGCAAATAAGCCTGCAAGAATCAAGCTCTAATAAAATCCCAAATATCTGTGTAAAAGCATCCAGGTAAGAGGCTCTATAAAATACATAGCAGCAAACCATGTGCATACACGGGTGGCCATAAAGATCAACTGCTCCCTGACATACACTGACAATAGCAGCCTAAATATCTGTGTAAAAGCATCCAGGTAAGAGGCTCTATAAAATACATAGCAGCAGACCATGTGCATACACAGGTGGCCATAAAGATCGACTGCTCCCTGACATACACTGGCAATAGCAGCCTAAATAACATAGATGCCATACAACAAAGAAGTAGGATGGCCATAATTGTAAATCCCAAGCACTATCCAAGTCCATTGATCAATAAGTATCCAAGTCCATTGATCAATAAGTATCCCAAGCACTATCCAAGCAATCACAGCTCAATAGGTAACTGCCAAAACAAGGGAGCAGTTCACTACTCAATACCTATAAGTGCATCCAAGTAATAGCCAAGATCCATAATCAGAGCATCAAATCCCATATAGCATCCAAGGTCGTAATGGAAAAAGCCAAGTCGTAACGGAAAAAGCCAAGTGAATGTCCAACTACTCAAGGGAATACCCAAATGAATGTCGAGACGAGCTCAAACAACTGCCATCAATAGCTAAAGCATAAAGCATTCACCAAGATATCATAACCCGTACTGGGTAGCCTAGGAATAAACGTCATAGATGAAATGCCAGCTGCAAAGAAGTGACAGTCAAACCCAAATCAAGCTCTAATCTCAGCTCAAAAGCATTCCCGAGCATAAACAAGACATGTGGCATAGTCTAAATATATCATGACATCATACCAAGTAGCTGGGAGCACCCCGTGACCGATAGGCATAACCCAACTGTAGCATAAATAGCTTCAGCCCTGAAGTTTCCAACAGCAAATAACAATCCAAAACTGAGTAAAATAATGCTCAAACCAAGCTCAAATCAAGTGCCAACTCATAGGCATACATTCCTAGACATGTAGGCACCAACCAGGCATAATCGGGCATCAGATGACCATGTAGCATGAGCATAAAATGTAATGACAAGGGGCTGCCCTGTTTTGGGCTGGCTATGGACTATGTAAAATAGTCAATGACTGAGCAAGATCAACTCCAAAACCATCTCACATGATAGGCATACATTCCCACATCATTTGGGGAGTATTCGGGACCAACCGAGCGACCAATGTCAATGCCAATGTGGCCCAAACATAAAATGCTAATGTAGCACTATTGTAAACTGTCTCTGAATAGTCCTGGACTGAAGTAAATCAGCTCACAAATCAATGCCAAGTCAAATGCCAAGTGCCAAGATCAAATGCTAAGTATCAGGGGCTCTCATGAAGCCATTTTGAAGTGCCAAAGAGTGCCAACAAGGAGGGGAGCTGAAGGAAGAGGATCACGAGCTGCTTTCAAGTGCCAAAAAATGGCGCAAACTATAGGGAGGGGGCTGATCACGTTTTTGATGAAGGGGGGTGCTCAAGGGAACCACAAGGGGGCTCAAGGAAGCCAATAGAAGCCTCCAAACTAAGCCTCAACAAGCCAAGTTCAAGGGGGAAGCTTAAGGCTTCAAGGGGGACTGGTACTGACACTCACTCTATATATGCCCAATGTTGGCTTTTGGATTCGCGTGTGTCCTTTCATGTGACACCCTACAGAGACCGGTTTCATATATACCGCACTATTTCTAATTCTGTGCACCTTGGTGATGACATGTCTCTTGATATTGTGTGCATAGGTGATGTTATGCTGCAGTTTTCCTCTGGGTGCACTTTTCTTATGCATGATGTATGCCATGTACCTGCATTGACCCACAATCTTATATCAGTTGGACAGCTTGATGATGTAGGATATCATGTGTCTTTTAGGGACTCTGCATAGAAAATTACTCATGGCACGCTTGTACTTGTAAGAGGTGCCAAGTCTGGCAACCTCTACCCCTTGGTTGTATTTGGTTCTACTCTTGATCATATTTTGGCAGTGGGTTCTATCCCACATGTATCTCTTTGGCATGCTCATTTGGGACATATGTCTCTTAAAGGAATGAAAATGCTTCGTGCTTTGCAATATATCTCACCTTTTGACTCTTCTGACTTTGTGTCATGTGATTATTATTTATATGGCAGATAGACTAAGAACTCGCATAAGAAGTATGGTATGTCACACATGGGTGAGCCATTGGCTCTTGTGCATTTTGATGTTTGTGGACCCATCCCTATCAGTCACTAGGGGGTGTGAAGTACTTCGTTACATTTATTGATGAATGTTAACCCTCAAATGAACAAAGTGAAAAATCCAAAAAATCTAAAGCAGAAGATAAAGTCAAGGCAAAAGCAGAATGGAGAACAAAGTCACGCCAAGAAAAATCAGGAAACACAAGAAGAGTGAAAAAGTCCTAAATCAAGGAGAGGTGCTCAAGAAAAAGCGCAAGTCAATACTTTTGTAAAAGAGTGCAAGGCGCACCGTGATTTATTTTAAAAGTGCCAAGCTCTTACCTATGTAAATTGTGAATGTAGATGGGTGGAAGGAAGGAAGCTATGAAGATAGAAGAACAATTGAAAAAAGGGCCTAGGCTATGGCCAGCCATGTTAAAAGGGGATCACCGCCCAAATGGGATTTAGGGCTTTGTATATAAAGTTCAAAAGATGAATGAGAGCTCATTCTTTGGTGTGTGGCAAAGTGGACTCTTCTTCTTCTCTCCTTCTCTTCCCTTTGCTTGCTTGTGTGTGCTTGAGGGAGGGAGTGTGAGAGTATGAGGGAATGAGTGTGTGAGGGTGAGGGATCAAGGAGGTGAAGCTCTCCACCATCTCCTCTCTTCTTCTTCTCTCCTCTTCCCTTCTCTTCTCTTGTCTCACGTGTGGCTATGGAGGATGGAGCTTGGAGGTGGAGGTTTGAGGATGCTTAAGCTTGCATCAAGAATCGTGGAGCTATTGGAGTGCTTGAGAGAGGAAGCAACTCAATTGGGCATCAAAGTAAGCTCACTACACTCATAGAGAGGGATAGCGCGTTGGCTATGTGAGAGATAGCCATTAGTGCTTGCTTTAAACGCTTGAACAATAAGCAGTCCGTGGATCTTGGTGGAGCTCGTGCTTGCCTCAATATTTTGGTTCTTGCTGGGACCAACGGATTCAAGCTTAAGTGCTTGCGTGCTTCAAATCGAGAATCAAAGTAAGAGTTTTAGCCCCAAATGGGAGCTTGAGGTAGATAGGAGATTTAAGTGTGTTAATCATCAGAAAAAAGTAAGTATTTTTGGGTTTGGATGTGTGGATGAGTAGGCTAAAGAAGCATGAATGCTATTTGGTGATTTTTTTATTGCATTAGGTAGGATAGGATTAAAATAGTGTGAGCACACAGTAGGGTTTTGCTGCTGTATAACAGGCTGAACCAAGGAAAAGAATGGCAAAAATTGAAACTTTGGATTAAATACTGGTACAAGGAGCAAGATTAAGGTGAATGCAGACTTGGGTAGGGCAATAAGAGGCTAGGAATGGCAAGAAAGACCTCATTTTGCATTAGAGAGAGAGAGAGACCTACTGATCACATAGGAGCTCATGTACGTTGATTCTGTGTTTTTGATCGATTTAGGTGCATAGGGATCTTCTTTACATGTCAATGATGTGATCTGGAAGGTATGATAGGGGGCCGTGACGAGTGCTAGGAGAAATCAACCAACAGTCCTCGCATTGTGCTCTCGGACCAACATGTCTTGGTCCAATTCTCAAAGTTGGGCAATCAAACCATCCAATCGGAAGAATCAAACCATCCAACTGCCAAGAGTTGGCTGCTAGGAGTTGGACCACTAGATCATCCAGTCAAATCAACTCCTTTTATCTTGACCAAACCAACAGTCCGATCGACCCACCCGTCCAATCGGATGACCTTCTCCAGTCGAGATCGCCTATCAATCGACAGACCACATAACCCGATCGGACCAAAAAATGCAATCTGACCACATGAACAGTTAAACCACCTTACGGGGTTGGATCAAAACAGTCAGTCCACCTAGGATCGACCCGTCCAATTTTGGGAATCAGACCAGTTGGGGAGGAGATAGAAGAACTAGGAGTAGGACCACCCCAAGGGCAGCAGGACCTACTGGAACACATTCTCGAACACCTCAAGAAACCCACATTGGCTTGCCAAAGCCAGGAACTAGAAGAAACCGTGACTACGCCACTTAGAGGTAGACTCTAAGAGCTTGGTCGCATAGGCGACTAGGCTTGTAGCCCAGGGATTGACCTCTTGACTATGACCCAACCTTGATAGAGCGTAGAGGGAGTAGCATAGTTCTTGTACTACCCTCAGGAGTGACCAGAGACCATGCGCAGAGGCATACTAGGTCGTAAATATGAAGGGGAGATAGCTAGAATTACATGATCCTTTCATCGACGCACCCCACACAGTAATTTCTTTCACAAAAGTGCACTGGAAAAATACAAAAATCTTGATTTTGCACTGTGCACAATGGAACACCCAGCACTGAGTGCACATAAGTTGAGAACTGTTTTCACTAACAAGGAATACAATTAGACTTAATAACAAGGAACGCACCAATAGGAGGAGACCCCATAACATAGTTGGATGCTTTGGAGCCCCATCAATAGGACCTTTGAAAACGGTAGTGGGACCAAAAGGATAACAAGATTGAGCAAGGTGCTACCAGAGCTACTAGGATTGATGAACAACCTTGTGGAGCAGGAAGCAGGAATGATGTCAGGAGCAAACGTAGACCAGGGAGAGGACCAGTTGAACATATGGTTAATGAATACGACATGCTAACCAGGATAGTGGTCCACGGTGGGCCAGTAGAGGAGGTGGTGGCAAGCCTGGAGAAAGAGAGGAAAGCAGTTAGGAGAGCACTGTAGGGCATAGCTACCTACAACCGCAAGTAGAAAACTAGGAAGCTGCAACAAGACATAGATGTGCACGAGGCTTGATGCATGCTAGCCTTAGCTGGCAAAAATAAGGCAAGACCAACCGCAAAGAAAGAGAAAGCACTAGAGACAGACCTCACACTGAGCGAGCTTATGACCAAGCACCTCATCAACAACACGACTGTTGAACAGAGTGCATCAACATTGGCGACCTCACTACTCTCAGGCCTAGGAATTACTCAAGGGGCAAAGAGCCAATTAAAAATCCATGTGATAGCTAAGCAGTTGAACAAGTACCAGCCTAATAGCGACCGGTACAGTTTTGTTGAGTAGTTTGAGCAAGTTTCCAAGGCCAACAGTCTCACGGACCTTGCACAATGCTCCCAAGCTTTTGGACTCTACTTAGGCGATAAGGGTAGGACATGGTACATTAGCTTAGACATGACAGAGCGGGCAAACTTTGCTCAACTAAAAGATCTCTTCCTTAAGAGATTCTTGAAAGCGGGATACTCTGATAACCTCATAGTCCGACTGATGAATGTAAGTCAAAGGGACAAGGAGGACATAAGAGAATACGTCACTCATGTACGCAACCTCTGCAAGAGAATCCCCACGAATGAGCGACCAAACAAAAGAGTAGTCTCCACCTGTTCATGAACGGAATTCGCAACGAGGAATTGTACAAGGCTTTGGCAGGTAACTCTAGCCTGCAGCGACACGTGCTGGCAAGGGTCTTCGATGAAGCAATTAGGGTGGATAACTAGTCGAGGGAGAGAAGCTCTCGAAATTCAAACCGCGATAACTCCAGTCATAGGACCTCATAGGGGACCACCTCCTCCAACAAGGAATCAACTCCTAGCATGAAGGACTGGGGGAAGAGTGTAGACCAAGGCCATGAGCTAGCCGGGGTAAGGATGGAGTTAGCACGAATGTAGGAATTGGTGAGGAAACCAAGGCGACCACATGTCCAATGAGTGCATTGTGGCGGCAACCACCTCACGGCCGAGTGCCAGGATCCTAGGTCTAGGCCTTTAACAAATTGTGGTAGATTCGGCCACAATGCCATGCACTATAGGTTGCCTAGGAGATTCCCCTATGTCCAACAGTACAACCCATCGTACCTAGGGAACAGACTGTCAAATTTCCTTGGATGAGGAGCCTAGCTCGTGCTTCTAGCACCAAATGATGCAAAGCTCATCATCCTTAAGATAGAGATTAACTTGACAAGCATACCCCGACCACCAAGACCCTATGTGACCCATCGACTGAGTGATGCTCCAATCCATTATGTGAAGGAGCCTAATGAAAACGAAACCTACATAAGCCCTTATGTCTCGTATGTCAAAAAAGGCAACCCAGTTTTGATGGACTATTGACCGCGGTACCAGTGATGGCGTTAGGTAGAGGTAGGGGAAGGGGATTCATAGGGTTGACCCAAGATCCAATCTTGTGTTGGACTTGCGGCTCACCCGGGCTACATATCATCATGTTGTCCAGAAAGAGAACAACTAAATAAGGAAAAAGTCAACCTCAGATGTGTCGGGTGTGGCATCACTCATCTCTTTGTCGATTGCCCTCGACGAAGGCCATCCTTTCGACGAAGGCCATCCTTTCGGTGAACGAGCCATTGGTTCCATTGGGGTTGTTCAATGTCAATACACTCAATGGGGAGGCAATACCTATTCCATTACAGGTCATGACCCGCGCGCACATGAAGCAGGTCGACATATCATTACCACGGCCTAGCAACCTTGACGCAAACTCAATTGGAAAGAAGAGCCGGAGACGAAGGAAGAAAAAACTAGATGTTAAGGTCACCCTCAAAACCGAAAGTGCCACAACATTGCCAGTTGGAAGGAAAGTCATTCACACTGAGGAAGAGACGTTAGCTCCACAGACGACTGAGAAGGAAAGTGTGCTAAGGTCAGGGAGTACCCCAATCCGAAGCGCCAACTTGAAGCCATCAAGAAGGTGAAAGAATGGGTGAGGCAAGCCCAGGAGCACCTAAAGGACGTTGCACCCATACTGGAGGACAAGATCGATGATCTCTCGAGCATAGGCACTCCAATCTTTCTCCCACAACCAAGAGAGGCGATGGAACCACAAGCTGGGCCACCTGGACAAGTCTAAATGCTTCAGGCTAGCAAAATAATCAAGGCCATGGGCCAAGAACCACATACCTAGAAGATAGGTAAGTGACTAGCAACCTCCTCAATATACTGGTGACCACCCCGGTAACTCTGAGCTTAGGCAACCTGCTTAGGCAGCACCCAACACTATGGCTGGAGCTAAAGTAGTGGGTTGAAGAACCAAGTGAGCCAATTGCCACAGACTTGCTTGAGCATGATGCAGAAACTCAAATACCAAGCGTGACTATGCACTCCATACCTAAATCCCTGCACGTCAATGCCTTTTGGGAAGGCACGAAAATGCATGTAGTCCTACCAGTCCTAGCACCGGGAGACGTCACGAGAAAGGGGATCGTGAACACATGGGCAAGAGTGAGTGTACTAAGCCATATGGTACTCCAAACTTGGGGTAACCCACCAGTCAAGACTGCTAGGTTTAATGTCACATTGGCAAATGGAATGAAGGTGAAGCTGTTTGGAGTGTTGAAAAATTGGCGAGTAAAGATCGCAGGGATCCGATTCTCTATTGGCTTCATAGTCATGAAAGGAGTGGACTACAACATCATGTTAGGCTAACCCTGGATGCGCAATGCGAGAGTCGTAGAGGGCTGGGGCAACTGTCTTATCTTCTTAGGTTATCGAGTAGAAGCCGTGAGAATAGATATGGACACGTGGAAGACTACACCAATTGACCTCGATGCCATCTCCACCATGCTAAAGGGGGACGGACAGACTACGGGATCCTATAGGGCTCTTACCAAGTATATCCCATGCCCTGAGGACGAGCGAGACTTGATGCATGTTCTTGCTACCATCGACCTACGGCTCTCAGATACTGAGGCGTACGAACAAGCCATCAAGGCAACTGATAAGTTCAAGGATACACCTTCAGTGCTAGTCTACATGATGACCATGGGTCTATGTGGATGACCTTGTCATGTTGCATTTTGAGTCCCAAGCAATAGATGCGAGCTCCAGGAGATCCTAGGGTACTTAATCAACAAGTTGGCTGGCAATCCAGCAACGAACCTTAGGCCACTCCAAGATCTCTTAGATGAGCTTGAATGGCAATGGTCCAAGGTATATGATTTGAACTTGAAGTACAATTGGACTTACTCCTCGACCAACAAGAAGGGAATTGTCAAAACCAGGAGAATCAAGAGCGACCACCGGACAAAGACAACTCCGACGATGAATATGAGGAATGTTGTTCTTTTAGTGATGAGAGTGAAAGGGAAATCGATACCCTAGAGTATGATACTAGGGGATATATAATCGAACAAATACAAGTAGACCACAGACTGCAAAAGCGGGGCGCAATTAGAGTGGAGAAGGCAAATAGACATAAGGACTGCGATCAAACTTGGTTGGAGTACACGAGTGCAATCAACTACAAGCAGGTAGCCCTAGCCCAACCAAGTGACACACCACTACTACAAACAGACTCACCTTCTGAGCTACAACCACCGGGAGAGAGTCCCCTCTTCTAGCAAAGACACAGAGTTCAATTTTGAATCGAAAATCAGCTCAGATAGTGACCAAGAAATACCTTGGTCTCCCAAGACCAAACCCACTAAGGGGGGCCTACCCATCCACCTATGATGCAGACAGTTAAAGGAGGAACTACAAACAAGAAGCAAAGAAACGTGGACGGACGAACAACAAAAACTGCAAGACCTGTCAAAATGATTCACAAGGTTCAAAAAGGGAGATAGGATGGTGATCTTGCTAGGAGCCAAATGATAGGGGCAAGCAAGCGAACCAATCGAGGGACTCGCCAAAGTTAAAGAGGTCAATTTAGCTAAGGAAGGGGAGACCCCACAACCGTCTTTATAGCAGATGACTTAGTTGAGCAAGATGAAGCAAGTCTGGTTACTCTCCTGCAAGAGTATATAGATGTCTTTGCTTGGTCCCTAGAAGAACTTAAAGGGGTAGACCCGAGTGTGGTGACCCACAACATACCCATGACACCTGATGCAATGCCTGCCAAGGAGCAGTGTATCCCATGAATCCAAAGCATGCTCACGCCATTAAGGAAAAAATTGACAAACTGATGAGAGCGGGATTTATCTACAAAATTGAACACGCGGATTGGGTCTCGCCCATTGTCATTGTCCTAAAGAAAAATGGGAAGATTCAAGTGTGTGTCAATTACAATAAGGTAAATGCAGGTACGAAGAGAGATAATTACCCACTGCCATACATAGAGCACATGCATTAGGTTAATTACGAGAGAAATGCTATCCACTACACCACTTATATCTAAATCGTGATGGGGCCCCCCTCATTGAGCTTTCTAGTATCAATTAGATTTTGTTGACGCTTTAAGAAACTAACATCTACGGCGATCTAGCGGTATTGCTCAGTGTTCATGTCTCTATAATGTTTCATCATGGCAGTAGCTTTAGGAGCTACCCTGTTACTTATAAAGGGGTGGCTACTGAGAGAGTAGCTGGCAAGGAGGCCTACAATTTTTTGGATGGGTTCTCTGGGTAAAATCAAGTGCAAGTGCATCCTAACAATAGGCATAAGACGGCATTCGCTAGTGAATGGGGAGTTTTTGCCTACACAGTCATGCCTTTTGGATTGACTAATGCACCAGCCACTTTCCAATGACTGACGTGTATAATATTCAAAGACGTGATGAGGAAGGAGTCAGAAGTCTTCATGGATGACTTGTGCATTCACTCTCCTTCGCGAGAACACTTAGGCAAGCTCCAAGAGGTCTTTAAATGATGTCGGCTATACCGCCTCTCATTGAACCCCTTAAAATGCCAGTTCTAGGTGAAGCTTGAATGTATCCTAGGACATGTGGTGTCAAAGAATAGCATTGCCACATATTCCTCCAAGATCAAGGTCATTGTCGATCTTCCATCCCCAACTGATGACAAGGGTCTTCAGTGCTTCTTGGGACATATTGGGTACTATCGACGGTTTGTGTTAAACTATGCATTGATTGCTATACCTCTATACAAGCTATTGATTGTATTCGAATGGACCGCATAATGCCAACATGCATATGAGGAACTAAAAAAGGCTCTAACCACCACACCGATACTACGAGCCCCGGATTGGACACTCATATTTCATGTGCACATTGACGCTTCAAAATTCGTGGTAGGAGTGGTGTTGTGCCAACTTGGTGAACACAACCTGGATTACCTAATGAGCTTTGCTAGCAAACAACTCATTAAGACTGAAATGAATTACTAAACAACGGAGAGAGAGGGCTTGGCCATGGTGTTTGCTGTAAAGAAATTCCGACATTATCTTTTGGCTACGCCTTTTACTTTCTTTGTTGACCATCAAGCCTTGTTATATCTTGTTAACAAACCGTGCGCTACAGGACACATTGCTAGATGGCTTCTTCTGCTTTTAGAGTTTGACTTCTCAATGGTGCTGCGTAAAGGGAAGCAACATTATGTGGCTGACCATCTATCTCGTGTCCACAGGAGAAGCAACTGGATAGGGCATTATGGATAAACTGTCAGACGTGCATCTATTCCACTTATCCAACAAAAAAGATTTGTTTAGAGCTGACATGATGCCATATTGGGTAGATGACATAGTTCAAATGCTTGAACACGAACTACCAGAACGACCGATAGAAAAGACATGCCTTAGGCAATTTATCTTGAAAATCACAACCCTATCAGTTGATAACTAGCCAACTTTACAGGTTGGGGCAAGACAGGTTACTGCGCAGAGGCATGTGTGAGCATGAGATGCATGACATACTGACAGAGGCACACGGTGGAATTGTACAAGGAAATTTCAGTGGAGATGCAATAACATGCAAAGTGCTACAGTCCAAGCTGTGGTGGCCCACCCTCTTTCGAGATGCGATGCTATTCATGAAGCATTGTGATAAGTGCCAACGAACTAAAGTCCCTATCCGTAAAAATCGCATGGAGTTAA
The DNA here is from genome assembly GCF_053477565.2 of Lygodium microphyllum. NCBI lineage: Eukaryota > Viridiplantae > Streptophyta > Polypodiopsida > Schizaeales > Lygodiaceae > Lygodium > Lygodium microphyllum. The sequence continues at coordinate 6,157,217 of NC_141142.1, read as the reverse complement.
CCCCAATTATCACATGACAACCTTTCGAGAAATGGGGGATTGACTTCATCTGACCCATTACTCTTACGACACAATATTCACGGGCTAAATACATAATTGTGGCCACCGACTATCTATCCAAATGGACAGAAGCACGAGCTACGAGCAAGCATGACACTAGGACCACCGCTAAGTTCCTGAAAGGGAGCGACGGATCGAAATGGGAGAGTAAGAGCAAGAAAGGGAGAGACTAGAAATAGGAACTCCAACAGTCACAATGTGTGACCGGGTCTTCCTTTATTCAAACTATCACTAAAAGAATAAAGAATAAAGTGACGGTGACAGGTGCTCGCCACCTGTAGTGTGCAGTGGGTGGAGGTGACTATCAGTGTAGTAATACACGGGCAGCTACGCAAAGGCGCCTTTACCCCCAACAACCTCCCACTTAAAGGCGAATCTGCCCTAGTGAGGAGTGAAAAGAAAAAGAAAAAACACAGTACAACATGTACACATGTACAACAGGATGAGGAAAGACGTCACCTCATCCCACGCCCATCAACCTCCTGAGGAAGACAAAGCGCTCTGTAGAGAGGCTTTTCGTAAGCAGATCTACAGGATTTTGGTCAAGATCTTGACAAGATCAATAGACCTGTCCTCAATGACCCCACGTATGAAGTGATACCTCACCTCAATGTGTTTCATCTTCGCATGGAAGACCAGATTCTTGGCTAACTGAATAGCACTCATAAAATCCGAATGCAGTGTAGAGATAGCATCAATACCAAGGTCAGCAACTAAACAACCCAACCAAATGGCCTCCTTGCAAGCCTCAGTGGCTGTAACATACTCAGCCTCTATAGTAGAAAGGGCCGTGCATTTCTACACCCTAGACATCCAAGAAACAGCATCTCCAGCATAGGTGAATACATAGCCGAAAGTGGACTTCCTACTATCTGCATATCCTACATATTCAAAGTCAGTGTACCCCACGACTCCTATATCCTGGCTACCATAGCATATGCACATATTTGCAGTGCCCTTCAGGTACCTCATGATACCCTTCACGGCATCCCAATGCTTCTTGCCAGGTGTAGCCATATAGCGTGCCACAACACCAACTGCAAAGGCAATATCTAGACGAGTGGCTATCATGGCATACATAAGACTGCCCACTGCAGATGCATAGGGACTGTCTGCGGACAATCAGCCTATGATACCTTCACATAAGAAGGCAATGGACAGCCAATAGGCTTTACGTCTTGCATGTGAAAGCGCTCAAGGACTTTATGAATGTACTCCCTCTGTGACAAGTAGAGGAGTCCCTGATGCCTGCCGCGTCTAATGCGCATACCAAGTATGTGAGCGGCCTGTCCCAGATCTTTCATCTCAAAGCTCTTCTTGAGATGAGCCTTAAGAGCATCTAGCTCATCATGAGCTTTCCCTGCTATCAGCATATCATCCACATAGAGTACCAAAATCAATAAAGAACCATCACGGGTTTTCTTCGTGTAAAGACATGGATCCATAGCACTCCGACTGTAGCCCTGTGACTGCATAAAGGCATCAAACTTATGATAGCACTCCCTCGGTGCCTGTTTCAAGCCATAAAGACTTTTCTTCAATTTGCACACTAGGTGCTGCCTACCAAGTTCTGCAAAGCCCTTAGGCTGCTCCATATAAATCTCATCATGCAAGTCCCCATATAAGAAGGCCATCTTGACATCCATCTGGTATAAATCCAAGTCAATCTGAGCAACCAAAGCCAAGACTAAGCGCAGGGTGTTTATCTTAACCACAAGAGAAAATACCTCGTCAAAGTCCACACCATGCTCCTGCTTAAAACCCTTTGCTAGCTTGTACACCCACTTGCATAGCCCTCTCCCAGAAGTGACTGCCACCCCTGTGCATAGCCTCATCATAGGTGAAAGACTCTCTTGCATCTGTAACCAAGACATAATGCATCGAGGGCTAAAATCTATCAGGTGGACGTCTGTCTCTAGTAGATCGTCTCACAGTAGGCTCTACTGCCTACCCAACTGCCTGTCCAATACCCTGACCATGAGCATCTGCTACAGCTGTAGGCTGTCCAACTGGCTGTGCGGGAGCTCTCAGCTCCTCCTGAAATATGACCCTGCGGATCTCAACAACTCTCTCAGGCTGCCTATGCATTTTGTCTGCATGGAAGACTACATCATGATTGCGAATGACTTTCCGCACCTGCGGATCCCAGAGACGGTAACCCATCTCGCTTGCATCCCCATAACCAAGGAAAATGCATTTGACACTCTTGGGATCCAGCTTACTTCTCTTGTCCCTAGGCACATGGCAAAATGCCTCACATCCAAAGACACAGAGATGCGCATAAGAGGGAGGTTTTCCAGTCCATACCTTCTCTATAACCTGGAAATCCAAACCACTAGAGGGTAATCTATTTATGACATGCACAACTGTACTAACTGCCTCAGCCCAAAAGCTCTGTGCTAGGCCTGCATGGCTAAGCATACTGCATACACGCCCCTGGATGGTTCTATTCATCAGCTCAGCCAAACCATTCTGGGGGGGTGTAGGGGGCGGTCAACTGACGCTTAATACCCCTCTCATCGCTTAGGCATTTTAGCCTATACCTAGACTGGTTCTCAACCAATGCAAGCCATCTCTGAAACACAGCCAAGACATCGAATTTCAGCTTAATGGGATAAGCCCAAACTTTCCATGAAAAATCATCTATGAATGTAACAAAATACTTTGCACCACCCATAGATTAATAAGGCATGGGTCCATAGACATCCGAATGTACCAATGCCAAGGCCTCACTCATTGTGGCCTACCAGACTTCTTATGCGTAGACCTAGTTTGTCTGCCATAAAGACAATGCTCACATGAATCAAAACATACATAATCAAGGGGCGGTAAGTACTGCAAACCAGAAAGCATTTTCATTCCCTTCAAAGACATATGGCCCAAATGGGCATGCCAAAGAGATACATGTGGGATAGAACCCACAGACAAAACATGATCAAGGGAAGAAGCTAATACAATCAAGGGGTAGAGACTGCCAACCTTAGCACCTCTCGCAATCACAAGTCTGCCATGAGTGATCTTCCATGCAGAGTTTCTAAAACATACATGATATCCTGCGTCATCAAGCTGTCCAACTGACATGAGACTGTGTGTCAAAGAAAGTACATGACGTACATCCTACATAACAAAACCGCTACCAGAAGGAAACTACAGCCTAACATCACCAATGCCCGCAATATCAAGAGAGTTATCATCACCCAAGTGCAGAGAACTCGAAACAGTACGGTATGAATGAAACCACTCTCAGCAAGGTGTCACATGAAAGGACGCACCTGAGTCCAAGAGCCAACACTGTGCATACATAGAGTGTATCTTTATCATCTGCGAAGCACTAGAAGAGGTTGCTAGGATATAATCATCATCATCAACATTCTCAAGCTGCATAACATTGATCTCTTCAATTTTAACACTGGACTTTGCAAGTACTATGCTGCGATCAGAAGACTTATCATACACTTTGTCTTTCCCCTTATCTTTGCGCCTTTCATTGCGCAATTCATGGCATTGTGGCCTAATATGGCCCTTTTTCCCACAATGGTGATAAGTAACATCTGCACTCCTGCCACGGGATTTGCTACGTGACTTCCCACGAGACTTGGACCGAGATTTCTGAGAATCCCGTCCACGGCCAGTACCACTGCCATGCTTTCCATATCCATCATTCCTGCCTCCAACTGTCATAGCATGAGACACACGAGAGGCATCTAAATTGTTACGGTTAACCTCTTCCTACAAAAGAGCACTCTCAACATTAGATAATTTCAAGGTAGTAGTAGAGGCACATAATGCAGTGCGGAATACATCCCATGACTCATTAAGAGTACCAAGCAAGAAAAGATGAGTGACATCCTCTGCAAAAGTGATGTCCTACGAAGTCAAGTTCTTGAGTATAGCATGGAACTGGCTCAAGTGAGCAGACATAATCACATTCTCCTTCATGCGCAGATCCATAAGCTGCTTCAGCCAATACATCTGACTCGCTGGACTTTTCTTGTCATAGAGATTTTTTATCTTTTCCCGCAACTGTCATGCACTCTGTTCTTCCTCAAAGACATTATAGTGAACATGTTCTGTGAGAGACAATACAATAGTGAACTTGCATAACTCATCAAGCTCAAGCCATTCCTCATCTGGCATATTTGCACGCAGATGCCCACTTAACCTCAAAGGTTTGATTTGCGATTTCTGCACCAACACCTGCCAAATATGGCTCTTCCAATAATAGTAATTTGTACCATCAAGCTTAGTGATGTTGAAAATAGCATGATCAGTGGACTAACTCACCATAATGCAGGCTGGAAGACTATAGACAGTTCAAAACTGCTTGTTATTTACTACAAAAAATGACCAAAAAATCACCAAAATTAAGGAAAAATGGCGAAGAAAGTGGAACCAAAGCTGCTGCCCACCAAGTACTAGTGAAAGTACATCATTTCAGAGTGTTTTAGCATGAAAAATCCATGTCAGTCCATACATATATGCTTGCTGTAATAAATTTCAGATTTCAGTAAAAGAGAGCTAACAGTGCCAAAATCGGATCCCAAGGCAATCAAATACTGCCAAGACCAAAGTCGGCATCATGCAGGCATAGCATAAGCATATGATAGTCAATAAGCATGAATCCAACACCCAAGTATGTCATACAAACATCTGCCAGTGAGTAGGCACACCCCCAGGCAACGGGGCAAAGTGTTCCTGCCACTACCAAAACTTGACACAAACAGGTGTCGGTTCACAAAGATATGGATCCAAAACTGAGACTTAGCTCATAAGCATACAGTGAACCAAGACATATGATGTATCATCCCAAAAGGTAAGAAGTCCCAAAGTCTCAAGTGTCTGTTAACTGCTCAATAGTATGTAACGGCTCAATGCATAAAAGTACCACCTGCTCAATGTCTTATAAGCATTCAAGACTGGCACAAAAGTCATATGTATGAGCTCAAGAGCTCAAGCCAAGGCAAGACACAGTGCCAATGGCATAAGTCTAAGACAATACATCAATAGTACATCCCGAACATGTAGGCGGTAGAGCATCCGTATGTAGCATCCATAAGCATGTAAGACATCAAGTACATCCCAAGATACAACTCAGGCAAGCCAATAAATAGCTCAAGTAAGCTCCGAGAATCCAAGGTCAAGCCAAGACCGAGCTCCAGTAGCAATAGGCTCCAAACAATGTAACTAGCATGTAGTAATGGCATAGGCTAAGCAAGTCAAGACCAGTCAGACATAAGCAACATATGTGCCATAAGTACATCCAAGATGGAGCATCCAAATTCTTTGCAAAGCGAGCTCAAGTCAACCAACGATCCCGAATCAAAAGCAAGCTCTATGTCGAGCCCCAAGTGTCAATACATCACCATATATGTCCGAAACATAGCTCAAAAAGCATAGGCATAAGTATACATGAGTAAAATGACTTCAGCCCAACTGTGTACAGTAGTGATTTAATATTCAAAACTGAGAGTTCGAGCACCAAAATCAGCTCCAAATGGTTGCCAAACAATAGGCATACATTCCCCTAACATCCGGGCATCAAACGGGACCAACCAGGCATCAAATGACAGTGCCAAACAAGTTGTAGCATCAAATGTCAGTGTGACACTATCATAAACTGCCTGTGGACTCTTATGACACACCTAAAACAATGTTAAATCAGTCCAAATGCTATGTCAACACATCAACCATCAAAACCAAGCATCAAAGCATGTTCATATGCCCGAAATGGAGCCTTTCCAAGTGCCAATGGAGGGGGAGAGCTGCTATTGTGATTGTCAATGCTGAAGACATATATGGGAGGGCTGTGTGATTTCGCCAACTGTAAATGCTGGTCCTGGGGCTGCAAAAAATGGTGGCCAAGCTTCAGAGGGGTCCGGTTAAAGCCACCGGTTAAAGCCAAGGAAGGCCTCAAACAAGCTCCAGTAAGTCTTGTTCAAAGGCAAGTGAGATATGAAGCAAGGGAGCTTCAATGGTGGCTGCCCCAATCTTGTTTATAGCCTGTGAGACCTGAGAACTGAAATAAACCCTGAAGAAAATGATCAAATACCTATGATGTAATGCCCTAAAGGTGCCCAACAATGCCGAGAAGATGCTCGGGAAGCCGAGGAGTGACGAGAGCTCGAAGGAGTCGGATATGCCTGCCAGGAAGGAGACCCAATGCAAGTAAGGAGTCGATGGGATGCTGAGAATGCCACGAACCAAGCTCAAGAGTCGGAAAGCAAATCTCTGATACCAGTTGAAAGGGAGCAACGGATCGAAGGTTGGACTTGAGAGCTATGGCGGGAGAGCAAGAGCAAGAAAGGGAGAGACTAGAAATGGGAACTCCAACAGTTACAATGTGTGATCGGGCCTTGCTTTATTCAAACAGTCACTAAAAGAATAAAGAATAAAGTGACGGTGACGGGCGCCCGCCACCTGCAGTGTGCAGTGGTAGTGACTGTCAGTGTAGTAATACACGGGTGGCTAGGCAGAGGCGCCTTTACCCCCAACAGTTCCTGTGGGAGCAAGTGATCTCACGATTCGACTACCCCATTGAACTAGTCAGTGACAAGGGCACACACTTAATCAACGAAGTAATAGCTCACCTCATGTTCTCCTTCCTAATCATCCATAAAAAATCCTCACCCTATTACCCACAGGCAAATGGTCAAGCTGAATCGACAAATAAAATCCTAATAAATGTATTGACCAAGGTCGTCTCTGCTTCACGCAGTGATTGGGATAACAAAATTGATGGCGGCCTTGTGGGTCTACCACACAGCTTACAAGACAGCACCCCTTTAGATTGACATAAGATACAGAGGCAATCCTTCCCTTGGAATTCTTCATACCAAGTCTCATGATCGCCCTTTAAGAAAGATGGGATGGGAAGGAGGCATGGACGGAACGCTTGATTGAACTCGAACGCTTAACACAAACCCGGCTTCTAGCCACCCATGCACTCATATGTGAGAAGGCAAGGTGCGAAAGCTGGTTTGACAAGTATATCAAGCAATGCAACTTTGATTAGGGTAACTTTGTACTACTATACTCAGTAAAGGTCTAAAAATTTACAAGGCACAGCAAACAAAATCTGAGAAAGAGATAGAGAGTACACATTAGATAAGGGGAGAATAACAAAATATCTTTATCTCCAAACAATTGATACAAAGATGGCTCTGTCAACCCGTGCGCTTCCTTTGTGAAGCTTAGATGGCGATCTAGACAGAAGATAGATGAAGAAGGCTAGCTGGAACAACTCTGATTGGGTGAAAGATAGATAATAGATGGCTGTGAAGGGAAGGGGTTTAGCTTTTATAGCTTGTGAAGGGGGGGTCATGATGGATGACCTTCCATATGCACATGTGTCTATGTCATTCTTTATTATGTTGTCATACTCGGCTTGCATAGTTGCCTTCCATGTTGGATCTACAAGTGTTTCTTCCAATTTAGTTGGCTCCTTTACTTCTCTCATAATCTCAGCCATCAAGGTCATATTGACTATGTGAGCAAAAGCCCTTCTTTGCTCCTCTATTCTCTGAGACCTCCTTGGTCCATCTTCCTTCTCCTCAACAAATGTAGGCATAGGATTATTGTGGTCATAGAGTTGCTTCACCCAATGTGGCAATGGCTTTTCCGGTGGGGTGATGTTAGGTTGGTGAACTTTTTCCTCATCATCTGAAGATGATGATTCCTCCTCCTTAAGGATAGGGATAGCTCTCAGGACAGGCTCATAGTGGACTACTTCTTCGCTTGATGATAAAGTGGAAGAACTTGCCTTCTCCTCCTCCACTGTATGTAGTTGCTTCTTCAAAGAAGATCACGGCTCGCGATGATCTTCTTTGCCTCTTGGTCATATAATTTGTAAGCCTTTTGCTCATCACTATAACCCAAGAAGATACATTTTGTGCTTTTTAGTTTTAACTTGTTTCTCTTCTCATCTAGAACATGTGCATAATATTCACATCCAAATATTCTGAAATGTGAGACAGATGGTTTCTTACCAATGTAAGCCTCATGAGGTGTTTTTTCCTTGTGAGTCTTTGTGTAGCTCCGATTTAGAATGTAGACTGCAGTATTAACAGCTTCAACCCAAAAATGGTTAGGCAATCCCTTACCCTTTAGCATGCATCTTGCCATCTCCACAATGGTGCGATTCCTGCATTCCACAATACCGTTCTGCTAAGGTGTGTGAGGTGTCGTCAATTGACGCTTGATCCCTTTACTATTACAAAAGTCTTCAAACTCCTTTGAGTTGAACTCACCACCACCATGTGTTCTAAATTTCTTCACATTTTTCCCTGTTTCATTCTCAACTAGTTTTAGCTATTCTTTAAACTTACCAAAAGCTATCTTATCACGAAGGAAGTACACCCACATATTCCTACTGTAGTCATCGACAATCAACATAAAATAAGAAGATCCCCCCAAGGCCTGTGTAGGCATCTTACTGCACAAATCAGCATGCACCAACTCTAGAGGAGCCTGTGCTCTATTCTTGCTTTCCTGTGGAAATGCCTTTCTCTATTGCTTGCCCATCATACAAGCTTCACATGGTTCCTTCAATTCAATCACTCTAGGTAGGTAAGCAACCATACCTTGCTTTTGCATCTCCTTCAACACTGCAAATCCGATGTATCCAAACCTTTCATGCGAAATCTTACTTATGCCCACTCCAGCGGTGGCTATAAGAGCAGTTAGCTCATACAGGTTTTTCTTTCTTTCTCCTTTGCTAACAATTTTGCCAGCACTGTCAAGAATTTCTGCACCTGTCTTCTTGAACCTCACTTCATGACCAAGATCAGTTATGGCAGTAACTAATAATAGATTTCTCCTAATTTCAGGAACATACAACACATCTGAAAGCTTTTAGACTTCACCATTTGCAGCAACAAAAGAAATAGTACCCGTGCCCGTAGCAGGGCATTTTGCATCATTTCCAACTGTCACAGTGATGGATTCTTGTAGAGGCTGCATAGAACTATGTAGACCTTTCTTGTTGGCCATGTGACGGGAGGCCCCCACTATCCAACACCCATGAGGCAGTGGTAGATTCTTCTTGCGCCAAGGAGCACACCTCCTCAATGGTCATCATGAATAACTCCAACTCTGCTTCAATCGTATTGGCTGTCTCTTTCCCTTCACTTTTTAAGGGTACCATTCCTTTCATCTGCCTTCTTGACACGACAATCTGTGATTGCATGTCCTTTCTTGCAGTAGAAGCACTCTCCTTGAAACTTCTTCTTACCGCCCTTCTTCTTTTTGTCACCATCATTTTTGTGAAGGAACCACCTTTGCCTTTTGCATTGGCAGAGAATGCAACATCTCCATTGTTGCTTCCTTCTCAGGCTTTCAGCCTCAACTCCTCTTCCATCAATAATGCACAAAGCTCCTCAAAAGTCAAAGCTTGAGGTTTCACTTGAGTATTAAGGGAAGTTACTAGTCCATCAAACTTTTGTGGACAAATCCGAAGATACCTCCAATCTATTCGCTAGTCTTTTGTATCCCAACGCCAGCCATATGGTTGCGCAAATTCTTAATCCGAGTGATGAATGCTTCAATTGTATCTCCTTCAGCAAACTTCTCCGCTGCTAGATGATTCTCCAAGTTTTGAATCCTTGTTTGGTTTCGTGTTTCATACTGACTCCTCGGTACATTCCAAGCCTCTGACGCTTGGGTTGTATGCTAAATCAAAGTCAGAACACTGTCAAAACAGCTTGTAACTAAGGCACACAATGCATCTACATTCCTTCGTTTCCAAGCTCGTAGAATATCTACATTTGAAGGAATCATCACACTAGAATTTGATGGGTCGGGGATAGGGTGTGGTTTTGCGTCAGTCCCCAGCACAATCTTCAAAAGCTCATAAAAATCAAGGATAGTTATAATTTTGAACTTCCACAAGGTGTAGTTTTTACCATCTAACTTGCCTTCGTTGAAGGTTGGTGGAGGAATTCTCATTGTTTAAATAGCTAGTACAGTAGCACCACCTCTTGCACCGCTTCCTGATGTGCCAAAATTGCTTCTGGAAGACGACATTATTCCTCTTTGCTGTTAAAGCCTTTGGCTGTTGTGCACTCTTCAATCCCTAGAGCCCCTTGGGCTTTGATACCATGTAAAAAAAATTAGACGGTGCAGCAAACAGAATCTAAGAAAGAGATAGAGATAGAGAGTGCACAATAGATAAGAGGAGAATTAGAAAATTTCTTTAGCTCCAAACAACTGATACAAAGATGGCTCTGTCCATCGATGCACTTCCACTGTGAAGCTTAGATGGCGATCTAGACAAACGATAGGTGAAGAGCTTAAGGCTAGCTGGAACAACTCTGATTGGGTGAAAGATAGATAATAGATGGTTGTGAAGGGGTTTAGCTTTTATAGCTTGTGAAGGGGGGGTCATGATGGATGACCTTCCATATGCACCTGTGTCTGTTGACCTTCCATGTGGCCATGTGTCTATTGACCTTCCATATGCACATGTATCTATTGACATTCGATGTGCCCATGTGTCTGTTGACCTTCCATATGCACATGTGTCTATTGACCTTCCATGTGCACCTCCACTAGTTGGCTAGGGAATATTCCCTTTACCATTGGCTAGGGCCCCTGATAACTCTCTTACCCCGTAACTCGATGCAATGTGCCTTGAGTTGTTACTAGCTTAACTACTCTGTCTAACGCAAAGATTAGACCCACAACGGTCACCTTTTTGCCATCTGGTCACATAGACCTCATCTGACATACAAATTAGGACTCAACCAATGTCTGGGCTCACATATGGCTTCTCCTCATAATGGGAGCCTTACAACTTTGAGGACCATGGATCATTGGTGGCACCTTATGAGGGTAGGGCATTGAGCATATCTAACACAAGGGACATAAGGAAAAGGTGAAGTTTTGGGGGCTAGGACATTTTAAGGTTCAAACCATCAACCGAACTAGCAACGTCAAACTAGAAACCCTAGAGGGTGAGGGCATAGGCTTTTTTAATGGCAACTACATAAAGAAGTATTTCCCTCCCACACACCCATTGCATGAGTCCCCCAATACTAGCACCCCATGTCCATGTGTGAGTAGCCACTATCACTGAGGTGAATGGTGGGGATGAGGAAGGAGTACCACCAGCTTACCTACGCATGACGGTCACTGCTAAACACACATGCACCATCAACGCATTGATCGAGGAGGGAGATGATTTTAATATCTTGACTCATGACCATTGGACCCAAATTGGCAAACCACAGCTGCAGCCCACTAATACTACTTTCACCCCTTATGGAGACCAACCCTACAAACTTCTGGAAAAGTGCAAGGTTGCAGTTTCTATCGAGTCTGAGAGCATATCGATAATTTTCTATGTGTTGCCTAGCACTAAGGATGCAGGCACAGAATCACTGCTAGGACAAACTTTTAGGAAGCAAGCTCGTTGCAATGTCAATTACGAGTCACAATGCATCCACCTAGCCGTAGGTAACATCCGCATTGTTACAACTTTCAGCAAGGGTGGTCTGACTCCTTCCACGTCCACAAAGTCACCGGTAGAGAAACCCATCACCAAGTCTCAGGAGGGGGATTGTGACTTATCACAGCCTACCCAGCCCAACACTGAAGCCCTTGAACCCCAATCCAAATGGGCACCTAAATAGGGAGTGCCGCCTAGGAATAGAAACTCATGACCTCGCAAGGCTAACCATCCGCACTCAAAATCTAGGAAGCCAAGGCCGAACCATAAACATCGACGCACGATTAAGCCGCGATGGGTCCCCAAGACCTTATTGCAAGCGCAAGGCTACTATGTAAGTAACACCTGGATTTGGCTACCTAAAGCCCAAACATCCAAAGGCACTACTCAAATGCCATCTTCAAGATTGGCCACACAAAACGTCCTGTCAGAACCACTCAAAGCGCAACCAATTCAAGTTGCTAAATTCATGGAACATCTAAATCCTAGCGCAACAGGGCATAAGCCAATGTATTGGCCAAAATCGTAACCTTTTACTAACAAACCGACCACATCTAGTCCCAGTGATGTCCCCCCTCAACTCTCAAATGCACTAAGTAGTACATCAATCGCAGCCACAACTACGCCCATCGAACATAAGGCCAAGCTACAAACTCACGAGCAAACCAAGCGACAACCATTAGCTTGGGAGGTTCACTATATATATATTCTCTATATAATGTGAGTTCATGGCCTATTTATAAAGATCCTAATCTGTGAATTTTTCTTCAATAAAACACAACCCTTTTCTATTCAATCTGTAAGTAACCCCCTTATATTACACGCTTCTGTATATAAAAAGTGTAAAAATTTTGTGTTTTAAAAACCCCTTATTTTGAACTCACGTTATATATACATATATTCATGAGTGACCCCCCTCCCGAGACCATTAGCTCTACTGACCTCTCTAGTGTTGTCAAACCTCAACCACCTACCGCAGGCTTAGACCCTCTTATGAGCGGTGCTCAATTCTAACATTGGCCACGGATTTAGCTGAAAATATTGGGGACAACTTGGTTGCCTGCCTTCGACGATTGGACGCTACTTTCATGACATTGACTAAAGCTACGATCAACTAGATCTAGAACTCTTGGAAGAACCTATAGCGACGAAAGTGCGAACACTCCCTTGGTCTTGGGAGGAGTCGGAATTCGTGTTCATTAAAGCTTCCGAAGCAATCTCAAAGTTAATTGCAACTGAGGTATCTAAGGATCAAGGTTGCACGTTGCTAGGAGAGTGGCCTCTCGTAACTTCCTACTTGATGTCCTCACTTAGATTACACATGTGGGCATCCGCCCTTTCGATATGGATAGCTATGCTTGGTTAGAATATAATTCAAGTTTCTACGCCTGCCTCATGTGAAAGTAAAACATTAAGATGGTGCACTAAAGGCCCTTCATCCTCTAACCCTCTCATCCTAGGAAGGATTCTTTTCATTGCAAAGAGGGAAGGGGTAAGGTGAATCAAACAAAACACATAGAGAAAACAATAAAGGAAAGGAACACATTGCAAGGGTAAAATGCAACAACTTGTGATTAAGAAAATGGCCAATAAAAGTTAAAATCAATAGACTACTAGGAGAAAAAAGTCTACTTCTGCACGTGAGCATTTCAGTTCAATGAGCATGTAGTCGTTTCCTATTGCTTGCAATTACTCTGAAAACCACTAATGGCGAATATGGCTTCATGATAGGCACCCACCATGGCATGCCAAGAAAAGGCTAGAAAATTACATTTTTCAGAGGAAAAACAAACAAAATATGGACTTTCAGTGGAAATGCGAGCCTTCAACCTGTTCAAATTTCGACATATCTTCAACCTAGATGACGTGGTTATTGAAGAATGGGTGGTAAGGTAGATCATCAAGCAATGCAATCTACTGAAATACGTGGAAGTAGTGAGCCAGGACTACTTCCATTGTGCAAAGTCCCTAAGGACTTTTCAATGAAACCACGACACCATAACTATGCATGAGGGGGAAGAAACTCGCCAAGTGCAAATCAAATTGACCCTGGAGTTGGTGGAAAAGGCATTGGGCCTGGTAAACAAAGTAGAAAGGAAGCAAAAAAAAAAGTATATGTCTTACTAGGGATGGACAAGGTAAAAGTCCACACCAATGACAACATCAGCTTGGCAAATAATCCTGATCATGAAATCCAACTCCAAGCCAAGATGGTGCACATGCTATTTTCTAGCCAAAGATACAACTCCATAATGATTTGCATCAATGTCCCCCTGCTAGAGAGTATCGTAGCAAGGTCGTTGGATGAGGTCAACCTCAACGGGTTTGTGAGAAAGACCATTGAGACCTTAGCACAAACCTTCGCAACGAGAGGGTAGCCCACTGAAGGAGAATCTCCCGCCACCAATGCTAAAAGAAAAGCTTCGTCTTCAAAGAATGCAACCATGGGATTCGGTGGGGTCCTCATAGCGATCATCAGGGAAGCCCTGGGATAGGAGCAGGAAGAAGGAGAAAAAGGGGTGGACGAAACACCAAGCAGGTTGCCACCCCACCAAGAACTAGAGGCACAGTCCAACGAAAGGATGCTGAGTGAAGAAGAAGAGGGAAAGAAACAAGAAGAGCAAACTAGCCGAGGACAGGCTAGGAAGACAAAGAAGAAAACTGCACAAGAACAACAGGAGGAGGAGAGGAGGAAACAAGAAAGGGTGGACTTGCAAAGGGCCTGCAGGGAGTCCAAACAGACCAAGGAGGAGAGAGAAAAAGCAGGAAGAGGAGGAGGAGGAGTTGAGGAAAAAAGAGAAGGAAGGCATGGCCCTTGCCACGTGCAGGTCCATTAAGCAGCAGTCTAGGTACGATGAGCTAGAACCCGCAAGCCCCATTAGAAACGAAAGGCCAAGATCAAGTACCTATGTGCCTGAGTTCATGCCACCTGTAGTGCAAGAAGGCAAGGGCAAGGCTCCAATCATCCCCATCCCTGCCCTCCTAATTCCCACTACCACCACCGCCATCTCCACTCCCAATTCTACAACGCAGGTGGACGCCAGCAACCTAATGGCTTGGGTCCAGTACTTTGTAAATAAGGAAATGGACCAAGGAGCAAGAGAAGAAACCCCCTTGGTGGGGACCAAAAGACTGGCTGCGGCAAGTGCCAAGTCGAGGCAAGACCCTAAGAAGCAAAAGGTGGTAGGCTCTACAACCTCCATCCCCGCAATAGAGAGGCCGCCCAAAGAATATGACGAGTACATCAAAGAGCTCCTCTCTCAACTAGAGAGAGTCAAGGAGGAGAAGAGAACCATGGTAGTAGAGCTTGAAGTTGAAAAGGAGGCCATGGCAGCATTCCAGCTAGAGAGAACACACCAAATGGCCATGGCCTAAAGGGAAAGCAATGAGCTAAAAGAGTAACTACAAGCTAAGAAAGAGATAGAAGCTGAATGGCATGTGTGCTTGAATGGAGAAATCAAGGCCACACGATGCCTATGGTAGCACAATGAAGAGATTGTGGAACTCTAAGAAGGTCTACAAGCTCAAATGGAGAAACTCACTGAAGCCACAAAAGAGCTGGAGGAGCTGAGGGAGAAAAAAGCTCATAGATATGAAACAGAGATGAAGAGACTAACCCAAAAGGCTACCTCGGCACATGAACAACAGCAAAAACTAAGGGTAGAAATAGAAAACCAAGAATGAAGGCTGATAGTGCTAGCCCAGAGGCAGGGGAAAAGCCTCGAAGACATGAATAAGAGGGTGGAAGAATGGCCCAATCAGAACGAAAAAATGGTCAAAGCTTTGGCAAAAAGTTACTTACTAAAAGTAGAGCAGAGGCCTCCCAAGTGAGCTTCCACACCCAACAACGTGCCTTCCTAGAAACCCTATTGGACGTAACCCAGGCAAAGAAGGGAGAGTCCATGGATGCAATGAAAAAGAATCTGGGAATGGCTCGCAGGGCATTGAAGGCTGGAGTACAGATGCTGCCACAACCTAGTGGAGTTGGCCCAAGCTTGGAAGAACAACGCCATTATCTCCTACTGGCAGGCCTAACCTCATAGGACGTGGACGCACTGGGGTTCCTCAAAGAGGAGTAGCAAGAGCCAAGCCGAGAAAGGGAGGTGGACGTGAACTTTGAAATGGGACCACATGAAGATGAGCTTGTCCCACCCCCTCCTTCCTTGAGGCATAAAGAGCAACAACATGCAAACACCTTCATAGAAAGAAAGGCAACACTAAGAGAAATAAGAAAGCAAATGGTGGAGGAGACAAGGAGAAAATGGAATGCCAGGGGAGTGAAAGTACCCCAGGCACCTATCCCACCATGTGCAAACGACACCCCAGCAAGTTTCATGCTGACCTCATAATCTAGGAGAGGCAAGAAATGGCCAGGAGCCCCTTCAACCTCAACTTCCAATTCCCCACCACCCTGCGTAGAGTGTTACCTATCAAGGTGGTGAAGGAGGTGATTAACATCGAAAGCAGGCTTGGACAAAGATGGTTGGAGGAGAGAGAGGAGAATCCCACATTATCGGCCATAGAAGACGCCGAATTTTGGCAAAATCAAGTTTTTGAAGTACCATAGTCTGTACCTACCTACGAATGCCAACCTACATGGAGAAGAAGGGTCTATGACACCAACCTACATGGAGAAGAAGGGTCTATGATACCAACCTGGACACTTGGATGGCCTTTTGCAACACTCAACCCTTCGAGTAGAATGACCCAAACTTTATGCCCTATCCTCGAAGGATGGAAGTGGATTTTGAATCCAGTGTCCAGGGCCGTTATGACTTCCCTATAATCTATAATCCTCATTGTACTACATATGAAGATGCCCTTGTCTTCACGTCAGAAAACTTGTATGATACTCTGATCAAATTCACTAACCAATTCTCTTCATGCCCTGACCCTGCCTTTATAACCACTTGTAATTACCTTAGATTGCTTAGGATACTCCTTAGGCAAGACCCCACCTTGTAGGAGCATGGCCTACCAATGCTCCATTTTGATCCTAATGCTATAGATAGTTGCGTGATGGCTCGGCTAATTATGCGAGCAACTCTATTGCTTTCATTTTGCTTAGCTCTACTAGAGGACATGAATGATAGTCACTTCACCTACTACAATCATCCATTCCTCTCCACTACCACCCTTCAAGTCTGCCTAAACCTCAAGGGGTATCTCCAAAGCCACTGATTCCTTAATAAATCTATTAAGCCCCCTTCGTACCTCACTCCGATGACGAAGATTAAACTTCTATCACAACTATGTAACTTTATTACTATTATTATGCTTAAAAAAAGAAAAGAAAAAGAAGAGAAAACGAAAAAGGTATCACACGTCGCCACCGCAAGTTGCACATCCACCACAGCCATTATACCTAGGGGTCCTCAAGTTAGGTGCATCTCGTGGCCTATAATGTGGGATTTTGGCCTATAAGTGGAATGGAGAACGAAGGCATGCCAAGAAAAATCGGGAAACACAAGAAGTGTGAAAAAGTCCTAAATCAAGGAGAGACGCTTAAGAAAAAGCTCAAGTTAATACTTTTGTAAAAGAGCGCAAGGCGCATCGTGATTTATTTTAAGAGCATCGGGCTCTTACCTATGCAAATTGTAAATGTAGATGGGCGGTAGAAAGGAAGCTATGAAGATAGGAGAATTATGGAAAAAAAGGCCTCGACCATGTAAAAAGGGGATGAACGCCCAAATGCGATTTAGAACTTTTTATATAAAGTTCAAAAGATGAATGAGAGCTCATTCTTTGGTGTGTGGCAAAGCGGACTCTTTTTCTTCCCTCCTTCTCTTCCCTTTGCTTGCTTGTGTGTGCTTGAGTGTGAGAGTGTAAGAGTGTGAGGGAGTGAGTGTTTGAGGGTGAGGGATCAAGGAGGTGAAGCTCTCCACCATCTCCTGTCTTCTTCTTCTCTCCTCTTCCCTTCTCTTCTCTTGTCTCACATGCAGCTATGGAGGATGGAGTTTGGAGGTGGAGGTTTGAGGATGCTTAAACTTGCATTAAGAATCATAGAGCTATCAGAGTGCTTGTTGAGAGAGAAAGCAACTCAATTGAGCATCAAGGCAAGCTCACTACACTTGTAGAGAGGGATAGCATGTTGGCTATGTGAGAGGTAGCCATTAGTACTCGCTTGAAACACTTGAACAATAAGCAGTCCATGGGTCTTGGCAGTAGCTCGTGCTCACCTTAACAATGACTTTTCACATAAGGTTTGGGCTTATTTGTTAAAGTAGAAGTCTGATGTCTTGGTAATATTTCAGCATTGGCTTACTTTTGCCGAGAACGAGTTTGGGCATAGATTGAAATGCCTAAGGATAGATAATGGGGGTGAGTATATCTCACGTGCTTTTGAGCAGTTTTGTGATGAGCAGGGTATTAAGCGTCATTTGACCACCCATTATACCCCTCCCCAAAATGGTATGGCTAAGTGCATGAATATGACTATCCAAGAGAGGGTACGCATTATGCTTAGCCATGCAGGCTTACCACAACATTTTTGGGTAAAGGTAGTTAAGACTGTAGTGTATATCATTAATAGATCGCCTTGCAATGGCATTGACTTTCAAGTTGTAGAGGAGGGATAGACAGGAAAACCTCTCTCTTATACTCATTTGCGCATCTTTGGATTTGAGGCATTTTGCCGTGTGCCCAAGGACAAGCACAATAAGTTGGATCCTAAAAGTGTGAAATGCATATTCCTTGGCTATGGAGATGCAAATGGGATGGGATACTGTCTCTAGGATCCATATGTGTGGAAAGTCATCCGTAGCCATGATGTTATATTCCATGAGAACAAAATGCATAGGCTGCTTGAGAAAGTGGTGGAGATACGCATGGTTATCTTTAAGGAGGAGCTGCTATACAGCTTGCTGGACAGTCTACAACAACAGTTGGTACTCATGGCTAGGATGTTAGACATGATGTTTGACAGGAAGCACAGCTTGTAGTGAGGTGTTTTACCAGAGATAAACACCCTCCTGATCGCTTTGAGTTCTCTATGTACTATGTCTTGGTTACAGATACAGGAGAGCCTCTCACCTATGATGAGGCTATACGTAGGGGTGACAACCACTCCTGGGAGAGAGCTATGCATTCTGAGATAGACTCATTACATAAGAATCATACTTGGGATTTGGTCTCCTTGCCTAGTGGCAAGAAGGCTCTGCCATGCAAGTGGGTGTACAAGTTGAAAAGTACCCCTGGACACCCCAAGCCATCATACAAGGCCAGTTTGGTATCAAAGGATTTTAAGTAGGAGCATGGTGTTGACTTTGATGAGATCTTCTCTCCTATGGTTAAGATGACTACCCTACGCTTGGTTTTAGCTTTGGTTGCACAGCTTGACTTGGACTCGTATTAGATGGATGTCAAGACGACATTCTTGCATGGAGACTTGTACTGCCTAAGGGCTTTGAAGAGCTTGGTAGGGAACACCTAGTGTGTAGATTGAGGAAAAGTCTTTATGGCTTGAAGCAGGCACCTAGGGAATGGTATCATAAGTTTGACGTATTTATGTAGTCACAGGGCTACAGTCGTAGTGCTATGGATCCTTGCTTGTACACGAAGAAAGCTCATGATAGATCTTTATTGGTTTTGGTACTCTATGTGGATGACATGCTTTTGGCAAGGAAAGCTCATGATGAGCTAGATGCTCTTAAAGCTCAGAATAAAGGGAAGGCCGATCACACATTGTGACTGTTGGAGTTTCCACATTTGGAGTCTCTCTCTTTCTTGCTCTTGCTCCATTCGCTATAGCTCTCACCTCCGTGCTCTCTTGCTCGATCCTTCTCACCTTTCACTACTTTACTAATTGAACCTTGTCAGATGTGTAGGGCGGAAAGTGGTTAGATGGAGGTCATGATCATCTTGTCCTATGGATGGAAAGACCGAATTAGTTTGATAGCTCATCCTCAGGTTTGATTATTTTTAATGTGAGACCTTATGATTTGTTTTAATTGGATTTAGAGACCATTTGATGGATTAAGTATGTGCATCCTATGGGGTCCAAATGATGCTATAATTTGAGGAGAGGTATCAAATGGACTATTGGACATTGCCTCCTTTATCCTAGGAACATGTATGTCATGTTGATGATGGTTTAATGGGGGAGGGGGGGATGTATGTTATATAGGGGAGGGAAGGTTTTTTTGTGTTTTCTCTTCCCCTCTCAATTACTTCTTACTACCCTTACATTTTTTATTTTTCTCATTTTAAACTTTCCCTCCCTCTCCTTCCCCTCCATTCTTAGTTGGGACGATGATAGATATTGATCAATGATGGCTAATAAATATATTTTAGAATATTTTCTAGAGATTTTGACATTTGGCCTTATTAGTTCATTAGTAAGTGAGAGGCAAGAAAGAAAACTCAAAACATTAAGAGTTAAGTAAGTCACTTGACAAGACATGCACATGGGTAGGGTCTTTTCAATCATTTGCCTCCATAAAGGTGAGAGTGAGTGGGGAGTAAATTGAGTATTCCTCAATCTCCAAGTATAACCAAACTAAACTTAAAAGAATATAGTGCGGTTTTTATTAGCTTTGAATTAGCTTTAACTGTACTGTATAATATTTAGGTTATGGTTAAGGGATATGCCAAATCTCCAAAGGGCCTCCAAAACTTATAACAAGCCCCAAATAAGCCAAAAATTATTCTCCAACATCTCTTTGACATCTCTCTCTCTCTCTCTCTCTCTCTCTCTCTCTCTCTCTCTCTCTCTCTCTCTCTCCCCCTTAAAGCAAGGGTTTACAAATTCAATGAGTGCTAGATTGTGATTAGCACAAAGTTGCATTCCATGTTGATGACCCTATCGAAGGGCCTAGTGAGCTCCATGAGCTCCTCTTCATTACATCAAGTGGAAGTGAGGCTATCCAGTAATATAGCTTATTATTGTTTGTTATAGTGTTTGTACACACACACACACACACATTCTCTCTCTCTCTCTCTCTCTCTCTCTCTCTCTCTCTAACTAGTGTGTATTTGAAAACTCATGTTCTGTGCAAAGGGAGTGTTGTTTGCTTCCTCTTCTTCTTGGACCACCTTGTTGTAACAAGAAAAAGGGCACCCTTTATTGAAGGCCATGTTATTGGAGTCTTCTATCTATATATGTATGAGACATGCCAAGCAAGCATGTAGGTGTTGCAATTGGAACACAATGACAATGCAATTAGAGCAAGCAACAATAATGGCCAAAGGGCACAACCAATGAGAGGACAAGTAGTTAGTGGGGGACCAGTGGAAAGAAGTGGGTGATAATGCCCAGTAGAAGCACTGGTGTGCAATGAGAGATAAGCGATTGGCATTAGCGACAATTAGATAGCTAGAGGACGGTGAAAGGATGTAGCCAACCAGTAATCAAGTGGGTAGAGAAGGGCTGTTGGGTTTGCATGGTAGCATGCGCAATAGTGCACAGAGAGAGAGAGAGAGAGAGAGAGAGAGAGAGAGAGAGAGAGAGAGAGAGAGAGAGAAGGGTGTATGTGGGTATCACACCCTTCATTGAAAATTGTCCTAACCTTGTTGATTGCCTCCTTGAATCTAAGCCCCAACCTAAAACCCTAACTCTCCCCCAAACCTCACCCTTAGTCATAAAACTTATTTAATATCTTCAAGCTGTAAAATCAAAATTTGTGAAAAGAACTTGTAGTTGGCCATTCGACGACCAAAGACTAAGGTTCAAACACAAAAGACTTTGTTTTAAAACTCTTTGAAATTTACTAGCAAGAAGCTGAAAATATCCTCATTCTAATTTCTCACTTAGCCGGATGCTTGTGCATGTACCTTTTAGATTCAAAGGAGGAAGAAACGTTATGCCAAGTTGAACGATCAATGCTGTACACCACCGTAGGTGCCCCCGTGACAATGTGTAAGTGCCCCGATGACCACATTGGCACAAGCACATGCCGCGCAAACGGCGGTTTGTGAATGGGGGATGATATGGGCGTCTATGTATATTTACGACTGATGCTGGATGCCCCTACGATCACCACCTTCTTTCCAAGCGCTGCTGTGATTTTGTGATGGCGCAACGATTGCTTCTTCGATCTCATAAGCACCTGCTGCCTTGCAACCTGCGCAGGCATGGGGGCGTATGTTACCTCTTCAATGAAGCGGCTCACCCTTCCATCGTCCACAAACGCAGCACAGACGTCCTCCATGACCCTTGGTTCAACAAGGTATGCCTCTTTCTCGTCCACATTTGCATCTTTCATCTCGATCGTGGCAATGTTGCTAGCTCCGGACGAGACAGTCTATTATGCGTCGCGAGCCTTGGGGCAGTCCCGCTCTTGTTTTTCTCTCTTTTCTTTTTTCATGTTTAGGGGGGCTTCCGTGCGAAGGGGGGTTGTGGCAGCTGGGCTGCTCTTGAAAAACTTGCACAAGAAGTAGCTTCTGTAATGTTCGGTCTTGGACATAGACTTGCATTTTTTATGGATCGATCTCGAAGCTTCATAACCGAAGATTTAGAAACCACTCTTTCGAGCTGGAGTCACTGAGCTTTGACGCTGAGACAAGGTAGCTTTTTGAAAAAATCGAGAAGAACCATTTGCAGATAGCCCTTGTCGTTGTTTTGACTCTTTGGAATAGGCTTAAATTAGTAGAGCGGTAGTTGCAGAGAATCTTCTTTTCTTGAATAAGAAGAAGTTGAATTTTGTAAAAAAAATTTACATGGTGTAGTGAATAGAATCTGAGAAAGAGATAGAGATAGAGAGTACACAACAGATAAGAGGAGAATTAGAAACTTCTTTAGCTCCAAAAAACTGATATAGAGATGGCTCTGTCCACCTGTGCGCTTCCACTGTGAAGCTTAGATAGCGATTTAGACAGAAGATAGGTAAAGAGCTTAAGGCTAACTGGAACAACTCTGACTGGGTGAAAGATAGATGATCGATAGCTATGAAGAGGTTTAGTTTTTATAGCCTGTGAAGGTGGTTAGGTTGGCCTGACCGACCTACCATATGAGCCTCCACTAGTCAGCCAAAGAATATTCTAGAGAATATTCTCTTTACCATTGGGCCGGGGGCGCTGCCTCCAAACCCTTGCCAGGGGGACCGTTGGCCTTCTTGGGACCCCCTAGCCAAGGGCCGCTTTCTGCGGCCCTCAGACCCCAAAATAAGGGCCCTTTTAATTCCCTTACTCTGCAACTCGATGTGCAATGTGCCTCGAGTTGCTACCGGCTTAACTACTCAGTCTAGCCCAAAGATTAGACCCATAATGGTCATCTTTTTGCCATCCGGTCATATACATCTCATCTGATATACAAGTCAGGACTCAACCAAGATCCGAGCTCACATTTGGCTTCTCTTCATAATGGGGGCGTTACAACTTTGAGCACTATGGATCATTGGTGGCACCTTATGAGGGTGGAGCATTGAGCATATCTAACATCTCCCCTCAATGTCCACTTGTAGATGAACTATCTCCTCAGCCCAATGCTAAGTCTGTGAAGATGAACTTGAAGTAGATCCTTCATAAGTACTTTGGTGAAGATATCCACTCCATTCTCCTCTGTTGGACAGTAGACCGGTTCCACTATCCCATCCTCCATCAAAACACGTACATAGTGATACTGGATCTCTATATGTTTGGTGCGTGCATGAAACATTGGATTTTTGGCAATGGCGATGCAACTCTGATTGTCACATCTTAGCACAGTTGGTTATTCATCCTGTACTTCCATATGCCATAGGATTCTTCTCAACTATACTGCTTCACATGCAACAAAACAATCTGCCTTGTACTGTGCTTCGGTAGAAGACAATGCCACTGTTGGCTGCTTCTTACCAATCCAAGAGAAAATTCCTAAACCGAAAGAGAAACAATAACCAGCAACTGACTTCCTGGAATCATTTTCTCCTGCTCAATCTGAGTCACAATTCCCCACAAGAGAAGTTTTGGAACTGTATGTGATACCATAGTCAAGAGTTTTCTTTAAGTATTTGAGCACCCACATCCCAACCTTTCAATGACTCTCATAAGGTTTGTTTGAGAACCTGCTCAAAACGCCAAAATTGATATCTGGTCTTGTGTTACACAAGTAGATTAGACTGCTGACCATCCTCTTGTACCTCCCAATGTCTGCTAGGGTTGATGTATCCTCAATGGATAACTTTGCGTTCACCTCCATAGGTGTAGCTATCTCCTTGCACTCGGTCATGCCAAATGCCTTCAAGATCTCCCATGCATACTTCTTCTGAGAGATGAAGATCTTTCCTAGCTCTTGCTAGACTTTAATTCCCAAACAATAGTGCAGCAAGCCCAAGTCTGTCATTTCAAACTCAGAACTCAAAGCCTTTCGAGTTTGGTTGATCATATCTTCATAGTCACCTGTGTAATAAGGTCGTCCACATATAGGACAATCACTACAGACTTTTCACCATCCCTCAAACATACAAGTTAGCATCTGAGACACATCTTTTGAAGTTTAAGCTTAAAAAGGAACTTATCTATCCACTGGTACCATGCTTTGGAAGCTTGTTTCAGCCCATACAATGCCTTCTTCAGCTTACACACTTTGTTCTCAGAATGGGAGGCCTCAAACCTTGGTAGTTGAGCCACGCACACCTTCTCCTTGAGGTCACCGTTTAAGCACGCTAACTTAACATCCATTTGGTAAACTGACCATTGCAAGTACTGTGCGAATAGTGGTCATTTTGGCAGTTGGGACAAATGACTCTTGAAAATCAAACCCTTCAACCTATAAAGTCCCTCTGCAATCAGTCTAGCTTTGCACTTTTCTAAGGTACCATCAGCCTTGTACTTTACCTTCCAGATCCACTTCGTGCCAATAATCTTTCGCTTTGCTAGCCAATCCACTAACTCCCAAATGTAATTTTTCATTATGCTGTTATACTTGGCTTACATAGTTGCCTTCCATGTTGGATTTGCAAGTGCTTTTTCTAAGTCAGTTGGCTCCTTTACTTCTCTCATAATCTCAGCCGTCAAGGCCATATTGACTATGTGAGCAAAAGCCCTTCTTTGCTCCTCTATTCTCTGAGACCTCCTTGGTCCGTCTGCCTTCTCCTCAACATATGTGGGCATAGGATTATTGTGGTCATAGAGCTGCTTCACCCAACGCGGCAATGGCTTTTCCGGTGGAGTGATATCAGGTTGGTGAACTTTTTCCTCATCATCTGAAGACGATCTTTCCTCCTCCTTAAGGATAGGGACAGCTCTTGGGACAGGTTCATAGTGGACTACTTCGTCGCTTGACGATAAAGTGGAAGAACTTGCCTTCTCTTCCTTCACTGTATGTAGTTGCTTCTTCAAAGAAGATTACGGTTCGCGATGATCTTCTTTGCCTCTTGGTCATATAATTTGTAAGCCTTCTACTCATCACTATAACCCAAGAAGATACATTTTGTGCTTTTTGATTGTAACTTGTTTCCCTTCTCATCTGGAATATGTGCATAACATTCACATCCAAAAATTCTGAAGTGTGAGACAGATGGTTTCTTACTAGTGTAAGCTTCATGAGATGTTTTTTCCTCGAGAGCCTTTGTATAGCTCTGATTTAAAATGTAGACTGCAGTATTAACAGCTTTAGCCCAAATATGATTAGGTAATCTCTTGCCCTTTAGCATGCATCTTGCTATCTCCACAATGGTTCTATTTCTGCATTCCACAACAGCATTCTGTTGAGGTGTGTGAGGCGTTGTCAATTGACGCTTGATCCCTTTGCTCTTGCAAAAGTCTTCAAACTCCTTTGAGTTGAACTCACCACCACCATGTATTCTAAATTTCTTCACACTTTTCCCTGTTTCATTCTCAACAAGTTTTAGCCATTCTTTAAACTTACCAAAAGTTTGAGTCTTATCACGAAGAAAGTATATCCACATCTTCCTACTGTAGTCGTCGACAATCAACATAAAATAAGAAGATCCCCCCAAGGCATGTGTAGGCATCTTATTGTAAAGAAAAATACCCTAACACAGAAGACAATGAACACAGTGAATAAATGAAATGATATGATTACTAATAATACGATGCTCATGCAGTAAACACACTATACAGTGAATGAATACTGAACCTCGAACTCCTATATCTCTAGGATCAGGGCAGGGGTAATGAGTTGGAGAGTGTGTCGTACTTCGAACGGATCCCGAATCGCAGCAAGGTAGTCTCCGAATGTCGAATACGAGCAAACGCAGCAGTGAGAAGCTGGATCTAATGCAGACAACAGTGAGGAGAGAGACTAAAAACGCAGGCAGGACAGCTTGCAAGAGAGAGAAAGACCTAAAACGGAGCTTGTAGGAGAGAGAGAGACTGAAAACGCAGGCAGGACAGCCCGCAGGAGAGAGAAAGACTAAAAACGGAGCCTGCAGGAGAGAGAAAGACTGAAAACGCAGGCAAGACAGCCTGCAGGAGAGAGAAAGACTGCAGCGACTGTAGATAGGAGAGAGAAAATTGTCAGGGCGGCAGCTAGAGCCTACAAACGTAGCAATTTGCTGGCGTGGCAGGTTGTACGACAGCAGTGCAGATGAGAACAACAGTCAGTCGCCAGGTAGAAACAACAGCAATCAACGTGTGGAGGGCTGGAAACAGGCACCAGACTGTAGGGAACAGTGATGGACAGTAAGGGTTGAGATGTCCGCCGTGACCGGGGTGTGGGCAACAAGCTGGTAACACTTGAAACGTGCAAAAACGAGATTGTAAAAGAGTGGAGGGCTGGCTGCCAATTTATAGAAAATTAGGGTTCTAGATCCTTTCCCACTTAACTTTCTCGATCTGCTTCCCATTTTAGGGTTTTGGCTAAAATAAGCCTAAAATAAGTATGTTTTGGGGCTGTTTAAGTGGCTAAGTGCATTTCTTAGCACAACACCCCCTCTCAGGTCTAAAATAGGGTGAGAAAAGTAGGCCAACCTAAATTTTGATTTACTCTAAGACGTCCTACCCCAAAGCAGCCAGGGTATCGGACAAAAGATGCACGTCGGTTGCCCAGTGGCCTACCAAGACTACAGAGGCGATGGATATCTTACCAAGGGAGCTCAAGTGATCACCCCAGAGAGGTCAAGGCATCGGACCAAGGGTGCTCGTCGGCTGCCCAAGGGCCTACCAAGGCCTACAAAGGCGGATGGAATCAACAATGGACTTGTTTGTTTTGTTTTATTTTGTTTTTTTTTAAAAAGTGTTTTGAAAATACATAAGTAATATAGGGGTAGTGGCCGAGTAAGTGACAGATAGGAAAAGATAAAGAGAGTTTTAAACCCAAGTTATTCACAAAACTAGCAAGCCAATCCCTCGCATTGACGAGAATAAGTGCCTAAGGATGATAAAAGTGAGTGTATGTGCCAATCATGTGTTGAATATGTGAGAGGCAAAAAAAAAAAGGTAGGCTTAGCAAGACAAGCAAAGCAAGGGTAGGGAAACTGCCTTTAGGAGAACTGCCATGTGTTACGCTACGAATATGGTGGATCCTAGAGTCGACCACTCCAAAAGACCAAAAAGGGATAAATGCACACAGATGCATGTTGATATGAACAGAATGCCAATGTATAGGGTAATGCAAAGGGAGATGCAATATGTCATGCCCATACAATATGCTATGCAATGGTGCCACTGGGACAGTGCCCTCGCAGGGGAAGTGTTCCCTTGTCCAAGTGCCCTTTTACAATCAGGTCATCCTGATAGTGCGGACGAAGTTACAAATGCCCATAATATAATACAAAAGAATAAGTGAATGTAATGTCTAAAAAATTGTAAGCATTATCACTGTTACGATCAAGAGTACGAGCCGGCCCCTCTCAAACTGGAAGGGAAAGCAAGAGGGAAGTACCCTCTCCCTGTCAAGTTGAAGAAGTAGGGGAGGGTGTACCCAAGCCGATTCTGGGTAGTAGGTACTGAAGAACCGGCCGGTTGACCGCTTTGGTCAAGATATCTGCAAAATTATCCGATGAAGGTACAAACTCTAGGCGAATAGTGCCTAGCTCAACCTGCTCTCTAGAAAAGTGGAAGTGGACTCCCACATGCCGTGTTTGTGGTGTGATGATCGGATTGCCCGCAAGGGCAATGGCACTCTGGTTGTTGCAGTAGACAACTGTGAGAGAGTCACATGGAAAATGAAGCACCGCTAGTAAACTCCTCAGATAGATGGCCTCGGTGGTGCCATCGAAGAGAGCCCGGTACTCGGCCTCGGCCGTGGAAGCTGCCACCATCTGTTGCTTACGGCTGGACCAAGAAATGGGAGCCGTGCCCAAGCTAAAGAGGTAGCCGCCATGGGAATGCTGGGTGTCAGGATCTCCTGCCCAATCAGAATCAGTGTGCCCCTGCAAACATAAACCAGAACCATATGTCCAGCCATAAGAGAAAGTACACTCCAAATAACGCAACACACGAAGACATACAATCCAATGTGACATCCTAGGTGCTTTGAAATACTGACTGAGTAAGCTAAATCTGGCCTACTGTGAATTAACCAAAGAAGTTTTCATACAACAGAATGATAGGTGTGTGCATCGAAGGGCTGTCCTAGGGTATCCCTCTTGTCAAAAACAACATCCCACCTAACGATCACCTTGTTTGTCGGAGGATTGAACAAACGATAGGCTTTAGCTTCAGAGGAATATTTCACAAAAATAAGGAGATCAGCTCGGGGAGTAAGCTTACCCATCTTGTTATCAGGCGTGTGTATGTACGCACGACACCCGAAGGCTCTGAAATGGGAAATAATAGGTCGAGAGCCAAAAAATGCCTCATACGGGG
Organism: Lygodium microphyllum; assembly: GCF_053477565.2. NCBI lineage: Eukaryota > Viridiplantae > Streptophyta > Polypodiopsida > Schizaeales > Lygodiaceae > Lygodium > Lygodium microphyllum. The sequence goes on along the minus strand of NC_141142.1, from coordinate 6,129,025 downwards.
TCTTCCGAGGAAGAGCCGCAGTTGGGCACCAGTTGAGAATGTACACCGAAGTGTTAACAACCTTGACCCATAGGCGCTCAGGAAGCTCTGCTGCGAACAGCATAGAGCGTGCCATTTCCATGACTGTGCGGTAAAAACGCTCTATGACTCCATTCTGAGAGGCGGAGTTGGTAGAGGTGAGCTGGCGAGGAATGCCATGCTTCTGTAGAAACTCGGAAAACTCGTGGGAGATAAACTCACCACCGCTATCACTTCTCATGCACCCAACACGATGACGAGTCTGGTTATGAACCAGCAGCACCCCAAGCAGAAAAATATGTGAAAGCATCTGACTTATGCTTGAGGAAGTACACCCACATGTATCGAGAATGATCATCCACTAAAAAAAAGAAGTACAGTGCGCCGTTTAAAGCAGCAGTGGATATCAGTCCACAAAGATCAACGTGAATCAGTCTAAGAGGATCCCTAGCTCTATGTGTAGACTGTTGAGGAAATGGGGTATGGTGTTGCTTCCCGAGCTGATAGGCTTTACAGACATCTTGAGCTAGCTTCAGGCGTGGAAGGCCCTTAACCAGCTCACGGCGTGACAACTCATAAAGTGAGTCATAACCAAGATGTCCTAAGCGAAAATGCCAAAGATGCTCATTGTGCGCAAGCTCCTGAGATGTGGTTAAGGCCTGGAAGCTATGGAACATGGAGCCTTCGGCGGTCGGCTGGGTCAGAAAGTGTCATGTGGTATAGGCCATTAGGCTGTGCCTCATCATGAGCAATCACTAAACCAGTCAGAGAGTCAAGGACCTCGATTGTGGTCACTGTAAAGAAAACTGTTCGCTCCAACTGGCAAAGTTGCTGAACAGATAACAAGTTCACCCCAAGCTGAGGGACATGATATACATTGTCCAGTAAAGCCAGATCCGGACCCTTGTCAGTGGCAAACTGATGTAACCTTGAGCCTGAATCTTGACTGAGGAGTTGTTTCCTACATGGACCCGCTCGGCTGTAGGGGCTCGGGTACGGAAAATGTCCTCTATAGGAGTCATGTGATGTGTAGCTCCACTATCCACAATCCAAACTGGAGCTGAAGTGCTCGGTTGTGACAAGTGGGCCTTTGCAGTAACCTCGTTGGGAGGCAACTCACAGATGTGGACGAGACTCGCATTTGATGTCTCTATGGAGACTATATGGGCCTCTGCAGACCAGTCAGACAAGCCCTCTGGAGTTGAGAACGTTGTCGATTGAGATGGCTGTGCAATGATAGTGTGAGTCTGACATGTAAACTGCCCCTTGCCGTCACCCTGTCTCCCCTGTTGGGGGTTACCCGACTGAGGGGCGGGGGTCTGAGACTTGGGTTTTGGTACTGTGCCTCGTGCCTTTGATTGACACTCGTCGTCAAAATGGCCAGCCTTTTGACAATGTTGACAATACCTATTCTTTTTAGGTACATTCTGCCACCCAGGATTGAGTTGTGACTGGGAGTTTCCTTGAGAATCCCCAGATTGATTTAGTTTTTGAGTTTGATTTTGATTTTGAGTGGAGGTTTGATTTGGTTTGCCCTTCCCTTGTTACCCTTTCTGAGAATGAGCAAGAAGAGCCTCCTCTGAAGAGGAATTCATATGAAACTGATCGAACAACCGTGCGTAATGCAACATTTGACACTCAAATTCATAGAATGTAGGCACGGTAGGCTTTGAAACTATTCCTTCCACAAAATTGAAGTATTTCTTGGGGAGTTTACTTAGAAACAATGTGACCTGATCGTCAGAGAACTTGGGAGTCCCCGTAGTGGAGAATTCAGCGAGGAGATGTCGATACTCAGCCAACTTGACTTTCAAGTCATCCCGGTTAGTGATTTTGAAAAGCTGAAGCTCATGGTTAAGATTAATATGACGGGTTCTATCTCGAGCTGCATAGCGGTCAGTCAAGTGTGCCCATCGCTCTGACGCTAAGTCAAAATGCTGAAGCTGAGACTGAAACTCTGGCAATAAGCCTTGCATTAGCTTGACAATAGCGGAGGCATTCCTAGCTTTCCATGAGCGGACGACCTTGTATGGAACAAATATGGGATCGGGTTGGGGTTCCAATCCCTGCACTAGATCCCATAGGTTATGTGAATCAACGACATGTCTCATCAAATTCGACCAAGTAGTAAAGTTTGACCCGTTAAAACGAGTCGTCATTAAATGCATTCTTGGCAGAAGATGAGCTAGAACCATGAGGTGTCGGGTGGGTGGAGTAAGAGAATGGTGGAAAAGACGGTGGAGGTGAGAGTGTCTGATAAGAGTAAGGAGGGGGAAGAGGTGGATAGGCAGAAGTAGGCTGTGAGTGTCCAATGAGTGCCGATTGATGCGGAGGTACTGCAACATGAATGTTTCCATAAGGTGCTGGTGTAGGTGGAGGCACTGGGACACAGTAGTCTTGTTCAAAGTAAGGCTGGGACACAGCATTATCATCAGAAGGTCCACTAGGCAATGCCATGGAGGCAAATTGTGGAGGCAATTTATCCACACTCGGGAGGGACTAAGTGGGATACCCAGGCTGCAATGATCCTGAAAGTGTGTATGAGGTAGGTGGAACACCACCGGGCTGAGGGAAGGATGAGGTCCTAAAGGATGTGCCTATGTTTCCATAACCCCCCGGTGTGATGTGTGGTGCGACATGAGGTGTCTGAAATGGAAAAGTAAATGGTATAAATGGAAGTGGTGAAGCAACGGAAGAATGTGGTGGTATGGGTGGGTTTTGAAAGTGAGGTGTATGAGGTGCAGATTCTTTTTGTTCATTTTAATCATTTAAAGACTGAAAATGAAATTGTGAAGATGATGATATACCATGTAATGAAGTGAAAGAAACACCAAATTCATTTTGATGATGTGAAGTAGAAGGACGGAAAAGAAGGAAGGACAGAAGAAGAGTTATCTAGCTTTTTCTTATAATCCCTGCGACGTGTGTTAATATACAAGAATTGGTCCTCTAGAGGACCTTTTCCGTAGTCAACAGGCTAGACTCTTCTTCCACATGATCTCTACCAGTATATTGCAAAACAGAAGAGGTAAAAGAAGAAGATACAAAAGACGAATCAAAAGTACTTTGCATCGGAGAGGACAGAAGAGTTTGAAAAAATGGAACATACTCCGGATCTTGCTCTCCAAGAGAGGGGTCCATCCTTGATGAAGGTCTCGACGGTCTTGCAACATCATCAGATTTATGCGCAACATCTGAAGAGTGAAATCCATGCATACATTAATTTAGAAGCTTTTCTTGAAGGGCAATCTTTCGGTTGAGCTCCTCAATCTTCTTTTGTCGATAGGCTATGATCAGTTTATATTCGTCAGAGGTCAGCTTGCTTGTCTTTTCTTCCATATACTCAGATGTTTCTTCCACCATGTTGGAACTTTGTGGAGCAAGCTGATCGGCCCACTCCCGCTCAGTTCTCGGCATAGGCTGATCTGGAGATTGAATCAGTGTTGATGTGTTCGAAGTCATTTTAACCTACTGTTGTTCTTGCTTCTTACGAAGAGCTTCCAGATCAAAGGTCTAGGTTTCTTAGAGAGTACCAGGCTTTGATACCATGTAAGGAAAAATACCCTAACACAGAAACATAAACAGAAACCGTACGACAAAGCACAGATTGATAAAAAGAACACAGTTAGGGTTAGGGCTAGAGTAACTCAGAGACAATGAACACCGTGAATAAATGAAATGATATGACTACTAATAATATGATGCTCATGCAGCAAACACACTATGCAGTGAATGAATATTGAACCTCGAACTCCTGTATCTCTAAGATCAGGGCAGGGATAATGAGCTGGAGATTGTGTCATACTCCGAACGGATCCCGAATTGCAGTAAGGCAGCCCCCGGATGTTGAACACCAGCAAACGCAGCAGTGAGAAGCTGTATTTGATGCAAACAACAGTGAGGAGAGAGAAAGACTAAAAACGCAGGTAGGATAGCCTGCAGGAGAGAGAAAGACTAAAAACGCAAGTAGGACAGCTTGCAGGAGAGAGAAAGACTAAAAACGGAGCCTGCAGGAGAGAGATTGAAAACGCAGGCATGACAGCTTGCAGGAGAGAGAAAGACTGAAAACGCAGGCAGGACAGCCTGTAGGAGAGAGAAAGATTGCAGTGACTGCAGACAGGAGAGAAAACTGTCAGGACGGCAGCTGGAGCCTGTAAACGCAGCAGTTTGCTGGCGTGGCAGGCTGTACGACAGTAGTGCAGATGAACAGTTGTCAGTCGCCAGGCAGAAATAGCAGCAATCAGCATGTGGAGGGCTGGAAACAGGCGCCAGACTATAGGGAATAATGATGGAGAGTAAGGGCTGAGATTTCTTCCATGACCGGGGTGTGGGCAGCAAGTTGGTAACACCTGAAACCTGCAAAAACGAGATTGTAAAAGAGTGGAGGGTTGGCTGCCAATTTATAGAAAATTAGGATTCTAGATCCTCTCCCACTTAACTTTCTCGATCTGCCCCCCGTTTTAGGGTTTTGGCTAAAATAAGCCTAAAATAAGCATGTTTTGGGACTGTGTAAGTGGCTAAGTGCATTTCTTAGTACAAGACTTACTGCACAATTCAGCATGCACCAACTTTAGAGAAGCCTGTGCTCTATTCTTGCTTTCTTGTGGAAATGCCTTTCTTTATTGCTTGCCCATTATACAAGCTTCACATAGTTCCTTCAATTCAGTCATTGTAGGTAGGTGAGCAACCATACCTTGCTTGTGTATCTCCTTCAACACTGCAAATCCGATGTGTCCAAACCTTTCATGCCAAAGCTTACTTGTGCCCACTCCAGCGGTAGCTGTAAGAGCACTTAGCTCATATAGGTTGTTCCTTCTTTCTCCTTTGTCAACAACTTTGCCATCACTGTCAAGAATTTTTGCACCTGTCTTCTTGAACCTCACTTCATGACCAAGATCAGTTATGGTAGCAACTGATAACAAATTTCTCCTAATTTTGGAAACATACAACACATTTGAAAGCTTTTTGACATCACCATTTGCAGCAATAAATGAAATAGTACCTGTGCCCGTTGCAAGGCATTTTGCATCATTTCCAACCGTCACAGTGATGGATTTTTGTAGAGGCTGTATAGAATTGTATAGACGGGAGGCCCCCCAACTATCCAACACCCATGAGTCAGTGGTAGATTCTTCTTGCGCCAAGGAGCACACCTCCTCAATGGTCGCCATGAATAGCTCCAACTCTTCTTCAGTCGTATTGGCTGTCTCTTTCCCTTTACTTTTAAGGGTACCATTCTTTTCATCTGCCTTCTTGACACAACAATTTGCGACTGCATGTTCTTTTTTCTTGCAGTAGAAGCACTCTCCTTGAAACTTCTTCTTACCGCCCTTCTTCTTTTTGTCACCATCATTTTTGGTGGAGGAACTACCTTTGCCCTCTGCATTGGTAGAGAATGCAGCATCTCCATTGTTGCTTTCTTCTCGTGCTTTCAGCCTCAATTCCTCCTCCAGTATAATGCACAAAACTTCTCAAAACTCAAAGCTTGAGGTCTCACCTGAGTATTAAGGGCAGTTACCAGTCCATTAAACTTTTGTGGACAAATTTGAATACACCTCCTCGCTAGCTCCTCGCTAGTCTTTTGTATCCTAGCACCAGCCATCTAGTCGTGCAGATTCTTAATTTGAGTGATGAATGCTTCAGTTGTCTCTCCTTCAGCAAACTTCTCCGCTGCTAGTCGATTCTCCAAGTTTTGAATCTTTGTTTGGTTTCGCGTTTTATACTGATTCCTTAGTACATTCCAAGCCTCTGATGCTTTGGTTGTATGCTGAATCAAAGTCAGAACGTTGTCAGAACAACTTGTAACTAAGGTACACAATGCATCTGCATTCCTTCGTTTCCAAGCTCGTAGAAGATCTGTATTCAGAGGAATCATCACACTAGGATTTGATGGGTTGGGGGTAGGTTGTGGTTTTTTGTTAGTCCCCAGCACAGTTTCCAAAAGCTCATAAGAATCAAGGATAGTTGTAATTTTGAACTTCCACAAGGTATAGTTTGTACCATCTAACTTGCCTTCGCTGAAGGTTGGTAGATGAATCCTCAGTGTTTGAATAGCTGGTACAGCAGCACCACCTCCTGCACCGCTTCGTGATGTGCCAGAACTGCTTTCGGAAGACGACATTGTTCCTATTTGCTGTTGAAGCCTTTGCCTCTTGTGCACTCTTCAATCCCTAGAGCCCCTTGGGCTTTGATACCATGTAAAAAAAATTACACGATGCAGCGAACAGAATTTGAGAAAGAGATAGAGATAGAGAGTGCACAACTGATAAGAGGAGAATTAGAAAATTTCTTTAGCTCCAAATAACTGATACAGAGATGGGTCTGTCCACCCGTGTGCTTCCACTGTGAAACTTAGATGGCGATCTAGATAGAAGATAGGTGAAGAGCTTAAGGCTAGCTAGAACAACTTTGATTGGGTGAAAGATAGATGATCGATGGCTGTGAAGGGGTTTAGCTTTTATAGCCCGTGAAGGCGGTTAGGTTGGCCTGCCTCTACTAGTTGGCTAGGGAATTCCCTTTATCGTCGGGCCGGGGGCGCTGCCTCTGAACCCTCGCCAGGGGAGTCGCTGGCCCCCCTAGGACCCCCCAGCCAAGGGCCGCTTTCCACGGCCCCCGGACAAAAAAATAGGGGCCCCTTTTAACTCCCTTACCCCGCAACTCGATGCAATGTGCCTCGAGTTGATACCAGCTTAACTACTCAGCCCAACCCAAAGATTAGACCCACAATGGCCACCTTTTGGCCATCCGGTCATATAGACCTCATCTGATATATACAAGTCAGGACTCAACCAATATCCGGGCTCACATTTGGCTTCTCCTCATAATGGGGGCCTTACAACTTTGAGCACCATGGATCATTGATGGGATCTTATGTTCTACACGATGTTGGTCTTTTATTTGGGAGAGGTGATTTCTATGGATCTTGAGAAGGTCAAGGCAATCATGTAGTGGCCATGTCCTAAACATTTGTCTGTAATGCGCATGTTCTTGGGATTGATAGTGATCCAACACATGTACGTGGAGCACTATGCACATGTGACATTACCTCGTATAGATGCCATAAGGCCAAAGAGAATGGCAGCTCTATGGATAGTGGGGGAGATTCTTCCAAGGAGGTGGTAGGTCCGAGGGAGCAAAAGAAGCTCAAGTAAGGAATAAGTGTTTTACATGCAAGTAGAAGGGTCACATTGCTAAGAATAAACCCAAAAAGCTCAACTCAAAGGATGAAACTTCCAAGTTGGGCATCAAGATTTTGAAGGCCTCAACCTTGTCCATCATGGCTTCTACCCTTAAGATAACACCCTTGGGGGTGACATGGATTCTTCTTCCTTGGGGCATCATGATCTTGTGCTTGTGCAAGGGATGGTTGTAGGCCATCTTGCACTTTGCTTGGTGTATAGTGGAGCATTTGAGAATTTGATTCAAGGTATGTTTGTTGAGAAGGATCATCTCCTAATGGTACTCACCATTATGGTGCAACTAGTGTGTCAAGGAGAGAATTGAGAGGTGAGAGTAGGTTGGTGCTCTCTTGGGGGTGGCGACAGCAAATTAGGGTTGGTGACAGCATTTTGGAGGCTTGAGACAGCAGGCAATAGCATTTATGGCTGGTCAGGATAGAGCAGCAATAAATTTATGAGGTTTCTTGTGTGGAAATTCAAGATTTTCTCTCTCCTCGGCATTCTCTCACCTTCTCCAGCCCATTCTTTGATTATGTCAGCAAATCTCAGCCATTTGAAAGAGTTCTCAGCTAGATTTGGTGGGTAGTAGTGGAATTTCTATTGTAAACTCTAGTTTTTAGCAAAAATTAGGGTTTAGCAGTCACCTTGGAACCCATGCTAGCAATTGGGGGTGTAGTCCATCAGGGGTCCAATTTTTACAAGTTTTGGGTGGATATCAAGGGGCAAATTGCCCGAAAGGGGTATTGATCATGTGTGTCCTTTTCCTCTCCTCAAAGGTTTTGATGAGGAAAACCATGAGGAAGTTCTGTTTACATGGGATTCGGATGATGCGTGTGCCTATTTTGCTGTTATTCAATCTATTTCTAATGATGTTCTACTAGTGGGTTACCTCTTGTGGGACATCTCTAGAAGTATGGTCGAATCTTCAGATGTTGTACAGCTTCCACCATTGGTGCAGTGACCCTTTATGGCCAGCATTAACAAATGATGTTTGAATTAAAGGACACCATTCAATTAGCTTTGCTCCGTGTTACACAGATATAGGACCAGCTTCGCCATTTGCAATCTTCCCTTTCAGAGGAATATCTTATGGGAATGGTATTCTACAAGCTTCCGCTGGAGTTTGAGTGAGCTTTACACACATATGTTCTTGATGCTGCTTGAGCATGAGGCATCTTTGTGTTTACAGGGGAGGCTTCCATCTCATTATGGAGATTCTAGTGAGGCCTTTATAGCTTCAGAGAGGGGTGATAGGAAGAAGAAGTGAAAGGCCTAGTGTTATTAATGTGGTAAGAAGAGGCATTGGTGAAAGGATTGCAAGGAGTTAGTAGCCTCGGAAGAAGAAGAAGAAGAAGAAGAAGAAGCAGCAGCAGCAGCAGCGAGATGCAGACTCCTCCGATGAGTCCTCTTCCTTAGACTTTGACTCCGATCCTCCGGCCACGGAGAAGTCTAAGCTACGGAAGGGATCCACTTCTTCAGATCGAGAGAAGGACTTGACTGCCCCCTTCCTTTATTGCTTTCTAGTCTAGTTAATGCAGTTATTCTCCACGACTCTTCAATGCTAGAGAGGGAGTGTGAGAGGATGGTGAGATGGGGTAGTCGTGTCTCATTTGTATAGGTATACAGGTGCATAGGTTCTCGAGAGGGACGTTCCTAATGCATCGACCGTAGTTTGGTAGGTTCAAACCTTGGAGCTAGGATTGGCATCCAGGTTCATGATGAGTTTGTTATTTGATACAAAGCGGGATTGACTCCTAGTCTTGTGCTCATATGAGGGGACACTTTGGCGGTTTGGCTAAAGGCAAGGAATCCAGGGTCACATATGTTCAGAGGCATTTTTGGCAAGATGGTCTTGTATGCTATTGCAAGACATTGATGACGGACATAGAGACATGTTATGGTTCTTCTCTATTTTCAGGAGCTAGTACCATCAACATCGACACAAGGTTCTCTTCAAGGCAACTTGGTGGTGGCTTGATCATCTACTACTTGGATATCCATGGTTGTATTTTGGTGGTTCTATGTTGTATAGACTGCAATGAGTCATTATCATTGTATCATTGTATTGTATTAGATCACCCATGATCTAAGAGGGGGTGTTAGCAAGATTGTCAGCTTATGTGTGAATCTGTACATGCATGTCAGGGTTGGGCATATTATTTTTTATTTAGGCATTTTTGTAGTGACTTATTTGTGGCATTTTATGTGTGTTGGCCAGCATTAAAATTGGTGTTATTTTATGGGAGTCAGCCAATATTTAATACTGACTGAGCAACTGATATTTTAGGTATATTTATTGCCTATTTATTGTGGGGCTTCTCCTTCTCCTCTTTAGTTAGGATTCGGTCATCATCATTCATTTAGCAAGTGGACTACTTGTCGGAGGGAGGAGCCAATGCTAGTGACTCATTGTTGTATGTGATTGTCTCATGTTTGATATATGGATTTCATTTCTCGAGCACATCTCTAAGTTCTCTTCTTTCACAATGTTCTATTTTCTTCCTTTTTTGTCTTGTGTTTAGCAGTTTATTTCAGCACTTGTCTATGCTTCCAGTATTACACCATTTCTAACTTAGGTATGGTTGGTAATATGCATAACTCTATGTATCATTCATTCAACAAGTGGACTACCTGTTGGAGAGAGGAGCCAATGCCAGTGTCCACATAGCCAGTGACTCATTGTTGTATGTGATTTTCTCGTGTTTGGTATATGGATTTTATTTCTCGAGCACATCTTTGAGTTCTCTTCTTTCGCAATGTTATTCTATTTTCTTCCTTTTTTGTCTTGTGTTTAGCAATTTAATTCAGTACTTGTCTATGCTTCCAGTACTACACAATTTCTGACTTAAGTATGGCTGGTAATATACATAACTCTATGTATGACAGCAAGTGATGCTTGAGGCACAAAGCGTTGTGGTTTGAAATGTATTGGCACTCCCGAATGCTTATGGGGCTCAAACAATGAGTGTTGGTTATGCAAATCCTTGTTTTGATGTTGGTCATAGCAAATACAACAAATGCACCATTTTTGTGGCAGCCAATGTACGACAACTTGACTCCCAAAGGAGCAACAAAAGACTTTGAGGAGGGCGAAAAATGGGTGAAGTTTGATTCCTTTAGTGGTGCACCAGATAGGCTGAAAGCTTTGACTTTCATTCAATAGTTTGATGCAACCTAAGCAGAGGGAAACTTCACCGAATCCTCTAAGATCTGGAAGGTAGCCACTTTCTTGAAGGGGAATGATTGTAGTAGTGATCCATGCTCTTAATGCAAGGTAGAGCACCATCAACATGGGTACAATTGAGGCAAATGTTTGCATTAAATTGGTTGACTAGTACATTTGAGGTGGACATCATGACAAGTTTGAATAAGCTAGATGTATAAGAATACAAGAATTTGGACCAATGTAATAAGAAGTTTTGGGATGCTTTGCTGCCAGTAACTTCTTATCGTCGAGTTTCTTTTCATGAGTAAGTGGAAAAGTATGTATGTGGATTGCCTAAAGAGATCAGGGATTTTTGCATTAAATCCAGTGTGGCTAGTATGTCTCAGCCCATAGAGATTGTTGTTACAACTAATGCATTGCTGTGTGGGAAAGATTCAGGCTTCCAATAGAGCAGAGAGAAGCCGAATAAGAAGTTGTCAAAGGTTGAGAAAAGGGGCAGATCTGAAAATCAACCTGAAAGGAGGTCAAAACAGCAAAGAAACGGTGGGAAATCACTTACACAACATAGAGAATTAATGGATGAAAATAAATGCTTTGTTTGTGAATAAGAGGGTCATATAGCTAAGGATTGTCCAAATAGTCAACAAGCTAGAAAATCTGAAAATCAGGGAGATCCTAAGGATAAGAAGCTCGTAGCATCTAATGTGGGGAATTAATGGCTACAAATAAATGCTTTGTTTGTGAACATGAGGGTCACATAGCTAAGGATTGTTCCAATAGGCAGCAAGTTGGAAAATTAGAAAATCAAGGAGATCCCAAGGGTAAGAAGCCCAAAACATTAGTTGGATTGATGTTGGATGTTGTTAGTGATTAGTCCAATGATGATGCTATTGAGTTATATAGAACATGGGGCAAAATTAGAGATCAGTATGCTTTGATTTCTTTGATAATGAAGCATGAGCCAACTTCATCTCTACCGACATGGCAGCTCGTTTAGGTATTAGAGAGGATAAAATAAAATCCATGGGAGAAGTTAGTATAGTATGCAAGGGCCATGTAGAGCTTGTAACACTGGTCACATCAGAAAGCTTCATTTGCACATTTTGAGATATGTGGATAGGGAAGAGTTCTTCATTGCTCCACTTGAGGGTTGTAATGTCTTGCTTGGTATGCCTTGGTGCCATCATGTGCATGCAATGATTGATTCACATGCCAAAGTGATCATTATTTAGCAAAGAGCAAGACCCATACTTTGGATATAAAGTTGAAAGGGAAATTTGTCCTAGTTGTATCGGCTATTACCATTTCTAAAGTTATGAAAAATAACCATTTAGCACACTTGCTTTTTACTAAAGATAAAGTTGATAATGAAAATGTTGGGAATGTGTCAAAGTTAGAGATGGAACATTTCATTTCTGAAAATGTGTATTGGTTGCTTTTCTCAGTCACTTCTAAGGCAACTATCGCTTGAAAGACTAGAAGATCACAGCATAGATCTCATCAAAGTAGCCCACCTAATAAGCAACCTTGTAGGGTAAGTGCAGCCCAACAAGTGGAGATAATGAGCCAAGTGAATGAGCTGTTAGAAAAAGGGTTGATTCATCCCAACTCTTTACTTTTTTTCTCTCTAATGCTTTTGGTGCAAAAAATAAAAAGGTTCATGGTGTATGTGCATTGACTATCGTGCTTTGAATATAATCACAATAAAGAATTTCGTTTTTAATCCCTCGGATGGATGATGTTATGGATAGATTGTAGAGACAATCATATTCAACTTTGAAGAGTCATCAGATATGCATTAGACATGAGGATGTGCCTAAGATAGCTTCTAGGACATCTTTTGGATTGTATGACATTCTCTTTTTGACGAAGAAGAGATGGGAGTGAATAAAGCGACCTATCTATGGATTCACACCACTCTTGCATCTTGCATTCAAAAAGCTTTGTTTTATTTATTGATGTAAATGTCCTTGCTAATTGCAATGACTTTCTTCCAAAAGCTTTGGCAAAACAGCATCATGGTTTCTTCCTCCAAGAGCTCACTAACTTTAGTAATCAAAGGGACACCGGTTTGCTTCCATAATTTGTTGGAAAAGGGGCTTATTGGTGGTAAAGCCTCTTTTTTGGTGGGAGTTGTTTGGTTACTAATTGCCCCACCTTTAAAAAGCAGCTTTATGTATTCTTGTGGAGGTTTGCAACAAAATCTCTAAGCTCTTAAAATTTAGTTCTTTTAAATTGATTTTGATTACAAGTTTAAATTTTTAAGTTTAAATCTAATTTCTTTTCCTACCTGGTTTAGGATTGCTCATCGGGTGCATGTGAGAGGAATTAATCCGCCTATTCCCTTGTGCACATGAAAATTCGCAACATGTTTAGTATACAACAATTGGAGCTACTAGTTTATTGTTGCTTCAATTTACACATGTTACATAGTATGCATGAGATGTCTATGGCAGGACAAGTATACCTTATCTATATACTTGTTACTATGTTAGTCTAACTCTTAAGTTATTTATCCTCTAAATGTACACGTTAATGTAGATGTGCTCAAGCTCTCCGCAAGTACACTTACAAGTGTGGCTCGTGAGAGAGACTTGAAGAAGGAGTAAATATTTAGAGATCTTTTTTTGGAGCTCAAGGAGATTGACTTGCGCATCTCTCGTAGTTGTGCATGTGGGTGCGTTGTTGATCTCTCTCGCACTACTCATGATGGAGCTTCTACTTTGACATCGATACCGGCTATCCATAGTGATCATGGGGTCCTTAGATGCTACACAAGACATGGGAGTGGCTCGAGAGATACTCTTAGTGCGGCACATGAGGATACACCTATCACTACCTCCTGTGTAGAGCTTAGAGAGCCCGAGTATAATGAAGAGGGTAATGTACTTAATGAAGGTGATTTTGTTGAGAGGGATAATGACTCCTCAAGTACCAGTGAGGATGCTTCTAGCTTTGATGCTGAGAGTAATACGAGTACTTAGACTTTAGAGCTTATGTCATGACTTGTATGAGATTGATAATCTTTGTCACATCATACATGATCCATTGTTGTAAACCTTTTTTGTATCAGATTGCCATTTGACTCATAATAAAGTTGTTGGTTTACCAATTCATAGTATATTCTAAAGTCTTCAAAGTTGAGTCAACTCTCTTTTGCACTTAGTTTTGAGTAGTCTCTAAATGTATGTTTTAAGTCCAAACATTAAGTATAGACTTTAAATTATATGGAAAAAAAGAATTTCATCAGATATAGCATCAAGCATAGGTCCAAGATTTATTAGTCCAATTAGTACCATACTAGTATCGGACAATACTAATCGGACACCATCAGATGTGACAACCTTGTTCGTGATCGCTTTTCTTGCAATAACAATGACACCAATGTATCAAATATGTATGGATCGACATCTCCTTTTGCAAGGAAAGTGTATTGGCAATACTCTAGTAAGTGTTAAGTAGGCCAGCCAAGACTATAGAAAGAAGAGATGCATCTAGAATTATCTCATCAATATTTGCAAGCTGCTCCATTATGTCCTTGACATGTGTAATGTAGGCATCCATTGAACCACACTCTGCCATGCTCCATCTCAAGCTATTTGCGCAAATAGGCTACATGAGTCTCATTGCACATGATATAACAAACCAAGTTTATCCCAAGCATCCTAGGATGTTATGCATGATCTAATATGCGGAATGACCTATCTTTTGCATGAGAGTACAATCAAAGGTGATAGTGGATGAACTACATGAACCTACAACATTTTGTGTAGCAGGGCCTGCAGGCCTAACATTTAAACCAAATACATAACCCCAAAATTGTTTAGCAACCAAAACATGTTTCATCATATGTGCCCACATAGGATAATTTATGCCATCCAATTTATTAGAATCCCAAAACATGTCTAGCAAATCATTTTGGCATGTCATTCCTTGCTCCATGCAATTGATTTTTCACAAAAGCTGCTAGCAATGTGTATTTGTAAGTGTAGCACTATGAAAAAGCAAAGAAAATGCCAAAAAAATTACAAATTTTCTCACAATTAATGATGATGAAGAAAAATTTATAGCTAAAAAGGCTCAAATGCCCATGAATGTCGATGTAGAAGGTGTAATTGGCCTCAATGTCAATGGATTTGGACAAATTTCATAAAAAGTTTAAATTTGTATGATGAAATTTAGTGAAAGTTGGGCCTGAATGTGAAAACCCCCAAATTTTTGATGTAAAATTGAGTGGAAATTGAAGTCTGCTATAAGCATCCCCAAAATTTGGCTTGGATGGGAGATGCGCGTGAACAGGCATCGACGGAGATTGAAGAAATTGATGGGTAAGGTTTTAAAAATAATGTTTTTTAATGTGTCAGGCTGGATTCCACATGGCTGGGACAGCATGGTGAAAAAGCACTGACTGTCGAGTTCGAATGGAAATATCGGCACAAGCAGGTCAAATGACACAATAGTCAAGGCAGGTTCTTCGCGTCATAGGCAAATGAATAGATGGGCAGGTAACAGGTAGGTGACTGTTTTGACGAGCAGGAGACAAACAAGCAACTGACAAGCAAGGGACTAATTGGCAACCGCTTGGGACAGGTTTGACAGGTAGAAGGCCCCAGATCTGATGAGCAGATTTGATAGGCAGCAGGTGGCTCATGTGAAGGGCAAAACTGAAGTAAATATGCAGCCTGTTGAACCTAGAGTGGCAATAGGTATACAGGAGAGTAGCCGAGCACAAGACCCAGTGGCCATAGTTGTTGCTTACCATGGGACAACAAGCTTACCTCGTTGGAGAATATGGTAATTCTCAAAATCATTTTCTGAAATAAAATAAAAGCAACTCAAGGGTCTGGCATAGGCTCTAGACCAATGACTAGGTCCCAAAGACCCTAAGATTCAAGCACTTGTTGTGTAAAGTTAGACCAAGTGGTAAAATTCAATCCGTTAGGGCAAGCCTTATGGCCGTAGCAATAGGAGTGGTAGTGCTAAATGAGAAATAGGGTGGGTATGGTGTTGAGAAACCACTTCTTTAGTTTACACACTTCAGTTAGGATTTCACATTGACAACCCCAAAAAGATTTGGTGTTCACATTTTGGTCACTTTATCAGTGGGCGCCCACACAATGGTGTGCCACTCTAGAGAGCTTATGTCTATAAATAGGCAATCACTTCGTTCATTTTGATCTACTTTAGTCATCCTTCACCCCTCTTCTTCCTTCACTTAGATGCCCTTCCCTTCTCTCTCTAGCCTTTCTCCTATTGCTCACACCCCTTCCGGAGGACATTGCAGTTTGAGGCTCACGACTGGCTCACACCACCTTTCACGTTTTGCTTCAAGGGCCCTATTGCTCATCATTAGGTCTGTGTTTGGAGGTCTTCTACAGCTGGCGATCTTCCTCCATTGTTGGCGGCATCTCTCCCATTATTTGGCATCAGTCCTTTGCATCTAGCGACAACCTCCACCCATTAGGCATCATCTGTATCTTGCGTTTCTCAGCTTGGAGGTGTTTTCTATACGTGGCAACATCACAGCTATCTGTTGCCACTTCTACAACTTGCGTTTACTGATGAGGGAAATCACCTATGTGTCAGCTTTCCTCACCTAGGCGTTAGTCTTCACTAGCTATTGTCATCATCTGCCATTGCATTTGGCAATTAGGAGGCATCTGGCATTTGCGTTTTACATCCTGGCGGTCCACTTCCGCGGTCCACTTCCTGACGTTTGAAAATCAGTCATTTATTGTTGCTGCCCTGTCTCAACAGCTTGTAGATGCTTTCACCTGTTGTTGATTGGTTTTCTCTTGCCCTTGGTTGCCTCAGAAGGCCCTCCAATGGCTGCAAATTAGACTAGCAGTATCTCCTCTCTCTCTCTTGTAGGTTGAATACACTAAAATGCCCCTCTCCAGTCTCTAAAGACGTTTTTCAGTCTTGCATGTGCATTTTTGACAAGTGACAGCGTTCCCAAATGGTTATTTGAACATTATTAATTTTCAGTCTCTAAAATTGAAAATTAATCTAATAATTATTTCAGTGCCTTGAAAAATAATCAGACTGGCCAATAATTAAATTGGCTAGGCAACTTTCATTTCCGAGTGTCTCTGCACCATCTTTGACCATTAGATTGGGATTAGGTACCATTAAACGCCACTTCTCTGGTATCACCAACTGACACTTATGGCCAAACGAATGACCTAGGCCAACAACTGGCACCAGATAGCACCAAGTATTTGTGCGGCATAATTTATAGCAACGTTTGCCTTTGACATCTCATGATTTCCTCAGGTACTGGTCTCGTGAATTTTACTCTAACCCTAGTTACACCTCACATGTGTAGCATTTACTTAGCCATGTGGTTAATGATTGATCCACATGTTAAGTGAGGTTTTAAAAATACATGTCCTCGTGACATTTGTAGTGATGGGGATGCCCTCATTGTCATCGGTAGATTGTATAATCGCCTCTATTCGTTAGATTTATATGAGAGGAGGGCATCAGAGGATGCATTACAATTTGATGCAATCACTATGGATGGCTAAGCTATGGCGTGCTCGATGTGGTCATCTTAATTATGTAAGTTTGGTTCGCTTAAGAAGCAAAAATATGGTGCTTGATCTTTGTCCATTGAAAGCACCTACTTATAATGGATGTAAGAGTTGTATACTTGGCAAAATTTTGTTCTTCATTTCATAAAGGTGGATCTATGTGTACTGATGAGGAATTATAGTTTGTGCATAGTGCTATTTGTGGACCCATGCATGCCAAATCCATTGAAGGGTACCTGTACTTTGTTACTTTCATTGATGACATGACCTGTCATTATTAGGCATATGCTTTGAGGCATGAATTAGAAGTGTTTCAATGCTTTTAAACCTTCTTGGCCTTGGCTGAAAATGGCAATGGATGCTAGCTGATTACACTTCATATAGATCGAGGGGGGGAATACATGTCATGAGAGTTTTAACTCCTTTTTGGCGGAAAGGTGATTAGACATCAATGTATTACACATTACACACCTTAACAAAACAATGGGGTTGAAAGAAAGAATCACACTTTGATGGAGATAGCACATTGTATGCTTTTATTCAATAAGGAGGCCCCAAAGTTTGGGCTTGATGCTATTATGTGTGCAATATATGTGGTAAATTGCAACCCCACTAAAGCATTGGCTAAATGTACATACTGTGAGGTTTGGAATGGCTGAAAACCAATGGTATCACACATTGATGTCTTTGGTTGTTTGGTATATGCTTTGGTGCCAAAGCCATGAAGACATACATTGCAAGACAAGGTTGTCAAACGCATTTTCATTAGTTACAGTGCAAAAAGTAAAGGATACCACTTGTACCAACTGTCCACAAATAGGGTTTTTGTTAGTAGAGATATGGTATTCGTTGAACATGCTGGTTATCCCTTAATGGATTGCAAAAATCAGCCCAATGTCAGTATATGGATATGTTTGACAGTTTGTTGCCATTGTTTCAGCAAAGTGCACCTGAATTTGGTCAATTTCAGCAATCTATTGAAGCTTTACAGCAACAAAATCAGCAGCAAACACATATTGAACAGCACCCTGATTTTCATCCCATTGATCAGGGCATGGATGATGATGAAATGGTCGATGAGAGGGCTGCTATTGGGAAAGTTAAAATAGTCCTGTTGGATACATTATGGGAGAGCGAACAATCTGTTTTACCTCTTGGTAGAACTAGAGCAGCCACTTGCCATGCAAAGGGTAACTTGATTGTGCAAACACTCATGGCTACTACTGCATGCAATGAGGAACTTGTTTCTTTACATGGTGCTTTAGAGGATGAGCATTGTATGGCAGCTAGGTAGTCAGAGATGGGCTCTCTCCATAAAATAGCACATGGGAGTTATGTGACTTGCCTATTGCTTGCTGGCAAGCACCTTAGAGGCACAAAGTGGGTTTACAAATTGAAATGTAGATTTGATGGTAGCATTGATTGCAACAAGTTATATCTTGTTGCCAAAGGTATGCCCAACAACATGCGATTGACTATGATGAGACATTTACACCCACTTCATGTATGACTACCATTCATAGTGTTATGCCTTGGCTGCCCATTTTGATTGGTACGTGCATCAGTTGGATGTGAATGTTAAGATATGCTAGTGTTTGCATTGAGGAAACACAACATGTACGACAAGATTGAAACACAAAGACTAAGATAGAGAAGCAAAATTCAAATCCTAACGCAAAATGCAAAACACAAGAACTCAAAACTCAAACGTAGAGACAAATGCAGAGAGAAGAAACTCTGAAGTGAATCAATGCTATAAATGAACGTAAGAGTATGTATAATGCCCAAGGGTAGAGCCATGGAGTGTTGGAGAGTGACGTCCCATTGAAGACAAGTCCCTAATGTTGTGACCATCGGTCAAAGTGTGGAAGTTGAGGAAAAACACCAAACGTTGATTACTGGAGGGCTAGATTATTGAGGCGATAGTAGGAAAGGTGCCTGGAGCAGAGGGCGGCAGCAAGAAGCTGCAAATGTAACCGTAGGATGGTTGCTAGTAGGGAGAAGATGGTCGCCAGCTGTTGCCTATGGATGAAAAGGTTGAATGCATATTGTAGAGTTGGTGCCTAATGATGATGGAGAGTTGCCACCTGTTGCCTAGCTGATGGAGAGTTGGATGCACGAAGGAGTTAGTTTGTGGGCTCACGATGATAGATAGATCAAACACAATAGAGAAGTGATAACTTACACTGAAGGGATGAGATTGAATGGTGGGCATAGCTTGCCTATTTATAGATGGTGAAGGGTACCCAAAAAATTAGGGTTTTGGGGGACCATTGAAACTTTCTTGAACTACATACCAAATTTGCATTTTCCTTTAATTAAACGTGTTTTGGGATTGTTAAAAATGCTAATCAGCTGTAAAGCATTTTTTAGCTCAACAGTGAAGACTACTTTTTTGAATGGTGATCTTCATGAGGAGGTCTATGTTAGGCAACATTTTGGCTTTGTTCAAAAAGCTCAAATATCAAAACGTTGTGAGAGGAGAGAGAATGCACAAAGATCGAAGCTCAAGCTCAACTGAGAGTATATGTAACAGTGAAGAGAGTGTGTGAGAGTGAAGGAAAATGTAATAATCTCAAGAGTGTAAGGTTGCAAGTACAAAGTATAACCCTTAAACCTTAGGGTTGCTAGAGTGTGTTCACACCCAAAAGGTGTAAAGCATGATAAGTGTCCAAATTGTGTAACACATGCACATAAAATAAAAGATAATAAATTTGGAAAAAAAAATCTCTCGTAAGGAGAGTATAAAGTGCCCTAGTGTCCTTTTGAGGATCATTGAGACTCCTCTGTGAGCATAGGCATGAGTCAAACCCAACAAACCCCCCTAGAGTGAAGAGTGATCAATATACAAGGGCCATCCACCAAAGGAGATCAAATTTAAAGCATTGCGGAATGCTTCAAATTTGTCACGAGGAAGAGCTTTGGTGAAGATTCTGCCACATTATTGGTGGTAGGACAGTAGACAAGGCTGATATCACTTGCATGTAGCCTCTCTTTGACAAAGTGATAGTGAATCTCTATGTGTTGCGTGTGTGTATGAAACACTAGGTTCTGTGCCACTGCAATGGCACTCTTGACTGTTAGTGAACAAAGGAGTAGGCTCCATGACATATACATCTAAATCAGCCAACAAATGTCTTAGCCATACATATTTGACTGTGGTAGTGAAAGTTGTCTTGTATTCAGCTTCACATGACGATGTGGCAACAATGGATTATTTCTTGCTAAGCCAAGAGATGCAAGATGAGCCAAGAAAAAAACAATTACCACTAGTGAAGTGACGAGAATCAAAATCACTAGCCCAATTTGAATCACTGTAAGCATGTACTTGCAGTGGTCCGCCCTTGGCATAAAGCAATCAAAGAGTTCTAGTACCTTGCAAGTAACAAAAAACACGCTTCGAAAGCTTGCCAATGTGACATGCATGGTTGGTGCACATATCTGCTCAGGGCTGAAATGGCAAACTGAATGTCTGGCCTTGCATTGCATAAGTAAATGAGACATCCAATTGCTGGAGCATACGTATGGATACCAAACAAATCATTGTCATCATGCAAGGATAGCTTAAGTCCAGGTTCCATTGGTGTACAAACTGACTTGCAATCGTGTAAGCCACACCTCTCGAGAAGTCTACCAATGTATCTAGAATGTGACAATCCAATGTCTCTAGTATCATGAATGATTTGAATGCCCAAATATTAGTGCAAAGACCCCAAATTTGACATCTCAAAAGTTTGCTGCAAATTTTATTTGAATGCTAAAGGATTAGCATGTGTCCCTGTAAGCAAAAGATCATCAACATAAAGACATATGACCAGCAAGGATCCCCCCTCTTTACATACGTAAAGTGTAGACTTTGATGAGCTGTTTATGAATCCCTAGCTGAGTAAAAAGGCATTAGTCTTTGCATACCAAGCTCGGGGAGCTTGCTTCAAACCATATAAATCCTTTTTCAACTTGCACACCAAGTGTTCAGATCCTACAATTGCAAAACTGATTGGCTGTTGAACATACATTTCTTCTTGAAGTTCGCCATGTAAAAATGTAATCTTTAAATCAAGATGATGCACAATCCAACCATAATGGGCAGCCAAAGTAACCATAGACCAAATGGTAGTCATGCAGGATGTAGGGGCAAATGTCTCCTCATAGTCAATGCATTTCTTCTGTGCGTAGCCTTTAGCCACAAGCTTGGCCTTATATTTATCAATGGATTCATTTGCATTTCTTTTCAGCTTATAGACCCACTTTGTACCGATGGCTTTCTTTTCAACAGGCAAAGACGCTAAATCCTATGTTTGATTCTTTATGATAGAATCAAACTCAGCTTGCTTTTTGGCCATCCAATGCACACTATGTTGTGCATCCTCAAAACATTCAGGCTCCTCATCATCAAGTGTATTTGCTACCACAACAAACTCCATGGTATGTGCACCATCATGCATACAAGCTTGCCTTCTAGTACGACCAGCAATAGGAGCATCCAAATGACTATCTTTAATAGCTCCTGTTGAACTTCAAATTCACCACCTTGCTGAATATTCAGATCAGCCATAGGCTGATTTTCAGCATTACTCAATGGAGCAGCTGGCTGAACATTAAGTTCACTTGTTGAAGCTCCAATTGTATCACCAAAAAAATGGGCAACAACCCTTCAAATACATCATTGGCAGCCTGTTATGTATCAAAACTAGGGAGGGATAATTCTGATTTTTCATCAAAAACCACATCCCTATTGACAAATACCTTATTACAGGCATGATCATATAATCTATATCCTTTGCTCTTACTGTTGTACCCCGCAAAAATGCATTTAACAGCCTTGTTATCCAAATTCTTTCTTAGTACCTTGGGAATGTGTGCATACGTAAGACACCCTGTCCAACAGAAGGTTTCTGGCTGTTCCAACCCTCAAAATCCGTGACATTCTTTAATGTGGGCACGTGTTCAAAACATGGCAAGCACACATAAGTGCTTCTATCCAAAAACTATGTGGTAAGCTCTTTGCTTTAAGCATACATCTGATCATCTCCATGAGTGACTAATTCTTCCTCTTTGCAACCCCATTCTGTTGCGGAGTATAAGCAGTGGCATATTGATGGACAATGCCTTTCTGCTTCAAAAAATAATTCAGCATGGAAGACATGTGTTCCCCTCCTCGGTCCCAACGAAGAGTCTTAATCCTATAGCTAAATTGATTTTCAGCAAGTGCTACAAAAGCCAAAAAATGCATCATATACTTTTGACTTTTTCACCGAAGAGTAGACTCAGCAAAAACAAGTAGAGTCATCAATGAAAGTAACAAAATAGTAACAACCACCCAATGACTTAGTTTGCATAGGGCCACACACATTCAAATGCACAATTTGTAATTTGGCAGTTGCTCTAAAGTAACATCACGAGGAAACGAAAAATGATGCATTTTTTTCAAAATGCATCCCTCGTATATATGCTTAGTAAGTCTCTCAAAGAGAGGTAGACCATCAAGCATCTGTGTACGTTGCATAAGCATCAAGTTTCCATAGTTTACATGCCCCATGTGAGCATGCCATAACTTTGCCTGTGACATAGCAAGAGTGAGAGTAGATGCTAGATAGACCGACTGATCAACTGAATAAGCATCTAACTCATATAACCCATGACATCAAATGCCAGTCAAAACCAAAGTCGTGTTCTTTATCTCTGACCATATATCTGTCATCATCAAAGGTGACTTGCAAACCACACTTTGCCAAAGAAGAAATAGACAACAAATTCTTCTTTATTCATGGCATAAATAATGCATTCTCCAAGTGGAGAACAGAGCCATCAATGTTTATCAACACAATCTCCCCAATACCTCTAACAAGGTATGATGCACTGTTGGCACATTGCACAAACTTGCCAATGGGAGATGCAAAAACAGAGGAAAAGAAATCCCTACATGATGTGATATGCCTAGAAGCACCATTGTCAAAGAACCATGTGTCGGCATCCTTAGTAGAGCTAAATGCTCTATTAGTCAAGAAGAGTCATAACTGCATGTGTAGAAACAATAGCCATGGTTTGATACAAAAGACGTAGACTCAGTAGCAGTAGGTGTATCGGAAACAAATATCCTTGACTCCTTCTCCTTGGCTATGTGCTTGCTACATTTTGTAATGTAGTGACTTGGCTTGTTGCAATAGTGGCACTTACCCTTATTGGCTTACGTGCCCCCCTGTTTCTTGTTGCTTTGTGAAGTACTTGAAGTCCTGGAGCTTTGTGGAATATTTTTTGCTTGGCTACCCTTGTCCTTTTACCTTTCCATAAAAGTGTGCTCAAAGGCTATAACATCCACCCCACAGTTCTTTCTTGTTTGCTCCTCCTCTAAGAGCAAACTGACCAACTAAAGGAAAGTAAGTGGTTGTGGGGAAATTCTCATAGTCAGATTCAAGGCCGTGTGAAATGCCAAATATGAGGGTGGCAACATCTACATTCATAAGCTGCTCAGGCAAGTCCTGAATTTTATTTAGATGATCTTGCATAGAATCACCCTCATCCATCTTCACAGTCTCAAGCTCTTTTTTCAAGAAAGAGATGCATGTCTCATTTTTTCCAGCAAACATCTGCTCTAAGGTTAGCCATGCTTCTCATGGAGAAGTTGCAGACCGAATATGTGGGATGATGGACCGCTGAAGTGCCAATGCAATCAATGACAAAGTCTGGGCATCCTGTGTGTCCCGTGCCTTTTGTGCTACTGATCTCTGGGGAAGTGGCCGAGTTGGAGCGGGCTGAACAGGTTGAGTGGGCTGAGTTTCCCTTTGTCCTCATCTTGTTGGAGGAGGTGTATTTGGAGCCACAACTCCAAGCCCAACTTCTTTACTACTCAGTGATCAAGAAGCAAAAGACTAATACTTCAAGCTAGACCAACTTGGAAATTTTAGAATTTCTAGAAATTATTGCAAATACTTTGTTGTAATTAGCAAATTTAATCACACTCTGTCAAAAAATTGTCTGAAGTACACATCGTCCAAGGCATAAACAGTGCTCAACAATACAAAAAATGCAGAAGCCCCAAAATTTCTTGTCCCAAAATGCTCAAATTCAATGTATTCTAGATTGTCATTGATGTACATTTTCCAATCTCTTAGTTGACAAAAAAACCCCTAAGTTTCTGACCCAAAATTGTATAAAATCTCTGCGAGAAATGTGTCTTGGATACTTGCAAGAGCAGATAGATATTGCCTAGGCACAAGCCCTTTCCAGTAAATGAAACCTGAATTAGAAAATTAAAAAATTGATTTTTACCTTTGTTTCTTATGATTGAGTTGGGGGCACCTTCAACGAGTAGATTTGGTGGACTTGGCAAACCTGGCTGAGTTGGTGGGCATTGGTGGCGTTCAGGACTTGGGGCGAGTGCAAGAATGCTGACTAGGGGCAGGGAGTAGAGCTGGAGGGCGCTTGTAGCCTTGGTGGCATAGGGCTAGCGGGCGACTGTTGGAGACAGACATGGGACAGTGTTGGACTAGGGGTGTCGCTGTTGGCACTCGCGATGCAGGCCAAGTGGCGTGTTGCAGGTGGTGACTCTACTTGGCGGGGCGGACGCAAGCGGACTAATGGGTTGGCTGACGAACTCGAGCTATCGGTGGGGCCAAATGTGGCCTATAGCTGTGGAGTTGAGGACAGCTGAGAGGTGGCGGCTTAGTTGGCAATGGCTATGAGCTGAGCTGTTGAGGGCCAGCTTTGATATCAAATGTGAGAGGAGAGAGAATGCACAGAGATCGAAGCTCAAGCTCAGCTGAGAGTACAGTTGACAGTGAAGAGAGTGTGTGAGAGTAAAGGCATGACACCCAATGCAATAATCTCAAGAGTGTAGCGTGCAAGTATAAAGTACAACCCTTAAACCTTAGGGTTGCTAGAGTGTATTCACACTTAAGAGAGAATAATAAGTGCCCAAACTATGCAACACAAGTACATAAAATAAAAGAGAATAAATTTGGGGGAAAGAACCTCTCGTAAGGAGAGTAAGAAGTTCCCCAATGCTCTATTGAGGATCATCAACACTCCTTTGTGAGCGAAGCATGAATTAAACCCAACAAATGTGCAGGTTGTATACGACTCTCTATAGTTTGAAGCAAGTACCTACGGTGTAAGTGCAGGAAAGAACGTGAGAATGACAATACTTTGAACTTAACTAACTTGATCAATTATCACCATGAAAATAAGAAGAGAGAGAGAGAGAGAGAGAGAGAGAGAGAGAGAGAGAGAGAGGGAACATCCATTACGAAAAAAAAAGAGAGAAACAAAAAAGAGAGTAGGCGCCACTTTGAGAGGGGAATTGGGCCCTCCCCCTTTGCAGGAATTTATTGAAATAAAGCATGGGTGTGAAGTGCGTGAACCATATACAAAGAGTTGATTTGTTGCAATTCTAAATATTAGGGTTTTGAAACTCTAATTTCTATATACTACGAGCAACAAGCTGATTTTCTTCTTTAGTGCTTGGACTAGACAAAGCTAATAGAAAGTGGGTATTGAATGAGTGATAGATAGGGGAGTACAAAGCATGTGACTGAAATTTTAGTAAGAGAGTTTATTCGAAATGAAGAGAGAGATCTCCAATATATAGGTATGGGGCTTGGGTGCTCAACAAGGAAAACTAGAGGCTTCAAGTGATAAGTGTTTGTTGAAAATGACAAGTGTAGGGACTCGTCTGTTGAAAACGAGACATCCTATTCTAGATGCCACATATGAATTTTCTAAGGAAAGAAGCTTCTAAATCTTGTATTTTAAAAATCTCTCAAATGGTTAAGAATTTAAGATAGCCATTGTAGAAAAAATTGTTTTCTGCGAAATTGTGGAGCCTTTGACACAAATATAATTTTCATTTTGGCAAACTAGTAACCTCCTAAATTTTAGGAGTTGCCAAATTTAGATTCTAGAGAGCTTAATTGTATAGATTCATTGATTCATGGTTTTTTTTCTTTGATCATGAGCATTTGGTTTTACTTTTTGAAAACCACTCATTATATGGCCTTCTAGTTAATGTAACTACTCGAGTGAGAAAGTCTTAGTTATGTGGGCTTTTTGGTCAATCTGACTCTTCGACTAAACTTATAATTTTTGTTGAGCATCTCATCAATGACGACTCAAGTATAAATCTAGGGTGTTCCCACCTTTGAATAGAAAGATGAACACTGAATATATTTCGAAGCACTCAAATAATATTAATCGCCTTTCAAAGTAAATGAGCATCAAATTAATTTGAATCATTGAGCCAATATGCCTTGGTAATAGTTGATATAGAAAGGGTTGGTTATATCCCTCCTATTCGGAGGATTTCAAGAGGCTAGCTAGCCTACATTAAGATTGGGGAGGAATTTTCCATTTAAGGAGTAGATTGAAGGCCAATCTCCAAGGAAACCAAGAGACAAATTGGTTTAAAGGTTTGTTAGTCATTCATAACTGCAAGAGGCAATTGGAGAGCGAAGGAGAAAGAAGGAATCTCATTGTATTCCATCGAGATCTTAGCCACTTGTACTACTATTCTAGCATATAGTTTATTGCAGTTGAGGGGGGCATTCTTCTGTGACAATCTAAGTACATTGGATAGCTTCTTGAGTGTTTTCAGATGTAAGACTTCAACCCTATGCCTACTCTTTTTGAAACAAGCCACATGTTTATAGTTGAGGATACTAGAGATCCACTTGATGCTTCTCTTTATCAGTAGGTTGTTGATTGTTTATTGTATTTTTGTAATACATAGCTAGATATTTAGTTTTAAGTCTCTCAATTGACACACTTTATGTATAGCCCTGGTACTATACATTGGCAAGCAATTAAACGTGTCTTTTGCTATCTTAAAGGACTTAGACGTTGGGCCTTTTCTATCCTAAAGACACTTTTTTACTTGCATGCATTCACAGGCAGTGATTGGGCTAGTTGTTTTGAAATGTGGATGTCCACTAGTGGTAATTGTTTCATACTTGGTGATTCATGTATTTCTTGGCCGAGCAAGTAGTCTACAATGGCCACATCTACTTGGGAGGCTGAATTGAATACAAGGCAGCTTTCATAGCTACATTGGAATGTGTATGGCTTAAAGACTTTTGGTTGATCTTAGTGTGGGACAGCGGTTACCCTCTCCTATCTATATAGGCAATGAGTGCCATGGTAGTTGCGAGGAATCCAAATTTTCATACTTGGACTAAGCACATTGAGGTGTACTATCATTATGTCATAGAAAGGATTCATGTAGGGAAGGTTGACTTGGTTTATGTCCTCACCTAGGATAGCTTGGTAGATGTGTTTACAAAAGCTCTCTCTAGAGCGAAGTTTGAAGTCTTTTGCAAGGCTCTAGGCTTGATACCATTTGGGCATTAATCTACCTCTTCGTTGCATATGTTCACATCATTCACTTGGGGGGGTTGGTTATACATATCATGTTCCTCCATGGTTCTAGTGTGAACGCTTCCTTATCCATGGGCATTGGGTTTTTTTCTTATGTGAACTCTTGTCAGTGGGTGTGGTACTTAGTACCTTAGGCATTGTACTTTTATCATCATCCTCACATAGTGGATTTGACCTTCCAACACTCTCCTCTCTTGCTGTTCACTTGTTCTTTGTGAGTGTGTGTGGTGCTGAAGGGTATAGTACCTAGTATCTTAGGGATTGCACTTTTATCATCATTCTCACATAGTGGATGTGACTTTCTAGCACTCTTCTCTCTTGTTGTTCACTTGTTCACAGTGAGTGTGTGTGCGTTGCCGAATCCTAACTTAACAAGTTTGACAAAGAACTAGGTGTGCAAAGGTTAGGGCAAAGCATTGGGATTGATGGATGAACAAGGCTAAGACTTCTTACAGTAGGTGAAACTAAGATTTGCATATAGTACACATTATTTGTAGTGTTCAGGAGTGTGGAACCAAGTTTGCACCTCTAATGTCACTTTTGAGGCTAATTGGATTGAGATTTGCATGTAGTGATATGCATTATATCTTTTAGGGTGTGAGTGGATGGATTTGTCGTGTATTTGTTCAAGGTTGGTGAGAGCAATCGAGGACATTTTGCTTGAGACAAGTTTGGGCTGATTTGATTACAAGTTGCATGGGAATTACTAGTATTAAGAGGGTGTTGGTTTGTGACATCATGCCACATCGATTTATGCAAAGCTTTGAATAGGGATAAAGAAATACCATAAGGGGTGCCAACCTTTGGGGCCTATTATGTGCCATTTATTATTGTGCAAGAGTATTCTAGCTCTCTTGTTTAGTGGCTCTTTTGGTTTATTTGCTGATATTATTTCATATGTGCAAGCTAGTTTATGTTTGTGACACTTTAGATTATTTTTAAAGGCAGGTTTGAGCTCATAAAGGGAGTAGCCAATCTGACCTTGTATATAAAGCTAAAGGCACTCATTATGAGAAGTTGATTTGGCCATATCCAAACCATGTATGTGATGGAAATTTGAGCCCTCAACTGTCAATGGCAAAAGGAATTGAGAAGCTAGATAGAGGCCATTAGGCTATATCTTGCCTTGAGCTATCACTAGATTGGTCTTGACATCTAATACTCCAATTGTAGTTGTAGTGAAAAATACCTCTTCCCAAGAGACAAAGATGGTAGATGGATAATAGATTTTTGGATCTTGGATTTAGAGGTTTTCTCACAGGGGATATTCCTTTATGATTGTGGTTGAGTTGAGATTGTTCAACATGCAGTTGATTTTTTTTTTTGGTTGTTGACTGTCCTTCCTAAGATTTTGCAAAGTTGAAATTATCACAAGCTTTTTTGTGGCAACCTTCTTGTCCTTGTGCATGAGACTAATTCTAGAAAGATCATAAGCTTTTTTGCAGTGATCTTCTTGTCCTTCATCAGATGAGAGTGGTTCTAAATCCAAGATAATCCCAATCCACTTTGTATTGTTATCATTCTGTTCACTTTTTTCTCTTTTGTTTTTCCTGTTAAGGGTGATTGTATGAACTACCAGAAACACAAAATACAAGCAAACTATATGGTTGACAATACAAGAGTCACAATTGGATTATATGACTGGCAATGAGACTGAAGAAGCCGCGGCATGCCAAGAAAGCATTTACTTCTCTCTCTCTCTCTCTCTCTCTCTCTCATATATATATAGTTGTGGTGTTTAGTATCCCAAAGTAGGAACTCATAATTTTGTATACCTACAGGTATCAAGAAATCATAAAAAAAGTAGTATTGAAAGTATCAAGATACTAGTATGTTCACTTTAACTGAATATCTCATGGAAAGGTGGTATACGTCTTTTAGTCATATTTGAAGTCCTTCATGTTCATGGTAATGCTTTTATAACAAGTTCACTCCTTTTATATCTTTTTTCCTCCCCTGCAGGTTGAACGTTTCTTTGTGGGATATCCAGCATGGAGCAGGTACTTGTCTAGTTATTAGGCAATAAGATTTTGTTGTTTTCACCTGTATGTGTGGGAATTAAACCTCAAAGCTATACTTACTATGTGCACAGGTTCTTGTTGATGGCCTTTGGAATTTGTTTACAAAAGTCTGCTTTTGCACTCTTACTATGCATTGACCATTTGATTCACAGAGTCACAATAAAAGGGCATCTCGAGAAGTTGCCAAGACAGACAGTGAGGTGTTTAGCTGGCCAGTGTCAATTCAAGAGTGTATCTTGTGAGGGTAAGGCTTCATCTAAACCTTTTGTAAATATTGTTTAGTAAGGTTCTGAAATAGCATAGGTATTAGGATTTGAAGGCCTTCATATAGTGACTATTTTTGACGGTTCTCACTTAACACAGTGAGTGCTGAGTTTTTCCTATTAGCCTCATGAAGATTATTATGGTGTTAATGCTATTTTTCTGACTGAGAACTTTGTATTTGGTTTTTAAGTGAAGGTTGAAACGTTCGAGATTTGTTTGCAAACTTGCAATGGAGATAATAGCTAAAGGGAATAGGCAAAGTGAGATCATAGGAGTTGCTTCTAAGCATAGTAAAGTATGCTTTAATATATTATTCAATTTGTCAAAAAATATTGGTGTGGCAACCCTTCAGTAATTGATCAGCATGCCCATTTGAGATACCCATGGCTTTCCAAGACTATGAGGTGATGGTTATTTTACCAAGAGATCCCAAGTAATGGTCCCAAAGAGGCAAAGGTATCGGACAAAGGGTGCTTGTTGGCTGCCAGTGGTCTACCTGGACCTGCTAAGGTGGATGAGACCACATTGAACTTTCTTTGCCTTTTGTTGTTTTGGAGGGCTTTTGATCGTTGATTGGACTTAGCATTAAGAGTGGGTTTTCAAGCAATGTTTGTCCTATTGAGTAATCTGTATTCTTAGGGGAGAATAAAAAGAATGGTTAGATCTTAGTTCTTTACAAAATAAATAAGCTATCCCAACCACTACTAGGTATTGATGATGAGGGAAAAAGTTGTGAAGAAGCTATGAGATGTATGTGGAGAAGCAAAAAAGAAAGATGAAAGCAAGCAAATGAATGTTATCCTAGCAAATTGCCATGTGAGATGCTACGAATATGGTGGATCTAGAGTCGACTATTCTTTGACCAGAAATGAATAAATGCGCATAGATGCATATTTACAAGAACAAAACGTTAATTTATGGGGTAATGCAAGAGACAATGCTAGATGTCATGCTCATGCAAAATGTGATGCAATGATGCCACTTGGATAGTGTCCTTGCAGGGACATTATTCACTTGTCTAAGCACACTTTTACAATCATAGTCATCTAGAGGATGCAGATAATAAAATAATAAACAAAGAATAATTGTCTGTGAAGTAAAAAG
The DNA here is from genome assembly GCF_053477565.2 of Lygodium microphyllum. Taxonomy (NCBI): domain Eukaryota; kingdom Viridiplantae; phylum Streptophyta; class Polypodiopsida; order Schizaeales; family Lygodiaceae; genus Lygodium; species Lygodium microphyllum. The sequence goes on along the minus strand of NC_141142.1, from coordinate 6,098,370 downwards.
GAACCAAAATCTTGTCACCCTCAAGAGAAGAAAGTGGTTCCCTCTCAAAGTAAAAGGAAAAATGAGAGGGAATCTCCCCTCCCCATTAATAAAAAATCCTTGCCATTCCTAGATAGAAGGTATCGGAGAATTAGATGGTTGACCGGTTTGGTCAGGATAGTTGCAAAATTGTTTGATGAAGGCACAAACTCTAGGCGGATGGTGCCTAGCTTAGCTTGCCCTTTGGTGAAGTGGTAATGTACTTCAACTTGTTGCATTCGCTAACGGATGATGGGGTTACTAGCTAGTGTAATGGTACTCTAGTTGTTACAGTAGAGGATAGTTGGAGAAGCACATGGAAAGTGAAGCGCTACCGGCAAGCTCTTCAGGTAAATAGCCTTTGTTATACAATCAACGAGAGCTTGATACTTTGCCTTGGCTATGGAAGTATCCACCATCTCTTGCTTATGGCTTGACTAAGAAAAGGGAGTTGTGCCCAAAGAGAAGATGTAGCCATTGTCGAAACACCGGGTGTTGGGATCTTTGGCCTAGTTTGAATCAGTGTAGCCTTGTAAAAGTAAACCATGACCATAAGTCAATCCATATGAACAAGTACGCCGTTCATATCTCAAAACACATAAACAAGCAGTCCAATGTGACATCTTAGGTGCGTTGAAATACAGATTGAGCAAAGAAATTGAGTATGTAAGATTTGACTTGGTATGGATTAATGTGAGTGATTTCTTGCAAAATTGATCTATACATATGCTCATTGAAGGGTTGGCCTAGGGATCTTTAGAAAGCTTGATAGTGGGATTAAGAAGCATGGCTACATGCCGTGTTTGATTAGTGCAATAAGTGCATGGAGTCTTCATAGACAAGTTTTCCATGAGAAAAAAAAAAGGATAAGAAAGAGGGAAGGTAGATCACAAGGGATGGAGAATGTGAGAGATGTGCATGTGCTTTGCTAGTATAGTGTAAGTTTTTATATCATGGGATAGATGATTTTACAAGGGGATGAGAACAAAAATAAGGAAAAGGAATATACATTTCGTACAAGAGTTTTTCACCCATAAAAGGAAAAGGAAGCTCACTTTAGAGAGAGATACATGGAGAAAATGATGTTGAATAATAATTTTTAAAGGGTGTAGTTTTGTTGTGAGATAAAAATACTATCCCCAGATCGAACTACCTCCATTCCCAAGAAATAGAACAATTGACCAAGGTGAGTCGTCTCGGATGTGAAACACAATTGGATTCTTATATTTGCTATGGTAATAGATCTTTACTATATAGAAGGATATAGCTGGTCCCCTCTAAGGTGGATTTGACATATAAGCTCAGGTTATAAGGGGTAGAATGGCAACCTTGAGTTCTAAGAAACTTTTTCATCCTTTGGAATCAGAGTGCGGTCCTTCTTCAGCCCATGAAGAGCTTTTGGCAAACGAACGACCTTATATTTACGGTTCATAGAAGGAAATCCAAGAGACTGCTCCATGTAGACTTCCTCCCCCAAGTGTGTGTTCAGGAAGGTACTTTTGAAATTTGTCATGGAAATGTGAAATTTTGAGATGCTTTAGTCTTATTGATAACATTTGATTAAGTTATTAATCAAATGTGCAAGGTTGTTTAAGCACATGTGATGCAGATGGCAGTTATTTCATTGTAACAGGCCAAGGACCTTGAGGATGCAGTGGGTGTCAAAGGCAAAAGTTGTGCTAAGTTATGCCGACTGGGTTTTGTTGGTTAGCCGGAATCAGATTTGACCCTAGGGTAGTAGTTTGGCCAATAAGTGTCAGCGAAGACACCAGGGACTAGCATTAATTAATGAATTAATGCTAGTCTAAGGGTCAAGAGAGGTTGAGAACCACTCTAGGTTGCAAATGGCCTAGCTAATTTAAATATGGATGGGCACAATTAATTTTGGGCAGGGTCAGAAGGGTTGACTTTAGTTTTCAAAATTATTTAATTTTGAAAATTAATTAAATGACTGGATAATGGTGGAAAATGGATTTAGAAGGTTGCCACTTGGCAAAAATGCCTATGCAAGATTGAAAAACGTTTTTGGAGGTTGGAGAGAGAGATTTAGTTCATATAGGTTGAGGAAAAGAGAGAGAACAGGTTGCTGGTTTGACTTTTTTTGTTGTGGAGGACCTTTTGGAGGTTGGAGCAGCAAGAATCAAGCCATCTGATGCAGGTGATAGAATTCTGGGACCTTTAGGAACTGGTGACAGCTGATTGGGGCAGGCGACTGCAGTTTGAGGTGTCTTGGCAGTTGATGACAGCGTTAAATGCTGTTTGGTATAGACAACAATCAGATTTCAGGCCTCTCTCGTGTGAAAGTCAGAAATCTCTCTCTTCTAGCATTCTCTCACCTTCTCCATCTTGTGCTCAATCATTCTCAGCATTCCTTAGCCTTTTGGATCAAATTTTAGTTAAGTTTAATGGACATCAAAGAGATGTTTGCTGTAAACCCTAAAATTTTGCAAAAATTAGGGTTTGATGACCACCTCGGGACCTGTGCCAATTGGTGAATGCATTGTACCTAAATTCAATACGTGAAATTTATGTCATTGTCAGGGAATTCAAATGCTAGCCTATTCATTGTAAATTGGGGCAGCATTTGGCTTGTTGGTGGTTGTAAATTTAGATGCCATCCTCAATAAAAAAGGGGCAATTGGCTCAAATTGATTGCGGATTGTTGTTGCAACAAGGGGTTTTTGGAATAACAAAGGGGATTGTGAATCTCAGCTTATACTCATTCCATTAGCAATCAAGTTAAAGAAATATTGAAAGAGGCGCTAGTTTTGGGGCCAACATGGTGTCCAATGTCCAAGATTATTAAGGTAATTTTAAGTTATGCTCATTTGCTGATTGTTGTAATTAAGTGCTTAATTGGGGATATTACCATCCTTTCCAAGAAGGAAGGTTGGTTTCACACATCCATCTCATGGAGTGGCCCACTGTGGTGAATGGCTAGTACAACCAATAGAAGAAATGGTGTCAACCACGCTGTGGATGTGAAGGTCTCTTCAAAATCAATACCTTACTTTTGTCGGAACCTTTGCGTAAGGCAAGCCTTGCATTTATCTAATATCCCATCAACTTTTAATTTGATCCTAAAAATCCACTTGGTCTTGATGACTTTCTTGTGATTTGGATGATCCAACAAAGTTTAAGTCTCATTTTGATCAATGCTCTCAAGCTCCTTTTCCATGGCCTCTCACCATTAGGGATGTTGAAGAGCCTTATATTAACTTTCTATCTCAGAATGTGCTATATAATTTGCCGTAAAGACAGATGCAAGTGTGGCATGAGATGTAACCCAGATAGATCTTGGAGGGCCCTTTGGAGTGAAATTCGATGGAAGGATACTTGAATCCTAGACGGTTTGCTGGTATCAAGCGAGGTAGTGGGTCTTGCAAAGGGTGTCGGGTGATGAAGATTCTTTAGGTGGGTTAGGAGTGGATAGCAATCCTGGCTTAGATGGCACTATCTTTGATATAATAGGGTGCGAAATCAACTTAGAGTCTACTGGAGTGTGCTACACAATATTCCTCTCATAAAAAGTGACATCTCTTAGAACAATGTCATTATTTGTCTGAGGATTGACCGCACAAGTGACGCGTTTTTGCCTTGGAGGAATATCCATTAAAAATTAGGAGATTAGCTTTAGAGAGTGAGCTTACTTATTTTATTCTCAGGAGTGTGCATGTATGCACATTACCCGAAGACTCTAAAGTGGGAAATCATAAGCTGAGTTTCAAAAAATATCTCGAAGGAGCTCTCTGGAGGGAACGCCATTGTTGGGCACTAGTTTGAGGATGCACATTGAAGTGTTAATAGCCTTGACCCAAAGGTGCTCGAGTAGCTATGCTAGAAATAACATAGAGTGTGCTATGTTTATCACCATCCGGTTTCTACACTCTATGACTCCATTCTAAGAGGTGGAGTTGGTAGAGGTGAGCTGGTGAGCAGTGCCGTGTGTCTATAGAAACTTGGTGAATTCATGGGAGATTAAATCACCACTACTATCACTCGTGATACAATCTACACGACGACCCCTTTGGTTATGCACCAGAAGCACCCATGATGAGAAGTAGGTAAATATGCTAGATTTATATTTTAGAAAATACACCCACATGTATTGTGAAAAATCATCCACTATCAAAAAGAAATATAGTGCATCATTAAGGGTGGCATTGGAGGTTGGCCCACAAAGATCAACATGAATCCATCTTTGGGGTGCCTCAGCTCGATGTGTTGTCTGTCAAGGGAATGGAGTGCGGTGCTGTTTCTCTAGCTGACATACTTTACATACATCTTTTGGGAGTTTTAGGTGAGTAAGGCTCTCAATCATTTGACGGTGTGACAACTCATAAAGTGAATCATACCCAAGATGTCCAAAGCGATAATGCTAAAGGTACTCATTGTTAGTAGGCTCTGGTGTGGTGGATAAAGCTTGGAAGTGGTGGAACTTTGAGCCCTTGGTTGTCGGCTGGGAAAGAAACTAAGTCATCATATAGAGGCCACTAGACTATAACTTGCTGTGAACAATCACTAAATCGTTTTGAGAGTCTATGATCTCGAGTGTGGTTGCAATAAAGAAAAGTAGTTGCCCCAATTGGCAAAGTTGTTGGATGGATAAGAAGTTTGCCCCAAGATGGGAAACATAATACACATCGTATAGCAAAATGAGATCTTAGCACTTGTTAGTATCAACTCTGATGCGAGCTAGATCATAGATCTTGAATGAGGAGTTGTTCCCGGGACCCACACCAAACATTCCCAAATGTTGGGGCTTGGGAGACAAGAATATCTTGGATGGGGGTCATATGATGGGTGGCTCCATCATCGACAATCCAAATAAGAAAAGATGTTTCTTAGTGTGGGTTTGGTCTTGCTGTTGCCCCTGATTTTGGTTGCCACTATCTTGTCTCCCTGGTTGAGGGTTGTGCAATTGAGGAGCGAGGGTTTGAGTCTTAGATTGGGTTATGTGCGTCTTTTGATGGATACTCATTGTCAAAGTGGCCAGCCTTTTGACAGTTATGACAATACCTATTTTTCTTTGGGACATTTTGCTACCTGGGTCTCGGTGAGGTTTTAAGTCTTAGATTTATGTTGGGTGCCTTTTTTGATTGACACTCGTTGTCAAAGTGGCCAACATTTTGAGAGTGTTGGCAATACTTGTTTTTCTATGGTACGTTCTACTACCCAGGTTTTAGGGAAGGCTGGGAATTTGCTTGTGACTCACTAGCTTGGTTTTAAGTTTTAGTTTGATTTTGGCTTTGACTTTCTTACCCTCCTAAGGATGACACACTATGAAATTGATCGAATAGTTGAGCGCAATGTGGTAGTTGACACTCAAATTCATAGAATGTAGGCATAGTGGATAGTGAGATCACTTGTTGCACAAAATGGAAGTATTCTCTAGGCAGCTTGTTTAAGAACAAGGTGACTTGGTCATTAGGGGTAGGAGCCTTCTTTACAGGTCATCAAGGTGGCCCGCAAAGAAATGCTCATCTACAAAATATAAACACAATTGTACGACAAATGCAAAGATTGATAAAGAAACATAGTTAGGGTTAGGGTTAATATAGAGACGATGAACACAAAAGATAATGAAATCTTAGTAATGAATAAGTACAATGCTTAATGCAACAAACACATCATGCAAGGTGAAAATTGACTCCCAAACTCTCCTGTCTTGAAGATGAGGGTAGAGAGTATGAGCAGAATAGTGTATCATACTCTGACAGATCCTGAAATGCAGCAAACAGCGTCCATAAATGTCTAGCAGCAGCAAATGTAGTAGTACAATGGTGGATCCGTGACACACGAGGTACGGAAGCAGTAAATGCAGACTCTTCCAGCCTATGACAAGAGTTGCCAAGTGGTAGAAAGATCTGGTACAGCAGCAAAAGGCCCGAAAATAGGTGCCAAATGGTAGATAACAATGGGTAGCAGCTTTGGCTGATATATCCTTCGCGAACAGGGTGTGGACAGCAGAGAGAAGGTACCTACAAGCTGCAAAAACGAGATTAAGACTGAGTGGTGGGCAGCTTGTATATTTATAGATGGATGGGATCTCCCGAATTAGGGTTTGGCTTATGGGACATAGACACTCTCTAGGAACGCATTTCTTTTAATGAATCTTTTAGTAGATTGATTAAGCAAGCTTGTTTTAGGGCTCTTTAATATGGCTGATCAATATGTAATGCATTCTTAGCTCAACACCCTCTCTTAGGCCCAAAAGTGCAACTGGAAAGGGACTATACTAGCCCAACCCCATATTTTCTTTTCTTTTGCACCAAGGCATCCCACCTCGAAGCAACTAAGGGATTAGGCAAAGGGTACACGTTGGTTGCTTAGTGATCTAGGAAGACTATAGAGGCAATGGTTATCTTACCAAGGGAGTCTAAGTGATCACTTGATAAAGGCCAAGGCATTGGACAAAGGGTGCTCGTTAGTTGCCTGGTGGCCAACCAAGACTTGCAAAGGTGGATGGAACTATAGTAGACTTTGATGCTTTTTTTTTTGAAGGGCCTTTAACCTTTATTTTGATTTAGTATTAGTGTGAGGTTTTTAAGCAGTGTTCGTCTTATTGAGTAATCTCTGTCCCAAGGAGAGAATTAGAGGGATAGTCATATCCAATACATCATAAAACGAATGAGCTATCCTAACTATCATTGGGTGTTAGTAATAAAGAAATCTATGCAAGGGTATGCTATGAAGTAAAAAAGATAGGTGGAAGTAGTGGAGATTTTTATGTGAGCAGGTGTGAATATGGTGGATCTTGAGTTGACCACTCTTTGATCGAAAAAGGATGAATAGACATAATTGTGAGAACAAAATGCCAATGCATGGGTCATACAAGAGGCAATGCAAAGCATTATGCTCATGCAAAATGCTATGCAATGGTGTCACTTGGATAGTGCCATCGTAGGAAAATTATCCACTTGCCCAAGCTCACTTTTACAATCATAGTGATGTGTTTTGGTTGTGTGCCTCTTGCCTTTGAGAGACACTCATTATCAAAACGGTCAATCTTTTGACAATGTTGATAATATTGGTTTTTGTTTGGTAAATTTTGTCACCTAGGTTTCAAGGATGACATGGAGTTTCCTCGTGTTTTACTAGCTTAGTTTTGATTTTGTTTGGTTTTGTCTCAGTTTTGATTTTAAGTTTTCTTGTCTTGTCCTTGCTCCTTGTGAGAAGAAACAACAAGAGCCCCCTCTAGAGAGGAAGCTCTATGAAACTGGCCGAATAATCCAGTATAACATAGTAGTTGACACTCAAATTTATCGAACGTATGTATAGTGGACTGTGAGATCACCTATTGTACAAAATAGAAGTATTTTCTAGGTAGCTTGTTTAGGAACAATGTAACCGAGTCATCAGGGGACTTAGAAGCCTCTCTAGTGGAGAATTTAGCGAGAAGTCGTCAATACTCAATCAACTTGACCTTAAGGTCATCTTGGTGAGTGATTTTAACATTTTGAAGCTCATAGTCAAGATTTATACGATAGGTTTGTTGTGCTAAAAATGCATTAGCCCGACTTAAACAACCCCAAAACACACTTAATTAATGAAGAAACCTTCTTATTTTAGAAAGAAACGCAATCCTAGAGAGTTATTGTGCCCCACATGCAAACATTGATTTGGGTATCCCAAACTTTCTATAAATAGGCATGCAGCCCACCACTCTCCCTTAATCTCGTTTTTGCAAGTTTTAGGAGTCATATCTCTGCTGTCCACACCCCATTCGCAAAGGACATCGTGGTCAGAGCTTCCCATTGCCGTTTCCTACAATCTGGTGCCTGATTCCAATCTTTGACTCCACGTGTGAGCTGTTGCTTGCATCTAGGAGCTGTCACTTGGTATTCTGGGGTTGTCGCCTAGTGTCTTATGCTTGCGGTTGTTAGAGATTGGCATTCCCTAGATAGACAGTTCCATTTGTGAGCAGTTTTGTGCAGTCGTAGCAAGCAAGACATGTGGCGGTTTGATTGTATAGATGACGTCAACAGGCGGCAAGCAACATAGGTGCCACATGGTACAGTAGAGGCGCAATCGGTTAGATGCAACGCAATTGGCTGCATTTAATGCATCCAACTTGCATTATTTATGGCATTGTAGGTAAAGTTGCCTTCTGAGGCGGCAAGACAAAGTTTTAGGTGATCATGGATTGAAAGTTGCCCATGTTACCGGCTCTTCCATTAGATCAAAAGCTTGATGGCGAGAATTACCGCATTTGGCGGGTTATGATGCTTGCCATTTTGGAGTCTTATGATTTGGTAGAGCTTGTTATGGAGGCTATCTATCGTCCTTCTTCGCAAGATTGAGACCGAACTCTCTTCAAGTGATAAGTCGGAGTTGGCAGAGGCTCAAGCACATTGGGACAAACTAAATGCTTGCATTTGCTCATTTTTATTTCTCTCATGAACTACAGCTGTGATCTCTCATATCAAGCATTTGATAGTGGCCTGGGAGATATGGTTGGAGCTTGATCGGATGTATAATCGCATGATTGTCATGAAATGAGTTTCTTGGAAAGTATAAATGAGGGCCATGAGTGTCAACAAGTCATCTTCTATGCAGGAGCATATTAACAAGCTGAGGCAGCTTTAGGTGAAGGTATAAAACTCTAGGAAGGTGATCACTTCTAAAGACATGGCAATAACTTTTCTTTCACAGTTACCGTCTCATTTTAGTGGTTTTTATTTCGCCTTGATTGCCTCAGGGCGGGATCTAAGACTCTTCGGTGGGAGGAGTTGATTCCTATGGTCTTGACCAAGAGGAGCAGTGGGAAGGGACCAATGCTTCGAAATTGGAGGCATTGGTAGGTCAGTTCTCTCAGAAGAAGGGGAAGGACCAAAAGGAGGAGGACAAATCAAAGAAGGACAAGGAAAAGGAGTCCACTTGTCACATATATAGCAAGATAGGTCACTGGAAGAAGGATTGACTCAACAAGGAGAAGAAGGAAAGGGAGAAGAAGGAGAAATCTTCAAAGGGTTCCAGAGTGGTGGTTGCTCCCTCATTAGCTGCTTGTCTCCACTTGGAGGTGGTTGAGGCATCGAACCCTGAAGGCCATTGATGCCATGTTGATGGCCCCATACACTTAGGAGATGATTGTTGATAGTGGTGCCTCATGGCACATGACTCCTTTAGCAAGTGTTGCTTATTTGCGGCCTTCGCATGGCCATATTCTCATTGATGATAGTTCTATCTCTATTAAGGGATAGGATAATATGCATCTTATTCCAGATGGGCAAGGTGGTGCCCATATATCGGAGGTGGTTTATGTGCCGGCCTTGGGGTACCATCTACTTTCAGTGCACAAGATTTGTGCTCTTGGTCTTTTGGTCGAGTTTGATGCGGATTCTTTTCGGATTCTTGATCGTAGATCGAGATAGGTCTTTGCTTCAGGTTATGAGGAGAATGGAGTCTATAAGTTGCGGTTTTCTTTTGCCTTGACTTCTATTATTCTTACCTCTCAAACATAGTCCGAGCTTTGGCATGCTCGATTTGGCCACCTCAACTATGATTACCTATGGAAGGCATTTAAGGGACAACTTGATCGAGGTTTACCGAATATTGTGGTGAGCCAGCAGCCTTGTGTATCTTATATTTGTGGGAAGCAAAGTCGTGATGCTATTGCCAGCAAGGCTTCGAGGCGGTCTTTCGCACCCTTGCAGCTTGTTTCTACTGATCTTTGTGGATCGATGAGGATGGAGTCCCTTAAAGGGAGCTTTTATTTCATGCTAGTTGTGGATGATTACAGTAGGATGATATGGGCTTATTTCTTGAAGTTGAAGTGGGAGGCTTTCTCCAACTTTATGGATTGATTGCTCTTTGAGAAGAACCGATCAGGCTGGAAACTGAAGACCTTATGATTGGAAAAGGTCGGAGAATTAATTTCTAATGAGCTTGCTTGCTTTTGTGTAGATTGTGGTATCCACCAGGAGTTTGCCAACACTAATACCCCTTAGGAGAATTTGAGGTTCCTTCGGGGGACCCTTGAACTTGGGGTCTATTATATAGCGGTATAGGTGATGCAGACTTGGTAGTTATAGGATGGAGTGTTTCAGATTAGGCTGGAGATGTGGATTATCGGAGGTCCATGACAACTTATAGCTTTACCTTGGGTGCCAGTGCTGTTTCATGGAGTAGCAAGAAGCAACCCGCGCTTGCCCTATCTTCGACTGAGGTGGAGTATCGAGTGCCGCCTTCTACTACATGTGAGACAATGTGGCTTTGCAGGCTCTTGGAAAAGCCTGGTTGCCTGTAGACAGGTGCTACTATTCTTTAGTGCGACAATGAGAGTTGCATTGCCTTGGCCCGGAACCCGTTGTTCCATGCTCGGATGAAGCACATTGAGATCCAGTGCCATTTCATTTGGGAGAAGATTTTGGATGAGAGATGTGAGAGAGGACGGCAGGATCGAAGCTCGCACAAAAAACAGTAGATAGTCTGAGAGTGAAGCACGATACCCAATGCAATAGCTGAAAGAGTGTAAACTGAAAGTACAAGGTACAACCCTTAAACCTTAGGGTTGTAGGGGGTTTCACACCCGAACATGGTAAGTGCTGTAAGTGTGTGTCATAAGCACATATGAAATAATACCATAAGTCTAGGGGAAAAAACCTCTCCTACTGAGAGTAAAAAGTGCTCGAGTGTCCTACTGATCACTGACACTCCTATGTGATTGTAGGTATAAGTGAGGCGTGAGTGAAATACCCAACAAACCCCCTTGGAGTGAAGAGTGATCAAGAGTACAAGGATCATCCACCACCAAAAGAGATCAAATTTAAAGCATTACGAAATGCTTTAAATTTGTCGCGAGGAAGAGCTTTGGTGAAGATATCTGCCACATTACTGGTGGTAGGACAATAGACAAGGTTGATATCACCTGCATGTAGCCTCTCTTTGACAAAGTGATAATGTATCTCAATGTGTTTCGTGCATGCATGAAACGCTGGGTTCCGTTCCACTGCAATGGCACTCTGACTGTCCGTGGACAAAGGAGTAGGCTCCGTAATAGATACATCTAAATCAGCTAGCAAGCGTCTAATCTATACGCATTCAACTGTGGTAGTGAAAGCTGCCTTGTATTCAGCTTCACATGACGATGTGGCAACAGTGGGCTGTTTCTTGCTAACAAGATATGCAAGATGAGCCAAGAAAGAAACAATTGCCACCAGTGGAGTGAGGTGAATCATAATCACCAGCCCAATCAGAATCACTGTAAGCATGTAACTGCAGTGGTTTCCCCTTGGCGTAAAGCAATCCAAGAGATCTAGTACCGTGCAAGTAACAGAAGACACACTTAATAGCTTGCCAATGTGACATGTGTGGCTGAGGCATATATTTGCTCAGAGCTGAAACTGCAAACCGTATGTTCGGCCTAGTGTTGCATAAGTAAATAAGATATCCAAGTGCTGTAGCATATGTGTATATATCAAACAAATCACTATCATCATGTAATGGCAATTTTAGTCCAGGTTCCATTGGTGTACAGACTGGCTTTCAATCGTGTATGCCAAACTTCTCAAGAAGTTTACTGATGTATCTTGACTGTGATAACCCAATACCTCTAGCATCATGTATGAACTGAATGCCCAAGTAATAATCCAAAGACCCCAAGTTTGACATGTCAAAAGTTTGTTGCAAATTTTGTTTAAATGCTGAAATCTGATCAGCATGTGTCCCTGTAAGCAAGAGATCATCAACATAAAGACAAATGATCAACATGGATCCCCTCTTTTTACATACGTAAAGGGTAGACTCAGATGAGTTGTTTATGAACCCTTGGCTAAGCAAGAAAGCATTTATCTTTACATACCAAGCTCTAGGAGCTTGTTTCAACCCATATAAAGCTTTTTTCAGCTTGCAAACCAAGTGTTCCAAGCCGTCAACTGCAAAACCAATGGGCTGTTGTACATATACTTTCTCATGAAGTTCCCCATGTAAAAATGCAGTTTTAATATCCAATTGATGCACAATCCATCCATAATGAGCAGCCAAAGCAACCATAGGCTTGATGGTCATCATGCGGGAAGTAGGAGCAAATGTCTCCTCATAGTCAATGCCTGTCTTCTGTGCATAGCCTTTGGCTACAAACTTTGCCTTGTATTTGTCAATGGATCCATCTGCATTTCGTTTCAGCTTGTAGATTCATTTTGTTCCAATGGCTTTCTTCCCAAATGGCAAAGACCCAAATCCCATGTTTGATTCTTAGTGATAGAATCCAATTCAGCTTTCATTGCTGCCATCCAATGCACACTCCGTTGTGCATCCTCAAAACATTCAGGCTCCTCCTCATCAAGGGTGCTTGCTGCCATAACGAACTCCATGGTATGTGCAGTATCATGCATACGAGCTTGCCTCCTAGTACGACCAGCCATGGGTGCATCCAGATGACTATCTTTCATAGTCTGTAAATACCATCTAGGCATTTGTCTCGCCTCTTGACTGTGCATAAGTTCTTGCTGAATTTCAGTTTCAGCACTTTGCTGAATATTCAAATTAGCCAATGGCTGATTTTCTGCATTTTCCAAAGGAGCAGCTGGCTGAACATTGAGTTCACTTGTTGAAACTCCAGCTGAATCACTAAATGTAATGGGAAGCAGCCCTTCAAATACATCACGGGCAGCTTGATATGTGTCTAAACCAGCCAACGAAAATTCTGATTTTTCATCAAATAATACATCCCTACTGACAAACACCTTTTTAGAAACAGGATCATAGAATCTGTAACATTTGCTTTCATTGCTATAACCCACAAAAATGCATTTAACAGCCTTGTCATCCAACTTTTTTCTGAGTACCTTTGGAATATGTGCATATGCAAGGCACCCAAAGGTACGAAAGTGTCCAACAGAAGGTTTCTGGTTGTTCCAAGCCTCAAAAGGTGTAATTTTCTTCAAAGCTTTGGTGGGGCATCTGTTCAAAATATAGCAAGCACACATGATGGCTTCCATCCAAAATTTGTGAGGCGAGCTCTTTCAGCATACATCTGGCCATCTCCACGAGTGACCGATTCTTCCTCTCTGCAATCCCATTCTGCTGTGGAGTATAAGCAGTAGTATACTAATGGACAATGCCCTTTTGCTTCAAAAAAGAATTCAGCATAGAGGACATGTATTCCTCCCCTTGATCTGAACGGAGAGTCTTAATTTTACAACCAGCCTGGTTTTCAACAAGTGCAATAAAAGCCAAGAATGCATCATACACTTCTGACTTTTTGACCAAAGAGTAGACTCAGCAAAATCGAGTAAAGTCATCAATAAAAGTCACAAAATAGTAACATCCTCCCAACGACTTTGTCTGCATAGGCCCACATACATCTGAATGCACTAATTACAACCTGGTTGTTGCTCTAAAAGCAACATCGTGGGGAAATGAAAAACGATGCATTTTCCTCAAAATATATCCTTCGCACAAGTGCTCAAGAGGTTTCTTTAGTAGAGGTAATCCATCTAGCATCTGTGTACGTTGTAAGAGCATCAAGCTGCCAAAGTTGACATGCCCTATCCTAGCATGCCATAACTCTGCCTGTATTATAACAAGAGTAAGAGTGGATGTCAAATATGCTGACTAATCAACTGAAAGAGCATCCAACTCATATAACCCATGACATAAAGTGCCTGTCAAGACCAAAGTCATGTGTTCTTTGTCTCACACCATGCATCTGTCATCATCAAATGTGACCTGCAATCCACAACGTGCCAAAGAAGAAATAGAGAGAAGATTCTTCTTTATGCTTGGCACGAACAAAGCATCCTATAGGCGGAGAATAGAGCCATCAATGGCTGTGAGCACAATCTCCCCAATACCTCGAACATGGTATGATGCATTGTTGGCACATTGTACAGACTTGCCAACTGGAGTAGCACTAACAGAAGCTAATAAATCTTTGCGAGATGTAATATGCCTAGAAACACCATTGTCAAAAAACCAAGTGCCTGCATCCTCAATAGAGCTAAATGTTTGATCAGCCCAAGAACTGCCATAATAGCATGTGTAAATACAATAGTTCCTGTCTGCAACAAAAGACGCGGACTCGGTAGCAGCAGTAGGAGCATCAGAAACGGACATTCTTGATTCCTTCTTTTTCTCCTTGGCAATGCTATTTCTGCACTCAATGATGTAATGGCCTGGCTTCTTGTAATAATGGCATTTACCCTTTTTGGCTTGCATGTCCCCTTGTTTTTTATTTGTTTGTGATGTGCCAGAAGTCCCAGAACTCTGCGCAACATTCTTCACTTGGCTGCCTTTTCCCTTATGTCTAGCCCATAGAAATAGGGAACGGCCGTTCCCGCTTGTAGGAATGGCCTAACGCATTCCAAACCCTCCAAGGAGGTGAAACGACCAGGGAACGTTCCCTGCTGTTCCCAAGGCCATTCCCTACCGTTCCCTGTTTGAAACGGCCATTCTAGGCCTGTTGACCAGAAATTGACGTTTTTTTCGTTTTTTTCTTTTTGCTTGGATCACACTTCTTTTACCACATATTCACCATCTTCATTGCCTAATGTGCACACACTAATCTCTCTCTCTCTCTCTCTCTCTCTCTCTCTCTCTCTCTCGGGTTGAAGATTCAAAGTGTCAAGGCAACCCACAAGCTAATTAGGAGTCCATGCAAAGTTCTAATTTGATGCATTATCAACTCTTGCAAATCACAATCAAATTTCAGTCTATCCTCAATTCCAAGGTATTCATCCATTTATATTGTCTAATTTTAAGGAAAATTGGGATAATTGGGTCAATTCAAGGCAATTTGGAACTATGGGGGTAATCGAGTCAATTTTGGGACATTTGGATTAATTTCAGGCATTGAGGGGTATTGGGGCAATTAGAGGGATATGCTTTGGGGCAATTTGGGTCTTGCAGGCCATATTTGGGGCACTTAAAACATGTGCCGTTCCCCCCGTTCCCATTCCCCGACCTTGGACGCTCCCCCCATTCCAGGGGATCCGGTTCCCGTTGGCATTCCGTGTTCCAGGTAACTATGGTCTAGCCATAAAAGCCTACTCAGAGACTATGGTATCCACACCACTATTTCTTGTTTGCTCCTCCTCTAGAAGCAAACTGACTAACTGAAGAAAAGTGATTGGCTGCGCGGCAATCCTCATGGTGAGGTTTAAGGCCGTATGAAAAGCCAAAAGAGAAAATGAATCTTTTGAAGCAAATCAAAACTTTGGATTTTGACAAGAAAGGCAAGAATGTGGAAGCTGATGCAAAAATATGGATCAAATCCATGGAAGATTATTTTAGTGTTGCTGGAACTATCCCAGTCAACCAAGCCATGATAGCTAAGCTAAAATTAATTGGCGAAGCTCGACTCTAGTGGAAGCAGTGGTGCCGAGATCAAGGTATCCCTGAAAATACCATTACTTGGGATTTGCTGAAAGAAGCTGTAAGAGGAAGATATTTATCTCCAACTTATCACACCCAATAGATAAACGACTTCTTTAATTTGAAGCAAATGGGACTGACCCTAGAGGCATATTATTCCAAGTTTGTTTCTCTTCTTAAATATGCACCCCTCATGGATATTGTTCAACAAGTCTCCAAGTTCTGCAATGGGCTAAATTCTCCTCTGAACACTCGTTTGGAATCAATACGTCCAATAGACCTCCAAGATGCTTTGATTCGAGCTACTCCTATTATGTGAGAAGAACAATCAAAACCTAACAATAATAAGTTTTGAAGCTACAATAACCAGAACAAAGAAGGATTCAAAGATCAAGCAAAAAGAACCCAAGGCCAATTTTACCAAGGTCAAAAGAAAAAGGCAAAATCCAATGCAATTGTAAATTTTGTTCCTACCCAAGGAAACAAGGATGGTCTTAGGTGCGCCTTGGAATGAGCCTAGCGGACACCTCACAATTGATATCAAAGCGCTTGTTAAAATAGAATACCACATAAGCTTAAGAATATTTTTTTGGGATTGTAAACATAGCCTAGGACAAGTTTTCTTCTCTTTTTGTTAATGTATGTTTTTGAATTATGGCAGAATAACGAATCCTGGAAACGATTCTTGATCTTCCAAGTAATGTTTATGTCAGCTATGCAATGTCTTGAGGACCATGGTAGAGAGTGTGAGTGGAAGAGTGTGTGACGTGTCATACGTTGATGGATACCAAAAGGCAGCAGGCAGCTTCTATGAGTGTTTGGCAAAAGCACATGTAGTAGTAGGATGTTAGATCATTGATAGGTAGGTAGATGGGTGCTAGAAATGTGCAAATGCAAGCAGTAATGATGATATGGGAGTTGTATTGATACTATAGATTGCAAAACATAGATTTTGCTGATGTGGTAGGCAAGGCGAATGTAGGAAACAGGTGAACGCAGCAGTAGGGCTGATGTGGACAGCAAGGTGTCAGGCTGACATGCTGTATGGCACCTCTAGGAGGTACTGAAGTAGTAAATGAAGGCCATTCCAGTTAATGGCAGTAGTCGCCAGCTGATTGAAGGGTTCGGTACATCAGCAAAAGGCTGAAAAACAGTTGCCAAATGGTAGATAGCAATGAACAACAGCTTTGGTTAAGCTGTTGAGATATTATGCGTGAATAGGGCGTGTATAGCAGAGAGAAGGCACCTGCAAGCTGCAAAAATGAGATGAAGGTTGAGTGGTGGGTAGTTTGTATATTTA
The DNA here is from genome assembly GCF_053477565.2 of Lygodium microphyllum. Classification (NCBI taxonomy): domain Eukaryota; kingdom Viridiplantae; phylum Streptophyta; class Polypodiopsida; order Schizaeales; family Lygodiaceae; genus Lygodium; species Lygodium microphyllum. The sequence continues at coordinate 6,081,737 of NC_141142.1, read as the reverse complement.
TAAATGACTAGGTTCTCCCAAATTAGAGTTTGGCTTTTGGGACACATATACTCTCTAGAAACACATTTCTTTTAATGAAAGTTTTGGTAAATTAATCAATTAGGCTTGTTTTGGGGTTGCTTATATGGCTAATTAGCATGTGATACATTCTTAACTCAATAATTCCCATAGTGGAGAATCTAGCGAGAAGTTGCCAATACTCAATCAACTTGAACTTGAGGTCATCCAAGTCAGTGATTTTGAAGTTTTGAAGCTCATAGTCAAGGTTTATACGACAAGTTATATCCTAAGCCGCATAGTGGTTAGTCAAGTATTTGCATTGCTTTGATGCCAGGTCAAAGTGTTATAGATATGAGTGAAATTCTAGGAGTAGACCTTATATCAACTCGACTATAGTAGAGGCATTTCTAGCCTTTGATGAGTGGACAAACTTTGGTGGATCACGGCACGGGTCTAGTTCACGGGTCTAGTTCGAGTTCCATCCCCCAAGCAAGGTCCCACAAGTTCTAAGAATCTAGAACATGCCTCATGTTGAACTGTGAGGTATTTGGAAAGAAGGGTAAGGTGGATAATTGGAATAGAGAGGGGAATAAGGTGGGTAGGCAAGAATATATTGAGACTTATTCATTGTTGCATGTGAAAGAGGCATGAAGACTCTATAGCCTTGCCCCATTGTTGGTTGAGGCACAATGGAATAACTAGATGGTTCATTAGGAATTGCCATGCTAGCAAACTAGTCTATACTTGGGAAAGCTTATAGGTACCCCATGCAGTGAATATCCTGAGGGTGCATAAGACGGAGGATGAACCTGTTCCATGGGTGTATGTGCACCACCCAAAAGTATGGCTATGGCTATGTTTGAAGAACCCCCCAAGGTGGTGTGTGATATGACATGTGGTGTTTGAAAGGGAAAAGTAAATCCTATGAATGGTAAGGGAGATGCAGTGAAAGAAGTGGGTGTGTTTTGAAATTGAGGTGTGAAAGATATGGATGCATTGAATTGATTTTGTCAATTTAATGGTGAAAGTTGAAATAAATATGAAGATGTGGAATGCAATGAAGATAAAACACCAAAATCATTTTGACTATGAGAAGTAAAATTCAAAGAAGGAAAAGGAGAAGAAGAGTTACATGACTTTTTCTTATAATATAGTTTCCATGGTCAACAATTTTACTCTATCTTCCTTGTGATCTTTAGCAAAATGTTTCAAAGGAGTAGAAGTAAAAGAGAAAGGAATGCAAGTTGAAACTTGTGTATCCTACACCCGGGTGGAAGAATGAGTCTGAAAGAAAGAAATGTACTCCAGATCTTTTTTTCCAATAGGAGACCCATTTGTGATGGAGGTCTTGATAGCCTTGCAACCTCATCCGATTTATGCGCAACTTGTGAAGAGAGAGATTTATAAATACCTTCATTGAGTAGCTATTCTCGAAGTGCAATTCTTTTGTTAAGTGCTTTGATATTCTTTGCCTTGTGAGCAATAATCAACTTAAGTTTCCCGTCTGTAATTGGATGTAGTCTACTTTTTCCAAGATAATCCGACGCATCTTCGCTCGTGTTGGAACCTTGTGGGGTAGGTTATGGAACCTACTATTGCTCCATTCTTGACATAGGTTACTTTGGAGACTGAATTGGTGCAAAAGCATTCAATGTCATATTTCCTTTGTTGTTCTTGTTTTTGAAGATGGGATTGTTGGGTATTTTACTCACACCTCGCTTACGCCTACGCTCACATCGGAGTGTCGGTGATCAGTAGGACACTGGGGCACTTTTTACTCTTGGTAGGAGAGGTTTTTTCCCCTAGACTTATGGTATTATTTCATATGTGCTTATGACACACACTTGCGGGCACTTACCATGTTCGGGTGTGAACACCCCTCTACAACCCTAAGGTTTAAGGGTTGTACCTTGTACTTTCAGTTTACATTCTTTCAATCTATTGCATTGGGTGTCATGCTTCACTCTCTATTGTCTACTGTTTTCTGTGCTAAGCTTCGATCCTACCTCCACTCTCACATTTGGTATTAGAGCAGCATTGGCTCTGTTTAGCTCAGCTCCGTTCAGCATTCGGGACTCTCTACTCAGGTCCAGCCTCAACCTTCAGGAGTACCCTGCTCTTCTGCCTGCATCGTTAGTACCCTGCTCGTCACACGTGCCCTGCCAGTCTTTAGTTACCTGCGTCTGTGGTCGGTCCAAACTGTCCCGCCAGACAGCCCATCAGCCGTCAGTCGTCAGCGTCAGACGCATGCCACCAAACAGCCTGTTTGTCGTCAGAACACTTTGCCATGTGCTGTTCGTCAAGCCAGCAGGGCGCCTCTGTTCAGCGCCGCGTTCGACGCCTCCTGTCCGCCGTGTGCTGCTGCACCACGTCAACGACAGCCCGCTAGGTATTTAAAAAAAAAAATAATTTATCCTTTCATTCCAGATAAATTTCTAGAAGAGGGGATTCCTACGCAGCAGCAGGCACAGCATTCAGTAACATGTCTGGGACACATTGAATGCAAATTTCTGGCCAAATTTATCATACATTTTGGGGCTTTTATGTTTTTTGAGGACATTGGCATATGAACTGCAGGTACAGTCACAGAAAGACTGTTTTGAACACATTTGAGGCAAGAAATTTTGGGGATTTTGCTGGTACAGTGTTGCTGAACACTGATTGCACGTTGGACTGCGTGCATAACAGACAGTTTTGACAGAGTGCACCTCTGTACACTAATTGCATAAAGTTATTTCCTGCAATTTTTGAAAATTTTCAGATTTCTAGTGAAGTTCTGCTTCGACATTGCTCTTTTGCATTTTCGGTAATTGAAAAATCATGGCAAATCAAGGAGATATTTTCACCTATGTATCCAAGGAGGACAAATTGGATGGAAATAACTATTCACTTTGGTCCTTCATGATGAAGAATGTACTTGTGGCCAAAAATCTTTGGGATTATGTCAGTGGAGAAGAGAAGCTTGACCTGGAGTTGTGGCTCCAGCTACTCCTCCTCCAAGAGGACGTGCACCACGGGCACCTCAGCCTGCTCCACTTCAGCCACTTCCCCAAAGAACAACAACTCAAAAAGCATGGGATACACGGGATGCACAGGTTTTGTCGCTGATTGCATTGGCAGTTCAGTGGTCAATCATCCCCCACATTAATTCAGCAGCTTCTTCACAAGAAGCTTGGCTAACTTTGGAGCAAATGTTTGCAGGCAAGAATGAAACTCGCATCTCTTTCTTAAAGAAAGAGTTAGAGACATTGAAAATGGATGAAGGTGATTCTATTCAAGATCACTTGAACAAAATTCAGGACTTGCGAGAGCAACTCATGAATGTTGATGAGTACTATTCGGATGCACAGATGATATCCTACCTCCACTCTCACATTTGGTATCAGCGACTATTCCTCCGTGTTTGCTCCTCCTCTAGAAGCAAACTGACTAATTGAAGAAAAGTGATTGGCTGCGTGGCAATCCTCATTGTGAGGTTTAAGGCCGTATGAAAAGCCAAGTAAGAAGGAGGTAATGAGTCCAAAGTAGTGGATATTATAGCCTCTGAGCAGGCTTTTATAGCTAGACAGAAGGGCAAAGGCAGCCAAGTGAAGAATGCTCCACAGAGTTCTGGAACTTCTGGCACATACCAGGCAAACAAAAAACAAGGGGGCATGCAAGCCAAAAAGGGTAAATGCCATTATTGCAAGAAGCTAGGCCACTACATTACTGAGTGTAGAAAGCGCATTGCCAAAGAGAAGGAAAAGGAATCAGGAATGTCTGTTTCTGATGCTCCTACCGCTGCTACTGAGTCCGCGTCCTTTGTTGCAGACAGGGACTATTGTTTTTACACATGCAGTTATGACACCTCTTGGGCAGATGGAGCAATCAGCTCTACTGAGGATGCAGGCACTTGGTTTTTTGACAGTGGTGCTTCTAGGCATATTATATCTCGCAGAGATTTATTTGCATCTGTTAATGCAGCTCCAGTTGGCAAGTCTGTACAGTGTGCCAACAATGCATCATACCCTGTTAGAGGTATTGGCGAGATTGTGCTCATAGCCATTGATGGCTCTATTCTCCGCCTACAAGATGCTTTATTTGTGCTAGGCATAAAGAAGAATTTGCTTTCTATCTCTTCTTTAGCACGTTGTGGATTGCAGGTCACATTTGATGATGACCGATGCATGGTGAGAGACAAAGAACACATGACTTTGGTCTTGACAGGCACTTTATGTCATGGGTTATACGAGTTGGATGCTCTTTCATTGTATCACTCTTCACTCCAGGGGGCTTTGTTGGGTATTTCACTCACGTCTCACTTACGCCTACGCTCACATCAGAGTGTCAGTGATCAGTAGGACACTGGGGCACTTTTTACTCTCGGTAGGAGAGGTTTTTTCCCCCAGACTTATGGTATTATTTCATATGTGCTTATGACACACTTATGGGCACTTACCGTGTTCGGGTGTGAACACCCCCCTACAACCCTAAGGTTTAAGGGTTGTACCTTGTACTTTCAGTTTACATTCTTTCAGTCTATTGCATTGGGTGTCGTGCTTCACTCTCTACTGTCTATTGTTTTCTGTGCTGAGCTTCGATCCTACCTCCACTCTCACAGGGATGTTTGATCAAGGGCTTAGGTTTCTTCGATGAGTGCCTAGCTCTAATACCATATAAAGAAATGCTCAACTACAGAATACAAACACATAGATTGATAAAGAAACACAGTTAAGGTTAGGATAACATAAAGACAATGAACACACAAGATGAAAGAATGTGAATAATGAATAAATACAATGGTTGATGCAACAAACACACTATGCAGGGTCAATATTGAACCTCAAACTTGTGTGTCTCAGGTACAGGGGCAAAGAGTATGAGCTGAAGAGTATGTCGTACTTTGATGGATCTTGAAATGCAGCAGCAGCCTTTGGAGATGTTAGGCAGCAGAAAATGCAGCTGACGACTGCTCGATCAGTGCCTCTGGAGCAGTTGGAGCAGAAATTCAACAAATGCAACAATGACTGATAATGTGGCAGCTGTATGGTAGGTTGCAGCAGCAAAATGCAGCCTGTCTGCTCATGTGGCAGGCCGTATGGCAGCTGGAACAGGTGAACACAGGCTGCAGGTGCCACTGACAACAGGGCGCCAATAGACAGAGGTAAACGCAGGCTGTCTCGCATGCAAAGGCTGGAAACACATCGGTACATGTCGGACAGGTCAAGACAGTAGTCGCCAACAGTGGAGAAGGGCTGAACAGCAGTTTCCAGTGGTTGAGTGTCTGGAACGGTAGGCAGCAACTTGAACTGAGATTTCCTCCATGTGGGGTGTGGACAACAGAGTTTCAGTACCAGCAATCTGCAAAAACGAGTTGTTGAGTTGGATTGAGTGGAGAGTAGCTTGTCTATTTATAGAGAGTTTGGATCTTCCCAAATTAGGGTTTGTGCTTATGGGGCATAAACACTCTTGAGGATCGCTTTTCTTCTTAATGAAAGTTTGGTAATTTAATTAATTAAGCATGTTTTGGGCCTGATTTTAATGGCTAATCAGCACGTAATGCATTTTTAGCTCAACAACTTTATGGTCACAAGTTTCAATGTCTTGGAAATTGTCTTAAGACTGTTGTTAAATTGTCTAATAGCTTCAGTATGAAGTGTCACAAAACTACAAACCATGAAATAATTAAGGAATCAAATGTGTGTTCTTGGCTATTCAAGGTTGGCTATTTAAGGTTGCCTTACATATGTGTTCAAACATATGATCATGTGGTTTGCATGCAATACGTCTCATGGAAAGTTAAAGAATGTGTTTGACTTAGAGTTGGCACACTGGTTAACAGAATAATATGATGCTGTTTCTAGGGTGGATTACGTCTTCCATTCGTGGTCAACATCGGCGTTACTCTACTAAAGGTGCCACTTTCTGCATCATGCAATTCACAAATTTAAAGTGCTTGAAACTGAAGTGTGTTGGTGTCACAATTTATGTTTCATTGCATCAATCACCAAAAGAGACCCTTGACCATGTGCACATATATGTAGAAAGAGGCTAACAAAGAAAGTTCTCCATGTACTTTATGATTTTTGGCATTGCTTTCAACTACCCTGGCAGATTATATAACTTTGAATAGTGTGGTTGATAGCATTCTAAGGTATGGTTAAGTGGCTAATAAAGAAAGTTCTCCTTGTTCATTATGACTTTTGGTATTTTTTTTCACTACCCTGCCAGATTGTTTAGCCGAATGTGCCATTCCTCCTCAGAAGAGAAGTGATACTTATGTTCTTTGAATGTCTAATTCTACACATGTAGAGAATACACTCTGGAATAGAGAAAACAAAAAATGCTAAATGGAGAATGTGTGGACTTTCATATAAATTGGTGCCTACTTTGTGACATGTGCCTAAACATTGGGCTCAAAGTTCTCTATTGTCACTGTAGAAGCAAACACTTCTTTAGAGGAGGGGACTTGCGAGTGGGTGTGGGAATATTATTATGTCAACCCTTCTGTTTCACTGTATGCACATTGGTTTAATGTAAGACTTTGGTCCAATGGAGGGAGAAAGAAAGCCATTAACTACTACTCATGCTCTTTTTGGCCATCTTTGTTTCTTGTTTAGTATTTCCTTGCCTTCTGTTTTACTCTTCATTCACTTTTTTCCCCTCGTCTTTGTATTCCTCCTCTTCCTTTGCCTCGTGGTCTTTATCCTTATCCGTGTCCTTATTGTTGTCCTTTTCATTCCCTTTGCCTTGATTGATTGCAAATACTAAAGTCATTGAAGTGTTGGTGCCTAAAATGTTGCAGTATGTGTGTCAAATCATGAGTATGTAAGGTAAGTTACTTATGTAGATATGGTGTTTTGGAAGAAGTGTTTTACATAAGCACTTATGTGTATGCAAGCATCTTTCTGGTATACTCTTTTAACTTTGAGGGAGAGACTAGTTTGCAGCATGCAAATTGGAAATGTTTGCTAGCGTTCACAGAGTGCTCAGTCAAACTTCCATGTTCAATTGGTCTTTTCTGCGCTGATTGCTCACGGAAAAAGTCACGTCTTTGGCCAGGAAAGAAGCAAAAGAGTCGTAGTACCTCAGATGAGGCTGTTTCTGATGAGAAACATGCTGCTTTAGAAGATGCTCTTGATCAGATTGCGAGCACATTTGGAAAGGAGACAGTCATGTGGTTGGGCAGGAATGTTGTTCAAAAGAATGTTCCAGTGATTTCCACAGGTTCTCTGTCTCTCGACGCTGCACTTGGAGTTGGTGGTCTACCCAAGGTAAGAACAAAGAAGAGCTTTACTGATCGATGCTGTCTGGATATACTGGTACCAGATGGTTTGTAAACATCTAGCATACTTAGGTTTTGAAGCGTTGATGCTTTTAGTATGTAGGGCATGCAAATGCCCGTAGCGTTTGTGCTTGTAGCAAACTTACATGCATCTAATATTTTTGTGCTGTGGTCACAGATTAGTATATCACAATATTTGTCAGTGTTAGTGACTTGATGTTATAGCATGTAACTGTTGAGCTAATGATCCTCACAAAAGCCCAAACAAAACATGAAAATTCTTCATAATTGTGGGGGGGATGGGGTGGTGTGCTGCAGCGTGCAACATATTGTTGCTCATTCTGCAGTGCAAGGAATCGTGCAGTGTGTATGGGAGGTCAGACATGTTTGAAATCTTAAACAGATGCTTACTGCTGTCTGTACATAGTTTGAGGTCAATTTTCCTCTCCTATGCCTGTGCAATGCCCTGGAACTCCAGTGCTTTCCCCAATTGGTCCTCCAAGATCTTAACATTATTGAAGTTGTCATGTGCAATCTTTCTATTTGGTCAAGTTACAATATAGCATACTTTCACTGTGAAAGCTATAGAGAGACATTTTCTCGTCTCTGTTTTTACTGACAATCTTGCAGAAGAAAGGCATGAGCTCCATGTTTTGCCAATTCTGGGTTGTAATTACAGCGAGATACTATATGAAGTAAAGTAGTGAAAGCTTTCTATTTGCAAATGTTGGTTTTTGAGGGCTATTAATTTCCATGTATGGGATGAGATGTGGTTACTTAAGTTGGGTTGTATTGGATCAGTCTCTTGTCAGAGATGCAAATGCGCATATTTGTGCTTCCTTTTACTTTCTTTTCTTTTTGTGATGTGCAAAAAAGTGCCTCGGAGCTTGATTGGGTGAAGTTCAAAGGAATGTCGTGTGTCTGTGGATGAAAATTTACTCCCTCACAGGGTCATTCTATGAAGTTGAGAATGAATTAAGATATTGATTTGACAAAACAGATCGACATTATGGTAAGATTTATACATTTCTTGGCAGGGAAGGGTAGTGGAAATTTATGGTCCTGAGGCAAGTGGCAAAACGACATTGGCTCTTCATGTTATTGCGGAGGCGCAAAAATTGGGAGGTAGTCTTTGACTCTAAAACACATGTGACATACTATTTGAAGCTATTTTGATGTACAATTTGCACGGAACAAATTGATGTCTCTGTAGATGTTCCATCTTTACATGTGCAGCTCTCTTTTGGTGGTGTCTGCTTGTATTGTTATAGTTGCAATCTTGTGGTGGATACTCCTTGATCTGTGGGGAATAATCGCACCATTAAACTGCATAATCGAAACAAGAGGGAGACCATGCATTCATAGACCAAGGATGATTTGCAATTCTAATCTTAATCTAGTAAGGAAAAATCTTAGATTAGGCTACCTCTTTTGACTGTATGCACTTCTGTGTGAGATAAGACAATAAAAAAGGTTATGGCTCTCTCTTCCAATCCCCTGCAATACTCCTCGCTATATACATCTTAAACATACGAAGTTTTGCACTCACTGGTTGTTGGATTGTAAAGGCGTTACAACTTTGTATGGTTTGCTTACACATAAGAAAATGTTGCAGATATGTCATGGCCTAAACTAAACACACTCTCAATTTGATGGCTTACAGGATATTGTGTCTTTATCGATGCCGAGCATGCTCTGGATTCTTCATTTGCAGAAGCTCTTGGAGTCCGTACTGAGAACCTTTTACTTGCACAACCAGATTGTGGAGAGCAGGCCCTTAGCCTGACTGACACCTTCATCCGCAGTGGGTCCATTGATGTTATTGTCGTTGACAGCGTAAGCCCAATTTACTTTATTCGCCCAAGGTGGATATGCTTGCAGTTTAGTTCCCATGTATTATTTACCTTATTTTTCTTTCTGGTCAAACCATCATGTGCGCTTTGCTCCTCTTTATGTGGTCTTTCCTACTTTGCTCTTCTTCTTGTTGCATTGTAATCCTTCATAACACTAGGATCTTATCCACACATGAGCTGCATTGTTGCTTATGTAACTAGTGGCTGTAATCTGGGTAATACTTATAAGGTCATTTGCTTTGATAAGGTTATTGGAAGTCAAGCTGGTGTAAAGGAAATGCATGGCTGCCTGTCTTTAAGTAAACCTTCTAGCTGATTAGAACATTCTTTAGTTAAGCTTCCCGTGCTTGCTTGGTGCAGAAGCTGCACTTATTCAGCATCTTGAGATTGTTCCTCTGCACTTCTCTGTGAACTGTATCCAAAGTTGAGCAAAGTGCAGCTGGATTCCAGGAGTTCAGGTGCTCATCCATGTTTGCTGCTATGTCCTATTGTCAGACCTGGCGAACCATCGGGATTGGCCACTCTAAATACAACAGAGCTGGTTACCAGGCTGCTTCGGGAAAGGTTGATTTATGTCAAGAGTTTCATACAGCCAGTTAGACACAAACCCTCAGTTATAGGTAGAGTGTAGTGATGGCCTGCAAGCATGCATGCTGATTATGGCAAGGCCATTTGCAAGGCAAGATTTCCCTTCCCCATCTATATTTACTACAATTGAATGAAACTGTTTGTGGTTTAAAAACTTTGTAGGAGTCATTTGAAAAAATCAAAAGAGCACTGGCAGTCTTTTGGGGTTCTTAACATTAAAGTCACTTCAATAAGCACTATCAGGATTTATGCTTTATTGGTTTTTCTCCCATGTCTGAAAAGCTGGGCATGTGCACGCGTACTCGAGATTTTTCCTGCTGTCTTTCAGATCTCCTTCACAATCTTAGCGAACTTGTTTGGTGCAGGTAGCAGCACTTGTTCCCCGTGCTGAGCTCGATGGAGAAATGGGTGATGCTCACATGGCATTGCAGGCACGTTTGATGAGCCAGGCCCTGCGAAAGCTGGCACACTCGCTTGCCAAATCGCAAACAATCCTTATATTCATAAATCAGGTAAGATAATGAAAAGATTCTGGACTTGTGACAAGTTATTATGGTTTATTTTGACTGGCATTTGTTCTGTGCAGATTAGAGCCAAGTTGGGCACTGTTGGGTATGGTAGTGCTGGTGAGGTTACTTCTGGTGGCAATGCATTGAAGTTTTATGCCTCCGTGCGCTTAAACATAAGAAAAACAGGCTTGATCAAGAGAGGAGAAGAGGCAAGTCTTTATCTTTAACCAGCTTCAGCAGAGTTGCTGCTGGGACCCAAACGTTTCTAACCAGGTTTTGGTCAAGGCATACTAAAACTTGCTTTTCCTGAGTGAGTGAGCACTAAACAAAGTGATCTTTTCAAATGTTCCTGCAGACTCTAGGTAGCACAGTCACAGTAAAGGTTGCGAAAAACAAAGTTGCTCCACCTTTCAAAACAGCTGCATTTGATATTGAATTTGGGAAAGGAATCTCAAGAGAAGGAGAAATCGCTGACTTCGCAATCAAAATTGGCCTGCTCAAGAAGTCTGGGAATTGGTTCTCATATGAGGGTAATCACATAGCCAATGGAAAGGAAAATCTCAAAAAATATTTGAGGGAACATTCTGACTTCAGAGAAACATTACTAGCAGTTATAAAGGAGAACTTGACTGCAAGTCCAACCAAAGAGGAGGATCTCGGCCATGACAGTTTGTCTGACAGGGATCTTGAGGAAGATGCTGATGAAGATGTGGAAGACAGCATTGAGTCTGCAGGGTCAACATAATGCACGTTTTGAGACTGCAGGTTTTGGAAAATGAGGGGAGGGGATTTGTGACTTGACAAGTAAGATTACTGGATTGGGACAAGAAGATGTGGAAGATAGCATTGAGGCTGCAGGGTCATCATAGTGGAAGGGTATTGAGGATGTCACTCAGAGAGAGGAGACAAGAGGTTTTACGTATAGTGGACTCTAAATTGTACATAAAAAGCAACATTGGAAGACCTCTCAATGGCCTTCCTGAATACTTGTCTCAGAATTTCAGCACAGAGCCCATCTTTGATCTTATCATGCAGTTGTTTTCACTTTTGTATCGTAATCAGTTAATCTTTAAGGCTTTTATATACAATGGCACCTGAAAAGGATTTGTAGGTCTGTGTTCCCACCTGCAGAAATTTCCTGGCCAACTAGAAATCTGCAAAATAGATGATGAAAATAACGTGCCTGTCTACCAGTGTGAATAAACCATAATTTACCTTGAAGAGAGTTGAGCAGAGGTACAGGATTGTTTAGATTATGGGTCTATTAAGTGTGTGTTAAAGAATTTATGGGTGTGTCAGTTAAGTATCAGTTTTTGATACAACCAGTAGCTAGTACTTTGAATTTTCAGAAACTGTGCATATGGTAGTTAGATAACATATTTGACAGTCTAAAGTTGATGACTGGAAGATATGATTATCTTTTGCCAACTTGTTTTTGTATTCTTGGGACTAGTTTGGCAGATAGAAGAGTCGAAGCAAAGGACGCCTGCATAACTATAAGAAGGGGCATTAGTTAGGATTTTGGGCATTCTGAGTCAGGACAAGGATTGTTTGTATTCACTCTTACTTAGCATGGTCTTTTTCTGACCTTTACTGCTGTTCCAAGTATATGCTTGATCTATTTTGTTTTAGCTTCAGTTTGATCTGATGCACATTCGCTTTAGTACTTGGAACTGCATTGTGTGTAATGACCTTAGTATAATTTTTTAATTAAGCAAAAGAAAAAACGGCTGCCATCAACGTCGTTGATCTCATCATCTTGTATATCGTCAACATGCTAGAAAGCTGCTCCATTGCCATCAGCCACATGGGCATCATCATCATTGCAATTGCTAGCCAAAAGCCATGCTTTTAAGCCTTAATTCCAATCTTGTAATTTGCCACTGAAGTGGGCTTAAGTCCTATTTCACTATATTTGAAATAGCATGTGCATATGATACCAAAATTAGATGGGACTTTTTTAATATCATAAGATAGAGGTGAAGTAAAAGATTTGGAACAAGTTTTAAGTGGAAATTTTCATTTTAAATTGGTTCCAAAACTCTTAATGGGAATACATAATATACATATCAAAGTATTTTTCATAAAGATTTTAGCTTTTTTGTAGTTTTGATTAGAAACATAATTTTTTTTTCAAAAATGGTCCTAAAGATAAATATAAAATATACACTTTTTCGCTTATTTTGATTTTTATTTTATTCTCTGTTTGGGGAATATGTAAAAAATCCCTTTTAAAAATGCATCATAACCTTATCACTAAGCTTATCCTCCTTAGCCAAATTTCTTGCTACTCAAACATTGCTTACATTTCGTTTGAATTTATTCTCCTACTTTGATAAATCTCAATTCGAGACTACAAGTTTGATGAAGATTGGAGAAGAAGAAAGCTAGGAGTGTATTGACAACAAGATGGTCTTGAAGCAAAGAAGTATTGAAGTTAGATGGGAGGTAGCACGCACAAGCAATGCCCCCCTTCCCCAAACCCCAGTCTAGGTTATGTGTTCCTATTTTAAAGCAATCTTGTTTAAATAACATTAGAAAAATCTAGGTGATAACCTTGATGATCTAAACAAACTGCAACTACTAGACAATCCAAGATTATTATGGATACTTAGAATGTTAAATAGAAAGACAAAACACTAGATGCTTAAGAGGAAATTCAAATAGAATTATCCTTCCATGATTGCATCTAGTTTTCATACATAAAATCTTAAATCAAATGTTCTTTCATACTAGTAATGAATTATGGATTTAAATAATTCATTGTGAGATATTTAAATATAAACCTAGCCACCTCACAAGAGGAATTAAGGAAGAGATTAACCTTAATTTACTAGGGTAGATGTTAGCAAATATATTGCTACGATTAAAAACATAAGGATTGATAATATAAGAATAAACCTCGATACTCGAATGGTAGCACTTTCCACCAATGTGCTTATGGGATTCAATCTCTTCTCCTAGATTGCTTGCATTTCCCTTGCCCCACTGCTCTACACAAAGAGGCATACAAATGGGTGTGATTGCCAAAACTCTCAACAAACAAGGGACCAAATCATCAGTTCTCAGTGATTTAGACATCAACAAATTGCCAAGGTTAATCCTTCCAAGTCTTGATAGATTGCGGAAGTACTCGTTCCTTTATTTCTTTGACGTGTGTACAAAAATTAGACATAGAGATTACACAAGCATATGAACCCTTGGTACAATTAGCTAATGGAAAAGAAATTATGTCATCATACAAAATTAGAAATGTAGAGTTTGATTAGGCAATGAGTCTACAAACATAAGGTTTTGTATCATGAATTTGGGTGCCTACGAGTGCCTTCTTGGAATGGACTAGCTTATTTCCAATGGTGCCCACATCCATTGGAGGAACGGCCAAGTCACATTCCAACATGCAAAAGGAATTCAAGTAACAATGGAAAGCAAAGCTGAAAGACCTAAGATCTAGCAAAAGCCTCACATATGGTCCAAGAATTATGAAAAGGGTTACAAGTCTACTTGATCAAGCTTAACAAGGTTGATCAAGATAAAGAAGCAAGAGAGGAACCTTTCTAGATGAAGGAATATGCTTACGTCTTCCCAATAGAATTAATAGAGCTTCCTCCTAAAAGGGAAGTTGACCATGATCTTGAGCTTGTCCTAAGAGCTCGACATGTGGCAAAGTGGCCTTATGGAATGTCAATCCCCAAAGCCACCAAATTAAAGAAATAACTCAAGCAATTGTTAGACCAAGGATGCATTAGACCAAATAATTCACTATGGGGAGCCCCAGTTCTATCTCAAAAGAAGAAGGATGGTATCCTTCATCTTTGGATAGACTACCGTGGTCTAAACCAAGGAATAGTCAAAAACAAATATCCAATCTCTAGAATTAATGAGCTTCTTGATAGGCTTCAAACAATGATTTTATCAAAAATTGATCTAAGAACTAGATATTACCAAATTAGGATCAAGGAGGAAGACATCCCAAAGGCTGTTGCCTTTAACACAATGTATGGTTATTATAAATTCATTGTACTATTTTTTGGGTTGACTAATCCCCAACCACTTTCAATAGTTGGCGCAATATATTTTTAGACCCTACATTGATGAGTTTGTTTTACTCTTCTTTGATGATATCTTAACTTACTCCAAAGAAAAAGAAGATAATGAGGCATAACTATGAATTGTGTTAGAGGCATGAAGAATGCACAACCTCTATGCCAAAAAGAGCAAGTATGTGTTCTTTGAAGGAAAATAGAATACCTTGGATTTATAGTATTTGAAAAGAGGATTAGAGTAGATCTAGCCTAAGTCAAGGATATGCAAGAGTGGCTACCTCCAAATTTGGTCAAGGAAGTACAAAGCTTGTTGGGATTAATTAGATGGTACATGGTGTTTATCAAGAACTATACCTTGATAGCCACATATACTCAAGAAGCTCTATGATGTAGGCTCCAATTAAGCAATCTAGTTTTGGGAAACTCAAGCAGAGCGTAGTAACAGCTTCTATCATGAAGCTTCCACACCTACATCAAGAATTTGAGGTTGTGACTAATGCAAACTCTCTCACAATAGGTTGCGTACTCATGCAAGAGAGGCATCTTGTCACCTATTCCTCAAGAAAGCTAAAGAGTCGTGAGAGAAACTATGCTACTCATGGCTTAAGAGTTATTAGCCGTAATGCATGCTCTCAAGCTATGGAGACATTATATGCTTGGCAAGAAATTCACCTTAGTAACATATAACGAAAGTCTCAAACGGGCTATTAAGATCTAAACATGAGGCAACGAAGGTGGATTGAAGTCTTAGAGGAGTATGACTTTGAAATAAAATATAGACCAAGCAAAGAGAATATAGTTGCCAATGATTTAAGCTACAAGACATTCCTTAATATTCTCATCATGGAAGAACCCTCAAGAGAAAAATCATTAGTTGCTATAATATCGATACTGAGTAACCCTATCATTCAAATGGCAGAGGAAGAAGTTGCAAAGGACTCTAAGTACCAACAGCTAAGGAAAAAAGCACAACTAAAAGATCAAGATCCTAAATCACAACTTAAGTACCGAGATTTCTTTATTGAGAAAGAGCTTGTGTACTTCAAGAAAAGATTATGTGTTCCTTCTAGCCATGAACTGAAGAAGACAATACTTTGGGAAGCACATCATTCTCCATTTTTAGGACATCCTAGCTATGCTAAGTCCCTCAATGCAATAAGAAATAGCTATCACTAGGAGAAATTGATGTACTTTAGTGTGTCACTGAATGCTTTTTAAGCTATCAAAGACTGAAAGTGGGGCATGTTAAAATGTCAATCAAACTTCACCCTCCTTGATATCCCTCAGATGAAGTGGGAATTTCATTAGTATGGATTTCATAGTAGGGTTTCCTTCAGGTCAAGAAGGATGCAACTCTGTCATGTTGATTGTAAACATACTAACAAAGATTGCTTACCTTATTCTAGTCAAGGCAAACTATAAGTCTTCCGACATTGCAAGATTGTTCATCAAAAACTACCAAAAAGAATCATTAGTGATCGAGATTCTATCTTAACTTCTTGATTATGGAAGAGCTTATTGAAGCCTTTGGCATGTAACTATGCTTTAATATGCCATGCCACCCACAAAATTGATGACCAAACAAAGTGAGTCAATCAGGTCATAAATAATATTTTAAGGGCATATTGTTGCAGAGAACCTAGGCAATGGATGCAATATCTATCCTTGATGGAATTTACCTATAATGCCTCTTATCACCAAAGTATTAAGATGACTCCATTATAGGCCTTGTATGGACAAGATTGTCTTACTCCACTAACTTGTCCTATCTAACACTAAGAATAGAAGCCTCCAAGAAGATGTTGGAGAAAATGGATAAGCAAGTCATCATTGATGTTATTACCTAGATTTTTCTATTGAAACAAGCTTGGGTTGCCCACAATTTGTATCCAAGTGTCTTATGTGAGGGTATTATGGTTAGTTCATTTATCTATGTGAGCATTCCACATTACCGTTTTTTTGCAATCAACCTAGATCTAAGGTAAGTTGGTGGTATTGTGGGCTCATCTTAGGGTTAGGGTATTTTATCTAAACTATTATTACATTGATATTTCATATTATGTTTAGCATAAGGAAGGGCACATATTGGATTTCGTTTCCAAACTCTAGGCCTAAATGTACAAATGAATTGATGTATTATGGGCCCATGCTATGGACTTTTTTGTACCTAACTTAGCATCAACCCACCTAAACTCATATTTGCCAATGAATGTTACATTGAACTTTCTTGTTGTGTCTAGCATAAGCAAGGCTACTCCCAAACTCTAGGCTGGAATTTACAGACTTGATGTGTCTATGCTCATGCAATGGATTTTCTTACACCTCCTTAATATCAACACCCCTAACTCATTTTTCAGAAATGAATGGTAAGCATAGGGTAGCTCATATATGCATCTAGTCTCATTCTTTCTCTAGAATGGGAACACATTTGCTAAGGGGTTGCATCTAGTTACCTAGTTTTTTTCATATTAATAGTATATCTTGAATGGCATAGAGGTCCATAGGGAATGTCTTTCAAGTTTCCATTTCCTTAATTTTTTATGTGTCATGCATTTTGCATACAAAATCTCTAAGTAAAAGTTCATAGTCCACTCGACACATCATCATCGAGGTGATTGAGAATTGTGCACTTGCAATCTTCACTAGCCAATCCTTGAGAGCTCCCACATGTTTAATCTTTGAGAAATTGGCTACACTCAAATTAATGTAAATATTACCTATGGGTAGATTGTCCCAAACTTGAAGGATAGTTGAGTTTGTGATGCTAACACCCACTCTTGAATCTATTATTCTATTTTTGATAGTGTCTCTAAAGTAGCATGCCTATTGGCTTTGTCTCAAAAAGTGGTTACTCATAAGGCACGATGGGTTTTTCTAAGTGATAGACTGGGCATTGGTATTCTAGGTTGATCATTCTACAAGTAGGTTTCTACTATTGCCCCTTGTCATTGCATCCTTCCAAGATTACAAGCTTTCCATAAAACTTCGTCCCCAGGAACCAGTATATTTGTACTAGTGTTGCTATCATTCTTGAATATGTCTTCAAACTTATTGAATTTGGCTCTCTTGGGAGCAAGGATTTGCTCATCATGAGACATTTCTAGTATTTATTCTTCAACTAACAAGTGTAAATACAGATCTTCCAATATTTCCTAATCATGTTGGGGTCCTTAAAGGTGCGGTGCTTGACATTCTTGGAGCACTCTAGTCCAACACCATGTCTTGATCTCAACACTCCCTTTTGGTATCCTTGAATAATCTTTTACTTTGTCAATAAGGTCTACTTGATTTTGGGATTAAGATACTCTCCCACATTTTTTGCTCTTGGGTTTATAAATTTTGTATGTTATTATGTCACTCTCTATTCTAAGACAGGTTTATTTGGAGAAAAGTTGTTGCATTTTCACTCTTTATGATGGTTTTGGCTACATTCAATGGGATGGGAATTAGGTCCTCATTAGAACTCTCAATGCTAAATAGGCTTATGAACACAGATGGTATGTGACTTCTTTAAAGAAGGACGCTTCTGGTTTAGGAAAAACCAAAAATAGATGTGTGACACATTCTTTAAGAGGCCCCTACATATGTTGTACATGAATGTCACTTGGAGAAGGGGTTATGATTAGGTTTTGTGGCCTTGGTAGTCATGATGAATTGGCATCATCTCTCAATGCTATGCTTATCTAATTAAGGGGATTAAGTAGTGCTAGTGGGGCTTATCATATGTAAGGAATACCTCTATTTATCAAATATGGATGATTACCTTATGGAGTGGAATATGGTAATGTCATAGGTGCTTGATGGTTGGCTACATCATGATGCCATCCATAATTACTACAAGGTCTACTCCTAGGATTTGGGGCATTCCTCTTGCAAAGTTATTGCAACCATAATGGATGTAGTGAGCATTAGATTTGTATCTCTACCGACATGTAAGACTTTTGGTTATCCTCATCGATTTTCTTTTTAAGGCTAGCCAAGTCTCGTAACAAGCTTGATTCTTTCTTCTTTTATATATTGTTGTCAAGACTAATTAAGCCAAAGATTTTAGCTTTGCTTTTTCTTGTCTCTTTAAATAGACCATCTACATGAATTGCTTTTTAAAATAGTCCATTCAAGTTGGACGTATCCAAGGTTGAGTTACTAGATATAGGCATGTATATTGCTCATCTTTGATTCCTTTGATAAAAATTGTAAGCCTAACCTTGTGCGTGGGCTACTCTACTTCAATTATTCTTTTATAAAGAGCTTGGATACTTGTCACATAATCTCTAATTATACTTTTCCCCTTCTCTCCAATGTTCATGTGACTATGTAGATGTTACATAACCAACTTTAGAAAATCCTTTGATGAATAGGTTTTTGAGGGTGGAGAAACTAGTTTTCTTTGCCTCTTCAAGACTTTAAGAAAATTCTATCCCTTTTCTCCCAAATAGCTCAAAATATTGTGCCTTGCTCTCACTTATCATGAGATTATTAGCATCACACACTTGCTCAAACTATTCCACAAAAGCATAATGATCATCTCTAACTCTTATATTTTTCTAGTTTCTTGGAAACTAGAGGTGTCTTTGACTAACTAGGCTTTATTCCTTAGGCCAATGCCTAGGCCACTTAGCAAATTGGCAACTAAAAAGGTGCTACCTTGTAGGGTAGTGGGGTTGTCTAGCAACTATGTTGACAAGTTTTGAGATTGCATACTTTGATGTTTCCACACCTCCAACCATACTTAAGAGCTGTCTTATCTTATCTAACTCCTCATTTTTCTTCCTCTTAGTCTTTTGTTGCTCTAGATTCCACTATATAACTCTTATAATGATATTCTATCTTAAACTTCTTACAATTTCTACATTGTTGATATGTCCTGGTGTTTTCATCTAAATTATTATCCTAGACAACTCTAGTACTCTCTAAGCCCATTATGGAGATCTTGGGGTAGTTCATTCATAGTATCTTCTTTTCTCAACTTATTAATATCTTGTTTTACTAGTTACTCTACAATATTGAACAATTGAGGTGGGAGATTCTTCAAATGAGCAATCCCCTAACAAGGACACTTTCAAAGTTTAGACCTCTAGTTAGTTGAACAATAGGGCTACTTCTCATTGGGTGATGAATGCCTCTTAGTCCTTAATGGCTCAATAATATACTTAGGTTCTAGTGCTACACAATCAAGTCCTTTTTGGAACCTTTTAACCCTTGTAGTCAAGGTTTTCTCCTCAAGAGAAAATGTCAAGATTTGGTTCCGTGCTTCTTGATTTCTAAAGTCTACATAACCTACTTTGTTTGGTCCTTTGATCGATTTAGTAAACTCCAAAAAAGTTTTTCAATACAAATTCTAGATTCTTTCTTTGAATCTCTAGAGTCATTCCTTATCAGTTTTCTTGGTTTACGTTAGTTATTCATGTATCGTGAGGGTATTTTGGTCTAGACAATAGTCTTGTTAGGAGCTAAGGTATCATTTGGGCTTAGTTGATGGTCAAGATGACTTCCTTAGACTTGATAGGGTGTTTATAGGTCACCTATGTGGAATAGTGCAAGTCAAGTCTCAAGGTTAAGATGGAAATCCCTCTTTGTTACAAGTATGGTCAATCCATTAAAGCATATTCTATGTAGTATAGGTGGCTCTTAAATGGCTTAGTCTATGGATTTCATTTGCAAGGTTGGAAACTCTTTTGATTGGGACTTTCGGCCTAGCAATTTCTTAGTGCTTTCTATGTCTAAGTTGAGTTCAATCAAGACCCCTTCAATGTCCAAGAGAAGAGTCTCAAATATCCACAATTATATGTTGAATTCTTTTCTTTTAGGTGAAGTACCGGACAAGATATCAACTTAAAGCACTTAAGCCATGATCCTACTTGCATAGGTGATGGTCCCTTTAGACTTAAACACTAAGAGCTATTTTTCAAGTCATGATATCAAACAAAAGAGTTGAGTTCATTAATGACTTTTGGACACTAATATTTGATGAACTCTCTATCTTCCCTAGAGTTGCTAGAAGCATTGGGTGTCTTCGATTCCAAGTTTCACAATACCAAACATACTCCAATTTTTATCTCGATGTATCATTTAGATCAATCTAGATCCAAAGCTACAATCTAGATCCAATTTTTAGCTCAATGTATCATTTAGATCAATCTAGATATCCAAAGCTACAAGAAGGGTAGAATGGTTCATTGTTGTTGTTGTGATAATCATGTGGTGATCTTCTAACTAGTCACGTTAATTAATGTGACAGTTCAAGATGATGTTGCACACTCTATTTTAAACACAATGAGTAGTAGGGGAGAGGAAGGAAGGGGAGGGGGAAAGGGGGGAAGTGCCCTTGGACACGTGTGCATGCACACACACACACTGTGTCTCTATGCATGTGTGCATGCATGCATGCACGTGTGTGTGTGTGTGTGTGTGCGTGTGAGTGTGCACGCGTGTGCACATATACAAACACCTAGACATGGACATAAAAACCCATAGATGACCAACTTCTTTAGTATAAAATACATTACATCTCCATATGCACACATGGAAGAGGGGTTTAATGAGTGTTATAATATATATGTATATGCACATGGTGTGTTTTGCTTGTTCTTAGTGATCTACATAAAATAGGAGACAAATCTATATTTACACATGACAAAACTTGCACCACCAAAGAGCTACTCTAGAGGAAAACCTTACACCACACATGCATATCTACATGCATAGCGTAGATGCGTTTGGTGTTTGTAGTTTTATTAGGCTACATCCATGATTTATTTAAGCCTGAGAATGTTGCATAGGTCTCAGTTTGATTTTTAGCAAGTAATTAAGTAGGGAGCTTTGTAGCATGTAACATGTTCAGTTCTCCTAAGACCAATTAATAGTACTTTGCACTTAAAACCCATCATTATGATCTTTTATAGATCAATAATTTACAACTTACAGACAAGATTTTGCTTGTCAAAATGACTTCAAGACATATCATGTCTTTGGATTTAGTAGATCATGTATTCTTTATGTATATCAACTTGATTACTTTTAAGATGAAACATACATTGTAGGTATATAATGTGATCTTCTACTTTTTCCCATAGCTAAAATGACTTATGAAGAGAATGGTATATTAAAGTGATATTATCTCTATGTACATGAGCTCATAGGTTTAAAGCCGAATGCCTTGTTTGTTTTTTAAAATTCAAGAAAGGGATCATTATATGGTTAAGAGTGATGGAGTGAGAGAAAGCTTTACAGATGGTTGAATATTTGAGATATAAGTAAATTGGCATTATTGATTATGCAAGACTAACATCTTTATTTCTCCTAATTCATATGATATGTGTGTGATTATTATGATCAATAATTGTTGATTTTGTTGATGATATGAAGCTATGGATGATTATGGTAGTAAATTATATGTGTGTTATGGATATGGGATGTGACTAGAATATGATGGTTTTCTCAAGATAGAACAAAGTCTAAATATCTAAGAAAGCACAAGATCAAGAGTGAGAACATGAGTGAAGGTAAGAGCGTTAAGTGTGAGTGAGGATAAGAATGTGAGTAAGAATGACATTCATCAAGAGAGTTAATGTAAGTGAGAGTAAGATTATTAGTTTGAGAATGTGAGTAAGAGTGACATTCATTGATTTAATATTGTATTTTCAATATGAGAGTGTGACTATGAATCACACAGCTCGGGGGTGGTTGTGGTTCAAACTCTAGTAAAATGGAGTACTTCTTCTATTCTATGGTTTTGAGCTTCATCAAGATATATAAACTACTTCAATGATTTACTCATCAGGATATCAAACTACTACAGTGATCTATTCAAAGCTATGCACTTCATGGTGGTGAGTGCTTGTTGTTGGAGGACAAAAGGCTAAATGCCAAACATGGGGTGGCTTTTGGATCATCGTCTTTACATTTAGATTCATGAGATGTACCCTTATTTTTCTATATAGTATTTTGCATATTTTCCTATGGATTAGTGAATGTCATATCTTTCAACATCACAATTGATAGATGCCTTTTAGATGACCTTGTAGCAAATATACACACATCAAGTGGACATTATGGTATA
This sequence comes from Lygodium microphyllum, assembly GCF_053477565.2. Lineage (NCBI taxonomy): Eukaryota > Viridiplantae > Streptophyta > Polypodiopsida > Schizaeales > Lygodiaceae > Lygodium > Lygodium microphyllum. The sequence goes on along the minus strand of NC_141142.1, from coordinate 6,059,418 downwards.
TTGCAATGCAGGTTGTGGGGATCTTGCACTAATATTAGCAAAATAGGGTCCTATCATTGCATAGGTCTAGGAAAAAGGGAAATTTTTTGAGAGGGAAGGTTGGTACAAAATAAATTTTATTGATTGACAATGAACTATCCTCAAATTTTAATGTTTTTTTAAAAATGATGGTCAGTATTCAACTGTGTTCCTCATTTATGCACATCTATCTCCAACAAAGAGTCAATTCATCATATTTGACTTGAATAAGTTACTTTAAAATAGGTGGCCAAGGTAAAGGTGTAGCTTCCTTGTCACCATGTTTTCTTTCTTTTTTTTTCACCTTAGGGAAATACTAGTCCGTTTGAGCTCATGGCTATCTAACCTTTTGAGCGAGCCATATTTTTTATTGAATATGGTTATTTGAAGCTTGTAAATAAGAATGTATTAAGCAATGCAAGCATGTGCTAGTATTTGTGTATCCTTTGAGGTTGGCAGAATCTATCTAGAATGGTGAGATGTGAGTCAAGGTGTGAGTGAGATTATCTATGAAAAGAGAATAAAGAAGAACCTAATTGACCATAAGGTACACAATATTGTCATTATGGAGATATCCACAAAAAAAACTTTTATTTGTTGAAATAAGATTAAATAGGTGGCCCAAGATTGAGATAATCGTTCAAAGATGATAATGACAATAGAAAATCATGTGAGCCTTATGGCTCAAGTTAGGCTCATCAATGACAAGACACTCATGATTGACATTCTTTGAGGATTCTTCAAACTAATATAGCCAAGGTCTTTTTAATAAAAAGCTAACCATTCTTTCTATTTGGATTTATTTGAGTTATTAGGAGTGAGACTTATAGATAATGAAGATTTGAACAAATGGATTTAGTTTTGTGATGGTAGCTCTCTTTCTATGTCAAGAAGCTTTTATATGTTAACCATTGCTTTGGTGACAAGTCTTTTCAAGAGGGGTGTATGTAATACACCTACTTTTCTAAGACCAATCGGTAGTATTTTATACTCATAATAAATTTATTATAATTTTTTAATTACTTGATAAGAGGATCTTTAGTACCAAAAACTTATAATATGAAACTAATACATGTTGCAATGTGCATCAAACTATCTAGATGACCCTATTCACAATTTGAAACACAAAGTTATGTCAAAATAACTTACATCTTATATACATGACTCTACCAATCATAAAGTAGAGTAGGCCATGCTTTTGCATCTTACATGTCATGTATTCTCTTTCTATCCATTAAGTTGATTATTTCAATGATGAAATATACAATACAAGAATGTGATATGATCTATCATGCTTTTCTATGTGTTTGCCCATAACTTAAATGCCTCATGGAAAGGATACTAGTTTCAAGTGATTATTTGATATTTCTATGGAACATGATATAATTCAATATGTAAGAGCTCATGGGCTTAAAGCCTAATGTATTGTTTTGTTTTAGTTAATAAGGATCAATAACACTAATATGATTAAGGGAGTGAAATGAGGAATTTAAAAATGCATGGATCTCTAAATACAACAAGACTATAAGTAAAATATCAAAGCATGGATCAAGTCTCTTTTGAGGGAGAGCTTTCTACCATGGAGCTTAGAGATGTGGGAATGTCGGATCTCGCTACACTATGGGAGGCACCAACATTAATCTCTTGGTTGCAAAAGATTCAAATGCCACATGCACAATTATTAATCAACACTTTGGATCTTGGAATTGTTGCATGATATTGTATCTTTCACATGCATTAGTTCAAGTCTATCAAATGAGATATCTAAATTCAAGGTAAGGAAATACCCGAGTCATAGCCTTTCACCACAATTATTAACCAAAAATTGAGAGAACACAAATTGAACAAGAGAGTAATAAAGATAAGAGTACAAGACAAGAGAACTAGTACAATATCCCCCCATGCATGAGAGAGCCTCTCCCTCATGCATGTATTTATGGACATGTATTTCTTAGCTCTTGTGCTCAAAAATAATGAAAAGCATCCTTTTAGGCATTTTTCTTTCCTTTCATGAACTACATGCTTTTTGCTAATTAATTTCCTTAGCTTCTATATAATAATTTTTTCTTTACAAATTTATTTCTATTACCTTTAGGTCTTAGGAGAAAGAGTACAAACCACATACTCTAAAGACACCATTAGATATTTTCTTGTAAGGCAATGTAGTAGACAAATTTTCATGTGGCATTTGTGATAAGAACTAGATTCTTTTTACAACATGTTTGGGAAAAGTAGCCTTCAAGGTTTTTTGTGTCACTTTAGATACTTGTCATCTCTTCAAACAATTTATAATAAGTCCTACTAAGGTAGAAAAGGGGATTTGGTGGTTTGTAGAGTTGTCTTGCAATAGTCTAATAGGTCTAATCTTGATTAGAAGATGGATGTGCCATTCCTCTTCTATTGGTTGATTGTTTAGGTAAACCATTCTCAAGGATAGGAATAATGTCATCAACCCAATATGGTATCAAGTTGGCTTTAAAAAGTAAAGCCTCTTGTTGTATTCTAAACAAATGGGCATCAGGTAGATTATCATCAACTCAAATTGTTTATGGCTTAGTCAATAAATACAACAATGTTTGATGATCTACAAAGAAAGTGAATGAAACAACAAGTAAATAATGTGAAAACCTCTTTACAACAACATGGAATGTGCCAAGCTTGTGAAATGGGTGTGGTTACAAGAGCCTTCTTCAATGCCTCATAAGTAGCTTGGCATACTTTGATGCATTCCCAAATAATAAAGAGATTATATAAATGTCTTACTATGATATTACAATTTAGAACAAAGCACTTATAGTATCCAATATACCCTAGGAAGCAATAAACTCCTTTCTGATTGGCAATGGATGGAAGATCGGTGATCATTTGATTTTGGTAATGTCAGTTGCTATGCCATTTTTGGATATAACATGGCCCAAAATGATGCCATGCTTTACCCAAATGGCACTTTAGTAGATTGAAGGATAAGTGGCACTTCCTACATCACTCAAATACGAGTGGAAGTTTCTCAAGGTGTTCCTCCTAACTAGAGTGGACACAAAGATCATCCATGAATACCTCATGCCATTTCCTTAGCATGTCTTTGAAGGTAGTATATATGAGGCATTGGAAAGTGGCTAGAGAATTGGTCAACCCGAAGGGCGTGACTATGTATGCAAATAATCCCCATTTTATGGCAAAAGCAATCTTGTGCCTATCGTTCCATTGGACTTGTAATGTCTCAAATCCCAAATTGAGTCTCTCTCTTGCATCATGTCCACCAAAACTTACAAAAACCTCAAGTTCTCTTTTCCTCGCATGATTATGCTTTAGATTTTGTCACATGAATCAATACCTCAAAGCTAGGAGACATACATGGACTCTCCCAACTTTTAAACTCCTTCACTCTTGCCCTTGCATAAGAACAAGGGCTAGAATTAAACCTTGATAACTAAACTTTAAGAAAAAAAAATTAATATTTAAAAGAAAATAAAAAACTTACATGCACTATCATCTAGAGCCACCACCACACTCCTTCACCTCTCCACACTCACTACCCCCTTGCTTGCTAATGACCATGACCATCATCATCATCATCTTGACAACATGAAAACAAAGCTTTCTTCATTCCTATGCAACAATCATGGCAAGCATGTAGTCTATGCTAGCCATCTAGGAAACTCTAGGAGGGGATGTGGATAGAGAGAGAAAGGGGGAGGGGGGTATCCCTGTCAGCCTATATAAGGCTAGGCTCATAAGCCTGAGGTCGGGCAGGGGATCACATCCTAACATGCTACTCTTGGAAGACTAAAGGAAGGAGATAAGAACGATAGCGCAAGAAGGTATAATATAAAAGAGAGATAGAGGGAGAAGATATAATATCAAAGATAGAAAGAGAGAAGATAAACAAAAGAGAGAGAGAGATAAGAGAAGATAAGAGGTAGAGAGAGAGAATATAAGAGATAGAGAGTGAGAATACAAGAAAAGAGAGAGATAGAGGGAGAAGAGAGAAAAAGATAAAGGAAAAGAAGATTGCTTCTAACATCCAAGCTAAAATTTATCAAGTTCATTAAAGTTATCGAAGCCAGCAACTGTCATGGCTCCCAAAAGAAGAAGCCCAAGAGATGTGAGAGTTGCAAAAGCTACTCAAACTGTTGGAGCTGTGAGGGCTTTGGGAAATATGAGTCGGAATACAAGTAACACTAACCCTAATCATACCAACCCAGGTTCCACCATCTTAGTTAGTCAATGATAAAATAATAGTATACGAAAGGGTCCTAGAGAAGATTGCATAAAAGTTTAGTAACTAAGAATTAAGCATAGGCACCAAGTTAACTCAAGAAATGTATTTAGGTTACAAGCAATTTATCAAACAAATTAACTAGAGAGAAAAGATTGATTCTAGCTATCTTGCACTTCATGGTAAATAAGGGACTTGCATATGATTTCTATTTTAGAAAGCTATAGGACCAACTTAATTCTAAGTTAGTTAGTAAAATTAGAAAGACTGATCGAAGATAAATGGGAAATTCTTGATAAAGTAAACCTAGTAAATTGCAAAGTTATTCTAGGGGAAAGGTAAAAAAGTCTACTTCTTTTTTTCCTTGGTAATGTACGATGGTTTAGATTGTGTCTTCTAATACATGATAATGTAATCTATTATTTAGCTCAATTTCTAGAATTGTTCCCTGGTATTGTATGATGGTTTAGATTGTGTCTTTTAATACATAATGATGTAAGCTATTATTTAGCTCAATTTCCAAAAATGTTCCCTTTGATTTAGTTAATATCCTAAACTCAAGCTTATTTAAGCAAATTAGATTCTCCTTGCTCACAATTAGACACTCATGCCAAAATCACCTATTGGAGCTTTCACAAGCTCGACTATCAAACTTGACAGAATGCTTATTGTTTCAAGTGCTTCATTCGATTTGGCAATTGCTACCTCTCACATAGCCAATACATCCTCTAAAGTTATCAATATGTCCATTCTTCTCCCAAACCATACAAAAGTAAGAACAAACAAATCGATAAGGGTATAGTAAACTCATTGGCTTACATTCTCCTCGATGCCACGAAGTGAAGGCTTGATGCTAAACAAGTACCAATCCCATGGCACTCTTTGTCAGAGTTAGCATGCTTTAGCTTGCACTAAAGACAAAGAATGTCAAGGACAATTGGGGGATCATTACAAGGAGAGTGGTGGTGGTTGCTTGAGCTTGATTTGAATATTGAAGTCATTGGAAGGCATTTGTGGGAATTGGAAAATTTTAATGCTTTGGATGCCAAGCAAAGAGTGGTAATGTGAATTAAATGCAGCTTATAGAAGTAGAATCTAATGGTGGGAGATCATTTGGAATCAATTGGACTAGTTGAAGCTGGGCACCACAAATGATGTTGGCTCAAGATAGAAGCTGCTAGCCACTACATTCACTTGTACTTGCAAGGGCAAACCTCTCGTGCTCTCTCTCTCTAGGGGAGTGCTAGTTTGATTAAGTGCATAGGATGTATGTATGGATTGGGAGATGGATGAACTCTAGGCTAAAGCTGCATTCACTTGGAAAAAAATTTTGGAGTACATGCACTTGATGTGCTTTAAATTTTATTGATAGGACTCTATTAGAACAATGCCACTTACTTGAGTCTAGTTGCATTGACCTTGATTGCAGTTCTCTCTACTCGACAAGGTGTGAAATTATTATTTTTCCTTTTGTTGGTTTTAAAATTAAAAACTTAATATAAACAAATATGATTTGTACACAATCATTAAAAACATAATCAATTTATGTATGTGGTTACAACTATGAATCCCTATCACTCTAAGATGTTAGAAGCCAATTGTAGAACTCAGGATTATACTCTAGTGGAGTGCAAGCATCGAGAAGTCATAGGAACTTTACTAGGAAGGATAAGTATTTTGCAACATTGAGTAGTATTGTCCCGTGTCCTAGTCTACTAGGTGCAACATGCAGTTCCTACTCTGTTAGAACTAGCTCATCCATCGAAACCTAATTATTAAACCACCATTTCATGAATTGGCTTTGTCCCTCAACTTGTTGTCTAATCTTCTTGATCTCGAGCACATCATGTTGACAAACCGCCTCATTGAATGTAACTATTAAGCATCGTTCTTCACATCAAAGATATGCCATCAAAGATTGTCTAGAATCTCATCATAGTGCTTGTCTCAAGATGTTCTTGTTCCTCCCATGTTAGTGAATATGCTAGGTATTTCTCATGTTCTTTAGACAATGTGCCCATGTTGGCATGGACATAAATGCATGCAAGGAATTTCAACTTAGCATCCAATTCTATGAGACACTCAATGGCATTCCTATTTTCTAAGCATGTTTCCTCTACTGCCATTTCTTCTAGGGTTCTGATAACTGCATTGGCAAAGGAGATTTAGGTCGTCGAGACATGCAAGATTGAAGGAGTGTAGGATTTCTTGTGCTTTCAAGATTCCTATGTTTATCTTAAGCTTCTGTGGCCACCATATCTTGTTCCTTATTAGACATGACAAGTGTCACAAACAATGGGCATCACTATTCTATTTCCACACTTGATTGGACAGCATGCACCTTGTTATTAGTGGATTGAGTTTTATTTGTGATAGTTGGAAGCACTAGTTGCTAGGAATGCTTGAAACTTTCAAAGCATTCACATGTTTAGCAATTTTTGGGGAAGCAAAAATGGGGATGTCTATGGATTGGTCGTGCATCAAGACTATCGAATTCTCACTCTTTTCCTTGGATTCGATTTTTGTAGCTTTTGTAGTACTAGCAATTCATTGCTACTATTGTTTCTTTTGCTTCCTTTTCTTTTGCTTGGATAATGAAAGTGCAGGCTTAGGAGATTCTATGCCCTCACCTAGTTTAGCAATTGTATCCTTGGACTACTCATTAGGGCTCTCTTTTCCTTTTGTCTCCTTGTGAGGCTTCCCTAGGTCATACTAAGGGATAATGCTAGGCTACAATGATTTAATTGTCTCTTATTGAGGAGCCGAGCCTTTCAACTATCTCTTCCTCATTGAGTGTATTAATTATGTGTGTTGGAAATTGTTCTTTCTCACAATTGTTGTATTTGGGGCTTTACCCTGTCCAATTATAGATGGCTTGTTTGTAGGGGATCATAGTCAATGTTGCCTCCTTTGACTGTTCCTTTTCAAGTTTTGTTTTATAGTTAGGTTTATTTTTCTTGCATTGAGGAGACACGTGTGTGTGGTGTGACAAAGGTGGTCTTGCAAGTGGCTTGGGCAACCACAATTGGTGATTTCCTACATAGCACCCTTGAGCAAGCAGGAGGGATTGTGGAACTGATCGTTGCCTATTAGTTCTTTACTATTGTCTTTGCCAGTTACGAGGTTTGGGCCTTTTTTTGCAGTTTTCTATCATTTTTGTAGGTCCACCTTGTGTCCTTAGTATCACTCACTAAATTTTCTGTTTGAGAAACAATCGTGCTAATAGGTTCTTGCTCTTCATTGTATACTCGAAGCAACTTCTCAAGTGCTTCCCCACTTCTCTCACTAGTTGATATCTCTTTTGGATAGAAGATTTGCATCTTGCCTTTCCCTTGAGGACTAGAAAGATCACCCTTATTGAAAGTTGTAATTATCCTCACATTTGAGAGTGTCAGATGTATCTGTTGCACTAGATAATCAACCTAGCATTTTGTTGCTCGTTTGAAAGCTCTACCTAGAAGGGTTTCTTTTCCTACATTCTCAGGATTTGAGAGCACATGGAATAAGATGGTCGATCTTGATAGTTGTGAGGATTCTACATTTTCCCAAGAGAGAATATGATTTTCCTCCATAGGGGTCGAGGATTGCATTGGTCAATGTAAGCTTTGGTCTAGCCTATTTTAGTTGGATAGTATGGGTGAGCACATGCGATGGTACTCCTTTAAGATCAATGTAGCTCCATGTGAACATGTTTCATAATTTCTTAAGAACTATGATAAGTTCTTTCTCATCCATTTTCACAAGATCATCGATAGTATATGCAGGCTTAGGAGGTTCTCCTTCTTGTGCAAGATTCACTTCCTTGACTTTTGCAGGTTGTTCAATTGGTTCACTGGACTCCCCGTCACATATAGCTCCCTTAGAATGACCACACGGTCCCCCTTCTTGAAGTGAGTGAACCTCTTCCAGAGATCCTGTGGCTTTTTTAAGTTGTTGTCATATGACATTAGAGTCTTTATTTTTTTGGGCTTCCTTCATCTTTCTCTACCTTAGATGTATCATTTTTTTATGCTAGATTGCTTGGCTAGAGTCGATTGTGGAATATCCAGATCAAAATATGTGCTCTTGTCCAACTCTAAACTTGTCACGTATGGTTCTTCGAGTGAACTTTCATTTTCATTTTGTGCTTTTACAATCTTGAAGACATCAAGAGCTAGAATAAGGTCTGAGAGTTGAAATCCTGTTCAATTGTGATCGAGCACCTCCAAATATTCCCAGTTCCAACTTCACTCTAACAACTCGTACATCCACAAGTAGTCTATCCACCTTTTCAAGTTTAGGATCACCATAATTTGTTCCATGGTTTTGCCATCTAAATCCTAGATTCATGTCCCAGAAAGAATTCCACCTTAGCAGTTTGCCTGGTACAAGTAACCTGATGACCATGTTCCAATTCCACAAGCAGGGTAGGTGCTTCTACTGTGGCTATTCCTAAACTTTTTGCACATACTGGTGAGATAAAGGAATGTATACTACCACAATCAATCAAGGTCTTGAAACCTTTACCTTGATAGTCTGACGGTGTCTGAATCACCGAGAACTGGCGATTCGGCCCTTTCTTGTGTAGAGCGGCATGGATTGTCGCCCTTTCGAATTCTTCTTCCATGGTCGGATCTTCCTCTTCTTCTTCGACCTTCATCAAGGATGCAACCAATTTGGGATGATGATTGATTAATGCTTGCTGCAGCCTTGTCCATTTCCACTGACGCTATTAAAGCAACTCTTTTGACTATTAACAATTTGGCCTCTGGACTATTCTTTAGTCATCACCGTTGAGCAAGAATCTTTGTTTAACTCCCAATGGTTGATGTGGACATTGAATCTTGTGATGTCAAGTAGGGAAGGTCTAGGATTCATTATGAGGACAAGTATGGTCAACTCAAATGTGTTGGGCTAGACCATATGTGTAGTAAGCTTGTCATTGCCAGCTTGACTTAATGTTTCTTTTGCTTTTCTATACTCTTCTTCTTTTGTAAATAGTATGTTAAGCATGGCAAGAATGTGCATCCAACATTGTTTTGTCCTCTAGGCAAGGAGTATATTTATTAACGGACTCTGACATGTCCATATAATTCACATCTCCTCTTAGCACATTGGATATAGCATCCAGATCACTAGTCATGGCTTTCTAGCTTTCCATCTCTCCCCTTATTTTGTCCCAATGATTTCCTATGAAGATTAGTTGGTTATCCTAGTCCTCAATGAGTCGAAGATTAGTTGGTTATCACAATTAGAGTTTTTCCATGTCTAATTAATAAAGTTAGCCACTTCGATAGCATGTTACATAAAGGCTTAAATTAGGTGTTACATGCACCTCACTTCTTTTGCTATACATTCAGTAAGTGTAGCAAGTAGTACGTGTGGCATCACCCTCGTTGAGTCGGTCGTTACCACCTAATAGACGTATCAAACGCCCGCGTGACGTGGGCTGTTTTCTAGCTAGCCAGTACACGAGCCCTTTTGTACCTACCCGCGTAGAAGAGAGTAAAATAGCCCTTTTATTAGCGTGTAATCCATCAGACAGGTGGAATTATACACAACAGAGGCATATCCGCGAGCGAGAAAGAGAGAGGCGCTGCCAGCCATGGCTCTGAAATTTCTGAACAAGAAAGGCTGGCACACGGGCAGTCTCCGCAACATCGAGAATGTCTGGAAGGCAGAGCAGAAGCACGCGGCTGAACAGAAGAAGCTGGAGGAGCTCAAGAAGCAAATCCAGGACGAGCGTGCGGCACAAGAACTACGCCTCCTCCAAGAACAGGCCGGACTCGTTCCGTAAGTGATTCCTCATTATTTTGAGCGCATAATCCAACCTGATCATATCTGATGCCTGCTAAGTTTTCCAGAACTTTTGTTAGAAATTGAGCGAGAGATTTAGAATATGAGAATTTACCTCCGCCTATCTACACCTTCTGAAGCTTTTGAGGATCTAGGGTTCCACATATTGCATAAGTGCACACGATCTCATAGAGTGTGATCTTCTATTTCATTGCACTGTAAGTCTGCATCCCCCGTCACTCTTCTACAATATCTTTAAGCAAGGGTTTTCGGGCTATAAAAAGTCAGCTAAACATTGATTAAAAGAGGTACATGGCCAAAGAATGGTGCACGGAGGATTGTAGAAGATGTAGTGCTCAAACGAGACATGGATGAGTAAGCTAGCTATGTAAAAGTGGTCAAAACACAACCCCAACAAGGATTGCTTCAAAGTAGAAGAGGTTCAGCACATACTATGTGTGGTGATGAACCATATAGAACTTAAGGTCTGTTTGTGCACATCATCGTGTGACATGTCAGAAGTGGTGCAGCAATGGAAGCATAGACAAGTATTGAAATAAGCTGTTGAACACAAGACAAAAGAGAAAGAAAAGAGAAGAACATTGCAAAAGTAGAGAACTCAAAGATACAAAATTAGTATTTGGTATAGAATCTAAAATAACAGGGTTTGTTTGTGGCATTGGAGAAAAGAAGTATTGTGGAAGTGATGTGTAATTCGAGCTAAGTATCACTTGCGGATGGCCGGTCCGTAGTGTAGATTCCGAAGGTCTTGCAAGATCATTAGTTCTAAAGTGAAACTAAAGGAGAAAACTTAGGTTTATCTTCAACCTCCTTTTGAGCCCTGTGCATAAGGATGAGATAGCAGTAAAAATTTGATATGGTCTGTGGACTCCATGGTAGTCCAATGGTTCTTTGTCCATGTTAGATCTGGTAGTAGCAAGTTGGGAGGTCCACTCCACAAAAATCAAGAGATTTGCTCGAGGGGTGAGCTTTCCTATATTGTCATTAGAAGTGTGCATATAAGCACGATTACCGAAAACTCTAAAGTGAGAAATAATATGCTGAGAGCCAAAAAATGCATTGTATAGAGTCTTTTTAGGGACTATCGCTGTTGGGCATTGGTTGAGGATGTATATTGAAGTGTTAATAGCCTCGACCCAAAGGTGCCTAGGGAGCTCTGCTACGAATAGCACAGAGCGTGTCATGTTTAGGATAGTCTAGTTTCTATGCTTTATGACTCTATTCTGTGCAAGGGATTTGGTAGAGGTGAGCTAGTGTGCAATGCCTTGCTATTGTAGATACTTAGAAAACTCGTAGGAGGTAAACTCGCCACCAGAATCACTCCTCATAGTACACATACGACATCTAGTACGGTTATGAACCAGCAGCACCCAATTACTAAAATAAGTAAAAGCATCAGACTTGTGATTCAAGAAGTACACCCACATATATTTAGAGAAGTCATCCACTATCAAAAAGAAGCATAGTGCGCCATTTAAGGCTGCAGCGGATGTGGAACCACAAAGATCTACATGAATGAGCTTAAGGGATTCCGCAGCTTGAGTGATAGATTGCTAAGGAAAGGGTGTACGATGCTGCTTACCTAGTTGACATGCTTTACAAACTTCTTGAGAACAATTTTAGGTGTTGAAGGCCCTCAACCATCCCTTGATGTGACAACTCATAAAGGGAGTTGTAGCCAAGATGTCCTGAGCGAAAATGCCAAAGATGCTTAGAGTTTGTGGGCCCCATGTAGTGGCCAAAGCTTGGAAGCAAGAAAACTCCAAATCATCAGTAGTCGGCTCGGTAAGAAAGTGGGTCATGTGGTAAAGGCCATTAGGTTGTGCCTTGCTGTGAGCAATCACTAAACTAATCTAAGAGTCTAGGACCTCGACTGTTGTTGCTGTGAAGAAAACAACCTATCCCAACCGGTAAAGTTGCTGAACGGACAACAAGTTCACCTCAAGTTGGGGAACATAATACTAAATATACATCATCTAGCAAAGTGAGATTTGGATCTAGGTTAGTGGGAAAACTGATGCGACCTTGGGCTTGAATTGTGACTGAGGAGTTATTTCCTACGTCCCTACTGAGGGTTGCCACCACTTTGCTTTCCTTGTTGAGGGTTACTCGATTGGGCTATGGGGGTCTGATTCTTGGATTTGGGCTGTATGCCTCTTAGATCGACACTTGTTGTCATAATGGCTAGCCTTTTGACAATATAGACAATACCTATTCTTTTTAGGTACATTCTGCCATCCTAGTTTAAGTGTGGATTGATTGTTTCCTTGGGATTCACTAGCCCTATTTTGATTTTGATTTGAATTTTGTGTACCCTTGCCCTATTGCCCCCTTTGAGAAGATGCAACAAGAACCCTCTCTATTGTGGACGTGTTATGGAATTGATCAAACAATCATGCGTAACGCAACAACTAACACTCAAACTCATAAAATGTGGGCATCTAATGCATGCTTGGCAGGTGAGGAACTAGAACCATGAGGTGTTTGTGAAGATGGATAGATGGAATAAGATGGTGGTGGTGGTGGTGGATAAGGAGGTGGGGGTAAAGATGGATAGGCAGAAATAGGTTACTAATGTCCAATGAGTGCCGATTGCTACAGAGGTGCCAAAATGGACATAGGTCCATAGGATACCATAGGTGTAAGTGGAGGCATTGGGACACAATAGCCTTATTGAAGTGTCTGCTCGGGCACTATAGAATGATTGGACAGTCCACTAGGTAATGCCATAGAGGCAAACTATGATACCAAACGATCCACACTCGAAGAATGCCATGGAGGGGGAAAACTCGAAAGTGTGTGTGTGGGAGGTCAAGCCTCCATCATAGGTACACTACCCAGAGATGGGTATGTAGAGGTCCTAAAGGTTGTGCCTAAATGTGTAAAACCCCCGATGTGGTCTGTGGTGGTGGGTATTGTGGTGTAGTTAATGGAAGTGGAAAGGAAGACGCAACGAAAGATGAGAGATGGGTGGGAGCCCAAATGGATTTGTGCTGATGGATGTTGTGGGAAACATCTTTGGTTCCTTTTGTTCATTAAATGCACTGGATAAAGATGCATCTACTTCATAGTGACCATGAGAAATATAATCATTTGAAGGAAAAGGAAGGGTAGAAATACTTACAAGTTCCTCTTTTAGCTTCTTACCTAGTTTTGTGTTCATGAAGAAATACACGTCTTTCTCATTATTCACAAATCAAAGCTTGTTTTAAAGAGTCCCTTCTTGATGACCATCTTCCGATCCAACAAAAAATACAGAATCAGTTGGCATAGAATTTAAAAATTAGGATTCATACCTGGCGTTGGAAAAAAGAAGTAATGTGGAAGTGATGTGTAATCCGAGCCAGGTTCCACTTGCGGATGGCGAGTCCGTAGTGGAGATTCCGAAGGTCTTGCAAGATCATTAGTTCTGTGCATTGAATCTAAAGGAGAAAACTCAAGTTTATATTCAACCTCTTGCTGAGCCCTATGCATAAGGATGAGATCATATTGAGTGGTAGAGATTTAATATGGTCTATGGACTCCATGGTAGTTCTGTGGTTCTCCTTCCATGTTAGATTGGGCAATAGCAAGCTAGGAGGCCCACCCTTGATCGTTTCTGTCCATGTTTGGGTGTGGATATTGGAGCGGTGTTGTGAATGTATTTAAAGTCATGTGATCCTTCTATTGTTCTTGTTTTCGCGAATGAGCTTTCCAATCAATGCCCAAGGTTTCTCAGAGAGTATCTAGCTTTGATACCATGTGAAGGAATGCTCTAAACGCAAAAAAGCATGAAACCAATCGTACGTCAAAGCATAGACTAATAAACTCAGAACAATGTTAGGGTTAGGTTAGGGTAATTTAGAGACAATGAACACAATGAATAATAAAGTGTGAATAATGAATATATAGTGCTCATGTAGCAATCACACTATGCAGTGAATATTGAATCTCGAACTCTCATCTCTCTAGGATCAAGGCAGAGGTTATGAATTATAGAGTGTCGTACTCTGTATAGATCCTGAATTGTAGCAAAGGCAACCTGTGAGTATTGAACACTAGTAAATGTAGCCAAGGAAGGTTGGCTCTGATGCAGACGGCAGTGTAGAAGAGAGAAATACTAAAAAACCTAGGAAACTAAGGAGAGAAAATCTGCACAACTGTCAGGTGCAAACGCAACAGATAGAGGTGAGAGAAAATCATAGCGACAACAGCTAACAGGTGGCGACAACACCCAACTATAGGTGACGGCTCCACATGTCTGGCAAAAGTCGCAAATGCGTGAAGAAGGCTGAAATCAAGCGCTAGATGGTAGCAAGTGGCTGGTGGAAGCTCTGACGACGATGTCCTCCATGAATGGGGTGTGAGCAACAAAGATACAGCTCTTGAAACCTCTGTCATCATTATGGTAGGAAAGGGCACTACAAACGGGATTATTTTCAATTGAAGAAAGAGAGGCAAAATTAAAAATACTGAGGACAACAAGGCCAAGAAAAAGGGCAGCCAGTCTACAAAGAAAAGTAGTGTGAAGATAGAGCAAAAGGACAGTTCTGAAATTAGAGCACGCAGCAAGTCTTATGGCAAAAATGTGGAGTTCCATCATTGTGGCAGGAAAGGGCTCTACAAACGGGATTGCTTTCAGTTGAAGAAAGAGAAAGGCAAAAGCAAAAACATTGAAGACAACGAGGCTGAGAAAAAGGATAACCAACCTACAAAGAAAAGCAGTGTGAAGATAGAGGAGGTAAATGTAGTCACTCATGAAAATGATAGTGACCGTGATGTACTCCTTGCTTCTTCTTTGAGTGCACATGCATTGATTGCAGATTTTGATGATGACACACTCTTGGATACTTGATTTAGGTACATCTTTTCATGTTACACCACATTATGAGTGGTTTTCTGACTACAATCGCGGTGCGCACGTGGTGTTGTCTACTTGGGGGATAACTTTGCATGTCAAATTGCAGGTATTGGCAGTGTGAATTTGAAATTTCAGCATGGTTCCGTGTTTGTTTTGCATAATGTGAGGCATGTATCTTAGCTCAAGAAGAGCTTGATAAGCACAGGGCAACTAGATGACGAAGGCTATCACACCACCTTGGGGATAGCAAATGGCAAATTTGTAAGGGCTCTCGCATTGTTGCCAAGGGCTCCAAAAGTGATACTTTGTATCCTTTGCATGTATCTAGCGTGCGTGATCATGTAGTCGCCATAACCAAGCAACCAAGTGTTTCTTTGTGGTATAGCCAATTGGGACACATGAGTCAAATTGAAATGAAAGTGCTCTCTCGTTTGGGTTATTTGTTGTCTTTGAGGTATGTTGATTTTGAACAATGTGATCATTGTATTTATGGTAAGCATGCTCAAATGTCACATACAAAATCTCTCTCTAAAGTCTTTATCCTTAGAGTTGGTACATTTAGATGTATGCTAGATGCCAAGGTTATCTCTAGAGGGGGAAAGAAGTATTTCATTACCTTTGTTGATAATGCCACACACAAAGTAGGGGTTTATCCAATCTGTTGCAAAGACGAGGCCTTAGATAAATTAAAAAAATTCTTAGCACTTGCTACAAGACATTTAAGTGTCTTCGCTCTGACAATGGTGGGGAATATGTGTCTAAAGCCCTTCAGGACTTTTCTGATAGCGAAAGGATTAAATGGGAGCTCACTGCCCCTCACACTCCGCCCCAAAATGGTGTTGTAGAGCTTATAAACAAGAACATTCAAGAGAAGGTCCGTACAATGCTCTCACATGTTGCTTTACCTCATGGATTTGGGCAGAGGTTGTTATGACATCCGTTCACTTGATTAATCGGTTACCAAACAGGTCTTTGGGAGGAAGGGGAGTCCTCAAGAAGCGTGATTGGGTAAGCCACCTTCGTATTCTCACTTGAGAGTGTTTGGTTGCGAGGCATTTGTTCGCAAGGAAGAATGCAACAAACTTGAGCCAAAGTCTTGTAAATGTATTTTCCTAGGATATGGTGATGAGGGTGAAATGGGGTATAGGTTATGGGATCTCGAAAAAAGGAAAATTGTATGCAGAAATGATGCTATCTTCTAGGAAGATCACATGCACAAATAACCTGAATAGATTGAAGAAGTCAAAGGGGTTGTATTCCGGGAAGATGTACCGATAGGAGAGCAAAGAATGCCCGCTAGACAACAGCAAATACCTGCTGTAAATGGCCCTGAAAATGCAAGGAATAATGTTGAAAATGATCAACAAGATATTACCCATGATGTACCACAATTTCAGCAAGAAGAGATGCCTTTGAAACAACTAGAACCAGTTGTACAACATGTTGAACCCGCAGAATAGTGTGCTGTTAATGCAGATTTGTAGGTTGAACAGCTAGCAAATCTTGATCATTGGGTTCGTAGGTCGACCAAATGCAAATGGGAGAGATCCCAAATAGCCAATATCAACTTTCTAAATGAGTAACCTCTTGCTTTTTAATCAAAATTCAAATTTGATCAAGGGCTACTCAATTGATGGTTGATTAGTCATAAGTGAGCTACAATTGTTCACTAGACCAAAGTTAAGCACCGGCCTTGCTTTACAAGTTACAACTCAAGTGAGCTGCTTACAAGGTGAAACTTTCAAGTGATCATTAAACCTTTAAAAATGAATATTTCGAAAATTGGACATTTTCGAAGTTCCTTTTGCACTGTCCTTGTATCACATAGCCAATACACGTGTTCACTGTTTGTGTGGTGTCATATACTTCATTGCCGATGCAATGATCACCATGCCAAGATCTAAGAGTAATAGAATTAGAATTTATTATAGCTATATCATTAATTTTATTTCTCATTTTGATGACATAAACCTCGTGCTTGCTGTTGACAACCTCTTGACAATATTATGTAACTTTTATATACTCTCGCACATCCATTAAAGCCAAGGTTTCCCTAGGTTCACCTTTCAGCAATAACTATAAGACTAACGTGGCTCTCTGAGACATTTGGTTCACCTTCCAGCAATAACTATATCTGATTAAGTCTCACAAGGCATGGCTATCTTTGACTTCACTAGTCTCAAGGCTCACTCCCACATGCGCATCTTTCATGGGTTTGACATTGTGAGATGGACCATGAATGATGGACTGTTAGTGATGGATGTGGTTGAAACTCTTTTTGTGGTGGTGCATAAGTTTATGCTATAGCAAGACATTGAAGTTGTTGATTACTTAGTATATTGATGCTGTTAGAATGCTTCTTTCTTTTTCATTTGATGGTGGTGCATAAGTTTTTGCTATAGCAGGACGTTGAAGTTGTTGATTAATTAGTATATTGATACGTCAGAATGCTGCTTTCTTTCTGATTTTACATTTTTAAACCCATTCAGTAGATATGAGTTGTTAAAGGTGTTGTTTTCTTGTTAGGATGTTGTTTCCTTTGCCCTTAACTTTTGAGTATCCTCTCTATGTAGAAAACAAGAGCGGCTGGAATTTCTTTATGATTCAGGACTGGCAGTGGGCAGGAGCTCTACAGACGAATATCTGCTTGGAAAGCCAGTTGATGCAAAAGAAGGGGAAAACGATGCTGCAAAGGTACTATGTGTTCAAAAGATGTATTCAAGTGTTTGTAAGTCTGTGTGGAAATGAAAATAATGTCAGCCCATTGACTGCAACCACAAGTTGGTGCACACAAAGATGCACTTATCTGCTTGTATTTAATCTCAGAAGCAAGTTGTTTTATAAGATTTGACAAGTAGAATTAAAACTTAAGAAGAAAATATATTCAAGAGTTTCTGCAAAAATAAGGATAGTAGGCTGTTTCATATATCTGCATTTTTTCATAGAGAGAATTAATATGGGCTCATTAAGGACAGTGGGTGGTGATGAGCATTTGCATTTGTAGAAGTATTTATACGATTTGCAGTACCAACAACATCATTAACAATGTTTCCAAAACCAGCCCTGGGACAAAATAAGTATGTGCTTGAAAGGACTGACCACAGGAGGCCTGATAATCCCAGGGAAAAGATTTGCTCGACAGAAATTGATGGTAGCAGAAATTATGCTTCCTCCGCCCCTCCCCCCCGGCCGCCTGCACGCAGTTTCTCTCTCACATCGGCACATGGATGGGCACATTCATACATGTAACTATGTGTATATGTGTACATAGGGCAATGGTTTACAGTAAAATGCTCTATGCACACACATCTAACTAACTACTGTTATTGTAACTCGAGGAGCAAGTTTTAAAGGGTCTAAACATATGTGCTAGGAGTTTTCTTCTATTTTAAAACCTGATATTTGCTGGAATATCATGTTTCTAGTAAGGGCATTGTGTTCATTCTAAAAGGAAACTTTTCTCTTACTGCAGTGGAAGCCATTGTGTTTTACATCTTGTATTATCTATTGATGGTTTCTTCTTTCTTCTTTTAAATGCTAAGCAGGCAGCAGCAGCTCCAGGTGCACTTTTTGTTGAAGAAAAACCACAATCTGCAAATGACAAGTGGCGCAAAATCCACTCGGACCCTCTCTTACTGATTAGACAGCAAGAGCAGGCAGCTCTCGCGCGGATTAAAGACAACCCAGTGAAAATGAGCATGATAAAGAAGTCGGTATGTGTTTTTCTCTGAAACTGTACATAAAGGGGCAAACTTGGTCCTGACTAGTGATAAATAAGGCACAGTTGTGGCACATCTCGTCAAACATCACTTGTAAGATCTAGAAATATTAATCTGCACATGGTGTCTTATC
Organism: Lygodium microphyllum; assembly: GCF_053477565.2. NCBI lineage: Eukaryota > Viridiplantae > Streptophyta > Polypodiopsida > Schizaeales > Lygodiaceae > Lygodium > Lygodium microphyllum. The sequence goes on along the minus strand of NC_141142.1, from coordinate 6,040,693 downwards.
AGCCGGTGATATTGGGAAGCTCAAAAAAAAAAGATGCTCTGTATTTTGTGTGTCATCTTTTAAACTTGGTTTGCCTGCATGTCAAATAGAGCCATCTCAATCTGCTGACCATGTTTTGTTATGCTCAGGTTCAAGAGAAATTGGCAAGAAAGGAGAAGAAACTGGAGCATAAAATTAAGAAGGAAAGGAAAAAAAAGAAGAAACGAGAGTCCAATAGTTCTGGAGATGACAATGCTGACACTAGCAACAGGGGATGGGAGACACAAAGGATACGAGAGTCTGCACATCATGGTGAAGTCACACATACTTTAAAATCAACCAAAGGCAAGTATAGTCCAAGCAAAAAATTGGATGATGACATAGATGAATTAGCAAGGAGCAGAAGATCATCAGTTCACGAAAGTGATGTGTCAAAATCAAGTAAGCGTGACTCCAATATTCACAAAAGGAGGCATGTTGATTCTTATGAGAGCCGAAAATGCGAGACAGACTTTGTGAAGAAGAGTTCTGGCCATAGTTCAGAACTTTCTAACTGGAATGAGGTCAAGCAAACGGTGAGGTACCAAGCAGGTAAACTCTCTGAAGAAGAAAAGGCTGCCCGACTGAAAGAAATGCAGAGAAATGCAGAGGTCCATGAGGAGCAACGGTGGCACCGACTGAAAAAAGCTTCTGATGCTGATGCTCGTGAACTAGCAAGGAATGCCTCTTCCAGTGGTAAAAACTTTCTTGATCAGACTGCTAGAAATATGTATGGCACAAAGAAAGGAGAGAATGCCTCTGTAGAAGAGAGTGTGCGAAGGCGCACACACTTCATTGAACGGTCTATAGGAGATGGCAATGTCAATACATTTCAACGTTCATGATCATGTGGCAGCAGGTAGCTCTGCAGCTTGTGAGGTGATGCACCCATGTTTAGTGGTTGCAAAGAGTTATGTCACATGTGCAATGGCAAGCTTGAGCCAGAGGGAGTTAAATATTATGGCAGAAGCAGTTTTGCAGGCTCACTCCTTTTCTTGCAAATTCTCTTCAACATGCGAATAGTATCAGCTGTCAATGCATTAAAACTTGGCAGATCAACGTTAAAGAACTGTATTGTGTTTCTTCAGGAGTTTCACGAGATGTGTGCAAAGGTCTTCTGAAGTAAAACATGAATCTTGCTTCTGCCTGCTGATGATACCAGGGCAGCTGCTAAGCTGATCGTCTGGCTCATCTGTTGGCAGCTGAAATAAAGCAACATACGTAAACCCAAGTATAGCCAGTGCTGTTATGCTACAGGCATGCACAATGTAGACCAGTCCATGTCATCTGTACTTCTGCAACAGTTCAACCATATGACAACAGCAATTAGTCATTCTACATTTGCAGTTCAAAAAATGGATGCCCAAATTCTACACATTGGTATTTCTACCTTAAATACGCGCCTTGTAGCTTTAGGTTGGTATTCGGAACATACAATGAGACAGATTGACTAACAGAACATGGAACTAGATGAAATGCCACGGAACATATTTTAGAATCGATGTTACAAAACAAACCCCTACCCATGCCCACACACACAAGAGAGAGAGAAAAGAAACAATTTCTGGAATATGGAACGTAAGATTGTTTGCCTTGCAAGTGATCATTTTGCTTACGGTTGTTAGTAAAAGCTAGCAAAGGACCACTTCAAGACATGATAAAATCAAGGTAACTTTGGGAATTTTGTAAGAAGATGCTTGCAAATTTCTAGAGAATTGCAAAATTTGAAGGAATTGTGGCAAAATAAGTAATATCATACATGTAAGATGCCTTGCAAGTGATCGTTTTTACTTATGTTTGTAAGTAAAAGCCCTACCAAAGAACCACTTCAAGCTAGGATTAAATCAAGGCAACTTTGGGAATTTGTAAAAAGATGTCTCCAAATTCCTAGAGAATTGCAAAATTTGAGGAATCATGCTCGTTTGTAGTTTGGCACAAAGTACTACTAAACATCTAGCAACTAGTTATTGGCTTGACAAGTCCAACAAGAATAGTCTAGTCATTCTGTCCAAAGGACACTTGTCAATGAGGATTCACAGTCAGAGAATATATATTTAGTAGTCACAATTACTCTTTCACTAGTCTAATAAGAAAAGGGTTTTATTAGATATGTTGATTGATCCTCATTTTGGAGACAAAAGTACAATTTGAGTTTATGTATTAGATAGTTTAGAGTCAATTGTTCATACAATATACTAAAAAGTCATTAACATACCAATGAGTTTAGCCGATATAATTGTGGGAGTTTGAAACTAGTTCTTTAGATAAGCACCACATGTCAATTTTTAGGATAGATTGCTAGCCAATTTATTCTTCTGCACTAGTAATTTGGCTATAAGTTGTTAGATGCTAGGGCCAATTCAAACAATGCTAATGGACACCTTGCTTGAGTATGTGGTAGACAAAGTAATGTTGAATTTGCTAACAAACACATCATTAATCTTATTGGATATGGAGTGGTGTCCATAGTAGTATTGTATTTGCTAACAAACATATCTTCAATCTTGTTGGATATGGAGTGCTCCATCCATTTCTCTAGACTTTGAAATGCTTGCTTCTCAATAATTGTTCAAATATCCAATCGTTCACTTCTTGGTTGAGGATGTTCCATTTTCATAAAGAGAATGTGTATCCACCACCAATTTTGTTGGTATCCTATATGAAGCCTCTAGTTTGTTGAATCTACCTATTTGTAGTATATGTTCTAAGTCAAAGCAATCTTTCTAGCTATTGCAATCTTACAGAAAAGGAGAATACCAACCATAATAAAAGTCACATTTTGTGCATCATCTCTATGACGATGGTAGAACAATGCCTTTTAGCAATTGTATCACATACCATTGAAGCTAAAAATAGGATGCTATGAATGCCCATAGAATTTGGCTATGGGTTTTATTCATGGATAAGTTGTCATGTAGTTCTTACACTTGTAGTTTGAATATACTTCCTATTCTAAATTACATATGAGTAATTTGTGAAAGTATTGCATTGATTTGATTGTAACCATCCATTATTTGAGGCAAATTTGCATACATAATTGTATACATATCTCAAAGATCTCGCATTCTCATGTGAGGGTTTGCTCAAGGAATCCACACTCACAAAATACTACAACTATAGACCCTATTGAACACAATTATATATTTGGAAGCACCCATGGTTTGGGACACCCTTTGATTTATTTCAAGAGTGTCGAGTCATATGATGGTGTCCTTTATTTCCTTCCAAATCTCACATTAGATTAACAATCTTCCAGATCTCTTGCATCTAAAGTGAACCTCTTACAAAATTTTTGTTAATCTCAGTCTCAACCTCTACCTCCATCCCCCTTCATTTTGTATCAAACCATCACTATATAACATGTGGGACAAAAAGCAACGTTTTTACCAATAGTTTGGTGCATGCATGAGTTTGCACATATGGCAAAAGGGTTGGCATACCATTGCTAAAGGACCAAGATTGCACTACTGTTGAAATCTATAGTGGCTCGGGTCAAAGCATGTTGACTTTCTATAAAATAGCATGTCCATGGACAATGCTAATCAACAGAGCTAACTAGACCTCAAGATGATTCACCAATGCAAAATTTCCTATCGTGCTATTGCCATACCTTAAGGATATGGCAATTTTGAGGAAGATACTTACAATGTTCCATAAATTGTTTTTCAATAAGTGTTTGCTACAACATGCATGCAATTGTTACCGCAAGTATGCATACATTATAGCCACTTACATCTAATGATATGCACCCCTCAAACCTTGGATGACCGTGCATTGTCCATGTTCAAATACATTAAGGGCAAACTCCCTTTTTTATTCTAGCTTCGTACATATGAATTAAATCTCTATCAAAATTCTCAATCAATGTGTTCCTATCGTGACCTTCTGCTTCCCTCAAATCTATAGGGGATAGATCAAAGTACCCTTCTTTATACCTAACCAAGGGACGATGTTGCATTGCACCAACAAGACATGCAATATTGACAATCTGTTGATTTGGTGCCAAAAGGATTTACATAATGTGTTGCAAGCCCAAACTCTAATCTTATGAAGTTTGGATGTGAAATTGATGTCTCTCCATGTGGCTAAGGCTTGGGAACCTCACATCATGATCTTTTGATCTTTCAGTTTTAATGCTATAAGATGAAAGTAGCAATGGAATTGCATCAAAATATGTCCTAATCGAGGGATGAGAGGAAGACATTTCAACACTTAAGATGGGGCTTCATCTCTTTCTCTCTCTCTCTAACAGAGCTATATAAAATGTAGTTAACATGAATTTAAAGTCCATGAACTAACATTTTAATACATTTGTAATAAAAATTTCACGTGCACATGTATTGAAATACATATGCAAAACTAGGTCAAATTGATTTGGCTAAAAGCTTAAAGAGATCATCACAATATTCTCTCCTTGCTTGAACTTCAATACTCCCATGAAAGTGAACTAGCAAATGTAACAAAGATGACAATTTTTTGTTGTAAATTCAAAGTTCAAAGCCTAAAACTATGGTATTAATATATTCACGTGGAGATGCATGTATAGCACACATGCAAACATATCACCAATACTTCATCTCACTAAATACGAGTGAACATAAGTAACACTACCATTCTGTGTGTGCTTTGCATGCATGGAACACTAGGCCGTTTTATAGTTGCAAGTGAGATTGCTGGGTGATACCTTGTCGTGCTACTCCATGACAACTTTTCTCGGAACACATGCTTGCATTCCCCAAAAATTTAGAAATTGCTCTCTCTCTTTCTCTCTCTCTCTCTCTCTCTCTCTCTCTCTCTCTCTCTCTCTCTCTCTCTCTCTCTCTCTCTCTCTTTGATGCATCAAACTTATACACTTTCATCCATAGATTATAGTAACAAAGCACATCCTTGCTTTGTGTGATATTTTGAAATAATATTGCTATAATGAAATGGATCATAATTGAAACATACATACATACATACATACATACATACATACATACATACATACATACATACATACATACATACATACATACATACATACATACATACATACATACATATATATATATATATATATATATATATATATATATATATATATATATATATATAAGTCCAAGCAGTACAAAAAATTTTCTCTAGGAGACCTAGTCAAAATGAAGCTATCTCCTTTTTTGAGAAATAATTGTTCTCCAAGTAGGACATTCACATGTGAAATAGAGCCTAATACTAGCAACTTTAACCTCTTTCTAGTGTTAACACCATGAAGGAAAGGTATAAGACATTCTACTTTTCATTAGCAAGCCATGAAGGCCAAGTTTAAGACATCCTACTTTTTGTCTATACATGCCAACTATCTTTAAGTGTTACAAAAATGGCCCGATGCCAACAAAAAAAGATAATGTCTCCAAGGAACCTAACAAAAAGAAAGACTCATTTTCTTTAATGAATCATTGACAAAATCTTCATCCTCGAGCAAAACATGCGAAGGTGAAGCAAGGGCTAATGCCACAGTTTTTGCTGGTAATGACACGAGGGAGGCAATAGTCTTACCTCTCTTTTTGGTATCTACAATGGAAGAAAATCACATTATAAGTACATGCAACAACTAATAAAGACCATTTCATTCCAAAAATAGCAATACTTAGCCGAATATTTGTGAACCATTTAGTAAGTACATAGACATTGATGTAATGCCACAAAACAACCCAAATCCTTGACTTCATACTTAAACCAATGCCTCGATATGATTGGTGAGACATTAAAATGTCTTTGCTTTGACAATGGCAGGGAATATATGTCCAAAGTCTTTTAGGACTTGTGTGATAGTAAAGGGATAAAGAGGGAGCTACTGCCCCTCATAATTTGCCCCAAAATGGTGTTGTAGAGCATATGAATAGGACCATTCAGGATAAGGTCCATACTATGCTATCTCATGTTACATTACCTCATGGATTTTAGGCAGAGGCTGTTGCGACAGCTGTACACTTGATAAATTGGTCACCGAATATGTCATTGGGGGGGAAAGTCCCTCATGAAGTGTGGTTGGGTAAGCCACCTTCATATGCTCATTTGAGAGTGTTTGGGTGTGAAGCATTTGTGCACATTCGCAAGGAAGTATGTAGCAAACTTGAGCCAAAGTTCTATAAATGCATTTTCCCAGGATATGGTGACGAGGGTGAAATAGATTACGGGATCTTGAGAAAATGAAATTTGTATGCAACAATGATGTTATCTTTCGGGAAGATTGCATGCATAAACAACCCAAAAAGACAAAGGAGGTCAGAAGGGTTGTATTCCAAGAAGAGGTACATGTAGGATAGCAAAGAATGTCTATTGGACAATGGCAAATACTTGCTGTAAATAACCCTGAAAATGCAAGGAATGTAAAGAAAATGGGGGAGAGAGAGATGAGGCCATAGACAGCTGATTGCTCTCATTTTCTTCCAACTTGGTAAATATATTTGCTACTTGCTCATTTGTCTTCACATGCAGGAGATCCACTTTTCCTGCAAGTACCATCTCATAGGTGAAATGAGAGTGTACCTCTATATGCTTCGTTTTGGCATGGTAAACATGATTTGTTGCTAGAAGTATACTACTCAAATTATCATAGTATAGTGTCGCCTGAGTCTCTACCTGCATATCCAAATTAGTCAATCAACAAACCATGCAATCTCACATGCAGCTAAAGCAACACCTCTGTACTCTGCCTCAGTACTAGATAGTGCAATAGTCAGTTGCTTCTTACTATTCCAACTGATCATCCCAAGGCTGAATGCATAGCCATTAGTAGATTAACGATCATACAGACATCCTGCCCAATATGCATCAATATATCCAATGAGTTTTAGGTCCTTATCTTTCTCATAAAATAGCCCATAGTCTATCGTTGCCTTGACGTATTGCACAATCCTTCTTATTGCATCCAAATATGGTTTCCTAGGCCTTTGCATAAACTGATTGATAAGCCCAACTACATAGCTCAGATCAGGCCTAATGATAGTCAAGTATATCAAACTTCTGACCCATCTGCCTGTACATAGTAACATCTGCTATCTCAGCTCCAGTGTCTACATCCAATTTTGTATTTTGATCCAACAATGTATCAAGTGGTTTACACTTTGTCATGCCATACTTTTTCAGGATTTCCAAGGCGTATTGTCTTTGCATAAGCCACAATCCATTGGTTAAATTAACCACCTCAATGGCAAAAAAATATTTTAGCTCTCCTAAATCTTTCATGTCAAACTCTAATTTCAACATAGTCATCACAGCCTGTATTCCAATATCATCATCACCTATAATAATGAGATCATCCACATAGATGACTAGCACAACCAAACTTGTATTTGTCTTTTTAGTAAACAAATTGTGATTAGCCCTGCCAATTGTAAAACCAAGACTCTGCAAGTAACTGCTAATGCATTCATGCCAGGCTCTTGGAGCTTATTTCAGACCATAAAGAGCTTTCTTCAGCTTGTAGACATAGTTCAGAAACTGTAAGTGTACATACCCCTCAGGCTGATCCATTAATACGTCCTCTTCTAGGCCACCATTCAAGAACACGTTCTTTACATCCATATGTTGTAATATCTAGCCTTTTGTTGGAGCTAATGCAATCACACTTCTGATGGTTACCATCTTGGCAACCAATAGGGCTGAAAGTTTCTTCATAATCTAAACCATATTGTTGAGCATACCCTTTGGCGACCAACTTGGCCTTGTATCTCTCTATGCTGCCATTAGGTTGGCATTTTACTTTATACACACATTTATAGCCTACAGTCTTCTTGCCTTCAAGCAATGGAACAAGCTCCCAAGTCTGATTAAAGAGTCATCATGCCAGAAATATCATCAATTTTTTTTTTCTTTTCCTCTACTTTCTACCTCATTTCTCCCCCTCAATCACTGACATAGTGGTGTTAGTGGATGATGATGTAGAACTCCTTAATTTTCCGATCCATGGAGATACACATGAAGATATACCACTTGCAGGCCCTGACAAAGAAGCACTCTGTTGTGAAACAATACGAGAACTAGTGTCTAAAGGCATATCGGTAGGCACAAAATTAGATGATGCATACCAAGAAGCCATTTCATCAAATATGACATCTTTGTTGTAGAGTGCTTCTCTAGTAGATGGATCATAACACTTATATGCCTTCCTCTCTTGTGCATAACCAATGAACACACACTTGTGTGCTCGAGGATCCAATTTCATGTGTTTCTCATCAAGGATATGAACATAGGCAATGCAGCCAAAAACTTTCATGTGACTAATGTTTGGCTTGTGCCCATAGAGTTTTTGGTATGGAGTCATGTCATGTATACTTGCAGTGGGGTTTCGATTCAGCATATACATGGATGTCATAATAGCCTTAGTACAGTGGCATGTTCTTTTCATTTAGCATTGCATGAGTAGTCTCCATAAGTACCATGTTCTTTCTTTTAGCCACTCCATTCTACTATGGAGTGTAACTACATGTGAGCTACTTGCGAATGCCATTTTTGGCTAAGTATCTGTCAAACTCATTAGATACATATTCCCCACCACCGTTTGATCTCAAGCATGAGACAAAGCAATCAAATTCCTTGTCAACTTGCCTCTTGAACAACAAACACTTCATCCTTGTGTTTCAAGATATACACCCAGGTATATCTGCTGAAGTCATCTATGAAACTAACATAATACTTGGATCTGCTAAGAGAACCATTATGGGTTGGTCCCCATACATCAGAATGTATCAATTGTAATGGTCTAATGTTGTTCCAGACATCCTTAACAAACAGAAAGCGAGATTGTTTGCCAAACTAGCATGCATCATAGACATGACCAAGTTCACTGTATGCAAACTTTGGCAAACCTGTCACAAGTTGCTTGCTTTGCATAGTTTGCAGTTTCTGAATATTCACATGTCCAACTCTTTTATGCCATATTTTGAGTCCCTAACAATTTCCTAACCATGCACAAACATGGCTGATTTCAGCTGAGGTAATGTTGCATTCGATGTGAACATTCTACCATGTCAGTGGCCTTGTGCAATGAGTTTGCAACCATTACCAAACTCTTCTATAAAATAGCTGTGCTTATTAAAGCGAACCTGCAAGTTTTGCTCTGTCATTTGACACACTAACAACAAGTTTTTCGTAATAGAAGACACATATAATACATCACGCAAACTTTTCTTCTGCCCATCATGAATGACCAAGGGCACTACGCCCTTATTCCCAATGCTGTGCTACGTATCATCTCCTATACACACATATCCATGCTTTTTAGGAACCATATCTATAAACCAATCACCATGAGATACTAGAATCAATGTACCAAACATCATTTGTTTTGGTCTCCTTAGCAGCACGTTTTGAACATCTGTCATGGCAAACGGTCTATCAGTGGATGCATCCTATGTATGACTTGATGATGCATAGTGTCCCTATTGTTTGCCTTTCTGGTTAGCCTCCTTTTTCTAGTGCTCTTTGGCAATGTGGCCATAATTGCCACAATAGTGACAATACTCATCTTTATTCGAATTGTCATGAGTATGCTATGACTACTAGGATCCTGTGCCCCTAGGGTTGGATCTTCCTACCGTTCTAAAATTTCCACCACCTCTTGCATTCTGACTCTGTTGAATATTACTACTGTGAGATGCATTCTACTATGTTTCTCTTCCACGGCTGCCACGACCTCATTAATTAGAATAGGACATTGCATCTTTTGCTTTTAGAGCTACTTGATCTAGTAGCTAGCCCCAATTTGACTTCTTCATGTATAAGTAATGACATAATCTTGTTAAAATATGGCATCTCAACATGCACTAATATAGAGGTATCAAAAGATTTCTACTTAGGTCCTAAACCATTTAGGGTAATAGCCACTAAATCTTCATCATCAACATTAGCTCCAACTAGAGCTAGATGATATGCAAATGGTCTTAATTTCAGTCACATAGTCCTATATGCATTGACCTTTCCTATCCATATTGTTGAACTTCCGCTTTAGTTGGATTTTGCGAGCACTAGTGGTCGTGCCAAAATAGTGCATCAAAATATTCCAAGCATCCTCTGGTGACTTGCAATTCATTATTTGCATGACCATTTCATCAAAGATACACAAGGACAACCAATGCAACACCCTTTGGGCTCTTTCAACCATGCTTGATGTGCCCATATCTATTCAGTTGTAGGACTTTTGTTGGGAAGCTTGAGTCAACACCTGTGACTAAATCCCAATAGCCCTTTCCAATTAGGAAATTCTCCATCTGAAACTTCCAAATAGCATAGTTATTGTTATTGAGTTTGTCACCCACTATTTGAGTTATATTATCTGTTCTCTCTGCATTTTCCATGTTTGCAACACAATGTATTCACTACAATAATAAAAATAATGTTTGCTTGACTTCCTGCAGACCAAGTAATTTTCACAAACAGGGTATTTGTATGCACTCCAATCAATCCAATAAATATGAAGACAAGCTGTTTGCAATATCAACTGTGAGTGACCAGCAACAAGTTCTCTGCTGAATTTTAAATGTTCTCTATTCAAAAAGCCCCTTAAAGCATTCTAGACATATGCCTTTTCATTCGGAAGTTCGCAGACATTTCTATGAGTATCAAGACTTTCTTACACAACATGTAGCAACCATTTGGACCAAAGCTAGTACAATTCCAGGACTAATTTCAAGACAATTCCAAATCTATAAATGCATTTAGAAATCTGAAGTTTGGACTCCTACTCATGCTCAAGTACAAGATCTTGGAGGCATAAACAATGCCAATCAGCTCATGTTGATTTAGTATGTCCTTCCTACTGTGTATTCAAAGATTGAGATGCATCTTATTGCATTCACAGAGAATAGGCTGCGATTAATTGCCTATCATAGTGCAAGTTTTACTTCATCTGTTACCGTGTTTCCCGCAGCATAGAGGAGCGAAAAATGGAAAAAAGGAAATAGCAAAAAAAGCACAGGATAAAAGCAAAAAAAGGCGCCTTGACCGGTAACCAGACCCTGAAAAATTTAAATGTTCGGGCACGACCCTTAGAAAGTCTCAGTGTCGCCCCGAGGCAACAAAAGAGTAAAAGGCACACCATTAAGTATGGAAGCACTCCCGAATCCTTGTAAAAGAGTGCCAGGCTTGCTCCTGTGCAAATTGTATGCATTAGTTGGGAATAGGATGAAATTAGAGTGGTGGGAAATGGGAAAAAGGGCCTAAGTTACGGCCGGCCATGTAAAAAAGGGAAAAAGGGGATGACCGCCCAAAAGGGATTTAGGGTTTTGTATATAAAGTTGAAAAGTGAATGAGAAGCTCATTCTTTTTTTTGTGTGGCAAAAAGAGTCTTCTTCTTCCTCTCTTCTTCTCTCCTTCTTGCTTGTGTGTGCTCTTGAGAGAGGGAGTGTGAGAGTGTGAGGGAGTGAGTGTGTGTGGGAGTGAGGGATCAAGAGGGTGAAGCTCTTCACCATCTCCTCTTCTCTTCTCTTCTATTCTCTTCTCTTGCACACGCAGCTATGGAGGATGGAGCTTGGAGATGGAGGAGGCTTGAGGATGCTTGAGCTAGCATCAAGCATCGTGGAGCTATCGGAGTGCAAGAGAGAGGAGGGTACTTGATCAAGCATCAAGGTAAACTCACTACACTCGTAGGATCGACGGCGCGTCGGCTAGGTGAGAGACAGCCATTAGAGCTTGCTTGGAACACTTGAAACAATAAGTGGTCCATGGGTCTTGGCGGTTGAGCGAAAGCTCTCACATTTTGGTTCCGTGCCGGGACCAACGGATTCAAGCTTGAGCACTTGCGCGCCTCATATCGAGCATCGAAGTAGGGGATTCATCCCCGAAATGGAGCTTGAGATAGGTAGGAAGTTTGGGTGTTTTTGATCTTCAAAACAAGTAAGTATTTTGGGATATTTTGGTTGTTTGATGATTGGAAAGCATGGAGAATCTATTTCAGTTTTTTGCCTTCGATCTTTGTTGCATTTAGCGTAGGTTAGAGTTAAGAAATCGAACCGGAAAAGGGTAGGGTTTACTGTTTCAAAACAGGGCAAAACATGGCAAAAATCGTGCAAAATGGGTAAAATGCTTGCTAATGATGCCTAAGATTGGCAAGTGAGTGATTGGGGGCATCAACGCCACATTTGGGAAGGCATATAAGAGCCAGGAGGCCAAGGGAGAGCTCATTTGTGCCATTTCAGTGAGAGAGAGAGAGAGAGAGAGAGAGAGAGAGAGAGCTCCAGTTCGTATCTATTCGATTGCATCACTGACGCACTTACCGGCCCGTTTAGGTATATGAATCTCTCCCTCTACTTCCCTAGATAGGATCGGGAAGTTCATGACCATGGTGCCGGCCTACATTTGGTGAATCGACCGAAATCACGTTCACGCGGGTCACGCGCGCCGCATTCGGCCCGTCCGAGTGGCCTTTCCTGGGTCGAGTCCCAGAATCGGCCCTCGGCCCTTGTCACTCGGTCAAACCCTAGTCGGACCTCGGACCGTTTGAGGCAACTGTCCGAGTCAACCCATTCGGCCGTCCGAGTCAAAGCTTTTTGCCACGTGGCACATCCATTCGAGTGACCCGTCCGAGTCTCAAATTCGGCCCTCGGTCACATCCCAAATTCAGCCCTCGGCCCAAGCGCCGTTCGGCCCGTTTGAATCACCCTGTCCGAATTCGCCATTCGGCCCGTCCGAATCAAAATCGTCTGAGTCAAACCCAGAAATTCGACCCTCGACCCTGTGCCTCGGCCCGTCCAAGTGACCTACTCGGACCCTGCAACTTGGACCAGTTGGTCCGAGTGCTACTTTTTATCAAAATTTTTAGAAATTTGACATGACCCGGCAAATACGCAGCAGTGCAAACCGTCGAAACCCTTCGAGCGCTTAGAACTTGATTCTGGCACACGTGATAAGAGAAATTGTAATGCGCAGTCGATTAGCGGCTAGAAGTGGACAGTTGCGAGACCCAAGGACTTAGACACAAGCCGCTGAGCCGTAAAACCTGATCGATCGAAAACGAATAAGGCAATATACGAGGAAACCTTAAACCCTGACAAAACGGCCAGAAAATGGATCTACAAGCCTATCAGGCCCGAAACAAGCGAGTGTGTAAGACGTTGAGGAATTGCTTGCTGCACTCACATTGAATTTCCGAACTTGAAATACACTTAAGAAAGCTGAAAGCCTGATTGGGCACAAGTGCACGAGAAGCGACACACGCACCGAGTGACCATAAATTGAGGGTTGTATTCAATAACCAAAGGAACTCACTCAGATAAACCACTCAAGGAACCCACCAATAGGAGAGGACCCAAGATATAGACAAACCATCAAAGCGCAGAATAGGACTAAGCAGGGAGCACCAACGACGAGGATCTGTCAAGTCCATTCAACTTGATCGACAGCGTAGTGGAGCGCAAAAACTGGACCATGACGGAAGAGAGCTCAGACCATCGATCTAATGAGGAGCTCGATTTGAACGTATTCCCAGATGCTATTCAGCAGCTGGTGAGTAGTTACGACGCGCACGCTCAATACGAGCACCGTGGCAGGACAGCAGACGCAATCATTGCTGCAGACCTAGAAGAGGAGAGAAGGCTAGCCCGCAAAGCATTGCAGGGCATAGCCGAGTACAATAGGGATTAGTAGGCTAGGAGCCAAAGGCAAAGCATGGAGCTGCATGAGGTGCAGCGAGTGTTGAACTTGGCTGGCCGAAACCGAATGGACCATGAGAAAGCACTAGAGGGAGACTTGACGTTGAGCGAGCTTCTCATGAAACGGCTACTCGATAATATAGCAGTGGAGCAGAGTGCCACCGCACTAGCGACATCACTGCTCGCAGGATTAGGGGCAAACCAAGGCTCAAAAAGCTAGGCCAAAATACCGATTGTTGCCAAGCAACTCGATAAGTACCAATCTCATGACGACCCATACAGCTTTATTGAGCAGTTTGAGCAAGTCTGCAAAGCCAATGGCCTCAACGACCAAACTCAACGCTCGTAAGCATTCGGGCTTTGCCTAAGCGACAAGGGTAGGACGTGGTATACGAGCCTAGATGCTACAGAGCAAGCCAACTTCAATGACCTCAAAGATCTCTTCATCAAGAGATTCGCCGAGCCCGGATACTCCGATAACCTGCTAGTACGCTTGATGAACGTCAAGCAGAAAGAGAAGGACATCCATGACTACGTGACCCATGTGAGGAGTCTCTTTAAGAGAATCCCTCTAGGCGAGCGACCGACTGACAGAGCAATTTCGACTGTATTCATCAGTGGAATTCGAGACGAGGAGTTGTATAAGGCTTTGGCAGGCAATTCAAGCTTGTAGCGGGACGTGGTGGCTAGAGTGTTTGAGGAAGCCATCAGAGTCAATGATCAGCTGAAAGAGCGGAGCTCCAGGAGCTCAAATCTAGAGGAGACCAACTCGCGAAGCTCAGAGAGAATGTGAGCCTCTAGTGAGTGGTCAATCCCATCATCCCAAGATAAGGGGAAGACCACTGAGACAGACCAAGGCTTGGCTGAGGTCAAAATGGAATTAGCCAAGTTACAAGACATGTTGAGATGACCAACACGCCCGCACGTCCAATGCGTATACTGTGGCGAAAACCACTTGCCGGCCAAGTGTCAAGACCCTAGGTCAAGACCTTGTGCTAACTGCGGTAGGTTTGGCCATGATGTCACGCATTGTAGATTACCAAGAAAACTTCCATACTCGCAACCCTACAGCCAGCCTTACCTAGCGAATAGGCCGCAGCCATTCTTCGGAAGGGGAGCCCCATTGGCCCTTCCCGCGCCTAATGATATGAAACCAACCATCCCTAGAATGGACATAAACCCTACAGGCATTCCTAGACTGCCTGGTCCTTACGTGACCCACCCACCGAGCGACGCTCCTGTCCACTATGTGACCGAATGATGAAGAGACCTACATATACCCTTACGTTTCGCACGACGACAAGGGCAATGCGGTCCTCATGGATTATCGACTCGTGCTGGTGATGGCGTTAGGACGAGGATGAGGTAGAGGCCTAGAAGGGTAGACGCAGGAACCAATCATCTGTTGGACTTGCGGTCATTCGGGCCATGTCTCATCGCGCTGCCCTGAAAGAGAGCAGCAAAACAAAGACAAGGCTGACCAAAGATGCGCAGAGTGCAGGATCACCCATCTTTTCATAGATTGCCCAAAGCGAAAGCCATCCTCTAGCTCAGCCAACGTGCCATCTGTCCCATTGGTGTTGTTTGGCGTCGAAAACCTTGATGGGGAGGCCACACCTATCCCATTGCGGGTTATGACCCGAGCCCAAATGAAGTAAGCCGACATCTCTCTTCTAGGACCTAGCAATCTTGACGCAACCTCGATAGGGAAGAAAAGCCACAGCCGGAAGAAGAAGAGATCGGAAGCTAAAGTCGCACTAAAAACCGAGAGTGCTATGACTCTGCCTATGGGAAAGAAGGTTTCAGACACAGAGGCAGAGACTTCAACCCCTAAGACGGCCGAAAAGGGAAGCGCTAAGGTAGGGGAATACCTGCATCCGAAGCGACAATTAGAGGCCATAGAAAAGGTGAAGGAATGGGTGAAGGAGGCGCAAGAGCATCTCAAAGACGTTGAGCCCATCACAGAGGACGAGATCGATGATCTCTCCAGCGTAAGCACACCAATATCACCGCCTCAACCTAAGTCGGAAGAAGCAACTGCGCCACAAGCAGTGCCGCTAAGACCAAGCCTTGACATGACAGAGCCGCAGGTCAGTCGCAGCCAATGGCCCGGACAATCTGGGTTAAAGGAGGGACGAGTATCCAACGATCTCCTGACCACGTTGGTGACTATCCCTGTAACACTTAGCCTGGGAGATCTGCTTAAGCAGCATCCTACCCTATGGCAAGACCTTAAGCAGTGGGTCGAAGGATCACAAGAGCAGGTCACGGCAGACCCTCAAGACCAGGATGCAGAAACGCAATTGCCAAGTTTGACACTGCACTCCGTGCCTAAATCCTTGCACGTCAATGCCTTTTGGAAAGGCTCTGAGATGCACGCGGTCTTTCCAGTCCTAGCCCTGGGTGACACAACAAGAAAGGGAATCGTAGACACGGGAGTTGGGATTAATGTGCTTAGCCACGCAGTGCTTCAGAGTTGGGAAAACCCGCTTGTCAAAGCTGCTAGGTTTAATGTCACGCTAGCAAACGGTATGAGAGTGAAGCCATTCGGGATACTGAAGAATTGGCCAATGAAGATCGCAGGTGTCCAGTTCTATGTCGACTTTATAGTCATAAAGGGAGTGGATTACGATGTCCTATTAGGCCGACCCTGGATGCGCAACGCTAGAGTCATCGAAGATTGGGGCTTGATCTTCCTTGGCAATAGAACGGACGTTGTAAGGATAGAGATGGACACTTGGAAGACCTCACCAGTCGACCTAGACGCCATCTCTGTTATGCTCAAGGGGAACACTCAGGTCAAGAAGCCCTATGGGCCCTTGACCAAGTATATCCCATGCCCAGAGGATGAGCGGGATTGAATACACATTCTTGCTACAATCGACTTGCCATTCTCAGATCATGAGGTATATGAGCAGGCCATCAAAACAATTGACAAGTCTAACGAAGCACTCTCTGCACCAGTGTGCATGATGGCAGGGAGCCACCGGGGAAAGCCTGAGCCTGTCACCTTCCAAGTGCCATCCAACAAAAGGGAACTCCAGGGGGTACTGGAATACCTAATGGACCAGCTAGCTGGCAACCCAGCTGCAAATTTCAAACCACTCCAGGATCTCTTAGAGGATTCCAAGTGGCAATGGACCAGGGTACACGATTTAAACCTCATGTATAATTGGGCCCTAGTTCCTCACCAACGACACGAGGTATACCAAGCCCTAGGAGACGACGAGCAGTCGGATGACAAAGATTCCAACGACGAATACGAAGACTGCCAATCCTTCAATGATGAGAGCGAGGGTGAAGTAGATACCATAGAATACGACACTGAAGGACGAGAAATTGAGCAGATACGAGCAGACACCAAGCCACAGAAAAGGCAGGCCCTTAGAGTAGAGCGAGGAGTCATGTGCATGGAATGTGATCGCACTTGGTTGGAATGCATAGGAGCCATAGACCTTGAGCAAGCAGGCCTAGCCCAGCTAGGAACGACGTCAATACTTAGGACTGAATCACCATCTGAACTGCGGCCACCAAGGGAGACCACCTCTTCTAGCAAAGATGGAGGGTTTGACTTTGAATCGGAAGTTACTTTGGACAGTGATCCAGAGATCCCTAGGCCGCCCATGACCAGACGCACCAAGGGGGACCTACCCGTCCACTTGAGGCGCAGATGGTTAAGGCAAGAAAAGGCAAAGCAACCCGGGGATACACGATCAGAAGAACAGCCGAAGCCGTAGGACCTTCCTAAACGCTTCACGAAATTCAAAAAAGGGGGTAGGATAGTAGTTCTGTTAGGTGCCAAACGTCAAGGGCAGACGAGCGAACCAATCGAAGGATCAGCAAGGTCAAGGAGGTAGACCTAGCCCAGGAAGGGGAAACACCCCGACCAGTGTTCATTGCCGATGACTTGACTGGTGAAGAAGAAACGAGTCTTGTCGCTCTCTTGCGAAAGTATGTAGACATGTTTGCCTGGTCCTTAGAGGAGCTACAGGGGGTAGATCCGAGTGTTGTGACTCACAACATGCCCATGACATTGGGCGCGATGCTGGTCAAGCAGCGACTGTACCCTATGAATCCAAAACACGCTCATGCTGTCAAAGAGGAAATTGACAAGCTGATGAGAGCTAGATTCATTTACGAAATTGAGCACACAGACTGGGTATCACCCATAGTCATTGTGATGAAGAAGAACGGAAAAATCCGAGTGTGCGTCAATTACAAGAAAGTGAACGCTGCTACGAAGAGAGACAAGTATCCATTACCGTACACCAAGCACATGCTTGAGAGGGTGGCAGGTAAGGAAGCCTATAGTTTTCTGGATGGCTTCTCAGGGTACAACCAGGTGCAAGTGCATCCTGCAGACAAGCACAAGACCGCTTTTGCCACTGAGTGGGGCGTCTTTGCATACATAGTTATGCCCTTCGGGTTGACCAATGCCCCTGCCACTTTTCAATGTCTCATGTGCACTATCTTTAAGGACATGCTTCGCAAGGAGCTAGAGGTCTTTGTCGACGACCTGTGTGTCCATTCGACCTGGATCGAACACTTAGACAAACTCCGCGCAGTCTTTGAACGGTGTCGCTTATATCGCCTCTCCTTGAACCCCTTGAAGTGTCAGTTTTGGGTAAAGCACGGATGCATCTTAGGACATGTGGTGTCGAAGAACGGCATTGCCATTGACTTCTCGAAGGTCAGGGTTATTGTTGACCTTCCACCCCCAATAAATTACAAGGTAGTTGAATGCTTCTTAGGCCATACAGGATACTATCGGCGGTTTGTACTGAGCTATGCGCTGATCGCCAGACCATTGTACAAGCTGCTGATTGTCTTCGAGTGGACCGAGGCATGCCAACGAGCATACGAAGAATTGAAAAAGGCTCTAATAACAACACCAATTCTACAAGCCCTAGATTGGACCATTACCTTCCACGTGCACATCGATGCTTCTAAGTTTGCCATGGGGGCAGTGTTGTGCCAACCTAGTGAGCACAACTTAGATTATCCAGTGAGCTTTGCTAGCAGACAACTCACTGAGACAGAGATGAACTACTCGACAACAGAAAGAGAGGGATTAGCCATGGTGTTCGCTGTGAAGAAATTCCGGCATTATCTATTGGCCACACCCTTCATCTTTTTTGTGGACCATCAAGCCCTACTCTATTTAGTAAACAAACCTTGTGCTACAGGGCGCATAGCTCGATGGCTCCTCCTACTTCTAGAGTTCGATTTCTCCGTGGTGGTACGAAAGGGAAAACAGCATTACATGGTTGATCACATGTCACGCATACCCATAGGAGAAGCCGTTGGACAAGGCATCGTTGACGAGTTACCTGACGCCCACTTATTCCACCTGTCCAGCGTCGAGAGAGATTTATTTAAGGCTGATCTAATGCCATATTGGGCAGATGACATAGTCCAAGTGCTCAAGCACGGACTACCTGAGCGACCAATAGAAAAAGCCCGACTTGGATGCTTGATCCTGAAAATCCAGCCCTACCAGCTGATTGCAGGCCAACTCTATAGGCTGGGGCAAGACGGATTGCTGCGTAGGTGCATGTGTGAGCATGAGATGCACAATGTGCTCTCGGAGGTGCACAGCGGCATTGCGGGAGGACACTTTAGTGGAGACACGACAGCACGGAAGGTGATGCAGTCTCAACTATGGTGGCCCACACTTTTCCGCGACGCCAAGCGATTCGTCAAGCATTGTGATGAGTGCCAATGGACAAAAGTCCCGATTTGTAAAGATCAAATGGAGTTGACCCCAATTATTGCTCGCCAATCCTTCGAAAAATGGAGAATTGACTTCATAGGACCCATCAGTCCTACGGCGCAGTACTCACAAGCCAAGTACATCAGGGTGGCCACAAATTACCTCACGAAATGGGCAGAGGCAAGAGCCACACGAAAAAATGACGCTAGGACGACTGCCAAGTTCTTATGGGAGCAAGTGATCTTGTGCTTCGGTTGCCCCATCGAACTGGTTAGCGACCAAGGCACACACTTCATCAATGAAGTGATAGCACATCTCCTATCCACCTTTCTCATTATCCATCGCAAATCCTCACCATACTACCCTCAGGCTAATGGCCAGGCAGAATCAACTAACAAGATTCTTATCAATGTCCTGACTAAAGTAGTCTCAGCCTCACGAAGTGACTGGGACAACAAGCTGATGGCAGCCTTGTGGGCCTACCGCACAACTTATAAAATAGCTGTCGGCCAAACCCCCTTCAGACTAACCTATGGAACTGAGGCAATTCTACCATTAGAATTCTTCGTTCCTAGCCTGAGAATAGCACTTCAAGAACGATGGGAAGGGAAGAAGGCATGGAAGCAACGCCTGGTCGAGCTTGAACGCCTGTCAGAGACTCGTCTCCTAGCCATCCATGCGCTTATCTGTGAGAAGGCCCGACGCAAACGCTGGTTGGACAAGCATGTCAAGTAGCGCGAGTTCGAATAGGGTGACTTAGTGCTCCTTTACTCGATCAAGGGGCATAAGCAAAAAATGAAATTCAGAGGTCTCTGACCCTTCAAGGTTCGTGCAATTAGCCGAACCGGCAATGTCGAGCTTGAGACACTAGACGGTGAGGGAATGGGCTTCTTCAATGGCAGTCGTGTCAAGAAGTACTACCCTCCCACGCATCCTTTGCATGAGCCACCGCTGTCAGAACCGCTACGATCACTGAAATCAACGAAGATGATGAGGAAGCCGTAGAACCCGCTTACCTTCGTATCATGGTCATGGCCAAGCAAACATGCGCTTTCAACGCCTTGATCGACGAGGGAGCAGACTTCAACATCTTAACCCACAATCATTGGATCCAACTTGGCAAACCGCTACTTCAACCCACAACTGCCAGATTAAACCCATATGGTGCCCACTCATACACACTTCTCGGCAAGTGCAGAGTCGCCGTTTCTATCGAGTCTAAGACTGTTTCACTGCTTTTTACGTATTGCGAACCTTCAAAAAGCAGACTCACTACAATATTGATTATGAGTTGCAACGCATCCACCTAGCAATAGGCAACGTGCGCATTGTCACAGCTTTCAGCAAGGGCTGCGCGACACCATCACCGTCCGCAAAGCCATTGGTAGAAACATCCGTAGGCAAGACTAAGGAGGGGGGTAGTGCACGGCCGCCACTCCCTGACTTTCGTAAATCGCAACCCACAGTAGCCAAAGCTAAGGCCCAACAACCTCACCTTCAATGGGTGCCTAAACAGCTGCAACCACCACCTAGGAGTCCATGTTCCTACTCCCATAAGACCCAGAACTCTAAACCTAGGAGGCCAAGACACAAGCATAGGAAGTGCCGCGTGATCAAGCAAAGATGGGTCCCTAAAGCCCTCTTGCATGTGCAAGGCTACTACGAGGGAAATACCTGGTTATGGATCCCTAAGGCCCCCACGGCCAAACACACTATTCATACACCACCCTCAAGCTTGATCAGCCTACGTCCCATAACACCTCAAAACCATAAGCCGCAGTGCTCTCCACAGCCCTAGCCATCCGACTCATCTACGCTTCGGGCCAAAAAAGTCGCACAGGCCTATCGGCCCAAGCAACAGCCACCGTCACAGGAGGCATCATCCGACCCAGTCAATCCGACTCCCCAAAGCAAACCTGAATGCAGCAATCCATCTGTTGTGGTGGACCCTAATCCACCCATATTCCAAACAGCCAAACTGCGGGCTCAAGGAAACTCCCAACCGCCCATTTTTGTTGTCAAAAGTGCTTGTTCTGTCAAACCTCAACCACCTGTCAGCCTTACGCCCTCCTACGAATGAAAATCCTTCCTAGCGCTAGCCGTCGCTGACCTTGCGGAGGACACCGGGGATGACATGGTGGAATGCATTAAATGACTCGATGCCACATTCCTGTCGCTAGCCCTCAGCTACGACCACTTGGACTTAGGTCTATTAGAAGAACCCTTTGCAACGGAAGTGTGCAATATGCCTTGCTCCTGGGAGACCTTTGAGTTCGCATTTGCAAAAGCTTCTCGCTCCACTAGCTGAGTTGATTCACAGCGAGATCTCCAAGGAGCAAGCCATCAAACAACGCCTTATCACGTCATACGATCGATGAACCACTTCTGCTATCACTGACCAAGAAATCACAGAGTTATCACACCTTGCTGACACTGGATCACCTTTCTTGAGGCAATGGTACGCTCTTAGGCTACAATGGGCAGTGGAAGGATGTCGCATAATGACCAACGCCGAGCAACGCCGAGCCATCAAAACAGCAAAGTATGACCCCATTTACGTCGCACCCACCTCGTATAGAGTGTTAACCACTCTTTGGAGTCGATCCATGGAAGAGCACATCAAGGAGCATCCCTACCTTGACCGCCTCTTAACAGAGGAAGAACTCCACATTGCGATTCGGGTCAACTCTGGTGACTTCCTCACAGATGTTCTCACATACATCATGCACATAGGAATTCGACCCTTTGATTTGGACCGCGCAGCTCAACTGGAATACAATCCAAATTTCTATACTTGGCTTCTTCACAAGTAACTCCCATCCCAACATGCCGAAAGCCCCTAACCTTTTGACCCTCAATCCTAGGAAGGATTCTTTTCAAGATGGAAGGGGAGGGGGTAAGATGGAATGAATCAGATGAGAAATGAATCAAAGGGGATAAATCAAAGTAAAATTAGCGAAAAGCATAAACAGGTAGTATGAAAAAACGGACGGGGTAGGAAAATGGGTAGGAAAACTTTGAAATAAAGGGCAAAAAGTCCAAGTCTAAAAAGGAAAACCTACATGGCTTCCTAATGAATTCATTCAAAAAGCATAGAGTTTTTCTTTTCCAGCATCAGTGAATTGACATGTGGAAAATACTAATGAAAGCTACGATTTATGGCAGGAGCATAAAATGTCGCAGCAAGACCGCGCCTATCGACTCCCGTTCACACAGACGAGGAAAGGGAGCAATACCGCATCCATCTAGAGAACCGCGCCTTCAACCAGCTCAAATTCTGAACCATCCACAACATAGAAGTCGTGGTGGCCAAGGAGGAAGCAGCCAGGAGGGTGGTTGAACAATGCAACCTCACAAAGTATCTTGAAAAGTTCTCACAGGAGCTGGACCACCTAAAGTGCGTGGAGTTCCTCAGAACATACAACCCAGACCAAGAATGTGGTATTGTAACAGTGCGCAGAGGAGAAAGTGCAAAGTAGGTATAGGTCCGGTTAGATCTAGCCTTGGTGGAGAAGGCTTTGGGATTGGTACCAAAGACGGAGAGGAAACAAAAAAGGGATGTTTATGCCATGCTGAAAATGAAGAAGGAAGAGGTGCTCACAAATGACGGCATAAGCATCTAGGACATCCCTGACACAGAAGCCAGGATGCAGGCCAAGCTGATACATGTGCTTTTCTCCAGCCAGCGTTACAATTCATTAATGCATCGAATTAGCATATCGGTGTTGGAGAATGTAGCAGCCCATACCCTAGACGAAGTGGATTGGAATGGGTACGTGTGAAAAACGATTGATCAGGTGGCCAAAGCATTGGCCCTGGGAAGTGCACCAGCAGGAGGAGAATCTCCGACTTCTAAAGTTACGGAAAGAAAGAAAGCCTCCTCCAAAGCCTCCTTCATCGGGTATGGAGGTGTCTTGACTGCACTCATCCAGGAGGCAGTGAAGGAAGCACATGAGGCGGAAGAAGGAGAAGGAGAAACTCCAGAGAGGTCGCCTCCTCACTAGGACAAGGATAGGTCCACCGATAGAACGGAGACAGAAGAAGAAGGGGAGGGACAGACTAGCAAAAAGACAACCAGGAAACCCAAGAAGAAGACGACACAGAGAAAGAAGAAGGATGATGAAGGGCAGAAAGAAGGAGAGAGAAGACTTGGAAAGGGCAAAGAAAGAGTCCCTAAAAGAAGCCAAGGAGAGAGAGAGGATGAAGAGACAGGAGGAGAAGAAGGAAAAAGAAGAATTGCAGAAAGAAAAGAAGGCGTCAAAACAAGAAGCAGAAGAGAAGAAAATGAAGGAAAAAGAAGAAAAAGGGAAAAAGAAGGAAGAGCAAAGAAAAGCAGAGGAGAAAAGAAAAAGAAAGGCAGATGAGGAAGAGGAAGAGCTGCGAAGGAAGGAGGAAGAGGACCTGGCAGAAGCCACCCGCTAGTCCATCGAGCAACAGAGCCGAGCAGATGAACTAGGAAACCTGAGCCCGCATATAGAAGAAGGGCCAGGGTCTAGCACACAGGTGCCGAATTTTGTGCCACCTCCAATCCCTGAGGGCAAGGGCAAGGCCCCAATTCATCCAATTCCTACCCTCCTGGTGCCTTCCGCTGAACCCACCACCATCACCCCTAGCATCCCGACCAGTGCCGATGTGTCAAACTTCGTGGCATGGATGTAGTACTTCATCAACAAAGAGATGGGCTAGGGACAAAGCACAGAAACCACGGCCATAGGACAAAAGAGGCCAGCTACGGATGCAGAATCTAGGCAAGAGCCCAAAAGGTAGAAGGTAGAAGCCTCAACCTCGCCCATCCACACAACGATGACCCCATCGGCTAATTACGACGAATACGTCGCCAAGCTGCTCTCCCAATTGGAGAAAGCTAAGGAGGAATGCAAGATAGCCGTAGCTGAGTTGGCAGCCAAGAAGGAATCAGTGGCCGCCTTCCAACTGGATAAAACAAGAATGATAGCTATGCAGCAGAGGGAGATCGCAGATCTCAAACAAGAAATGAAGGCTAAGGATGAGAGGGAGGAGCACTGGAGACAATAGCTCGAAAATGAGACACAGGAACTAGACAAAATGCAAAGAGAGCACAAGCTCCTGATAGTGCAATATCAGGAGCTCGGTACGAAATCTGCTCAGGTGGATGCGCTTGTGGTTGAGCTAAATGCCAGGGATGAGGAGAGAAAACAAGACATAAAGGAGCAGCAAGAGGAGAACGAGCACCTGACAGATCAACTAACCTCTGGAAAAGAAGAGCAAGAGAGGCTCATTAGGGAGTTGGAAGACTATGAGCAGAAACTCATGATGCTAACCCTAAAGCAAGGAGAGAGCTTGGAAGTGATGAACAAAAGAGCAAAGGAGTGGGCTGTGCACAATGAAAAGAGGGTGAAGACGAGGGTGAAGACATTGGCGCGGCGCCTTGCTCTGGCAGAAAAGGAGAAAATCATCGCAGAGAGCAAGGCAAAAGCGGCCCAAGTGGCCTTCAACACTCAACAGAAGGCCTTCCTCGACACCATCCTGGATGCCACCCACACAGCGCAAGGAGAGTCATTGGAGGTGACGCAGAGAAAGCTCGACATGGCACGGAGAGCCTTACACGTTGGATTGCAGATGCTACCCTTACCTGCGGAGGTTAGGCTGAGCTTGGATGAGCAACAAAAATATCTATTGTTGGCCGGCCTACCCCCCCAGGAAATCGAAGCCCTCGGATTCGAGGAGGAAGCAGCACAGGGAAAACGGCAAGGGGAGGAAGCAGAACTAGAAATTGACATGAACCGATTCAGGGAGGATGTAGTCCCACAACCCCCCTCGCCGCAGTCTCAAGAGCCACCACAAGAGGACCCATCTGCCCGAAGAAAAGCCGCCTCTAGGGAAAGACGCAGGAAGCTAGTAAAGGAATCCAGGAAACAGTTGAGAGCCAAACCAACCGTGCTACCGTCCGCACCTCTCCCACCGTGCCCTGATGATCTCCTCGCGGGATTCCACGCAGAACTGGTGTTGTGGGAGATACAGGAACAAGGAAATGATCCATTCACCTTTAGTTTCCTCCTACCCAACAGTCTGCGGAGGGTCCTGCCGCTCAAGGTGATGGATGAGGTAATCATGGTCGATGGCCAGTTGGGGCAAAGATGGCTAGAAGAGCGAGAGAAGACCTCGACCTCTTGGGGCACAGAAGCGGCTGATTACTGGCAGAATAAAGTTTTTGAAGTCCCACACACTGTACAGGGCTACAAAAGCCAACCCCTGTGGAGGAGGCGAGTATGCGATATCAGCATGCTTGCCTGGATGGCGTTTTGTAACACCCTTCCATTCGAGCGGAACAACCCTACCTACATGGTATATCCTCGAAGGGTAGGGGTGGATTTTGATGCCACCCTCCACGGGCGGTATGACTTCCCTATTATTTATAACTCCACTATAGTATCCTTTGAGCATGCCCTTCTCTTTACCGCCGAAAGCCTAGATGAGTCTATGACGCTCTTTCTTGCGGATTTCTCCTCATGTCCTGACCCCACTTTTGTAACAACCTGTAATTATCTTAGGTTACTTATGCTACTCCTTAAGCAAGACCCGACTCCACAAGAGCGTGGCCTACCTCCCCTATTCTTTGACCCTAACGCTATAGACAACTGTGCCATGGCTTGTCTTATGATGAGGGCTAGTCTCCTTCCCTCTTTTTGCCTAGCCCTCCTAGAATATATGAATGACAGCCAATTCACTAGGTGCAATCACCCTTTCCTCTCCACCACTTCTCTTCATGTCTGCATGAATCTGAAAGATTACATGCAAAGTCGCTAGTTTTTTAGCAAATCTATCCGATCCCCTTCCCCTCCTCATTCCGATGAAGACAATTAGGCCTAGTTATCATTTCCAAAAAAAAAAAAAAGAGACAAGTGCACCACAGTCACTGCACCTAGGGCTTTTCCTATCCCCCTCCCCACTTCACACTTAGGGCACATCAAGGGCAGGACTTTCAGACCTGTCACCCTAAGACTTGCACCGCACCTCCAATGATGCACGAACTGGGTCCTCAAGTGTGGGACATTACCAAGGGCTTGCCCAAGGTTAGCCCAAGGTTAGACCCATCTCCCAGTTCCATTGCCACAGGCACCACACACTACACAGAGAGGCAGACACACCCCTTAGGGAGTGCACAACTTTTCTTGCAGGTTATGTTCGAGTTTCAAGAAATGGCTACTCCGTTGAAGAGGATCACCCATGGCATCCTTTAATGACCAAAACTTTTTCCTTGTGCCGGTGTCCAGCCATCTGCCTGCTGATGGCTACGATGATTGAACCAAGTCAAGATAGATCTGCCATTGGCATAGATCTTGGAACCTCATCTTCCAAAGATGCATGCCCAACACCTCAAGATCTACGGATCGCTTATTGATTCCACAAACCTGAAGAATTTCAATGCAGAGTTGAAGATCTTCAACGCAGTACTGAAGACCTTCAACTCAAAGACAAGGATCTTCAAATCAAAGACACATAGTTCCAATGTGAAGACAAAACATATCTTTGTCAAGACAGAGTTCGGGGGGGCTTCTCCAGAATAAATCCCTCCAATACCATCCTCCTAAGGGATTGCTTATTGCTTCAAGCGTTTCTGATGCTCAAGGGACGACCGGCTACATAACGGATCCCACAACTGTGTGAAAGATGCCGAGCATCTTCATGGAGCCTAAAGCATGCCGGAATCTCTCCTGGTCATCGTCACTAAACTCCATCAACTCTCATTCACACAACCACCTTGGAAGCGGTGTCATCCACCCACCAATTCTGCCTAGCAGCAGACCTAACTAGCCACTACTTCCCATCGCAGTGCCATGGGACTTGCACTTGGCTAGGAGGGGGGTAATGTTACCGTGTTTCCCGTAGCATAGAGGAGCGAAAAACGGAAAAAAGGAAATAGCAAAAAAGGCGCAGGATAAAAGCAGAAAAAGGCGCCTTGACCGGTAACTAGACCCTGAAATATTTAAATGTTCGAGCACGACTCTCAGAAAGTCTCAGGGTCACCCCGAGGCAACAAAAGAGTAAAAGGCGCACCATTAAATATGGAAGTGCTCCCAAATCCTTATAAAAGAGCACCAAGCTCGCTCCTATGCGAATTGTACGCATTATTTGGGAATAGGATGAAATTAGAGTGGTGAAAAATGAGAAAAAGGGCCTAGGCTATGGCCGACCATGTAAAAAAGGGAAAAAGGGGATGACCGTCCAAAAGGGATTTAGAGTTTTGTATATAAAGTTGAAAAGTGAATGAGAAGCTCATTCTTTTTGGTGTGTGGCAAAAAGAGTCTTCTTCTTCCTCTCTTCTTCTCTCCTTCTTGCTTGTGTGTGCTCTTGAGAGAGGGAGTGTGAGAGTGTGAGGGAGTGAGTATGTGTGGGAGCGAGGGATCAAGAGGGTGAAGCTCTTCACCATCTCCTCTTCTCTTCTTCTCTTCTCTTCTCTTGCGCGCGCCGCTATGGAGGATGGAGCTTGGAGATGGAGGAGGCTTGAGGATGCTTGAGCTAGCATCAAGAATCGTGGAGCTACCGGAGTACAAGAGAGAGGAGGGTACTTGATCAAGCATCAAGGTAAGCTCACTACACTTGTAGGATCAACGGCGCGTCGGCTAGGTGAGAGATAGCCATTAGAGCTCGCTTGGAATGCTTGAAACAATAAGCGGTCCATGGGTCTTGGCGGTTGAGTGAAAGCTCCCACATCATCATTCAGCGTGCAAGTACAACTCTAGACTTGGAAATCCAATGCTCATAACCATTCATAAACCATCAACTAAATATGTGGCATCATCTAAGCATTGATGTCCAATAACTAAAGCTTTGTTGAATGAGCTCCAAGCATTACATACAAGTTGCCTCAACTTTATGACAACACTTAGTCTGTTACATAAGGCTTCAGATCACTTTAGGAGTGCTCCACCACATGACAAGCATACTTAGTGACAATGTTCAGGGAGATCTTTCAATTTTTTGTGTTATGCTAGCTCCCAAATGAGATGCATATTGCTTCATCTAATGCTCAGATAGCATGTGTAATTTTTTGCAACCCATGCTAATCTGTCCACATGTTCTCTACTTTTTAGTTGTCAACTTGTTCTCTGCTACTTAGTTTAGTGCTACCATTTCTAGCATTGCATAATGCCCAAGAAGCAACACAAACTAAGCACTATCTCTCTTCATCAGCAATCAAGTATGAAAGCACTTATCAAAGCTCAAATATTGCCCATGCTATCATCCAAAAATTGGTGCAATTTCAGCACTATCCACGCTGGTTAGAAACACATGTGTTTGTTGTTGGTTGAAGTTCCAATATTTAACACTCAACACTACTCCATATGTAGCAGAGAAGAGCTAATGGACTCCCTCGAATGCCTCAAGCAGGCCCTAATCAGAAGACGTATCAACTACATGCCTCTACTTGAGATTGCCATTAATTGCAGTCCACATTCAGCTTCCAATTATGCTTAGGCTCAGCAAGACTATGCTCTGATACTATGTAAAGAGAATAGGAGAGAGAGATGAGGCCACATAGAGCTGACTGGTCTCATTTTCTTAATCACTATTCAAGTGCACACACTCAAACTAAGTAACCTAGCACAAGTAGGTCTAAGTGACCAAAACCATAATGATCTACTAACTACAGTTAAGTCATGGTCTGACTGACTTATTTTGAATGACACACACATGCTAGGGATAGCTAGACACATAGCTATCATGTCAGGTCAATAGCTTGAGCTTGAAGTCTCAACATGGAATAATGTTGAAAATGATTAGCAAGGAGTTACTCATGATATACCATAGCTCAACAGGAAAACATGTAGTTAGGACAGCTGGAATTGGCAGGATATCATATTGAAATTTCTAGACAACAAGCTATAAATGCAGATTTGCAAGCCCAATAGCCTGCATACCCTAAACCTTTGATTTGTAGGTCAACCTGAACTTCAAGATAGTTGGATAGGTTTATTCTTGGTGCTCAATATGCTATTGATTATGTCATGGTGATAGACTGTGGTGAACTGTCATGCTTCAAGGAAGCAATGGATAGACATAATAGCAAGAAATGGTACAAGTAGGAACATGGGATTGATTTTGATGAAATCTTCTCTCTTATAGTTACAATGACTACTTTGTGGACCATCTTGGGCTTGGTTGCATCTGAGGATATGGAACTCATACAAATGGATGTAAAGATTGCTTTCTTACATGTTGCAAAGGGGAAAGAAAAGATGGTATGTAAACTCAATAGGAGTTTGTCTGGACTTAAATAGGCACCATGAGAATGGTATCATAAGTTTGATACATTCATGCAGTCTCAAGGGTTCAACATGAGTCAAGTGGATCACTACTTATACACCAAGAAGGCAACAAATGGCAATGTTATTCTCTTGGTTTTGTATGTGGATGACATGCTAATTGTAGGTAGTGATGTTCATGCTTTGGACACCTTGAAACGAAGCCTATATAGCAATTTTGACATGAAAGAACTTGACGAGGCAAATCATATTCTTGGGATGTGTATACTTAGGGAAGATTGAAGGATCTTCTCTATTTGGTCACAGTAGGAGTATGTCTCTAAGATTTTGCACCGCTTCAATATGGAGGGGGGAAAGCAGTTGGTGTACCATTGCCTCCATATATGAAACTTAGTGTGCATAGAAAAACCCTACATCTGATAATAAAAAGGCTGAAATGGCCAAGATTTCGTATGGTTCAGTTGTTGGTAGCTTGACGTATGCTATGGTTGCTACACATCTTGACGTAACATTTGCTGTGTTAGTGGTTAGCAAGTATATGACACATCCTAGAAAAAAGCATTGGGAAGTAGTAAAGGGTATCATGAGATACCTTAAGGGCACAAAGGATTTATGCATCTGCTTTGGAAAGCAGAAACTATTTGTCATTGGCTTTAGAGATGCAGACTATGCTGGTCATTCTGACTACATGAAGTCTACTTTAGGGTATGTATTCACCTTCATAGGGGGATCAATCTCTTGGATATCTAGGCTATAAAGGTGTGCTGCATTGTCTACTACTATAGAGGAAAAGTATGTGGCTACCAACACTGAGGCATGTAAGGAGGCTTTATGGATTTCATGTCTGGTGGGAGAGCTTGGCATTACAAATATTTATATCCTCCATTGTGAAAGTGAGAGTACTATCATGCTAGCACAAAATCCTATCTTTCATGCAAAGACAAAGCACATACAAATGAAGTATCATTTTATCAAGGATGTACTTTTTGACAACAAGAGCATTGAGTTTGTCAAGGTAGTTATAGATGATAACTCTATAGACCTTCTCAAGAAGGGTCTTCCCAACAAAGCAATTTGTTCATTGTCATTAGATGTGTTAGGGGTAAAGGCGCATGTGCCTAGACACTCATGTATTAGCTACATTGATAGTACCCACATACTTGCACACTTGTACATTGTGGGTGGTGGGCGCCCATCATTGTCCCTTCATTCTTTGTTCTTTCAATGATATTTGAATAAAGGGAAGGCTGGCCACACATTGTGACTGTTGAAGTTTCCACATCTTGTGTGTATGTGTCTCTCTTTCTCTCTCTCTTGCTCTTGCTCCTTCCACCATAGCTCTTTCTTCCACTTCATGGCTCACTTTCTTCAACTGGTATTAGAGCCATTGCACTAACATTAGGAGCTCAACTTGACATTGCTTTAGCTTGTGGAGAAAAGCTTCAATTCACTATTTTAATGGCAGCCAGGGCTCAGCTTGGAGAGGTATAATTTGGTGCTCTTCTTCTTCTCGGTGATAAGAGACTTGTTGAGGCTTGCTCCAAGCCTTTCCCTGGCCCAAGCAATCATTGCCTTGGGATCCATTGGGGGCAACAATAATTATAGCAAGAGGGGCTATGAGCAACATGTTTGTGCATGTTGTCCTTACCCCTCTTCCTACCTCATCTGGTACTTCTGCCTCTCGTTTGGTCCATACTCCTTTTCAAACTCTTGGGAATTCACCCTTTGGCACCCTTACATTGGTCTTTGCTACTTGAGCACTCCACTGGAGTATTATCCTTTAGTTATTGACTGTGCATTACACTTTACAGGCTATAATAACAGGGCAATCCCCTGTCTTTAATGTCCCATAATCAATGGCATGCTCGTTTGATGCCCGAATGGCTATGTATGATGCTACCATGTTTAGGGATGATAGGCCTATGCTTTAAGCTCACTTTGGAACTAATTCAAGCACTGTTCTTGCTCAGTTTGACAGTGATCTAGTTGCTGTAATAACCAAGGTTGAAGTATATTTTCTCAATGAAAGCATATGCCTACTGCTCCCGAGTGCTTATCGATTATTGCGGGTGATATACCAATGCATATGCTTTATGTTACATGCTTGGTTATGCTTCCAAATTGCATTTGAGCTTAGATTGGAGCTTTGAATCTTGATGTTGGTTGTCATTCATTGTTATGTATGGTTATTCGATACTCTAGTAAGCACTTTGCAAGTTACTTGGATCAGATACTCTTGGATATATACTACTTAGATCTTGGATGTATGGATGCCTTCCACATGATGTTTTGAGCTTTGTTTTCTCATTTGGCATTTGACTTTTGTTCTATTATAAACTGCTACTTAATATTTGGAGATAACATTGAGCATTTGGTTACGCAGTTGAGCTTGAGGGTCTTACAGTGAGACTTGGTGACATGTACACGCTCTTATCATGATTTATCTTTGTAGTTATGCTTAGTGGGTTGATTTGACATTACTTTTGGGTCAACATCTATCTCTGTCACACAATGTTTTCAGTGATGTATATATCTTGGTTCATTATGTACTGAGCTTCCATTACATTGCTCAATCCATTGTGCATCTAGTTGGTCTCTTCTATTACTCGTGAGACCCACTCTATGTATGATGGTTATGCCTATGAGATATATCTCAACATGAGACACTAATTCTTTGACAATTATCAATGCCAGTGGCTGGTTGGAGCTATTCCTTGGCAATTGTAGTTTGTCTTATATTAGTGATTGCCCCTCTTTGGCATTGATTTCTTACTGATGTAATTCATTTTCAACATGTTGTAATTGCAGTTTACTGCACTATTTATGCAAGAAATAACCTTCATTTGACAATTCTTTGCATTGAGTTAGTGGATAGTTCATTACTTAGTCAATATCCCTTATTTTTAGCTTAATTTGGTAGTGGTTTCAGGGTTGTTTTGGGGTAATTACAATAGCATGTTTTGACCGTTTGTGCACTTGTTTAGCCTCATTATGGTTGGTGTCTCAACTAATAATGCTATCTTTAATATTAGCAAGTTGGATGGCACTAACCATAGCTACTGGAAGACCCAAATCTAGCAAGTTTCAGTGTAGAAAATGTAGGTTAGGCCCTTGAAACATAAGGGTGTCAAGCCTGAACTTATTGATGCAGACGATTTGGTTGAATTAAATGAGCTATGTAAGTCCACCATTATATTATTCCTCTCTAAGTAAGTATTCTATAATGTTGTCTCTGATGGGTAGTCTGCATGGGAATTATGAGAAAAGATTCGCAAGTGTTTATAACAAGCAAAGCCCCTCTTCTCAAATGTATTGGTTGAAGCAACTTCTATGTTAGCCTACCTAAATGATTTTCGTTCCATTATTAGTAATTTGACTTTGTTGTAGGGGATTGAATCGAAGGGCACTCTCCTTCTCTTGTTCCTCTTATTACATTGCCTAAATCGTGGGATACATTTCATACTGCTATTTGTGCCAACATCTTTGCTTCTGTTGACAGGCTATAGTTGCAGGATGTAGAGGGCGCACTCTTGACTAAAGAGGTTAACAAGAAGAATGTTGATGCTTCCTACACTTCTCATGCTTTGATAGTTAGAGGCAATAATGGTAGGGGCAATAATGATTGCCGTGGCATAGACTCTCAACAGTCTCACACTTCAATTGCGTAGACAGTCTCACAGTAAGTCCCGTGGCCATAAGTCCTCATTGACTTGTCATTACTGTGGGAAAGTAGGGCATATTTGGCCGTAGTGCCATAACATGTGCGAGGACAAGCATAAAGAAAATGACAAGGGTAAAGCACAAGACAAAAATGATGATTGTTGTATTATACCTAGTAATTCTAGTGTTAAGATTGAAGTGATTAATATTGTGTGCAAACTGATTCTGATGATGATTTCATACTTGCAACTTCTTCTCTTGATGCTTCAAAGTTGATTGATGCTTTGTCAAGGTATACTAAGCGTTGGTTGATAGATTCAGGGGCTTCTTTTCATGCGACTCTTCATAGAGAGTGGTTTCACTCCTATTGTAGTTTGACTCGATCTATCCGTTTGGGTAATGACCTAGCATTGGAGAAAGTTGGTATTGGTGATGTCTAGTTGCAGTTTGGTTCAGGTTGCATGTCTACTCTTCATGATGTACATCATGTACCAGCTCTCACAAAGTGCATTGTCTTTAGTGGCACTTTGGATGATGCAATTTATCTAGTTTCTTTTGGTGATTCCTCATGGAAGATTACCCGTGGGAATCTTGTCACTGCATGTGGTGCTAAGTCCAATATTCTCTATCCCTTTCTTGTATCTGGGTCAGTTGACCATGTTTTGGTAGTGGATACAGCTCCACATGTATCTCTCTAGCATTGTCACCTTGGGCACATATCCTTGAAATAAATAAAAATGCTTACTCACTTGCAATATCTTTAGTCTCTTGACTATAAGTGCTTTGACTCTTGTGATCATTGTTTATATGGTATGCAAACATGTACTCCGCATAAGAAGTGTGGTATGACATGCATGGGCAAACCATTGGCTCTCGTTCATTTGGATGTATGTGGTCCCATGCCTTACAAGTTCTTAGGTGGTGCAATGTATTTCGTTACTTTCATTGATGACTATATGCATAAGGTCTAGGCATACCCTATTAAGTAAAAATTAGAAGTCTTGACTACATTTCAACATTGGCTTTCTTTGGTTGAGAACTTGTTTGGCTATAGGCTGAAATGCCTAAGGTCAGATAATGGGGGTGAGTATGTTTCTAAAGCCTTTGAGCAATTTTGTGATGAGAGAGATATTAAGCGTTAGTTGATCACCTCGTACATCCCACCCTAGAATGGTATGGCAACTAAACACATGAATAGGACAATTTAGGAGCGAGTTCGTAGTATGCTTAGCCAATCAGTCTTACCATAGCATTTTTTTGGTGAGGTAGTCACTAATACCATACACTTAGTAAATCGATCTCCATGGCATTGCTCTTAACTATTAGGTTGTAGAAAAGGTATGGTCTAGAAAACCTACCTCATATGCTCATTTGCATCTTTAGTTGTGAGTCTTTCTATCATGTACCTAAGGATGAGCACAATAAGTTGGATCCTAAGTCTAGGAAATGCATCTTTCTTGGTTATGGGGATGCAGGTGAGATGGGCTATCACCTATGGGATCTACAGTAGAAGGTTATCAGCAGCCCTGATGTTGTTTTCCATGAGGAAAAAATGCATAAGCAGCCTGAGCATGTTGTTGAGGTACACAGGGTGATCTTTTAGGAGGAGGAACCTCTCATTACTATGTAGCCCACTAGATAGCCTGCAATAGCAACAAATTGGTGCCCTAGTGGCCCAAGTCCCTAATGCTCCATAGAATGTATAGGCCCCATAGCCAACTTTGTGGTGGTCTACTAAAGTTAGATGACAACTTGCGTGGTTTGAGTCCTCTATGGATTATGTTATGGTGATAGATGCAAGTGAGCCTCTTGCTTATGATGAGGCCGTGTGCAAAGGTGATAGTCACTCTTGGGAGAGGGCCATGTAGTCAAAGTATGACTCATTGCAAAAAAAGCATACATGAGATTTGGTTCCTTTGCCCCATGGCAAATGTGCTTTGCCATGCAAGTGGGTGTATAAGTTGAAAAGTATCCCTAGATGCCCCAAGCCCAAATACAAGGCTAGATTGGTTGCTAAGGGCTTCAACCAGGAACACATTGTGGTCTTTAATGAAATCTTTTCTTTTATTGTGAAGATGAATACCCTACACTTAGTACTGCCTTTGGTTGTTGAGCTTGACTTGGATCTCTATCAAATGGATGTCAAGATGGCTTTTCTTCATGGGGATTTGCATGATGAGATTTATGTGGAGCAGTCTAAGGGCTTTGCAGAACATGGTAGGAAATATCTAGTGTGCAAATTGAGGAAGAGCATTTATGACCTTAAGTAGGCACCTAGGGAATGGTACCACAAAGCTTTTATTCATTCATAGGAATATTCCCGCAGTGATATGGATCTTTTTTTATATAGAAGAAGGCTCATGATGGCATCCTTATGATTTTGATCCTCTATGTGGATGACGTGTTGATTGATGGTAGTGATGAGCTAGATACCTTGAAAGATCGGCTCAAGAAGAGCTTTGAGACGAAGGGCATAGGACATGCCTCACATATTCTTGGGATGCACATTATGCGCGATCGCTCTAAGGGGCTCCTCTACTTGCCAGAAGAAGTACATCTAGAATGTCCTTGAGCAATTTCATATGTAGGATGTTAAGCCTATTAGATATACATTACCTTCTCATGTGAAGGTTAGTTAGGATGATTGTCCATAGTTTGATGAGCAGAAGGCCGAGATGGCCAAGATTCCTTGTGCATCCATAGTGGGCAGTTTGATATATGCCACGATAACCACTCGGCTTGACATAGCATTTGTAGTAGGAGTTGTGGCATCCTATATGGCTACACCTAGCCAATGAAATTGGGATGATGTCAAAGGTATCATAAGGTACCTTGAGGGCACAATAGCTTTGTGTATCTGTTATGGTGGCCAGGATACAAGAGTCGTGGGATACATTGACTCTCATTATGCAAGACATGCAGATAGTAGGATTTCCACCTCTGACTATGTCTTCACCTTTACTGGAGGTGTTGTTTCTTGGATGTCTAGGGTGTAGAAATGCATGGCCCTATCTACTACACAGAGGCAGAATATGTTGTAGCCACTAAGGATTGTAAGGGCTCTGGTTAGGCCTTGGCATTACTAATGTGGTCCCTACATTGCATTTGGATTCTATGAGTACTATTCAATTGGCCAAGAATCTAGTCTTCAATGTGAAGATGAAGCACATTGAGATACATTACCACTTTATATGAGAGGTCATTGAGAATAAGTCCATTGAGCTTGTCATGCAGTTCTGCTCACCAAAAGTCTCTTAGCAAAGCATTTTTCCTTCCTTAGGAAGTTAATGAGTGTTGGGTGAAATTACATCTTTCCTCATCCTATTGTACTTATGTACATTTGTACTTTGTTACTTTTTTCTTAATCTCTCCTCATTAGGGACACATTTTCCTTTAAGTGGGAGATTGTTAGGAATAAAGGCAATTATGTCGAGCTGCCCGTGTATAGTCACACACCTATACACTACAGGTGGTGAGCGCCCCTCATTGTCACTTCATATTTTATTCTTTCAGTGACATTTGAATAAAGGAAAGGCCAATCACACATTGTGACTATTGGAGTTCCCACATCTTGTGTCTCTCTCTCTCTTGCTCTTACTCCTTCCACCTAGCTCTTGCTTCAGCTATGTGCTTCCACTTCAGGGCTCACTCCCTTCAAGATGATGGGAGTTGGATAGATATAGGTGTTTTCATCTTGTACATACTTAGACTTAGCTGATTCTTTCTTCTACCTTCAGGCATGTTGCCTTTAGGTGGGAGGTTATTGGGAATAAAGGACCACCGTGCATGTGCCCTACATAATTGTGAACATACCCTTTGTAGGAATTTTACTTTGTTTGATATATCTATCTAAAAAATCTAAAGAGGTGCATGTCATTGTACCCACACGTGTTGTGTTTTCTCTCTTCTCTCTCAACCTACAGCATCTCCATTGAAGCATAGAGGAAGCTCCATCTTGAATCCTTCACTTCATAGTCACCCACACTGGACACATCACTGTAGACACTATTAATTAAGCTTTTGATAGAGTGTCCATTTAATTAACATCATGCCATGTGGAACACGTAACTTATCACAATTTTTGGTAATGCCTACTCCATCCCCTATTCTTTGAATCCAACCAATGAACCCATTGTCCACCACATTACCAGATGTTGACACTTGCATAATCCTCGATACCCTTAACACCCTCACACACTGCCACAAATAAGAGTGACATAGTGCAACATTAAGAATATCCTCACATGTACCCTTTACCACATGACTGGCAATATTTGTTTGAAATCCCCTCCAAATAAAACAACATTTCCACCAAATGGCTTATGACAGCTCGTAAAGTCTCTTAAAGATCTGTCAACTGCTTCAAAGGCATATCAATGGGTCATAGGAGCCTCATCCCACAAAATAAGGTTTGATTGTCTCAACAACAAAGCAAGGTCACTTTGAGCATAACTATTCTAGGTGGATTGATTATTTAATTCTACTTGGATCTTAAATCGTGAGTAAGCTATACGACCACCCAATAGAAGCAAGGCAACAATGCCATATCGTGTTATTGCGAATGTTATATGGCCACCACGGTGCAACTTCCAACCAAACACCTATATAGAGAAGTCTTCCTAGACCCATCTAGACTATCCAAAAAGAATACATCCGCAGAATGTGTATACATATCATCCATAACTATACTAAAGGCAATTCTTTGTCCCTCGTTCAACATTGCCTCCATAGATTCAAAAACCCTACGTTGTTCGGATGTGTTGTATGCATATTCATCTTGCAAAAGGGGATTAGCATGCAATTGTAAGTTTGGTTGATACAATTTTGGCAACCCATCAAAATTAGAGAGTCTTCATTCTATATAGCACAAAATG
Source organism: Lygodium microphyllum (assembly GCF_053477565.2). Classification (NCBI taxonomy): domain Eukaryota; kingdom Viridiplantae; phylum Streptophyta; class Polypodiopsida; order Schizaeales; family Lygodiaceae; genus Lygodium; species Lygodium microphyllum. The sequence continues at coordinate 6,002,550 of NC_141142.1, read as the reverse complement.
TCTAGAAGATGTAACAAAACCATGTTAGATGCCTCTTGCTATAGAATGCCAAGGGAGACATGCATGTACTATAGTTGCAATCTGTATAGGATATCCTTCGTCATTTGTATCCAAAACCTCTCCCACAACTAGCTAGGCCAAGTAGGCTCACAAAAGACCAAAACTGCAACAAACAAAGCGTGAAGTTGAGCACCAATTTCACATGGAGGTAGCTTCTTCCAAGCACATAGCATACTCATCATCACTCTCCAACATGCCTCTTGCAATGCAAGAATCCTTAAAAGTATCATAGATCACATCCTTAATAGTACATAAATCCTCAAAATAAGTACATCCCTGGCACTCCGTTAAAAGCAATCACAAGTAGTAAAGCTCACCACATGTAGGTGCTACAAAATATATCCAATCGCATGTATTCCTATGCTTCCTCTTTGTCCACATCTTTTGTCGTGCATTCCACACCCAGTACATTAGAAAGTCTTGATATCAAAGAGTTCTAGCCTCTGGATGAATGTGATTACATACAAACCATTCAGTAAGAGTAGTTTTTTAGAGATCTTCATTTTGCACAACATTAGATATATTATATCATTATTTGCCATCTCAATGATGCTTCTACAAAGCTACTTTAACATTTGATTTTTTGTTATTCATTTCTATCATTCATTTAACTTTTCCATCTTCAAGTTTTGAGGACAAAACTTTTAGGTAGGGATGGATTGTAATAAAGCAAATGTTGTACCCTTTAGTTTAGGGAAATTAGCTAAATTGGGGTTGGAGTTTAAAATGTAAGAGTGTGCTATCGTAAGGATCTTTTAGCATATTTGTAAACTTCTCCATTTTCGTGGAGCTTGAGAGTTTTTACCTTCTCTACCAACATTGAGAGTGAACACTCAATGCCCACCATAGCAAGAGGTGGATCTCTTGCAATAGTCTCTCATTTATGATTCTCATTATACCTTTAATTCAACCTATCTATGGCTTCATTGTGCTATAGTCTTAATTCATTTTCAGCTATGGCCAGTTATTTCAATTGTTGTTTTTTTATTTTCTTGTAATTTTTAATTCAATCAATTTTGTACCCTTTAGTTTAGGAAAATTAGCTTAATTGGGGTTGGAATATAACGGGTAAGAGTGTGCCATTAATGATCTTTTAGCACATTTGTAAACTTCTCCATTTTCTTGGAGCTTGAGGGTTTTTGCCTTCCCCACCAAGATTGAGGGTGAATACTCAATGCCCACCATAGCAAAAGGTGGATTTCTTGTAGCAGTGTCTTATCTATGATTCTCATTGTACATTTGATTAAACCTAGGTATGGCTTCATTGTATTATAGTCTTAATTCATTTTTCGACTATGGCATGGCTATGGCCAATAGTTGTTTCTTAATTGTCTTGCAATTTTCAATTCAATCTAGGCATAGTTCATTTCAAAACACAATCAACATACATCATAGTCAAATCTACATCAACATATTGTTCAATTGGCTCATTATCCACATGAAGAGGCACATTCTCATAAATCAAACTATTATGATTTCCACCATTTTGGTAGTTAAATACCAAAGCATTATTAATATGTGATTCATTAATCAGATGGTTTTCCACATTCTTGGTTTTTCGGTCATTGCAATCATTGCTAATGGTAAAGTATTAGTCAAACTATCATTGAGTTGGTTCATTATTGCCTCTTGCAATCTCAACATGAAAAGACATATTCTGAACATCATTCATTCCCTAGTGACCTCTCTTAATGGATCTATAATGACCTAAAAACCCTCTCTGGGAGTTAAATGTCAAAATACTATTAACATGAGGCTCATTAATCACATGATTTTCTACATCCATGTGATCTTGGACATTTGGAATCTCCCTATGACCATTTGGAATCTCTTGATGAAAATGCATGTTCTTAACATCCCTATGAATCAATCTATCATAACCTAACATCCCTCTTTGAGCCTTGAGCCTCACAATCTATCTTTGTTCACACCTTGTGGAGCTAAGCACATCCCTATAAACATGCAACACATAGTCTCTACTAGTTGTTTGATGTGCAAACACCCCATATTGATTATATATCCACAAAAACCATTATTAATATATTTTATCAAAGGTACGGTGGTTTAATTTTTAATATTTAGATGCATGTATATTAAATGTATTATGGATATTAAAATATTAAATATTACACAATACACTAAGCATCATCATGATTGGATTGTGCCACCTTCAATGCAAAGGCTTTAATCCAAACAGGACCAAAGTATGTGAATGTACTTGTTTGATAACCCTAAAAAACCTAACCACAACTCTTGAATTGTCCTTTTCTTGGTGTAGCTATTTCCTCCTCCCTCCACTACTTATGTAGAGCAACCAAAATCAATTTAGTAAAAGTCCAAAAAAGTAAGGCAACTCTAAATATATCCCCATGGGTGACAATAACATTAACTTTTCAAACATAATATCAATTTTTAGAAGTATTTGGCATGTGCTTTAGACATTAAACTAAGATCTTGATCATGCATTATGCGTACAACACATTTGAAGCTTGGTGGATCAAAAATAATTATTAATGTATAGTAAAAGCTTCCCTTTTGTCATTTATCATAGTCTTTCTAGTGCTTTTCTCATTGATCATAGTCTATGAAGCACCTTTTCACCCCTACACAACAATGATGGTTGGATATCACTTAAGTTATTGCCAAGTTTGACCAAAGTGCTAAGTTCCCTTTTGTGGTTCAACAGTTTGGGTTTATGTATTTGTAATCTATTAATAATCAACATGAATGCTTATTCATGTTGATTATATCATATCTATACTTCATATTTTTGTTCCCTTGGTTGGCTGTGAGAGAGAGAGAGAGAGAGAGAGAGAGAGAGAGAGAGAGAGAGAGAGAGAGAGAGAGAGAGAGAGAGAGAGAGAGAGAGAGACCCTTTTGGTGAGATAGAAAATTTAATTATATATACATGCATGATTGATCTATTCTAACTAACTAACAACGAAGTAAATATGGCACCACAAAACCTATTATCAACACATTTTTATCAAAGGCTTCATTTAGTTTTCAAAATTTAGGTACATACACATTAAATGTATTGTGTAGATTTAAATATTAAATATTAAATTATTTTATACTAAGCATTAGTGGATTATCATAATATGTTCTATAGAGAAAGTTACTCTCTCTTATATATCACATAGTAGAAATTAGTAAAGTTCTCTCTCAAGATTGTAAGAGATAATAATTCTTTCTATAGATCAAAACATCAAGAATGAGACATCACATTGTATGTACCCAATACATTTTACTCAATTTAGCTTTGTTACATTAAAAGTATTGCAATTTTAGAACAATTTATGCAAAAAAGCATATATTAGCACAAAAAAGCACTAGCTCAAGCACTTAAAAATATGTGAGACAATAGGAGCTTCTGAGTCTCATCCTAAGCAAGTCTTCCTTTTTAGTTGTGACCATTCATATTAGATGATTCAATTGTTATAGTAAGACATTAAAGCTACTAACATTCATTTGTAATTGTAAGAATAGCAATCGACAACCCCTTTGGCAAATCATAGGATCATGATCACATCCAAGCCTCCAAAATGATACCCATATATCATTCACCAGTACATTTATTGACCTACTTATCTCATTAACAATTGTAGAAAGTACTCTTATTTCACCACTTAAATCAAGTGAGACATGTTGAAGAACATGTTGGGTGTGCTTTGTCTCACACACAACACCATACAAACCTTTCGCATGTTTATGTAACTCCACTGAGTACATTGCAAGTGCATGATCAACACATGTGCATAAATCCATATGCAATTCCATCAACTCATTTATCATAGTCTCAAGATATTTAAAGTTTGAATACCTTAAAGTAGTCCTTCTATTTTTTGGAAACCTTGCACTTCTTGTACATCTAGCAACATGAATTCCTTGTCCCTGTGCTACTTCTTTCATTTTCCACACATTCATTCTATTAGAGCCCACATTTTGGCTACATCAAAATATACAAATGATTATCTCCAAAAAAGTATATGCAAGCATAATTAAAACAACTATCTTATGGCTCCAAGCAAGCAAGCATCAAAGAGACGGCCTCATGGCTATTTTGTTTAATTCTACCAAATCCATTGCATTCAATGGAGTTGAAAGCACTATATCTAGAACATCTCCCATGGCTTCACTTCATTCCATGATTACATGAAACTTTCAATAGAATATAAGAGTTCCAACAAACAAATGTCAAGTGATATTCTAAGCTAATCTCTAAAGCACCTTACTTAGCTCATGTAATGAATGTTTTTGACATTGTACTAACACCAAATGATATGTTTTTGATCACTTGAAATATTTCATGATCATTAAATGATATGTTTTCATCACTCGAAACATTGTATGATTGATGTGAATATCCAACCTTGATTGTATTTTCACCATTTTGGCTTAAAGGTAAAAAATTCTAGCATAACCATCTACGCCTGAGTTGAAAGAAGGTTATTAAGCACTCGATAAAACTCATTTAGATGTATTGGAAAAAAGGAAAACCTTATTTTGAGCTTTGCTTCGTTCCATGCCATTTATTCTCTTGGTCATTTTGCTTAGTTCTAATGAATCCACTACATTCAATGGAGTTGAAAGCACTATGTCTAGAACATCTCCCATGGCTTTGCTTTGTTCCATGGCTACACGAAACTTTCAAGAGAATATAGAAGTTCCAATTAAAAAATCTCAAAGCTATTCAAGATATAAGTGATAAACGTATTTGCAATTGCAAACCCTAAATCGAAGGTGTTCTTGACTCAAAGACAAAAGAATAGCCACACATTAGCACATGTGTACATGGCCATGCATAAGCACATGCATATATGATGCTCCCCAAAGGCTAACCAAAAGGGAAAAGAATAGCCACACATGAGCACATGTGTATATGATGCTTGCTCCTAAATTTGGAGCTATCCTAAAGCATCCACTCGAAAGTAAAAGCTTAATCTAAATACTATCATCATGAGATAACTCAAGGTGAGAGGTTCCACCATCATCATCTTGTTACACTTGACGTGTTAGCTAATCTCAGTAGCAAACAGGATGCTAGCTAATCATGAAGTAACTTAAGATGAGACCTTGCATCATTCATTTTTTATGTCATTGGATTACGGTAAAATACATTATCAAGTTGTTTTTTTATCTCAATCCCTTTAAAGTTCAACTATTTTATGTATCTAATCTAAGTTATGAAAGCACTTTAGTCAAATTATATCCATCATGATTGATTTAGTGAAACACTTTATTGTTATAAGCTTCAAAGTGGGAATGTTACAAATTCATGAGTGTATCACTACCTATTTCTAAAACACCTAAAGACTTGTATTCAAACTCTTTAACCTTTGTAACATTTTATGATCCTTGCAGAAGAAATGAGCATGGGTGATACAACGATACATTATTTGAAAATGAAGTGGTAGTGTTTAAGAATATGACTTTCTTAATGATGTGTTGCAAGTCACAACAAATTCAATTGTAAACTTTGACTTCACTTTCAAGAAAGAGAGAAAAAGAGAGCATTAAAATGGTTTAAAAACAGTTTCTTAGTTTGTAAGAGATAGACAATGTATTTCAAAATGGATATTTCTATTAAGTAACTCATTTAAGAAGTCTTATAAAGATCATATGTATTAACTATGGATTAGAGGATTGTAGTGAAAGTGATGGTGAGAGAAGGAGAGAGACAATGAGACAATGAGATGGAGAATGACTCAACACTTGTATTTCATACTTGCTTACACTCTTGCATTGGAATAGGTGTGAGTACACATATATATATATACAAAGAAGGTGTGGATATGGTAGGTTCTCTTAGTGAAGTATCATCCACATGTTCTAGATCCATCTTATCTAGTTCCCTTAAATATCTAGATATTGTCTTCCTAGATATTCTCTAAGTACATGTACATATGAGTACATCCTAATATTCTAACATTCCCCCTCTCTAGAAAATGTTAACAATATCTTCTAACATTCTTTCTCCCTTCTCAAAAGAAATAGGATTTTCTTTTGTAGTACAAATCTTTCTACCAATCATTTTGTCTACAAGAGAAGTAAGATTACAATGATGACTATAGCATGAGACCTTGTCCTTGTTGTTATAGAAGATATACATCAATCTTTGCTTGCAATGATTTGAGGGATGTAAGTTGATGATGAAGATCTTTACGCTTTGGTTGATGGATACCTTGATGAAGAGCCAACCCAAGGGGTTCACTATAGATGTTGTATGGTATCACGTGAGTGTAAGAGAGGGGGGGTTTTGGAAGGGGGCACTTAAGCATATACATTAGAGGTAGACCCCTCTTAATTTCCTATATTGAACTTAAATTTAAGGAGGGGATAAAGGGAAAAAAGAAGGGGGAGGATGCATTTGATCACCTCTCTCCATAGATTGGTTTCTCCATGGCATACAAGAGACCTTGACAAGTAAGATTAAAACCCTAAACCCTCACATAGCAGGGTTATTGAACCTAAGGTTTCTAACAAAAAAAAACATTAGCAAACTGTGAGTAAGCATTGACTGTTATTTCTCCTCCCGCCGCAGCTTTGGATCATCGTCCTTTGCAGCTCCAGGTTCTTTTCCTTCGTTTTCCATCTTGAGCATGAGCACTTTAGACTTGCAAAAAGAGAATACCTCACTTCTTGTGTCACAGATCAGCAATTATTTTCACTAGTAATAAGTAGAATTCTTATGCTAGGTAATGGTCGTTCTAAGCCAAAGCGAATATTGCCTTTGTAGAGATGCGAACACAGAATTTGCGTATTAACCAAGGGAAACAAAGGAAACCTTACTTGCGACAGAATTTCAGTGTCATCAATGGAGTGCACGTCCAAAATTCCTACCCCAATCTCTCCACATAGCTCAAGGGGTGACAGCCCACCTACTATAGCATTTTGTCGTCGAGCTCCATTGTGAGGAGGTGTGAAGGGTTCGGCAACAAATTCTACTCCACTACTGATTTGCAATTTTGTGTAGTAGCAACAAAGGTACCACATTGTTCATCAACTTTATGGGCATGTAGTTACCTGCATCAACAAATTGAGGAGGAGACGAGGATCCAAAGCAAGGGCAGTTGTATTTCATCACAGTTGCCCACCATGGATAGTGTTTCCATAGATTTCTCATTTTGCAACTCTGTTGTTCCTTTCTCTCTACAAGTCTTGGTTTTGTACAACATGATCAACCTTCTCTCTTTTGGTGGATGGGTTGTAGTTTGCAAAGGTTTTTATTGGGCGGATATATGCTATGTGAGCTTCCACAAAAACAATGGCACTATTCCATTCTCCACAAACACCCTTGTCTTCATGAACAAGTATACAACTTCCCTTGACCACTCCATTCTTGTTGCGGGCTTGATTCTCCTCTCTAAATAGCATTGCTAACTATCTTCTCTTTTGCTCAAAGCTCGTGCAAGGATCCTTGCACTGGCTTTTTTTTTTTACCTACTTGTGTTGCGATTGATCTTGTTCGTAACGGTCCCAAAGATTTTTTCTTCTCTTTAGTTGGCTTCAAGCAGCCCACTATTCATTTTGAATCATCGATCAACACCATCTCCTCTCCTTGAGACATCTGCTCTTTCTCGATATCTTTGCTTTTTCCTTCTTCCTACATTTATAAAATAGTACGTAATTTGAGGCATTGTTCCATGAGCTCACAATGATAGAATCCTCTCTCTATTATCAAAGTTACCACATTTGCACTAAATATACAAAGTCGCGCCTACCTTCAGTGACTCCTTTGGAGCAACCATTCCTTTTTCAGTTCTTGATAAGAATAGCAAAAACAATATCTTTGTAGCAACACATTCTTGGCTTCATATTTGTAGTAGTGTTTCCTTTATTATTGATGCTCCTTTCCTTGAACCAGCATCCTTTAGAGCACCATCTGTTCTTTTGCAGCAACAAAATTTAGACTTTAATTCATCTTGCCTCTTTCTTGGGCATCAACCTTTGTTCATGGCAACTTCCTGTCTTTTGTAAAGATAGGCCTCATATATAGAGAGCCTCTTCATCCACTTTACACATCATGAACTTATGTGGCTAAGAGCAACTCCTGGTGAGGGATGCACCAAGTGCATGGGTAAGTGAGGGGAATTTTCATTTTCTACATGTTGATGTCCTATCAGCATCCAATATTCGATATATCCTTACACTTGACCATTGGAGTTTTAGCTATGGGATTGATCATCAAGGCTCTATGTCTCAAAATGACAATAAGAGAATGGTTTGTGAGTGTTTAGTCAACACTTGCATCACACTTCAGCCTGCCAATTTTTGCTTTCTACATTGAGATCTGCTCAACATTTGTGTGCCTTTCCCTGGTCTACGTTTTTGCAGCCTCCAGTATGACAGGTGAAGCCTCATTGTAGCATGTTCCCTCATTGTAGTTGGCACCCTTAGAGATACCCCATGGAAAAATGAGGTCATTAACTGATTAAGTCATTCTTCCTTCAAACAACTACAATTCTCAACTCATGGGTCATTAACTGATTAAGTCATTCTTCCTTCAAACAACTACAATTCTCAACTCATGGGCTGCTTGAGCTTGTATGTCAACTTTGTATGCCCCTCCATGTCTATGCAAGTGGTGGACTGCTCCATGAGGCTCATATGTACTCCTCCATCACTGGAAAAACACATGCAAGCTACTCTGCAAGTGGGTGCAATGAGGAAGGTGATGCTGGCTATTGAATAACTTACTTGAAGCTACAAGTGTGTAGGCTGATGGCTGCTAATTGAGATCTCCCAGACTGATACTAAAATTCAGAGAAGGAACCCGAGAAGCAACTGGGTGACTGATATAACATGAGAATTATTGCTGCCTAGCAGGACGATGATTGATGCAAACTGATGTGCTGTAGGCAACAACCTTTTGGTTGTATAATGCTAAGGGAATTAATCCTACTCTGCTGGAGGAAGGAGTGCTCAAGATGGGCAACTGACATCAGGCTACTACTACTATGTGATCACTACTAGAAATCCAGATCTGAAGTAGATGATGCAGAGGAGAAGAGGCTTACTACTACAACAATTTATGATGTCCAGAATCCGCGGTAGGTAGCACTTATATAGACTAAGAAGGGGTTTGAAAGTAGGTGTCTAGCTTTGGTAGCTGCCCAAGTAAACAACAACCACTTTTGGTAGGTAGGTGTCAGCTAGCTTGGCCCCTTGCTAATATAATAAAGTGGACAGCTAATTACATGTGGGTCTCTTGCACCCATTACCCATTCTAGAAGGCAAATAAATGCACACAACCATGGACTTCATCACGTGATTTCCTTTTATAGAGAGGGGATGGGACATTAATTATGTTGGGTTGGATAGAATAGCAAAGCCCACGAAGACCCAATACTTAGCATCATAGGTTGCTTGACAATTCATTGAGCATGTCTTTAAGCATCATGGTTTCCTCAGGAAGTTATATGTGGTCACTTTTGGAAAGAATTATTTACAGTAGTGGGTATTTTACTCACACTTACACTGCATACCAAACTGAGACTAATGGACAGATAGAAATTGTGAACAAATGGGTGGAGGAATATTTGAGGCACTTTTGATGTGATACTTAGAAAGAATGGTTGGCACTTGCTGAATTTTGCTACAATAGTACCAAGCATCTCTCTATTGGCATGAGCCCATGTGAGACAATGCATGGATGCAAGGTTGGAAAGCTCTCTTCACTTGGAGACATGGTTTTGAAATATCAGCAAGCATGGAATGACTTGGAGAGGATGGATGCCCTTTTGTAGTTGGTTAAAAAGAATATGAAGGATGCCCAAGTCAAGAATAAGAAATATGTGGATGAACGCAGGGGAGATGTCTTTCAAAGAGGAGATTATGTGCATTTGCCGCATAAAGGTAATACCGCCACAAAGCTTGCTCATAGGTATTAGGGTCCTTACAAGATCATTTACAAGGTTAGAGAGGTAGCGTATCAATTGGAGCTACACAATACCTTCAAGGTCCATGATGTTTTTCATGTGTCTTTGCTGAAACCACATATGGGATAGCATGTACTTGTTCTTCTTGAGTCATCGTGCATGGATGAGGAGGGTGATTGCTAAGCAACTACAATCCCCACTTTAGGGGAAAACATACCAGCTATCAGCAATCCGTATTTTAGGGGCATTAAGGCCAGCCAAAGGCACAAACATGCACCTAGAACTGGCCAAACAAGTGGCCAAAAAGGCCTAAAATGACCAATTATCGGCCAAAATCTGGCCTACAAAATGTCAGCCAAAATCTAGCTGACAAATTTTCGGCCAGAATCAAGCCGATTAGCTAGTTTGGTCGACAGCCGGCCGACCAATTGGCCGACCTCCTGGGTCAGGCCTATAAAGGCAGTGGCCCCCTGGCTACTCAATATATTGTCATCTGACAAGACCTGCAACTGCTCCTCGCCTCCTCTATCCTTCGCTGCAACCCCTCCTGCTCCAGATCTGGCTATTATGCCTGCTCCATCCTCTGCCCCTCTATTCCTCTCCTCCATATCTAGCCCTAGACCTCCAGCTGCTCCCTCAGATCTGCTCTTGAGTGGTTGTCGACGAGCTTCCACTTCTCCTGTTCATATGTTGCCATGCTCTCCTACCTCCAAGCTGCTTGCCAACAAGCTTCCACATCTCCTCATCCTTTGTTGCGCATACACCTCCAAATCTGTTGCCATACTCTCCTACCTCCAAGCTGCTTGCCAACAAGCTTCCACATCTCCTCATCCTCTGTTGCGCATACACCTCCAAATCTACAGCCAAATGAGATCCTTTTCTTCGTCATGTTGCTATTCCAAATAGCTTGAAGGTTCCTTCCTCAAAGCATGATGTTTCCCGCCATTTCGAGGGCAGCTCCAACCCTTCATTATCTTCATCATCATCAAGCTACATGGAGGATTGCGTTTTGCTCCCTCTGCTCTGCTATCTTTTCTACCATTTCTCTATGGCATCATCATCTTCGTCATCATCGAGCTACACAAAGGACTATGTTTCACTCCCTCTGCTGCTATCTTTTCTATCGTTTCTCTACATGGCATCATCTTTCTGATTCACCTCAGCCACGGTCCTTGAGACACAATGGCTTTAGGTTCTTGTATTCAGTTTTTCATATTACCGACGGGCACTATGTTTTCTGAGTTCCGTTCTTCAATTATGTTTGAGTGTCATCTATTTTGATCACTCCATTGCAAACCCTAGCGCTTCTCTACAGTGATATCCTCTATGTTCGTGAGCACATCAAGGGTTTGAGAGATTGAGTACTCCGCAATAGGGTATACATAGAGTATCTCATCAAATGGAAGAGACTTTTTGAAGATGAAAAGTCATGGTAGAGCCGGAGAGCATTATTCAGAACTATCCCTATCTTCTTCTAGACTGATCACCATTTCCAATCTTAGCACTCTTGTGCAACAACCAATATGTAATTTTGAGGGTAGAATTTTATGGGAAGGGATGGATGTAATGAAGGGGGGAAATAGGCAGGAAATGGATGGGAAAAGAAAGGAATATCGGTGGGAAATTAGTGGGATTGAGGGGGACTATATAAGTCAGTCCCTATCCTTTGATGTACTAGATTTGATTTGGCATCTATCTTGTTGCCCTCCTGTTTCCTGCATTCTTGCTCCCTACGTGCCTATCCGCACTATCCCTTTCTCTCCTCTACCCTCCTACTCTCTATTTCTCTTCCCTTGTCTCGTCCCCCTTTTTCCCATGGCCTCTCTCCTCTCTCATCTCCTTCCTTTCGCTGTTTTCATGCCTCTCATGGTCAGCCTCGGCCATTTTGGCACTGCTTACATTCTACAAACAATCTTCATTCCAAGTGGCCTGCAATATTCACAATACTAGCCCTTGACAATTTTAATGTGTGCCATTGAAGTTTCTATTTCAAAGCAAGTAAATAATGCTGGGTCAAAGGAGTTTGTTCTTTTAGATTCAAAAATCTTCACTTCCAGCTGGAAAATGTTTGAAAAGGGAAGCTTTCAGAAAGTGTGCAGCATACGATACACTATAGTAAAAAATAATGGCAAGCTTGTGATTGTGCACACGCATGCTTTCAAGGTATAGGAAGGCTAAAGGATAGGGGGAAGGAGGGGAGGAGGTAGGGAGAACCATTATTTGAAAATCATCCAAAATGTTACATGAAAAGAGCTAATGCATGAGGTTTGGTCTTCAAATTTTGCAAAGCACCCCAAGATAACCTTCTTCCAAGCTAGCAAGTGCATCCATCAATCTATGATTTTTGCTATTCTATACATCCATACTATAATAGAGCTCTTTGATAACTTCCTGTTTCTCCTCTTCCCTATCAAGAAGTGCAAGGTTCTATTTCGTGTTATCCTCCACCAAACTGGTCAGTTGCCCATGTAAATATTGTAATTGTTCTTGCTTCCAAGAAATGAATGATGTATGGCCCTCTTTACAATGCAGAGTATTTAATTCATTATTTTGGTTTATGTTCTCTTTTCTCAACTTCGATAACTCCATAGTCTACTGGTCCTCATTATCTAGTTTTGCTTAACATTCTTCCCTAAGCTCCATATTTTCCTCTACATAGCAAACCTCCTTAACTCTATAGAATCTCTAGAGTGTCACTGCAATCATTTGAGGGTTAGCTACAGTACCCACCCTTTTATTCTCCTCTATAAACTTCATGGTTTTATGTTTATAATTCCTAAACACTTTTTCTAAAATAGATTCCCCAATCTTGCCATATTGACAATTAACCATGTCAATCCTCTTCAAGTTACTGGTGCTTTCTATCCCAGTAGAATCTCCTTGAACTAAATATTTTTCTAGCATATGAGGATGTGTTTCCTTCAATTGTATACATTCTATCAAAAGCTCATATGCCTTGATGGCTTTCTCCGTTTGCAAAATTGAAAGGTCTTTATTCAGCTTGTTTACTTTGTTATGTAACAAGTTGGCTTCCTCCTCTAAGTTGCATTATCATCCTGTAGCCCATTTATTTTGATTTGCATTGTCGCATTGTGTTCCCAAACTTTGAGATTATTGCTACAAGTTTATGATTGTAGTTGTGTTGTCTACCTTAGAATCTGAAGATGATGTTGCTTCCTCATCTATAGAAAAGTGATTTTCTACTTCCTCGCATATACCAGTACCAAGATCGGGAATTGTGGCTTGCATTTGCTCCTTTGATTGGCCACCCTCTTTCAGCAAGTGCCCAAATACTTGATCACTCTTTCTCAGAGGAGAATGTCTTCCAATAGAGGTAGTTTGAGGAGATTCACATGACAAGCCATATTGAACTTGCAATGCACGGGGAATATCAATACACATACCTTTGTGTGAATGTATACTCTTGTGCACGCTTGTGTGTGACATCATATATTGATACATAGGTCTACACCCACTATTGGGCGATGATGACATTAGTGGGGATGTCATAGTAGCAACAATATTGTTCATTGTCCCAAGGCAAGACCATGTAATCCTTCCATCCGTGCAAGCTCTTGAATGAGTTCTTCAAGTTGATCAATGCATATCCCAAATAATGTTGGTGACAGGGGGCATCCTTGCAGATATTTCATATAAATGTTGAAAAATGTTAAGTATTTCATGGCCTTCTTTAGGCATCTCAAATGCGGGTGAGCCCCCAAATATCATTTTCTAATTGTGCACTAAAGTAACCAGGATGATCCATTGAAATGTCAAATCAGATATGTAATGGACTATAGAGGATTGGGCATGGTGACACCCATACCCCTAGGGTGTTCCTCGATGGGAACCATGAAGCCCAAAACAAGAAGGAATACCACGAAGGAGCAAATTGACATGGTTCTGAGAACAAGCAGAGTGCTATTGAAGTGCTAGAAACACCCATGATTCCTAGATCTATAAACAAAAGGACCCCTCTGGATAGTGCTCTTGACTTTCATTGCTTTGGTATAAGTCTAAAAGTGATTCTATTATATGATCGTGCTTGATCTGATCTAATGTTGATACTGTTGTGATTTATTGCGAGTCTTTATTACGGCAATCTGATATGGTGTGTACCTACTTCATCAACTTATTTATGATCTCCTCTCATAGAAATACACATTATAGAAATTGGTGACATTTACTTGAAGAGTTTCCTCTTCTTATAATCAGCACTATCCCAAACTTTTTTTAAAAACAAATCTCTTTACAGATCTGTTCAAACAGATCTGTAATCAGATTTGTTTGAACACATCTGTAAACAAATCTGCAAATCTGTTTAAATCTGTTTGAATAGATATCTACATATCTGTTTCAACAGATCTGTTTGAACATATCAGAAAAATAGATTTGTAGATATCTGTTCAGATAGATCTATCAAAACAGATATACAGATATGTTCAAACAAATCTATAAACATATCTGATTTGTTTTAAATAGATATGTTTACATATGTGCAGATTTAAAACAGATCTACAAATCTGTTTACAAATATGATTTTTTTTAAACAGATCTACAACATATCAGATCTGTTTGAACAGATCTGTAAACATATCTATAGATCTGTTTTGAACAGATCTGTCTGCAACAACAGATCAGATCTATCTACAATATATTCAAATAGATCTATCAAAATAGATCTTTCAAAACAGATCTACAGATCTGTCTGCAACATATCAGATCTATCTACAATCTGTTCAAATAGATTTGATCTGTTGCAGACAGATATGTAGATCTATTTTGACAGATCTGTTCAAAACAAACACATCTAATTTGTTTAAAATAGATCATGAGCAAATCTATTTTAAGCAGATCCATAAACAAATATGCAGATCTATTTTGACAGATCTGTTCAAATAAATCTATGTGCAAACAGATCTGCAAACATAACCTTTCTACTTATCTAATTTAATCATGAACCTTCATGTCTTCGTAATGATTGTTGTTTTTTAATGTTCTGTTGCAATTTTTACATCATGTGTGTACCTCGAATTCAGATTCTTTATCCAACTCATCTTTATCCAACTCATCTACTATGATAGGCCGGAATTGCATTTGTCTCTCTTGTATTTAGATCCCCCATCACTATGACTACCTTGGTCCTGAAACTCAACAATGTCCAAACAAAATGCCTCAAAGGCCTGATCGACATTTATTCCATGCCTGTAGTAAAAACGAGAGTCATGGAAGGGCAGGTCATAAGGGAAGAGCAGAATGCATAAGGGAAGGGCAGGTCGCAATGCCATAAGGGAAGGTCAGAATGCATAAGGGCATGTCATAATGCATAAGGGAATGCCATAATGCATAAGGGAAGGGCAGGTTGCAATGCCATAAGGGCAGGCCAGAATGCATAAGTGCATACCATTATGTTCCAATATTTCTAATTATCTTCTAATTATGTTCCAATCATGACAGAAGATCCAGCAAGTAGTTAAGTGTTCTAATCATTGTCTAAGTGGGTTGTTTCTACAGGTTTCTTCTCTAGTGGTTGGGCAGGGAGCTTTGGGGCTGGTGGCTCCTGAGTTTCATGTCAGACATGAGCACATGGGAGATGGGAACTCCAACAAAGACCACTAAGACGTCTACCCCATAGGTATTCACTTGTCTCCACTTTAGAAATTTGTGATTTTGAGTCATTAACCCTTTTTTTGTTGGGTAGGCATTTTCAACTTATGTGCTTATGTTTTGAGCTTATTATGGGCAGGAACAACCCCCTAGCACTGTGCCAATGTTGTACCCTAAGGGGATAGCTACTTTCTTGGTTTGTCTACATTGATTTTGTAGCATTCAAAGCGGGAATCTCTTGCTCTGTAGTTTGCTGATCTTGGATAAGTATGGCAAGAAAGGAAATATTAATTCGTCTAAATGAGGGTATAGATCAAAGCCATGTTTTGGGATTTGTATTTCTCAAAAAAGGAGGAACCTATAAAGATTTACGAGAGGAGATTGTCCTTGATAGTCTCATCTCAAATGACTTTGTCTTTTTGGGAGGTTCTAGAATGTTTCTTATTGGAGCAAAGCAAGAGGAGAGATGGACATTTCATGTAGAAGAGGTCACCACTCAATTGAGAGAGGAGAGTGAGTCACCATGCAAGCATCAAAGAGTGAATTCAGAGGGGGCTAGCAATGAGCCGGAGCCATCCATGGAAGCTAGAGCTAGTGATCTTCATGTATCTAGCAATGGGATGGAGTCGACAAGGGATGATGTGAGCGTTGTCCAAGATGTTCCAAAAAATAGACTCAAAAGTCTTCTTGCCATATCATCTGAGATAAAAAGGTGGGAGAGGGATATCAAGAACGCTAAGGAAAAGCTAAAATCCATGGTTCCGACATGATAGGTTTGAGCTTATGTCCAAGGATAAGCAAGGGAAAGCTTTGTTTCAAATTTGGTGTGAGGAGTGTGAATGCTCTTATGGTCAAGGAGGGCATGATACTCTATACAATTTCACACACTCGCATATCAAGTCATTATCTCATTTACGAGCTATTGGCTTGGATAAGAAGAGGAAGCAAAGGCATGATATGCTTGGAGTCACACCATCATTGGAGGAGATAAATAGACAAAATAAACAAAAAATAGATGAAGCAATGTTTGAGATTTCTTCTTTTGGAAGTGAGAATGATCTAGAATTTCAACTTGTTCCTAAAACTATCGGAGACTACACTACCTTGTCAAAGGTTTTCATAAGGTGTCCATTGGATGATAAGTGCCTACCATTGTTCCCAAAGACATGTTCTTTGAGATTGTGCATGATAGAGCACATGAAGTCAAAGCTTGATAGAGCACATGAAGTCAAAGCTTCATGTAAAAGCTGCTACTAAAGGAGATGGTGATGAGCTTAAGAAAGTAGGCCACCCAAGTAAAGTAATGGTCTTGGACAATAATCAAAGAAATCTTATTGGTTTTTTTTAACCAATCCAATCCATAGGTACTTAATTCAAGAAAAGGGGGTTTGTTTTTTTTTTACAATTAAATTTTTACTCTAACTAATAGTTTTCACTATGTTTGATATGTAGATGCTTCCAATGCATCAGGTTCTAAGTTGCCACAAAGACCTTCAAGTATACAGCTTTAACAAGTCTTGGTATTTTTTGGCATTATGGATTTGTTTTTGTCTTTCTTTTAATAATCATTATTCTAAGAAGAGAACAATAGAATTTATGTACTATGTAGAGGAGAGTTTGCTTGCTACTCTTTGTCGGGGATTTTGGCAAGGATCATATAAGTTTAGAAACCACATGATCAATGTAAAGTGTTTCTTGGATGATAGTAGAAGAGGTGTGCATTGGACTTGTGAACCAAGCACAAAGGTAGTGATTTTATTGGGAGCAGAGCTTGTTGAGATCAATGGCACATTTAGTCACAATGATTGCAAGCAAGTAAGTTTGGAGGGAGTTCCCTTCTCCAATCTCCAATGCTCATCATGTGCATCCATTCCCAAGGAGAGAGACTTTTGCATGTGTGTGTATCGAGACATGCACTCTAGAGGGGAAAGAGGATTAAGAGACACTAGAGGTGGTAGAAGATTGGATTACTTGATTCATTCTGAGATATTGAGAATTGCTAGGACTAAAAACATAATGTTTCGACGACGCAAAAAAGAAATATGGTTCACAAGGACAAAGGTTGCTACTTTGAGTGTAAAGGCGAGGAGTCTTCAAGAAAGTGTTTCTGAAGCCTTGGTATGAGGAGATGTAAAGAAGTTTTGCACTGATATGTGAATGCACATAAGCATGGCTTATTTGAGGGGAAGAAAGCTTTGTGCGACTTTTTCATCGACATCTCTCAAAACATAAGAAGAGTGGGTCAATGAAATCGATATTCTGATACAACAAAAAATCTCTTTGAAGTTGTCAAGATTTGGGGAGGTACAAGATTGCATAACTTTCTCTCCATGAATCTTCAAGGTCCACATCTTTCAACTGCATCTAGGGCTATGAGAAAAGCTCTTTGTTATAGGACTGGATTAAGAGAGGATGTATTCAAGTATGTGGCAGAAACATATAAGCATCATATGTTGAAAAATGGGCTTTGCATGGGAAGTATACCTATCATTGTTGGTGAAGATGAGACTATGATCAAGAGGATGGTGAGGTGGATAGCAAGAGATGACCAACTTGTTGGTTTTTGTGGAAAGAAGATAGATCACACATGCATTTCAAATTTCATAGTACTCGTTGGAGATGGTGAAAATGGTTATCATAGAATTGTTGATGCATTTGAGCATAATGTGATTGCCCACTATGCAAGAGTATTGATTGCAAATCCTCTTCTTGAATGCTTGCCAAAGTTAGTTCTTCTTATACAACTAGCTTGCAATAGGTTTGACTCTATGTCCATCAAGGAGCAATGGAAAGAAGTCAGTTTGCATTGGAATATGTATGTGAAGGATGTGATTGGACCAATACTTGGTCATGCTTCTGATGGAGATTCAAGGCGAAGAAAGCTTATGGTTGAAGATTATAGCTCTCTTATAGGTGTTCGATACTCAATTCCTTGGAAAAGTTGGCCATTCACAGTATCTATGGAAGATTATGGAAGCATCATTGGATTACATGACCAAGATTATATACATAATGGAAAGAAGATGATCAATCCTCTAGATAATGCATCTAAAAGATTAGTGCTTGATAATGATCTTGTCACCTTGAATCATGTAGCCTTGGTATATCAAAGTTTCAAGGTTGATTATCATGGTTTGCAAGAAGGAGATATAGAGAGAAAAGATAGACAAAATTGGAGATCAGTACAGAGGATAGCCGGATGTAAAGTTCAAAATTGTTTAGAGCTCTTGTAGATGGGATCCAATCATCGTCAAGAGAGAAGTCTTGGTACAAAGGTGTATCTCTCAATTGTGGCAACATACATTGATATTTTCCTATCTCCTACGCTCTACTTATATGAGCATGTGAAAGCTACTGGAATGATATCCTTCTTTTTTAGGTACAGAATTCATGTTATCTATTGAATATATATAAATAATTAACTAATATTGTATGCTCATGTTGTTGCTATGGTAGCACCATTATGTCTTATTAATTTGTTGACTTATGATGTTTTATTCGGATTTGGTGCATGTGGATCACCAAGCACAATGTATATACGCTCAAGCAAAACTTCACTAGTAGAGAAACTTTCATGGACATCCAATTGTCATGTCACTTTGTGGTTCTTCTCATAAAGATCTTCAGAGATAGATATAGTCACTTGATAGTTCCTTTATCTTCTACAGGATTTGATGCTTGTGAAAATTTCTTTAGTAAAGTAGGTGGAATGGTTAGCAATGAGAGGTGTTATGATGGTTGTGACTTGTTGAGTAGTGCAGGAGCATTGAATAGAATTTCGAAGTTTCAAGCAAGTTCAAATCTAAGTTTTCCGGCAGCTCACTCAAAGCAAGAAAACATATGGGTTCGTATGAATCATATGTCTGGCATTCCTTTGGCAAATTTAAATGACTACACGGTTGTGAGTACCGATGAGCAAATTGTATATGCATTAAAGGAGGGTTTAGCAGAAGCAAAGGTCATGTGTCGCGAGCTTGGTATGGAAGGTGAAGCTTCGTGGGGTGCCTCATGGAAAGAAAAAGAATATCTTAGAGCATCTTGAAAACAATGCACATGACAATCTTGAAGAAGAAGAAGAAGTTTCATTGGATGATTTTGTTGGAGATGTAATCATGGATACAATATTGGATGTTGATGAAGAGGATACAATTGCACAAAGTGAGCTTTGCCATGTCATGGATTCTATAGTTGACAATGAGGAGAATGTGGTGAGCCAAATATCACCTTTTGTGGAAGTTGATGGGAAGACTTTGTGTAAGAGCACACTTATGAGCCAATTGAATGGAAATCCAACATTATCAAAGGATAGATTAACAAGGGTAAAAAGTGGAGTATATTTCTCATTTGAGATGAAGTCAAAACCTCAAACCAGTACTTGCCTTGGAATAGGATACGATTGTGTGGTTCTATTTGAAGATATTATACTTAGAGATAATACAAAGCTCAAAAGAAAAGGCAAGGTTGCAAATACTAGTCAAGGGGTCAAGAAAGGCATATGGCACCTCAAAAGAGTAATGAGTATGAGAATGAAGCTAGGAAATGGTATGAAAGAGACAAGGAGTCCTTTTGATCTTCTAGATCGTCCTCCAAATGTGGAGATTCATCTAGCATGGTATCATGGAGAGAGGAGACAAGATGAGATAAGGATGATAATAATGATAAAGAGGACAAATATATTTCTCTCTCTTAAGGAGAGGTGATAATGAAGAAGATAAGAGTAGGTGAAGATGATATATATATATATATATATATATACAAAGAAGGTGTGGATATGGTAGGTTCTCTTAGTGAAGTATCATCCACATGTTCTAGATCCATCTTATCTAGTTCCCCTAAATATCTAGATATCGTCTTCCTAGATATTCTCTAAGTATAAGTTCATATGAGTACATCGTAATATTTAAACTTTCAAAGAAGTAAGTTAACTACACATCAAGGGAATGTTTGTTTTGGTGTGAGAGGATGAGCCTACGCATAGATTCATTTAGGTTAACATTGTCGAAAACCTATTAAGATAAACTTTCAAAGAAGCAAGTTGCACATCAAGAGCAATATTTTCCAATGTAACTAAGCTCTCATTCTTGTGAGCAATTAACTTGCATACTCTATTCTCTATACAACCTGTACTATTAATAAGGTCTTTCAGCTTCTTTTCATGATTATCTAAGGATTCAACACATGGCCTATTTCTAGATGTATTCATATATGTCTCTTATATAACCCTTGATTTCTTCTAACTTGCCTTGTATTATTACTCCATCAATAAGGTTCCCTTCATATTTCTCTTCCAATATTCTCTCGATCCTTTGTAGATGGTCACCAATGTTCTCATTAATAGAAATCAAAGCCTTTTGATATAGAACTAATGTCTTTACTTGCTTTTCAATCCCATCCAAGCAATGAATGGTCCTCAAGAAATCAATAGAACTATCATACCTTCCAACATACTTGAGCACATGATGAACAACCTTCTTCCTTGTTATCTATTTCATTTTGCATATATTCATTTGCATATTAAGAGTGCAGTGCACAACATTGTTTCTAGTGATCAAAAACATATCATTTGATGTTAATACAATGTTAAAAGCATTCATTATATGAGCTAAGTAAGGTACTTGTATGATCATCAAATGATATGTGTTTGATCACCCGAAATATTGTATGAATGATGTGAATATCCAACATTGATTGGATTTCCACCATTTTGGCTCAGAGGTGAAAGAGTTCTAGCATAACCATCTATACCTATTGAGCTAAAAGAAGGTTATTAGGCACTCAATAAAAGTCATTTTAGATGTATTGAAAAAAACGTGACCTTAATTTGAGCTCTAACCTTATAGAATTAATTCATAAAGTTCAAATGATCAAGCAATATGTTTCTTTTGACTCTTCCTTGCATTAGGTAGAAAATGGAGGATTTGGTGGCATCCAATGCAAGTATAGTTGGGTATGAAAATAAGAAGGATTTCAATTATGACACAAACATCTATGACATAACTTAGATCATCAACCATGAGAGAACCAATAAGAGCTCTATGGTTCTATCTGTCATGATTGACTTAATGAAACTCTTTATTATTATAAATATTCAATTGGGAATGTTACAAACTCTCTAGTGTATCATTACCTATTTCTAGAATACTATTGTTTAGTTTCCTTAGCTAAAAGGAACAATAGAGTTTTTAATGTGCCACTTTTTTATGTAATGTAAGTGGAAGTGGATAGAAGTTTGCTTTTTGCAATGTAAAGTAAAGTGATTATGTCTATCGAGAATAAATAGACAAAGTTTTAGCTCTAAACATAACAAACAACCCAAATCCCAAACTCCAAGGCAATGACTTTAGTAGACCTCTCCTAGGTTTAAAGGTGAAAGAGTTCAAGCATACCACACCTACTAAGGTTAAAGAAGGCTATCAAGCACATGATAAAAGTCCTTTTGGTGAGACATTAACAATTTATTTACACGAGTGTTTTGTTCACAAATTTAGTACCACAAATACAAAAGATATTTTCAACTTATATTAATGGCCTACTTAGACATGGATGTTTGCTTATTCACATGCGTACATGACACTCACCAAATACCAAGCAAATATTGTCTAGCATGCTAGGCATTGTCTAAGATCATACCATACCTCTCTTCATTGTCCTAAACTCATCTTCATTATCAATGGAAACATGGAACTAGTAAAGCATCATCTTCTAGCCAGGTCTACAGTTTGGATGAGAGGATCAATAAGCATTGCCTACTCTCTTTTTCTTTAAATAATGAAAAAAAATCTTAATTAAAAAATTCAACAAATCTTTTTAGATGCATTGGCAAAAAATGTGTTCTTAATTTGAGCTTTAAGCTTCTAGAATCAATGCATAAATTCCAAAAGATCAAGCAATACATTTATTTTGACTCTTCCTTGAGTTAGGTGCAAAATGGAGGATTTGGTGGCATCAAAGTGAGCATAGTGGAGTATGAAAATACTAAGGGTTATGACACAATCATCTATTACATTCACATGCATACATGGCACTCACTAAATACCAAGCAAATATTGTCTAACATGCCAAGCATTGTCTAAGATGATACCATACATATCTTCATTATCTAGTAGAAACATGGAACCACTAAAGCTTCATCTTCTAGCTTGATCAAAAGTCTAGATGAGAGGATCAATAAGTATTACCTACTCTCTTCTTATTTAAGTAAGAGGAAATGTTACTAACATTAGATACACATTTAGTGCCCTAAGGATAAAAAATAATACATATGGATGTTTCCTTTTTTACAATATCAAACTTTGAAAATCTTTTCATCTTACATTGTTTCAAGGGGAAGGGAGAGAGAAAAAGAGAACTCAACATTCCCATTTTCCTAATATTGAAATATTAAATGAAATCTTAAAAGTAGGTATAGTTGGGTATAATGATAGTAAGGATCTCAATTATGAGACAATCATTTATGATATAACTCCGATAATCAATCATGAGAGAACCAATGAAGGTTCTAAGGTTCTATCCATCAAGATTGACTTAATGAAACAATATTGTTTAGGTTCCTTAGTTAAAGGAACAACAAAGTATTTAATTTGCCACTTTTTGATGTATTAATATGTGGAAGTGGATAGAAGTTTACTTTTCCCATGGAATGCTTATCACAGTGTAAAGTAAAACAATCATGTCTATCAAGAATAAATTGATAAATTTTTAGCTATAAACATAGCAAACTACCCAAATCCTAAATGTCTCTAATATTTACATGAAAATACCAAACTAAATGTCTTTAACATAAGATACCAATTTAGTTACATAAATTGCCCACATTATGCTAATGGGAATGTTGAGTTGTCTCTTTTTTTCTCTCTCTCCCCACATCACACTACATCACATAACATTGAACATTACCATCCCTCCCTCCCTTGCGCCGCGCCCCCCCCCCAACAAACATGACATCACATCACACATCAAATTATAAACAACCCAACAAATTGATAACTAACTAATAAGATAGTCACTTAAACATCAATGTAAACACAAATCTAAGTTAAACAAAAAACTAAATCAAACCAAATTAACTTAAAAGAAAACTCACTAATAAACTAATATATATATATATATATATCTCTCTCTCTCTCTCTCTCTCTCTCTCTCTCTCTCTCTCTCTCTCTCTCTCTCTCTCTCTCTCTCTCTCTCTCATAACTAAAAAACATAACTATCCCCATTGGATTAGTGTATTAAGCCAAACATAACTAAATAAAAAAGTAAACAAGACTAAACTAACTTTTAAAAAACTAACCAACTAATCAATTAAACCAAACTAACTAATACTAACTAAAGTAGCCTAAAATAATAAAGTAAACCAAATGTCAATATAAGCATAAATAAAACTTAAGTGGACTAAACTAACTTTTTAAAAAAAACTAACAAATAAGTTAATAGAATACTAAAAATAATTAATCAATTAATCTTATTGTTACTATAAATAAATAAATGAATAACACTTAAACAAATATAAAGATTAAAAAGAGGTAATCCAACCAACTTAAAGACAAACACTCTATCTACCCTATTTGCTCAAAAGCATGAATGCTCTCTCTTTTTCAGCTATATAAAAAATAAAAGAAACAATTAAAAATAATAATTAATAATAATTATCTCTCTCCTCCCTCTCTTCTTTTTAGATATATTAAAATAATAATTAATCTAAACTCTCTCTCTCACATACATTCTCTTCCAAACTCTCTCTCCTCCAAACTCTTTCACTACCAATATAATAATAATAATAATTCTCTCTCCTTCCTCTTCTCTTTTTATACATTAAAATAATAATTAAATCTAATCTCTCTCTCTCTCTCTCTTTCTCTCTCCCCAAACTCTCTCTATGATTAAAAATTAATACTAGTAACAATAATAATAAATCACTCTCTCTTTTGCCACACACACTCTCTTACCCCAAACTCTCTCTCCTAATTTAAAATAATAATTAATAACAATAAATCACACATACTCTCTCAATCACACTCTCTCTCTCTCTCCCAAACACACACACACACACTCACTCACTCACACACGCACACACACACACACACACACTCTCTCTCTCTCTCTCTCTCTCTCTCTCTCTCTCTCTCTCTCTCTCTGTGCGTTTTTGACATGGTAGTCACGCTTCCCTCTCACACGCTTAATGCCCTACACTCATCTTCACCTTCTCCCACCCTTGTGTGTGTGTGTGTGTGTGTCTCTCTCTCTCTCTCTCTCTCTCTCTCTCTCCCCCCCCCTGCAACTCCACTCCTTTTTCTCCTCCTCTCTCACCCCCTTCTTCTTCTTCTTCTCCTTCTCGTTCTCTCTCTCACCCCGCTTCTTGTCTGTCCTTCTTGTCTATCCTTCTCTCCCCCTGCAACTCCACTCCTTTTTCTCCTCCTCTCTCACCCCATTCCTCCTCACCCCCTTCTTCTTCCTCTTCTTCTTCTTCTTCTCCTTCTCCTTCTCTCTCTCACCCCACTTCTTGTCTATCCCTTCTTCTTCCTTTCACCCTGCTCACAACCGCCCATCTTGTTCTTCTTCTCTCTCATCCTACTCCTCGTCCATCCCTTCTTCTTCCTCTCACCTAGTGCACAAATGTTGGCTTCGACTTCTTATCCGTCTCCTTCTCTCTCACATGGCTCCTCCCCTTATCATTTCCTTCTTCTGCCTCTCATTTCGGCAACCCATAGCAAGCCTTCCTTCTTCTGCCTCTCGGCCTTCTAGCCACCCACAATGGATACACTTGCCTCCATCATCACTTCAGGCTACTCACATTGCTACCTATGACAACCATGGCATGTTAGATAGCGAGGAAGGATCTGTGCCATAGGAAGAGAAGGGAGGAGAAGGCCCATGGCCACTCACCACCATGCTGGAGAGAGAGAGAGAGAGAGAGAGAGAGAGAGAGAGAGAGAGGCACAGCAAGTGTTCTCTCTCTCTTTCTCTTTTTCTCTGTGTCCAAAGACCAAGTGCCATCCTCCTCCCCCTAGCTTGCACCACACATTGCACTCAGAGAGAGAGAGAGAGAGAGAGAGGCACATCAAGTGTTCTCTCTCTCTCTCTCTTTCTCTCTATGTCTATGTGCAAAGACCGACCCGCCCATTAGACCATGCTACATAGAGAAAGAGAGAGAGAGAGAGAGAGAGAGAGAGAGAGAGAGAGAGAGCGGCACAATAAGCATTCTCTCTTTCTTTTTCTCAGTCTCTATGTGCAAAGACCAACCTAGCATCAGACCATGCTGTACACACACACACACACACACACACACACACACACAGAGAGGGAGGGAGGGAGGGAGGGAGGGAGAGGAAGAGGTAAAGAACAAACCTCTAGCAAACTTGAGCAAAGACAACATACATGAGCAATGAGCAGGAAGATTAGCACCTAAACCTACTTCACCTAAAGCAAAGAGGTAGGAAGAGTGGGTCATTAGTTTCACCCTAATCATGATGATGAGATGAGCCTAAAATTAATCACTTCTAAATTTTGAATTCCAAAAAATATTGTAGAAAATCTCCCAAAAAGGTGTGATAGGAGGCTTGGAATCCCCCCCTTGCTTGGGATGAATTTGGAGGTTTGGTGTTTCAGGGAACCTCTAACCAAAATAATACATTAGTATAGATTTAGCACCTCGAAGCATAACTATAATATGGAACACATAACATGAGTATATTGAGCACATGGGAATATTAAAATAATGGAGATGATGTCTCATACATCATCACACAATAGTACCAATTATAGATTTTTAGAGCGTCAATGAGGCTAAAAACATAGTGCAAGATATATGTTGTAATGCCATCTCAATACCATGACAAACATATCCATGCCATTAGAGTAATCTATGTTTCATCGTGAAGGAAACCTGCATGATTATTTTCTTTTACATTTCTTTACACCTTATTGCTACACTCCTTTTTGGATAAATTTTACAAGTGATTATTCTTCTATTAATATCATTAGCCTTGTGATTGGATCACTTCAATTGTTCATGTACAATATTAAATTCTTTTGGTGGTTGTCCTAGTTCACCAAGCCTACTTCAACACCAAGATGAAGATGATGTGATGAAGATGGACAACTATGTTGGTTCGATTAAGAAAAGCACCTATGATGCCCACGTTACCTTGTGGGTTATGGCTCATCAATTGTAGACAAGAAGCACCTATATTGCCCACTCTCTCTTGCAAGTTATGGCTTCCAATTTGCAAAATATCAATCTTGCCGAGAGGAAAGACTTTTGATGCTTTGTCCTAAAAGAGTTTGCAAAGCCACTCTATGCACCACATATTATGAATATGCTACAAGTGGCATATTCAATTTTTCCTAGGGCACTTCCCTTACAAATCCAAACTCACGAGATGATTGCATTTTCAAGTGACATCATCTAGCCTTTATCTAATATGATAAATCCTTGAGAAGGGTTTCTTCCAAGTCTTGATTAGCTATCAAATGGAGAGGGATTGGATACTTTTAGTGTTCGGTTAAAGCATACGCCTATTACTACCTTCCTTGGTCATTAGCTTTTCCATGAGGATGCACTCTTGGCAAATGCCTCATATGAATTAGATTCTTGGATTCTTGAGCAAACACACTATCCTAGAAACCAAAGTCAAGGCTAATGTTGAGTTGCATGAAGATCCTAGATGTATATTAAGAATTCAGTTCTCTGATTGCATATGCATACTTGGAACTTGGGAAATACAATCATAAAAGCTTCCTATCATCTGTTTTGGTGCCTATTCTTGATGGGGATGTTTATAGATGTACAATGTGACTTTCAAGGGACCAAACTTTCTCTAATCTTGCTCTCTACACCTAGCACAAGTTTCAAGACAGTGATAATGGAGAAAAGAAATTTTGATCCAAGTATTAATACATTTCTTTTTGGAGATTAGAATATGGTGATATCATCAAGTGATTGCTCTTATGCATATGAATTTGGATATCATGATGAAATTGAAGCATGAGAGATGATCTTGAATTATTATGAGCATCTAAATGTTGCTAAGGTTGATGGAATTTAGTGCATCAAGTAGATTAGCTGGAGAAAAGAACACTAACCTCTCATGGAGAGGCATCACCATAATTCTATTTCTCTTTTAAAATAAAAAGGTCATTTGACATCATCGCAATTTTGTAAGTTAAGGTGAATGAGAGCAACTATGTTGGGATAGGCTTTATTACAGCCATGTTGGTTGGTGGATTCATTAGGCTTCCAAATATGGTATGATTTATGATCATCCAATTTCTGTTCATTTTCTTGTATTTCATGTACTGGTGAAAGAATGAGGTGACAGGTTCCTCCCCATTTTAAATTTGATACTTCTTTCTTACATCATAGTAGATTGAAACAATTGATTGATGATGTGCTGACTACAAACTATGGCCCCCTTAGACATTGTAGTTAGTTGGGATAAAAACATTGAGGCAATGATAAAACTAGCATGAAAGATAGCATGCAAGTGAGAAAAAAAAAAACTTGAAGTTATTACTTTTTGTACTAGTAAGACTTTGTTTGATACTATGGTTCATCATCCTCATGATAGAAAATATTGCTATGAACCAATAAACATTAATTTTCTTTTGCAAAAACAAGAGAGATACAAGGTGCACAATTCTCAAAGTGTAATCTAAAACACATTAGATGCATTTAGGAGATTTCCCTCTATTTACATTTCAAAATCTATTATAAGAAGGAAGAGGTGCCAAGACAATATCGTAGAAGCAACTACTAAAATGGGGGTAAGTAGCAGTTAAGATGAAATAGCTAAAGTCCTATGTAGTTACATGGTTGGGACTGTTGGGGTTGCACCCGTAGTTTATATGCATGTTTCAAATGGGTGGTAGGTTTCCTTGAAAGTATATCAATAGAAAAAGGGAGAAAAGTGAAGTTGTTTACTAAACCCTTCTCTGAGCATGAGATCAAGAATGCAATGGAAAAAGTGTGGCTCTAGTATATACAAATTGTGGAATGGTCTAAGAAATTGGAGCTGCTTATCTCCTTCAATCAATACTAGAATTCTTAAGCTTATCCCTAGAAACCCCCAAAAGTAGGTTTGCTTGGATTACACTCCACTATCTCATACAATGTTCCACAAAACCTTTGGCTAATGAGAAGTGGCAAGAGGGTAAAGCAGGAATGCAAGTAGTGATGGAGGAGCATTGAAGGTGAAAAAGGAATCTTACAAAGAAAAAGATACACAACCCTAAAATGGATTACAGTCAGATGTGTTCAAGCCCAAGGCAAAAAACCTTGCAAAAAGGGAAGAAACCCAAGTGGTCATAGGTGTGTTTGTACACTCACTACCATAAGCTACAAATCCCCCTTGGGATTGATAACATGGATAAATACATGGACATGGTGGATCGTTGCAAGAAGTAAGACATTCAAACCTTTGTGGAAAGATTCAAAAATCTCATGAGTATGCAAATATATAATGTGTCAAGTTAGTCTCACTAGTTGAGTGTTACTCCCATACACGATAATAATGCACCTCAATGTGCTTTATGATAGCATAGAAGACAAGATTGTTCACAAGTGCAAAGACACTCTTACTCTCAGGATAGATAATGTAGGGGATGACTTATCAACACCCAAGTCAACAACCATTCATTTGAGCTACACACACTCAACTAAAGCTATGAAGGTTTCCTTGCACTCAACATCATAGATAGATGTGACCATTGTAGGTTTCTTTTTGCTAAGCCATGACGTGCTTGAAGCATCGAGATGAAAGCAAAACCCTTAGTGGATACTTTAAAGTCATACCAACTTGCATATTCAAAATCACAAAAAGCATGCAAGTATGGATCGCCACCACATCAGTGGAATACAACATAATCATGTGTATCCTTCAAGTACAAAATGATTCTCTTCATGCCTTGTCGATTCTTTAAAACTACGCAATGGATAAACCTACTCACATGCAATACTACAAATGGCACATCCATCTTAGTGTGGTAGACATAATGTAGACACTAAGAAGCCTATAATATAAGAACCAATCAATTGAATCATTGGGATCTTGAAGACTAAGATGTAAGCCATGTTTTATAGGATTAACAATACACTTACATGCATTAAAGCCAAATCTAATCAATAAATCTTAGATAGAATTTGATTATTACATAGCAATGCTATCGTCTTGATGAGTAGTGTCATGATCCTATGTTCAACATCTCAATGCCATATTGCAATTTAGGTTTGAGACTAAAACTTTTAACTCATCTAGATAAGAGGGAAATGACTCATTGATGTGCAAACTGATGACCAAAAGAGATCCTTTACCTTTTCACATAGAGTGTACTCTTAGTTGTGCAATTGCAAACCACAAGTGAACAAGTATGCATGATTAAGACCACAAGCTAAAGGTGCCTCCTTAAGACCATAAAGAGCTTTTCTCAACCCATGTATGGTTTTCTCATGTCCTTTAAAAATAAAACCAAAAGGATGCAAGACATATACCTCCTCATGCAAGCCAATATTAAGAAAAGTAGTCTTAAAATTTGTCTACTATACATTCCATTCATAGTGTGTAGTTAATGTAATAACATATTGAAGAGTAATTGTACATGAAGTAGTTAAAAACAGTCTCAACATTATCAATTCCCTTTTTATGAACATAACCCTTTGCAACAAGCTAAGCCATATAGTGATCAATGCTACCATTTTTTTCCCTCTTCAACTTATAGGCCCATATAGTAACGATGGCCTTTTTGACCTCAAGAATTTCAACCAAATCATGTGTGATTGTGGAGTATTGAATAGTCATCCTACATGCCATGCATTCAATCAACGCTCTCTTTACTTCCTCAAATGAGATTGGTTCCTTTCCATCCTAGATAGAATCAATATGAGCATGGTCATAAACAAATGAAGTATGAAAAGAAGAATTTTGTGTTGCGGATATGCAAATAATCTCCGCAACATCAACCATATGATTAGTGGCATTCTGATTATTCAACTAGTAAATAGTCCTAAAAGCATCATGGGAACGGGTACAATCCAAAGGGACCAATGAAATGCGAACATCTACTACTTGACGGGGCCCTCTTACAAATGATTTCCCATGGATTGATAGGCGCAGCTCGATTTTTTCTGTAGCACATGTCTTGCTAGGCATGCATGCATGGCATTGGTATCAAAGTATTGAGTACATATGTGGCATGCTTATTGGCATGCATCCACTCCATGCCACAAAGCAAAGGCTATGGCAATCATGTGTGAAGGCAATTCATGTATGTGTGCATGACACTAGCATTAGAGTGGGTTGAGCACGTGCACGATAAGCTTGCGAGATTAACTAGCACCCACTCTATACCATCCAAGACGACCTACAACTTACAAACAAGTCAATACAACCAAGGCATACACCTTGGTATACTTGGCAAGGAGGCTACAAATGCCTCATTGGCATCATTGGCTACCCGTGGGGCACAACTGTTCTCTTAAACAAAAATCTCTTGGGAGATCACCCATGCTAGTACTATCATCACCCAAGTGCACTTAACTGCAAGGTATCCAAATTAAGGCTTATGGTTACTCCATATCACAAAATTTTAAAAAGCTAGATTTTGAAGTGGTAAAGAGAATTTAAGCATTCTTGTATATGGGTTGACATATGACATCTTTGACTCTAGAGTTCTACCACATCACCTCTAGAGTTTTATGAAATTTTTATTGTAAAGACATTGCAAGTAAGCTGTAATTTCTCTCTCTCAATTTCAAGCATCACATCATGTCCTCACTATCGTGTGAATTTGCATTAAGGACACTTTGGGGTTGGGGGATCTGAGTCCTATTTATAGGACTTAAGGCCCTATTGTGCACATTCATTGTGTGATCACCACTCTTGGACTCTTGGTCGGTTGGTCGACACATCCGTACACCAAGATGGTGTGGGGTGGTGGTATGGGATGCCAACCCTTGGGATGTGGTTGTGACTCAGAATGCTACTAGCTCCTAGGCTCAAGAATGAGAATGTTTGGCTATATGGCTAGGACGAGAGTCTGATGTCTAGTCCCTTTTATTCTGAGTTTGTTGGCTTGCATCGCATCGAGTCTCGTCCTAGGGGGCCATTTCATTGGTATCAATGCATCAATTTGCAATTGGATGCAAGATCTAATGACGTGCACAAAATCACTTTTGTCTCACGAAATCGTGATGGTCCATGCCTAACGGGTACACCTTTATTTCGTTAAGGGTAGTATGGGATACTTTTGGTAGGAGGGCCATGCATGGGGGTATGTGTTGCAGGTGGTGGGTATGAAAGTATGGTATGTTTCTTGCTTTGTACTTGTGCTTGGATTTTGTGTTGGGTCGATGCTTATGTGTAAGGATTTTTGACGATTCTAACGATTGCAATTTGGGGAGCTACCACTCCACAACTATGGTAGATTGACGTCGAAAGTTGAAACCTTGTGGCCTATGTAAGCATCACAATTTTGGTTGCTAATAAAATCTACCGATTTGATATTTAATGTTGATGTTATTATTAATTTTAATGCTAATGCGACACTAATTGTTATTGCCATCCTAACACTTAATGTTTACATGTTCAGCAAAAGTGGCATTTTTCACTTATCTTTTTTCTCATTTTCCTTTTTTCAATGTTGGGCATAAATCTACATTGGCATTCAACTTTTCATCATTTTTAGCTTTTCATAACTTTCAGATTTTAGATTTACTACGAAGCTTTTTTACGGGATGCTAAGGACAATAAAGTAATAGTAAATAAATAAGAGAGATAGACCTGACGAAGCAAGAGACATAAGAGAGAGATTCTGCAATCGAGACATTGAAGGTACGCTCCTAAATATGTTTGTTTGTTCTCTTGCATATTATTCTCCTTCTTAATCTTCCTATGCTTCTTCTTCTTCTTCTTCTACCTTCTCCTAGAATTGGTTGCTTCTGCATGTGCCACTCATAATGGAACCTAGAAAGAAGAGAGAGAGAGAGAGAGAGCTTTGTTACCCACTCCACCTTTGCCTCTACCTTAGGCCAGATTATATTTATTAATTAGCTATAATTAATTAGATTGCCCAGCTTTGCCTCCACCTTATGCTATATTATGTTTATTAATTAGCTATAATTAGATTTTTTAACTGCTTATTGATTGGTAGTTACGATATTTTATTGATTACGTTTATTAATGATATCAATCGTATTTGCAATAGTCAATAGTTAATTAATAGTGAAACGAAAGAAAAAGAAAACGATCTTTTGAATGTATGGAAAAAACAAAAGTGTAACGATCTTTCAAACGTACCTAGAAAAAATAAAATGTATTTTTTAAACAAATGGCATATTTTGAATGGACAGGGAAATGGCACCTTCTCCCATAATTATTTAAATACGAAGAGACCTATGCTAACTCTTCGACATTCTATATAGCATGTTTTTTCATTTCATTTTGTTTTTTAAGTATTGATAATGAGTAACAAAATGTAAAAGCATCATTGGAACACTAACAATGTGTGCATCCTGTGGTATAGTCACAATGCAAAACATCATGTTGTCATCTCACAAAAGAGTGATGCATCTATAGAAGAAATACAAGTAACAACAACTTTTTCAAGCACTATTCTCATCCTTGCATGCCAACAATACAAAATCAACATGATGATAACGAAATGCCAACCATGCCTTGCGAACAAAGACAGGAACAAATACATGGTCTCACTATTACTAGACTACACAAAACAAATTCTCAATGCAAAGTTGTTATAGTTTCAACTCTTGAGCATCATTGGTACATCCATCTTGGTCTCTAAAACGACAATAGCGATCGCAAATGGAAATGTGGACGGTCGATCAATTCTCAACAATCCTCTAATCTCTTGGAATGATGCATCGTTTTCGCAGCCATCTACTAGAATTGACTTGAATACATATCTGATATTGTGGATGTGTTCACTTTCAAAATGCTACATAATCCATTGATCCAGAAGTACATGGCTATAGTAAAACATCCACATCCAAGGATAGGGCTTTGCATCCTCAGCAGGCAATCTATCAAAAGGATTCCAAAGCTCCATTATGAAAGCTCTCCATTTGACCCAATGCTCCAAGCAGAACACAATAATGAATGAGGTTATAGTTTGCTCAACAATATAATCAAGCCAAGTTGACATGATAGATATTCCAAGGAGTCGATCAACATGAGTTTGTATGCATCATATTATGGAATAATAATTGTCTCATAGAAAGAACAACAAAATTTAGGACGTGGACAACTTGCCTGCAAGAAGCTCGCCTTGTCTAGATATCACCTTGGAAAATGTAGTGCTTTCGTTCCTATTCCCAACTTGGCCATGGTGCCTATGATGGCAACATCTATCTTAGAGAAAACATCAAGATGCAGGCATCAATCATGTTCTCTGTGTACACCTTGCACAAGCCTTACATCATCTTGATTCTATACCAGCTAAAACAGGCTATCTTGATTGCGAACAACACAAGCACAACTTGCCAAAGGGACATTGACAACTATAGTAGGCACGCAAACAATAATAATTCCGATGAGGAGGTCATCAGGCATATCCTCTACTGCTATAGCGTTCCCGCTTCAATATCGGGATCCCCATCTTGGCACCATCATAACTTGAAGGACCTTATCACAATGATCAACGTATGGGGCATGCCTCATTTCTTCCTTACGTTCTCTGTAGCAGTAGATGAGATTACCAATACGAAGGTGGCCAAGATCAACAAGTTGGAATGCATTGCAAATGAGTTCAATCTTGAATTCTCATGGAAAGATTGCCCTGTCGAGTGCACCATCCTCTTCCACACCAAGTTCCACCTTTTCTTCAACAAATACATTCTTGGCAGAGCTGCTTGCATTGGACACATCCAGCACCATGTCATTAGGTATGAGATCCAATATAGAGGCTCCTTACATGCACATATGATCATATGGTTACATAAGGCAGGCGTTGCAAATACGATGAATGAGATATGTGTGCACATTCCATCCAATGATGATCGGTGCAGTTTGACAAGAAAACTAAGAACCCTCATCATGAGAAAGCGAATTCATATGTGGCATCGTGCCTATTATATAAGCAGAAGTAACAGCCATGATAAATGTAGTATGGATTTTCATATGCCTCACATGATGATTCAGAACCAACAATAGACCCTGAAACTCAATGATACATCTACTACCATCTTGGAGATGAGCACTGAAATGTTGTGCCATATCACTCAATGTTATTACTCGGAGCGCACATGAATATTCAATGAGTAACAAACCCTTCCATCTCTTAGTATCTACTCAAGTACACAATGAAGGCGGAGCCAATCGAAAAGTTAAACATCAAGATAAAAGATGCCAAGAGACTGGGACTGCAAGACTTGGACTCAAACAAGCAAAAAGTAATTATTGCCACAATGTTGTGCAAGCCAATGTTACCCGTCAAAGCGGCATTAAATTGCATGCAAATCATGACAGCCACGTGAAGCGAGTCTGTCAAGTACATCGACAACGCCCCTGCACAAATACAACATGGGAGGCTCACAAGGATAGGGAATATCATCACGCACCCTATAGACCTTTACTATGCAAGAAGCTCATGATACTATTTGGCAATCTTGTACAGTTATTGCCTCTGCAACCATCTAATCGAGTTCTACGAACAATGTCACATTACCTCCTCATTGTACTGGGCACATGGAAAGCAACACACTCCCAAACCTCAGTTTGACATGCGCATGACCTACCATTCAGACAATTTATACAAGTGATCAAGCATTATTGTCCAACAAAGCGAGAGACACATGAATGCTTACATTAGTGAATGATCGACAAGAAGGACATGTGCCATAAAATACATGTGGTATATTAGCCACGTAGCCAAAACATGGTCAATAGACTCAGATACAAGTAAGGGATAAATGCTGCTAGCCTTGGCACCTTGAGAAAATACAAGCATAACATATATATAGTAGGAAGTTCATCTCTACGTATGTCTTTACCTATGCTGGAGGTGCTGTCTCTTGGATATCTAGGGTATAGAAATGCACGATCTTGTCTACTACATCGAGGTTGAGTACATTGTAGCCTTTAAGGCTTACAAGGAGGCCCTATGGTTGGTTGTGCCATTTGGTTGCAAATATTGGTATGCCTATGATCCTTATGCTACATTCGAATTCTATAAGGGGGACCATTCAGTTAATTTGGTCTTCCATGCAAAGACTAAGCACATTGAGGTGTACTATCACTTCATCTAAGAGGTGGTAAAGGACAAGTTTGTTGAGCTTGTCAAGATCTTGACAGATGAGAATCCTATAGATGTGCTCCCTAAGAGTCTCTCGACGGAATGTTTTGCTTTCCTTAAGAGGTTGATGGGCATGAGATGAGATTATGTCTTTTCTCATATTGTTGTACTTTATGTACATATTGTACTTTTCTCTTTTCTTTTACTCCTCACCAAGGCACATTCATCTTTAAGTTGGAGGTTGTTGGGGATAAAGGTGCATGTGCCTAGCCATCCATATTTATTCATTATACACTGTACTTACACACATGTACACTGTAGGTAGCAGGCACCCATCATTGTCACTTTATTCTTTATTCTTTCAGTGACTATTTAATAAAGAAAGGCCGGTCACACATTGTGACTAATAGAGTTTCCACATACAATGTTTCTCTCTCTTGCTCTCTTGCTCCATCCACCATAGCTCTTGCTTTGCTCTTGATTCTACTCATTTAAGTAAAAGACACATGGAGTCACTACACCATCTTTTTTGTGAATGCTAAGAGGTTGAAGGCTTTTGGACTAGCTCATGAAAGGGTAGATATGATTGGTTTTTATCATAAAGTTGATGTCAAGTGCTCAATCTTTGGTGACTATGGAAAACATTAATCGCTTTATGCTAGAAGTTTAAGATGTAATCAAGGTTGCGAAAATCAAAAGCATCTGGAAGCATAAGGGTGCTAAACTTTTTGGGAGAACTGCAGCCTGTGGGCCTCACTCGATGGGTTGAAATGTAAAGGGGTAATCTTTGTGGTTTTGAAAGAGCCGGACAAAAAGGCTTCAAGTTTTTGGAGAGATGTGAGAGTCCTTGGCTTGACTCGTCTCCACAATCGTTTGTATGATGTGAATATTTCAAAGCAATATAATTTGTTACTTAGGGCGTTGTATTTATTACCTTGGAATATAATATTATCGCTTCATATATAGACATTGAATATATTCGTCTGATACTGAGACATTGAGTAATGAGAGCATGATTTATAATTTCGGGCGAACGATTTGGGCCGACCTTTGATTTAGCCAAGCCAGGCTAAATCGACGGTCCATAAATCGCAAACCATATTCGCTGTTTAAACTAGGGTTCTCTCTCTCTCTCTCTCTCTCTTTGGCTGCGCCTGCGAGGCTCGAGCGTGCGTGTGCTTGTGCGTTGGTCTGTCTGCGGGCCTGTCTCTGCTTGCTCGCTCAAGCTATGGCTGTCGGGTAGTTGCATTCTCGTATTATTTTGGTTGTTATGATATTCTTGGTGTCTTTGCTAGGTCTGGATTTGCGCCTGTAGCTCTGTTGATGACCTTGGCTCTATTTTCCTCGCAGGAAGAATAAACGCATATCCAAAGGGAAGAAGGGAGGCAAGAAGAAAGTGTGAGTGACTTGAATTAAACATTTGGACTAGCAAAATGCTAGTGATTGCCATGGTGTCCGTCTGATTTTGTGTGAATTTGATGCTATCAGAGTGGACCCTTTTTCGAAGAAAGACTGGTATGACGTGAAGGCCCCCTCAACGTTCACGCAGCGGACAATTGGCAAGACGTTGGTGACGAGGACACAAGGAACCAAAGTAGGCACTTCTTTGATAATTGCTCGAATTTAACTGTTTTGCCAGTGGTGTACTGCGAGTGTTAATGCCATAGCCTATGGTATGAGGAATAGAGAAAGCTAGGAGATATTAATTGCTTGGAAGTGATAATTACTTGAATTTTACTGTTTTGCCAGTGATGGAACTCGAGTGTTAATGATGTAAGGATTAAACAGAGTTAGGAAATAATAATAATATTCAGAAACGTTGCTCTTGATTCAATAGCATTTCGCGTCGGTGCTGTAATGGCCTTCGAATGGTCACAATTGTCAGTAAATTCTGTAGCAGGGGGAAGCTCGTTTAACTTGTATGACCAGCATTTTTCTTTATGATTGCCTAACCAATCTCCAGGGATTTGGGGATTTATATAAGTGACCTATGTTCAGCCAGCATTATGCACTTCCTAGGATTGAGAGTAATCACATACTTCATTCGTAATTGCACGATGGCATGGATGTCATTTAGAGCATCAGAAAATCTCCTGTAGGATTTTGGACTGGCACAATTTAGAAGTGTTTTAGTCTCTGAAGGAACCGTTTCCATCTGGGCTTTCATGTGTATGAGTATGGACTTACAAGGCATGCTCTCATTTTAGCTTCTTTGGGGCTTGTTGAACAGATTGCTGCTGATGGGCTGAAAGGTCGTGTCTTTGAATGCTCTCTTGCTGATTTACAGCAAGATGAAGATCAATCCTACAGAAAGATAAAATTAAGGGCAGAGGATGTTCAAGGAAAGAATGTATTGACAAATTTTTGGGTAAGTTTTGAGTGTTCATGTCACAGAGTAAGTAAGCTCTGTTCCAGCAAGCTTGTTGAGAGAAGATTCATGCTGAGTTCTCTGTGCAGGGGATGGACTTTACAACTGATAAGCTGAGAAGC
The DNA here is from genome assembly GCF_053477565.2 of Lygodium microphyllum. Classification (NCBI taxonomy): domain Eukaryota; kingdom Viridiplantae; phylum Streptophyta; class Polypodiopsida; order Schizaeales; family Lygodiaceae; genus Lygodium; species Lygodium microphyllum. Next base: position 5,964,274 of record NC_141142.1, on the reverse strand, counting down.
CTAGTCAGAAAGTGGCAGTCTTTGATTGAGGCGCATGTGGATGTTAAGACCACGGACAACTACACCTTAAGGATGTTCTGCATTGCCTTCACAAAGAAGCGGCCAAATCAGATAAAGAAAACATGTTATGCACAGTCAAGCCAAATCAGACGGGTTAGTTCTAAAAGCCCAAAGGACTTATTGTATGCCTTGGTGGTTGAATTTTTTTGATGACTGTGTGTTGGTGGGATGTTATAACAGATTCGCAGGAAGATGAGAGAGATTATGGTGCGAGAAGCTCAATCTTGCGACCTTAAAGAACTTGTTGCTAAATTTATTCCTGAAGTGATTGGGAAGGAAATTGAGAAGGCCACAGCTGGGATCTACCCACTCCAGAACACATTTGTTCGCAAAGTCAAAATTTTGAAAGCCCCCAAGTTTGACCTTGGAAAGTTGATGGAGGTAGTCTGCTACCACCATAGTAGATTGTCAGATGCTGGTTTTTTCTGATGGTCACTCACGCATCTACTTAATTTTGTAGGTCCATGGCGACTACAGTGAGGACGTAGGTGTCAAGATTGACAGGCCAGTTGGTGATGATGCAGCAGAACCTGAAGCCGAAAAGGAGGTAGTGGGGTCTTGAGAAAGGGTTATTGATGACAGTTTCAAGGTTCAGTTGACGCCTGCTAGAATGCACTTACTAATTTTGGTCCCTTTTAGTGAGCCTGTAAAACCTTTGATGTGCCGGCTATCTTTACCTCATTTGAGTGAGGTGCAAAAATAGTTTTTTTAACCTTGCAATGATGATAATTGTCGAGACGCTTTGAAGCGAATCCCAATTGCCACCTGATCCCAGAAGTTTTCGGGGAGAGTGTCAAACCTTTGGAGCATAAAGAGCTTTGAAAGTCTTTGCATGCTACTTTTTGTTTTGCAAATTCTGCAGGAGTTAAAATAGTTTTCAAAAGTTGTGGATGTGCCAATGTACGCCTGGCTCTAATTGAGTTTTACTTGGATTTGAAATGTGGAAGGAGAAGATGCGAGTTAGGTATTAAGTAATACCCGTAAATCGTTTCCAGGTATTTGTCTGGTCCCTTGGGTGGCTTAACTGGCTTGCACTTTTTCAATGATGTGACACAGTAGCATTAAATTAGTACTTTCATGTATGAACGGAGCAGCCAATACAATGGGCAGTGGTAGACCAGTATTGTGCTCTGCTTGGATCAACGAGATTGACAAATCGGCACTTTAAACCTTTTAAAAGGTTAGATGGTGCTTTTGCGGAGGGGCACTTCAGATTAAAAAATTTTAAGAGGGTTGTCCTCAACCTGTGTGTGGGGAAAAACTGAAAGTCCCTTTTGAATCTTTGTGGAATAGAATATTTTGGTGTCCCTTTTGCATTGTCATTTGGCCCTTAAGACAAGGGTGCAGAAATTCTACACAAGGTGGTGAATGTCAGTTATCCTTGCATGTATACCAAAGCATTTGTCCATCCTCCCTTGTGAACCAAAAAGCTCACGGTGGCTCCAAAGTGCGCAAGATATTGGTAGGTCGATAGCTACAACAATTTGGGTAGATGTGCCAATAGAAGGGTGCCCAATCACATTAGATTTCTTTTATGCTGAGAGTAGATTATTGTTGCACATGATATGTTTCAGCTTCTGGTACTATTGGTCGATAGAACATAATGCTTGCTTTTGATTTGCAAATCTAAGTGTTCATCTTCTTCCCCACTACCAATATTCTATTAGTAAATAGTGATTGATGGACTCAAAGATTGTTTGGTAAATTTAATTGCTTGAAGCCTCACTATGAGCAGGGGAAAAGAAATGTGCAATGACTTGCACTAAGCTGATCAACTAGTGTGTTGGTGTCCACATGCAAGTCATAGTTTGATGGCCTTGGTTGTGGAGTGTCTTTGGTATTGAACCAAGATTTGATTGCCATGAATGTATAGCCCAAGCAAGAAGGCTACTTTTGAGGCTGTCCAACTATCTTTACAAATTCCTTGATGATTGGAGTTTAAAGTCTAGGGATATAGTTCTTAGTTCATGATTCTCATCATAGCAAGGACTTGCATTAGGAGGCCTTGTGTTTTTGCCCTTAATTTGAGTATGTGGGTTTCCCATTGTCACTTTAATATTTCTTATTGAGATACCATTATTAGAATCTACACTAGAACCTTGTCTTGTGGGGTCATTATATCTCCATGTTGTTGCCATAGCTAGCCAATGGATCGATTATACTTTGGAGCTAGCTTGTTGGCGAAGGTGAGTGCATCATATAACAATTCTATCATTGCAATTTCAAGCCACCTTCTTAAACTTTAAGAAGACAAGTGCAATTAGTGGTAATTGACTCTTATCAAGTGCAACTTCAAGGGAAGGCAACTAACTAGCCATTTCATAACTAGGAGTGCATCAAGTGGTATTGAGTCTTATCACATGGGCTACCTATTTGACTTGTCAAACTTGAGGACAATGATGTGACATGGAACTTTTGTGTCAGATGTGTGTTGGCTATTGGCACCGTGTGACTAAGGTTATGCTAGTAGATTGCCACTTATCCACCATGACCTCTTCCTCTTGAAGCTATGCCTTTTATTTGCCTTTATGATATTGCAATGCCTTTTCTCCATCTTGTTCCTCTTTTGTCGTGTTAAAAGTTAACAACTTTCCCTCATCATTGTCATCTTTGTTTTAGTCGTTATAAATTGCCACTAACAAGACACCTTTGGCTACTTGAGATGGACAAGGCCTTGCATCTTAAAATTCCATTGAAAGACCTAGTTTGACATCTCTTGCATGTTTTGCCTATGCAAACAAAAGCCTTCTTCGATCTCTCATACTGTCATACAAAATTTTCACGCCCTTCATGAAGTATTTTATGAATTGGTTTAGATCTTAATTGTATTTTAAACAATGATGTTTTCATGCCCTTTGTGGCATGAATGGATGGTTTTAATCTTGATTGTAGTTTCAAACAATGGTGTAGAACTTGATGGATGCTTCCACAAGCATGCATGCATGCATGTATGCATGTGTATGGGAAAATGGTGCTTGACCCCTAAATGTGTTAGGGCTTGAATGTTAGCACCAAGGATTAATAGAGACATTGAGAAAGCAGAAATGGTAGGCAAAAACATGTTCATCATTTTTAGTTATCATGGGGGAAAGAAAGCTAAAAAAGGGCTATCATCTCTCTCTCTCTCTCTCTCTCTCTCAATGTAGTTATGTTTTGCTTAGTGACGAAATGTGTGTCTTTGATGAAATGCAATGACGTTTTGCCCAGTGACAAGTGTCTTTGATGAAATGCAATGACGTTTTGCCCAGTGACAACATGCTCTAATGAAATGTAGTGGCGAAATGCTCTATGAGGAAATGAAGTTTGTGGTGTCAAATCTAATGCTTTGGGTTGACTATGGTGACACTTGACGAGCTAATGTGAAGCTTGGTTGCACAATGTATCTGAGCTTGAGCAATGATTGAGTAGGAATAATTAGGCCTTATTTGCAACACCAGAGAATGGAAACCCGAAAGCATCCTTGGGCTTTGCTTTGCACCTAGTTTTGGCGAATAGAATTAATTTCGTTATGATTGAATGCTCAAGCATAATTGAATGCACATGCATATCTAAATGCTCAGGCTTGAATGTTCCATGTGTGATTGAATACTCAAGTGCGATTGGAATGCTCAGGCAAAATTGAATAGAATTAATTTTGTTAATGATTGAATGCTCAAGCATAACTGAATGCACATGCATGTCTAAATGCTCAGGCTTGAATGTTTTATGTGTGACTAAATACTCGAGTGTGAATGCTCAAGTCACGATTAAATGATTAGGTAGAATTGAATACTCGGATTGTGATGCTATGAATGCTGGCATGATAGAAAACTTGTCATGATTGAATGTTCATGTGACCATCAATTAGTAATCAATAATTAGTTGTGATATGAACATTAATTATTTAGTACTTAAAAAGTATTTAGTAATTAGTAATATAGTTGTGATATAAACATTAAGCTTATGTCTCGCATAGCAACAGTGTGACACACGCAACAACTTAAATTGTAATACATAGATACACTAGTAAACAATTTGATCATTCAAGGAATATATACTGCAAGTTTAACTTGGGCTTAATCTGGATTGTTGAAATATAGTGACTGGCACTTATGGATGCAAAATCGAAAATTGTACCAAATATTCCAAACGAGCTAGACAATGTAACCACTCCCATTATGGTCAATGCATACATGGGGGATGCCTCTGAGGATGAGATAACACACCTAGCAATGGAAGTTGTATTTCAAACATTTCCCAATAGCACAAGGTATAAAACCTATGTCCACAAAACCTGTGCATCGATAATCTCCCTTGAATCAAACATGCTTGGGAAGATACAAAGGATCATTAATGAATCCATGCACATAGAGATGCAAATCATGATTTGTGTGGAATTGTGAATCGTGAGGCAAGAAATGGAGAAAGAAATTTGCGGAAAGGTTTGGGAAATTGCAAGAAGAGATGACAAGAATGCATGAAGAAATAAAAGTAGATATGGAAAAAGAAATACAAATGCAAGCATCATCAAAATTGAACACAATGAGAATTGAAATGCAAAAAACTATATATGCTTGTAGGATAGAAATTTTGCAATTCAAAGAGCTAAATGCACATAAGGAACAAGCAATGAAAGTACAAGGGAAATTGCTAGCCATGCTTGAGCTAAAAATAGAGATAGAGGGATTGAAAAAGGATATTCATACATGGGTAGGTATGGTAGCAAAAGCAAAGAAAAACATGTAAAATGCCATGAAGGAAAATGCTCCATGGATATCCATACACACTTGAGGAAGTGACAAAAAGAAAGATATGTCCCCTCTGAGTACGAGTGGTAGGATGGCTAAGAAAGGCACTCCCCACCACAAGGATGCAAAGCCAATGAGGAGTAAAGTGGGGGCATTAAAAGTGCCCATCATTGATGCATGACATGCAACTAAAGATGGGGACAGTCAAGGAAAGATTCTAGTCCTAAAGTTTGCAGGTATGTGACACATAGGAAAGCACTTAAAGGGAAAAAAGCATTCATTGATGAGGATCTTACTCGGGCCCAAGTAGCACACATGAGAGAGCACATGTCACACATCCTTGAGGCAAGGTAAGAAGGAAAGTGTGTTGTATATTGTGATGGACAAGTGATTATTATGGAGCATCAGGGTTTGCATGACAATCCACAGCCTATGAGACCCTGCGTATGACACTTTGGAATTGTAATGGGGCTTTAAGACTTGATGCAGGTACTTTGAAGATACTTTCAAGAACTCGAACATTTCTATGTCCATAGAGACACACGAGTGTATGGGTATTAGGTTACATGATGTATGTGGATATGTATGGGAAAGTACATATTGACTCAACCTAGGAGACTTAAAGGGACGAGGGGGTTAGGTGGTGTAGCCATTTTGTTTAGAGAAGGGCTGTAAGATATGATCCACATTATGCATAGAGAAGCAGAAGCAAGATATGTGTGGATTAGAGTGCACACATATATGGGATTAAAGATAATCCTTTAGGAGAGGAAGCTGAGCCCTATAGTCTAATCAAGGATGTGAGTTCACAAGGACTAAGACTCGCATGGCCACAACTATTACATCTATCACCACAAGTGCGATGACAATGGAACTGTATGATGGTGAGTACAAGAAGAGTAGTAAAGAAGGCGGGCTTAATTAAAGCCCAAGGCATTGGCGATGTGTTACCAATAGTAGAGGCTTATATCAAAGGACAAAAGGTATCCAAGGTATATGTTGATGGAGGCGCACAAACGTGTATAATGAGTGATAAGCTAATACCCTCTACTTTTAAAGCAAAAATGGCAAAACATGTTCCTGTCAACTGTGTTGGTGTGAAGTATGTTAGATAGTATGTATTCTTGGGTGCCACTTTCAAAGGGCCACAAGTTTCTTGGAGAGAGACATGGGAGGCTCGACTAGCATGAGCATATGCAACATTGGGTGTAATGGAGAGACATTGCGCACACATATAGTTCCATGAACCATGCACCAAATTGTGGCTCTTTGATACATTAGTTACACTGATACTCCTCTATGGGGCAACCATTTGTGGCCTAAGCCTCTATCATGCAAGAAGACAACCATTGATAGACAAAGATGGACCATAGAGGTAGTTTTGTGATGGATGGGAGCATATGGAGCGACCATTAGCCATGATGATATCACGTATGATATGAGCCACATGAGATCATCATACTGGAGATGGGGGCAACACCTATGTTAGCTTGCCTATGTTAGTCACGTCAATCTGTCATTCCTTGGTTGTGACCTCTTGTCAGATTTTGACGGAGACATAAGAGCTCTAGCAATTTAGGTGCATTTTCTTCAGATGTCGACTTCCTGAGTGCATTCCTAGGCCAGTTTCTGCTTTCCACAATTTGCCAACACCTATACGACATTGTCATTAACATTTGGAATTTTCCCAAGACCTCCCCTATTTTTTTTTGCATTTTTCTTCAGTGGACATAACATTTATTACTAGTAGTCTAGTATTTATGGCACCTATTGGTTGGCCAGATTTTTACAATGTTGGCTATTTATAGCCTCACCGCTTACTTGGCAGATACGCACACTCTTTAGTCTTCAATCTTTCGTTTGTAGGTGCACATTCCGATACTTCGTGCTTAGTGCAGCCATTGTCATTAGCTTGATTTAGTTCCCTCAGTGATGCTTTGGGTTGTGTGCAAGGACCAACCAATCTATCCCCATTGTATCAACATTCTTCTTCAGTCAGTGCAATATTCTTCCTTCATTGTCTTCTCTCTCTCTCTCTCTCTCTCTCTCTCTCTCTCTCTCTCTCTCTCTCTCTCTCTCTCTCTCTCTCTCTCTCTTTGTGAGCTTCTCTCTATGTTCATGTTTCTCTTTCGTTGCGCACTCTCACATGGTATCATCACCTAAGTGAGGACACAATATGGAGATTTATTGCAGAGGAGCAGGTGTTCATTGTAGAGGAGTAAACTAGATCTTTCAAATATAGAATTTCAACCTATGTTTGCTGCATTCACAGCCCATGCATGTTGTCTAGTGCCCAATTGACCCTTGTGGAGACCATGCAACATTGTCTAGGGCAAGGTGATCCTATCCAGGCATCAGGCGGCTCCTAATTTCTATGTTTTGCAGCAAACACAAATTTGCATTTTGTAGGCGATAGCTTCCTAGCATAGGTGATAGGTTCCTAGTACAAGCAATCCCCTTTTGGTGGCAGGCGATAGCTTTCTTTTGACACACAACACATCTACAATTCATGTGGTTGACTGCCTTTTTTTTTTTGTGTTGTCTTTGTCTCTTTGTAGGTTTTTGGGTGATTGTAGAATCGTTCTATCCTTGTGCATGTTCTAAGTTGAAGATTGTGGTAGAGGTGTGGAAGAAGCTTTGTCTTTATATCAGCACAAGACGTTTGCCCACAAGATTTCCCTTGAGAAGAAGTTGTGGATGCTCAGTCTTGATGAGTCCTCCCCTATGAAGGAGCACATCATGAAGATGGAGGACATGAGGGGTGAGCTTGCCTCTCTTGGTCACATGATTTCCTTTGAAGACATGACTATGATCCTTTTGACTCAGCTGCCATCTCCTCGGTTTGATGTCTTCTACACCAGCCTTATCACATGGAGAACCGGTGAGACAATCTTATGGGAGGAGCTTTCACTGCTTGTCTTGGAGCATGACGAGGAACTCAAAGAAGTTGGGGCTAATGGTCTTGGCTCCACCAAGGCATTTACTGTAGGTATAGGTGGAGGGAAGAAGAAGAAGACATAGGCCAAGAGTAAGAAGCATGAGGACAAGAAGGATGAGAGGTTGGAGAAGAAGCCCACAAGTACCCACACTATAGGAATGGCACTTACCCCGAAGAGAAGCATTGGCAAAAGTATTCACCATTTGAAGCTAAAAGGAGAAGGATTCAAGAATACGAAAGCCACTCCTGCTACGACAGAGTCTTTTTTTGTGTATGTATTTGCTCAGGAGGATACAACTCTTGCTTCTTCTACTCAGGAGAAACCTTGGCTCATGGACAATGGTGCTTGGCTCATGACCCCAACCTATACTTCAAGGTTGAGGGTGACGTGTGTGTTTTGCTCATCTTATATGTGGATGATCTTATTATTACAATGAGCTATACTCAAAAGGTTGATCATACTCAGGAGATTTTGAGATAGGAGTTTGACACGATAGATCTAGAGATCCTACACTTATTTCTTGGATTAGAGATTTATCAGATGGCACATGGCATCTTTATTTCCCAGCATAGGTACATTACCAAGCTTCTCTCAAAGTTTGATATGGCTGATTGTCATGTCCTGTGGACCTAGACTCCAAGCTTTTGGTAGCCAGAGGTCCCCTTATAGATACCACCCATTACATGTATCTTGTTGGCTCTCTCATCTGGCTTATTCACACTTGACCGAATATTTCTTTTGTTGTGGCATTTTTGTCTTCTTTTATGAAGACCCACTTAGGAGCATTGGAGAGCGGCCTTGCATATTCTTCGTTATTTATTATAAGGGTCCTACTAGATCATGTATAGAGAGGGGGTTACTCTCTTTGGTTGGAGTGACTTTGACTAGGTAGGTAAAGTGGATTTGAGGCAGTCCACTATAAATTATGTATTCTCCCTTGGATCAAGAACTATCTTTTGGGGGAGTGAGAAGCAATCTACTATGGCCCTTTCTTCTACAAAGGCAGAGTATTATGCATCATGTTCTACAGCTATGGATGTAGTTTGGCTTTGCTACATGTTGGCAGAGATTGGCTTTCCCTAGCCTAGATCTATGGAGCTGCGTGTGGATAACCAAAGTGCTCTAGCTCTAGCAAAGAACACTGTGTTTTATGCTCGCACAAAGCACATAGAGGTTTAATATCACTATGTTTGAGAGCAGATCATGGATTCCAAGTTAGCAGTGGTCTACTATCCCCGTGGTGAATAACACATCAAATCTCTTCATGAAGCCCTTGCCCAAGGCTTCTATGCTTCATCACATGAGGTTATTGGATATTTAGACACTCCCAAGATCTAAGAAGGGGTATTAACTTGCCTATGTTAGTCATGTCAGTCTATCATCTCTTGGTTGTGAGCTCCTATCAAAGTCTAATGGAGACATAGGAGCTCTGGCAGTTTAGGTGCATTTTCTTCAATTGTTGGCTTCTTATGTGCATTCCTAGGCCACTGTTTGCTTTCCACACTCTGCTTACACCTACTTGACATTGTCATTGACATATGGGATTTTTTCAATGTCTCCCTTATTTCTCTAGCATTTTCTTTTTTGGACCACCATTTATTGCTGGTTGGCTAGCATTTATGGCATCTACTAGTGCTAGTTGGCCAAAATTTGGCAATTTTGGCTCTTTATAACCTCACCCCCTACTTGGTAGACACACACTCTCTTCAGTCTTTTGTTTGTAGGTGCACACTCCAACACTCCGTGCTTAGTGCTACCATCATTATCAACATGATATGGTGCCCTCACTAACGCTTTGGGCTGCATGCAATGACTAATCATTCCATCCACATTGTATTAGTATTCTTCTTCAGCTAGTCTAGTATTCTACCTTCATCTTATGCTTCCTCTCTTTCTCTCTCACTTTGCTTCTCTCCATGATCATTTTTCTCTTCCATTGTGCACTCTCACACTATGGTGCTTGAGGTCCTACTCTAAGTAGTGACTTTGTTACCTTGATGATGGGAGCTACCTCATAATAGATACCCATCACTAGTACTAGCTTCATTTAGATAGTTAGCAGTGAAGGGTTATAGACATTGTTGGTATGCTTAGATGGGTATATGGATGAGTTTGCATGGCTTGCAGATTGAGGGATTACCACCCCCCCCCCCCCCCAATGATTATTTTTTGGATTGCCTTACACTTGACCTTAGCCAATTAGAGCTAAACCATGTGATTAGCATAGACATATTGAAATAGTAAACATATCTTAGATTGAGCTAGCTCATCTAGTTCCAACCAAGCATGTGCATCCATAGTTTCAAGCTTTATTCCTTTAATATATTAATCAACTTTATTTTCTTCTTCTGAACCAATCCACTCTTTCCCATAGCCAAAATTTGACCCATTAAGCTTCTCAATGTTAAATAGTACATTCTTTAATGACTAAGCTATCATCTTGCTAAAGAACTAAAGCAAACATATGGTATACACAAACAACCCAATGCAAGAGAAATGGCTAGATAACACATAGCAAAATGCCAATAGGATTTTAATAATATTTCAACATATGAACGTGAGTAAAAACCACCATAATATGAGTAAGAATGCCATGTCCAATATCAGACCACTATCATTGAATCAAGGAATCGGCATAATGCATAGAATACATAAGAACCTATAGCTCAATGCATCAAATGTCTTCAAGAGAATGACATGGACAAAACACTATCATCTAAACACAATAGCTATGTGTTAGCAATATGCAACCTACTCTATAACATAGACCAAATTTGCTCATAGTTCAACACTTCAACTATTTGTAAGTAATATACAATTCAAAAAAAAAAACTGCATATATGTAAGTAATATGCAGTTTAAAAAATTGTGAGCAAAATGGAAGCTCTCACCACTATCAAATTATTGCTCCCCATATACCAATGTGTCTTCTCTCTTTGACAACATGCTCATTTCAAATGCACAACTTCATGCAAATCAATGTCTTGTTGATATCAAGTATATAGAAAAGAAATAGTCTAACCCAAACTAAAGAGAAGCTAGCCAACTTGCTCTTATTGCTTCTCCTCTTGCTGTGTCAATCAGCTTTTTGATCAACACTTTTGTGTCTAAATGTGTAACAACAGAAGCTAGGACATACTATCTTGAATACATGGTGCTTGAAACTTTTGAGACCTACGTAACTTGAACTTAGTGATTTGCCAATGATTTAGTCCAATCAATATGTTGAAATCAATGAAATCCATATAGCCATTGTGATCAAAATAACCACAATTTCATCTCAAGAGGTTCATGGCACTACCATATAACACATAACTTACATTCTCTAGACAAACTACAATGAACAAGCTTTGATGTCAACAATAGATACACAAAAGAAGCACTGGAAAATTGAGTGCAATGGAAAATCAAAGTTGCCACACCCACTCTCTCTCTATTGGAGGTATATCTAAAGTGGGAGCTACATTTGTGGTCCTCTCACTAGCTACAAGATTCATTACATGAGCTCAAAAGGAACCCTGAGACTTAAGCCCTGCTACTCTTGTGTGAACCCTTCATTTATAATTAAGCTTACTTGATAAAAATATCTAAATACCCCAAAAAAAATTATTTGAGTACTAAATAGTGTCTATAAGTTAGCTATTCAAATTTTATTAAGTAACTCACTTGAAAAGAAAAGGCTATTAGATGACACCCTATTGGCCCTTCTACCCTACCCTTCATAAGTGAAGAACTAAGTGGGTAAAAAGAGATCCTAGGTACCTACTATGTGGCGGTTAACTCCTAGTTCAATTGGGCTCTCTTGGATTACCACAAGGAGATCTTGTCTTGAACTGTAGGATGTTGTCATGAAGGAAAAATACAACATTAATATTTGCACCTTGGATTAATTCCAACCTTTGTAAATTTAGCCCTAGCCCATGTGTACATGTGGAACAGCCCTTAAGTTTGGAAGAGGGTTAGAATAAAAGGGACTAGAGGCCAAAGGCAAGACATCTTTTGATCATTCAATAATCTTGGCTTTACCATTTTCTTGGAGTTAGCTTCTTCTTAGCCTATGAAGCACTCAGCCATGGCCGCCATGTATTCTTGAATCCCCAACCATTAATACATGATGAGGATGTCTTGGTGCAATAGTTTTGTTAATTCTTTGTTGTAGCTTAGTTAATTTTCAATTTCAGTTAGATTTCATTCCATGGTTGATTGCTTTCATTACATTGGTATCAGAGCTGTAGCTTAGATCCTTGCAGAAGTCATTTTCAAGTACTAGATTCAGTTTCCTAGGCTAGAGAGAGCAAACCATAGTTAGGAATTTGAGTGACAGGACTTGACAGGACATGAAGGCTTCAAACCGGAGTTACATGTGAAAGTCTGCTACAAACAGGGATGAAGATGGTGATTCTTGGCATTAATAATGGAAGAAATGGAGGGCTCCAGCCAAAATAGCAGGACGTGATCAAGATTTGAGCCAAAAATTGGGGTAAGTGGACAAACTAATGGTTACAGGACACTTTAACTGTGGTTACTTTTGAGAAGGAAGGGTTTCTTCTTCTCTTTCCTCATTCCTTCAAGCTGCCATACAAACTGCCATGGACATTTCTTCTCAGATCTTCTTCCCATGACCTCTAGTGCTCAAATGGCTTATGTAAGAATGTAGTATGGGTCTTAAGCTACCTATTGAGTATCTACATGCTTCATATCCACCACGTTTTCATCACATGCTGTAAGAGGATGTCCTGCAGCAGTTTGCGTTGTTTTTAACAGCCCCCCCCCTTCTTGATCAGCAAACGTGAGGCAATCAGAGGTTATACTCTTCATAGGATGATCAAATGGAGTGCAACTATGAGTATACATCATCTTCTACTTGATCTTTCACTCCTTTTGGAAGATGGGAGCTTTCTCAAACCCTAGGTATGGAGTTTTATAACAGTTTTGGACAGCACTAAAATTTCTCAAATTTCTTCATCAAGATCAAAGGGCTTTTGCTCTATTATACTCCCTGAGGCTTCTACATACATCCTAGTACCAACATTGATTGATCTTGAAGCTTGAAGCTTTGATGGAGCATGGATATGGAGATTGCAAACTCTATGTATAACAGTTTGGGACAGCATTAAAGATTCCTGAAATTTTTAAAGCAAATCATGGGGCTTTTGTGGGCAAAGCATCTCTGAAGCTTCCTCAACCATTTCCCCTCAAGAATCCATCAACATTGGACCGACATTGAAGGAGATTGAAGCCAATGGAGGTCTAGGTGTTCAATGGACAGCATGAAGCTTTTATGCCATTAAATCTTGGCATTCCCTCTCAAATTTCGGGATCTCTTGGACAGATTGAAGCCCTCTCTATTACCTATTGCAACCTACTTCAAGTAGAGAAGGTAATCGGTCTTCATCAACCCTCATTTGGAGCATTCATGGAGTCATGGAGCTTTCATGGGATTAATGAAGCTGAAGCTTATCAAGGAAGGGATTATTCTTGAAGATTGAAGATCTCTTGGACTAATTTTAGAAGGATTATCAAGCTCAACTCACCTATGTCAAGCATTATGGATTGAAGGTCATTCCATCAACAATGCTATTCTCCAATCAATTAAATGAGGTACTCTAATCACTCTTAATTTCTCTTTACATCCAATTGCTGATCTCATTTCCAATTGTTGAAGAGAAATAAGAGGATTAATGAAGCTTTCATTCATAGCCTAATGCATTACTTGAAGCCTATAGGTTATGTCAGTCATTGTCTTTACTAAACCTCTTCAATTTACTGAAATGGCCATCTCTAAATGTCTCAAACTCTTCCATAATGAATGAGCATTACCCATCTACTTTCATTCATTGAAATTAGTAATTTCTTGAGCTTCATTACTCAATCTTTATTGCCTAACCCTGACATGAAATTGATTGCCTATTTTGCCTCTTGATCATAAGAAAATCATTACCCAATTGGTAAGTGAGAAAAGCTTTGTAAGCAGTGAGTCACTACTGAGGTAAATACCTCTCTGTTTCTCATTTACATTTCAGCCTTTTCAATTCCAATCTTGCATATCATGAAAAGGCAAATGAAAGGCAATTGTATTTCCTTCCTATTCCATGCATATCATACTGATTTTTAGAGCTAGAATTCACTTGCCATATACTTGCCCACGAGGAAAAGTGGATGTCGGGCGAGTCGGTAGGACAAAAGAGAGGTGACCCTCCCCTACCGACGAGGACCATGAAGGAGAGCGCAACCCGGCCCGAGAGGGAACTTTGCAAACCCCTCGGGTCTCGGATCCCACGTATTTTCAAGTTTAGGTGCAGGTACAAATCTCAAAGGCACTTGAAATCAGCCTACAGCATGAGTTATGGGCAGTGAGTTCTTGAGATATTGGCAAATGTATGGTACTCATGAATGTATGGCAAATGTATGAAGACATATGGCTACAGTAAAATGTATGCATCCTATGGTAAAGACACTATGGTTCAGCATTAAAGTTTGGAACAGAGTATGCATACATACCCTCATTAAAGATTGCAGTCTACATTGAATTAGACAGCCATTTTACTGGTTACAGAGGTCATTTTCAGTATGGGCAGACATATGAGACTCTCCTACAGTGTTATGAAGTTGGTACATGCTTGGTATTGATGGTACAAGCCATTAATTGACTAGAACAGGGTATTCACTGCCTGCAGGAATTTGCAGGAAATTCAGGACAGAAATCAACCCATGGCTAGGAATAAGAAGAGAGACCCTGTTTTGGATACTATTAATGAAGAATTGAAGGAATATCAACAGGAAAGGGATGAACATCAACAGGAAAGGGGTGAACATGACACTTCTCAAGATGCCATTTACCGAATGCATTATGAGAACGATGAGATCGATGCAAGTTCCACCCACTCCCCTACCAATCAACCCATAGAGACGTCTCATATCTCAATGAATTCAAACAGTTTTCAACAATTGTCAAATGACATAAAGGATATGAAATCAGGTTTCGAGGGTATGAGGTTGGGTATTGACAAGCTTGTAGCACTTCTTGGTGAGAAAATGTTGACTACAGCTGGTCTTAATATCCCACATCCTCATAGGGCTGAAGAACCACCTAAACCACCTACTCCTAAGGTGGTAGGTCAATTTGAAGTTGGAGAGTCATCTAAAGCTAAGGATTTTGTTCATCCCACTTCACTTCAGCCACAATTCCATCAACAAAAGGGTCACTTTCAGCCACATGGGCAGGATCTTCAAGAAAGAGTGCAAACAAACTCAAAGCATGATGAAGACATCCATGGGTGCAACTCTTTCTACAAGCAATTTTACCCTCAAGCAAATGTTGGTGGCTATGAGCAAGGGCATGTTAATTCAGCCCCAAACTCGTATGGGCAGCCACATGGACATGTGAATTCAGCTCCAAATGCTTTTGGACAGCCACAACATAATTTCTCTACTCAAGTGCAGCCCAATAGGCCAAGTCCCATGTTAAATCATGGTTGGAATCAGCAAAATAATGGGCAGCAACCACCTTTCAACTCACTAATGCATGGACAACCTCCCAATGTGAGCAACACATACTTTCAGCCTCAAGGACATTGTTTCCAGCCACAAAGTCATGGTATGCATTATGGACAGCAAACTCCTTATGCACAAGGGCATGGAAATAATGAATATCCTAGGCAAGGACTTTTTGGCAATTCTTTTGGGCCACAACACCATAGTGGGCAGCAGCACCCTAATGGGCAACCTCCTCAATACGAGAGAGAGTACAAGGAGAAAATAATTATCTCAAACTTTAAGGGAGAGAACCCTTCACCCACGGAGTTGGAGGAGTGGTTTGACAAGTTAGAGATGTATTTTTCCCTTTACCCAAGGCCCGAGAATGCCAAAGTAAAATTTGCAGCCCTTCATCTAGAAGGCTATGCTCACACTTGGTGGAGATATATGGCAAGGATGGGACATGACTTCTTGTCTTGGGATGCATTGAAAAATGCTATGATTGAAGTCTTTGTTTCCCCTATTGAAAAAGAGCGGTTAGAGAAAAAGTGGTATGCACTTGAGCAACGTGGTCTCTCGGTTAGAGAGTACTCAAATCAGTTTTTGAACCTCTCGATGTATGTTCATGGGGTCTCCGATAGTGCCAAGTTGAATAAATACATATTTGGTTTGGAACCTATTCTTTCTTCTGAAGTTGGAGCCATGAATCCTATATCCCTACAAGCTGCCATTCAATTGGCTGAACGTTATGGGCAGAAATACATGGGTTTTCAGCCAAAAACAGGGCATTCTTTTCAGCCTACGCAGTTCCCAAGGACATCAAGCCATTATGGGCATGCTAAAACTGATTTTTAGCATATTGGGAAGCCATCAAATACTTTCAGCAATACCTACAGCAAGATACCCACTTTTCCTACTGTTTTTGGGTCAAGACAAAGCAGTAATTTCAGACCTAATGCTGAAAATAGATTTGATGGAAAGAGAACTGATATAAGTGCCAAAACTTCAGCCCCAACTCAAGGCAAACATGTATCGAATGACAAGCTCAAAGATAATGTATGCTAAAGGACTATGCTACAAATGTGGAGAGAAATGGTCACCCGATCATAAGACCAAATGCAAGGCCAAAAATATGAAGATTAGCATGATCATCGAGGATGATTCCGATGTTGAATCTATTGAAGGAAGCTTGGCTCAGCTTGATGTCACAACAACTCAAGAAGAGGCGCATGAAAATGAAGAGAATGGCCATGATGAGTTTTGTGATCCGATGGATGGGTTTCCTTTCGACTCGGGTGGTCATTATTTGGATGATTCATGGACTGATTTACATCCATCGCTATGTACCATATCAAGTGATGCATGGAGTGGTTCAAGAGGGGATAATACCCTACGCCTTAAAGGTCAAATCAAGGGAAGGACCGCTCATATACTCATAGATACGGGAAGTACACATAGCTTCATTAATACTAAGTCACTCAATGGGCTGAAATTGAATACGCATGAAATGCCTACATCACTCAAAATCCAAGTGGCAAATGGAAATTTTGAGAAGAGCAATCAATGCTGTCCAAATGTACCTATCACCCTTTCCCCATTGTGCACTACATCAGTGAGCCTAATTGCATTAGAAATGGGTCCCATTGATATAATACTTGGCTGCAACTGGCTGAAATCTTTGGGCAGATTTACCATGGATCTCAACAACATGGAAATGGAGTTTAAATGGTGTGGACAACAAGTAACACTACATGGAGCTGAAAAGAAAATAATGGAGATGATCAGCCCCAAGAAGGTTAAGAAAGAGATAAATGCAAAGGCATGTATGTTCACCATTCTTCTTTCCAAGATTGAAGAGGATCAGCCCTCTTCTCCTACCAACAATATGGACCCATGTCTTTGTAAATTGCTGAAAGAATATGATGATATTTTTCAGCCACCTACCTCTCTTCCTCCCAAAAGAGAAGTGGATCATCCCATTGACTTGCTGCCCAATACAAAGCCCATCAACAAACCACCATATCGCCTCTCCAAAGTGGAAAGAGAAGAGGTAGAACTCCAAGTCAAAGAGCTTTTGGAAATGGGTCTCATTAAGGCAAGCCAATCACCTTTTGCTTCTCTAGTCCTTCTTGTGAAGAAGAAAGATGGCTCCTTTCGAATGTGCATTGATTACCTCGATCTCAACAAGGTCACTATTAAGAATAGGTATCCAATACCTAGAATAGATGATCTCTTAGATGAATTGAAGGTTGCCAAGGTGTTCTCCAAAATTGACTTGAGATCGGGATATCATCAAATACGCATGAAGGAAGGGGATGAATTCAAAACAGCCTTCAGGACAGAGAGGGGTCTTTATCAGTTTATGGTTATGCCTTTTGGGTTATCAAATGCTCCAGCCACATTCTAGTCTCTCATGAATAAGATACTTCAACCATTGCTCTTTAAAACAGTTTTGGTATTCTTTGATGACATTTTGATCTATAGCAAGAATAAAGAAGACCATTTGTAGCATGTAAAAGAGGTCTTTGACATATTGAGGATACACAAACTGTTTGCCAAGGCCACTAAATGCTCTTTTATGACAAAGGAAGTTGAGTACTTGGGTCATATAGTGGGAGAAGATGGAATCAAAGTGGATCCTAAGAAGGTTCAGTGCATCAAAGAATGGCCTACACCAACCAATGCCACTTCATTAAGAGGTTTCCTTGGTTTGTCATCTTTTTACCGACGGTTTATGAAGAACTATGCTCATGTTGCAGATCCTCTTACCGATCGGCTGAAAAAAGAGGCCTTCTTTTGGGATGAGATCGCTGACAAGAGCTTTAATGAGCTGAAGCAACTGCTTGTTTCAGCACCCATACTAGTTTGCCCTGACTTCTCCAAGACTTTTACCATTTATGCAGATGCCAGTGGTAGAGGTTTAGGAGCAGTTTTGGCACAGGAGCATGGTGTCATTGCATTTGAGAGCAGAAAATTTGATGACAAAGAGAGAGAGAGATGCATGTTTATGAGTAGGAGATGCTTGCTATTTTACATGCAATCAAGAAATGGCACCACTACCTCTATGGGACACACTTCAAAGTCAAAAGCGATCATAGGGTCTTGAGATATTTTCTCTCGCAGCCCAATCTTTCTCCCAAGCAAAAGAGATGGTTGGCCACTTTGCAATCATATGATTTTGAAATATCATACATGGCTGGCAAGGATAATGTGGTGGCTGATGCGTTATCAAGAATGTGGGCATGCAATCTATCTACTGTGTCTACCATCTATAAGGATTGGATTGAAGACATTCAAGAGGAATATGTGCTTGATGAGCATGCTGCCCATATTTTACAGAAATTACAGCAAGGGTGTGATACTGAATTTCCTAATTTTAAAGTGCATAATGGCCTCTTATGGTTTAAGGGTAAAGTGTACTTGATTCCCAGCAGTAAATTCAAGCTGAAGGTGCTTCAAGAGATGCATTCATCGCCAATGGTGGCTGGTCACTTGGGCCTTTTCAAGACGTTTTATAGAGTTCATCAAAGCTTTTATTGGAAAGGTCTATGGAAAGATGTTAAAGAGTATGTATCTCAGTGTTTGGAGTGTCAGCAAAATAAGGATTCTACTCTATTACCAGCCGGCTTACTTCAGCCTTTACCCATACCTACGGGCAAATGGACAGATATTTCCATGGATTTCATAACGGGATTGCCTACTACCAGTCATGGATGGAACAATATCTATGTGGTAGTTGATAGATTGACCAAATCAGCCCACTTTATCCCAACTAAAGTCCAATATTCAGCAAGGCAAGTCGCCGAGCAATTTATGGAAGGTGTGTTCAAACTACATGGTATGCCTATGAGAATAGTATCAGACCGTGATTCGAAGTTTATGGGCAACTTTTGGAAAAGTCTATTCTCCTCTATGGGTACTTTCCTCACTCCTAGCACGGCCTATCACCCTCAGACTGATGGGCAAACGGAGAGAGTCAATCATTGGGTGGAAGTGTACCTTAGGCATTATTGTCATGACGCACAAGCTTCATGGGATCGTTGGATCCACCTTGCTAAATTTTGCTATAATAACACGCATCACATGAGCATTGGGATGTCTCCGTTTGAAGCTCTTTATGGGTATAAAGTCCAACTTCCATCAATTTTATTCCATGAAGACATCAACCCACAAGCAAAGGAAGAGTTGGAAAGAATGGAGTTGCTCATGAGGCAATGCAAGGACATCATAAGGAAAGCACAAGACGTAATGAAGGTCTGTGCTGATGAGAAAAGAAGACATTTAGACTTCCAGGTTGGAGATTGGGTATTTCTCAAAGTGCCCAAGACGCATTATGCTTCATTAAAGGGTGGGAACAACAAGCTTGCTCATAGGTTTTATGGGCCATACTTGATTTTGGACAAAATTGGAGAGCTTGCTTATAAACTTCAGCTACCATCTTCCACTAGAATACATGATGTATTCCATATTTCACAGCTGAAGAAGTATGTTGGGCCCGATGTACAAGTATTGGAAGAGTTGCCACCATTGGATGAGGCAGGACTGATAATATATGAACCTGAAAGTATTATTGGAAAGAGAAATCGTACTCTCATTGAGTATCTCATTAAGTGGAAGAATTTGCCCATTGAAGAGTCTTCTTGGCAACCATCCACTTATGCCAGTAACTTTCCTTGGTTATTACAGGATGATATATGATGCAGGATGCAGTGACTGTGCAGAGACAGCTTGCTGTATGAAATTTCTGCAGACAATAAAACTGTCCTGACTTCATCAAAATTTGATTCTGATGTTATGGGGTGATGCTTGGAAGTGTATACTTCGTTTCTACACCTCATACGCCTTATTTGGACCAATATATCAAAAGTTATGGCAGTTTTAGTGAATCGGCCATGTTTGGACACCAGCCAGTTTTCTCACAGTTTGGCATGCAAAAGGTCTTCTTTTCATGGACAGTGCTTTCTTATCATTTGGAAGATGAATGGGCATGATTACTATCATCCTTGACTTGGATTTAGGCCATTACTTCTTGGTTTTGAGGACAAAACTATCTTCAGGATGGGATGGTTTGTCATGAAGGAAAAATACAACATTAATATTTGCACCTTGGATTAATTCCAACCTTTGTAAATTTAGCCCTAGCCTATGTGTACATGTGTGAACAACCCTTAAGTTTGGAAGAGGGTTAGAATAAAAGGGACTAGAGGCCAAAGGCAAGACATCTTTTGATCATTCAATAATCTTGGCTTTACCATTTTCTTGGAGTTAGCTTCTTCTTAGCCTATGAAGCACTCAGCCATGGCCGTCATGTATTCTTGAATCCCCAACCATTAATACATGATGAGGATGTCTTGGTGCAATAGATTTGTTAATTCTTTGTTGTAGCTTAGTTAATTTTCAATTTTAGTTAGATTTCATTCCATGGTTGATTGCTTTCATTACAGATGTTAAATAGGAGACTTGTCAACTATGATTAGACCACCTATCGAGTATGATTTTAACCACCAACCTTAGAGCTATCACTTTAAGGTTAGTACCTACCACATGTGCAACAAATATGGGTATCACACCCTCCCTTTTTCCAATGGATTGGTTGTTGTGGTTGCTCCAAGGCTATCATTGGGGGTAAAGTTTATATCTCGATATACATGTTCTAGATTCGCGCTAAACCAATAAACTATGGCATGCGCAAAACTCTTCATGCATGTTGACCACTGCACTCGGAATACATATCCAATCCATCAATGTGTGCATACATGCATCAAGTTGCATAAATGACCTCGTCAAGCACATCTCCTTTCCAAATGGTGTGTATTCAAGAGTTTAGCAACTTTGCTTTTGCTATTGCTCACTATGCAAGCAACAATCTTTGACTTCCCTTGTCATTTCATGCAACAAATTAAGTTCTACACTATGTGCAAAATGCACCCACTCAAATCAATACGAATGCTCTTCAAATGGTCTCCTTTAGTTGTGGAAGTAAATATAGTGAATTAGGATTAAGTTGCCTTGCCAAAATCTACTCTATTTATGCACTTGTTGCCATGCTCTCTACTTTCGATTCCTTCATTTTAAGATCTTCTATAGTAATTAGAGGGACACAAGACTCGCATTCCAAGCTTTGGTACTAATTAAAGAGTTGGAGAAGTACATGATAATAGTGAGAAGTACCATGCTTTTTTAGCATATCCAAAGCATATTGTCTCTATGATAACCACATACTCTTTAGAGTCCTGATTATCTCTATACCAAGAAAACAACATAGCTCTCCCAAATTTTTCATTTCAAACTCAACCTTGAGAAGACTCTTGACATGATTGATCTTTGTCTCACTATTGCCCATGATAATCAATTCATCCACATCTATAGTAATGACCATAATACCCACATCACTCTCACATATATAAAGTGTATAATAAGCTTGTGCTTTGTGGAATCCAATGCTAACAAGATATTCTACAATCTTGTCATGCCATGCCATGGGTGCTTGCTTTAGCCCATATAATGCCTCACAAATCCTACATACATAATCATGATAATTATCATTTGCATAACTAGGTGGTTGCTCAACATAAACTTCTTCTTTCAACTCCCCATATAAGAAGGTAATTTTAAGCATCCATTTGATGCATGATTCAACCCTTTGATATAGCCATTGCCATGATAGCCCTCACAATAGCCATTTTAGACATTGGAGAAAATGTCTCCTCATAATCAATGCCATGCATATGACATTTTGGCAACCAAACTTTCCTTATAGTGCTCAATAAATACATCAGAATTATACTTCATCTTGTAAACCCATTTGCAACCAATTGTTTTCTTGCTGTATGGTAAAAATAGCAAATTCTGTGTGTCATTTGCTATAAGTGCAACCATTTCTTCATCCATAGTATTATCCAAATGCTCATTAACCCCCACTATATCCTCAAAACCTATGGGTCCTTCATCATGCAAGGCCTTAGACATGTATACATAGTGATGAGCCCTTCTCGCTTAGTAGCAACCCTTAAATGCAAGGAAGCCCGCATGAGTCACCACCAAGCAAGGGGCCCTCTTCTTGCAGAGATAGCCCATATCACTTGGTAGTGACCATTTTGCTAGTGATGTCTGCATGGATCATTACCAAGTGAGGGAGGCCTCTTTCTTGTGTGAATATAGCCTATATCTCTTAGTAGTGACCCTTTTTGCTTATTCTCTTTTTTATGAATAGGAAACAAGATGAAATATGAGTTGGAGTTTGAGGATGATGTGGAGGAAATCCTAGATGAGAAGCTTTTTATGTTCCTCCATAGCCTGTGTGCTCATTCTCATGCTCATGAGTTGTCTCATATATCTACGTTGCCATTTCCTATTGAGAATGTCTTGCATTTTTGTATGAATATGTTGAGCCAAAAGAAAACCCACTTGGGAAATAGAAGCCTCAGTGCCAAATGAAACATCTACAAGCACATCCCTCACGCACAGCAATTAAGGAGCCTTATGTTGGGAATTTTGAAAAAGGAAAATGAGGTGCTTTTGCCATGCAAGAGATAAATCTTAGAAGGTTGTGGGGCCCAAAATTCCATCCAAGTAGAGGACTGTTGCAAATAAATAATCTCTCAAGTCCTAGTAGTCTGTAAAAAGAAATGTGAATTTACAACTAAATGCCCATAGAGAAAATGCTCCAGGTGGGTAAAGGATATTTGGAACAAATATAATATCCCTATGAGATGGTAAAGTAGTGCTTTGGTTTCCCTTCAAGAGGCCGCATAAGCCTTCTTGATGGATTTCATGTAGGACAACAATGTGTGCTTTGTCATGTTCATGTGGCCACTCTAATGGACAAGGATATACACACATCCAAGAATATGAGTTATAGGTTCAATAAGTTGCTTGTGTCAACACACACAACAAGTCCCTTTTTAGCTTGTTTCCCCTCCAAGAAAGCTAAAGGAGAGCACTATTCAAGTGGAGGAAGTCACTAGGTAGAATGATATTGCAAAGAAAGGGGAAGAGAAAGAGATAGAGCAACAAAAAGAGAAAGAGATAGAAAAACATAAAGAGAGAGAAAACTTAGATGGAGGATGAGAGAAGAAGATAGACGCAACAAATTTATAACAAATGTACGAAACTTGAAAGAGAAAACTCTAAGGATCATGAAAAGGATAAGTAGTGGTTGATGTTGGGATTGAGGAAAAGCCATAGTATCTGAGCAAATCCCTAGAAGACATCACATTCTTATATAAAAGGACAAGGAAACCAATCACAATAACATAAGTCCTCATGAGCTATGTGATCCTCCTATTTCATTGCATTGTCACAACCCCGATGATGCCAAGGTTTGGAGCTACGTTAGATCCTACAATGTGCTAGGGGGCCTCCTAGAATACCATAGTTTTTTATACCCAAAACGTTTAATGATATATATACGATGTATTATTCTGCATGTGCATTTTAAAGTTTTGAATATTTTTTCAATTGATTCTAAGTTCTCTCTCTTGAAGGTGTTCCATAGTTGCACTCTTAATTGAAAAACAATTAGGGTGTTTGGAGGTCCTACTCTCTAGTAAAAGACAATGCATGCGGCAAGTAATGTTTCCTAAAAGAAATTGAAGGACGTTTATAATGTCATACTTCCCTATCGTGAGGGGCTATGGTTTCGAATAAGTATATGCTAAAATTTTAGTTAGTAAATAATGTGAGTTCTTTTGGCAGTATAATCTTGGTCGTTTGCCCATGCAGTTCACCTTCAGTACTTGACCTTAAAATTTGAGAAAGATCTACTTGATGAATTACCTCCATGGATCTCATGGGGATGTAATACTATTAGTGCAAAAAAATTTCCATAGAGTTAGGTATTTGCACTATTTTTTAGATTCTAGTATATTTTAAATAGGTTTTTGAGAGGAGTATATGTTGCACTTTTTTAAAACAAAATTCACACGTGAAATAAAATTAGTTCACTATTGGTGTAGCGGTGATTTGTTGAGACTAGCTTTGAATCCTAGGCCAAATAGAGCAAGATTTTTGTAATTTGATAGATTGGAGGGTATCCATCACCTTAAGATTTTGGGGGTTAGATAACTAGCCAACTTTGTAGAGATCTTCCAATTAAGCATGCATTGACATGAACAATACTAAGATGGGTGACCTCTTGGAAAGGAGAGGTATCATCCCCCCCACCCATTTTCTAACTTATTATCAAAGCTTAGATGGGTGAACTTAGTGGCATTAGAATCTCAATCAAGGTGTGGGTTGAGGGAGAGGTGCTAAAAATGAAATCTATACTTGCTAGAGAAAACCAGTTGGGAAGTACCCCCAATTAAGAAGGAATAAAGACATGACTCCATATACTCTTCAAGTTCATCTTTGGTGTAAGCTTAAGCATGCCATCTATGATGGCATTAGGGGAGATTTGAGGTCTCAAAAATGACTTTAAGAGATCTTACATAGAAAAAATATTTTAAGAAATAGAAATCACTTAAAAAGTTTATATTTTGGTAAATACGGCTTGCATCACACCTAGAAATGTAGATCATTATAAAAATGATAATAATTGACTTAATTAATATCCTATCTTCTCTTCTATCAAAGTAAATATTCAATTTGATTTATTTTTTACATTTGGTTATCTCTCTCCATTCTCATTCTCATTTTTCTTTCTTCTTTTTCTTACTAGTTGCTTTCTCATTTTTTTTCTTTTTCGAATTCACATAGTATTCCTACTCAAAGTTACAGATCACATCCTTAGCTATGGATTAGTTATCCAATGATCTTTGTAGAATTGGTAAAGCGCTCTTTATCGCTAGACAAGATTCTATAACAAAGATCGAGCAAGTTTTATCTGGAATGGGTTTGAATAGAGGTAATATTGTTATTGAATCAAATCCTCAAAAGTCCAAGGGTGGAAATTGTGTCTCCAAAAATCTATCTATTGGTGGGGTGAAGACTAGAAGGTTCCTAAGATTTCATGGAAAACTTGGCAAGATAAACTCTAGAAATGGGGAATCAACTATTAAATACAATCAATAAAAATCCTTACCTAATATAGTTAAGGATCATGCTAATACTGAACACGCTTGGAATAAAAAGTCAAAGTTTGAAAAATACTAGATAAAATATTATTTTATTATATTAAACTTGATTGGAAAGATGATAATCTCAAAGGCTTCAAAGTCCAATTGAACCATTTCAAAAAGGCAATGATAGAAGCTTGGGGTAATCAACACTTCACTCACTATATGGTAAGAAGTTAGCATTGTTATGTCTTTTCACTATCTAACTCATACAATATTTTTAAATAGCTCTCTTTATTTTTTAATTATGTAGCATACTTTGTACAACCATGCTCCCTATTTCATCAAACAAAATGAAAGCCTATCTATCTGGTTAACCAAAGTTATGAAAATAGGCAAGAACAAAATATTTTAGACACACAAGATATGGAGGAGAAAGAGTCAAAGAAAATAGTTTATTAGAGGTCTTTCAATGGTTCTACAGATACATTTGGCACATGTTTAAGCTTAAATCCACATGCATCATCTTTGGCGAAATCCATACAAATGGTTAACCAAAAAAAGAAAAGAGGGATATCTAAACTCTTGTGCAAAGCAAAGATTTTTATAATGGTTACAAACTAAACTAAGAAAATGCAAAAGATGGGTTTCAAGAAATCCTTGACTCTTTAAGATCTTTTAATCTCATTCTATTACAAAGGAATCTTTGATTTCATCCCATTATTTAATAAGATCTCTCCATTTCAAAAACTCTTGCTTTTTTGTAGCATGGGAGAAGCTTCAAATCTTTTGCATATCCGACATGGGAGAGTAAATATGAGCCAAGAACTCCAAAGTATTTGGCTCTAGACCAACTATAACCCCAACTATAACCAGGCATGTAACCAAACAACCCTTATGGCTTATTCCTTCTTCACCAAAATTATCTTCTCCACTCCTTTGTTTTGAAAACTTCAAATCCAATGACTTTGGAAATAGCTTTTTAAGTCATCATTAGTAAACTTGGAGAGCTCGAGAATTTGTTAGGATAAATTGCAATAATTTGATTATTCAAGCTTTGAATGTAGTGATCAAGGCCTTGACTTTTCCTAAGCTTTAGTGGCCTAGAGCCCTTGGCTCTTCCAAGAAAGTTACCAAGGTCTTCAATTTCAATCTATACAAGAACAAAAAAAGGTTTGTTTGTCAATGTGTGAAAATCTTATGCACAACAAAGCTCTAGCATTAAGCTTATGAAAAATCTTGAAAATATCTTTCATACCTTTGGATTTTCATTATATTCAAGAACACTTTTATCGTAAAGATTTATTGATTTTTTTGGCTTTTCCTCTTATGGAGGCTTCAATGTTTCTTCATAATTGATGCCCTCAATGTCAAGTCTTTTCTAAACCTCTAAGAACTCTTCTTTTATGGGTAGCCCCTTCTTTTCACATTCCACAATCTGATCAATACATGAATGCAAGGATATTGAGCTATCTTGAAAATTGTTCACCCCAAGCCAAGAAGGCGGAAGAATGAATGAAAAAGCGGAAAGAAGATGGAAAAAGAGCAAAGACACGCAGGTGGCCTCTAAAGCTAAGCTGGGGCCAAAAGCATAATTTTAAATGAAAGGCGCCTCAAAAACTCTAAAAACTCTTGTAAAAGAGCGCTAGGCTCCCTCCTATGCCACTTGTAAGAGAATAGACGGGTATAGGCTTAGGGCATGAAGCAAGAAGAGGGAATTAGAAAAAGGGACCTTGCCATAATGGCCGGTCATGTAAAAAGGGATGGGTGCCCATGGGGTTTTTAGGGTTTGTATATATAAAGTTCAAAAAGTGAATGGAAGCTCATTCTTTAGTGTGTAGCTAACAAGAGCGCTTCTCTTCTTCTCTTATCCTTGCTTGTGTGTGCTCTTGAGAGAGGGAGTGTGAGAGAGTGAGAGAGTGAGTGTGTGGGAGTGAGGGATCAAGAGGGTGAAGCTCTTCACCATCTTCTCTTCTCTTGTGCGCGTAGCTATGGTGGATGGAGCTTGGAGATGGAGGATGCTTGAGGATGCTTGAGCTAGCATCTAGGATCATGGAGCTATCGGTGTGTGCAAGAGAGAAGGCAACTCATATCGGTATCAAGGTAAGCTCACTATACTCGTAGGATCGACGACGTGTCAACTATGTGAGAGGTAGCCATTAGAGCTCGCTTGGAACGCTTGAAACAATAAGCGGTCCGTGGGTCTTGGCGATTGAGCGAAAGCTCCCACATTTTGATTCTGTTGACGGGGCCAACGAATTCAAGCTTGAGCGTTTGCACGCCTCATATTGAGCATCGAAGTAAGGGATTCATCCTCGAAACGGAGCTTGAGATAGGTAGGAAGTTTGGGTGTTTTGATCTTCAAAACAAGTAAGTATTTTGGGTTAGTTTGTTTGTTTGATGATTGGAAGACATGGAGAAATCATTTCAGTTTGTTGCTTTCGATTCTTGTTGCATTTAGTGTAGGATAGGATTAGGAAATCGAATCGAGAAAGGGTAGGGTTTACTGTTGCAAAATAGGGCATAAATCATGCAAAAAATGGCAAAAAGCTTGATTGGGATGCTTAATGTCGGCAAGTGAGTGATTGGGAGCATCAAAGCCTTACCCGGGAGGGGGTTTAAGAGCCAAGAGGCCAAGGGAGAGCTCATTTGTAACCATTGTAGTGAGAGAGAGAGAGAGCCCCCGCAAAGATTCAATTCGATCTCGTCATCGGAGAGCCTGCCGCTCACTCCAGGTATACCAATCACTTCCCTTGGTGCCTTAGTTGGGATCTAGAAGTTTGTGTTGGGAGTGATTGTCTGAATCGCGAGATTTGATCGAAATCATCGTTGCGCGGCATTTATCACGCCGCGTTCGGGGTGTTCGAGCGACCGTTGTTAAGCCGAGTCCCAGACTCGGCCCTTGGACCCTGCCATTCGACCGGCTCAACGTGGAAACCCTAATCGGCCCTCGGCTAGTCCACTCAGTACGTCCAAGTGACGCCACTCGGTCCTTTAACCAACTCGACACTTGGCCCAAAGTCCACTCGGCCCCATTTACCAGTTCGGCCCTCGGCCCAACGCCTGACTTGGCCCGTCCGAGTGATGGCACTCTAACCTCGGCCTACAAAAAATTTTACTTGGACCAGTGCGATTCGGCCCGTTGGAGTTACCCACTCAACCCCTACAATTCGGACCAGTTGGGCCGAGTGTATACTTGCCTCAACTTTTCATAAATTTGACATGACCCAGCTGGAGCTCAGCAGCGCAAACTGTCACAAGCTCTCCTGACGCTCAGAACTTGATTCTGGCTCGCGGAATAGACAAAATCATAAGGCACACCGCTTAGCAATTTGAGTAGGCTGTCGCGAGACCTGGAAACCTAAAGACCTAGGGGCAACCCGCTGAGGCACAAAACGTTGATTAGACCCAAAAATGGGCAAGGCAATGTAACCGAAAAGCCCTAAATCCTGTCAAGACGACCAGAGAATTGATCGACAAAGCCTATCAGGCCCAAAACAAAGCGAGGGTGCATAAGACGCTTAGAGGCTGTTTGTAGCACTCACCTTGAATTTCCACACTTGAAGTGCACTTAAGGAAAACTGAAAGCTTGATTGAGCACAAGTGCACTAGAAAGAACACACGCACTAAGTGGAGATAAATTGAGGAATGTATTTAATAAGTCAAGAAACTCACTCTGATAAACCACTCAAGGAACCACCGAATAGGAGAGAACCCACAGGCGGAGACAAACCATCAACATGCGAAGTAGGACCAAGCAAGTGGCGCAAACGAAGTGGATTTGACAAACCTACTCAACCTGATCGATAGCTTGGTGGAGCACGAGAACTCGACTATGGCAGAAGAAAGCTTAGACCGCAGGTCTAACGAGAAACTCAACTTAGGCGTCTTCCCAGAGGCTATTCAGCAATTGGTCAGTAGCTATGATGCGCACGCCCGGTATAAGCACCGCGGTCGGACAGCAGATGCTATCATCGCAGACTTAGAAGAAGAGAGAAAGCTATCCCACAAGGCATTGCAAAGCATAGCTGTATACAATAGAGACCAGCATGCCAGGAGTCAAAGGCAAAGCATGAAGTTGCGTGAGGTGCAGCGAGTGCTGAACTTAACCGGTAGAAACCAAACGGATCACAAGAGAGCCCTAGAAGGAGACTTAACACTGAGCGAGCTTCTTATGAAGCGATTGCTAGACAACACCGCAGCAGAGCAAAGTGCTGCAGCATTGGCAACATCGCTGAGCATCGCACACAGAGCCATGCATGCAGGGCTACAGATGCCACCCCAACCTGCGAAGGTTAGGCTGAGCCTAAAAGAGCAACGGAAGTACCTACTACTGGCCGGTCTAACCCCCTAGGAAATGGACGCAATGGGCTTTGAAGAAGGAGCACAACAAGAAGACCGGCAGGGGGAGGACGCTAAGCTTGAATTTGTTATGGAGAGATTCAGAGAAGAGGTAATATCCCAATCCCCCTCTCGCATGTCCAAGAACAGCAACAAGTTGATCCATCCGCCGCAGAGAGACAAGCCCCACTAAGGGAGAGATGGAGAAAGTTAGTTGAAGAAACTAGAAAGCAGCTAAGAGCCAAAACGGTCGTGCAGCCGTCTGCACCTCTCCCACCATGCCCCGATGACCTCCTTGCTGGATTCCATGTGGAGCTGGTGATTTAGGAACGGCAAGAAAAAGAAAAAGACTCATTCACCTTCAGCTTCCTCATGCCCAACAGCCTGCGGAGGGTCCTACCGATCAAGGTAATGGAGGAGGTGATCGCGACTGGCAGCCGACTAGGACAGAAATGGCTAGAAGAAAGGGAGAGGACCACCACTCTATGGGGAAAGGAAGAAGCAGAGTTTTGGCAAAACAAGGTATTCGAAATACCACATACTGTACAGGGCTACAACTGCCAACCCCTATGGAGGAGGCGAGTATGTGACATTAGCATGCTCGCATGGATGGCTTTTTGTAACACCCTGCTCTATGAGAGGAACGACCCCACGTTCATGGCGTATCCTCGAAGGGTAGGTGTGGATTTTGTTGCCACCCTCCATGGGCATCATGATTTTCCTATCATCTACAACTCCAATGCCACCTCCTTCGAACATGCCCTCCTCTTCGACTCAAGAAGCCTAAATGATTCCATGATGCATTTTCTCACGGACTTCTCTTCATGCCCCGATCCAGCATTTATAACTACATGTAATTATCTTAGGTTACTTAAGTTACTACTCAAGCAGGACCCGACCCCATAAGAATGTGGCCTGCCTCCCTCTTTTTTGACCCTAACGCCATCGACAGTTGTGCCATGGCGCGTTTAATGATGAGGGCTAGCCTTCTCCCCTCTTTTTGCCTACCTCTCCTAGAGGATATGAACGACAACCAGTTCACTAGGTGCAACCATCCCTTCCTCTCCACCACCTCCCTCCATGTCCGCTTGAATCTCAAAGGATACATGCAAAGCCATCAATTGTTTAGCAAATCCATCTGACCCCCTTCTTTGCCTAAATCAAACGAGGAAAATTAGGTATAGACTGTCGTTCTACTAATGTAATACTATTCCAAAAAAAAAAAAAGAGAAAAAGAGAATGAACAAGCATCTAAGGAAGAGCAAGAGGAACATTATGCATGGAATGGACAAAACAACTCACTTACAGAAGCACTTAGCACCGCATGAAGCACAATCACTGCACCTAGGGGTCCTCATGTTAGGCATGCTCGGTGGCTTCGGTCGACTAGCCCCGCTCCTAACCCCCTCGCCCTTTTTGCTCCCCCACTTCACGCTTAGGGCACATCAAGGACAAGACATACCTAGGGGGGTACCACTTGCCTATGGTTAGACCTGTCACCCTAAGCTCCTTGCACTGCACCTCCCTTTGCATGAATGGAGTCCTCAAGTGTGGGATATCACCCAGGCCAGCATGTGGTTAGACCCAACTTCCCATTCCACCAGCACGAGCATAATACACTACACAATAAGATCAACACCCCCCTTAGGTAGAGCACTGCACCTTTTCCTTCCAAGCATCACAAAGGTGACAAACCACCGACTTCGGAGGCCCCCGTCAACCACTTGCTATCCATTTGGCTTCTCCAACAAACCTTATCATCTTCCATGAGCATCCGAGTTTATACGTGGCCCTACCCTTACATGACTACTTCACCAACTGCCTCTAAACCCCAACAGCAGCCAAGAGTGCCATGGGATTGGCACCCGTCTCGGAGGGGGGTAATGTTAACCCCAAGCCAAGAAGGCGGAAGAATGAATGAAAAAGTGGGAAGAAGATGGAAAAAGAGCAAAGACACGCATGCGGCCTCTAAAGCTAAGCTATGGCCAAAAGCGTAATTTTAAATGAAAGGTGTCTCAAAAACTCTAAAAACTCTTGTAAAAGAGTGCTAGGCTCCCTTTTGTGCCATTTGTAAGAGAATAGACGGGTATAGGCTTAGGGTATAAAGCAAGAAGAGGGAATTAGAAAAATGGACCTTGCCACAATGTCCGGTCATGTAAAAAGGGATGGGTGCCCATGGAGTTTTTAGGGTTTGTATATATAAAGTTCAAAAAGTGAATGGAAGCTCATTCTTTGGTGTCTGGCTAAGAAGAGCTCTTCTCTTCTTCTCTTCTCCTTGCTTGTGTGTGCTATTGAGAGAGGGAGTGTGAGAGTGTGAGACTATGAGAGAGTGAGTGTGTGGGAGTGAGGGATCAAGAGGGTGAAGCTCTTCACCATCTCCTCTTCTCTTCTTCTCTTCTCTTCTTCTCTTCTCTTCTCTTCTCTTCTCTTCTCTTCTCTTCTCTTCTCTTCTGCGCGCAGCTATGGTGGATGGAGCTTGGAGATGGAGGACGCTTGAGGATGCTTGAGCTAGCATCTAGGATCGTGGAGCTACCAGTGTGTGCGAGAGAGAAGTCAACTCATATCGACATCAAGGTAAGCTCACTACACTCATAGAACCGACAGCGCGTCAGCTATGTGAGAGGTAGCCATTAGAGCTCGCTTGGAACGCTTGAAACAATAAGCGGTCTGTGGGTCTTGGTGATTGAGCGAAAGCTCCCACAAAAATTCTCCCCCTCAATATCCAAAGTTGCTAGTGGGTATCGTTCATATGCTGCTACAATAGGTAAGCAATTATCTTCTCTATGATTAAAAAGGTATCAAATATAATTAAGTAATCATATCTTTTTCTGTTGGTAAGGTAGGTAGGAAAAGTAGGGATACAATCAAGAGGGTATTCTTGAGTCTCTATACTTAATTCTATATCGATTTCTTCTATCTTTGTGATGTTCCCACTCTTAAACACAACAATATCAAAACCTTGCTCCTGTTGGTTCTCAAGACCCTCTTGAAACATCTTTGCTTTCTCTTCAGCCTCTTGATCTATGTATGTAGCATATTCTTCCTTCTTGTCGTGCACTTTTTTTGAAGAATAATCTTCCATATATTGGAGATACACAATAAATCCTATATCTTTTTGGATCAAAAGACACTCTTGTTGATCCCTATGAAAAGGGTAGTTTGTTTCACATTTTCTAAATTCCTCATCAATAAGATAAAATCTAATAATCAAAGTTATCCTAGGAGCATCGGTTGATTGGATCATCATTAAAATAAACATAATGATCAACTATGATCTCTTTGTATGCCTAGCATAATATTCCTTGTACACCTCAAGTTTCTCTATAAGATCTCCCAAGAACTCTTGCAAATCAAAATGAACATTCAGCATATCCTTGATGTACATGAACTTGGATGAGTTTCTTGTCTTCTGAAGAAAACCAAGAGTCTATCATCACATTTGTTCTCCAACTCCATTCCCTCAAGGGAAAGGTTTTTTCTTTGGGTCATTCTAACCTTGTAAAAACTAACAACTACAAAGAAGAAACTCAATTGAGAAATAAAAATTGAAAAATACATTGTGAGATATACATTATAGCCTTTGTCATATGAAACAGAAAATAAAAGACATGTAGAAGAAAAGCATTGAATGCAACTCATACTTTATAGGACATGATAAAAAAAAGTTCAATGTTCAAGCATTCATATAAAAGGTGAAAACAACTTAGACAAACACAACTCATAGACTAAGAAATTAGGTTTCATAAGATATTCAACCCAGGAATTGAGTTGAAATGATCACTTAGGGTTTCATTTGTTGATATTGTGAAGCACTAGGTGATGGATGTTGTGTTTATTGTTGTAATGGGGCATAGAAGAACTTTGCTCAACTTTGATGGAGATATGAGAAGATTGTGTTTGAAAATGGAAAGCTTATGTGAGATCCTTCTCTTAAAAGAATTTAAAAAAAGTATTTAATAATAGAGTGATTGTTCCTGGAACTTGTGTCACACTTATTTTTAAAATGTAAATTTTTTACATACGAGACTATTTTGGGGTCTTAAAAAAGTGTTTGATGAGATCACGGGCAATTAAACACTAGTATAACTTATCATTTCAGTGATATTACTGTATTGTTCTTGAAGGCAAAGCTTACTGTAGTTTTCCTTCTTCAAAAACCTTAAAATTAAATACTACATTAGGAGAGATTTGGACTCAAGTTTGGGCCTTTTAATTTTAGAGAGAGACATCCTCTCAACCAATAGGGGGAGAGCTACCGTTACAAAAAAATGGGGTTTTCTAACTTTGAAATATTTCATCTATGTCTTATAGATTTTTGGAAAAAAATATTTTTAGATATTTTTGGAGAACAAATTCATGAAGGCACAAGAAACAAGAGGTATTGGTACAATTAAAGACACTAGATGGAGACATTTCTTCTTAGTCCCACAATCTCCTAGTCATTTTCTTGAATTCTTGAATAATATACCTAGATGTTTTTCCTTCATTGTTTTATCCATCTCTTTTTTACGAAAATCTCAAACAGTTCAACAAAATGCATATTCTTTCTCCATTTTTGCATAGGATTTGGTGTTCTCTATTTTCACTCAATGCCTTCTTTTGCTTCGTCTTTTATGCCAATGAAAGCTTCATGTCCTCGGTGTCCTTTCTCTTCCATCAAAGCAATGGAAGCTTCAAGTCCTTGTTGGTGTCCTTCCTCTTCCATCATAGCAATGGAAGCTTTATGTCATCGACGTCCTTCCTCTTCTAGTAGAGAAATCACAATATATAACAATTTTGATCTTACAATAGTAGGTAAATTTTTGCTACCATCTTTGTGGGTATTTGGGTCACGTTGCAAACAAAGAAGAGGTAGTTCAAGAACATTGGAAAGGAAACAAATATTGGATCGAGCATCTTTCAAAGCTGGAAGAGTTGATAGAAACCAGACTCATGGCCACCCATGCACTTATTGTGGAAAAAGCCTGAAGGAAAGCATGCTTCAATAAACATGTCCAATAGAAATCTTTTGAACAAGGAGACTTGGTTCTCCCCTACACTAAAGAGGGACAAACAAAAGATAAAGTTCAGAGGATTAGGGCCCTACTATGTCCATCCTATTAGTTGGATAGGAAACATGGATCTCAAAACTCTTGATGGGGAGGGAATTAGCCACTTCAATGGGAGCCAAATTAAGAAATATTACCCCCTAGATCATCCTCAACACAAGCAACCTACAACACTTCATGAGACTACCAAAGCTCAAAGCAAGAAGAAGAATCCCTCACTACATAAAAATGCTACACTGTAGCAAACCTTCATGTTTGAGCAATCTCAATTAGCAACTTAGATGAGGTGGAGGACATCCTACCACCAACTTGTTGAGAGATCGTGTAAATTGAGTTCCACTGCTATGGCTATCATACATTTGTCCAATTGCTATCACATGCATCCATACATCATGCCCATATATCATACATTAATTGTCCAACAAGAAATAGTGAAAACGGGGCTCAAATAATGCCTATACTTGGTCCAAAAAATATCAAAATATAGGTCTAAAATTGAACACTTTTCTTTTTTAAAAAAAATTGTGCCAAAATTGATGTCCTAGACAAGCTCGATCCACATTAATTTTTAAGAAAAAAAATTGACAAAATTTTCTCTTCAAATTTGCACTCGAAAATGGCATAAAAATCAACCTTGTAACCACGAAACAACTAGCTTGATAAGACTACAATATGGACATAGAACAATGAACTAGTTTGGGAAATAATCAATTCAAGCTTCTCTAATGTAAAAATAGAGTTGTCAATAACCAATTCGTGAAGTTGTAGTCTGAACAGACAATCTGAACTAGTTCATCTCTTCAAGTGTGAAAGGAGTTAGATTTGGGGGGGACTATTTAACCTTAGTTTATGCTTTAGCTTTAATGGATTATCTTCATCAAATCAACCTTGTAGTCATTAGTGAATGCCGAAATCAATGCCAGGTCTCTTACGTACTCATCTATTGTGCATTAAATTTTGGAGCTTGAGCTTGATTACTCAAGCCATCACACAAAAAATTATTCTCTCTCTTCTATCTTTTTAATGCAAGCCCCCCACCATCTCAATGGATAAGTCCCGAGCTTTGATTCACAAGCTGCCTCTAAGCTGGAGTGACAAGCAACCCCCTTTCTCAAGTAGGCCTTGAGCTTAAAGAGCCCTCGTGCTTCTTGCAATCGATACATGAGTTGATCTAACATTAAGAGATTTGGACTCAAGTTTGGGCCTTGTAAGGAATTCCACCTTAACATAGAGGGAGGTAATTCAAAAATCATTAAAATGATAACAAATTCAAAAGTTTCAAACTTTTCTCTTTTTTTTCCAAAGTACACAAATTAGCCCATAACCTTTAATTTGTCAATTATCCCTAATTAAGAGTCTAGAGGTCAGATATTGGAATTAAGTGCTTCATGATCAAAACTTGATGGCTTGTATCTAGATTGATTGGGATTAATAGCCTAGTCTATTTTTATCAAAAGATGAGCCAAAGACAACATGAGATGGATCCGATGAAATCAACAGGGATGGTGGTGCTCGAATCATCATCAAAGAGATACATGAGAGAGGCATATCACCTACGTCTCGAGATTGATTGCGAGTATGAGCCATTGAGTAAGGAAAACAAACCCTATCTCATATCTTCTGTGTCCAAAGAACTATGTAGGTTATAAGGAAAGAGGAATATAGATCTATGGACTGATGAAAAATTATATCCAAAATATACTTTACATAACTCCACGCCTCCGTTCAAGGATATTACATTCTTAGTAAGCTTTGTTGGAAATGGTTATAATGGCCTCTTAGGATACGCACAACATTTGGATGCCATTAGCAATGTATATAAGTTAGAAAGAGATTTGTTAGAGAAGGAGGATGCCTCTTTGAGGCTAACATTAGAGCAATGTAAGCACAAGCTACTACAAAAAAGGAGACTATTTTAGAGTTGGAGAAACAAAGAGATCAATTGAGGCTTAAAGAAGTAGTATCGGGGGTTCGCAAATGGTGCTGGAAACTTTGAAATATTTAGAATATGAAGTTACGAAGCGGTCACATTAAGAAAAGGATACACGCATTGAAGTAAGTAAGCTCTTTGTTACTTCTTCCTCCATCTCATAAGGTATTTATAACATATCATATGATAACTGAACATTTCAATTTTGAATATAGAGATATCCTACAACCTAATGAAGAAAAGGCTTCAAGCATGGAGGCGTCGATTGAACACATTAAAATGCTTCTTAATAAGGAAGCTATCAAAGCAATCTGGAGGAATCCAAAGTATCGAAAGCTCACACAACAAGAGATTGAGGCCTTCTTGAGAGGGAACCAACTTAGCTCAAGTGATATACAGACTTTGTTGGATGAGGCAAGTATATCTAGTTGGGGATACACAGCTATTTACAAATCTCTTCAATCAAAGATGGAGTTTAAGCTGCATGGATCAATATTTCCAAACTCAACATCACTCAAAAGAGTGTTGCGAAAACAAGTGAATGATTAAGTTCTATAACTCTTAGAAGCTCCATTTCATTTCGAAGGTACGTACTATGGAGCAATAGGGGAGGAAATGGTTTATAACAAATAAAACAATATATTTTATAGCTTGGAGGCCTTATAGTCATACACTGTTCAATTATTTGAGGTGACTCCAAATGAATGCGATGATGTCATGAAATTTTTACTCAAG
Organism: Lygodium microphyllum; assembly: GCF_053477565.2. Lineage (NCBI taxonomy): Eukaryota > Viridiplantae > Streptophyta > Polypodiopsida > Schizaeales > Lygodiaceae > Lygodium > Lygodium microphyllum. Next base: position 5,927,020 of record NC_141142.1, on the reverse strand, counting down.
CTTGATGAGTGCCAGATTGTGAAGGATACAAAGCTAAAAGAGGTCACTATCACCTTGATGAACAGGGCACTCAATCCAACAATTTCAAAGCACAATCCAAAATGGTTTAGTGTTTAGTTAGAGAATAATATATTCTCTCTAAGTTCCTTTGAGGTGACAAATATATTTATATTAGAAGTTTACTTGTGCTAATAGTGTGGATGTGTGACATGATTTTAATATGAGTATATTCCAGGTTATGTCTGAGAATTTTGAAACCTTGTAATGATTTCCATATGACAAATATACCCCAAATCATTAGTGAGCAAAGGAATGGGAGAATCTTGGATGTGGAAGGGTTTGGAAGATTCAAAGTAGAGTGGCATCTAGCAGGTGATCTGAGGACCCTAGAGTGCATGTGCAATGTCTCAAAGGGGGCCAATTCGAAGAGCCCATGCATATTTTACATGCGTGTTGCAAAGGGACTCAACAAAAAGAATTAATAAAAGGCACTTGAAAAGCACCTCAAAGATCCAAATTTTAGAGAAATTTTAGATATTCCCTTGTCTCAAATCCATATCTGCACAATGCATGGTGTATGCAAAATCATTGAGAAATTACTTTTCTTGTATATATGTTTTGCTTGACAATGTAACCTAGGTATATGCAGGTCAAGGCAATTGTAGCACTTGAGAATGCATTATCAAATATTGGTTTGATGGTGGAAATGTAAAGATTGAAAAGAGTGAGAAAAGGTCAAAGAATATGCCAAAGAAACTTTCCATTGGAGGTGTGAAAGCAGGAAGATTTTTATATGTAATACCCTGAGATAATCCTTGTTAAGTAATACAATCCACTCAAAGAATTCAATTCAATAGGTAGAAGTGCATCCATAATGCGATTGTGGACCACGGTAATATAGTGGTGAAGCATGATAACACAAGGTCAACGTTTGGAAATCTTTAGATATAATATTTAAGTTTTGTGACATGTGGGTATGGAACTCACATGATTATCAAGGCTTTGAAATAACATTGGACCAGCTTAAGAAGTTAATCGTTTAGTGCATGGTTAGATCAACACATTATTCACTACATGGTACATTGTTTTCATAATGTTTGATCAAGTGTAATCCCTTAATTGAAAGTGCAACACTAATGCGGCATCCTTTCTTATGCTTTAAAAACACATTATGTATAATCACACCCCTTGGTTTACCAAGGAAGAGGTAGTCTATCAGTATGGTCAACTCAATGTATGGAAAAAACCCATTATCAAGCTTGTACCGGCTATTTCAACCATACAAGACAAGGTGGAGGAGTAGAGAACGCTAATAGTTTAGAAGAATTAGACCAATGGACCTATCAAAAGCTTGCCCATAGAGCTAATAGAAAAGAAGCACTAATAAGAACATCTGAAATTAACAAAGCAATGCAACATTTGGAGAGACAAAGAAGAAATTAATTGTGGGATAATTCTAATGTAGCAATGAGACATACTATATGGTGACAAACTAAACAAAGACAAGGAGAGAATTGGATACCCATAAACAACAATTCCTCATAAGCCCATACACAATGAAATCAATTCAAAATGAGTTTTGGAGAAATCTTGACACAAATGAACACTTACCAATTTTTGGAATGATATTTTCACACCATAAAAATACATCTCTTTTTTTAAAGAAAACCGTTATTTTTTAGTAAACAGGCAATGCAATCAATGCTCAAAGCTCACTCCTCTACTCACGGGGCCTCTTTGAAGATAGCCCAACTTCATCTTGTCATTGTCGCTCTAGTTCTTTTAAATATTATTGATTAATTTTTGGGATCGATCTAGTCCTAATTTCATAAACTACAAGCACATTTGGATCCATGATCACACTCATCAGACCAAATGATGTATACACTAAGTGGTATTTACCATGTCGTACATGCATACTAGGGCCTTAACAAAAAATTTGTAAAGCTTCCTATTTCTCCAAAAATATTATCTTCTCTATGTTTCACCTAATAGGATACCCTCTAAGATATCTTAATAAGGTCTTCTCAATGAAAAAACAGTGAGCTCTGAATTGTCCCTCGAGAACTTGTGATGGGAAACAACAAACTTTGGAAAGGTGAGGTCTTTGATATAATGGCCCAAGGCAAAGTCCTTGCCTAAACCTCCCTTCCGTTTGCTACCTGCATGACCAATGAACCCATCCTCGTACACAATAAGATGAAAAATAGCAAACATACCTAGTAAATTATTACGAAATTCTTATGGAAATCAACGTACTATCCAAATGAACATAGCCTATGAAACTAACCTTTTAATTTTCATCTGAAACTAACAACTCCTCACTCCATATTTGAATGCTTGATTGACCAATTTGGAAAAACTTAGGAGTCAAATCCTTGTTTGATTTGTCCAAGTCTATTTGCCACATGTACGACCAATGAACCCATCCTCATACATGACAAGGTGGAAAATAGAAAATATACTTAGTGAATTATTATAAAATTATTATGGAAATCATTATACTATCCAAGTGAACATAGCCCATGAAACTCATCTTTAGATTTTCATCTAAAACCAATAACTCCTCACTCCATATCTAAATGCTTGATTGGCCGATTTGGAAAGACTTAGGAGTCAAGTCCTTGTTTAATCTACCCACTTAAAAAACAAGAAAAGGCAACTACACTAAAGCAAAGAGAGCATGCCATGATCAAGTGTATAGATTAATTCTTGCTCATGCCATATGAATCCACACCCCATACAAACACACCCTTAACAGGACATCCTCGACCAACCATGTGAACCCACCCTTGCCATGTCATCATAGAATCTTTTAAAAGATATGTCATGTCATCATTTGCATCATTGATGATGTCATCATGGAACATTCTAGAAAATCTTTGGCCGTCCTCCAACACCTATAAAAGAAGGGGCTTGTCATAGAGCTCCTCAGTCTTGCCAATGCTAGTCTTGGGAGCTGAAGGAGTCGAGACCTCCAAGTAAGTAACTTTGAGTTCTATTTCTAGTTCTTGTCTAGTCATGATATCTTGTCTTGTCTTGTCTTCCATTATACTCATGTTGTCTTGCCACATTGTAATCTTGTAGTACGAGATCTTGTCTAGTACCATCTTGTATCTTGTTCATCCCCGTCGAGGGAGATCTTGTAATTCTAATATCTTGTATCCATATATACGGTCCCGAGTTGTGGGATTTTCTGTAGCTTGTTAAGCTATCATTGTACATTGTGCCCCTCCGTGGGATTGTCTTGTAATTAGATTTCTTGTAATAATAAATCTTGCATCTAGTCTAGTCTCTCGAGCATAGTCTAGTGCATGCATAATAGTTTGGCAAGGCTACTTTCTAGCCTTACTGAGTAGTATGGGGGCAACCCTTGAAAGAATCATGGCCTCCCTTCAAAGCCTCCAATAATAAATTCAAGACTTGAATGAATGACAAATGTAACTTCAAATATAATGCCCTATGTATCTAGGCCTTGCACTTCAAGAGATGCAAGAGTTCAATACTTTCAGAAAAACAAAGGAAGTGATCAAATGCATCCTAGAGAAGTTTAATGGTGATCGTTCGAAGTTCAAGGGATTCCTGCAACAAGTAAATCTCTATATCCACTTGCAAGTGGATAGGTATCCAGATGAGGCTTCCAAGGTGAGATTCATTGGGACATTGCTTTGTGGTCAAGCTTTATCATGGTTTGCCCCAATCTTGGAAAAGAATATGCCAATACTTCATAACTATGAGGCATTTCTTTGCAAGCTCACTTCCACATTTGGAGATGTAGACATAGTAGTAGAAACAAAACTTTAGAAGCTACGACAAGGTAGCCACTCTACGTTTGCTTATGCATCTAAATTTAGGCAATTAATTTCTGACTTCACTCAGCGTGAGGAGTATTTTATCAGCCAATTGAGATGGGGTCTTTGAGATGACATCAAGGACCTCATGCTCACTATGCCTAAGGCAAAAAAACTCAACAATTATATCATGTAAGCTATCCAGTGTGATAATAGATTGTTTGAGAGGAAGTAAGAAAAGTGAGAAGAATTAAGGCCTTGCCAATGGAACCAAGTCTCAATTAGATAAGAAACCAAGCCCGAACTGATGCAAAAGGTCATACCAAATTCCAACCCTTGACCCCACAAGAAAAGTAAAGATGAAGAGAGAATCATCAATGTCTATACTACGAAAACCCTAAATACATCACCCTAAATTGCCCAAATAAGAGGGAAAAAACTCCAAGAGTTGCTACAACCATCCTCAAGTAGGAAAAAGAGAATGCCCGATTGTAAATGAGATCGTACAACCGGTCCTTGATATAAGAAAGAGTCTCTTGATCCTAGTCACATCCATGGAAACTTTCCTTATCATAGTCCGGATGATCCTACTGTGGGAAAGACCCTTTTCCTCAAAATCCCCGGTTGACTCTAGGGCCTTTGCATGTTTCATTGATGATGGCTTTGTGAATAGATACCAGATTCCAGTACTCCAAAAGACCAGTCCTGCATGGAAGACCACTAGCATCTGGAGATATTACCAAGAAAACCCGATCACTCATGGTAACTCTTGGCGATCACAAATCTCATGTATGCTTTAATATCATATCCAGTCCCACAAATCCAATCATCCTTGGGAGGCCTTGGCTAAAGAAACACAACCTAGAAATTGATCGGGCTAAGGAAAATATTACATATCGTGAAAATCAAAGAAAATCAGTATATCTAGGAGCCAAAGCCTTTATGCACATAGCAAGACATGAATATATTTATATGATATATCATATACCGGCCTAAGAATCTAGTAAGGATGAGTCAGTCAAGCTACCAAGCTAGTATCAAGAATTCTAAGATGTCTTTGAAAAAAAGAATGCATGTCTCTTGTTGAGATGGCAAACTCAACATGTGCGAGCAGACATTGATGATGGACCGCCTAGCTAGATGGGTTCGCACATCTACACTTAGCACGTCAGTGGTCATTATGATCTTCACATGGTCACTAACTTATCACTTATTATATTAAGTTGTTGCACCTACCTACATCTAGCATAGTTTTAATACCAGTCAATTAGTATAGTCAATTATGCAGTGTTTGACTTAGCATGCCACTTTTCTTTATGGTGTATCTCATTTATATTTTGTCTACACTATATTGTATGTAGAAGAAGAAAACAAAACCAGCAAGAAAATGTTTTGGCTTCCATCTCTCTTCTCGTGTCATTGAGTGAGCTTTCGCTTCTATATATGGTGTCTATTTGGCACAGTAGCTCAAGCAAGTCCCCACACCATGCGATTCATGACATCTCTTGCTTGAGCACAATTCATATAATTGTACTATAGAACTCCATGAGGGGGCTCAACCACCTTTTAGACCCATCTATAGGCTATCCCCTAATGAACTAACTAAACTATGCAAGAACATTGATGAGAACTTAGCCAAGGGGTTCATTAGGCACTTGAAGTCTCCTGCTAGAACCCCCAATTCTGTTTGTGAAGAAGAAAGACATGTCACTTTGAATATGTGTGGATTATCGAGGACTCAACAAGATACAAAAAATCCCACAACCCGAGATTGTAGTTATAGACAACAGGACTCAATAGGATATGAAGGATCCCACTACAACCTGAGGTCGTAGGTATGGATACAAGATATCAGAATTACAAGATCTCCATTGATGGTGGGGATGAACAAGATACAAGATCATTACTAGACATGATCCAGTACCACAAGATTACAAGATGATAAGACAACAAGAGTATAATGGAAGACAAGACAAGACTAGATATCATGACTAGGCAATAACTAGAAGTGGAACTCGAAGTTACTTACTTGGATGTCTCGACTCCTTGGCATTGGAATGACTGAGGAGCTCTACGGTGATCCCTCCTTTTATAGGCGTTGGAGGGTGGCTAAAGATCTTCTAGAATGTTTCATGATTACATCATCGATTATGCAAGTGATGACATGGCATATGTCTAGAAGCTTCTATGATGACATCATTGATGATTTACGTGATGACATGGATATCTTCTACAAGGTTCTATGATGATATGGCAAGGGCGGGTTCGCATGGTTGGCTCGAGGATGTCTTGTTAAGGGTGCATTCGCACCCATGGGGTGTGGATTCATATAGCATGGGCAAGAATTAATCCGTACACTTGATCATGGCATGTCCATGAGATCAAGGATACCTTTAGATGGTTATGCTACATGATCTTTTTTCCTTCATTAAAGGGTTTAATAAAACATGAGCTACATTCAAAAAATTTTGTGTTGCTTCGAACTCTTCCTCAAAAGGAAGAGATGACTCATATCGGAGTGCATCCTTATATATCATGGTGAAAGTCTCTACTTACGGAGTAGTATTTTGTTTCCTTGACATTTGAAGCCACGAGCAAATACTTATCCTAATCTAGAACAATAAAGTGAGAATCTATTCCAAGATTTTGTGCAATAACGGCCATACAATAATAGTCCTCCCTAATGTTAAAAATGGCTCGAATATCAATCATGAGAACATATTGCCTTTCACCAATAGGGAAGGTGGGGAGCAGAGCTATAGGAACATCACCATCATTCTCCTTAGCCTCTTTCTCATCAACAAAATCCACCTCTGTGTTCTTCCTTTTCAAAGCTTCAACCTCAAGTCGAGCACTTAGCTTCCTCTCACTTGCCACATCTACTAGCTAGAAGACATGTTGCACCTCATAAATCTTCACTTCAACAGGCTATTGTGTATCTTCTAGGTCTTGGATAGGCTCTTTCACTTCATCCCCTAGCAACACATTCAGAAAGCAAAAAAATCCATGAAAGTACTCAACTACACAACACTTCTCATTGTGTGCAGGGCACTATAGATCAGCCTTGTTCATGTCCTCAAAAACCCTTAGCACTAACCTATTAAACCTTTTTCTTAGGGTCTTTTTGGCAAAGACATCGATCAAATGAATATACCAAAGGCCTTCAATATTAACCTCTCTAGTAGATGTTCGCTCCACAAAAGTGGCCTCTTGTTCCTCAAGGTAGACTCGTAAGGCCTGATCCTTTCCTACACCGTTTGGTAGTGATAGAAAAAACTTGCAATACATGTGGTAGCAGATGTTCTTGTCCCACTTGATAAAGGAAATCTAGAAGAATATCCTGAGAACTACCTCCACTACTTCTAGACTCTTGTACAGGAGCATTAGGAGTGCCTTCACTCCTTGCAAGCTCGAGCTCCCTCCACATCTTGCACCTTGATAGCATCGATATGCAAACACAACTATATGAGCAACTCCAATTGGTAGAGGGGATCCCGAGGGTGGACCCACACAACATAGGGGGAGGGAGGACCAATGCAATGCAAGAGGGTGGGGTTGCAAAATCTTGAGTCTCCCCCTCATATTGTGTGGGTCCCTCATGGTAGAGGGGGAGAAGGAGACCTGCACAATGTGAAGGGAGGGTGCAAGAATTTTGAGCTCTCCCCCTTGAGAGGAATCCACACAATGTGAGGGGGTTGGACACCCAAATCTCAAGCCTCCCACTCGCATTGTGGTTGTAACTCGCATGGGGGAGTGGTGGAGAGACCCATACAACATGAGGGGATGGGGATGCAAAATTTCGATACCACCCCCCCTCGCATTATGCTGGTTCTCCCCCTTCATGTTGTCTAGGTCCAAAAGACAAATAGTCTAAACGATGACAAAAAAAATGATGCCAAAAAAATAATAATAGTCCAAAAGAGAATGCATCGAGGGCCTCACCTAAGGAGAGAAAGAGGACGGGCCTTCGATAGTAAGAGGGACAGAAGAGGGAAATCCTTCAATAGCAAGAGGAAGAAAAGAGGGTGGGCACACAACACGAGTTGGGGCGGAGAGAGAGAGAGAGAGAGAGAGAGAGAGAGAGAGAGAGAGAGAGAGAGAAGAGAGAGAGAGAGAGAGAGAGAGAGAGAGAGAGAGAGAGTGTGTGTGTGTGTGTGTGTGTGTGTGTGTGTGTGAAAATAGGGGGGGAGGGGGCAATTCTACATTTTGGACCTCCTTGCACTCACATTGTTTGGGTCCAAGGGAACCATGGGACCAACACAATGCGAAGAGGGGAGTCCCAAAATCTTGAGGTCCCCCCTTGTGTGGTGTGGTTCCACCCCCTGGTGGAAGCTGCACAATGTGAGGTTGGGGTCTTGAGATTTTGGAACCCCCTTTCCTCATGTTGTGGAGTTCCCTTCCCCTTGGCACAAACTTTTAGAATGCAAGGGTGAGCTTCCTAATTTTGGGACCCCCCATGGCCTTGCATTGTGTGGCTCTCATTGAGGGCGGGGGGTTCCAAAATTGGGAACCCCCCTTGCATTGTGGAGGTCCTTGCCGGGGGGTGGAGACTGTACAATGTGAGGAGGAGGGGGTTCCAAAATCTCAAGGCCCTTGTGTTGTGCCACTTCAGGTTGGGAAGCAAGACTACACAATGCAAGGGGGGGACCTCAAGATTTTGAGACCCCCCCTCCTTGTGATGTGTGGTCGCACCCCTTTCCCTTCCTAGGCAGGAGTTGCACAACTTGAGAAGGGGGGTTTTCCAAAGTTAGGAGTCCCCTCTCATGTTGTTCAGTCCCCCCCCTCCTGGTAGGAGCCACACAACATGAGGGGATGAGAGCTTCCTAATTTTGGAACCCCTCCCCGTGTTGTGCTGATTTGACCTCTTTTATTCCATTTTTCTAGTTTTTTGCCCTTTCCTCCATTTGGAGCTCTTATGTTGTCTTTGTACATTTTCATAGACATGGCTAGAACAAAGCAGACTGTGAGGTGTGTATCTTCACAAGATTCACACATTGTGCAGTAGGGATTGATCGTTAGCATGTAGTAAAAACCTAGTACTAGGAAGAGCATGCTTGCATTGTAGGCTAGAGCTCGTCAACCAAAGTGATACTAGTAGCATGCCTCCATCCTTATAAGGAGCTAAGGAGGATTATGAATGTCCATGAGCCTGCCATTGCCAAGCTTTATTCATTAGGGTTGTAAACAAATAAAAAAGGAGAAATTTGGACTCCTGCTCGCATTCCTTGGCACTGGATTGCGCATGAAGCTGCTAAAGACTTTCTGACTGAAATCTTCCAGGATGCATACATTTTGGTAGCTCATGTGCACATGGTCATAGTTATGCCAAGGGACTTCACATCAATTAAGATTTTGAGGTTCAAATAGGATAAATTATTGAGAGAAAATGGCATCAGTGATAGAAAAATAAATGGAATTAGGAGATCCCTCCATTGAAAAAGAGCAAAAAGGTGAAGGTGACTAATACCATAGGACCCTCGCATCCCAACAATATAAGACTAAATGCTCAGAGAGTACCCTAAGACCAAAGGGAGATGGGTGAGATAGAGACCAAGGAGATAGAGGTGGGGGAGAGAGAGGCTCAAGAGAGAGAGAGGCCTGGGAGATTAGAGAAAGGCATGTTAGCATGCACAAGGAGATTCGTGAGGCCCTAGAGATGCTCGACCCATGCTTCGATGTTATTGTGCCACTTAGAAGGCTGCATTAGCTGTAGCAAGAGCAGCTGAGCACCTTTCACTTTAGTGAGGAGGATACTCTTGTCCTTAAAAACCTTCACAAGGAGGTCAATGTTCGTGTAGTGAACATCATCTTAAGGTATATTGCGAAATCATAAACCTTGAAAATTTTACATGGTTTTCTCATAAGCAAATGGGCTTGAAACTTACTATTATTTACTTTTGAATCTTAATTCTTGTAAACCTTCCTTTTCATAGACCAGAGAGAAGGTTTTCATCATAGATTCTCTCCTGTTTGTGGTGTTGATCCAAAAGAGTACATCCCTTGTGGATGTGTGCCCGTATATAGAGATTGTAATTTAGATATACTATAGTATCTTGTGATGGCATACAATGAGAGGTAAGGAACTCTTTGGTGTGTTTATTCTAAGTTATATCAAATCTTTTTTTTGTAATTTTGTTCTCCTCCTTGCCTTGTAGATCTCATTGGAGCCTGATAGTGTATGACATTTAGACAAGGAAATGTTTTCTTGCCAATTCAATAGATGGGTACCATGATAACATGAAGAAGTAAGTTCCTTAAGTCCATGAGAGGAAGAGGGAGAAGGGGAAAAAGAGAGGCGCTAATGTTGTTTTCCTTTACCAAAACAGATCTGTTGAGAAACTTGTCAAGGGCTTTGAGGTTGTGGTTCAAGACCACAAAATGCTGGAGAATTTAAGAAGAATCAATTGCAAAGTGCTAGAGTAGGGTGACGACCACATTTGTGGGTGGAGAGTTTGCTACAATGCCAAACTACTCCTAGAGCATCTACTCGAGATACAAACAAGCGATTTTAGTATAGTTTTTTTTAATTTAACGATGTATAGAATTTATGAATTTATGCTTAGGTGCATTTGGTATGATTTTATGTAGGGTGATCACTTAGAAAATTTTACAGATGATGACCTTCTTCTGTTTAGAGAGCAAAGATGATTGGAAATCTAACCAATTACACATCACATATCGAGATGTATTCATACCACCTACATGTGCCTCCACTACACTTTGATGCGCAAGGCTAGGAATAATAAGCTCTACAAGGATGATGGAATTTGTGCCATAGGTTAGCCTAAAAGGGATTTGTCATGTGGCTATCTTGTGAGTAGTGCAATATGCCCATAGTGCTTTGCCACCATTAGCTTATTATCCTAGTTTCATCTTGATCATGACATTGTTTTAGTCAGTATGTCGATCAAGGTTTTATTTGTGAGATGAATGATTAGAAATGTGGAGAGTAGGTGCTTCACTATATCATTAATGAAATGGGTTCCTCAATCATTCATGATCTCTATAGGGCATCCAAATCTAGATATCACTTTCTCCCATAAGAATTTGCTAGTCATCCTTACACCATTCTTTCTTGTGACATGTACTTGAGCCTATTGAATCATAGTCTATGGTGACTATGATGTACTTTGCTTTTGTCAATACTATGCAATGGGGCTAATGGGTCCCATTAAATAAATCCTCTATTTTTTGAAGGATTGGTGGGAATGAGTACTAGCATTAGCTCCATTTTATCCTTCTTAATGGGCACTTTGGTGCCCTAATACTCATTAGAATGTTTGACAAACTTTCTTGCATCCTTGAATAGTGTTGGCCACCATAGTTGCAATTGCAAAACCTTGCATGCTATGGTTGTGGCATCGAAGTGATCTCCAACTATTCCAACATGAGCTTCTTCTTGAAGAATTCCTTATATTTTGTGCTTGCACACACATCTACTTAGGAAATTTTTGTCCTAGCCAATATAGTTGTCTTATGATCAATTGATAATTCCTCGTTTTTATCAGCAAGCTTACAAGACTTCCCTTCTCTATTGGGTGTTTATCTATTCTATTTGTTAGTATGTCAATAATGTCATTGGCCTAATAAGGTGTTAGGTCAAACTTAAAGACCTTAAAGAGCTAAGTCTCTTGCTATAGGATAAACAAATAAGAATTTGAGAGATCATCATTCATGCTAGTTGCCTTTCCTCCATTTGTCACTCTCGACATGTGGTCTATGATGTAATGTTATTTGCCTTTCCTTACTACAACATTGAAGTTGAATTCAAGCAACAACAGTAGCCGTCTAGCAATGCACACTATAGCACATGGTTTCTTTACCAGATATAGCAAGATTTGAAAAAAAGATGAAAGGGGTGGCAAGGAGATAGTGGTGGACTTTCTTCATTGCGTACACCATACCAAGTCCCTCTCATTCTATGGTTGAGTAGTTCATTTTAGTTTCCATGAGCTATTGACTAGCAAACCTCACTAGAATATCCATGTTATGTTCTCCTGGCTAGTAGAGCATATCTCTAATAGCAATCTTTCATGCACAATGTGCACATGGAATGTTAGCTTCTACTCAGTGTGGCCCCATAGGATAGGTGCACTAATCAAAGTCTTCTTTATGGATTCATAAGCTTGTTGGCATTCATTGGTCCACTTCTGGTTCACTAAGAGTTGGTACAAGGGTCTAAAAATGGATGTGTAGTTAAGCACAAAGCATCTATAGTAACCTGTGTGTCTAAGAAAGCATTGGACAAGTGTGTCCGAGAAAGCATTGAGCTCCTTTTGCATTCTTCAATGGTGGCAGCTCCACAATGACATTCTTGGACACAGCATGCCCCAATATGATACCATGTTGACCCAAAATTGACACTTGTTATTTCCTACACTGCTCAAGGATAGCTCAAAGTTTTTCTAAGCATTCATCCAATGAGGAGTTGACTCAAAGGTCATTGACAAATACTTTGAGATATTTGCAAAGCATGTCTTTAAAGATGGGGCACATGAAGCATTGGAAGGTGGCCATTGCATTCATTAAATCAAAAGGCATGACAACATATACCTACACCCCCCAATTTAGTGGTAAAACTAGTCTTGTGCTAGTGGACTTGCACCTAATTGTAGCCTAAAAATCCATTGAGGAAGCTGTATGCTTCCTTGCCTGCCACACACTTAATCATGTGCTTGATGTAAGGCAGTAGGTGTACTGGTCCTTCTTAGTGGTTACATTTACTTTCTTGTAGTTTATACACACATGGATTTTTCCATTCTTCTTTAGTACTACTATAATGAGAGGACACCTAATGTTTCTATTTGATTTCATAAAGGGACCTCGCCTTGAGAAGGTTGTCTAGCTCTTCTCATATGAGATGTGAATATCCCGACTAGCAAAGCTCACTAGAATATCCATGTTATGTTATATCCTGATATCCTGATATGTTGGTTTAATACTCAGAGATATCGGGATGGTATGTATAAGCACATGTGGTGGCACTCCCTTTAGGTCGATGTAATTCCAAGAAAACACATCTCATAATTCTTTGAGAAGTAAAATTAGTTTTGTTTCATCCTCTTCCGGAGGGATGTTGGGCAAATATATGCTACTTTGGAGGTTCTTCCTTAGCAAGATTCACCTCCCAATCGTTCGATCAATTCAACCTCCACATTTTTCTCCTAGTAGAATGACCACATGGTCCCCTTTTTGAAGCAAGTAACCCTCTTTGAGAGATGTTGTGGCTTATTTGGATTGTCATCATTAGAGTTTACATTCTTTCTGTTTTCCTTCAGCCTCTTCTGCCTCAAATGCATAGACAGTTTTATACTAGAGTGTTTAGCTGAAGGGGGCTATGGAATCTTTAGGTCAGATTTTGCATTATTCTTTGACCCTAAACTTTCCTTGTCTAATTTATGATTGTATTCTCATCATTATTATGCACTTCATTGATTTCAAAGACATCAAGGACTCAGATAATGACTGGAAACTAAATTCCTATTTGCTCGTGATCAAGCACTTCTAAATATTCAAGCCACTTTAGCTCCCACTTTTCCTTGACAACTCCTACATCCATGAGCAATCCCTCCACCTTTTTGGGTTTGGGATTTACTAGGATTTTTTCAGTTGTCTTTTCCTCTGAATCATATCCTCTAGATTCATTATCCTTGTCACCCTCACTTCTATCATCCATGAAACTTTCTATAGACTCATCGTCATGTTGTTCTTTTGGTTCTATTTCCTTCATCAAGGATGCAACCAAATTAGCATGATAATCAAATAGTATATGGTGCAACCTTGTCCACTTTCATTCATGTTAATGAAGCATCTCCTTGAATATCCTCTTAATCATATTCTCTAGATTCATTATGATTGTCGCCCTCACTTCTATCATCCATGAAACTTTCTTTAGACTCATCGTCGTGTTGTTCTTTTGGTTCTCTTTCCTTCATCAAGGATGCGACCAAATCAGCATGATGATCAAATAGTATATGGTCACTCATGGTAATGAAGCAACTCCCTGAATATCCAAAAATTTGCATCGAGGTTGCCATTCAAAAACCAACATCATTAAGAATATTTCTTCACTCCCAATGGTTGGCAAGAATGTTGGGTCTCATGATATCATGTCGAAAAATTAACAGAGTCATTGTCATGACATGTATTTAAGTTTGGAGTCCCTAGGCTAGATTAGGTGGGCAAAAGGTTTGTCCTTGCAAATTTGACTTAGTGTCTCATTTGTTTTGTTGTACTTATGTGTCTCATTTGTTTTGCTATACTTATGTTCTTTCATGAATAATAAGTAGAGTGTGGTTAGGATATGCACAAAGTCTTGCTCATAGTCTGCTCATAGTCCAAGCAAGGGATGTATTTGTTCAAGGACTTCATGATGGTAGTACATTCTGCATCTCCTTTAAGTACATTTGATATGGTATCAAGATCAATGAGCACAGTGCATCTCACCCATTCCCCAAGCGGACTAGTCCATTAACCTAGTCCTTGATGAGTTGAGTGTTTCGCAACCAAGGGTGATCTAGAAGCAAGTCATAGTCCACTCCCTTCATCACTACAAAGTATACTACTATGAAGTTGATTTTAACTGGCCAAGCTTTTAGTATGTTGAGCACTCTAATCTTGTAACCCTCAACCACACTATCAAAGTGAAATGTGCAATTTCAATAGGTGGATTTCCCCAAGCCTCTAGCACTAATTGGTTAACTATACCAACTTTGGCACTAGTGTCTATGCCCTCATCTTCGCAAGTCACCTAGAGCCTCCACAAGAAGAATGATGTGACACTCCCAAAAGGTGTTGACCCCAAGATCTCTTGGACAAGGATCAATTGCTTCAACATACACATTGTATTCATGAGTCTTATGGATTGGTGGTTTTTGCAATTCCACCCCACCCTCTATCCAACCTTCAAGGCTTTCAAAGGTCGGGGCACTATGCATCCCTACCCCAAATGGTATTGTCATGTGAATGCTATAAACTTTATCTAATAAAAGATAAAATAAAGAGTGTTTATTGACAATACATCTTTAATTGGGCATGGATTCCTAAAAGAGAATTCATAAAAATGACCTCTCTTATAGGAATGTCGATATAGATTAGGCTCCAATGTCCTCTGCAAACCAAAACACAAGTGAGAAACAACCTTAAAGACAAATCATCAAGAGATAGAACATTGAAGAAAGTACTTTTCAATATATGGAAAAAATATATGATGGTTTAAGACACTATTGAAGTCCTTAAAAATCCTTGCAATATTTGAATCAAATTTTGAAAACAAATCCACAAAGGGAAGTGGATCAAAAACAAATATACCCTTATCAATATCAATGCTAAGAGAAGCAACATATGCTCTCTATACAAAGTAAAGAATGAATAAGAGAATGAGTGCAATATAAGGACCCTTGGAAAAATTCATTATAAATAAAGAGAAGCAAAAGACCTTACCTCAAACAACAATAAACTACTGAATCTATTAGTTGAGTATCCTTTTTCTCAAATAGGATCTTATGCTTTGGAGAAATGCTGAGGTAGTCTTCTTTCTCAGGACTAACAGAAACATTCACAACCATTTGGCCGTACACTTTGCCCATCCACTCGTAGTTCACTTGGCCAAGAGACAAAATCTTTCTCTGCCAGATCAGATCCTCATTTTCTATTACTACTTTCCTTTTCTCCTCCAAGACAACCTCCTGCTCACTTGCAACCCTTGTAAGATAAAAATGGGTAACCTCTTCAATCTTGGGTGCTAGTGGCTCTTTCTGCTTTCTCCTGGGTGGAACATTGAGGATTTCAAATGCCTTTTGATCAGTTGATAGAAGAGGCTTCAAAACTTTGTCAAATCTATATCTAAGTATGCTAATCATACTAAAGTCTTTATTCATTAATGTAAGTCGATGTGCATGGGCAGATGCAATATAAGCATCATTCATAAAATCTATTAAAAACTCCTATGTTGCCTCTTGCAAGCATAGTAGGGCAGATAGCTGCCATCTCTTGTTGAGGTCATCCATAGAAGCAACAAAGGACAACCTATCTAATATCTCCTTGACCAGTCTAAAAAATGCAGCCTTAGGAATGACGTGACTAGTTGACTTTTGAGCTTTCATAATCTCTGCAAAACACCTCGCATGTAAAACCATCTTGACTTTCTCTTTTTCCTCACAGGGGCTTCCTTGGGAACCTAAGAGTGAGGAGAAGCTGAGGGCTCAAACTCACCACATAACTTGTTCTCTGAGGATTCACCTGAACAAACTTTACCACAGTTGGTGTAAGAGGAAAAACAATTCCTTCAATTGTCTCCTCAACAGTTAGCTCAAGACCTTCTTCAGAAGATTTATTCACCAAGACCTTTCATGCAGTTTGTTTTGTCCTGGCCATTGAAACCCACACGGTGTGATAAGAAAGCTAAACACAAAGACAACTGACTCCCATCGTTGGAAGCCTTGAACTCCTCCTCGCTTCACAATAAAGACTGGACCAATACAACGCAATAGAGCAAATTTGAGTTCCTCCTTTGCCCTAATTGCTTCATATTGGTGGATTCCAACGCAATGCAAATGCACGAGTTCCCCGGTCGCAATGCAGTGCGAGAAGACAAGAAAAGGCTCTATAGCTCCAATACGACACAATGCAAGTTGTTGCAAAAGTTCTGATTTATGCTATCGCATTGTTTTGGACAACTCAGCACCTCCACAGCTCCAATACAACACGATGAAGGTTCTTGCCTTAGTTGCTGAAGTATTCTATCACATTGTTTTGGACAACTCAGCAGCTTTCAACGTGATTAACGTCTGATGTACAGCACCTCTGTTGATCGGATATGCCAAAACTGTCAAGCGAATGGCAGTCACGACGTAAGGTGTGAAATCACATTCGTGTCAACTGAGAAGTTCTTACATACTCGCAGGTGCTGATGTCCATGTGTCATGTTCTCATTGGCCATTTGATTAGGGTTTTTGGAACATTCCTTGTTTCCCCCTCACACTTATTTAAGGCCACCCAATTTTTTTTGCGCACTTTTCTTTCCCATTTCCTCGTGCGTCGAACGTCTACAACATCGTCTCCGTCACCCTCTACATCACCCACTTCGTCACACCTTGCATCACCCCCTCCGTCTCCTTGTTCATCACCGACACCCTCTTCGTCACCCCCTACATCACCCCCTCTATCTCCTTGTTCATCACCAGCACCCCCTCTGTCACCCCTGCATCAACCCCTGCGTCCATACTCCGCCTTCAATCTCCACATCGCCCCCTCCATCCATACTCTGTCACCCCCTCCGTCAAGGTCGTCCCCACCGCAGGCACAATCCTATTGTGTCGTATTCCTAACTCGTCCAACACAACGCGAGAAGATAAATAGAAAGCTTTTGATTTTCTTCCTATCGTGTCGTATTCCTAACTCGTCCAACACTCATTTTCCTACTCTCGCGAAAACGGCACGATGGTGGGGTTTGGAGATTCAAAAAGGCTTCTAATCGTGTCGTATTCGTAACTCCTCCAACACGGAGTGAGTCCACCACTTCAAAAGGCTTATACCTTGATATTCGCATTGTATAGGCAGGCAGTCTAGAGCTATTAAATCTCAAGAAGATGTCTGGTACAGAGATATCACACATGTCTGCCTCCACATCTATGAGAAGAGGAAAAGAGTCCTTGAGCCCACAATGACAAAGGAGTTAGTTGCCTCAAATGTTTCAATAGCATCTCATATGTCTGTGACAACTGAAGGTTCAAGGAAGGATCCAAAGAAGGGAAAGGCTTCAAAGTCTCCTGTGAGGATCCGAGGGCTATCTCAAATTACAGATGTCATAGCCTCTGAGAAGCTTTTGGATTTTCTCATAGAAAACAATATTGACATTGCTTTCTATCCAACAGTTAGGGAGATTTTCAATCTAGGGTGGGACCTTGATCAAGTTCTTAATTTCTCAAATGATTTTATCAAGGAAGATTTTGCAGAGTTTGAAGAGTTGGCATAGCATGTTGTTTAGTTGGATTCCAAGGAGTATGTTCACACCCCTGTTGGAAGGTCAGGCAGCACTGAGAAGTCCTTGTTTACCAAGAAATGTGGTTATCATTCTCTTGATAGATTTTATGCACTTGAGTTATGTTGTTTGCACCCAAAAAAAATGCAAGCTTATGCTTAAGTCTACTGCATTCATTGTATTTGCCCTTGTGAAATACCCTCTAAGATCTGATGAAAAGCATAAAGAAACCTCAAAATTATCTAGTTGTTGCCTTCTTAAGAGATTGTAGATGAAGTTGATGTTGAGGAGAAACTAGACACCCAAATGGAAGCATTAGTTGCAAAAGGACCTGGATGTTGCTGAATTCAAAGCAGAGACAGTAATTGAAGAGACCACAATAGAGGTTGATGAGCCATCCGACACTCCTTCAAGCCTTATCGTTTCATCTTTGCCTACTTTCCCAATTAAAGACAAGGAGTACATATTATTGTCTGATGTCCAAATTCTTTTCAATTTGACAGAAGATTATTGCTTGGCAGTTATTGCAGAGGCATCTGTAGATGCAAAAGGCATAGTGGATGTTGAAAATGAGTCCAAGGAGAACTTACTTAAATTAGATACTCAAATGTCTTATGATAAGTTTATAGATGCATCAAATGCTTTTTCCCTATGTTTAAGCAAGGTTAAAGATGCTGAGAGAGAGTTACAGGCTGCTGACAAAGAGTTTGACCAATTTCGAGAGAAGCTTGGAATCTCCAATTTCGGAAGGGAGGAGTCAGAATATATAAAGGAGCTCAAGGATGTCAGGGAGACATCAATTAGCTTATGGAATCCAAGCAAAACTTGAGAGTGATGAAAATCAAATACTAATGCATTCTTTTGTTTTTGTGGAACCACTTACATATTTTCATTTGTTTCATTTAGACTATTGCTTTTACAATTGGAGATTGCAGATGAGGATAATTTCTTGGGAAGAGCCAAAGGATCGAGAGTTGGTGGTAGTTCCCTAAAGAATATTGCACTTGGGCATTATATATCAAAGATTGATCCCCAATTATATTCTGTTGGTTTTGCATAGCACTTTCTCAGAGGAGGCCTCATGGCCAATTGTCTGTGTTAAAGCACTTACAAGGATTCCTGGATACTCAGGTTTGCAATACAATGCGCACAAAGCTATGTTTTTGGAAAAGATAGCAACCATTTGAATATTTGGTTATGGTCCCAGCTTCCCTGCCTCCAAGGCTGGATACTTCCTGGCATACTCATCTTACGTTTTAGCAATAAAGAAAACAAATATCAAATCCATAGCTGGATACAAGAGAAGAAATTTTTTATGTTATAGAGGAAAAATGCCTGAGGAGGACAAGGATGTAAAGGCTCTTAAAAGCTAGCCATGTATATAATAATTTGAAAATAGTATCGGTATTTTAGATTCCACCGCATTTATTGTGTTCTCGATCTTTGAAGTTGTCTTCAAAAAAACCAATTGAATAACTCGTGAAGGGCATTGGTTTTTGTTGCTTCTCCTCCATGTCTGGTGATCCGAAAGAAACACATACGTGCTTGGTAGTAAGATTTCTCCATACCTTGGCTATTGTAAGTTACTGGGGGCCCTTGCTCTTCCACAAAATAAGGCCCATGAATAAGAAGAATATGATGTGACAACCCAACAAGCAATAATCAGTTTAATCATTAAACCTTGTTTTCAAAGCAGAAAGGTTTAAATTTATATCTATCTTACCAAGTAGAAAGTAATATCCTTTTCTCCCCAAGCTTCCTTAATTGCTTGAACAAGATTCACAATTGAACGTTTGTATTCTTTCGAATAGTAAGATGTTATCTTTTTTTCCCTGAGCATCTTTAAAAATATGTCAAGGTGTCTCCAAACCTCCATTCGTAGGATTGCAATTCATGGTGTACTAGCCACATTTTGTTGTGATTGCACACAACTCTCTCCAGCACTCCCACAATGCATTCATTTGTTTACTAGTATGATTTCTTAGAAATCGTCTAGCTTTTGCACCCCCCATAGAGACATCTACTAAGACCTCTCTTTTTTCCCTGAGGCTATTGGATCCTTTCTCAAGTGAACTTGACCTCCATGAAAACCCATTTTTGACAGTAAAGCCTCACATTTATCAATGCAGTCATCTGACAAAGATACTAGTTTTATTGAATATGCATAGTCAAGATGCAATCTAAGCAACTTATCAATTATTCTAATCTAAGAGAATAGGATCCCACAAGTCATCCACATTTTTTAACTTGCTCAAATCTATAGAGTTCTGAGTCGGAGCTCTTCTTACTGGCCACAAAGTACTCCATTCTTTGGATCCCAAACTCTCCATGTAATAAATACAAGGATATTTTGCATTGGCCCCATTACTTAATCCAAGCATACATTTGATACTTTTTAAGTCAACACTCAAATGCCATTCAACATTAAAACTACCAACACCATTGACTATCAACATTTCACCTTCACTTTGAGACTTTATAATATCAAGAATACATATATGAGAGAATAACCATTTCAAGATTTCATGACTTTCAGTTGGTACTTAGGTCGCACCAATCCACCAAAGCTCCATCTCAGATTGTATCTTAAATTGTTGTTCTTGCCCCCTACCAGTACTGTAATCCAATGCCATGTTCATGATACAGATGCTAACTCTTTCTATCTTTTGTCCCTTTTGAATCTGTGCTTCATCCAATTATAGTGCGAACTTCAAAATACCACCACATTCTTGGACAGTAAATTTATACGTATGGACCATTGCAATCTGGACTCTTTTAAGATCAATCCAAATATTATTAAATGTATTGTATTCAAAAAAGGCCTTTGTTTTATGTTTTTCATAGGGCATAGATCCTTCTATATGGATATACTCTCCAAAAACATCTGGAATTCTACAATTCATAGCTGTCCTAGCGATTGAAACTGCAAGAGGCCAAGGCAAACCAAATGCACTTATTCTATGACATTTAAGATTTGTAAACCATAATTTAGAGAGAGCACGATAACCTCTTCTACGATTGATACCTACATATCTCCACTATTTCATTTGGTTTAACTGTTTCTTTTAAATCTTTCACTAACTCTTTCAGAGTTTGGCTTCTCAAGTCTACATTTTCAGGTGATTTAAGAATCCTTATAATGTCCTTCTTTGTCATGGTTTCTTTAATAAGCTTAATCCTCTCATCATTCTCTCAAATATTAATACCTAAAATATTAGAGACACATCTCTTTGCAAGATTTAGTATCCTTTTCTTCACCCGAAAACACAAGTCCATTATATTTTTAAGTGGTCTTTTTCTCTGTCTAAAAACTATTGGAGTTTCTTTCAAGCACAATAATTTTTCTTGCAATGACTGATTAGAGTTTTCTATATTATCAACCTTGTCCGTTAGCTCAAAAATAGTTTTTTGTGCCAATGTTAATGCTTCCTTCATTTCATGCATTTGTTCTCTAAATGTAAAAGATGCAAAATATAGCCTCATGCAATAGCCAAGCATCCCATCACAACCATCTCCAACATACCTTATGAAGTTGTGAATATTGTAAAAAGGAGTATGTTTACCTGTAGAAGGGTCCGGAGGATAAATATTTCCATCCATCCATAAGTCTACATGCTTCTTTCCTTATAATCGCAACATGTTAGCTTCATCCTTGTCCAACGATGCTCAATGGTGTATACTCCTCCAAGATGAATAGATAAGATCTAACTGAATAGTAAGTTTATACTTGCGTGGTGGGGCTGCACTTGTATTGCTAGAAGAGGTACTGGTAAACATTTTGATAGGGAACCCTAAAAGGGGCAACAATATCACAGAGAAGGAAATAGAACCACAGGAAAGAGAGGTGCAAAAAATGAACATCGAGGAATAAACCAGCTATGTCTTTTGGTGCAAAAATTCAAAAATACAATATTTTTCAATTTCCAAGAGAATAATATTGAAAAGCTGACACTTAACATCCATTAAAGATTGATGATATTTAATACCCGACCTCTTAAATGAATCATACATTATCTAATTAATCACATTGAGGTAGCCAAATTTGGAGGGTTTTTCTCTTCTAAACCTCTTCTAATTAGCAAATTAATCATTTTCTTACGAGTGCCATTTTGAAACATTTTTGGCCCTAATGAGGAGAAAGTTGGACAACGTCCCCCATTGCTCATTGGAGGGACATGGTACGTGAAAATGATCATAAAATAATATGTCCCTCTCAACCAATGCCATCTTGGTCCTCCCCTTATAAAGCTCCTTATTCACCAAAATAGAGGCATGGATGATATCTAGAACATCTACCACGCATTCCACTGATTAGCACTCCTCGAGGCTTGATGGATACAAGTCTATTAACATCAAATGGTCTTATCAATTACAAGATATATAAGAAACACTAACATTCATTCATACCAGAAAGTAAACTCAACCAAATTGCACTTATAGTTGGGTCTATGCAGAGGGAAATTGAAGGTATTGGTCTCAAGGTGAAGATGGAAACATGATACACTCCCCCTTCTTTAATTGTCCTCTTGGAGCCACCGAGGCCTAAAGTTTGTTGCTCTGCCCTTCCAACATGATAAGAAAGGGTTGGTTGTTAAGAATCTATTCCAATTTTTTTATTGCATGATTATCCAACTTCCCTTTGTTATGGTCAAGGGAACCCACGTGTCTTGCTCATAGAGTGTATTATAAGTGACTATGAACCCAATGGAAGCACTAAGCCTTCGGCACCAAGCTAATGCCTTCATGGAGTGGAATGAAGAGTAAAAATGTGCAATGGAGTGGATAAAAAACAAAGATAATCTCCCATGGCTATCGAGCAAAGGAAAGAGAGGAGGAAATAAGCACCAAAGGATTTCAAACAAGAGGATTCCACCACCTTATTTTTACCTCGATAAGAGAAATGGCTGAAATGCAATAGCAAAACGGTACTATTGGAAAATGGTAATCACTCTAGCCCATCTCAGCAAAATTGACAATGATTGATCCGCTTTATTGCATCGCTCTCATCAATCTATTCATTCTTCTCCTAAACCACACAAAATCAAATATGAACAAACTGATGAGGATATAGTGACTCACCACCTTACCTTCTCCTCAATGTTGTGAAGCGAAAGCTCAATGGTGGCTCCACAATCTATGTGAAAAAAAGTGACAATTACTCAAGCCATTTAAGCAATTTCAAAAATACCAAAATGATTTTTTGAAAATGCCAAATTGATCTTTGAAAAAAAATGTACATAAGGAAAGCCTTCTCCTCATTGGTGCGTACTCTCTCTCCTCTTGGTAATAGGCCAAAAAGTGACCTGAAACTCCTACTAATGTTCTAGACTCCATCATAGCCCTACAAGAAGGAACCTTGAAGAAATGGAATACTAAGTAGGATTTTTCCTTTTCTAAATTATCTTCTGACATAGCATACAATAGGTTGAAATGGAACTTCATTTTCCAACTCTTGGTTGATATGAGATTTGTAGAAGGTTCATCAAATATATGGGATTCCTCTTTGAAAATGCTTTATCAAAGGTGTCAGTGTCAAACATAATAACCTTCGACCGGGCAAGTAGGCCAATACGGCCAATAATTAGTGTGTCCCGAACAAGGGCAAGAAGTGCTAAGGTCCAAAGCTCAGGGGATACCCTCATATTTATTGCTAAATTGGGAAAGATTTGTCTATTTGGGAACACCGGTCAGGTGCACCATGAAAACAGGCCCTAGAGACCCAATTAGAAGGTGGAAAGAGGGTATATTTGGTTAGGAGGTGAGTAAAACACACAAGAAATTTTCTTCTCTCTCTCACATTTGGTATCAAAGCTCGTGGGTTTCCAAAAAAAAAGAGATTTTGGGGTTTTTTGTTATGGCCACACAAGTGAGATCGTGCTACAATCGCAAGAGCGCACAGGAGTGGGCAGCGTGAAGGCATCTTTGCAACACACCACAGAAGACAACGCAGCGTGAAAAGCCTGTTTCTCTACAAGTGGTGGCACCCACCACAAGGCCTAGTAGCAGCCCACAACGAGCCAATCGCGTGAGCCAACGGTAGCCAATCACGTGAGCCAACGGCAGCCAATAGCACCACCAAGGTCAAGGCACGCTCCATCACACAAGAGAGCTCTCTCTCTTTTACTTGAGAGAATGACCATCTCCCTTTCACCTTTTATCCTTAGTAAAGTCCTTGTGGCACTTTGCATGCGAGATACAATCCCCTTTTTACCAAGCTTGTGAGCCTTCCATCCCCTTGTAAAAAAAAAAGGGTTGTTGGTTTGAATTATCAATCAAAAAAAAAACATCAACTAATCAATCATGTCAGGCACTAAAGATATGCCTTTGAATGACATTGATGTAGAGGAAGAACCTCTTATGCATGATGACGAGTTGCCCTCTTCATCTAATGATGTGCATAATCGTCTTTCTAGTTTGGAAGGCACTATGTAAGTTTTGCTTAAACAAATGCAAATTTTAACTCGAAATTCTTTGGATAAAGGCAAGAAACCTTTAGATGAGAGTTTACATGATGCATGTATGCCTGACTTACAAGTTGTACATGACTCCTTCGTAGTTGTTCCTCCGTTGCCAGAAGCTAAGTGGCAAGTTAAAGACCTTAAGCTGCCTAAGTTCAATGGCACGGCGACACGAAGGACTACAGATACTATAATGTGTCCGCTTGACCACTTGTGGGACACATCTTAGCAACCCATTGGGAGGGGAGTCTAGAAAGCGCCACCTGGCACTCGCAAGGAATGTCATAGGGTTTGCAATCTAGGTCTTCCCGAGTCTGCCCCGAAGCGGAAGCATCCGGCCGTTCCCACTTAGGACTGACCTAAAGTCAAGGTTTCTTTCCTATCAGCCAAGTCTCTAGGAAGTAGCTAGCGTCGAGCTCCAAATGACCCACTTTGAGTAGGAACAACAAAGTCGAAGCATATTTATGCTGCACTTGGTTCATAGAGAATGGGAAACAAGAGGGATGCACCATTCAACCTCTCTATCCGTAGGGCGTAGTCCCATTCCGATCCCCTAAAACAGCATGAATCGGGTTCTAACTTAACAATACCTAAAGTCATCCGATGGTAAATCCTTGTGAGAAGCCTCCCAGTTCTCTGGGACCACCCAACCATAGGACGGACCCATCGGGGGATTATGTCCACCCACTTCCCTTGATAGCTTTAGTTGTCTAATTAGGTCCTACCACATTTATGTGCGACATTTAAAATCAACTTCATTAATTAAGCCTTTTAGGGCACAGAGTTCATTCACGTAATTTACAACACATGCACAAAAACAAAACAAGCAGTCCTTTTATCAAACAAGTTCATTAACTTATCTTTAAGTTAATCTTTGTCTCCTACCCATATAGGAGAATTATGTATCCCTTCTGTCCAACAGAAGTACCTGGTCCAAATCTCATGGCACCAAAATTTTCATCCTTTATCTAGAATAGGATCTTCCAACGTCCCAGACATTGGGCTCACGGGGATCTCCAACTCCATTCTGGACAGGCAAGGGGTGTCCGAGCTCCATTGACCCACAAGCGGTCTAGGAGTGAGATGCCATTTCCGTGGTTGGTCTTTTCACCACTCGACCATCGGCCTGTGAATCGAGCAATGCCCTCCTTGGATAATCCGCGATGTGATCTTGGAGATGATCCACGCATGTAAAATATCCTTCCTTAATTAATCCACATTAAGCACAATCAAAGCAATCAACCCTAATATCATATTCTAGAAAAACATTCCTTTATTCCTATGGCAACTTAACATTACAGACCCCTGCCATGCATTTGCCATCAACACAAACCTTGGAATATTTATCCAAATCACAATGCAACAATCCCTTGATTGAAAGAAAAACATTTAGGGTGTTGTTCAATCAACCAACAAAACTAATTGTTTTTTTTTTCCAAACAATACAATAATAGACGCGATAATAATTCCATCACATATTCACTCTCCCCCTTGGGGCCAAAGAGTAGAATTTACTTAATATTCCCTCCTTTAGCCTAAGGCATATGCTAAAGGTTCCAATACTATACATGACGTAAGTCCTATCATTCCAATGCAAATTAATCAATCTAGCAAGAGCATTTATGCCTCTTCTCTAAGTGACAATTATCTTTTAGCATTTCCCTACTATGCAACATTTTTTCTTGGCTTTATCTTCATTTCTCCTAAGGCAAGGAGTCGCATGTCATCTATGTAAAGTTTACATAATCTCTCCCATGTATGTACCGTGTATATGCATTTGCGAACTTTAAACAATATTATCCTCGATAAAGATTAATCAAAGACTCATTGATGCTCAATACTTTAGTGTCCCATATGTTGCTTGTGCTATGCATGGATTCATCACATAGCAACTAGGTGCAATTTAACTCCCTTTGATACAAGCACTTCACAAACTTCATCTTTGAATATTTGAGATGCGATTTATCATTTTCAATTACCTATTCTAGCACCACAAGGTACGGAGCCTAATGTATCTCTTGTGAGCATTAAAACAAGCATCTATCAATTTGAAAATACATTACTTGTGACCAATACTGCAATTGGATTGACAGTGATGCCTTCGCCCAAAGCTCTGTTGCTGGTTGTAGGATTGTCATCTGCACGCGACATTCTTCGCTTGGAGGCCATCGTCCGCAAGTAGACTCAAGAGATTAAGAAGGTGGAATAGATTCGAGATGGGAGAGCGTAAGAGAAGATGGTTAATCGAGGATCGAGATAGAGGGAAATTATGCAGCCTCTCGGGGCTCTCTCTCTCTCTCTCTCTCTCTCTCTCTCTCTCTCTCTCTCTCTCTCTCTCTCTCTCTCTCTCTCTCTCTCTCTCTCTCTCTCTCTCTCTCGGAGGGGTATACTCTCTCTCTCCCTCTCTCTTACAGCCTTTCGGGGTCTCCTTATGCTCCCTTGTGCCTCCCCATGCCTCATATTTATAATGAATTAGAGAGGAGGGGATAAGTTTGAGAACAAGACTGGAGGGGCTCTTAGAAGACTCAGTGATCTGATACTCATATCATAAATCTGATGATTGCATTGGCTCCAAAAGGGGGGTAAAACTCCAAGACACTTGATTAGAAAACTCTTAGTTCACTCCTTCTTCTTTTCTCTGTTCGAAGTGGTGTCTACTGCCTACAGACTGCGATCGCGGCGCGCGCGATTTTGCCAGTCACTTTTCTTTATTTCTCTTTTTATAAAATCTCCAAAACTAACTAAAACATCACTTGTCTTTTCTTTTAAATAACTTTTAGTTCTATCTTTTTAGGATAATATCTATAATATAATAGTCCCCCCCCCCCCCCCAAGAATCTAATATTTTTGAACCATTCAAACTATACACATTAATACTAGTGATTAATATGGCTCATAAGTCCCGTTCACATTGTACTTTTCGTGAAGGGTTTCTACGGTCCTTATCAATCCGAGAAAAATGTCAAATTTATGACTCTCAATTTTTTTAAAATATATTTTTAATTGAATGAAAATTATTAGCTATTAATGCTAGTCAGTTTTTACCTTAGTTAGTCTTTAGTTAGTAATCTTACTAACTTATTAATTGACTAACTAACTTTTGAACTAACCAACTAACTTTTATTGCGTGGAAATATTACAGATGCGGTGGAACAGTGGCTCTCTAAATGGAAGCAGTGTTTTAAGTTATGCCATATTCATGAGGATGCTTTAAAGATACACCAAGCTACATATAATCGCATGGATGCTACTCACCGTTGGTGGCAAAAAATTGAGCAGAATCATGCAGAGCCGTCTACTTGCATTGCATTTAAGACATTGTTTTATAATAATTTTGTCCCTCCAGATGAGCAGACAAGGGCTCTAGATATGTGATTCTTCATAGCTCAGAAGAGCTACTCTATCCAGACAAGTATAGAGAGATTCTGTTAAAGGTCCCTGAACATATTCCTGACTTTCTGCAAGTGCATAAATTTGTCATGGGCTTAAAAGAAACCTTAAGGCCACTTGTCAGGAAGGAGAGATGTAAAACCTTGAATGAGGCAGTGGAGCTTGCATTGGTCCTTGAAGATGGAAAGGCCTAAGAAAGTTTTGAGGCTATGAAACAAGCAGTTTCTACTGCCCCAGTTCTCAAGATAGTTGATCCTGAGAAACCATTTGTTTTAGAAACATATGCAAGTAGCATCACGATAGGTGCAGTCCTTAGCCAAGAAGGCAGGCATGTAGCTTTTGAAAGCAAGAAGCTTTCCCCAAGCCAACAGAATTGGCCAGTTTATGAACAAGAGCTTTATGTTATTGTTCATTGCCTTAAAGTTTGGCCGCACTATTCATATGGTGCATATTTTAAAGTTTATACAGATCATCATACCCTTAAGTATTGTTGTAGTCAACTAGATCTTCGAGGGCGCCAAGCTCTATGGGCTGAAATGATGCAAGAATTTCATATGGAAATTCTATACAAGAAGGGTAAGGATAATGTTATTGTTTATGCATTATCTCGTAAAATGTATCAAATGAGCTTTACAATTTTAGAAAGGTCATAGATTCAAGAAATAAAGGAAGCACAGTTAGAGGACTCTTATATGGCAAAATTTTATTAGGCCACCATAGAACGAGACTCTTTGATTAGGGATGGACCAGATACTTTTAATTCACTACCTACTGTTATTTCTGATAAGGCAAGTTCATTTAAGAACCTTTCAATTGAGAATGGGTTTCTTAAACAAAAAGGCAAGATCTATGTTCCTACTGCGTGGGAACTACAAAAGAAAGTTTTGTTTGATAACCATGATGTGCCTTGTGTGCAAGACATCCTGGTATTGATAAAACCATACAACTTGTTAGAATGACATTTTGGTGGCCAAAGTTGGCCAAGGATGTTTGCCAATATGTCCAACAATGCTTTCAATGTCAAGTTAATAAAGCAAACAGGGTGAAGCCACCAGGCCTGCTAATGCCGTTACAAATTCCAGAATCTAATTGGAAAAGTATTTCCATGGATTTCATTGTCGGCTTATCTAGAACCCAGAGACAAAAAGACACTATCCTAGTGATAGTAGATCGCTTTAGTAAAATGAAGCCACTCGCAAAAGTATGGAATCTCCACAAGTCACAGATTTGTTTATTGATCATGTGTTTAGGTTGCATGGTCTACCTACGTCCATTGTGTCTGATAGGGATGTCAAGTTTACTGGTCATTTTTGGCGTCATGTCTTTGGTCGTTTAAATGTGTCTTTAAACTTATCAAGTGGTGATCACCCAGAAATAGTCAATCAGATACTAGAAGACATGCTGAGAGCATATGTATCTGATAAACAAACAAATCGGGATGATATGCATTTGTCTTTGTTAGAATTTGTGTATAACAACAGACCTCATAAGGTGACAGGTTTGTCTCCTTTTGAAATAAATTATGGAATGAATCTAAGTTTTTCTAGTACAATAAGGTCAAATGAGAAATGCCCAGCTATGGTAGAATTTCTTACTAACATACAGGCTAATATTAAAATTGCTCAAGCCAAGTTACAGCAAGATGCTGATAGGGCTAAGCGTTTTGCAGATAAGAAAAGGTCAAGTAGGATATTTGAATTAGGAGAAAAAGTTTTTCTCCAAGTACGAGCTAAGTTGTCTAGTTTATCGACTGGCAAATGTCCAAAGTTATCTCCAAGATATTGTGGACCATGGAAATTTATTCAAAAGCTAAGTGATGTAGCTTATCGATTGGAACTTCCTCTTGGATGCCATGTTCATCCAATGTTTCATGTTAGCAAATTAAGAAAGTATATCTCACATTATGATAATCTAATTGATGGTATGGTACCTTTGCAGGAACAGGATTCAGTTGTTGACCATGGACCAAACAAGATACTAGATCGAAGAGAGAAACGGTTGCGTAATCGTACTCTCCACGAGTATCTAGTTGCCTGGAAGGGTCTACCAGTTACTAACGCTACATGGGAATTAGAAGCTCTGATTCAACAACACTTCCCATCACTAATCATTGAGAACAATGATTTTTTGAAAGAGGGAGAGAATGTCAGACATAATAACCTTCGGGCCGGGCAAGTAGCCCAAGACGACCATTAATTAGTTTGTCTCGAACAAGGGCAAGAAGTGCCAAGGTCCAAAGCTCGAGGGATACCCTCAGATTTCTTACTAAATTGGACAAGACTTGTCTATTTGGGAGCACTGGTCAAGTGCACCATGAAAACAAGCCCTAAAGACCCAATTAGAAGGTGGGAAGAGGGTATATTTGGTTGGGAGGTGAGTAAGACACACAAGAAATTTTCTTCTCTCTCTCACAGTCAATTGATCGATGGAGCATTGACTTCCCTCCCTCAAGAGATCTATAAGGCAAGGCTATCCATTGGCACCTTTATTATTTATGATAGCAAGTGACTACAAGCTAGTTGGTTCAAAATGAAACTAAGACGAGAACTTGAAGGTATACCCCTTCTTGACTTTAATAGGCAAAAAGTCCTAAAGCATTTTGAAGATGATACTAATGGTAATGACATCATTTTGGTGGTGCATTTTTCTAATTTTTGAAGCTTCAAATTCAGTTTTCAATCTACTAAAACCAATATCAAGGGCTCCATCTCCCCCCATAAGGACCAAGGTGACATGTGGCATGTAAGGGTAGATGATGCATAACAAGCATGACATATATTGCTATTAACCATTACCACATGGCAAGCATGTCACGAAAACTAGTCAAGATAAGCATACCACCGATACATGTGCATTGCTAACATCATCCTTGGTTGAAAAATAATATAAACCTCACTTAACATTATCAAAATACCTTGACTCAAACTCTTTAGCTAGATGTGGGAAAGTTGCATTGCTACCCTTTTAGACCAAAACCTATGATATTATAAACTAAGTGGCAACAAACTCCTTAAAGGAAGGTAAAAGTCTTGGGCTACATGGTTTGCCTAGTAAATTTTATCAAGAGTTCAAAGATGTAGTTATCCCCACCCCACCCCCCAATCAATTTATGCAAAAAAGAATCTATACACTTTGAGCCACTACCTCATTGTATTGATGTTTATGCACTTAAACTCATCCACATAACAAGGTTATCCTAGATAGCTAGAGATCTATTATATACCTTTCTGCACAGAGTGTTTGTCTAAACTCTTGCTAGTAGAATTCCAAGTTACTAGACCAATTGATCAAAAGAGAGCATAAAGGGTTTATTAAGGGGGGATATATACTAAACTTTATCATAATCCCATGGGAATGAATGAAGCATTCCCAAGGTACTTAGGATTTCGCCTTTAGTAAATAAGGTTTTGACAAAGCATACGATAGGTTGGAATGGAACATCAATTTCAACCTCTAACAGATATGAGATTTGTAGAAGGTTCATCAAATATGTGGGGTTCCTCTTTGGAAATGCTTTATCAAGGGTGTCAATCGATTGAGTATTAACTCCCCTCTCAAAAGCTTTAAAAGGAAAAGCTACCACTAGCACCTTTATGGTTTATCATAGCAAGTGATTGTGAAGCTACCAATTCAAAATAAAGCCAAGATTCCCCATTCCTATTTGGAAATGCTTGATCAAGGGTGCCAATCCTCGACGGAGCATTAACTCCCCTCTCAAAAGCTCTAAAAGGCAAAGCTACCCACTAGCACCTTTAATGTTTATCATAGCAAGTGATTGCGAAGCTACCGATTCAAGGTAAAGCAAATACTAGATCTATCATAACCCCATGGAAGAACAAAGCATTCCCAAGATACTATGTATGATTTTGCCTTTTGTAAATTAGCATTCCCAAAATACTAAGTAGGATTGTCTTTAGTAAATTAGGTTTTGACAAAGCATACAATAAGTTGGAATGGGACTTCATTTTCAACCCCTAGCATATATGAGATTTGTAGAAGGTTCATCAAATATATGGGTTCCTCTTTGGAAATGCTTGATCAAGGGTGTCGATCGATGGAGCATTAACTCCCCTCTCAAAATCTTTAAAAGGAAAAGCCACCCACTGGAACCTTTATTGTTTATCATAGCAAGTGATTACGAAGCTACCAATTCAAGATAGAGTAAAGATCCCCCCCTCCCTTTCATGGCTATATAAAAGAGAATGCACAAAAGATAAGGAAGGCAACATATTCAAGCTCCTTGTCATCCCAGTGGGCTTCATGGTAACCTTAAGCAAAGGTTGCAAGTAATAATGGCTAGAATGAGGGAGAAGATGGCTTATTTAAAGCAAAAGCAATTGAGTTGGCAAGGCATTGATTCTCCAAAAGTAATCCCTAAAAAACCTGGTTGCTCTCTTGTTGGGAACCCCAAAGTTGGGCTCAAGGAATTGGAAGCCTTGAATAAGAATGTTCTCTAGATAAGACTACAATACCTAATGTAGCATGGTGCAATTGCACCCACACCTATTAAAGACCGCAAAAAAACTAACCACCAAATGGTTTGCTAGGAGTATCCTCTTCCCATTTGAGGAATGGTATGTCCTCATGCATAGAGTTGTAGAAGATTTCAACCTAGTAAGAAAAAAAGTGAAAAAATGACAATGTAGTCATTGTGGCTCTGTATAAGGTTTAAACGTGTGCCTAGTACTTAAGTGCTCCTCCCTAGTTAAGAGCTTGTGGAATGCATGGAGTAAACACAAGAAGGTCCAACAAAAGACTGCAAATTCAATCACATTCCCTCCATTGAAGGTAAGGAGTAGTAAGTACATAAATAAGTTTCTAAAAAGGGGACCAAACAATGGGAGGATATTCAGGATTTCCCAAATAGCCAATGGCCCTCCCACTACATCAAGGATAAGTTGTTGAAGTTGCATTTTGGTGGGGCAATAAAAAACCCCTTCTTCCCCTCCCTAATCTCCCCACACCGCCAGCATTCTAGAAAAGCTGAACAATAGACCGCTTACTAATTGCAAAGCTGAATAATAGTTGGCATACTAATTCGAATACCGAACAACGGAACCTCAGGTTTGAGGCCATATGGATTACCCCGGTGTAGGCTAAGCAATCAGCCCTCACGTGGCTAATCCTCCACAAAACAGTCTGGACCAGTGAGAGGGCCAAAAAGCTAGGTCTAGGAAGTAGCATTTGTGCAAAATCTGAAAAAGAGGTAGAAGCTTTATCCTATTGCTTTTAACTGCATATCTGATGAGGAAGCCCTATCCCTGCTACACAATCATGAAGCACTATCACAAGTGTAAAGTCGACTGGAGAGAGTTCCTGCTTGGTGAATCTAGTCGGCTGCCTACTGGCATACTGCTATTTGGAAACTGGCAGAGAGCTAACTTTTTGTGGTTCATCTAGTTGCAGAGGAATGCAACTTATACTATATTTAACAGTGATAAATCTAGGCTACTTAAAAACCTGATAAGGTCTCTTTAGTCGTAGATTGAACAACAGGAAAACCTAATCAAAGGATTCTTCAAGAAAAAAGGACCCAAGCTGCATGTTTGGAAAAAAGAAAGCAATCAGAGATCGCTCCAATGTGCCCGGTGAAGAGGCTGTGCTGCAATTCTGGCAAACGTCAGAAATGTCATCGTGCCCTAAAAACACTCTCCTAAATACAACTGTTTCTGCCATAAGCTTGGTTCCGAAATTCGGCGATAAATCGAATTTTAGCTGCCAACTTAGCAAGAGACCTGAAGCATGAGAGAAAAACCTGAATGGTTTCACGATGAGTGAAACGCTCAGACACGACCCCTAATCATCCAGAGTGAGCTATGGCATATCCTCATAGGTATTTTAACGTTGTACAAAACTCAATACAAATCCCTTTATTGCTCTGTAGAGCCTGTTACAGCAGCAGAAGGTGCACAGCTTGCGATAAAGAGTCCTCCATGAGCAAACAATCAGAAGTCAATTCCAGCGAAATCATAAATAAGTTGGTGGGTTTTAATACAGATCTGAAGTGAAACCCGACAGTTATTAGTAAAGCTTCTCAGAGATACGGATCATGAATGCATTTACAGATGTGACATCCAATTGGATCCAGGATGATTCAAAAGCATCATGAGTGAAACTTGCACCCAGATCCTCTGCTACAGACCGAAAGGCAATCCCAAATCTGTTCCCATGCTGCGCTCCCAGACGAGGCCTGTTGGAGACGCCCACTATAAGCACCATCTTGGATTTGGGCCTCAGTGCAGCACAAATCATAGGCTTCATTCTGGCTCCCTTCTCCCTGAGAGCATCCATCAGGAAGTAGCAGAATTTCGTTAAGGAAAGAGGGTGGGCCAGGAGCTCACCATCAGAGCTCTCTTCAAGCTTGAGCCACCGAAAGCCTCGAGCAGTCTTGATGTAGCCTTTCTTTGTGATGGCCAGGCTGCCTTGGCGGAGGGTTGCACGCTGCACATTAATGGCACGCTGCATGCCAAGCTGCAGGTCCTCCAGGTTGTTCAAAGAGAGGGCTCTGTATGCATTCCAGAACTGATCTGCCCAGGAGTCATCATTCTGCTGGAAGGAGCCCCATGACTCGAGCAGGGCTGTGACCCCATACACAACATCAGCAGCCGATACCTTGGAACTGTAGCCATGCAGCCTCTGGAAGCTCCTGTAGTAGAGATCATTCAGGCCATACTCAGGCAACAGCTTCTGGAACTCCTCTTTCAACCTCCTCTTCATCTCAGAGCTCATGTACTGAAACTTCTGCTGGCATTCCACCAATGCAATCCCCATCTTGGCTAGCAGCAGTCTCAACCTCTTCAATCCGTTATCACTCCATGTCTTAAGCTTGGTTGCAACATATGAGGAACAGATCATGGAGTCGTAGAGAGTCCATTCCCTCAGCAGCATCAGGCGAGGCTCGTCTTCATAGGAGATCCTGGACACGTCAG
This sequence comes from Lygodium microphyllum, assembly GCF_053477565.2. NCBI lineage: Eukaryota > Viridiplantae > Streptophyta > Polypodiopsida > Schizaeales > Lygodiaceae > Lygodium > Lygodium microphyllum. The sequence goes on along the minus strand of NC_141142.1, from coordinate 5,892,471 downwards.
GGACCCGCACTTTAGTGCCGTCCTTGAGTGTGATGGAAGTGATCATCTCCAAGTTGCCGGCACCATTGATGTGCTGCTCAAGCTCCATTACACCAGCCTGGTATCTCTCGCCTGTCAGCCTCTCATGAACAAACTGATCAGTCAGCGAGACACATGCAAGCCACAGGAGCTCATTGTTGTTCTTGTGTAAAGCATGTGCTACATCGTAAAGGAGGCATCCGGCCGGCCTTCCATGGAAGGTTCCCATCCTATAGTACTGTCGCCTGTTCCTTCTTATTCCCCTTAGCAGAGAATCCCCTTCCCCTTCCTCAGTTTCCTCCTCATCGTCCATTCTTCTCCGCTTTCGTCCACCTAAGCCAATGTGCCTGCCTGTTGCCCTGTCATCATCTTCACTGTCTTCATCATCCTCTTCATCTTCTCCTGCATCAGAATCTTGCCCAGACTCATCGTCACTCAGCAAGCTGCATGCATTTGCCAGCGTAGCCACATCAAAATCATAGGCCATGTCGGTCTGCGACTCGTCTTCGTGTGTGTAGAGGACGGTCACTTGACGGTTGTCATCGCAGAGGTTGTGCAAGTGAATAGGGCGATGACTGTCGATGACAAAGACCCTAACCTCGGATCCAAGCCTGAACAGGTGTTTGACGTCGCGGGAGCAGCCCCAATTGATGAGGAGGGCAACGATGGGCTGGCCATCAACCGAGAGGGTGGAGCCAACCAGGCCGCTGATGTCACCGAAGCTTGCTACGGGATACACAGAGTACCTGATAGAATCCTGTACCAGGAGATGTGTTGCGATCTTCAATGCACAGAGGGCGTCGGTGTCAGCGGCAGACGGGAAGATAAGAACCGGGGAAGAGGACGATGCCAGTGCACACGATCGCAACGTCTCGTAGAAGGCCGCGCCATTGCGTTCTCTCATGACGCTTCTTCACACTGTGAGAGAGAGAGACAGAGAGAGAGAGCTATGGCAACAAAGACAGAAAGTTAGGACCATACAGATCTCGCATGGCAACAATCTGAGGAACCCTCTGGCCTGCTCTCGTTACAATCGCTGTGGTGTTGGCCCTAAAGAGGGGAAATAGATGCGAGCTTCTGAGTCTATGCGAGCGCGCGCGCGGGCGTTGGGGAGCCAGAGAGAGAGAGAGAGAGAGAGAACACATGAAACAATTCGGCGGGCGGAAGCTCGAAGTTTGAAATTTGAAACGCAATTCTAATCTCTCTCTCTCTCTCTCTAACATGAGCGATTTATCTCAATAAGTAGCCATGCTGACGGCTTGAGTCATGGACACGTGTCACATGGATGATAACAGAACCAGGGCCCCATCACATGACGGTCAATAGACTTGCATTCAAGATGGCTTCCTCCACGGACCACTATGATAGCCTTGTCTATGGATCCAGATTCCAGTTTAACTGACCTTTAACTCGAATAGGCTAACTCTCTCAAGTGATGCACATGAAGGCTTGGTTTGACCACCCCAAAACATTTGTTCTCGGATGGCTTTTTTTTTATAATCTATACTATTAGTTAAGGAGAGGTGGGGGACAGGTGCCACGTGGCAGCCCCCCACCTCCCCCACAAGAAGAAAAAGAGAACGCGAGGGCGAGTGCCACGCGTCCAGCACCCGCCCTCGCCTGCAAAAATCGCACCCGCCCCGGTGCGAAGCGTCGGGGCGAGTCTAGGCACGGAGCGCCTAGTACTAAATTAAAGGTCTCTTTTGTGGTTTAACCATGCAGGTTATTATGAGCATAGCTTTCCCCTATGGTTATCAGAGGGACCTCAATTTAACTATAAAGTAGGTGCCACGTCAGTAAAGTGATTAACATGGTGATCCTTTTCTGTTCACAATCCCTCAAGTGCGAAGGCCTTGAGGGATTCATGCAGCAGCCCGCTTGGTTGGGATGTGGGGTGTGTGCATACAAGTTTGTGGTTTGGGCACCATGAGACAATCTTTTGCCAACATGCAAAGCAACTACCCACAAATGGTGAAAGGCACACTCAACCCATTAATAATCTATGTCGTAAGGCAATTAACACATTTAAAAAAACTATGAGGGATACCAAGATGCATGAAAATACAAATGGTGATGCCTCAATCAAGTCATGCTTTAGGGAGGAGACAAAAGAGAGAACCATCAAACCTAGCATATCACTAGCTTAAACGTGTCATAAACTTCACGAAGTGAACTTGGTACCCTCATGTTGGAGGATATTAACACAATTTGTCGATGTTCTTTTTTTTGTGAAATTGAATTAAAAAAGGAAGAAGAACCATAGCCTTTGAAGGCATTCTTAAGAAGACTCTCAGCACCACCTAGATGGTTTGGTTAGAAAGGAACAAATAGGATTCGTCAAGAGAAAGTACACCCCCCCCCCCCAAATTAGCGGTTCCAAGCTTCTTGGCTTGGGGTCACTCAAATGCAAATATGGAAATATGGGAATGGATTCTAAAAGGGTAAGAGCCAAATTGGATAATTAGAAGGGATTCCAACTCGATTTCGTTGCTATGGCTATGGTACTATAATCAACTCTTAAAGTTTAAACTTGAAAGTATGTTCAAGAACTTCCTTTAGTCTAGTGATGGTGAGAAGTTTACCAAAAGTAGGAAAGAAGATGTGCTAGGACTCCCATATAAGCTAGAAGAAAAGTTTGTGGACTTTTATTTGTCTCTAGGAGTTATTCGAGTAGCTTCAAGTTGGCTAGGAATTTGTCCCTGAGTCTATCTTACAGTCTTTCAAGGATTTATCCAAGCTCATAGGTACTTCTAGGGAATTGGTAGGATGTCTCTTGCCTAACTTGTAAGTCAATTTTATCATCAAGATGGGATCCTTCTCTACTTCACTCTCCACATCTACTTCTCTCCTTGGTAACATGGTGCATTAGCACTCTTTGCATCTAGTTGTTCTCATGAAATCTAGCACTTTGTGCTAATGGATTTTGAAGGAGTTGGTACTTATGTGGCTTTTCCATTGTTGTGGTCAAGGTTGAAGGGATTGCTCGTGCTTATATAATATAGACCATCACCTGCTTCCAAGATAGCTTGATTTAAATACACCTTCTTCTATTTTGGTATTGGAGCAATGGTTGAGAGATTGATTGCTATTTGTCTTTTGGCTCAATTGGTGTCTTTTTACTTGTTGGTTCTAGAGCTACATGCACTTTGGTAGGTACAAGTTGAACTCTATGGTGCTCCTTGGGTACCTCGTGGGTGGAGTTGTCATCGAAAAATCATTGAGATTTGAGCAACTTATTACGCACCCATAGTGACCTCGTGATTATGTGCATATACAACCACCTACACCTATATTTATCTATTTGGGGTTTGTCTCTCAATCTTCTTCATGTGGATTTGTTGTTAAGGCTCTTCTTCGGGTTATTACTTCTTCTTGGGTTTCTTTGGCATCAGAACTTGGGCTACTAAATTTCTCTTTGGGGGTAAAGGCACCTCCGCCTAGCCGCCCGTGTATTACTACATTGAGACAGTCACCGCCACTGCACACTGCAAGTGGTGGGCGCCCGTCACCGTCACTTTATTCTTTATTCTTTTGGTGACAGTTTGAATAAAGGAAGGCCCGGTCACACATTGTGACTGTTTTTTTTGTGCCTGTTTCAAAATCTAGCTTAAAAATCACTCTTTTTGTCATATCTCGAGCATTCGGAACCCGATTTAGGCAAGGTAAGAGTCTACGTTGGGATTTTGGCATGCTCCGAATACGATGGTGATGTCAGATTTGCCAATTTTTGATGACAGAATCTTTTGCAATAGATTTCAGGTCTGAGACAGCATGTATTTGTATACCTATGCTTGTTTGGGCATAACTACATAACCGGTTTGATGCCTATTGCATCCCGATTGATTGGGGGATTGAAGCTACATGTAATGCTATGATTTTGGCCTGATTTTGGGGCTGGAAATACACAGTTTATAACAGTAAATGCATGCTCAATACTCTTGGACTGAAGCTATCTTTCATGCTTTGACATATGCCTATTGGTTCCGAATGTATGTCTTGGGTTATACTATGATGTATTGATCATCGAGGGACGACTTTGAGCTTGTCATTGAATCCAAATGTTTTTGGAAGCTTGAGCTTATTTCAGCCCGCATTTATTGATATTGGTATATGCTTTGACAATGATGCTTCTTGGGTTTATGCATACCCGTTCCATACGACTTGATGCTCATGTCACGGTTGATTATCCTATGTATACGTTGAGCTTGAGTGCTCATTGAAGCTCTACCTTGGATGCATTTTGGATTATCTGGAGTAGTCTTGGATGTTACTTAGCTTGTTAGAGTTTGGATTGGGATGTATTTGATGTCTTATATGCTTATGGATGCTACATGCGGATGCTCTACAGTCTACATGTTCGGGATGTACTATTGATGTATTGTCTTGGACTTATGTCATTGGCACTGTGTCTTGTCTTAGCTTGAGCTCTTGAGCTCGTATATACGACTTTTGTGCCAGTGGGAGCATTCTTGAATGCTTATCAGACATTGAGCAAGCGGTACTTTTATGCATTGAGCCGTTACATGCTATTGAGCAGTTACAGACACTTGAGACTTTGGGACTTCTTACCTTTTAGGATGATACATCATATGTCTTGGTTCACTGCATGCTTATGAGCTAAGTCTCAGTTTTGGATCCGTATCTTTGTGTACTAACACCTACTTGTATCAAGTTTTGGTAGTGGCAAGAACACTTTGCCCCATTGACTGGGGGGGTGTGCCTACTCACTGGCAGATGTTTGTATAATATACTTGGGTGTTGGATTCATGCTTATCGACTGTCATATGATTATGCTATGCCCGCATGATGCTGGCTTTGGTCTTGGCAATATCCGATTGCCTTGGGATCCGATTTTGGCACTATTAGCTCTCTTTTATTGAAATCTGAAATTCATTACAACAAGCATATATGTATGGACTGACATGGATTTTTCATGCTGAAATACTCTGAATTGATGTACTTTCACTAGTACTTGGTGGGCACCAGCTTTGGTTCCACTTTCCTCACCATTTTTCCTCAATTTTAGTGAAATTTTTGGTCATTTTTTGCAGTAAATAGCAAGCAGTTTTGAACTGTCTATAGTCTTACAGCCTACATTATAGCGAGTTCGTCCACTGATCATGCTATTTTCAACATCACTAAGCTTGATGGTACAAATTACTCTTATTGAAAGAGCTAGATTTGGCAGGTGTTGGTGCAGAAATCGCAAATCAAACCTTTGAGGTTAAGCGGGCATCCAAGTCCACCATTGTATTGTATCTCACAGAACAGGTTCACTACAATGTATTTGAGGAAGAACGGAGTGGATGGCAGTTGTGGGATAAAATCAAGAATCTCTATGACAAGAAAAGTCCAGCGAGTCAAATGTATTGGTTGAAGCAACTTATGGATCTACACATGAAGGAGAATGTGACTATGTCTGCTCACTTGAGCCAGTTCCATGCTATACTCAAGAACTTGACTTCGCAAGACATCACTTTTGCAGAGGATGTCACTCCTCTTTTCTTGCTTGGTACTCTTAATGAGTCGTGGGATGTATTCCGCACTGCATTATGTGGCTCTACTACTACCTTGAAATTATCTTATATTGAGAGTGCTCTTTTGCAGGAAGAGGTTAACTGTAAGAATTTCGATGCGTCTCGTGTGTCGCATGCTATGACAGTTAGAGGTGGGAATGATGGATATGGAAAGCATGGCAATGGCAGTGGTAGTGGACAGGATTATCAGAAATCTCGGTCCAAGTCTCTTGGGAAGTCACGTAGCAAATCCCGTGGCAGGAATGCAGATGTTACTTGTCACCATTGTGGGAAAAGGGCCATATTAGGCCACAATGCCATGAACTGCGCAATGAAAGGCACAAAAATAAGGGGAAAGAAAAAGTACAGGATAAGTCTTCTGATCATAGCATAGTGCCTGCAAAGTCCAGTGTTAAAATTTTAGAGATCAATGTGATGCAGCCTGAGGATGTTGATGATGATGATTATATCCTTGCAGTTTCTTCTAGTGCTTCGCAGATGACAGAGATACACTCTATGTATGCACAGTGTTGGCTCTTGGACTCAGGTGTGTCCTTTCATGTGACACCTTGCCGAGAGTGGTTTCATTCATACCATATTGTTTCAGGTTCTGTGCACTTGGGTGATGACAGCTTTCTTGATATTGTGGGCATTGGTGATGTTAGGCTGCAGTTTCCTTCTGGCAACAGTTTTGTTATGCAGAATGTACGTCATGTACATGCTTTGATACGCAGTCTCCTATCAGTTGGACAGCTTGATGATGCAGGTTATCATGTATCTTTTGGAGACTCTACATGGAAAATCACTCATGGCAGACTTATGATTGCGAGAGGTGCCAAGGCTGGCAGCCTCTATCCCTTGATTGTATCCGCTTCTTCCCTTGATAATGTTTTGTCTGTGGGTTCTATCCCACATGTATCTCTTTGGCATGCCCGTTTGGGCCATATATCTTTGAAGAGAATGAAAATGCTTTCTGTTTTGCAGTACTTACCGCCCCTTGATTATGCATGTTTTGATTCATGTGAGCATTGTCTTTATGGCAGGCAGACTAGGTCTATGCATAAAAAGTCTGGTAGGCCACGCATGAGTGAGCCCATGGCATTGGTACATTCGCATGTCTGTGGGCCCATGCCTTGTCAGTCTATGGGTGGTGCAAAGTATTTTGTTACGTTCATAGATGATTTTTCACAAAAAATTTGGGCTTATCCCATTAAGCTGAACTCCGATGTCTTGGTTGTGTTTCAGAGATGGCTTGCATTGGTTGAGAACCAGTCTAGGTATAGGCTAAAATGCCTAAGGACAGATAATGGGGGTGAGTATATCTCACGTGCTTTTGAGCAGTTATGTGATGAGAGGGGTATTAAGCGTCAATTGACCACCCCCTACACCCCCCCAAGAATGGTTTGGCTGAGCGGATGAATAGAACCATCCAGGAGCGTGTATGCAATATGCTTAGTCATATAGGCCTACCACAGAGCTTTTGGGCTGAGGCAGTTAGTACAGCTGTGCATTTCATAAACAGATCACCTTCTAGTGGTTTGGATTTCCAGGTTGCAGAGGAGGTATGGACTGGAAAACCCCCCTCTTATGCGCATCTCTGTGTCTTTGGATGTGAGGCATTTTGCCATGTGCCCAAGGACAAGAGAAGTAAGCTGGATCCCAAGAGTGTCAAATGCATAATACTAATTTCAACTACCCTATCTTAGTCCAAGCTTCACATATCAAAGTTTTATGGTATGGTCCTTCTTTGATAAATTGTAACATGCATCCTTCCTTTGCAATGAGCTTAATGTAAAAATGAGCAAGGAATATGGTCATTTTGGATTGCTCTTGTAGAGAATAGTTGTTGAATTGTATTTTGTGTTAGTGGGGGTGCAATCTCATAGCTTGAAACTCTAATTATGGAGATCTAGTGTAGTAGTACACATGCTTTTGGCATTTTTACATTGATTTTGACATTGGCCATTTTAAATCCATCATTGTCTGTGAATTGCATTGAGTCTGATATCAATCATTGTTTGTGAATTGCAAGTCTACCATAACTAGGACATGCATTCAATCTTATTCTTCCTCTAGACTGTAAACGTACTTGTTCATGATGCTAACATGTGGTGTAGTGCCTTCTATGCTACTAGTAGTTTGGATATAGCATCAAGATCTATAAGAAAGGTCCTTTAAGTTTCCATTTCAACACATATTGCTTGTCCTATTGTCAAAGAGCACTAGGCCATTACCACAATCTTCTATAAGTCTAGCATTGTCCATCTTTGTAGGAGTTTATACAAGTATTATAGCCTATACCCTTCATTATTACGGGTATCTAAAACTTCATTGCCATAGTTTACACTAGCCAAATCTCCTTGGGTTTCACCTTTGACCCATCAACCACATCTAAGTCGAAGTACATGTTCTCTACTATTTGATTGTCCCACGCTTCAAGCCTCATCTATTGACTATATTGACACAAGTCCCTATATCGATTATACATTTTTTTATAGTGTCGCCCCAAACCAATTGTGTCTAAGGTGTTTATGAGAGTAATGTTGAGCTTTTAAAGTTAATGACTCTTTGTGCTATGTGAGAGGAGGCAATGGTGGATACAAGGTAGAAGCTATGGAGTTCAAGAGGGTTGAGAGACAAAGAAGCACACAATAGAGTTTAGTGAATACAATGAATGGTACCCTTATTCTTTATTATATTCACTTTTATATTATTGTGCAACATCTACTCATATGAGGGGTTCCTGCCTGCCGACATATTGGCCATTGGCTTTTATCCAAACAACCTCCCACTTAAAGGCCAATGAACATTTATGGGAGTATAAGAAGAAAGCAAAGATACTATCCAATGCCCATTAGCGTTCTATAGTGTGCAAAGCGCTTAGAATGTAAACTCTTCATCTCCAAGGTTATCATTTGTATAAACCTTAACAAGCTCAATACGCTTGTCCTTGAGCACCTCCCTAATGAAGTGATGCTTCGCCTCAATGTTCTTTCCCTTTGCATGAAAGATAGTGTTCTATGCCAATCAAATGGCTCACAGAATATCATGGTGCAATGTAGGCACCTCTCCTACAATGCCCAAGTTTCTCCCCTAGACAAGTAAGGCACAAAGCTTCATTGTAAGCCTCAATGGTTGCAACATACTCAGCCTTAATGATAGATAAAGCCATACATGGCTATAATCGAGTGAGCCAAGAGACTATATCGCCTATGAAAATAAAGACAAAAGCTATAGATAGACCTATTAGAGTCTACACTGCCTATAAATTTAGCATCTATATACATCTAATTTGGGGCTATCCTCTAAACTAAATTTCAAATATAGAGGTAATGGAACTTCTATTACCTTCCCTCTTTTCGTATTGAAATGCTCCAATACTTTACCATTGTATTCCTTTTGAGATAAATAATCTATTTGTCTCTCCCCTCATAATACACATGCTAAGAGTGCGACCAACAATCCCCAAGTCCTTCATGTTAATGGCTTTGTGCAACCTCTATTTTAGGGCAATCACATCCATGATTGACTTCCTGGCAATCAGCATGTCATCCACATAGAGAATCAAAATCATAAGATTGACATCCCTAGCCTTCCTAGGGTATGGGAAGTAGATAGACTCACTTCTAGTGTACCCTTGAGACCACATTAAAGCATCGAACTTATGTCACCATTATTTGGGAACCTATTTCAAACCATATAATCTCTAATATAACAGACACATTAATTGCTAATTACTTTCCATAGCAAACCCTTCAGATTGCTACATTTAAGTGTCCTTGTGTAAATCTCCATATACAAGAAGGTTGTCTTTACATCCATTTAAACAAGTTCCGTGTCTTCCTTGGCAACTTATGCAAGTATTTATGAGGGGTAGACATCCTGACTACTAGTGAGAATATCTCATAAAAGTCAAAAGTTTATATTGCTTTAATCCATATTTGACCACATAGCCTTCCTCCATGTATGATTGTCATCCCTAATCATACCATCATCGTAACAAGAAGGCTTACTATAATTTGTAACCATGGCATAGTATAGTGATGGAGGTATCTATTTAGCAGCCTAGAAACTCTCATAGATCATCGTAAAATTGGGCCAACAAGAACCATTGGCTATTCCACCTCTCCATCCTATAAAACATGAGGCTATCCACCTACGAGTGGCACTTCCATCTCAACATTAGAGCTAGTTTTCCAAGCCATGTATCATGTGGAACACACTGTACATATTATCTACAAATGTTAATAACTTTTGGAATGTTATAGCATAACCTGGCTTAATGTAGAAGCCAATGCTTGGTAGTCATCCAAAGTCTATCCCAACTGCCCCTGTTTGTACTCCACATGAATAATGGGACTTTGGCCTTAACTGGGCAGCCTTGGGTCTCTACCTCATAATGAAGTGCTTGGCCTCAATCCACAAGGATTAATTTGAGGGTTCATAAAGACCTAATAGTCTTTAACAACATTTTAGCACTTGGTCATGATGATCGCTTTGTAATCCATCAAGACCAAGAGTGGGTCAATCACCACACTTGGTTCAGAGTGAGTGAGAGACGAGGGAGAGATGAACTCTATCCCTTAGTCAATAAGGCAAAATCTCATCTCCATTCCCTTGAAACGACACATGATTGGGTTCTAAGACTAAACCCTAGGAAAAGTTTGCATCCAACTCTCATCTTAAAATTTCCATATGAGGGAAGCACCTAAATTATCACGTGTACCTATCCTTTGATTATTTTCATTGGAGAAAGTTGATCTCTTGCTTTCCAATCCAACACGGTCTTCTTTAGTTTTCTAAACATAACATGCTTATATATTGTTTGGCATTTAAAAGCAACTTCCTTAATTACTCCCTATCACTAGGTTCATTTCATGTCTTCTTAAAGCACAACACAAAAATAGTGAAGACAATCCTTTCAAAACATTTGGATTATTATTATGTATATATTTTTACCTGGGATTTTTTGTCATATAGCCATTTACAAAAATCCACTCTCTTCTTCAAAGTGATAACTAGCCCATAATTTTCAAGCTCCTAATGCTCACCACATCATACTCACATGGATTTATTCTCTATCACAATATCAACTACACAATTATCATTTTCAATTGGAGTGCCCCGATTTTTGTGTTGCCATAGGAGGAGCCCTTCCATATGATACCTTCCTACCTAAACATTAGTTAGCCAGCCATAGGTGGAACAAAACTGGCTCAAATTGAGCTCTAGTAGTTGCCTTTGGGAAAGCGTAAACTACTCAAACTTGCCCATTATCTAGGCATAAGTAAAAGTTCTTATAAATTTCTGAATGTATTCCTTAATCAAATTGCAAACCCAAGGTAGTAACGAGTCACTCATTCTCAAATGATATTTTATTGATTTAATGAGAAAATGAAATTTATATTTTTTATACAACTCCACTTTTCCAATTTGAGTGGTTGCAATAAGCCAAGCAGAGTTTTCACTATTCAATTCTTTGATTACAATGTATCATTAGCTAGAATTAGATGCTTTTACCAATGTGCACACTTCATTGTGTGCGAATAAACTTGAATTTTTGTTGGTACTGCCTATCATATAGGTTGGATAACAATTATAGGATATTTAAGCCTCATCTTATTTAATCAATAGATGGTCAAAACCATTCTTCCACTTTCTTTGGTATGGGTCTAATTATAAAAATTAGGTAGATTTTTATCTACACTCTATAATCTTATTGAAATTATCATTATTAATTACATGTGTAATATGAAATTATGGTATCCATAAGGTTACGATTTTTAGACCAAGAGGTTTATAAAATAAACCTCTTGGTAGATTTTTATCTACACTCTATAATCTTATTGAAATTATCATTCTGAATGACACGTGTAATATGAAATTATGGTATCCATAAGGTTATGATTTATAGACCAAGAGGTTCATAAAATAAAGAATAACGGTTATATGGCCTTATGTATGTACGACAGCTACTCATATTAAAAATAGATTTTGAAACACTATCCCTATGGGTTACCTTCTTTAGTTGCAACCCATGAGTAAATATCAGTTATATGAATCGATGAAATATAAAATAATATTTAATGTATTCACCATTTTCTATGCTTTATGCATGCTTTTTTTAGTAACTAAATAAGTAACTCGAGATGTACAGATCCCATGGCTTTCACCTTATCAAATGATCATATAATATATTTATGAAGAAAGTTTTGTAAAGAAGAATAATTTCTAATATTAGTAGGAAAACATTACTTGAAATATATTCTCAAAATTACAAATAATAGTGCAACTATCTTTTTGTGCATTATTTTTATCAATATTAAATATTTCCAATTTTATTTTGGTATTTAAGAATGTGTTGATAGAATAATGAAGGAAAATACCTAGTTATAAGCATTGGACATGTTGGTATCATTGGTCACATTTGTTCCCCCATTAAAAGTTGTTAAAGATGGGGTTGCTATGTGGGATGGCCTTGCTTCATTTGATGGGCTGGCCATATTCAAGGATCCTACTTCATTGGACGGTCATGCCATGTGAAGCTTCTTTTGGTGGAGATATTGTAGTTAGAGAAAAAGAGAGGGTTGATAAGAGAAGAGGATGGATCAAAAGAAGTTGTAAACGTTTCCCTTGGGATACGCATTGAAAATTGTTCACCTTAGGATGCACTAGATCGTAAGAGCTATTGTCTTCACCCTCTTCACATTCATGCTATCACACTCTCATTTTTATTCACTCCTTTCACACTAGAATGGGTCTATTGTTATCAACCCCTTATGTCCTACTCTTCACATTTTGCCTTCTATTTGTAGTTGAAGGGGGAGTGGGGGGGATCACTTGCTCGTTTCATAGAATAATGTGTCATGTGGTGGCAAGGGGGAGAGGAGATTTCTGGGGGGAACTGATGTGTCATCTTACTAGAAATTTTCTAATTTTGTGTTAAACAAGAACTTAAATATCTTGATTTTTAAAAGGGGGTTGGGAGTGTGTTGGTACAAGGGAAATTTGTAGCTTTTTAAATCCATGGGAGAGAGGAAGAGTCATTGATTTTCCAAAATTTTATTCTCCAAAAATTGGAGAAGGGGTTGGCATCTTAGTCAAAAGGCGCCGAAGGGGGGGGGGGGAGTACAAAAATATAAGATATTTTGAATATGTTTTTTTGTTCAAGGAAGAGGAGTAGCCACATTGAAACTCACATTTTTGTCATTAAAAAAATATCAAGGAGATGAGTGCTAATTCTCTCATCTTTCTTCTCTTATTCTTTTGGGTAAAAACACAAGGGCGATTGTATGTGTGTGTGTGTGTGTGTGTGTGTGTGTGTGTGTGTGTGAGTATTTTAATAACATTTATCATATTAAAAATAAGAAAAAAGGTAATGTTTAACAGCTAGGATGGGAGAGGAAAGAATGTGTGTGTGTGTGTGCGCGCGCGTGTGCGTGTGCGTGTGCGTGTGCGCGTGCATGTGTGTGTACATATATATGTAGGAGGGGTGTGGACAGGGAGTAATTAATGTAACTAATATATTAATTAAAAACAAATAATGATGTTTTAGGGGAGGGGCATGTTGTTTGGATTGGTGTCCTAAATAGGCCACCCCCCATCCATTTCTTCATTTCTCTTCTCTACCATTATAAGGTTTTTTTAACCTTACTAATTTTCCTTGTTCCTACACGGTATTTTTTTTTGGGGGGGGGGGGAGGATAAGCATGTGAAGTGAAGCTTATGTGAGGCATGTAGTTGTCAACAAACCATAGGACTTATTGTAGATTGTGAGAGAATTTTGATGAGTTTGAGGCATTGTGTAGTTGCACTGTGGGGAGGGGGGGGGGGGAATTTGTATGGTGGTACACGAGGAAAAAAAGAAACTATTATTTGTAAAAGAATAGGGTCATTGCATCCTCTTTCCCTTAGAGAAATCAAGATTTCCTATTTAATAATATTGTAGAGTCCACAATATATTGGCCTGAGTTTTTTTTATTTTTCAAGAGGATAGTGTTTCAAAATTTTTTAAAAAATTTTGAATATCTATTATACATACACATGGCCATATCGTCATTATTCTTGAATCCATAAACCTCTTGATCTATAAATCGTAACCTTATGGATGCCATAATTTTGCATTATACATGTAATTTAGGAATGAGCATTTCAATAAGACCATAGAGTGCAAATGGAGATCTACCTATTTTTCATAAATGGACTCATGCCAAACAAAGTGGACACATGGTTTTGACCATTTGTCAATTTTTTAAAAATAAGGCTTAAAAATCCTACAATTATTATCCAATCCATATAATATGCAAAAGTGACAAAAAGTTAGGATTTTTTGCACATGACAAAGTGCACACAATGATAAAAGCATGTGATTCTAGCTAATGGTACGTTGTAATCAAAGAATTGAACAGTGAAAATTTTGTTTAGCTTATTGCCACTACTAAAATGAGAAAAGCAGTGTCATATAAGAAGTATAAATCTCATTTTCTCTTTAAAATATTGTTTGAGAATGATTAATTGGTTATTGCCTTTTGGGTTTGCAATTTGATTAACGAATACATTCATCATAAATTTTGAACTTTTACTTATGCCTAGATGACGGGTAAGATTGAGTAGTTTACGCTCCGCCAAAGGCAACTATTGGGGTTCAATTTGAGTTAGTTTTGTTTAGCCTATGAGTCCTAGGCAAGAAGGTCTCGTATAGAATGTTCCCTCATACAAAACTAGGGGGTTTGTGGTCGAAAAGGGTGATTACATAGTTGGTCTTGTGATACAAAAGATATTTGTAGTGAGTATGATGCAACGAGTATCGAGGGCCTAGAAATTATAAGCTAATTATTGCTCTAAAGAAGAGAGCCAATTTTTGTAGTTGGCTCTATGACTAGAAATCCTGTAATAATTGTATATAATAATAATACAAGTGTTTTGAAAGAACTATCTTTGTTATTTTTTTGTTGTGCTTTAAGAAGAAGACATGAAACGAACCCCATGACAAGGAATAATTAAGGAAGCTACTTTTAAATATCAAGCAATGTATTAGTATATTATGTTTAATAAGCTAAAGAAAACCACGTTAGAATGGAAAACATGTGATCATTGAAAATAATCAAAGGCTAGGTGGACTCGATAATTTGAGTGTTTCCCTCATCTAGAAATTTTAAGATGAGAGCTTGATGCAAAGTTTTCCTAGGCTTTGATCTTAGAACCTAGTCACGAACCATTTTAGGGGAACAAATATGAGATTTTGCCTTGCGAGGAGAGGGGTAGAGTTCAACTCCTCCTTGTCTCTTACTCCCTATATGAACCAAGTGCGATGATTGACCCACTCTCAATCTTGATAGATTACAAAGTGATAATCTTGATCGAGTGCTAGAATTCTATTAGAGATTGTTAGTCTTTAGGAACCCTTAATTCAATCCTTGTGGTTTGAGGCCAAGCACTCTCATTGTGAGGTAGACCTAGGGCTACCCATCAAACCAAAGTCTAATTATTCCTATGGAGTATAGATGGTAATAGTTGGGATAGACTTGGATGCATGATTTATTGCTCTTGTAACAAAGCATAGACAAGGTCATAGAAAAAGAATCTAACCCCCAAAAAAAGTTAAGAAACCAAGTGATTGGAGTGCCAATAGATTCATGTCCCTGGACTTGGCCTATAAGGAATATGGGATGTGCACTATCGTGAGAGTGATTCTTTATGCATGGATAGGATCAAGGAATGAATTGGGGTAGCAATAACTTAAGGATCGTTGATTAGTAAATAAATTATTTGCCTTGTATAAGGGATCCCAATGGACTATATTCCTCATTGGTTGCAGTGTGTGTGGATGGAACTGCAAAACAACAATCCCAAGAGGTATTTCTTATAGTCTACCAAAGTAGAAAATCAATGCAACATCTTCTCAAGAAAATAAATTTTTTGTACAATGGAAAAGATTTTTATCCCTCGAGCTTATTGGTTCAACGTTGAACTCTAGACGTTATATCAAGGTTGGGGATGTCACTAACTTATTTCTCAATTTCTGTTGACCATACAAATAGACTAAAATACAACCTATAGAGGTTGTGAATGGTAGAGAAGCTTGATTTAGTTAGACTTTAAATGTTTCATAGAAGTAGCAAAAACCCTTTGGTTCACATCAAAGGTGAAATGATGACCCTAAACCAATGGATTTATCATTGTATCACCAAAGTTGTCTAGTTAAATCATGTCATTGTGGCTCACTGATCTCACATAAATAATTACAATATTTACAAACTTCCCAACCTTCCTAACATTTATCTAACCCTAGAAATGTACAAGGAACCTCCTACTTACACCATTTGAAAATTATATTGAATCCATGACTAATGAGATACAAATTATCCATGAAAAATCCCTAGTGGAGAAAGTTGTAATCTTACACAAAATTTCTCTTTGGCCTTGCATGAGATGTCTCTGTAAAATTTGTGTTGCCAATGGTATAAGAATATACGAGTATATAACTCTCTTTTTGGGAACAATTTCCACCATGTTGATAGTATGCTATTATGCTGAAATAAATAGAAATAGTTTATATGTATAACGAAGCTTTGCATACAAGCAAATACCTTTGATTACAAATATCATTTTTACGTTACAATATTTCAATTAATTAAGTTATTTTTAAATGCATCACTAATGGTGGATGGAATTGCAAGTGGTATTGAGGTAAAATGTAATAAGTTCTTTCAAGTTCCTTTTATCGAAACACCCTCAATGGCTACTCCAACTATCAATAACTTGACAAAAGAGAAAGAGAGGAAGTTCCTACTTAAACAGGTCGAGCCGCCTAAATTTAATGCTGAAGGAGTGAAGATTGAGATAAGTGTCGAAACTTGGATTAGGCACATGGACGATTAGTTCTCTATTGTGCTAACACTAATGCAGTGAACCAAGCAACATCTGAGGCTTATAGGAGAAGCATGGCTTTCATGGAAATAGTAATTCTATGACAAGGTTGTCCCTTATTCTAGCATAATGTGGAGCCAAATCAAGGTGCCAATCCAAAGCCAGTACTTGTCTCCCATGCCAATACTTATTAGACTCTCAAAATGAATGAGCTTTTTAGCCTTAAGCAACAAGGGCTGACTATAGAAGGATATTATTCCTGCTTTGTTATGATGCAAAAATAGGTGCCCCACATGTCCAATGACACGTTGTTTGCAAGGCTTGAATCCACCTCTCAATGGTTAGTTGGAAGCAATGAGAGCCACAGACTTGGAAGATGCCTTAATGAGGGTACAACTGCTCATAGCCACTCTTTCCAAGTAACATAACAGGTTCAATAGGTTTCCTTATGCCAAAAGAGCTTTAGTAAATTACAAACCAGGAACTATAATCAGGGTTGTGCAAATCTTACCAATACTCCCCATAACCACAATAATAATAACAATAACAAGAAGATTTGGAATAATGAGCCATGTTGCTTCAAGTGCAACCAAGTTGGTTGCTTCTGCACTCAATGTCCCAACAAGGGAATGAATGCCTATGCTATGCTTCTCATAATCCTCCAAGGAAAGGAAAATTTAATTATTGAGGACCCATACACAAGGCAAGGCCCAGTTAAATAGGGAGTAAGGCAATGGCTTGGAATGATGAGCCACACTGCTTCAAGTGCAACCAAGTAGGCTGCTTTTGCACTCAATGTCCCAATAAGGGAATGAATGCCTATGCTATGCTTCTTGTAATGCTCCAAGGAGGAAAGGAAACTTTAATGATTGAGGATGCATACGCAAGGCAAGGCCCAGCTAAATAGGGAGTAAGGCAAAGAGTAGGACGTGAAGCCAGAGCCCATATCTGTGCTATTGCAACAACAAATAATTTAGACTCATCCCTTAAAGAAAAAGTCAAAAGAGGGTCTATTCATTCATTAATCAACAACCAAGGCATTGGGCAATAGTTTTTTGTCATCCAAATTCTAACAGAATTGCAAGATGTTTCTTTCCAAAACCTCGTTGACTATGGAGCTACTCGCTCGTTTATTTCCTCTAAGTATGCAAAAACATTGAAGTTAAATCCCACACCCTCTAGGAAACTCATCATAGAACTAGAAAATGGGAGGGACATTAGCAATACCCAATTTTGATTAGGGAAAAAAGAGAACACAACAGCAAATTTCCAAGTCATGCATTTAGGAATTTATGATTTCTTGTTAGGAATGGATTTGTTAGCATGTAATCAAGCAAATATAGACATTGGGGAAAATCGATTCACGTTCAAATATCTATTTGGAAAAATGGTCAAATCATAGGGAAAAGTAGGTAAACCTAAGATTCAATTAGCCAAAGCTAGTTGAATCCTAAAGAGATTAAGGACTTCCTGTCTACTCAGCCAAACTCAACAGAGTCAAGAATACCAACGATAAGGATGAGCCGTCATGGTTAAGTGAATTCAAATATTTCATTCTCAAGGAGCTAATAAATTTATCTCCTCGAAGGGATACAGACCATGAGATCAAGTTAGTCCCTAAAGCTGAACTAGTCACAAGAAGACCCTACAAATTGTCCATTCGTGAGGGAATCGAATTGAAGGAGTAGTTAAAACAACTACTTGATCAAGGGTTTTTTCATCTCAATAACTCTTCGTGGGGTGCTCTTGTTCTATTCCAAAAGAAGAAGGATGGGACCCTTAGATCATGTATTGATTATATGGGATTAAATTAAGTCACCATCAAGAATTAGTATCCCATTCCCCCCTGATTAATAAGGTACTAAATCAATTGCAAGGGGCAGTGATCTTTTCTCAGATTGATCTAAGATCTGGATATTATCTAATCTAGATACAAGATGAAGACGTACTAAAGACAACCTTCAACAGCAAGTATGGCCATTATGAATTCACCATAATGTCTTTTGGTTGACCATACTCCTACTACTTTTAATAGGATAGTTCAATATGTTTTCCTATCATACCTAGATGAATTTATTCTCATATTTTTTGATGGCATTCTCACTTATTCCAAGGTAGAGGAAGATCATCCAAGCCATCTATGAATTGTCCTAGAAATTCTTCATGAAAATAAGCTTTTTTCCAAAAAGAAAATGTGTGAATCTTCAAGAAGACGATTGATTATCTTGGATTCATCATCATCTTGAAGGAAGGCATATCAATGGCCCTTACCAAGGTCAAGGATGTTCATGTTTGGCCACCATCATAGAGTATCAATGAAATCTGGGGATTATAGGTTCCATACGGTACAATATTATTTATCAAAGATTACTCCTTGATAACAATATTATTTATAGGTGTCATAGGATACAATATTATTTATCAAAGATTACTCCTTGATAACAATACCAAGGATTTATTGGGGATTTCTTGGTCTCATAGGGTGGTACAAGTCTTTTATCAAAGATTACTCCTTGATAGCAACATCCCTCATTGAATCACTCAAAAAGCAAGCAAAAATCACATGGATGTCTTGAGAGGAGGAGAGTTTTGAAAAGTTGAAGCAATGTCTCACTATTTCCTCCATCCTAAAAGTGATAGATTTTATGAAGAAATTTGAGGTCATTACAAATGCTAGCATCATGGAATTTGGACGTGTTCCTACTCAAGGAGGGCATCTAATGGCATATTCTTCTTGTCAATCTCAACCCTACAAGAAGAATTATGCTACACATGAACTTAAGCTTTTAGCAATCATTCACACCCTCGAATTGTGGCGTCATTACTTGCTCGGAAGAAGATTCACTCTTGTGATAGGTCACAAAAGTCTGAAGTGGATTTTCACCCAACTTGATCCCTAAGCAATAAATCTTTCCTAAATTTCTTACTTTTGGAAGAGCCTACCAACAAAGGATTTATTGCAAGTCTGATTTCCATGCTTAGTAATCCTTTTAGAGATTATAGCTTCAGCTGAAATTCTTAAGGATCTCGACTACCTTAAAGAGGTCCATCCAAATTGGGGGAAATAGCCAAAGTACAAAGGCAAAATTCAAGTATTATCACAACATTGAGGGTGAGCTTCTATATTATCAATGCATGTTGTGTGTACCCAATAGCTAAAACCTTAAGAAGAAGATTCTATGGGAGGTCCATGATAGTCCGATAGCTAGATTTCCTGATTATGCAAGGACTATAAATGCAGTGAGAAAAGGTTATCATTAGCTAGGAACAAAAGTTGATGTGGTAAGACTTGTCACTCAATGCTTGAGTTGTCAACACATTAACGCCGAAAGGATCAAGCTACTCGGAAAGCTACACTTGCTACACATACCACAAATGAAGTGAGAGTGCATAAGTGTGGATTTTGTAGTAGGTCAACCAACAGTGCAAGATGGTTATGACTCAAATCTAATAGTCATTGATATACTGACGAAGGTCAATCACATAATTCTTATGATGAAGACTACCTTCAAAGCATCCAACATTGCTAGGTTTTTTGTCAAGGAAATTATTAGGTGACATGGATTACCAAAAAGGATCATCAATGATAGAGACTCATTGTTCACTTCTAAATTCTAGACATATCTCTTCCAAGCCATTGGCGCACAACTTTGTTTTAGCACCACCTATCATCCTCAAGCCGATGGGAAGATTGAAAGAGTTAATCAAGTGTCGAAAACTATCGTGAGAGTGTCTTATAGTAAGGAGCTTAAGAGATGTATAGAATACTTACCTCTAATGCCATCCATAACTTTGAATAGGATAATTTTATAAATACCTAACCACATTGAAATGTAATGAGACTTAACCACCCATTAAGTGGACAAGAGCACACAAATGTTTATTTGAGCCAAAAAAAGGGGAAAAGGACTTGCTCTATGGTCTAGGAATATTTTTCTTTTTCTTACTCAAAAACATTTTGGTGTGATCTTGGCCACCTAATAGGTGCATGTGATAAGTTTCATCATTTTTCGATAAAAGATTATGATTTACAAGTACATAATGGATTGTGCATATAATATCATATTTACTTGGTTTAGGGGTTTTATAATGGTCAAACATCTAATATTCTTCTCATTTTCACCTATTAGTTTCACTCTTTCCTCCTTAGCTTCCTCCTCTTCTCCATTCTTCTCTCCTCGAGCTTGCATGCCATGCAGTAAGCAAACTACTTATTGTGCACACAGTGCTCCTTGGGGCAACAAGTGGAGCATCCTCTAAGATGACAAATGCTTCTCTCAGCATATGGAGACATCCATAAAAGAAGAGAAGATGATGACCATGTACCATGGCCCTATGAGAAATGACGCAAATCCACTATGGTTATATGAACTTGTAATACCAAAGGTATTGTTTTAGAAGGTGGTTTGGAGATCTTCAAGGACATGATTGATGAGCCTAGGGAGGTTTTAGGAATGAGTTATAGATGACCCAAGGTTGTGGAAGTGGACCATTACATCCATGGAGGCCTTGCAAACAAACATGGAGGTGACCTCTTCGATGGCATGCAACTAGCTATGATCCATGCAAAATGGGTCATTGTGATGTGATTTGATGAGATTGACATGGATATGAACTTAAATATTTGCCTTTGTCAAGGCAAAGGACCTACTCTTAGGATTCTCACACGCATGAGATTTTGCCACATATGGCCATGCATTGTAAAAATCTTCAAAGCCAATGCCTTATACAAAATTTTCAAATATGATTTATTTATTTCTTTTACATTTACATTTATATTTATTTGTATATATATGTGTCCCACATACTTGTGTATCATTGCCTTTCTAATGGGTAAATTTAATTGTTGTGTTTCTTTAAATGCGGTGCAGCCATTATCGCACATGTTTAAGAAATTTAAATTACTTTAACAAGTACATGCACCACAAATTGTCATACATACATGTAATACACATGATCACATTAGATGTACCACATCATGTATGCGTATTTTATAGCTCTAGGTTATGTTATTGTGTAAACAAGTAACATGTATCTATTTAATGGGTACAAGTGTACCACACATTTATACAATTGAGTTGCATCGTAGTATTATATAAAAACGTACTGTGCACTATATCATGTGTGAATATACTACATGTTTATCATACATATATGTACCTCATATTATCATTGCATGTATGTGCACCCCACATTTATTTTATAAATGTGGAATTATTAAGACAAATCAAAGTAGATTGTATTAACAAAAAAAGATACAACATATGAAAGTTGATAGTGACTAATATAAAATATGTTTATAAACATATGCAAACAAAGAATCTCAATGTTTCTTTGGTTTCTTTGATGGTAGAGACGAGGGACCTTTAGAGATGAACATGAGTTCTTCCACTGATTCAATATACGAGGAGCCTTCAACTCTTCTTATAGGAGAAGCACATCAGACACCTTACCAAGCTCACCTAATGTAGCAAGGATGTAGATTGGATAAAAAAATATGCACAAAAGTTATTGCCACTTCACGAAGCATCACCTTTCCCATAATAGACTTTGTACTTACTATATGAAAGGGTGCAGATTTCATCAATGCTTGAATCTTGATTATTGTCTCATCCCCTCGAGGTGAGTACTTCTTATGGAAGATGGCCATATCAATAGAACAAGGTTGATATTGTACTGCTTCAAAGTTGAATTGTTGCATTAGTTTGCATGCCTAGGTCTACTTGCTATCATGTGAGCTTATCAATGTAGAGTAAGTCATGGATCACATTGCCAAAACAAAAATGTGATTATTAATTGACCTAGAGTTATTAGAATGTGATGAAGCTTCACCTTGGGGTGCGTCAACTCTCGATGAGGCTATCGATCAAATTTTGATGAAAATTGAATGTTGTAAGGCCTTGGTCCACAGTCTGGTGTCTAGTTCTTAGCCCTAGATGCTTAGGCTTTTAGGGCTAGAAACTAGATACCATACTTCAGATTAGGGCATTGTAGCATTCAACTTCCATTGAGATTTGATCAACAGCCTCATTGGGTCCAAGCAAGGCCTTGCAACATTCAATGTTCATGAATTTTTGATCCACAGCCTCATTAGGATAATCAAATGCACCGCATGGTCAAGGCTTGTCACATTAAAATGCATGGAACTTAAAAAACTTTCTTCAATCCATCATGTAGCTTAAACTTCACATTTGTTAAAAATGAAGCACCCTTTTGAGTAGAGGGATTGTCGAATTTCCTTGTACTAGAAACATCATGCCTCGATCCAAAGATCATGCTATAAAGCTTGAAACTCACCCTCGAAATTGCTGTGATTTGCCTTAATTGTGGCAATGTCCTCTTGGCCTATTATGATTGTACTCACTATATCCGAGCTTATGCCATTATACCTTTTGACCCCTGCTACTATTGGAGGCATATCCATATAATGATAGTTGCTAATGTCATCCATCAAATAATGAGATCAAGGATAGCTCTCCCTCCTTCATCTCCAAGTACTCTAGCAAATTAGACAGTACTAGGTATTGTACACCCTCTATCTCTATAGGCATCAAGAAAGTTTGTGTTTATCTAGGATTGGTTCTTTTGAAGATGATGGCATTGTGAACCCTTACTATCTTGCCATCCAACATTTTTCTTCAAGGTTGATAGGCTCTTTAATCTTCTCCCCTATAAGTAACAATAGGAGCCATTGAGCTTGCATCTTCATCGCTCTCCTTCTCTATGGGTATGTCTAATACAAATCAGCAGATGGCAAAGGCAGAGTCATGCTCCATGAGCTTAAAGGGTATTGTACATGGTGTACTGCTCATAGGTATAACGCATGCTTTGTGCCACAGAGCTACATGGTCCAAAACACTTGTGGACCACTTTTTTGTGGTTCTTTCCTCTTGCATGCCCATCAACTAGTTCAAAAAAAACCCCAAGACATGTCAAATCCATTAATGGAGTATGAGTGAGTAGAAAGGGTGCTCACAAACTCCTCCATGACTTAGAGATTGAGATCCAACATTGAGAGAACATATTCTAGCTCGAAGACCTTTGAGAACACCTCAAAGCTCTCATCACATTGGCTAGTAAGGTGCATGCCATGGATCCACTCATTGAAGTGTGCATGAGCATTCATTGCAGTAAGTAGGAGGGACAGTAGGAGGGATGTGTTGGATGTGAAGAGAGAGTTTGTGAAATGAAACAATGAAACAAAAAGTAAAGCAGCTTTATCTTAAAAAACCCTACCTTTTGAACTATCAAGAAATTACTCACACATTATATTTATTTATGTTTTTAACTAAGGTCTTTATAGGTTTAGCGTGTATGTATAGATGTGCCAATGTGGCACTTGTCAAATTTAGCCTAATATATTTGAAGGAAGCGCTATGTGTGTGTGTGTGTGTGTGTGTGTGTGTGTGTGTAATACCTCATAAAAAAGTACATATATATGTGTTCAATAAATGTATTAAAGTCTAAGAATACATAAGTAGTCTATCAACTAATTTTGGAGGGGAGGCATCTCCCTTCCCCTGGGTAGGCTTTTGGGTGTACTTGTCTTATCTCAATTAAAAAATGCATGTATACATATTTAGAAAATTCAAATTTATTGGAGGTGTCTCCTCCCCTCGTATGCCTTTGAGTGCATGAGTGTTTTGTCAAAAATTAAAACACACATATAGATGTTCAAGTAATATTGAATAAAGTGCATGAACATGTGATAAGTCTGAAAATAACAAAAATTTAGAAAAAGTACATGCATATAACATTGCAAAGTACTTGTATTATATTAACCAAAATTCCAAAAATGATAATAATTGGTATTACAACTTGTGGGGTTGGAATATTTAAGAAGATTACAATTTCTAAATTATGTGGAGCCACACATTTTCCATCAATAATTTATCTCTACTTGGCTTTGAATCTTCCTAACATGTAATTTGAAATCGAAGTTAGTAGATGGATTCTCCATTAACGCTGTGAATTATTGCATTATACTCAAGGGCCAATCTTCCTCCATCTACAACACTTGGAACTCATAACCTTCACAAATGACAATAACATCTGTTGTTGTACTATCACATGTGTCTCGATCAAGGCATAACCACTCGCCCTCAAGCATTCTCCATGTATATAATACTTGTATACCAAGCACAAAGTTTGTAGTTCAATAACGTACTTGTATTTTTAAAGGAAGTTAGCTAAGCAATCAAAATAGTTTAGAGAGTAGAATTTTGCATGGAAGCCATGTCCCTTATTGAGTACTATGTCAAGAATGTGAGTGATTTTTGATATCAAAGTTTTGCCTTGAATTCTCATTAATAATTGTTTGGTGCTCTTTTTATAAGTACATGGTCTTTGTACATCTCAAACCCTCATATTCCTTGAGCACAAAAATTGTAATCAGTATAAACCGACTTAAGTGTACATTCTTTGAGCTAGTGCTACTTGGCTTCTTAGATATCAATATGATTGTTGAGATTTTTGTGTTGCACATGTGCAAAATCTCACCACTACACATTGATAGTTTCATGCTATCGAAATCTAGTATATATATACACTCAAGGGTTCCATATTCTCGACTACCCTTGGGCATTATGTACTTGAAATCATAGAAAAAATAAGGTCCTCTATCGTGCATTTCTATGTAGCCAACTTCAAATAATATATTGATGAATAGATCCTTAAGTGGATCAAAATTTTCCTTTTCCATACTAACAGGACTTGCGAACCACATTATTTCTTTCTCACCAAGACATAATCCCAAGGCTTGAGCTTTCTTATCCATAGCCTAGAGTTTGTTAGCCTCTTGAGTCAATCAAAATTTTGTTAGTCTCTTGTCCATAGCTTGGAGTTTGTTAGCAACTTGAGTGGATCAAAATTTTCCTTTTCTACAATAACAAGCCTTGTGAATCATGTTCTTTCTTTCTCATTAAGACATACTCTAAAGGCTTTGGCCTTCTTGTCCCCATAGCCTAGAGTTTGTGAGCCTTAGAGACTTGCTCAAATTATGTTATAGAGCTATAGGGGTTATCCTTTGCTATGCTCTATATTTATCCCATTGTTTAGCAATTGGTGGGATTTTGGATTACTCTTCACTAGCTAGTGTACACCTACCCCCCCCCCCCCCCTCCCTTGTCTCTCATCCAAATATTTCTCAATGAGCTCTATGTTTGTTTTAAACTAATGGAATTAAGGTAGAATTCACCCACAAACTTCAAGCACAATGTTATTCAAACACTTTCAGTTAGGCAAGTAGACACCTTGAATTCCAATTCCAATATCATTTTATGCTTGCGTAGATGACTCGTTAGAGGTTGAAGTTTTGGCTATTTTTGCTATGTTCTTTTCATCAAATCAGTCAATTTAAAGGTTTTTAAGATTGGCTATCCATAATTGTTGGGCATAATGTTTTGTATTTTAAAATATCTACTCAATGTGAAAATGCTTATCCAATTGAGGTGATCAACCAAAGGCATATTGCAGTTGGTGTAGGTCTTGCCTCTAGGATCTAGCAACTCAATGTAGTGCTTAGCATAGTCACTCCCATTTCAATTTAAACAACCCCAAAAGTGGACCAATGGAGTGAAAGTTAGTAGTCAATATCGTGAGATGGGTCAAGTGCATGTCTTCTTAGGTAAGGTGATCCTCAAATTCACTCAACATGATTGGAAGCTGGCTCTTTGTTCTCTGGGTGGGGTTCACATTGGAATCAGATGATTCAATGCATTGTAGGCATAATTGGGTCAGGTTTAGGCTAG
The DNA here is from genome assembly GCF_053477565.2 of Lygodium microphyllum. Taxonomy (NCBI): domain Eukaryota; kingdom Viridiplantae; phylum Streptophyta; class Polypodiopsida; order Schizaeales; family Lygodiaceae; genus Lygodium; species Lygodium microphyllum. Next base: position 5,866,319 of record NC_141142.1, on the reverse strand, counting down.
ATGATACTTAAATTGGCTAATTGATTTTGAAATTTGGAGACAGTGTTACAACATGGGTCAACGTGATTGGGAATTCATCTCTTGCAAGCTAGCTATGAGTTGTTGGTGGAGTTTGATGTTACAACCCTATACTACCCATAGTCTAGTTTGCTAAGGTTTAGATGATTCATTGATTGGACTATCAATGCAAGTTCTAGAGGGAATATTTCCAAATGGGTCATTGATAGTCTTACAAGCCAAAAAAGTATTGTAGATCCACTAGACATGATTCGAAGACATTTGCTGCATTTTAGATAATTTGTCTAAGTGGTCTAAATATATAAGGAACATTAGAACAATATAGGTTGTTTGTGGATTTGATGACTCTAACTTTTGGACAATTTGGTAGGATTTTGGAGAAAACTCCATGAAAATGATTCGAGATGTATCTTGCAAGATGAACTAATTTGGCCCTATATAATGGGTTTTTCTCTTGTGAATGAATATGTTGATATGACATGCATTTTCAGTATTGTAAATTAGTTTAGGACCTTTATACACATATTAGATATGATTTTTGGGTGTATTGGGATGGGGTTTGGTCAATTCTAAACTCGGTCTAGATGATCCAAGAGGACTTTTCAACTACTTGAGGTTTGTAGCATGCAAGTAGCTAGCTCAATCAAGATCTCTAACGCTTGTTTGAGTTACAAATAGCCTAATTATGTGAGATGAATTTATACAAGTCTGGTTGGGATATGTTTCTACTTTTGGGGTGCTAGGATACAATTGAGGTGATGAGATGGTTATAGAATCTATGTCTATAATATGTGGATCATTACAGATGCTTCCTTACATTAGAAAAATGCTCCAAGTTACAATTCATACACCAAATAGGAAAGAATGGACTATCCGACTTCAAGATTTCAAGCTTTAACGCAAATTTTTCCACATGCATCAATCCATAGATAGCATGTAGCCTATCAAGGTGATGCTTTTCTCATTGCAGTCTTTTTGGATTGATGTGGGTAATGATCATGAGAGATAGGATGTTATAAAGATGATTCAAGAAAGCAATAATAAGTGTTTCTAATGTACTGACGATAGGATATGCAATTAGTCTCACTCACATTTAGCAATCAAATAGGAAATCAATCACTTATTCTCATTTGATTTAATAGAAATTCCATAGTTGGGGCATGCTTGTTGAGCAAAGACATTCTATGGAAGACTTGTATGTGTTGATATGGTAGATGGGTTACTCATGGTTTTCCAAATCACTCAAATATTGCTCATCTACACCCTCTAATGCACATGATATTTCATTTGCTTATGTAATCAATCTCTTATAGTCTCTCAAGCTTGCATGGTGGTCATGATATGTAGAGAGAGGGTTTGTAGCATACAACTCATGGTTTGAAAAGTTTCAACCTTTTTTATTAGAAATTTGCTTGTTCATGATGTGGCAATAATTATGGTCTCTCACAAGGTTCTCGCTTAAGCTTCCCAATAGTTAATGCCCTGCTCGATTTGTAGTGTATTGATCAAACACTATCTTATGATACTAGATCCATTAGCCTATGTCTAGTAGAGGTGATCAAATTGCCCTAGTTATGACAACTTTTATAATTTTGAAGCAAAAATGTGGCTAATCAAGGTGCTCAGGAGGCAATCTCCATGCAAAGATTTTGGCCTGTCATAGTTAATGGTTGACACTTCTAGATATAAGGGGTTGATGTATGCTTGTTGTTTATTGTTTGTACTCTAGGTTTGCATGTACTAGAGGTGATCAAATTTGATTAGGGTCTAATATTTTTAATGCTCAATATGCTAGTCAAGGTGATGTATCACCTTTCATATACCTTTCAAGAGCCTTGAAAAACCTTCCACAAAGTAGTCTTCACTTATTGTATATGGATGGGATGCAATATGTTGAGCTTTATGCAATGAGGGGTTAAATGCATACATTAGAGGTCATGCAAACGAAACATTATTACCTCAAATAGAAAAGTCCACTTAAGGTGGATTTCCAGTCAACACGATTCTAATCAAGGTGATTGACTACCTTGAGTGATTGTCCTTCTAGAGACTAGGAGATCGATCAATATATTTTGATAACCTCAAGTGAGTTGTCTTGGTCTATGTACTCAATGTATACTATACACAAGAGTGATATGAAATCAATTAAGGTGATGATCACATGGATCAAGGTGATTTGATTTTCATTAAGGTGATGGATTATGATTGCCTTGAGTAGTTGAGATGTAGTTTAAGTGGTGAGATGCAATGGAGCTAATTTCTGATCAAGTGTGACCACCTTGAGTGGGTTTAGGTTAGTAGAGGTGATGGATCACCTTGATTGGGGTGATTGGAATTAGTAGAGGTGGTCCCATCAAGGTGATGACCACCCTGATTGGACTTGAGTGAAGGTGATGTTATACAAACAAAATAATGCCCAATCTAGACGGACACACTCAAGTTGAAGGATCGAGTTGATTGGAGGTAGTAATGGTTTGCCTTGAGCAAAAAGGATTCAATTGAGGTGATGTTCATGTTGATGAAGGTGATGTACCACCTTGGTCATGGTGATGTGCATCGTAGAGGTGAAGGTCACTCGCACCTTGAGTGGAGGCGATGGATTGTTATAGTGATATGTAGTCAAGGTGACAACCTTGAGTGGAATGCTCCAATCAAAGTGAAGGATCACCTTCAGTGGTTTTGCGAAGTTAGTGGAGGTGATGACTAGCTTGATTAAAGTGATCAATTCCAATCGAGGTGAAGACCACCTTGAGTGATTTTATACACAGTATGTAGAAAAAAGAGTACATGTGATTTTTGGGAGAGAGAATGTTTTTATTGATTCAAACTCTTGGAGAGTCAATCCAATGTATGTGCTTCTCATCTCAAAAGCAACCTTAAGAAATCATCAAGGTTTGGTTATTCAACTATAAGCTAGGATCCTCTTATTTCATTTACATTTATGAAAATTCCTATTACTAAAAATTTGTATTAAAGCAAGCCATCATTTTTATCATCAATTCCAAATTCATCTATTTGTGGAACTTTCGTGTGGATTGAAGTAGAATGACTAATTTATAAGATTTTGAGAAAATATTTAAGTAGCAATTATGTTTAGTTCACTTATTCTGTTTTAGTTCAACATAGTAAATTACCTTAAGGATGGATTGCATCATTCTTTGATGTTCTTTATAGGAGTGTGATTTTTAAAAAATATTTGAAATTAACTAAAACCTATCATCATGCTACCAATCTTTTTGAAATAATGTCTAAAATTATTCAAAGACTAAAAGTTTGATTGGTATAAAAGTTTAGGCATGGATCTACTTGTGATTTTTTAATTTAATAAAAATAGAGAGTTAATCCAATGGGTTGAAAATATGGCATTTAAAATTTTATACTTATAAAGCTATTACTATAAATACTTTTTGCTTGTAGTAAATTTGTATTGACAATGAATTGAATGTATTTGAATGATTAGTGATGAGTGAGAATCCTTATATTTGTATTAATAAGATAATTTGTCTTATTTGGTACCTCACTATTTTGCTAAGAAAAAGAAAGGAAGAAGCATGTCTCCTCTCTAGTTAGGGAGATTCCATGAGAATTAGCCTTGGGACTCCAATAACTATTTCTTTACAATATGGGGTGATGATGTTATTATCATTGGTAAACTACAGACCGTGCAAAAAATTGCAACATTGTAGATGCACTCTAAACTTGAATTTTTCTCTTGATAAGAATAGCAACATGCACACTATCTACAGGAGCAAATGGCAAGTTAAAATTGAACAATTTGATTTAATTTTGTAGCTTCCACTTACTTAAAGATTAGTTTAGAAGAACATAATTCACTATAGAAGAGCATCAACAATAACATGTACCATCCAACATTGAAACTTGACAAGACTTTTAAAACAACATCAACCATAACACAAAATATTGTTGTGGAAGGTCAATGAAAGTTTTTGTCCCAAAACCATGAGTGTTAGTGTCTCTCTAGCAAATATAATGATGCAAGACCCTTGGTAATTAGCAACTTTCTTGTATAAAGGACATAAGACTTCAATATTTTAAGCCTCTTTGCTTTCAAGTAATGTGTATTGTATAATATAGTAGGTTGAATCACATTGATTGATTGCACCCAACCTTTATCTTGTTAATTAATTGAAATTGAGCAAGTGAAGATTTTGAACCATTACTATGACAATTGATAATGTTCATAACGCATGTAAACCCTCTTGCTCTGGGAATTCTTTGTAAGAATGATATATTTATTGTTTTAAAATTCTTAGGATTGTAATCTAGCCATTCTAAGTCTTAGCTTGGTGGAGACTAGTATTGCATATACTTCTTTCAGAGAGGGTTGTATAAGAGGTTTTGTGTCTACATTGTTTAGAGAGATTGACTTGGATCGGTGATTGTGTAAGTGTCACATTATTTATGAGGGGCATGATAAGAAGAACCTAGCCATAGAATCTATTAGACTTGAAAGGTATCACAACAAGTGTGGGAAATGTAATCTTGAGACTTGAGAAAGTTTACACTTCCTTGATGCATGTATTGAGCAAAGCTCGATGGCTTGAAGATATTTGATATGCCTTCACTATAGTGTAAAATGAACACCATTGAGTGTGCATTTATAATTAGTAAGAGATGATTTAAAATTCCAATGTGATTACTCCCTTGTCAATGGTAGAAGTTGGACAAACTCTTGGATTTATTTGCAATGATTGAAAAATCGAAGGGGAAGCATGCGAGGAAGATCTAGTGAAAAAGAAAGAAAGCAAGAGAGAAGAGGTGAAAAGCGCTAAGGTTGAATATATGCATGTGGGACTTCATTTATACCCCATGATTAGTGGGAGGTAGAATTTCGATTCTAAGCGACAACCAAGGTTGGATTTGGATCGATGATAACTTAATGGTAGTCATTGTAGACTTTGAAGTTGGATAAACTCTAGGATTTATTTGCAATTATTGGAAACATTCGAGGGGAAGCATGTGGAGAGAGAAGATCTATTGACAAAAGAGATGAAAGGGAGTCAATGTTCCATTATGTGCATTCATGGTGGGAAGGGATGAAAAGTGGCAAGGTTCAATATACGCATGCGAGACTTCATTTATACCCTATGATTCGTAGGAGGTAGAGTTTTGATTCTTCCATTCGCATGAAGCAACAACGGCGATTCAATTTGGATTGATGGATAATGTAATTGTAATCATTGTAATTTTGAATCTTGATTCTTCCATTCGCATGAAGCAACAAGAAAGGGTTGGATTGATAATTTGATTGATGGTAAATTTAATGTAATGTAATGCGAGTCATTGTTGGAACACTTGTATGGTGGTTGTGTTTTGGATTCTGATTGATTTAATTGATGATAAAATGTAGTTTAATGGGAGTCATGGTTGAAACTCGAAACAATGGTATGGTGGTTTTGTGTTGTGGTTTGTTTGTTTGGTCCATGTGACAAAAGAGGATTCAAGAAAAGGCACGAGGGAGCGCCCCACGACAAATTTGTGTGCGACTCTGAGCCACTGTAACTTTTGGCCGGAGCAAGCTGGCGCCATCGCCGCCTGGGCGCACCCCCCCCCCCCCCCCCCCCCCCCCCCCGCCCCCAACCCCAACCCCAGGCAGGGTTTTCTGCATCCCGTCCCCATCGCATCCGTGGCGGCATCAGGCTTACCTTGCCTTTGTCGTTGCCTGATGCACCCCCCCGCACACGCGGGCCTTACGCCTTAAGGGCCTCCCTCCCTCCCTCCCCGCATCCAATCCCCCGGCATTGACCGCTGGCCATGGATCCTGACACACAGGCGCATGCCACCGACACGCTTGCCCGCTTGTCTCCTCCGATTCCCACCACGGATTGAGATTCTAGCATGGACGCCGTCGCAGCTTGCTCACCTTGCTCACCTTGCTCATCCGTACCCTGTCCCTTCTTGAGTCGCCTAACGAGCAGCTGTTGGCACGACAAAGACGGAAGCTTCGCTCTCGCTAAAGGCAGATCTTAGGGTTTGTCCCGATAGAATGGTCTAACGGGAGGATCGTTTAGAGCAGCACCTTCTCAGTAACCAATGGCTACCAGAGGTCCCCACCAGTTTGCAGGATCCGATCTACCCGGGGAGGCTTATTTCGGTCCTCTTCCTCCTCATTCTGGATTAGAGATGCGTGGATATCATCAACATCACCAGCCTCCTTACCCGTTTGGCATGTTGGATGTGCCACTGGGATTTCTTCCGGGTGAGGCTTTAATCAACGATACCGATCCATGCCACAATCTCTCCCCCAGGTTCCCTCAAGTTGCCCAGATTGCTGGAAGGCAAACCGCATCTGTTTATGGTGGTGACCAGACAGCAGAGCAATCCCAGTACCATCAGATGCTTAATTATCACCACCAATATGAGGATTTGGCAGGGATTCTGGGAGATAGTCGCGTTGCATCCGGAAATTTCAGTGAGGCAGCCACCTCTGTAGTTTCAGAGCAGGTATGGTTGGTTTCCAGCACTTTTTCGATTTCTCATGTTGTGATACCTGCGGTTTGCCAATGTAGTGCACTCTGATGTCTGTGCAGCAGCATGTGGACGGTACTGGATCTTCTAGAAATAGCTCTTTGGGTGAACATCCAGGGCCAAGGCTTAAGTTTATGTGCAGCTTTGGCGGGAAGATTTTACCAAGGCCAGGGGATGGTAAGCTTCGATATGCAGGGGGTGAAACCAGAATTGTGTCTCTGCGGCGAAATACAACCTATGCCGATCTAATGCACAAAATGTTGCAGCTTTGTGGTCAACCTGTCTACTTAAAATACCAGCTACCAGATGAAGACCTCGATGCACTTATTACTGTATCTTCAGATGAAGACCTTGAAAACATGATGGAAGAGTATGACAGGTTGGAAGCCAGTGAGAATTCTTCAAGGCTGAGAATATTCCTATTCTCACCAGCTGAGAATGAGGTTGTCCAGTTTAGTGATCCATCAGAGTCGAGAAGCACTGAACAGGTTTATGTTGAGGCTATTAATGGGATTTCTGAAACAGCTGCCAAGCGATATAATGATGCTGCTATCGGTGCCAACTCTTCAGAGGTGCCTGTTACTTCCATCACTTCTCGTGTTCCTGCAACCCTTGCATTTCCAGCTTCTGAGGGCAATTCGACTGTTTCAGCAAACCCATCAGCTGCTGTGTTTCCTACAGCTGTCAGGCCAGCTGTTCCAAAGATCCCGTCTGCTCCCTTATCTTCAGGGCCATTGACATCAGCTTTCCTCCATGCATCTCAAGGGATACCTTCTATCATCCCGGACATATCGGCTGGTTTCCTGGATCAACCTATCAAAAGGCCTATGGCAGTGCTGGATGGTGCTTACCAGATGGTAGGCAGTGGAGCACCAACTCCAGTGCTGAGCCATCAGCAGAGTAGTTCTCAAGGATCCAATGGGTCACCAAGGGTGCCTTATCAAGAGACATCAAGAGGATTGGGAAATATGATAGACCAGTTGTATCAATTCGAAGGGTTACAAATTGGAGATCCAACAGTGGCAGGTCAAGGTGCCATGCCTATAAGTGGTGCCTTGAATGACCCATCCTATGCAAATAATAACTGCAACTTGTTGCCTTTGGGAGGGCATCAAATAAGTCATGGGGCAATATATTCAGCTGTTGATTCACAGGTAAGTGCTGCCCCTCTAAATTTTCAGTCTCTTGCCTCGCAGGCATCCTCACAATACCAGAGGGCAAATTTAGTGCAACATCCTAAGTTAGACAGCAGTCCTCCTCATGAGCAGCTTCTTACAACTGCAAATCTACCTAGTCAAATGGCTTATGACTTTGCAGCATTCAGGCATCTAGGAGAAGATGGCACATCAGTTATGCAACCTGCTGAAAAAGCTTTTCCAGCTCAGATGGCGGTTAATCCCTCTGTTCCACGGCCTGTTAAAACTGTCCCTATATCTCCCATAGGATCTGCTCCTACTTCTCCTCGTTTGGCTTATAAAGAGACTGTTTTCACTCAGACTGGAGTTGCACAGCAGAATTTAGCAGCCATCCAAGGTGGTCCTGGGGGCTCTGCTGAACAATCTCATATTGGGTTGCCAGCCCGTGGTCATCTGGTGTCTTGGGCTAAGACAAGCTCAACTGGTCAAATTGCTAACCAGCAGCCAATTGGGCCACCAACAAATGTTGAGACCATTGCTCAGAGGCATCAGGAATCTCTGATGAATCCTCATGCTGCTGGTAGGATCTATGATGATGGCCTGACATCAGCATTAGAGGCTGAAGGATTGATTGGACATCCCGGCAATAAAGATGGTCTGAGAAAGATGCTTCAAAGCAAGGATGAGGAGATGAGAAGAGAGTTGCAACAGACAAATTGGGTTGAGATGGAGGACCAGTATCCAACTTCTGATCAGATTGTTTCTAACAAAAGATTATTAAATGACGATGTCATGGAGTCCACATTCGGTAAATTTGGTATGGATAAGATTGACTCTCATGAACATGCTAAAAATGAGTTTGACCACCTTGCAAACATTATGGCTTCCGAAGCTAATGGTACCATGGAGCCTTCTGCTGCAATAGGGCAGCTGCCAGCCAGACCAAATGTAGATCAAGTGCAAAATGGAATGCCTTTTTCTGGAGACAGTCTTCTCAATGCATATACACCTTCTCCAACTGTCCAACCATCACTGTCCAGTAATTCTGGAGTACACAGTCTTTCAGATGAGAAGTTCATGGATGAGGTTTCATTAAATTCTAGCTCTCCTCTTAGCCTGTTTCCCCTGAAGATGACATCAAATGCAGTGAGCTCCCAATCTCTATTTTTATCTAACATGGAGGAGGGCCAGTTGATAGGGAACTTGATGTCCTATCTAGACAGTAATGACAATGACCAGCAGTCAAATAAAAATGGTTCTGATTATACAATCAATTTGATAGGGGAAGATGGGCATATAAAATCATCTAGTGGCAACATGACTGGACGTCACAATGAATCGTTTGGTTCTGAGGTCTCCAACATAAGCAAGAAAGGTAGCAGCAAGAGCTTGATTGATGAAGATGTGTTTGTACCCAGTGACAGCTATGGGAGGACTGACAGTCCATTGTTATCAAATGACCCTGATTCCTCCACAATGGATCCTTTCGCAAAACTAGTTGCGAGCTCCTATACTAGAAGGGAGGCTGTTACCGGCAATGATAAAACACACACAGGGTTGATGGGTACTTCTGGCATTTTTCCGTTCAGCCAAGTGCAAGCACCAGAAGTTTTGGAGGACAAAACTCTCCTTCCGATTTATGATTCAGATTCAGTACATGCATCAGAAAATGCTGATTGTGAAAACGAGGAGATCAGAGAAAACCTGGAACATGTTGCCAAAAATGTAGCAGCAGCAGTACTGCAACCTGTTCTTTATTCATCGCCCACTTTGTCAATCCAAAATTGGGAGGATACATTGGCAGAGTCCAACTTAGGAGGGGACAGTGTCAAGAGCAATACATCCCTTAATAAAGCTCATAGTGAAGTTAAGCCACAACACCATGACAAGGGAGTGACTTTTCAGGTAATATAAATATGTTCAAATTAAGATGAATGTGAGCCATCTTGCATGCTTAAATGGTTAATATGGTGTAATAAATGCAGTTGGATATGAAAGAAGGAGATGAGGATGGAGTCAGGACAGATGAATTGACAAATCTTGCAACAATTGCTGAGGCAGAGGCTAAGGGTCGTGGTTTACAGGTATGGGCATCTTTTACTATTTATCAGCAGAGATAAATGGCAACAGCTTCAGTCAGAATTTGAGGTTGTTTCTGCGCTTGTATCTTACAGCTATTGCCATTTAATGTGAAGAGAGATTTTCTTGTTAGAGAATCTTCCTTCCATTGCCTGAACTTGGGCCCCTTTGCTGTTATATGGATCTCAACTGAGACCCAAGGACTGTTTTTTTGATGCTTCTTATCCTAGGGCCGTGTTTTCATTGTGAAATCATGTGAAGTTTGAAACAAAATATGCATAGATCATGTCAATTAAGTGATTCAGAACTTACAGTTATTGGTGAGAGATCAAAGGTGAGGTGAAATCGTTAGCAAGCCACTCATTTGTGCATAGTGAGCCATCCACTTTAATGTAGAGTGAGGTGAGAATGATGGGATGATGGAGTCAAATATAGAGTGAGGTGAGAATGATACGATGGAGTTTCTATAGGCAGGGGTGATGAAGAAAGAGAATGGGATGGAGTCAAATGTAGAGTGAGGTGAGAATGATAGGATGGAGTTTCTGTAGACAGGATGACGAAGAAAGAGAATGAACCATTTCATTACTTCTTGCCTTTAACTAGGCAAGAGTAGAGGATCTTAGTGACCATTAGTTAGCAAAATGATGACTTAGGGGTTGCGTTGCCACATGCAATATGTTTTATGGATTTATTTATTTCTCTAATACCATCAATTTATTGTAAATTTTAATAATAATAAATAATGTTTTTTCAATTTTGAAACCTTGAACCTTGGGGTAGCTAACGAAATGAAACCTTGAGGTGGCCAATGAAACGAAACACAAAACCTTGAAACCTCGAGGTGGCCAATGAAACGAAATGGGAAATGAAGCCTTGAAACCTTGAAACACATAAGAAGATGAGAAGTTTTAGGTTAGTGTGTTGGCTATATCATGAAAGTCCACCTTGCGACTAAAGTACCTTTTGGTCCATTTTAATGTATAGAGCTTCAGCCAAGTTTGCAATTACGAGGAATCTTTTTCTATCTTCATGGTGGTGGGCCATTTTAATTCATAGCAATATGTGTGTCCAATATTTGTAATACAGGTGATGATGCTTCATTCGAAAGATTTTGTTTGCAAGCGTGGTCTTTTAAAAAGGATTCTATTCAATAGGATACCAAGCTCATTAGACATTTGAAAGCTCTATGGGCATGAAGTTACAATGTTCACTACCTTTTATTGGAGGGAAGTGGATAGATAGAGGCCATGAATAAGAGCTTGGTAATCTTGTTTTCTTGGTTTTGCAAGGACCAATAGAATCAAAGTGAGAGTTCTTATCTCTTGCGGAGCATGATGTGAACTCCATTGTCTTGAATTCACAAAGGCATTAGTGTCCGACATTGTTTATGGACATCTAGGTGGCAACCCTTGTTGTTGAGATTTAGAGTAATATTGATCGCATATGTGGTTGATAGTTGATTTGCTATATGTAGTATGATGACTTGCAAGTGAGGTAGGAGAGTGCCAGAGCTCAAAACATACGAAGCAAGTTTCTAGTCATTGGAAGATGCATGCCACATTTCATGCCACGACCTAGTTACAATGATAGTAGGGCTGGCTTGGCAACAACTATGGCAATAATAGCCTCTAGTTCCTTGTCACGAGACTTTGTGTATTCTCCATTAAGTGGCATCTATCCTAGTCTTTGTGCACTACATATACACATCAACTCGACAAGGTCAAAATGAAGGATTTGAAAAGCCTTTTGAAACATTTTAAATGCACAACGATACAAGTTAATGTTCTAGAATTTAAGTAAGAGCATGGTAAGGTGGGGTTGTTGCAGGAACACCCCCTACCCTAAATCCCATTCATACCACCCCCACCGAAACCCTTTTTTTCCCCCCCGTTAGCCCCCTTTCATAATAGGACCACACCGTGGACGACGCCGGTTTACATAACGCCATAACACCCTACCCCTCCGCAGGCCATTCGCGTGTTGGTGCGGGTCTTGCATTTTCTACATGTTGGAAGTGCCCGTTTACGTGCGAGGACGCGCTTGCACAAATGGAACCACCAAATGGCCAAATGCTGCCTCAAATTACAATGAATGGGCCGGTATTTGAATTCCTTGACAATTACACAAATTCCAGGTGCTGATTTCAGTGTACGATGCCTTCACCAATTGGCACATGTCTTGAGATTTACAGTAGAGATCTCTTTGTTGTCCACCAAATTTGGCTGAGATTTACATAAAATGGCTAAGAAATGCTGAGATCTCGTGAGAATGGGTTGGAGAAGACGAGAGAAAGCCAAGATGAGAGAGAAATCTGATTTTCTTCACGAGAAAACCCTAAATTCCGATTTTCTTTGCGAGAAAGCCAAGATGAGTAAGAAATTTGATTTTCTTCGTGAGAAAATCCTAAATTCTGCCTACTGCCTGCAACTTGTTCCAACCTACATCTAATGCAATCGCCTACTGCTAGGCATCTCCAAAATGATATCACTTGATCAGTAGTGCTGTTGCCAACCCTTGGAAGGTGACTCCCTCCTGTCCCTTGCCTGTCAAGGCCCCTAGATGGCTGTCTTTTGCAATGAATTTCTATTCTCTGATTAGAAAATGGACCAATCAGAGAATGGACCAGTAGCTCTCTCTCTTTCTCTCCCAAGCTTTAGACTAACTGAATGGCTGAGACTCAGTCCCAAAAAAGTTTTCTCAGTTTGCATGGGCATTTTTGCCAAGTGGAAGCCTTCTAAACCCATTTTTCAGCATTATCCAGCCATTTAATTAATTTTCAGAATTATATAGTCCTAAAAATTAATTTCAGCCCTTCTAACCCTGCCCAAAATGAAATTTGCCCATCCATAATTAAATTGGCTAGGCCATTTGCAACCTAGAGTGGTCCCAATCTCTATTGACCCGTCGATTAGCATTAAATAATTAATTAATGCTAGTCCCTAGTCTCACCATTGACACTTTTTGTCCAAACCACTGCCCTAGGGTTCAATCTGATAGCAATTGACCAACTTTTTCCTTTGACATCCACTGCATCCTCGGGATCCTTGGCCTGTTACTATGGAATATTTGCCATGTGCATCACATTTGCTTAAACAACCTTGCACATTTGATTAATAACTTAATAAAATGTTATCAGCAAGATTAAAGCATCTCAAAATTTCACGTCGTCGTGGACAAACTGCTTGTTTTGATGAATGCTCAACCGTCTTTTTGTGGAACTTTTTCTCCTAAGCCTTTGTAATAAAGAAGCTGCCCTCTTGCTTTTAAAAAAAAAAAAGATTGCATAGATTTGTATTAAATGCACTCTATTTATAGTCCTCCCCTCATTTGTGCTGTGTTTCTTTCTCTCTCTCTCTCTCTCTCTCTCTCTCTCTTTAATTTGCATATACTTTCACATTTTATATTTTTCTCTAAATCTTCTTATTCTCTCTAGGTCTAGTCATTGTCTCTCATCACCATGTCTTCTCACAGAGTATCTTCTTTTGATATACTTGTTTCTATTGAACCTCAACACATAGAGCATAGTACCTTGAAATGGCGCTTCAGAGGCCCCAAAATGGAACGGCCATTTCGGATTGAAACGGGAACGGGAAAATGCTATTTTGGTATCCTATGGTGGACAGGCAGATCGGTTTTTGGTTGCACCCCTATCTTCTATGCAACCGTCTCCTCCTCTGACTCAAGCACATTATCTCTTATAGCTCTCGACTCCACCTTCTCCTCCTCCTTCTTCTCCTCCTTCCTTCCTTTCTTTTCTTCTTTTTCTTCTTTTTCCTTCCTCCTTCTGGGTTCTTCTCCTTCCTTCTTTTTTTCTAAGTTGTTCTTCTTTCATTCTCCTTTTTCTTTATTTTTTCCCGTCCTCCTCCTCCTCCTCCTCCTCTTCCTTATTTTTCTTCAATGTTATTTTATTTTTAAACTTCTTTTCAAATTCCTATTTGGCATTACCTTATCATGGCACTAGATCTAATTTGGAGGCACGTCAATTCAATCAAGGGATATAAGGGTCCTCAGAGTCGGATGAGGAGATAGTGCATGGATCCTTAGAATTTGTATGAGTCATGACTCGTGGACTCTAGAAACTAAACTCATGATATCTTAGGAGTCAGTTTAGCATTGCAGCTGCTAGTTATCAGTCACTAGTGGCATTACACATGTCACACGCACATGATGATATCATGATTATTCATTGATGTTGATAGTTATTACTTAGTAGTTCCTTGTACTCGGTGCTCACTGGACTTTGGACAAATTATTCACAGCACACAGCTACATGTATCTTGATTTTACTTATTATGCATCCTAGTTCGATCATTCTTAATATCAGTCTTTAGATGATTCAGGAGTTATAAATTATAATTTATTTTGTTGTTTAAAGTTTTGAAAATGGTGTCTTAACTCTGTTAAATTGTCTTAACCATTGAGTCTTTCCTCATGACACATGTAATGAATCATGATTTTGATCATATGAGATGAAGACTCAAAAAGTTTTGTATAAAATTAGGATAGATGTTGTTGTAAGATTGATATATTTACTTTTCTATGTAATAATATGTTTATTTTAGTGTACAATCTAAAATGCTGTTTTCTTATTTTCAAAATTTTGTCGAAACTTCAAAACTCTGATTTTTCCTGTTTTCGTTTCTCTTGTTTTTGAAACTCCATCGTACTATGACATGGAGGATGCCTGTCTGGCTTCTCCCAAACCCGAACACATGCATGGGCAACATCGCGAAGGATCTTCTTTCTTGAAATTTGATGGAGATTTGCGGCTAGTGGTGATTTTCCAAGCTGAAATCAAAGACATACGGCATAAATAGTCCGAGATGCGCACTACCCATTTTTCATTCGTATCCATAGCTATGAGGTAATTGCCTCTTCAATTTTAACTTGATCCCTTTAAAGGGGAGAAGAAAGCATGTGATAGGACGTACATTGACTCATAGTTGGTCAAATGGACAATTTATTTTGATTTGTATTAGTTTGATGACGCTTAGCGTATTGGATAGATACAAATCATGTTACAGGGGGAGGCATATGCTTGGTGAGCAAGGCTACACTCCAATCTGGAAACATGGCCAAATTTTCAATCAACTTTTCACCGGATTGGACATTTTTGTAAATTTTTTGAGCTTGACGTGGGGAAGAAGCATAGTAGTAGGGGAACGTTGCTCCACCCCCTTGGGAAGGTGGAAATGCGTTCTACACCAAAAAAAGGCCAAAGAAACGGGGAATGTTGTAGCTTGCGGGATAATGCCTGTGAAGGGGGAACAACTAGAGTAATGTGGAATGCTGCTGTTCCACAAAGGGGAACATTGTAAGAGTAATTGGGGCTGTCAGGATTGTTGAAAGTCATGCACACAATGTTGGGATCGTTAGTGCCGTGCACACTCTCAAGTTGTTGGGAGCAGGGCTCCGTACATTGCGTGCAATTGTTTCAGCCTTAGGTAAGGTACAATCTATTTGTATCCTAGGACTAGATCCAACAGACTACAATGGTCATCTTTCTCTCTCTCTCTCTCTCTCCCCCCCTCCCCCTCTCCCCCAAAACAGGCTGCAATAGAAAGTTGAAACTCTTTCCTCTCTCTCTCTCTCTCTCTCTGTTTGGCTTGTTTTAATTGTTTGTCTATAATACAACATACTCTCTCTTTCTAGACTCTCACGTAGTACCTCCCTCTAAAAGAGCTCTCAGTCCTTGCCTAACTAATTAGCTCTCTCTCTCTCTCTCTCTCTACATTTATCTCTATAATAACTTTGTTTTTACAGGATTCTCTCTCTCTCAACAAGCTTAGAGCCTCAGATTTTATTGTTTATAGCTATTAGCCTTTTCTTTTACTAATTACAGCTCTCTCTCTCTCTCTCTCTCTCTCTCTCTCTCTCAAAACATGTTGAGTCTCATGGAGGGTTGACTAATGCTTTTGATTTCTGAATTTGTAGAAATCATGGCTTCCTTGAGATCAAAGCGTTCAGGCAAAAACGATCTCAGCCTAGTTGGTGGAACAAGGTTGAGAAAGTGGACCATTATACATTAAAGGGAGGTGCCAAGAAATGGAAATGCAAGAAGTGTGAGCAATTGAAAACAAGAGGATCCAATCATATGAAGTGACACTTACGCCATGTAAATTTGTGCTCAAATATCACATCCGAAATGTGAAGGCAGCTCTTGGCAAAGTATCCAAGTGAAGAAGACAAAGCATGTGCAAGGATAAAGCAACCAATTGATGTCTCCTTTTTTTTAGTGGACAAGTTGATGATGTAGTCATGGGCGATGGAGCCATGCATGGGGACTTTGAGCTTTTGCATTCTCACAATCCCATCTTGGAATATGCAGCAAGCATCAAACCTTGGGGACAGCTTGGAATCCTTGTAGAAAGGAGAGGGTGGATGTAGTTGTGGCAATGTTTTTCTACTATGATCATGTTGCATTCAATGTTATAAGGCCTTCCTACTTGCTTGAGATGGTCTTGGAGATTGCAATGTATGGTCCAACCTATTAGTGTTCATCATATGAGATATTGCATACCACTTTGTTGCAAAAGGAAAAGGATGCAATTAAATGTGCTTTGGCAATTGTGGAAGAAATTTGGGTGAAGAATGGTGTCTCTTTGATAGGAGATGGGTAGAGTGATACTTGAAAATGGTCCATTCCCATGGGATGGTTGCTTATTCCCAAGAAAAGTTGCAATTCATTTCCTCACATGTTGCCTTAAGTATAGGAAAAAGTGCAAATGAGCTTGTGGAGGAATGGGTCGAAGGTATTGAAAAAGTTAGGGCTGAAAATGTAATCTGGTTTATTGCTGATGGTGAGGCAACAAATTGGGCAGCAGGTATGAGACTTGAGGAGAGATACTTACACCTGACATTTAGCCCATGCTTTGCTCATTGTTTGAGCAATATGCCGAAAGACATTTGTAGCTTGTCATGGATTGATCCCTTCGTCCAAAAGGGCAAGGATATAATCAATTTCATACAAAGCCATCAGTTCATTCTTAGTAAGTTCCGCAAGAGATCATCTAAAAAAGATCTCTTAAAGCACTTTGTGATGCACTTGGCTATAACTTTCTCATGATGAAGGGACTTGAGAAGGTAAGCTTACCCCTAAAGCCATTGGTGGTAAGTATTTAGTGAATGGGATGGGTTGCTTCTATTGGTATAGTAGTGCATACAAGATCATGCATTTTGGAATGAATTGAAAAGCATTAATATTGTCATGAAGCCAATCATGTGCTTGATGTGAATTGTAGATGGATAAGAGCTATGCATTAGAATTGTTTATGAAAGATGGAATGGTTATCACTCACCTATACATGCATCATTATATGCATTGGATCTAGAGTTCCAAGGGTGTGATCAAGAGAAGGATGATGAGGTAATGCATGGTTGGGACATAGTGCTCTCTAGATTGGTTCTCATTGATACTAAGAGAAGATTGGTGAAAGATTAGCTTGCTTTTTGCAAAAATAAGTTGTGAATGTTTGGGTTTGTTGATGCACAAATAGATTCGTTTAAGATTGGGAATGCCTTGTGGTGGGAAGATTATGAGGCATAGACACTTGAGTTTCAAACATTGGTAATGCGGATTTTATCTCAAGGTGCAAGCTCCTCTCCCATTGAGGAACTATGGAGTGTATTTAGGCATCTTGCATCGAAAAAGAGGAATAGATTTGGGACAAAATAAGTGGATGACTTGATATTTGTGAGTATAAACTTTTGCTTGCTTGCAGATGTGGCTTCTCTCAAGGCAGAAAAATTTATAGCTCTTGATGGGGAGATACCTTTGCCTGTAGATATGGCTGACGATTTTGATGCTTTGGAACTTGCAAATGCTGATTTCGACAATAATGTTGCTTTCTTAGACAATGTCGATTTTAGTCTTTTGGATAGTCTTGCTGCTAGTGGCAGCCATGTACGATTCAATGGTTACTTTGAGAGACTTTCAAATTCCAAGCTGCCATATTTTGTCCACTATGGTTGTTACTTAATGCTTCTTGACTCTTTTATGTAGTATGACCTTAGTTTATAATCTATTTTGGATCTTATATGCCATTTCAATATAATTAACCTTTTATCTATGAAAAAGATTATCATATTTTGTAAATTGTAAATGTGTTTTTCAAGAGCTTTTATGAAATATATAAATGAATAGTTTGAAATATACAAATCATTTATATAGTACAAGTTGTTTCCCTTACGTTTCCATTCCCCTTGGGTCTCGTTTCCGTTCCCTTGGGATCCACTTTCTTGCTTTCATTTTTGTTTCATTTCTACTATGGAAAGAAGATCTATGACACATATTCACAAGAATTCAAAGATGTTCATTAAATAAGAGCTTTGAATGATCCTTAGGTGTTGCTCTACATGTGCTATTTTTTAGGATTGTTGACTAGACTACTAGAATGAGGTGCTTTGCAATCCATTACATTCACTAGAGGATGCTTATAGGTATGTAAAAAATTTTGATATCTTTGTTGCTAGCCAAGGTTACCAATTGAATTGGGTGGTTCTCATCGAGCTATTTCCATCCTTAAGCCGAAGAAATCTTCTATCCTAGTAGCAACTCATTAGTGGCCTTCGGAATTGTGCAAGAAGAAGGACAGTAAGTGCAATGTAACTTGTAGTGATGATAGCTCTAAGGGTTGTTGCTTTGCTTGCCATTTGATGGTCTCTTTTGTGGTGATAGAGTGTCCTCAAAATAAGAAGAAGAAGTCTACTTCAAAGGCTTCGGTTAATACTGTAGAAACTCCATATATTTCTTTTGAATTTTAATGGGAAGACTGTTTTGTTAATGCAAGTAGTTGCAATGGTTGCTTCATAAATGAAATTGTGTTTGGTTTGCATGATCTTTAAAGGTCATTGTTTATATTAATAACCAATAAGTTACAATTTTATTCAATAATGACTCTACTTATAATTTCATTTCTTCTCAATTAGTGCAAAATTGCAGCTTCATACAATACTCATTGATGGAGTTTATTGTGCCCATTATGTAGAGGCCCCTATTGTGGATGGTTGGGATTAGATGATACCGAGTTTGAATCTTTTAATTCAGCAATATCATGAGCCTTTAGACTCTCGATCGATGGGCCTTGACTATGTTGATGTCATTCTTGGCATGCCATGGTTTTTGATAAATATTTCTTTCTACATTAACTATAAAATTCGTATATTGTCTTTTGAACTTGATGATGATTATCATGTGATTGAGGGCTATTTACTTTCCACGATCATGGAAAATGATATATATATGATATTAGCTTTGAAATTTAGTAGATGTTTTTCTAATTCAAATGTTGTTATTGTAAATTCAAATGCGAGTAAATATACGGATCCAATTTTACACGAGTACATTGGTGTCTTTCCGTTCAAATTAATTGAAAGACTTTTGTAATCTTGTGATACATTAGACCATAGGATCAAGACATTGTACGGTAGCCGTATTTTGTTAGGGAAACCTTGTAGGTTTAGCTCAAAAAAGGAGGGTGAGATAGCTAGGCAACATTACGATTATCTAGCTAAGGGTCTTATTGAATTGAGTAATCTCCAAGGATGGTATGATGCACTTCTATGTTGATTATAAAGATCCCAATAAGGTGACAATCAAGAGCAAGTATTTGTTACCTCGAATGGATTACCTTATAGATTGACTTTGTGGTAGAGGATGTTTTACTAAGATTGATCCGGTTATGATCAAATACAGATAGCTTTAGAGGATGATCAAAATACTATGTTTCAGATTTGGTATGGACACTATTAACTTTTAGTCTCGCCTTTTGAATTAAATACTGATGCTTGAACTTTCCAACAATTGATGAATGATTTGTTTCGTTCGTATCTCGAAAAGTGGATAGTTGTTTTCCTTGTATTTATTTGTCGTAAGTTGTTGGAGAAGCATGCATACCATTTGTGTATCGTCTTACGTCTCTTAAGATGAGAGTAATTATTTGCAAAACTATTAGAGTGTGACTATTTTGCACGAAGTTATATCTTGGACATGTCATCTCCATTGATGGCATTTGGATTGATCTTGAAAATGTTTGAATAGTGCTTGATTGGTCTATTTTACGGTCCATAAAGCGAGTAAAATATTTTTTTGAGTTTTATTGGATTTTTAAAAAAGTTCATAGAAAGACTATACTCATATTGTTGAACCCTTAATATGTTTGCTTAAGGATATCCAAAGGAAGAAAAAGCATGTTAATCCACTAATTATTTGGACTAGTGGGCTCAATCAATGTTTTTAAACGTTGAAATGATTGGTTACCACTGCATTGATGTTGCAGATTATTGATCCAAATAAATCTTTTAAGATTTATATGGATGTGAGGAATTACGCTATGGGTATTGTTGTTTATTATGACGATCAACCCATTACATTTAAGAGCCATAAGCTTACCGATGCCCCAACACATTACACCGCCCAAGAGAAGGAACTGTTGGCAGTCATCCATGTACTTAAAATATAGTGTCATTATTTGTATGGTGCTCCATTCATTATTTGGATTGATCATCGTACGTTGAAATACCTTTGTGATTAGCGTGATCTCCATGGTTGCAAGGCGAGTGCTAAGCATTTGGCTATTGGTCATAGCCCTTTATGCTTATGTATGGTTATGAGTCAAAATAACCGATTGCCGTCGAGCTGAAGGGGGTGAAATTGCCATCCGTGGTTGACTTTCTGTATGATATGCAGGAGATGTTGATGATTGCTAGAAAAAGTATTAAAATGGCCTAGAATCATGCCACATTTTATGCCAACCAACATCGTACTCTTCGAGAGCTCTAGAAGGGCACATGGGTTTACCTTAAATTCCCAAAGAACACTGATTTGATGACTATTGCAAGTGCTATAAGTTATCTTTGAGGTATTGTGGTCCTTTTCAAATTGTTGAGAAAATAAGTAGCGTATCTTATGAGCTAGATTTACCATAAAAAATCCAAGTTTACCCTCCATGTTAGTTGTTTGAAAAAATGACTGGGACAAGGTAAACTAACTGTTCCTATTGAGGAAGTCTCATGGCTCGAAAACATTGCTTGATATATTCCATTGAAACTTGAATTGGTTCTTAACCTTAGGACTAAATGATCATGTTGAGTCGTTTATTCCGAATATTTGGTCAAGTGGAAAAAGTGCTCGGAGGTGGAGGCTACTTGGGTGTACGTATGCTTGTTGAAGAGTTGTTTTCTCACTTTGTCCCTAAGGATATTGTTGAGGACAACAGTCATTCATAAGGGGAAAAGTGTTGTATCCTTGGATGTCCAGATGGGTGCCGGTAGCATTGGTGATGGTGATTATAAAGTGGCTTAGAACGAATGCACTAAGTACACTTTGGGATTAGGGAAGCCGATACCTATTTATAGGACTCAAGGCTCTATTGTGCATAGTCATTGTGTGATTACCACTCTTGGCCTCATGACGTGTAGGTTGACACATCTGTACATTGGGATGGTGTGAGTTGGTGGTATGGTGTTAACCCTCATATGAAGAAGGTAGAAAATTCGGAAAATCTAAAGTAGAAAACAAGGCCAAGGCAAAAGTGAGGGAAGATGAAGGCATGCCAAGAAAAATGTGGAAACACAAGAAGTGCAAAAAGTCCTAAATCAAGGAGAGAGATGCACAAGAAAAAGCGCAAGTAAATACTTTTGTAAAAGAGCGTAAGGCGCACCGTGATTTATTTTGTAAAAGAGCACCAGGCTTTCACCCTGCAAATTGTAAATGGTTAGAGGCATGGGTTGAGTCTGTGTTAATAGGGAAGAGGAGGAGAAGGGTTGGAGGATGGAATAAGTCCGGTCCAAAAAGGGGATGATTGCCCAAAGGGAATTAGGGTTAGGGTTTTATATACTAGGCAAAAAGTGAATGAAGTAGCTTATTCTTATGTGTGGCTAAAAGTAGCTCTCTTCTTCTTTTTTTTCTTCTTCTTTTTGCTTGCTTGCTTGAGCTTGTGCTTGAGAGAGTTAGTGAGTGTGTGAGGGTGAGGGATTGTGGTGGAGAAGCTCTCCATCTTCTTCTCTCTTCTTCTCTTTTCTTCTCTTCTCTTGTCTGTGTGAGGGAGTGAGTGTGTGAGGGTGAGGGACCATGGTGGAGAAGCTCTCCATCTTCTCTCTTCTCTTCTTTTCTCTTGTCTTGTCTTGCTCGCGGCAATGGAGCTTGGAGCGTGGAGCTTGAGGATCGAGCTTGCTTGAAGCTTGCGTATGGATCATGGAGCTACCGGAGTGCTCAGGAGAGGAGGCAACTTGATCGCGTGCATGGAGATAAGCTCACTACACTCGTAGGTTGAGAGCGCGTAAAGCTAGGTGAGAGAGAGCCATTGCATTCAGCCTGAAATAATAAACGGTCTGTGGGTCTTAGCAGTCGAGCGTGAGCTCCCACTACAGGGACCAACGGATTCAAGCCTTGAGTGCTTACGCGCTCCGAATTAAGCATTGAAGTAGGGTTTTCTCCGAACCGGTGCTTGAGGTAGATAGGTAGGAAGCGAGGGAGTTTGAAGAGGTATTTGATCTCCTTAGCAAGTAAGTTTTTAGTGTTTTGGTTTTGGAAAAGTAGGTTGGAGTAGTGTAGATGTTTGCTTTGTGATTTGGATGTGATAGAAAAAAAAAAGGAAAACAAGTATTAAGGTTTTTATTGTTATAACAGGGCAAGGAGGTTTGATTTGTTGCGGATTTGTATTTTGGAGTTTATTTGCTATTCCAAGTATATACAATCCTTCATTAGGGTCTATTCTTACATTCTGGAAGTTTATGCGATCCCTCGTAATCAAAATCATCAGAATTGAGTTGATTTTTGTTATCCTTGGAAATCATGTGCAAGAATCAGACATTGTTATCAGAGTCCAATTTCCAGAATCGGACTCGGATGGTTCGATTTCTAGATTCAGACTCTCAGAGTTGGACTAGTCGAATAGTCCGATTGGTAGAATTGGACTGTTTGACTAGTCAGTCAGACCAGACCAGTCTGCGGACCGTCATCTATGATCAGACTGGTGCCAATCGGCGGACCAGGCCCAGTCGACGGAACGTCGTCTGATTGGACGATCCAATTGGACCGGTGTTGGTCTGCAGTATAGGCCCAGTCGATGGATCGTCGTCTGATCGGATCATTTGATTGGACTGGTGCTAGTCGGACCACCTTGTGTCCAGTTGGACAATTCCCAATCGGATCACCTTAGTCTGATTGGACCGATTGGACATACCCAATCGGACTCGGACCGTCCGGCTCTCAGAGTTAGGGACCACTTAGAATCGGACCATCCGATTCTGATAATCAAACCTCTGAGAATCAGATAGAAAACTGTCAAAATCGGACAGGTGAATAGAATACAAATTTGACACATCTAAACTGACCTAGAGACCGCATAGAGTTGAAAGCACATCATAGATCTATCATTGGGTTGAAATCTAGAGCAAGTGGTTCAAAACTTGGTTAGGAACGGTCCTTCAAATCGCGCATAGTATTTAGCGTAACGACCCTGCTAGCGGAGGGGACTATCCTCCTCGTAGAGGGGATTGCCCTCTCCGCACCTCCATCATGTAGGTTGGAGGGAAAATGTGCGTCGTGACAAGTCCTCAAAATTAGATCCTAGTGTAGAAATGGCTCTGCACAAGCATAGATTCGCACTTGCAAAACACCAAAAGCCCATACCCAAACAAAAACAAAGAGACCATAGAACCTCAAAGAGCCAATCTAGCCACAGGGGCAAAAAGGCCACACTACAAAAACATGTATATGTTGCATTCGGACTGCATCTAGTCAAAGCAGAATGCAACAACATCAAGCTACAACTGTGAGGATGACTGGATATGATAGTCCTGACGATCGATGCACCTTGAATGACACTGAATTGACAACCCAAGACATCAATAGAAAATCCACATCTGGTTGTGTAGTTGGAGACTCAAAGGCATGTATCAGAAGGCTTGGACTTATAAGCCAAGACCCAGAAGGCCACACTACAAAAACATGTATATGTTTCATTCGGATTGTATCTAGTCAAAGCAAAATGCAACAACATGACGCTACAACTGTGAGGATGACTGGACATGATAGTCCTGACGATAGATGCACCTTGAATGACACTGAACTGACAACCCAAGACATCAGTAGAAAATCCACATCTGGTCGTGTAGTTGGAGACTCAAAGGCATGTATCAGAAGGCTTGAACTTATAAGCCAAGACCTGGAAGATGAAGACATAGTACCGCCTGCTTATCTTAGGGTCAAACTCATCGCAAAAAGAGAGCACAATGTCGATGCTCTCATCGATGAAGAAGCAGATTTTAATATCTTGACGTATGGAGCAAGGACTCAACTAGGCCAACTAGAGCTCACATCGACTAATGCAACTCTTAATCCTTACCATGGATACCTAGAAGCACTTATAGGGAAGTGCAGGATCCTTGTAACTATTGAAATTGAAAGCTTGCCTATCCTATTTCATGTGTCTCCAAATAGTGCAAATTGTGAAAAGGAAACTCTCCTAGGAAGACCCTTTAAAAGGGCGAGGAAGTGTGAGGCCGATTATGTAGCATAGAGGATACACTTGACACTACCGGGTGTGAGGATAATCACAACCTTTAGTAAGGATGATCTCATCCAACCTCGCCGAAAAGACAATGAATATTTTGACATACCAGGCAAGCCTAGTAACGATAGCAAGGACTTGTTGAAAGAGTTGATACAAGCCATATTAAATAGAGAGAACTAGTGAACGAGACCATGCTTGAAACAAGAAGGTTAGGAGACAATGCCAAGGATAGGCTTTGGACTTACAAATATCGTAGAAGACCACAAAAGAAGCCCAAGTTTGCTACATTACAAATTTGGATGTAGCTATAGTCTGCAAAGATGGTCAGAAGACTAGTGGGATGCAATGGAAGCAACTCCTAAAATTTAGGGAGTTACTATTTTTGGACCCCAGAATCTGTTCGCGTCATTATCTTCGTTTTTGTACGAGGATTAATCCTCTGGTCTGTGTCGAGGTCAAATTTTGAACCGAGGATGGAGAATTTTAGACCGAAAGGTTTAAACAGGAAAATTGTTACATGTATGCTATGTGTCACAAATTGGGCATAAATTCCCAAAAGAGAGAGAGAGGGCAGCACAAAAACGAGTTTCAATGCATGGGGGGCTCATTTTTGTGAAAGGGAGATGGATAGCTGCAGATGGAGAGCTCTTGAGAGCTGGTCTACCTTGTCTATGATGCACAGAGGCTTGAGCTTGCTTCCTACTCTCTCTCTTTCTCTCCCTGACAGTATGGTTATGCTGCAGAATCAAGGGCCTTTCTTCTGATTCAGGTACAGCTGTGTGGAATATGCTGTTTTTGCATGAGGCAAGAGCCTCCTTTCTCCAGGAACAGGAGCAGTTGTATGCTGTCTCAGCAGGGACAGGTGAGGATGGTAACCTCACCAAGTAAGTGTTTGAAACAGCACTGAATCAGTACTGTTTTTGGATTGTTCAGAGGTTATTTCAGAGCCCAATTGATGTCAGAGTCAAGGGGCACTTGGCCCAGATGATGGAGGACAGTGCAAGGAGCAGTATGAACTGAAAACAGGTTTCAGAACAGGTCTGAACCAGTAATTACAGTGGGCTGAATAGTACAGGGAACAGTATGAGTTGTAAACAGGTGTCAGAACAGGTCTGAACCAGTAAATACAGCAGGCTGAAATTGTCAATTCTGCACTTCAACCAGAAGATTTAGACTTGGGCAGAGTTTCCCTTCCTGGTTGGCTTGTTTTGGGTCAGTAATTGTATTGTTATGCTGTCCAATTTCACCCAGAATAGGTGAAAGACAGCCCATTGCACTTTCTCCCTTTCTAAAGATAAAGAAATACTGCAAGGGGCGCCTAACTTAGGGGCCAACAGGGTGTCTGTGTGGCAATAGGAGCATTCTAGCTTCCTGTATTTCTTCTTGATTATGTGTCTTTAAGTTCAGGTTAGGTGGGCGACTGTGAATTGGGTGAAAGCATTTATATATTTTGGTTGTACACTACCGCCCTTCCCAGTGAACAGGCCGGTTATAGTTAACCTAGTTCACAATCCTGAGTCTTTAAATGGTACACCTCGATTGCCCAAGAAAAAGAGAAGAAAACAACAAAAACAACAACAGTTGCAAGTGGTTATAGACGCCGAGAAGATTGAGACCAAGAGTGTTGAAGAGTTGAGGAGTAAAGCATTGAGTCCACCTACGAATGAAACCATTGCCATCTCTCCTAACGGTGGTGAAATCTCAAACATATCCGTGTATTCTGATAAATCAAAGCAACCATCACCATCAATCCATCGACAAGAGAACTTATATAATATTGTTACAATATTGTTACAACAGGTTAACGAAACTATACTAGTCACATCCGAGGAGAACCATGACACAATAGCAGCAAAGCCTCAGGAGAAACATGAAAACCCCGAGGATATGAGCAATCCTAGCATTGATCAATCTTGCTCGTCTAGGCCCGAGCCCCTAGCTATGCTAAAGCCTAGGGATACTTTCAGAACCTTAGATGAGATAGCAACCGAGTAAGCCCTCATCGAACATAGGAGTGTCACAGAGTGCTTGATTGAGTTGGATGCTAAACTCAAATTATTCGCATGTGCTTATGTCCTTGTAGACATGGGTACATTTCCTAGGGAGCAGCTTGAGGAATATTTGTCATATTCGCTATCCTGGTAAGAGAAATAATATCTTAACGAGCACTATGACAAGCTTTTATGTGAAGACATGCAACTTATCTCTGACGAGGAAGCTGACGAACTACGCTTAATTGTGACATTCAACGAAGCGCTTTGCCAACCAAATCTTTTATAGATAAACCAACTAAAGTGACAACGAGAGGGCTGAAGTCAATTTGAAAAATGTTGGTTTGAAAACCGCTCTACAATGGTCAAACTTGGAGCCCAGATTATGATAGTCTCCTAGCCCAATGGCCGTCTCAAAGAGACCTGACTTATGTGGCGTCAACTTGCTTTCGAGTACTGACTACCGTTTGGGGTATGGACTTAGCAGGAACTAGCCAAGAGAACTCTCCGATTAATAAAATTCTCACTGAGGAGGATCTATATGTTGCTAATAGACTCGGACAAGGCACCATGCTACTCAATGTTGTAAAATATATGTTGTTACTGAGTAGGCTGTCATGATTACTAGATACGTATGCCACACTCTAGTACAATCCTGAGTAAATCGGTTTTTATCCTCACAAAGTGACATGGATTCATAAACGTGTATATAAATAAACAATGTGTTTTGTGACTGTGTATAAATAATACCAAAAGAAGCAAAGCCAACACATACACAAGCAATGATAATCAAGCGTAGATGATATGCATTGAAGTCAACACTATGGAATTTAGATAAGTGATGTTTTTTTGAGCCGCACCTGTTCATTATGGTTGAAGCATATGACTTGTATGTACTCTCACGAGTTGCCAAGTGAATGCAGGACGACACATGTCTTTGTACGAAAGGGTTCAATGTCCAAGTCACCACAAGACCACCAACCCCACAAAGAACCATTATGGAGAAAGAGACAGAAATACCAAGAACAAAGAGCCATGAGGAAAGTCCCGTTGGAAGAGAAAATCACCCCTGTAGAAAGCACACATTGCGTCTGAGCATGGTAAAGCATAGTCATTGGCTACTCTCTCTTTCTTGGCCAAACTCTACATTCGGATAGGAGCCACGCTTTCAATAATGAAAAACATTTCTTCATCAACCAGGATTCAAGTTGTCAGATGCTTTGTCCCTTGTCCATGCACAGCTCACTCTAGTTACTACCTCAATTGTTCCGATGTCTCACATGTTACAAAGAGGTTTGTAAAATCTGAAGTGTATCTTTTCATCTCAACAACTATTCCTCTAGCATTGAGGCTAGTAACACAATCATCTTTGTAATATCCATTTTTCATAGCCTTTGAATCTCGACATTTCTCAATCCAAATGAAAGGCCGATAGCCTCAACGTATTGCATTGATTGTATTCATTTTATCCCAAAAAAAAGGGGGAAAAAAAGAAAACAAAAGAAAAGAAAAAAAAAGGCACCTACGATCACATCACAACACCTAGGGGTATTCAAATTAGATACGTCTTGTGACCTTGGTCAGCTATCTCCGTCCCTAGTCTCCTAGCCCTTTACACATCCCCCACAATTATTCAGGGTACATCAAGGGCACTCCATCTCAATCATGGTGAGCAAGGCACGAAAGACCATGGAAAGTACACCGTACTCTTCAAACACTATAAATAGCCACAAACTATCAAAAGCTAAGGTATCAATGAGCTCAATTATGCTACATCGTGTTGTCAAAATCACATATGATGTCTCAAGAAGCCTTCAAGTGTACTTCTCCTCAACATTGACAAATTTTTCCACCCCATTGAACCCTCGCTTCATCCACACATTGCTACGAGGAACGAGATTGGTAGTCTTCTAACTACGTAATATCTAAGTATATGTGTGCACTCACATAATATCTGCACCACAATCTATATACAGTTTGGGTTCTCAAGTGTAGGACAATACTCTCGGCTTGCTTAGAGTTCAACGTGTCTCCCAAACTAATCAAACTACATCTTGTGCATGATAAGAAGACTAGCACTAACCCCTAGGGAGAGGCCATATGAGAGGCTTTCAATTGTAGGTATAGAAGACTCCAACGAAAGTACCATTAACTCTTCATTAACACTCAACTCTGAACTCTTGTCCTTTATCATCATGCAAGCCCACCAAAGAATCATCACGAACACCAACACCTATGCAAGCCATGAGTGCAACAGCCCAGTCCAAAAAGGGGATGACTGCCCAAAGGGAATTAGGGTGGTTAAGGTTTTGTATAAAAGGCAAAAAGTGAATGAAGAAGCTCATTTTTGTGTGTGGCCAAAAGTAGCTCTTTTCTTTTTCTTCTTCTTCTTGTTCTTGCTTGCTTGAGCTTGTGCTTGAGAGAGGGAGTGTGAGTGTGAGGGAGTGAGTGTGTGAGGGTGAGGGACCGTGGTGGAAAAGCTCTCCATCTTCTCTTCTTTTCTTCTCTTCTCTTCTCTTCTCTTCTCTTCTCTTGCTCGCGGAAATGGAGCTTAGAGCGTGGAGCTTAAGGATCAAGCTCGCTTGAAGCTTGCACTTGGATCGCGGAGCTATTGGGGTACTCGGGAGAGGAGGCAACTCAATGAGGCATGGATGTAAGCTCACTACACCCATAGGTCGAGAGTGCGTATGGCTAGGTGAGAGATAGCCATTGCATTCGGCTTAAAATGCTTGAAATAATAAGCGGTCCGTGGGTCTTGGCGGTCGAGCGTGAGCTCCCACTACATATGGGATGTCAACCCTTTTGACATGGTTATGCCACGAAGTACTACTAGCTCTCAGGCTTAGGAGTGGACTTGTTTAGTTGTATGATTGGGAGGTGAGTTTGATTTCCAATCCCTCATGTTCGCAAATGTGGCTTGTGTCGTATCTCGTGTGTAGATTGGATCCTAGGGGGATGTTTCAGGGCCATTATGGCTCTAGATCTAGGATGACTTCATTGCAGCCCCTCTTACTACTTGGGTTTGTGTTTATTATGTTGGCTATCCTTCAAATTGTGGGCTTTGAGCTTGATCCAATGTAGTTGAGCTAGGCTGTTAGTCATGCGAAAAAAGGTAACGTTTATGGTTCACTTTTGCAAGTTGGATCAAGATTGTTAATATAGAGGGCTTTATTTCCTTTTGCATATCGTGGGTTGCAATATTATTTCATTTGTATTGTGGCTTCCTTGATTGAAGCTGATCCATGTCTAGCTACAATCATTACCTTGCATCCCTTGCCAATAATTTCCAAGAACTTGTGGCTAAAAGTTAAAAACGACTCTACTGTCTTTATCCTTGACAAAGCTTTCCATCACCTCGGTGGCTAGCTCGGAAGTTAAACTTGAGCATCTCCAATCACTTCCTATGAAGCACTATTGTGTCAGTAGCAAATGTTTGGTGATATTTTCATAACAAAGGTGCATGCCACTGAAACTGCTCTTGACCTAATCTCCATCCATCCAGTGAGGATATTGTCTTCATGCTTAAAATGGCTTTGTCTGATTTTTCTCTAGTTGATCTTTTAGTACTGGTTTTTGTAGCTGTTTATGAGGCTACAGTAGGCTCACATGAAGAACACTTATCTACATAGCACCTTTACACAGTCTTTGAGACGTGGTGAGGAGAAACTGGAAGATTAAATGAATAGATTATGAAAAAGTCAACAGCTCATTGTTATGTGATTGAATGTCATAATTTTTGAGACAAATAAACCAACAATTGTAACTGTTTTTGTGATTATTTCAAGCAGATCATAAAGTATTCGGATTTAGAAGAGCTAAGGGAGCTAGGATCTGGCACTTTTGGCACAGTTTATCATGGAAAATGGAGAGGGACTGATGTTGCTATCAAACGCATTAAATCCAGCTGCTTTACTGGGAGACCTTCAGAGAGAGAACGGCTGGTATACTATATATTATCCAGTTCTTTTTGCCCTTTTAAGTTCAATACCTGCTTGAATAAAGTGATAAAGACTTGTCATACTCAAATGTTATGCAGATTGCTGATTTTTGGCAAGAAGCTTGCATTCTTGAGAAACTTCATCATCCGAATGTTGTTGCTTTTTATGGTGTAGTACCTGATGGTCCTGGTGGGACCTTAGCCACTGTCACTGAATACATGGTTAACGGTTCTCTTAAGCAAGTTCTACAGAAGCAAGAAAGGTAGACATAATCATGTGATATGGTATGCTTCTAGTCATCACAGATTTGTGTTTGAATGTGTGATCTACATGCAAACCTGTACAGGACAATGGATCGTCGCAAGCGATTGCTGATAACAATGGATGCTGCTTTTGGCATGGAATACTTGCATGGAAAGAATATTGTGCACTTTGATTTGAAGTGTGAAAATCTGCTTGTCAACTTGAGAGATCCACAACGACCTATTTGCAAGGTGCTTTTCTGGCAAACAAGTTGTTCATCTGGCAAGTTTTGGGTTCCATTTGCAAGGCGCTGTTGGACTGTGGGAACAATGAAAAAGCACAGAAATTGATTAAGCCAATACCTTTATCAATTAACTTTTAGCTGTTATTTGTTGCTAGGGCTTATTTTTGGCATTAGAAAGCAGTGATGTCGCCAAATAAACATTTTGTTCTAACTAGAATATTTGATTCAAGTTGAGGTATGTTTCTCTGGGTGTGGTGTTGAGTCAAAAGAGATGTATTTCCTTCTGGAGTCTCAGGAATGGGTGAAGACGTGTTATTCAAATAAATGCCTACAGGTATTATGCTCTCTTTATGCAGATCTAACCAACTATGTATGGAGTATAATGTCAAGAGGCAGATTTAATGCCTCAATACTTTTGCATGGCACATCGCCTGTACAGGATAAATTATAGCGTCTCACGACCTGGAAGAAAGCGATAGTAGGGTTCAGAGATGTCAGAGACATTGGAAGAGGCAGTTTGGGGTGCAGGTGTTGCTAAATGTAGAAGCAAGATATGACACACAGCATGGTGGAGTGTGTTGTCACTGATACAGTTCCTGAACATGAGCAGCCAGTCAGCACTCAAAAGATAGGATGCATTGAACTGTGAGGATGGATGCTGACGAAAGAGGAAAAATCTGTGTTTTGGCCACAGGAGTGCAGCAGCAGCACGGCTTGCTTGGTGGTACAGAAGCTGTGTTCTTACCTGAAGCATATTGTGTGGCAGGCAGCAGCAGCACTGTGGGCAGCAAATGCAGTTGCCAGGCAGGAAAAGGACATGTTTTGGTGCCCGACACCTTCATACAATGACAGGCAGCAGGAACCTGCATTTTGGACTGAGGCAACAATGTAGCAGACTGGATCACTAGTTGATGCAGTTCCTGGGGCAGTGAAGTAGCATCAGGTGGCAGCTACAGCTGCATTTTGGGGGACTGAACAGCAGCAGGTGACCAGGAAAGGTTGTTGCTGCAAAGGATGAAGTGGCAACATGGATAGTGGAGAGTAGTTGTGGCAGTTGGGTGGATGATATTGACGATGGTGATGAAGCTTGATAGTTGTGGATAAAAGTGGCTGTCCCCCTTGGCCCTTTTAATGCTTACACAAACTGAAACTGGACAAACAATCTAATCTGGCTTTTTTTGGGGCTGTGTTTAATGAATAATTTGGATAATGGATTTGTAATTAACTTGGCCTGATCTACTATTGCTGAACATCCCCTCTTTGGCCCTAAAAGGGAACCTTATAGAAGATGGTAGCAACACATTTATTTTTGTGAAGGAAGTGAAGGAGAAAGGCCACCCTTGAGGATATCAGTAACCTTATAGAGGATAATTTTTTTGAAGGAACTGAACGAGAAAGACCACCCTTGAGGATATTAGTGATGAGGTAATGTTACCATAAGTGACGGTACTGCTTAGGATCAATTATAAAAGATGAGGTGACAAAGTGCACGAGTGCCTGTCATAGTGATGAGGTAATGTTACCATAAGTGACTGCTTAGGATCAATGATAAAAGATGAGGTGACAAAGGGCATGAGTGCCTCTCATAGTAGAGAGAACATGCTAACATATATGCACGGGTTTTCTTTTGGAAGGAGACACAAGTGGCTCTCTAGCCAGCCAAGCACCCAAATCACAAACACACAATGCTGATGCAAGGGAGTCGTAAATTGGGGCATGTTGTTCAGTTTTCACAAGAGTAAGGCCCTTGAGGGTTTTCACTTACTCAATTGCTCTTTTACATAGATACATGGGTAGAAATCGCAGTCAGAAAAGAAAAAGGAAATCCCAAAACCTGTATGTACAAAGAGGGTAAAGCAACCCCCTCTCACTATTAAGCTGATGTACAAGGAGCAGCAGCAAGGCCAATGCTCTAGCAATGTTGTCGAATGTTGGCATTTTGACCAATTGTCTGAGAAGAGTTGCTTCATGCAGTGATAGCTAGGTGGTTAGGAAATAGAGTTGGCTCTATTGACAAGGATGTTAGATACTTGGAAGGAATGATAACAACTCTGATGATAAGGGTATTGGACACTTGGAAAGGCTTTTATGAAAAGGGTGCCATGTGCTTGATGAAGAGAGAATACATTTAGTAAAAACCATGAAGATAGATGGCCTCCGTGTTAGCATCATAGAGTTCTTGGAACTTGGCCTTGGCAGAGTAATTAGCAACATTCATCTCTATCTTCATATTGGTCCAGCAAGCCAAGAGAGAACATGTAACCATCATGGGAGCACCAAAAATCCAGGTCTCCAGCCCAATTAGAATTGATGGATCCTTGCAATGCTGGTCTAAGACTGAAATGCAATCATACCATGTAAACATGAGAGAGAGACTCGCTGATCAACATACTAGAGTCACAATGAGATGTGTTAGGTGTTTCAAAGGAAGGTTATGTCAAACCAAGGCGGGCGTTTGTAAGCCAAAGAAGGTAAGCAATTTCTTGATTGAGCTCAGTAATAGGATAAGAATGGGACTTGGGAGGTATGTGAAAATGGTAGAAATAGGGTAAGAGTAAGACCAAGAAAACGAGGCTAAGCCAAGAGAGAGCATGGAGACATCATGGGAGTGCCAATGTACTTGGAATTGATAGATCCTTGCAATGGTGGTCTAAGACTGAAGCCTAGCATGTAAGGACAAGATACTTGATGACCATCACACTAGAGTTACAAATGAAATGCGTTAGGTGCTTTTGAAGTAAGCGCATGTCAAAGTGGGGTGTTATTGGTAAGCCAAAAAAGGTAAGCAACTTCTCAATCAAGTTCATGAATGGGGCAAGAGTGGGACTCGGTAAGTACATGAAATGTATCATCTCAAAGATGTGCAACAGTGAGAGGATGTCCCTTCTGTAAATTATTAAGGAATGCTAGGTGAAATTTAGAGAAACACAAATGTACAGCGACATGATAAAACACAGTACACAATATGATGAATGTTCAAATGAAGATGAGGATGTATAGAGATGAGGATGACACAAGCTCCTCATCTCAAGGACCAAGGCAGAGGTGAGCAGAGAGTGGTGTTAGAGACATTGAGAACAGACATGCTCAGACTGGTGTCAGAAACATTGAGAACAGATCTGAGAGCATGTTGTACTTGAGGTGGATCCCAAATTGTAGCAGCAACAGTCTACTATGTGGAGGGGGTGAGACACAGTCGTCCAAGCAGCAAGATGTTGATGTAGACTCTGAGCAGCAAACCACAGGGTTTGCCAACTGAAATGTAGCCCACATCTAGTAGATCATGGCAAAGATGATGCCAGCTGTCCTCCCTTGCAGCAGCAAAATGCAGGCTGCAGCAGTTCTGAGCTGATGGTGACATTGTAGGACAATTGGCAGTAGGCTGAGACAGCAGGTGATCACATCTAAATGTAGGATGGCATGGCCAGCTGGTGGCGACAGCTTGTGGTGGCAGCAAATAGGTTGTGTGTCACATCCAACAGTAGGGTTGGCAGCTTGTTGGTGTGAGCATTGCTTGCTGGAGGAGAAAGTGATGGCTGATGCCTGAGGGTAGAGGATGATAATGATGGAATAGTGAAGGATGCCCACAACATGTCCTTTTAGAGGAAATTTTGGACACTTGTCCTATGGACCACAGTCCTAGATAATGCCTTTTTCTTTTCAATAATTCTTTTTGGGGCTTTCTTTTGTGGATTTACATTAATCTGAAATGCATGATAGCTTTGTGTTAATTGACAACCAATGCCTTTAATTTTACTTGCTCAACAGCCCCTCTTAGGCTCAAAAAGGTGCCCGAGGGAAGGGAGAGGAAAACTACGCCCCTCTTTTACCAAGTGAATGATTCTTATGATTATTTTAAAAGAACCAAGAACAAACAGTAGGATCCCCATTAAAGAACGATATCTTAAGAAACCCATTTGTTAACTACATTTGTTTTCATTAATTCATTTTGGTTTCACTCTTACAGCCCCAAAAAGGGCTGGGCACCCACATTTTGGGGTGCCATCCTAGACGGTTTGTGCCTAAAAAATGGGCACTGACTCCCTTCATTATATACATTCTCTTACTCATTCATCCCCACCAGATCCACTCTTCCTTCTCCATCTCTCCTATTCCAGGTGGATGCTTCTCACAGGAGTGGTTCGAGTGCTGCCGTTTGGAGCTGTTTGGCTGGCACCCAGAGCATTTGGAGCTGTCGTGATTATCAGCTGGCTGTCACCCAACTTGTCGCACTGTTCGAGATTGCTGCCCACTTGTGTTCACATCATCAACACCTACGTTTTCATCTTCAGCTTGGGCAGATTTGCATTTTGCTGTCATGCCCTTCCCAACTTTGCTCGGGGCTCCCTTTTGCAGTTTTTAGCATGGGCAGATTTGTGTTTTGCTGTTGTAGACCCTCCTATAGTTTGGTTTGCTATGAAAGCAGAGCCCTTGAGGTTTGCGTTTCGCTCCCTCTAGAGCTGGTTATCCTTTTGCAGCATCTACTTCGATATCCTACTGTCTGGAGGACTGTGTTTTGCCTCTTTCACTGTGTAGATTCTGTACAGGTGTTGCTGCTTGATCAGCCTGGATAATGTAGTCATCTTAGAGCTTTGCACGATGTAGTGGCATCTTCTTACTTAGTGTCATGGATATTTGAACCAAGAGAGACATCATGTTTCTCAGTCCTCTAGATCAGATCGCCTTGTGGGAAAGTGAAATTGGTAGCTTTTGGTTGTGTAATGGAAATAGATGGCAACTTAGAAGGAGATATCAAGGTCGCATCTTGTCTACCCTCAATGGAGGAAAAATACGCATGAGAACCAAAGCCTATGGGAGCAACAAAACAGATCGATCTAAGAACCATTTTGGTATTGTGAAACCAGCCTTCCTTCTCAGAGAGGGTGGTAATGACCCGATTAATCAACAATTATAGTAAGTAATTAATCACATAAAATTGAAATGCACAATTTACCACTTAATCTTAGACAATGGATAGTTGGGTGGCCCCAAAATTGGTGCCTCTTGTGGTATTTCTTTAAGTTGTATTGTGCAATTTGGATGGAATATATGGAGATTCCTTGAATTTCCTTCACTCTCCAATTGCTTATTGTCGTCAAAAGTGACCAATGAGCCTTCAAACCAAATTGCCCCTTGGTTTGCTTGGGGATTGGCCTTCAATTGTGCTCCTTGGATGAAAACTCAGCTCCAAATATTTGTTGGCTGAATGGCCACTTGAATCTCTTGAAATTGCCCTTTTCTAGTGATTGAAATTCAAGTCTGCAGGCCTTAATTTTGAGCACGCTTCCCAAGATGGCTATCAAACCCTAATTTCTATTGTATATTAGGTTTTATATAGCAGAGATTGGTCAAAATCTCCACCTCTAATGGTTGGCCTTGTTGGAAATTATTGAGGAAGAATGGGAATTTTCTGGACGATGAGAGAGAATGTTGAATAGAGAGAGTTTGAGTTTCTTAGTGAAGGAGAGGAAAACTGTTGCTGCATTGTTTGGACAGCATTAAATGCTGTTGGTTGCTGCCTTGGAGCCTTCTACTGCCGTCGATAGTCCTTGTAAGCTGTCATCTATTGTTGGACAGCCTCTAGACACGACTGCCTGTTGTGGGAACCCTATTTGCTGGCTGTCAATTCCTCTTGCCTGCTGATGCTTGCAGCAAACGATTCTCCATCTTCACAATGGTCTGTGTGTGTGGCTAAATGGCCACTTGAATCTCCTGAAATGGCCCCTTTTTTTTAGTGATTGAAATTCAAGTTTGTAGGCCTTAATTTTGAGCATGCTTCCCATGGTAGCTATCAAACCCTAATTTCTATTGTAAATTAGGGTTTACATAACAAAGATTAGTCAAAATCTCCACCTCTAATGGTTGGTTTTGTTGGAAATTATTAAGGAAGAATGGGTATTTTTTGGAAGATGAGAGAGAATGTTGAATAGAGAGAGTTTGAGTTTCTTCGTGGAGGAGGAGAGGAAGACTGTTGCTTCATTGTTTGGACAGCATGAAATGCTGTTGCTTGCTACCTTGGAGCCTTCTACTATTGTTGGCAGTCCTTGTGAGCTGTCACCTATTGCTGGTCAACCTCTAAACACGACTGCCTGTTGTGGGAACCCTATTTGCTGGTTGTCAATGCCTCTTGCCTGCTGGTGCTTGCAGCAAACGGCTCCTTCCTTGATTCTCCATCTTCACAAATTTCTCTTTTCCCCTCCTCCCCCCCCGCGCGGAAAAAAAAAAAACAGTCTCCAAAAACGTTTTTCCCACTTGCATGGGCAAGCTTGGCCTTGTGGTAGCCTTCCAAAACGATTTTCAGCTTTATCCATTTATGGCTTGGAAAAATAATTTAATTTGCCAACAATTAAATTGGCTAGGCTAATTCATCACCCAAGTGATCGTGAGCATTTATTAGCTTGAAACTCTCATTAATTAATTAATTAATCAATGTAGATTCTCTAGTGTTACCATTGACACATAGGGCTAATTAAATGGTCTAGGCCAAATTTTGATACCAAGTACCATCTAGTACCTATCCAATATAACTTGTTACGACTTTTGCCTTTGGCACTCATTGATGTTTCAAGCTCCGAAGTCCCACATTGTGAAACAACCGACCTACACTTCATATGTGCAACTCACATTTGCACATTTGATTAACTTTTAAGTAAATGCTAAGCAAACCATCAAAATTTTAAGTCCTCGTGACATATCGAGAAGAGGACTAGTTGAGGGGGTTTTCCACAGGTCATGTGACTAACGAATGTCCATCGATCAATGTGAGCATCTTGTAGGTGTGGTGGATGAGCTGCAAGTGCAAGAGAGTGACCTCCTCTCAATTGCCAGGGAGGTTGAACATTGTTTCCTCTTGGTGGATTCGAGGTCCTACGGGAAGTAGACTTGCGAGGTTTGGGTGAGTGCCCTTGGCCCTTTAACAAATACTTGTCGTCCAAATGGCTTGCCTTTTGGCAACGTCGGCAAACCTATTCTTCTTTGGTATGTTTGCTAACCTAGTTCTAGCCTTGAATGGAACTACTTTGCTCCCCACTAGTCTTTCTCTTCCCATGCCCTTGCTTTCCCTTTTGAGGGGTGAAAACTAGGGGTCCCTCCAAAGATGGCAAACTAAACTTCTTTTGAACATGGGGAATCACTATGCAAAGTGCAATAGCTACACTCGAATTTGTAGAAGGTGGGCAATTGAGGTTGGGAGATGGTTTGTTGCATAAAATTGAAATGTTTTGGTGGTAGCTTGTTAAAAAATAGAGTGACTTGGTCATCGTCAAATTTTGGGGGGGGGAGGGGGAGGCGAGGACCAACGGTGGCCAATTGGTCAAGAGAATGTTGATACTCGGCTAACTTGATTGTCAAAGTTGTTCCTTTCAACAAATTTGAACTTCTAGAGCTCATAGGCAAGGTTGATACAATGGTTATGATCACATGCCGCATAGGGGTCCATCTAATGTGTATAATGCTTAGATGTAAGGTTAGTCGGGCACTAGATTATGCATTAGCTTGACTATGGTTGCAACATTATGGCTCTTCAAGGATTGTGAAACCTCATATAAAGGCCATCTTGGGTTAGGTTGGTTTTGGTGCCCTTGAATGAGGTTCCATGTATCCTAGGAATTCAACACATGCTGCATGAGGTGAGATTTCCCTTATTACTAAACATGTTTTTAGAGAGTGTGTAGAGTGGAAAGAATGAGGTGATGGGTAAGTGGGCGGAAAAATAGTAGGTAGTTCAATAGGTACTACAAGCAACACCAAGGTGCTCATCATAGGTATTTTAGGTGCATAACCATTATAAGGTGGAGTTGCCTAATAGAAAGAAGATGATCCACTAGGCATTGACATTTTTGTAAATTGTGTGGCCATTTGAGTGATGTTTGGCGTGTGGATGGATACCATTGCATGTGAGCTCTTGACAGTCTTGTTTTTGAGCGGCATGTCCACCATTGTCGCACCTCCACTATTCGATTGAGGTATAAGAACAAAATATATGGGGTTCTAGGTTGGCGCCGAAAGGAATTAGGACCTCCTGTTATGGTGTGATTAGGTTTAGGTGAATGAGTGAATGGAGTAACAAAAGATAGAATGAGTGAAGGAATAGGTGGGATGGGTGGGAATTGTGTGTGAAAAGATGAGGTACCAAAAGCAAAATCATCTAAATATGCATGTTTTTGGGAAGTTATACTTGTCATTCTATCTCTTAAAACCACCTCTTCTCATGTTCACATGTTGGTATAGGTCTCGATCTCCATAGTAACAACTTGCATTTCAATGGGAGTAATAAGAGAGGGGCTAGGAAAATGTAACCATAGGTGCCTTGCACCACTTCTAATGGACACATAGATGTTGGAAATCCCATTGTGCTCATGTCAATGTGTCCTCTTTGAGCTAGGAGTTCTAGATTCTTGCAAGCGGTGTAGCTCTACTATTGTGCACCTCCTTCCAGGTTGTAGATTGGGCCATTAGGATGGTATGCCGAAGTTAATAGAGGAGTATTACAGGATGGAATTTGGGTCAAAGGGTGACTTGGACTTGCTTCTTCTGCCAGTCTTCGATGCCTCCATATGAAGACTTTGGTTTATTCATCTTTGGGTAGTAGGTAGTGCGATCTTGAAGGGACATCCTCTCCTATAGCCTTGTTCGGAGATTTAGGGTATCAATCCCTCACAACCTGCACTAACGGGGCAATAAGCATTGAAGGAATAGGCTCCAAGGGGGACATTAGGTTAGTTGAGATATCTTTGAGAGTGCTTGCACGTGCTGTTGAATGCCAGGCTTTCAAGATCAAGAAGGTAAGGACAGCTGGCAGCAGGGTGCTGATGAGGGCTGGGATTAACAAAGGTAGGCTGATGGTGATGGAAAAGATGATGGCAAGTTGGCAAAGAAAGTGATGGCAGAGAAAAGATCAAGGGATGGAAAGTAGGCCAGCAAATGGACATGATCGCTGGCAGCAGGTTGCTGATGAGGGTTGGGCTGAAGGGATGTAGGCTGATTGCGATGATAGATATGATGGCAAGTTGGTGAAGAAAGTGATGGCAAAGGATAGATTGAGAGATCGAAACTTTGGCCGGCCCATGGATATGGATCCCTTTTTTAGGACCTTTTGAGCCAATTGTCCTACCTAGAATCTTGAATTTTGTCTTTTTCATAGTTTATCTAGATTTTGATTTGGGGCTGTACGAGAGCTAAAGAAATTAGCCCCCAATTTGAGATTGACTTTAGGCTAAAATTTGGGGTAGGTTAATACTCCCTCTCAAGACCAAAATATAATCCCAAGGAAGAGAAGTAGGCTCTTTGCTGGACTCAAAAGGTCCAACCCCCAAGAGACCAAGGAATTGGACCAAGGTGGTCATGATGGATTTGTCCTAGGGCTTATCAAGATTGCAAAGGCAATGGATATCTTCTTTTGATCCTCTTTACTTTTTGGTTTCACTTATATTTACATGCCTAAACCTAATGTAAAGGGAACTACAATACTAAAGCACCCTCGAAAGGCGTCAGTGAGATGAAGAGTAAAGAGTAAGGAAGGAATGTTGCATGGTGACCACTGGCTTGTTTGGGATCTGTTGTCAGCAAAACGCCCTCAAGTCTCCTTTTTCTGAAACATGCTGGACAATGCAAGGATTGTGGGAGGATTCAAAGGAGGAGGTGGACCAATTTGTTCAAGGTACAAAGGACTTGATGAAGAAGCTTTAGAAACATTTCAGCTGAAAACATGAGGAAATACAATCTCCATGGTAGCATCAATGGATGCTTGAAATGCTACCTTGGGAAGGAAGCCTCCATCCTAGTTGAAGGATCATGGCTCAAGGAGAAAGTGTGGAGCCAAGGGACACCAAAATTCAAATCTCCAGCTAGCCAGAACTGATAGATTTGCAATTTTAGTCCTAAATAAAGTACAAGCCCAGCATGTAAGTACCAAAAGGATACCTAATGACCTGCATACCATTGCTTCATATTGAGATGCTTTTGATGGAAGACTAAAGGTGCAAGGTAAACTTACATATGGAAGTGTTTTTTCTGTATGTGAACACCCAACCTGGGTGTGGTAGTATGGTACCTTAAGGATTCTACTGTCATTCTATCATTCTCACCTCAATGGATGCTATATTCCAGCAATCTCTTCTTCTCTCTTGCTGTTCACCTACTGATGCCATTGAACTTCGAGCTCGGTCCTTCTCTTCTTCCATCTTGCTATACTTGCTGCTGCTGCCTTTGACATCTGCATCAGTTCATCAATCAGCAGTTGCTCGCCTCTGCTGCTCCAGTCGCCCTTGCTGTTCCACACCCATCAGATTATGTGCCTGCCCCAATGGAGCTGGTGCCTTCTACGTGTCTACTACAATATTCCTTGGTTCAGTATTGCAGTCATCTCTTGGTGTGTGCTGGTACTCGGTCTGGATCAGATATGTTACCTTCTCTTTCCTTCGCCATATCATACCTGCGTGGCACTCTGACTAGAGTAGAGATGTCACTTGCAACCGTCGTGCCCCGTATTTGGGTTGCTGCCACATGCTGTGTCGTGTTGCTTGTTCCAAGTCGCTACGACCTGCTACCCCAAATGTGCACACACTGTTTGATGCCCCATGTTGTGTCTTCCGTCTTCTGCATGCTTGCGTTTCCTGCCTTGTGTTGTGTGCCAAGTTTGACCAACACGTTGACAGCGTGTTTCATGCTTAACAAGCCACTTCAAAAATCAGCCTGAAAGTCAACTGTCACTGGTCCCCATTCACAAGTTGAACTCTTTCCCAGCACATTTGGTTGGAAATTAGGGCATTCCATTAATTCCCCCAAATTCATCATTATTTCACCAAAAATTTCGGGGCTTTCCTGGAAATTGCAGAATTTGTTCATCAATTTGCAAAATTGGCCATTGGTGACTCCAAAATTTTAAGAATTTTCATCATTGATGCCAAATTTCATGACAAAAATTTGGGGCTTTTGTGAAATTCACTCGCATTCATTGATATTGAGGTCCAATTCATTGTTTTATGCAATATTCGGGGACATTGGAACTAGGTTTGCTTCAATTTTCAGCATCCTCCTTGTCATTCAACTCCGATATCAACATTCGAGCCATAAACTGTAAGCTTCTGAGTTCCTCATTGCTTTTCTTTTCTGCTGCACCTACAATTGTACTTTGGACAGCAGCTGGTAAGTAATGGCAGCTCAGAATGACCTGATGAAAATGTTTGGGGACTTGAATAAATTGGATGGAACCAATTTGAAAAGTTAGGCGGCAGAGAGGAATGTCATTTTGCTATTGTGGCTTTACAGTGCATGTCACAGTGGCTCTTTGAAAATTAGCTAGGTTGATGTTTCTTTATTCATGAAAGAAAACAAAGGCTAGAGAAAGTAGATCACTTGCACTCACACACATGCACATGCTGTCTCACAATGCATACGCGTGTTTGCATAGCTGGCTGGAGCTGTGAACATTTTCAAGAGGGGTTCTGTTTTGAAGAGCCATTTGTAGAGCTTTTTACAAAGCTATTGAAGGCTGTTCTGATTAAATGTACGCTTTCAGCAGTAATAGCATCAATTTTATATGATAATGAAAAGGTTGCAGTCAATGTACTGCATGTAATCTCTAAAATATCTTATATTTATTATAAATATGAGTACATTTGATGTGCAATATTTCTACATATACTTCTAACCAGACAAAGGTTTGCAGCTGCACACGTAGTGATCTTATGTATCGTTTGTCTAGCATTCTTCAGCATCTGGATTTTCTATTGGAATCTGCTCCCTTTGACTACTGTTATTGTCTGATATCACTCATGGTCTCTAGCTTTTCTGCCACAATTTGCTTCACCCAGGGCTTGTATTAGTTAGATGAGCTACACAAGTAATTTGAGGAGTGGTCAGAAAATGATCCAAGGATGCCTTTTTATGTTATTGTTGTTGTTGTCGTTTTCTTTTTGGGTGTGCAGGTGGCTGACCTCGGGCTGTCTAAAGTAAAGCATAAAACCATGATATCTGGTGGTGTGCGAGGAACCTTGCCATGGATGGCACCTGAGCTTCTAAATGGGAGTATAGTATCTGAAAAGGTATTTCACTTAGTAGGTTTTACATGAACAACATGTATTTATCTATTTGTGCATTTGTACACACTACAAAAGGAGGCATTTAGAGAGCATTCTATAGATCTAGAAGCAAATTAGGAATAGTTTCAGTATTCTTGATCTAGGAATTGATTGCATCATCCAAGGGAGGTTTGGCCATCTTTTCAAAAATTTTGATCATTCTTCTTGTTTCTTCATTCATGATGTTGCATTTTGTTTTTGATAGTTGAGAGCAGTGAAGTTTAAGTTTTCATTGAACAAAAATGATCCATTAGGACCCCTGTGAATATCTGCATAGCTAAAGATGAGCATAAGTGATGGAAATTGAACCTAACTCCTCAAACACAGGAAGGACCAACCATTTTAAGCAGGATGTCTGATGATAAAACCAAGGGAAAGCGTTGATGTAGTCATGTTGAGTGCAAATAATTAATCTCTCTAGAATTTATGGCTTGTCCATATGATGTTGGAATCTCTCTAGACAAAATCCCAAGCCCCTGAGTGCGAACTAGTCCCTCGGAGGCCTAACACGAGAGAGGTCACCCAAGAAATAGAGAGGGGGCAATCTTTGGACCCAAGATTTTGGGTGGGTGCACATGTGGAATCATAGAAGCAGGAAATGCCCCAAACCGTTCGTTGGAGGTGCTTGAAACTCTGAAACAGCTCAAGAAACCCTGAAAAATGTTTCCTGGGCGAAATGTTTCTCTTGTCTGAAATGGTGCCGCATTGTGCTTCCCCTTGGATTGGGATGTTTCCCCTAATGTTTACCTCATCAACTAGGCTTTGGAATGCCAAGTGGCAAATTGTGGAAATGAACTTGGATTTAGGCCATAATATGGCTCTACCTTTCTATCCTTTTAAGACACCCATAGTCTCTTGCTTTTCCTCCATTAGAAATGTCTTGTCCTGTTCTCTCTTTTCACTATTTCGTCCTCTTCACCTCTTCTCTCCCACCCCTTAATGATGTGGTGTTTCCGTTTCCCTCTTCTTAAACATTGTCATCTCCGTTTTCATTTCCATTCCTATTTCTGTTTGCGTTCAAAGTTAACCTTAACTATATATGGAATGCTCCAATCCAATATTTTATGCTCGATATTGAACAGAGAAACTGGCTGAAAAGGTTTAATAATTTTCTGAATCAATTCCATATCATTGCATTTTGCAGAATGCTCCACGCCTGTTATCTATGCTAGCACTCAAGAGAGAAATTGGTCAAAAATGTTTAATGATCCTTCCAAAACATACACACATTGAGCCTGAGAGTCATCACTAATGAGAGTGTGATTCACTCTAGAGATATCTTTTGACTACTAAAAATGATCATTTTGTGGTTATGAAATGGCCAAAAGAAGTCAAATGCTGAACTCTAATGGAAACTCTCTATCATGAGCAAATCTCTCCACATGTCATTACCTATCTATCTATTTGATACTACATAGTGCCTCTTTCTATTTCAAAACCAGTTTTGTAGGAAATTATAGCAAAGGGGGATGCAGTATGGAATCCTTAAAATTTCTCAAAATCCAATCCTCGGCATTTGATCCTGTCATCGAATGCATTCATTGTGAGAATTTGCATAAAGCAGCTGATATTTTAGTTCAAGGTTGCTGTCCTTCCAAATATTTCCACAATAATACTAATTTACAGACCTAAGACATGTTTATACCTTTTAACAGCAATCAGTCCCTCATGATTTTGGAAGAGAGAACTTTGCACTTGCCAATAGTCTCACTTCTTTTTTCTCTCTTGGTTCTCCACAAAGATGATAGCTGTGGACATAAAACCATCAATGTTAGCCTAGTCCATTTAAAGTTTGTATCTATTCTATAAGTACAAATGATTTATTTTTCAGTCTTACATGCAATGGTCACGTGGACACTTTCCAATAGTCACATCTGCCTCTCCAATTTTTGAAAGCCAAACCCATCATTTGCTGAGTGACATTCTAGCCCACTAGATGACCCAAATGTTTGCACATAAACTTTGAATTTGAAAACATAATGCACATTCATCCATGTGCAAAAGCAACCATTTGGATTGTTCGAAATTGACATGCTAGTATAGGGTAA
Organism: Lygodium microphyllum; assembly: GCF_053477565.2. Taxonomy (NCBI): domain Eukaryota; kingdom Viridiplantae; phylum Streptophyta; class Polypodiopsida; order Schizaeales; family Lygodiaceae; genus Lygodium; species Lygodium microphyllum. The sequence continues at coordinate 5,821,537 of NC_141142.1, read as the reverse complement.
AACTGCTCTTGGACAATGCCCATTTTGACCCATTTTGAGTTGGGTGACCTGTCTATGTGCCTCCTTTTGCTAGGCGACCAGAATATGGATCCTCTTTGATGGCCTTCACTTGGGCAGTTATGCATTGGCAAATGGGTGGTGCATTTGAGGGTAGCTCCATAGTAACATGGGATGGGTTTTGGGGACAAGGGCAGGAATTGCCATCCCTTGTTACTATGAGAGGGGGCTCTAACATGGGGACGAGACAAGGACAGTATGGGGATGGGATGCGAAGCTAGAAAATGGCCATCCCTTTTTACTATGTGTAGCTCTCTATTGGCCCTTTTGGGTTCTTAGGCTTGTGTGGCCGTTTTTAGCCTTTTTTTGCTTGCCAAGGGGGTGATTCATTCATAGGCCCCCATGGCACTCACACTGGGTGATAGGAATGGGCGGTCTTTTTTGGACCTGCTCTTGTCATGGATGGAAGGTCCCTCTTGGAACATCATAAGCATCACGAGTGCATCACGTGACATGACTGGTTTGGCCCTACATGACAACAGAATGAAAACATCCTTGATTACTATTCTGTACATAAAAGTATCGAGTAGGATGTGTTGATTATGCAAGTAGTTGTGGCAAAAGGATTCAATACAAGTAGTGGGAATTTATTTCTCAAACAATGATGAACTTAGGCTTTGGTTACAAATTGGCACATATCATTTACGTGGTGCATAGTGCACTGAAAATGCAACTGTCCAAGGGCAATGTTCATATGAACATGCCAATCCCTTTAACATTGATGATGAACTTAGGCTTTGGTCACAAATTGGCATGTATGATATACTTACTGAACCTAAATGCAATTGTCCCATCGCAACACTCATATGGACATGCCAATCCCTTTGACCTTGGTATATTTGTAGGAAAGGCTTCACTTTAGTGTATGCTATTGTTGCACATTGTTTGTCATATGTATATACAAGGTCATAGATTAGGATCCATATATGGCCTGCAAATACAAGGCGCCAAAACTTTCTTGACCTAGGCTTTTGGTGATAGTCTTTCTTTGTGCCCAAAAGGAGGCTGTGGATATCAAAATATCTATGGATACCATACCTACATTTGGAATGGCAGCATGATATTACGAAAATCTAAGATTTTGCCTTTCAAATGCTACAATTAGCATAGCTTTCTTTGGCTAAGGCAAATTTTGTAGTTGCATGAGATTGTAAGACACTTACAATATCTTATAAGTGTCTTGAAAGTTGTCAAGTTGGCCCTTGCATGTTGGACTCCAAATAGGCAATGGCTTGTGTGAAATTTCATCTATCTTTTGACACGTGCCAAAAGATATTGTTTGCCTATGCCCAGCCAATGTAACCTTTATGGAAGTCAAATACTAGTAGGAAATCTTTGAGCTTTTCTAGATAGACTTGATATCCACTCCAAGCAAATCAGTCCAAGGTGGGCCACCTATGCTATGTCGATATTGGATATCACTGGGAAGTTATTGAGACACTTTTGGAGGGTCAATTTTAGGTTGTTCATATTTAACTTGATTTGTTGAGGTTTTTAATGCTACTTAATTACACATGAGCATGCTATGAAGATACACTAGGGTTTGAACAAAGAAAACACAAAAGATACGATTGAAAAACAATAACTCATGCAGAAATGCCAAAACTCTAAAATGGGAGAAGAATCTATTGAAAGAATGAATGCTGATTATGAATGAGTGAAGAAGATGATACAAATGTAATGCTTAAGGAGTGGAATTGTCCAACCACCACGAATCCTAGTGGGAGTGGGCTAAGACTGAGTATCGGAGAGTGTGGTCCTCTGTGTATGAAACTTGAGTCCGACAACACCACCAAAGTCTATGAAGATACATTTGACTGGAGTTGAGCATGATGTCACATAGCAATTGAGGGAAACAATATACCAGTGGAAAGATAAAACGAGCTTTCCTTCTGTGGATGGGTGGTAATTCCCTAATTACAACTTTATTATAAAACTGATAAATGCAAATTAGCTTACAATCTTGGAAAATGGACACCTTGTTGGTCCCAAAACTGGCGTTCCTTTTGGTATTTCTTTAACTTAATTGAAGAAGTTGATTTACAATGGGATTCTCCCAATTCCTTTCGGTATTCCAACTTCCCTTGCTGTCAAAAGGACCAGCAAGTCTTTAATTTGATTTGCCCCTTGATTCGGGCAATCAATTGGCCCTCACCTGCTTTGATGAAGATGGAAAATGCCACAAATTCATTGATTTGCTGGTTCCTCCTCTTGAATTTAACTGAAATCAGCTTCAGCAATGTTGAATCCAAGTCTTGGAGCTTCCAATTTTTGCAAGTTTCTCGAGGCTATTGCTAAACTCTAATTTGTGCTACAGATTAGGGTTTACAGTAGAGAAATCTGAAATTTCTCAGCCTTTGGTGATCTCAATGCTATTATCTTCGGAGCAGGGCCGTAGAAAGATTGGGAGATAAGAGAGTGCTGAGAAGAGAGAAAATTTAGACTCTCTTTGCGGAGAACTGAAGAAAATCAGTCATTTATTGTCACGAGGACGTGAAAATTTGATGCTTTGCTTATGTTTAATTGACATTTGCACATGTGAGGTGCAAGCTACTTTTTCACAGTTGAAGGCCGAAGGACCCTGCGAAAAAGATGGGTGTCAAAGGCAAAAGTTGTAACATGTTACACTTAGATTCTAGGTGAATTTCGGTGTCAGTTTGCCCTTAGGACCATTAATTGGCCATTAAGTGTTAGCGGTGACACTAGGGACTAGGTATTAATTAATGGATTAATGCTTGTCTAAGGGTCAATTAATGCATGGGACCACTTTGCGTTGCAAATGGCCTAGCCAATTAATTTTTGGATGGGCAAGGTCACTTTTCTGGGCATGGATTAAGGGCTGAATTAATTTTGAAAATTAATTAAATGGCTGGAAATTGCTGAAAAATGGATTAAGAAAGCTGCCACTTGGCAAAACTTTCCCATGCAAGTGGGGGAAAGGCTAAATAGGGCTAAAGGGAGAGGGAAATCTTGTTTTTTCATTTTGGAGCTGTTGAAAAGAGATATTGGACTGTTGCTGCCAGCTTTTGGGGCCATTTCCCAGCCATTGGAGACCATTTTGGTGATGGAGATTGCATATTCTTGACTTGGGAAGTTGCTAAGCCATTCGCAGCAACTCTTAGCCATTCGGAGGAGATCTCAGCCATTTTTGGTTGGCTGATCTGTAATTTCTGTAGTAAACCCTAATTTACAGCAGAAATTAGGGTTTAGCAGCCACCTTCGGATTTCTGCCAGAGATTGAAGGCTCAAGGGACTGAAATCAGCAGCTGATAATTGAGGATTATCAAGGGATTTCACCAGCCCATCCCGAATTGATTTGGGGCAGCATTTGGCCAGCCAAGGGTAAAATTGGAGAAGTCCTAGGTGAATTAAGGGGCAAATGACCCAAAAGGCTTACTGGTCATTTATGACAGCAAGAGCAATCGGTTAGCCAGAGATTGAAGGCTCAAGGGACTGAAATCAGCAGCTGATAATTGAGGATTATCAAGGAATTTCAGGAGCTAGTCCATCCCAAATTGATTTGGGGCAGCATTTGGCCAGCGAAGGGTCAAATTGGAGAAGAAGTCCTGGGTGAATCAAGGGGCAAATGACCCAAAAGGCTTGCTGGTCATTTATGACAGCAAGAGCCATCGGTTAGCAGGAGGAGATTGAAGAATCTCGAGTTGTACTCCTTCCAATTGAATGAAAGCTAAAGAAATGCCGCAAGGGGCGTCAATTTTGGGGCCAACAATATGTCTACTGTCCAAGAATGTTATGGTAAATTGTGGATTTCATTTTATGTGTATTTATTTATTGCTGTAACTAACTCTTAAATCAAGTTATCACCACCCATTCCAAGAAGGAAGGGTGGTTTCATTTACTGTTGCTGCCTTGTCTCAACAGCTTGTAGATGCAAAAAACTGAAGAAAATCCGTCATCTACTGCTGTTGCCTTGTCTCAATAGCATGTAGATGCTGACACCTATTGTTGATTAGTCTTCTCCTCTCCCTGGTTGCCTTAGAAGGTCCTCCAATGGCTGCAAATCAGACTAGCAACATTTCCTCCCTCTCTCTTGCAAGCTGAATACACTAAAATGCTTTTCTCTAGCCTTTAAACACGTTTTTCAGTCTTGCATAGGCATTTTTGACAAGTGGCAGTCTTCCCAAATGGGTTTTTCAACATTAGCTTTATCCATAATTAAATATTAATTTTCAGTCTTTAAATACTGAAAATTAATCTTATAATTATTTCGGTGCTTTGAGAAATAATCTGATTGGCCAATAATTACCACTTCTCTAGTGTCATCAACTGTCACTTATGGTCAAATGAATGACCTAGGCCAATAAGTGGCACTAGATACTACCAAGTACCTGTGCGGCATAACTTATAGCAACTTTTGCCTTTGATATCCCGTGATTTCCTCGGGTCCCAAACTTGTAAATTTACTCTGATCCCAATTACATTGCACATGTGCAACATTTACTTAACATTGTGATTATAAATTAATCCACATGTTAAGTGAGGTTTAAAAAATACATGTTCTCATGACAATAGCGAAGTGTTGCAAAGAGAGGTTCGAGTGATGGGACGAAAAGGTAGTAGTACTAGGTTTGAGCGTTCAACTTTTAGCTCACAAATTGTAGTAGTTCCAAGTCTGGGTATTCAGCCTCTAGCTCACAATGGAGATAGAATAGTATCAAGTCCTTTTAGCCACAATTACCTACATATAATAGGCTACAAATAGATTATGATACCTCAGAAAATAATGTTGTTTGTGAGAAGCATTGGTTGCTCCAAATTGGCATCTACAGATCTTCCCTTTTGCTATGATGCTTTCCTTGTTTCTCCATAACAAAGATGTCTTTGTCTAGACTGTCTTGACTAAAGATGCACTATTAAATGGGCTCTAAGATGAGCTATCGATTCCTTGATTGGATCTTTGGTTTGAAAGATATGATCTTTCCATTGATGAGTGATTATAGAGCACAAGTTTGTACTTGTTCAAAAAATATGGCATTACCCAACCTTAAAGTGGGTCAAATGACTCCATAAAAGTGACGAGCAAGTGTGCATTTGAGTGGATAACAACTTTTTAGTCGATGACTTCAAGAGATTTGGCCTTCATTTTGCTGTAGGCATCTTCTACCAAAAGGTAGTACTGCTGGCCTGTAGATTGAGGGCACAAAGGAGCTAGAAGAGCAATGTCTATGACTTTTGAGGCAGCTTATGGCATTATTTACAACTATATTTTGTGGCACAAAGAAACTACATTCAAAGTGATGTTGAGAAACCCTTCACCCTTTACCCTTCACCTGCAGTTTGCCTTTTTGCGTTTTGCATTTAGGGTTTGCAGCCCCAAAAAAGGGCACCATCCTAAATTGACTGTGCTTATTTATAGGCCACTCTCTCATTCATGCCTAACAACTGATTCATTCAGTCTGTCACCTCTTCTCTCTAGCCTCTCCACTACCCTCACACCCGTTCAGGAGGACATTGCGGTTCATGGTTCGTGGCTGTCTTCATCATCTTCCTTGTGCTATGGCTCCCTTGTTCCCTTGTATCACATTCATTTCATTCATCAGAGTTTCTTCTCTCTCCTCTTCTCTTCTCAGTGTTTGTTGAGTTCACTCCATGTTCCTTCTCGCAAACCCTAGTGTTTCGCTGGTGCATCCTCTTTTGACATGGTATCAGAGCTAGATTTGCTCAAATGGTGGCAAAGATCCTCCACTCTAGTGAAGGCAAAAACCGGTCGCGGATTCGGCATCCACTTCTCTTTTTCTTCCATTGCATCAACACTCTAATTGGTGGCTGCTCCCTCTTGTGTTTGCTGTTTTCCAGCCTGCGTTCAAGGCTGCTGCTGCCGCTTCCACCTTCCTATTGCTGTGTTTTACTACCGCCTTTTACTACGGCGTTTTATTGTGGTGTTCTAGTGCTGCGTTTTATTGCTGTGTTCTATTGCGGCGTTTTATTGCGGCAGTCTATTGCTACGTTTTACTGTTGTATTTTATTGCAGCGTTCTACTGCTACTTTTTAGTGCTGCGTTTTGTTGCGATGTTCTACTGGGGCATTCTACTGCTACCTTTTGCTGCTTCACCCACATCATCAGGTATCATCCTCTGTAGTCGCCTCAGTCTGCTCACACTCTGGTGATCAACGTTTAGTGTTTCTCTCACTCTGTCACTCCAATTGGTGGTCATAGCACTTGGGATTTGTTTCCGGTGGACATCACTCTCCGATACACTGCTCTGCCCTTGAGTATCTGTACACTCTTACATTCATTTATAGTATTCATTCACTTCAGAGTTGTGTTCTTTTCTCCCTTTTTCTGTTTGTGTTTGAGTTTCTGTGTTTGAGTTTTGAGTTTGGTGTTTAGGATTGGAGTTTTGCTTTTTGTGTCTGTGTTTTGTTTCTTTGTGTTTCTGTCGTGGTCGTACACTTTGTGTTTTCTCAGTGCAAACCCTAGCAGTCTTCTCCACATGATACCATGAGATGCAAAGTAGTATGGTGGTGTGGTGACAACAACCGCCGGTGGAAACAGATTAGGATCTGCTTAAGTGGTGCTCTGTACAAGAGTATCTTGCGGATATTGTGGAGAGCTAGTCTTTGTGCGGGGCACACAATGTGACTCGTAACTGAATCACAATGTTTAAGACACTTTCTTCTCCAATTCCTATGATGTCCTATGAGGCTTCTCCATCACTGGATGCCTTGAGACGGCATTATGGACTCGGTGAGGAGGACGACACTCCACTTTCACCTTCACCTTCTTTTTTTTACTGCTGGTGGCTCAGCTAGTTTGCTAGCGCGGCTATTCTCTACAACCCGACAGCTCCACCATACTGCTGTTGCAACCTTTTACTGCTGGTAGCATCCTCCTTCCACTGGCAGCGCACTTCTAGCCCTTTTGCTGTCCTCGTAGCTCTTGAGGTGGACATTGCAGTCATGGTTCGTGGCTGACCTTTTTCTTCTTCAGCAAGGCACATTGGTACCCGTGGCTTCCTTACCAAGAGACGACCAGACTATTGGGTGGAAGGGTCATCCCACCAAAGACTGTTGACATCGACCTTGGCTCCCTACCCGTCCGGAGTATATGCGTCTTTCACCAAGCACTCCTTGTGTCACCTCTCCTTTTTGGGCCACAGAGATCATTCTGCATTGGCTAACAGAGTACTATGCTCAAGGCTATAAGCCGCACCCGATGCGCACTAAGTCCTTTCGAGCATACGGAGACTCTAAGACCTTATGAGGTGATAAGCCCTCTTGGAGACCACCCCACTGTGCGAAGGTTTCCCCCACCCACTTCTGGGTATAGTGGCTACCACGGCCCACATCTCCTCCACAATCCACTTTGCTAAGAGCGTGCGACTGTTCCCCACCCTTGGCTCATCTTGAGCCTCCTTCCCTCCTTCTTCCCCACCCTCTTCCACTCAAGTTCGAGAGGCCACTTCTGGGTGTTTTCCGGCTTCTTCTTCCGAGCCCCAGATACCTTCTTCGGTACGACCAGGGGCGCTTTCTTCGTCATCAAATGTTTCACAGTCCGTGAGCCATGAGTGGTTGGATTCCCTTTCTCTCTCAGACTGGGATTCAGAGGGGGATTTTCTTACTTCAGCCTAGAGGGGGCTTTCAATTTTTCTTCGACTTCAGAGGGGGCTTCTAGTTTTTCTTCGATTTTAGAGGGGGCTTCTACTTCTACTCCTTTCCATTCAAGGAGGGACCCTATGTGCCATGAAGATCTTCACACACCACCACCTTTCTTTTTTGAGGAGTGGATCTCCTTTGAGTAGTCATTTTCTCTTCTTATACCCAAGATCTAGAGGATCTACTTAGATTGGGGTCCTTAGATCTTTAGTGACTAGGCCTTCGTATTGCGTCCAACCTGAAGTCACGGAGCTAGTGGCTTCTTTTCGGAGGTTGTGTTTCAAGTTCTACGGCTCATCCAATCTCTTGACTATCTTCAAAGGTCTCCTTTCAAGTAGTATTCTCAGATTATAGGGTGGATTTTCTTCATCCCTTGGTCAGCATGGAGTCACCTCTTGAGATCGAGTATGGACATATCCTTATGGTTCTCGGTACCATACAAAGTTCGACATTTCTCCTATGCACTACGTGTTCTCATCATCTTTGTACTAGGGCGCTTGGGTAAGTGAACAATTTTCCCACGAGAAACACTGTCCAAGTGGCACCTACTACAATCTACACATCTAGGGCTAACCTAAATTTGAGTCTAGGTCTTGGAAATAATTTGGCATTGATCAGTGTGAGTATTCTTCAGCATGTAGCATTGCATCTCCTCCTCACTCTTCTCTTGTTCCTTTTTTGGGCCTAAGAGGGGGTGTTGAGAAACCCTTCACCCGCAGTTTGCGTTTTTGCATTTCTGCGTTTTGCGTTTAGGGTTTGCATTCCCAAAAAGGGGCACCACCCTAGACTGACTGTGCCTATTTGTAGGCCACTCTTTCATTCATTCCTAACGGCTGATTCATTTAGTCCGTCACCTCTTCTCTCTAGCGTCTCCACTACCCTCACATCCCTTCAGAAGGACATTGCAGTTCGTGGTTCGTGGTTGTCTTCATCATCTTCCTTGTGCTACGGCACCCTTGTTCCCTTGTATCACATTCATTCCATTCATCAGAGTTTCGTCTCTCTTCTCTTCTCTTCTCAGTGTTTGCTGAGTTCACTTTGTGTTCCTCCCTGCAAACCGTACTGTCTCGCTGGTGCATGGTCTTTTGACAAGTGATACGATGAAACCAGTCTTTCTTCTCCGATAGGGTGGTAGATAACCTGATTTAAAACTAATTACAGTAGGTATAAAATTCTCATAAATTGAAAATGCACACTCTACCACATTAATCTTGGACAATGGATATTCTGTTGGCTCCAAAATTGGCGCCTCTTGTGGTATTTCTTTATCTTATATTGCAAATGGAAGGAGTACAAGTGAAATCCTGTACTAATCCAAGTACCACTTGCTGTCAAAACTTACAGCAAGCTTCTAAATCAATTTACCCCTTGGTTTACTCAAGAACTGACCTTCACCGTGCTCCTTGAAAGACAAATTCAGCCCCAAATCTGTTATTGGCTGGTTGGCCTTTTGAATCTTTGTGAAATTCCTCAATTTTAGCTATTGGAATTCAAGTCCTAGGCTCTCAATTCTAAGCATGCATCCTAAGGTGTCTATCAAACCCTAATTTCTGATGTAAATTAGCATTTACATTAGAGATTGACTGAAATCTCTTTCTCCAATAGCTGAAAGTGCTAGAAAATGATGAGATAACTTGACAGATGAGAGAATGTTGTAGAGAGAGAAATGTCAGGGTTTCATCGTGAGAAACATTGAAAAGCTATTGTTGCCTTGCTTAAACAACCATGGAAGTTGTTACCTATAGCTTAGGGCCACTAGAAAGACTGCTGCCCCCTCTTGTATGTTGTCATTTGTACCGAACGGACCTTCAAATTGTTCTTGGAGAGCTTCAAACTGTTGTCACATGCTATTGGACTGATCCTTGCTGGCTGCAAATCACATTAGCACCTCACATGTGTAAGTCACATTAGCACATTTGATTAACTTTTAATCAAATGCTAAGCAAAGCAATAAAATTTCACATCCTTATAACACCTGAGGCCGATTCACAACAGATACAAGGCAAAAATGGTAAAAAATGACTAATGGAAGAAGGCTCTAATGCCATGTCAAAAAATGACCAAGAGACCAGAGAGAGAATAGGGTTTGTGGTGAGAAACACAAAGTGTGTATGGCAAACACTGAGAGAGAAGAGAGACTCAGAAAACACAAGAAGAACACAATGATGATGCAATGAATCATGCTATGAGAAGAAAAGTTGATAGAGGGGAGTCCAAGCTTAGAAGATGACTACATTGTCCTGTCTGAATCAGACGGTAGTACCTGTGGGGAATTTGCAAAGTGAAGGGAGCGAAACATGGTCCTTTGGGCAGTGGGGTATTGAAGTAATCATTGGAAGGTGAAGGATAGTTGTCGAGGGAGTGAATCCAATCCTTTGTTATCGTCGGAGATGAGTAAGATGATCGCTAGTTGCCGAGGGAGCAAACCGTAGTCCTTAGATATTGGGGAGATGGCTTGGGCAGCAAAACGCAAATCCTAGAGTGTGTCAGAGCTATCAAACGTAGGGAAAGCAACCTAGATGGTGATGTCAGGTGGAGTATGATGACACCAGTTGTAGAGGATCTCCTAGGCTGCAAAACTCAAATACTTGGGGTGTATTGGGTTTATGCCAGGGGTGAGAAGCTGTTGCTAGGTGGGAAGAGTTGACGCCAGGCATAGAAGTTCCAAATGCAGGCTGTTTGATGGTCGCTAGGTGGGAGATAATGTCATCAACTATTAGATGACGACGCTAGTAGGATGGAGTCTCCAAATGCAACTTGAAAGGTGATGGGAACATGGTGCTTTAAGGAGAAGAGGAAGCGTGGCCATGAACTGCAATGTTTTTCAATAGGGGTATAGGCAGCAGTGGTGTGGAGAGCAAAGAGTGTCGTAGTGATGAAGGAGGAGGGGTGAAGAATGAGTGAAATGGGTGAACAATGAATAAAGAGGTGACCTATTTATAGGCATAAGCTGTCTAGGGTGGTGCACCATTGTGTTGGTATCCATTGAAAAAGATGACCGAGATGTGGACACTAGTCCTTTTTGGGGTTGTTAGTGCCAAACCCTAATTGAAGTGTGTGAACTGAAGAAGTGGTTTCTCAACATAAATAGGTGCCATTTTCAGCACGGTTGACGACAACAGCTATAGATGGCTTCAAAGAGACTTACAAGGAGCAGAAAAGGAGCGTCTATGGTAGTAGTCAAAGCATCCCATGTGGCTTCAACAATCTATACCTTCAAATACTCTTCAATACCATGTTGAAAGATTGAGAAAGCGACAAAGTAAAGAGAAGCATGCCCAGAGATGAGTCAAAAGGAGATTACACTACATTTATTTAAATGAGGGTGCCTTGTAAAGGCAAATTACATGGTGGTGTTTGCCAATGGTTTTGGAGAGTGCATTCCACCTAAATGGTAAGTAGGTGAATCTCGTAAACTTGTGTGGGAGGTAGATACTAGTGTGTTTCTATGCGCATGTGTATAGAGAACTTTCCCTTTGTTGATACATACAAAATAAAGATAGGAATCAATTTATCCTAAGCTAGTGCATCTCTTGTATGGCCCTATTACATACAATGGGTTTCATATTTCAACAAGGTGTACATGTTCTGCCCAAGCAATTGCTTGATTGGATTTCGGCTTGTATTGTGAACAACAAATTTGTTTCATGGACATGGCCTTTCCACGTGTGTCTCAAAGTTACCTAGATAATTATGCTGCCCAGGGTCATGTGTTACTAACTATGCTGCCTTGATCAAAGATTATGTCGTAGGAAGTCATGTGGTGAAAAAAGGCTCTAATTCATTCCAACATTACTTGGATTTTCTAGTATACGTAGTTAAATGGGGGTAAGTGCAATTTAGACATGGAGGCACCTGTGAGAGTCCTCTAATGAACTTTGGTTAGTGCCATCTGAATTGGAAATGAGCCTTGGGTTGCTATTGCTAGATGTTTTTTTGGAAGACATGGGTATTAGGCATGGTAACACTCAAATTTAGGCCTCATGGTGGCATGTGCTTAATGCTGATCAACCATGATTGAAATCCTTCTCAATGTTGATTCATCTTATTTGCTCTTGGCAAGTGGTCCTTAAGAAATACTCTTAGTTCCCCCAAAAGATCATCCATCAGCCAATTTCTTGCCAATTGAAATTTTGGCTACTTCTAGAAATGTTGACTTAGTCTAGTGCATCAAGCACTAGTTTGTAGTCATTCCATTCAATGAGAACGACCTTCCATATGCTTAGAGGGTACGCCATGTAGGGGTAACAATTTAAGATCCTTTGCTTGTTTGGCAACCCTTTTCTTAATGGACATGGAACACCCTTGGGGGGATTGAACAATTTATAATCTATTGATCATAGAGTGAGTATTTACAAATTATATGTCATTTGATTATCAAGGATCATTCATGATTAATGGACAAGGAAATTGTTTATGGGATCTCGACAAGGGTAGAGCTTGGTGGAAATTTATAGTGATATGTGGGATGGCTCGATAAAAGCTCTCTGAAATGTGAGCTCTTCATTTTAGAATGTGTGAGTGGTTCCCCACTTGTTGTATCCCTTTTGAGATGTACTATTTCAAATGGCTCTTTCCTTTTTTGTATTATAATTGAGGAGATCTCTCCTGATTAGTTTTTGGCTTGCTTGGTTGCTTGGAGCATTTGGTCTCTCTCGTCTTGCGTTTGGGGTTTAGTGTCTAGAAGCTTTGTGCATTTGCAGACTGGGTTATTGAAAACCCCAAATTACAAGGTCTGCACAACCACATGTATTGGTGGTTTTTGACCTTCGAAACTTTTACAGATGTTGGCACAATTGGACTATCCATAATGCTTTTATTTTAAAATTCTTGTCCTATCATGCATAGCATATCGATGGTTTGCAAGGTTTCCTTCCATGGCAGTTGAGCATCATCAAGTATGTGAGGCTCTTACTAGGGATGATATGGTTTCCTTGAGGGAGGGAGCGAGAAGGGTTGGCAGATGGGTTAGGTGAGAGAGATGTCTATGTCTCCAAAAAGCCCAAAGGGCCTACGAGACAAAGAAATGAGTACATTTGACCATGTCATCTCGAGTGGAGAAGAATAGTGAAAAACAACTAACTCTGACCATTGCAAGTATAGGCTATCGTCATTTACAAAATGATATTTTGATGATCCTTCAACTATCTTGTAGGATCCCATCGTGATCAACGTGACTCTCTAGAACAATGTACCCTCCTTGAGCCAAGAATGCGTAATGGGTTGGTTCAAGACATTGAGTCCACTAAGGGGAGGTACTCGTCTTTGATGGTGAGCGATGATGGCTTGAATGTATTGGATGTAAGGATATCAGGCACAGGACAGGGTGTTCTCTTGCGGCCCAATCTCCTGGTGGTATAATTGGTAGATGCATGTATCCTCAGATGTGTGTATATCGTTCTATCTCAATCTTGAGCTGGTGTGATAATGTCCATCTCTGTCCAATAACATTGCATATCCCATGTGAGGTGGATTTCCATGTATGCTGACGTGACAATGAATCCCTCAGCTAACACACGTAGGAAATGATGGTGATACTATGCCATCTTCATACCGAGGGGCTCTATGGGATGCAACCATGTATGATTTGTATCAATCTTCACAATATTTGTCGTGATAATGTTAGAATTTGCTAATTCTATGGGTAGTGCCCAATGTTTTAGTCTTTAGTTCTTTTTAAGTTCTTAGTGTGAACACAACTAAATTTATAAGTTGTGTCACCACTCTTAGAGTTAGAGTAGAGTCAGTTAACTCTAGTTGAGTTAGAGCTAGGTTTATCTTAGACCTATCTTGTACCTTTCATTCTCATTCTTTCAGTTCAACAAGTACACTCTACTCTTTTGCTTCAGAACACTCTCATTGTTTCTCTTTTCTCTCCTCTCCTCTATAGCTGGCTGTCATTTTCCAACATTTGGTATCAAAGCAGCTTCTACGCGTGGATTTTGTTCAGTCACTGTCAGTTGGTGTTGCCTGGCCTTAAGGTCGTGTTGTTGTCAGCTAGCTCTCAGCCTGAGGAGGAAGAGGAGAAGCTGTTGTTGTTTTCGGCCTACACGCAATCCTGTATGCGGCCGGAGGAGCTACTGTTTTGGAGGAGCTCCTGCTGTTTTCAGCTCTGCCCCTTATTTTCTCACCTCTGCCCACCATATTCTGAGCTGTGCTTGCAATTTTTTGCAAATCCTAAATAGTGCAAAAACCCTAATTTTCAGATTTGGGGGTTTTTCAAAATTTCTGCAATTTCCTATCCATTTTGGCCATCGGTTTTCAAATCTCAGCTTGTGCCGTCTAAAATTTGGAGCTTTTGTCAATTTTTGCTTCTCGAGTTCAAGTATACAACCAATGTGAAGAAATTTCACAGTTTTGTTGGCATTCCCGCAAAAAAATTTGGGGCTTTTGCCTGATTTGTAGTCCTATGTGTGAACCTTCATTGCAAACACCGACAATGCGAATCTTCATTGGAAACGCCGACGTTGCACAATTTCATTCACATTTGTGCAAGAAATTTGGGGCTTTTTATCCTACAGGCTCCAACATGCATCATAAGGCAGATTCCAGCTATTGTTCGTTGTTGGTACGCACCTCGAGGTGACATTATTGTAGAAGTACAAATTTCTTCAATTTCTTTGATATTTTAGGAAGAAATTTGGGGCTTTTGCCCAACATGCATTTCAAGGCAGCAAACAAACAATACAACAATATTTAATTGTTGTTACAATCAAATTGAGCAGAAGATTTTGGGAAAATTCAGTTAATTTTGGTAAGAATCGGCATTAAGTTGTTGTAATTTGTACTTTTGAGGGCACACATTACAAGGCAAGTGTGGTACAACAATGAATTGCTGTTATTTCTTGGTTGAGTGCATTTGTGTGACAGGTTGGTACTTGTTGCATAATACCGAGAGGATTTTTGGTACTCCGAGGAGTACAATCTATAATTCAACAGAGAATTATTGGGTTGCAGATTTTTGTCCATTACTGACAGCATGGCATGTCAGGTGACTAATGATTAGAGCAACATCCTTGGTGTCCTCACTTCTTGTAGTGAAGGACTTGTGGGACTATGTTACAGGTGATTTGTGGTGACTAGGAGGTCTTGCATCTCAAATACCTCAGCATAACGCTAGAGGATAGGCTGTTGGTGCTACTGTCTCTCCTTCCCCTTCTACCAAGGATCAGAGGAGATAGGACTCAAAAGATGCACATGCACTTGCTTTGATTAGCTTGTCAGTAAAAAGATCGATCATTCCACTCATCCGGTCTCGTAAGACCTTGAAATCAGCATGGACTGTACTTGAACATATATTTGCAGCACGTAACGAGGCTAGAATATCTTATCTTTGTAGAGAGTTTGCCTATGTGAACATGGATGAGGGTGATAGCATGACAGATTACCTTACTCACATACAAGATTTGCATGAGTAGTTGGTCAATGTGGATGAATTGGTAAACATCACATTGAACTCTCTTTCAGAGTTGTATTCTTTGATGTTTTCTTTGAGGAGGGGGGGAGCAGCAGCCCCTTATATTTGTGGAGTTGGAAGGCCTCTTGTTGCAAGAGGAACAAACTTAGAAGAATGTAGCATTGGGTTTAGGAGATGTAGTTATGCTTTCCAAGTTCAAAGGCAAAGGAAAAGTCAAGCAAAATGCAAAAAATCAGCAAAAGGTGATATTGGACAACCAACAAATAAGGCTGTCCAAGACATAGAAAAGTCTAAAAAGAAGCAGAAATGTCATCATTGCAAGAAGCCAGGTCACTACATTGATGAATGCCGTAAGAGATTAGCCAAAGAGAAGAAAAAGAACTCTGGTTTGGCTATCCAAGAGACATCAGCCCGTAAATCTACTAATGGTGATGCTTCAGCCAGCTTTGTGGAGGACTATGCATTTCTGACTTGCAGTTATGATTCTTAAATGGCTTATTCAGAATTTAATGCTTGTTGAAACGCAGCAAATATGGTATTTTGATAGTGGAGCTTCAAAGCACATCACTTCTAGGAAGTGTTTGTTTTCCTCTTTGCATTTAGCTCGTGTCAGGAAGAGTTATGATGTTTGTGGCATTGGGACAATAACTATTACTGTTGCAGATGGTTCTGACTTCATGCTTCTAGATGTCTTGTTTGTGCATGGCATTAGAAAGAACTTGTTATTTATCTCTGCTTTTAACAAGCATGGCTTTCAGGTCATCTTTGAGGATGATAAATGCATTGTTGGAGATAGGGAGATGGATTATGTACTCAGGCTATTTGAAACCTTGTATAAGGGTTTGTTTTTGTTGAATACGTGTGATGCCCAGTCTCATGATGCTATGGCCGTCACTACTCTATTGCTTGCAATGCAGAATGTGGAGCTACAACATGCCCGCTTTGGACATACGAGTTTTGGGAGTTTGATGACCCTTCAAAGGTGTCATATGGTAGATGCATTGCCCCCAATGGATACTTCACCTCCTCATGCATGTGAGGATGTATTTTAGGCAAGATGCACAAATTTTCCTTCGTAAAGGAAGGTGCAGTGCGTGCTATTCGGAAATTGTAGCTTATTCACTCTAATGTTTGTGGTCCCATGAGGACATGTGTACTTGGAGGTCATCTTTACTTTGTTACATTTATTGATGACTACTCTTGGTATACATGGGTATGGGTTGAAAGCAAAATCTGATGTATTTATGCATTTTAAACACCATGTTGCAAAGTTTGAGGGTGAAACTAACTTGAAAGTGCAGACACTTCGTAGGGATAGAGGGGGTGAGTACATGTCTCGTGCTTTTGAGACATATTTGCTTGATCATGGCATTACGCATCAAGCCACTATTAGAATGACTCCTCACCAAAATGGTGTTGCTAAAAGGAAGAATCGCACCCTTATGGAGATGACTTGTTGTATACTCAAAAGCAAGGGTTGCCTCATAAATTTTGATTAGAAGGCCTTCAGTGTGCAAATCATGTGTTGAATCGTGCATCCATTAAGGTACTAATGACGATCACCCCATTTGAAGTTGGGCATGGCAAGAAACCCAAGGTTTTCAGGTGTTTGGTTGCATGGACTATGCACGTGTTCTGAAAGAGCTTCATGAGAAGCTTGATGACAAGGCTGTAAAATGCATATTTACTGGCTTTAGTTCGGAAAGCAAGGACTATCACTTGTATGACCCATGCACAAAGAAAGTTTTTATCAGTAGGGATGTCATATTTGTTGAAGATGTTACATATTCACATGATTAGTTTCAAATGCCGACCACCCATGACATTGGTGATGTCTTTGAGGGTCTCTTGCCACTTTCTTTGGAGTCCGTGCCTCCTGTAAATGGACGGACAGACATAATACATCAAGCTGTTGTTGCACCATATGCACTTGAACAACAAGGTATTGATGATGGTTTGCCACATGCAGTGGAAGATACAATAGAGCATGAAATGGCTGCTGTAAATGCAGCAAAAATAGTCCAGAGATAGTTGTTACAAACACTCAGGAGAGTAAAATGGATGCTTCTTTAGCTCAACGCACTAGAAGCACTGCTAGACATGCATCACATGATGTAGGGGGAGCCCATTTGGCTAGTTTTATAGAAGTAGATGATTATGATGATTATTGTGATGAGTATGTATTTATGAGCTTACTATTGGATGATGATGAGCCTACTTTCTTGGACCAAGCTCAACAAGATGTACATTGGATGCAGGCCATGCATGATGACTTAGACTCTATTGCCACTAACTCTACATGGGGTCTTGTGGATTTACCACTTGGCAAGAAGGCCATTGGCACAAAATTGGTTTTTAAACTCAAATGCAAGGCTGATGGTACCATTGATATGTATAAAGCATGGTTAGTAGCAAAAGGCTATGCACAGAAGAAGGGCATAGATTATGAAGAGACCTTTGCTCCTATATCCCGTACAAGTACGATGAGATGTGTCGGAAGGTACATCAGTTGGACATTAAGACAATACTCTTGAATGGGGATTTGCATGAGGATGTTTATGTGTCACAACCTCGAAGGTTTGTGGTTAAGGGGAAAGAGCACATGATATGCAAGCTAAACAAAGCTCTTTATGGTCTCAAACAGGCTCCTCATGCATTGTACTCTAAAATTGATGCATATTTGGCCAACAAAGGGTCCAAAAATAGTCCAATTGCTCTCACTCTATACATTAAGAATGTAGTGGGGGACTTGCTGATTATCATTCTTTGTGTAGATGACATGCTGCTCATTGGACCTTCAGAAGCAAAAATTGCAAATTTCAAGGCTGAATTAAAAAAGTTGTCTTGGCACATCATAGAACTGACCCCCTTAGTCAAGCCAAGCATCTGGTGAAGGGGTGAGTGCGTAATGGTGTGCGAGATCAAGGCGTTAGCCGAAGAGCAGAGTTGAGTTGAGAGTTAGAGAGAGTGAATGCAGAGATAGGTGTACCGTTTGCTATGGTACACACAGAATAAAAGAATGTATTTATATGTTAGGGTACATTAAGGGTGTGTTCACACCCGTAAGTCTATTTACACAGAGACGAAGGGACTTTACACCCAACAACCTCCCACTTAAAGGCCCGAAGTGGTACCTTTAAGCTAATCAACTCCCGCTAAACGAATGCAATGCTCATACTGAGCCTTTACAAGAGACTTAGTGAGAACATCTGCAGGGTTATCTTGGGTTTTGACCTTAGTCAGTGTGACACCGAACATCTATGTGTTTGGTACGTGCATGGAACATGGCATTCTTAGCCAGACATAATGCACTCTGGCTATCATAACCAAGCATTGGAGTACGTGAAGAAAGGCCAAAATCCTTGACCAGACGGCCAAGCCAAATAGCTTCCTTGGAAGCTTCAATGGGTTAAATATATTCAGCTTCTGTAGTACTTAGTGCCACAATTTTCTGCAATCTTGAACACCCAAGAGATAGCCTCACTAGCCAAAGTAAAAACATACCCACTGGCAGATTTTCTGGTATCAAGATCTCCTACCATGTTTGAATTACAAAATCCCTGTAACTCTAGTGTACCCTTTCCATAGCATATACACTTTTCTTGTGTACCTTTCAAGTATTTGAAGATACATTTCATTGCTTTCCAATGTGGCTTGCCAGGGTTAGACATAAATTTGCTAACAACTCCCATTGCATGACGAATGTCAGGGTGAGTTGCAACCGTGGCATACATCAAAGATCCACAAGTTGATGCATAAGGTATACCCTTCATGGCACTAGCAGCTGCATCATCTCTAGGGAAATCAGCTTTGCTAATATCAAAGATCCACAAGTTGATGCATAAGGTATGCCCTTCATGGCACTAGCAGCTGCATCATCTCTAGGGAAATCAGCTTTGCTAAGCTTTGTATGTGGTGGTAAAGTCACACCAAGAGGCTTAGCATCACCCATATTAAACCTGCCAAGTACTTTGCTGATGTACTTGTCCCGTGAGAGAAACAACAAACGCTGCCCTCTATCTCTTTTAATGCAATGCCCAAAATGTGTTAAGCTGCCCCCAAATCTTTCATAGAGAAGGCTGAACTCAGCTGCCTTTTACGAGCATTCAAAGTACTCTTATGCTGTCTTGCAATGAGCATGTCATCCAGATATAAAACCAGCACAATAAGGCTGCCATCATCAGCCTTTTTAGTGTATAAGCAGTGATCTGCATGATTGCGTTTAAATCCTTGGCTGAGCATAAAGGTATCAAATTTTTTGTACCATTGTCTAGGGGCTTGTTTCAGCCCATATAAGCTGCGTTTCAGCTTACAAACCAAATGCTCTTTTCATGGAATAGTAAATCCTTTTGCTTGCTTCATGTACAGCTCTTCATCCAAGTCACCATGAAGAAAAGCAGTCTTCACACCCATCTGATCCAACTCTAAATCCAAGGATGCAGTGAGAGCAAACAAAACACGGAGCGTAGTCATCTTTACCACTGGTGAAAAGATCTCCTGGAAGTCTATGCCTTCCTTTTGTGTATAGCCCTTCCCTTAGCAACCAGTCGTGCCTTGTACTTGGGCTTCCCATCAATACATTTCACTTTGTAAACCCATTTATTTGAAATAGTTTTCCTATCCTTGGGCAAAGGTACAAGCTCCCATTTGTTATTTGCATATAGAGACTTCATCTCTTCCTGCATAGCAAGCTCCCACTTTCTCTTGTTTTCACATGACCGTGCCTCTTTAAATGTCAGAGGCTCACCCTCATCAGTCAACAAAATGCAATCCAAAAATGGCCGAAACCTCTGTGGTTGCCTTCTGACACGTGTAGACCGTCTTACCCAATGATTTGTATTATCAGGCAGTGGGCCTACACCTTGAGGAATGTGCACACCATCACCAGGTGGCCGATTTTCAGCATTTTCTTGCTGCTGTAATCTGTTTTCAGCATGTTCTTGCTGTCCTATTTCATCTAGTGCATCTATTTGTTGTCCATGATCTTTTGGCTATATCATAATAGGTTGCTGCTCATTTTCAGCATCAAAAGGGACAAAACTTTCAGCTAATGGCTGTTGAATGGCTAGCTGTTCATGTTGAAATTTGACCTTCTTTTTGTCAAGATCACCATGTGTAGCATTTTTCAACAACTTTGCCTCGTTAAATACATCTTGGCTACGTATTATCTTCTTGTCCTGAGGAAGCCAAACTCTATAACCCATCCCTCCCTCATCTTCATATCCCATGAAGATGCCCTTGATGGATTTCATGTCTAGTTTGGTCCTCTGTTCTATAGGTACATGCACAAAGGCATCACAGCCAAAGTCACACAAATGATCATATGAAGCAGGTTTGCCAGACCAAACCTCTTCATGAATGCCATTTTCCAATGCATGATTGGGAAAACGATTGTATACATGAATTGCAGTTTTAAGAGCCTCTCCCCAAAACTGCTAGAGGAGATTAGCTGCGGACAGTATGCATCTAAGCATCTGACAAAACTTGTTAAATTCTTTTGAGACATACTCACCTCCATTATGTGTTTTTATGGCTTTCAACTTAAGCCCTTTTTGTGTGGTAACATAAGCATGAAACTTTTTTAAAGAATCCAACACTTTCTTTTTGCTCTTAAGTACATACACCCATGACTTTCTATTGAAATCATCAATGAAAGTAACAATGTACCGTGCATCCCCATATGAATTAACAGGCATAGTGCACACATCAGAGTGTACTAGGTCAAGAGCATTAGACTTTTTAACGACACCAAAGTAATAAAGAGACTTCACTTATTTTCCATATAAGCAATCATTACAAAATTCGAGACCAGAGCCTTTTACATCAAATCCCCCTAAAGAGGAGAGAACCTGAAGGCCTTTCTGGCTCATATGACCAAGTCTTTTGTGCCAAAGATCCATCTGTGAATGGACTTCAGTCGTAGCCAAGAACTTGCTAGGTAATGCTTTACAATGCAAATAATATAAAGTTTCCCTTTTGCTGCCTTTAACAATCAGCATAGAGCCCTTATGGACCTTCCAAGATCCACCACCAAATGTAGTAAAATACCCTTTAGCATCAAGCTGCTCAACTGATAGTAGACTCTTCTTTATGCCAGGTACAAATTTGACATCCTACAAAATCAGCTCTTGACCATTCAAGAGCCGAGTGAATGGTGCCAACACCCTCTATCTCACATGCATAGTTATAACCCAAGTAAACCTTGCCTATGCAACCTTCAGTGTATTCAGAAAATGACTCCAAAGAGGGAGTAACATGAAAAGAGGCACCGCCGTCCACTATCCATGATTGTGACAGTCCATTATGAGCTGAAAGTAAGCATCAATTACCTCCTTTTTGGTGATGTGCATATCACCTGTTATTGCCATAATATCTGCATCATTACATGAGGCTACAACAAGTATCTCTTCAGTGTTAGGAAGCTCTTCAATGACCACACTAGATGCAACATTTGCCTTTGCAACTTCTTTTGAGGAAAAGCTGTCTCTATCTTTCTTATCATCCTTTTGTTTCTTAGCCTGCTGTTTCTTTCTTTCTTGCTCTTTCTTGAAGTACTGGCAATTGGGCTTTTTATGCCCTTTACACCCACATTGATAGCACGTGACATCTTGCTGTTTGCCCTTGCTTTTGCTTTTGCTTTTCCCTTTATTGGCTGCATTACCTCTCTTTTCTGACTTGCCGCTTACATTGGTGAGTTGAGCCATTGCTTTCACCACTAGATTTTCTTCTGATTTCTTCATTAAGGGTTGAACCTCTTACACCATCAGAAGTCAAAGCAGGATTATTATTAAGTGACACAACCAAAGATTCCCAGCTGTCAAGCAAAGTCATCAATAAGAAAATAGCTTTTAATTTATCATCGAAAGCCGCCAAACCAGAGTCTTACAACTGACTCAAAACCCTTGTGAAAGCACTCAAATGTGCAGATGCTGGCTTAGACTCATCCAACTCCATGTTCACAAGTTTACGCATAAGATGCACTTGATTCACAGGAGTTGTATTTCCATAAGTGTCCTTAAGCTTTTTCCATATAGCTTAACTTGTGTCAAGACTCTTGATGTCTGTAAGTACATCATCAGACACGGCCATCTTAATGTATGCAATGGCCTTCTTATTAAGTCTAGCCCAATCCACATCTGTCATAGCTGCAGGCTTAGTCTTCAAGAGAGCATCTTCATAGTCCTTGAGAAACAAAATGCCTTGTATCCTATCCTTCCAAAAGTCAAAGCCAGTGCCATCAAACCTCTTGATTTCAAAGAGGGATCTAGTGTCACTGCTGCTAGAAGCATTTGCAGCCATTTTTCAGCAATAAACCAGAAATTCAATGTTGCAATTTATGACAGCAAAAAATGAGCCGAATATTGAGCTGATTTCAGCCCAATTTTTCAGCAAATAATAGCAAGATTCAATCCAAGTACATGTACAACAATAGAAAGAATGACTTTCAGCAGTATGACTGCAATTTCAGCATACATTAAATGCATACACCACTGCCAGGTAACTCCCACTTCAGCAATATCACCAAAAATACATTTACACTAATCCTGGATCTGCAAATGATCACTAAGACTATTGCACCATGAATAAACAGCAATACATTAACTCAATGGGAGTTGTCCAGCAAGTGTACTGCATACGTATGTGCTCGTATCATCTTCTGATTCCCAAAACACCAAGAAATCTTTGCAATTTCTCCAAAATCGCACAAGCGGGAGATAAAAATGCTCAAATCACTCTGCTTATAACCACAAGATTGCTTCAGCAATATTCCCAAAGTGCATTTCATGCATTAACTTTGCCAAAATCCAGAGATTTCAGCAAAAGCCCCAAAAATTTCACTATGAAATCTGTCCCAATTGCATTAATACATGTTTATGAGAGCATAAAACGGAAAAATTTAGTAAAATTTCAAAAAAATTTGCAAAAGCTCCAAAATTTCCAGGTCCAAGTGTGCACGAATGTTAGTCAATCTAACTCAGCTGAACAAAATTTCACCAATACAGCAAAAGCCCTAAATTTTACGGGTCCAATATTGAGAAATTTCACTTGGATGAGCAAAATTTCAGTAAATTTGGCGAAATCCCCAATTCAAACGCGCACAATGTCTGCAATTTCTGACACAGATGCCTCAATTTTGCATGAGCAACACTCAACTTGAAGAGGCCCAAATTTTTGGGCATAGATATGCACAAATTTGAACTCTGTGCTTGCACATGCGAACCCCCATCGAGCCAAGGGGAAATTCCAAGAGACTTTTTAAGGAAAAAGAAAAACGAATTTGTGGTCCAAAAAGAATGATGAGACGAGGTCCATTGACCTGGGAGTCACATCACGTTGCGTGACTTGGAACCTTGCTAGTTGCCGTCTGATGCGCGTCGCCTGTTCGTCACGTGCTCGTCGTGGCTCCGTCACGCCTCGACTCCGTGTAGACGTTGCTTGTCACTGGTCCTCGCTGGTGTTGCCCGCTGTCGCTGTGGTCCATGTTGGACTTGCCTTGATCTTGCCTTGTGCTTGTGAGTTGTTCCCTGTTACCTAGAAGTCTTGTCGAGTGCCTGTGTCAGTGTGTCGCTTGACGGCCACACACTCAACAATTGCGAGTCACACTGTTTGGTGCTCGATTGACGTTTTGCCTCCCGAGCTGTTTGCGAGCTGCCTTTGATCTCAGGAAGCGTGCACTTTGGGCTCTGATACCAGTTTGAAGGGGTGAGTGCACAATGGTGTGCGAGATCAAGGCGTTAGCTGAAGAGCAGAGTCGAGTTGAGAGAGAGAGAGAGTGAATGCAGAGATAGGTGTACCGTTTGTTATGGTACACAAAGAATAAAAGAATGTATTTATATGTTAGGGTACATTAAGGGTGTGCTCCCACCCATAAGTCTTTTTACATGGAGACGAAGGGACTTTACACCCAACATCTGGCGATGTGATTTGTATGGGGGGTTTGCCTCTTGTGAACTATCCTCCATACTCTTTTGCAACCATGCCCTTGGAATAGCTGGTATATCTCTATCTCAACTTTTGCAAAGAAGTCTCACTTCTTCTTCCACACGAGGCATTTGAAGAGTGTATTTGCTTGACAACGTGTCCTAGTGCCCAAAATAGTCTCTCTATATAGACGGGTGCAAGTGGCCTTGTGGCATGGAATGCCAATTGGTCTCCTAGATATCTCAGAGCTCCTAACATGTGGTGTCACCGATGGTGATACTATTAGGTAGTCCATACTTGCCCCCCAGTTACGGTTGTAACACATAGGATGTCTAATCCTGGTCAGCATGAGAGACCATTAAAAATGACCAATCTATGTGTACTCCGTAAAGCTAGCAAGTGTGCCATACAAGTACTCACTCCCTGTTCTTGGTCCATTTTGTGCAAGCCAACCTTATCTATGTCAATCTTTCTAAACATGGCATCCTCATGCATGTAAAAGTTACTATGTCTGTCCCCAGTCCATGCATTGAAGTCCCCCACTAATAGTACATCTCCCATGCGAGCATATCTCAAGATGTCCGCTACATGCATCAAAGTGTGACCCATTTCATGGAGCATAACTTGGAGTTTGTGGGAGGAAAATAACACAGTGCAATGAGGATGTCACATAGTCTCCCTGTATGTAGCTTGACCCACATGTATCATGCATCTTCATCATTGGGCATCACCTGCACAGCACCTCTAAGTTCCTCTTGAAAAACTAAGGCCTTGTAGAGCTGCTCGTGCCCCCTAGCTTCCTAGCCTGCGAGCAGAATGCACTTTCCTATCTATAACCCCATACATCTAGGAGTTGACTCTTTGCATTGGTGCATTTCTATATACACGGTTATATCCATATTTTGGAAATTAACCTGAAAGTATCAAATATCCAAACGTAACTCTCCATAGCAGTTCCACACACACATATACATTCGCGTGCACATGTTTGCAGCAGACATGCACATTGCATTTATACATTTGAAAGAGGAATTCATGTATAGCAAATAAGGTGAAACCTAATATGCTCAGTTTCTCTTCTATTTCGATTTGCAGGTTGATGTTTTTTCATTTGGGATTGTGATGTGGGAGCTTCTTACAGGGGAAGAGCCCTATGCAAACATGCACTATGGTGCCATCATAGGTAAGGCTACTAAGTACTTTGTGCAAAAACGCACTATGGTTCCACCATCAGTAAGACTACAGAGTATGAAGTACAAAAGACATGAGATTAATTTCTTGGTAATACACGAGGACAGGTTTTCAAACAGATATGTCTTATAATGGATGTATAATAATTTCACAGTATGCTTCATGGGAAAGGGTTAATGAACTAAGAGAATAGTCTTACATCTTAGGGTTTGGGAAATTTTCTGAAGTGATTTTCACCTGTCAGGAGGAATCGCAAGTAATACATTACGTCCTCCAGTTCCAAGCTGGTGTGATTCTTCATGGAAGTCTCTGATGGAATGGTGCTGGTCAGCAGATCCAGAGGACAGGCCTTCTTTTACAGACATAGCAGCAGAGTTGCGGACAATGTCCTCAAATTTGAAGGCACAAGCGCAAACAACTGTTGCAGCTTCAGGCAGTTGACATCCGGTGAGCAGTGAAGGCTGCAGTAGAGCAATCAACTGTCTGTTTTAGTATGTTCAGAGCCCTATGCAATAATTGCAAGGTTTTTGTATCGTTGCAAGTGTTGTACTTGAAGACGTATTGATGGAGCATGTTGTGAAGCTTCCATGTGCTAGCATGTATATATTCCTTATAGTAGCTTCTGATTAATTCTTTAATTATGGCTCTCCTCGTTTTTACATCAAATGTGAGGCCAAATTTTCTGACAAAACACAGCTTAGTGTGGAGTTAAAAGGTGGGCATTTGTAGTGTGTAGTTGTCTAATGTTCCATGAAGATCCGGGTTGGGTTTGGTGTTGGGTCAATGGTATCCCCTGGAAAAAGGGACTTGTTTTTGAATTCTGTTTTTGATGCCAGGTAGTCCCGCTTTATCAACAGAAGGTTTGCGAGATATTGCTAGTGTCAACTGTGGAGTCTCAGAAACTATGGTTTGACTAGCCTTATTGCATCCTGTTTATGCTGCTTGGTTAGTGGTTGCTGCCATAGCTGATTATGTCTGGACCATTAAACAACGACCTCTTTAGATATTGGCTGTATGAAGGGGTTTTAAGCTGCTACTGCATTGTGCTCCACACAAATAAGTTGCCTTTATACTAACTTGCTTCATCTTTGATGTAAAGTACATGATTTAACAGGTCTGGTCTCTTGCAGTGCCACCTACAAGTTTTGCCAATGAGTTCAACTCTGAATGGTGACTATTTTTGTTTGACAGTAGAATCATTCACTGGATGTTGTTATAAGTCAAGCTTTCTTCCTGACAGATGTAACAATAATTGGTCTCAAATTGATGAGTAGTTTAGATGTTCTGCGACATGTGAATGGAATAGCGTAAATAAAAGGAACGGCTATCTACTTGAACTTTGAAAGCGAGCTTTAAAGCTGGTGTTTGCACTTGGATCATTATAACCTACACAGACTGCAGTCATTGTTGCTTGGTTCTTTTCTGACTATTATGCCACTGAAATAGATCTCTCGATAAAATTCAAATGGAGGAATGCTATATGATTTTCTAGGTCCATAGGTGCAACCTATCAAACATTTTGTGCCTTAGGAAGGGTTGCAAACAATAGGTTCTTAACATTGTAGGGAGAGAATTCACACATTCCTAGCATATGTAAGTTTTTTTACATTTGGAACTCGGAAAGTTGAATCTCCATGCTTGTAGTTCATGAACTGGGTACAGGAATACTTCATAAGAGATGGTGGTTGGGGACCTTGGCCATGTCTTTAGCATCCCCCTTTGGAAGTGAAAAAATGTGTCCATGTGCATCTGATTGAAGCCCCCTTTGATTGTATACTATGATTGGTATTAATTGTTATGCTAACACCCCTTTTGGACTAACATGGCTTGCTAGGGGGGATCGTTGCATCCTCCTTTGGAAGTGGAAAAATGTGTTGATGTGCATTGGATTGAAGCCACCTTTGATTGCCTACAATCATTGGTTTTATTTGTTATTCCAACTTAACTTCTACATCTTTAATGTAGAGTGCAGAGGGGTAGATTTGTGCATGGAGCATGCTTGTTAAGTGTGCCCCACGAGTTCGTATAATGTAAATTTAGTTGCCAATTGTGGGTGAAGATAAAGAGGAAGAGGGAGTTGGAAAAGGTATCGAATCTTGCCACTTGGTACATTGGCAAAGGCTCACTAAGCAGTGTAGGCTAGACCCATAAGGACCATGATGGCTAACCATTTAAGGGGCTACATATATCATGTTTGTTGTTAAAAGTCATTTCTTTTAAACCATTAAAAATCTAATCCAATGAAAGGTAAGATGCACGATGAAGCAAAAATGACACATCAATTCCAAACACTCATAATGAGTATCCTAGTAGCTACACATACAACCAATTGTTATAATTTATTTAAGGAATTTCTTAATAACCTCATCTTTAAAGATAGGCTCTATAAAGATGCATGTTATGGTGTGCTAGTTCAATATTGCATTTGTTGAAGAGACAATGTAATGTGCACGCCACACGAGATAAAGATTATGTGCATTGAATACCCTACCGTTTCCTTTTCAAGCAATAATAACATGGAATCAATCTTATAAACTCCTTTAAAGCTCTAGTTATAGATATTTTGTACTAGATTCTAATTGAGAATCTAGATAGCAATTCTTTTAAACTCCAGAACATGAACATGCTTCAAAGCCATCAATGATGCTAACACATGGCCAATGTGAAGTTGGTAAATCATAACTTAATAGTCAAAACATGCTTGTTATATTTATCATAATGTGTATGCTATTCTATGGGGTCCCAAGGTTTGTAGTCATGTAAGTTATTCCCCTTTATTTCCTAATTTTCTTTAAGAGGCTATTAGCCCTCTACTCATCCTTACCATGCAAGATAGAAAAAAATCCCATTTTCTTGATTTCTACATAGGAACAATTACAATGCAATATCTACTTGAATCATTCTCTTTAATATAATCGTTAGTATGGTGACAATTGATACATAGACATTAGTTCACTTAGAAAGCCTTCCATCTATATATTCTATATATTTAGCAAATGCATCTCTCTTACCCATAATTGATGACTATATCCTGCATTGCCTATCACTAATGACTATATCCCTAATTGCCACTCATGACTATGTCTTGTATTGCACTATTTTATCTCCATAAAAATTTTTCAAGATTTCCCAAAGCTTTAAACCGTGTTCATTTTTTAAAAGTGTTCATAAGAGTGTTGAGTGGTTTATTTGGCCCTCATGTATGCTTTAACCCAATTAGTCTCGTTCATGGGAACATCCCACAAAGTGCTCAATGATCCTTCATATTCTTATCATACCCCTTTTTCTTCAAAGAGGAGAAACTTCCATGCTAATCTAAAAAATAAACCCACAAATTTTATTGAAAATGCAATAAATGCATTACATAAGACTTCAATAAACTTCTTTATCATGTTCATTTATCTACTTTGGTCCTCATCTATAGTTAACCTATTTAATTGCTTTTTCATCTCAAAGGTAAAATTACAAAATTGCTCAAGGTCTAAGAGCCCCAACCATCTTCAATGATTCTAGTTTTGACATACAACACAATAGAGATAGTTGAAGTACTCAAATTAGAGATTGGTTATCAACCAAAGATGTGTAATTGACTGTATCCATCATAGCTAGAGAAGTGAAATAATAAATTTAGCAATCTAGAATGGTAAGTGTACAAAATCCATATGAAAAAGATGGACCATGCCAAAATTGAGCATAGGGCTTCTCCAACATAGTTTCTACTTATGGGACAAATGTTTTACTCTTATGTTGGGAGAAAAGAGGTTGCCAACAAGCTCAATCACAATAGCAAAAATTTTCAAAAAGCTATAAGATAAAAAATTGACATTTATTTTTACATCAATATGATAGCATATCATGCTTTATAGAACATGAGTTTGGGCTTCTTTGGAAAAAGACTGTGATAAGTACATAATAAGTGACTCACAAGAGGGATATAAAAACTAGACAAGGTACAAGACAATGTATTTGTTGATAGAAATCAATTTAAGAGTTTTGCACAAAGTGCATGCTAATAACAATCACATCAACTATGTAAGTTATATCATATCACTTTGCTAAAATTTGTTTGGCTGCCAATTAAAACTCAAATCATTTTAATAGTCACAACCAAGCATCAAATTTGTATGAAATACATTGTGAAGCATAAAATGAAACAATGAGCAATGGATAAACATCTCACATAATCTCAAAAACAATGTGGTTCATAACTAGATGTCTCTTATACCCTAGTTTTATTGGTAAATATTGATACATTATATGCTAACCATTAATTTCAAGTTGAAGTAGGCTAATCATTACTCCATTTTAAGTCAAAACTTGAAGAGTGTAGAGATAATGATCCAAGTTTCAATGAAGAGCTAATTTTTTTTTCATAATCTTCCCTTGGATAATAAGGTATAATCCTCCAAATTCGTTTTGTATATTTCTTCTTATTGCCCCTAGCAAGCATTGTAATTGTCTAGAGGTTAAGTATGAAATATTATCAACACATTATACAATGAAACATGCCTAAAACTTTAAGAACATGCCAATAACCTCAATATCATGCCATGTTATGGGATGAGGCCCCAAATGCAAAGCAAGGGTACCTCACTATATTTTGAGAATAGAAAACACTCTTTGATAAAAGATACTCATGCTTCGCAATATCATGTCATATGTATTTCTAGTAATCATTAACATTTCCCTATAAGCATCGAAGTAATAAACATATATTTAATTGAGTAAAATTAGAAAACTTGGGTTGAGCCACTTCATAATTGTGACTTATCCATAATCTAAAGGTCATCAATTCAACTTAATCAAAGGAAAGAATCTCCATGGTGGTAGCAATTCAATGTAGTACATGGAATAGCTGATGGCATGCTATGTAGATATGATATGGATAACAAGAGAAACAAAATTGTGCTAAAAGTAAACTAATTGCTAAGCCATCCAAGTAGCAAAATTGTCCTAAAAGTAGACTAATTGTTCCACCATCCAAGTATGGTATTTGGAGCTTAAAAGTAGCATAGAGAGTAAACATACTTGCACACTAGTTAGCAAATGAAACATGATTGAAAACTGCTGACATCATACAAATACTAGAGTATAAGCTGACCATTCTAAGGCACATCTCTTCAATAGAGTAAGAAATGTTTTTTGATAATTGAATGATGAAGTGATGATGTGATTAATCAACTAAAGTTTATAGTTAATCGATTTCATTAGTATGCACAATAAACAATATGGGTTGCAATAAATATGACTATTTATTTTCTTAAAAGGGTGTGCAAGATTTTTTGATTTGATTGGTTGTTTTCTTAAATAGTTAATATGAAAATGAATCTATGATGAAAATATTACAATATTAAAATGTGCTAGTATGGCTGGCTTCGTAAATTCTAGTGTTGTAATTTTCAAAGATGAATTGGAAGGTACACCTAAGAAAAGTGAAAAATAATAGTACATCAACTTACAAAACTATAGTTATAAATATTTTAATAAAGCCATGTAGAAGCTATCTTTTCTTGTACAAAGAGAAAAATATAGATAGTAATATTGATGGCTAGCAAATCCGTTAAAGACAATGCCACATGGCACATTAAGAGTGCTTATCTAATTTAGAAATGGTAAAAAATAGAATTTATTAAAAATAGACCAAGAAAGAGTTCAAAAGTGTGAAGGAAGCTGCCAATAGCATTAGGATTTACTAAATGCATCATTCTCATAAGTTGGCTTAAATAACGCGTGATAAAATGTAACTACAAGAAATAGGAAGTGATGGCCAACAATTGAAATTAGTAAGAAGAAACTAAGGCATGGCTTATAAAAACAATGGAGCATATCACATGGAGAATGGTTATTGTAAAATTTGGGAATAAAGCTCACTCTTGTGAAAATTATATGTACTTATTGAGAGGGAGGCAATGGTAGGGTGCAAGGTAGAAGCTATGGAGTATATGAGGGTTGAGAGAGAGAGAAACACACATATAAATAAATAAATAAATATATGACTTTATAAAATGTACTTACATAAGGGGTGTTTGCTAAGCTATTGGACATTGGTCTTTACACTAATAACCTCCCACTTAAAGGTCAATCTACCTTTATGGGAGTATAAGAAGAAAGTGAAGATACTATCCATGCCTATTAATGCTTTATAGTGTGCAACGTGCTTAGAAGATAAACTCTTTGTGAGTAGACTTGCAAGGCTTTAATCCATATGGATTTGAACAAGCTCAATGTGCTATCTTTGTATGAAAGATAGGCACCTCTCCTATAGTGTCCAAATCTCCTACTAGATGAGTAAGCTATATAGCTTCCTTGCAAGCCTTAGTGTTGACAACATACTTAGTCTCAATGGTAGATAAAGTCGTACATAGCAATTGAGAGGATAAAGAGACTACACCACTTATGAAAGCAAAGACAAAACTTGTGCGCTAAGACCTCCTAGAGTCTACACTTCCTACAAAATCAGTATCTACATATTTAAAAATAGATACATTCTTCCTTTTGAAGCATATGCTTATACATTTAGTACCATTCAAGTATCTTAGGATACTCTTCATTGCCTCCCAACACTTATTTTTGTAATGTGTGCTCATTCGGTAGTGCCGTGGGGACAACATATCGTAGGGCTCAAATTCACACATACTAGAAACTCAACTCAAGCCTAAATCACTACGCCATGACCCCCTCGTTTGCAATATACCTACTAAGCACTCCCATTACATAGGCAACATTTGGATGTGTGGCAACTAGAGCCTATATCAAGCTACTAATTGTGGATGCATAAGGAACCTTGGCCATCGTAGCCTTTTGCTCATTTGACTTGGAGTTGTTCTTGTGGCTAATTTTCAAATATGGATGCAAGATAGCTTTTCCTCTCTTGATGTTGAAATGCTCCAATGTCTTTCAAACCTATTTCTTTTGAGATGGATAGAGTATATTTTTACCTCTATCTCGTATAATGTGCATGCTAAGAATGTGACTGGCATTTCCCAAGTCCTTCATGTCAAAGATTTTACGTAACATATTTTTAAGTGCATCCACATTCATGACTAACTTCCCAGCAATCAACATGTTATCCATATAAAGAATCAACATCATAAGATTGTTATTCTTAGCTTTCCTAGTTATGGGTAGTAATTAGTCTCACTTCTAGTATACCCTTTGGACCATGTAAAGGCATCAAATTTGTGTTATCATTCCTTGGGAGCTTGCTTCAAACCATATAAAGTCTTATGTAGCTTACACACCAATTGTTTTTGTCCTTCCATAATAAACCATTCATGCTACTATAGGTTGATATATATAAATGTCATTATGCAAAGCTCCATGCAAGAAAGCTATCTTTACAGTAGGGCTTCATGAAGAGCTCCAGTTGTGCATGAATTTTCCCGCACCTTTTCTCCTCATGTAGGCAACATCAATGGCTCCAATCTATTATGGATACCTCAATAGGTATTGTATGGCACAAACCATGAAAAGAATCACAAAGGTCACGGATAGGTGCCTAACACATGTGTTTCTATGGCAGAAGGTATTTTTTGTTCTTGCAAGAAAAAATCAAGATATGGAACCATGTGCAGTCATTAAGTGTGATGTTGCACTCTTAATCTCCTTATTTGCATTAGATCTTCCCAAGAAAGATGAAGAGACTGGTGAGGATAAAGGTTCCAAACCCCTCATTATCACTTACACTGAAGCAAGAGCCTATCAACTAGCCAAGGTTCACCATCCTGCCAATTTTATACATAAAATGAGTGGTGAATATGATTGCATGGAATATGTTCTATCAATGAACCAAGATACACCATCTTGACAAAAGAGCCAAGGTCTAATTTACTTTGTTGCTAGGCATCCAAGTGATTTCCCTATGGTAATTCTTCCAAGACAATGCAATATTTATTGGTTTTGTATCAATTATTCTTAAATGTTGCCTTCACACATTATAAATTTATGTTTGTTAATATGTTCGATTATGCATGCACATATGTAACATGTAGTACAAGATATGGTAGATGCATACATGCATGCATACATAACGTGTACATGATATGTTAGATGCATACATGCAACCATATTTACATTTCAATACTTGCAAAACATGTATGTATTTTGTCATTAGCATGCATTGTGTACATATATAGTTTCATCTACATGTTAACTATGCAAGCATCAATGTGTACACATCACATCATTTATTAATAGTTCATTAGATACATAAAGTAATTACACAAAGTGTACACAAATAAGTAGTGTGAAGAAAAAAATTTAGTTATAATATCTCATAATTTATACAACAAAACTTGGTAATATGTACATGTATCTAGGGGTGCATGTCTATAGCCCTTGAAATTTCTAATTAACATCCATAAGTGTGTTGCCCTCCCTGAGACTCTGTCTCTCACAAAGGATTTGTGTCCTTGTCTCTGATAGTTACATGCTTTGCATATATGGTTACTAGATGGGTGTCATCTAATAGGTTGATAAGGTATCCATTTGTAGTTGCTTGTAAGGCCTCCATGGAGCTAGTGAATCATATGGGAGGTTGATGTGCACTACTTGTTTCCAAAATCTACGGAGGCTACTTGAGTGTGATCTTGTAAAGCCTTGTGCACCATTTTTGTTGTGAATGCATGTCATATATATGTGTAGTGAAAAATTTTACACGACCAAGGCATTGATGCTAGAATGGGACAAACCTTAATGCACATGTCCTAGGGGTGTAAGGAGCTTCATCACATTTTGATGATATTGAGCACACCCTACATCCCATACAGACATGTGTCAAGGTTCATCACCCTTCACATGTTAACTAGTTCATTTCACATAGTTCCCATTTGCTACCCTCTCTAATCCTTATTTCCAACTAATTTACATAATTCTCTTGTCCACTTGGTGCATCACAACATGCTCATTTAGCCATATGACATAATTTACCATCCTTTGTAACCAATTCATTATGCTTCCCTTTGGTTTTCTTTGCAACTTGTGAGCTCGATTGGCCACTATTATCCTATTCCACCGAGATAGCAATTGAAGCATTCGTTTCTACCATGTAGCCCTTCCCCATGATTGGTCTTCCTTTTCTATGCATTAGGAGATATCAAATGTGATTTTTTTACTTGATGTGGACCAAACTCAAATGCATCCTTGTGCTAGAAAATAGCACATGTGCTTGTAGAATATGCTACAAGGATAAGATTATTTAGATCATGTTTCTAAAAGAAGCTAATCTAAACCCAAGGTATCTAAGAATTTGATTGGTGTACATACCATATATGATAGAGCTTGCACCCTAGGCCTCCATTACGTTATCATAGAAACTATGTTCATCAACATTGTGTTCATTCTTATCTTCATTAGCAAAGACCATATTTCAAAGCAATGGAGCCAATGTATTATGACTAATCCAAACATTGGCTTTTGCCACCATTTTTTTCCTCTATTGCTACAATCAAGAATCATAGCTTTGTAATTATTTCCAAATATTAATTATAGAAACTATGCATAGCGGCATTGAACGTCCCTTCCTTATCTTAATTGTCAAAGACTATCTTTCAAAGCAATGGAGCTGGCATATTAAGAATAATCCAAAGATTGGCTTTTGGCACCCTTGCTTTCTATGTTGCTAAGATTTAGAACCACAACATATAATTTTTTCCTTCTCCTTATAGTCTTCCAACTTTTATGTGTATGAAATTCGTCTTAGTAGTAGAGAAATGACTTTTCTAGCTTTGGCCCTTCCAAAGCAAGTTTTCTTAAGCACATTTCCACTCTTTCCAAATCTCTTGTCATCCTTCTCTATTGTTACTTGATGTTTGAGTAACCTAGTGTCTGATAAAGCTTTCTCCATCTTCTTACAAGTTGTAGTGGCTTTTGCCTCCAGTTGCATCTTGTTTGCAAAAATAATTTTGTACACTATTTTTTCCAAAACATGAATAAATGCATGTAAAGATCATACATGGAGATGCTCTAGAGACATGCTCAAGATAGACTTCCAATTTGGGTCTTCTTTGTCATGATAGGTGGGGAAGATATTGAATTTTGCGACAGATATTACCAATTTTTCTTACCATCAACTCCATTTTCCCTCTTTGTTAAGCAATATTGGCATGGAAATCTTACATTTGTAGCATTGAAATTTCCAAACTTCAATTTTAAAGCATTAAAATTATTTGCAATGTTTTTTCAAACAATATTTATGAAATTCATTAATTGAGAGCCTCTCATCCTCTTCATGATCATTGGTAATCTTTGGGTTAGTCGTATGTATGAAGAATGATTTTAGCACCTCAAAATTTCCCTCTAGAACTTGAGATGAAACAACCCATCATATGTTGTGTTATGATTGTGTTCGTTGTAATGTAAATATCTGTACATTCAATTGTTACTAACACTTTCAACCTTCATATGTTTGATAACTTCACTTTCATCTAATTTGATGCTAAAATTCCTTAGATTGTGTTTATCGTAATAGAAATATTAGTACATTAAAGTGATACTAACCCTTTCAAGCTTTATTTGTTTGATAACTTCACTTTCATCTAATTTGAGATTGTAGTTTATCACCATGTCCCATCGACAATCATGTTGTAGTATATCACTGTGGAAACTTGCACTTTGTTGGCGTCCAAAAAGTAGTAGTTAGTCTTTGAGAACTTGATCTCATGGACATCCTTTGTGCCCATGAGTTCAAAATTTCCATGTAACATGTCTAGTATTTCTAGTAAGCTCCAAAACCTTGTTGTTAAGCATTTTACGTGCATCTAATAGTTTTGAAGGCTTAAAAAAGGGTGTAACCCTACTATTATTTAGTCAACAACTAAACACATCTTTTACAACTTTGAATAATTTGGAATAAGTAATTGTGTTGATGCTGACCCTATCACACATAGCTTTTGCATCCATAGTGGACTAATTTTGAAACATCCTTTGGAGTGGACTCTACAACCTTGTCCTTCACAAGCTTGAACTTGGGGTTATACCAGGCGACTTCTAGTGTGCTTGTCTTCATTGACCTATCAATGAACTATCCAAGCTCTCCTCCACCTAAAGCTTTTGATTGGGCATCCTTGCAAGCCTTGATGTGTGGCTTCCAATGTCCACCACTCTCACTTAGCTCTATGATTGGTTTTCTCTTCTGCTTGCACTCATATGCAACTTCTCATTGACCTTTTGACACTCATTCAACTATGTTTTAGTGTCCTCACATTGGATGCTAAGATAATAGAAAATCTCCTCCATTGCATTCATCTTCTTGATTGTTTCATTTAGTAATCCATTGATATGCATAGCTTGACCTAAAAGTTATTGACTTGTGGCATGCTATCCATTGAAGTAAGCATGAAATTGTTGATTGTATCTTGGTAGCTAGGGTAAATCTTCATCACCTCTATCAATGAGACACTTATGGTACAACTAAGCGATCCATTAGCACAATCACAAACATATTCTAAAAATATCGTCACTAAGAAAATGGGAGTGTAAAAGGAACAAGATCTATTGGGTATAGCTCCATCACCCATAAATTAATGTCTCTATCCTTGAAGCTTAGTAGGACCTAAGGATTGATTCTGTCCCCTTGAATAAGGGAGCACATTCAATATCTATTTGAATGTGTAGATCCCTCTTTCTTGAACTTGTTTTCTTCTAGTAGGAGAGCTCAAATGTGTGTGATCATAAAAATTTATATAGAGCCATGGGGGGAGAGAGAAGGGGGTGAATGACATAGTTGAATTGAGGTAGAGATAATGTTGAGGGAGGAGGATGCAAAAAAAGGAAGTGAAAAGGTGCCAAGAAGCAAAGTCAATTGTAAATTTTTACTTGAAAAATTTTCTATTAACCTCCAAAAAGATGTCTAAAAAACATGAAGATTTACCCAAAACAATATCTATCGATTATGACTCAACATAGAAAAAATCCCATTAAAATAAATAAAAGAACACTTGAGTTATTATTTTTGGTATTGTAGACTAAAATATTAATAGGAGGCACTAAAATAATGATTGTGAGAACCTATCACACTCCCATAACTCGTCACTTTCTAGATATAACATTTTGTTTAAAAATGACTATTCAATGAGGAGATACGAATAATTTGGGCAAATACCTTGTGGATAATATAGAAAAAGCAAACTGAGGTTCTAAAACCAGAGCAAGAAGAGAAGTGTATTATTATTATTTTCTCTGCTTTTCCTTGATGAGAGAGAGAGAGAGAGAGAGAGAGAGAGAGAGAGAGAGAGAGATAATTTTCTTACTATTAAATGCTTATTTTTGGCATTTTTTACTATTGAGCATATGCATTACTCTTTTATCAAGTAAACATAGAGGCAATGTTGAGACCACTTGGTAGAAAAATTCTACAATCTAAGGTTCATCATTCAAGTTTGGTCCAAGTACGTTAGAATATCATTAAGCAAAAAGTAACCCCTTTCTTGCGGAGATAGAAAGAAGCTCTGCACAAAGTTTTATTTACTATTGCTTATACAAGAACTAGTAAAATGACTAAGATAGACCACCCACAAGGTTCATGGGAATCCAAAATATTAATTAGTGATTTGCATCTCTCATAACCTCCAAACATTATGAACTCATGGACTTCCTAAATTAATCATGAGAGGAAAGAGCAAATGCTGGTCATATGGAAAGCATTTCATTAAGAGTTTAACAAACATACCTCCCATTAGCATTGACTCAAATTTACACTCCCATGTGAAGGTGCTTAATACTTTGGGTTACATTAGTTAAATGTTTGCAACTCAAGTTGATAAATCAATCTAACACATTTGTGTACACTCTATATGCCTATAAGAAAATTTTGGGCAATGGTTGACCATTATGTGGGTCGACATATTTCCATGTGATGACTTAATGGAGAATTTGGGAGGTTTTCTTCTTGGTTTGGGAGATCTCAATTCTAAAAGTAATTTATAGATATTATGCATCATAGAGATTTTGCATGCAATCCTTCTTGGATATACTTACACTAGTGTAGCATCTTTGTCGCAAAGAGAATAGTTTATGCTTATGCTATTCTCACTTTTCTTGAGATGTGCACATTAAAAAAACATATCTCAAATGCCAATGAGAGTATTGGCATTGTCAAAATCTAGTACTTCTATGGTGAGTGTTACCTCTATATAGCTTTTATGACCCAATTTCTTTTGCTATTTCCATAATGCTTTAATGAGTGTATCATTGTTTTGCCAAGGTTTGTTGCTTTTGTGATTGTCTTTGTGTACCTTGGGCTACTATATAGCCTTTGTGTACCTAAGTGGCAATTTGAGGCCCTTTCAAGGTCTAGTTTTGGATACAAAATTAACCAACTCACCATCACTCTTAGTAAGTGAAGCACTCTTGGATAATATAGAGTTTTCACCTCCACTAATTGCTACACTTGATGGTGCTATGGGTTTTCATGAAGAAAAGTTAATGCACATGATATAATAGGACGACTAACATATGTTGAAAGGTATCCCAACAATCCAAGAAATCAAAAGAAAAATAGATTTTTTTCTTAGTTTCAATCCATCAGAAAAGAGGCAAAAGTACTTAGATGTAGTCTAAAGACAGAAGTTGTAAACAAAACATAGAGTGAATGTAGCTCCTATTCCTTGCCTAGCACAAATTGGCCTCTTTGGGGGGGACCAAGATGGTGGGAATGGCTGATGGCTATTCTAGGCTATTGGACATTCCTTACTATCCATGTGCTCGAAAAAGCATTCAATAAGAAAAGGTCATAGGTTGCTATCAATAATATGTTTCTAAAAAGTTGACATGGAGGAAACGGTTTCTTATTGTCATTCTAACCCTCATGTGCCCTTTGTCTCTCTTCTCTAGGTCTAAGAGATTTCCCTAGCTTCATTATCATTACCACCAGTTTGATCTCTTCTTTGGAGAAGGGCTTCTCCAAAAAAAAACACTCATTAGATAGAATGGCAAGTGACATTTGTGAGAATTTATCTGAGCAACGCATTGTAATTGGTAACATGATCAAGTTTCATGCCCACTATAACAGCCAAATGATTCTAAAAAATAGTAGCTATAGATTTCATATTGGATAATAACCTGCACTAGATTCCTCAATAGAGGCTATAATATTCTTTTGATGCTTCAACTTTAGGGCTTTGAAGAAAAATTCATTAGGGTCGTCTTAGGCACTTGCACTTACCTCTAAGTTGTACTTAAAAATAAGTTGTCTAACCCTCATGAGGGTTGTCTAGAAAAATTCAACTTATTTTAGAATTCAACTTTAGGGCTTTGAAGAAAAATTCATTAGGGTTGACTTAGGCACTCATTAGGGTTGTTTAGGGAAGAAAAATTCATGAAAATGGAGCAATCCTCAATTTCATAATCCCTGGATTTTATGGAAAAATAGAAGTTGAATATTTGCCTGGAAACTACCCACTTACCATATTCCTAGGCATAGGCCATGACAACATTAATATACTCCTCCCAAATGAAATTAGGTGTTGCATTCCTATTCCTAGATTTTTTCCACACAGTAGATATATCCCTCTTGTTGCCAAAATTGGAATGTGGTTGGATGTAGAAACATTATGACTGTGAGATAGGTCATATTCTCATCAATCCACAAAGCCCCATGTGAAAGAAATGATCTAGTCTACTTGCTCTACAATGGAGTTTGGTGTCTAATATGTCAAGTGTAAGGTCAGGTATTTCTAAAGGAGGCAATGAGAGCAAAATCATTTATGACAGAAGCATGCACGAGATGATCCCATGAATCCTTGTTGCAAGCAAGCCTACACTTGCCCATGCAATTGATTTTCAAACCTAGAGGACATGTTCCAAATCTTTAGCTAGCAAGATCATCCAATCCACTATTTAGTCTTTTCGAAATTTCCACTGTTTGGCTCCAAAAGCCAAAATATTTGAG
The DNA here is from genome assembly GCF_053477565.2 of Lygodium microphyllum. Lineage (NCBI taxonomy): Eukaryota > Viridiplantae > Streptophyta > Polypodiopsida > Schizaeales > Lygodiaceae > Lygodium > Lygodium microphyllum. The sequence continues at coordinate 5,781,446 of NC_141142.1, read as the reverse complement.
GCATAGACAACAACTAGATTAGATTCACTAGAGAAGGTAATATTAGTACCACTCACTATAGTGGATATGAGGATCCATGAGAAAAGAGTGTAAGGATGCACTTGTGGGAGGGGAGAATGGAGTGATACAATGAATTAAATATGAAATAAGAAGTGAGAGTTGAAATATAAAGTAACACTAAGTTCTAAAATAAAAATGTTTCTTCCCACGTGAAGTTAAACTACTTTCAAAACTATGTATTTCCTTTTCCTTTTCCGTCTCGTACTTATTTTTAAAAGTATCAATCCTATCCTTACCTCTTCTACACTATAGGATCCTAGGATTTCGCTATTTAGGTTGAATGTAAGGTTTTCCTAGTCATTGCTTCTAAAGTTTCCTTTGTTAATGTGGGTTACTATCTCATAATAGTGCTTCAAAAGCATGACCCTCACTTGCTTGGATGCCCCATTCGATGGAGCAATAAGTAGCATCATGACATGAAGGAGGGTGTACTTTGGCTTGTGTAGTGAGAAGTAGCACTAAGTCTAGTAGTAGGAGCAAAGTAAGTCTCAATATGGGTCTACAATGGATCTATATTGGATTCCATGCTTAATGTAACATCTCTCTAAATAGAAAAGTCCTTCCAAGTCCACTTGAGATGACAAAACATCTCAACACTAGAAAAAGCAACAACTTCTTCTAAATATCTAGTTTTCTTCCACATCTTTCACATTCACTCTCTAATTTTCAGAAATTTTGTGCAAAGACTTCTTTGATCTATTGAATCTAAAGGAAATAATATCTCAATAAATGCCACAAATACATTTAAGTGTTTGAAGCACAAATCCAAGGACTAATATGTATCTCCCTTTTAATTGGAAAATGCCACAACAACAATATTTACCTCTTTCAACTAATGCAAAAAGTGTGGCATCAATTCTACATAACTTCTATTAATGATGTAAGTAGCACACCATTGATGTCCAAGATAATAGCTAGGCTTGTCTCAAACGAGTGACTCTTTGGATCCTCCCAAAGGTGATACACCCTCCCATCCTATATTCTCAAATATCCACTAGTATCAATTGAAGTAGCCTTAATTGCTGCAATAGTTATGGGCTCATATCTAATAACATCAACAAAAGAAACCCTAGAGCCTTCATCAGCTTCAAGCTCGCATCCATTGTCATCAAGCAAAGTAACACTAACTTCTTCATTAGCTTCAAGCTCACACTCAACTGACCTAAAGCAACTCTAACTGCTTCAACAACATTAGGCTTACTCACCATGTCTTCACCCTTTGTTGCATTTCCTCCAATAATTGAAGTAGATTGCACTTCATTTTCTCTATCCTTTTCAACCATTTCCTCAAAGTCATTGTCCTCAATTGCTTTGAACCAACCAATATCCCAAGCTTTAATTGCTTTTAAAAAGTCATTTGTGCTAAGGTACAATTGTATTGACTCGCTAAGGATAACCTTGAGGTGTCAATATATTACCCTTGATATGGTTGCAATAATCCATTCTACTACAAGGGCTATCAGAGATGACCATGGCCAAGCCTAGAAATGATCTATTATGAATCACATGGTGGAGAAACTTGCTTGAGCTGATGCACCAAGCATATACCATACACACAAGAGAAAGCTCACTCAAAAACACAAGAAGAGAGAAGGAGGCCAAAATGTTCTCTTGCTAGTTTCTTATTTTTTTTCACCACAATGCAATAATGTACACAAAGTATAGATAAGGTACAACATTAATAAAAGTGGCCTACTAAGTCAAAGAGTACAAAATTGACTATACTAATCGACTATTGTGATAACTACGCTAGCTATAGATAGGTGTAGCAACCTAATATAATAAGTGATAAGTCAGTGGCCATGTGAGAATCATAATGACCACTGATATGCTAAGTGTAGATATGCAGATCTATCTAACCAAGCGATCCATCATCAATGTCCACACATATTGAGCTTACCATATGAACACTCCCCCTCAAGCTCAAATGTATCTCTACAATTTCAAGTAAGCTTCATTTCTGTACTTGATGCAATACTAACATATATCAACAAGTCAATCTCTCTTGCAAGTACCTTCTCTCTCATAAAGTGCTAATGCATCTCAATGTGTTTTGTCCTAGCATGAAACACCGGGTTCCTAGCTTATTGTATTCTACTCATGTTGTCATAATGAATGGCAATTGGACTATCTCCCTACATATCCAAATCACCCAATAATTTTTGCAACCATACCACCTCACATGTTGCCATAACAACATCTCTATACTCGATAAAGCAATTGTAAATTACTTTTTGTTGCTCCACATAAATGTTACACTAAGGGAAAATATGAATTTGTTGGCAGATCTTTTGTCAGACATGCTACCAACCCATCTAAATACTTGTATATCCTTACCTACCTCATAAAAAAGTCCATAATGCAAAGTGGGCTTCACATACCTCAATATGCATCTAGCTACATCCAAATGAGGCTTTCTAAGAATCTATATAAATTGATTGACAAGGCAAATAACTTAACTTAAGTCTAGCCTTGCAATAGTTATTTAAATTATACTCCCTACTATCCTCCTGAACATAGTAGGGCCTTTTATCTCATCCCCAACATGAGCAATCAAGTTCACGTTTTGCTTCAAGGACACTAAAAGAGGCTTACATACTATCATACAATACTTGGACAATATATCCAAGCCATAATGTCTTTGGGACAGCCATATATTATCATCACATCTGATCACCTCAATACCAAGAAAATACCTTAGCTCACCCAAATCCTTCATCTCAAACTTCTTCATAAAGAATACCTTAACTTTAGCAATCTCGCTATCACCATCATATAATAATCAAGTCATCCGTATAGATGACTGTGATGATCAAACTTGAATCTCTCTTTCTCACATAAAGTGAGTCATTAGTATTAGAAACATTAAAATCAATGTTGACAAGATACTCTAATCTTATTAGACCATGCTCTAGGTGCTTGCTTTAACCCCATAGAGTGTCTTCTTTAACCTACACATATATGTGGGATGCTCTAAATTCTCATAACTTACTGGCTGCTCTATACATACCTCTTCTTGCAATTTACCATACAAGAAAGCATTCTTAACATTCATTTGTTACAAACTCCAACTTTTGGCTACTGCCAAAGCAATCACACATCTAACAATTGCTATCCTAGCAACTGGATTGAATGTCTCATCATAATGTATGCCATATATTTGAGCATAGCCTTTTGCAAACTAGCCTAGCCTGTTACATGCTAATAGAATAATCTATATTATGCTTGATTTTTTAGACCCACTTACAGCTAATATCTTTTTTGCTCTTAAACAATTGTACTACATCCCAAGTTTTATTGGCTTCTAACAAAACCATCTCCTCATCCATTGATGCATCCAAATGAGCATGACCAATAGCATTCTCAAAGCAAGTGGGCTTAACATTCTCAACCACCTTTATCGTATAAGCATAATGGTAGGTTGCATAACCTTCAAAACCAAATCTTTTAATAGGGTATTTGACCCTACTAGGCTTGTATACCACTAGATCACTTAGTAGAGCCTTTACATTACCATGTGCTCTCAGTACACCTAGTGTCCTAACTGAAGGAATACCAAGCTCATCATCCAAATTCTTTGAACCATTTGAATCTCTATCAAACCCCAAATGACTAGCTAATGTATCATTACTATCTGATACTTTCTTCTTTCCTTTGTTTTTACCTGCAACAGTAGTAGATGTACGTGAAGATGTGGGACTGCTTCTTAGTTTCCCAAACTAAGGACTAACTATAGATGTAGTATCAAATGATATTTTTGGTCCACTAAGACTATGTGATTCTTGCTTTTCTTTCTGCATAGGATTATCATGATCATCCAATGCATCACCACTAGATACATATCAACTGCTCATCTCATAAAAAATAACATCCATGCTCACTTTGAACTCACATATAACAAGGTTATAATAATGATATCCTTTTTGCTCTAAAAAATATTCAATAAAAATACATTTTTTAGCATTTTGATTAAGCTTCTTTTATAGCTCATCTAGTACATTAACATATATAATACAACCAAACACTTTCAAGTGTGATATATCGGACTTCTTACATGTAAAGCATTATTCAGGATCATCCTATGAACTCTATCTAAGGGAGTTCTTTTCATAATATAGACAGTAGTATGAACAATTTCAGACAAAAAATATTTGACATATTCTTTTCAGCCACCATCAATGCTTATATAACTTTTACATACATCTATTTTTCATTTCTGCAACCCCATTTTACTATGAGATATACTTGTAAGTAAAATGTCTCTTTATCCCATAAGACTTCAAGAAATCAACGAACTCATTAGAGAAATCCAAAAATATTTTGACATTTTCTTTTCAACCATCAATGCTCGTATAACTTCTATAATATATCTATTTTTTCTTTCTGCAATGTCGTTTTACTATGGAATATACCTGCAAAGTAAAATGTCTTTTTACCCCATGAGATCTCAAGAAATCAATTAACTCATTAGAGAAGTACTCACCCTCCGTTTGACTTTGAATACTTAACTTTCAAGGTTATTTCTATTTTAATAACAGCCTTGAAAGTTTTGAAGTGCTCAAATATATCACTCTTTTCCTTCATGAAATATACCCACAACTTTCTTGAATAATCATCAATAAATGTTACAAAATATATGGTATCACCAAGAAAGATTTTTTGTGTAGGTCCCCAAACATTTGTATGCACAACATAAAGTATATTCTTACTTATATCTTTATCATGTGAAAAAGGTTATCTTACCTACTTACCAAATTGACATACTTCACACACTGTATAAAATTCTATAACTCTAAAAGCAAGCAATCTTGTAACAAATCCTTTGGATTGTATTAATTTTAGTCTTTGCACATTTGTATGCCCAATACATTTGTGCTATATTTCAATGTATGTAACCATTCCTTTGCCCTATAGCATACATAACATCATTCATAATAGAAATTTCAATATTTAAGGTGAATTGCAACCAACTCTACTTTCTTTTGCAACCAGTCTTCTACACTTATCATTAAATTCTTTCACAAAATAATATTTGTATTAAATCAAACCTACGGCCCTTGCTCTACTATCTAACCAACAAACACTAAATTCTTTGTGATGAATGGCACATGTAATATATTTGACAGACTCTTTGTGTAACCATTATGCAAGGACAAGAGACATTTTCTAATGTGTAAAATTGGGCAGTATGAATTATCACCCACCTACATATAACCTAAAATTTATAAATTCTATATCTCTTCAAACCATTCAACATAGCTGGTCATATGATTAGATGCACTTGAATAAACATAACATACATCATCATGTGTCTTTTCTTGTGACAACATTCATCATATGTTACATAACAAATGGATACTCGTTTTTTCATAGCCTCCTCAAACATGCATTTCACCAAACTTCTGATTTAACCTATTTTGCTAATTATCACTAACATGTCCCATACAATTGCCTCTTGAAGAGAATCTGCCATGTCTTCTTCTTGAGCTTGAGTAAAATGCATTGGATCTGTTCACCACTTCTTTCAGATGATTCACCCTGCATGTTGATCTCTTCAGTAATCATAAGAGAGACCAAATCTTCAAAATCTAAAAATGGCTTTCATATATACACAAAAGTAACAAAATATTTTCAAACCTTTTCATTGTTAAGACCACCCAAAGTAGATAATACTAAATCATCATTATCAAGCATTGCATCAAGCGTTGCCAAAGTATCTACAATGCTCCTTACCTTCAAAACGTACTCATTGACATACAATTTTTCTTTCTTCAAAGTACTTAGCTCTTGTTTAAGCTGAATATTCCGTACCAATGTATTCACAGAAAACATATTTTTAAATGTGATTCATACTACATGTAAACTTTTTACATTTTTTATATATCCCACTATAGTATTATCAATGACTGTAGATAGCCAATACATCACATTTTTTCCTTTGCATTCCATTCTTTTCACATCTTTAATTCATCTGTAGTCGCAAGGTCACTCAGCTCTGGCTTCTTTTTTTTACTTGAAACAAACTTGAAGATGCATTTTCCAATAAGACAATTCGTCACATGCAACTTCTTTGATTGTAGTTGTTATTATCTAGCTTCTCAATAATGGGGTTTTCACTATTCTTTGCCATTATCACAAAATTGATACAAAACAGCAAGCCTACCTTTTGCAACCTTTCACAACAAGTAGGCAACAATACAGAAAGCAACCTTTTTTACTAATTGCTTTATAGTACATATAATTTGCAACCTACTTATAAATAAAATATAAGTTTGGTTCCTGCCAAACACCTCAAAACTTATAAATTCAAAATCTGTAACATGTGCACTAACTTCTAGTCCACACAATGAAAATCAGAGTATACCCTAAAGCTAATGTCCGCAACTTTATATGTCTAAAACAAGATCCTAAACTATCTTAGATGACTAAAAAAAATGCGAAGGAGTCATTAAGGACTTGTTGTTTATAGAATATACAATGCTCTAGTTGCATACCAAATCTTATACCAATTTGAGATTTTTGCTTTGCTTTGCTTTCGATGCCTCTGCAAACACTATCCAAGAGAAATAGTCCGCTCTTATACCATGTTAAGAATCATGTGGTGAAGAGACTTGCTTGAGCTGTGCGTCAAACACACACCATACACACAAGAGGAAGCTCACTTAAGGAATACAAAAATAGAGATGGATGCCAGAATGTTTTCTTATTGGTTTCTTCTTCTTCTTATTCTTTCACCCACAATACAATGTACACAAAGTATATATAAGATATAACATTTAAAAAAGTAACCTACTAAGTCAAACAATATATAATTGACTATACTAATCAATTAATGTTATAACTATGCCAACTATAGATAGGTACAACAACCAAAGATAATAAGTGATAAGTCAGTGGCCATTTGAAAATCATAATGGCCACCAACGTGCTAAGTGTAGACATGCAAACCCATCTAACCAACCAATAGATAATCAATGTCTGCACATGTTGAGCTTGCCATCTCAATACGATTCCCATTTTATTTTTTTATAAAATTATATAATTATGGAATACAATTGTCCTCATTCTATTATCTCTTATTAAATGATCACTAGATGAACATAATTACTGTGTAAAAACATGTATGATATAAACATTTACTAATAAATTGTATTATTGATTTAGGAAAAATATGCTAAGGATACAAAATTTATATATCGCAATGGATGGATTCTTTGAGAAATATGAAAGAACAAAAACAACTACAAAAGCATTGCAACGATGTCAATCCAAATTTTCTTTGAACTCGGAGCTCTTGATGTCATTTGAAAATGGATTTCTTCAATGCAAACACTATTATCAAATAGAGACATGCAATGAACCTAATATGTGAAAGTAGAAACATAAAAAATTCCCACATAAAAAGAATCGCCAATCTTTTGCTCAACAATAGTGCAGATAATGTTTGCTTAACAATAGTGCATATAATATAAGGGAAAAAATCAAGCCCTTAAAGTGCTAGTTAGCTACGGGTAAAATTTTCCTAAAATTTAGGTTGAATCTCCCTAATTATTACAAGCCTATACAAGCATACTAATCAATACGTACAAACTTTCCCTTTCTTTACTAAAGATGCATACATGCAAATATAGTCTTCATGTATCACATGGCATAGAAGAACACAAGCGACCCCATTTATAAAATTTCAAAGAAAATATGTGATGAAATTTCAAAGGAAATAAGAGATTTATGTGATTACATACATATATACATGTCCTTTAAGATGCCTTGAAGAAAGGCACATAAGACAAAACGATGGAACTCTAAGATTCTTCATGGCACAAAAGGACACAACTACTAATGTGATATGTATGTTTAACAAATCACAAGAGAGTTGGCCGTTGTCCTATGGATATAGGAGCACTTAGGTTATCAAGTGTGCAACGAGTTTTGCAAGTTATCTACTCTACTATACTAGGGCTTCAATTAGTTGAGGCCTATGCAACATTGCTCTAAAAAGAGTATCGCATGTGAGGAGGCCAATATCTGGAAAAGATAGGGATTATCTATCAATGTACATGACATATTTGATATGGGTTGTCTCAATTTAGTGGCATCATATGAAGATGTAAAGATAAATTGAAGCAAAAAATATATTGGAAAGGTTATTTTGTTACATGAAACTACAAAAGTTGTCTTGTTTGCGTGATAGATTTTTCCCAAAGTGAATGGCATAATCATATTCCTTGATTGCTATGTAAGAAAATAAAGTTCAATATATTTAACAAATTGGATAAGTTATTATTTGTGTATTTACATGCATATATTATGACAACAATATGTGAACACTTGGGATCAATTGGTTTTTGCCCTGTAAGTCCATTGTTCCAAGAAATTCATTGTGCATGTCAATCTCAACGATAGATGATTTTCTATGGTATCATGCATTAGTTCGATGAAATATTTGAAGATTCATAGGGACAGATGCAACTATTCTCAATCTCACTAAGTACTTAGTAGATGTTGTGTAGAAACAATGAAATAGATGGGATTTGGGTAGTTTGGCACAAAAAAAAGAGCATTATTTTGGTAATGCTTGAAATTGCGTAAGCATGTTGGTAAATTTCCCTTATTAACAACAAATTTATATTTATATGTAAATTAACTTAGATATACATATATTTATGCAATTTGTCAAGGATCACATTTTTTGAAACATTTAAAATGGCCATCAAGAAGCCTCAAAATGGCATGTAAATTAACCTACATATACATACATTTATGCCACTTGTCGAGGATTACATTTTTTGAAATATCTAAAATGGCCATGAAGAAACCTCAAAAGGGTAGTGCTTTCCATGGAGAGGTACATTGGTAATTTTTCTTTCATTTTAATGTATTTGACTTTTCCTATGTAGATTAGTCCAAATATATGCATCTTTTATATATTAATTATTGAGTTCTAAAATGAATTTTTTTAAAAGATAGTGAAGTAACCAACCAATCTTTAAGAAGCAAATTTTAAATTACGAAGTATGTGCATATAGAAGATGTATGTCTTTAAGTCACCATTGCTACATTTAAAATCAATTGCAAGAATTAATATTCACAAAAAACTTTATAGGTAGGAGATACAAAAACCCTTAGACTTTTGAAGGGATTTTTGAATAAAATTAGGTGTATCTACCACTAATTATGATTAAAGTTTATGTACAATTCAAGGTCTAAAAGCTTCTTTGGATTTTGAAGGGTGTTTTTTTAGATTTTTTGCAATTCATGTACATTAAACCTTGGTTATGTGTGGACACCCCGGCAAGAATTCGGTAGGCACCTTGGCCTACTTAGCAAAACCCTACCCTCCTTGTCGGGTTAAGATAATGAGGCCCTTCTTTTGAGGATAAATGCCAGCCTTGACAAGTAATGTGATGTTATATACCTGTGTCAGAACCAAAGAGAGTGTAGGGAAAATCAAGAGCACAAACAGAAAATTATCAGACGGTACGAGTATTCACCTTATTTACAGCACCCCGGGACTTTTCACGTCTCAGCCTCTACAACTTCATTGTCCAGCCCCGCAGATCTGCAGTGCTCCCTGTCTGGATGTCGAGAAGACTGTCGTGAAGTGCTCGAGAGACGCTTCCCAACCCTCTTTCTTGGTATGAGATTCTGCGAGCATCGAATTCAGTATACGCTAAGCCCTAAGCCCTCCTTCTTGGGTATGAGGAAAACACAGACAGTCCGCAAATATACTGCAAAATGCTGCTGTAGAAACAACATTCACACCTGGTTCCCTCGTAAGTGACACTTCCAACTGGAGACACGACCACCGCAGTCCCAGTACAGAAGGCTTCATCAGCTTCCAGGAGTTCCTCCAGCCGAACTTTCCTCTCTTCAACCTGCGATATGATACTGCCCAACATTCAGAATTGCAATCGCTTGTGCTTCTACGTCCGAATCGTTTGATGCCTACAACCCCACCTGGTACCCCGAATTGCTGGCTAGCTCCATGATGCAGTTTCTTGTGATACCCGGAAGTATTGATCCTCTTGTTTCTGGTGTCGAAATTCTCTTTCCCTGTTCATATTAAGACCACATGTAGGACGCCGTGCCAAACGTTTGTTTCTTTTCTTTTAAGCACATGAAAGTGCAAGAGCAGCTGAAATTACAGGCAAAATCACAAAAGAAAGCGTACCTTAACAATAAAAATGTTGCATGAAGAGACCTCTTCTACATATTTTTTCTCGATTCCATCGAGATAGAGCACATCGGAAAAGCCTTGTTGCTTGGCTTGCAGTTGCGCTTTCAACACCTGATAAGTGTTTGATTGAGTCATTGAACTCACAGAATAGAGGGTGTCACAAATGCAAAACAAAGAGCTAGTAGCAGTAAAGAGATTTCTCTTCTCAAAGAGAAGAACATTCTATTAATGACACCTCCCAAGAAAACCCCCTTCAGATAAAATACACAGTTCAAAGACGGCAGTGTAAGGGGTAGCTAAGTACATCATAAATACAATGGTTTCGAGCGAACAACCAATCTAGTGGGCTATAATGCTAGACCATAAGTGGTGCTACTTGAAAGAAGCTGCCAAAGCTCTACATCATCTGCTCAAAGTCACCTACAGCCTCACCCGTCTCTTGTGAAGAGTATGAGGAATCTCTTTCTAGATCATAGAAAGTTTCTATACAGACAATGGAGACATCCTGAAGATCAATAGCATGGCTACATCTTGCAATCCAAATGAACCAAGCAATGATACTAGCAATCGACTGCCACCTACAACAATGCCTCAGAGTCCGATGTGTTTGCAAGTAGTCTGGAGTGAGAATCCTATTCAAGCTTTGTGGCATGTTGATAGATTAATTCACAGATCTTACATCTAGGATTGAATTCCCTGATATTGAACATCTAGCTTTGAGTTTCTCTGTTCGTAAGGAGCTGATCTCCTTTGGCCTATAAGAAGGGTCAAAATCTTGTTATATAGAGGAATCCCACATATAGCACCACAATGCGCCATGAAAGCAGCCAGAAATATTTGCCTGAGTCACACGTCCTAAACTCTTGAAGTCGTGCAAAAGCATCCCAAGTGGATCATCAACTGCCATCAACACAATCATGAACTTCTCCATGATTTACATCATCATGTATTTTGAGCTGCTTAACCTGCCAGACATAGCAACTAAGCAAAAAATACAAGTCATGCCTTTGTACAATGTGACTAAGAGAAATGCAAAACTCAATATGCTACAAAGGTTCTATGTCACATAAGCAAACACCCTAACTTTGGTTGGACCCACATCCATATATAGAAGGGCTGCACAGCCACTCAGTCATCTGGTTTTGTAGATCTACCCTCTCTAACAACTGCTGCCTTGTTTCCACTACTGTTCACACCCCATACAGAAGTCATCTCAGTTCATGGAGTGCTGTCCAGCCTGTACCTGCTGAGATGCCCAATTGTCAGAAGTGGAGCAGCGGTGAAAGCATAAACATGTGCTGAAATAAACTGCTGAAACACAAGACAAAAAGAGAAAAGAAATGAACACGATACAGATGAGAACTCAGATGTATGCACGGGAAATGGAATCCATATATCTGAACACGAGACAGTCGCATACAACAGTGAGTCACTGGCTGCGTGGGCACTAGCACTGGCTCCTCTCTCCACAAAGTCTGCAGATGGTGAAGATGAAGTGACTGACTGAGGAGGAGCCACTGAGTATAAATAGGCTGAAAAAGTGGGGAGCAATAATGCTGGTCGGACAGCATTTAATGCTGGCCGACTGGTGCATAAAATGCCCCAATGGCATAAAATGCCACACCAGAAAAATACCTAAAATACCTAATAAAAATGCCCAGCTCAGATCAAGCTCAGACTCACACATGAGCTGACAAATACTCTGCTAACACCCTCTCTCAGATCATGAGTGATCTGATACAATACAATAGTACAATGAAAAGGGATCAAAAACTATATAACATAGAACCACCAAGTAGAACCATGGATACCCAAGCAGTGGGTGATCAAGCCACCACCAAGGTGCCTCGGAGAGAACCTGATGTCGATGTCGATTGTACCAAACACCTGAAAAATAGAGAAGATCATAGCATGTCTCTGTGTCCATCACTAATGTCTCGCAGTAGCATACAAGACCATCCTGTCAAAAATGCCCCTGAACATAGGTGACCACGGATTTCCCGCCTTTGGCCAAACCGCCAAAGTATCCCCTCACGTGAGCTCCAGACGAAAGCCTCCCGCTCTCTGTCAGATGACCAGCTCATCATGAACCTGGATGTCAATCCCAGCTCCAGGATTTGATTCCGCCAGACTAAAATCGATGCGTCAGGGACATCCCTCTCTGGAACCTGTGCACCTGTATAAAAGTATAGATGAGGCACGGCTGCCCCATCTAAACACCCGCTCACACTCCCTCTCTGGCACAAGAGAGTCGTGAGGGATGACCTCATCACCACCACTAGAAAGCAGCTGAGGAAGGGGCCACCAAGCCCTTCCCGTGATCCGAAGAAGAGGATCCCTTCCGCTCCTTGGACTTCATCTTGGTCGGAGGATCGGAGTCGGAGTCTGATGAAGGAGAGGACTCATCGGTAGAGTCAGCATCCCGCTTCGTCTTTTGCTCCTTCTTCCTGGAAGCCGCTAACTTCTTGCAGTCCTTCCGCAAATGTCCTTTCTTGCCACAGTGGTAACACTGGGCCTTCGACTTCTTCTTCCCGTCACCCCTCTCTGAAGCTATATAAGCCTCACCTCCATAATGTGCCGGAAGCCGCCCCTGTAATCTCAAGGATGTCTCATGCAACTTATCATCAGGGGAAGTGCACGGAGGAGCCATATGGAGAGGAGAAGAAGAGAAGTAGAGAAGAGATGGAATTTAGAGAGGAAACACAGCCAAAACGCAACCAAAAACACCAAAAATAGTGAGGTCACATGCAATATAACCCAAAATCTGATCAATAGAAGACAAAATCTGCTGCAGAAAGTCAAAAAATCAGTCAAAAACTGCCAAAAACAGAGAAAACGGCCTGAAGTAACAGTCACCCAGCCACGAGAGACGTTGAATCAGCAAAACGTAGGCTGTAAACTAGAGAAAAACAGGTAGAAAACTGTCGCCAGCAGCTGCTGATGAAAAACGCAGGCAGCAGAGGGTGCGTAGGCAGCAGAGGGTGCGGAGGCAGCAGGCGATGGCAAAACTGCAAAAAAAGCAGGCTGAAAACAGCCCCAAACAGGTCGCCTGGCTGCGACAGCAGTCGTCTGATCAGCAGGGGTACAAAACAGTCCTGAAATCAGCAAGAAAACACAGCAGAAACACAAATCCTGAAAACTGATACCATGTCAGAAGTGGAGCAGCGGTGAAAGCATAAACATGTGCTGAAATAAACTGCTGAAACACAAGACAAAAAGAGAAAAGAAATGAACACGATACAGATGAGAACTCAGATGTATGCACGGGAAATGGAATCCATATATCTGAACACGAGACAGTCTCATACAACAGTGAGTCACTGGCTGCGTGGGCACTGGCACTGGCTCCTCTCTCCACAGAGTCTGCAGATGGTGAAGATGAAGTGACTGACTGAGGAGGAGCCACTGAGTATAAATAGGCTGAAAAAGTGGGGAGCAATAATGCTGGTCGGACAGCATATAATGCTGGCCGACTGGTGCATAAAATGCCCCAATGGCATAAAATGCCACACCAGAAAAATACCTAAAATACCTAATAAAAATGCCCAGCTCAGATCAAGCTCAGACTCACACATGAGCTGACAAATACTCTGCTAACACAATTTGTTGCGGTCACCCTGACTACTAGTTGAGATCTGGAGCTGCTGGACTTCATCATCACTTTGTTTACTCTAATAGCTTTGGCACTTTTTCTATGGAGCAGAGATCTGGGGACCTGGTCTCTACAATGCGAGAAGAGAGCCATGATTAGGACAGGATAGGCCCAAGAGAAACTCCTATGATGGCTGGCAGCCCATAGTAAGACCTTTGACCATGACAATAGCGTCCATGACTCACAAACAGTCATCCACACCACATGATATGATTGGCACTCAAGTCTTATGGACAATTCACTAGCATTAGGGGACAAATTTTGCTGGCATGCTCGGATGTACACATGGCTGAGCCTCCATGGATGAGTATTGATAGACTCCCCCTGTTGATTGCAAGTTAGACTATGCAAATCTTGAACCTGGTAGACTGGTGCTGAATTGAGTGAAGCTAGACATTGAGAGGACATGCTTGTGTCCTATGCAGCACTAGGTACGAAGATGATGCAATATTGGGCATAGTCCATGAGTCTCTCCCTTGATGAATTGATCACATGCCCAACAAACACAGATGTACACTTGCATGGCCTCACATGTGCCCTGGGCCAAATCCACACTTGATCATGCCAGCTAAGGAGCAGACTGGAACATACGAAGTCCTTGCAGTAGGAGATCACATCTGCTAACCATGCAAGATAGAGGAGGAGATGGAGGAGCACTACATTAACCACTGTAGTGTTACCTTTTCTACGGAGAAGAGATCTGGGGATCTGGTCTCTACCATGCGAGAAGAGAGCCATAATTAGGACAGGATAGGCCCAAGAGAAACTCCTATGATGGCTGGCAGCCCATAGTAAGACCTTTGACCATGACAATGGCATGCATGACTCACAAACAGTCATCCACACCACATGATATGATTGGCACTCAAGTCTTATGGACAATTCACTAGCATTAGGGAACAAATTTTGCTGGCATGCTCGGATGTGCACATGGCTGAGCCTCCAAGGATGAGTATTGATAGACTCCCCCTGTTGATTGCAAGTTAGACTATGCAAATCTTGAACTTGGTAGACTGGTGCTGAATTGAGTGAAGCTAGACATTGAGAGGACATGCTTGTGTCCTATGCAACACTAGGTACGAAGATGATGCAATATTGGACATAGTCCATGAGTCTCTCCCTTGATGAATTTATCACATGCCCAAAAAACACAGATGTACACTTGTATGGCCTCACATGTGCCATGGGCCAAATCCACACTTGATCATGCCAGCTAAGGAGCAGACTGGGAGATACAAGGTCCTTGCAGTAGGAGATCACATCTGCTAACCATGCAAGATAGAGGAGGAGACGGAGGAGCACTACATTAACCACTGTAGTGTTACCTTTTCTACGGAGAAGAGATCTGGGGACCTGGTCTCTACCATGCGAGAAGAGAGCCATAATTAGGACAGGATAGGCCCAAGAGAAACTTCTATGATGGCTGGCAGCCCATAGTAAGACCTTTGACCATGACAATAGTGTGCATGACTCACAAACAGTCATCCACACCACATGATATGATCGGCACTCAAGTCTTATGGACAATTCACTAGCATTAGGGAACAAATTTTGGTGGCATGCTCGGATGTACACATGGCTGAGCCTCCATGGATGAGTATTGACAGACTCCCCCTGTTAATTGCAAGTTAGACTATGCAAATCTTGAACTTGGTAGACTGGTGCTGAATTGAGTGAAGCTAGACATTGAGAGGACATGCTTGTGTCCTATGCAGCACTAGGTACGAAGATGATGCAATATTGGACATAGTCCATGAGTCTCTCCCTTGATGAATTGATCACATGCCCAACAAACACAGATGTACACTTGCATGGCCTCACATGTGCCATGGGCCAAATCCACACTTGATCATGCCAGCTAAGGAGCAGACTGGGAGATACAAGGTCCTTGCAGTAGGAAATCATATCCGCTAACCATGCAAGATAGAGGAGGAGATGGAGGAGCACTACATTAACCACTGTAGTGTTACTATGAGTTTGGAGGGTGATACCACGATCTCCTTCAAGAGTGACTTGACCCACTGTATTGGGTCATGGAGTGCCTTAGGCTTATTGCAGCTACGGCAGAAAAGAGAGCATGCTTTTGAGAGAGAGATGTATACCATCCTCAAGCCCACCTAGACAGTGACCCCTCATTGACTTCTCCACTATAGCTACCACCAAAAAGCCAACCCTCCACCAACCACGACCACCCCGACATAAATTTACTTTTGAGTGCATGCTTGTCTGTGTGAATGTCTCTCACTTGTTGAATGTGACTAATTACATTGATGATTGCTGCTTATAAAATTGTCATAAAAATGATTGTTGAAATGCTGAAAGGAGTTCTCCATTTTGGTCTGCATTAGGCTCAATATGGATTTGTTCCCAAGACAACAAATCACCAACAAAATGGCAAATGTATATTCTACTATTGAAAATGCCAAGCACACAAACCAGGATTGCTTGTTGTCATAGATTGATGTGGAGAAAGCTTTTGACTTGGTGAATTGGGATATCATTTTCTAGACTGGCCAAATTAGGCTCTGGACCAAAAATGCAAAATGCAATATCTTGTCTTTATCAAGATAGCAATGCATCTTGTATTCTTGGTTCCAACATGGCAAAAACTTGGACTTTGGGCAAATCAATGAGACAAGGTTGTCCACCTACTCTATGCTTCATATGATTGCCATTTTCCAGACTGGCGAAATTAGGCTTTGGACCAAAAATGCTGAATGCCATATCTTGTCTCTATCAAGATAGCAATGCATCTTGTATTCTTGGTTCTAACATGATGGCAAAAGCTTGGACTTTGGGCAAATCAATGAGACAGGGTTGTCCACTTATCTCTATGCTTTATGTGATTGCCACTCATCCGTTCTGATGATCTTTTTTCTACCTAGAAATCAACAAGAGGAACTTTCCTGCATCATGAGCGCCTTGGAAACATTTGGATTGACCACAGATTTGAGGGTCGATTTCGAAAACCTAAGTTGCTTCATCTAAATGTGAAAGATTGGCATCATTTATCATAGTTGTGTGACATCCAAGTCATGTGTGATTTCCAAACATTTGGGCTACCCTTTAAGCTGGTAAATTTCCCTCGAATTGATGTTACGTTGGGTACTAGAATGTTACGTTGGGTACTAGATAAAGTGACAGCCAAATGAGATTATTGGAAGTTATCTATAGGGCCTTTGTATGTTCACTTGTGAATTATGCAATCTATTATCATTACATCCAAGTCTTATTACCTTAAGGTATGTGGTCCAAAGCTGAAGTTGATTCTTTCATGTCAATGGCAATGGAGTTTTTATAGAAACAAAAAGAGGAACAAGAAGATCTGCAATGAAGGAATACTGAATAAGAATGCAGATATGTACACGGGCACAGTGCATATGTCTGCATATTTCCACCTCAATGATGTCACCCTGCTGTACACCTCAAAGTCTGCTGCAGTCAACACGATCTCAGCCTGAAATCTGCGATCTGAAGAGTGTGAATGTGTGCTGAAGATCTGCGATATATAGCAGTAATTATGGCCCAGCCAAAATAGCAGTCGGCCTGCCAATCTAGCCAACCTGTGCTAGATTTGGCTGACTACACAAAAATCTGCCAAAAATGGCAAAACTATCACATCAACACAATAATCTGATCTAGAATAAATGCAACTGCCATGTGTCACTCCTGTGCTGACTGTATAGCCTACCATGTGGCATATGCAACACAAACTCTAATGAACTGTTCTCGAATGCTTGTTTGACAAGAAAATGCATGAACACTACCTAATTTGATACATGTGTGTCTAGGGGATGATCATAACTCTTAACACCCCCTCTCAGATCCTAAACATAGCATGAGACTGAGGGATTTGGAATGTTGTTGAAGTAAAACCTGAGGAAGCGCCTTCGTAAACAAATCTACAAGATTGTCCTCTATCTTGTAGTACTCCACATCTATGGAATCATCTAGAAGCTTCTCCTGAATGAAGTGATACTGTGTCTCTATGTGCTTCATCCAAGCGTAGAACATTGGGTTTTGTGCGGAGGCAATGCAACTCTCATTGTTGCACCAAAGAGTAGTAGGATCTGGCAAGGGCAGCCAAGCTCCTACCTCCGAAGCCACACTGTCTCGCATGTGGTACAAGACGCCACCCAACACTCCACCTCAGATAAGGCAATAGTGGGTTGCTTCTTACTACTCCAAGAAACAACACCTGCACCCAAGGTAAAGCAATAACCTATCGTGGACCTCTTGTGGTCCACATCTCCAACCCAATCTAAATTGCTCCAACCTGTAAGCACAAGATTTGAACCATCTGCACCTATTGGATAATAGATCCCTAGATCGGGGATCCCCTTCAGGAACCGCAATATCCTCTAAGCAGCCTGCCAATGCACCATCTTGGGCTCACTCATGGACCCAGTCAGCAAACCTACAACAAAAAATAAGTCAGTATGAGTGTTGAGGAGCCAAATCAAAGACCCAATCAATTACCGATAGCAAGTAGCATCAGCCAAAGAAGAACCGGAGTGGGCAATGGCCTTCCAGTTTGGATCCATAGGGGTAGAAATGGACCTACGTCCTGTCAAAGTGAAGCAATGCGGAAGCGAATGACCATGACAAAGAGTGAAGAGAGAGAGAGAGAGAGTGAGTGAAACACAGAAAATCTGTAGTGAAGGATGATGTATAAGGTTGCAGAATTATACACATGTGTAGAGAAAATATCTGCGTATGTCTCCACCTTGAGGATCTCGATCTCCGTCAGCCCCGAGAGCCATCTCCGCAATCAGTAGGCTGAAATCTGTTAGAGACAATGCAAAAAGACTGCTAGAAACTCAACCTATTTATAGGCTGAAAGTAATGCCCATAAATGATCGGGTCGGCTACATTAAATGTAGCCAATTGATGTAGTTGAACCAACTGCTGCCACTTGGCACTACTGATGTGGCCGCATCCAAGAAATGACTCTTAACACCCCCTCTCAGATCCTGGACAAGGCAGCAGATGGAGGGATCTGGAGTGTCAGTGAAGTAAAGCCTGGGGAAGTGCCTTCGTAAACAAATCTGCAAGATTGTCTTCGGTCTTATAATCCACATCGATGGTCTCATCCAGAAGCTTCTCCCTGATGAAGTGATACTGGATCTCTATGTGCTTCGTCCGGACATAGAATACGAGATTCCGTGCCAAGGCAATGCAACTCTCATTGTCGCACCGCAAAACAGTAGGACGAGTCTGGGGGCAGCCAAGCTCCTCCAACAACCGCCGAAGCCACATAGTCTCACATGTGGTAGAAGACACAGCCCAATACTCTACTTGAGTCAAAGATAGGGGTACCGTAGGCTGCTTCTTGCTACTCCAAGATATAGCACCAGCACCCAAGGTAAAACAATAACCTATAGTAGACCACCTTTGATCCACGTCGCCAACCCAATCCGAATCAATCCAACCTGCAAGAACAAGTTCAGAAGCATCTGTACCTACTATATAGAAAATCCTGAGGTCAGAAGGTTCCCCTCAGAACCAAAGTATCCTCTGAGTAGCCTGCCAATGCACCTGTTGAGGTGCACTCATGAACCCAGCCAAGAGACCTACAACAAAACATAGATCAACCCATGTGTTGAGGAGCCAAATCAATGATCCAATCAACTAATGGTAGCGGGTAGCATCCGTCAAAGGAGAATCTATGTGTAAAGTGGCCTTCTAGTTCGGATCCATAGGAGTAGAAATTGACCAACAATTCTCCATCTCAAAAGTCACCAAGAGCTCCTGCACATATCTCTGCTGAGAGATGAAAATCCCCCTCTAAGGCTCATATATCTCATGGCCCAAAAAAAAAATGGAGAAGTCCTAAATCCATCATCTTGAACTTCTGATGTAGGGCTACCTTTGTCTTAGTGACCTGCTGGGCATGATCACCTGTAACAATCAAGTCATCAACATACAAAACAAACACAAGACCACCCTCAGAAGTGTGCACATAAAGCTGTGTATCGGCCCTAGAGCGCCGATATCCCAACTTGGCCTAGAGAAACGAATCAATCTTCTCGTTTCAAGCACACGGAGTGTGCTTTAGGCTATACGAGGCCTTCTTCAACTTGTAAACCTTCCCATTTGAGCAAACAAAGCCAGGAAGCTGCTCTACATAGATCTCCTCCTTCAAATCACCATTCAAGAAGGTTGACTTCACATCCAACTGAAAGACATGCCGTCTCCTATGACCAAGGCAAGAACAGCACGAATAGTTACCATGCGAGCAATAGGGGCGAAAGTATCATGGAAATCAACACCTGGACGCTGTGCAAAACCTTAAGCAACAAGGCGAGCCTTGTGCTTGTCCAAAGAGCCATCACTATGGTACTTGGTCTTGAAAACCCATTTGACACAAATCACCTTCTTACGAGAGGGACGAGGCACAAGGTACCAAGTGCCATTCCGCTCAATAGCCTCCAACTCGGCTTCTATCACTTTTCGCCAATGATCAAACTGTAAAGCTTCCTTTACTATGTAAGCTCTCTATCCTACATAACACGGGACATCAAACAATAGTTAGAGCAAACAAGCTCCGTAGTATGTGCTTGGTGCTACCATGACCTCCGCAGTCCATCCTGCGGTTTCCACTCCTTGGGGACCCCCTCGATCCCTAAATCTCGGAGCGTGTCATGGGCCCAATGAGGAGGAGGCCGAATCTCGCCTCGGCGCTCTCCATCTACTCAAGCTTCTGGAAGGTCCACTGTCAACGGAGGACCAATCGGTGAATCCAATGGCTGGGAAGTAGACTCCTCATCCGAAGAAGAGTCCTCAAGAGTCACAGGCTCGAGAGGAACAATCACTGGGGCCCAGCTATCATCGGGATCTCCAAGTACAAGGTGATCCTGACCCCTCTCTGGGGTTGGAACCTCCACAAACCGAACATCACGACTCGTGTAGACATCCTGCTTAACAGGATCATACAATCGGTAGCCTTCAGATTGCAAGCTATAGCCCATAAACACTTATCTTCTGGAAGCCGCTTCAAATTTATCACGTTGTGTCTTCGGGATGTGAACATAAGCGTCACACCCAAAAACCTTGAAATAAGAAACATCGGGCCAAAGTACACCTCAAAAGGAATTATACTAACAACAACGGAAGTAGGGAAACGATTAAGGATGTGAACTGAAGTAGCCACAGCCTCAGCCCATGGACACTGAGGTGTTTGACGATGCTCCATCGTGGTATGGGCCATATCAATCTCATTGCGATTCTTCCGCTCCAAAATGCCATTCTCTTGAGGGATGTTTGTATTGGCAAACTCCTGGTGTATGCCACGATCTACACAAAACCGAGTAAACTCATTAGAAACAAATTCTCCGCCCTTATCCGATCGTAAGGTTTTCAGCTTTTGCCCCGATCAGTTCTCCTCAAAGAGCAACCAATCCTTGAAGTTGGAGAAAGCCTCCGACTTCAGCTTCAAGAAATAGTCCCATCTCATCCTACTGTTATCATCTACAATGAGCATGAAATACAAACTCTCTTGAAGCGATTCTGTCCTCATCGGTCCACAAAGATCGGTGGAAACAAGCTCTGAGGGTGTTGAAGACCGCCTCAAAGCCTTGCTGGGAACAATATCACGATTCTGCTTCCCACAAATGCAAGATACACAAGGCTGGTGACTCACCACAATATCTAGCAAACCTTGAACAAACTTGTCCTTAGACGCCTTTCGAAGATATTCATAATTGAGGTAACCAAACCAAGCATGCCAAAGCTCGAACTGAGTTTGGGAGGTAAGAAGAAGAGAAGTCAAGGCAGAAGAAGACTGCAACTTATGGACTCCATTCTCCTCGTAACCTGGAGAAAGAACCCCTCTCGATCCTCAATCAAGAATTCGAAAAGAATCCACATCAAATTCGACCAAGAGGCTGAGGGTACAAATCTTGTGCACCGAGAGAAGATGATACCCCAAAGCCACCACATAAAGTACCTCAAATGCATGGGCACCACCACGCCCATCTGGAATAAGATGC
Source organism: Lygodium microphyllum (assembly GCF_053477565.2). NCBI lineage: Eukaryota > Viridiplantae > Streptophyta > Polypodiopsida > Schizaeales > Lygodiaceae > Lygodium > Lygodium microphyllum. The sequence continues at coordinate 5,759,566 of NC_141142.1, read as the reverse complement.
ATATTGCCCCGTCCCTGAGAATAGAAATAGACGAACTATCTCCAATAAGAATCTCACCATGAGAAGGCTACAAATGAGTAACATTGTTGAAGAAGGAATCATGAAGTGTTTGAAAGTGTTTTGAATGAGATTGATTATGTTTTGAAATCTCATGATAATTTTCAATAGAAATATGAGGCTCTATGATGTTTTGATAGGTTCTGTTGAGGTTCTGATTGGTTTTGTTTAGCTTTTGTTTTGTTCTGTTTTTCTTCTGTATGAAGTATGGATTAATGATTGATGGAAGTTTATATTGTTTGAAATATCATTGAATGGTTTTTGATAGTTTGAAATGGTTTTAGTATGAGTTATGAGGTTCTGATGCTTTCTGTTCACCTTCTGTAACCCTCTATTGTGCTTCTGTAGAGCCTCTATTCCTGCTCTGTTTCTGTTTTGTTCTATTCTATATGCCTCTGTAAGTGTTCTGTGGAATGTATATCCAAAGTTCATAATCATACAACATGCTAATAACAGAGCTTACACCCACAAGATGATAAAAAGAAATCCCAATTAGCTAGGTTCCACTAAAAGGTTAGGAAATCCTCATCATAAGTTTCACAAATGTATCAAATGCATGTTGATTAAAGCATCCCACTGAAAAATAGAATCCCAAAATATATCAAATGCATGTTGATTAAAGGAGAAAGTGTCTATCATAGGTGCAATCATAATACAGAATGTCATTATCTTCCTCACAATAAAAAACAAATCTAGCAATCAATATAGAGTTTGTATCACAAGGACATGAATATTTTACGTTTTGCTTAGCATTTGATTAAGTTAATAATCAAATATACAGGTTTGAAGTGCACGTGTTATGTAAGGCAATTAATTCACAATGATGGAGCAAAGACCCCAAGATATCAATTGTTTGGTATCAAACGCAAAAGTTGTAATAAGTCATATTCGACAACGTGGTGTCTGGTGTCAAGTTTGGCCTAGGGCATTTATTTGACCAACGAGTGTTAGTGATGACGCGCTACGAACTAGGCATTTATTAATAAATTAATTCTAGCTCAAGGGTCAATGCATGCATTAGACCACTTGTGTTTCAAAATGGCCTAGCCAATTTCATTGTGGATGGGCGCTACTAGTTTTCTCGGCAGGGACAAAGAGCTAAGTTAATTTTTAGAACTATTAATTCTGAAAAATTAAATAAATGGATTAAAAATGAATCTAGAAGTTGGTAGAGAAGAAGAAAGAGCTACTACTACAATTTTCCAGCCATTGGTGATCAACCCACCCATTGGAGATTGTTAGAGAGCTACTGGCAATTGATCAAGAGGCCGTTGGAGGCATCGACAACCCCTATAGGCTGTCTATAGGCGGGTGATAGCAATTTTGGGGCCCATAGTAGCTAGATACTGCATGTGGGGCTCTTGTTCATGGTGGGATGCAGTCATTCAGCCATTTCCAGCAGTGCAGGAGCAAATTTGAGCAGCTTCTCGTGATAGAAATCATAAATTTCTCTCTCTTTTATAAAAAATTCCTCGGTAGATTTCAGCCATTTTTAGGCCCTGGTGAAAAGTACCTTTATTTTTGCTGCTGTAAACCCTAATTTACAGCTTAATCTGTGTTTAGTAGCCACCTTGTGTCTCATGCCAATAAATTGAAGGCTTAACTTAAAAACAATGATTGGAATTTGAGAAATCAGAAAAAGTTTTAAGAAGCCAACCATCTCAATTGGATTGAAGTTAGATGTGACCAGCCAGGCATCAATTGAAGGCCATTCCCCTATTAAATCAAGGGGCAAAGTGATAAGAAGGCTTGCTGGTCATTTCTGAGGGGAAGAGACATTGGGTATTGAAGGAGATTGGAGCCAAATCTCAGTGTACTTCATCCAATATCAATAGAAGCTAAAGAAATGGGTGCTAGTTTTGGGGACAACTGGGAGTCTACTCTACTATTTGGTAACATTTGGATTTCAGTTTATATGAATTTTATGCTTGTTGTAATTAGTGCTTAATCAAGTTATTTACCACCCTTTCAAAGAAGGCTGGTTTCAGTCAAACAAAGAGCCTATGTCCACTAGTAGTGTTGCATCCTCTAGTAAAAGTATCCTTGAGGCAGAATCCTCTTGATCCCATCATAGAGCATGGAGTAGAATCATCTGAGAGACAATCGACAGACAATACTAAATGGATGCCTCCTGAAACTGGAACACAATGGGTAATGACTGCTCATGAAAGATAGTTATCTCTTAGTCAGCTACATCAGAAGGTTTGTGTCATCTGGTGGGTTAGATGTATCATTAGAGGAATGTGAAACACAGATCTATAGATAATTGGTCGATAGCACTGCTGCCAAAAACAATAGAATCATGCCAAGCATCAAAAGATCTCTACCTAGCTAGGCCATTCTGCTGATTATGTTTCCATGCCTCACCAAGACAACCAGAGTACTAATCCACAAGCATATAAGGAGATGTTACCATGAATAAGCTCCTGCATCTCGTGCAATATGTCCCCAAACTGACAACTCTGATATGATCATCAAACTGCTCAAGGACATCTCTATCAATCTAGGAATTCATGCATGATAAAGAATAGCCCAATATACAATCCCAAAACTCCTCCATAGGATCCTCATCACTGGATGGGTGGATAGTAGACGGTGAAACTCTAGTGAATGTAGCTGATGGCATAGGTCCACTAGTAGATGAGCTAGGAGATCTAATAAATGATTGAGGTCTACTAGTATATGATCTAAACGAGAGCACTGATGAGCCAGCAGATCTACTTGCTGATCTGATCATAGTAGATACTGGCTGAGAACAATCATCTGGATTACTATCAGAAATTGAAGAATCACAAGGAAGTGTAGATGGTATGATAACTGCTCTAGATGATACACGTGATGGTCTAGCAACTAGTCTAGATGATGCAATTGGATGTCTCGATGCGTTGCAAGATATCTAAATTAAGATAATGTGTACTTATCATGATATAAATCAGCATAGAAATCTGAATCTATATCTATGGTATCTAACTGTGAAGTCAAGGTGTGAAATCTAGATCTAGAAATAGCTAGTAGTGTGCTAGCTGCAGTTATACTCTATCCCCTTGTAAAAAACACCAAACGCTGAAAATATGGCACAATTAACTGTGAATAAGGCAGATGAGAGATAACTAGAAATAATGGTTTGGTGAGGTGTGTGATAGCTTGCAGAAAAAAGCTCGAACCGATGCAAAGTTTGTGAGAGAAGGTATGAGCAAGATGGGGAAAGAACTAGGCTCACAAACATATGCGCACACACACGTGTGAGAACATGAAACGAAAGAGCAATGCGATGAGGATCCGTGTGAACACATACAAATATGGGTTAGCATGTGAATGTGGTGCACAAACTCCAGCGAAGCACAAGAGTGTACTCTACAGTGCAGGCTATCCACTGTGTGATGTACAAAGATAGCCAAAAATATGGCTCAATATCCCAAGTACAAGTATTCTGCAGCAAAATAAGAAAGCAGCTACATGCAAATGAGGCACAAATAATGCTTGGCGTGTGAACGCTTGAGTATAAACCTGCAAGAAATAATATCATTTTATAGGAGCCATCACTACATATGACTAGCCAAAACCACTGTGAAATAACAATTGTTGACACTTTGAGATCTAAGTGACTAGTGGAGGTACAGTACAAGGCTTAATGTAGGTGTTAGGCGTCTTTGAGAAACTAATTCAAAAGTGCCTAGAGAGGGAAGGTGTGTGGCTCAAGATGAGGGTGAGAGGTTGATGGTGGAGGGGGAAGGTATCGTGGTGGGATGGTGGAAGGGGAGGGGTGTCATGTTTCCCTTTTTCTCTCTCTCCTTCTAGTTGCTTCCTTTTCTGCTTCTTCTCCAACCTCGTCCCTCCTCTTCTTCTTCTTCTTGCCTCATCTTTTTCTTCTTCTTTTGCCTCTTCTTTTGCTTCTTCATCTTCTCTTCTTGTTTCATTCTCCTCATCCTCCTCTTCTTTCTTCTTCTTCTGTGTGTTTTTCCTCTCCACTTTTTCTTCCATGGCTACTACAACCTATTCGGAGCTACATCTACGGTCTTCTTCCTCCTACATGGCTGCTCGCTCTCAGCAATATAGGGAGGGAGAGGAAAGGGAGATCACTTTAGGCTATAGGGCTGCAAATTTTTTTGCTATTCCTACTATATCTTGTCATGAGGACTTGTATTTTTGAAACCTCACTTAATATGTATTATGCTGCAGAAGTACTTGGTGATATTTGGTGCCAATTCTTGGCCTAGGTCATTCATTGTTGGGCCATACATAAATGTCAATTGGTGACACTAGAGAAGTGGCATTCAATAGTATCTAACACCAATCTAATGGTCAAAGATGACACAGAGACACTCGCGAATGGAAGTTGCCTGGCCAATTTAATTATTGGCTAGTCGTATTATTTTTCTAGATACCAAAATAATTATTAGATTAATTTTTAGTATTTAAAGACTGATAATCAATATTTAATTATAAATGATGTTAGAAAAACCATTTGAAAAGGCTACCACTTGTCAAAAATGCCCATCCAAGACTGAAAAATGTATTTAGAGACTGGAGAGAGGCATTTTTTGTGCATTCAGCATGCAAGAGAGAGAGGAGATGCTGTTGGTCTGATCTACAGCCATTGGAGGATCTTCTAACACAGCCAAGGGCAGGAGAAGACCAATCAACAAGAAGTGACAGCATCTACAAGCTGTTGAGACAAGGCAACAGCAGTAAATGACCAATTTTCTTAAGTTCATTGCGAAGAAAGTTTGAAATTTCTCTCCCCTTCAGTATTCTCTCTCATCTCCCGACCTTTCTAAAGCCTTGCTTTGAAGATTACAACATTGAGATCACTAGAGGCTGAGAAATTTCAGATTTCTTTGTTGTAAAGCCTAATCTATAACAAAAATTAGGGTTTAGTAGCAACGTTAGGAAGCCTGCCAGAAATTGGAAGCTCCAAGACTTGAATACAATAGGGCTGAAGCAGTCAAATTCATATGGAGGGACCAACAAATCAATAAATTTGGGAAATTTTCCATCTTCATCAAAGTGGGTGAAGGTCAATTGACTACTCGAATCAAGGGGCAAATCAAATTGAAGACTTGCTAGTCATTTTGGACAGCAAGGAGAGTTGGAATATCAAAAGGGATTGGGAAAATCCCATTGTGCATCAACTTCTTTAATTAAGTTAAAGAAATACCGAAAGGGGCACCAGTTTTGGGGCCAACAAGATGTTCATTGTCCAAGATTATAAGTTAATTTGCATTTCTTAGTTTTGTAATAAATGTTGCTGCTATAACTAGGTTGTAATCAAGGAATTACCACCCATCCACAAAAGAAAGGTTGGTTTCATATCTCCTATGCATCTAGGGACTCACCTACTACTTGTTTGGTAGAGACGGCCTATTTCTTAATGGTGACACTCTTTGCCTTTGCCTTAAGTGCGGTGCAAGACTGTTGATGTTTAGAGAGTGGGGTTAGTAGTCACCATTCAAGGGGCTTGGATTGGTCTGAGGGTGTCCTACTGCATGCCTTCTCATGCTCCATTGGACAGAGCTGTGGCTTTTGGTGGTTGGCTGTGCTGTTGAGAGCTTTCAACAGATCAATGTCATGATAGTTTATCAGAGTGTGATTCAACTTATCCTACTTCTCTAGATTTTCAACATAGTTTATCTAGCTTTCTCTTCTTGTAAGTAATGCAAAAGTGTTCTTGGTTCTTGTAAATTGTAGTAAAAGAATTGAATCTTCTCATTTTGCTTCAACCTCAACATGAAATTTGAAAGTCTCTCATCTTGAAGGTTTTGTGTTACATTCCTCCCTAACTAGTTATATGTTCCAAATAACTAGTCCTTGAAAGAATCCAAAAGTTCCACAACTTGTGCTCACTACAACTGGGCCTTAAATCGTGTTGCCCCAATAATACCTCTCTTGATGAATGACCAATAAGTCTTGTTAATAGTACTTTTAGCTTGTGTGGCTTTGCATCTTTGCTTCTGCATTCATTACTCTCTTATTTCAATAACCCTGAGGTGTACAGTTGCACGTTAATATCATCTAGAGGCTGAGTGCAACATTGAGGATGGTAAAGCTACATGCAATTGTGAATACCCTTGGATCTCATCTTTCTTGTCATGCAACTCGGATTAGCCTTGGATCTCATCTTTCTTGCCACAATTCTTCTCTCTCAGATGCAGTGCTCAAACAACTCTATATCCTCTCAAAACCGCAACACCTGCCAATCCATTATGGCATTGTATGTATTCTATTAGTCAATAGTATTGAAGAAACTCCAAAATTTGGGCCTGCAAGCTGCCACTGAACGAGCATCTTTTACTTTGGAGATGTATGATTGGTGTTGCTCCTTCCTTGGATGGTGGTACTTCATATGAGACTTCTCTACACATTTTTGGACATCATCCTCAATCACAACAGATTATTCAAAGTGTCCACTTCTCTCAGACTCCGTTTTCCTTCTTTTGGATTTGGCAACCTTGTTTGGTCTTTGGTTATTTTCCAACTTCACGCTTCTTTATTTTTTTGGGTACACTTTTGGACACATTTAACTGTTTGGAAGCTTCAAAACTTAGCTACTTTTGAGGCCATTGTCTTTAATGGTTATACATACTTTGGAAGATGTTTGCATCAATCTCTTTCTGACAAACTTGTCGTGAAAGCATTGAATAGACCTCAATATGGTCTTTTCAATGAGTGCTTTCTTGCACTTTTTTATGGTGTTTAGTCAATTGTATATTGATTATTGGCATAATTACTTCCACAAAAGATCTGTGCGTGTGTGCGCCACATGCATGCATGTGTGCGCAGTTGCATGCGTGTGTATGTGCACACACAAAGTGTGCAGCTGCATGCGTGTGTATGTGCACACACAAATCGACCCATGGCCACTCATCTCTCACACTCCATCTTCCCTTCTGTCCCTGATTTGGCTCTACTGACCTTTGACAAAAAACATACAGACAGAGTATTAGATCTAGGCCCTACTAACCAATCATGTATATAATTTGTGACAAAAAGCTCCAAGAGATGATGGACCCAAGCTGATACTATGGGAGCAGTTAGTGTGTGCGCGTGCGTGTGTGTGTGTGTGTGTGTGTGTGCATGCGTGCGCGCTCGACCAATGGCCTTAACCCTCATGTCCCTTCTGCTATCTCCCTCTTACCTCCACCTTTTTTGTCCTTTCCCCTTGTTTTCTTTTGCTATTTTAGAACTATGCTAATTGGGATGAACAAGGCATCCAAAGAGGGCTTGGCTATTGATTGTAACTGTTTTCTAGGAGAGACATAGAGAAGGGTGCTAGGTCATCTCCAAAGTTTATAGATTTTGTGTGCATGGATATGCCTTTGATAGAGAAGTTCTGCATTGTCACCTTCCATTAGGCATCACGTTAGGGTGATGCTAATAGACGAGGTGAGCGTAAACATTGCTTAGCCATCCTCAGACAGAATCTTCGTAGGCTGGTGTGGATCCTTGGACAAGACTTCAACATGGTGTAAGCCCAAGGAAGAGATAAGGAAGCTTGGGAGTAGCTCATGTAGCTATCAAAGGGCATGATCTCTAGATTGTAGCCCAGTTTGGTAGGTCTACTAAATTATTAACAGTTTTCTAGGAGAGACAGAGAGAAGGATGCTGGGTCATCTCCAAGGTTTATAGATTTTTGTGCATGGATATGCCTCTGATAGAGAAGCATAGGCATTACCTTGGGCGCTCTCATGTACTACTTCAGCTTGTATTCACAAAGGTTAGGACCCCACCACAAGTGCAACAATGACATCATACTCAAGATGGCAATTTTAGAGGCTTGGAGCCTCTAGATCCTCCAAGGCATGACAGGCAACCCACAATCTAGATCTTTGCCTTCAAGTGATCAATGCTTTTTAGGAGAGGTAGAGAGCAGGAGTACAACCCTTAAAGAGAGGGAGAGGGCAGCCAAACCCTCTTTGGCAGCATTCCAAGGAAGAAGGAGAGGAGACCAAGATGTAAATGAATGTTAGAGGATATGAGGGCAGAGATTGAGGTGCCTCCTTGATCACAAGACCACTCATGCACAAAGAACAGGTCTATCTTGGAGAGATTTCATAATTCCCCTACTCATGCACATAGAACAGGTCTATCTTGGGGCAGGGTTCACAAGGGAAAATCGGTGAAAGGTGAGAAGTTGCAGAAGCAGCCCCAATACAGTGGCTTCAGCTTTAGGAAGACATGGTGTACCCCTTGAAAAAGGCATCCTAAGAAAGATTCAGAAAACAGGTCGTTACCATCATGGCACCTGCAGGAAATGAATGTTGGAAAAAATACATATATCTCTTTAACAGGTCGCCTTTATGAAAAAAAGAGGCATGATAAGTCCTCCATGTGGGCAAATATGGAACCTCTAACTCTTGAAACCCGGGTTGAGGTCGTGTCTGAAGGGCCTTAACCACCGAGCATTACAAATGCTCCCAAACAAGCAGTGACCATACTATGCAAGCATTCTCCATCACGTCCATCCTGGCATTATATTTCTCAATTTCTCTGCTGCATTTGAGAAAGCCATGACATCAAATGAAATATAAAATTGACCTTGACAACTTGAAATAATAGATGACACAAAGCACAACAAATCTGGGGACTCATGCATGCTGTCAATTAAATGTGCGTGAATTTGTACTCACTTTGGCTTCTGTAAGCCCACTTTGGAAGTTACATGCCATTAACTCAAGTTCAGACCTCCAAACATTTCAAAAATAAATCTACAAAACATGAGAACCTTTCAACAAGCATGCCATCAGATCAGGCCTGCCTAAATAGAGCAGGATTTCTTACAGGACCATAGTTGCAGATAGTTTTGATTCCACCTGTTCCTCCTTGCACAGCCCGTGAAAATAGGGTTTCTATTTTCAAGTGAATGGGAGATGGACCTTCCTGGAAATACACGGAATAGATTTACTTGCATTACCTGCAGATTGATCTTTTGAGATTGCACTTAAAAATACAAAATACTACTCAAAGTTCAACATGTTCGTGCAGTTTTGCATGTCTTTGATGTAGTCTATTGCTGGGCATATGCAAGCTCAAGCATGAACAGTTTCAAGAATTCAGTGACATCCAAAATGTTGAGAAGCAAACACCTATTCCTGACTGGCAATTAAGCACACACTTAGGTGGCCACTTTTAGGGTCAGGTATCTTCCTGTAAAACATACTCTGCATATCCATGGGGAATAGATAGATGTATCTCAATGTCATTGTTTTTGGCATCATCCTGTCAAAAGCACCTGGTCTACTTTCCACCTATCCATTATCACTCACTCAGAACCACTTAATTCATAGCCTACATAAAGGCCTCTATCTATTCTGATGTCCCAACTCCTGCTCATCACTTGCTCTTTCGCAGTTCTTGCATTATGACAAACATATTACAATGCAACTAACTTACTATGCTTTCATTGTGTGCACACACAATCCTGTCATAAGACTCACAAATGATGGAGAAATACTTGATCAGTGTAGAGAAGGTAGAGATGTTGAAGCAGTTACAGAATGCCATAACACATCCTTGAAACGTAGGCATAAAACTCCTACTAGCAGGCAAACATGATAATGTGAACAGGAGAAGTAGGGTGCAAAGCAACAAGCTCAAGCCCGCTATCCCCACCAAGCATGTTAACCAAAGCCAAAAAGAAACATGCCTTGAAGTAGTTTCCCACAGGTGCTACATATATGAGAAAGGTGTATTCAGGAGCTCTAGCCAATCCAAGGACCGGTCCAGAGCCTATAAGCAATGGACGGATGTACAGTGCACCTTTTCCAACAGGAGGAACCTGTACAAAACCATGATGTTTGAAACTGGAGTAAACATTGAGGACAGATTCTCTCCACTTTCAAGAAGCAACTTAGAAAATATGTACCCAACGCTTGTTGGCCATGACTGTCTGCTTGACAGCTTCCACAAACACATCTGTTGAAGGTGCTGGCATACACATACGTTCCGCACCAAAGATCATTCGTTTTGCATTCTCTTCAGGACGAAATAAAAGAATGCATTCATCCTCAGTTCTATATGCTTTCAGACCTTCAAAAACTCCCTGAAAATAAGGTATAACAACGATTTTGACAACCAACCAGGGAAATACGGTTACCATAATCTGGAGAAATTGAGCTCAGTAAAGAAAACACACTTGTCCATAGTTCAACACTCCAGCTGACGGGCTTAGTTTTAAGTCAGCATAGGGCTGTAGTTGCCCTTCATACCATTCTCCATTCATATCGCACTTCATGACGAACATGTGATCCGTTTCACAAAACTTGAACCCAAGGTTATCCCAGTCAAAATCAGATACTGGATCAGCATCCCTACAAGAATTTAAGGAGCTGACACAATTTGAGAATTCCATTGGAAAAGAAAAACATTTTGTCTATCAATTAAAAAGATGCATGTCAGACAATCTGTACAAATATGAATCTAGGATTTTGAGCTCTATACACATAAATGCACTTCAAGAGTAAGGGTATTGGACAACCTAACTCTAATCAAGCTTCTTGTGGGGACATACCCATTATGCATCTCTCCTCTTTTCTCTAACAACAGGGACTTGCCTACAATAATATTCATAATTGGGTAAAGAACTTGAATTATGAAGAAAAATTTTGTGAACCATGACATTCTTAATTGGACAAAAGTCTACTTACATAAAATATGCAAAATAAAGGAAGCATAAATGCATTTCTAGCAAATAGCTTTATGCATTGAAATGAATTAAAAATTGGATTAATATCCATTAAAATAGTATACTTCGTTTAAGCCTAGAAGTATAAACTGCATCTCGCACTATTAACCCATGTCCTCTTCGCAATGAATCATCATGGAAAGTGCAAGACATGAAATGATTCTTACTAACTCTAGGGAATTATCCTTTGTCAACTGCATAGATTATCAAGTAAAAGGTTGTTTGTTTAGCATGAATTTTGTTCGCATCATTGAGAAGGCCACTAATTGGACTGCAAGTAGACTGATGGATTGTAAATGTTTTTGAATTTCAACATCATGCACTGAACAACAACAACCCTTGGTTCACACATAAGAGGCCCACAGCATAGAGCAGAATAGGGCCTATCCCCTTAAGTCCTCCGACAAGGTTCCACAATCCTAGAGCACGATTCCTTGCTCACAAAATTTCAGTTCTTTTGCAAGAAACAAAGATTCAACCAGATGGGATGCTTTCTGTGGTGATTAGTGTTGCATTGTGGTGATGAGCCCATGTTTTAATATATCTACCCATGATAAGGCAGCATCACAAACTAGAAACTATGACAACACAACAAGGTCTGAATGTACACATTCAAATATGTCACAGGTTCTTGAAAAGATTTGTGCCCTCTAAATGCACACATTCACACACAGATTTCAACCATCAACTTTACACCACAAGCTTCAAAAAACAAAGCATAGCATTTCCTCTCAGACACAAAAGAATCATACCATGAAATCCTCTGAAGTCCATCATCTGCAACACTACCGAGGGTGTTTGAAGCAAAGCTTTGCATCCCTGTAAACTGCAGGTGCAAATGGTATAGACATACAACCTGAGCTTTAACATTGACAACTTCCTACATTTGCATGGTTTTCCCCCCCTTTTCCCCCCAACCGCAAAACAAACAAACAAACAAACAAAAAACAGAACTAAGACTGATTTGAGAAATAAATAAAGGCTCTTTTCTTTTGCTTGCAGTGCATAGCAGACTCAATGTACAACAATTACTGGCAGATCCAGGATGAAGAACTCTCAAATAGGTGGAAATAAAGAAGAATGCTTCCTAATCTACGACCCTAGTGTCCTCTCCTCGACAGTAACCAAGCCACCCTTCTTGCTCAGTGCCGGGTGCCACGACCCCTACACAAGGCCATACCTTCCTCCCATAAGAGTGTTACTTCTATGGGTCATACATGAGAGTGGGGTGAATTTTCATGATCTCCAAGTCTCAAAATGGCAAGGCACACCTACTAGCTCCTCGAGATGGGCGGAACTACTTCTTCCTCCAGGTCACACATTCCAATGAATGGTCGGAGACCTAGGTGGGTCATCCAAGACCAAGTGCATCGACTTGCTACATGAAGTTGAAATTTTGGGTAGCATCTTTTTAAGAAAAAGAGTGATTTGAACATCACTTGACTTTAGAGGGCCACTGGTGGGAAAATAGGCGAGCAAACATTGATACTCGGTCTTCTTGACTTTCAAGTCATCCTCTTTCTTCACAATAAACTCCTAGAGTTCATAAACAAGCATTATGCAATGTGTACAATCCCATGCCAATGGAGGTATATAAGACGAGCCAGGTTCAGCTCCAACAGACAGATGCATGGGAGAAGTGTTGTAATTGAAGGTGAATTTCAAGCATTAGACCCTACATCAACCTGATATTTGCCATAGCATTGCAAGCTTTCAATTGATAAGCTCAAGGTGGGAGATGTGAGGATAAGGATGTGGTTCTAATCTTTGGACAAGTTCTCAATAACCCTAGGACTCAAGGACTTGTTGTATGAGGTCCAACCAAGTTGTGAAGATCGACCCATTGAAGTGTCTTGTCACTTGGGCCATGGCAACAAGCTTAATGGAGGATGGTTAGGAGTAGAATGTGCTTCCGGTGATCCCAAAGTGCCCACCATACCCATGAGGGATGCTTGACACAATGGCTTTGGCACAAGGAGGGATGAATCTGCAGCACTTCGAAAAGGATTTACAAGTGCAAGGGCTGCTAAAATTGTAAGAAGGCCAACTCAGAAAAGGCATTTAAGCAATTTGTGGGTGTGAGTGGGGATCCCCTATGTTAGGGCTCTTTATACATGTGGCATGAGGGTGGTACAGTGTGCATACGTGGCGTTCACAGGGAAGCACCACGAACACTTGGTACACGAGTGGGGACCATGCCATATGGAGATGAGACTCCAAGTCTATAGCCATTGCGTCATTGAATGGTTGAGATGGAACAGGATCAGTGAGTGGTGATGTAGAAACAAGATGAATTGAAGTAGAGAATGGATATGAGGTGGGACTTGTGGGATCTAAGATTGAGATGCACAAACAACAAACTCCTTAGAATGTGAACTTTGAGATATGACTATGTGGGATCTTTCACTCCTAGATTCTCTTCTCAAAGACTACATAACTCTTTGAGTTGACATACAAAGAGTGTGCAGCATGAGTGTGTCAAGTGTGAAACAGAATGAAACCGGTTCACTGGATAGTGTGTGAATATTGTCATCAATCTCCCTTATGGACTGGGACCCAAAGGTCTATTCACAGTAAGATGACCAAAGTTAACAATCCTCATCTAACATTACCAGAATTAATACTTACTAGTACGACTAAATGCACACCAAAAGAAATCCAAGACTGCTTTCAATCAACTGCAGATCACCATATTGCTCTCAATGGTTTCTATTGAAAACACGTTGAACTTCACAGCACGCCAGATTTGCATACCCGTGGAAAGAACCATTGTGGTTTAAGGACATCTTGATTGCGAAAGAATGGCCGAGATATGTTTGGCAGATGGAGGAGACCCCTGCATGTTGCTGGTGGAGAGTATGTTCGCAAACCTCTGTCTCAATTACAAGAGTCAACAATCAAGAAAACCGTTATAGACGGTGTTCAGCATATTCTGACCAGATTACCTGGAGAAAAGGAATCGAATAAGGGAGCTTGTTGACTTTCGGGCTGTTCTAAACATTGTATTACTCCGAAACCTGTCACATATAGGAACAACCAACGTATTTATCTTTGCTATTGTAGCTGTTCTTGCGGGTTACCATTAGTGCTTCACAAGCAGTTGGGAGAGGAACTTCTTTCTCTCCAGTCCATAAAGACCTTGAAAAGATGCAATGATAAGGAGACTTGCAAATCTCTCTCTCTCTCTCTCTCTCTCTCTCTCTCTCTCTCTCTCTCTCTCTCTCTCACACACACACACACACACATAGGCCATCAAAGGAAACGCAATACCAGTAAAAGTCAAGCAAACGTGTAGCTTGTTCAAAGCGAGAGCGTCTATACTGAGGCATGAAAGAAAAGGAGAAAAGCTTATAGCTACGCAGAGAGAGAGAGAGACCTGCGGCTTTTGCTCGAGGCGCCTTCACGAAGAACTCGTTTCCGGCCTGCCCTATCGATGGGGGAACGAAAAGACCAGCTTGTGAGAGTAGGTAGTAGGCTAAGGAACGTCGACAGACGAAGGGATTGAGGGAGGCGGGCAGGAAATAGAACGCAAACAAAGAGAAAGAGCAGGGATTGGAATTTTGGAAGGAGTCCACGATCGGAGTTGGGAAGAACCGTGACTGATTGCGTCTCTCAGTTAACTCTTCGACTACTAATCCTCGCCTCCTCCTTTTCGGTAGCTGTAACTCGTGTGGATTTTGTGAGGGCGGAGCGACCGACCGGCGCAGAGGCGCATGCAACATTTGCAATTTGCACTAGAGTCCTCATGGAAAAGACTACTTTCAAATTCCGCTGAGGACTGTCGCCTTCTGCCACGTGATCTCAAGACGCAGACAGGCTACCCACTTCACCTCCAGGCTCCCACGCCAGCAAGCTCATCCTGCCTGCCACGTGCGCACCGGTTCTTCCGTGGTTTTGGGAATCAATCGTGGGAAACCTTTCCGAGATGCGTACGTACTACGCAGACACCGGACAATCAGGATTCCGCTTGAAGAAGCCTTTCCACGTGGCCTCGCGGCTTGAGTCTCCGCCGTTTCTTTGAGGGTTGCTGAGCCCTTGTACAAAGGATTTTGACCTTCAAGAGAAGGCAAAAAAATTTTAAGCCTTGTTATAAAAGGCCAATATAAAAAATTTGTCCTTCTTCACGAAAGGCAAGTTTTTCCTAACCTTGTTTGGAAGGGCAGTCTTTTTAACTTTCAAGGCCAAATTTTAAAGGCTCCCGAGTCACCACTCAAGGATTGAAATTGGAACCCCTAAAATTTTTAACCTAAAGACAGTACACTCAAGTGAGGATTGCTCCTTGCTCAGGACTCGTGAGTACGTGAGTCGTGAGTACAGTTTCAAGCTTCAATTGCTCAGCCTTCCAAGTTCCTACCCAGCTCGTGACAATCGTGAGTTGCCACTAGCCAGCAATCCTAATTCCCCATTGACTCCTAACTACATCGTCACCCGTGCCTCTTGTTGCCGATGACTGTCTATTGACTCTCGACTCTTCAAGAGCCATTGCTAGGTATGGGGCAACAATAACATATGTTTTTAATATAAACTCCACTCATTGCTCAGCACTGTCCAGGGAGGTACGTTGAGGTCACAAAATGGACTATGGAGATTCATTGGCTCCACTATCCAGAGATACATTGAGGTCGCAAACTAGATAGACTATAGTACTTATTACTAGAGTCTAGGTTGGCCATTGGCAGTTGCAAGCATAGAATCATAGATAGAGGACCCTACACCAGTCATCATGAGTC
The DNA here is from genome assembly GCF_053477565.2 of Lygodium microphyllum. NCBI lineage: Eukaryota > Viridiplantae > Streptophyta > Polypodiopsida > Schizaeales > Lygodiaceae > Lygodium > Lygodium microphyllum. The sequence continues at coordinate 5,744,098 of NC_141142.1, read as the reverse complement.
GACTCATGACTCACCACAGACTAGGCGAGGCAACCTAACTTTCAATCATCTCAACTGCCCCTCAACCTTTAGTGGCCCTTCACGCTTTAATGACACAACTACACAGTGCGCAGGCTGTTGGTTCTCAATTCCCTAGCCTACCATAGCCTCTCCTAGGCCATTGGTTCATGAGCAGACCTACCGACTTCCAAGGCTGAAACATAATTAGTTTTGCAAGCTACAAGACTTGTGAGCAACACCATGAACAATCCTAGTACTTGACTCCTATACATTGTGCATTAAACCTTTGCAAGCAGCTTATAAGGCATGACTTATAAGCCAATCAAATTTAACTAATCACTTTGGGGAGACGACGGGACTCGGTTCTCTACAAACTACCATTGATTACCTCCTATGATGAATCATGAAACAGACTTGAAATATGTATTTGGAACAGTCCGATGAGCTTATGCTCAGTTGCTCAATGCTCAATGCACCTCTCTAGTTAGAGAGAGAGAGAGAGAGAGAGAGAGAGAGAGAGAGAGAGAGAGAGAGAGAGAGAGAGAGAGAGTGTGTGTGTGTGTGTGTGTGTGTGTGTGGTTTTTTTATAAGGGTAATATTGGTAGCACAAATTGTCTTTTTTTTCTGAATGCTTATGTAATATGGAATATATCATATATATATATATATATAATGTACAATCTAGATACTTTAGTCATGCAATAGATTATTGTTACATTTGAGTAGGTATTAGACAATGCTTATATCAATTCATGGAGAAATCTAACACTGTTAATGGTCCTTATTAACTAATGCAATCGAAACGTCTGCAAGTTCTAGGTATGTTGATAAATTAAGATGAACTATTCTATCTAGACCTAAAAGCAACCTACTCAAATGACTTTATACCAATTTTTCCTCGTCTCTAAAATGATGAATCTAAAAAAACCTATGGATTTGATGTGGCTTGAAAAGGTTCATTGGAGCATCCATATTACTCTTGAAGTTCATTGAAGAAGTTTGAGAGTGCGGACTTAGTCCATTGTAGATCTAGGTGGAAGTTGACTATCTTCTAAGTAATTTAGAATTCATTGGTGAGTCATCAAACCTCAACAAATTCATTCAAGGTTAAATAATTAAACAAGGTTAAGGTAGTCTTGATTAAAGCTACTTGAAAAATAAGGCTATTGGAGCTTCATTTGGGCTTAACTTTGGATATTCTGGAGCTTATTTTGGTCTTGCTTTGGCTCGTCAGAGATTGATTGGGATTGTCTTCATGACATTGGATGCTATCATTGGATACTTGACCGCTCATATGCTCTAGATGTCTTACTGATGTATGATCTTGGATAATCTGTCATCGGTGCTCTTACATGCTTTGTTTGAGCTTATTTGCTTGACACTTATGGATTTTGTGCCAATGGGAGCATCTTTGTACGCTTATCAGACATTGAGCAGTGCGGGTTATGCATATTGAGCTTTTGGATCTTTGAGACCGGGATCTCCTCATGGATGATGTATGGTTGATATACCTTGGTCCGTGTAGATGTACTTGGGCTGATTCGGCTTTGTATTCATTGAGCAGACACCTACTTGTGTCAGGTCTTGGTAGTGGTACGTACATTTTTCCCTGTTGATTGGGGGTATACCAACTTTACTAATGGACTTTGTTTGACATGCTTGGGTGTTGGCTCATATCAATTTGATTGTTATATACTTGTTTATGCCCGCTTGATGCTTGTTTTGCATTGATAATCAGTGATTGACTTTGAATATTGGGTTTTGCCTACTATCAACTCTCATTGTACACTACTGTCAAAAATTACAAGCATATATCTCCGGACTCTCATGTATTTTTCATGCTAAATCATCCTGTTTTGATGTACTTTTGATGGTACTTGGTGGGCAACATCATTAACTACTCATTTCTTGCCATTTTGCCTTGGTTTTGGTGGTTTTTTGGTCATTTTCTGTAGTTTTACATCAAGCAGTTTTGAATTGTCTGCACTGTTTCAACTTGCAATATGGCATCTTCTTCCACTGACAATGTTATCTTCAACATCACTAAGCTTGATGGTACGAAATATGTCTATTGGAAGAGCCATATTTGGTAGGTATTGATGCAGAAATCACAGATAAAGCCACTAAGGTTGAGTGGAGAGCAGCCTGAAACTATGACTAATGATGAATGGATGAGCTTGATGAGTTATGCAGGTCAACCCTCATCTTGTCTCTCACTAAACAGGTGGATTACAATGTGGTTGAGGAAGCACAGAGTGCTTGGCAGCTTTGGGATAAGATCAAGAATCTCTATGACAAGCAAAGTTCTGCAAGTCAAATGTATTGGCTGAAACAGCTTATGGATCTTCGCATGAAAGAGAATGTGACCATGTCAACTCATTTGATACAGTTTCATGCTATTCTTAGGAACTTGGTTTCGCAAGACATTGATTTCAAAGAGTATGTCACTCCGTTGTTCTTGCTTGGAACTCTTAATGAGTCTTGGGATGTATTCCGCACTGCCTGATATGCTTTTGCCACTACTCTGAAGCTATCTGATGTTGAGAGCTCTCTTCTGCAGGAAGAGATAAACTATAAGAATTTGGATGCCTCTCATGTGTCTCATGCTTTGATAGTTAGAGGCAGATATGATGGAAATGCAAAGAATAACTGTGGCAATGGCCCTAGACGAGATTCATAGAAATCTTAGTCCAAGTCACGCAGTAAGTCTCGTGGGAGAAATGTAAATTTGACTTGTCATCATTGTGGGAAGAAAGACCATAGTGTGGTGAATTGCCCAATGAAAGGCGCAAAGACAAGGGGAAAGAGAAAGTGTAGGAAAAGTCTTTTGATCGTAGTATAGTACCTGCTAAGTCAAGTGTTAAAATTAAAGAGATCAATGCTATCTAGCCCGAGGATAGTGATGGGGATTATATCCTTGCAGCCACTTCATCTAGTGGTTCGCAGATGACAAAGATATACTCCTTGTATGCACAGTGTTGGCTCTTGGACTCGGGTGCATCCTTTCATGTGACACCTTACCGAGAGTGGTTTGGGTTCTATGCGCTTGGATGATGACTCTTCAAATTGTCAGCATTGGTGATATTAGGCTGCAGTTTCCTTTTGGAAGCAGTTTTGTTATGCACGATGTACGTCATGTACAGGTGCTTTGACATACAACCTCATGTCCGGTGGACAGCTTGATGATGCAGGATATCATGTATCTTTTGGTGGAGACTCTACATGGAAGATTACTCGTGGCATGCTTATTCTTGCGAGAGGTGCCAAGGTTGGCAGCCTCTACCCCTTAGTTGTTTCTAGATCTACCATTGATCTACCATTGATCGTGCTTTGTCTACCATTGATCATGGAAAGATTACTTGTGGCATGCTTATGCTTGTGAGAGGTGCCAAGGTTGGTAGCCTCTACCCCTTAGTTGTTTCTAGATCTACCATTGATCGTGCTTTGTCTGTGGGGTCTTTACCTCATGTATATGTTTGGCATGCTTGTTTGGGGTACATGTCCGTTAAGGGAATGAAAATGCTTTATGGTTTGCAATACTTACTGCCCCTTGACTATTCTCATTTTGATTCTTATGATCATTGTCTTTATGGCATGCATACTAGGTCTCTGCATAAGCATGCCATACTAGGTCTCTGCATAAGAAGCCTGGTATGTCACGTATGAGTGAGCCCTTGGCTTTGGTACATCCTGATGTCTGTGGGCCCATGCCTTGTCAGTCTTTGGGTGGTGTGAAGTATTTTGTTACCTTCATAGATGATTTTTCACGTAAGGTATGGGCTTATCCCATAAAGCAGAAGTCCAATGTATTGGTAGTTTTTCAGAGATGACTTGCTTTGCTGGTTTGGGCATATGTTGAAATGCCTTAGAATAGATATAATGGGTGTGAATATGTATCACATGCTTTTGAGTAGTTATGTGATGAGAGGGGTATTAAGCATCAGCTAGCCACCCCTTATACCCCTCCCCAAAATGGTATGGCTAAGCAGATGAATAGGACCATCTAGGAAAGAGTTCATAGTATGCTTAGCCATGCAGGCCTACCCTAGCACTTTTGGACTGAGGAAATTATGACTATCGTGCATATCATTAATGGATCGCCATGTAGTGCCATTGATTTTTAGGTTGCAAAGGAAGTATGGACATGAAAACCTCCCTCTTATGCACATTTACGTGTCTTTGGATGTGAGGCATTCTACCATGTGCCCAAGGACAAGCATAACAAGCTGGATCCTAAGAGTATTAAATGCATATTCCTTGGTTATGGAGATGTATGAGAGATGGGTTACCACCTATGGGATCCGCAGGCACAGAAAGTCATCCGCAGCCATGATGTAGTCTTCTATGAAGACAAGATGTATAGGCAGCTTAAGAGAGTCGTGGAGATACGCAGGGTTATATTTCAAGAGGAGCCACAAGCTCCCGTACAACTAGCTAAATAGCCTGTAGCAGCAGCAAATGCGCATGGCCAAGGTGTTGGAAAGAATGTTGAGCAGGCATCAGAATCTGCAATGCGGCATTCTACTAGAGATAGACGCCCCCTGACAGATTTCAGCCCTCGATGCATTATGTCTTGGTTACAAATTTAAGAGAGCCTTTCACTTATGATGAGGCTATGTGCAGGGGTAACAGTCACTCTTGGGAGAGGGCTATGTAGTTTGAGATAGACTCCTTGCATAAGAATGAAACTTGGGATTTGGTTTCCTTACCTAGTGGCAAGAAGGGTCTTCCGTGCAAATGGGTGTACAAGTTGAAGAGTACCCTTGGACACCCCAAGCCGACTTATAAGGCAAGACTTGTTGCTAAGGGTTTTAAACAGAAGCATGGAGTTGACTTTGATGAAGTTTTTTCTTTTGTGGTTAAGAGAACCACCCTTCGCTTGGTTTTGGCCTTAGTCATGCAACTTGACTTGGACTTGTATCATATGGATGTCAAGAGCGCATTTTTACATGGGGATTTGCATGATGAGATTTACATGGAGCAACCTAAGGGCTTTGCAGAGCTTGGCAAGAAGCACTTAGTGTGCAAGTTGAAGAAAAGTATTTATGCCTTGAAGTAGGCACCTAGGGAATGATATCGTAAGTTTGATGCTTTTATGTAGTCATAGGGCTACATCTGTAGTGCTATGGATCTGTGCTTGTACACAAAGAAAGTCTGTGATGGATCTTTGCTTATTTTGGTACTCTATGTGGATGACATTTTTTTAGCAGGAAAAGCTCATGATGAGGTAGATACTCTTAAGACTAAGCTCAAGAAGAGCTTTGAGATGAAGGATCTAGGACATGCCTCTCACATACTTGGTATGTGCATTAGATGTGACAGGCATTAGGGACTCCTCTACTTGACATATAGGGAGTACATTCATAAAGTCCTTGAGCACTTCTGCATGCAGGACGTGAAACCTATTGGATGTCCATTGCCTTCTTATGTGAAGGTATCACAGGCCGATTATCCACAGACAGATGAGCAGAGGACCGAGATGGCCAAGATTCCTTATGCATCCAGTCATATGTATGCCATGATAGCCACTCATCCAGATATTGCCTTTGCAGTTTGTGTTGTGGCACACTGTATGGCTACACCTGGCAAGAAGAATTGGGATGCTTTGAAGGGTATCATGAGGTACCTGAAGGGCATTGGAGATATGTGCATATGCTATGGCAGCCAGGTACAAGAGTCGTGGGGTACACTAACTCTGATTATGCAAGACATGCAGACAGTAGGAAGTCTACTTCTAGCTATGTGTTCACCTATGTTGGAGGTGCTGTCTCTTGGATGTCCAGGGTGCAGAAGTGTACATCTCTTTCCACCACTAAGGTTGAGTATGTCGTAGCCATTGAGGCTTGCAAGGAGGCCATATGGTTAGGTCATTTGGTTCATGACCTTGGTATTGATGCTATCCCTACACTACATTCGAATTCTATGAGTGCTATTCAGTTAGCCAAGAATCTAGTCTTCCATGCGAAGACAAAACACATTGAGGTGAGGTATCACGTCATACATGGGGTCGTTGAGGATAAGTCTATTGACCTTGTCAAGATCTCGAGTAATATAATATAATTACATGTTGTTACAAAGGCAGGGTTTGGGCAAGAGGATAATTCCATCTAGAAATGGGCAATGAAGTCCCATAGATCTTGTTCTGAGAAGGCAAGTGCTTCCTTTGGTTTTATGGCGTTGATGTTGTTGATCTTTGGGAAGTTGTATTGGCCATGTATGTCAGGGTCAAAATCTACTCCCACTCTCTGAGCATATGGTAGATAGGTCAGGTAATTTTGTTCAAATAGCAAGGAACCAGAAAACAACATCCATGTGTCCACGTTGCCATTTGAGACTCTTATCCTCCACTTAGGTTGAGATTCGTAGCTCTTCACCATGTGGGGTACCTCCTCAGAATCCTGCAGATTTGCTCACCAAAAGCCTCTCTACGGAGCGCTTTGCCTTCCTCAGGAGATTGACATATGTGGGATGAGATGACATATTTCCTCATCCTGTTGTACATGTATACATGTTGTACTATCTTTTCTTTTTCTTTTTCACTCCTCACTAGGGTATATAAGTGGAAGGTTGTTGGGGGTAAAGGCACCTCCGCCTAGCCACGCATGTATTTACTACACTGATAGTACCCATGATTGCACATTGCAGGCGGTGGGTGCCCGTCATTGTCACTTTATTCTTTATTCTTTTACGGACATATGAATAAAGGGAAGGCTGGTCATATATTGTGACTGTTGGAGTTCCAACATTATGAGTCTCTCTCTTTCTTGCTCTTGCTCTCCCGCCATAGCTCTCCCGTGCAAGCTTCGATCCTTCTCACCTTTCATGGACATGAGCAAAACTCCATCAACAAAAGGAAAAGAATAGAAGCGGCCACTACATGCAAAGTCTATCATAAGGCTAGGGTTAAAATGTCTTTTGATTGTATTAAGCATTGCTATGGTGAGTGTGCTATAACATGAATATTTTTTTACTTCATGAGACAACCTCCTTTGGAAGAAGAGTTCATTAAGTGGTTTGCCACCATCTATCAACAAGGGCAAAAAATCAATCAATAGTATTGCTTTGTTAGTAGACAAAGGCTTTTATATGGTGCTTCTTAACTCATTAGCTAAGAGGGATTGTGTGCTTGAATATGCCATGCGTTTCAAAGGAAACCTAGTGTTGGTCATGCCCTAGAGCCCATCATTCTCACTAGATGTAATGGTGCATCATGAATGCCATGTTTGAGTTGCTCTTCCTAATCTTCCTATTTGGTTGGATAAGGAAATGGGCTCTATTGCTAGCACCCTTGGTAGGGTGCTTCATATGTCCTCAATCTCTACAACAATCATTACACTTAAGCCAAATAGGAAAATATGCATACTCTGCTAAGAAATGTCCTAAGAAGAGCAAAGAAAATAAAGTCGACTTAAAGGACTCTAACAAAGCCTCCAACATTGCAACATTGAGCAAATGAGAAAGCTAGATGACACCTAGAAATTGGAGAAGGAGGAACCAAAGACAAAAGAGACACCGGGGACCTCAAAGAAGAATCCTACGAAGGCTAGTGATAAAGATATGATAGCCTTTAAACATCAAGGCAAAGATAAGAAGAATATGGATCCAAAGGAAGAAAAGCAAAAAGGTAAATGGGCAATAACTAGTTCTCAAGTTTCCACTAAGAGGCTTGCTCAAATGCCAGTAGTGGATTGAAACTACTATGCTGCAATTAAAGAGAAGGAGGAAGATTTTTATGAAGGTGAATAACATAAGTATAGCAAGTGGAAAGTTTAGACTTGCATTATGGAACATTAGGGGCTTATGCTCCCAAAAAAGGAAATGTATACTACATGTTGTACTAAGGAAGAGGAAAATAGACATCTTGGCCCTTCAAAGATCAAGCTTGGTGAAGAAGAGATTGAAGGACTTTGGGGTGCCCGAATTCACCTCACTAGCTAGGGGTTGTATGATAGGGAAAGGAGGGGCTTTGATGCCGGTGAGAGACAAAATCAAACAAAAGTTCAAGTAGAGAGCTAATAGAATGGTCTTTCAACTGATTACAAGGTTGGAATGCAATCAAACCTAGACAGGTGTCCTAAGACACTAGTTGGATTCATGCAAGGTTCAAGGGCCAAGCTAGTCAAGGCTTAAACAATTGGGATGTCCTCCCATGTAATGATTTAAACATGACATGGGAATAGTCAAGGCAAAGGCAACCCTAGCCTCAAGGTGGTAATATGGACCTTTGTTGAAGCCTTTGAGAATGGGAATACGATGGCTATTTGCAATGCTAGGCTAGCAAAAAAAGCTCTATCACTTAGGCATCCAACAATGGCTCACATTGGAGGAGATTCAGGTAAGATGGAGATTTGAGAAAAATGAAACCATATGGATTGTTGAATTACTTGCAAGTGTGAAAGAGGATCGATCCACTTCATATGTCATAAAAAGTGTTTTTCTACTAAACTACCTAAAATCTCAAGGAGATAAGCAAATTAGTCATTGCAAAAAGGCTTAAGACTTTTTGAAGGGGGGTGATATACATATTCTCAAGACCTAGGATTATTGGAAGAAGCAAACCCCTGCACCAAACTTTGTAGTTGGAAGCAAAGGATGATGCAAATCTTAGTGCAAATGCCCTCAAGGAGACTAAACATTGTGCTTTGGAAGACAACGATGAGCAAATTTCCTACTAGGGAGAGACTTAATAAGGTGAGAGGCATCTCTCCCCTTTGCTCCTTATGTAGAAGAAAAGAAGAACTAGTGAAGCACCTCCTTTGGGATTGCCAAGAGGTTAGAAGAATGTGGAAGGCACTCTAGAGCTGGGTGGAGGAAGTGGTATTTCACAAAGAAATTATAGCTAAAGTGGTGCTTTTTAGGGACCAAAATTCTTTGAATGAGGCTTCATTGAAAATCTAGAATGTAATTAGAGCAATAGCCATTAGGGCAGTATGGAGGCATAGGAACAATAGATGTTTTAGGACTATTCCTTTTTGGAAAGAATTGGATGTAAGTACTCGTAGGTTTGAGGTTTTGGTTGCCTTTAAAGGGCTTCATAGGTTTGGCTCTATGTATAAAGGAGCATATAAGACTCTTAGGAAGGTTAGCTAGATTTCTAGTTAAGACTCGTCGTCCTGACCTCTTTGGTGCAAGATGTAGATATCTATTATTTTAAAATGAAACCACATTAGAAAAAAACATTGAAATTTTAGAGAGAAGGTTTTATAAATAAAAAATATAGGGCCTTGCGAGTAATAATATTATTTACAAAAAGCTTGAAAAATCTAAGAATAAACTTACAAATTGTCAAGGCTGAAGGTTTTTGTATCAGCCCTGAAAAATGCTTTCTATGAACATGGTAGGGTGTGTGCCCCAAGTAAAACCTTAGGACCCCCAAATATAAGCATGAACCAAGACTCAAGTGACATCCATGAATATCATACCGCTTCCAACTATTAATTTGATTATCCTGACTAGCCTATGAACATCTCCTCCCTAGCACAACAAATTTTTTTAAAGGCAATGGCTCAATCAATGATAGCATTGAGCATCCCATTATTAAACTTCTTTTCTAGCCCATTGCTTGTTGAACCTTATGCTCTATTAAAAGGAGTGCACCCCCCAGCCAAAATCTTCAACATATATAGGTCCCTAGAAAGGCTTTCTTAAACTACCTTTGGTTTTTCTAATTAACTTCCATATTCAAGAAGGAGTACATAGTACAAATAATCCATAAGGCCTTTGCCATCTCCCTTAAAATTTTGTTACGTTTAGGGTTCAAAATTCCACATGTTCCTTTATTTCTCCCTTTCTTTTTTTAGATCCTTACTTGTTCAAAAATCCACATGTTCCTTTATTTCTCCCTTTCTTTTTTTGGATCCTTACTTGTAATGCGAGAAAATAGATAATCAATAAGAGATATTTACAAACCCTTCAAAAGTAAGGGTGATCCCAAGTCCAAATGACTCTAGAGTTTGGCATTGTTAAGCTGCACATTAGCCACCCTAAAGGAGTGATCATATTCTTTTGACATCTTTAAGAAAAGCAAAATGTTGGCTCGAAGATGAGACCATTTATTTACTAGTTGTTTTGGCAAGAACTTCTTGCCAAAAAACTTATCACCCCTTTCTTTCTAAATCCAGTCGACTATCATGCCCCTTACTACATTCCATATTTTGAGTGATTCCTCACTGAGTTGTGTAGAATCACCAAAAAGTGTCACCTTAAGATTCATTGCATTATTAAAGCTAGCCTCTTGTACCCATCTACATAGACACTTCCATATTTCCCTTGTCTACCTACACTCCCAAAATGAATGTGAAATGCTCTCATTTTCTATTTTACAAAGAGCATTGATTGGAAACTCTTTTAATGCCTTATTGATACAGAAAGCTTATTCATGAGGATTTTCTAGGCCATCAAATTAACCTATGTTGCAGGCATAACATGCCAAACTACTCTTGCTCTCCTTTTACACGTTTTCATTTTTGCTCAAGGGAACCTCTTCATCCAAGTTTGTGATAGCTTAAGTAAGAGTTGTTGATTATTAGGGTAGGGAGTCCTTGACTTTCTTACATTTCCAGATAGGTTTCCTCAAGGGAGATACTAAAGATCCAGTGAGATTAGGTTGACTAATAGTCTTAGCAATCGGCCATCCCATTACTTACGTGAGCCCCATTGACTAGTTGGTCTCCTCTCTAGTGAATTGGAAATTTTGTATTAGGTCCAAGAAGAGATCAAGAGCATTTTTTTTCTATATGTATGCCCATCATGATATTCCTTTTGGTATTAATTTTTAGGCTAGCTGAGGGTTCTCTCTCCAGGCTAAGAAGGTTGGATCATATGCAAAGCTATAGGTGAAGATTGACAATGCGAGAAAGGAGTCTCCTTTTCTATCCTTTGGGTCAATCCACTTTTCACTACTCAACATCTCAACCCATGTGTTGACCATGGTTTGGGAAACATCTCATTTAGGGACTTTAATTTTCTCGCATTCAAGAAGAAAGTCTAACCATTTTGAGTGTAGTGCAGTCCTACCCTTTAGTTTAGGATTGGCTAGCCAACCTCTCAAAAGTATGGTGTATCAAGTCTCTTGATAGCTCTACGAATAGGAGTACCCAAGCTCACAAAACAATCATTGGGACATTGGATGTACTTCTATTCTTTTAGAAGATGTAACTTGCTTTGTCGACAATCTCTCATCTTGTCTTCTTGACACTCCACTCTAATCAACATTTCATTTCCTTGCTATTCTCCTCAATCTAGGCCTATAAGTCATGGAGTAGTTGAGTTAAATCTTAGTGAGCAGCTCTTTCCTCTCCATAGTTCCTTTACAACTCTAGTAGCTATTGAAAATCTTGTTCCTTGTCCTACTTTAATTTCTCACATGAGCGCCTTATATCCTCCTTGTGTGTACCCATTACATAGTAGTAGTTTATACAAGTCATTACTTTTATTTATAGGTATAGTCACTGTGACATCTTCAACTTGCTTACCCTTCTCCAACTCAATGATCTTTGCATGCATACATTAGAGAGTGGCAATGAATTTCTAGAAATCTCATGAGCCAACGATAGGTTGTTGATCCTCAATAATTGTCTCTTGGCCTTTGTTGGAGCTTCCTACTCTCTTATCGAGTTCTTCCTCAAATCTTTGTGGAATGGATGTATTTTCCTCATTATCTCTTCATATGATTCTTGCAAGTTAGTGGCCATGTCCTCCTTTTTGTGGAAAGCTTCGTTCTTCAATTGCACTTCTTTTAGAGACTCATTAATGGTTGCATGAAGCTCTTGTTGACATTTCTCCTTACTACCTTTTTGGATCTTTTTCTTGCATGGGTGCTTAGTGCATGGCTCTTGGTAATCTCCTGGTCTTTTGTCCATTGTCTTCTAGCTAGACTAGTCTCCTTCTTGGGTAGATTATGGTGATTCCTAACCCATAACTTTTACCGATAGCTTGTTTCCTCAATTGGATAGGTGGTAGGGTTTATTGAGTCTTCAATTGTAGCAATAGCATGTTTTGAGAGTTGCTGAGCCATGGTGATGACTCTAGATAGTGCACCACTATAATTGACTATGTACTCCTTGGATTATCCAAGGAAGGTTCATCTCGAGGAGTTTTGTCAAGTGGTTTGTGAGCCTTGGTAGAGACTCACACATTGTTTCCAAACCAAAAACCATTCAAGTTTTAATTGAAAGTTTCCATTGAGAGGATCTCCTCCACGAGAACTTGTGTAACCTTATTTTTGAGGCAGTGGTTTTGTTGTAATTGAATAAGTGATGAAATACTTGTTGCAATGACTTTCAACTCTCCATTGTGTATTCCTCTAAAAACCAGTCCATCTTGACTTGCCTTAAGTTTATCAAGCTGTCTTTGGTCTAGCAAAGGGTTTTTTGAAAGCTATCCATATTTTTTGGCTTCTTGAGGAATGCCTAAAGCTCACTCTATCAGTCCGGAAGTGAAAACTACTTTTTAAGTTTTTTGTGCATTATTTACCCAATATCCCATCAAGCTTGTCCTAGTTTGAGTATAATAGTTTTGAATAAAATTGTGAGAGTTGGCAAGTTGAATTGCTCCATTGGTTTCCCTAACATAGTCTTTTAGTCCACACTTAGCCACCAACTCCCTAGTCCTAGGAAACCTACTGATAATAAGTCCTAAGTGGGCAAGTAAGTAGAACCTCAAGGCTTTGAAATCCTATGTGATAGCTTCAAGACCAACCTCATTGTGCTGTTCCACTGGAGAAGACAATTGTGTCATCAAATGTGCATGTTCAAACTAACCTTGTAGTGTTGTTAAAATAGGCAAGTCTTATTTTATGGAATATAGCTCCAATGATGCACCATTATACTTTTGAGGCACTTGATATAACTCTTAAGGATATAATGCAATGCGATAAGCCATTTGGTAGAAAGGTTATCTTACTTTGTGGAGATTTTAGGTAGATACTACATATAGTGCCAAAGGGTACTTGTGAGCATATTATTGGTGTGACTCTATGCTATTCTAATATGAATGATACCTTCAAAATTGTGTATAATAATGTCTTATAGAAAACCTTATAGCATCTCATTTTCCTATTCAACAAGAAGTTCTTTCGTGTGTCAAAGTATAATTGTTATTGTCTTTGGTTTCTTATTCTTTCTCTTCATTTCAAATATGTATCTTATCTTTAGTGCCAACGTAAAAAATTGACAAGTTAAAGTTTCTTCATTGCAAACTCATCTCTTTTCCTTTATTATTATTTGATAATTTCTTCATTCTAAGATACAATAACTTTTTGTTACTTGTTGATAGAATAGATTAAGATTTTATTAGAATTTCTAAAATTTTGAGTTTTTTTTTTTTTTTTTTATAGATGGCTTGATCAATATTTGAATACTATGGAGCTTCATGTTATAGAGGGCATAATCAATTGTTGAATACTATGGAGCTTCAAGTTATCAACATTAGTTTCTTTATTGCAAAATCTTTTGTTTTTCTTTATTGTTATTTGTTAGTTTTTAGATTCTAAGGTGAGATGACTTTTTCTTACATAGTATACGAGATTTTAAATTTGATTGTTTGTGTTCTTATCATTAATTTTTTATAGAATCTGATAGCCAAATACAATTTGAATACTATCAAGCTTCACGTTATAAAAATTAGTTTCTAAATTGCAAAGTCATTTCTTTTACGTTATTGTAGTTTGTTAATTTCTTTTACTTTCTTATAGTTTTTCTATAGATAGCCCAATCAATATTTGAATACTATCATGCTTCATCTTGTCAAATGCAATTGCAAGAGGAATTATGACCATTGGCTACAAACGACATCGTTTGTAGAACTCTAGCAAGGGTAATCAAAATATTACCAAAGGATGGGTTTACATGAAAATAGTCCTTTATATATAGAAATTTTGTAGTATGGGCATTTTCAATGCTATTACACTAAACAAACAGATGATGATTACCATATTTATGACTTCCACACTATCCGCATACCAAATGATGAGATCAAGACATTATGTAAAACTACTTTTTTGTATGAAAGTCATTAAGTAAAACTATTATTCCTAATATTTTTTTATATTTCTAGAATGAAAATAGTCTTATTATTACCAATGGAAATATTTCTTTATATATAGAAATTTTGTAATATGAATATATTCGACCATTAGTTGTATTGAAATTAGGGTAATTGTGGATATATTTGTTAATGTGCTATTATTTATAATATTTAGAGGAAGATGTGGGGTGGGGGTGTGTAAGGGCTTTGTAGGTATACCATCGTGTTGCCTACCTATATAGGGAGTAGTAGTGACTTTGAACCCTACTTGGTTTCCACTCTATCCGTGATGCCCTGTACCTAATGGTGAACCCTCACATGTGTGGCATCACAAGGGTGTAGTTCTAGGATGTGTCTATATTATACCATTTCTTCCATTAAATAATACAAGAGTATACCTTGCTCTTACATATCATGTTGCCTTTCTGTGCCATGTTGAGTGAGTGATTGAGTGCATGTGCATCACCCTTGATATTAGAGCAACCCTTGTTGGGAGTTGAGGAGTGCTCACAAAAGCAAGAGAAAAGATCCAATGACCTAAAATAGTGTTATGATGATCTACATCGTGATGCCTCATGTTATGTTGCCCCACTTCACGTCTTCCCATGTGGTGTCAACCCGCATCACAATAACGCCACAATGTGATACCCCATGATGCGAGTCCTGTTGAGAATAACAAATGATGCTTGCCCATAGAGGCTAGATGTATGCCCTGAAGAGGCTAGAAGATAGACAAATCATGTATGCTCTAGGAAGAGATGTTCAAAATCCCATATGCACAGTGAAGAGAGTGGTACTATCCAAAAAGCTATAAAGGCATGTACTTGAAACTCATTTCAATGTATCGGTACTATCAATTGAGTCACTCAAGATTGTGTTTATGAGTCTAAGCTAATCTATCTTGGAACCTGATTCACTTGAGTTACAATTCCTTATTCTGATAATGTATCATGTGTTTGACTTGCATCCCCACCATAGCCGATCTAGTTCTAGGTTTGTGTCTCTCAACAAGTCAGACACTGTGATGACCTTAGTACACCATGCCATCTAAAGATGTGACCCAACTTCCCTGTGACATAACCACTATCCAAAAGTGAAATGCTGCTTCTTTGCAGCAACAACCTCGGAGCCAATGCACGGCTCCCTTGCAAACATACCACTTGGATCCGAGGTGCAGCTTCCCACAACAACATGGACGACAATGGAGAGAATGAATCCATTCCACCTATGGTAGTTAAAGAGAGGAAGAAGAGCCGAGGTCAAGAATGAAGAGAAGCTTAGGAAGAGAAAGTAGTGAGATTAGAGAAGCAATTAGAGGGCATGTTAGGCATATTGAATTCAATTTGAAAAAGCATGCATATGAAGGAAGGAAAGGAGGAAATGAGAATTTTTTTTGAAAAAGAGCAAGGATACATGGAGTGGATGAAAAAACAAGGAGAGGAGAAGAGATACAAATTATATGAGCAGATAGATAGATTGGTAGATAGGCAATCCTTCTTCATCTCTTCAAACCTCCTACATGCTTCTTTCATAGCCATTGCACTTGGCTTGAAATAAGCGGTTTGTGGGTCTTGGAGGTCAAGTGAGAAGCTCCTAGATTTTGGTTCCATGGGACCAACGGATTCGAGCCTTGAGTGCTTGCGCGCTCGAATTGAGCATTGGAGTAGGGTTTTTTCCCAGCCCCGGTGCACTTGAGGTAAATAGGTAGGAAGAAAGGGTGTTTGATCTTCATTGCAAGTAAGTTTTTTCGATTCTTGAAGTTTAGATAGGTCAGTTTGATTAGCATCAGTATTTGCTTGTGATTTGTAGGCAGTAGGCATTTAGGTAGAAAAAATAAGGGATGAAAAAAAGAAAAACATAGTAGGGTTTTGTTGCAATAGTAGGGGTTGGAATTCGAGAAGAAAGAGAAACAGGCATCGAAGGAGTATTGGAAATGGGGTTTAAGACCTTAAGGGAGACAGAGCTCATTTTCACTTGCAGGGTGAGAGAGAGAGAGAGAGAGAGAGAGAGAGAGAGAGAGAGAGAGAGAGAGAGAGAGAGAGAGAGAGAGAGAGAGAGAGAGAGAGAGAGAGAGAGAGAGAGAGAGAGAGAGAGAGAGAGAGAGAGAGAGAGAGAGAGAGAGAGAGAGAGAGAGAGAGAGAGAGAGAGTGTGTGTGTGTGTGTGTGTGTGTGAGAGAGAGAGAGAGAGAGAGAGAGAGAGTTGACACATTGCTACAAGAGACCGAGGGAGTGGAGATCGCATTGATTCGTAGGATTCAAGTGCATACGATGCTACACGTGAGCTACCTCAGTTTTTTATATGTCATAGATTGTGTTTAGAGTTTCAGGACCTTGGGGTTGAGAATCAAAACCAAATGCATCGATTTAGTGCTGTGTTGTGTGTTTGTGCAGATGGGATCAAATGGTCTGATTCCTAGAATGGGATAGTTTGATTCGATCAGGAACATCCGATTTTCAAAATTGAAATCGGACTAGGCCATTTGTCCGATTGGATATTTGCACCAAAATAAAAAATCAAAATAAAAATAAAAAATTGAACACCAAAATTGAAAATCTAAAATCTAAAATCGGACACCCAATTTTGGGAATCAGATAAAAATTGTCAAATTGAATAAATGAACAAAACACAAAATTTGACCTATTTTGACCTAACTAAACCCAGATAGGGGCCACACAAACCATAGTCATAGGACACCCCAATGTGCTCTCAGGCAAGTAGATAGGACAAAGAGCGGATTCTCCCAAAGACTTGGCACCCGACAATCTAGGAGTGACTGCAATCACTAACCGCACCCAATAGAGACCCTGAGTAGACCAAGAGGGCAGCCACAATCCATGCCTTAGAGCCACATTGGGCCAAAACCAAATGAAGTGGGTGAGTGAGACTTTTATTGAATTTGTCGCATTCACACATCACAATATTTAATCACTTGAAATGCACATGAAAAGTTGAAAGCCCGATTTCACACGATGCATAATCAAAAGCACTATTCATCAGACAGTTGCTTTAATTAGAGGACTTTTTGAAATAACAAGGAACTCATACAAGATAATGTAAACTAAATGAACCCACCATTAGGAGAAGACTCCAGACTTTCAGGTAGGAGACTCAAGGAGCCAAACTGCTTGGAGAAAAAGAGGAACATCACCATTAGGGACTCGATGTTGCCTAACATGATTAACCTAGTCGTCACCTTAGTGTCACAGGAAACAGCTGACATGTTTGGCCCTAGCACCAATCTGAAAATGATGAGCTTGATGTGGGAGATTTCCCAGTTGATATCTAGCAGATGATCGATCGATATGACTTGCAAACCAAGATAAAGCATCATGGTAGGCCAGTTGAGGACATCATAGCTAACCTTGAGAAAGAACAGAAATTGGCAAGGAAAATTCTGCAAGGCATAATCACTTACAATCAAGAATAACAAGCTCAAAGACTAAGGTAAGAAATAGAAATGTGAGAGGTCAAGCGCATCTTAGCACTTGCTAATCGAAATAGGACACGACCTAATGTGGAGAGGGAGAGAGCGCTAGAAGTTGACCTTATGCCGAGTGAGCTTCTCATAAAGTGACTCTTAGATAAGATGACTGCAGAGTAGAGTGGAGTGGCCCTAGTAACTTCATTTGCTAGTGTGGGACTAGGAATCACTCCAAATTTGAAGAGCTAAACAAAGATATCAGTAGTTGCTAAGCAACTCAACAAGTATCAGCAAAATGACCCATACAACTTCGTAGAGTAGTTCAAGCAGGTATGTGAGGCAAACGGCCTGATGGACCCTGCTCAACGTGCGCAAGCTTTTGGTCTCTGCCTTGGGGATAAATGATAGACGTGGTACACTAGTGTAGACAATGTTGAACGCAACAACTTCAACCATCTCAAGAGTCTCTTCATTAAGAGATTCCCTGAGGCATGGTACTTGGATAACCTTATTGTCCAACTAATGAACGTTAATAAAAAAGACAAGGAGGATATTCGAGATTATGCCACCCATGTGCGGAGTCTCTTTAAGAGAATCCCAGCCAACAGAGTGACCAAGCAAGCGAGCGGTCTCTACCATATTCATAAGAAAAATTTGAGTGAAGAGCTTTATAAGGCCTTGGTGAGCAACTCGAACCTGCAAAGGGATGTGCTAGCTAGGGTCTTTGAAGAAGCCATATGTGTGGACAACCTGCTCAAAGAGAAAGGCTCAAGGGCCACAAGTGGAGATAGTGCAGCCTCTAGAACCTGAGAGAGAGCTATGACCATTAGCGAGAGATCTATCTAGAGTGACCAAGAGAAAGGTTCGAGCCAGTAGTTGATAGATGTAAAGCTAGAGCTGGGCAAGCTTTAAAGAGATGATAAGAAAACCTACTCAACCTCACGTGCAATGCATGCATTATGGAGGGAACTACAATAGGTTTGGCCTCGATGATATGCATTGCCATTTACTGAGGAGATTACCATATCCACAGCCATACATCCAGCCATACTACTTGGGAAATAGATGGCCACAGTTCTGAAGGGGAGCTCCATTAGCTCTCCCAGCGCCTAATGATGTGCCAAGCCAGTTGTCCCTAGGATGGTGGACATTAACCCCACATGCATACCTAGATCATATGGACCCTTTGTGACCCATCCATTGAGTGATGCTTTGATACACTATGTAGATGAGCTAAATGAGGACGAGACATACATAAACCATTACATCTCTTACAACAAAGAGGGCAACCCCATTCTGATGGATTTTAGATTACTATCGGTGATAGTATTAGGTCGGGGAAGGGGTAGAGGCCTAGGAGGACAAAACTAGGAACCAATCGCATGCTGGGACTTATGGCCACCCAGGGCACATCTCATCTAGCTACCTTGAATAAGAGCAAGCCAAAATCTAGGAAAGACTGACTTTAGATGCCATGAGTGTGGAATCACTCATTTGTATGTGTTGAATGCCCTAGGCAAAAACCATTCACTAGCTCAGCTATCATGCCATCTGTATCATTTGGACTATTTGGAGTTGAAACACTTGATGGCGAGGCCACTCCCATCTCATTGAACATCATGAACTAGCACAAATGAACCAGGCCGACATTTCATTGCCAGGACCTACCAACCTAGATGTAGCCTCAATGGGAAAGAAGACTTGTTGAAGGAAGAAAAAGAGGGCTGACGCCAAAGTAACATTAAAAACGGACAGTGCGACCACACCAATGAGAGGGAAGCGAGTTGTAGATGCAAGGGCCAAGACTTCAACACCCAAGATATCAGAGAAGGGGAGTGCCAAGGTTGGAGAATATCCTAATCCAAGGCACCAATTAAAAGTGGTTGACAAGGTTAAGGAGTGGGTGAGAGAAGCCCAAGAGCATTTAAAGGATGCTAAGCCCATCTTGAAAGATGAGATTGATGAACTCTCCAGTGTGGGCACGCCTATCTCACTGACATGCATATAATCAACAGATGCATTTGCACCTCATGCAACACCATGAAGACAAGGCCTAGATGCCGTAGGTAGGCAAACTGCTCGACATCAATGGCAAAAGAGTGTAGGACATGACGAAAGGCAAGCGACTAGCAGTCTACTTACAATGTTGATATTGACTCCTATAACTTTGCCAATGGGGGAACTACTTACGCAAAGTCCCTCATTATGGCAAGAGTTAAAGCAGTGGGTAGAGGGATCTAATAATGAGTTGAGAGCAACTGACTTGCACAAACATGATGTAGCTAGATACCTAGCCTAACACTAAACTCAATGTCTAAGTCTTTGCATGTAAATGCTTTTTGGGCGGGCACAGAGATGCATGTAGTCCTACCAGTGGTAACATTAGGAGACGTCACAAGAAAGAGGATCGTAGACATAGGAGTAGGAGTTAGTGTGCTTAGCCATGTAGTCTTGCAGGCTTGGGGTGACCTGCTGCTGGTGGAGACAATAAGGTTTAACGTCACACTGGCTAATGGCATGAAAGTTAAACCATTTTGAGTATTGAAGGACTGGCCCTTGAAAATAGCAAGTGTCAAGTTCTCAATGAACTTCATAGTTATGAAGGGAGTAGACTAAGATATTTTGCTACACTGAGTTTGGATGTAGAACACATGAGTAATTGAAGATTGGGGTAATGGTCTTATATTCCTAGGTAATAGATCAGAGACAGTAAGAGTTGAGATGGATACTTGGAAGACCACATTGGTCGATTTAGATGTGCCATCTCCTTTATCTTGAAGGGATACTCATAAGCCAGGAACTCTTACGGACCATTAACAAAGTATAACCCCTGTATGAGGATGAGCAGGATTGGATGCATGTGTAGCCACCATCAACCTACCATTCTCAGATGATAAAGAGGATTATAAGCAAGTTGCAAGGATAGTCATTGAGTCCCATAGAGCCACCGCATCTCAGCTACCAAAGGGAAGGACCCTACCATCAGTGTCACTTTGTATGATGGCCAAAAGCCCTAGCAGTAGACAACCAACACCTAATCCTTTCCACACCTCATCTAATAGAATTGAGCTCTAAGGGATCCTTGAGTGACCTAGAGATACCTCGATCATCTAAGACCAGATGCACTAAGGGGGACTTGTTGGTCAATCTATGGTGTAGAGGGTTGAAGTGAGCTCTAAGAGTAACCTAGAGATACCCTGACCATCTAAGACCAGATGTACTAAAGGGGACTTGTTGGTCAATCTATGGTGCAGATGGTTGAAGGAGGAAAATAGAGGACAACCCCAAGACCTACCAAAGTGCTTCACTAAATTCAAAAAGGAGACAAGGTAGTGATCTTGTTGGGAGTGAAGAGATAGGGATAGGCAAGTGAACCAACTTAAGGGCCTGCCAAGGTCAAGGAGGTCAACTTAGTAGGGGAAGGGAAAAGGTCTTGACCCATGTTTATAGTTGATGTGACTTGATTGAGCAAGAGGAGGCTAATCTCATTGCTCTCTTACAAGAGTACATAGACGTATTTTCTTGGTCCTTACAGATGAACATAGGGGAGTCAAATTGAGAGTTGTAACACATAACATCCTAATGACCCGTAATGCAACTCCAATGAAACATTGACCTTACCTGATGAATCCAAAGCATACTTACACCATGAAGGGAGATATCGATATCTATTAATGGTCGGATTCATTTACGAGATTGAGCACAGGGGCTAGGTTTCACCCATTGTGATTGTCCTAAAAAAGAACGGTAAAATATGAGCATGCATGAACTACAAGAAAGTCAATGCAGCGACTTAGAGAGACAATTACCTGTTGCCCTACACAAAGCACATGCTGGAGAGAGTAGCAGGAAAATAAGCCTACAGTTAATTGGATGGCTTCTCAAGTTATAACCAAGTTCAGGTACACCCTGGTGATAGACATAAGACATTCAACATGGAATGGGGCATATTTGCTTACATAGTCATGCCATTTGGGTTGAGGAATACGCCTACTACCTTTCAAATGTCTAATGTGTGCCATCTTCAAGGACATGCTCATGCAAGAGCTAGAGGTATTCGTTGATGATCTGTTGAGCCAAATGCACTAACAGTCGGGACTCTGGATGGGCGGACTTCTATTGTTTCAGAAGCTGCAACTCACTTGGGTGACAATCTCTCACCTTGTCTATCTCTTAACACTCCCCTCTAACTAACCAAGCATCCTTCTCTCCAACCCAAGAAAGAAAGAACACAAAACTAGCTTCGAGTTGTAGCAAACTCACCTAACTTACCTTCTTGTGTTTGATGACTCGAAGGCTCGAAGATGGTTCCATGACCACAATCAACACGATCCAATGCCGTCGCTCCTTTGCATCCACCACCAAGCACACCAATGAGTTGATGAGCTAGTAGAGAAGAAGAGAAAATCAAGAAGATGATGAAGAGCTTCACCTTCCCTCAGTCCCTCACTCAACACACCTCTCACTCTCTCCCTCTCAATGACTCTCAACACAATGGAAGCAAGATGATAGAATGGAAAGATAGAATAGAAAGCTTAAGTAGTCACACTGATAGAGCTTCCATAGCATGGATGTGCCAAAAGGGTCAATACAACTGAGACCTCCCACCCTTATATAAACCAAGAATTAGGGTTAGGGTTAGGGTTTGCATTTTACATTTAGGGTTTGCGCCCCTTTTGTGTTTTGCATTTAGGGTTTCCACAACTATGAATTATGGTTTGCACCCTCTCTTGGGCATCCTACCCACTTAGTGGGATCTAGGTTGGTCAGTCCTCGAAGCATGCTTGTACCTTAGCATAAATAGACCAAGCCAATGCTAATCTAACCACAAATACATGTGTGCAACCCATGCAACACTTGTGAGTGTGACAAATACAACTATGGATGATAAATACAATCTGCACGGGACAACTCTCACAAAATAATACATCCATAATAATACGATGATGTTTGTAATAAAAAATAGTAGCACTTGTGCTTTTGTAGCCTTCTCAGAATACCTTTATCATTATTTCCTCCTTAGACAAGTGCTAGTCCCATGTCACTCACGTCGTGTAGTAGCTTGCACCGAAGACACAAAATGCTGAGAATAGTTGGTGAAGGAGTAGTATTCATGATGGTGGAGAAATGAATGTTGCTTATGAATATTATATTCTTTTTCCTGCAGTTGGTACTGAGGATGTTGCTCATGTTATGGTAGATGGTGATTGATGTTGTTGCTGGTGACAAATCTTGTAGAACTGGGTGTTGCTAAAGAGACACTTGACTATGGTCCTTCTAAAATGGAGACAGCTGGAATGATCATGGGAAATGATTGGGATATTGCAAAAGATGGGAGATTTGATGTTGATGTAGTAGTGATGACATGTAATCCTCCACAAAGTTTGAACTTGCAAAGTAAAACCTCTCGTGCAATCACTCCCTAGGGGAAAGTGCTAGTATGTTGTTCATGCACAAGACAAATAATGATGTTGGTTTGGGAGATGGGTCGAGCCTGAAGTGTTGTCCCACACTTGTGAGGACCCAAAATTGTGAAGAGGTTATGGTGCAAATACTAAGTGAGTGCACATGCTTCCATAGTCTAGTACATAGTTAAAATACTTCTCCATGGGTGCTTTAGTTGATGATGATGCTTGATGAAGCAAAGGAACTTGAACAAATGAGGATGGGAAAAATTATCGTGGTTGAGGGAAAAGGAGTTAGCAGGTATCCAATCCAATAAACTCTTGAAGAACATGGGTCTCTGCAAGATCAACCACACATGGTAACTGATACAATGGTTGGCTTTATGTTGAAGAACCTTTTCCACCTTGCTTGCAAGTGAGGATTGATGACACTGAATAAATCAAATGAAGGTATGAAATGTGCAGGTGACTCAGGGAGATAGGTCTAGGTGAGTTGAGACTCCCTAGGTATGTCTTGACCTTGATGTGCCCTAAGCAAATGCGCAGGAAAATGGGAGAAAGGTTAGGGGGTTAGAAACGGAGCCAATTGACCAAAGCCATTAGACGCATCCAACTTGAGGACCCCTAGATGCAGTGCAGTGCATGTGAGTGCTTTTTTTTCTCCTTTTTTTCACTCTTTTTTTTTCTCTCTCTTTGTTCTTCCTTTTTTTTTTCTTTTGGCAAGTCAAGTAGCAATAGTGATATACAATAAGGCATGCTTCCTTACAAGGAGAAATGGAAGTATGAGATCAAAAGGCTGACTGCAAAGAATAAAACTTGGCGCATGAGATGATTGGTGCATTGAGGTGCATGGGAACCTCATTGTTGAGTTCTTTAAGTTTTGTGTTTCTTCAGCGAGGCTCCAAGATAAACTCGTTGTCTTGATTGGCCTTTGATGTCTTAACATGATGCCTTTCGAGTTTGAGATCTTTAGGAAGGTTCTAATGCTAGTGTTAGCTTCAAAACTTTAATGTTGTTGTAGCATAGGATACTCATGGAAAGCTTCTATTGCTTATGATATTGTAATCAAGCCTTGAGGCTCATTGCATTGGTTTGTCACCTATTGTTTTCCTGCATTCACTTGGTGAAACTTTGAGAGTACCATGTAAAGGATTCAAGGAAAAAAGATAGAAAGAATTATGAACAAATTTTTTTCTTCTTTGAATTTCACCATCACACGAGGAGCGAAAGGGTTTGAGCTTGTACCTCTTGTTTTTTATTTTTTGCCCTCGCATAAGATGTAGCATTGTTTCTAAAGTCGAAGGGATTTTGCTCTTATCACTGCAACAAATTGAGCTAAAGAAAAATACGTACAAAGAAACTAAGACTAAAAAGGAAAAAGAGTCAGTATTCCGTAGTTTTTGGGATCCACCATTTATAGAAATTCAAATTGTACTCCAATTCGGCAAAAGTATCCAAGTCAGGTGGTTTGGTAACCAATTCACAAATGTAGGTAATCAGATCACCAAGCAAAGAGGGTCTTGCAAAGCGACTAGCAATGTGTAGTTCCTCTTTGATCAAAATCTTGTCAAGCAATGGGTGATATATCAACTTTTGTGGCAAGGAAAGATTCTGAGCTAGGATGATAGAGCGCATTGAAGTGGTCTCACAGTAGGTTGGGTCAACTTGAAGTATACTGATTGTATGGCTTTGCTCAATGGTGTTCATAAGACGACTGCCATCAAAGCAATCTCAAGTCGATGAGAAATCCACTTTTGCAAGAACAGACTTGAGGAATGACAATTCTGCTCAAGCTCATCAATTATTTATTGGTCTTGGATTTTGGTCACAGAAGCATAAGAAGGAATAAATCAGCATGATAACAAGTGCTCCCGAGGGAGACTCCTAACATATTCTTGCTGAATCAAGAGGCTTTTATCGAAAAGATGTCCATTGTCCTCCCAAGTGGAATGCCATTGAGAAGCAACTTGAATTGCCTCCTCATTAACAAGGCCTAAATCAATCATTGTAAACAACTTGGCATAAGTAGTGTATATGGCCTCAAATTGGAGTAGGCATTTTGTTTCAGACGAATTGAATTTCTTTGCCAAATGAGTAGCCATGGTACACAATGGTTGACATACTAGCAAAGGCTTGATGCTAGAAGGAGGGTCAGGTTTAGTAGGGCTGATCTAGAGATGTGTCTCAACAACCTCTTTTGGAGCATCTCGGGGTTCAATCGACTCATTTGGGACTAATTGGTGGGGTGAGCTAGTAGGGACATTGTTGGAAATCAAGCTGGAAATCAAGCTCCACCCCATCTCTCTTTATGTCTATGTGACTTATCGACATTAGCTAGATATAGTTGTACATGTGTGTGTCATTGAATAAGTCGGTAGACTTGACCTAACCATAGTTAGATGATGGTTAGTCAAACCTAGTGTAACTCTCTCGTTTAGTGTGTGACTAAGTGGATGAATAATGAGAAGAGAATGAAGATGAGCTGAAGGCTCATGGTTATGCTCCACTCTTTGTCTCTTCCTCTTTTCCAATATGGTATCAGAGCCATGCTAGGTGGGCTTTTTGGAGTAGGAGGCAATGAAGAAGACCTAAAGAAAGTGAAGATCAGGGCATTTTGAAGCACATGCAAGCTGCCATTGTTCTTGAAAAGTAGGCATTGGTTCATTGTGGTTCCCATTTGTTCAAGTGTTGGTCATAAATTTTTGGGGAGTCTTCTAAGGCTTGTTTAAGCACAATAGTGTTGATCACAACCACCATATGCATCTAATTCGTGGAGAAGAAGCTCAGGACTTGTTCACGCCAGTTGCGCCTGTTGGACAGATTTGCATGTTGGTTGCAAAATTATCATGTGGAGCACTTGTCAAGTGGCATAGAGCTTGAATGCACATCTTAGAAGGTACTTGAAGGGTGTACTAAGAAAATGAATTTGTGGGAGCTCATCCATGAGTTGTAACAGGGAATTACAGATCTAAAATACAGCCTAAACTACTATACATAGACAATATATATCACTTACTTGGCATTGGAAAGAACTCGGAGCCTTTTCACATTCTTGGAAGGCTTCATTGGAGCCCAGATATGCTCATATAGACATATGTATTGGTTGTAATACTTATGAGTTCGAATCTTAGTCAAAATACTTAGATCTAAGAGTGTTTTTTTTTACTGATTGGAAAATTGTCAGAATTTGTGGGCAGTAAGCACTTAATGGTCTTAGAATATTAGATGACTTTGGTTAGCTTATGTCTATTGTATGACTTGGTATATGGCCTGAAAATGTCTTGTGGATCAAGAAGGGAATTAAATGCAAATGAGACAAATGTCTTGACATGGTCTTGGATGGCTATGAATAGTAAATACACTGTATAACACTGGCTCTTGAAGATGGGACACTATTGGGAGCTTACAGGTTTATGCATTGATTCTCATGTATGGTGGCATATGTACATGACAACTTGAGGAGGTTTTGGACTAAGATACCTTGTGTTTTGATGAACATTTGCTGATGAACTGCAATCTATGAACATGATTTTTGACACTTGTACTTGTTGGTTATGCACTGATTTGTGCCCGTATGGTCATATTTGGACTATGATATGTACTAGTAGATGTCTATGCAGTTTTGGAGCATGTATGACTTGTATACACCTCAGTTTTGGCTTTGAATCAATTGCTGATCACTAACAGTTTATAGATTTTAGACTACATGTATATACTCTGACAGTAAGGTTGCATGATACAAAGTATACAGAAACTACATGATCTATGTATTGACGAATGTACCTATAGGTTATGCCACATGTTTGTGGATGGTTGTGAAATGTTAATGGGCTGAAATACTCTATTTTTAGTAGTAAACTTGTTGTAGAAAACTATCATAAACAGTCAAAGACTGCAGTTAGTTAGTCGGACTTGTTGGCTTGCAGGAAGTTAGTCTGTTGCAACATGGCAAATGCACAGGGCGCTGATAACATTACACAAATTGTTGGTGAAAAGATGGATAACAAGAATTTTGCCTTGTGGAAGTTTTGTATGAAGAATTTCTTGGTTGGCATAGGTTATTGGGATCTATGCACTGGTGATGAAACTGAACCTGAATTGCCTGAATGACCGACACATGATTAGAGAAGAGCTCATAAACAGTGGACACAGAGAGCATGCAAAGTGCTACATTGGTTTTCCTTATGTATATCTGATGCTATGGAAATACAGATCACTGGATGTGATTCCCTGAAAGATGCTTGGGACATACTCATGAAGAACTATGGAAATGTCACACATGTTAGGAAGATACAATTAAATCAACAATTTAGCAACATGTCTAGGAATGGCAGAAGCATCCATGCCTAGACAACAGAGATTAAGACCATAGTGGACCAGCTTGCCACTATTGGATCTGCAGTGTCTAAAGATGTATGATAGCAGTCACTCTAAATGGAATTGGGAAAGAGTACAAAGCATTTGACACTTCTATTTTTGTTAGAGATGAACCCGCTGACTGGGATGAGTTGCTTGCCCTGTTGTTGCATGAAGAAGTGAAGCTTGGGCTGAACACATGTTCTAGTACGCCTCAAAGCAAAGACACTGTCCTTTATTCTAGCCAGTGTGGCAGAGGTGGCAAAGGCCGCGGCTCTTTTTGAGGTCATGTAGACACTCAAAACACCTATGGATAGCAACAACAGAGTAATTGGCATGGCAGGAATACACAAGGCTAGCTTGGATCTGGCAGCTTTAGAGGTAGGGGGAGATAACCTCGTGGCAGAGGTGGTGGATCATGGCAGTCAAATGATCAATCCAACAGGGATAAAGACTGTCATTATTGTGGTAGATATGGGCACATTGCCAAGGATTGTCATAAGAAACATGCAAACATGAAAGCTAAAGGAAGATAGCATGGGAATTATGCATCATCTAGTGGTGCTCATGATGGTCAAGGTGATAGATTGTTTGCCATACAACATGTGTCCAAGAATGCACCTAGGCAGAGCAGAGCTGAGAGATGGTACATTGACTCTGGGGCTTCTAACCATATGACACCACAGAGAGTGGTTCGATGAGTTGGTTGTAGGTTCACATGGTTATGTGTGTACTTGGGATGACATTTTGCATGATATTCAGCACATAGGAGTTGTTATGTTGATGATGCTTGATGGCAAGAAAAAGAGCCTACATGATGTACTGCATGTACCATCAATCACAAAGAATCTTTTGTCAGTTGGACAAATGGCAGAACAGAACTTGTAGGTGTGCTTTAACAAAGATGGATGCTTTATTGAAGAATACGGTAATGATTGTAAATGAATTGCTAGAGGCAGATGGGATGGCATGATGTTTACCTTGGACGCATCCATTCCATAATTTAAGGCACCCATGTTTGCACATGATGAGTGTGCTATACGAGATGTTGAGATTTGGCATAAGAGGATTTATCATGTTAATGTTCAAAAGCTAAAATCTATATAGCAGAAGGAAGTGGTACTTGGATTGCCCAAAATTCAAGTATAATGACTTTGGCCATGTATATCCTGCATGTCAATTTGGAAAACATGCAAGGTTTCCCTTTATGAAGCATGTCAATAATAGTTTGAGACCTTTGCAGTTAGTGCACTCTAATGTTTGGGGTCCGTCGCATAATGCTTGATTTGGTGGTGCTCACTACTAATGTATCTTTCATTAATGATTTTAGTAGGTACACTTGGCTATACATATTGAAACATAAAGATGAAGTGTTTGATGCATTCAGAGATTTCAAGAAGCATGCAAAAAATGAGTTGGGCTGCTATATTTCTTGTCTTAGGTCAGATGGAGGTGGAGAATATGTCTCATGGGAGTTTGATATATATCTTGCAAAGTATGGGATCATAAGACATCTTACTTGCAGCTATACACCGCAACAAAACGGTGTAGCAGAGAGGAAAAATAGGATACTGATGGAGTTAGCTAGAGCTATGCTGAATGAAAAGTGTTTGCCTAATGCTTACTAGGCTGAAGCAATGGTGACTACTGTATATGTGTTGAATAGAACCCCTACAACAGGGATTCATGATGTAACACCTTATGAGAGATCGTATGGTCATAAGCCTAACATTAGGCACTTAAAAGTATTTGGCTGCATTGCATACATGCATGTTCTTGATGAAAAGAGAAAGAAATTGGATCCCAAAGCTATCAAGAGCGTGTTTTTGGGTTATGCATAGGACATGAAAGCTTATAAATGCTATGTGCCGTCTACTCATGAGACATTGATAAGCAGAGATGTTTTTGACGAGTTGGCTTCATGGTATGGGAATCCTGTTGCAATGGCTACATATGGATCAACCAGCACTAGTAATGCTAAAAATACCCTTGTAGTTAGTACATCTATGAGTGGTTGACATGTGATGTGTCATCTACAGTAAGCCCTTGGTTAGGATGATTGCGGAATCGCACTCCTACGTCCATTGACACGAACATGTAAGTGAGGGGGAGATTCGATAAAGGAAAAGAGAAGATGTTTGAGGATGTAATAGGTCCACTTACTATAGGTTATGAGTCATCCAGTAGAGTGATAGCTTGGATAGTGAGTTGGGGATTCCTTCTGTTATGACGCCTGGTGCAAGGCAGAATCAGTATGTATCACCTCATGAGAGACAAGCTTAGAGTGAGCCACAATTGAGGAGATCTGAGAGGGTTAGAAGACCACTTGATAGGTACACATACACTGGATATGTAGCCCATCATTATGCCTATATGACTAAGGTGATAGGTTTCAAAGAACCCACTAAGTTTGATGAGGCAGTTGCAGATGAGAAGTGGTGTGCTACTATGGACGAAGAGTATTTAGCTTTGGCTAAAAATGGAACATGGGAGAGTTTAGTTACCTGAAGGAAAAGCCCCCATTGGCCGCAAATGGGTGTACAAGGTAAAATGCAAGTCAGATGGGTCATTGGAGCACTACAAGGCCAGGCTAGTTACAAAGGGATATGCACAACAGTAGGGCCTTGACTATGAGGAGACTTTCATCCCTGTGGCTAAAATGGCAACTGTTAGGATAGTCATTGAATTGGCAATGTCTAAGGTTGAAGTCAAAGTCAAAGATCTTGGTGAGCTAAAATATTTTCTGGGAATTGAGGTAGTGTCTATGCCTCAAGGCATATGGTTGCTGTTATAGAAGCAATATGCTTATGACATGTTACAGAAGTATGGTATGACTGAATGTAAGGCTATGGATACACCCCTAGACCAAAATGCCAAGGTACATATTGATGTTGGGACATTAATTGAGAATGTAACCATGTATAGACAGATGGTGGGCAGCTTGATCTACTTGACTATTATTCAACCTGGTTGACTTGAGTTATGCTATGAGGATGATGAGTTAGTTCATGCAGAAGCCTCGCAAGTCGCTTTTGGATGCAGTCAATGGATGTAGTCAGTTCATGCAGAAGCCTCGCAAGCCGCATTTGGATGTAGTCAATGGATGTAGTCAGGAGGATCATGAGATATGTAAAGGGTACTATAGATTATGGGTTGTTTTATGCATATGGAAAACCCCTTGACTTGAGAGGGTATACTGGGCTGGTTGTGCCTATAATAGGAGGTCAACTAGTGGCTATGCATTTGGATTGGACAGTAGCATGATTAGCTGACAAAGTAAAAAATAGCCTATAGTTGCATTATCTAGTACAAAAACTGAGTATAGGGGTTACAGTCTTAGCGGCTTGTGAAGATGTTTGGTTGTTGAAGTTACTAAATGACTTGGGGATACACTTGGATAGCAAAGTGAAGTTGCATTGTGCTAATATTAGCAGTGTGATGCTTGCAAGCAATCCTATCTACCATGCAAGATCTAACCACATTGAAGTTCATTACCATTTCATTAGAGAAATGATACTAGCAGAGCATATTGACTTTATGCATGTGAAGACTGAACACCAGGTAGCAGATATCTTTACCAAATCACTTAGTAAAGAGAAGGTAATCTATTTTAGGCAGCAACTTGGAGTATTGTAGATGGTTTGAGTTTGAGAGGGAGTGTTGAAAATCAAGCTCCACCTTGTCTCTCTTTATGTCTGTGTGACTTACCGATATTAGCTAGATACAATTGTACATGTGTGTGTCATTGAATAAATTAGTAGACTTGTCCTAACCATAGTTAGATGATGGTTACTCAAACCTAGTGTAACTCTCTCTTTTAATGTGTGACTAAGTGGATGAATAATGAGAAGATGAGTTGAAGGCTCATGGTTCTACTCCACTCTCTGCCTCTCCCTCTCTTCCAATAGACATCAGTGGCATTGGGCCTAGGATTTGGAGTCACAAGCATACCTCTTCCAACCACTGTGTATGGGGGGTTAGGAGAAGGTTTATGTACATCACTCTACTTCACATCATTAGATGAAGATTCAGTCATTGTAGTACTAGAAGTAGAGGTAAGATTTGGTGTTGTGTCATGCAACCTTGGAATAAACCATTCATAGAAATTAAGATTGTATTCTAATGAAGCATGCTCATCAAGAAGTTATGGGTCATGGGGTGAGACAAAAGATATATCTAGTGACATCAGTTATCATGTCTCGTTGTCCTAATCAACTTGCAATGTGTAGCTCTTCCTCTGAAAGAAGTTTGTCGCACACAAGGGATCACGTTTAGCCAATTTAGAAATGTGGACACCACAGACAAGTGCAAGCACTCGGAGAGATGTAGGAGCAACATATGCAGGATCATGCATTGAAGTCCAAAGTGCCTTTCTTTGCTTAGCAATTTTCATTAGGCGGCTACCAAATTGTGCAACTAACCCTCGACTAGAATACCATTTTTGTTTGAGCTCACTTTGTCCTTTTGCTTTCTTGGCCAATGTTGCAACATTTTCCAAACTTGTTGTGTACTTCCCAATGTAAAACATAGGAATTAAGTGATGCTTCTATTGCTCTACCTTGGTCATTTGCTTTATAACTTCCCCCACAGCAGTTGGGTTAATCCACCAAATTTGTGATTGCTCTAACCATATCAAAGACTTTTCTAAGAGTTTTTGATGCTCAGCAGTCTGAATTCCAAGGTCGGCATGAACATATGCATGAGCAAGTGAAGTTAAGAGTGTTTCATCTAGTTCTTGAGAACTCATCACTTCTGATTGATCTCTGTGTTGTCCCCTCTTTTCTAACATCTCCATGATCGATCGTTTAATTGGTTTCAAGTGTATTAGAGCCCTTGGTCGAGAAGAACATGACTTATGAATCAATGGACTCATTATGCTCTTTGCACTAGACTCTATATCCTTGTGTGAGATTGAAGTACTAGAGACTCGTTCTTCAGCTGAAGTGATAGTCTTAGTCATAGCCAAGGGATGTGATTGTATAGTTCATTTCACTCAGTTGTGTTGACTCATCGGGTTTTAGGTCTTCAAGACCTAAGGTCGAGTCCACTATGATGCACGCCAATAGAGTGTAAGGCTCTTACTAGCAAGATGACAAACTCTTCAACTCTTTTTGTAATAGTCTTGTGTGGTTCTTGGCATGGGTGTTCTTATTCAACTCCCTAGGATTGTCAATTTAGGACTTGTGGTAGCTTGGTTGACAATATTTTACTCATCAGGCCCTTGTAATGATTGGAATGGAGCACATTGTGATGAGGTTTAGTTGGATGACTTTCCCCCTAACGACTTGTAGTATGTCCTATATGTAGATGTGAAAGTGATTGTTGTGGTTGTGCACTATTAACCTAAATGACCTAAGGTAATGTCAACTAGTGTGTATTACCGAGGTTGCCTAGGTGCTACGTGCAATGTGTGCTAGGTCCTTACAATATGATGAGGTGATAACTCAGTTTAACAACCTCCTTGTTTAAGATATTTACTTCAAATGCTTGACTTCAAGACCTACAAGTTATCAAGGAACTTTGCAACACTTTGATTCAAAAATTGGCAAGAGTGAGGTGTGCCAAATTAGGCTTTCTTCCTTTCCAATGCAATGTGTATGGGTGCAAGCAAATCCTCAAAGTATCACAACCATATCATGCTAACAAAATAGAAAGTAAGGATGGCACGTTGATGCAAATACATAAAGCAAGATGTTCAAATTTAGAATGTGAGTAAGACAAGTATGAGTGAGCCTTGAGGCATTGTGTGTGTGTGTGTAAGTGGGAGTGTGAGTGGGTGATAAGTGAGAGTTGAGAGAGGATGAGTGATTAGGGATGAGTGAGAGATGAGTGTGGATGAGTAAGTGGGGATTAGTGAGAGAGGAGTATGAGTGAGGTGTAGTGGTTTGAGTGAGGGGTGAGTGGTTCGAGTGATAATTAGGGTTTGTGAGGGATCAGGGTTGGGGTGGTGTGAGTGAGTGCACTGGTTTGAAGGAGTAGGGTGAGTAGTGTGAATGAGGTGGTTCGAAGAAAGTGGTGTGAGTGAGTGTGACCTAGGTGGTGCGAGTAAGTGGTAAGGTGGGTGTGACCTAGGTGATTCGAGTGAGCGGGCTAGGGTCAAGGTGGTTCGAATGAGTGAGGTGGTGCGAGTGAGTGAGGTGGTTTGAAGGAAGTGGTGCGAGTGAGAAAGGTGGTACAATGAGTGAGGTGGTGGGGTTAAGGTAGTTCGAGTGAAGTGGTGCGATTGAAAGAGGTAGTGCAAGTAGGGTTAGTGAGTAGTGTGAATGAGGTGGTTCGAAGGAAGTGGTGTGAGCGAGTGTGACCTAGATGATGCAAGTGAGTAGTGAGGTGGGTGCGAGTAAGTGATCTAGGGTCAAGGTGATTCGAGTGAGTAAGGTGGTGCGAGTGAGGGATGGTTCAAGTGAGAGGTGGTTTGAGTGAGTGTGGTGGTAGGAAGGTGGTTCGAGTGAGTGAGGTGGTGCAAGTGAGGAGTAGTGTGAGTGAAATAGGTGGTTCAAGTGAGAGTGGTGCGAGTGAGAGGTGGTTTGAGTGAGTGTGGTGGTGCAAAGGAGGTGGTGGAGTGAGTGGCTAGGGGTGAGGTGGTGCAAGTGAGAGATGGTCTGACTGAGTGAGCTAGGGTCATGAGCTAGGGTCAAGGTGGTTCAAGTGAGAATGGTTTGAATGAGCAAGGTAGTTTGAATAAGTGATCTAGGGGTCAAGGTGGTTTGAGTGAGTGTGGTGGTTCAAGGGAGTGAGGTGGTGCAAGTGATCTATGTGTGCAAATGTTGGGTGGTTCAAAGGAGGAAAATGATTCGAGTGAGTGATGTGAAGGAAGTGGTGAGAGTAAGAGAGGTGGTTCAAGTGAGAGTGGTGTGAGTGAGTGGCTAGGATTGAGGTGGTGTGAGTGATCTATGTGTGTGAGTGCTTGTGAATAAGAGTGAGCTATAAATTTGGTTAGTTGTTAATCATGAATACATATGCAACCAATCATAAGGGCAAGCAAAATAAACCATCATTCACAATGTTGCCACACCGGTTGTCCAAGCAAGAAGGGTTTGAGTTTTGCGTTTTGTGTTTGAGCTTTGAGCTTTGAGTTTTTTGTTTGTTTTTTTTTAAAGTTTGTGTTTTGTGTTTTTTCCTACCCTAACAATATCTATCTTCACAATTTCAATCCAATAAACCAGTTCCTTCTGATTCAGCCTTCTTAACCTAGCCACATGGGTTTTGGAATGCTAGCCACAAATGTGGACAATTGGTATCCCATCGATCCCATCCATGCCCATATGTAAGCCTCCTATTCTGCCACATGGTGGGAGTGTGAGAGCCTTGACACTTGCACTATCCTAGGTCCTGACAATGGAACCAAAATGTTGAGCCAAATGGACCAACAGTCGAGACTTTGGATGGGAACTTCTAGTGTTTTAGAAGCTGCAACTCACTTCAATGAACGACAATCTCTCACCTTGTCTCTCAACACTCCACTCTAACTAACCAAGCATCCTTCTCTCCAACCCAAGAAAGCAAGAACAAAAGACTAGCTTCGAGTTGTAGTGAACTCACCTAACTTACCTGCTTGTGTTTGATGACTCGAAGGCTCGAAGATGGTTCCACGACCACGATCAACATGATCCAATGTCGTCGCTCCTTCACATCCACCACCAAGCACACCAATGAGTTGATGAGCTAGTAGAGAAGAAGAGAAAAGCAAGAAGATGACAAAGAGCTTCACCTTCCCTTTGTCCCTCACTCAACACACCTCTCACTCTCTCCCTCTCAGTCACTCCCAACACAATGGAAGCAAGATGATAAAATGGAAAGATAGAATAGAAAGCTTGAGTAGTCACATTGATAGAGCTTCCGCAGCATGGATGTGCCAAAAGGGTCAATACAACTAAGACCTCCCATGCTTATATAGACAAAGAATTAGGGTTAGGGTTAGGGTTTGCATTTTGCGTTTAGGGTTTATGCCCCTTTTGCATTTAGGGTTTGCGTCCCTTTTGTGTTTAGGGTTTCCACAACTGTGAATTATAGTTTGCACCCTCTCTTGGGTGCCTTGCCCAATTAGTGGGCTCTAGGTTGGTCAATCCTTAAAGCATGCTTCTACGTTAGCCTAAATAGACCAATCCTATACTAATCTAACTACAAATACATATAAGAAACCCATCACGCAACACTTATGGGTGCGATAAATACAACTGCGGGCGATAAATATAATTCGCATAGGAATGAGACCGGCTCTCACAAAATAATACATCCACTATAATATGATGATGTTCGTAATCCAAAATAGTAGCCAAAACTTGTGCTTTTTGTAGCTTCTCAAAATACCTTTAAAATGATCTATGTGTACACTCCAATTGGAAGGAACACCTAGAGAAGCTTCACGCAGTTTTTGAATGGTGTAGATTGTATAGTCTCTCTTTGAACCCCTTAAAGTGCCAGTTCTGGGTGAAACATGGATGTATCTTAGGGCATGTGTTATTCGAGAATGGCATTGCCATAGACTTCTCCAAGATCAAGGTCATTGTCAACTTGCCACCCCCAACAAACTATAAGGAAGTTCGGTGCTTCCTGGGACACAAAGGGTACTATTGGCGTTTCATTGTGAACTATGCATTGATTGCTAGACCACTTTACAAGTTGCTAATTGTATTCAAGTGGAGCGAGGAGTGCTAATGCGCTTATGAGGAATTGAAAAAGGTTCTTACTATAGCACCAATCCTACGAGCCTCGGGATGGAGCATAACATTCCATGTGCATATTGATGCATTGAAGTTTGCCGTGTTGGGAGCTATTCTCTGCCAGCTTGGCGAACATAATCTTGACTATCTAGTGAACTTTGCTAGAATAACTCATGGATACTGAGATGAATTATTCCATGATAGAGAGAGAAGGCCTTGCCATGGTGTTCACTGTCACCTTCTTTTTTGTTGACCATCAAACCTTACTTTTTCTTGTGAACAAACCTTGTGTTACAGGACACATAGCTCGATGGTTACTTTTTCTATTAGAGTTTGACTTCTCTATGGTTGTACACAAGGGCAAGCAACATTACATGGTAGACCACATGTCCTGTATGACCATAGGAGAAGCTGCTAGAAAGGGCATTGTAGATGACCTACCTGATGCACACCTTTTTAGCATGTCCATTAAAAAGGACTTATTTAGAGACGATTTAACACCTTATTGGGCAGATGACATAGTCTATATCCTAGAGCATAGATTGCC
Organism: Lygodium microphyllum; assembly: GCF_053477565.2. Lineage (NCBI taxonomy): Eukaryota > Viridiplantae > Streptophyta > Polypodiopsida > Schizaeales > Lygodiaceae > Lygodium > Lygodium microphyllum. Next base: position 5,707,683 of record NC_141142.1, on the reverse strand, counting down.
TAAAAGACCTATTAGGAAGGCTAGGCCAAGGTACATCATCCTTACGATTCAACCCTATCAATTGATCAATGGCTAGCTCTATAGGTTAGGACAAGATGGCCTATTGTGGTGGGGATGCATATGTGAGCACAAAATGCATGATGTGTTGACTAAAGCGTATGGCAGAATTGTTGGAGGATACTTCAATAGAGATATTTTAGGTTGCAAGGTGCTACAATCTCAACTATGGTGGCCCACCCTATTTCACAATGCTACTAAGTTTATCAACTTTGTGATGAGTGCCAAAGGACCAAGGTCCCTATTCATAAAGATAAGATGGAGTTGACACTAGTCATAGCACGACAACCCTTCGAAAAATGGGGCATTGACTTCATTAGGCCAATCTGCCTAGCGGCATAATACTCGTAGGCCAAGTATATCATTGTAGCAATAGAATACCTCATGAAATAGGCCGAAGCTCAAGCCACCAAGAATAACAATGCTAGAACTACTGCTAAGTTCCTTTGGGAGCAAGTGATCTCACAATTCGATTGGCCCATTGAACTAGTTAATGAGTGACCAAGGCACTCACTTCATTAATGGAGTAATTGCCCACCTACTTTCTACCTTCTTGATCATCCATAAGAAACCATCATCATACTACCCTCAATCTAATAGTCAGGCAGAATCCACGAACAAGATCCTAGAGAATGTGCTGACTAAAGTAGTCTCTACCTTGTGTAGCGATTGGTACAATAAGCTCATGGAAACGTTGTGAGCCTATAGGACAACCTATAAGATGGTAGTTAGTAGGCAAACACCCATCAAGCTAACCTATGAGACCAAAGCGATCCTGCCAGTAAAGTTTTCCATTCCTACCCTGAGAGTAGTGCAAGAGAGTTGGGATGGAAAGGAGGCATGGACGGAATGCCTAGTAGAACTAGAATGTGTGTGAGGTATGAATTTTTGCTACTCATACGCTAATCTTGACAAGGCAAGATGCGAGACTTGGTTTGATAAGCATGTTAAACACATTGTGACTTCGAGCAAGGTGACCTAGTATTGATATACTCAGTGAAGGGTTATAACCAGAAGATGAAATTCAGAGGATTAGGGCTTTTCAAATTCTATAACATTATTCAAATCAGCAATGTAGAGATCGAGACCGTAGAGGGAGAGGGCATGGGCTTCTTTAATGGTGAGTAGCCATCACAAAAATTAAGGATATGGAACGAGGAAGCAGTGGAACCTGCTTACTTGCGAATCACAATCACTGCTCAAAACACACACACATTTGATGTGCTTATCGATGAGAGGGAGCTGACTTCAATATCCTTACCCATGAGCATTGGACTCTCATTGGTCAGCCCCAATTGTTTGCAACCCATTAATGCGAAGCTCAACCCATTGGGGGGACAATCCTACCCACTATTAGGAAAGTGTAAAGTAGCAGTCTCTATCGAGATTGAAAGCCTACCCATGATTTTTTATGTATTGCCTAACTCTAAGACCGCTAGTAAGGAATCACTGCTAGGATGCACATTCAAAAAGCAAACGCATTACAATGTTGACTACGATTTGTAGTGCAATCACCTTGCCATTGGCAATGTGTGAATAGTGACAGATTTTAGCAAGGGCAACATGGACCCATCTAAGCTGATAGTGCCATCGATAGAAGTACCTAGCACAAAGTCTAAGGAGGGGGGTCGTGACTTATCCCACCCTGCCAAGACTGACCAACCGCAACCTAAAGAAAACACAAGCAGGCCCACAGTGCCATAGCTCCAATGGGTACCTAAAAGGCAGCCATGGCCACCCAAAAGCCAACCCTCACAGGTCCATCATCCCAGAATATCACACTTTAAATCTTGGAGACACAATTGGTGCTATAGAACCAAACGAATGGCCAAGCCAGGATGAGTGCCTAAAGCCCTATTACGTGCCCAAGGCCATTATGAAGGCAACAACTAGATTTGGCTCCCTAAGCCCACGAGTGGCATGTGTGTCTCCCCTTAGCCATCTACTACTAGCCTATCTCCAAGACCTTGTGAGCCACTTAGAATTGACAAGCCACTTGAGCCAAAAACCACCAAACCCATAGACCCACCAACGGGTCTCTCGACCAATACCACAACATGGCTGCCCCTAAACTGACTCAACTTAATGCTGCTAGTGTCTCAATTGCTTCATAAGTAGCAAGCAACACAACATCTGCGTTGCAAACCACATCTATCCCACAAATTGCTAACACATGCCCTAAGGATTAGCTGAAGAGCAACAGACATCAATTCCTGAGTAATCTAGCCTAGTCAAACCACACCTCCTGCATGCCTTAGACCCTCTTATGAATGGAGATCCATTCTTACCTTGGCCTATGATCTAGCTAAGAACACATGGATGACTTGGTCAGATGCATTAGATGCTTGGATACCACCTTCACCATGCTTGCTAAAAGCTATGATCGATTGGACTTAGGACTCCTAGATGCACATTTAGCAATGGACATATGCACACTACCATATATACCTAGGAAGAATTAGAATTCATGTTTTTTAAATTCCCTATGGTAGCTGAGGAGTTGATTGCCAATGAAATTTCTCGAGAGTAAGCTTGCAAACAATGATTGATTACATCCTATAGCAAGAGCAAAATCTCTGCAACTAGTCAAGATCTATAAGAGTTGAAAACATTGGCCGAATTTGACTCTTCTTTTCTATGAAAATGGTATGCTCTCTGTCTCCAACATGCTGAGTAGAGACGCGCCATCAAAACCATGGAGTATGATCCAACTTATGTGGCTCCTACCTCATTTAGAGTATTTGCCATCACCCATAATCAACCCTTAGAAGATCATGTTATGACCCATCCTTACTTGGATTGCATCCTGAGTGAGGAAGAACTATATGTTGCTAGCCGGATAAACTTTGATGACTTCCTAACTCATATTGTGACCTACATTATGCATGTCGGCATTAGACCTCATGACATGGATCGTCATGCTACCTTAAAGTACAACCCACAGTTTTACACTTAGCTTAAAGTAAAAGTATCACACCCATGCACTTAGTGCCCTTAATCCTTAACCCTTCATCCTTCAATATCTATTATTTCCCTTAGGTTGCCCCAACTACAACTGCAACAACCACCCATGACACTACAAACACAATGAGTGAAAGTAATCTAATGGCATAGGTGCAATATTTGGTGGTAGAGTGTAAAAAATAGCCTCGGATTCAAGTGGAGGAGCAACGAGAATGAAGAGACCGGTAGTTCGGATGCTGAATCACAACAAGATCCTAAGAAGAAGAAGGTAGATGCATCAACAACATCGATACCTATAGTAGTGGTACTGTCGATGGGGTATGATGACTATGTCAAGGAGCTCCTTGTTGCGTAGCTAAAAAAAGAAAAGGAAGAAAAGAAGATAGCTGTGGTTGAGTTGGAGACTGAAAAGGAAGCATTGGTAGAATTCTAGCTGGAGAGGATGAAGTAGCAAGGTATCAAAAGGAGATACATGAGTTGAAGGAAGAATTCAAGGCCAAGGAAGAGGAAGACAATTGACAAGAAAGGTTCAAGGAAGAAAGACAAGAGGTGATAGGGTTACAAAGAGAGTATAAGTTCCTTATTGTACAACATGAGGAATTAAGAGGGCAGTTGGAAAGGATAGAGGAGGCAACAGATAGACTTGCAATAGAAGATACCACAAAAGCTTAATATGAAGAGGAAAAACGTTGTAAAGAAATGGAAGAAATGGAGAATAAGCTGCTATCAGAGGTGGAAGAGTAAGAAAGGTTGAAAGGTGAGATGAAGCGGTTGGAAGAGGAGAAAGAAAAAGAAACCCAAATGTGGAAAGAGCATGAGCCAAGAATGGTGGCTTTAGCCTAAAGACAAAATGAAAGTGTAGAAGAAATGAAGCAAAGAGCTAAAGAATGGGTAGCTGAGAGCAAGGAAAGAGTGAAAGACTTGGCAAGCTGTTTAGCCCATGCGGAAAGTAAGAGAGTTCTAGCAGAGAGAAGAGCAGAGGCCATGAGACAAGGATGGTGGGCTAGAAACATGCTTTCCTCAACATCATTCTAGTATCACACAACCAGAAGACAAGGAGGCCATGGAAGTTTTGAAGAAGAAGTTAGAGATTGCCCATAGAGCTATACGGCATGGCTTGTGTGCCCAAACACGAGAAGTAGAAACTAGTCTAAGCTAATAAGAGCAAAGAGAATACTTGCTAAGGGAATGATTGATAGCTCAAGAAGTAGAATTTCTAGGGTATAAGGAGGAATAAAGGCCACTTGAGTCTGTGTTGAGTGTTGAAATGACTTTTTTTTGGCTAATTTTTGTTGTTTTTGAGAGCTGAATGGTTGATTTTATGAGATGATTGATTGGTTTAGAAGTGGTTTGAGAGTGTTTTGGATTATATTGATTGTGTTTTGGAAGTTCATGATGTTTAGTAGTGGTTTTGTGATGTTCTGATAAGTTCTGATTGGTTTTGTATACCTTCTATATAGCTTCTGTTTTGTTCTGTTTTGTTCTGATTGTCTTCTGTAAGGAGGGAGGGAGTATTGATTGATGAAGATTGAGATCTTGTGAAAGCTTATTGAATGGTTTGTGAGAGTTTGGAATGGTTTGAGAATGAGTTATGTGGTTTTGATGACCTTCTGTAACCTTCTGTAGGTCTTCTGTAGAGCTTCTGTCTCTGTTCTGTTCTATTCTGTACTATAGCTGTTCTGGTACTGTTTTGTATGCTTCTGTATGTGTTCTGATGGATGAGAGTGTAGCTTGGGAAAGTTTTCTAGCCTTGAAAAGAGGTGAATACAAGTGCAAAGGAGCTGAAAGAAGTAGCTGCTGAAGACTAGAGTGAAGTGACAATAGTGAGCTATGAAAGGACACTGTAGTGGCTCTGGTGACTCTTCATATCAGACATACCTCTTGGGAGGGGTATCCACGACCTAAGAAGGATTATTGAGTGTGATTTTGAGAGATTGTAGTGAGGATATGATGTATTATTGATAGAGAGAGAGAGAGTCAGAGACAGCAAATTCTACTAAAACAGAGTGATTATATATGAGAGATTGAGAGAGAAGACTATGGAGATATTGAAGATGAATACTATGTGATGTATTTCCATTCAAAGATGGTGTATTCCTTTGCTTTCTTTGTTCTGTTGATGGATTTTGTGAAGATATTGAAGAATATGGTTGATTCTATCAAATCCGTGGGAGATCTACATGATGCTACATGAAGATTTGTTGTGCCTGGTGTTCTTTTCTTCATTGTGATCATATGAAACATGATAAACAAGCTTGTTGATGATACAAGATAGATTTTCTTGCAAGAGAATTCCCTTTTCCTTGGTGTTCCTTGTAAAATATTACACGGCGCAACGAACAAAATCTAAGAAAGAGATAGAGAGTACACAACAGATAAGAGGAGAATCAGTAAATTCTTTAACTCCAAACAACTGATACAAAGATGGCTCTGTCCACCCGTGCGCTTCCACTGTGTGAAGCTTAGATGGTGATCTAGACAGAAGATAGGTGGCTGGAATAACAACTCTGACTGGGTGAAAGATGAGTGTGAGATGGTTGCGAAAGGGTTTAGCTTTTATAGCCCGCAAAGGTCGTTAGGTCGGCCTGCTGACCGACCTACCATATGAGCCTCCACTAGTCGACTAGGGAATATTCCAGGGAATATTCCCTTTACCATCGAGCTGGGGGCGCTGCCCCCGGACCCCTGCCAAGGGGGCCGCTGGCCCCCCTGGGACCCCCCAGCCAGGGGCCGCTTCCGCGGCCCCCGGACCCCACAATAGGGGCCCCTTTTAACTCCCTTATACTGCAACTCGATGCAATGCGCCTCGAGTTGCTACCAGCTTAACCACTCCGTCTAACCCAAAGATTAGACCCACAATGGTCACCTTTTTGCCATCCGGTCATGTAGACCTCATCTGATATACAAGTCAGGACTCCACCAATGTCCGGGCTCACACTTGGCTTCTCCTCATAATGGGGGCCTTACAACTTTGAGCACCATGGATCATTGGTAGCACCTAATGAGGGTGGGGCATTGATCATATCTAACATTCCTCTTGGGGCTCCATGTTTTTGGTGCGCAGCCGGGGAAACTTGCCATCAATAAGCACCAGAAAAGGTTGAAAATGAAGGAAATGGCATTGCCAAGAAGAGAAGAATTCAATGGATGTTTGTAAAGTTCCTTCTTCCACTGAAGAGTTGGAATTCCTCATAATCAAAGCCACCTTTCACAAAAGTTCATCCTACAATGGCGGAAATACATCACCATCATGATGCATGCTCTATGTGGTGGACAGTTTCCTCTTCCTATTGAAGCAGCAGAAACTTGCATCTTGGTAGTAAACTGTTTGGGAATAAACTGAAGAGCAGAAACAGAGAGAATAACCATCCATGGAAGATTTGGCATTCATTGAGAAGTTTCCAGACAACATCAAGTGGGAGATTGTGAAGAAGCTTCAGGAGTCTTAGTCTGTAGAGGTTCACAAAGACAGAAAGGAAAAGAGTTAGAATTTGTTCGTGGATGCTCAACAGCAAGATACATGGGATGCTTGGTGCACTGATAACCTTCAATATCTTCACAAAATCCATCAATAGAACAAAGAAAGCAAAGGAATACACCATCTTTGAATGGAAATACATCACATAGTATTCATCTTCAATATCTCCATAGTCTTCTCTCTCAATCTCTCATATATAATCACTCTGTTTTAGTAGAATTGGATGTCTCTGACTCTCTCTCTCTCTATTAATAATACATCATATCCTCACTACAATCTCTCAAAATCACACTCAATAATCCTTCTTAGGTCGTGGATACCCCTCCCAAGAGGTATGTCTGATATGAAGAGTCACCAGAGCCACTACAGTGTCCTTTCATAGCTCACTACTGTCACTTCACTCTAGTCTTCACTTGAGTCTTCAGCAGCTACTTCTTTCACTTCTTTCAGCTCCTTTGCACTTGTATTCACCTCTTTTCAAGGCTAGAAAACTTTCCCAAGCTACACTCTCATCCATCAGAACACATACAGAAGCATACAGAACAGTCATAGAACAGTACCAGAACAGCTACAGTACAGAACAGAACAGAACAGAGACAGAAGCTCTACAGAAGACCTACAGAAGGTCATAAAAACCACATAACTCATTCTCAAACCATTCCAAACTCTCACAAACCATTCAATAAGATTTCACAAGATCTCAATCTTCATCAATCAATACCTCTCCCTTAAAAACTGGCAATGGGACTACATTCGCTGGCCTGTCATCAATATTTCCAAGACGGATCTGGCTTGGAAGTGGACCTCCAGTAGGAGGAGGAAGGGCTTGATGTGCCATTGGGACTTCTGTAAAGAGTTCCGCAAGGGCATCAAAGGCTGCTTCTGCTGCGAGCTCATTCTCAGCCTTGATTTTTTCTTTCTCTCTTCTCACGTACCTCTAGACTCGTTCTAACGCTTGCCTCTTTATTGCGTCATTCATCAGGGGTGTGGCTCCACTATGTTGTTAGTGCTCCATAGAGGGTTAACAGAAGGCTTCAGTCTCTGGAGGACTCTCTTGCCAACATTTCTTCTACTTCTTTCTTTTCAACGTCCCTGAATTGTGCTTTCATTCCACTGCACAGAGGAAGGTATTCGGTTCTGAAAAAGGATAGCACCTAAGCCTTCAATTGATGCATCAGTGTGTACATGGAACTCTTTCGTCCAATCAGGAGGTTGCAGAATGGATGCCTCAATCAGACACTACTTCAAAGTGTGGAAGGCTTTGTCACATTCTTCCGTCCAAGTAAACTCTGCATCTTTCCTCAGAAGCTTATGCAAGGAGGTTTCCTTTGTTGCAAAATGAGCTATGAACCTTCTGTAGTAACCCACATGGCCTAGAAATCCCCTCAACTGTTTGAGGTTGGTGGGTGTTGTCAGAGCTGCGATCTTTTCGATCTTTGCAGAGTCTGTTGATATCCCTTGTGTAGAGACAATGTGGCCCAACAAAACTCCAGAAGATACCCCAAAGATGCATTTGTCGGGGTTGAGGGAAATCCCATACTCCCGGCATCGGTCAAAGCATTGTTCCAAGTGTTCCCAATGTTCACGGATCAAACTATAGACACAGAAGTCATCCAAATATACTTCAATAAAGTCGTGCAGATGATTTTGGAATGCGGCCATCATAATTCGCTGGAAAGTAGCAGGGGCATTGCAGAGCCCAAATGGCATCACTCGGTAAGCGTAGGTCCCCCATTCTGTGGTGAAGGTTGTTTTGGATTGGTCTTCTTCTGCGATTTGGACTTGATTGTATCCGCTGAATCCATCCAGAAGGGAATAAAGCTCATGTCCTGCCATTGTGTCCAATAGTTGGTCTGTGAAAGGAATCGGGAAGTGATCCTTCTTTATCAGAACCCCTGAGCATTGGTTAGCAATATTCCCCGCCACTTTCAAGGGCGTGGCGTTTCAGTGGTATGAGAGACAAGCAGCAGGAACTTTTGGCACATGGGACGACCTGAAGTTGGCCTTCCTCACTAAATTCAGGCGTGAAGGTTTTGAAGAGCGGATGCAAGAGGAATTTATGAACCTAAGTCAGTCCTCTGGAGAAAGAGTAGAAGCTTATGTCTCACGAATGGAATCCATCCTGAAGAGATGGACTAACCATAATCTAGATTATGGCATTCAGAAGGGGGTGTTTCTCAGAGGATTACAACCAGAAGTCCGTAAGTTTATGGAGTTGCAAAGACCAGCCACCCTGCAAGCTGCAACAGAAGGTGCAAGACTGTACGATGAAGTGGAAGCTAGATTGGCGATGAATTCAGGAAGAGGAGTCCTACCTCCTCTGATGCCAGGAATGATGTATCCACCAAATGCAGTTCCAGGGACTGTTCCCTATCCCTACCAACAAACGCCCCCGGTATCACAGTACAGTGCACCAAATTCACAGTGGCCACCATCCATGCCTCAAATGGTGGTTCAACCACAACAACAATGGTCCCAACCAATTTCCTCAATGCCAAATCAGCAGCAACAGTGGAATCCTACCAACTGGAGCCAACATTCAATAGTTCAAACAGGAGCTCTGAATCAGAACCAGAACAGAGACCCCTCTGTACCAGCCCAACCCGTTTATGCAGTGATTACAGAGACTCCTCAAAACCCTCCTGCCAGTGCCTCAGGAGGAGAAAGCTTGAAGGACTACTTATCCAACTCAGTTGCAAACATCAAAAAGGAGTTGATGGATGTGATTACAGAGCAGCTACAGATGCTGAAAGTGAATACTGCCAGTATATCCAACGTTGCAGGAGCAGGAAGAGATGTGATGCGGTCAAATACTTGGTGTGGTAAGTGTCATCAAGCAGGCCATTTAGCCACTGAATGCACATGAAAACCAACCATTCTTGGAGCCTTCTGTTCCTACTGTTTGCGGAAGAACCATACAGAGGACATTTGCTCTTTGAAAGAGATGCATGATAGGAGAAGGAAGGAAGAAGACGCAAGATTCAACTTGCTAGAATCCAAAATGACAACACAGGATATTGGACCCAAGCCTAGAGAGTTTGGTCCTAATTTCGGACCCAGAAGATTTCCCTCTCAAAGTTACAGAGGAAGACAGTCTGGCAGTGGTCAGAGATCAGAAGTGGAGTGTTACAGATGTGGAGAAAAGGGACACATCTCACCAAATTGTCCAAATCCTCGAAGGTCAGTGGATTACAAGCCCTTATGCAGTCGATGCAAAGGAGAAGGCCACACTGCAAAAGACTGTCCAAGCCCAGCCCCAGTGAAAAACAGTGCTACTGATAGTCCGGCCAAGGCTCAAGAGCCTACCTCCAATTTAGTGGAATTGAAAGTTGCTGCCATCATACGTGCAAAGCAGAAGGAACCACCTATCCAGAAAGAAAATAACCCTCCAGCCAGAACAGTGAAGTTCAATCTTCCACTAGAAGAACAGAACAGAACAGAACAGAGCCTAACAGTGCCGTACAGAGCACTACAGTGCCACATAGAGTTACAGAGACAGGACCAGAGGTCCAGGAGATAGAAGAAGAGGAATTGCCACAAGTGGCAGAAGAAGTTCCTGTAATTCCTCTGTTGGAAGAAAGAGGGAAAATGAAAATGGGTGTTGCCCCATTCCCTAACCGGTTAGAGAAGCCAGTGGATCCTATTAAGGAATACGATCTGGTCAGAGATCTAGATATCTTTAAACCAAACCTCACATTCCGACAATTATTGATGTTGTCTCCCAGTTGCCGAAAGCGGTTTAAAAGTATATTGACAAGAAGACGTGGATTAAGGATTGCTCCCTCAACAGCAACAAAGTCCAATAAAGCTCTAGAGCCTGTCAAAGAAGTGGACGTAGCTAATGCCTTCCTAGATCCGGGTACCCCAGAGACTGGCGTGTGGATAGAAGGCTGTTTTATTGCAAATGCACTGATTGATGGGGGTTCATCAGTGAACATTATGACGGATGTGACGATGAAGGATCTAGGCCTACAAGGTGTGCAACCAACCCAATGGCTCATCAGACTGGCGGATCAGAGTAGAATCAAGCCTTTGGGCATTCTCCCATATGTGAAGACTACAGTGGCTGGAAAAGATTATTGGCTGACCTATCTGGTGGTGAAGCCAAACTCTTATGGTACATCCTATCCTCTGTTACTGGGCAGACCATGGCTTTTTGAAGCTCGAGCAAGGACGGATTGGTTCAAAGGAACCTTGACCTTGGGTAGAGAGCCCAATAAAGTGGTGCTGAAGCTATATGGTTCTCAAAAAGGACATGGATCCACCTCCTTGGAATTATCTTCTGACTCCCCTAATGAGGCTACAGATGGAACATCAGCAGACGAAGATGCTGTCAAACAGATCCTTCCCAAGAAAACAGTGGCACGTTCCTTAACAGTGGATACTGTAAGTCGACTTCCAAAAGATGCAAAGTCATTATCAATGGGTGAATACTTCCTGCCTGAACCAGGAATGACTTCTGAAATCACTTCTGACAGTGAGATAGAAGCATGGATGTACTGCTCTCCCTGTTACATGGCCATAGCAGAGACAGAGACAGAGGCAGGAGAGGAAATAGAGAATCTGTTCTTCTGTTACAGAGCACCTACAGAGACAGAAGCAAAAGCAGAAGCAGAGACAGAGACAGAAGAGGATGAATATGATATGGAAGAAGAAGGTTATGAAAGTGAACCAGAAGAATCTATCCCATCTGAAGAGGATATATATGAAGAAGAAGTTCCAGAAGCATAAAAAACAAACGAGCTCATGCTATGGGACAGAATGGCGATGGTACCATTTGGTCTGGTAAATGGATCTTCTTATATGCAAAATTCTTATAAGACGTGGGTTAAGAAGAACAAGCCGTCTTTCAGCAGTGGCTCATGCCGTCCTAACTCATCTTTGCCTAAGAAAGATGATGATGATGCACCGTGCCAACAAGCACCAGTCCCACAAACCCAACAGGCATCAGAGGGTCCCTGTTATGTGACATTCCTAGATGTGTCACCTTCAGAGGAGTCTTCAAGCCAAGAGGTAATTAATTTTGAAACTAAACCTGAAACGGCTCTAATCCCATTTCAACATCTCAAGGAGCAAATTAAGTCTCCACTAAAAGAAGAAGTTGGTTCTAGTGGGACATCAGAAGAGGACACCACTCCCTTGAAGGAGTCGGATCTGTATCCAGAAGCAGTCAGTGGGACCTTCATCCGTGAAGTAGAAGGTGAAAGGCAGTTAACCTTTGTAGATGCAGAAGGCACTGAACGCCACTTGAAGGTGGGTAGCAGCCTCCTAGAAGAGGAGTTATCAACCTTGTACAACTTGTTGAAAGAGAATTTGGACGTGTTTGCATGGTCCTACAAAGACCTAAAGGGGATTGTTCCCATAGTATGTCAACATCATATTGACTTGGAGCCTCATGCCAAGCCAGTACGGCAACGACAGAGGCGAATGAACCCGAATTATTCCACATTGGTGAAAGCGGAGCTGCTAAAGCTTCTGGAAGCCGAGTTCATCTATCTAGTGGCAAATAGTGAATGGGTTTCACCCATCGTGGTTGTACCCAAGAAGAATGGCAAATTGTGAATATGTGTGGATTTTCGAAAGCTCAATTCTAAAACAAAGAAGGATCACTTTCCTATCCCTTTCACAGACCAACTGATGGACACAGTGGCAGGACATGAGCTTTATTCCCTTTTGGATGGATTCAGCGGATACAACCAAGTGCAGATGGGCTCTACAATGCCCCTGCTACTTTCCAGCGAGTCATGATGGCCGCATTTCAAAATCATCTACACGACTTTATTGAGGTATATTTGGATGACTTCTGTGTCTATAGTTTGATCCGTGAACATTGGGAACACTTGGAACAATGCTTTGACCGATGCCGGGAGTATGGGATTTTCCTCAACCCCGACAAATGCATCTTTGGGGTCTCTTCTGGAGTTCTGTTGGGCCACATTGTCTCTGCACAAGGGATATTAACAGACCCTGCAAAGATCGAAAAGATCGCAGCTCTGACAGCACCCACCAACCTCAAACAGTTGAGGGGATTTCTAGGCCATGTGGATTACTACAGAAGGTTCATAGCTCATTTTGCAACAAAGGCAACCTCCTTGCACAAGCTTCTGAGGAAAGATGCAGAGTTTACTTGGACGGAAGAATGTGACAAAGCCTTCCACACTCTGAAGTAGTGTCTGATTGAGGCACCCATTCTGTAACCTCCTGATTGGACGAAAGAGTTCCATGTACACACTGATGCATCGATTGAAGGCTTAGGCGCAGTTCTCTGCCAGAAGGGCTCCTCTAAGCTGGATCAACCGATCTATTATGCAAGCCGAAAAGTCACTGATAGGGAACGGAACTACACAGTGACCGAGCTGGAGTGCTTGGCAATGGTGTTTGCCCTAGAGAAGTTTCGCCACTACCTCCTATCCACCCACTTTAAATTTTATGTGAATCATGAGGCCCTGTCCTTCTTGATGAACAAAGCAGATGTGAAAGGACGAATGATGAGATGGCTCCTTCTATTTCAGGAGTTCGACTTTGAGGTGATTACTAAGCCTGGTCGTTCCCATGTTCTGGCTGATCATCTGTCGCGTATCCCACAAACTGCAGATGAGGAGCAGGATGATCCAGACCTCCCTGATGCTTCCCTATTCTTGGTAGAAACTGTAACTCCCTGGTATGCAGACATTGCCAATCTGTTGGCAACCCAACAGTACCCTCCTGGCATTTCTAGTCGGGAAAGGAAGAAGCTTATGCTAGAATCAACCCCCTACACCCTACTAGGCGGTGCACTGTACAAGAAAGGCAAAGATGAAGTGCTCAGAAGATGTGTTACAGGAAATGAGATTGGGATTGTTTTGAAGGCTTGCCATGACGAGCCATGTGGAGGCCCCTTTGCAGGAGAAGCTACAGTCAGGAAGGCTCTGCTAGCAGGTTATTGGTGGCCTACCATTCATAAGGATGCCTATGATTACTGTAAAAGATGTGATGCTTGTCAGAGAATGGGGAAACCCACGAAGACAAGTGCCATGCCACTGCAGCCTATCCTTCCTCTAAAGTCGTTTGAGAAGTGGGGCATCGATTTCGTAGCCCAATCGATCCTCCCACTAGAAGGAAACAAAACCGATACATCCTTGTATGTACGGATTATGTCACAAAGTGGTGTGAAGCTAAAGCCCTAAAGCGGGACGATGGTAACAGCGTGGCCCTGTTCATGTACGAGAATATTATCACCCGTTTTGGCAGTCCCTTAGAGCTGGTAAGTGACAGAGGCACTTATTTCATTAATAAAGTCATGGAAGAATTGACAGAGTTGTATAAGATCCGCCATCACAAGTCCACTCCTTATTACCCTAGAGCCAACAGCCAAGTCGAAGTCACCAATCACATCCTCTGCTCGATTCTGACAAGAACGATTGCCGCACATCATCGTGATTGGGATGATCGACTTATAGAGGCCCTCTGGGCATACAGAACCTCCCATAAAGCAGCAACAGGACAGACACCCTTCCAGCTGGTGTATGGTACAGAAGCTGTTTTCCCTGTTGAACTGGAATTACCTTCTTTGAGAGTGGCTATCAAAGAGCGTTTGGGGGACGATGATTCTCTGCAATGCCGTCTCCTGCACCTAGAATGTTTGGACGAAATTCGTAGGATGGCTCTACAGTGCATGGAAGCCACGCAAGCTCGATGCAAGGCTTACCATGACAGCTTCATCAAGCACAAGGAGTTTAAAGCAGATGATTTGGTCCTAGCCTATGATTCACGATTTGGCAAGTTTCCTGGCAAGCTCCAATAGCGGTGGATGGGCCCCTATAAGATACTTGTCGTCAACCCTAATGGCTCTGTCCAAGTGCAGACCGTTGATGCCTCTGATGAGCCCTTTCTGATCAATGGATATCGCCTGAAGAAGTACTTCCCTCCTTGGGGATCTTGACAATTATGGTCACTTGATCTTTTCCCTCATTGGCGCGGTACTGTACTTTTTATGATGCTACTTCTGATAGCTGTTCTTCAGTCACTCCTGATGAGGTGTACGCAACCCTCTGTTCCCTCAAATCCCCCCTCTAGCTTGATCTCTTATTCTCTATTTTCCACCAGCGACAGTGGCGAGGTTGGTTCTGACAAATGGTATTTCTACCATTCCCTTGCTCGATTCAAAACAAAAACTATATATATATATATATATATATATATATATATATATACATATCGGTCATGGGAGAAAAGGACTTAGGTCCCTGTCATGCCGACACATATCGGTCATGGGAGAAAAGGACTTAGGTCCCTGTCATGCCGACCTATTCTTCGAGAAAAGGTGGAAACACCCTCGGGAATAGGAAAAAAAAAGAGAGAGAAAAAAAAAGAAAAAACAAATCTGTTATGAGAGAAAAGGAAGCAATTCCCTGTCATAGCAGGCCTCGTTCCAAGAAAAGGTGGTAAACACCCTTGGGCGAGAAGCTGGCTATGGAAAAGGTGGCAACACCCAGCAGTCCAGAAAGTGGATTCATTAATTGATATCCCCAGGATCCAATTCCGACGCTACCTCCCTTGGTATGCTGTGTCCTGGGTCTTTCTGCAGAGTGTCTACCTGTCCTCTAGCAGATGACATGTCCTATCTAACACAACATTCGATTTGATGGCTACCTCCCTGGGTATGCCTCTTCAACAACTGACGACGCGATCTTCATCGACAAACAATTGAGTGATGTGAGCTTTCATCCTAACCGGATGGGGGACGTGAGTATGGTTGCCCTCTGTAACTATCACTAGAGAGTGAGACAGAGGGTGGGGCGAGTGACCAGTCTTTTCCCTTCAAATCAAATGAGAGGTGAGTAGTGTGAATGAAGTGTTGCACGCACGAGATGGGCCTCTCAATGCACAAAACACAATTTGTTCTGTGAACTACACTATAAGGCTCCCTGGCCTTCCTTCTCGCACCGTATGCCGGCACAGGGCGGGATGCACCGTTGCACCATCAAATGCGCACAAGGCATACAATCTTTGCACAAGTGATCGTGAGGATTACCTCAATGGGTTTCAGGAAAAGGCTGCCCTCCTGTATCTATCGACAGAGAGTGAGACAGAGGGTGGGCTGAGTGTGATTGGAGTTTCTTTAATCACTTACCGAGAGGTGAGATTGAGGGACGTTACGACCCTTGGAGTCAGGTATGTTCCCGTTTCCCTATGCACCCACGGGATGGGTCTTTGCCGTCATCACAAGCCACGTCGCCCTGTTCTGTACACTGCACTGTAAGGCTCCCTTGCCTTCCTCCTTGCACTTATGCTAGATGGGTTGGACGCACTAATGCACCATCAACTGTGCACCCTGGCATACTCCTTCTGCACCATTCCCCCTTGTCGATTCCTCAACCGGGTATGTGATATGGGTTTCAATCCTTATTCCTTGAGTGAAATTAGTCATGGGGCGAGTGACTGTTCTTTCATTTCATTTGAGTGACTGTGAGTTGAGTGTAGTATCCCTCATCATCGATAAATTTCTTGCGATTCTTTCCATCAGCTACCTCCCTGGGTGCTGCCGCGTGGTCCCTTCCATGACAGACGTGTGCCGAGAAGATTTTTTGGTACCTCCAGCGCCGATAACAGCACTGGACGTGCCATCGACACTCAACCTTGCTTCTTGACAAAATCGGCCAAGTTTTTCTAACCCTCCCACTTTGGTTTCTTCGTGATGTTCATGTTTTAAGTGTGGGAAGTTACTGGATGGTTTGTGGCGTGGTCCTAGGTCCCTGTTGCTCGGTTAACCCTATCCATTGAGGTCTTAAGTGTGGGGACGCGTCCCTGCGCGTCTACATTACATACCCTTCTGCATATGCCTCAACCTGCTAATGCCTCTATGCCATGCCTTGCTTTTACCTTGATGGGGTCCCTTCCCACCCAAGCGTTCATTTTCCACCCACCCTTGGAACTGTTCCCTTGCAGTTTTCCTTCATTCCCTGATTTTGAGGTCTTGCCATGTGAATGCACCCTACGTTCACCGAAGTCCAAATCCAACCTTATGGCCCTGTTCCTCTCTTTGCAATGACCATTTTTCCTTTTTACCTACCCCTATTCTGGTGCACGGGTTTTGAGTTATTAATTTTTGAAGCATTTTGTGCAAAATAGTCGGTTTTCCATGTGAACGCACTTTGCTTACTTCGGAACCGTGATCTGACATCATAGCTCTGACAACCACTTTTCCCCTGATATTTTTTCTTTTTACGCCGTGTCCTTCCGATACATGGTTTGTCCAATATTAAATTTCCGGTTTTTTACAACTTTTTTGTGCGACTTTTTGACATTTTTCCATGTGAACCTTCCCTGTTTGCATCGGAATTCCAGTTTGATTTGACAACCGTGTCCCTTGTGTCTTCCCCCACCTTTTTCCTTTTTCCTCTACCCTCTTTCGACTTCCAGATTTTTACTTATTAATTTTTAAATGAGTTTTCGGGCGTATTTTTGGTGTTTTTCGTGTGTGAACCCCTCCTACTTCCACCGGAACTGTGGTTTAACATGCCAACCCGGTGCAACCCCTTCCTACAGACATTTTTTCTTCTTACTACATGACATTCCGGTGAACAGTTCGTCCAGTATTAATTTTCGATCCCATTTTCGGGTTTGTTTTTTGGGTTTTCCCACGTGAATGCATCTTATCTCCGTCGGAACTATGTTTTGATGTGATAGGATTGTCGGGCACGTCTTTCTGCACAGTTTTCCTTTTTCTTGCACCTCGTTCCGATGCACGGATCTTCCGATATTAATTTTTAATTGCGTTTTTGGTTCGTTTTTTGGGTTTTTTGCACGTGACCGCCCTTTATCCCCCCCGGAACCTCCGTCACATATTTTCCTTGTTTTCCCCCTGTCGTCCTGCCCACTTTTTATTTTTACGCTATTTCGTTTTGACGATCCGATTGGGAGTTATTAATTTTTCTTTATTTTTATGTGTTTTCGCGCGCCCGTTTTCGATTTTACGCGTCTTAACGCGCCGCGGTCGCCTCCACGTGCCCCGTCGTGACGTTCCGGCGCCTTTTCAATCCCGTCACGGCAAATTCTTTTTTACCCCGCTCCGCGCACGCGCGCGGAACGGGGTATGCCTCCTTCTTGACCCCCTATCCCGCCCATTGCCCTTCCCCTACCCCTACCCCCCCTATGACCATGGGCACCCCCCCTATGACCTACCCTACCCCCAACCCCTACCCCTACCCTGCCCATGGCCCTTCCCACCCCTACCTTTCCTTATCCCCCCTCCCCTCTCACGACCCCTTCCTCTCTAACCGCCTCCCTCTCTCTCTCTCCCTTCCCTCTGCGTTCGTGCTTCCCCCCTCCATATCCTTCTTCTCCCGCCCTCCCTCTCCTTCTCTCTACCTCCTTCTTCCTCCCTGCCATACCTCTCCTCCTTCTCTCCTCCCTTCTCTTCCGCTATTTCTGCTTCCCTCCTTCCTTGCCTCGTCACCTCTTCCTTCTCCCCCGTGGCCTCGCCCCCACGCCCCCCCTCCTCGCCGGCCTCCAGCGTCGCCGTCATCCCGCCAGTTCCATCGCCGCCGCCCGCCTGTGGTCGCTGCGCCCTGTCGGCCTGCTGGTGGACGCCGCCGAGTGCTGCGCGCTGCCCTGCAGCGTCTGCCCGCCCCGTGGCCGCCCCTCTGACCCTATCCGTCCGCTGTCTCCTGCCCTGGGGCCCTGCCCCGCCCGTTGACCTCCTACCTCCTCCACGTGCACATCCAACTACCCTTGTAAGCCCCCCTTCCCACCCATCCTAACCCCACCCCCCTCTAAGCCCCCCTTTCCACCCACTAAGCCTAACCCCCCACTAACCCCCCTTCCCACCCATCCTAACCCCACCCCCCTCTAAGCCCCCCTTCCCACCCATTCCACCTTCCACCCCCACTAGCCCTTTTTCCCACCCACTCAACCATAAACCCACTTTCCCCCTACCCCCACACAAACCCCCATTCACCCCCCACCAACACACACTTTCTCCTCACCTCCACCCTAACTCCCATTCCCCCACCTAAACCCCCATTCCTCCCACTAAGGCCCTCATCATCTACTTTCCCACCCCCACTAACACCCAACCCTATCTAACCCCCATTCCCACTATCCCCTCACTTTCCCCCCTTCTCCACCCTCATTCCCCCCATTACCCACGTGCCCCCCTAACACACCCTCCCCTACACAAGCCCTCTGTCCTACCCTGCAGACCCGTAGCAGCTCACCACACCCCCTCCATCAACCTCAGTCCCACCCATTGACACCCTCGCGACATCGCCACACGCATCGGTGTGTACGTACGTGCGGGCGCCGGAGATTGTTCGCACTTGATCGTACGTGGCTGCAGGATTTTGATCGTTGGTTGCTGCCACGCAGCCTGTTGCTGGGTATTTTCCCAGATTTTTAATTAACACACCCGCCAATTCTTTTTCAATTTACAAAAACACAAAACAACAACACAAAAACATTGAAAAATACAAACAATTCATTAAAAACCACTTTAAATTCTGAAAAAATTACAAAAAAATCTAGGACAATTTCCTTTTATTTTTGCAACCCATGGCCATATTTTTCTCAACCTGTAAATTTCAGAAAAAAATATTTTTGCCCCTTTTAAAATTCCAAAATCTTTCCAACTACCCCAAAATATGATAAAAATTCATTAAACATGTTAAAAAATTCCAAATTAATTTCTAAAAAATTCCTAACATTTTCCTTAATATTTTTATTTATTTTTGGCATATTTTTGTCAGCTGTCATAATATTTTCTTTCACACCTAAATTCTTTCACACTAAATCACACAAATCCATAACATAACAAAAAAAACCTTTTTCATCCAATACACCCACTAACCGTCTCGAAAAAAATCCAGATCTTTTTGGATTGAGGAGAGCGCATTCTTTGCATTTTCATACACCCACTACCAGGTATTTTTCCTTTTATTTATTATTTTTTCAGCTACCCCAAAACCCACGGTTAATTCAAAACAAAACAAATAACAAACACAAACCACAAATAACAACCAAACAAACAAACAAATAATTTAAAAAAATGAAACCTAACTCCCACCATGGCATGCGCATTTGCGCTCAACACACATATATTTTTTAATTAAAATAAACCCGCCGTTCACTTAGCACGCACTACGTGCGCTACAGAGGTACTTAAATTTTTAATTAAAATGAACCAGCCGTCACAAGAGCACGCGCTGGCAAAAAAGCGCTCCACATCACCTTAATTTGTAATCAATGAACTTGCATTTAGAGACCCAGTCTGGGTATCGCAGTCCGGGATTCGAATTAACACACCGTTTTCACCTAGTAATTGGTAATTCAATTTCTAATAACAAACCGCCGTTTTCTTGCTAAGATTTATCACTTAATAAAACTTCACCCATTCTTAATAATTTCTTAAAATCAACCCTTCAGTAAATTAATCCCCCCTCATTGCACTTAATTCCCCTTTTTAACGAACCGTTTCGTGGGATGGGTATGCGCAGTCATTAGAGTTATTTCCATAGTCAAACACTGGTTTATCACCGATGTAGTCTTGATATGTGTCGGATGTGGTCTTGTTTTGGTTTCCTGTCTTTGTTACGGTTAAGGGTACGGTATGCAGTTTTTTCTTTTCTTGCCTGATACGGGGTTCTGGGTGTTTGTCTGATGCATAGCATGAAGCTTTCAGTCGCATATGTGTAGAGGTCATGTCGAATTTTTTCTAGGCTGTGGTTTTCTTGGGGTTAGTTGGTCGAGTCATGTTTTATTGTTTTGGTTGTTCTCTTATCCTTGGATTTTTGTCTGTTACTTTGCAGGCATTCTCCTTGATTGTCTGTGTTTGTGGTGTGTGTGTAACCATCTGAATGGCGCCTTCTCATGCTCCTCCCCCTATCCAGTATGTCCCCTTAGTTAGTAGAGATTACTCTTCCCTACTTACTTTTGAGCCTCTCACGAAGGCGGGACTTATTGCTTTTGTGGCTATTTCTTTTCCATTGCTTCCAGAGGATCCGTCGTTATGTGATGAGTTTCTGGCCTCCTACAGCAAGAAGACAGGACTAATCTAGGAAATTTCTATGACTTTGACACCTCGAGGCTTAGGGAAGGCTCTGTCTCTTCCCTCCAAAGGTGAACCTTTTGTTACCACTCGTCAGCTTTTCTCTAATGAAGAGATTCTGAAGCTGTTGCAAAAGCAGACAAGGGAAATGCTGGATGTTAAGAAGGTGATAAACTCTTCAGGAGTTTCCTTTTCCATGATCACTGATCCCATATGGAAGACGATCTGTCAGTTTCTCCAGGACAGGTTTATGCCTGCCAAAACGCCATCCCAGTACTTGTCCAAAGAGCTTTTTACAGCTTCCAGGATGGTGCTGAAAGGAGTTGCTATTGATTGGAGCACTTACCTCCTCACTAAAATGGATCAACATTTCGTTAAAGTCACCAGGGGTAATGTTACCAATGTCACATATGGATCATATTTGTCTGCCTTTTTGACCTATTCAGGTTTACAGAAGACTGTGCCTCCACCTCCTCCATCAGATCCAGTACCTCCTCCTCCACCTTCAGATGAGTCAGAACCTATTGACATCGAGGATGATGATTCTCCGCCTCCCCTGGTCATACAGCGCAAATGCTTGAAGCGGGTAGCGGATAAAGCTCCTTCAGTACTTTCTTCAGTGTCCATCCCTGCTACCTCTGGCAGTGAACTCCATGGGTATCTCACTTGTAATAACCTGTTCAGAGCACATCGAGAAGGATCATTGGACATATCAGTTCCCTCCTTGCACAGTCTAGTCTCAGGAGATGCCATTCCTTTCCTCTGTAAAGATATTCAAAGTTCCATTGAGTTGTCAGTGACAGCCTATGTTCAACAGCTGTACGCGTCTTTTTATGAAGACCTCATGCAGTCTAAGGACCAGTTGCATAAGGCAACCTCTGAGTTAGCTTCTGCTAAGGATACCCTAGCAGATTTGTTTAAGAAAATGGAACAGCAAACCCAACTGGTTGCCACCCAAAGAGATGAGATCTCTTCTTTGAAACTCCAGTTACTAGAGGCTCAATCCCAGGTTACTAGCCTTTCAGAGGAGAAGGAGAGGATGTCCAGAGAAGCGTAGGAGTTCCAAGCTATCTTAGATGACAAACTTTCAGCTTTACAGATTGCTAATAACACAGTGGCATCCCAAGCCTCCCAAATTCAGCAGTTGCAAGATCAACTTGCAAAGTCCCGCTCTGTTCCTGCAAGCCCTAATGTTCCCTTGATTCCTTCTCTTTCACAACAGGACTTGGCTGCTCTTCAGAGACATGCTACTTTGTGTCCTCTATTCCAAGATAAAGTGGAAAGATTGCAGTCCAAAATGGACTTGTTATGGTCTACCTTTGAGCAGTTTCAGGAATATGTTCCACCAGACCATTCTTTCTTTGTCCACTACCACTTACAGAAGTTGGTCTTCTACATGAAGCTTTCCACGATGGATTTACCTCTTCTAGAGGATGGCTGGAGTGGGGCTTGGTCTGCTGAGTTGCTAACAGAGGTAGTAAGAATGGTGTTTGAAGATTCTGTCACGTCGGACACCATGTTGATGTCATACATGTATCTACGGGGAGACTTGTTAATTCCAGATGAGGTGGATATGGCATGGTATGTGGGGGATGTGGTCCTACAGGCTGTTTTGTATGTCAACCATTTGGAGTTGCGCATAACTGACATGTTCCAGAGTTATTCCTCCAAAGTGGCTGATTGTCATGATAATTCGTGGCATCCCATGATTGATTCTGTGGTCCTGAATCAAAGACAAAACACAGCTCCTATCTCTACCCAGAGTACTAATCAACTGAGGATGGATCTCTTAGCCTATCTTTCAAAACATAATCCGTTTGATGCTACCTTCTTTGATGCCTATCATAGACGATCTCTCTTAGGACCTTCTGTTCCTACCCTCCTCTATTACCAACAAATGGCTCATCGATATGCTATATATCTTTCCCTTTGTCAATCTAATTCCACAACTATTTCACCCCTTCTTTTCCAACCTTCATCTTTCCCTCAAATTCCAATTTTTACATAATGTTCCTTTATTGAGGATAGGGTATTTTCCCCTTCTCCACCCTGTCTTTCTCCCTCCATTCATGTACCCTCCACATTTCCTATTTATCAGTTAACACCCTTCCTTAGTGATTCCGTCCAAATTTCTGCCACTCCTTCTTTAACCTTTTCTTCCTTTTATGATTTTTCCTATCCCTCCCTTCATCCACTTTTCCTTATTCCATTACCCTCTCCTAACACTTCTATATCTCAACCACCTCAGTTGGTTAATGACTGTGACGGGTTTGATAATCAGATTTCCCGAAGAAGGGGATGGAGTTCGGATGATTCCCTTACAGGACCTCAGATTAATTGGCCAGTAATTCCAGGAGAATGGACAGCTGCCAGTCAAGCTTATCAGAACTATGTTCATTTTGCTCAGCAGTATTCACAGTCTGCAGATCCTTCAGTGAGATTAACTGCTCACTTTGCTTGGTACCTGGCGTATATGCATAGACACTCTCATAATGATTCCAACCCTATTCCAAAGTTGTGCATGAATGTCAATGTGAGCATTGATTTCCAACAGCTGGATATTTTGTATTTTCATGCCCTTTGTTTGCCTAGCAGATACCTGGTCCTAATGGAAAGGATGTGCTGTCTTCAGTTTTTTCAAAATCCTCCTAAAAACTTTGTAGATGAATCCTTGTCTATGGATCGTTTCCGACAACATCAATCTTTCAAGAGGGATCATCTTCATTGATACCTTTCCAATGTATGGTGGATGCTTTTTAATGAAAATCTCTCTTTTTGGAGGAGTCATTCAGATGGTTGTGTTGTGTAATAGTGTTTGTGTTGTGAGTTCATTTATGTACAACGAACGTGGTGGTTTCCTATTGGATTGGATTTCGTGTGCGAGCTACATTTTGGAGAATTGTGGTGATGGAGTCGTGGATGGAGACTTGAAGCTGATACTGCTGAAGACGAAGAAAAATCTTATATCCTTTACAAATTTGTTGTGATTTTTAGTTTGATCAGAAGTGTTAATGTAAAAAGGTTTTTCCTTTCTTTGTATTTTTATATCAGAAACAGGTTAAAAGTTGGGGTCGTAATGGATGGATTCTTTTTGCGAAGATCATTGAAGATTCAAGTTGCGATTTTACAAGCGCTTGTATTCCCTTTTTCCTGGGTCGCGAGGACGCTTCCTTATTAAGTGTGGGGATATGTTGAGTGTTGAAATGACTTGTTTTTTGGCTAATTTTTGTTGTTTTTGAGAGTTGAATGGTTGATTTTATGAGATGATTGATTGGTTTAGAAGTGGTTTGAGAGTGTTTTGGATTATATTGATTGTGTTTTTGAAGTTCATGATGTTTAGTAGTGGTTTTGTGATGTTCTGATAAGTTCTGATTGGTTTTGTATACCTTCTGTATAGCTTCTGTTTTGTTCTGTTTTGTTCTGATTGTCTTCTGTAAGGAGGGAGGGAGTATTGATTGATGAAGATTGAGATCTTGTGAAAGCTTATTGAATGGTTTGTGAGAGTTTGGAATGGTTTGAGAATGAGTTATGTGGTTTTGATGACCTTCTGTAACCTTCTGTAGGTCTTCTGTAGAGCTTCTGTCTCTGTTCTGTTCTGTTCTGTACTGTAGCTGTTCTGGTACTGTTCTGTGACTGTTCTGTATGCTTCTGTATGTGTTCTGATGGATGAGAGTGTAGCTTGGGAAAGTTTTCTAGCCTTGAAAAGAGGTGAATACAAGTGCAAAGGAGCTGAAAGAAGTAGCTGCTGAAGACTCAAGTGAAGACTAGAGTGAAGTGACAATAGTGAGCTATGAAAGGACACTGTAGTGGCTCTGGTGACTCTTCATATCAGACATACCTCTTGGGAGGGGTATCCACGACCTAAGAAGGATTATTGAGTGTGATTTTGAGAGATTGTAGTGAGGATATGATGTATTATTGATAGAGAGAGAGAGAGAGAGAGAGTCAGAGATAGCCAATTCTACTAAAACAGAGTGATTGTATATGAGAGATTGAGAGAGAAGACTATGGAGATATTGAAGATGAATACTATGTGATGTATTTCCATTCAAAGATGGTGTATTCCTTTGCTTTCTTTGTTCTATTGATGGATTTTGTGAAGATATTGAAGAATTTGGTTGATTCTATCAAATCCGTGGGAGATCTACATGATGCTGCATGAAGATTTGTTGTGCCTGGTGTTCTTTTCTTCATTGTGATCATATGGAACATGATAAACAAGCTTGTTGATGATACAAGATAGATTTTCTTGCAAGAGAATTCCCTTTTCCTTGGTGTTCCTCTTGGGGCTCCAGTCTGTGAGAGGAGAAGAGCAACAAGTGCCACCTATTGAAGGAGGGACGGATTTCGAGGTGGGCCAACAAGAAGAAGAACAAGTTCCACAACGAAGCCCTCCATGATCAAAAGCACAACATGAAGTTCCTCGAGAAGATCCAACTCTAGACAAAAAAGCCAAAGTTAGAAGGAAGAGAAAGAAGATGTTGGAGCATGCACAAAGAAGGCTAAGGGCGCAACCCCTAGTAGTTCCAAAAGTCCCTATCCCATAGAGAGAAGAGTGCTTTCCTATAAATTGAAACATGGAACTCACGATGTGGGAACAAAGGGAAAATAAATGCCAACCCTTTGAGGTTATCTTCCGATTCCCACCAGCAATGAGATGAGTGCTATCCCCTAGAGTGGTGGAAGAGGTGATAAACATGTGAAAAAGACTTGGGGATCGATGGAACGAAGAAAGAGAAAAGAACCCAACACTGTGGAGGCCAGAATCACCAGATTATTGGGAAGATAAAGTCATGGAAGTGCCCAAGACTATGAAGGGGTATGAAGCACAACCCAAGTGGAGGAGAATAATTTGGGATGCAAACATAGATGCATGGATGTCTTTTTACAACACCCTACCCTATGAGAGAGATGACCCGACCTACATGCCATATCCAAGAAGGGTAGGAGTGGATTTTAATTTTGACATTCATGGCCGCCACTATGACTTTCCCAAGTTATATAATGTAAATGCCATTAAACTAAAAGAATCCCTCACATTCTCCGTAGATGACCTTAGGCCCTCCATTTGCCACTTCCTTAGTGAGTTCTCCTCTTGCCATGATCCAGCCTTCATTACAACTTTTACCTTAGGTGACTTAGGGTGTTTCTCAAATAGGATCCTATCACTCATGAATATCACCTACTGCCCCTCTTTTTTGACTTGAACGTCGGCATAAACAACTGCACAATGGCTAGACTCATGATGCAAGCCACACTTCTCCCATGTTTTTGCATGGCTCTATCAGAGGATATGAATGATAGCTAACTCGCTAGATGTAATCAATTGTTCTGCTCCATAACCCCTCTAAATGTATGCATAAATCTAAAGGGCTACATGTAGGGTAAGAACCTTCTTAGCAAGTCTCTCAAGTCCCCAACCTCTTCCTCCCATGGCCATGAACATGAGGACTAGTTCTTTGCGCACCTTCAAAAAAAAAAGAGAGAAAAAAAAGAGAAAAAGAGCAGAGAAAGGAAAAGAAAATCAAAAGGAAAACAAGCAATACATCTTGCTTTTGATGAGCGTCAAAATCAGTACACCTAGGGGTCCTCAAGTTAGGTGCATTTGGTGGCCTTAGTCGGCCAGCTCCGTGCCTAATCTCCTAGCCCCTTTTGTTTCCCCACTTTACATGCTTAGGATACATCAAGGGTAGGACACATAGGGAGGTCACACTCGCCTATATGGTTAGACCGGTCTCCCTAAGCTACACCCAACACACCTCCCTTATGCACAAATTGGGTCCTCAAGTGTGGGACAACACCCCAAGCTACCCAACTCCCAATTCCACTAGCATGGACACAATGCATTGTATGGTAAGGTAGACACACCCCCTAGGCAGTGCACTTTCTTTACCTTTTCAGGTGAATCCGACACCCTGCAACCAACCGCCAACTTTGGAGGCTATATCACTCGCTCAATCCACTCTCTCGACCTCCACAAACTCCACCATTTTGAAGTGCTTCTTTTCCATGTCCAATCCCTGTAAGGTTCCATTATCAACCCACATGGCAACCCTTCAACTAGTCGAGCCCTAATCAATAGTAGGGTTTCCCACAAGTGCCATGGGACTGGGAATTGACTAGAAGGGGGTAATGTTAACCCTAGTGCAAGACAAAGAAAAAGAAAGCAAAAGAAAATTCAAAAAATTAAAAAGTATGAAAAAAGGAAGCCCAATGGAAGGAATAAGAGGAGAAAACGCCAAAAGCACAAGGGCAACCTTAAAAGTTCAAGGCAAATGCAAAAGGAAAAATGTGCATTTTAAAATGCAAAAGTGCCCCTAAATTTTTGTAAAAGAGCTTTAGGCTCCCTCCTGTGCAATTAGTAACGTGTAAATGGGCATAGGTAAAGGGATAGTGTAAATAGAAGGGAATAGGAAAAGAGGACCTAGGCAAGATGGTCGGTCATGTAAAAAAGGGGATGGGTGCCTAAAAGGGATTAGGGCATGTATAAAAGCCAAAAAGTGAAAAGAAAAGCTCATTCTTGTGTGTGGCCAAAGATAGATAGCTCTCTTCTTTTTCTTATTGCTTATTTGAGATTGTTCTTGAGAGAGGGATTGTGAGTGTGTGAGGGTGAGTGACCATGGTGGAGAAGCTCTCCATCTTCTCCTCTCTTCTTCTTTTCTCTTGTCTTACATGCGGCAATGGAGCATGGAGCTTGGAGCTCGAGGATCAAGATTGCTTGAGCTTACAGCTTGGATCATGGAGCTACCGGAGTGCTTTGAGGTAGGAGGCAATTTGATTGAGCATGGAGGTAAGTTCTCTATACTTGTAGGTGTGAGAGCGCGTATGGCTATGTGAGAGGTAGCCATTGCACTTGGCTTGAAACACTTGAAACAATAAACGGTCTGTGGGTCTTGCCGGTCAAGTAAGAAGCTCCCACAAGAGGAGAGTGAGAGCTCAGAAGATGACTATGGAAAGTTCAAGATGCCCCAAACCACCAAGTATAAGGGAGATAGAGATGGGCTGATTTTGAAGAAGTTGATCACAAAGGTAGATAGATACTTGAAGTATGCCAAGATCATTAAAGAGAGAAAGGAAGAAGTGTCTGCCATCTATCATTGTGAAGAGGATGCAACTAATTGGTACTTGTTGGAGCAAGAGCAAGGGCATATCATCTTCTCATGGAAGGAACTAGAAGAAGAGCTTAAGGATTACTTCATCCCAAAGATGGAAAAATTCAAGGTTATGGACAATGAAGAAACCTCAAGCAAGCACAAGGGAAGATGAATGAATATGTTAGTAAGTATAGGCAATTGATGTTGCAACTCCCAAACATGGATATCGATACAAAATTATATGGATTTCTATTTGGCATGTAGGAGTGGCCTAGAAGAGATATAGAGAGACAATAATCAATAAGTCTAGCTGAGGCCATGAGGGTGACTGAAAGATTTGTAGATTTGGAAGAAAGGAGGACAACCCAAGGGAGCCAAGCCAAATTCAACGCCAACCTCACCACCAACTCTTGGACCGCATGACCAAATCCCCTGAGAGGAACCATCTTAGAAATTAGAAGTTAGATTTTAGGAGTGACCCTAGCCACATTACAGTCTTGCCTTGTACCAAGGGGAGAATTTGGAAGGTGAGGAAATGATCACTATAGATAAACTCCAAGCACATCTTACAAGTCAGCAGGGTCAAATACATCATGGTGGAGACCCCAAGCCTAAATAATAGGAGTTAGATGTTTCAAGTGCGAGGGACATCTCTACCAAATAGATGCTCCATGGAAGACAACATCCACAAATGGATCTAAAGTAATAGCCACAAGTGCTTATGTAGAAGAGAAGCCACAATCGCCATGCATTCAAGAGATCACCAATGGAAGTGAGGAGAGCCTAGATCACCTTAGAGTGGGAACAATGACTACCCATCCCCAATGCATGGTGGCAAGAGTAGCAATAGGGCACCACCTACACTTAAAGAGAAGAGTTAGTAAAGGGATCAAGCTATCATGATGGGTACATAAGTGACCCAAAATTTCATCATGCTAGAGTGTGTACCAAAGCATGGGCTAAAATTGTTCAAGGTCCCATAAAGATTAATACTACCTTTTGCAAAAAAGGAAGCAAAGGAAATGAAACCTATGGATGGATTTGAAGCTATTTTGAGCCTTGAGTTCTATGACAAGTATGGAATCACAATGTTTGACAAGGGAGTCAATGAGATGCTACTAGATATTTAAGGAGAAGGTGTATGAGTGCCATGTGAAAGAATCCAACTCCCAAGCATAATTCCAATCAAAGTGCAAGTGAAGGATAGCAAGTCAGGAGTCTCTTGCCAAGCCACAAAGACGTAGGACCTAACAACCCAAGAGCTCTAGTCCAATCAACACTACAACCCATCACAAACATTAGGCCTTGTATCATGACTTGTAGTGAAAAGAAGGTGGAGAAATCAATGAACTAGGGGGACATGGTGTACTTATGCATACTCATGCTTGTGGAAAAGGAGATAGCCAAAGGTGCCAAGCTATAAGTTGGCAACAAAGAAGTAGAAGAAGTACTTAAGGAATATGCAGATTTGATGCCCATAGAACTATCCAAAGGTTTACCCCCCAAAAGAGATATTCTGGGGTTTGTCACCTAGGGTTTCCTGAGTCCACTTCACAAAGGAACGTTTGCGGTTGAACCCACTAGGATTGACCCGAAATCTAGGTTCCTAGAGGCTAAGGTCTCCTAACAACATTCTAGCATCGGATCCTGGACATCCTACTTTACACAGAGATACCCAAGCCGAAGCAGACCCATGCCGCACTTGGTTCAAAGAGAATGGAAAATGAGAGGGATGCACCACTCAACCTCTCTGCCCATAAGGCATAGTCCCATTTGGGTCCCCTAAAATGGCACGAATCGAGTTCTAATCTAATATTATCTAAAAGTCGTACATCTATAGAACCTTGTGAGCAGCCTCCCAATCCTCTGGGACCATCCTACTGTAGGATGGATCCGTGAGGAGTTCTGCCCACCCGCTTCCCTCAATGGCATTCTTTAATTACCTAATTATATCCTATCACATTTATGTGGGACATTTAAAAACAACTTCCTTAATTAGGCCTTTTAGGAAACATGGTTCATTTGCGTAACTTATGGCACTGACACAAAAACAGTTTAGACAAGCTCTTTGGAAGTAAACTCTATATTATCATCTTAACTAAAATACAAGTCTTGTCCAGAAAGGACGGATTCTGCAATCTGTGAGGATGCATCTTCTTTCCTCCAAATTTTTGCCCTTTCACTAGTAACAGGGCCTCGAGAATCCATCTCGAGTCATGTATATCATTTGAGTAGGACCCGAAGGCCAGGAATTTACAGCCACAGCCTCCGTGACATCCAAGCATCCTCCTACATTCAAACTAACCCAAGGAGAGACCTCTCATGGTGGGTTCGTTCCACGTTCCCATCACGGTTATTTGGAACCCCCTTGGCTAGGGTTGGCGGCCAGCTGGGGGTAGCTTGGCATGCCCTCCTTGAATTCAACCCGAATCATTAATCAAATTTTCTTTTGTGAGATTGAGTCATACATTGCTTTTGCAGACATTGAGTCTAGATTTACAGGCACAAACAATCAATGAAGGTGAGTGCTTGGGACATCTGCTAAGGTGGAGTCCTTGTCTAACACGCTTAATGTTACCCTTCTTGGGTCTTTCTTGCATTAGCATCAATTTCATCATCTTCCAAGGGATAGAGAATACCCTCTTTCTGGCCTCACTTCTATGTACTAGGGTAGAGCAATTACCCTATAATTTCAGATGATGGCTTCCCTAGGTTACTATCCTTTGGTTCCTATCTTAAATGGTCTAGGTTTTTGTTTGGTCAATTGGTAATCATTTTTCCATCTTAGAACTCTATCAGGTTCTAAGTTCACCCTAGGGTCTCCTCCCTTCAAGGTAACATCAACTTGTGTTTACTCCTCTTGCAAGTCAAGAGTAAACCAAGTCTATTTACCATTCTGAAATAGTTGCGAGCATCGAATGTAGCTTGGTGAGTCATTCTCCTTGTAAATACTACATTCGAGCTTCCTTGTGTTAGCTTCGGGATGTATCATATTTTGAAAATGATATACCTAAGAGTGTTTTGGGTCCATCACGATTGGCTATTGGGGTAGAGACCAAAGAGCGTGTTGACTCCAAGTGAAAATATGGTCTTAAGGACAACTCAATCTATTTGTGACTAAAGTTCTAGCTGGGTCGAGCTAAGGCTTTGTTTATCGACTAGGATTTCATTTACCAAACCACCCCTTTCAACTAAGCTCAACATTTCACATGCGCATCTTAATCTACCTTTTTAGATGCATATCCTATTATGTGGTGCAATTGAGGCTATTCACGATGTCATGCAATTCCCAATGCAAGTCTTCCCTGAGTCATCGATGCGATGTGAGATCCCTATTCATAAAAATCCCTTCTAACACATTTATCCAACTCAAAAGGCATGACCTAATTATTCAGATACGAGTGTACATGCACTCGTTTTAAATGCAAGATAATTCACTACGATGGTCTACAGAGTGCAATTGATCTATATGGATTATTTATGTACCCTAGCAATTTATGACGTATCTACAAAAGTTCGATCCTAATATGTGACTTGTTTCTGTTATAACTGTAGATATTTAATCTATTCCTGACAACTCATGATTATTAAAACCGTTTTCAGCTACCTTTCAAAATATGCAAATTACTCGATGTGAGGTATGAATTTTTCCTAATGATGACCATGCTTAAATATTCGATTTCAATTTTCTAGACATGGTAGCAGTACCTAGTTTTCGAGTGTCGAGTTAGCATTCCCGCCTCCTGATAAATTGTTTGTGTTGATGGTGGCGTCTTTGCCTGATCCTTCTCCTGTAGTCGTAGCTTCTCCAGTTACTTGGGAGAGCTTACGCTTTGGGGCCATTTTGGAGTTGGAAAATGACATTCACTTCCTTCGAAGGACTCCTTGGCGTTGGAGTTTCCTACGCTCGCCGTTTGCGATCTAGAGGCAGTCGATGGAGTGACTATGGGACTTGCAGTGGGGAGAAGCGGTATTCGAGCCTTTGCCTAATAAAGGAGTTATTCTTGAACCGCTTCTCTCCCTCTCTTACTCTTCTTTACTCTAGATTTCCCTTCCCACTCCTCTATCTCTCATTCTCTCCTTCCCTACCTCTCCCTCTTCCTCTCCCTCTCCCTCTCTTCCTCACAATTTTGGTGGCAAAGTGGGAGAAAGAAAAACAATGGGTCTCCTAAAGGAAAAGGGGAGGAAAATGAGTTATAATGGAGGGATGGTGATGGTTAAGGGGGACGAAAGAAAGAGGATGATCCCTCTTATTAAGGGGAGGGGGGAGAAGGGTATTACGGGGAGGGGATGTGGCACGAGGCCCCCTTCCTCTTCCACCAACCAAGTGGCCAAAATGGCCTTTTTGCCATACAATCACTTGTTATGTCCAACTCCCTCCGCCATCTCGTAGTTCGACTCCTCCTCCATTCCGTGATTCAACTCCCCTTGCCCCCGTCGACATGCAGTTGAACTCCCCCTCCCTCTGCCAAACTAGATGGCATCGATAAGGGGAGAGGTGATGAAAAAAAGTTTCATTTATTATTATTATTATTATAAAAAGGGGGGATTGATGGCGATGGTGGCGGGATAAAAGGAGGGCATGATGTTAATACGATGGCGGCCTGTTACATCCTTCCCCCCTTAAGGAATCGAGATGTCCTCATCTCGAAAGGAATTGGGGGTATTGTTGGTTGAGAGTACTCTCGTCAACCCATGTGGCATCTTGTTCTGGATAGTCCTTCCACTGGATGAGGTACTCTTTGAGGGTTTTACTCCTCAATGTCTTTTTCTGAATGTCTAGGATTATATTTGGACTAAGCTTAAGGACTCCTTGGCTTGGCATTACAACTTGTTGATCATCGAGCACATGGCTAGGATTGGATACATATTTATTTAGTAGGCTAACATGGAATACATTGTGAACTTTAACGTTCTTAAGGAGTTGGAGTTTGTAAGCATTGGGCCCTAGATACTTGAGGATCCTATAGGGTCTGCAAAACCTTGGACTCAGTTTCTTAAATTTTCCTAGTAATAAGGAACTCTTCTTGGGTCGTACGCGAATAAAAATCATATCTCCTTCTTTGAAGAGTCACTCTTGTCTATTTAGATCCACATAGGCTTTCTACCTATCCTTGGCGGCTCTAATGTCTTGTCTGATGGCCTTGACCTGTTCATCCATCTCCTCAAGCATCTTCTTGGAAGCTTCTACCCTCAAGGTAGGATCTGAAAAGTTCAATGGGGTACAACAATCATGCCCATAAAATGCTTGAAAATGTGTCATTTGAATGCTTTGCTAGTTGGAAGCATTATAAGCGAACTCTACCAATGGTAGATATTGAACCCAGTTTCTGGGTTCGTGACATCAATATGCCCTAAGAATGTCTTCAATGACTTGGTTGGCTCTCTCCATTTGGCCATCAGTTTGAGGATGATAGGATGTATTGAAATAGAACCGAGTCCCAATGGCCTCGAATATCCCTCTCTAGAAATGAGATGTGAAGAGGGAATCGTGATCACTAATGATCCTTCTAGGCAACCCATGGAGTCTGAATATCTCCTTGATGAACGATCTGGCAATATCTGAAGCTTTATAGTTTTTCTTGACTAGAATGAGGTGTGAAACCTTAGTGAGGATGTCTACTATAACCATAATTAAGGTGTATCCTCCTTGGAGTGAAGGTAACCCGACAACAAAGTCCATGCTAATGAATTCCCACTTCATCTGGGGAATGTCAAGAGGTTGCAACTTCCCAGGCATCTTAACATGTTCTGCTTTAATGCATTGGCAAGACAAACATTCCGTGACATATTTGAGCACATATCCCTTAAGCCTTTCCCAATGGTAGCTCTTCCTGACCGTGTTAAGGGTCTTGACATATCCAAGATGGCCTGAAAAGGGGGAATCATGTGCTTCCCAAAGTATTCTTTGTTTGAGTTTTCTACTTGAGGGTATGCACAATCTTGTCCTAAAGTAGACAAGTCCCTCATTGACAAAAAATTCTTGATACTTGACCTTAAGTTTGGGGTTTCGGTCCTTTTCCAAAATCTCCTTCATCCTCTTCATATATTCTGGGTCATGGCTAGCTTTCTCCCTTGCTAATTCAAGGATATGGTTGCTAGGCATTGACATCATAGTTGCCAATGATTTTGCCATCGAGGGTTTCTCCATAATAAGAGAGTTGAGGAACGCTTGCGACTTAAGGTATCAACGACTACATTCTCTTTGCTAGGCCAATACCTGATTTCAAAGGCATATTCTTGCAAAACCTCAATCCAATGACGTTGCCTCATATTAAGGTTAGTCTGGGTGAAGATCCATTTAAGGCTCTTATGGTCCGTTGACCAAAGAGAATTTGTTGCCAAGTAGATAGTGTCGCCAAAGCTTGAGAGCATGAATAACTGCTAATAGCTCAAGGTCATGGGTAGCATAATTCCTTTCATCAGTCTTTAGCTTCCTGTTGTCACTAAGCTATGCTTAAGCTGATCAAAACTTGATTGTTTAGTGGGCATCCACACTATGGCAACATGCTTCTTCAACAAATTTGTAAGGGATGCTGCGATTAAGGCGTAGACCTTAATGAAGATCATGTACCAACATGTTAATCCAAGAAAGCTATGCACTTCTTTAACAGTAGTTGGTGGAGGCCACTCTGGGACATCCGACCTTTGTAGGATCTATAGAGATTCCCTCATTTGACACAATAAATACAAGGTATTCAATTTGCCTCTTGAGGAAGGCACACTTTTTCTTCTTAGCATAGAGCTTATGAGTTCTCATGGTCTCAAGGACGATGCGAACTTGGGATTCATGATCCTCCTCTTCCTTGGAATAAACCAAGGTATCATAAAAGAAGATAAGCACAAAATCATCAAGACATGGTCTAAAAATTTACTGCATTAGCTTGTTAAAGGTGGCAAGGGCATTAGTCAA
Source organism: Lygodium microphyllum (assembly GCF_053477565.2). Taxonomy (NCBI): domain Eukaryota; kingdom Viridiplantae; phylum Streptophyta; class Polypodiopsida; order Schizaeales; family Lygodiaceae; genus Lygodium; species Lygodium microphyllum. The sequence goes on along the minus strand of NC_141142.1, from coordinate 5,673,154 downwards.
TCCGAAAGACATTATAGTGAATTCAAAATGACCATATCTTGTGTTGAATGCCATCTTGGAAATATCTTCTTCTTTGACATGGATCTGGTAGTATCCTGATCTCAAATCGATATTGGAGAAAATATTTGCTCCCTGCAATCAATCAAGTAACTTGTCTATCCTTGGGATAGGGTATTTATTCTTGATGGTTACTTGGTTTAGGCCTCTATAATCGATGCAAAGGCGAAGTGTACCATCCTTCTTCTTTTGGAATAAGACTAGAGCTCCCCAAGGAGAATTATTGGACCGTATGTACCCTTGGTCCAATAGCTGTTTGATTGTTCCTTTAACTCAATAGCTTTTGGAATAGACATCTTGTAGGGCCTTTTCGCGATTGGTGCAGCTCTTGGTGCTATCTTAATCTCATGATCCACTTCCCTAGGTGGTGGTAATTCAATCACCTCTTTTGGGAACACATCCACATACTCTTTTAGCCAAGATGGTTCTTCATTGGTGTCCTCTACGTGTTTCGATTTGTTTAGCTTGATTAGGTAGACGAGTAATCCCTTCCTTATCCCTTGAACTATTCGCATTGCCTTAGCTAGCTGGATTTCTGGTTTACCTGCTTCTCCTTGTGTTGTCACTTGATCACCTTTAGGATTACGAAAGCAGACTTGTCCTTTCCCACAATGAATGTGAGCATCATTGGGGATTAGCCAATCCATCCCGAGTAGGCACTCATGGACTCTTAGACTCATTACCCTAAATTTAACATACGTGGACTTGTTTCTGAGTAGGAATTCCACCTTAGCAGTTTGTCTAGTGCAAGTGATTTCTCACCCATTTGCTAGTTCAACAAGCAAGGTAGGTGCAACTATATTGGTTATTCCTAACCTTCTTGCATAAGCTCGTGAAATGAAGGAACGAGTGCTACCAGAGTCAATCAGGGTTTTGAATTTCTTACCTTGGTAATCTGATGGTGTTTGGATTACTGAGAACTGGCGGTTTGGTCCCTTTTCATGGAGAGCGGCATGAATGGATGCCCTCTCAATTTCAGCTTCCATGGACAGGTCTTCTTCTTCGTTGATTCCCTTAGTGGAGATATTGGAAGTTTTTGCCATTCCCATTGCTGCATGACCGCGGTCACGGGTAGCTTTGACTTGGCCACTAAATTTTCCTTGGGGATGATCTTCGCCAAGTTTGGGACATTCCCTTTTGAAATGTCCGGGTTCGTTACAGTGAAAACATCGCAGGCTTTGATCACTTCATTGAGTAGGGACGAAGTCATTGATTGCATTTGCCCTCGGCTTCTTCCGTTGACCCTGACTCTGCCCTTGTGCCCTCTTGGATTGAACTTTCAACATTCCTGGATTCTGGTCTGTGTAAGACCAAGGTCTACTATTTTTGGGCTTTGACTGGACTTCTTGGGCAATAGGTCTTGCTCTTATCAATGCATCTTGCAAATCCGAAGGACGCATTGATTCCAATCAAGTGTTCAATGGTGGGTTTAGCCCATCATAGAACTTCAAAACTTGTTGGGGAATGCTCATGCTCGGAGCGTATTTCAACAAGGAGACAAATCTCGAGTAGTACGCCTCTAGAGACAGGCTCAATTGTTTTCTATATGAAGGTGGCATGTATGTTCCCTGCACTGCTTCCTTTATTTTATCCCAAGCTATTGTGTTTTCAGATACTGCTTGGTCCTTACACCATTGCTTCCACCAGAGCCTAGCTTCGCCGGTAAGTTTGAGTTTGGCAATCATGGCCTGGTTCACATGTGTTGTTCCTACTGCACTGAAGTAATCTTTCTTGGATTTAATCCATACTTTGGCATTAGCTTCAATAGTCTTCCCCTTTCTGTTGAATTTTGGTGGTTTAATCTGTTTGAGAAGAAACTTCTTCTCTTATGCCTCTCTTGGTTTTAGTGTGCGGACACACAAGACTCTGGTTCTGCGCTTGGGGTTGTAAATGATTTTACATTAAAACCTTCATATTAAGATAACATTTACATTTCTCTACACCTCTTGAATCAATGCGCAAAATTATTTTTCATCGATACTATACAACAATTCAAATGAACATAAAATTCTTATTTAATCATAAAGAAGCATAAGCCTCGAGTACAATTATTCGAGAATAGATAGACATTGGATGGGATGATTTTCTTTTCAATGGATACATCAATGCCAAGTTAATAATTCCCTATTGGATTTAGCTACAGGGACAGAATAGTTATATGGATTGGGAGAATGGATTCTTAGAAAGTGGTAAGTCATGGGAAGCTCGGGAAGTCCCCGTTTTTGATAGCCATGACATTCATTTTGCCCCATTACTTTAATTTTGTTAGGTGGCAAGACTTTGATGACCTTGTCGTAAATATAGCGATTTTGTTCTATTTGCCAGCATCCGATGTGTAGGATCGAATTTACACCAGCCTCATGGAAGATGAACAACTTGATGACCTTCAAGTCCTCCAACCATTTTAGCCTCTTCAGATTGTTTTGAAGATAGGCGAGTCAGTTCTCATCCACATAGCAGTATCCCATGCTCCAAGTCCAATGCCTTTACACATACAACGGTAAAGGGTTGTAGAGTTGATCTAGGATCCCCATCATGTCGGATCGTTGGCTATAACTTAAAGAGTTCATAGTCGTCTAGAACATGATGTGAAATACGAGAAACCTACTCCATGGCTCGTAAGTCTGGAAGCGACAACAAACCACAAATGAGTAACATAAAAATTATTTTCCTAGTGAAAAACATCACTTCTCCCTTTTCGCTATCTTGGTTGTTTTATTCATTGGTTGGCTCTGATACCAATTGTAATGTGCCCGCCTATAGTTGTCCAAGCACATTTTTAGGGGTCCATCAAGGAACGAATCTAAGCGTCACTGCCCGGCACTCCCATGGAATCTTCCAGGGTTTGTCGCCTAGGGTTTCCTGAGTCCACTTTGAAACGAAATGTTTGTGGCTGAACCCACTAGGATCGATCTGAAATCTGGGTTCCTGGAGGCCAAGGTCTCCTCACAACATTCTAACATCAGATCTTGGACATCCTACTTTACGCAGAGATACCTAAGCTAAAGCAGACCCATGCCGCACTTGGTTCAAAGAGAATGGAAAACGAGAGGGACGCACCGCTCAACCTCTCTGCCCATAAGGCATAGTTCCATTCCAATCCCCTAAAATGGCATGAATTGGGTTCTAATCTAATATTACCTAAAAGTCGTACGCTTATAGAACCTTGTGAGAAGCCTCCCAGTCCTCTGGGACCACCCTACCGTAGGACAGATCCATCAGGGGTTCCGCCCACCCACTTTCCTCAATTGCATTCTTTAATTACCTAATTAGATCCTATCACATTTATGTGGGACATTTAAAAATGGCTTCCTTAATTAGGCCTTTTAGGAAACAAGGTTCGTTTGCATAACTTATGGCACTAACACAAAAATAGTTCAGACAAGTTCTTTGGAAGTAAACTTTATATTATCATCTTAATTGAAATACAAAAACAGTTCAGACAAGTCCATCGCAATTGGCTATTGGGGTAGAGACTAAAGAGTATGTTGACTCCAAGTCAAAATATGGTCATAAGGACAACTCGATCTATTTGCGACTAAAGTCCTAGCTGGGTCGGAGCTAAATCTTGGCTTCACTTATCGACTAGGATTTCATTTACCAAACCACCCCTTTCAATTAAGCTTAACATTTCACATGCGCATCTTAATCTACATGTTTAGATGCATATCCTATTATGTGGTGCAATTGAGGCTATTCATGATGCCATGCAATTCCCAATGCAAGTCTTCCTTGAGTCATCGATGCCATGCGAGATCCCTATTCATAAAAATCCATTCTAACACATTTATGCAACTCAAAAGCCATGATCAGATTATTCAAATGTGAGCGTACATGCACATTTTAAATGCAAGTTAATTCACTACGATGGTCTACGGAGTGCAATTGATCTATATGGATTATTTATGTACCCGAAAATCTATGACGTATCTATGAAAGCTCGATCCTAATACGTGACTTGTTTCTGCTATAACCATAGATACTTAATCTATTCCCAAAAACTCATGATTATTAAAACCCTTTTCAGCTACCTTTCAAAATATGCAAATTACCCGATGCGAGGTATGGCTTTTTCCTAATGATGCCCATGCTTAAATATTCAGTTTCAATTTTCTAGACATGGTAGCGGTACCTAGTTTTGGAGTGTCGAGTTAGCGTTCCCACCTCTTGATAAACCGTTCGTGTTGATGGTGGTGTCTTTGCCCGATCCTTCTCTTGTAGTCATATTTTTCCAGTTACTTGGGAGAGCTTATGCTTTGGGGCCGTTTTGGAGTTGGAAAACGACCTTCACTTCCTTCAAAGGACTCCTTGGCGTCGGAGTTCCCTGCGCTCACCTTTCACGGTGGTCTAGAGGCAGTCGATGGAGTGACTATGGGACTTGCAGTGGGGAGAAGTGGTACTCGAGCCTTTGCCCAATAAAGGAGTTATTCCTGAACCACTTCTCTCCCTCTCTTACTCTTCTTTACTCTAGATTTCCCTTCCCACTCCTCTATCTCTCATTCTCTCCTTCCCTACCTCTCCCTCTCCCTCTCTTCCTCACAATTTTGGTGGCAAAGGGGGGGAAAGAAAAATAATGGGTCTCTTGAAGGAAAAGGGGAGGAAAATGAGTTATAATGGAGGGATGGTGATGGTTAAGGGGGATGAACGAAAGAGGATCATCCCTCTTGTTAAGGGGGGGTTATAGGGAGGGGGGAGAAGGGTATTACAGGGAGGGGACGTGGCATGAGGCCCCCTTCCTCTTCCTCCAATCAGGTGGCCAAAACGGCCTTTTCACCATGCAATCGTCTGTTATGTCCAGCTCCCTCCCCCATCTCGTAGTTCGACTCCTCCTCCATTCCGTGATTCAACTCCCCCTGCCCCTGTCGACATGTAGTTGAACTCCCCCTCCCTCCACCAACCAGATGGCATCGACAGGGGGAGAGGCGATGATTTTTTTTTTTGTTTATTATTATTATTATTATAAAAAGGGAGGGATTGATGGCGACGACGGCAGGATAAAAGGGGGGGACGATGTTAATACGGCGGCGGCCTGTTACACTTCTCCTTTGGTTAGTTTCGATAGTAGAGCTGTGATCATATTGTAATCCTTTATAAATCTTTTATAGAATATAGTGAAGCCTAAGAATTGTCTAACTTCTTCGATTATTTTCAAAATTAGCTACTTCTTCACTACTTCAACTTTCTTGGGATCTACTTTGGTTCCCTCCTCTCCTACAACAAACCCCAAGAATTGTAGCTCTTTCACTATGAAATCATATTTTTCTAACTCACATATAGTTTGTATTGTCTCAACTTCTCAAATACTAGATTTAAATGTTCCTTGTGCTCCTCTAAAGTTTTGATATAGACTAACACATCATCTATGTATATAGTGATGAAAACATGTATATGTGGTCTAAATACTCCATCCATTAGCCCACAAAAAGTTCCTATCACCAAATATGGAAGCTTCGAGTGGCTAGTCCTAGGATTTGGACTTCTTGTGCGCTAATGGATGGAGTATTCAGGCCAGAGACAGATGTCTCATTACTATATACATAGATGATATGTTAGTCTATAGAAAAACTTTAGAGGAGACAAGGAATATTTAAAGTTAGTATTTGAGAAGCTGAGATAACAAAAACTATAGGCAAAGTAAGAAAAATGCAAGTTCAAAGTGAAAGATCTAGCATCTCTAAGGTTTATTATAGGAGAGGAAGAATCAAAGTACACCCCAAGAAAGTTGAAGCAGTGTGTATAAGTGACCAGTCATGAAAACACTCCAAGAAGTTAGAGAATTCTTAAACTTCATTGTATTCTATAGAAGATTTGTAAAGGATTATAATATGGTCATAGCCCCACTATCCCACAACTGACCAAAGGAGAAGGAAATTTCACATGGGAGAGTGATCACCAAGTAGCCTTTGACTTGATGAAGAAGTGTATGAGCCAGAACATTGTGACCAAAGTGTGAAACTTTACCAAGCCCTTCAACATCTTAGTAGACGTATTTAATTATGGCATAGTGGGAGTGTTGATGCAATATGGTCACCCTGTAGCCTATGTATCCTAGAAATGCACAAATACGGAAACTACCCATGAGAAAGAAATGGTAGCAGTAATCCATTAACCTTAGAAATTAAAAGCACTATGTACAAGATAAGCACACACTCATCTTCATGTAGAACATGTCTTTAAAACGATTTCAATCCTTGTCCTCTAAATAAGACAAATGGCTAGACTTCTTGAGATAGAATTTGACATGGAGATCAAACATAAGCCAGGATCTACAAACAAGATAGTGGATGAGTAATTTGGAAAGTGATGAGAAAGTAGTGAGTATAGCCAACAACATCTTCTAGAGGTAATGGAGGCCCTAGAGCATGACAAGGAGATGCATAACCTAATAGAAGAGGTGGTGGTGGTTGAGAGAATACCACATAGCATGTATACACTAGAAGAATGGATCCTTTTTGTGGAAAAGAGATTGTAGATCCCCAATAGTGTGGAGCTAAAGAAGATTATCTTACATGAGGTGCATGATGGGAAACTAGAGGGATACAAAGGTCAAACAAAGGCCCTAGAGGCCTTAAGAAAATAGTTCTTTTGGCCAAACATGAAGGAGTAGGTTATAGACTATGTCAAAACATGCCTCACTTGCTAGCTAGTGAAATCTCCACGTACCAAGTCAACTGGCTTACTTCAATCCATGCCAGTGCCAAGCCACCCATGGGACATTATCAACATGGATTTCATTGTAGAAATCTTAAAATCCCATGGCTATGTAATCATCTTTGTAGTGGTGGACTATTTTTCCAAGCAAGCACACTTTATACCCGCTAGGCTAATGAGAACAATGAAAGAGGATGCACAATGGAAGGGCCAATACCAAGAGATATGGAGGCTCAAGTGTATTTCTTCTTCATCTTCTTTCTCCTTCTTGTTTCATTCACACTAATTACACACCAATTATCCTCAAAAGAGATAGATATCTTTTGACATTTTTTAGGGCTCTTCACACATATGCTATTTTATTTGTGCATACATAGGTTATAGCTTATCCTGTGCTTTATTTCTAAACACTCCCCCTCAAGCTCAGAATGAATTTGCAAATATAATACCCCAAGTGCACCCCTAAAGTACTCAAACTTATCATTACCTAATGCTTTGGTAAAGATATCAACGACTTGGTCATTGGTTGTGACATGTACCAAGTCTATCTCTCGATCCATAACCTTCTCTTTGATGAAATAGTAGTGCACTTTGATATGTTTTTTCTTTGCACGGTAGACTGTGTTCTTTGCCAACATAATGCAACTAGTATTATCACAATACATGATAATTCCACCATCTATCTCTATCCCCATATCATATAGTAACAATCTCAGCCATGTTTGCTCACATGTTGCCAATGCAATACCTCTATACTTTGCTTTTGTGCTAGATAGAGCAACTGTAAGTTACTTCTTGTTGCTCCAACTTACCATGGATGAATCAAATGAGAATACATAGCCACTAGTGGACCTTCTATCTATGGTACTTCTAGCCCAATCTACATATGTGTAGCCAAACAATGTAAGTTGCTTGATTCCTTTCTCATAGAACAAGCCAAAGCTAGATGTCTTCTTCTTCTGCCAGGAGGCATATTCCACGATGGATTCTGTGAGGTTTTTATTCCATGATGGATTCCATGAGGTTTTTATTCCATGGTGGATTTTGTGAGGTTTTTCGGTGGATTCCAACTATATTTATTTGCCGGGGCTTGTACACAAGGTGGATTCTTTGTGCGAGATGTTGACAGGGATGCTTGTCCTTTTCGGGCGTTAGATTAATTTAATGTGTACGTGGGTGGTTCCACATCAAGTGATTCTGCAAAATGCATATCAAATTAATGGATGTTTATGAGCTTAGAGTGCGCACTCAAATTAAATTAAGGTTAGGACAGAGTTCCAACCTATTTAATTATTTTGTAGCTGAAGACTACTAGGCATTCACTTTTGTGGGTTTTATATTATTATTTTCTAACAATTGTGAATGCTTCCATTGATGTGTAGAGCAGGCGGCGGTGGCATTGGGTAGCACCGGTGGGCTATGGTGTGAATTCAAAATGCCTAGAAGATTTACTATTTTTGATGGCCGCATGCCTTATCACTAAAGGCGTGGCACCAATATTTATTTAGGTGTACTTATTCATTAAAACACTTGATAAATATTTATTATCTTGTATGTGCATAGGTGCTCGGTTTAATATTTCATTATTTGACATTGTAATTGGGCACAATCCAACTTTTGGGATGCCCAAACACTTTACTTTTTATTTGGGCAAAAGCAAACACAAAGGCCAAAATCATGCTAATTGTAAAGTGGACTATTTTTTAGCTTGGAGATAAATAAATCTATAAATACATGCCTTGTGAAGCGCTTACACAAGGCACGGGGGGAGATTGTACCCAATTGATCTTTTTGTCTCATGTCATGCAAACTCTCTTTTTGCTTTTATGAAGCTTTTGTAGAGTTCTTTGTTCTTGGGGACCTTCCACGCATGCAACACCTGATCTGCGCATCAGTGGCATCAAAGCAAAGCTGAGATCAAGGGCTTCTAGACGCTTACCATCTCGCGCGAAGGCAAAGCTCCTGGAATGAATAGGCTCTACAGGTTGTCTCGCGATGAACCGTTAATACAAGCGTGTTCGTAGCCGTGAAGAACCCCCTGATGTGCTCTTAGATTGCGAAGGACCTCTCCTAAGACGCAGAGGACCACCTCTGAAGATCCTTTGTAAGTTGTTTTGTGTAACAGAGAACTAGAGAATAAGATGATGAAGTGTATAATTAATAAGCTTAAAAAGCTTAAAAGGAGCTTAAGCCTCCTAAATTCAACGATTTGCATCGTGAATATGCCGATTCCATCGTGAATATGCCACCGTCTTGCAACAAATTGTTAGAATTATTAAGCTTTTTATATAAAGCTTAAAGTAATAAGATTACACTAAGGCTTCAAATTCAACTATTAACCTCCACCATAGTGGGTGTTCACACCGTGTTACTATCGAATGAGTTTCGAAACTTCAGCAAGCCTCTATTCCCATCTGCAACTTGGCAAAGCTAATTCACAGCAAGCAAGCTGTCACACACAATCTATGTGGAAGATTATTTCACTTAGAAGATAATAAAAGCAAAAAACCATTTTTAAAAAAAGCAAGCCATGTAAACCCAAATTTGAGCTACGCTCATCTTCTAAACGAGATTTTGAGTGTGTGAGGTTGTTTGAGATTTTTGCAGGATGTTCGATCATCACATGGATGATTTAATGGGAGAAGGTGATTTGCTAAAGCCGACTATGGAGCAAAAATTAGATCTAATCATGATGCAACTTCAAGAAGAGCGAAGAGCAAAATTTGCAACCACAACTAGCTACACTTTAACAATCCACTATGGATCAAGACGGAGCACAACCTGAAGATGTTATTCGACATACGATTGGCCTGACACTCGATGCACAAGCTCTCAGGAAAGAAGCCAAGATAAGTAAAAGAAATTTCAATTTCATACTTTTAATGGGCAGCATGACGGCAAAATTGTTTTTGATTTCATCAATCAATTTGATGACTATTTTCATAAGAGCAATATACTGAAAAAGATAAACTTAAATGTGTCACTAACCATCTAGCAGATAGAGCATCATTACGGTGGATTGTTGTCCGCGAGAGTGTTGATTGTTCCTCTACTTGGGAAGCCTTTCAAAATAAATTATTACAAAATTTCCTTCCACCTCAATTCCATGAAAAAGCTATCAAACAGTGGGGTCTTCTGTAACAACGAGATTGTGAATCCATCCCGGAATACATTGAGTGTTTCTAGATTGCCTTACTTCAACTTTGAATGCTTGAAGATGTTCTTGAGGCGACCCAGAAGCGCAATTATATGATCTGTTTGCTTGGTCACTTCTATGCGAAAGTGAATATGCTCAAGCCAAAGACTCTGGAGGATGCGATTTCTTTAGCACATGATGATGAGGATAAAATTCGTGGATGAGAAAAGCAACTGCAACAATTTTCAATTAATGGTAACTTTGGTACAAAGCAATTCAATTCTAACTTTTGAAGATTCAATCAAATCACTTTGTTCCTTCTTAACTGCTAATTCAAACCCTAAGCCTTCTCTCCAGCCAATCCCAGTATACCCAAACTTACAGCCCTTACCAATAATGTCTCCAAAGCAAAACCTATGGTTTGCTACAAGTGTCATCAACCTAGACACTTAGCAGTGAACTGTCAATCCAAGAAGCAAGCTATTCAAATCAATCAATTTGGAGCAATTGAAGACGAAGACCATGAAGATATGCCAGACTTCACTGAAGATGATGATGATATCGGTGATACTTCAGATACTTTACCATGTATGCCAAATCCTCATTCGTTATTAACAATGAAATGTTTTGTGCATGGTCAAGAAAAGATTGTTTTGCATGATGATGGAAGCACACATGATTTTATTTCTGTAAAGTTGATAAAAGAATTGAATTTACCTAGTATTTCAACTCATTATCGCATAAAGTCTTCATTCTTAGGTACTAGATACAATGGTATACAAGAAATGCATGATTTAGAAATTAAAATTGGTGATTATGTTGAGCACATAAAATTCTTGGTTGTGCCTTTGCAAGCTAGTGATATTATTTTAGAAATGCCTTGATATCACAAATATAATCCTGACATAGATTATTCTACACATTCCATGAAAATTCATTCTAACGGAAACCAAATCACATTACATGGATTGCACACCTTTGATAATTTTTCACTGCTTAGTCACACATAGGCTAAACATGTATTGAGAAAAGGTAGTAAATCATATTTAGTATGGGTGAATGAAATTGAAGCTAAGGAAAATCAGATGCATCCTAGGCATGCACAATTTCTTTCACAATTTCAAGATTTTTTTGCTATTGATCTACCACCTGGTTTACCACCTACACGTCCTGAAGACCATAAAATATATTTAATCCCAGGTTCTCAACCACCATATAAAGCACTTTATAGACACAATCAGATTGAGCAAAAAGAAATCCAAACTCAAGTTGAAGAATGAACCGAGGACTCATTAGGCCCAATAGTTCGCCTTTTGGTGTACCTGTCCTATTAGTCAAGAAGAAAAATAATACTTAGGATGTGCATTGACTATCGTGCCCTAAACAAAATCACTGTTAAGAATATATATCTGATTCCTAGGGTAGACGACCTCATGGATAAACTACAAGGAGCCACTATTTTTAGCAAAATAGATCTCAAATATGGATATCATCAAGTACGTTTGGATACACCTGACATTTTTAAGACTGCATTTAGAAATCAGTTTGGTCATTATGAATTTCTTGTTATGCCTTTCGATTTGACCAATGCACCAGCTATATTCAGTCGTATGATGAATCGTATATTTTTGAAGTATTAGAATTGTGTAATTATTTTCTTTGATGATATATTGGTTTTCAGTAAGAATGAGAATGAGCATTGTGAACATCTATCTTTAGTTTTCAAATTGTTAAAATAGAATCAATTGTATGCTAATCCTCACAAGAGTGAATTTTTCCAAACCCAAATTGAATACTTAGGTCACATTGTTTCTTCTGATGGTATTCGTGTTGATCCTAAACAGATAGAGGCAATTTTGAATTGGCCAATACCTAAAAATGTGCATGAGTAATGCTCTTTCTTAGGTCTTTCCAACTTTTATAAAAAAATTGTAAGAAAATTTTCATTGCTTGCATTGCCTTTGACGAAATTGTTAAAGAAAGGTGATGTATATCATTGGTCTGACAACCAGCAAAAGTCTTTTGATTTGTTGAAACATGCTTTAACATATGAACCGGTCTTGCAATTACGTGATTTTAATCGATCATTATTTCTAGTAGTCACTGGTGCTAGCAGATCAGGAGTAGGAGCTATCCTCATGCAAGATTCACATCCCACAGCCTATTCTAGTTGCAAACTTAAACCTTCTGAATTGAAGTATTCCACCACCTATGATAAAGAATTGTTAGATGCATTACAAGCTTTATGTCAATGGAAACATTATCTAATGGGATCTTAATTTATGATTAAAACTGACTAGCAAAGTATCAAACATCTCCTTAGTCAGCTACAAATTTTTGACCGTCATATTAAATGGGTTGCTTTCATTCAAAGTTTTCATCCACTTATCCAATATCAACCAGGTAGAGAGAATGTCGTTGTAGATGCATTGAGTAGAAGACCAAGTATCCATAATATTTTCATTCTATCTTTTGATTCCCTTACTCCTATGAAGGATATCTATGACCATGACCCCAGTTTTCAAGCTGACTGGAACAAATTAGTTGCTAATAACAGGATTCCAATTGATTTTTTGTCTTATTCTGATGGATTTATGTTTTATGAGAAAAGATTGTGTGTCATTGTTCCATTTAGATAACTTGTGTTGCATGAAATTCATTGTCCTCCATATCAGGGACATAGAGATATTATTTCCACTTTAAGAATACTGGTTGAAGATTTTTACTGGCCACAAATGGAATCTGATGTTTCTAACTTTGTTTCTGAGTGTTTTTGCCAAAGAGTTAAGCGACACCATGGTAAGCAATATGGTTAGTTAATGCCTTTACCAATTCCTGACCATCCATGGGAGCATATTTCAATGGATTTTATAATTTTGCCTAATACACAAGCTAATCATGATATGATTTGGACTATAGTAGATTGATTTAGCAAACAAACATATTTTCTACCATGCAAGAAAACATTAACTGCATCTCAAACCGCACAATTGTTTTTGAAGACTGTCTTCACTAATCATGGTTTGCGAAAACTTATTATTTCTCATCATGATTCTAGATTTTATAATAATTTTTAGACTACTTATTTACTAATTTGGGTACTGAGATTGATTTCTTATCTACATTCTATCCTAAAACCAATGGGCAAATAGAAGCTACTAATAGTACAATTCTAGATCTTTTGCTTGCATACACAAATTCAAAACCACAAATATGGGATACATATTTGCACCTACTTCAATTTGCATACAATAATACACCACACACAGCTACTCATAAAGCACATTTTGAAATCGTTTATGGGCATAGATTACCTACACCTGTTACATCATTGTCAAACAAAGTTAAAACAGTTGATGATATTGCCAATATGCATGCTACTATTTTTGCTCAATTTAAAGAAATGATTGTGAAAGCCCATCAATCATACACTAAACAAGCTAATAAGAAAAGAAAAGCCATGAGTTTCAATGTTGATGATTATGTTTGGTTACGCATTAAAGAGAGAAGATTGCAAAGTGTTGAGAAACACTCTATTGTTAAATTAGCACCTAGGTTTTATGGACTTTTCAAAATAATTCACAAGATCAATGACAATGCATTTAAATTAGAACTACCCCAACATCGGAAGATCCATAATACTTTTCATATCAGTTTACTACGACCTTTTAGAGGCCAATTACTTGTCCACCCTATCTATGAAAACCCTCCTTTGTTAGAAGAAGAAACTGCAATCCTTGAACTTGAAACTATTCTAGAAATTGACTTTATGACCACTAGAATTTACCGTAGATATTCTAGATATTTGGTTAAGTATAAAAATCATCATGTTGAAGAAGCCCAATGGATACACGCCTGCGACCTAAGTGCTTACTCCTCATTGCTTGCTCCACATTGAGCTAATAGCAATTGAGGACAATTGCTATTCCACCCCGAGGATATTATGCCAGGAGGGATATTCCACGGTGGATTCCGTGAGGCTTTTATTTCACGGTGGATTTCGTAAAACTATATTTATTTGCCGGGGCTTGTACACAAGGTGGATTCCTTGTGTGAGAAGTTGATGGGAACATCTGTCCATAGCAGGTGATTTCGTAAAATATATATCAAATTAATGGACGTTTATGAGTTTAGAGTGTGCACTCGAATTAAATTAAGGTTAGGACAGAGTTTCAACCTATTTAATTATTTAATAGTAGAAGACTGCTAGGTATTCACTTTTGTGGGTTTTATATTATTACAATTGTGAATGCTTTAGTTGATGTATAGAGTATGCAGCGGCGGCGTTGGGTAGCACTGGGCGATGGTGTGAATTCAAAATGCCTAGAAGATTTACTATTTTTGATGGGCGCATGCCTTATCACTAAAGACATGACGTCAATATTTATTTAGGCGGGCTGATTCATTAAAGCACTTGACAAACATTTATTATCTTGTATGCGCATAGACGCTCGGTTTAATATTTCATTATTTGACATTGTATTTGGGCACAACCCTTTTTGGGATGCCCAAACACTTTACTCTTTATTTAGGCAAAAGTAAACACAAAAGCCAAAAGCATGCTAATTGTAAAGTGGGCTATTTTTGAGCTTGGAGATAAATAAATCTATAAATACATGCCTTGTGAAGCGCTCACACAAGGCATGGGGGGAGATTGCACCCAATTGCTCTTTTTGTCTCATGTCATGCAAACTTTTTTTGCTTTTATGAAGCTTTTGTAGAGTTCTTTGTTCTTGAGGACCTTTCAACATTCACTACGCGCGCATACAACACGTGATCTACACACCATCTTCACATATCTCAAACTCTCCTCACTGCATCCAAATGTGATTCGCATGGTTTTTGCATAAATTGGCTAATGACTCTCACTAAGTAACTCAAGTCAGGTTTAGTAATGGTTAAGTAGATTGGGCTACCAACCATCTTCTTGAACATAATGACATCTTCTGCATACTGACCATCATCCACCATCTTAACATTTTGATCCAAGGGTGTATCCACTGGCTTACATCATGTCATTCCATACTTCTCTAGCATCTTCAATGAGTATTGTCTCTGCACTAGCAGAACTCCATATGGAGTATCAATTACCTCAATGCCAAGGAAGTACCTCAATAAGCCAAGGTCCTTAATGTCCACCGACTAAATGTTTCTTCATAATCCAACCCATATGTTTGAGCATAACCTTTTGCAACTAACCTTGCCTTGTATCTCTCTAACGAACCATCAGATTTGTACTTGGCTTTATATACCCACTTATAACCAATTACCTTCTTGCCATAAGGCAACTCAACTAAGTCCCATGTCTTATTCTTTGTAAGTGCACCCATCTCTTCATCCATAGTATTCTTCCAATCCTTGTTTTTGATTGCCTCTTTAAAGTAAGTGGGCTTAACATGATGAGCATACAATACCATGTATGTATAATGCATCTTCGTGAAGCCATTATATGCCAATCTATCCACTGGATGCCTCACTCTGTCTGATCTCCTCAACTATGATGCACCAACAATCAACCATACTTGCATGTGGTGGAGCATACTTTCCTACAATCTTACTCCCTAGAGTTCTTACATGCGGTATGTCAAACTCATCATTCGTAGACTCATCCTTAGAACTCTCACCCATAGGCTTCTTCCCTTGTGGAATCTTGACTCTCTTTTGCACACTCCCCAACCTGCCACTCCATGGACTATAATTGCCATACTTTCTTCATGGTCTTGAGGTTCATATATCCTCAACATGCCAATTTCTTTGACAATTATTTGCTGCAAATTCCTTTACTTACCCATCATTATCATTGCTCTCATAGACATCCATGTCAACTACAACTTTCAGTTGATAAGAAGACTCATACTTACTGAATCTCACATCCTTGCTTATGTAAACCTCTTTAATGATAGGATCATAACATTTGTGGCCCTTCTTCTCATTTGGATACCCAAGGAAAATGCATTTAATAGCTTTTATTGCATCTTCTTCCTTAAATATTTAGTAACGTATACATAACATATGCAACCAAACACCCTAAGGTATGCAATTGTAGGTGTCCTACCACACATCTTCTCATTTGGAGACATATGATGCGTCAAAGTTGTAGATGCTCTATTCATGCTATGGACTAGAGTATGTATTGGCTCATCCTAATAGGTCAAGGGTATGTGCATTTGATTCATCATTGCACTACTTTCATAATAACCATGTTCTTCCTTTTTGCTACACCATTTTGCTATGGTGTATACCTGCACAAGTGACCTATCTTTTGATCCCATTGTCTCTCAAATAGTAAGAGAACTTGTTTTTTATATATATTCTCCATCATTATTTGATCTCAAGCATTTGATATAGCCTCGAAATTACTTTTTTGGCATAGCCTTAAACTCCAAAAACTTATCAATGCTTCACTTTTGTGTTGCAAAAAATACACCCATGTCATCTTACTAAAGTTATCAATGAGAGTGATAAAGAATTTGCATTTTCCACTCAATGTGACATTTTGACATGGACCCCAAATATCAGAATATATTATTTCCAAAGGATAACTACTCTTTCTCCCTCTCTTTGGAGATGAGAGACTAGAGTGCTTGCCAAACTAACAAGCCTCACATACATGATCACATAATTTACATATCCAAAATGTGGAAGTCCACGAACCACTTGTCTGGAGTTACATCTATTTAAGTTTTTGCAAATTGACATGTCGAATCCTTCTATGCCATAGTTTTAGACCTTTATCTTGTCTATTCCCTATCGCAACATATATAGAACTTTGAATGATGGGAGTTCTTGCATCCAAAGAAAATAACATGCATTTCTTTTGACCACAAGCAATAAGTTTGAGACCTTTATCTTGTCTATTCCCTATAGCAACATATATAGAACTTTGAATGATGGGAGTTCTTGCATCCAAAGAAAATAATATGCATTTCTTTTGACCACAAGAAAATAACATGCATTTCTTTTGACCACAAATCGGATGATGTATGTGTGCGTAGTGAACGCCGGAAGGTCCCCAAGAACAAAGAACTCTACATAAACTCATAAAGTAAAAAGAAGGTTTTGCACGACATGAAGCAAAAAGACAAATTGGATACAGTCTCCCCCCATGCCTTGTGTGAGCACTCCACAAGGCATGCATTTATAAATTTATTCATCTCCAAGCTCAAAAATAGCCCAATTTTACAATCAGCATGCTTTGGATTTTGTGTTTGCTTTTGTCCAAATAAAGAATAAAGCGGTTGGGCACCCCAAAAGTCGGGCTATACTCAAATATAATATCCAATAATGAAATATTTAAATCGAGCGCCTATGCACATACAAAATAATAAATATTTATCAAGTGCTTCAATAAATAAGCGCACCCAAATAAATATTAGCACCACGCCTTTAATGATAATGCATGCACCCATCAAAAGTGATCATTTTTTCTAGGTAATTTGAATACACGCCATCACCCGATGCTTTCCAACGCCACCGTTGCCTGCTCTACACATCAACTAAAGCATTCACAATTGTTAGAAAATAATAAAATTAAATTAAAAAAAGTAAATACCTAGCAGTCTTCGGCTACAAAATAAATAAATAGGTTGGAACTCTATCCTAACCTTAATTTAATATGAGTGCACTCTAAACTCATAAACGTCCATTAATTTAAATATGTACTTTGCGGAATCACCCACCATGGAATCACCCTTGTGCGCATTAAATTAACATGACTCCCAAAAAGGACAAGTGTCCCTGTCAACTTCTCACGCAAGGAATCCACCTTGTGTATGAGTCGCGGAAAATAAATATAGTTTTACGGAATCCACCACAAAACCTCATGGAATCCATTGTGGAATATGCCTCCTGGCATCATACCCCCAAGGTGGGATAGCAATTGTCCTCAATTGCTTTAGCTCAATGTGGAGCGAGTAGTGAGGGGTAAGCACTTAGGTTGTGGGTGTGTATCCATTGGGCCTCTTCAACATGATGATTTTTAAACTTAGTCAAATATCTAGAGTATCTATGGCCAGCACTATGGCCAGTTTTAGTGGTCATAAAGTCAGTATCTAGAATAGTTTCAGGTTCAAGGATTTCAGTTTCTTCTTCTAACAAAGGAAAGTTTTTATATATAGGGTGAACAAGTAATTGGCCTCTAAAAGGTTGTAACAAATTGATATGAAAAGTATTGTGGATTTTCCAGTGTTAGGGTAGTTCTATTTTAAATGCATTGTCATTGATTTTGTGAATGATTTTGAAAGGTCCATAAAATCTAGGTGCTAATTTAACAGCAAGGTGTTTCTCAACACTTTGCAATATTCTCTTTTCAATGTGTAACCAAACATAATCATCAACTTTGAAGCTCATGGCTTTTCTTTTCTTGTTTGCTTGTCTAGTATATGATTGTTGGGCTTTCGCAATCATATCTTTAACTTCAGTAAAAATAGTAGCATGTGTATTTGCAATATCATCTGCAGCTTTAACTCTGTTTCACAATGATGTAACAGTTGTAGGCAATCTATGTCCATAAATGATTTCAAAAGGTGCTTTTTGTGTAGCTATATGTGGTGTATTATTGTATGAAAATTGAAGTAAATGCACGTGTGTATCCCATGTTTGTGGTTTTGAAATTGTGTATGTACACAAAAGATCTAGAATCGTACTGTTAGTAGCTTATGTTTGTCCATTGGTTTCAGGATGAAATGCAGATGAGAAATCAATCTTAGTACCTAAATTAGCAAACAAAGTAGTTTAAAAATTGTTATAGAATCTAGAATCACGATAAAAAATAATAACTTTTGGCAACCCATGGTTAGTGAAAACAGTCTTAAAAAATAATTGTGCAGCTTGAGATGCAGTTAATGTTTTCTTGTATGGTAGGAAATATGCTTGTTTGCTAAATCAATATACTATAGTCCAAATCATATCATGGTTAGCTTGTGTGTTAAGCAAACAAGTTATAAAATCCATTAGATAGTGTTTCCGTTGACATAAGGCTTGTACTACAGCTAACAATTCCTTATCATAGGTAGAATACTTCAGTTCAGAGGGTTTAAGTTTGCAACTAGAATAGACTATGGGATGTGAATCTTGCATAAGGACAACTCATATTCCTGATCTGCTAGTATCAGTGACTACCAGAAAAGAATGGTTGATTAAAGTTAGGTAATTGCAAAACAAGCGCATGTGTTAAAGCATGTTTTAATAAATCAAAAGACTTTTTCTGATTATCATACCAATGATATAAAGTACATTTCTTTAATAATGTTGTTAAAGGCAATGCAAGCAAGAAAAAATTCTCACAAATTTTCTATAAAAGCTGGCAAGACCTAAGAAAGAACGTAACTCATGCACATTTTTAGGTTGGCCAATTCAAAATTGCTTCTATCTTTTTAGGATCAACTTGAATACCATCAGAAGAAACAATATGACCTAAGTATTCAATTTGGGTTTGAAAAAAGTCACTCTTGTTAAGGTTAGCATATAATTGATTCTCTTTCAATAATCTGAAAACCAAAGATAGATATTCATAATGCTCATTCTCATTTTTACTAAAAACCAATATATCATCAAAGAAAACAATAATACAATGCTGATACTTCAAAAATATATGATTCATCATACGACTGAATGTAGGTGGTGCATTAGTCAAACCAAAAGGCATAACAAGGAATTCATAATGACCAAACTGAGTTCTAAATGCAGTTTTGAAAATGTCATGTGTATCCAATCATACTTGATGATATCCAGATTTGAGATCTATTTTGCTAAAAATAGTGGCTCCTTGTAGTTTATCCATGAGGTCATCTACCCTAGGGATCAGATATCTATTTTTAAGAGTGATCTTATTTAGGGCATGATAATCAATGCACATCCTATAGGTATTATTTTTTTCTTCTTGCCTAACAAGACAGGTGCACCAAAAGGAGAACTACTGGGCCTAATGAGTCCTCGAATTAACAATTCTTCAACTTGGTCTTGGATTTCTTTCTCTTCAATATAATTGTGTCTATAAGGTACTTTATATGGTGGTTGAGAACTTGGGATCAAGTGTATTTTATGATCCTTAGGACGTGTAGGTGGTAAATCAACAGCAAAACAATCTTTAAATTGTAAAAGAAATTGTACATGCCTAGGATGCATCTGATTTTCCTTAGCTTCAATTTCATTCACCCATACTAAGTATGATTTACTACATTTTCTCAATGCACATTTAGCCTGTGTGTGACTAAGCAATGGAAAATTATCAAAAGTATATGTTTCATGTAATGTGATTTGTTTACGTTAGAATGAATTTTCATTGAATGTGTGGAATAATCTATGTCGGGATTATATTTGTGACGCCAATGCATTCCTAAAATAATGTCACTAGCCACAATCAAGAAATTTCTGCGCTCAACATAATCACCAATTTTAATTTCTAAATCATGAACTTCTTGTGTACCATTGTATCTAGTGCCTCTAAGAATGCAACTTTTATGCGATAATGAGTTGGAACAGTATGTAAGTTCAACTCTTTTACTAACTTTGCAGAAATAAAATAATGTGTGCTCCCATCATCATGGAAAAAATCTTTTCGTAATCATGCACAAGACATTTCATCGTTAATAATGAATGAGGATTTGACATACCTAGTAAAGTATCAAAGTAGTACCGATATCATCATAATCTTCTATGAAATTTGGCATTTCTTTATGGTCTTCATCTTCAGTTGCTCCCAAGTAATTGATATGAACAGTTGACTTTTTGGATTGACAATTCACCGCTAGGTGTCCATGTTGATGGCACTTGTAGTAAACTACAAACTTTGCTTTGGAAACATTATTGGTAATGGATGGAAATTTGGGTATGTTAAGATTTGGTTGAAGAGATGGCTTAGGATATGAATTTGTATTTGATGGTCAAGTAGGGGGTTGTGTCCAGGATTTACGAAAAAAAGAAGGAACAAAGTGATTTTGATTGAATCTTCCAAAGTTAGAATTGAATTGCTTTGTACTGAAGTTACAGCTAGTTGAAAATTATTGTGGTCACTTTTCTTGTCCACGAATTTTGTCTTTAGCATCATGGGCCAAAGAAATCGCATCCTCCAAAGTCTTTGGCTTGAACATGTTCACTTCCACATAGAAGTGACCAAGCAAACCAAACATATACTTGCGCTTGTGGATCGCCTTAGGAACATCTTCAAGCATTTGAAGCTGCATTAAGGCACTCCAGAAAAGCTCAGTGTATTGCGGAATGGATTCATGATCTCTTTGTTGCAGAAGATCCCATTGTTTGATTGTTTTTTCATGGAATTGAGGTGGAAGAAAATTCTGCAAAAGTTTCTTTTGAAAGGCCTCCCAAGTAGTAGGACAATCAATACTTTTGCAGGCAACAGTCCACCATAACAATGCTCTGTCTACTAGATGGTTAGTGACACATTTGAGTTTATCTTTTTTAGCATATTGCTCTTCATGGAAATAATCATCAAACTAACTAATAAAAGTGAGAACAGTTTTTCCGTCACATTGCCCATTAAAAGTACGAAATTTGAAATTTCTTTTACTTATCTTAGCTTCTTTCCTGAGAGATTGTGCTTCGAGTGTCGCATCGATCGTATGTCAAATAACATCTTCGGGTTGTGCTCCGTCTTGATCAACAGTAGATAATTGAAGTGTAGCCAGTTGTGCTTACAAAGTTTGACGTGCTCTTCGCTCCTCTTGAAGTTGCATCATGATTAGGTCCAATTTTTGCTCTATGGTTGGTTTGGGTAAATCACCTTTGGCCATAAAATCTTCCATAGTTTGATTGGACATCCTGCAAAATCTCAAACAACCTCATACACTCGAAATCTTGTTAGAGGGATGAGATAGCTTAAGTTTGGGTTTCCAAGGCTTGCTTTTTTTAAATGGTTTTTTTTGCGATCTTTCTTCTTTTACGAGTACGGCAATTGATGATGGTCTTTTTCCAAGCATATACGTCTTCCGTATAGTCTGTGTACGACAATCTGCTTGCTGAAAATCAACTCTGCCACAGTGCAGGTGTGAATAGGGGCTTGTAGGAATTGCAAAACCAGTTCGCGATAAGCTTGGTGTGAACACCCACTATGAGAAAGAGATTTAGATTGAAACTTTTAAGCTTTAGGAAGCTTAAAACCTTAAGCTTTTCAGAAAAAATCTTTAGTCAATTCAGATTATGTGCGATAGGATGGCAGCATGTTCTTAACAACGTTGACTATAGCGAGTGCATCCTTCCGCCCCACAGATGATTAAATTTGGGAGCCTTAGCTCTTTCTTAAGCTTTTATTAAGATTATAATTTCAAACTAAATGAAATTCTCTTATTTGTTTCTTTGAGAAGAAAACATCTTACAAGGGAGCTTCCCGATTGGTCCTCCGCCTCCAGAGAGTGGGCCTTCGCGATCTGACGGCACAGTAGGGGGTTCTTCATCGCCACTAGGAACACACTGGTATTGACAGTTCGTCGCGAGATTGCCTGTAGAGCCCGTTCGTTCTAGGAGCTTCGCCTTCGCTTGAGATGGTAAGCAATTGAAAGCTCTTGATCTCAGCTTTGCTCTGATATCATTGGTGTGCAAATCAAATGTTATATGCACGCGTAGTGAATGCCAGAAGGTCCCCAATAAAAATAACTCTACATAAACTCATAAAGTAAGAATAATGTTTTACATGACATAAATCAAAAAGACAAATTGGGTGTGAGCGCTCCATAAGACATGTATTTATAAATTTATTCATCTCCAAGCTAAAAAATAGCCCAATTTTACAATTAGCATGCTTTGGCTTTAGTGTTTGCTTTTGTCCAAATAAAGAATAAAGCAGTTGGGCACCCCAAAAATCGGGATATATCCAAATACAATGTCCAATAATGAAATATTTAAATCGAGCACCTATGCGCATACAAAATAATAAATATTTATCAAGTACTTCAATAAATAAGCATGTATAAATAAATATTAGTGCCACGTCTTTAATGATAATGTACACACCCATCAAAAATGATAATTTCTTCTAGATAATTTGAATACACGCCATCGTCCGGTGCCTCCCAATGCCATCGCTGCTTGATCTACACATCAACTGAAGCGTTCACAATTGTTAGAAAATAATAAAATTAAATAGACAAAAGTGAATACCTAGCAGTCTTCAGCTACAAAATAAATAAATAGGTTGGAACTCTATCCTAACCTTAATTTAATATGAGTGCACTCTAAACTCATAAACATCCATTAATTTAAATATGTATTTAGCGGAATCACTCGCCATGGAATCACCCACGTGCACATTAAATTAACATGACGCCCGAAAAGGACAGGCGTCCCTGTCAACTTCTCGCACAAGGAATTCACCTTGTGTACGAGCCCTAGCAAATAAATATAGTTTTACGGAATCCATCGCAAAACCTCACGGAATCCACCGTGGTCTCATGGAATCCATCGTGGAATATGCCTCTTGGCATCAATCATAGGATGACATCTAGGTGATGGGCCACCTCTAAAACCATAGCCATTACTATTGCATCCACTTGCATAGGGCCTATACTAAGTCCTTCCTCGACCCCTAAACATAACGTTTTGCTTATGAAAGCACAATTTTTCAAAGTGATCAAATTGTGCACAATAATGACATGCACCATCTCTTTGTGGACCAAAGTATCCTCTATCTCTAGACTATGATCTCCCCCTATCTCTAGGCATAAAATCACCACGTTCATAGGTACTATGGCCTCATGCAAAGGTGTCTCCATGGCCACAAGATGATCCTTTAGTTCTAAATGAGCTACCATAGTCTCATTAAACATACTATCTTGATTTGCATTCTTTCCATTGCTTGATGCATTGAGGCCCAACTTAATCTTTTCCATAAGAAGCAAAGAAATCAACTCTTCAAAATCAGGCATAGAGCCTCCCCTCATAGAAATGGAGGTATCAAGGGATTTCTATGCTGGTCCAAGTTTGTTTAAAGTGACATATATCAAATCATCTTCATCAACTGGTGCATTTCTTGAAGCAAGATCTTCTGCAACCTATTTAATTTTTGCCAATAATAATTGATGCTTCTATTTTCTCTCCATGCACCATGTAACATTTGCTTTAGTTGCATTTTCTTGGCCTTCACACATGTGCCATACATCTCTTTAATGATTTCCCAAGCATCCTTGCAAGTATTTTCCTTTTTAATGTGCGAAATCAATGTCTTTGATATACATATAGACATCCAATGTAATGCTTTTCTATTTTTGCCAGTCCAATCCTTATACACATTTTTCACATTTTTGGTAGGCTCATCAAGTAGTTTTGGACATGAATCTTCACATATAATAAGGTCCTAAAGACCTCTTCCCGTTAAGAAATTTTCCATATGGTAGGACCATACACTGCCTACCAGAAGAGGAGTTGTCAACTTTGTACAACTTGTTAAAAGAGAGTTTGGACATGTTTTCTTGGTCCTACAAAGACCTAAAGGGGATTGATCCCACAATATGTCAGCATCATATTGATTTGGAGCTTGATGCCAAGCCAGTACGGCAACGATAGAGGCGAATGAACCCGAATTATTCCACATTGGTGAAAGCAGAGCTGCTCAAGCTTCTGGAAGCCGAGTTCATCTATCCAATGGCAAATAGTGAATGGGTCTTACCCATCGTAGTAGTACCCAAGAAGAATGGCAAATTGCGAATCTGTGTGGATTTCCACAAGTTGAACTCCAAGACCAAGAAGGATCACTTTCCTATCCCTTTCACAGACCAACTGTTGGACACAGTGGCAGGACATGAGCTTTATTCCCTTATGGATGGATTCAGCGGATACAACCAAGTGCAGATAGCAGAAGAAGACCAATCCAAAACAACCTTCACCACAGAATGGGGGACCTACGCTTACCGAGTGATGCTGTTTGGGCTCTGCAATGCCCCTGCTACCTTCCAGAGAGTCATGATGGCCGCATTCCAAAATCATCTGCACGACTTTATTGAGGTATATTTGGATGACTTCTGTGTCTATAGTTTGATTCGTGAACACTGGGGACATTTGGAACAATGCTTTGACCGATGCTGGGAGTATGGGATCTCCCTCAACCCCGACAAATGCATCTTTGGGGGTCTCTTTTGGAGTTCTGTTGGGCCACATTGTCTCTGCACAAGGGATATCAACAGACCCTGCAAAGATCGAGAAGATCGCAGCTCTGACAGCACCCACCAACCTCAAACAGTTGAGGGGATTCCTAGGCCATGTGGGTTACTACAGAAGGTTCATAGCTCATTTTGCAACAAAGGCAACCTCCTTGCATAAGCTTCTGAGGAAAGATGCAGAGTTTATTTGGAAGGAAGAATGTGACAAAGCCTTCAACACTCTGAAGCAGTGTCTGATTGAGGCACCCATTCTGCAGCCTCCTGATTGGACGAAGGAGTTTCATGTACACACTGATGCATCAGTTGAAGGGCTAGGTGCTGTCCTATGCCAAAAGGGCCCCTCAAAATTAGATCAACCGATCTATTATGCAAGCCAAAAAGTCACTGATAGAGAGCGGCACTATACAATGACAAAGTTGGAGTGCTTGGCAATGGTGTTTTCCCTAGAGAAGTTTCGCCACTATCTACTGTCTACCCACTTTAAATTTTATGTGGATCATGAGGCCCTGTCCTTCCTGATGAACAAAGGAGACGTGAAAGGACAAATGATGAGATGGCTCCTTCTATTCCAGGAGTTCGACTTTGAGGTAATTACCAAACCTGGTCGTTCCCATGTTCTGGCTAATCATCTGTCGCGTATCCCATAGATTGCAGACGAGGAGCAGGATGATCCAGACCTCCCTGATGCTTCCCTATTCCTGGTAGAAACTATAACCCCCTGGTATGCAGACATCGCCAATCTGCTGGCAACCCAACAGTACCCTCATGGTATTTCTAGTCGGGAAAGGAAGAAGCTTATGTTAGAATCAACCCCCTACACCCTGTTAGGCGGTGCAATGTACAAGAAAGGCAAAGATGAAGTGCTCAGAAGATGTGTTGCAGGAGATGAGATTGGGATTGTTCTTAAGGCTTTCCATGACGAGCCATGTGGAGGCCACTTTGTAGGAGAAGCCACAGCCAGGAAGGCTCTGTTAGTAGGTTACTGGTGGCCGACCATCCACAAGGATGCCTATGATTACTATAAGCGATGTGATGCATGTCAGAGAATGGGGAAACCTACCAAGACCAGTGCCATGCCACTGCAACCTATCCTTCCCTTGAAGCCTTTCAAGAAGTGGGGCATTGACTTCGTAGGCCCGATCGATCCTCCTACCAGAAGGAAGCAGAATAAATACATCTTGGTATGTACAGATTATGCCACAAAGTGGTGTGAAGCTAAAGCCCTAAAGCGGGACGATGGTAACAGCGTGGCCCTGTTCATGTACGAGAATATCATCACCCGTTTCGGCAGTCCCCTGGAGCTGGTAAGTGACAGAGGCACTCATTTCATTAATAAAGTCATGGAAGAGTTGACAGAGCTGTATAAGATCCGCCATTGCAAGTCCACTCCTTATTACCCCAGAGCCAACGGCCAAGTCGAAGTCACGAATCGCATCCTCTGCTCGATTCTAACAAGAACAATTGCCGCACATCGTCGTGATTGGGATGATCGACTTACAGAGACCCTCTGGGCGTATAGAACCTCCCATAAAGCAGCAACAGGACAGACATCCTTCCAGCTGGTGTATGGTATAGAAGCTGTTTTCCCTGTTGAACTAGAATTGCCCTCTTTGCGAGTGGCTATTAAAGAGCGTTTGGGGAACGATGATTCACTGCAATGCCGTCTCCTGCACTTGGAATGTTTGGACAAAACTCGCAGGATGGCTCTACAGTGCATAGAAGCCACGCAAGCTCGACGTAAGGCTTACCATGATAGCTTCATAAAGCACAAGGAGTTCAAAGAAGGTGACCTTGTCCTGGCTTATAATTTAAGATTTAGCAAGTTTCCTGGCAAGCTGCAACAACGTTGGATGGGTCCCTACAAGTTACTTGCTGTCAACCCTGATGGCTCTATCCAAGTGCAGACCGTTGATGCCTCTGATGATCCCTTTCTTATCAATGGCTATCGCCTCAAGAAGTACTTCCCTCCCTGGGGATCCTGACAATCACAATCGGCCGACTCTTTTTCTTTTGGCCGTCGAGCTGTACTCCTTTTGGTGGTTCTGATCGCCATCCTGTTTATTCTGATGAGGCGGCCTCATTTTGTTAGCCCCTCACAGCCACCTCCCACCCTTACTTTGTTCTTTTCCCATCTAATCCAGTAGCGGTGGTGAGGTTGGTTCTGACATATGGTCTTTCTACCATTCCTTTCCTAATGAAAAAAAAAGAGAAAAAAAAAGGGAAAAAAAATATCGGTCATGGGAGAAAAGGACTTAGGTCCCTGTCATACCGACCTATTCTTCGAGAAAATGTGGAGACACCCTCAAGAATAGGAGAAAAAAAAAGAAAAGAAAAAAACAAAACAAGAAAAAAAAGAAAAAAAAAGAAAACAAGAAAAGAGAACAAAACTGTTATGGGAGAAAAGGAAGCAATTCCCTATCATTGCAGGCCTCGCTCCAAGAAAAGGTGGCAAACACCCTTGGGCAGGAAGCTAGCTGTGGAAAAGGTGGTAACACCCCGCAGTTCAGGATAACTGACTCACTAGCAGAAAATTGTCCAGAAGAAATTTGAAGCCACCTCCCTTGGTGCGCTGTCTCTACAACTTCATCAGTCTGTCTGCCCCCTTTCGCAGATGATCTTTTCTACAACCAATTGAAGTACCAGATTTGTTGGCTGCCTCCCTGGGTATGCCTCATCTTCAACACCCTGATGACAACAACAGACACAACGATCTTCATCGACAACCCCTTGAGTGATGTGAGCTTTCATCCTAACCGGATGGGGATGTGAGTATGGGTTGCCCTCTGTATTTATTAAATACGTGCGAGACAGAGGGTGGAACGAGTGACCAGTCCCTGCCCTTTACATTCAACAGAGAGGTACGATGTGTGAATGGAGTGTTGCATGCACGGGATGGGCCTCTCAATGCACAAAGCACGATTTGTTCTTGTGCACTGCACCATAAGGCTCCTTGGCCTTCCTTTTCGCACCGTATGCCGGCACAAGGCGGGATGCACGGTTGCACTATCAAATGCACACAAGGCATACAACCTCTACACAAGTGACTGTGAGGATTACATCAATGGGTTTTCGGAAAGGGCTGCCCTCTGTATCTTTCAGCAGAGCGTGAGACAGAGGGTGGGCTGAGTGTGTTTGGAGTTTCCTCAATCAATTACCGAGAGGCAAGATTTGAGGGACATTACGACACTTGGAGTCAGGTATGTTCTCGTTTCCCTATGCACGCACGGGATGGGTCTCTACCGTCATCACCGGACACGTCACCCTATTCTGTACACTGCATTGTAAGGCTCCCTTGCCTTCCTCCTTGCCCCTATGCCAAACGGGTTGGACGCACTAATGCACCATCAACTGTGCACCCTGGCATACTCCCTCTGCACCATCCCCTTGTCAATTCCTAAACCGAGTGTGCCATATGGATTTTAATCATTATTCATCGAGTGATATTAAGTCATGGGGCGAGTGACTGCTCTTTCATTCCATATGAGTGATAGTGCGTTGCGTGCAACATTCCTCATCATCGACGAATTTCCTGCGATTCCTTCAACCAGCTACCTCCCTGGGTGCTGCTGCGTGGTCCCTGCCACAAAGGAGGTGTGTTGTGAAGATACCTTGGTACCTCCTGCAGCCGACAACAACACAGGACGTGCCATCGATAATCAACCTTGATTCTCTACAATATGGGCCAAGTTTTTCTAACCCTACACCTTCTGTTTCTCAGTGACGATCATGTTTTAAGTGTGGGGACATTAGCAGTTGGTCTGTTGAGTGGTCCTAGGTCCCTGTTGCTCGGTCAGCCCTATCCGTTAAGGTTTTAAGTGTGGGGACGCGTCCCTGCGCGTCTACATTGCATACCCCTCTATATATGCCTCAACCTGCTCATGCATGTATGCCATGACTTGCTTTTACCCTGCTAGGGTCCGTTCCCCACCCATTTGTCCATTTTCAACCCACCCTCGGGGCTGTTCCCTTGCAGTTTTCCTTTATTCCCTGATTTTGCTGTCCTGCCATGTGCATGCACCCTACATTCAGCAGACTTCTGATTTGACTTTTACAAACCTGTTCGTCCCTTTTAACTGTCCAATTTTCCTTTTTACCGGCCCCTGTTCCGGTGCACGGTTCTCGAGTTATTAATTTTTGATGGATTTTGTGCAAATTAGACGGTTTTCCATGTGAACGCGTCTTGCTTGCTTCAGAACGGTGATATGACATCATAACCCTGACAACCACTTTCTCCTTGACATTTTTTCTTTTTACTCCCTGTCCTTTCAAATTACGGTTCATCCGTTATTAATTTTTGCGGGTTTTCGAAACATTTTTGTGCTTATTTTTCAACCTTTTCCATGTGAACCTACCCTATTTTCATCGAAATTCCAGTTTGATGTGACGGCCGTGTCCCGCTCCCTTTCCTCACATCTTTCCTTCTTTTTCCACCCTATTTCGATCGTTGAATTTTTAGTTATTAATTTTTTCGTGTGTTTTCGGGTGTATTTTTGGCGTTTTTCACATATGAACCCCTCCTACTTTTGCTAGAACGGCGTTTTAACATGCCAACCATGTGCCCCCCTTCCTGCGGACATTTTTCATTTTTACTGCATGTCATTCTGGCCAGCGGTTCGTCCAATATTAATTTCCGATTCCCTTTTCAGGTCTGTTTTTTGGGTTTTTCCCATGTGAACGTATCTTATCTCAATCGGAACCATGTTTTGACATGATAGGATTGTCGGGCCCGTCTTTTTGCACATTTTTCCTTCTTCCTGCACCTCGTTCCGATGCACAGATCTTTCGATATTAATTTTCGTTTGCGTTTTCGAGGCCATTTTTTGTGTTTTTTGCATGTGAACGCCCTGTCTTTCCCCCGGAACCCCTGTTGCATTTTTTCCCTGTCTTCCCCTACCGTCTTGCACAATTTTTATTTTATGCCATTTTGTTTCGATGCCCGGATTGGGAGATATTAATTTTTTCTTGTTTATACGTGTTTCGCGCGACTCGTCCCGTGTGTGAACACGCCCGTTTTCGATTTCACGCGTCTCCACATGCCCAGGTTGCGTCCGCGAGCCCCGTACCGACATCTCAGCGCCATTCCGATCCCGTCACGATAAATTTTTTTACCCCGCCCCGTGCACGGGCACGGGACGGGGGCACGCCTTTTTTTAATTTTAATTTATTTATTCATTTTTTAAATTATTTAATTACTTTTTTTTCTCCATCCCTGCCCCCCATGGGCACCCTCCCCTCTCCCAACCACCCCCCTTTCTCTCTCCTCGGACCCCAACTACCTCCCCCACCATCTCCCTCCCCTCCTCTCCATGCTTCCTCCTCACCTCCCTCCTCCTCCTCATCTCCTCTCCTTCACGCTTTCTCCTCACCTCCCTCCTCCTCCTCTTCTCCTCCCTCCCTCCTCTCCCCCCGCCTGGGCCCCCGCCCCTGGACACAGACGCCGCCGCCTCCTCGTGGACGCCCCCGCCCCTGGACGCAGACGCCACTGCCTCCTCGTGGTCCCCCCCGCCGGTGGATGCCGCCTCGCCGCCTTACCTGGACCCCGCCACCCGCCGTGCTCCCGCCTGCTTGGCGCTCCTGTGGTCGCCGCCTTCACACCCCGCCTGCCCGCCAGATTTCGTTCCCATTTCCCCCCACTCCCAACCCCCCAGTCACACACACTCACACCTCCCTCCAAGCCCCGTTCCCCCCCACTCCCAACCCCCCAGTCACACACACTCCCACCCCCCAGTCACCCCCTCTTAAGCCCCCCTTCTCACCCTCTTTCCCCTACCCCCCGCCGCAGACGACCTCCAAACCGCAAAAAGATGAAACCCGTAGAAACCCTTCTCAGCTCCCTGTCACACGCAGGGTGTGTGCGCGCGCGGAGTCGTATGTGCGGGTTCGTGCATGCTTAGCGACCGTTCACGCGCGGGGACGTGCGTTCGCTTGTCCGTGAGATGGTGTGCACCAGCCAACTGTTCACACGCAGTCCATTCCCGGATATATATTCCCGAATTTTTAATTTCCAAACCCGAGAAAAGCCTAAAAATACATTTAAAATTTCAAAAATTCATTAAAAATAAATTAAAATCCAAAAAAATTACAAAAAAATCCTAAACAAATTTCCAATATTTCTGTAGTCAATTGAAATATTTTTCCAAACTGAAAATCTTAGAATTTTTTTTTAGAAAATTCTAAAAGTTAAAATTCTTTCAAAAATACATACAAAATGAGCAAAAAATCATTAAAATGGGTAAAAATACCAATTTAATTGCAAAAAATTTCCTGAAAATTTTATCAACTTCTTTGCTTATTTTTGGAATATTTCCTAAGTTGAAAATGTTGTGCCAATTTATTCCATTATTATTTTATGGAAAAAATGCTTCATTAAATGTCTAAATTCATGAAAAATCCTCTTTAATTCCAAACACAAGCTGAAAAATCTAGAAAAATCCAGATACCTTGGTCACATGTGGTGGATTGATGCTAAAAATCTTCAACAGACACGAAAAACCAACACGAAAATCTTCAACAAACACGAAAATCTTCAACAAAGATCAACAAAAACACGAAAAAAAACATTACAACAAACAAAAACACATAAAAACCAACATACACAATCAACAATACACAACATTTTAAAAAAAAGAAAAGAAAAAAACAACAATATATAAGCCATCAGTCATCCAAACAAATTCATATACACTAATCTTGCTATGTCGTGTGTCCAATTATTTTCAATTCGTGGTTTTTCTTTTTGGATTGCTGACCTACATTTTGGGGATTGAGACGTGCGCATTCATTGCATACACATACACCCACTTCCAGGTATTTTTCCTTTTATATTTTTTATTTTTTTCACTACCCCAAAATTCACGCTTAATTTTTAACATGAATCCTAAACACCACCATGGCACGCACGCTCGCGCCAAACACACATTTTTCTAATTAAAATCAACCAGCCGTTTACTTAGCACGTGCTACGTGCGCTTCAGAGGCACCTTAATATTTTTAATAACAATGAACCAGGCGTCA
This sequence comes from Lygodium microphyllum, assembly GCF_053477565.2. Classification (NCBI taxonomy): domain Eukaryota; kingdom Viridiplantae; phylum Streptophyta; class Polypodiopsida; order Schizaeales; family Lygodiaceae; genus Lygodium; species Lygodium microphyllum. The sequence continues at coordinate 5,641,189 of NC_141142.1, read as the reverse complement.
CAAAAGCACGCACTGGCAAAAAAACGCTCCACATCACCTTAATTTTTAATAAATGAATTTGCATTTAGAGACCTTAGTCTAGTATCGAAGTCCGGGATTCGGATTAATGCACCACTCCAACTTAATAATTTGTAATTAAAATGCACCCATTTCTTAATAATTCATAAAATGAATCTTTCATTAAATTAATTTTCCTTCACTGCACTTATTTCCCATTTTTAATGAACCCGCTTCGTGGGATGGGTGCGTACAAATCTATTAGTTGCCACTGATGGTCAAGTTATGGTCCAGTCTTGATGTCCGTTTTTTTTAGTAGTCTGATTTGTCCATGTGTTACGATTACGGGTACGGTGTGTAGTTTTTTCTTTATTGCTTGATACGGGGATTTGGGTGTTTGCATGTTGCATAACATGAAGCTTTCGGTCGCATATGTGTAGAGGTCATGTCGAATTTTTTCTAGGCTGTGGTTTGCTTGGGGATAGTTGGTCGAGTCACGTTTTACCACCTTGGTTGATATCTTATCCTTGGTTTTCGTTTGTTGCTTTGCAGGCATTCTCTTTGTTTGTCTGTGTTTGTGGTGTGTGTGTGTGTAACCATCTGAATGGCGCCCTCTCGTACTCCTCCCCCGATTCAGTATGTTCCTTTGGCTTTACATGATTATTCTTTGTTACTGGATTCGGATGTTGTCGCTAAAGTGGGCTTGTCCAAGTTCGTGAGCCTTTCTTTCCCACTGGTTCCAGATGATCCTACCATTTGTGACGAGTTTTTAACCTCTTGCAGTAAGAGGTCTGGTCCAGTCCGTGGCACTACTATTCTTCTGACACCGAAGAGTCTAGGCAAGGCTCTTGGTCTACCATATCGTGGGGAGTCTGTCCTTCCTGCTAAACAGTTGTTCGCCAATGACGATATTTTGAAGCTGTTGCAGAAGCAAACTCAAGATGTTCTTGATCCGAAGAAGGTCATTACCACGTCAGGAGTCGGTGTCTCCATGATTTCCAATCCCCTATGGAAACATCTATGCCAATTCCTTCAGGACAGGTTCATGCCTGCAAAATCCCCATCTTATTATCTTTCCAAGGAGTTGTTTACAGCTTCACGAATGATTTTGAAAGGCATAACTATTGATTGGAGTACCTACCTCCTCTCCAAGATGGATCACCACTTTATCCGAGCTACTCAAGGAAATGTGACTAATGTTACATTTGGGTCCTTCCTCTATGTCTTCTTGCTACGTGTTGCCCCTGCAAAGGAAGTTCCTTTACCTCCAATTGATCCTCCAGAAGTTCCTCCTCTGCCTCATAATGAAGATGATGATGTGATAATTGAGGATGATGATTCTCCTCCTCCCCTTGTCATTCAGAGAAAACGCCTCAAGAGGGTGGCTGAGTTAGTGCCTATTCCTCCTCTAGTTCGAGTGACAGTTCCTGCCCAGTCTTGCAACACTTTGCCTGCATTCCTTCAGACGCCAAATCTTTTCAGAGCCCATAGAGACGGGATGCTAGAACTTACTATTCCTTCTGTTCACCGCCTGGTAACAGGAGATGCTATCCCATTCCTGTGCAAGGATATCCAGAGTTCTATTGAACTTTCGATTGACTGCCTGTATCTAGCAATTATATTCTTCATTTTATGATGAAGTTCAATAGTCTAAGGAGGATCATGGATACTCAGAAAGCTGAAATCTCTAAGTTAAAAGCTGAGTTGGCAGAAGCTAGGTCTCAAGTGGTTGCTGTAACAGAGGAGAGGGATAAGTTACAGAAGAAGAGTCAAGAGATGAAGGAGGTGATAGCTGCCCAAGCAGAGAAGTTTAAATCCACCACAGCTATCATAGACCAGAGCAATGCTCAAATCCAGCAACTCAAAGATCAGTTGGCTTAGTCTCGGTCTAATACACAGAGTCCTGTGCAACCAGTTTCTCTTTTATCCCCTGCAGACTTGGCAGCTCTTCAAAGACAGGCTACATTATGTCCCTTATTTCAGGCCAAGGTGGAAAGATTGCAATCTCGCATGGATTTATTATGGTCTTCTTTTGAGCAGTATCAAGAATATGTTCCACCAGATCATTCCTTTTTTGTTCATTATCAACAACAGAAGTTGGCCTTCTATATAAAACTTTCCACGATGGATTTACCTATTCCAGAGGATGGATGGAGTGGGGCCTGGTCATTTGATTTGCTGATAGAAGTAGTGAGGATGGTTTTTGAAGACTCTATCACTCCAGATACGATGCTTCTGTCCTATATGTATTTGAGGGGTGATTTATTGATTCCAGATGATGAAGATCTGGCTTGGTATGTCGGAGATGTGGTATTGCAAGCTTCTTTATATGTTCGACATTTGGAGTTGAGGATTGATGAGATGTTCCAGGGATATTCTTCAAAGGTGGCTGAGTGTCCTGAGTTTTCATGGCACACTATGGTTGATGCTGTCATTTTGAATCACCGTCAGGTCAAAGCTTCAGCTCATGCCCAGAACATTAACCAAATGAGGGTGGATCTTTTAGCCTATCTCTCCAACCAACCTCCATTTGATACTTCTTTCTTTGAAGCCTATCATTGTAGATCAGCTTTAGGTCCGTCCTTACCATGCTTAACTCATTATCAACAAATGGCTCATAGGTATGATGCTTATATTTCCCTTTTTCAATCTAACCCAAATGTCATTTTACCCCTTCTTTTCCAACCTCAAGGATCTTCTCAAATTCCTATATTTACCCATTGTTCTTTTACTGAAGATCGAGTTTTTCTACCTCCTGATCCTTGTCCTTCCCCATCCCCTGACATTCTATTAACTTTTCCTGCTTATCTTTTAACGCCTTTCTTAACCGAATCTCCTCAATTTTCAGCAAATCCATCTTTAATCTATTCTTCATTTTATGATTTTGCCTATCCATTGCTTCATCCTCTTTCATTAGTCCCTCTTCCGTCTCCTAACACTTCTATTCCTAATCCTCCTCAGTTGGTTAGTGGGTATCAAGGTTTTGATCAGAAGATTCTTCGAAGAAGAGGTTGGAGTTCAAATGATTCCCTTATTGGACCTCAAATCAATTGGCCATTGATCCCAGGAGAATGGATAAGTGCTAGTCAGGCTTATTAGAATTATCTGCATTTTGCTCAGCAATATTCTCAGTCTGCAGATCCTTTTGTGTGCTTAACTGCTCATTTTACTTGGTACCTGGCGTATATGCATAGGCATTCTCATAATGATTCAAAACCTATTCCAAAGTTGTGCATGAATGTCAATGTGAGCATTGATTCCTAGCAACTGGATGTCTTGTACTTTCATGCCCTCTGTTTGCCTAGCAGATACCTTGTCTTATTGGAAAGGATGTGCTGCCTTTAATTTTTTCAGAATCCTCCCAAGACATTTGTAGATGAATCTTTGTCCATGGATCGTTTTCGAAATCACCAAGCCTTCAAAAGGGATCATCTTCATTGATACCTTTGCAATGTATTGTGGATGATTTTTAATGATAAATCTCTCTTTTTGGAGGAGTCATTCAGATGGTTGTGTTGTGTGTAGTGTTTGTGTTGTGGGTTAATTTATGTGATAAGATCGTGGTGGTTGCCTATTCAATTTGCTTTCGTGCGAGCTACATTTTTGGAGAATTGCGGTGATGGTGTTGCTGGTTGGATAGTTGAAGATGTTGATGCAGAAGAAGAAACCTCTTATATCCTTTACAAGTTTGTTGTGATTTCCAGTTTGATAAGAAGTGTTAATGTATAAAGGGTTTTCCTTTCATTGCATTCTTTATATCAGATACATGTTATAAGTTGGGGTGGTGGTTGGATGGACTGTTTTTGAAGATTTATTGAAGATCAAAGTTGAGCTCTTGAATGAACTTGTATTCCCTTTTTCCTGGGTCGCGAGGACGCTTCCTTATTAAGTGTGGGGATATGTTGAGTGTTGAAATGACCTGTTATTTGGCTGATTTTTGTTGTTTTTGAGAGCTGAATGGTTGATTTTATGAGATGATTGATTGGTTTGGAAGTGGTTTGAGAGTGTTTTGGATAGGTTGGAATGGTTTTATTAAGCTCATGATGTTTATTAGTAGAGATGTGAAGTTCTGTTGATGTTCTGATATGTTCTGTTTGGTCCTGATAGCTTCTGTTGAGCTTCTGTTTTGTTCTGTTTTCTCTCTGTATGGAAGGATGGAGTATTGATTGATAGGGTTTGAGATTTTTTCAAAACTTATTGAGTGATTTTTGATGGTTTGGAATGGTTTTGGTATGAGTTATGTGGTTCTGATGCTTTCTGTTGACCTTCTATAACTATCTGTTGAGCTTCTGTGAGCCTCTGTAGACCTTCTGTATGCCTCTGTATGTGTTCTATTGGATGAGAGTGTAGCTTGGGAAAGTTTTCTAGCCTTGGAAAGAGGTAAATACAAGTGCAAAAGAGCTAAAAGAAGTCAAAGAAGTAGCTGTTGAAGACTCAAGAGAAGATTGGAGTGAAGTGACAGTAGTGAGCTATGAAGAGTCACTGTAGTGGCTCTGGTACCTCTTCATATCAGACATACCTCTTGGGAGGTGCATCCACGACCTAAGAAGGATTATTGAGGGTTATTATTGAGTGATTATAGTGAGGATATTATGTACTATTGATGGAGAGAGAGAGAGAGAGAGGCAGAGATAGTAAAATCTATCAAAACAGTGTAACTGTATATGAGAGATTGAGAGAGAGAACTATGAAGACATTGAAGATGAATAATATGTGATTGATTTTCATTCAAAGATGTGCATTTCTTTGTGTTCTTTGTTCTATTGATGGATTTTGTGAAGATGTTGGAGAATATGGTTGATTCTATCAAATCCGTGGGAGATATCTACTATGATGCTGCCTGAAGAATTTTTGTTTTCTTTGTTTTGATGATCAAAAGAATGAAATAAAAGCTTGTTGATGTTACAAGATAGATATTCTTGCAAGAGAATTCCCTTTTCCTTGGTGTTCCTCTTGGGGCTCCAAGGATCAACAGCATGCATATGGAGATTCTTATGCAATGCAGGAGCAGCAAGCCAGTGATTATGACCAGCATCATGCCGTTACCTATGCTCATGGACTTTCCACTTATCATACTTATGGTCAGCCTAGGATGCGAGGACACCATTGTAGTCATGTTGGATAGTCATCATGCAATCTTGGGCAGCATGTTTATGGGCAACAATATGACCAAAGTTTTGGTAATAGTCAGCAGCAAATACATGTATATGAGCAGCAGGGCTATTATCACCATATGCAGTATAGACAGTATGAATATCATTATGAGCAGCAGCCACATTGGTATGACCATCCATATGGACAGCATGAGCATTATGGTCATGAGCATGGATAGCCATCTGTTGTACATGAGCAGCAAGATGACTATGAGCATCATGTCAGAACTATTACTGAGCTGACCGATGGTAATGAGCATGTGTGTAAATTGCTATCTAAGGCTAAACGCATTAGACACCTTACTAGTGATACGATACGGGAATTGCATGCTTCGGGCTTATGCTATCAATGTGCTAAGCCGATATCTTGTGATTATCAAGCCACATGCAGGGCAAAGACAACAAAAATACTCTTGGTATTAGAATATTATGATCCAAAGGATGGAGAAGATCTTGCTGAGGACCATTTTGGGGTGGGTAAAAAACAAGACCTTTAGTTCAAGAAAGAAGATCATGGGCAGCATGTGGATTTGGATGATCATGACCCCATGCGGGAGCCCCTTCAATCCACAGACCTGTAGTTTAAATGCTTAGACATCACTAAGAATGCAGGGTCCATGAATATGCAACACTTAGGGGATGATGCAGTCCATGCAATGGTGATTTCAGCCTCATATGCTTCAGTCATACAGATCATGGTGATGCCTAAGAGTCTTATGGAAGAGCTAGCGAATACCACCATGCTGATCATGCTTCCAACTGTACTTGACTTTGACCTTATGGAAGCTGATCCAATGCATGGCAGCAATATCACTTTTCCCTTTGATCCGGGTGGACAAAAGGGTGTTAAAAACTCTATATAGGTCAGTAAGCATCTTGGCTAATCCTCATATCTTCATGGTGATCTTTGGATGCAAAGGATGCAAGTTAAGTGCCCTGTCTTACTGCAGTCTGCTTCCTGCCAGCTCTTTGTTTTGAGCTCTTTAAAATTCTAAATTGCTTATAGATATGTACCACTTACATCAGCTGATAGTACACTAAAAGAGCTTTCTACAGAGCTATTAAATGCTTGGTTTGGTTTAGCCTACCCAAACTTATGGCAGTTTTTCTACAGCAAGGTCTGTAGGACAACATGGTTATTCTATCAGGTTGCAATTCATGATTGCAGAAGAATGCATCAAGTCATCATCCTATGGTTCCACAATTGATGTATGGATCTGATAGTATGCTTGCAGCCATATACATAACCTACCATATGAAGATTTGGAGATTGTAATATCTTTGTACACCTGCATAGAGTCCCATATCCTCTCCACTACAATTTTCTTACCCATGTAATAAGTCCCTCCTTTCTTTGTTTTTGGGACAAAAATATCCAAGCAGGGATGGATTGTAATGGAGGGAAATACCTAGTGTCACACTGACCTAGGTATAAAAGGTGTGAAGGACACTGGCATGGTACCATTTGATAAATATACATCTGTCCTTTCACCTTCTTCACCTTCTTCACCTTCTTCCCTATCCTTCCATGGCTGCCAGCCATTTCTCTCTCCTCTTCTTGACTCTCTCTCTCTACTCCTAATCTTTCTCGCTCTTCATCACCCTCTTTCTCTCTCTTTCTCTTCTCTCTACAGTTCTTCTCTCTCTTCTTGCAGTCTTTATCTCTCTTCTGCACACTCTCTCTCCTCTCCTGTCTCCTTCATTACATACATAACTCATTTGAAAATTATTAAATCGAATACGTAGCTACTTTTACACCTAGGATATTAACACAAATTCACTTTGCCAACATGGCAAAGTGAAATACAAGTCCTAGGTTACGAGATAAAAAAAAAGGATGGTATAATTCTCCTTGAGAAGAATAAAAGTATAAAAATTCCTAGGAAAAATACTCACCTTGTTGACTCACGTAATCTCTAAGGAACAATGGTGATTCCAAGATCTGATTAATCTCCACAAATTAGGATAAAATATAGATTTGTAATGAGTTCAAGTGACCATCCTTTGACAAAGGGTTATGAATAAAAATTGTGAACAAAGGTTAATGATAACCAATGAAAGACCCAACAAAGGAAGGTTAATCAAAGTTTAGATCTCAAAAAAGGGGGACCTTGAAAAAAAAAAAAGAAAACTAGGAAAAATCCAAGAAATTAAAAGAGGGCGAGTTGTCTGAAATAATTGCCTCTAAGTTAAGATCTTGCTCAAATTGTCTCTATTTACTAGCAATATTGCTTGAATAAGAATTGCTTGTGCTTGTAATGGTGCATACAAGTTTAACTTGATGCACTCAGGAGGTTGATTCAATTGAATAAAAAATATTAATATACTAAGTCTATAATAGGATAGAAAGAAAGGCACACTAGACGTCCCCCAAGCTTAGTTCTAGGTCCCTTTTCCAAGGGGGATCAATTGCCACCTTGGAGAGTTTCGAACTGATCCCGATAGTGAGAGATTGTTCCATAGATCCTTTGGTAGGAGGAGTTGAGGGTGCTGGGTGGGGGGGGCGGGGGGGGGGCTCTAGCTCTATTAGTAAACTCTTAGACCCCCAAGAATCATACAAACACCTACACAACTCAAGATGGACTTTCTAAGGCCCATATGCTAGTTAGGGACAAAAGTCTCCGAAAAATAAAGGCCTTCATGCCGTTCTTCCATATGGGTGGAAGGTGAACACTTGTATAAGAATTTCTATTAGATAAAGAAGCTATATTTTAAAATGATTGTTTTTATTATTTGTGTGTTATGATTTAAATTACATGAATGAACATTGTGACTAAAAGGATTGATAAAATAAGGTGATTTTATGTGTATAATTTAATGTGTTAGGTAAGTAGACAACTAAAGCTACCCACTTGAGGAAAGCGAGAAGGCACAATTTTTTACGAATCTGCCCTAAGGTAGGGCGATCTTAGTAAGTCAAGAGCTTCTTCATAAATTCGATGCATTAGAGTATAGAAAATATTGACTCCTAGAATCAATTAGAACCTTGACTGTGTATTGTTTTAGGAGAATAGAGTGAGAATTTGCTTTATAAGAAGAGGGGTCGATGTACTCATACTACCCCTCGTTTGTCACTCTCCTTAAACCAAGTGTGATACAAGTTGGCTTTGGTTCAGGTAATCTAGCACAAGTAGTTGCTCAAAGACTAATACTAGTTAACCCAAATAGGAGACCTTAAGTTAACCCAAATAGGGTTTTATTGCTTTATCAATGCCGATCAACTTGCTTACATTCAAAACAACCTCAAAAGTATCAAGTGGATGAAAGATCTTAAGTTGATCAAGCTATTTATCTTCGAAGATGTTGAAACACACAGATCTAGAGCATGGCAGCTAAGGAGGTTGGAAGATGAAGATCAGATTCATAATGACATAGATTATATAGACCAACAAGTGAATTAGGTTCCAAGATGGAAGCTTGGACTCATAAACACAATCTTGAGTATGACACTGAATATGAGTGAAAGGACAAAGTATAGTTGTATTCCATCATTGAATGATAAGAGGGTACACCACTTTATAGACTTATGTGATGGTTTCCTTTTTCTCCACTGTGCATATGGGATTTAGGACATCTCTTCTTGGAGCATATATTATTTGTCATTTCTCAACACCCCCCCCTCAAATGATGAGTTTTTACACTTGTTGGCTTTTGCTTCCCCTACATGATGACATGGCCCCCCAGGAGACCAGCTCATAGGCAACCTAGTCAAGTTAAAGCTTGAAACTTTACATCTTTGGTAAGGGTTTTGTTTTACAAAGAAAATCCACTGTGGGAAAACATAAGATCCACTATGGGAAAGATAATTTCTTTAAAACAATCTGTCAGAGTTATGTTGTTGAAGGCGGAAGCATCTTCTTCTTCTTCTTCTCTGTCATTCATGAATTGATTCTGGTGGTTACCATTATGCACATGTTGTGCTCTTTTACGGTGAAAACATTCACTGGCTATATGGCTAGTCTTGCCACAATAATGACATGTCATCGAATCTTTGTTGTCGGAGTTGAATCCTCGGCCTCAGCCTTTTGCACTAGCAGCTCCTTTAGTGTATAAGAGATTTTCCCTAGATGATGGGACACCATCTTTTGCATTCTTGTTCTTCTGTTTATTCTCTTCATCATGAAGAGAGTGCTCAATATCTTTCTGTGAGACAGATTAGGTACATTGCTGAGAGTAGAGACAAGATTTTCATAAGGATCTTGGTTTACACTAGCAAGGAGTACAACAATGGCTTCATCTTCATCTATTGTTTTTTTCAAAGTGGCAAGATGAGTTTTTAGACTTTTGAATTTGTTAATATGCATAGTCATTGAAGTGTTGTTTTTTATGTCAAGCTTATAGAACTGCATTAACAACTTGACCTTAGAGTTTTTGGCTTGACTTCCAAAGATCCTATCAAGCTCATTCCAAGCCTTTTTAGCATCTCTGATGCTAGAGATATGGTGCAAAACATCATCAAATAGTCCCTAGGAAATGATGCCTAGAGCCTTGTTGTTCATCTTTTTTCACTACTTTGTCTTGAGCTAGCCTTCTTTAACAAACCTATCTTCATCATCTTTCTTCTTGCTATCTGCATCATCCTCAAACACGTCCCACAAGTCCTTCCACATAAGGTGGTACATGGTTTTCTTCTTCCAGGCATGAAAGCCTTCTCCATTGAACTTGGCTATTTGCTCGAGTTCAGACATTTTGAAGGAGGTCTTACCACGAGTATACTCCAACAGTGTCTATCCTTTTACAATGAGATTGAGGCTTACAAGGGATTTAATCAAGTGGGCATTTCACATTAAAAATATTCATGTTTGTCATTGCAAGAACTGAAGTAAAACTAGCAAATGAATTGTTCTTGAATGTGTCAAGAAACACAGGTGCCAAGAAGCACTAGGTTAGTATCAAAAGATACTAGCTCGATTTCAAACTTGATGTTGCTTGATTTCAAGTGGTCTTCTTGATCTTCAGGTGGGCTGCTTGAATCCAGGTGGGTTCCTCCATATCTTCTTATTAAGTTTGCACCTACTAGAACTACTCAGATATGAATGATAAGCACTCTAGTTGACTAAGAAGGATGAGAAATTGAAGAGATTTTTGAGCTTGAAGTTCAAGGCTATGGAGTCTGTGTTTTAGGGTTTTCTACAAATTTGGTTTTTTGCTTGTAGCAGGAGCTATTATGGATCATTTACCGCAATATTTATGTGGGAGATAGCTTATGTATAGGTCTTCAAAATCCCTATAGGTGCAGGGTGTGAATCGCAGTGCATAGAGATAGTTTAGGCTGTACGACTGGAATCAGGCGCTGAATTATAGCGATGATGAAATCATGCAATGCTGGCTGCTCCATGCATCAAGCGGCTTAATTTTTGTGGGGATGGAGTTCTTTGAATTGTAAAGCAACTCTCTAGAAGAAATCATGTTGAGATATGGCCTGTAGAGAGAGTTATGCAGGATCCAAGTGCTACATGTCCAGTCCTGGCTATGGCTGCCAAACAATGAGTGTGAGATTCAAGTGAGAAACCAAAGTCATGCATTCAAACTGAGCTGACCTGAGGTTGAGAAAAGTTGATAGGAGTGCGAGTTGAGCCATGCTCAATTAAGCTTTGATACCATGTTGAAAAACATGAATCTAGAGCATGGTAGCTATGAAGGTTGGAAGATGAAGACCAGATTCATAATGACATAGATTAGATAGACCAACTGTTACTCAAGTGAATTAGGTTGTTCCAAGATGGAATCTTGGACTCATAAACATAATCTTGAGTATAACATTAACTATGACTGAAAGGACAAAGTACAGTTGTATTCCATCATTGAATGATAAGAAGGTACATCACTTTATCAGCTCATGATGGTTCCCTTATTCTCCATTATGCATATGGGATTCAGGACATCTCTTCTTGGAGCATACATCATTTTTCATTTCTTAATAGAAGAATCATGCCTAAATTCCATTTTTAACATAGACAAAGAATGGGTTTGCCAGAACCGTTATCTTTATGATCAAGTGCTCCATATTCTCCTAGTCAAGCACGTTGCGATTTTTGGCACTCATGCGGCCACAATTATTGTAAAGATGGTTTTCCAAATCTCCCCCAAAAATAAAAATTCCTAAATGGACAAACCTCCCATTTATAAAACTATTGATGTATCTGAATTTCACAATTAGGACTATTGTAACCCAAAACTCTCTCTACTTGATTTCAAAATCATCTACTTGATGTAATAAAGAAATCTAATTAGCCCTATATCCCTATTGCAAAATGTGGATAATAAAGAGCCTCAAATTTTTGTAAGATTGTATACTACATACTAATCTTATATTGTAAATTTAAAATTCGGGGATTTAAGTATTGAAAAAGATCTTAAAGAGAGGTGAATATTGTAAGAACTCAAGGCGTGCAACTAATTTTGCAAATGGTAAAAAAACCAAATCAGAACACTTGAGTTTGATGGGGCAAAAGAAAGGATTTTGAGTCTGAAGCAAGAATTTGGATCAAATCTACGGAGGATTACATTGCTACATATACTGCTTCTCCAAATCAGGCAATGATAGCTAAACTAAAGTTGATGGGCGAAGACCAACTTTTGTGGAAGAAGTGCTGTAAGGACGAAGAGGTTGTGGAAATAACCATTGCTTGGGAAAAGCTAAAGGAAGTTGTACTTAGGCGATACCTCCCCACTGGCAAAGTATGTCTCGCCCACGGACATCACCTAATAGGTGTCAAAGTTTTGTCACCGGTTAAATCGTTCATTGGATACTCGTCTCGAAGCAATGTGCCCATCCAACTTACAAGATACATTAATTTGAGCAAGGCCCATTATATATGAACTTCAATAAACATCCAAGAGTGGTAGATTTTGGGGACAAAGTTCTCCATACAAAGGACTATGAGGATACATCAAGAGGATCCAAAAGGCAATCCCAAACTAGACAAATGAAGAAGTCCAAGACAAGTGCAATTGGAACTTTGTACCTACAGTCAGCAACAAAAAGGTACCATGATGTTTCCATTCTGATGAACATGGCCACTTCAAAAGACAATGTCCGAAGCTAGGTCACAACTAGTCCATCAAGGGCAATTGTGTAGCCAAAATTGAGTAGTTTCAACCACCAAAGGGATAGTTGCTAGAGTAACCTTCAAAGGAAGGAACAAAGGAGTGGAGGAAGTTGAAGATCCCAGTTTAGAAGCATACATAGAAATAGCAATGGTACATGATGCTCTCAACAATAAGGGCTCCAACTGCTAGTTCTCAATCATCAAGTCCCTAGAAATCTACCAAGGTAAAGCCTTTAAGATTTTGATTGATTGTGAAAGTATCCACTAACTTATTGAAGTGTACAAAAAGGCTAGGAATAAACATTTAACATACTAATGCAATATATCTTTTGGCCCTATCTTGACTTTTCTCTTGTATTCTTTGATGACATCCTAATCTATTCAAATAGGGATGAAGATAACGAATCGCAACTCTGATTTGTCCTGGAAACAATGAGAGCACACAAGCTTTATGCCAAAAAGAAGAAATGTGTCTTCTTTAAAAGGTAGATTGAATACCTTGGATTTATAGTCTTTGACAAAGGGATTGCAGTAGATCTCATGAAGGTTAAAGATGTACAAGAATGGGCATCCCCAATGATACTTAAGGGAAGTTTGAAATTTTTTGGGCTTGATAGGATGGCACATGATTTTTATCAAGGACTATGCCTTGATTGCCATACCCTTGATTGATTTACTTAAGTTGGAAATTGCGATTGTATGGACTCCCATTGAATAGTCTAGCTTTGAAAAGTTTAAACACAGTTTGATCATAGTTCCTATTTTAAAACCACATGACTTAAACCAAGAATTTGAAGTTGTCTCACTGATCCAAGCTCTCTCACATTAGGTTGTGTGGTGCTGGAAGAAGGCTATTAGAGAGCCTATTCCTCTAGGAAGTTGAAGATTCATGAGAAGAACTATGCTACCCATGAATTGGAGCTACTTGCTATAATTCATGCTCTCAAACTATGGAGACACTATTTTCTTGGTAGCAACTTTATCTTAGTCATGGACCACAAAAGTCTAAATGACTAGACCTAAACATGAGGCAACGATCATTGATTTAATTCTTGCATGAGTATGACTTTGAGATCAAGTACATGCCAGGTAAGGAGAATGTTGTTGTGGATGCTGTAAGCTACAAAGCATTTCTCAATGCATTTATCTTATAAGAACCTTCTAAGGCAAGGTCTCTAACAGCAATGGTGTCAATGCTGCCTAGTAATCCAATCATAAAAATGGCTAAGAAGGAAGCAAGTAAGGACCCAAGGTGTCAATAGATGATAAAAGAATTCCTACCCAAAGAGACAGCCTTGAAGTTCAAGTTCAAGTATTTAAACTTCTCTACATAAGGAGGACTTGTCTACTTCAAGATGAGACCTCAAGAAGAAGATACTTTGTGATGTCTATGATTCTCCTTTCTTAGGACATCTAGGCTATGCAAAGACTCTCAACAATGTAAGAAGAAGTTTTCATTGGGAAAAGCTCAAAGGAGATGTGTTGAAATATGTCATCGAATGCCTGAGCTACCAATGGGTAAGGACTGAGCATGTTAAGATGCCAAGAACACTCCAACCACTTGACATCCTACAAATGAAGTGGAATTTATCAACATGGATTTTTTAGTTGGATTACCATGTGTCCAAGGAGAATACAATTCAATCTTAGTCATTGTGGATATGCTAACTAAGGTCACTCACCTTACGCTAGTTAAAACCAACTACAAGGGTTCACATATTGCAAGGATCTTTGTGAAGGAGATCTTTAGGTTGCATGTATTGCCTAAAAGGATCATCAACTATCATGATTCTCTCTTCACTTCTCACTTTTGGAAGAGCCATCAGTACCCAACTTTGTTTCAGAACCAATTATCATTCTCAAACTCATGGTGGGCAAACTAAATGAATCAACCAAGTCATTGGAGACATACTTAGAGCTTACTACTAACATGGAGCGTAAGTGGTGGATACAATACCTGCCTTTGGTGGAGTTTGTTGACAATGCATCCTATCATCAAAGCATTGAGATGACCCCATTCTAAGCTTTGTCTGGATAAGAATGCCTAACTCCACTAAAATTTTTAGATCCTACTCTAAAAGTAAAAGATTCCACGACGAAGTTGGAAGAGATGGATGAACAAGTTAAGGCTATTAGATAAGGTATCCAAGCTGCCAAGGATCGACGTAAAGCATATGTTGATCTAGGAAGACAAAAGCACATATTTGAAGAAGGGGATATGGTTTTTATTCGTGTTTGTTCTAAGAAGAGTTCCTTATCCTTAGGAAAATTCAAGAAGCTAAGCCCAAGATATTGTGGACCATACAAGATCCTCAAGTGTCTAGGACTCAATGCTTATAGGCTACAACTTCTTGAACACCTAAAAGTTCACAATGTATTTCATGTTAGCCTTCTAAAAGGTTATGTATCCAATCTTGATCATGTTCTTGATGATCGATAAGTTGTAATGCCAAGCCAAGGAGTCCTTGAGCTTCAACCATATAGAACCATGGATATAAAGGAGTGCATCCTTAGAAGTAGAACCATCAAGAAATATCTTATCTAATGGAAAAACTATTCTAAGGAGGATGCCATTTGGATGGAAAAGGATGCCCTGTGTAAACAACATTCCTAGTTTCTTTTATGATAGAGAACTAGGACCCAACAAAATTCATAGAAAGATCTTCCTTAGATGTAATAAACCCTATGCTTGGATTTCTTATAATGGCTGCTCTACCTTGTTCTTATAATCTCAAAAATCTGTGATACATGCATGTAGTCAAGTAGCATAGCATAAGCATTAATGAGTCCTAATTCACAAGTGCTATGATCTATGCTTCTGTTAGAATCAAATCCTAAGTTTCTTTGAGATGAAGACATCTTGATACGCCTAAGGGGAAGAGAATGTAATGTTCATCCCCTCTCTTTGTGTGAACTAGTATTAAGGGGAGGGAGTGGATTTTAAGGTTAAAAACCTTAGCAACGTTTTTTGAGAATTGAAAAAGAAGAGAAAATTCGACGACTACTCATCATCACCACCATCATACTCATCACTGTTTGATAGCCACAAAGCCATTATGCACTCTACAAACCTACAATCAGCCAACTACCTCAGATTTATCAAATGGGAGAAAAATGGGAGCTCCATGATTATAGGACAAGGAGTGGAGTAAGTGATAGGCTAAGGCTGATAGCCTTAGCCAAATGCTATTAAAGCCTAGCTTAAGCCTTAGCTTAGGCTAATGCCTTACGATCACTAGCTAGTTGGTTAGCGCACGCACGCACGCACACACGCACACACGCACACACGCACACACACACACACACACACACACACACACACACACACACACACACACACACACACACACACACACGGAGGAGGAGAAGAGAAGAGATGGTGAAGAAAAAAAGAGAAACAAAAGAAGAAGAAAGGAAGATGTAGAAGTAGAGAAGAGGAGAACAAAGAGGAAGAGAATCAAGGAGAGTGAGTTAGTCAGATGACGAAGAGCAAGGGGAAGTCTTTATCAACTGTGAAAGAGGGTACCACTTTGAATTATGAAAGACTCATTGACCTTTGCATCTCTAGTATCCACGGAGCAAGCCCTTTTCCTCTCTATGAAGTCTGTGTCCCACAAGGTTTGGAGTTCCTGATCAAGTCCATCAAAGCTCAAAGTTAGCGCACATGGACTCCCTTCTTGCAAGGGGCCCAAAGAGATGATATTCTAGAGTGGGAAGCACAGAAGCTATGAATACAATCGTGAACATGGTCAACATGCCATCACACGCAACACAAGACCAAGTTTCTTTGTAAATTAACATTCATTTAATATGACTAGGAACATAAATAAAATAGTTTTAAAATTTGGTAAATAAATTATAACTTAATCAAAATTCAATAAATAGGAAAATTTAGAACAAATAAAGGTTATTAAATTAGATTTTTTAAAAGGTAGAATAGATTGCGTAATATCAAAACACATTAAATAAATTCTCTTGAATTGCATATATATTAATAATATTTCTTTTAGCATTTAAAAATTATATAAATATTATAAAATGTGAATATTATATTAATAATATCTCTTTTATTAAAAATATTTTTTAAAAGAAAAAATATTCACTATATTAAGTAAGTTAAAATTATGGCGTATATAGATCATCGAAAATTATTAAATGGAATATGTAACTATGTTTGAACCTAGGATATTTGGACTAATTCACTTTGCCAACATGAAAAAGTGTAATATGAGCCCTAGGTTATGGGATAATAAAAAAAGATGATATAATTCTACTTGAGAAGAATGGAAGTTTAAAAATTCCTAGGAAAAATACTTGCTTGTTGACTCACGTAATCTCCAAGGAAAAAATGTGATTCCAAGATCCGACTAGTCTCCACAAATTAGGATAAATTTTAGATTCATAATGAGTTCAAGCGATTAACCTTTAACAAGGGTTAGAAACAAAAATTGCGAACAAAAACTAATGATAACCAAGGAAAGGCCCAACGAAGGAAGGTTAATTGAAGTTTAGTTCTCAAAAGGGGGATCTTAAAAAAATCAAATCCAAAGGGAAACTAGGAAAAATCCAAGAAGTTAAAAGAGGATCGAGTTGGAAAGAACCACCTCTAAGTTAAGATCTTGCTCAAATTACCTCTCTCTTTGCTAGGAATATTGCTTGAAGAAAAATTGATTATGCTTGTAATAATGCATACAAGTTTAACTTGATTCACTTAGGAGGTTGATTAAATTGGATAAAAAATCCTAATATACTAAGTCTACAATAGGATAAAAAGAAAAGCATACTAGACCTCCCCCAAGAATAGTTGCAGGTTCCTTTTCTAAGGCAGATTAGTTGCAATCTCGGAGTGTTTTAGACTGACCCTGATGGTGAGAGGTCACCTAGTAGGAAGATCCTTGGGCAAGAGGAGTTGAGGGTGCCAAGGGAGCTCTAGCTAGTAAATTTTTAGACTCCTAGGAATCATCCAAACCCCTACATGACATAGGATAGACTTCTTGAGGCCTCGGTACTAGTTAGGGAAAAAAATCTTGGAAAAATAAAGGTATTCATGTCATTTTCTTGTATGGAAAGAAGGTGAACACTTGTATAAGTATAAGAATTTTTGTTAAATAAAGAAGTTACTTTTCAAAAGGGTTGTTTTTATTGTTTGCGTGTTGTGATTTAAAATTATGTGAATGAACATTGTGACTAAAAGGATTAATGAATGAAGCTGATTTTATGTGTATAATTTGAATGTGTTAGGTAAGTAAACAACTAAAACTATCCAATCAAGAGAAGTAGGAGGGTGTAATTTCTTATGAATTCGGCCTAAGATAGGTTGGTCTTGATAAGCCGAGAGCTTCTTCACAAATTCAATGTATCAAAGTATAGGAAATATTGACTTCTTGGATCAATTAGGACCTTGACTCCATATTGTTTTAGGGGAAATAGGGGAATGAAGTGAGACTTTGCATTATGGGTAGAGGGGTCAACGTACTCATATTCCCCCTTATTTCTCACTCTTCTTGAACCAAGCGCAATATGAGTTGGCTTTGGTTTGGGCAATCTAACACAAGTAGTTGCTCATAGATCGATGCTAGTTAATCCAAATAGGAGACCTTAGTCTAGTTAGAAACCAGAATTCAGGTCGATTCTCATAGGAATGACCAAGACCTTTTGTTATGTAGTGGGCTCGAGAGAGTCTATATAGTAAACCTCATGTTATTCAAAATAGTACCGAGCGGTGTTGCCTAGAAAATCATCTCGATGGACTACTAAATCGTGTCACTAAGGATACTACAAGCAGGCATGTCACACTCTATATCTATGTTGGTGTATTTTGAATTGTTTGCACAAATGTACTTTCAATTGCCATTTGTTTTGAATTGTGATTCTACGTCAATCCATTAAAAGACAAAGGCAACTGGCCCTTGTAATCATTGAAAAGATGAAGACATAGGGATGGTATAGCCTTTTTTTTAAAGAGAAAATAAAAAACACTTGGATATGCATGTGCTTGGCTTGTAAATATATTTTTGATTAAGGAACAAGATGGGGTCCAATTATCCAAAGGATTCCATAACAGTTGCACCATCTTTAATACATCAGAATGACCATAGTATCCATACCATAGAGTTGACAACCTTGAACATAGATGCAAACCTTTTGGGTAAGTTGCATGTTTCTCCTAAGGAGATTCCCCTGTATTCTCTCAAAAAACTTAAGAAAATGTCTCCTTTTGAAAAATTGGGTGAAAAATAACATATAGCTTTCTAAAATTTTTAATTTTATGCATTTTAAAATAAAAATTACTATGGTGAAACAACTTTATTTTAAAAATTAGATCATTGTAAATAAATTTTAAAATAAAAAATCTAGTATCTTGATATCATAAAGTTTATATGGCATAAATTTATTTTTTTCTAAAACATAATGATTAATTAAACTTGGTACATGATAATTATCTTGAAACTTAAAATTTTAATCAAGGAAACTTCAATGCTTAATTGACAAGAAAGATCTTTTTATAGTTACTTACCAAAGTGTATAATCATTAATCAATTCATATCTTTGATCAACAAAAAAGACTATTAACATGCTATCATTTTAAAAATATATTATCAAATTGCATTTTGCATAAGTAAAGCTTCAGATTATCAAACAAAAATTAATATCTACACAATAATCTTGTATGACAAAATATGAAAACTAAACTTTGGAAATCCTAGTATGAGTTAGTAAATCTATAAGTACTATTTAGTATGTGACACAATTAAAGAGATATTTATATATTTATAATATTATATATTAAAAAATAGAAACTATAATATCCAAATATAAACTATTGAGTATACTAGTATGAGCTAGTATATTTTGGTGAATGCTTAACTGCAATATACAAAATAATATAACAGATTGAGAGATCTCACTTCAAGAAATGCAAAAATTATTTTCATCTATAAAACCTATAGTGATCTAATACATAAATAGCTTGTCTTATACATCCATAGCTTGTTCATCTTCAAGGTATTACTCCTACTCTTTGACCTTTTTCCCATCATCACTATTATTATCATTATCATCATCTTCTTCATTCTCCTCAATTACTTCAATAATTTCAATATCAACAAGCTTTGCAAGTTCTCTTGGTTCATTAGATAGAGGAGGCATGGGCTTCTTAGATGCAGGCATGACCTTCTCAATGTCTACTATGACCTTTGCAACTACTTATTGATCCTCATCTGGAAATTCAAGAACACCTTGAATTCACATCTTAATAAATACCACTTGAATGTCATCCTTCTCCACAACAATACAATGTCTTTCCTTTTTAATAGCACACGTGATTGTTGTTCCTATTGAAAATATAAAATTTAAATATATTATTTAATTACCAAAGGATATATATATCTTTGTTATGTTATTTAGATATTTATTCTTAGTAGAACAATATATATGTACCTGTCCGTGAAAATAAATCAAGCGCCAAGTCATCTTGTGTTGAAAATAAGTCAAGCAATCTATTGCCCAACCTTTGTGGCTTTTGATATGAGTTCACTAAGACTTGCTATCATCCACGTGCTTTAGTGTTCTTGTGATGGCTAGATACTTAAAGATGTTCTCTATATTTGTTTCAGTTACATGTGCTTCGAGTCTTTTCTTCTCTACTTCATCCTAATATCCTACGGTATCATCTCAAAGCAACTCTTGAATCAAAATTGAGATGTGTGGTCAATATTGGTCTTCTCCATACATAAAAAGATACTTAGCTTTATCATATTAAAACATCAACGTATACAAGACTATAAATCATTTTGGGTAGAGAGTAAAGAAATTCTACCAAATGAAAGATTCTACTCCATATGATTCATTTTTGAAAGTAAGTACCATACTACGAGCTTGGTGTGTACTATGGAAGATAGCAAAGCTAAACAATTATAGAGAATTTGTTATTTTTCTGATTTTTTAAAATCATTTGTGAGACTTCTTTGAATGTGAAAGCCTTACCATCATTAGTAGCTCTTGGCATGTTTAATCCATTTGGTATATCTACAATTGCAAGGGCAAATTAATGTAGATCTACCAATTTATCTAAGTCATTTACATCACCATGAATAACTTTGTAACATATCTCTTGTAGTAATGGACGTTGTGGATGATAGAAAGAATGCATCTCCACATCATCAAGTTGTTATGCTACATATTTCTCCTTTAGTAATCTATGTGATCTCTCTTGCTTTGCCCTCTCCAAATGGATCAAAAACTGTGGAGGGCAATCGTCACCCTACAATGTGGCTTGCACATTTCCATTTTTTTTGCCTTTGGCTTGTGTCTTTAGTAAAAAAAGAACTATTACTCTTTATACACTACAAATAAGTTATATTTCAAGATTAGAAGCATCAATACTTACCCAATCCTTAAATGCTAGGAAGAAATCTTTTAGCACATTCATAGAGCTAGACTTTGGGATATTCACGAGATACTTCATTCCATGAAGAACAATTGAGGTGCTTTGCCATTATCTCTTGTATTTTCATATAAACTTTACATCATCTGACAAAAGTATTTTGTTATTATTTGAAAGAAAAGACTATAAAATAAGATAAACATATTGAGAAGAAAACTTATGAGTTCACCACATTGACCATCTCATCTAAGGAGATTTCCTTTGCTATTACCCTAGATAAGGTGGATATAAGCACTCTCTTATCCTTCATTCCTTGAAGAGAGTGCCATAATAAAAACTTCATATCATCAACAAGCTCTTCAATGGACACATATATTTTCTCAGACTTTCCCTTCAAAATCAATACATTTGTATCATCTTGAGCCTTCTTTAACTTCTAACCTTTTAATTGCTTATCTTCCCACATGCAGAAGATTTGATCTTGTAAATCCAAAACTTGGCCCATTCTAAATGCAAATTGGAACATTGGATCAGACTTATGAAACCCTGTCTTTGAGTTCTCATCAATTACCACACCAACCTCTAATAAGCGTAGTCTTCTAAGATTCATGTCCATCTTTCTATACTTTTGCATATATTCCTCATATTTTGTCTAAAAAAAATTATCTTCTCGATGAAGGACAGTTTTCTCTTGAAATCATTGTCATTATTATGATCCCAACCAAAAAGCGTTACTTCTTTAAAACTCAATCCTGCATACACTTTACACTCATCATATTTAAAGTGATGTGTATGAGGATACTCCTCTAGAAGCTGGTTTCTTACTTCAACTGAGTGTGAGCTACCTATGACATAATAGTCACATATCTTTGCTTTGGACATGTCAAAGTTTTCTTTTTCTAGATATTGGTAAGGATTCATCATAACCACCAAAGGAACAACTATAGCATAAGGATTTATTATCATTTTTCTCTTCAACTTACATGTCCTTTGATGGGTTCTTGCACTTCTAATGGTCTAAGCCCAGTATTCTCATCTATGGGGGCATGATGTATTTGCTTGACTGGAAGGAAGATGAAATTATCTCCGACAAGCTTATGTTCTTTTATATATCCTCTAAGAATATTTTGTTTTGAAGGTAAGATACCTAATTCGAGCTCCCCACCTGGCATTATGAGTTTCTCTCTTTCAATAGTTGACTCATCCTTGAACTCCTCGAAATAAACAATACTTGGCTCAAGTTTCACATGTGTCTTAGATTTCTTTTGTGGTCTTTTCTTTGATGGAGGTATTGGCCTTGGTGGACTCCTCTTCCTTTGTATACGGTTACTACATTCTCTCCCACTAATCTTGATTTTTGTAGGATGAGAGGTCTCTTTGGCTTGAAAACACTTTTGAGATACATGTACAACATGTGATAGTAGATTTCCTTGGATAAAAGAAGACAATGCCACAAGAAGAATTTCTTCTTGTTGAATTTCATCTCTGAAAGGCCCTTCACTACACTGAGAAGTTAACTAATTGTGTTTCATGCCAACCAAAATCTTGGACCATTAAACCATTAGAAACTATCAAGTAAACCATGTAGCTATTTGGGTCTACATAATTACATGACATAAGCTTTCCACATTGCTTTGGCTTGTCAGTTGACATCATCTTCAACCCAAGATTTCTTGCAAGGCACAAAATGATATTTCACCATTCATGATTAGGGTACTCTTGTGTAATATCCTTTGTTGAAGGCCCTTCAGCTCTGCAAGAAGAGATACCCCAACTTGTCATGGCTTCTCAATAAATCAAAAGATTGCTTTCTTTGAGGCCACATTGGCTCCTCCTCACTACTGGAACTAAAATCTGATGTCAAAGAGTTAGATCCAAACTCTATAGTTTTATGTATTTGTGGCTCTTGTTTAGGTTTTTGTTTTATAGATTATGACTTTGATGGTAGAGGAGATTGTTGTTGAACACCTAAGGGTCGGCCCTCAAGTCCTTTATTATTCTTTTGCATCTTACTTTGTTTAGTGAAAGCACCATGTGGAAATAGTGCTCTCTTGCCAGGGTTTGATACTTTAGTGACTTACCCAATTTGCTACATGATCTCCCTTGCCACCTTTCTCAACTTGAACTTAGCTACCCTTCTTCGTCCATAGTAGTGGGGGGAGGAGAATCAAATGGGCTAGAGGTATCCTCTTAAAGAGTATACTCCCACATCTTCTTGGACTTCTTGCTACTCTCTTCTTGAGTCCTGTCCACCATGCAAAAAGAAAAAAGAATATGATATACAATATGAAGTTAGTGAAGCATTGTACTTAAAGTTTGAGCTAATTGCTAAAAATCAACAACAAGATGTTAGAATTATTATATAAGATACATTAAACATGATGCGTTCAATAGAAACTTGAAGAAATATCTAATGAACTTGATGCATTGCATTGAGTACCTCACTAACACAAAGTAAAATATAAACTCATAGGAAAGAGGACAAATTCTAGATGAAACTAGGAGCATAGAAATCGGCTATTTGATTCAATGCATGAACTATTAGTGGAAAATTCCACAGTATCAAATGCCAATTTATTCATATTACGAAGTTTAAGCTAAGTACTTTCATTTACGCTAACAACATGATGCACTATATAAAGCTGAAAAAGAAATGATACAAAGTTTACTCAAAATATATATCAAGTTGATGTAGTGCTTCAAGTGGACGATGAAAGTGTCAAAAAATTTCACAAAGCTTGATACACTCTATGCAGTCAACATAACATTTGTAACAACTTGATGCATTATATCAAAAGAAGAATAAAATTATAGAAAAATAGAATGGAACTTGATGCAATACATCAAGATAATATAATATTTACTCAAAATTTAAACCAATTTGATAAAATGCATCAATTAAAGAATAAAATTATCACTAAATATAAAGAATTCATACATCATGCCAAGTAGGTAACAAAAACATACTAAAAAGTCGAACAAATTGATGCTTTATATCGGCTAAATAAGAAATTTAGTGAAAATTAAAAAATATATTTTGTCTAAATAATATAAACTTGATATAGTTCTTCAAGTGTAGAAGTAAACAATTGTAAAATAAACTAGCCACTTAATGCACTATATTAGTTGGTATGAAAACTATATAGCTATTATATTAAGTTGATGCATTGCATCAGTGGAGAACAAAAATGTAATGAAATATAAAAGACCTTGATGCATTACATTAAGTTAGTATACCAACTTAATGCAATGCATTAAGTTAGTATAAAATAAAAATAAAAATCATACCTACTTGATACAATGGATCAAGTTAATATAAAATCAAAACAAAAAATCACACTAACTCAATGTAATGCCTCTAATTAGTATAAAAATTTATCACAAATTCACATCAAGTTGATGTAGTGTATTAAGAAGAGAATGAAGTATCAAAATTGTCAGTCCCACTTCATGCTTTGCATCAAGCTCGTATAGCTTTAAAATAGAAAGTCGCACTAACTTGATGCAGTGCATTAAGTTAATATAAAATTAAAGTAAAAAAGCATACTAACTTGATGCAGTGCATCAACTTTGTATAAAATTTACCACAAATTCATATCAACTTAATGTGTTGTATCAAGAAGAGAACGAATTGTCATGACTTTTAACCTCACTTGATGCATTGCATCAAGTGGATGAAAAATTTATCACAAATTTCAACCCGTGTTGATGCATTGCACCAACGTGGAGAATGAAAAACACATGAATCATAACATCACTTGATGCACAACATGAAATGTCATTGTAAATAATCAATTATAAAGGAAACTTGATGCAATGCATCAAATTGGGAATAGAATATGCATTTTGTACAATATACATGTACTAGATGTATAGATTACTTATGTATCAAATGTAGTTTACCAACTCAAATGGAAAATATACAAAAACTACGAAGTAGAATAGAAAATCTAATAAAAAGATTTAAATATTTTGTACGATACAATATGTTATATAAGAAATCCTCAATATTTTAGTGATTCTTAGATGTGTAATGACTAATACATTAGAGAAAGTTTTTCACAAAAATATAGTAATAAAAGGTATACTTATTAAAAATATATGTGATCATAACTATAAAGTTTTAAATTTATTAAAAATTATTGATATAAAACTTGTAAATTTATATAAAAAGTACAAATAAGTAAAGCAAAAAAATGTGTGTATCTTATTGTAAGCTCATGTGTCTGATGCTTTGCCCTAGGTTGTCTATGTCCTTTGCTCTGTATAACAATAGGCCACATTATAATAAAATACTCGCAAGAAGCAAATAGCTTATTTTGAAAACTCCCTTAAACCAATCCAATGATAAATAAAAGAGAGTTTATCCTGATTGATCAAGGCCACAACAAGCAGTAGATCAAAAACTTCAAAAAGTATGTTAATGTAAGATTGATAATGTACCAAGTTTGAGATCATCATGCTCGTGATCACAATCGTTTGTATACCAATCACGATCATGATCATCAAGATGATCATAGCCATCATAGTCTACAATTAGAAGAATTGTAATAGCATAATCAACCTCAAACTTGTCACCAATTCCATAATGAAATGGTCATCAAAATCCAAACCATAAAAGAGAAGAAGGCTAAGAGTTGACAATGACCATAATCCTATGGATGAATCTAGAAATGACTATAATTATTCCAATCTGGATGCTTAATAATTCTAAAAGCACTTGGGTTACAAGTGGATCGTAGATAGCAAAGGCATGATAGAGTTGATACACAATAATAACAAGGTGGGGAATAAAGTCTACCTATAATAAAGCAAGTATATTCATCTCCACAGCATCCAATAAGGTAAAAGTGATCATGGCATATCTAGGGCCGCATCCATCATGAACAAAGTGAGAAACTCCATGGGTAGTTCACAAGCAAGGTAATAGCTCTTCTAGCTTAGCATCAAAGGATGATGTGTGGATCGATGTAATGTATTTGAGAATTGCCATGGTTATTGATAGTAACTGTGATGCATTCCAAAGCTACCATAGTTGTTGAAACGATGATGTCAATAGTTGTGAAGTGGTATTGATTGTGACTATGGTTATTGATAGTAATTGTGATGCGTTCCAAAGCTACCATAGTTATTGAAACAATGATGTCAATAGTTGTGAAGTGGTATTGATTGTGACTATCGTTGAACATGATCATCCTAATAATTCTAAGCATGACGATCTCAATAATGACAGAAAAGAAGCATGAAACCTTACTCCTCAAGCAGCGAAGAACCAAATGTGCAAGGAAGAGAACTTGATGTGCTACATCAACTTGCTTGAGAAAACTTGTGATTTTGAAGACTTTTTCAAAAACCTTGCGGCCTTAGCATATAAACTTGATGAACTGCATCAAGTTTATCGAAAAAAAAGTCGGATTTGTCACTTTTAAAACTTGGTAAAAAAAAGCACAATGAAAAAGCAAGAAAGCAAAATGGAAAAGACCTATTTTAAAAAAAATTATGTAAAAATATCATAATTAAATTTCAACAAATTTTGGTGACCCTCTCCCTAGACCCCCTTGGTGATAGTTATAAAAAGAGAAAAAAAAACTTGATGATTTTGGGGTTCACTATTAGACATTTGATGCATTATAGCAAGATTGAGAGAACATAAATAGACTGATTCATGGTAATTTTGTGTACTAAAATCAAGTTATTAAAATGAAAAAAAACTTTCAATGAAACTTAATGTGTTGTATCAAGTGTGATAAATTAAAATGATTCAGAACTAAAGTTAACTTAATATACTACATTAAAACTTAATGGATTATATCAATCTAGCTGAAAAGATAATAAGATTTTAACAAAATTCCAAGAAAACTTGATGTAATTCATCAAGTAAGAAGAAAACTTGGTGTAATATTTGTGTCAGATTGTGCATTATATAAAGTACACCAACCTATTAACATAATTTCTAAGAACCCTGTTGCACTAAATCAAGTGAAACTAGATATTATAACATATATCTACTCAAACTTGATGCATTGCATCATATTGGAGGAGATATTGAAAAAAAAGTAATATAATCCATCAAGTTGTCTTTAAAAAGTTAAATGTTTCTTAGAATGTTGATAGCCTTAGGGATTTTTTTTTCTTGAGTGATCAAACATGTTTATTGTATCCACTATAACTTGATGCATTGCATCAAGTTGACCTAGTTTTATCAATCATTACTATTAATCAAGTCATTACCCAAATAGAAGGTATATAAAATCCAACTATCTATATCTCTTACAACTCAATTTCTTGCTTGAATTTTTTTTATAATTTATCATTTCAATAAAAAAATCTTTTTGGAATATTTTTATACTAGTAAAAAAACACTTACATTGATATGTTTGATTGTTGTTACAAGATTATTGTGCTAGATTTGTGTGGGTTGGTCTTGCTCCTTCTACAATACTCCTCTACTTTAGCTTGTTGATCTCTTGCTTCCAAATGAGAGGAATGAGGTATGCATCCCTTCTTATAAACAAAAAATTTCCAACTTAGCAAGTCCTTAACTCTAGAATACCTTTACACTTAGCCCTATGCCAAACCTAACCCAAATCCAAACCTAAACCCTAACCCTTATCTCAACTACTCTCCTCATAAAAGACCATTGGGCCTATTATTTCACTTTGCTATTGTTAGTGAGTTAGTATTATTCTCAAACATTTTCTCTGATCCTCTTGCTAGAATCTACATTGTATATTTTCTCTTGTATACTTCATCTTTTGATTCCTATGATGGATCTAATGCTCTATCCTTTGAATCCTTCGACATGGAGATCCTATCAAGTGCATGTAGCCCAAACCTAGATTATAAGGAAAAATAATGTGAATATTGTTAAAGAACAAGATTAATTATCCTTTGATTCATTTGATCCCAATACTCTAGAGGACACCAAACGTTCCCTAAATGATATGAAGGTGCAATCATCAGCATGTAGATCACTCATACTATCAACATCACAAATCATCTGAAGATGTTTCATGCATGCAAGAAGAATGTGGTGGTAAAATAGTTATGCATTTTTAAAAGAATAGAAGGAATTATGGCATGGAGCATGCTAGGTTACTTGTAAAACGATGCACAAATCAAGTATGCATTACAATGTGATTGTTGCAAGAAGAATTGTCTTGCTACATATAGTTATACAAATTTGAAGGCACTTCAATAGAATTAATTTTCTTTGATGCGTAGTCAGCAGTATGCTTTTCTTTCATCAATGTTAATACCATGGACATGTAGAAATTTTGAGTATTATTTTTTATAACATAGTGGTTTGCATGATAGCATTTAAAATAGGCTTGAGCCTAGGCAATACTCATGTTGAAAGAGTCAAATGCAAAAGGTCTGAGTATGATGGATATTGACGTGAGCCAAATGTTACCATTGGTCCTCTGGGCAAGGTCGTAATTTCTTGGATGAAAATATACTTTAAGGAACATTGTGAAGTTATGTTAGCAAATGGAAGGTTGCATCTTGTAGATAACTTTACTAGAACTAAAGTAAATTCTATCTACAAGCAAGCTATGCTTCAAAATATAGACAAGTTTGTTAGCTATCCATATTTTACCAGATTCTGAAAGTTGTTCTTCAGCAATGTATCAATCCCAAGGAAAGTTAGAATGGGAGTATGTAGCATCTGTGCAAATTTAAAAGCTCAAAAAAAGAATGCAAGGGATGACGAGGAGCTTGTGATGGCAAAGCAATCACTACAAATTCATTGGGAAGAGCAATCAATAGAGAGAAACAAGGCCATGCACCATAGGCGTAAGTGTTTTGATGTACCAAAAAGTTATATTTGTTTTGATGTACCAAAAATATATATTGGACTTGTTATTAATTGTATGAACTAGAAGAAATCATGCTTACCTCATTTTTCTTGTCTCCCAAAGGATGTTAGTGAAGAAACTCTTGTACAAATGCATTTACTGGGATGCCTTGTGTACCATGAAAGAGTTCATCCTAGAGTATTCTTTACTTATCCAAATGTTTATAAAAATTCTAACCTTATAATCACAATTTTGAACATTGTACTCTCTAGCTAGGAGGGTGCTTTACTACCTATTCTTTATTTGTAGTTGGATAACATTGCAAGAGAGAACAAAAATCGGATAGTTTTCAGCTACCTCAATATGCTTATACATGGGGGTATTTCAAAAATTAAAAGTGAATTTTTTGATGGTGGGCCATATACATAATCATATTGATCAAATGTTCAACACATTTGTTAAGTGACTATCTTGACACAATGCTTTTGGCTTGCTTGAAATGATGTGTATCATATAAGACGTTTATATACCAAAACCAGTTGTCATGCACCTAAGAGAAACATATGACTTCAAGTTTTTTGCATATGGCTCAAAGGAGAAAAAGGTAAAACCTTTGCACAAGTTAATTGACCTTAGCTTCCAACATGCATTTCTAATAAAGAGGAAAAAGGAAGGTGGTAGAGTACATCTATATGAAAAGAAATTATCTTCTAGTAAGAAGTGGTTTCCTTTAGGGCACTACTAGCCACGACCATGTGTAGCAAGGGAGTAAAAAAATCGGCCGTCGCTTAAGCGATGATAGGGGTTGTCCCTTAAGCAATGAAACCATCCTTTAAGTGATGACATTTGAATTTTTAAATGTTGTCCTCGCTTACACGAGGAGGATCGTCACTAAGTGTCCTCGCCAAGGCCGTTGCTTAAGCGACGCTTGTAAGTAGCGGCCTGAGCGATGTTGGCGAACTGCAATTCGTCGCTTAAGCAACAAAGTGTTATTTTGACAAAAGTGCAAACCCGGGGTTTCTCTTCACAGTGCACGCTTTTCATTAATCGAAGGGAGCCCGAGGTTTCTCTTCACAGTGTGTGCTTTTCAATAATCAAAGGTAGAACAACGAAGGGAGATACCCGAAGCGACGAAGATCCACTAGGTAAGCATGATTAGCAAAATGCGTAGAGACTACTCTTGATTAGATTAATCGCCCCCTCTAGTTTTACTCTTCGATGTCCTTCGGGCTATTGCCTTCATTACTCTCATTTGCTTTTTGTTTGCTGTGCCAGATATACATAAACCAATGGAGGATGAAAGGGAAGAGGAGGAAGAAAATAAAAGCTAAAATTTTGTTTTAGATGAAATGGATGAGGAAGAGGCATCATCATCTGAAATTGATTTCAAACCTAGGCATTTGTATGGATGGAGTGAGGTGTTTCCCTGGGTGAAAGAGGTATTGGGAAACTTGGATAATTTTCAAACTCCAAATCGGAAAAAGTGCTTTTATGTGAATCTTGCAATGGGGACAAATGCTATTGGAGCTATTTTAATGCAAAAAGGGAAGGTTTCTCAATATATCAAGTCAGTCTCTTTTGCAAGCATAGTGATGAGAAAGGTAAAGTTTTCAAGATTAGGAAGGTAGAGTTTTCAAGATCAAGTGCATAGTACCTATCAATTGAACCACTAGCCTTGCGCTTAAGTTTAAAAACTCATTTAGTGCCAATAGCCTTCTTGCTAGTCAGTAACAACCATCTCAAGATTTTTTTGCTACATTTATAGCATCCCTTTCTCTCTCAACTACTTAGTCCACTATTGGAGGGGTGAGAGAGGGTCGTGTAGGTCAAAATCAACTATAAGTTAGGGTCTCAATATGTCTCATTATGCATGGCCATTTTACCTCAACACCCAACCATACAGACTAACAATCAAAGGGTACCTTTAGTGAACTTAGGGATGATGTCCTAGCCTAATACCCTTATCAATATCCTGACTTAAGACCCTTCCAAATATCAACATAGGAAATGATTCACCCAATTAAGAGCTCCAAGAACTTTCAAGTGCTTTGACTCCCCTCTTATGTTTTCCTTCACCAATTGCAAAGAGTTAAGAAGACCCTAAATGCTTCACATGAATTTACTTCTTTTCTTTTAAGATTCCAAAAGAGAGCCACTTATGCAGCCAATGGGAAAAGATAACTAGACAGTATACTAAATCATATAAACATCAAGCTACAAGGAACCCACTCCATACCAAACAAACAGTTCGAATCTCATATGCACCCAAGAAGGATCACACAAATACCTAATCCTTTGGAAAAAACCTCATGGTTCTGCACTATTCTTAACATGTTATTGCTTCTTCTTCACTAAGCACCACACTCTCCTTCATAAAAATGCTTGAAGAGCTACTAGATGCAACAACAGTCTTTACATGCGACAATAGGTTGAGAAAAATAGCACAAGCATCATGAGTCCTACATCTCAAATTCACTTCGTGAATGTATACAACAACTTAATGAATCTTAAAAGTAATTCAAGACTTAGAAAAATCAAATCTTTTCAAGGTAATTCAAGACTTCATGGCAAGCCCCCTCTCTCTCTTTATATACATATACACGTATTAAGACTTGTGATCATTAAAACAAGTACGAAAATCTATTTTTTATCTTATTCAATTATGGTATTTTTAAAATGATCAATACAACAAACACAAAAACTCATTTTTCATTCTATTTAATAATTTTATTTTATAAATCATCAAGAAAATAGAGATAGTTGTTTACCATAATCCATGTTCATGATCAGCCCGAAAATCTTGAAAAGAATCACCTATGCATAGACTGAATTGAAGTACACAATGTCCAGAGCGAGTGCAAGGAAGGAATTGCCAAAAAACACGGAGAGAGAGAGAGAGAGAATTGAGTCCAGAGGGCGCAACAAACTTGCAACAAATGAGAGAGAGAAAGAGAGAGAGAGAGAATTGAGTCCAGAGGGCGCGAAAAACTTGCAACAAATGAGAGAGAGAGAGAGAGAGAGAGAGAGAGAGAGAGAGAGAGAGAGAGAGAGAGAGAGAGAGAGAGAGAGAGAGAGAGAGAGAGAGAGAATTGAGTCCAGAGGGTGCAACAAACTTGCAACAAATGAGAGAGAGAAAGAGAGAGAGAGAGAATTGAGTCCAGAGGGCGCGAAAAACTTGCAACAAATGAGAGAGAGAGAGAGAGAGAGAGAGAGAGAGAGAGAGAGAGAGAGAGAGAGAGAGAGAGAGAGAGAGAGAGAGAGAGAGAGAGAGAGAGAGAGAGAGAGAGAGAGAGAGAGAGAGTGTGTGTGTGTGTGTGTGTGTGAGTGCGTTTGTGTGTAAGCACAAGAGGGATTGAGAGAGAGATGCACAAGAGAGAAAGAGAGGGAGAGAGGGGGGTGTAGTAGAAAATGGCCGAGGAGAAATAGACGAGACGAAAACGGATAGCTCAGGTTTTGTCCACAGGGTATTGTCACTTAAGCGATGATTTTTTTAAAGATATTACTTCACCGCTTAGGTGACGCCATCGCTTAAGTGACGGCAATTTTTTTAAACCTTCCTTAAGCGACTAAAGCCATGTTAAAATTTTTAAGCCGCTTATGTGACGCTTTTTCATTGTAATATCCTCACTATACGCATCGCATAAGCGATGTACAGTAGCGACCAAGAAAGCGACGGCTTTTTACATCACTCATGTGACGACAATCCATCGCTTTATGCCTCGCTACAGGGGGGTCATTGTAGTAGTGGGGGTATTTAAGTTCTTGAGATATATCCTAGATACTATAATTCTTGTAACAGAACAAGAACCATTGGATTTCATCAAAGAAGACAAGGAAATCCAAGAAGGGATGCGAGATTGACCATACTAAATGTATATAAGAACAAAGGCAGTTAATTGAAAAAATAAGAAAGTATGTAGGCACACAGGATGTGACTTGCTGGGCCAATTTTTTCCAAGACTAAGAGAAAATACTTACAAAAATAAAGAATAATGATTAGCATCTAAAAAAACCTTTTGCATATCCTAAAAGTTTGAGTATTGCAAATCCTCTTGCAAGAAGCAATGTACAAATGTCAAAGGAGATCCAAAAGATCTTACATCCTAATAAGTAAGAAATGCATATTCGTAGTAGAAGATTAAGAACAACAACTGAGAAGCTACAAGAAATATAGCACGGGTATATTAATAATATTAAAATAGGCTCACTTATGGCAACACTCGGTGCCTGAGGATGATGAGATGGGTCATCCATTTTGGATAGCAAAAGTTTTGGAAGTTAAGAAGGATGATACTTTAGGTAACATATGCTCCATAGAAGTACATTGGTTTCATAGAAGTACTTTACGTAAGATATGCTCCACAGAAGTACATTGGTTTCATAGAAGTACTTTAGGTAAGATATGCTCCATAGAAGTACATTGGTTTCAAACAAAGTATAAGGGTACACTTGCATGTAAATACATACTAGCCATGAACTCTACAAGAAATCCTACAACAAAAAGAAAGCGAGCAAAGTCAAGCAAATTGAAAGTCGATGAGGTGGATATATTAATATATTATTTTTCTCTTACAACAACTAGACATCTCAGGAAGTCAATCATTGCAATTCTCAAACATAATGTTGTGGGTTTGTAGAAAGATGATGTTGATTATGACGAGTCTAGAAAAACAAGATGTACTAGAAGTAGAGCCAAAAACTTAGAAAAGCAAAGTCTATATTTAAATAAAAGCAATGCTCTTGTTGATAGTAGAGAAGAGGATGTATCATTTAATTCAAAAGATGCATGGATAGAAGCTAGTGATACTGATGGTGCAACGCAAGACAAAGATGAATAAGAGTGAATGTCTCACAATAATGAAATTTGTCCATGTTTTTTTAACATCAGCTCCTTGTTGAAATATCTATCAATTTTTCAATTAGTATAAATTTAGTAGATGTTTTAAAATCTCGCCAACATGTATATATAGAGTTTTAGTGAATAGTAAGCTTTACATGATGGATAAAATTTGTGTACTTCTCTTATGATCCCTTATTATTATTATTTTTCAAAATCTAGATACAATTTTTTTTAAAATCTTTGAAAAGATTTCAAATATTTCTCCTAAAACAAAATATTACCCAAAAGATTTGCAAGTGTGTTCTTGCTTTTAGTGTTATAGTATCTATGGAGGCCTGAATTTTGACATTGGTTATAGGCTAGGTGATAGTGTTTGTGCGTGCATATATAACCTCACACTTATCGATGTTTGGCAAGTCCATGTGGCAAAGGCGCTGAGATAGTATGAAGATGATCTCGTTGGCCCAAGGGAAATGTGTGTGGGGCACGATCACCTCGCCCGCCCGACCATGAAGTCCAGACACTGATGCGGGCTGCAGCTTGAGCCTTGGGCAATGGGCAGACCCCGACAGATCCCAAGCGGGTCTGTTTGTTGTTTGCGCCACGTGAGCATGGGGGTGGGGTCGGTGGGGTTCGGCGACGTGGCTGGAAACGGCATTACAGTTTTCACTTTGTCCCTTTCACGGCGTCATGAAACTTTTCACTGCATCTCTTATCATTGCGAGGACAGAATAATGGCGACTCGCGAGGGAATGTGTGCTCACTGGTGATGCGCCAGAGTGATAATTGTGGAATAAGCTTGGACTGCATGGGCTAAGAAGTAAAAATATGTCTCTCTCTCTCTCTCTCTCTTCTCAAACCGTCGATCTCTTTCTCATAATCTCCCCTCCCGCTCTCCATCTGTTACACACAAAAGTGCGTAGAGTAATAACCCCAAGCTTCCTTTTGGCACAACACGACCCAACGTGTCACATCACGACACAGTACATCACGGCACAACACGACACAACATGTTTGCAAGGAAAGAGAGTGAAGAGAGTTTTGAGAATGAAAGTGAGAAGATGTGTTAGAATGTGTTTTTACAAAGGAACTGGCAAACTCGAAGAAGGTGCCATCAATACGCTACCAACTCGACTCAACACCGTTTGGTAAGGAAGCAAGAGGTGCTCCCTTATACACTGCCCCCCTAGGAGATACCTCAATGTTCTCATTGAGCGGGAGTGGGACTAATTGACTCAAAAAAGATCGGGGGTCTTAATCCACTCCTAGAGAGCAGATTAGTGTCTCAGCCCGCTAAGAAAAAGATCTAACTATCTATGAAAAGGCGCCTTATCCATTGAAGCTATACAAGTGTGAGATAAAGGCGATGGGGTTGGAAAGGAGTAGAAGTAAGAATAAAATTGCTATGCCTTGTCCACTCACTCAATTACAAATGTGGAACCAAGGACTTTTCAAAAAAAAACTAGGATTGGTCTGCCCACTACTTACATACAACTTGTGAGGTAGATAATCAGTCAGGAGGTAAGGGAGGATGATACAAGTCAGGATTCTCTCGCTCATTGTAGAATTGCAATACTAAATCATGAGCATGTTCAATGACTAATGGTTCCACCACCCATGCAGCTTCTTTGATTGGGCGATTCTTCCGTTTGATATGGATTTCTGGATGTTTGCCGACGAAGCAAGTTTCCAAGATGATTTCTGGATTGAAGGGAAGTTGTCGGAGCTAATCTAGCAGAGGCCATTGGTGGCCGAACCTGGTATCGGCATGAAAGCGCCATAGCAATTGCACATGGAATGCATCATGTATTAAAACATTGGGCGATAGCTGTAGCTTGTAGGTTGCATTGTTGATACTAGTTACAACTTTGTAAGGCCCATAGTAGTGGTTGTTGAACTTGGGAGTCATGTTTTTGGGTAAATCTATGTTTTTAGAGCTGACCAGTACCAAATCCCCTGGGAAAAATTACACATGTTTTCGGCAGTTGACATTGTATCTCTTGGCAATCAGGACATTGTTGTGACGAAGACTCTCCTGGGCGATCTGCATGCATTGTTTCCATTTGAGTAGGAATTCTTCAGCACATCTAGATCTAAGACATATTGCTTACTTGCAGCTAAGGCCACGGACGTAATAACTTATTTAACAGTAGCTACTTCGAATGGTGTAAAACCTATAGAACTATGTAATGTAGCATTGTAATGAAATTCTAGGATGTCGAGAAGCTGTGTCCAATCCTTCTGATCTGCTCGAACATAGCTGCGAATATAATCTTGAATGCCTTGATTGAGCCTCTCAGTCTGTCCATCTGTTTGGGGATGATATGTGGAGGAGAATCGGAGTTGAATATCCAAGAGTTTGAATAACTCCCTCCACATGTTACTTAGAAACTGGGGATCCCTATCTGAAATGATGGCTAACGGGAGGCCATGATACTTGAAGACCCTTGAAAAGAACAACTTGGCCACTTTTGGTGTTGTAATGGGAGGTTCTGTAGCAATAAAATGTGCTTTCTTGGAAAAATAATCAACCACTACAAAGATGGCCGTGTAGCCATGAGATTTCAGCAGATTTGCAATGAAGTCCATACTTACCACGTCCCACGAACGAGACGGAATTGGCATCTCTTGTAGTTCTCCTGTTGGCTTCATCCTCTATGCTTTGACCATTTAACAAGTAGGACAGGTATGGACATATTCTGTAACATCCTCCTGCATATTCGGCCAATAGAAAAATCTTTTGAGGTGGTCAAATGTTCTCACTTATCCAAAATGACCACCAATCGGACTGTCATGACATTCCCACAGTATATCTAGTTGCAGAGTACATCACTCTTAAGAACATATAGGGCTGCCTGATAATAGATGAGACCATTATTTACTTCATATATCTCCCACGGGGTATTGCCTGACTGTATGTCTTTGAGTAGTTGGTGTGCCTCTTCATTTCTCTACATGTGCTTTCTAACTTGAGCACCAAATCTACTTTCGGCCACATTGATGGCTTGTAATTCTGCTTGTCGGCTGAGAGCATCGGGCATCTTGTTGGAGGAGCCTGGCTTGTGAAGAATTTCTATGTCAAAATCTACTAAAAAATCTTGCCATCTAGCTTGTTTAGGAGACAATTTGGGTTGGGTTTGGAAATATTTGAGAGAGATATTATATGTATAAACCTTTGTGGGCTTGTCTTGTACATAATGTCTCCACTTCCTTAAGAAATAAACCATTGCATACATCCCTTTTTCATGGGTAGCCCACCTCCTTTCTGTAGAATCCAATTTCTTAAACTCATAACACACTGGATGTCCATCTTGCATAAGTACACCACCAATGGCACATACCCTGACGCATCTGTATGTACCTCAAACGGGGTAGAAAAATCTGCCATCTTCAAGATGGGAGCCTAAATCATCATCTGCTTGAGTTGATCGAAGGCTTGTTGTTCCTTCTCTGACCAGTGAAAAGTAGCTGACGTTGCTGTCAAATCTGTTAATGGTGCTGTGATTTTGCTGTATCCTTGAGTAAATCTGTGACAAAACACTATAAAGCCCAGAAATTCTCTAACTTGCCCAATCTTGGTGGGAGGCTCCCAAATTTTCACTACTTGAACTTTCTTGGGGTCAATGGAAATACCATTCTGTTTAATCAAATATCCCAAAATCTATCTCCTGCATTGCAAACTCACATTTCTATGGCTTGACATATAATTGATTGGCCCGAAGTCGGGGAGAAGACTTTCTCCAAGTGTTCCACATGCTCTTCTAAAGATTTGTTGTAAATCAACACATCATCAATATAGATGATTACAAACTCATCCAAAAAATCAATAAGAACTTTGGCCATCAATTCACAAAAGGTCGCTGGTGCATTAGTAAGTCCTTCTAGCATCACCAGCCATTCATAACTGCCATATCGGCTTCAAAAGGCCGTCTTTTCTTCATCACCTTTGGCTATTCTGATATGATGATAACAAGATCGCAAGTCGAGTCTGCTAAAAAATCTTGCCCCTTGTAGCCGATCCAATAATTCATCTACTACGAAAATAGGGTACATGTTTCTTATTGTTGATTTGTTGAGAGTGCGGTAATCTGTACATAGACAGAGTGACCCGTCCTTCTTCTTAACAAACAGAACTGGAGCACCATAGGGTGATCTACTAGGCCACATGTGTCCTAAAGCTTTCATTTCACCTATCTACCATTTTAACTCCACTAGCTACGTACCTATCATCCTAAACAATGACCTTGCTAATGACTGAACTCCTGGCAAGAGATTAATCTTGTGATCAACACTTCTACGTGGAGGAAGACCAGGTGGCAATCAGTCAGGGGCATGACATCCTGGAACTAGTTTAGGACTCCTTGCACCTTTTCATCTCCTATAGTACAAATGATCTACTTAGTTACTAGCTCTTCTTCAATTAGGCGCATCAAACACAATCGTAATTGGCCTCCATGTTTTAACTCTTTTTCCAATTGTTTAGCAGTGATGTCCGTAATACCTTGTGCATTCATCTGTTGTTCTTGTTGCTCTGGATTTGACTTCATTGTTTCCACTTGTATCTGGACTAGTGGTAGCTCTTGAATTCCCTGATCTTGTTCCTCATGCTGTTGCTCTGGCGCCGATTCCTTTGGCACCAGCCACTGTTGTGTGTGATGATTGTGACGGGGGATATTTGTGTAAATCACACTCTTGACCTCTAGCCTCGCATCCCCTGCACTACCCGCCAGAGACAAACTCTAACCTTTGCACATCATGCGAAAATAAGACACCCACACTATTGTCTGTGGGGTTTGTAAGTAAATCTTATTCCTTCGCATGCCCAAGATTTGAACCACATGATGATCAATCCAGTCCATCCCAAGAACGCCTTTGAACCCGTCCATCGGAATGACTATGAAATTTAATTTTGCTCTCTAGTCCCCGATCTGAACTGGTACATCTTTTGCCAATTCGCAGTACTTACATTTTCCCTGAGGAAATGACACCTCGACTCATGTTGCCCTCGTCGGCCTCACACCCAAGCGAGCAGCTACTTGTGGTGAAAGAGAATTATGTGTGGCCCATGTGTCCACCATCATTACCTGTGGATGATTTTCCACTGTCGCTTGAACGAACATGTTGTTGATGGTAGGAATGAAAGCTGCCACGGTAAGTGAGGGATTTGTGCCTACAACGCCTACCCTGGCCTTTGCTTCCCAATCCTTTGCTTCCTCTTCTATTTTTGTAATCTGTGTACGGATGACTGAGGCTGCTCTGTGCCGGCTTCTGCCTAAGCAATCCTTGAACCACTTGTTGATGTCGTTGCTCCTCTTGGACAATCTCTTGAGAAGTGAGGTCCCCCACATGTATGGCAAGATAATGGGCCTCCCCTTCCCTGAGTGAATCTGTTTCCTCTTGCATAGCCCCCTCGGTAAGAGAAGTTCCCTCGACCGGCCCCCACGTTTGTAGCTCTGAAGGTAGTAGAACTACTTGTTGGGGTTGACTTGGACCGAGTTCCCTCATTGTACTCGAGTCTGAGGGGTTGTCTGTTACTCCATCCATTGTCTGAAAGTACATTGCCTTGATTAGAACCTTGATTTTACTTGCTTACCCATGTTGAACTTGAAGGAGCATTATTTCTCCCTTGAACTGTACTCCGAATGACCCCTCCTTGTCTGGCTTCGAAATCTGTGATTCTTTCAGCCATGATCATCACCTCTGCCACATTTTCTGGCTTTCGCTCTATATTCATTGATCAGTATTTTCCATACATGGAGGTCTTTGGGGTTCCAATTTATCTTTATATATGGCATGTACAACATTGCTGGTTGAAGCAATTGATAAAAAAGGTTCATGATCCATCGCTTCGAGTTGAGATGTTTAGATGTTTGGGGGACATCATGAACATGCACAAACGCATTAGTGGCGATACAGTTCGGGAAGAGGCCTCCTCACTTGTTGACTCTTTCATTGACAAGTACAAATACCAAGAGGCTTTCATTCGTTATTTCAAGGAGCAATGGTTTGGATGTTTAGGTAAAAGAGAGAAAATGTGAACTAGTTTCAATACAATCAAACTTATTTAATGGAGATTTACGTGTTGCCTTATGCATCTGCAGAAATGTGGGTTCGTGCAACAAGAGTACTACCACATGCCAATCAGAACACAAATGGAAGCATTGAGTCATACCATAGAATTTTGAAATCTCAATTTTTGATTGGAAGGAAGATAATTCATGGACGATGTCTAGATTGGTTGCTTAATCACAAAACTTCTAGGTCCTTGTCATTCTTTCTATTGGTATCAGGATATGTTGAAAGAGGTGGATTTCAAGAAAAATTTCAACATTATGGATGTTGTAGTCAATTCATATGACCATGCCAAGAAGATTCCTAAAGAACATGTAGTGTTCTTGGGTGAAGACAAGAAGGACGATAAGGTCCTTAGCCAAAGCAAGGAAGATATTTGGTACACAGTACTCAATGCAGATTCTGAGTGGGCGTGTTGCTCCTGCGAATGGGCAATGAAGGGAAATATTTACAAGTACCAATTGTGCGTCCTAATATGTCGTAGCCTTGAGCTCACCATGTTATTGGGCATATCCTTGGACATGTACAATGACACCTTTGCATGGTTTTCACGTCGGTTCATACCTTTACTTGTATATCATTTGAAGTATTATTTTAGTATTCTAAGATTTTGGTGCACAGATCGGATGATGTATGCTCACGTAGTGAGTGCCGGAAGGTCCCCAAGAACAAAAGAACTCTACTTTTTGCACAAAACTCAAGGTAGAAAGCATGCACGACATGAACAAGAGACCAATTGGTTGCAATCTCCCCCCATGCCTTGTGTGAACGCTCCACAAAGCATGTATTTTATGTATTAATCATCTTCAAGCTCAAATAATAGCCCAAATTATAAAATAGCACGCTTTTGGCTTTTGAGTTTGCTTTAGCATAAAATAGAAATAAAGCTAATGGGCGGGCGCCCAAAGAGTCAGGCATACCCAATACAATGTCCAAATACAAATATCATAATCGTGTGCCCATGCGCATACAAAATAATAAATAAATATCCAGCGCCTTAATAAATAGGCATGATAAAATATAGGCGCCATGCTTAAGATATGTGCCCATCAAAGTATAAGTAATAACTCGAATACACGCTATCCTCCAATGCTTTCCTCCGCCACTGCTGCTATCTCTACACATCAACTGAAGCATTCACAATCGTTAGTAAAATAATACAATTAAACCGACAAAAGTGAATACCTAGCATTCTTTAGCTACATAAATAAATCAACTGGTTAGAAATCAATCCTAACCTTAATTTATCACGAGTGCGCACTCTAAACTCATAAACGTTTATTAATTCAATATGTATTTTACGTAATCACCCGCTATGGAATCACCCATGTACACACTAAATTAATGAAACGCCTGAAAAGGATAGGCGTCCCCATCAACTTCTCGCACAAAGAATCCACTTTGTGTATGAGCCCCGAACAATAAAGTTTACGGAATCCACCGTAAAACCTTATAGAATCCACTGTGGCACGGAATCCACCGTGAAATATGCCTCCTGGCATCATACCCCCGGGGTGGGATGGCAATTGTCCTCAATTGCTATTAGCTCAATGTGGAGCTAACAGAGTGGGGAAAGCATTTAAGTCTCTAGCGTGCATCCATTGAGCTTCTTCAACAGGATGGTTTTTAAACTTGACCAAATATCTAGAATATCTACGGCCAGTTCTAGTGGTCATAAAGTCAGTATCTATGATAGCTTCAGGCTCAAGTATTTCAGTCTCTTCATCTAGTAAAGGTGGGTTTTCATAAACAGGATGTACATGTAATTGACCTCTAAAGGGTCGTAATAAACTAATGTGAAAGGTGTTGTGAATTTTCCAGTGTGGTGATAGTTCTAACTTGAATGCATTGTCATTGATTTTGTGAATGATCTTGAATGGTCCATAGAATCTAGGTGCTAATTTCACAACTGGGTGTTTATCTACACTTTGTAATCTACTTTTTTCTATTCTTGACCAAACATAGTCATCAACTTTGAAATTCATAGCCTGTCTTTTCTTATTGGCTTGTTTTGTATATGATTGCTGGGCTTTGGCAATCATGTCTTTAA
The DNA here is from genome assembly GCF_053477565.2 of Lygodium microphyllum. Lineage (NCBI taxonomy): Eukaryota > Viridiplantae > Streptophyta > Polypodiopsida > Schizaeales > Lygodiaceae > Lygodium > Lygodium microphyllum. The sequence goes on along the minus strand of NC_141142.1, from coordinate 5,599,840 downwards.
CCTCATCCAAAATAGTAGCTTGCATGTTAGCAATATCATCAGCACTCTGAATTCTATTTGATAAAGATGCAACAGGTGTAGACAATCTATAACCATAAATCACTTCAAACGGTGCTTTCTTTGTGGCTCTGTGTGGTGTATTGTTATATGCAAACTGCAGTAAGTGTAAATGTGTGTCCCATGTCTGTGGTTTAGAAATAGTGTAAGCACATAAAAGATCTAATATAGTACTGTTAGTGGCTTTTGTTTGTCCATTAGTTTCAGGATGAAATGCAAATGAAAAATCAATCTTTGTTCCTAGGTTAGCAAACAAAGTAATCCAAAAGTTATTACAAAATCTAGAATCACGGTCAGAAATAATAACTTTTGGTAATCCATGATTCGTGAAAACAGTTTTCAAAAACAATTGTGCTGCCTGAGATGCTGTTAAAGTTTTCTTGCATGGAATGAAATATGCTTGTTTACTGAACTTATCTACAACAGTCCAAATCATATCATGGTTAGCTTTAGTATTAGGTAAACTAGTAATAAAATCCATATAAATTTGTTCCCATGGTCTTGATGGAATAGATAAAGGTATTAGTAAACCATACTGTTTACCATGATGTCTCTTAACTCTTTGACAAACCAAACATTCAGAAACAAAGTTAGATACATCAGTATCTATATGTGGCCAATAAAAATTTTCACTTAATGTACGCAAAGTAGATATAATACCTCTATGACCTTAATATGGAAGACAATGAATCTCATTCAAAACAAAAGATCTAAATGGAACTGTAACACATAATCTCTTTTCATAAGACACGAATCCATCATTATAAGACAGTGAATCAATAGGAATCCGGTTATTTCCAACTAATTTATTCCAATCAGCATGAAAAGTAATGTCATGATGATAAGTATCTTTCATAGGGGTTAGAGAATCAAATGATATGACAGAGATATTATGAATAGTCGATCTTCTACTTAAAGCATCAGCTACTACATTTTCTTTACCTAGTTGATATTGGATAAGGGGATGAAAACTCTGAATAAAAGCTGCCCATTTGATATGTCGGTCAGATATTTGGGGTTGACTAAGAAGATGTCTAATACTTTGTTGGTCAGTCTTAATCATAAACTCAGAACCCATTAAGTAATGTTTCCATTGTCTTAAAGCTTGTACAACAACTAACAATTCTTTATCATATGTGGAATATTTAAGTTTGGATGGTTTCAGTTTACAGCTAGAATAGGCTATGGGATGATTATCTTGCATAAGTATAGCTCCTATTCCAGATCTGCTAGCATCAGTAACTACTAAAAAGAATGGTCTATTAAAATCGGGTAGTTGTAATACAGGAGCATGGGTTAATGCATGTTTCAATAAATCAAAAGATTTCTGTTGATTATCAGACTAATGATAAACAATACATTTCTTTAAAAGTTTAGTCAAAGGCAAAGCAAGTAATGAAAAATTTCACACAAACTTCCTATAAAAACTAGCAAGACCTAGAAAAGAACGTAACTCATGCACATTTTTGGGTATAGGCCAGTTCAATATTGCTTCTATCTTCTTAGGGTCAACCTTAATATCTTCTGATGACACAATATGACCTAGATATTCAATTTCTGTTTGAAAAAACTCACTCTTTTTCGGATTAGCATACAATTGGTTATCTTTCAACAACTTGAAAACCAAAGATAGATGTTCATAATAGTCTTTCTCATTTTTACTGAATACCAAGATATCATCAAAGAATACTATAATACAATGCTGATATTTCAAAAATATACGATTCATCATTCTACTGAATGTAGCAGGTACATTAGTCAATCCAAAAGGCATCACTAGAAATTCATAATGCCCAAATTGTGTTCTAAATGTAGTTTTAAATATATTAGATTTATCTAATCTCACCTGATGATAACCAGATTTAAGATCTATTTTACTAAAAATGGCAGAACCTTGTAGTTTATCCATAAGATCATCTACCCTAGGAATTGGATATCTATTCTTTACAGTAATCTTATTTAGGGCACGATAATCAATGAAAATACGATAAGTATTATTGTTCTTCTTTACCAACAAAACAGGTGCGCCAAATGGAGAACTACTAGGTCTAATTAATCCTCTGTTTAATAATTCCTCAACTTGATTTTGAATTTCTTTCTGTTCAATCTGGTTATGCCTATATGGTGCTTTACAGGGTGGTTGTGTACCACGAATTAAATCTATTTTGTGGTCTTCAGGATGTGAAGGAGGTAGTCCAGGTGGTAGATCTTCAGCAAAACAATCTTTAAATTGTGCAAGGAATTCTTTATGCCTAGGGTGCATATGTTTTTCTTTAGCTTGAAGTTCATTCACCCAAATTAGATAAGATTTACTACTTTTGCGTAATGCACGTTTAGCTTGAGTATGAGTAAGCAGTGGAAAATTATTAGATGCGTACGTACCATACAATGTAATGTGTTTTCCTTGAAAATGAATTTTAATTGAATGCGTGGAATAATCTATGTCAGGATTATGTTGATGACGCCAAGGCATACCTAGGATAATATCACTGGACTATAATGGTACAACTAGAAAATTACTTCTTTCAGTGTATTCACCAATTTGAATTTCTAAATCATGCACCTCTTGTGTTCCATTATACCTTGTGCCTAACAATGCTGCTTTAATGCGATAATGCGTAGGAACAGTTTGTAATTTCAATTCTTTTACTAATTTTGCAGAAATAAAATCATGTGTACTACCATCATCATGCAAAATAATCTTTTCTTTTCCATGCACTAAACATTTCATTGTCAACAAGGAATGTGGAGTTGGCATACCTGGTAAAGTATCCGAAGGAGTAGTAATGTCGTCCTCATCTTTCGTAAAGTCAGGCATTTCCTCATGTTCTTCATCTTCCATTGCTCCAAGATAGTTGATATGGACAGGTGGCTTCTTCGATTGGCAATTGGCTGCTAGATGTCCAGGTTGATGGCATTTGTAATACACTATAGGTTTGGCTTTAGATACATTGTTTGCAATGGCAGGAAGTCTAGGAGTATTAGGATTTGGCTGTGAGGATGGCTTAGGGTTTTGATTGGTATTTGATGGCAAAGAAGGTGGTTTTGTCCAAGACTTACGGAAAGATGATGAAGGAAATCGACTTTGATTGAATCTTCTAAAATTTGAATTGAATTGCTTTGAATCATAGTTACCATTTGCTTGAAATTATTATGGACGCTTGTCTCTTCATCGAGGCTTATCTTCAGTGTCATGAGCTAAAGAAATTGCATCTTCAAGAGTTGCAGGCTTGAACATATTGACTTCAGCGTAGTAATGCCCAAGTAATCCAGACATAAACTTGCGCTTGTGAGTCGCTTCAGGTACGTCTTCAAGCATGCGTAGTTGGAGTAAGGCATTCCAAAAGTGTTCGGTGTACTAGGAAATAGGCTCACGATCTCTTTGCTGAATAAGATCCCATTGCTTTATAGCTTTTTCATGAAATTGTGGAGGAAGGAAATTCTGCATAAACTTCTTCTTGAAATTCTCCCAGATAGTGGGACAATCTATGCTCTTACAAACCACGGTCCACCAAAGAGATGCTCTATCCACTAAATAATTAGTGACACACTTGATTTTATCTTTTTCAATGTATGTCTCTTCATGAAAGTAATCATCAAATTGACTAATGAATGCAAGAACAGTCTTTCCATCTCGAGTTCCATTGAAAATACAAAATTTGAAATTTCTTTTACTTATCTTTGTTTCTTTGCAGATGGATTGAGCTTCGAGAGTCACATCAATGATTCATCAGATAAGATCTTCGGGTTGTGGTCCATCTTTGTCGGTAGACAATCATTGTAAATTGGCCAATTGAACTTGCAAGGCTTGCCGGGCTCTTCGTTCTTAATCCAACCGCATCATAATTAAATCCAACTTTTGTTCCATCGTAGGTTCAGGAAGATCGCCTTCAGCCATTAAATCATCCATATTTTGTTCCGTTATCCAGTAAAAATTCAAAAGACCTCACACTCTCAAAATCCAATTAGCAGGATGAGCGTAGCTCAAAGTCGGGTGTACAAGGCTTATAAATTTTTGTGTTTGGCTTTTGTGGTCTTCGACTTTTGCGGTTGCGAGATTTTAAGTCTTCGTAAAATCTGCGTATGACCTTTTGCGTGTGCTAAAACTGGTTCAGCAAGTCTGCGTATGCGAACAGAGTCTTCCAGGGAACAACTTTGCAGTTCAGTGCTTCTGCGCAAGAACAGTTCCTATGGGAGTTTTTGGCATAAGTCAATTTTGACTTCTGGGAACTTGATTGACTTGCAGAGTAAGTAAATTTAGACTTGCAGAACTTGCAGGATTTGAAGACTTGCAAAACTTAAGAGATTAAGAAGCTTAGTAGCTTTATAAAATCTGTGTGATTATCGTGGACTTGAGGACGTCTGATGTCGTTTTGACGCCGTTTAGTGCATACTCTTGCCGTTTTTTTGACGGATTTTATTCCTGAAGCTTTTTAAAGCTTCTAACTAATCTTTTTACTAAAGCTTTATTAACTTTGAAGTGAAACTTGGAGATATGAAAGCTTATCTCTTCTCTGTTGAAAAACGACTTGGAAGGAGAGATATTGACGTGGTCCTTCGCTTCCCAAGGCTGGTCCTTCGCGATCAAAGGTTGTAGACAGAGGTTCTTGACCGCCAGGAATCCACCTGTATCGACCGTTCACAATCAGACTGACTATAGAGCTCCATTGTTCGAGAAGCTCCGCCTTCGCGCAAGATGGGTATCGATTGGAAGCTCTCAATCTCAGCTTCACTCTGATACCACTAGTGCACAAATTGGATGCTGTATGCTCGCGTAGTGAGCGTCGGAAGGTCCCCAAGAACAAAAGAACTCTACTTTTTGCACAAAACTCAAAGTAGAAAGCATGCACGACATGAACAAGAGACCAATTGGGTGCAATCTCCCCCCATGCCTTGTGTGAGCGCTCCACAAAGCATGTATTTTATGTATTAATCATCTTCAAGCTCAAATAATAGTCCAAATTACAAAATAGCATGCTTTTGGCTTTTGAGTTTGCTTTAGCACAAAATAGAAATAAAGCTAATGGGCGGGCGCCCAAAGAGTCAGGCATACCCAATACAATGTCCAAATACAAATATCATAATCGTGCGCCCATGCGCATACAAAATAATAAATAAATATCCAATGCCTTAATAAATAGGCGCGACAAAATATAGGCGCTATGCCTAAGGTATGTGCCCATCAAAATATAAGTGATAACTTGAATATACGCTATCCTCCAATGTTTTCCTCCACTGCTGCTGCTATCTCTACACATCAACTGAAGCATTCACAAACGTTAGTAAAATAATACAATTAAATCGACAAAAGTGAATACCTAGCAGTCTTCAGGTATATAAATAAATCAACTGGTTAGAAATCAATCCTAACCTTAATTTATCATGAGTGCGCACTCTAAACTCATAAACGTTTATTAATTTAATATGTATTTTACGGAATCACCTGCTATGGAATCACCCATGTACACACTAAATTAATGAAATGCCCGAAAAGGATAGACATCCCCATCAACTTCTCGCACAAATAATCCACTTTGTGTATGAGCCCCGAACAACAAAGTTTACGGAATCCACCGTAAAACCTCACAGAATCCACCGTGGCACGGAATCCAACGTGAAATATGCCTCCTAACATCAGATTTTCACTTACAGGTCATGGCTTTATGAATATGGGGAGGCAAGCATGTGCAATGTTGGATTCTTCCGTATCACCACCACATGAGCATGCACCAAGTGAGTGATCATCTTATGTTTATAGTGGAAATCATCCAAGGTTTGTCCTAGCAAACGTCCATGTCATTCTTGCAGGGTGATGGTCCCCAAAATGTGGCAGATACTAGTAAATGGGAACAAGAACTATTTGCCACATTTACAAAAGTCCAGGAAGTTTGTGGTAAACACCCTCTATAATCCTAAGAATAATATAATATGCTCTATGTGAATAAGTCTCAAAAGGCATCCTTGCATCTAGGAAAAGATGTGGACCTGCAGTCTCGTGCCCTTTGTTTGGCCCACCAAACATTGACTGCCTTGCAACAAATGAAGGCCTCAAAGTTGGACATGGCTTCACATCCATGCTCCCAACTTCAACCAATAGATGATGGATTTGAGAATTCCTTGGTGAGTGCAAAATCCTTCATAGAGCAACGATTGTCACAATCTTGAAAGCAGACACGTGCACACAAACTGCATCCTTTTCTAGTTCCCCCAAAGCGGAAGAGGGAGAAAACACATGAGAAACTAGACCACTGTTGCAAGGAAGATGACAATGGAGCTATGTGACAATAGCTATTGAAGGATAGAATCCCTAATCAATAGCTATTTCAAGTCCTTGTATTATAGACAATGTGTTTCTCATAGACTGTGTTTCAATAGTAGCATCACTCAAGTCTTTTAACATTATGATGGAATATTTACTTGAGATTTGTCATGTGATTTTCATGATTGTATCAAAAAAGTCCATTAAGATGTTCAACAATTTGTTTGAAAGGTCCTTATAGTTTGTAAGGCCATCATCATAGAAAGTCCATCATCATAGAAATCCCACAAAAGGGAGAGAATGACCAAATACCCTACAACTGGGTGAGAACACCAAATTGTTGCATTCTCTGAAACATATGCTTTGGAAAGTGAGTAAGTGCACCCATTGAGCATCCATTGGAATCGCATCCAGTCTTATTATGTCTCAAAAGGCATCCTTGCATCCAGTCTTATTATGTGCCAAGTATTAAATTCCCTAATTAACTTACCTAAATCCGCAATTGTGAGGCCCATATTGCCTTGCCAAGGTTAACAAAACCCTAAATCCACAATTGTGAGGCCTGCATTGATAGTTCATGGACATGGGAAATATGTTCCAAGAATGAATCCTCTAGAAGAGGTATAATCCAAAATGTTTACATACCACATGCGCAAGACCACTTGACTATTAAGAAACTAGATGCTCCACAATTTTATACATACACACAACATTATTTACCCATCATGCTAAAAAGAGAGACATGATGACCGATTCCAAAAGATACACTCACTATGGAAAACAACAATAACCCAATGGAACCACGATCAACAAAATTGAAATTGACTTTGGCAAGCACCAAAACAACATTGTTGGAATATTGAGTAGTAGATTCGCATTGACCATAATTGTAAATGACCAAGACAGTGCCACACCAAGGCCACTCTCCAAGAAGAGTTGAGACTACATGAACAATGTGGGTAAAAAGCAAGAGAACATCACAACAAATCATGGTGAAAACTATCGAGGCTCAAACTACCCTGTGCTGGCGTCGCTTGGTTAAATGATCTCCATACTGGGATGAGCACGTCCGCAAGCACTATATTTATGCCGACCAGCATTAGAAGCTTGTATGATGATATTGCTCCCCTCAACTCGCACTTGTTGCTCCCCCATATCCAAAGAATATTAAAAAGCAATGCATGATCTGGATCCTGTATGCATCACACTCATGGCATCCAAGTAAATGTACAATATAGACTTAAATTCAAGCAATTCCCCTGATGCCATCCCTTGACTGCCGTCATGGGTATCATCCAATACTCCCTAAGATTGGGAATCACTGCAACCACCTCCATTTGCTATCGTACCAAGTCGACCCATGGTATTATCAACTACACCAACAAAGAAGCATACATTTCACATGGAGTATTGTGGAAAAGGACATGCAGGGGGAAACATATCAGAGCAAAACAATCAAAATATACCCTTTCTTTCAACAACATTCCCAGACATAGATGAATTGATGGTCACATGGAGGGGATCACCAATATCTATATGAATAGAAAAATATGGTTAGAGAAAATGAGTACACATTAAAAAACATAATCACTATACACTTCACAACACATACCCTGATTCACATGTTCTTCAAATTGAAGCCCGATTTCGTTAGACTTGCAAAAAGAGCACCCCTCATAGCGAGTGCACTCGTCGATAACACGAAACTTCATGTTGCCAGCCGTACCCTTGACCTGAAAGCCAATCGTAATGTAGTTGCGAATGAAGGTGTCCTTCTTTGCAACGTAATAATCCACGTGTTCCTTGCACGCACGCTGCAATATTGTCTCCATCTTCATAGAAGCTTTGACCACCATGGTGTACTTTTTTGCTATGCCTTTTCATCAAATTTTGTTGGTTTGGTAGGGGTACCAGCGATGCCATGAACCTGGACAATCTACCTCGCTTCATGCTAGGCACTATCAAGGCTCTTGGGTGCTCTGTGATTCTATGGTTATTAAAAAACTCAAGGCGGGCATATGCCTTGTCACATATTGGAACCAAGCACACATACTTTTTTATGCACCGCCCATTGAGCTTCTTGCCAAACCTACATTCTTCCCACTACAGGAATGCATGGCTACGATTAGAAATCTGGTTATTGAGACATTAAAATCAAATGAGAAGTCATAGAAAACTAATACATCACCTACGTCAGGTCCGCGCCTTGTGACTTCAAACCTTGGCATACTTTCTTTAGTTGCCATTGGATCTCCCCTAGCCCGAGCTGCCTGCAACTGTGGTGGCATGGTATCATCAGCCAGTTGCTTCTTCGCACGCCACCCGCTAGCCGTAGCCTTGGTGATGACCATATTGAAATTTGAAACAAGGGATTCCAAATTGATTGCTTCTTGGCCTTTGCAAAGCCGGAAAGTTTGTTGCCGTGTCATGTGCATGCATTGGATTCAAAATAGATTGCTTCGGCCTTTGCAAAGCTGGCACGTTTATTGCCCCTGTCATGTGCACGTAGTGGATTCACAGTCCGAATCTGAGAGAACAAAGATGGTCTCAAGCATTGGTGGCTCTTGCTGTTGCTCCTCTTCATATGAAGAGGGTAAATTTTCAATAAGGGAGCACACACAGGATGAATCTCCCAGGTTTGAACCGAAGTCTATGGGGGTGAATGAAGAAGGAAGAGAGGACGCCATGGAGCCGCACTTGCCACTGAACTTCCTAGGAGGGAACGCCAAGAAGACTAGCAGAAATGCCATGCAAAGAGAGAGAGCAAAAACAGAATGTAGGAGCTCTACCTTCGTTGTTAACAACGCCTTCGGTATTTTGGAGCAATGTTTTGTATATTAAGCGTTTAGTTAATGCTGAGTTTTAAAAAAAAAAACACAAAGTGGGTTTTTAAAATTAAAAGGCTTAATATTTTATTATTAACCAGATTGTCAAGTGACCCCAGTCGTCTGACACGGCACGATGTCATGGACGAATGCACGGGAAGGTTGTGAAAACCGGCATGGTGAAATCCCAGCTTGTTTGCACGTGGAAATTGATCTCAAATGGGGTCGGGTCGAAACGGGGCCCGGGTGAGACCATCGTGTACTACACGACAAACCCACCCGCTTGCGATCTATCGTGAGCGCTTGGGAGGTGAAAGAAGTAAGAGGCTCACTATGTAGCGGTGGCCGTTTTAGGAGAAGGAGGCGGCATTACATGCAATCGATTGTTTTTTGTGAGATTAAGGTACCAAGCTCATTCGAAAACACTCGCGGCTGGCATAACAAAAGCGTTGGTGGCAACAACTACAGCGACCTCCCTGCCCTGCTTAGCCATGGACTCTGTCGCTCAGGATAGTTTTACCCATGCAGGGTCTCCCCAGAACACGGAACGCATGCTTATGCCACTCAAACCCGTCGCATAAACGTAGAGGTAGTGGGCCTCAGCCTCGTCGCCTAAGAACCCGCCGAGCCTGTTGATTCGTGAAATTTCTTTCACCTTGGCACGTGAGATGCGTTCTTCGTGCCAGGCCTCCCCGCCCCTTCCTTCCCTCTGTCTCTGTCTTTCATCCGCCATTTTATTCCTTTCTCTGAATATGTAGCTCGCTCGAGTCCCTCTCTCTGATTGTACGAGGCTAGAGCACCGAAAGCCTTCTCTCTCTCTCTCTCTCTCCAAGCATTCAATTGCATATGCACCTTGGCTAGCTCACATAAAGATGAGGTTAAATTAGATATGATGAGATTTGACTTGAAGTTGAGAGAGCTACCTCTCTCCCCTTCACCTCAGGCATTATTGAAAATCTCCTCTACAAACACACTTGAGCTCATGTGAACATATCTATACTGACCATATTAAAGCCTACCATAAGTTGGAACATGGTGATCAACAAAATACATAAGCTACAAAAATCTTGAACATATAGTATCTTCATAAAATTTAAAGCTGCATGTTAATAGAAGATACATCCTCTTGGTAGTTACATGTGCTTTTCCATTTTATATAGTCCAAAACATGGCCCCATCACAAAGTACTCTAACACAATTCAAACATCATATTCTTTCGAAAGTAGTTGAAAAGACAAAACAATATGGAAAATGATTAAGAATGGAATTAGAGCTTATTTGGATTAGGATTAGAAGTAATTAAGTTTGAGATATGATAAAACTGTGTATTCTTATTACTGGTTGTGGAGGTGTTTAGATTTCTTCTCATGTTTGTAGTAGCATAGGTCCAATGTGGTAAAGAAGGTCGTGGCATTGGCTTTCCCTCAAGTGATGCTCATCTCCCCTCTTTAGGCACATCTTAGGTACTATTGCATGAGCAACTCCTTTGGACGCCACCATGCATTGTTGTCGATATAATAGCAATTGCATCTTAGGTAGTATTGCATGAGGAGCGCCTTTGGACGCCACCGTGGGTTGTTGTTGATATGATAAATGATTGATGCATGACCACTTTTAACTATGGACCACCTCAAACCAAGAGTAGTCACACTCAGGAAGATGTAAAGTGCCCTTGGCCAAATCATGCATATTTCAATTGTATGCACATTGTCTCTTAACTATGGACCACCTCAAACCAAGTGTACTCACATTTAAGAAGATGTGAAGTCCCCCTTACCCCCAACCAGATCATGCCTAGACAATTGTATGCACATTTACAAGCCTTTCTCCCTCCCTCTTTCCCAACAATCGTAGATCCAAAACTTCATTCTTGCCCAACTCCAACTATAAAAACTATCCTAGTCAACATGACTTGGTAGGACATTAATGCCATCAACATTGCTTTGCCAACATGAATACCCATAAACATGGTGCTCTCTCTCTCTCTCTCTCTCTCTCTCTCTCTCTCTCTCTCTCTCTCTCTCTCTCTCTCTCTCCACCCCTAGAAATAGTACCTTATCCCTTTTCTCATTATTCATGCTTGGCGATGCCAATTACATCCTCAGTATGCCTTTGGTGGCTCAAGACCACTAATGTATGAGTCACACCTTGAATATAACCTTCTATACCAATAGATACACACCCTTTATACTATAGTGTGTTAGAGCCACACCTTGAATTGCAACTTTGAACATCAACCCATTCGTGCATCTCAAACCATTCTTGTGCAACTTTTAGCCAATCCATTTAGTATTCGGTCAATTCCTACTATCAAATCCCAACCCTATTTTAGTTATGTTAAGAAAGTCCATTTCATACATGTTTCAACCTATCTTAGCTATTGCAAGTCCATTTCATACACATTGCAACCCATCTTAGCTATCGAACATGTACTATCTATAAATTGCATACTTTGTATACCAAGTGGCTCTCTAATTCAGAACTTTTAACAAAGTTGGGGCTTTCCTTGCTCTGCTTTTGCCATCCCCATGTTGTTTTTATAGGTCTAGGGCTTCAATAATTGGTAGCATATTCATCTAGAATTGTGATTAACTACAATATAGATGCCTTCCTTAGTAGAAACAAACAATTACACTTGTGTGGTTTGTCTTGATAAAGCATAATCTATCTAGTAAGGTAGATCCACATAGTAGTTTTCCCTTCTTCCTCTCCTTGGTGAGTTGTTATCCCTTGATGCTTGCTACTTGTTGTCTCCTCTCTTTGCTTCTTGTTCCTCTTGTTATCCTCTCTTTTGTACTCTCTTTCTTCCTCTCCTTGGCTTTCTTCTTTCCCCTCTTGTCTCTTTGAAGTGAAAGAAGAGATGAGTCATGAGGAGGTGAGTCATGAAGAGACTAGTAGAGGTAGACTGCATGTCGACTGAACTCGAGCTTCAGAACGCGTAAAAAACGCAAGAAATGCGCATTTTGAAAAGAAATGATTCAAGTATCTTTTGAATTTTGACTTTTGCGTCTATTTTTGCGTGTATATGCACGTCTATGTTTACGTAAATGCGCTTATAGACGTGGATTTAGACACGCTGATAGACGCAAATTTAGACACGTAGTTAGACGCACGTATAGACGCACATTTAGCGCGCTTGTGTTTTTATCATGAGTTTTTGTATTTAAGATAAGTTTTGATAGTAAGTTCTTATCATACGTTTTTATGTATTTAAGATAAGTTTTGTGTATTTAAAATTGAGATCTTAGACTAATTAATATGCCTTGAAGTTTTTATGTAAACATATGAATAACAAATTTGATGTTGTCATGAATTAGGTTTAATCATGTCATCATCATCACCTAGTGCGGTGCATGCTGATGAGTCAACAAGCACATCCTCAAGTGAGGACGAAACATTACGTCTTCATAATCGAGATGCATGGCTACGACAAAAAATTAAATGCATGTGTGATCGTTGTCGAGGGTGTATTTTTCGAGCACGTCGAGTTGCAATGTCACACCTCAGCATGTATGGAGAATGGGACCGAGAAAAATCACTGGTATTCATTGTTTTTAACACTAAGATTGTTAGTCTATGTTACTTAATATATATCAACGTACATGTAACTCCCTTTTGTGGTTTGAGTAGGATGCGATGCCACATCCTCAGATGCTCCCTCCCGGGCGTCGAGAGGTTGCAAAACGTCGACGCGAGGAGGCAGAGTCTTCAAGAAGAGTTGAGACTGACGACCATGATAATAGCCCTCATGAAATGCCCCATCAAATTGTAGAGGATGAGATTTTGGACAACATGGTCCACAATTTATTTTCACAATGGGTTCGGGGAGAAGGTCACTCTACAAAGCCAGATGACCCACTATACGTAGTGTCATCTACTCCATTGTATGAAGGTTGTACGTACTCCATTCTTCGTGCGTCCCTCGAGATACTTAACTTGCAAACAATTTATGGATGGAGTAATGTCAGTTTGAATGCGTTATTGAAGTAGGTATCAATTCAGTTTGGCTTATGAATCATAATATTAATTATTCTATTTTGAAATCAGACACAAATATATGTTGGTGGTTTTTTTACTCACTTTTAAAAATATATGTATGTCATTATCACAAATGCTTCTAAAAGGAAACAAATTGCCAACTAAAAGAGAGCAAGCAAGACATTACTTTACATCTATGGGAGGCCTCGATTATGTCAAGATCCATGCATGTGTCAATGATTGTGTCTTATTTCGTGGGATTCATGAGCTCGCACGAGAGTGTCTTGTTTGTGGCGAATCAAGATACGAAGTGGAGATGAAGTCAATGGATGTGCCTTATAAGGTTTTGCGACATTTTCCAATTGTTCCATGTATTCAACTTATGTTCAAGTGTAAGTCTATTGGAAAGCTCATGTCATTGTATGCTAGTCATCGTTTAAGTGATGGAAAATGGAGGATCTGCAGACACACTGGCATGGCAACATATAGACAATTTGTGGCCCGTTTTCAAAGAAGAGCCAAGAAATTTGAGATTTGGTTTAGGTATGGATGGAATCAATCCATTTGGCATCAAAAGCACATCATACAGTGTATGGCCAGTGGTATTGGTGAACTATAATATTCCTCCATCCATGGCAATTAAAATGGGACATGTAATGTTGTCCCTTCTGATTCTTGGAAAGCACAAGGTAAAAAACATGGACATTTACTTAGAGCCTTTGATTGAAGAGTTAGAAATGTTATGGGAAGGTATTGAGGTGCAAGATACAAGCGTATCTGCATCCTCTAGAGATTTCACATTGAAGGCCATGTTGTTATGGACCATGCATGAATTTCCAGGATACGGAGAGTGTTCAGGTACATGTATATAACTCTATATTTGAAATTCAAGACTTGAATCAATTGCATGTTATTAATTCACTTGTTTTTTCAGGTTTAACCACATCAGGATATCATGCATGTCCTATTTGCAGTCCCTCTCTAGTTTTCTCTAGGCCGGCACAAAGGTTATCTATGGCAATCATCATCGATTTCTTCCTATTGACCATCCCAAATATGTTCTCCCTACTAATTGAATGACTCCACAATCTCTAACCATTCGAGATTGGAAGGAGAGAAGGATTAATGCCGACAGCCACCCTCCACTCGGCATGAGTCAGTAAGAAGTATATTTCTCTCGATTGACTTTAAAGTATTTAGCATGATGAATTGTTTACATAATATATTGTTTGTTTGTTAGGTTCTCTATATTTTTTCGTCTTTCGTATTGGACTGAACTCAAGATCAATCACCTGTTGGACCCCATGCACATATTCAAAAATGTTGTATCTACATTATGGGATCACTTGATAGGGGCTCGTGATTCAGTCTCAATGTAAGGGAGGATTTATGTAACATTGGTCGCATGAGACGAGCCTGGCCACGCATTGAACCTAGAGGAAAGATTGAGCTACCCCATGCCCCTTGGATATTGTCAAAGAACGAGGAAAAAATAGTTAAGGAACAAATATGTAGCTTTCGAACACCCACATGATGTATGAGATGTCTCAAGGGAGCCTTCATAAAGAAAAAGAAAAGAGGTGTGGAGCAACTATCTGGTTTGAAGTCCCACGATTGGCACAAAATGATTCAAGTAAGGGTATCCCTAACCATGAATATAGTAATTAGTGGAGTAACTATGTGTAAACTTTGGGGTATGATGAATTTTTCCTCAAGTAATTATTTGATCTATGAATATTATTTGCATTCAGTTCGTACTTCCTACTAGCATATCCCATTGTCTATCCAAAGATGTACGTGATATCATTTACAAGATGGGAGAGCTTGTGAGGTGTGTATACATTGTATTTTTTCATTATATATTGCATACATCATGTAGTGAACCTCTTTGAATTTCTACACAAAAATAAACAATTGTCAAATACATCTTGACAGATACGTGAGCTCGAAGGAAATTGATCCAAACACATTGCAAGATGCTTGAGTATTATCTGTTGAGGTGGTTTGTTTGGTGGATAAAATTTTTCCTCGCTCCATTTTGACTACTCAATTACATTTACTCATACATTTGATTGATGAGATCGCACTTTGTGGGGCAGTTTATGCAAGGTGGATGTTTTTTCTTGAGTGCTTCATGAAAACCTTGAAAGATTTTGTGAGGCAAAAATCACGGCTTGAGGGAAGCATGGCTGAGGGTTGGTTAGTGCAATCATCCCTTGTTTATATCTCTGAATATCTTGCTGAAGTAGACCCCTCTCAACCACGACTATGGAAAGACGATGAAGACTTGAGGATGACCTCTATAATACCTCAAGGAAAAGGAATGAGTAAAGTGCTAACAAAAGAAGAACTTCGTAAGTTAAATAGTTTTTGTGTGCTCAATAGTGATGTAATGAGCAAATGGGTGACACTATACAATGAAGCAAGGGCAAGAAGAAAAAGTGAAAGACAAGCATTTCGCACCAGATATGAACGTAATGTCTCATTTCTAAATCATCTAAATGCGCTCCCATGTCATATTGATATAGATTGTTACATGAGGAAATGGAGAGAATGAAAAAAGAGGAGGAAATTAATATATCTTAAGAAGAGTGGAAATACGCACGAGGTTGCTTATCAAAGGTGAGACATACTATCAATTAATTTGTTTCTAGTTATATTTTATATAATAAATTGACATGTTTGATCTTAATCTTTTACTACTAGTACACATTATTCAATGCTATTTGTAGTGAGGGTAAACATCTTTGAACTTAACGTATAGATGAAAAGAGAAATACCAAGATTGTGGTGTCCTTGCTCACTTCGAGGATGCCAATGGTACCATGGAAGGTTATTGTGGCTTGATCCAAGATATTCTGAAGCTTGACTTCAGACAATTCTTTATATATGTACTAGATGTGAAGTGGTTTAAAGAAGTGGTAACAAATGGTGAGCATTGCACAATCAGACGTCATCCAAGTGGTTTCGTAATCATTGACTCTACAAAATTTCACCAAAACAAGAATGACACATTAGTACTACCTCAAAAATGCGAGCAGGTATATATGTAAAAGCTAATTTTTTTATATGTATACATGTGATACATATACACAATATAATAAGTATTTAAGTTTCTTGCTTTTTTTTTTCAAATACAGGTTGTGTATCATCCAATGGTAAACAATAACCGATAGTGGTATGTCATCCCTATATCTAATCGTTCAAAACCAATATATGATAATATTACCGACATAGAGATAGCAAATGACAATCCAACAATTAATGATGATGTACATGATGACACCATAATGGATGATATGTATGATATAGTACAAGATGAACCTCGCGAGGATGTTCAAGGAAACGCAGAAGAGAATAATAATGTGATTGATGATGATGAAGTTATTGAGTAATATAGCAACACATCTGATAGTGGGATAGACTTATTTGTTTCGTTACCTCTTGGTAACATAGACCTAGAAGTAGATAGTTTAGCAAGGGCTGATCTCATTGAAGATGAGATGGATCATTCACTGTAACATACTTAATTCGCTTAATGATTCAATGTGTATTCTTAATTCTATGGAAAATATCATACGCACATGTACATACTCAAGAATCAATAGTCAAGTTTAAAGCTAAATTGAAATTTCCATAATAAAAAGGAAGTATTTTTTATCATCTTCAAGTAGAGAAATTACGAGATACATGCAATGCTTGCAACTAATTGTATAATAAGGTTTGTGTTGCTTGTTGCTAATTACTTATATCAGGCTTGTCAACTGGAGGAACTGCCATTCATTAGAGAGCAATGCAAAAATAATTATTAACTCTAGTTTTTTATTATATTAAGTCCAATTTCAGGTGGTTAAATAATTACGCGTCTGAAAACATGTCTATATTCACGTCTACCTGCGCGGATATATAGACGCAAAATTCGTGTCTATTTACACGCTCTTTTACACGCACATATAGACGCAATAATAGACGCGCCCGACTTTGCGCGTCTAACATGCGCATCTATGCCTCGTTTCTATTGTGGTGAAATGCATTCACCACTTTGCCTGGCAAAGAGGTGTAGAGAGAGAGAGAGACATACCTGATAAAAGATCTACAAAAAGCCATGTCATGAAGATATTGGATAATAAAATCCCATTCTAGCCTATCATATGCTTCAAAGTCTATTTTGAAAAAAATATAATATTTTTTGGCTTCTTGAGCATATTTCATGCCTTCCCTGAGTGCAATAATCTAATCAAGGATATAATGGCCTATAATGAATCCTTTTTGCTCCCTATAGATCCATGTACATGTGCCCTAAGATTATTTTAGCTAAATATGCTTTAGCAAAAAAATTGTATGCTAAAGTTAGATACGTTATAGGCCGCCAATTGGCTAGCTAGGCTTTTGTCATCCCCTTTGTGGATTAGTTTGATGCGTTTGATGATGCCAAAATTGAGGTAGTGGGAAGTGTCTCAAAGCGAAGAGAATTCTTCCATACAACCATCAAGGAGTGATGATGTCCTAGAATTCATGAAAGAATTTGATGGGAAGGCCGTCTAGGCTAGTGATTTTACCATTTTTGAGTTTTTTAATGGTGCTAGACAATTCTCGTATTATGAGGTTTGGTCTAAGATGTCAACGATGGATTGAGGAACTACCTTTGGTCTAGTTAGGTAAATCTTGCCTCAAGGTCTAGTTTTGTTTATCGATGAAGGATGGGGCTTCTAAATATGTTTAAGTAGTAGTCATGGACTAAATTTAGAATCTCCTTTTCATTGGAGGCTTTCTCTCCATTGTCATTGCTGACTTGGGGGAACATTTCTTTTTCTTTTTTCTTACAAAGGAGATTGAACATTTCTTTGGTTAGTCTATCAATGTAACTTTCCCACCAAGTTTTGTTAAACACAATAGCCCTACACACTTTAGTTTCTTCATTTTGTGCTCACATTTGGCATACTTTTATGCCCCTGAGTTTCTTTTTCTAGGCAATTGATTGCTTTTTGACTTCTTTAAGAAGATCTTCATGTTTGTTTCATTGCTTGCTACCAAGTAGCTATAGGGGAGAGGAGGGGGGAGAAGGACCATCCCCAATCGTGCTCAATGTTGGCTCTAATAGGTTTGAGTTTAAATAGCTCAAGATCCAACCAGATCTAACTATATTGTCTTGGTTCAACAATGTGATTTGCATTGGCCAATGATCCAACAAAGTAATGTCCCTGTGGGTTTTGGTATTAGCACTAACATATGTTGTTAGAAGTCATGTAGACATATGGGCTTAGTCAAGCCTAGCTTTTCTCAAATTCCCCTAAGATTTTGTTTGTTGGTCCAAGTGAAGAGTCTCTCACTATCTACTTCCACCAAACTTTGGTTAGTTTTAAGGTTAGCCCACATTTCCCTTTCTTGCCCTAAGATCACTTGCCCTTTCCCAAGGATCTTTATTTTCTTCTACCATATTGAAATCACTGAGAAGGGTGATTGGATAGTTAAAGCACTTTAAAGAGCCCAAAACAAGCAACTCCTCCTTTGTTTTAAGTTTAAGAGCAATTTATTGATGATTGGTGTCAAAATCTAAGAAGTTACATTTTCCACTTCACATGAGCCCCTATAGCGATACCACCACTACGACATGAGTAGTAAAAGACCAAAAGTAATAGGAGGAAATACTTTTCAAATTCCTTTCTAAGTCAACACCATCTATTTTGACCTCTTGTAAGCATATAAAATTTGGAGAATATGCATTTTGGCACAACCAAGGTTAATGCTTTTAGCTTTAATAGGATATGATAACACCTTAGTATAAAAATAAATAATCTTTAATGATTTAAACATGATAAAACTTTTTTAAAAAATTTCCCTTCAAGGATGAGGATTTCAACTGGGCTTGAGGAGACATGGCACCAATTCTAGAATGTGTTTTTTGGAGGTAGAGTTGCTGTCATGAGCAGGGGAATTTTTTAACTTGTCGTGATATCTAGGGGGAAGGGATCCTCCACTCAACTAAGACATTTCAACTTCCTTGGGAGGGGTGTTCGGATGATAACTTATCTTTTAAATTGTTTCCCCTTTGGGGCTGAGGACTTGAATTGGGCATGAGGAGAGGCAACGCCAATTCTAGAATGTATTGTTTTGGAGGTAGAGTTGTCACAAGCAATGGAAATTTTAGACTTGTTGTGATACCTAGGGGGAAGGGATACTCCATCTAACTCACACATTTCATGGTTTATGTTGTTTCATGGTTTATTGTTTCTAATTTCTATCATTATTTTTCATATTGTTAATTGTTTGGAATTTGTGAGGGGTTGTTTCTTGGTTCACATTTTGTTTAGGGGCTCCAATGGTCTGAGTTCCAAACAATCTTTGATGAAATCTCCTTGTTTGTAGCATTGGAGGCAAGTATTGGGGATGTTTTTATAAGCCACTAGTTGATCATGTTTAAGGGTGCCAAACTTGTCATATATTTTTAAGATGTTGGGAAGTTTTTAATGCATATGTGAGAGATGATGAAAGCACTATCTTGCAATGTGTAAGTGGCTTTGCACACATGCAAGAGCATGAAGAGATAGATGAATCCATTTTTAAAATAGAGATGTTGGGAATCTCACATATGCATTAAGACTTGACATATATTTTTAAGATGTTGGGAATCTCACATATGCATTAAGACTTGAGGGAGAGGAATGTTTTTAAGATGATCAATTGAAGCAATGTGTAAGTGGCTTTGCACACATGCAAGAGCATGAAGAGATAGATGAATCCATTTTTAAAATAGAGAAAGACAAATAAAAAAGGGATTCAAAAAAGATTTTAACAAAGGTATGGGATTCTTGGAGTACCTACCATGTAGGCTTGGAAGCCTTAATGTTACGTTTGGTTTTTGCCTTGGTAAATTGTTTAGTAAGTCATAGGATAGATATTTATGATATATTTAAACTTTTAAAGGTTTGGAACCATTGTGCTCTCTTGCCACATAGGATAGGGGTTTAGTTGGGAGGATCCTTCAATTATAAGATAGTATAGATATAGATTATTATTCCATTTCTTAAATCAAAGATAATTTCAAGAAGTTTTGTAATGATTGAGGGCACAAAGAGCATACCATGTAGGATTAAGCAATAGGCGAAGTAAATACCTCAATAGTTATGCCATGGTGTTAAGTACTCATTGAGGAAAAAGGGATATTATAATATTAGTTGATTTTTTTGTACATAAGAAAACATCTAATAGCTTTTTCTCCCATGGATATAACACACACACACACCCCTCTTGCAAGAATTCTTTTAGGCTTAAAGATGTGCACATGAACATATCAAGTGAGACATTCTTTAAGCACATGTACATAGCAAGTGAGACATCTACATGCAAGTTAGCTACTATCGGTAGTGCTAGCGGCCATAGCCATGCAAACTTAAATCATCAAAAGAAAGGAATGACAATTATTGGGCTTCTACCACCTATAAATGAATGGATGGATGATCATCACCCTCAAAGCTACAGATTGAATCTCTCTCTCTCTCTCTCTCTCTCTCTCTCTCTCTCTCTCTCCCCACAATTGAGCAAGTAGTCAATGTGCTCATACATGCCACTCTTTCTCCCCCCCTTCTCTCTCCATTTCTATCTACTTCTCTTAACTCTCCACTTCTCCTTTGGCCAAGTTGGACAAAGTTGTCTGCTATTCCTAATGTCGATGTTGTAGGAAGGCAAATGACACTTTACTGTTAAATACTAGGCATGGTCTCAAGTTCACGAGATTTGTGTATTATAAGATAGTATAGATTAGTCACTTACGTAGCCTTTCTTATTCTTTTTTTAAATCTAAACCTCTTTACTAGATTTTTTACTCTTGTTGGGGGTGAAGCAATGTAGCACTCCTTATGATGTAACATTTGCAACTTATATGTAATGTGATCACAAAAGAATTAAAGCCTTAGTCATGCCAAACACAAGTCTTGATATTTATTTATCAAGTCCGCTTGGTAATCTATTTGGTTAATAGTTGAAATTCAAAGTCCTTAGTTCTCAAAACTTATTTGATATTTGGAAACCTAGGGGGGGGGGGGGGGGGGGCGAGGGGGGGACACTCATAAATGTCTAACTAAATGTGTAAGTTTGCCACCTCTCTATCATGTGGATTCAATAGAAGGGTGTTTTAAATCCCCTTTCTAGACCTTTTTACGTAAAGAAGGGCATCATTAAAGCAATGTTGGGGGTGAAGCAATGTAGCACTCCTTATGATGTAACATTTGCAACTTATATGTAATGTGATCACAAAAGAATTAAAGCCTTAGTCATGCCAAACACACTCATAAATGTCTAACTAAATGTGTAAGTTTGCCACCTCTCTATCATGTGGATTCAATAGAAGGGTGTTTTAAATCCCCTTTCTAGACCTTTTTACGTAAAGAAGGGCATCATTAAAGCAATGTTGGGGGTGAAGCAATGTAGCACTCCTTATGATGTAACATTTGCAACTTATATGTAATGTGATCACAAAAGAATTAAAGCCTTAGTCATGCCAAACACAAGTCTTGATATTTATTTATCAAGTCCGCTTGGTAATCTATTTGGTTAATAGTTGAAATTCAAAGTCCTTAGTTCTCAAAACTTATTTGATATTTGGAAACCTAGGGGGGGGGGGGGGGGGGGGGGGGGGGGGGACACTCATAAATGTCTAACTAAATGTGTAAGTTTGCCACCTCTCTATCATGTGGATTCAATAGAAGGGTGTTTTAAATCCCCTTTCTAGACCTTTTTACGTAAAGAAGGGCATCATTAATGAGGATATTCCTATGTTGAATAAGAAAAGGATGTGTTTAATTAATGATAAATTTACAAGTAATGGGTTTTTAAGTAGGTCTTGAACACATGTGATAGTAAGGATTTAGACACAATGAATTCCCTAGGTTTGCAATAAGTTGCTTCTTTTAATCTCGTGGATACTCCACCTTTTTCTATCTCACTAGGTTCTACTAGTTTGTTCACATAAGGAGTATTTAGCCAAAAGTGTAAGGTCCACTAGTGTGACAATCATAAACAACAAGTTGGAATTTGGTACGTCAAAGGTATAGCTTGTTGATGTAGAGTATATAGGTTCTTATCTTAAGTAGAGTCACTAAAAGAAGTTGTATACAAGTTTGATGTTATGTGCAAAAAAGGACATTCGACAATAGGGCAAGTTCCACATAAGCTTGAACAACTTCTATGTATAAAAGCATATACTAATCATGCTTTTCTTTTAGGTGAATTTTTGGTTTTTAGGCTAAAAAGACAGGTCCTCGGAGAATTCAAGCAAAAAGTAGGGTCATTTTTGAGCCATCACCTAAGGTTGAAAATTTTGGCACAAAATTTGAGATTTGATCACCTAAAATAGCTATTTCTGTAGAGGAAAAGTATGGGGATCCATAAAGATCCATACAAGAGTGTATAACAACTTGTGATAGGATACCTTTCAAGTTGAGGACCTTGTTACCAAATGATGATCAATCTTTTAAGAGAGGTACTTGAAAAAAAAATAACTGATGCCAATGTGTCATGATCTAAGGATTGCAATAAGTTGTTTGCATGAAGAAAAATTAGTACAATGTGTCTATGTTGCCCAATTTGATTGCAAAACACTTATGTGCTAATGAAGGCTCGAACATGAAAGCTTTGCAATGTGTGTCAGTGTAATATCCATCAAGGCAATCACCTTTTTGTGAGATTATCTTGAATGTAAAGTATAAAATGTGCCTATCTGGATGGTGTGAAAACCCCAATGATAACATTTTTTTAAGGTGTACCTAGTAAATCTAAACTAGTGTCAACTAGGCCTATGTGTCCTTGGATGGGAACTTAAAGGGATTTGTTGTGAGCAATGTCCATAATTCATGAAAAATAGAAGAGCTCTAAATTTTTTAAGAGATCGTTTTTTTCTCAAATAAGAAGCATTGATTTATGCAAAGAAATGTAAATAGTATCATGGGGATTATATATTCATTTAATGATGTATATGAGGTCCTTTACATTGATAGGATATTAGCCTTGACATGAAAGGCTTCTACATAAAGTGTCTATATGCAAACCAAGAGTATATCTATTTACAATCATGTTTTAGAGTGATTATTAGAGCAATGAGAGAGAGTTTCGCTTTGCTATGAGTTGGACCTTCATGTCTAACAAAGACTTCCATCTTTCCTCACATCATAGTGTCAAGGTCCATTAAAGGAGGGTTATGGTTCTTAATTTTCATACATTGCTTCAAAAAATTGTGTATGATGCCTTTACAAATAAGTTTGTGTAGAAGGTTCCATACATGCTTATTGGCTAGGTACTTCATGAAAAGGTAGGGCAGTGTTTTCATAGATGATTTACACCTTGAACAAAATCCATTTCCTATGTTCAATTTGAAGACTCTCTCGTCCCTATCTAGAGGGTGGGAACAAATAACCAAAGCAACTAGGAGATTTTGGAGAGAATTACTGGGGACCAAACTATCATGAACATGTAGTTCCCTCGATGTCTAGTCCATTCAATGCTCCATGGAGGCTCTAGGTTTTGTTAAGAGAGGAGACAATGGTTCTAGTGACTTATTTTAGTCTTGGGGAGTCCAACTTATAGAACATGTAAGATACCACATGAGTTTAAAGGAAAGGGTATTTTATCTAGTAAAATTTACAAGATTATATTTATAAATGGGGTTTTCAAATTATAATTTGAAAGAAGCCATAAGTCTAGTAAAGTGAAAGGGGTCATTTTCTGGCCTTATAACATGTAAAGAAAGAGTATTTCTTAATACCCTTTGAACACACGTTATATAGATGATTTTTTATAGGTGCATCCCTCAAGGTTTTAGTGAGGGGATGCATAGGAGGTTGGGCTTGGCACTTCAAGAGAAGGCTCTAATGTTAAAAGGTAGTCTATTGCATATGGCAAGTGGCCTTGAAGCTTGCACTAGGCATTCCTGGAATAGCAAGACAATGTAAAAGTTATGTTAAGATAATCCTCTAAGAGCTAATATTTATTACTAGTATCATAGGTTAGACAACAATTGAGATCTATTGTACTCATTTGTCTAGTAACTTGATATTAGGTGGGGGGATACGGGGGAGAAGTATGTCTACTCAAATATTGTGTTTGTGAATCTAAGAAACATTAAAGTTTAGGTTTAGAGAGATGGTCCAATGTAATTCGAGTCTAAACCCAGCGGCTCAAATCCCCTTGGTATGGTGAAAACAATTGACATATTTGAAATTTAGCTTTGGAAAATGTCACAAGAGTCAACAAAAATCCTTTCCACTTTTTTGATTCTACAAAAATAAAGTTAGATGCTTGATTACGAGTTTTGACCACATTTCATCTGGAAAAAAGGAAGGTTTTGAGAACCCACTCAGCTACCAACTAGTTTGTTGTTATGTTTAGGAGTATAAGATGTCCCTGATCTTTTGGCAAGGCACACTTCTCCAAGACTACTATGGCAAGTTTACAATGATTGCTATCCCACTCCATAGGTGGTTCATGCATAGCAAAGTCAATTGATTGACAACACTTCTAAGGGATCTCTAATAGTCTAAGAAGTAGCAGTATAGGCAATCAAGTTGTGTTTATTAACAACTTCTCTGCCAAACATGTTGAGATGTAGACCCTTTATCCTATCCTTGATCTTTCTACTACTAATGTCCAGCTTTGTTTTAGAGACCCATTAAATCCCATTGGGATACAAGGTATCCTAGAAGTGTGCCCCTTTGGGATTATTTGGTAGCCATGGTCAATTAATGATCTAGGAACCTCCTACACTAAGCTTCTAACCCCTATTTTTGTGTGATTGATGTGGGGACAAAAAATGTAAATAGGAGGTTTCAAAAAATCCGAAAAAGTCCTTTAGGAGGAGTCATCTTGGTGCATTGGGAAGTGATATGCTTTGTAATGTGCCTACATTGAATTTCTCCTCAATCAGCCATCTTAAAGCATTTGGATATATGGCAAATAGTAGTGGAGCCAATAGGCATCCCTATTTGATGGACCTCCTAAGGGTAAATGGCTCAATAGTGATTTATTGATTGCCACCCTAAGTTAGTTTTACCAAAAAGAACCATAACATTTCCATTGAAACCCTTCCTAAAGTCCATGCCAAAAAGGGCTACAGAGATGAAGTCCCATTCCAATCTATTATATGCCTTGTCAAACTCAATTCAAAAAAAGACAAAATCTTGATTGGTCCTTTGGACACTATCCATGCCCTCCCATAGAGATATGATGGCATCCGAGATATATATTTCTTTTTTATTCTTATCAAAGAGTCCATGAGGGGAGATATCATGTTAGCTAGGGCTTTGGCCTTTGGATGTTGTTGTTCGGTCGGTTATGGATCTTTAGTGGTTGATGTCATTCTCTAAATTGATAAAGGTGGCTTTATATTACATTATTTATAGGGAAGTAGAAGCCCGTTTAAAGCCGTGGAAAAAGGTATAAGTTTTAAAGTTAAAAAACACTGTTCAAAGAGTAATTTAAAGGGATCTCTCTCTCTCTCTCTCTCTCTCTCTCTCTCTCTCTCTCTCTCTCTCTCTACACCACCATATTGTTTGCAATCCGAGAGCCTAGGGCCACGAGCTAATTAATATAATGCTAGCTGATCCATGGGTGAAACACAAATTTCAAATGTCTTCTTTAGTAATGAGCAAGAGCAAATTGTTTGCATTATCCACAAAACAACAACAGAAGCGATGGAACTAAAAGCATTAAATCACTTAAATGGCTGTCGACAAACACGACGTTATGTGTGTATCGTCTGCCAAATGGCAATCAGTCCGCTAATGTTCTCTCCTGAAAGGAAGAAGCAGCTCATAAAATGAAAAAACGTGGTCGAGCTGTAGTCTAGGAAAGAAAATATGACAGCGAAGGGAAAGCGGCGAAGCGGGAGCTGGCCGGGATTGCATCCGGACACAAGCAAACAAACAAACGTCCGAGGAAGAAAGCTTAAATAATGTAAAGCTCGTGGTATCGAAAGCATGGTGCAATACCAGTACTGGAGCTGATGCCAAGGAATAATGACCTCGTGTGGGAAGAAGGCTAAGCGAGAGGGCGAATTATTGACTCCTCGGACGTCCCTCCCCCCCTTCACACACACATGCACCCCCCCACCCTCTCTCTCTCTCTCTGTCTCTCTCTGTACTGTCTGTATATATACCTTGAAGGTGGCTGAAACCCGCATTGGTATACCGGTTAACCCAATTGAGTTAGTCCTGACATATCTACAAAACTATTAAGAGAACAAAGAAGAGATCAACATGGCCAAGCGTTCCAGTTCCGGTTCTGCTGACAAGCGAGTGGTGGGCTTCCTTCTTTTGTTAAACTGGGGTGTGAATCTGGCGGTGCTGGGCCTGGCGTCATGGGCTATCAATGGCTTAGTTGATGGAACTTGTAAGTCACGGATGGATGCAAGCTCGTTTCATTATTGAACCACCCTTGAAATAATATCAAAATATCACTCCTGCTGGCTAAAATATATGGCTGAGGTTTCCTCCTTCTAGCGAGCACTGTGCCTGATTGGCATTATATGCCTTTGCACGCACGGGCTTAGTGAGCCTTGCAAAAATCAAGTGATGCTTTGCTTTTGTCAACCACAATTGCAGATGACGTAACAGGAAACGCAGCATCGATTCTGGTCATTCCGACAGCTCTGATAGCTGGGGTGGTGGGCATCGCTGCAGCCATTGCCGGCTCCCTCGCGCTCCTGTACAGCTGGAGCACAGAGACAATCGGAGTCAGTCTTGCAACAGGACTTGTCGCCTTGCTTCTTTCCTTCCTCAATCTTGGGTACATGCATACAGACACACACACACACATAATATCTCGCTACATGTTTTCCATGAATAAGAGTGCTGCCACACGTTGTAAAGGTGACCATAAATTTAGTAAGTTAGAAAGGCAAAAGGCATGTCACACTTGGCAAACTTTACTTGTTTGACATGTAAAAGGTTTGGTAGGTAGGTCTGTGCCGAACCCCACTCCAATATTCCAACCAATTTATTCATCCAAAATAGCAAATGTATTGCATTTAATAGTTTGTGCCACCTTTGGGCCATGGAAGTTTAAAAAGCAAAAAAAAAAAAAAAAAAGGTGTGAAGGGTGGTCTAACCTTGGCACTAATTGAAGTCTGTTCATGATATTCTAGGTTTGCAACAAAGGAGATCCGATTAGGAGGTGACCAAGCCACAGAGTTGGTAAAATTCTTGATCAACTCCTTTGAATCTTTAAATAACCAAAGAGGGAAAACACTACATCTAGGCTTTGATGTTACATCTACACTAAATTAGAAATACCATGCCTCCCGCCAAATCTACATGGAAACCAGAGGGTGATAGTTCTAAACCTCCCAAACTTAAAAAATAAAAGAATAGAAAGGGGTCTCTCCGTGCATTAATGCACATTTAATGCCCTTCATTTGCACCTCTCTCGCACACATATTTCAGACCTGAGCACAATAGCTATCATAAACCACCTTGCAAAATGAAGAACATACAAATCTCCCTTTCGCACTCCTGTAGCATTATCATATTAGAATTTAGGATCCAATGCCTTGCTTGCTCCTTCGACATTTTAGTATACTTCAGCATTTTAGTAACATACTCCTTGAGAATCGGATGCAACACCTGAGCATTTTAAATGATATCAAATATTGAAGCCTACTGTTAGATTACATCATTTCAGTTTTGACATTTTACTTTAGATGGGTTTCAATGTATACTGATTTCACAAAGATACACCATGAATCCTTTGGAATGTGTGATATTTAACATAGAAATCGAGTTTTTTTTAAGAATCAATTGGCCATTGTAAAAGTATCACTCATTATCCTGTGAGATTGGTGGGGCTTTACATAACACCATGTGTTGAGCATGGCGTTTGTTCCATGCGAAGCATTTCTATAGATCCCTTTAATTCTTTAATGAGAAAAGGGTAGATCGTAAGATTGCTTTCCTTTTCTCACAAAATGCAAAGCAAGTGAGGCATAGTCTCATGATCCCACATACCGTATAGTACATGGTTAGTGGGCTTGGTCTCGATAATATTGACTAGGCCAACTAGTAGTCTAATATTGTGATGCACACTACTCTAATATATATAGTAATGTACTCATATATCATTTCAATTTGTTCTCTTTCTCATTACTATTGTGTGGTGCAGAAAGCATTAGAAGGGCTCGTGATTGCACTGGCTGGAACTCAATTCTTTTATGTTGTATCTCTCATGACACATCTATACTAATGTTGCAAGGACATGAATACTAGGGCATTCAAATATTATTGTGCCAAGAGTGGAATACTAAAATATTCAAATAACATATTTCTCTCCCAAGAGGCTAGCTAAATATTTCCATGATCCTTGACCGATTCTTTTGTCCCCATTCAAGAATAAAGTAATTCACAAACGATTCCTCATGTAAATCTAAAGATGAGAAACATTTACCATCAAAATCAGTGCAATAATTTGCCATTGATTGGCTTGGTTTGGGGATTTATCATCTCATATACATTACATCATGTATTTAACCTTATAAGTGTGAATAAAAACTTACAAGGTTTTGTTCTGAAGAAAACGGAATGTCTTAAGAGGAAGTTTAGTTATAATAAATATTTCTAAAGTCATTTGCAATGAAGATTCTTGAATACATCCTAAGATCAAGGGAAAAATTTAGTGTCGTCATATACTCTCGATAAGTTTAGTAGGAAAAAACTAATGGTGCTTACATCTAAGTACATATATAGTGCATGCTATAAGCACTGTAGAACATCTATCTTTCTCATCTACTCAAACTCTCTCTCTCAAATCTCTTCCATCTCTTGTGTAGCATTAAAAAAAGATTTGTCCAAATCCTATAGAGAGTATTTGTAGGAGTCATATTCCAAAGGCCAATTGCATGGCTTTACCTTATAGTCCAATGCATCACGCAATGATGCTAGCAATCAATTGCCATTTGTGACAGTGGCCGTTGTCAATCCACTATGTCTATAAGTACTCTAGTGTGGGAAAGTGGCTCCCTTAAAATTCATCATATCAACACATGATGGGCCTCTATCCACGACGACCCAAGCTACTACCCCTTAAATTGCTACCATAGTCTCAGTTGTGATATGAAAGTTCATTCTCAGCACTCTCCTCCACATTCACTCTATACCTCCTAGTCTCACGGGTCAATCCCATAGATAGTGCCTTTGGGTTACCAATATCTCTCCACTTCTCACTCAAGACATGTGAATCCTACCATACCCAAGCTAGGTGCCAAGTGCATGGCTCCTATTGGATACATGTTGTGGGAAAAGAGAGATTCTCGGGTTTTCTCCTCTAAAAATCTAGTAAGAAAGGAACTAAGATGCCCTTATTTGCACCAATGTTGAGAAGTAGCTACATCTTTCTTACCAACTTGGTGGAGTAGCCAAAGAAGACTATGTTCTAATGTCTATCAAGAAATGGTTCAATCTAACAAATCTTGTCACAGTGTGCCACTACATCAATCCTCTATTAAGAGCATCCTATGAAGTCTACCTACTCCAAGTCTCTATCATAAGTTGGCCACCCTTCATTGCCACCATAAAAGTGAAAATCCTCTCTTTGCTAGTGGCGATCATCCTAGAATGTCCACTCTAGAGGGGGGAGAGAGAGAGAGAGAGAGAGAGAGAGAGAGAGAGAGAGAGAGAGAGAGAGAGAGAGAGAGAGAGAGAGAGAGAGAGAGAGAGAGAGAGAGAGAGAGAGAGAGAGAGAGAGAGAGAGAGAGAGAGAGAGAGAATAGATCTATCTAAATGTAATAGGTGCTTGTATTTGTCCTCCACTTTGGAGCAACTCCCTTTGGAACTATTCATATGGTATTCAAGACACCTCACCTAGAACCCTTAACAATAGGGCTACCAATAATTCTTTGCTCTATCAATCTAGGAAAATGATCTACAAATTTTCTTTGTATTTAGGCTAGATGATAACATCCCAAGTTATCATTGCTTACTAGCTCTTGTCTCCTCTTGCTCAAATAAAATTCTTGAGGATATGCTTCACTTGACCAACACATGACTTGGAGAATTCCCAAGAGAAAGTGATATAGCATGTGGTCTTTATGAGAAATTGATTGGATACCACCACCAAAGAAAGTATCAATGCATCCTAATAAAGGATCTTTTTTGTGATCATCGAAAGAAGAAGTGTTGGTTGCTACTTTGAGGGAATGCCTATCCCCACATGACATCTACAATATCATATTGATGTCCTACAAGGAACCCAAGTGAAGTCATCATGGGGACTTGTGTTTAGCTATTAGGGACTTATATTTGGAAGCCATAGGATTTACATCAATTTATGTGAGTACTAGAAGCTTTACTAAAAACCTCCCTCAAATCTCCACTGCCTTTTACAAATTCCATGAAGTTACCATCATGTGCATCTAAATATACTATTGTCTCACCTACAAATTCTACATCAAGTAGCAGGAAAATGAGCATCATTGTCTCATTAATCTCAAATTTTTGAACCTCTCACCTTTAGCCCCATTAGTGAGTTCATTTATATGGGTTGAGGAGAATAGAGAGTTGGGACTCCTCGAATCCATAGCTCTTGGAATCCCATCCTTAACATGGTGTCCACTCGATCTTCTCAATCATACACCTTTCCAAATTGAGAGGTCCTAAACATGCCACAATTGATTGGGAGAGACCTGCAATGATGAAGTGATCACGACAAATAAATTTTGACTCTCTTTCATATATCATGAACAAGCTACTTTTGTAAGGATCTTATAACTAGTTCCAAGAAAAGTGATTGGTCTCCACAATGTGATCTCCAATCTATCCTTGCTACCCTTGGGATGAGGTGGATCAATCCCTTGGATGGCCTCTTTGGCATGCATCCTAATGCAAATAATAAGGCTAGAAAGACATGATAAGGCATATTGGGGGCATATTCCCCAATAGCTCAAGAGGGAAGTTCTATCCATTCCAACATCTAAAATGCACTTCCTAAAGTTAAGGTTACAAGGACCTTGCAATCTTGTTCCCTTTGACAATAGCCATTAAATGTTTGGCTATGCTCTCAATTACCACACTTTTGCTACTCTACCATATCTCTATCTCTCTCATAACTTGGGGTTTGGTTATGGATTAGAATAAAGATTTATAGTAATATGTAGCCACTTGTCCAACCTCTTTAGGGCACTATGTTATGGGTCTAAGATCTTTATTTAATCTCCACACTCCTTGCCTCAAGCCTTGCCTAGAGTGACTAGGTCTCATGGTGTTGAATAAGTTTCTCTATTAGTCCAAGTCTAATAGAAATCTCTTGCGTAAATCTACATTCCAATCTAGCTTCCTTCATTGCAACTACCTTTTGCTCTAGCGTAATGTAATCCTATCATCCACCGATTTGCAACCTCAATTGGAAGCTCTAGATGTCATTTCCTCTATATTAGGCACTATCCTCCTCAAAGCCTCCCCTTTGAACAAGGATTTGATCTCTTTGAGGGTTGTTTCCAAATATCTAGCTATCACACCAAGTGATATTGGTCTAGGCCCTTAAATATATGTGATGGGCTCTTTGAGATTATTGTCCTTATACAAGTGGTTTACAACCTTGAAAATGGGGATAGTTTACCTATTTCAAATTCAACCAAGTAAATTGATAAATGCTTTGAGATATTTGTGCTAAGAATGATGCGACCCATGCCACTTTTATCACATGCCTCATCATCCATATACAACTTGTTAACCATGAAATATCCTACTTCATGTTTCCCTGCATCTCTTAGAGAACTAGAGACAATGAATGGATCTACAAAATTATACTATGAACCAAGGGTCCTACCTTTGCTAATTATATCTATGAACATAGCCCTTCTTCCCTCCAAGGCCTCCACCATGTTGAAGTCCATGTGTACTATCTAATGATCAACCTTGGGTAGTCGCATTATTCAGGTCCAAGGGTGTTCTACACAATACAAGGGGAGGGGGGTCTCAAAATCTTGAGGATCCTCCCTTGCATTTTTCAAGTCTGGGTGTATAGTGCGCAATGCCAGGGGGTCCAAATCTCAAGGACCCCCTTGCATTGTTCGGGTTAGGTTTGTACTGCACAATGCGCGGGGGATCTCAAGGACCCCCCTCGCATTGTTTGGGTTCAAGACTGTACCACACAATGTGAGGGGAGGAAGTTTTGAAATCTTGATAGCCCTCCCTTGCTTGTTCAGATCCCCCCCCCCCCCCCCATGGGGTATATTGCACAATGCACCGGGGGGGGGGGGGGGGTTCCAAAATTTTGAGGAACCCCTCTCCATTGTTTGGGTCTAGAGGGTATACCACACAAGAGGAGGGGAGGGGGGTCAAAAATCTTGATAATCCCCCCTTTTATTGTTTCCCTCCCCTCCCATGGGGGTTTACCACGTAATGCCACTAGGTAGGGCCGGGGGGGGGGGGGGGGGGGGGGGGGACGGTGTGATAAACCTGCACTCGTTACGCACTCAACACGGCATAGAAAGGTAACACAATATATGAGCTCAAGGTATACTCTTGTATTTTTCAATCCAAAAGCGCGACAACATAGACACATCCCAGGACTACACCCTCGTGACACCACACATAAGAGGGTTCACCACTGGGTATAGAGAATCACACATAGTGTGGAAACAAGGCAGGGCTTTGAGTCATTACTACTCCCTATATAGGTGCATTCAGTAGCAACGTCATGGTATAGCTAAAAAGCCCTTACACTCACCCCCGCTTACTGGACTGTTGTCCTCAGCAATCTAATGGTCGCGCTTTTTTATTGACTCATCTGGGGTCTTAACACAGCTTTTCCTATCAAGCTGGTCAATGTCTGCCGGTCTACGTGACCATGGGGTCTTAACACAGTCTATACTATCAAGCTGGCCAGTGTCTGCCACACTAGGACTTGGGGATCTTAACACAGCCTTTTCTATCAAGCTGGTTAGTGTCTGCCTATCTAGACTGGATTACTGGGGCTTTGTTGGATTTATTGATGTTTATCACCATGCGGATCTACCCTCGACTCAATTACATTTGAGGAGTGACGCATATTGGGGTCTATGATTGAGAACCGCTTTGTTTGGGTTGGAGCGGCTCAAGGGTCGGAAGGAGAAGGGGGGTCGGAAGTGTAGACATATTGGGTCTATGATTGAGAACCGCTTTGTTTGGGTTGGAGCGGCTCAAGAGTCGGAAGGAGCAAGGGGGTTCTCCTTGAGCCAAAGGTCGAAGGCCTCTTTGCCGCATTCGTGAGCCTCTGCTTCTGAGATCCAAGTGGCCTCCTTGAGTGGACTCCCACGCCACTTGGTGAGGTATTCGGGGAAGCCTCTTTGTTCTCGGCGTCGGAGGAATGCTTCTACCTCGAAGGGACCGTTGGAATGGATCATTGGTACACGCCGTCCCCATTAGTTGTCTGAATAGAACCTATGCAGAAGACGAGCATGAAATGCATTATGAACACAAACATTGTCTGGCAGTTCTAGTTTGTAGGTGACTTCATTCAGCACTTGAGTGATTCAGTAGGGTCCATAGTAGCGGTGATTGAACTTGGGAGTCATGTTCTTGGGAAGTGACATATTCTTAGAGCTGACTAGGACCATGTCTCCTTTGGTGAATAGTACGGCCTTCCTCTTCTTGTTGGCTTGCTCAGTCATGGTGATTTTTCTCTACTCGAGGCTTTGCTTGGCCGCTGCATTTCGATCTCTCCATTTCTTTAGGAACTCTTCTGCATCTTGATCTTCCGTTTTGGCTACTCTAGATGCTAAGGCCAGTGGTGTGATGATTTCTTTTCCTGTGGCTAATTCAAAGGGGGTATACCCTGTTGTCGAGTGGATGGAGCTGTTTTAGTGGAATACCAAGACATCAAGGTACAAGGCCCAATCTTTCTAGTCCACTCGGGCATAGCTCCAAAGATAGTCTTCGATGCCTTGGTTGACTCGTTCTGTCTATCCATTTGTCTTCGAGTGGAAGGATGATGAGAATCTCAATTGTGTTTCCAGGGTCTTAAAGAGTTCCTTCCACATGTCACTCATGAATCTTCCATCTCTATCTAATACTATGGCCAGTGGTAAGCCATGGAGTTTGAATACATGTGTGAAGAAGAGGCGTGTTACCTCCTTGACATTGAGTGGTGGTTTGGTCGGGATGAAGTGGGCCTGCTTGGAAAAATAGTCCACCACTACAAAGATGATTCTGTACCCATGGGACTCGGGTAGTTCCACAATGAAATCCATGCTGATGACATCCCATGGGCGGTTGGGTACAGGTAATGGTTGTAGTAATCCTGTTGGTTTTGAACGTGGTGCTTTGACCAGTGTGGAGCAGGTTTTGATGTAGTCTTCTTCCTTCATATTCGGCCAAAAGAACTACTTCCTCAAGGCCTCCAAGGTTTTGCTTTTCCCTTTGTGTCCTCCAAGTTTGCCATCATGTATCTCATACAAGATGAGTTTCTTCAACTCCAAATTGTTGGGGATATACAATCTTTTGCCTAAAAATAGGATACCCTCCTCAAGGGTGTACATTCCATGCGGGATCTTCTCTGCTTCAACATCTCTGATTATGTTGTGCATCTCTTGGTCTTGCTCTAGGGCCTCCTTGACTAGTTCTATGAAGTTGCTGTTGACCACAGTGACAGCTTTCAGGTCAGCTTTCTGGCTCAAGGCATTTGCTATTTTGTTAGTGGAGCCGGGCTTGTGTTTAATCTCCAGGTCAAATTCTGCTAGGAAGTCTAGCCAGCAAGCTTGCTTTGTTGATAACTTGGGTTGTGATTGGAAGTATTTGAGGGAGATATTATCGGTGAAGACTATTATGTGCTTGTCTTGAACATAGTGCTTCCATTTCCTAAGGCAATGGTGGATGATTGCCAACATTTCCTTCTCATGTG
The DNA here is from genome assembly GCF_053477565.2 of Lygodium microphyllum. NCBI lineage: Eukaryota > Viridiplantae > Streptophyta > Polypodiopsida > Schizaeales > Lygodiaceae > Lygodium > Lygodium microphyllum. The sequence continues at coordinate 5,564,866 of NC_141142.1, read as the reverse complement.
TACTCCACCTTGTTTCAACATCAGTAAATTTCTTGGACTCATAAGCAATGGGGTGACCTTCCTGCACCAATACACCTCCTATGCCGTAGTCGAAGGCATCTGTAGAAATTTCAAAGGGCTTGGTGAAATTCGGCACCCTTAAGACGGGAGTTTGGCTCATGCATTTCTTCATTTTCTCAAAAGCTTCATGTTGCGTGTTCCCCCATGTAAAAGAGTAATCTTCTTTGGTGAGGTGGGAGAGGGGGGACTGTGATGAGGCTATAATCTTTGATGAACCTTTGGCAAAATACTATGAAGTCGAGGATTTCCCGCACCTCTCTTACAGTTTTCAGTACAGGCCATGTTTGGACAGCTTCCACTTTCTTAGGATCCACTTTAATTCCAGCTGCTCCTACAATAAAGACTAAGAACTCCAACTCTTTCACTGCAAATTCACATTTTTCAGGCTTGGCATATAACTAATGCTACCGCAGTTTCTCGAAAACTTGGTGTAAGTGTTGCTTGTGTTCCTCTAAGGTTTTGCTATAGACTAGGAGGTCATCGATGTAGATAATGACAAATATATCTATCTCAGGTCTGAAGACTCCATCCATGCGGCTGCAAAATGTGCCTAGCCCATTGCTTAGGCCAAATCCTAATACTAACCACTCAAAACTACCATAGCGGGTGCAAAAGGTTGTTTTTGGGATATCTTCTTCTGCTATGCGGATCTGATGGTACCCTGATCTAAGATCAATACAGCTAAAGTGATTGGCCCCGTGCAATCAACTAAGAGGTCTTCCACTAGGGGCATTGGGTATTTGTTTTTTATGGTGATTTTGTTAAGGGCCCTATAATCTACACAGAGTCTAAGTCCCCCATCCTTCTTCTTGAAAAGTAACATTGGGGCACCAAAGGGGATTTACTAGGGCAAATGAACCCTTGTTCTTCTAGTTCTGTAGTTGCTTCTTCGATTCCATGAGCTCAGTGAGGTTCATGTGGTAGGGAGCTCGGGCCGGTGGGGCAGACCCTGGAATCAATTCAATCTTATGATCCACATCTTGTCTGGGTGGTAGGCTCTTAGGTAGCTCTGTTGGCATTAGATCTTTGAATTCTTCAAGTATCTCTGCCACTTCTGTGTTCCTGCTTTGGTGTTTGGGCTTTTTTCCATCTTCTTCTTCAATTGGTCGGATCATACATAAGTAGACCATATATCCTTGTTTGACTGATTTTTCTACCTAGTTGGCACTACATGTCATGATACGTGGCCTGATAACGGTCCCTTGGACCGATGCAGTTTGGGACTGGCCTCTTGGTTGGGTTGCATTTGGCTTCACTGTTTGACATGACACTCCTGGCTTATTCTCCTTTATTTGCACCTTGATTGGGGTTCTGCTAGGCAGTTGCATTCTTTCCCAGGGTACTCTGACGCCTTCTCCTAGCATATCTAGCATCATTTCATTTACACCTTTCCTGAACATCGCAATGGCATATTTGTCATAGAATTCCAAGCCCAGTAACACTTCAAAATCATCCATGGGGATTACTAAGAAGTTGAGTTTTTCTTTCCACTTGTCAGCTTCTACTTGGACTGCAAAGACTTGTTTCACCTCCTTGGCTTCTCCTTGGGCGAATATTACTGTTAATCCTTATGGGGCCTTAGATAATTTCAATCCATGTTTTTCTGCGCACTCTGGTGTCATGAAGTTGTGCATGGCCCCTGTGTCCACCATGATGGGTTGGTCTCCTTCACTCACTCGGCCTTTGATGTATAGGTGGTGGACTGCTGCTACTCTGGCCGCCATGCATTGGGGTCAGGCCTTGACTGTCCCTACCCTTGGGTGGTCCATGCTTTCCTCACTTTTGCTTGGGATTTCTTGGATACGCGGTGGTTGTGGTTCTTCTCCTCCATATGCGCTAGTCGCATTCACCCTCGACCCGCTTGATGACACTGTATCTTCTACCGGGTATCTATTTTGGTAGTGTGGGCGCCCGCATCTGAAGCATCTGATCCCAATGGAAGGGCATGGGGGTCTCCACCATGATGATCTTGCAGGTCCATACGATGTGGTAGGGGTTGGCCTGTAATGGTTGTTTCCCCATCTTCCTGCTACTCCTCTTAGTACCAATGCGGTTTGTGACACGGCCATTGTGGTGGTGGTGTTTTGGCTCCTTGTATCTGTGAGTGACCCTCTAGGGGCATTAGGCCTTTGGTTCCATGAGTTGTTGTTGAAGTTGTTGTTGAACCTGCTTTGGTTCCCCTGGTCCATTCTTCTGCCTTCCAGGTCCACTAGTCTTTCGGCCATTCTCATGGCTTCTGCTAAGCTTGTTGGCTCCTATCTCTCCAACATCTCTTCTAGCCCATTCTTGCATCCCAAACAAAATTCCATGTAATTTGGTGTCTGTATCCATGTTTGGTAGCTGCATCATAATCTATCTATATTTGTTGACATACTCTTTCATCTTCCCTTGTGTTTTTTCGAGGTTCCTCCATTCATTTCTCACTTTGAATTTTTCCATCTTTGGAATGAAGTAGTCCTTCAATTCTTCCTGGAGTTCTTTCCATGAAAAGATGGTGTGGCTCTGCTCTTGCTCCAGCAGGTACCAACTGGCAGTGTCCTCCTCCAAGTAAATGGCTGCCACTTCAGCCTTCCTATCTTCAGTTATTCGTGAATACTTCAAGCACCTATCCACCTCTGTGATCCATTTCTTTAGGACCAGCCTGTCTCTCTCCTCTTTGTATTTGGCTGGTTGGGGCAACTTGAATTTTCCATAGTCATCTTCTGTACTATCATTATCATCTTTTCTCTACAGCGGTGCTTCTTCTCCTTCTTCTTGTCTTTCTTCTTGCTTCCTACTTCTATTAGCTTCTCCTTCTTCTTGTCTTTCTTCTTGCTTCCTACTTCTATTAGCTTCTCCTTCTCTTTTCTTGTATCTTGCGCCCTCCTAGATGTCTCCTCTCTACCCATTCTATCTTTTATCCTCCTCTTGTTGTTGTATCACCCATTCTCTATAGCCCTGCCCCACTTCTAGTTTTTTCTTCCTTTCCTCTTCCTCTTCCTTCATCTGCATGTTCCTCCATATTGACTCCAGCATGCCTGACATGCCATCTAACTACCTTTCCAGTCCGGCCACCTTCTCCTCTTGGGCCACTCTCCATTCTTGCCCTCTACTCTTCTTCCTCTCCTCCATTGTTGGGAGTGTGACATTCTCTCTTTCCTCCTCCATGTGGTTGGTGGTGATATCGGCGTGGGGAAGCCGCGATGAGGTCGGTGCGGGGAAGTCACGTCTCGCCTGTGGTGGAAGTGGTCATGGCGTGGGAAAGCAGCGTCATGTCTTCAGACGGTGGGGTGTTGGGTTTGGGACATCACACCGAGGGCCAACGTGCCAGGTCGACGTGACGTGGATCGACATGATGGGGATCGATGTGACGTGGGGCAACACGATGTGGGACGTCGTGCTGTGGGTCATTATGACTTCATTCTCTTAGGGGCACTGGATCTTCTCTCCTACTTCCGGTCATGAGCACTCCTTCACTCTGAGCAAGAGTTGCTCTGATACTAAGTGTGATGAACCTGCACTCGTTACACACTCAACACGGCACAGAAAGGTAACACGATATATGAGCTCAAGGTATACTCTTGTATTATTCAATCCAAAAAGCGGGACAACATAGACACATCCCAGGACTACACCCTCGTGACGCCGCACATAAGAGGGTTCACCACTGGGTATAGGGAATCACACGTAGTGTGGAAACAAGGCAGGGCTTTGAGTCACTACTACTCCCTATATAGGTGCATTCGGTAGCAACGGCATGGTATAGCTACAAAGCCCTTACGGGAGAGGGGGGGAAGTGAGGGGGTTTGAAATATTGAGAAGCCCCCTCATGTTGTTTGGATCTAGGGGGTGTGCCACACAATGTGAGGGAAGGGGGGTCTAAAATCTCGATGGCCTCCCCTCATTTTGAATCTCTCCTTCCCCCTTAGCACATAGTCCAGCTTTGGTCTCTTTTATCTTTTTTCCATTCTCATCTTATGGAGTTCTAACATTGTATTTTTACTTTCTCGTACAAATGGCTAGGGCAAAGTAAACCATCAGAATGGTATCATCATAGGACCCTCACATTGGGTGGCATGGATCCTCCACTGAGGAGAGTATGCAATAGCAAATGGCCAACAACTCTGGAAAGAGCATGCTAGCATTGTAGGCCAAATCTTGATAAAAGATATATCAATAGCATCGGTTTATCCACAAGGGACTCAAGAGAATCATGGATAACCATGAGCCTTCCATCTCTAAGATCCCATTAATAAGGATTGTCAAATATATATACAAAAGAATCTGGACCATCAATGGCATTTCTCAATGCTAGATTGCACGCATGAAGCTACAGAAGACTTTAGGGTTAAGTTCTTCCAAGACTCTTATATTTTTAAAGCTTGTGCACAAAGTTATGGTAATGCTAAAGGACTTCACATCCCTTCGCCTTTTGAGATTCTAATATGACAAATTGTTGAGCTTTGATGGAAATTTTCATTTAAAAAAATAAACAAAATGTTAGAAATCCCTCCCTTCAGAAGGAGTAGGAAGATGAAGGTGACCAATGTCACAAGAGAACCCTTACACTTCCAACAAATAAGGCTAAATACTTAGAGGATGACAAGCTAAGAAGAAAGGGAGATGTTTGAGAGAGAGGCTAGGGGGACCAATACTAGCAATGTGATCAATGAGTTCATGAGGGGCACATTAGTTTGCACAAGCAAAATCGCGAGGTGCTCAATATACTTGTTCCATCTTTTGATGCCCTATTGCCTCTATGCCTCTATGAAGGCTACACTAGTAGAGTGCAATTGAGTTTGGAGAGGATGGCATTTTGGTGCTTGTAGACCTCCATAAGGAGGTCAATGATCGTGTCATGAATGCCATCTTAAAGTATATTTATTAAGTCATAATAGTTGGAAATTTTTGCATGCTTTTCTTGGTATCAAATGCCTTGAAACTTATTGTTTATTTTATTTTGCAACTTAATTCTTGTAAATCTATTATTTGATCAAAAAGACAATGTTTTTGTCCTGGACTCCTTAATATCTATGATTTTGATTTAGGAGAAGATATCACTTGTGGATGTATACCCAAGGTATCGAGATTCCAACTTAGATCTTGTATAGTACATTGTGACGGCATATCATGAAATGTAAGGAGCTATTTTGTATATTTTTTCTAAAGTATCTCAAATATATTATTTTTAATTTTGTTTTCCTCCTTGCCTTAGTATATCTCATTGGAGCTTAATAGTATTCGATATTGTGAGACGAAGAGAGAGAGAGAGAGAGAGAGAGAGAGAGAGAGAGAGAGAGAGAGAGAGAGAGAGAGAGAGAGAGAGAGAGAGAGAGAGAGAGAGAGAGAGAGTATGTGGGAACTCCAATAGTCACAATGTGTGAGAGCCTTTCTTTATTCAATAGTCACTGAAAGAATAAGAAATATAGGGACAGTGATGGGCACCTACCACACCTACAGTGTACAGGTGTGCGAACAGGTGTGTGAAGTACAAGGGAACGTAGGCATAAGCACCTTTATCCCCAACAACCTCCCACTTAAAGGAAAATGTACCACTAGTGAGGAGAGGATAATAAAAAATGATAAAGTACAAATATACATGAAGTACAACAGGATAATAAATAGACATCGTCTCATTCTATGTCCATCACCTTCCTAACGAAGATAAAATATTTTGTTCAGAGGCTTTTAGTGAGTAGATATGCAAGCTTAGCAAACTTGTCCTCTACCACCTCCTTGATAAAGTGATTGCACACCTCAATGTGCTTTGTTTTTGTATGGAAGATTGGATTCTTGGCCAGTTGAATAGCACTCATAGAATTTGAATGCAATGTAAGAGTAATAGTAATAATAAGGCCTATTATCAAATGGCCTAATCATAGGGCCTCCTTTCAAGCCACAATGGTTGCAATATACTCAACCTCAATAGTAGATAAGGCTATGCATTTTTTGCACCTTGAACATCTAAGAAACATCACCTTCATAAAAAGTGAAGACATACCCAAAGATGGACTTCCTACTATCTGCATATCATGCATAGTCAGAGTCAATGTAACCCATGACTGTGGTATCTTGACCACCATAGCAAATGCAAATATCTACAATTCCTTTTAGGTACCTCATGATACTCTTTATGGTGATCCAAAGTTTTTAGTAAAGTATAGCCATATAGTGTGCCACAACTTGCACTGCAAATGATATGTTTGGATGAGCGGCTATCATGGCATACATCACAATATCCATTGTGGTGGATGCGAATGGGATCTTGGCCGTTGCCGCCTATACCCAAGCTGGTTCTCAATAAGGGTGAGCCAACATTGAAAGGTAGCTAATACATTCGATTTTTTCTTTATGGGATATGCCTATAATTTATGCGTATAATCATCAATGAAAGTCATAAAGTACTTTGAGCCATCTAGTGATTGACAAGGCATGAGATTGCATACATCAAAATGAGTAAAAGCCAAAGGCTCACCTATAACACTATATTAGGGAATTTGGGAATTTCCATGAACTTTGGGAACCCCCAATACCTTTATTATTTGACCACATGGTCAAATATTATTGTCTTACTTCAAGGTGGAGTCTACCCTGTATGCTATATAAGCTACCTTTCCAAATCCCACTTTCAAATATGGATCAAGATTTAGCCACGTGGTTAAATATTTATCACTTATTTGAAATTGGGACTTGGAAATTTTCTAAATTCTCTAATATGGTGTTCCATGCACATAATGTCAAATTTCTTATGAGAATTGTGTATCTGTTTGCCATAAAGACAATGATCACATTAATAAAAACATTTGTAGTCAAGGGGTGGAAGATACTACAAATGAGAAAGCATTGTTATTTCTTTTAAGGACATGTGTCCAAGGCGACAATGCCATAAAGATACATGTGGTATATTAGCCACAACTAATACATGGTCAATAGACCCAAATACAAGCAAGAATAGAGGGTGCTAGCCTTGGCACCTTGAGCAAAGACAAGATTCCCACTTGCAATCTTGGATGTGGAATCACCAAAAGATACATTATACCTTGTATCATCCAACTATCTAGTAGAGAGTAGGCTTTTGGAAACATGGCATACATCATACAAAACAAAAGTGTTGCCTAAATCAAACTGTAGTCTAATATTACCAATGCTAATAATATCTAATGCCAAGTCATTTTCTAGTCTCATTGAACCTGTCATGCTACAATAGGAATGAAACCAATCCTTATGCAAGAAGACAACATGAAAAGAAGCCCCTGAATCAAGCAGCTAACACTAAGACAAAGCATAGAAGGTATCAACTATAATTGACTAGCATCAAGAAAAGAAATTGCTAAGATGTAATCATCATCAGACTTAGGCTCCAAGGCATTTATACTCAACTTAGTAGGAGCAATACTATGATTATCATGCTTATCCTGCACTTTGTCCTTGCCTTTCTCCTTGCACTTATCATTGCATATCTTATGGCACTATGGCCTAATATGACATTGTTTCGCACAATAATGACATATAAGAGAGGCCTTACAACCATGGGACTTACTACGAGACTGCCCATGAGATTGAGACCTCTATGAGTCTCTATCACGGCAGTCATTATCACTCTTACTATCATGTCTGCTCCTAATAGTCAATGCATGAGAATTACAAACTACATCCACATTCTTTCTATTTATCTCCTTTGTGAGTAAGGCCCCCTCAACATCTTGGAATTTCATATTATACTAGGTATATTAGCACACATGGCAATACAAAAAGTGTCCCATGACTCAAGAAGTGTCACAAGCAAGGACAAGGGAGAAAGATCCTTAAAATCAATGCCCTATGAAGTCAAATGGCTAAAAATTAAATGAAACTCATTCAAATTCATTAACACACTTGTCCCTTCCTTCATGTAAAGATCCACGAGCTATTTTAACCAATATATCTATGAAGCAATATCTTCTCCCATAACTACCAAGCATTATCCTCAAGTGTCACAACATTGAAATAAACATGTTTTAGCAATGATAATATAATAGTGGATTTACATTGCTCATCCAAACCATCCCAAGTAATGTGATCAATTTCTTTGGGCTTGACACTCTTGGTTTTCAAAGGTCTAATATACTTCTTTTGAACTATCAGTTGCCATATCTACATCTTTCAACAGGTGAAGTTTGTGCCATCAACCTTTTCAATATTAAAAATAACACTATCATTCAAATAACTGACCATAATGATAGTATACCAATGTAAAACCCAAGAGAATGGGTTGATGTAAATGATTGTAAATCATCCCCCCAAAACTTAGCCAAAAAAAGAGCAAAACAGAAGGGAATACCAAAGTGTAGATCTATCCGCCAGCTACAAGCAATAGACTACCAAAGTACAATATATGCTCTCTAAAATAAAACTAAAAACTACAATTACAACAATGTTGAAATATGAAAATAAAGATATACCGATCCAACTATAGGTAAATAGCCAAGAAAGCAAGCTCCCACTATTAGGGATATCAAAGTAGCAACCACGATACAAAGAGAATGCAACTAGCCATGACTAAGGATAGACCACTAGTACCAAAGACTATCATAAACTCAAAGTGTCAATAAACCATATATCCCATAAGCATATACATCATTGAAAAATTATTGATAGAGGTAAGTGTCGATATCCAAAGCATACAAAATCAAATCAGCCCCCCATAAGTGGAGGTAACTACATCCAATAGCATACAAGAAAGCATATACATTAACTAAGAGTCCCACTATCTTAAAGAATTAAGCTCTACCAAGTAAGTACAAAATATCTCCTACTTGAAGAAAATCCAGAATACAAAGTGAGCAAGCAAAGCTCAAGACATATATATCAAAGTATCTGAGAAGCCCAAGCGTATCACAAATACATTTGGGAGCATAAGTATCAAATGAAGCTTCAATACTCATAAGTAATCATAAAAGCTCAAAGCAACTGACCAATGTCCAAAAGAATTAAATATATCTCAAATCTAAGCACCAAATCATTTCATAATCATATGCATGCTCATACATCAATGATAGACATCACCATAGACATGTAGCATACCCGAAATACCATTTAGATATAATAGATGTTCAAATATGAAGATTACTATTATATGCTTGTTATCCAAACTCTTACTACAGCAATAAATCCCTACAAAACTAAGCTAATCAAATCTAAAAATCCAAATTTCATCTCAAATGCATAACCATATGATATGAGCACCAAAATAGCATCCCCAAAGCATCAAACATGCATTATAGAATTTAATGTTTGCTATCCAAACTAAAATTCTTATGTTCTATGTGAAATATAGAATGGAAAAATCCATTGAATCAAATCTATGAGTACCTAGATCTATAGCTCTTATTGCACTCTGTTTTAAAAGCTATAGAACACCTAAATTCAATACCATATGCAAAAGTTATGGCTAAAATATGACAATCGTATCAAGTTTTCATAGTTATTCACAACTTCTATAGCAAGCTCTATATCCACTCAAAAAGGATTGAACAATTGCTTCTCAACCCAATGAGCAATCAACAAGGCTCAACTAAGCCTTGAGAAGCTTCTCAACAAGGCAAGAATAAGCTAGAGTATGCCGAAAGAAGGAAAGACTCAATGCATACCTCAAGAGGAAGAAATAATGGCTATCATAAAGCCTTGGGCTGAAGCATTGATTGGAAACGGGGTATGAAGGCCTCGTTGCATCATTGGTTGCATGTGAGAATCTCCCATTAGCTTGTAGGAAAATCTTCCCAAGAGGTCACCCATCCTAGCAGTGTCTATCATCTTGATGAGAACACTGCAATCAACAATATAAAGTAAAACTATGAAACTTGTTTATTGTCATTTATAGAATAAAAGCAAAGCAAGAGCTATATTGGATAGAGTAAGAGAGTAAGAGGGAGAGAGACACTATGTAGGAACTCCAATAGTCACAATGTGTAACTAGCCTTCCCTTATTCAATGGCCATTGGAAGAATTAGAATAAAGTGACAGTGATGGGTGCCTACCACCTATAGTGTACAAGTATACAGTCATGGTGTGTGAGTAAATACATGGGCATGTAGGTACATGCATATTTAACCTGAAAAACTTTTTGGCCAACTCGACATATGGATATCATGATCATGTAAAGAAGCAAGTTCCTTAAGCCCATGAGAGGAAGTGGGAAATAAAGAGAGAGAGGTACTAACATTCTCTTTCTTTATCAGAACAAATCAGTTGAGAAACTCATTAAAGGCATTAAGATCATCACTTAAGATAACAATATGCTAGAGAATATTGTTGAGATGGCAAGCTCAACATGTGCAAACATTGATGATGGACCGCTTGGCTAGATGCATCTGCACATCTACACTTAGCACATTTGTGGTCATTATCATACTCACATGGCCACTGACTTATCACTTACTATATTTAGTTTGTTACACCTACCTACAGTTGGCAAATATATAGCGCCAGTCGATTAGTGTAGTCTGTTATGCAATGTTTAACTTAGTAGGCCACTTTCCTTTGTGTTGTATCTTATCTATACTTTATGTACATTGAATAGTGTGTGGAAAAAGAAAAAGAAATCAGCAAGAAAACGTTTTGGCCTCCATCTCTCTTCTTATGTTCTTGAGTGAGCTTCCTTTTGTGTATACAGTGTGTGTTTGGCGCAATAGCTCAAGCAAGTTCTCCACCACGCGATTCTTGACATGGTATCAGAACGGCGCCACTGAGAGAGGCTGATTTTGAAGGTTGAAGTGAAGGAAAAGAAGCAAGGTTTGAGCAAGCAAGCAATAGGTAAGAAGCTCTCCCATTCTTCCACTCTTTCTCTTGGATAGTGCCTGTGGAGGCACTGGAAGTAGGGTAGAGTGAAAATCTCAGATTGCTATGAGATCTGGTGTGCAAGTAGAGCATTGTATATTCTACAGACAAGCCCATCAAGGCTTGCTCACAGTTTTTTTGGGCATTTGAGGCTGTTTCAATCCCCGTTTTAGAGCCTCAAGGTTGCGGACAGTAGTTTCACGGTATACTGTGATTTCAATTGTATTGACTGAAAGTGGATGCACATGTTAGAGATTTTGAATCTATAATTTTTAAGGTGTTTGCCAGGAAGCAAATATAAGGTTTATCTGCAAACAAGTTACAGAGTACGCGTACTATTGAGTAATCAATGAAAAAGTTTGCTTCGTGTATTGATGTGCACTTGTTGTGTTATATCATTTTTTGTGATAATGGTGGAGAATAGTGGAAATCCCATTATTGAGAACCTCGACAAGAACAAATACCCTTCATGGAAGTTCCATGTGACGAATTTTCTTATTGGAAAGGGTCTTTATGAGTTTGTTTCAAGTGAAGAAAAGGAGCCAGAGTTGAGTATCCCTCCGACTGTGCAGATGAAATAAAGGCATGAAAAAAATGATTGGAAATTCTGCTATTGTTTGCCATTATTGTGGCAAAATAGGTCTTTTTGCAACCCATTTTTATGCTAAGAAGGATGATATTCGTAGTGGTAAATTACACCAAGGAAACTATGCATCGTCTTCACGATAGAATGAAGATAAAAATACGCATTTGTTTGTTATGCAACATATGATGAATGCAGTTACAAGAAAGGGGACACGTGATGATGTATGGTATATCAATTCAAGTGTATCTAATCATATGACTAGTCATGTTGAATGGTTTGGAGAGATGCAGGACTTCCAAAATCCAAGTTATGTGCAAACGGGTGATGATTCATACCACCCCAATTTCACACATTGGAAAGGTTCCCTTGTCCTTGCATGATGGCTAGAAAAAGAGTCTACTGACAAATGTATTACATGTGCCATCAATCACAAAGAATCTAGAGTCTGTTGGCCAAATGGTAGAGCAAGGGTTGCAGGTTTGATTCAATGCAAAAGGTTCTTTTGTAGAAGACTTTAATTATAAGTGCAGGTTGGTCACAAAAGAAAGTAGAGTTGGCTGCTTGTTCACTTTAGATGCTGGAATTCCTACAATGGATGTTGCTATGTATGCTAAAGAAAAAGGAGTGGTTGCAGACATTGAGATATGGCATAAACGTATTGGAAATGAAAATGTGCAAAGGATGAAATTAATGCAGTCCTCCAAAGGATTGGTTATAGGATTGCCTTCTTTTAGAGTTGCAAAATTTCATAAAGTGTGTGAAGCATGCAATTTTGGCAAGCAAGTGAGATAACGCTTTTCACATGACAAAGAAGTGAGCATAAATATACTTGATGTAGTGCATAATACAGATGTTTGGAGGCTTACACATATGTATCTCTTGGTGATAACAAATACTTTGTCACATTTATTGATGATTGTTCAAGGAAGCTATAGGTATATTTCATGAAGGAAAAGAGTGATATATTTGAGCACTTCAAATATTTCAAGGCAGTTGTTGAAACATAAACAGGCTTGAAAGTTAAGTGCTTGAGATCAGATGGAGGGGGAGAGTACTTCTCTAATGAGTTTAGTGGCTTCTTGAGGACTCATGGGATAAAGAGGCAATTTACTTGTAGGTATACTCCACACCAAAATGGGGTTGTAGAAAGAAAAAATAGGCATATTGCAGAAGTTACATGGGCCTTGATGGCTGAAAAGAAAGTTATTAGGTGATTTGGATGTGCAGGGAGATGGTCCAATTGTCATTCATTGTGACAACATGAGTAGCATCCATCTAGCTAGGAATCCAGTGATCCATGCTAGGACAAAACACATTGAGGTGCTTGTAGGAGAGAAGGTACTTGTAGGAGAGATTGACTTGGTATATACACATAAGATCAGATAGCTGACATTTTTACAAAGGCATTGGGTGCAAAGAAGCTTCGAAAGTTTCAAAGCTTACTTAGAGTTACAGAGATAGAATTAAGCTTGAGAGGGAGTGTTGAGATGGCAAGCTTAACACGTGCGGACATTGATGATGGATCACCTAGTAGCTAGATGTGTCCGCACGTCTACACTTAGCACATTGGTGGTCATTATGATACTCACATGGCCACTAACTTATTACTTACTATATTTAGTTTGTTACATCTATCTACAACTAACAAAGATATAGCGTCGGTCGATTAGTGTAGTTTGTTATGCACTGTTTGACTTAGTAGGCCACTTTCCTTTATGTTGTATCTTATCTATACTTTGTGTACATTGAATAATGTGTGGAATAAGAAGAAGAAATCGGCAAGAAAACGTTTTGGCCTCCATCTCTCTTCTTGTGTTCTTGAGTGAGGTTCTTCTTGTGTATACAGTGTGTGTTTGGCACAACAGCTCTCAAGCAAGTCCCCCCACCACGCGATTCTTAACAAAAATACCTATAGTCAATTGTAGATTGTCAGAATAGGGTGACGACCATAGTCGCAAATGGGAGTTTGCTACAATGCCAAACTTCTCCTAGAGCATATGCTTGGGATCCAAACTAGTGATGTAAGTTTAATTTTTCTTAAATTAGCTTAGCATAGTGTTAAGGCCTTTATAGTTAGCCTCATTTTGTACAATTTTATACATGGTGATCATTTGGAAAATTACACAAATGATGGCATTCTTTTGTTCAGAGCAAAGATATTTGAGAACCTAATCAACTATGCAATACATATTAATGTCTCAATAGCACCTATGTATGCACCTTTGCTACCTCGCCTATTTTTTAGAGAAGTCAAAAGGACTGAATCTCCATCTGAATACTATACATTTGGATTATGTATAGTTGAGTGATGAGGCAAGGGATAGTAGCAATAGTTTTGAGAATTTGGATATAGAAAGAATACAAAGACTATAAATACGCCACAAATTTGTATACACATCAGAAGTTGCATTGTGATATATAAAACATATCCTTAAAATTAGATGTAATTATTGATATTAAAATTCAAATTATTTGTATATTATATTGTATACTTATTACAAATATTGCATATTCCTATCAAATTGGTTGTGACAAGAGAAAAACTTGTTTTGTAATAATGTCTCCACATAAAGTATTTCTCTCTTTTCTTTGGGGCACCTACACATAAGGTTTACCATTATTAGCATTAGTAGCAAAAGAAAAAGGACATGTATCTTAGACAATGCCACACATTTTTGGATTACATATTCTATTTACCTTGTAACCATTGCACTTGAATGAATAAGCAAAAAGGATACTTATGTCCTCATTTGCTAGGCCCATTCTCACTTAATGTAAGGAGATGTTTGTCCTCACACTTAGCATCATCAAGATCTCATCCTCTAACCAAACCTCTAACATCATCATAGGATATCAATGTCATTCTATAAGTCTTAATCAATTGCTACAAGCTTTCCATCCACATAGTATCATCTCATGTAATAGAAAGTCAAAGTAAAATTTTGTGATACAATCATATATCAATAAACAATTGATTTCCATTGCACATTAGACATAATCCCACATACTTCTTTTGTATCCCAACTTTGGGCTAAGTCCATGCATTTCTCGATTTGCATATGAACATTGATGATGTTTTCCAAACTTCCTCATCATAAAAGGAGTCCATGAAAACATGTCATGGCGTGAAAACTATGATGTTCACCTATTGACTCACTATATTAGATCTCAAATATATTTGAATATCTGCATAAATCTTTAATCTAAAATATTCACATGATTTCAGTTCTGTGATTGGCCAGTTTGTGCTATCTAGAGCTACAAGTAAAAGAGACTTGAGAGACCTATATCCTGTTATTCTTGATGGTGCATTGTAAAATTTATCTTTAAAAAAACATCTTCCTCAGCCAATGACCTATTTGAGGTTGCTTTATACAAATACTTGCCACTAGCCACATGAAGTGCATCAAAGATTCCAACTATGCTTTTGATAGGTTATCAATCATTGAGGTTTGATGGATATATATTTGCAAATATATACAAACTTCAACAAATTCTTGAAACATAAAATCTATTTGAAGCCTATTGAAATATTCCGGTAAGGTTATAGTTTGTTCAATGGCATGGCATGTCAATGGGGCAGTTTTGCAAGCATAATTTCAAGTGCATATATGCATATTGTATAAGCACCTCCTTAAAAAAATTTCCAAGTATTTTGAGCTTGAAATCCTTAACTCACCCCTTATAAGTATCAATGAGTTTATTTTCATATTTTCTCCTCTTCTTTGTGTGTAATTTGACCCAAGAACCAATAGGAGTGATAATAGAAATCCACCTATTGTTGTTAAGGTCAAAATTATTATATATTATAATTGCTCTATTAGAAGATAACTAACATTGAGGACATGAATCTTCCATTGAAATAGAGTAGAAGAGAATGTTGAGTGAAAAGAAAGAATAGAAAATCCTATGCAAAAATGAAGGGAGGGCATATACTTCCATTGAAATACAATAAAGGGAACATGTTTAAGTATAGTATTCAAAAATTTTAAGAAAATGACCAAGAAACTGCAAAGTTATACTAGACTAATAAGAAATGTCCCTATCTAGCATCTTTGATCATACCAATACCTCTTATAGTTTGTCTCCACAAATTTTGGCTTTAAAAATGCCTCAAAATACTTTATTTCAAAAATTTTATATATGAGATAAAAGACTTTAAAATGGAAAAATCCCCATTTTACCATAATGGTAGCTCTCACCATATTGGTTGAAAGGCTTTCTCTCTCTAAAACTAAAAGGCCCAACCAAATCTCCCCTGATGTCTTCAATCGTCTTACCTCTTTTTCTCTATTATTTCGTCTCATTTATCAAGGCTAAAACTCTCACTCTCTCTCTATCTCTCATCACACCTAGATCAATGCTCTCTCCCTCTCATATTTGCATAGTGGCCAATTTGGTTTCACTTCTGTTGCACATATTAGATGCGAGACTTGCATGTAGTGAGTAGAAGAAGCTCTCCCTCACTCTCTTTTACTCATAAAAATGAAAGCACGACTCATAAAACTCAAAATAAACTTAAAAAATAGTAAAGAAAAATTGAGCGACACACTATTGGGTGAAATTTTCCCTCGTACATGGAGTGGGCATATTCTCCATGTCGTATTTGTAATATTAAAATGAATCTTGCTTGGCCTAAAGATAGGCCCTTTATAAGCATCCTTTTCATAAAAAAGTTTGAGGTTCACTTAATAGATGGTTGCAATCAATTGCATAACCCACAATTGCGGGGCACCATAAAACATTTCTAAAATATCTTCAATATATCTCCTAAAATCTCAATTATCTATAAATATTTACAAACATGGTGTGCCTATGCCTTAGAGTAAACGACAGTGTGTCTATTAAAATAATTCAATGAAGCTGTCTATGGAATAAAGTGTAATTCATGTATATCCAATTCATCTTGCTCTACACATCAGTTGTCAAAAATTAAAAAAATCATGTAAGAAAAATAATTAATGGAATAAATACAGCTAGCCACAATAAATCAAATAATCATTGAACTTATGTAGATGTTAGCACTTGAGATATGAATATTATGGCATCATCCACCACGGACAGCTTCATTAGTGTCACACCTACAAGTCTCACATGTGGAAAGGATAGGTACCCCCATTAATCTTCCACCCAAGATAAAAAGTAATTTATTCTTAGAAATATGCCCTATGCTAACAAAGAATCATTCAAGGCACTCATCCCATCAACATGCACATAGGGGAGAACCATTGAAGGCACTCATCTCCTCATGTAGGTGCCAACTAGCAACATATTGCACCATAGCATCGTCGACAAAGGAATTTTGGCATGCAAGAGGCTTGAGAGATTGCAACTTTTGCTCTAATTGGGATTGATATTTGTGCTCTTCTTCTAGTTGCATGGCTAATAAATCCATGCATTGCTCTATGGTTGGTTTAGGAAGCGACGAGTGGAATGAAAATTTGTAGTGCTAGAAAGTCATTCATGAGACATGGTGATTGTTTATGGATTGGTGAAAAGATCCAAATAATAAAAACGCCTTATAGTTCACCCATGGCAAGAAAATTTTAGCATGTAGGCACTAGAATAAAGAGCAACTTCTTGACAAAATGATGAGATAGAATAGGCAAGAAAGACCAAAAATTTTTATAGTATTTTGATGAAGTTTTAACACCCCACAATGACTTCGTAGAAATCTTCTCTTGAGGACTGTAAGTTTATGGTGATTTAGGCCAATCAATGAAGTATGCAGGTGACTTGGTGTAGGAGAGGATGGAGAATATGATTAACTAAGGATTTATGACTTAATTAAAAAAATGATTTTAGGGACAAAAAGATGTCATTGACCTACTCGAAACCCCCCCCCCCCCCACGAAATTAAAAAGAAAACTATAAGCTTCTTTAAGATTAAACCAAGCTTCATCATAAAACTTAATTAAGCTATTTTAAACCTTCTTTTGGCCACAAAACTCTCAAAATGATATTGCCATGGTAGAGGGATGTGATTTTTCAATACTGGACTAAACTACAAAATTTTTGGGCAGAGATAGGGGGTTTGGGGTTTTGAAGCTCTAGGAATCTAGCCGTGAAGTCGGTTTGAGTTGAAACAAACCATAGACCCGATTGCTGCAGAGAGCTTGCCTTCATGCAAGATGGTAGGTGATTGGAAGCCCCAGATATAGACTAAGCTTTGATACCACTATTGCACAGATTGGATGTGAGACTTGTGTGTAGCAAGCAGAAGAAGCTCTCTCTCACTCTCTTTTACTCGTAAAAATGAAAGCAGGACTCATAGAACTCAAAATAGAATTAAAGAAGAGTAAAACAAAATTGAGTGACACACTATTGCGTGCAATCTCCCCTTGTACATAGAGTGGATATTTCCTCCATGTCATATTTATAATATTAAAATGAATCTTACTTTGCCCTAAGAAAGACCCTTTACAATCACTCTTTTCATAAAAGAATTTGAGTTCAGTGAATAGATGGCAATCAATTGCACAATCCACAATTGCTGAGAACCATAAAATATTTCTAAAATATCTTCAATATATCTCTTAGAATCTCAAATATCAATAAATATTTATGAAGAGGGTATTTGCATGCCTTAGAGTAAATGGTGGTGTGCCTATTTAAATAATTAAATATGGCACTTGACCATATGTATCCAATTCATCTTGTTCTACACATTGTTAACCCTCAAACGAATGAAGGCGAAAAATCCAAAAAAGCTAAAGCAGAAGACAAAGACGAAGGCCAAGGAAAAGAGAAACGGAAGACAAAGACGCACAAGGAGAAGAGTCCTAAATAAGGGAGAAAGGCACACAAGGAAAAGTGCAAGTCAAAACTTTTGTAAAAGAGTGCAAGCGCATCATGGTTTAATTCAAGGAACACCGGGCTCTCACCCGTGCAATTTGTAAATGTAGATGGGCGGTGGAAAGGAAGCTAAGAAGATAGAAGGACAATGGGAAAAAGGGCCTAGGCTACGGCTGGCCATGTAAAAAGGGGAAAAGGGGATGACCGCCCAAAAGGGATTTAGGGTTTTGTATATAAAGTTGAAAAGTGAATGAGAAGCTCATTCTTGTGTGTGGCCAAAAGTAGCTCTAACTCCTCTTCTTCTTCTTCTTCTTCTTCTTCTTCTTGCTTGCTTGAGCTTGTGCTTGATGGAGGGAGTGTGAGAGTGTGAGGGAGTGAGTATGTGAGGGTGAGGGACCGAGGAGGAGAAGCTCTCCATCTTCTCCTCTCTTCTTCTCTTCTCTTCTCTTCTCTTGTCTTGCTCGTGGCAATGGAGCTTGGAGCGTGGAGCTTGAGGATGGAGCTTGCTTGAAGCTTGCACTTGGATCGTGGAGCTACCGGAGTGCGCAGGAGAGGAGGTAACTTGAACGGCATGGAGGTAAGCTCACTACACCCATAGATATGGATGGCGCGTCGGTTATGTGAGAGGTAGCCATTAGTACTTGGCTTGGAACGCTTGAAACAATAAGCGGTCCGTGGGTCTTGGCGATTGAGTGAAAGCTCCCACATTTTGGTTCCGTTACCGGGACCAACGGATTCAAGCCTTGAGCACTTGCGCGCTTCGAATCGAGCATTGAAGTAGGATTTTCCCCGAACCAGTGCTTGAGATAGGTAGGAAGTGAGGGGGTTGAAGATGGTATTTGATCTCCTTGGCAAGTAGGTTTTTTGCTTTTTTGAGATTTATGTTGTGAGACGGAGTAGTGTAGGTATTTACTTTATGATTTGGATGCATTAGGGTAGGAAAAAACAAAGAAAAAGAAGAAAAACAAGCATCAGGGTTTATGCTGTCATAACAAGGCATGAGGGTTTGATTCGTTTGCCGATTTGCATTTTGGAGTTTATTGGCTATCCCAGGTATATAGATCTCTTCCTCATCACTCCAACATCATTCATGTTGAATCTTGTAGCTTGTGATAAGCAATATCTTAAGATTTTTTATGATTTCATGCTCGAAAGTGCGTTCGGGTCGGTGGGATTGGACATTCGATCCAGTGTTCGATTCCCAGAATCGGACGTCCGATTCTGAAAATCGGACACTCGGACCCTGAGAATCGGACGCTCGGATCACTTGGACCAAACCCGTCCGATTTTAGAAATCGGACCATCCTGTCAGATCGGACCACTCGGACCACCCACGCTCGGACCACTCAGACCAACCCGTCCGATTTTGAGAATCGGACGCTCGGACCACTCGGACACTCGAACGCTCAGACAACCGTCCGATGGGACCATCCTGTCCGATCAGACCACTTAGACCAGCCCGTTCGATTTTGGAAATCGGACCACCCGGAATCGGACCAGTCCAGAATCGAACCAGTCAGAATCGGACCAGTCAAAATCGAACCAGTCCAGAATCGGACCATCCCGTCCGACTACTAGAATCAGACCACTCAAAATCGGACACCTGTCAAAATCGTACGTCCAATTCCAGAAATTGAATGTGACCAAAATCGGACCACTAGGCTGATCGGACCAACCCAAAATCGAACGTCCGATTTTGACAATCGGACTCCTGAAAATCGGACATCTGAGAATCGGACAAAAAAAAAAGTCAAAATCGGGCAGGAATCTAGAACACAAATTTTGACGCATCTAAACCCCGAGATTGACCCCAAAGGCTACTAAAGCTAAAGGCACATCCCAGATCCATCACTGGGCTAAAATTTAGAGCACATAGTTCAAAATTTGGATATAAACGGTCCTCCAAATTACGTATGGCGTTTACCGTAACGGCCCTGCGGGCCAGGGGGGACTGTGACCCCCGCAGAGGGTGCCCCCTCCACACCTCCCCCGAGTAGGTTGGAGAGAAAATGTGCACTGTGACAGGTCCTCCAAATTGAACCCTAGTGTAGCAATGGCTCTACACGAGCATGGATTCTCCCTTGCAAAAGAGCAACCAAAAGCTCGTGCCCAAATAGAGACAAACAGAGACCCTAGAACCTCAATGGGCCCATCTAGTCAACAAGGGCAAAAAGGCCACACTGCAAAAACACATACATGTATTCGGACTGCATCTAGTCAAAGCGGAAAGCAACAACATCAAGCTACAATAGCGAGAATGACTAGATATGACAGTCCTGACGAGAGATGTACCTTGAGCAACACTGCACAGACGACCCAAGACATTGGTGGAGAATCCACGTCTGGTCATGAATGTGGGGACTCAAGGGCATCTATCAGAAGGCTTAAATTTACAAGCCGAAACCCGAAAGATGAAGACATAGTACCACCTGCTTATCTTAGGGTCAAACTCACCGCGAAAAGAGAGCATACTCTCGATGCTCTAATTGATGAAGGAGCTGATTTTAATATCTTGGCCTATGAATCATGGACCCTACTAGGCCAACCAGAGCTCACACCGACTAGTGCAACTCTTAGCCCTTATGGGGGAGACCCACAAGCACTCATAGGGAAGTGCAAAATCCTTGCAACAATTGAAACAGAAAGCTTGCCCATCCTATTTCATGTTCCTCCAAAAAGTGCTAGTTGCGGGAAAGAAACCCTCCTAGGAAGACCCTTCAAATGGGTGACCAAGTGTGAGGCTGACTATGTAGCACACAGGATACACCTGACACTACTAGGTGTGAGGATAGTCACCACCTTGAGCAAGGGTGACCTCATTGAACCTCGAGGGAAAGGCAAGGAAGGTGATGACATAACAGTCAAGCCTACAAACGAGGGCAAGGACTTGTTGAAAGAGTTGATACAAGCACAGGTCAAACAACGGGAATCAGTGAGTGAGGCTAGGCCTGGAATAAGAAGGTCAAGAGACAATGCCGAGGACGGGCTTTGGACTTACAAATATCGTAGAAGACCCCAAAAAAAGCCCAAGCCTTATAGACGAAGGTATCGATGGAGAGTCAACACAACGCCGCAATGGATATCCAAAGCGTTGCTACGTGCTCAAGGGTATTATGCAGGCAACCGATGGATTTGGGTACCAAAACCCCCTGTTAAACCTCCTTTGTTACTGAAGGCCAGGACGTATCAAGAGCAAAGAAGCGTAGGAGGAGATCTAAACGAAAAACCAAGTCCCAAGTCAAAAACAGTGGAGTGGTCGAGCCCCTCAGGGTCGAAATCAAGAAACCCAACGGGACCAATTGGAGGGTAGATCCTCAGCCTAGTGTGCTTGACAAGCAGACATCAGATGTAATCGTTGAGGATATGCAAAAGCCACTAGTGCCCAAGGAGCCTTTGATTCCCCAAGAGGATAGCAAGCATCATAGGCACAACATTGCTCATGGCAAGGTTAAATGCTCAATAAACCAAATAGCAAAATTATCTAATAGTCACGAGCAAATCTCGCAGCCAGTGTCAAAGCCACTTAGGAGTCCCAAGTCTCCTACACCCTCTTCCCCTAAATGGACACACAAAGCACAACAATCGTCAAGTGCAGCTACTCGATCCCAATCTCTACCTACATCAGAGCTTCCAAATGTCCAAGAGGCAGGACACGACGCCATCCTTAGCTCTCAACCTAAGGATATGCCTATGCAATCCACCGTGGCTAGCTCAACTGATACTCAAGTGAATGCTCTAAGGGCAACAAAAGGCATGACCACTTCCAATCGACCTAAGGACTTAACACCGCAATCCACCAAGAGTAGCCAGCCCACTGGACTAGCCACCACTACTTCCAATCAGGGATCATAGCAGTCACAGCCCTTGGCCGTGACAATGCCCCTTGTGGAATGTGTCCTTAGTGATTTACCTGTGGAGGAGGTGTCACAACCAACTTCATTGACAACTCCAGCACTTTCAAAGTGCCGAAAGGCATCGAGTCCATCCACCAATGAACCCATTAATGCCTCTCCTAATAGCTATGAACCCTTAGACATATCCGTGTGCTCTGAAAAACCAAAGCAACCGTTGCCATCAACAGTTGCTTGCAACACTCTATCCACTGAAATAGAACTCATATTGACCAATCAAGAGTGGATACAACGCTGCCACAACAGGGTGATAAGGTCATACCAGTCACACCCAAGGAGAACCATGATGTAATAACGAAGCCTCCAGAGAAACATGGAAACCCCAAGAGCATGAGCAATCCTAGCATTGACCAATCTTGCTCATACAGGCCTGAACCCCCAGCTATGCTAAAGCCTAAACAAACTCCTAGAACCTTGCATGAGATGGCAACTGAGCAAGCCCTCGTTGAACATAGAAGTATCGCAGGATTCTTAACTGAGTTGGATGCTAAGCTCAAGGTGTTCGCACGAGTTTACGTCCTTGCAGACATGGGCACAATCCCCAAGAAGCAGCTTGGAGATTACTTGCCCTTTCCTCTATCCTGGGAAGAGCAAGAACATCTTAACGAGCACTACGACAGGCTCCTACATGAACGCATGCGACTCATCTCTGACGAGGAAGCCGACGAACTGCGCTTAACTGTCACGTTCAATTATGTGCTCTGCCAACCAAATCTCTTAGAGATAGAGCAACTAAAGCGACTAACAGAGGGCCGAAGTCAATTTGAACAACGTTGGTGTGAAAATCGCATTGCAATGGCCAAAGTAGGAGCCCATATCATGACAGTCTCAGAGGAGCGATTGGCCAAATGGCGGTCTCAAAGAGACCCAACCTATGTGGCACCAACTTCCCTTCGAGAGTGCTGACTGCCATTCGGGGTACGGACTTAGCTGAAACTAGCCAAGAGAATGCTCTGTTTGATAAGGTTCTCACTGAGGAGGAGTTACATATTGCCAATAGACTCGGACAAGGTTCCATGCTACTCGATGTGGCAAAATATCTATCGGTATTGAGTAAGCTGCCACGAATACTAGATGCGTGTGCCACGCTCCAGTACAATCCCGAGTTCTACAATTGGTTTCTATCCTCGTGAGGTGACATGGATTCGTATATGTATATATATGGATGTATATATAAACAATGATTTTTGTGTCACCCTATATAGATACTATCAAAACACACAAGCAATGATAGTCAAGCGTAGGGAGAAGAGTTGGGTTTGACAGGCTAAGCTCCTCAGGTCCTCCCCTCATCACACTTTTAAAAGTCGTGTGACCATTCCTACCTCCAAGTGAAGGGCATGCAACCCTCATTACCGCCATAGGAATCCTTGACCAACGACTCTGATGGTGTAGATGGGGTACCGTCCCTTTCTATACACCTTTTTCCCTTTCTGGTCTATCCTTCTGAGGAGGAGCCCTGCCTAAATCCATGACCGCCAGCCGAAGTAACTTGGTGTGAACTAAGATCTGCTAATGGCAGGAGGCTAAATATACATCACGGGGGCCATCCCTCTACAACAAGCACTACATGCCCTACCCCTCCCCTTCTCGTCCTATGTGCTTGATAACCCGCACTATAATCCCTTATATATGAATGGTCTTATCATGTAACAAATCCTAATCCTTGATTCGCATCTTACAAGTCCCCTTGCGAGGAAAGCATGGAGAACCAAGGGCAGCTAGCTTGCAAGGACGCTCTTGCTCACTCTTAAAAGGTACGCCAAGAAACGCAGCCCCAAGCAACATCGCCCTGGACGAAGGCCGAAGAATCCGAGGGCCAAGGGAGCGGATGCTCAGGAGGCACACAAAATGTGGCAACGCCTATTGCACAGACCCCCAACGCACGCTCGGGCACCAGGTGCTCACGAAGTGACAAGGTGGCCAGGGATAGGGCAGAATTTAATGAATTGTTTAAAGACATTCTGGAAACGGTAGCGGCCCGGGACTACACCATTTATGTCCCAGCCGACATGTTCCCTGCGCCCAGCCTCACGGGAGCCCCGCACTAGCACCGCCCGGGTCACCTAGCCAACCGAACTCACCCCGCCTCGTACCTATCGACTAAATCCCTATGATGTACAAGTAGCTCGACAAGTCAGCATGCCAGAACATTTTGTTTTTTGACGAGTAAAGGGACAAGATCCCCACTTGTACACATTCCCGTTACCTCTCGTTAATGTATGCAACCTTAACAAGCAATGAAATAGACATCCCAATAGACATCATAGAATTCTGAAAAATTATGCCTTAACATGATTGCATTTGTTTGATGTACTTAACACAAGCGAGCATATACTCTCACGAAGTGACAAGTGGATACAGGATAATACAGGTTCTTGTGCGAAAGTGTTCAATGCCGATCATCGCAAGACCATTGACCCCACAAAGAGCCACGATAAAGCCACGCTGCCGAAAGCAAAAATCACCCTTTTCGACCACCCACATCGCATGACCCAACGCACATTCATGGGCCACGCTCTCTTTCTGGGTCAAACTCTATACTTGGCTCACGGCAGTTGTTAACCCCAACACGAAGAAAGCAAAAGGAAATAAAAAAGACACAGGGCAACACGAAGAAAGCAAAAGGAAATAAAAAAGACACAGGGCAAAGGCGGAAAAAAGGTAGCTCGACTAAAGAAAGAAGAGAAGAAAAGGCCAGAAGCGCAAGGGAAACCTTAAAAGTCCAAGGCAAATGCAAAAGGGGAAAGGTGCATTTTAAAATACAAAGGCACTTCCTGAGATCTTTTAAAAGAGTGCCAGGTGGTGGAAAATCCGGAAAACCAAAACAGAAGATAAAGACAAAGGCCAAGGCAAAGAGAAACGGAAGACAAAGGCGCACGAGGAAAAGCGCAAGTCAAACTATTGTAAAAGAGCGCAAGCACATCATGGTTTAATTCAAGGAGCGTTGGGCTCTCACTCGTGCAATTTGTAAATGTAGACGGGTGGTGGAAAGGAAGCTAGGAAGATAGAAGGACAATGGGAAAAAGGGCCTAGGCTATGGCCGGCCATGTAAAAAAGGGGAAAAGGGGATGACCACCCAAAAGGGATTTAGGGTTTTGTATATAAAGTTGAAAAGTGAATGAGAAGCTCATTCTTGTGTGTGGCCAAAAGTAGCTCTCCTCCTCTTCTTCTTCTTCTTCTTCTTGCTTGCTTGAGCTTGTGCTTGAGAGAGAGTGTATGAGAGTGTGAGGGAGTGAGTGTGTGAGGGTGAGGGACCGAGGAGGAGAAGCTCTCCATCTTCTCCTCTCTTCTTCTCTTCTCTTCTCTTCTCTTCTCTTCTCTTCTCTTGCTCACGGCAATGGAGCTTGGAGCGTGGAGCTTGAGGATGGAGCTTGCTTGAAGCTTGCACTTGGATCGTGGAGCTACCGGAGTGCGTGGGAGAGGAGGTAACTCGAACAGCACGGAGGTAAGCTCACTACACCCGTAGATATGGATGGCACGTCGGTTATGTGAGAGGTAGCCATTAGTGCTCGGCTTGGAACGCTTAAAACAATAAGCGGTCCGTGGGTCTTGGCGGTTGGGAGAAAGCTCCCTTATTTTGGTTCCGTTGCCGGGACCATGGATTCAAGTCTTGAGCACTTGCGCACTTCAAATCGAGCATTGGAGTAGGGTTTTCCCCCGAATCGATGCTTGAGATAGGTAGGAAGTGAGGGGGTTAAAAATGGTATTCGATCTCCTTGGCAAGTAGGTTTTTTTATTTTTTGAGATTTATGTTGTGAGATGGAGTAGTGTAGGTATTTACTTTGTGATTTGGATACATTTAGGATAGGAAAAAACAAAGAAAAAGAAACAAACAGTAGGGTTCTCTGTTGCTGTATAACAGGCTAAAACAGGGAAATAGGGGCAGAGATCCTTGGAGTGCCATTTGATTCGAGCACCACAGTGGTTCCAGGCATGTTTGGCATCCCCTTGTAGTGTCTTGCACCTATCTGGAAGGCGCTAGATGATTTGGTGTAGTAGACGTCAGTCCAAAGGCATCGTGTGCAACTTGCGGGCCGTCGGCCGTGTAGTCGGACCAGCTCATCCGAGTCCCAAAATCGGACCCATCCAGAATCGAACCAGTCCATAATCGGACACTCGGACAACCGTCCAATCGGACCACTCGAACCAACCCGTCCGATTTTGAAAATCGGACCACTCGGACACTCCGACTCAGACCACTCGGACCATTATGCCCGATCGGACGCTCGTCCCATCGAGGCAATCGGACCACCCTATCCAATCCGATTCCCAGAATCGGACCAGTCTAGAATCGGACCACCCAGAATCGAACCAGGCCGTCCGAGTCCCAGAATCGGACGTGACCAAAATCGGACCACTGAGCCAATCAGACCAACATGAAATCGGACGTCCGATTCTGATAATTAGACTCCTGAAAATCGGACATCTGAGAATCGGACAGAAAACTGTCAAAATTGGATAGGTATCTAGAACACAAATTTTGACATATCTAAACCCCGAGATTGACCCCAAAGACTACGTAGGGCTAAAGGCACATCATAGATCCATCACTGGGCTAAAATTTAGAGCACATGGTTCAAATTTTGGCTATAAACGGTCCTCCAAATTCTGCATGGCTTTTACCGTAACGGCCGTGCAGGCTGGGGGGGACTGCCCCCCCCAGTAGGTTGGAGGGAAAACGTGCGTCGTGACAGGTCCTCCAAATTAGACCCTAGTGTAGCAATGGCTCTACATGAGCATGGATCCTCACTTGTAAAAGAGCAACCAAAAGCCCGTACCCGAACAGAGAGAAATAGAGACCCTAGAACCTCAACGGGCCAATCTAGCCATCCAAGGCAAAGAGGCCACACCACAAGAATACATGTACATTGTGTTCAAACTACGTCTAGTCAAAGCAGAATGCAACATCATCAAGCTATCAATGCGAGGATGACTAGACTTGACACTCTTGACGAGAGATGTACCTTGAGCAACACTGCACAGATGACCCAAGACATTGGTGGAGAACCCACGTCCGGTCATGCAGTTAGGGACTCAAAGGCATCTATCAGAAGGCTTAAATTTACAAGCCAAGACCCAGAAGATGAAGACATAGTACCACCTACGTATCTTAGGGTCAAACTCACCGCGAAAAGAGAGCATACTATCGATGGTCTGATTGATGAAGGAGCAGATTTTAACATCTTGACCTATGAATCATGGACCTTACTAGGCCAACCAGAGCTCACACCGACTAGTGCAACTCTTAGCCCTTATGGGGGACACCCACAAGCACTCATAGGGAAGTGCAAAATCCTTGCGACAATTGAAACGGAAAGCTTGCCTATCCTATTTTATGTTCCTCCAAACAATGCTAGCTGCGGGAAAGAAACCCTCCTTGGAAGACCCTTCAAAAGGGCGACCAAGTGTGAGGCTGACTATGTAGCACAGAGGATACACCTGACACTACCGGGTGTGAGGATGGTCACAACCTTTAGCAAGGGTGACCTCATCAAACCTCGAGGGAAAGGCAAGGAAGGTGCTGACGTAATAGTCAAGCCTACTAACGAGAGCAAGGACTTGTTGGAAAAACTAATACAAGCACAGGTCGAACAATGAGAACCAGTGTGAGTGAGGCCAGGCTTGAAACAAGAAGGTCAAGAAACAATGCCAAGGACGGGCTTGGGACTTACAAATATCATAGAAGACCCCAAAAGAAGCCCAAGCCTTATAGACGCAGGCATCGATGGAGGATTAGCACAACGCCGCGATGGATATCCAAAGCGTTGCTACGTGCTCAAGGGTACTACGCAGGTAACCGATGGGTTTGGGTACCAAAATCCCTTCCTAAACCACCTCTATCAGCTGAAGGCCAGAGTGCATCAAAAGCAATGAAGCACAGGAGGAAATCTAAGAGAAAATCTAGGTCTCGAGGCAAGAAACTAGACATGATTGTTTGAAGGAAAGAGCCTCAGCCTAGCATGCTAAATAGACAGATGTCATATGTAGCCATTGAGCATGCACAAAAATCATTAGTGCCCAAAGAGCCTTTGATTTCCCAAGGGGAGAACAAGCATCATAGGCACAACATTGCTCAAGGCAAGGCTGATCGCTCAACAAAGCAAATGGCACAATCATCTAATAGCCTCGAGCAAATCATTCAGCCAGTGCCAAGTCCACCTAAGAGTCCTAGATCTCCTACATTCTCTTTTTCCAAATGGACACAGGAAGAACAACAGTGGTTGTCAAGGGAAACTGCTCAATTCCAATCTCTATCTCCATCTAAGCTTCCAAATGTCCAAGAGGTGGGATAAAACGCCATCTGTAGCTCTCGACCCAAGGATATGCATGAGCAACCTAATGTGACTAGATCAACTCATGCTCGATCTACACAGATGAGTGCTCAAAGGGTAACAAAAAACATGGCCACTTCTAACCGCCCTAGGGACTTGACACCGCAATCCACCAAGGGTAGCCAGCCCACTAAACTAGTTGCTACTACTTCCAATCAGGGATCACAATAGTCACAACCCTTGGCTGTGACAATGACCCTTGTGGAACATGTCCTTAGAAGTTTACCTGTGGAGGAGGTGTCACAACCAACTTCCTTGACAACTCCAGCACTTTCAAAGTGCCTAAAGCCTAGGCTGGAGGAGTTACATGCAAGGGAGTTGGCTAAAGAGCTAGACTCTCCAAAAAGGGAGGTAGTTGTGCTCTCACAACCTAGCGAGGCTATTCAGTAGGCCACGGCCATGTCCCATAAGGACATACTAGAGAAAGAGAATGTTGAGGCCCAACCAAGCACATCAACAGTATTCCTAGTCCAGGGTCCAGAGTCGTTGAGAGATGCACCTTCACTGACCAAGAAAAAGATGAGAAAACATCAAAAACAACAGCAGCCTACAGGTGGTTGTGGACCCCAAGAACGTTGAGACCAAGAGCGCTGGAGAGCTGGGGAATAAAGCATCAAGTCCATCCACCAGTGAATCCATTGATGTCTCTCCTAATAGCGGTGAAACCTCAGACACATCCGTGTGCTCTGAAAAATCAAAGCAGTTGTTGCCATCAACAGTTGCTTTCAACACTTAATCCACCAACAATAGAACTCACATCGACCAATCAAGAGTGGATACGACACTGTCACGACGGGATGACGAATTCACACTAGTCACACCTAAGGAGAACCATGACGCAATAACGAAGCCTCCAGAGAAACATGGAAACCCCAAGAGCATGAGCAATCCTAGCGTTGACCAATCTTGCTCATACAGGCCTGAACCCCCAGCTATGCTAAAGCCTAGAAAAACTCCTAGAACCTTGCATGAGATGGCAACCGAGCAAGCCCTCGTTGAACATAGAAGTATCGCAGAATGCTTAGCTAAGTTGGATGCTAAGCTCAAGGTGTTCGCACGAGTCTACATCCTTGCAGACGTGGGCACAATCCCCAAGGAGCAGCTTGGAGAGTACTTGCCCTCCCCTCTATCCTGGGAGGAGCAAGAACATCTTAACAAGCACTATGATAGGCTTCTGCACGAACGCATGCGACTCATCTCTGACGAGGAAGCCGACGAACTACACTTAACTGTCACATTCAATGGAGTGCTCTGCCGATCGAATCTCGTAGACATAGAGCAACTAAAGCGACTAACAAAGGGCCGAAGCCAATTTGAACAGTGTTGGTGTGAGAACTGCGTTGCAATGGCCGAACTAGGGGCTCAGATCATGACAGTCTCTGAGGAGCGATTGGCCAAATGGCGGTCTCAAAGAGACCCAACCTATGTGGCACCAACTTCCCTTCGAGTGTTAACTGACATTCGGGGTACGGACTTAGCTGGAACTAGCCTAGAGAGCCCTTTGATTGATAAGGTTCTCACTAAGGAGGAGTTACACATTGCCAGTAGACTCGGACAAGGTTCCATGCTACTCGATGTGGCAAAATATTTATCGGTACTAAGTAAGCTGCCATGAGTGCTGGATGCGTGTGCCACGCTCCAGTACAACCCCGAGTTCTACAATTGGTTCTTATCCTCGTGACGTGACATGGATTCATAAATATATATATAAGTAAACACTGATTTTTGTGTCACCATGTATAAACAATATCAACCCACACAAGCAATGGTAGTCAAGCGCAGGGAGAAGAGTTGGGTCTGACAGGCTAAGCTTCTCAAGTCCTCCTCTCATCACACATTTAAAAGCCGCGTGACCATCCCCACCTCCAACTGAAGGGCATGCAACCCACATTACCACCATAGGAAGCCTTGACCAACAACTCTGATGGTGTAGACAGGGTATAGTCCCTTTCTATACACCTTCTTCCCTTTCCAGTCTATCCTTCTGAGGAGGAGCCCTGCCTAAATCCACAACCGCCAGCCGAGGCAACTTGGTGTGAACCAAGATCTGCTAATGGCAGGAGGCTAAATATACATCACGAGGGCCATCTCTCTACAACAAGTACTGCATGCCCCACCCCTCTCTTCTCGTCCTATGCGCTTGATAATCTGCACTATAATCCCTTACATATGAATGGTCTTATCATGTGACAAATCCTAATCCTTGATTCGCATCTTACAGGCCCCCCGCGAGGAAAACATGGAGAACCAAGGACAGCTAGCTTGCAAAAACGCTCTTCGCAGCCGACAGGAACATGCAGCACACACCCCTCCACCGGTGCGCTACGTGCCCACTCTTAAAAGGTACGCCAAGAAACTCGGCCCCAAGCAACACTGCCCCAGACGAAGGTCGAAGAACCCGTAGGCCAGGGGAGCGGACGCTCAGGGAGGCACACAAAATGTGGCAACGCCAGTTGCACAGACCCCCAATGCACGCTCGGGCACCAAGTGCTCACGAAGTGACAAGGCGGCTAGGGATAGGACAGAATTTAATGAATTGTTTAAAGACATTCTGGAAACGGTAGCGGCCCGGGACTACATCCTTCATGTCCCGGCCGACATGTTCCCTGCCCAGCCTCACGGGAGCCCCGCACTAGCACCGTCCCAGTCACCTAGCCAACCCGACTCACCCCGCCTCATACATATCAACTAAATCCCTATGATGTACAAGTAGCTCGACAAGTCAGCATGCCAAAACATTTTGTTTTTTGATGAGTAAAGGGGCAAGATCCCCACTTGTACACATTCCCGTTACTTCTCGTTAATGTACACGACCTTAACAAGCAATGAAATAGGCATCCCAATAGACATTATAGAATTCTGAAAAATTATGTCTTATCATGATCTCATGAAGTGACAAGTGGATACAGGATAATATAGGTCCTTGTGCGAAAGCGTTCAATGCCTGATCACTGCAAGACCATTGACCCCACAAAGAGCCGCGACAAAGCCATGTTGCCGAAAGCAAAAATCACCCTTGCCGACCACCCACATCGCATGGCCCAATGCACATTCATGGGCTACGCTCCCTTTCTGGGTCAAGCTCTATAGTTGGCTCATGGCAGTCGTTACCTCAATTGTACCAACATCGTGTGTATCGCAAGGAGGTTTGCAATATCTCAAGTGTATCTCCCCATCTCAACAACTGCTTCTCTAACAACGAGGCTAGGGCACAATCATCACTGTAATATCCATTTCTTGAGCTTTCGAAGCTTGACATTTTCCAGCCCATTGAAAGGCTGCTAGCCTCGACACATTGTAATGGTTGTACTCAAGCAAGTCCTAA
The DNA here is from genome assembly GCF_053477565.2 of Lygodium microphyllum. NCBI lineage: Eukaryota > Viridiplantae > Streptophyta > Polypodiopsida > Schizaeales > Lygodiaceae > Lygodium > Lygodium microphyllum. The sequence goes on along the minus strand of NC_141142.1, from coordinate 5,533,060 downwards.
AAAAAAAAAGAGAGAGAACAGAACAAAAGAATGAAAGAAAGAAAAAAGCACAAGAAAAAGATACAAAAAGAAAGAAAGAAGAAGAAGAAAAAAAAAAGCACCCACGATCACAGCACAGCATCTAGGGATCCTCAAATTAGGTACGTCCAGTGACCTTGGTCGACTGGCTCCGTCCCTAGTCCCCTCGCCCTTTAGCATCACCCACAATTGTTCAGGGCACATCAAGGGCAAGATATACCTAGGGAGCTTGTCTCGCCTATGGTTAGACCTGTCACCCTGACCCACTTGCACAATTCTCTCTTGCACTCTACCTTAGTACCATTGCAATCAGTGGTGGTAAGCACCACACAATTGGCCGTGAAAAGTACACCGTCCTCATCAAGCAAGTCCAATAGCTTCTAGCTACCAAAAGTGCGGTGTCCCTATCTTCACTTATGCTACGTTGTGCAGTCACAATGCAAAGGATGTCTCATATACCTTCACGTGTACTTCTTCTCAACATGGACAACTTTACTTCATCCATGCATTGTTACGAGAAACTAGCCCACGGTCTTCTAACTACGTAATATCTAAGTATGCACGAGCACTCGCATAATATCTGCACCGAAGTATCTACACAGTTTGGGTCCTCAAGTGCAAGACAATACTCTCATCTTTCTTAGAGTTCGACATGTCTCCCAAACTAATCAAAATATGTCTTGTGCACAATAAGAAGACTAACATTACCCCTTAGGGAGAGACCACATGAGAGGTTTTCAATTGCAGGTATTGAAGACTCCCACGAAGGTGTCGTTCGCTCTTCATCAACACTCAACTCTGAATTCCTATCCTTATCACCCTGTAAGCCTACCAAAAATCAGCATGTACAAAATCCCCAACACACTGCCACTTGTACTCCATCAGTGCAACCCCCCAAAGAACAGCCCTACCACCAACTCCCATTGCCCTACCACCTACCACTCAACCCACCAATGTGTCCCCAATGACCTTCCTCCCCCACCACTACCAACACTCTGCCATGGTAACCACAGACGTCCTTGCCACCCACGTCTTCGGTGCATGCTAAACACTTGCTACCTACGACGGTGAGTGCCATGGGACTGGCACTCGTTTAGGAGGGGGTAATGTTAACCCCAACACGAAGAAAGAAAAAGGAAATAAAAAAGACACAGGGCAACACGAAGAAAGCAAAAGGAAATAAAAAAGACACAGGGCAAAGGCGGAAAAAAGGTAGCTCGACTAAAGAAAGAAGAGGAGAAAAGGCCAGAAGCGCAAGGGCAACCTTAAAAGTCCAAGGCAAATGCAAAAGGGGAAAGGTGCATTTTAAAATACAAAGCGCTCCCTGAGATCTTGTAAAAGAGTGCCAGGCGGTGGAAAATCTGGAAAGCCAAAACAGAAGATAAAGTCAAAGTCCAAGGCAAAGAGAAACGGAAGACAAAGGCGCACGAGGAAAAGCGCAAGTCAAACTATTGTAAAAGAGCACAAGCGCATCATGATTTAATTCAAGGAGTGACGGGCTCTCACCCGTGCAATTTGTAAATGTAGACGGGTGGTGGAAAGGAAGCTAGGAAGATAGAAGGACAATGGGAAAAAGGGCCTAGGCTATGGCCGGCCATGTAAAAAAGGGGAAAAGGGGATGACCGCCCAAAAGGGATTTAGGGTTTTGTATATAAAGTTGAAAAGTGAATGAGAAGCTCATTCTTGTGTATGGCCAAAAGTAGCTCTCCTCTTCTTCTTCTTCTTCTTCTTCTTCTTGCTTGCTTGAGCTTGTGCTTGAGAGAGTGTGTGTGAGAGTGTGAGGGAGTGAGTGTGTGAGGGTGAGGGACCGAGGAGGAGAAGCTCTCCATCTTCTCCTCTCTTCTTCTCTTCTCTTCTCTTCTCTTGCCTTGCTCGCGGCAATGGAGCTTGGAGCATGGAGCTTGAGGATGGAGCTTGCTTGAAGCTTGCACTTGGATCGTGGAGCTATCGGAGTGCGCGGGAGAGGAGGTAACTCGAATGGCACGGAGGTAAGCTCACTACACCCGTAAATATGGATGGCGCGTCGGTTATGTGAGAGGTAACCATTAGTGCTCGGCTTGGAATGCTTGAAACAATAAGCGGTCCGTGGGTCTTGGCGGTTGGGCAAAAGCTCCCACAGCAGTTGTTACCTCAATTGTACCAACATCGCGTGTTGCAAAGAGGTTTACAATATCTCAAGTGTGTCTCCCCATCTCAACAACTACTTCTCTAACAACGAGGCTAGGGCACAATCATCATTGTAATATCCATTTCCTGAGCCTTCGAAGCTTGACATTTTCCAACCCATTGAAAGGCTGATAGCCTCAACATATTGTAATGGTTGTACTCAGGCAAGTCAAAAAAAAAAAAGAGAGACGAGAACGAAAGAAAGAAAGAAAGAAAAAAGCACAATTAAAAAAAAGAATGAAAAGATAAGAAGCACCCACGATCATAGCACAGCACCTAGGGGTCCTCAAATTAGGTACGTCCAGTGACCTTGGTCGACTGGCTCCGTCCCTAGTCCCCTAGCCCTTTAGCATCACCCACACTTGTTCAGGGCACATCAAGGGCAGGACATACCTAGGGAGCTCGTCTCACCTATGGTTAGACCTGTCACCCTGACCCACTTGCACAATTCTCTCTTGCACTCTACCTTAGTACCATTCCAATCAGTGGTGGTAACCACCGCATGATTGGCCATGAAAAGTACACCGTCCTCATCAAGCAAGTTCAATAGCTTCCAGCTACCAAAAGTGCGGTTTCCATGTATTCAATTATGCTACATCATGCAGTCACAATGCAAAGGATGTCTCATATACCTTCACGTGTACTTCTTCTCAACATGGACAACTTTGCTTCATCCACACATTGTTACGAGAAACTAGCGCACGGTCTTCTAACTACGTAATATCTAAGTATGCACGAGCACTTACATAATATCTGCACCGAAGTATATACACAGTTTGGGTCAATACTCTCAGCTTGCTTAGAGTTCGACCTATCTCCCAAACTAATCAAATATGTCTTGTGCATGATAAGAAGACTAGCACTACCCCTTAGGGAGAGACCACACGAGAGGTTTTCAAATTGCTGGTATTGAAGCCTCCAACGAAATTTCAATCGCTCTTCAGCGACACCCAACTCTGAATGCTTATCCCTTACCATCCGACAAGCCCGCAAATAAGCGTCATGTGTAGAATCCCCAACAAACCTACACTTGTGCTGGCCATCAATGCAATCCCCAACACAGAACAACCCTACCACCAACTCCAACAACCCTTCCACCAGCCACCTTGGCCACCAACAGGCCCCCAGGACCTTCTTTCACACCACCACCAATACTCCTCCATGGAAACCACAGGCATCCTTGTCACCCACGTCTTCGGTGCATGCTACAGCCTGCTACCTATGACAGTGAGTGCCATGGGACTGGCACTCGTCTAATAGGGGGTAATGTTAACCCTCAAACGAATGAAGGTGGAAAATCCAAAAAAGCTAAAGTAGAAGACAAAGACGAAGGCCAAGGAAAAGAAAAACGGAAGACAAAGACGCACAAGGAGAATAGTCCTAAATAAGGGAGAAAGGCGCATAAGGAAAACTTTTGTAAAAGAGCGCAAGCGCATCATGGTTTAATTCAAGGAGTGCTGGGCTCTCACCCGTACAATTTGTAAATGTAGATGGGCGGTGGAAAGGAAGCTAAGAAGATAGAAGGACAATGGGAAAAATGGCCTAGGCTACGGCCGGCCATGTAAAAAGGGGAAAAGGGGATGACCACCCAAAAGGGATTTAGGGTTTTGTATATAAAGTTGAAAAGTGAATGAGAAGCTCATTCTTGTGTGTGGCCAAAAGTAGCTCTCCTCTTCTTCTTGTTCTTGCTTGCTTGAGCTTGTGCTTGAGGGAGGGAGTGTGAGAGTTTGAGGGAGTGAGTGTGTGAGGGTGAGGGACCGAGGAGGAGAAGCTCTCCATCTTCTCCTCTCCTCTCCTCTTCTCTTCTCTTCTCTTCTCTTCTCTTCTCTTCTCTTCTCTTCTCTTCTCTTGCTCGCGGCAATGGAGCTTGGAGCGTGGAGCTTGAGGATGGAGCTTGCTTGAAGCTTGCACTTGGATCGTGGAGCTACCTGAGTGTGCGGGAGAGGAGGTAACTCGAACGGCACGGAGGTAAACTCACTACACCCGTAGATATGGATGGCCCGTCGGTTATGTGAGAGGTAGCCATTAGTGCTCGGCTTGGAACGCTTGAAACAATAAGCGGTCCGTGGGTCTTGGTGGTTGAGTGAAAGCTCCCACACACATCAACTATCAAAAATTCAAAAATATTATGTTTGAAAAATAATCAACTGAATAAATGTAGCTAGCCATAGTAAATCAAAGAATCATTGAAATTTCATTAAATAATCAAATCATGTAGATGTTAGCACTTGAGATATGAATATTATGGCATCACCCAATAGATGACTTCACTCGCATTCACACTTGCAAGTCTCATGCTCGAAAATGATAGGCGTCCCCATCAATCAAAACTAAGATGAAAAGTAATTTGTTCTTAGGAACGTGCCCATGCTAATAGAGATCCATTCAAGATGCTCATCCCGTCAACGTGCACACAAGGGAGAACCATTGAAGGTGCTCGTTCCCTCATGTAGGTGCCACTTAGCAATAACTTCACCTTTTTAGATATGATTACTCTAATATATTTCCTCTCCTATTCAATTTGATCAACATGGTAACTACTTGATTTTCTTCACATCATGGAGATAAGCATGAATATAATCATAGCAAGGAGAGAGAGTGATGATGATATGGAGTTGATGATGATGATGAAAAATGACCATGAGAGATTATTTATATACCTCAATTAATTCATGGTATCTTAATTACACTAATTATTGAAATGGACAGCTTTCATTGTAATAAAGCATAAATGCATTAGTCTAGGGTTAAGTATAAAAGGTGGATGTAACATGTGAAGGATCTTTTTGCCATTTTGAAGAATATAAGATTTGAGGTTTCCTTCCTCCCACCATATAAGAGGGTGCATACTCTTACCCACCAAGATCATGGGGTGCATACCATGTCCCACCTTGACATGAGGTGAGTATTCATGTTACAGCATTCATCTATGATTCTCGGCCTTCCATGGCAATATAATTTCATGCCTAGCCACCTTTGCAATGGTTTCTTGGCATATATGGTGTATTTCTTGTATTTTCAGTTATTTTACTTGCTATGAGAATTAGCTATTTTACATTGGTATTAGAGCATGGACTTTGATCCATGGGAAGTGTCATTTTCTTGAGAAAATTTAGTCATAGGGACAAGTGACATGTAATTGGAGGACAAGATTTAGTTTACAGTGGTTGACATAGTTAAAACCATGACTGGCCATGGTTATCTACATCAAGTCGTCACTAATATGGAGGTTCTTGGAGTTAGACATGAAGAAATTGGGGGATCTATGGTGAAAATAGGAGGTCATGGCTCTTTTCACGACATTTTGGAGGTCCTTGAGTTAATTGTGGTCAACTAGGATTAAGAATGGACTAAAACAGGGGTTAATTTTGTAAAAAGAGAGTTTCTCTTTCTTCTTTCTTCTTGTAGGCTTTCGCTACAACTCCATAGCCAAGATCTTGCTTCTATCTCTTCCCCAATACCCTGATGGTCCAAATGGCTACCATAGATCAATTTTTCACGTTGTAAGATTGCTATAGAGTACCTATATGCTTTTCTTAAGCCTCATTTTGATCATGAGGTAAATGAGTATGTTCATGGACTGTTTACACCAATTTTCTTGAAGACACACTCCCTCATCAACATGAGAAAAATGGAGGCCAAGCTTAACTTCTAGTCTACTTAAGTTCACTTACAAACTCTCTTCCAAGTCTACGGCATGATAGAAGCAAACTTCATCACTCTCTCTTGAATTCTTGGAGCTTCAAAACCCTAGCCATGGCTGAAAATGGACAACATGAAGATTCCTTCAATTTCTTGAAGATTTGGCTTCTTATTGATACCTTTTAGCTCCCAAAGGTTAAGGAGAAGCATCTACAACACACATTGGTTTACATTGAGAATTTCAAGCAAGAATGGAGCATCCCCTTCTCTTGATTTGGGGCAAATAGGGCAGCCACTTGATTCTCTCAAAATTTTTGGTCTTTGAAGATTGGAATCACGAGGCTTTTGGCTCTTATGCCTCCTAAGGTTTCTAGCCATTGGATTTTGCCAAAAATTGAAGGTCTTGCTTCAACATTGCAAGAATGGAGCTTGATTTTGATGTTGCAAGTATGTGGACAGCTTATGCAAGTTCAAGTACTTCAATGGGAGAGCTCTTCTTCAAAATTTAAAGTCTTCTACTCTCTTGGAATATTCATCATTGATTCCCCTTCAATTTTCAGTCACATTTGGAGCTCATAAGGATCATCTCCATCAAACGTATGGCCATAATAGCTTTCTTGGAGAAGAATTGGAGTTTATGAGTTGAATGTTCATCCTAGGATTTACAATTTAAAGGTGTTCTTGGCCACCTCAAGCTAGAGATCAAGCTTCTCAAGTCTCGTATGGTTGTTGGAGCTTCCATGATCATCTACCTTCAACAATGAAAGACGTACTTCTACATTTTGCTCTTAATTCCCTTTAAATCCAATTGCTAAAGCCATCCATTTGCTAAAAAAGAGAGAATTAAGGGTAATCCCATTTTGAAATTGACAATTAAGTGCATATAGACCCAACTTAGGGCTGAATATGGCTATGCTAAATTTTCTTCATCCTACCCACTTAAAATCAGTTAGCCAATTGATGCTAATCTTTCTCATTTGTTGGAATTTTATACCTAACCCTGACTTTGATTGCTTGAATATGATTCAAGTGGTAGGTGGAATTCATTGTATGCAGTGAGTCACTGCAAGAAAGGGGGGGCAATACCTATCCCGATCATTTTCCATTTGATCACATACCCACTCTAATGGCACACTTGACGGATGACCACAAAGTGGATATGCACAATGGGTGCACTTTTAATCATCGTTATGTCTATACCCACAAGGAAAAGTAGATATCAGGCAAGTTGGTAGAACAAAAGTGAGGTAACCCTCCCCACTAAGATGAGGACCCTAAAGGGGAGCACAAACTAGCTTGAGAGAGAAATTTGCACGCCCCTCAAGTCACAGATCCCATGTATTTTTTTCGATTTAGGTGCAAGTACATCTCTTGAGGCAAGAATTGACAGTGGTATTTCAGTAAGATCAACGATTCACAGATGTTACAAACATTCAACAGCAAGAGAACATGGTCATTTAGCCCTCTGACAGATGTACTAAGTGTTTTGGGTGTCTACAAGTACTCCAAGAGACAATTCAAGGTGAAACAGTGCATTCGCAAGACAAGTACACAATTTCTGCTACATAATTTTCTGTCATGATCTGATCTGAGAGCTTGATATCTTGATTCAAAAAGAGAATGTAAGCCTTTGATTTGAACCAAAATTTTCAGTAATCAGACATCGGGAGCAAAAGTCATAATAGTTTTTCTGACAGTTGGTATAGTGGGACTATACCTAAACAGGCTGACAAGGTGCATTGTTTGAGGTCATTACATCTATTACCCTTCTTGAAAGTTGAGATTTTAACAAATATAAATACCCCCACTATATGAGCTTCCTTTAGGTCAATAAATCATTGGGATTAGTGTAATATTAAGCAAGATATTGTCAGTTTTCTCTAGAACAATCATCTTTGACATCAACTATCCCTAATGGCCAAAAACGAAAGGAAAGACCAAGTGATGGAAACCATTTAAGAGGATATCAAAGAGTATGTCAACAATCAAAATAACACCAATGAATCCTATAATCAAGACCAACAAGATGAAGGTGTTAATGTTGGTAATGCTCATAATAGTGTACGACTTGGCAATGAGATGAGAATCAATTATTTCATGAACCTTTTGGAGACTCCATACTTTCAAAAGAGCTATGTATCCTGAATGTTGGGATACATGACACTCATGAACAAATCTCTAAATCATTGGAAAATATGGAGAAAACATCCAATGAGGTGAATGAGAATCTTTAGCAGTTGGTCAAGTTTATGCAGAATGGATTTGAAAATGCAGTAGCAAAGTCTATGAAAAGTGGAATTGAAGATGTATTAGCAGCCATCAAAATGACTTGAAAACTCAAACCACACCTTTTACGCCAAATGTACCCACTTCTCATATTGGAAATACTTCAGTCTAGCCAACTAATATGAAAGGAAAAGGAATTGGTCAACCAATAATGTTAATCTTTGAGAAAGGAGAGACATCAACATTGAAGAGTGCCTATTATCAGCCCACCACCAATACCATTAAAGTATCATGCCCGTCCACAATTCAATTCAAGATGTGAGGCCACTTATGAAGAGGAGAAAAACTTAAGAGAAGATGAGAATGAAGAGTTTCATGGATGTGACCTGTTCTACGAATCATTTCCTTTTCAATCTACCATCAATCAAAAAAGAATCGAAGATGCATGATAAGAATAGAAGATTTGAGAAAAGAATGTCATTTTATGATATCACTAACAAACAAAACTCATTTTATGGTCAGTCCACTAGTGGACAGCCTCATTCTTTTGGATTGGGTCAAACCAAATCAAGGTCATAATGCTTCTAGACCAAATTCTTTTGGAAGAGATTCAATGTATAGAGAATCTTGGAGACAATCATCCTTTGGGCAACACTCTAACAATTTTCAATCAACCTGTAATGAGTGGGAGTACAAAGAGAAGATCACCATTTCCAACTTCAAGGGGGATAATGCATCTTCAATGGAGTGGGAAGAATGGGTAAATAAATTAGAGATGTACTTCACCCTTTTTCCTCACCAAGATGAAGCTAAGATCTATTTTGGGGCACTCCATCTTGAGGGCTACACACATACATGGTGGAGATACATGCAAAGAATTTGTCACACCTTTTCTTCTTGGGAGGATTTTAAGAAGGCAATGTTAGAGGTGTTTGTCTCTCCAATAGAAAAAGAAAGATTGCAAAGAAGATGGTATGGACTTCAACAAAGGACATGTCCATTCTTGACTACTCCAATATGTTCCTCAATCCCTCTATGCACCTTGAAGAAATTATGATTCAGCAAAATTAAACAATATATATCTTTGGTCTAGATCCAACCCTTTCTTTGGAAGTAGATGCAATGCAATCCAAGAGCATTCATGATGCTATTCAATATGTTGAAAGGTATGAGTAGAAATATAGAAGAGATTCAATGGGTATTCATCCTAAAAGTGTAGGGCATTCCTCACCAAATCAGTCTTCTAAGTTTTGAGATCATTTCAGCCAGCCAAGGGATGTGTATAGACAAGATAGCAAGGGAATTACCTACAATAGTAATTATAGCAAGGTGCCTACTTATCCAATGGTTTATGGGTCAAAACAAAGTGTTTGGTGGTTCTAGACCAATGGCTGAAGGAAAACAAAACTTTACAAGGGTTGAAAATGCACAAAAGGGATCTCAAATTAGCACTTACAGCAAAGTCCTTTCTAATGATCAAATTAGGGATATGCGGACCAAAGGTTTATGCTTCAAGTGCGGAGAAAAGTCGACACAAGACCATAGGTTGAAATGTAAATCCAAAAATAGCTAGCTCAATTTTTTCATCATTGATGAGCCGGCGGAATAAGATGAAGGTGATGAGGGAAATGTGTTTCATGTGGATGCAAACCCTATGGTTGAAGACATGCATGATGAGGATGATGGAACTAATGATGAGTTCTATGATATTGTGGACAGTTTTTCCTTTGATCTAGGTGGTTCTTTATGTGCAACTTCTCATGATGCATGGATCGGATGTAAGGGAGAAAATACCATTAGACTTGAGGGGCTGATCAATGGAAAAGTAATTCATCTTTTGATAGACACGCACAGTACCCATAGCTTCATAAATACCAAATCTTTGCATGGGCTAAAATTGCTTCCTCAACAAACGCAAGTGCCATTGAAGATCCAAGTTTCCAATAGAGCTTATGAATCGAGCAATGAAGTGTGCCTATATATTCCTATCACCTTATCTCCTTCACGTACCATATAAGTGGGCTTGATTACTTTGGAAATGGGACCTATAGATGGTGTCATTGTTATGATTGGCTAAAGTCCATTGGGAAATTTTCGTTAGACTTGGAAAACATGCAAATGGAGTTCAAATGGAATGGACAGCATATAGAATTGAAGGGTATTGGTAAAAAAACAATTGGAACTCATATCCATGAAGAAGTTACAGAAAGAAATCAATGCAAGATCATGTATCTTCACTCTTTTGCTTGTGAAAGTAGATGAAGAGCAGCCACCAAATCAACCATATTCTTCTTCAAAGAAAAGGGATCCAAGGTTAGAAGAGCTACTGGAGAAATACAAAGATTTATTTCAGCCACCATCACCTTTGCCTCCAAAGAGAGGGATTGACCACCCTATTGATTTGCTGCCTAATACAAAACCCATCAACAAACCTCCCTATCACTTGTCAAAGTTTGAAAGGGAAGAGGTGGAGCAACAAGTCAAAGAGTTGCTGTAAATGGGTTTAATTTAGCCAAATCAATCTCTTTTTGCCTCTCTCGTACTCTTGATAAAGAAGAAGGATGGATCTTTTTGCATGTGCATTGATTACAGGGAGTTAAACAAGTCCACATTGAAGAATAGATACCCGATTCCACGCATCGATGACCTTTTGGATGAGCTCAAAGATGCAAAGGTCTTTATCAAGATTGATCTTCATTTGGGTTATCACCAAACTAGAATGATGGAAGGAGATGAGTATAAAACAACCTTTAGGACTGAAAGCGTGTTATACCACTTCTTGGTCATGCCATTTGGGCTTTCAAATGTACCTACTACTTTTCAAGCCCTCATGAATAAAATATTGCAACCTTTCTTTCTCAAAGCAATCCTTGTATTCTTTAACGATATCCTCATTTATAGCAAATCCAAGGAGGAGCATTTGATGCATATATGAGAGATCTTTGACACATTAAGAAGACACACACTCTTTGCCAAAATGTCAAAGTATTCTTTCATGGAAGATGAAGTGGAATACTTGGGTCATATTGTAGGAGAGCAAGGCATTCAAGTGGATCCCAACAAAGTGAAATGTGTAAGAGTAGCCTACTCCTACGAATTCTACTTCTTTGAGGGGTTTCCTTGGATTGTCTTCCTTCTATAGGAGATTTATAAAAAATTATGTTGCAGCTCCTTCGACTGATAGGCTGAAGAAAGAGGCTTTCTTTTGGGACTCCATAGCCGACAAGAGTTTCAATGAGCTGAAATCTCTCTTAGTTTCATCACCTATTCATGTATGCTTGGATTTCTCTAAGGAATTTGTTATATGTGTGGATGCTAGTGGGAGAGGAGTTGGGGTTGTTCTATATCAAGGCCATGGACTTATAGCCTATAAAAGTCGCAAGCTTGATGTTAACCCTCAAACGAACAAGCTAGAAAATATGAAAAATCTAAACCGGAGGACAAGGCTAAGGCAAAAGTGGAACGAAAGATGAAGGCTCACCAAGAAGAATCTAGAAACACAAGAAGTACAAAAAATTCCTAAATCAAGGAGAAATGTGCACAAGAAAAAGTACATGTCAACACTTTTGTAAAAGAGCGCAATGCGTACCATGATTTAATTTAAGAGCACCGGGCTCTCACCCCCGAGCTCTCACCTGTGCAATTTGTAAAGGTAGATGGGTAGTAGGAAGGAAGCTAGAAAGATAGGAGGACAATGGGAAAAATGGCCTAGGCCATGTAAAAAAGGGGATAAGGGGATGACTGCCCAAAAGGGATTTAGGGTTTTGTATATAAAGTTGAAAAAGTGAATGAGAATCTCATTCTTGTGTGTGGCCAAAAGTGGCTCTCCTCTTCTTCTTCTTCTTCTTATTCTTGCTTGCTTGAGCTTGTGCTTGAGAGAGGGGGTGTGAGAGTATGAGGGAGTGAGTGTGTGAGGGTGAGGGACCGTGGAGGAGAAGCTCTCCATCTTCTCCTCTCTTCTTCTCTTATCTTCTCTTCTCTTGTCATTCTCGCGGCAATGGAGCTTGGAGCGTGGAGCTTGAGGATGGAGCTTGCTTGAAGCTTGCACTTGGATCATGGAGCTATCGAAGTGCTCAGGAGAGGAGGCAACTCAATCGGGCATGGACATAAGCTCACTACACTCGTAGAGATGGATAGTGCGTCGGCTATGTGAGAGGTAGCCATTATGCTCGACTTGGAACGCTTGAAACAATAAGCGATCCGTGGGTCTCGGTGGTTAATCGCCTCTACATTTTGGTTTCATTGCCATGACCAATGAATTCAAGCCTTGAGTGCTTGCACACTTTGAATCGAGCATTGAAGTAGGGTTTTTCCTGAACCCGTGCTTGAGGTAGATAGGTAGGAAGCAAGGGAGTTTGAAGAGGTACTCGATCTCCTTAGCAAGTAGGTTTTTGGTTTTTTGGATTTGGAAAAGCATGTTGGAGTAGTGCATGTATTTTTTTTGTGATTTGGATGCATTAGGATAGGAAAAAACGCACAAAAACAAAGGAGAATAAGCAATAGGGTTTCTGCTGTCATAACAGGGCATGAGGGTTTGATTTGTTTGCCAATTTGAATTTTGGAGTGTATTTTCTATTCCACGTATATATAACTCTTCTCCTTTATCCATAGCTTTGATCTTGAGGTGTGTACGATACGTCGTGACCTGAATCATGTGATTCGAGCGATTTATCGTTGAGTTAGCCCAAAATCGTGCCGCACTCAGCCCGTCCAAGTGACTGCAATTTTGAGCTGAGTCCTAGAATCGACACCTCCTGTATTCTGCCATTTGGCCCACTACCACACGAATGCCCACCGCTCAGCCTATCCAAATCGACCATTCGGACAAATTTGATATTTGGCCCTCAACCCTATCAACTCGACCCAACCCCACTCGGACAAGTTGGCATTCGGCCCGCGATCGAATTCACCAATTGGACCAACTTGGAATTTGGCCCGCCTGACTCGATCCTCGGCCCGGTCAATTTGGCCCACTACCGTTCGGCCATTCGGCCCTCGGACAACCACGTTTGAACTGGCCGAATTTGACATTTGGACTAGTTACATTCGGCCCTTTCTCATTCACCCCTCTGCCATTCGAACAGGTCAAATTGGACATTCGGTCCTTGCAATTCGGACCTGCTAGGATGAATTTGGATTTTTTTAAATATTCAACCTGTAGACCCCGAAATCGACCTAGAGACTATATAGAGCCTGTTGAGAGTGGAAAAAGACTAAATTTTTGACTGATTTTTGTTGTTTTTGAGGTCTGAATGATTGATTTTTGACGGATTTAGAGTTATGTATGGTTGTTAAAGGAAGTATTTGAGAGTTTTTTGGATGATATTTATTATGTTTTGGAAGTTCATGATGATTTTCAGTGGAGATATGAAGCTCTGTGATGTTCTGTTGAGCTTCTGATTGGTTCTGTATACCTTCTGTATAGCTTCTGTTTTGTTCTGATTGTCTTCTGTATGAAGCATGGATTGATGATTGATGAAGATTGAGATCTTTTGAAAGCTTATTGAATAGTTTTTGATAGTTTGGAATGGTTTGAGTATGAGTTATGAGGTTCTGATGACCTTCTGTAGACCCTCTGTAGAGTCTCTATCTCTACTCTGTCTCTATACTATAGCTGTTCTGGTGTTGTACTGTAACTGTTCTATAGACCTTCTGTAAGTGTTCTATAGAATTTATGTGTGACTTTGAGAAAGTTTTCTAACCTTTGGAAAGGATGAATCTAAGTTCAAAATAGCTAAAACAAGTGGAAGAAACAGCTGTGCTAAAGACTGACGAGAAGACTAAGTGACAATGACAGTAATGAGCTGTGAAAAGACACTGTAGTGGCTCTGGTGACTCTTCATATTAGACATACCTCTTGGGAGGTGCATCCACGACCTAAGAAGGATTATTGAGGGTTATTATGAGAGTATTGTAGTGAGGATATGATGTACTATTGATAGAGTGAGAGAGAGAGAGCCAGAGATAGTCAATTCTATCAAAACAGTGTAACTGTATATGAGAGATTGAGAGAGAAAACTATGAAGACATTAAAGATGAATAGTATGTGATTTATTTCCATTCAAAGATGGTGTATTCCTTTGTGTTCTTTTTTCTATTGAATAATTTTATGAAGATGTTAAAGATTATGGTTGATTCTATCAAATCCGTGGGAGATATCTACTATGATGCTGCGTGAAGATTTGCTGTTTTCTTTGTTTTGAAGATCAAAAGCATGAAATAAAAGCTTGTTGATGTTACAAGATAGATTTTCTTGCAAGAGAATTCCCTTTTCCTTGGTGTTCCTCTTGGGGCTCCATGTTTTTGGTGCGCAACCAGGGAAACTTGCCATCAACAAGCACCAGAAGAGGCTGAAAATGAAGGAAACAGCATTGCCAAGAAGAGAAGAATTCAATGGATATTTGTAAAGTTCTTTCTTCCACTGAAGAGTTGGAATTTCTCATTATCAAAGCCACTTTCCACAAGAAGTTCATCCCACAATGGCGGAAACATATCACCATCATGATGCATGCTCTATCTGGTGGACTGTTTCCTCTTCCTGTTGAAGTATCAGAAACTTGCATCTTGGTGGCAAACTGTTTGCGAACAAACTAAAGAGAAAAAACAGAGAGAATGACCATCATGGAAGATTTGGCATTCATTGAGAAGTTTCCAAACATCATCAAGTGGGAGATTGTGAAGAAGCTTTAGGAGTCTTGGTCTGTAGAGGTTCACGAAGACAAGAAGGAAAAGAGTTGGAATTTGTTCGTGGATGCTCAACAGCAAGATACATGGGATGCTTGGTGCATTGATAATCTTCTATTTATTCAATTAGTAACCCACTCGAAGTTGGTAGACAGAGTGTTTTTCACAACATACACTGTTGAAATCCTCAGAAGTTGGCATTATTATAATGACACCACAACAATCCTAAGAAGAATGAGTTTTGATACTTTCTGAACAGAGTATCTTCCCTTCTGTAGTGGTTTGAAAGCTGAATTCAGAGATGTTGGAAAGAAGGAAGTAGAAGAGATGTTGGCCAAAGAATCCTCCAGAGAATGAAGCCCTCTCTGATACTATCCTGTTGAGTCTAGGCCAACTAGTTGAAGCCAACCCCCTGATGAATGACGCAATAAAGAGGCAAGCGTTAGAACGAGTCCAGAGGTACGTGAGAAGAGAGAAGGAAAAAATCAAAGCTGAGAACGAGCTCGCAACAACAGAAGCCTTCTTTGACGCCTTAAAAGCACTCTTTACAGAAGTCCCCATGGCAACTCAAGGTCCCCTTCCTAGTCAGATTCGTCTTGGAAATATTGATGACAGGCCTACAAATGTAGTCCCATTGACAATTTTTAAGGGAGAGTATAATGAAGACCCTGATCTTCATGTAGCAGAGTTTATGGTAGCATGTGTGGCTAACAATGCCAGAACCCCGGAGCATTGGTTAGCAATATTCCCCGCCACTTTCAAGGGCGTGGCATTTCAGTGGTATGAGAGACAAGCAGCAGGAACTTTTGGCACATGGGACAACCTAAAGTTGGCCTTCCTCACTAAATTCAGGCGTGAAGGTTTTGAAGCGCGGATGCGAGAGGAGTTCATGAACCTAAGTCAGCCCTCTAGAGAAAGAGTAGAATCTTATGTCTCGCGAATGGAATCCATCCTGAAGAGATGGACTAACCATCATTTGGACGAAGGTATCTAGAAAGGAGTGTTTCTTAGAGGCCTACAACCAAAAGTTCGCAAGTTCATGGAATTGAGAAGACCTTTCAATCTGCAAGCTGCAATGGAAGGTGCAAGATTGTATGACGAAGTTGAAGCAAGACTGTCAATGACTCCAGGAAGAGGAATCTTACCTCCTCCCATGCCTGGAATGTTATACCCACCAAATGCAGTCCCAGGGACAGTTCCCTACCCCTATCCCTAGATCCAAACAGTGTCGCAGTATAATGCACCTAATCCAGTGTGGTCGCCACAGACAACAGTGCCTCAAATGATGGTTCAACCACAACAACGGTGGCCTCAAACAATTTTCCCAATGGCGACTCAACAACAGTGGAACCCTACCAACTGGAATCAACAATCCCAAGTCTCAACAGGAGCTCTGAATCAGAGCCAGAACAGAGGACCTTCTGGATCTACCCAACTAGTGTATGTAGTAATTACAGAAGCTTCCCAAAACCCTACCACAAGCACTTCAGGAGGTGAAAATCTGAAAGACTACTTATCCAACTCAGTTGCAAGTATCAAGAAAGAGCTTATGGATGTGATTACAGATTAGCTACAGATGCTAAAGGTGAATACCACCAGTATATCCACTCCTGCGGGAGCTGGAAGAGATGTGATGCACTCTAATACATGGTGTGGGAAGTGTCATCAAGGGGGACATTTAGCCACTGAATGTACCCGAAAACCAACCATTCCTGGAGCCTTCTATTCCTACTGTTTGCGGAAGAACCATACAGAGGATACTTGCTCTCTGAAAGAGATGCATGAACGAAGACAGAAGGATGAAAATGCAAGATTCAACTTGCTAGAATCCAAAATGACAACACAGGATATTGGACCAAAGCCTAGGGAGTTTAGTCCTAATTTCGGTCCAAGGAGGTTTCCCTCTCAAAGTTACAGAGGACGACAGTCTGGCGGTGGTCAGAGATCAGAGGTGGAATGTTATAAGTGTGGAGAAAAGAGACATATCTCCCCAAATTGTCCAAACCTTAGACGATCTATGGATTACAAGCCCTTATGCAGTTGATGCAAAAGAAAAGGCCACATTGCAAAGGACTGTTCCAGTCCAGGCCCTGTAAAGGCCAATGCCACTGATAGCCAACAGAAGGTACAAGAGCCTGCCTCCAATTTAGTAGAGTTAGAAGTTGCTGCTGTTACGCATACCAAGAAGAAAGAACTAGTGGTTCAGGATGAAAATAACTCTCCTGCTAAGACTGTGAAGTTCAACCTGCCAACAGAGGGACAGAGCAGTGCAGAATAGAATAGTACATTACAGAGCACTACAGTGCTACAAAGAGTTATAGAGACAGTCACGGAGACAGGACCAGAGGCCCATGAGATAGAAGATACAGAAGCACTTCTAGAAACAGAAGAAGTGATGATATTGCAATTGTTAGAAGAAAAAGAAAAAATAAAAATGGGTGTAGCCCCCTTCCCCAGCCGGCTGGAGAAGCTTGTGGATCCTATCAAAGATTATGACTTGGTCAAAGACCTAGACACTTTTAAACCAAACTTAACATTCCGACAGTTGTTGATGCTGTCTCCCAGCTGCTGCCGAAAGAAATTTAAAAGCATTTTGACAAGAAGGCGTGGACTAAGGATCGATCCTTCAACAGCGACCAAGACCAATAAGGCCCCGAAGCCTGTAAAGGAAGTCGATGTGGCTAATGCCTTCCTAGATCCTAGAACCCCAGAGATTAGTGTATGGATAGAAGGATGCTTTATTTCAGATCCATTGATTGATGGAGGCTCATCAGTGAACATAATGACGGATGTCACAATGAAGGACTTAGGATTGCAAGGAATTCAACCTACACAGTGGCTTATCAGATTGGCAGATCAAAGTAGAGTCAAACCGTTGGGCATCCTCCCATACGTAAAAACAACCCTTGCAGGAAGAGACTATTGGCTGACATATCTGGTGGTCAAACCAAATTCTTATGGGACTTCATACCCTCTGCTAATGGGAAGACCTTGGCTTTTTGAAGCAAGAGCCAGGACGGACTAGTTCAAAGGAACCCTAAACTTAGGCAGAGAACCCAACAAATCGGTGTTAAAGCTGTATGGATTGCAAAAAGGCAATGGATCCACATCCATTGAAGTCATAACTAACTCCTCTAATGAGGTAACAGATGGTACATCAGGAGATGAAGAGGCTGTTAAGCAAATCTTTCCTAAGAAAACAGAGGCACAATCCCTAACAGTGGGCACTGTAAGCCAACTGCCAAGGGATGTAAAATCCTTGTCCATAGGTGAATACCTCCTACCTCAACTAGAATTAACTTCTGAAATCACCTCTGACAGTGAAATAGAAGCATGGATGTACTGTTTTCCCTATTACATGACAGTCGCAGAGACAAAGCAGAGACAGTACAAAGATAGTACAGTTACAGAGTAGAGACAGTACAAAGGCAGAGCAGATACAGGAGCGGCTACAAAACAGAGATAGAGCGGATACAGAGACAATTACAGAGACAGTAAACAGATATAGAGCCAGATCCAGAGACAGAAGCAGAGTCAGAAACTGTGACCGGAGCAGAAGAAGATGCAGAGGCAGAAGATCTGTTCTTCTCCTACAGAGCCTCTACAGAAGCAGAGACAGAGCCTCCAGAGAAAGAGGATGAAAATGATGAGGAAGAAAATGAAGCAGGTTATGAAAGTGCAAATGAAGAATTTTCTCTGATAGAGGACGATCTTGTTGATGTCCCTACAGGGACCTCAGAGGTCAAATATTTCAGGATACTGGATGGAATGACCATGGTGCCATTTGGGTTGATCAATGGACCGCAAAGTATGCCGAATCTGTATAAGCAATGGATGAAAGGCATAAAAATTAAGTTCACCAGTGGCTCCTGTCGCCCTGACTGTTCAGTCCAAAGAAAAGACGATGATGATGCCCCTTGTCAACATAAGCTAGAGCCCTCAGAGCCACGGCCTCTAGCAGGTCCGTGCTATGTGACATTCCTGGATACATCTTCTGAAGATGAATCCCTAAGTCCAGAAGAAATTACCACTCACACTGAAGCAAACAAAGCTCTGCTCCCCTTCCAGCAACCTCAACAAACAAATGAGTCATCTGTTCAGAAGGAGGATACTGGTTCTAGTGGAACATCAGACGAGGATACTACTCTCTTGAAAGAGTCAGGCCTCTATCCAGAAGTAATCCGTGGGACATTAATCCGTGAAGTGGAAGGTGAAAGACAAGTAACGTTCCTGGATACTGAAGGTACCGAACGTCACCTGAAAGTGGGTCTCAACCTTCCAGAAGAAGAACTAGTGGTCCTGTGAGACCTACTCAAGGAGAACTTAGATGTGTTTGCTTGGTCCTATAAAGACCTAAAGGGGATTGATCCCACAGTATGCCAACATCACATTGATCTAGAGCCTGATGCCAAACCTGTAAGGCAAAGACAAAGGCGTATGAATCCTAATTATTCTGCTTTGGTGAAGGCTGAATTATTGAAACTTCTTGAAGCAGAGTTCATCTATCCCGTGGCTAACAGTGAATGGGTTTCACCCATTGTGGTAGTACCCAAGAAGAATGGGAAACTTCGAATATGTGTCGACTTGCGAAAGCTCAATTCAAAGATGAAGAAGGATCATTTCCCTATCCCTTTTACAGACCAACTGTTGGACACATTGGCAGGCCATGAGCTTTATTCCCTCTTGGATGGATTCAGTGGATATAACCAAGTCCAAATCGCAGAAGAGGACCAATCCAAAACAACCTTCACCACAGAATGGGGGACCTATGCTTACAAAGTGATGCCATTTGGGCTCTGTAGTAATGCTCCTGCCACCTTCCAATGAGTAATGATGGATGCCTTCCAGAATCATCTGCATGATTTCATTGAGGTGTATCTTAATGACTTTTGTGTCTATAGCTTGATCCGAGAGCATTGGGGACACCTAGAGCAATGTTTTGACAGATGCTGAGAGTATGGGATTTCTCTCAACCTCGACAAATGTGTCTTTGGCATCTCCTCAGGAGTTCTGTTGGGCCATATTGTCTCTGCATAAGGGATTGCAACAGACCTGGCAAAGATTGAAAAGATTGCCACTTTAACAGCACCAACAAACCTCAAGTAATTAAGAGGATTTCTTGGCCATGTGGGCTACTACAGAATATTTATTGCATATTTTGCAACTAAGACAGCCCCTCTGCACAAGTTCCTAAGGAAAGAAGCTGATTTCCTTTGGAGAGATGACTGTGAAGAAGCCTTTAATACCCTAAAACAATGCCTGATCCAAGCACCTATTTTGCTGCCTCCTGATTGGATGAAGGAGTTCCATGTGCACACAGATGCATCAGTTGAAGGGCTAGGTGTTGTCCTATGTCAAAAGGGCCCCTCTAAATTAGATCAACCGATATATTATGCAGGCCAAAAGGTCACTGATGACAGGGAATGGAACTATACAGTGACAGAGCTTGAGTGCTTGGCAATGGTGTCTGCATTGGAGAAGTTTCGACACTATCTACTGTCAACGCATTTCAAGTTCTATGTGGATCATGAAGCCATGTCCTTCTTGATGAACAAAGCAGATGTTAAAGGACGACTGATGAGATGGTTGCTCCTATTCCAGAAGTTTGACTTTGAAGTAGTCACTAAGCTTGGCCGTTGCCATATCCTAGCTAATCATCTATCACGCATCCCTCAACCAGCAGAAGAGGAATAGGATGATCCAGACCTTCCTTATGCTTCCTTGTTTCTAGTTGAAACAGTTACTCCCTGCTATGCAGACATAGCAATTCTCCTAGCAACTCAACAGTATCCTCCTGGCATCTTAAGCCGTGAAAAGAAGAAGCTTCTGTTAGAATCATCCCCCTACACTTTGTTAGGCGGTGCACTGTACAAGAAAGGCAAAGACGAAGTGCTGCAAAGATGTATTGCAGGAGATGAAATTAGCATAGTATTGAAAGCATGCCATGACGAACCATGTGGTGGACACTTCGTAGGAGAAGTGATAGCCAGGAAGGCTCTATTAGCAGGATACTAGTGGCCCACCCTCCACAAGGATGCATATGACTACTGCAAGAGATGTGATGCTTGTCAGCAATGGGGAAACCCACCAAAACAAGTGCCATGCCACTTCAACCCATTCTCCCCCTAAAGGCATTTGAGAAGTGGGGAATTGATTTTGTGGGTCCCATTGATCCACCCACCAGATGGAAGCAGAACAGATACATCCTAGTATGTACAGATTATGTCACAAAGTGGTGTGAAGCTAAAGCCTTGAAGCGGGATAATGGTAACAGTGTAGCCTTATTCATATACGAGAATATTATCACCCGTTTTGGTAGTCCCCTCGAGCTGGTAAGTGACAGAGGTACTCATTTCCTTAACAAAATCATGGAGGAGCTGATAGAACTGTATAAGATCCGCCATCCTAAGTCCACTCCCTATTATCCCAGAGCCAATGGCCAAGTTGAAGTCACCAATCGCATCCTTTGCTCGATTCTGACAAGAACGATTGCCGCACATCATCGCGACTGGGATGATCGACTTACAGAGGCTCTCTGGGCATACAGAACCTCTCATAAGGCAACAACATGACAGACCCCTTTTCAACTAGTGTATGGTACAGAAGCTGTCTTCCGTGTTGAGCTGAAATTGCCCTCTTTGCGAGTAGCAGTTAAAGAACGCTTGGGAGATAGTGAGTCACTGCAATGTTGTCTCTTGCACTTGGAATGCTTGGATGAGATACAGCGGATGGCCTTACAGTGCATGGAAACCACTCAAGCGCGACGCAAGGCCTATCATGACAGTTTCATCAAGCACAAAGAGTTCAAAGAAGGTGATCTTGTCCTAGCCTATGATTCGAGATTTGGAAAGTTTCCTGGCAAGCTTCAACAACGGTGGATGGGCCCGTACAAGGTACTTGCTGTCAATCCTAATGGTTCTGTTCAGGTGCAGACCATTGATGCCTCCGATGATCCTTTCCTCATCAATGGCTATCGCCTAAAAAAGTACTTCCCTCCCTGGGGATCTTGACAATCACAGTTGACCTACCCTTTCCCTTTTGGGTGTTGCACTGTCCTTCTTGTTGTGCTTCTGATAGCCATTATGATTCTCCTCATGAGGCGGTCTCGTTCTGTTAACCCCTCGCATTACCATTTCAACCCGACATTGTTCTCTTCTCGTCTGATTCAACAACGGTGGCGAGGTTGGTCCTGACATATGGTATTTCTACCATTCTCTTTCTTAATGAAAAAAAAAGAAAACAAAAAAGGAAAAGAAAAGAAAAAAAAACAGAAAAAAACACAACAAACAAAACTGTTATGGGAGAAAAGGAAGAAATTCCCTGTCATAACAGGCCTCGTTCCAAGAAAAGGTGGAAACACCCTTGGGCGGGAAGCTGACTGAGGAAAAGGTGGTAACACCCCGCAGTTCAGGATAGCTAACTCACCAGCAGAACCTCGTTAGCAAGTAATTTGAAGCCACCTCCCTTAGTGTGCTGTCTTAGCAATATCAGTCCGTCTGCCCTTCTTAACAGACGACTCTTCTTACCAATCATTGAAGTACGAGATTTGTGGGCTGCCTCCCTGGGTACGCCTTGTCTTCAAGATCTTGGTGACACCAATAGCCGACATGATCCTCATCAGCAACCCCTTGAGTGATGTGAGCTTTCATCCTAACAGGATGGGGATGTGAGTATGGGCTGCCCTCTGTATCTATCAACAGAGCGTGAGACAGAGGGTGGGGTGAGTGACCAGTCTTTTCCTTCAAATTGAATGAGAGGTGATATGTATGAACGGAGTGTTACACACATGGGAAGGGCCTCTCAATGCACCAAGCACGATCTGTTTCTGTACACTGCACCATAAGGCTCCCTTGCCTTCCTTCTTGCATTGTATGCCGGCACAGGGTGGGATGCACAGTTGCACCATCAAATGCGCACAAGGCATACAACCTCTGCACAAGTGATAGTGAGGATTATATCAACGGGTTTCAGGACACGGCTGTCCTCTGTATCTCTCAACAGAGCGTGAGACAAAGGGTGGGCTAAGTGTGACTCGATTTTCTTTTAAACAATTACCGAGAGGTGAGGATTGAGGGACGTTACGACCTTTGGAGTCAGGTGCATTCCCATTTCCCTATGCACCCACGGGCTGGGTTTCTGTCATCAGCACAGGACACACCACTATGTTCTATACACTGCACTACAAGGCTCCCTTGCCTTTCTCCTTGTACCTATGCCAGACGGATTGGACACACTATTGCACCATCAATTGTACACCCTGGCATACTTCCTCAGCATCATCCCCTTGTCAATTTCTAAAACGGGTGTGAGCTTTGGGTTTTCATTCTTATTTCCTCGAGTGATGTTAGTAATGGGGTGAGTGACTGCTCTTTCAATCCATTTGAGTGATCGTGAGTTGAGTGTAATATCCCTCGTCATCAATGAATTTCCTGTGATTCCTTCAACCAGCTACCTCCCTGGGTGCTGCCGCTTGGTCCCTGCCATAAAAGACGTTGGATGAGCACTATGAAGATATCTTGTTACCTCCTCCAGCCGACACAACGACACCAGACGCAACCTCAATAGTCGACATTCCTCCTCGTCAATATTATGGGCCAAGTTTTTCTAACCCTACACCTTCTGTTTCTAAGTACTGGTCATGTTTTAAGTAAAGGGATGTTTGTGGTTGGTCTGATGTGAGGTACCAAGTCCTTGATGTTTGGTTTAACCTCCCTGCTAAGGTCTTAAGTGTGGGGACGCATCCCTGCGCGTCCATGATGTATACCCCCATGCATACACCCTGTTCTAATCATGCATCTATGCTGTGATTTCATTTTACCCTGATGAGGTCCCTTCCCCATCCTTACGTTCTATTTTACCCTGTCCTAGGGGTTGTTCCTTGACCGTTTGTCCTTATTCTCGGTTTTGCGCTTCTTTCATATGAACGGACCTTACGTTTATCAACAGCTCAGATCAACCTTACAGCCCTGTTCCTCCCTTTGAACTACCTATTTTTCCTTTTTACCAATCCCTGTTCCGATAGACGATTCTCAAGTTATTAATTTTTGAAGCAATTCCCGTAAATGGGATGTTTTTCCATGTGAACGCATCATGATTGCTTCAGAACCCTGATCTGATGCATCAAGCCTATTCTACCCCTTCCCCCTGACATTTTTCCTTTTTACTCCATGTACTTTCAATGTATGGTTCATCCGTTATTAATTTTTGCGGGTTTTCGGACCTTTTTCGTGCCTATTTCTCACATTTTTCCATGTGAACCTGTCCTATTTTCACCGGAATTCTAGTTTGATTTGACAGCCGTGTCCTGCCAGCCTTTCCCCCACTTTTTCCTTTTTCATCCTCCTTCTTTCGACTACCAGATTTTTAGTTATTAATTTTTCCGAGCGTTTTTTAAAGCATTTTTTGTGTTTTTTCCATGTGAACCCCTCCTAATTATCCTCAAACTGAGTTTTGATGAGACAGTCTTGTGAATTCCTTTCTTTTGGACATTTTTTATTTTTACGGCTTGCTATTCTGAGGAATGGTTTTTCCCGTATTAATTTTCGAGACCATTTTCGGTCCCATTTTTGAGATTTTTCCCATGTGAACACATCCTATCTCGATCGAAACTATGTTTTCTCATGATAGGATTGTTGGACACATGGTTATGCACACTTTACCTTCTTTCCGTACTTCGTTCCGATGCGCGAGTTTTCCAATATTAATGCCCATATGTGTTTTCGGGTTTATTTGTTGTGTTTTTCCCATGTGAACACCCTGATTTTGTTTCGGAACTAGTGTTGCATATTTCCAATATTTTCCCCTCGTCTCTCGGTCCATTTTTCCTTTTTACGGATTTTTGTTCCGACAAATAGTTTGGATTTTATTAATTTTTCTTTGTTTTTCCCGCTAACCGTGTTTCTCACCTCGTACATGAATGTGCTTGTTTTTTGTTTTACGCGCCTCGGGACGCCCCGTGGCATCCGTGGCTCGCGCGTCCCCGTCCCTTCCCGTTTGATCCTGTCATTGCAAATTTTTTTACGCCCGCCAGCACATGCGCGCGGGACGGGGGTGCGTTTATTTGGCACACCCATATTCAATTTCTTGTTATTTAAACAAAAAAAAGAGAAAAAAAACCAAATAAAAAAATCAAACACCCAACAACCCAAATACACACAATAACCCAAACAAGAAAATAAAAAATAAAAAGAAATAAAAAACAAAACAAAAACAAAAAAATTAAAAAAAAACAATAATACTAATAATAATAATACAAGCTTCAAAATTACAAACATTTACTAAATTTTAAAAAAAAAAGAAACACCACAAAGAGAAAAAAAAATACACATTGTTTCAACTATATATAATCACATTTTAACCCATTAACAAAAAAATACATAATACAAATTATATTATTTTAAAATTTTAAAAAAACAAAAAAAAAACATGACTAACTTACCTGTTCGGGCTCTGCAGCCCCCTTTCGTCGCCATCGGTCCCTCCCTCCATCTCCTTCCCCTGCAGACATCCACCGCCCTCCTCTCCAACTTGCCGCACCATTAGATATCCTCCTTCTCATCCTTCTTCTCATGACCCCCTGCTATTGGGAGCCGCCCGCCTGCTCTCCACCTACCCTCCACCTATCCTCCTCTCCTTCCTCTTCCTCCTCCTCCTCCCCCACCACCCTGCCTCGTCATCCGCCGAGCACCACCTCCTCCTTCTCTTCTCCACCATGCTGCTCTGGCCCTCGACAGTGTGGTCGCCCGTATCGCCCGCCTGGAACGCCCCGCCGCCGATTGTGCTGCCGTTTGCTACTCCTCGCCGCCGCCGCCAAAGGGAGCCGCAATCGCCGCCACTCCCCTGTCCTCTCGGTCGCCACTGCCTCCTGCTCCAGGGCCACGTCGCTCCCCCGTCCTCTCGGCCACCTTGGCCTCCTCCTCCAGCCCCGCCCGCCTACTCTCCACCTACCCTCCTCCCCCACTACCCTGCCCCGTCACCGTCACCAACACCTCCCCTTCCTCCCCCTCCTCCTCCACCTCCCATCTCCTCCGCCTCCTCCTCCAACCCATCTCCTCACACCCTCTAACCCCAGGTTAGCCACTAACCTACGATTAATTTAACACTAACCTAAGATTAATTTCCCACTAACCTAAGATTAATTTAACACTAACCTAATTCTAATTAATCACTTAACTAATGTTAGGTTAAAAATTAACCTAACTAGGCTTAGGTTAAAAATTAACCTAACTAGACTTAGGTTAAAAACTAACCTCACTAGGGCTAGGTAAAAACTAACCTAACTAGGGTTAGGTTAACCCTAACCTCACTCAGGTTAGTCCCCACCCACTAGGTGGGTTAGTCTAACCTAGGTTAGTTAGAACTTACCTAGCCTCACTTCACTACCTAGGCTGACCCCAGACTAACTTAATTGACTTAGTCAACCCTAGACTAACCCAAACTAACCTAATCACCCTTGACTAACCTGACTTGCCTTAGCCTGACTTATCTGACCTATCCAGACTAACATGACTTAGTTGACTTGCTTTGATCCTACTTACCTAACTAACCTGCTTTACATAATTTAATTGATTTAGTTAGTTTAAAATTCATTTTAATTCAAAAAAATTACCAAAAATTTTCTTAAAATTCCCCACTATTTCTGCATTTTTTTGGAAAATTTGTCAGGTGGCAATTTCAACAACCAAAATTACCAAAAATTAAATATTTGACAATTCCTTCATAATTACCTAAAAATGCATAAATTTTATTTAAAATTAGTAAAAAATACAAAAAAAAATCAAAACATTTCTAGAAACTTTCACCTATCCCCTGACCTTTTTTCACTCATTTCTCACTTCAAAATATTTTCATACTAAGCATAAACATTCTTTGAAAAAAGAAACAAAAAAAACAAACACACATATAAAAAACTTATTTTCATAACATAAATTGTGGATATTTCCTAAATGGCTGAAATTTATTTTTTTCCTTTCATCACATATCCATGTGCTATCTATCTTGATTTCATTATTATTCCTTTTGCAAAAACAACCACATACAATTTATTAAAAAAATAAAAAAATAAAAAACACACATAAACCAAACAAACACACATAATAAAATAAATTAACCAAATTGCACTATAACAACCAAAAACAACACACCTAAAATACCAAACAAATAAAATATAAAATTAAATAAATAATAATAATCAAACTAAAAATAATAATAAATCATAATATTAAAAATCGACAAATCCACTAAGGTGTTTTCTTTGTTGTTCAGTCAGTGGTCTTTGATTTTGTTTGAGTGGATTCATTGCTTTTGGGGGACTCTTCCGTGCACCTTCCGGCCATTGCATACACACCCCTTCTAGGTATTTATTTTGTGAGCTTTATTTATGTTCATTACCCCCTTAATCACAATTAATTGCTAAAATGAACTATTTATTCTCCCCACATTTTCCACGCGCATTTGTGCTAAACACACAATTTAATAATAAAAATCAACGAGCCGTTCACTTTGCACACGCTACGTGTGCTTAAGAGGCACTTTAATTTGTAATAAAAATGAACCAGCCGTCACGAAAGAGCACGCGCCGGCAAAAAAGCACTCCACATCACTCTTAATTTTTAATTAAGGAATTTGCATTTAGAGACCCAGTCTGGGAATCGTAATTCGGGTTGCGTTAAAGAATTGTTTCAACATAATAATTTGTAATTAAAATTTTAAGAAGGAACCGTCGTTTTCTTATTAAGGTTTATAACCTAATAAAATGTCCCCCATTGTTAATAATTAATTAAAATGAACCCTTCATTAAAATAATTCCTCCTCACTGCACTTTTCCTCCCTTTTTTAATAAACACGCTTCATGGGATGGACGTGTCAAGTTTTTTAGTTGACACTGATGGTCAAGGTTATGGTCAAGTCTTGATGTACATTTTTATGGTCGTCTAATTTGTCTATGTGTTACAATTATGGGTGCGGTGTGTAGTTCTTTCTTTCTTGCCTGATACGAGGATTTGGGTGCTTGCATGTTGCATCGCATGAAGCTTTCGGTCGCATATGTGTAGAGGTCATGCCGAAATTTTTCTAGGCTGTGTATTGTCTGGGGTGGTAACTAGGTTAGTTACGTCTATGTCTGTATGAGTGTCCTTCTTTTTTTGATTGATTCCTTTTTTATAGCCCTTTGGTTGTTTTGCAGGCATTCTTTGAGATTGTCTGTGTTGTGGTGTGTGTGTTTTCCATCTGAATGGCGCCTCACGCTCCTCCCCCTATCCAATATGTCCCATTGGTTAGTAGGGATTACTCTTCCCTACTCACTTTTGAACCTCTCACGAAGGCAGGACTTGCGACTTTCATAGCTGCCTCCTTCCCCTTGATTCCAAAAGATCCATCCATGTGTGATGAGTTCTAGAAGATCAAAGGCCAAAGGTCTTATAATATCAAATGTATAAAGGCCAAAGGTCTTATAACATCAAATGTATAAAAAATTTTCAAAGAAATAATAAAATATGGAGAGGTGTGCTTTTTGGGTGAAAGGGTGGATTGAGGACACGAGTGGTTGTGTGTCTCTTTCTCTCCCTCTCTTTCCTCAGAACACATGTTCTCTTCTCTTGGGTGTGCAAAATATTTGTATTTGGCTCTGCTCCTCTTTCTCTTTTTCTCTCTCTTCATTCTTTATTTCTAAAAGCTATGGAAGATAATGATGAAAGTAATGAAGATGACAATGTTGTTTTATATCATTATGGATATGGTTTCTTTTAAGAGATATGTTTGCAATTTTGGGATCATGGGCTTAGCCCACTCATAGAATTTGAAGGTTCTTTTGCCTTGGTTTGCGTTCGATATTATAGACGTGGCAAGGTCCTCCATTTTTGGTGCACTGGCCGGGAATGGAGGTGGCTACGGAGCTTGCAAGAAGAAATGGGTTTCTACCATTGCAAATCTGAAGCCAAAGAAGAGTGACAAGAAGGTGGTGCTAACAATGAAGAGGATAGAAGAAGATCTGAAATTCCATTTGGGCTAGGCCATGGAACAAGCTACCAAGGAAGGGAGGATGAGAGAGGGGGAGAGAGAGAAAGAGAGAGAGAGAGAGAGAGAGAGAGTAGGATGAGGATATTTTTCAATCTGTTGTTGGTAGATAACAGTACCAAATTCCATTCTCTCTCGCGCGCGCACAAAGAGAGAGAGAGAGAGAGAGAGAGATCCATTCCATTTTTCTCTTCGACTGACCTACATCAGACTCGAAAGACAAGGATGTAGAATTTCTACATGTGGCCGGCGCAAATGCAGATTGATATTATCATTGGTCATACAAGTTATCACTGCAGTCGGAATACTCTGATCATCATTTGGAAGCAATGGCAACTTCAATACTACACTGATGAGATGCAAGTCTTCACGGACATCTGTAGACATGGTGGACACTATCGATAATGAAGCAAGTGTAAGCCTAAGATGGTCGATTTGAGTACCCCGTTGGTTCCATGAGGCTAAATGACACATCAGAAGCCCATAATACATGATCTTGTTATTTTCAGCAAGAAGAACACACAATCAAAAAGGCCTGCCTCTCTCTCTTGCTATGTGCTTTGTCTGTGCCACACGCCATGCCTCTGTGGCACCTAAATCATTCAATTGTATTATTCAATCATTGGTTTCTAATCGCTTCTCAAAGCGCAGTGGGATCAAAAACTTCTAGAGAAGTATTGGATTGGGAAGGGCGGTTCCTAGTATTCTTGAAAGCTCGCCTTTTGTGCCCCATGGAGGAATCCTTATGTTTTATGAAACATCATCACAATCGGCCTCATATTCTTGCCTTATCCCCAAAGGTTTAATTCAAAAATGAACATTAATATAAAACTATTTCTAAATAAACCATTTCCTCTATAACGCCTTGTTCGTATGGGTGGCTTCCATCTTCTTTATGCTCTTTCTTTTCAATCAAGAATTTCAATGCTCACCTTCATCACACAAAGATTGCTTTCCTACTTTTAGTTTTATTTTCAAT
Source organism: Lygodium microphyllum (assembly GCF_053477565.2). NCBI lineage: Eukaryota > Viridiplantae > Streptophyta > Polypodiopsida > Schizaeales > Lygodiaceae > Lygodium > Lygodium microphyllum. The sequence goes on along the minus strand of NC_141142.1, from coordinate 5,503,332 downwards.
AAAACCTACCTCTCTTTCCTTTTCAATACTAATGGGTGGGAGAACACTATTGCCATATCCTTTGTGAGGGCATGCTTCATGTTCATATCTTTTCATGGTCCTATTATTGTACTTCATGTTTGGTTGTTTTTCAATTCATGCTAAGTGTGAAGTCATTTTTGTGTGCAATTTGTGTGAAAAGCCCTATCGTTTGTGTAATGTATGATTTTATGTGTTCGTGACCTAGGCTCAACGTCCTAGTTGTGTGTATTTTTGTGTGATTATTTTCATTTCCCTATCCAATGACAATTCAAAGATGATGAAGAAAAGAAAATGAAGACCGAAGATGAAGGTGAAGATTTGTTCAAGTGCTGATCATGGTTCTTCTTCAAATTTGTTTGCGGGGACGCTTCACATTTAAGCGTGGGAGGAATGATAACCAAGAAATATGTGCAAATAAAGGCACCAAAATGTGCTCAACATGGAAACATCCTTTGCAAATTGACACTTTGCTTTTGTACTCTCTTGTAAAAAAATCAAATATGAAGCAATGTAAAATGTGTAGTCCAAAAGGCTCACATTTAAAAAATGTTGAAAGGAAAAGGGAAGGACAAACCCTTTTATCTCATGCTAAAAATGAAAGGTCCTTAGACCTTAGTCCATGTATGCAAACTTGAATTTTATAATTCAAGAAAGAGAAAGGAGGTGGTTGCAATCGTGATTCCACTGTGTCATTAGCAGTCTGTAAGACTGAGAGTTTTGCATCTAAAAGAGTTTGAAACTCTTGCACTTCTTTGGACATTCTCTCTTTCTCCGCTGAGATTCTAGTGACCTCTAATTGGGCTTCTCTTAACTGAATCTTCAAAGAAGATATCTCTTCTCTTTGGGTCTCAATCATTTGGGTTTGTTGCTCCATCTACTTAAACAGATCTGCTAGGGTGTCTTTGGCAGAGGCTAACTCGGATGTTGCCTTATGCAACTGGTCTTTAGACTGCATCAGTTCTTCATAAAAGGAAGCATACAATTGTTGAACACAGGCTGTCACTGACAGTTCAATTGAACTCTAGATGTCTTTACATAGGAATGGAATGGCATCTCCCGACACTAGACTGTTCAGTGAAGGGACAGATATGTCCAAGGAACCCTCTCGATGTGCCCTGAACAGGTTGTTACAGGTGAGATAAGCTGGGAGATCACTACGAGATGTAGTAGGAATTGTAACTGAAGAAAGAACTAAAGGAGCTTTATCGGCCACCCACTTCAAGCGTTTGTGCTGTATGACTAGTGGAGGAGGCGAATCCAGATACTCTATATCAATTGGTTCTGACTCTTCTGAAGGTGGAGGGGGAGGTACGGGATCAGATGGAGGAGGTGGAGGCACACCCTTCTTTAAACCTGAATACGTCAAGAAGGCAGACAGGTAGGATCCATAGGTAACGTTTGTGACATTTCCCCTGGTTACTTTAACAAAATGTTGATCCATCTTGGTGAGTAGGTAAGTGCTCCAATCAATAGCTACTCCTTTTAACACCATCCTGGAAGCTGTAAAGAGCCCTTTGGACAAGTAATGGGATGGCGTTTTGGCGGGCATAAACCTGTCTTGGAGAAACTGGCAAACCAACTTCCACACCGGATCAGTGATCATGGAAAAGGAGACTCCTGAAGTGTTGATCACTTTCTTGACATCCAGAATTTCCTTAGTCTGTTTCTGTAACAGCTTCAAAATCTCATCGTTAGAGAATAGCTGGCGAGCTGTAACAAAGGGCTCTCCTTTGTAGGGAAGAGACAAAGCCTTCCCTAACCCTTGGGGTATCAGTGTCATGGAAGTACCATGGACCAATCCCGACTTCTTGCTATATGAGGCAAGGAACTCATCACACATGGATGGATCTTCTGGAATCAAGGGGAAGGAGGCAGCTACGAAAGTCGCAAGTCCTGCCTTCGTGAGAGGCTCAAAAGTGAGTAGGGAAGAGTAATCGCTACTAACCAGTGGGACATATTGGATAGGGGGAGGAGCGTGAGGCGCCATTCAGATGGAAAACCCACACACCATAACATAGACAGTCACAAAGAATGCTTGCAAAACAACCAAAGGACTATCAAAAAGGAATCAATCAAAAAAATAAGGACACTATATAGACATAGACGTAAGTAACCCAGTTACCACCCCAGACAATACACAGCCTAGAAAAACTTTGGCATGACCTCTACACATATGCGACCGAAAGCTTCATGTGATGCAACATGCAAGCACCCAAATCCCCATATTAGGCAAGAAAGAAAGAACTACACACCGCACCCGTAATTGTAACACATAGACAAATCAGACGACCATAAAAATGTACATCAAGACTTGACCATAACCTTGACCATCTGTGTCAACTAAAAAACTTGATGTGCCCATCCCACGAAGCATGTTTATTTAAAAAGGAAAAAAAAGTGCAGTGAGGGGGAATAATTTTAATGAACGGTTCATTTTAATTAATTATTAACAATAGGTGACATTTTATTAGGTTATAAACCTTAATAAGAAAACGGCGGTTCCTTCTTAAAATTTTAATTACAAATTATTATGTTGAAACAATGCTTTAACGCAACCTGGACTACGATTCCCAGACTAGGTCTCTAAATGCAAATTCCTTAATTAAAAATTAAGAGTGATGTGGGGCACTTTTTTGCCAGCGCGTGCTCTTTCGTGACGGCTAGTTCATTTTTATTACGAATTAAAGTGTCTCTTAAGCATACGTAGCACGTGCAAAGTGAATGGTTGGTTGATTTTTATTATTAAATTGTGTGTTTAGCACGAATGCGCGTGGAAAATGTGGATGAATAAATAGTTCATTTTAGCAATTAATTGTGATTAAGGGGGTAATAAATATAAATAAAGCTCACAAAATAAATACCTGGAAGGGGTGTGTATGCAATGGCCGGAAGGCGCATGGAAGAGTCCCCCAAAAGCAATGAATCCAGTCAAACAAAATCAAAGACCACAGACTGAACAACAAAGAAAACACCTTAGTGGGTTTGTCGATTTTTAATATTATTATTTATTATTATTATTGGTTTAGTTATTATTATTTATTTAATTTTAAATTTTGTTTGTTTGGTATTTTAGGTGTGTTGGTTTTGGTTGTTATAGTGTGGTTTGGTTAATTTATTTTATTATGTGTGTTTGTTTCGTTTATGTGTTTTTTTGTTTTTTTTTAATAAATAAATTGTATGTGGTTGTTTTTGCAAAAGGAATAATAATGAAATCAAGATAGATAGCACATGGATATGTGATGAAAGGAAAAAAATCAAATTTCAACCATTTAGGAAATATCCACAATTTATGTTATGAAAATAAATTTTTTATATATGTGTTTGTTTTTTTTGTTTCTTTTTTCAAAGAATATTTGTGCATGGTATGAAAATATTTTGAAGTGAAAAATGAGTGGAAAAAGGTCAAGGGGTGGGTGGAAGTTTCTAGAATTTAATTTTTATGTATTTTTTACTAATTTTAAATGAATTTTATTCATTTTTAAGTAATTATGAAGGAATTATCAAATATTTAATTTGATGTAATTTTGGTTGTTGAAATTGCCACCTGAAAATTTTTCCAAAAAATTGCAAAAATAGTGGGAAATTTTAAGAATTTTTAATGTAATTTTTTTGAATTGAAATGAATTTTTAAACTAACTAAATCAATTAAATTATGTGAAGCAAGTTAGTCAGGTAAGTAGGTTCAAAACAAGTCAACTAAGTCATGTTAGTCTGGATAAGTCAGATAAGTCAGGCTAAGGCAAGTCAAGTTAGTCAAGGGTGATTAGGTTAGTCTGGGTTAGTCTAGGGTTGACTAAGTCAATTAAGTTAGTATGGGGTAAGCCTAGGTTAGTGAAGTGAGGCTAGGTGAGTTCTAACTAACCTAGGTTAGACTAACCCACCTAGTGGTTGGGGACTAACCTGAGTGAGGTTAGTTAACTAACTATAGTGAGGTTAGGGTTAACCTAACCCTAGTTAGGTTAATTTTTACCTAACCCTAGTGAGGTTAGTTTTTAACCTAAGTCTAGTTAGGTTAATTTTTAACCTAAGCCTAGTTAGGTTAATTTTTAACCTAACCTTAGTTAAGTGATTAATCAGAATTAGGTTAGTGTTAAATTAATCTTAGGTTAGTGGGAAATTAATCTTTGGTTAGTGTTAAATTAATCGTAGGTTAGTGGCTAACCTGGGGTTAGAGGGTGGGAGGAGATGGGTTGGAGGAGGAGGTGGGAGGTGGAGGAGGAGGGGGAGGAAGGGGAGGTGCTGGCAGTGGCGACAGGGCAGGGTGGTGGGGGAGGAGGAGGAGGAAGAGGAAGGAGAGGAGGATAGGTGGAGGGTAGGTGGAGAGCAGGCGGGCGGGGCTAGAGGAGGAGGCCAAGGTGGCCGAGAGGACGTGGGAGCGACGGTGCGCTGGGGCAGGAGGCAGTGGCGATCGAGAGGACGGGAGAGCGGTGACGACTGCGGCTCCCTTCAGCGGCAACGGAGAGGAGCAGCAAACAGTAGAAACAGCAGCATAATCGGCGATGTGGCGTTCCAGGCGGGCGATGCGGGCGGCCACAGTGTCGAGGGCTAGAGCAGCAGGGGGGAGAGGAGGAGGAGGTGGTGCTCGGCGGACGACGGTGTAGGGTGGTGGGGGGAGAAGAGGAGCAGGAAGAGGAAGAGGAAGGAGAGGCTCCCAATGGCAGGGGGTCGTGAGAAGAAGGATGAGGAGGAGGTGGTGGAGGATGTCTAATGGTGGGGCGAGTTGGAGAGGAGGGCGGGGGATGTCTGTAGGGGAAGGAGATGGAGGGAGGAACCGACGGCGACGGAAGGGGGCTGCAGAGCTCGAACATGTAAGTTAGTTAGGTTTTTTTGTTTTTTTAACAATATAATTTGTATTATGTATTTTTTTCTTAATGGGTTAAAATGTGATTATATATAGTTGAAAAAATGTGTATTTTTTTTTCTCTTTGTGGTGTTTCTTCTTGTTTTTTTTTTAAAATTTGGCAAATGTTTGTAATTTTGAAGCTTGTATTATTATTATTAGTATTATTGTTCTTTTTTTATTTTTTTGTTTTTATTTTGTTTTTTGTTTTATTTTATTTTATTTTTTCTTGTTTGGGTTATTGTGTGTATTTGGGTTGTTGGGTGTTTGATTTTTTGATTTGGTTTTTTTTCTCTTTTTTTTGTTTAAATAACAAGAAATTGAATATAGGTGTGCCAAAGAAACGCACCCCCGTCCCGCGTGCATGTGCGGGCGGGCGCAAAAAAATTTGCAATGATGGGATCAAACAAGCACGGACAGGGACGCGCGAGCCACAGACGCCACGGGGCGTCCCGAGGTGCGTAAAACCAAAAACAGGCGCGTTCACGCGCGAGGCGAGAAACACGGTTAACGGGAAAAATAAAGAAAAATTAATAAAATCCAAACGGTTTGTCAGAACAAAAATCCGTAAAAAGGAAAAATGGGCCGGGAGACGAGGGAAAATATTGGAAATATGCAACACTGGTTCCGGAACAAAATCAGGGTGAGGGTATTCACATGGGAAAAACGCAAAAAATAAACTCGAAAACACATACAGGCATTAATATCGAAAAATTCGCGCATCGGAACGAAGTATGGAAAGAAGGAAAAGTGTGCAGAACCATGTGTCCAACAACCCTATCATGAGAAACCACAGTTTTGATCAAGGTAGGATGCATTCACATGGGAAAAATCCCAAAAATGGGTCAAAAAATGGACTCGAAAATTAATACGGGAAAAACCGTGCCTCCGAATAGCAGTCCATAAAAAGGGAAAATATCCAAAAAAAGGGAATTCATAGGACTGGCACATCAAAACTCAGTTTGGGGAAAATTAGGAGGGGTTCACATGGAAAAAACACAAGAAATACATTAAAAAACGCTCGAAAAAATTAATAACTAGAAATTCGATAGTTGAAAGAGGGAGGAGGAAAAAGAAAAAAGTGGGGGAAAGACTGGTAGGACACATCTCTCAAATCAAATTGGAATTCCGGTGAAAATAGGGCAGGTTCACATGGAAAAATGTGAGAAATAGGCACGAAAAAGGTCTGAAAACCCGCAAAAATTAATAACGGATGAATCGTATATCGAAAGGACACGGAGTAAAAAGGAAAAATGTCAGCGGAAAGGGGTAGAACAGGGCTGATACATCAGATCAGGGTTCCGAAGCAATCATGATGCATTCACATGGAAAAATATCCCATTTACGAGAATTGCTTCAAAAATTAATAACTTGAGAATCGTCTGTCGCAATAGGGGTTGCTAAAAAGGAAAAATAGGTAGTTTGAAGGGACAAATAGGGCTGTAAGATTGATCTGAGCTTCCGGTGAACGTAAGGTCCGTTCATATGAAAGAAGCGCAAAATCGAGAATAAGGAAAAACGATCAAGGAACAACCCCTAGGACAGGGTGAAATAGAACGTAAGGGTAGGGAAGGGACCTCATCAGGGTAAAATGAAATCACGGCATAGATGCATGATTAGAACAGGGTGTATGCATGGGGGTATGCATCATGGACGCGCAGGGACACGTCCCCACACTTAAGACCTTAGCAGGGAGGTTAAACCAAACATCAAAGACTTGGTACCTCACATCAGACCAACCACAAACGTCCCCACACTTAAAACATGACCAGTACTTAGAAACAGAAGATGTAGGGTTAGAAAAACTTGGCCCATATTGCCGAGGAGGAATGTCGACTATCGAGGTTGCGTTTGGTGTCGTTGTGTCGGCTGGAGGAGGTAACAAGGTATCTTCACAGCGCTCATCCAACGTCTTTTATGGTAGGGACCAAGCGGCAGCACCCAGGGAGGTAGCAGGTTGAAGGAATCACAAGAAATTCATCGATGATGAGGGATATTGCACTCAACTCACGATCACTCAAATGGATTGAAAGAGCAGTCACTCACCCCATTACTAACATCACTCGAGGAAATAAGAATGAAGACCCAAAGCTCATACCCGGTTTAGAAATCGACAAGGAAATGATGCTGAGGAAGTATGCCAGGGTGTACAATTGATGGTGCAACAGTGCGTCCAATCTGTCTGGCATAGGTGCAAGGAGAAAGGCCAGGGAGCCTTGTAGTGCAGTGTATAGAATAGAGTGGTGTGTCCTGTGCTGATGACAGAAACCCAGCCTGTGGGTGCATAGGGAAATGGGAACATACCTGACTCCAAAGGTCGTAACGTCCCTCAATCCTCACCTCTCGGTAATTGATTGAAGAAACTCCAGTCACACTCAGCCCACCCTTTGTCTCACGCTCTATTGATAGATATAGAGGACAGCCATGCCCTGAAACCCGTTGATGTAATCCTCACTATCACTTGTGCAGAGTTTGTATGCCTTGTGCGCATTTAATAGTGCAATTGTGCATCCCACCTTGTGCCGGCATACAGTGCAAGAAGGAAGGCCAGGGAGCCTTATGGTGCAGTGCACAGAAATAGATCGTGCTTGGTGCATTGAGAGGCCCTTCCCATGCGTGCAACGCTCCGTTCACACATCTCACCTCTCATTCAATTTGAAGGGAAAGACTGGTCACTCACCCCACCCTCTGCCTCACGCTCTGTTGATAGATACAGAGGGCAGCCCATACTCACATCCCCATCCTGTTAGGATGAAAGCTCACATCACTCAAGGGGTTGGTGATGAGGATCATGTCAGCTGTTGGTGTCATCAGGATCTTGAAGATGAGGCATACCCAAGGAGGTAGCCCACAAATCTCATACTTCAATGATTGGTAAGAAGAGTCGTCTGTTAAGAAGGGCAGATGGACTGATATTGCGAAGATAGCACACCAAGAGAGGTGGCTTCAAATTACTTGCTAACGAGGTTCTGCTGGTGAGTCAGCTATCCTGAACTGGGGAGTGTTACCACCTTTTCCAAGTCAGTTTCCCGCCCAAGGGTGTTTCCACCTTTTCTTGGAATGAGGCCTGTTATGACAGGGAATTTCTTCCTTTTCTCCCATAACAGTTTTGTTTGTTGTGTTTTTTTCTCTTTTTTTTCTTTTCTTTTTATTTTTTTTTCTTTTGTTTTTTTTTTTCATTAAGAAAGAGAATGGTAGAAATACCATATGTCAGGACCAACCTCGCCACCGTTGTTGGATCAGACGAGAAGAGAACAATGCCGGGTTGAAATGGTTATGCGAGGGGTTAACAGAACAAGACCGCCTTATGAGGAGAATCATAATGCCTATCAGAAGCACAACAAGAAGGACAATGCGACGCCCAAAAGGGAAAGGGTAGGTCGACTGTGATTGTCAAGTTCCCCAGGGAGAAAAGTACTTTTTCAGGCGATAGCCATTGATGAGGTACCTTGTATGGGCCCATCCACCGTTGTTGAAGCTTGCGAGGAAACTTTCCAAATCTCAAATCATAGGCTAGGACAAGATCACCTTCTTCGAATTCTTTGTGCTTGATGAAACTGTCATGATAGGCCGTGCGTCGCGCTTGAGTGGTTTCCATGCACTGTAAGGCCATCCGCCGTATCTCATCCAAGCATTCCAAGTATAAGAGACGACGTTGCAGTGACTCACTATCTCCCAAGCCTTCTTTAACTGCCACTCACAAAGAGGGAAATTCCAACTCAACAGAGAAGATAGCTTCTGTACCATACACTAGTTGAAAAGGGGTCTGTCCTGTTGTTGCCTTATGAGAGGTTCTGTATGCCCAGAGGGCCTCTGTAAGTCGATTGTCCCAATCGCGACGATGTGCGGCAAACGTTCTTGTCAGAATCGAGCAAAGGATGAGATTGGTGACTTCAACTTGGCCGTTGGCTCTAGGGTAATAGGGAGTGGACTTAGATGGCGGATCTTATACAGTTCTGTCAGATCCTCCATGATTTTGTTAAGGAAATGAGTACCTATGTCACTTACCAGCTCGAGGGGACTACCAAAACAAGTGATAATATTCTCACACATGAATAAGGCTACACTGTTACCATTATCCCACTTCAAGGCTTTAGCTTCACACCACTTTGTGACATAACCTGTACATACTAGGATGTATCTGTTCTGCTTGGGTTTGGTGGGTGGATCAATGGGACCCACAAAATCAATTCTCCACTTCTCAAACGGCTTTAGGGGGAGAATGGGTTGAAGTGGCATGGCACTTGTTTTGGTGAGTTTCCCCATTTGTTGACAAGCATCACATCTCTTGCAGTAGTCATATGCATCCTTGTGGAGGGTCGACCACCAGTATCCTGCTAACAGAGCCTTCCTGGCTGTCGCTTCTCCTACGAAATGTCCACCACATGGTTCGTCATGGCATGCTTTCAATACTATGCCAATTTCATCTCCTGCAACACATCTTCGCAGCACTTCATCTTTGCCTTTCTTGTACAGTGTACCGCCTAACAAAGTGTAGGGGGCTGATTCTAACAGAAGCTTCTTCTTTTCACGGCTTGAGATGCCAGGAGGATACTGTTGAGTTGCTAGGAGATTGGTTATGTCTGCATACCAGGGAGTAACTGTTTCAACTAGAAACAAGGAAGCATCAGGAAGGTCTGGATCATCCTGTTCCTCTTCTACTGCTGGTTGAGGGATCCGTGATAGATGATCAGCTAGGACATGGGAACGGCCAAGCTTAGTGACTACTTCAAAGTCGAACTCCTGGAATAGGAGCAACCATCTCATCAGTCATCCTTTAACATCTGCTTTGTTCATCAAGAAGGATATGGCTTCATGATCCACATAGAACTTGAAATGCATTGACAGTAGATAGTGTCGAAACTTCTCTAGTGCAAACACCATTGCCAAGCACTCAAGCTCTGTCACTATATAGTTTCATTCCCTGTCAATGACCTTTCGGCTTGCATAACATATCGATTGATCTAATGTAGAGGGGCCCTTTTGACATAGGACAGCACCTAGCCCTTCACCTGATGCATCTGTGTGCACATGAAACTCCTTCATCCAATCAGGAGGCTGCAAAATAGGTGCTTGGATCAGGCATTGTTTTAGGGTATTAAAGGCTTCTTCATAGTCATCCGTCCAAAGGAAATCAGCTTCTTTCCTTAGGAGCTTGTGCAGCGGGGCTTCCTTAGTTGCAAAATGTGCAATAAATCTTCTGTAGTAGCCCACATGGCCAAGAAATCCTCTTAATTGCTTGAGGTTTGTTGGTGCTGTTAAAGCTGCAATCTTTTCAATCTTTGTCGGGTCTGTTGCAATCCCTTGTGCAGAGACAATATGGCCCAACAGAACTCCTGAGGAGATGCCAAAGACATATTTATCGGGGTTGAGAGAAATCCCATACTCTTGGCATCTGTCAAAACATTGCTCTAGGTGTCCCCAGTGCTCTCGGATCAAGCTATAGACACAAAAGTCATCAAGATACACCTCAATGAAATCATGCGGATGATTCTGGAAGGCAGCCATCATTACTCGTTGGAAGGTGGCAGGAGCATTACTACAGAGCCCAAATGGCATCACTCTGTAAGCATAGGTCCCCCATTCTGTGGTGAAGGTTGTTTTGGATTGGTCCTCTTCTGCAATTTAGACTTGGTTATATCCATTGAATCCATCTAAGAGGGAATAAAGCTCATGGCCTACCACTATGTCCAACAGTTGGTCTGTAAAAGGGATAGGGAAATGATCCTTCTTCTTCTTCGAATTGAGCTTTCGAAAGTCGACACATATTCAAAGTTTCCCATTCTTCTTGGATACTACCACAATGGGCGAAATCCATTCACTGTTAGCCACGGGATAGATGAAGTCTGCTTCAAGAAGTTTCAATAATTCAGCATTCACCAGAGCAGAATAATTAGGATTCATACGCCTTTGTCTTTGCCTTACAGGTTTGGCATCAGGCTCTAGGTCAATGTGATGTTGGCATACTGTGGGATCAATCCCCTTTAGGTCTTTATAGGACCAATCAAACACATCTAAGTTCTCCTTGAGTAGGTCTCGAAGGACTACTAGTTCTTCTTCTGGAAGATTGAGACCCACTTTCAGGTGACGTTTGGTACCTTCAGTATCCAGGAACGTTACTTGTCTTTCACCTTCCACTTCATGAATAAATGTCCCACGGATTGCTTCTAGATAGAGGTCTGACTCTTTCAAGAGAGTAGTATCTTCGTCTGATGTTCCACTAGAACCAGTGTCCTCCTTCTGAACAGATGACTCGTTTGTCTGTTGAGGTTGCTGGAAGGGATCAGAGCTTTGTTTGCTTCGATGTGAGTGGTAATTTCTTCTAGACTTAGGGATTCATCTTCAGAAGATATATCCAAGAATGTCACATAGCACGGACCTGCTAGAGGCCGTGGCTCTAAGGGCTCTAGCTTCTGTTGACAAGAGGCATCATCATCGTCTTTTCTTTGAACTGAACAGTCAAGGCGACATGAGCCACTGGTGAACTTAATTTTTATGCCTTTCATCCATTGCTTATACAGATTCTGCATACTTTGCAATCCATTGATCAACCCAAATGGCACCATGGTCATTCCATCCAGTACCCTGAAATATTCGGCCTCTGAGGTCTCTGTAGGGACATCAACAAGATCATCCTCTATCAGAGAGAATTTTTCATTTGCACTTTCATAACCTGCTTCATTTTCTTCCTCATCATTTTCATTCTCTTTCTCTGGAGGCTCTGTCTCTGCTTCTGTAGAGGCTCTGTAGGAGAAGAACAGATCTTCTGCCTCTGCATCTTCTTCTGCTCTGGTCACAGTTTCTGACTCTACTTCTGCCTTTGGCTCTGGCTCTGTATCTATTACTGTCTCTGTAACTGTCTCTGTATCCGCTCTGTCTCTGTTCTGTTTAGCCGCTCTGTATCTGCTCTGTCTCTGTACTGTCTCTGCTCTGTAACTGTACTTCCTCTGTACTGTCTCTGCTCTATCTCTGCGACTGTCATGTAACAGGGAGAACAGTACATCCATGCTTCTATTTCACTGTCAGAGGTGATTTCAGAAGTTAATTCTAGTTGAGGCAGGAGGCATTCACCCATGGACAAGGATTTTACATCCCTTGGCAGTTGGCTTACAGTGCCCAGTGTTAGGAACTGTGCCTCTGTTTTCTTAGGAAAGATCTACTTAGCAGCCTCTTGATCTCCTGATATACCATCTGTTACCTCGTTAGAGGAGACTGTTATGACTTCAATGGATGTGGATCCATTGCCTTTTTGCGATCCATACAGCTTTAACACCGCTTTGTTGGGTCCTCTGCTTAGGGTTAGGGTTCCTTTGAACAAGTCCGTCCTGGCTCTTGCTTCAAAAAGCCAAGGTCTTCCCAACCAAGAATTTGGTTTGACCACCAGATATGTCAGCCAATAGTCTCTTCCTGCAAGGGTTGTTTTTACGTATGGAAGGATGCCCAACGGTTTGACTCTGCTTTGGTCTGCCAATCTGATAAGCCACTGTGTAGGTTGAATTCCTTGCAATCCTAAGTCCTTCATTGTGACATCCGTCATTATGTTCACTGATGAGCCTCCATCAATCAATGCATCTAAAATAAAGCATCCTTCTATCTATACACTAATCTCTGGGGTTCCTGGATCTAGGAAGGCATTAGCCATATCGACTTCCTTTACAAGCTCCGGGGCCTTATTAGTCTTGGTCGCTATTGAAGGAGCGATCCTTATTCCACACCTTCTTGTCAAAATGCTTTTAAATTTCTTTCGACAGCTGGGAGACAGCACCAGCAACTATCGAAATGTTAAGTTTGGTTTAAAAGTGTCTAGGTCTTTGACCAAGTCATAATCTTTGATAGGATCCACAGGCTTCTCTAGCCGGCTGGGGAAGGGGGCTACATCCATTTTCATTTTTTCTTTTTCTTCTAACAATTGCAATATCAGCACTTCTTCTGTTTCTGAAAGTGCTTCTGTATCTTCTATCTCGTGGGCCTCTGGTCCTGTCTTCAGGACTGTCTCTATAACTCTATGTAACACTGTAGTGCTCTGTGTATTGTACTGTTTTGTTCCTACTGCTCTATCCCTTTGTTGGCAGGTTGAACTTCATAGTCTTAGTAGGAGAGTTATTTTCATCCTGAACCACTGGTTCTTTCTTCTTGGTGCACATAATAGCAGCAACTTCCAACTCTACCAAATTGGAGGCAGACTCTTGTACCTTCTGTTGGCTATTAGTGACATTGGCCTTTACAGGGGCTAGACTGGGACAGTCCTTTGCAGTGTGGCCTTCTCCTTTGCATTGACTGCATAAGGGCTTGTAATCCATAGATCGTCTAGGGTTTGGACAATTTGGGGAGATATGTCCCTTTTCTCCACACCTATAACATTCCACCTCTGATCTCTGACCACCGCCAGACTGTCGTCCTCTGTAACTTTGAGAGGGAAACCTCCTTGGACCAAAATTAGGACCAAACTCCCTAGGCTTTGGTCCAATATCCTGTGTTGTCATTTTGGATTCTAGCAAGTTGAATCTTGCATTTTCATCCTTCTGTCTTCATTCATGCATCTCTTTCCGAGAGCAAATATCCTCTGTATGGTTCTTCCGCAAACAGTAGAAACAGAAGGCTCTAGGAATGGTTGGTTTTTGGGTACATTCAGTGGCTAAATGTCCCGCTTGATGACACTTCCCACACCATGTATTAGAGTGTATCACATCTCTTTCAGCTCCCACATGAGTGGATATATTGGTGGTATTCACCTTTAGCGTCTGTAGCTGCTCTGTAATCACATCCAGAAGCTCTTTCTTGATACTTGCAACTGAGTTGGATAAGTAGTCCTTCAGATTTTCACCTCCTGAAGTGCTTGTGGTATGGTTTTGGGAAGCTTCTGTAATTACTACATACACTGGTTGGGTAGATCCAGAAGGTCCTCTGTTCTGGCTCTGATTCAGAGCTCCTGTTGAGACTTGGGATTGTTGATTCTAGTTGGTAGGGTTCCACTGTTGTTGAGTCGCCATTGAGGGAACTATTTGAGGCCACTGTTGTTGTGGTTGAACCATCATTTGAGGCACTGTCGTCTACGGTGACCACACTGGATTAGGTGCATTATACTACAACACTGTTTGCATCTAGGGATAGAGGTAGGGATTTGTCCCTGGGACTACATTTGGTGGGTATATCATTCCAGGCATAGGAGGAGGTAAGACTCCTCTTCCTGGAGTCATTGACAACCTTGCTTCAACTTCGTCATACAATCTTGCACTTTCCACTGCAGCTTGCAGATTGACAGGTTTTCTCAATTCCATGAACTTGCGAACTTCTGGTTGTAGGCCTCTAAGAAACACTCCTTTCTGGATACCTTCGTCCAAATGATGGTTAGTCCATCTCTTCAGGATGGATTCCATTCGCGAGACATAAGCTTCTACTCTTTCTCCAGAGGACTGACTTAGGTTCATGAACTCCTCTCGCATCCACTCTTCAAAACCTTCACACCTAAATTTAGTGAGGAAGGCCAACTTCAGGTTGTCCCATGTGCCAAAAGTTCCTGCTGCTTGTCTCTCATACCACTGAAATGCCGCGCCCTTGAAAGTGGTGGGGAATTTTGCTAACCAATGCTCAGGGGTTTTGGCATTGTTAGCCACACATGCTACCATAAACTCTGCTACATGAAGATCAGGGTCTTCATTATACTCTCCCTTAAAAACTGGCAATGGGACTACATTTGCTGGCTTGTCATCAATATTTCCAGGATGAATCTAACTAGGAAGGGAACCTTGAGTTGCCATGGGGACTTCTGTAAAGAGTGCTTTTAAGGCATCAAAGGAGGCTTCTGTTGCGAGCTCGTTCTCAGCTTTGTTTTTTGCCTTCTCTCTTCTCACGTACCTCTGGACTCGTTCTAACGCTTGCCTCTTTATTGCGTCATTCATCAAGGGGTTGGCTTCAACCAGTTGGCCTGGACTCAATAGGATAGTATCAGAGAGGGCTTCAGTCCTCTGGAGGATTCTCTGGCCAACATCTCTTCTACTTCCTTCTTTTCAACATCTTTGAATTCGGCTTTCAAACCACTATAGTGGGGAAGATATTATGTTCTGAAAGTATCAAAACTCATTCTTCTTAGTATCGTTGTGGCATCATTATAATAATGCCAGCTTCTGAGGGTTTCAACAGTGTATGTTGTGAAAAACACTCTGTCTACCAACTTCCAATGGGTTGCTAATTGAACAAACAGAAGATTATCAGTGCACCAAGCATCCCATGTATCTTGTTGTTGAGCATCCACGAACAAATTCCAACTCTTTTCCTTCTTGTCTTCGTGAACCTCTACAGACCAAGACTCCTGAAGCTTCTTCACAATCTCCCACTTGATGATATCTGGAAACTTCTCAATGAATGTCAAATCTTCCATGGATGGTCATTCTCTCTGTTTCTGCTCTTCAGTTTGTTCCCAAAAAGTTTGCCACCAAGATGCAAGTTCTGCTGCTTCAACAGGAAGAGGAAACAGTCCACCACATAGAGGATGCATCATGATGGTGATATGTTTTTGCCATTGTGGGATGAACTTCTTGTGGAAAGTGGCTTTGATAATGAGACATTCCAACTCTTCAGTGGAAGAAGGAACTTCACAAACATCCATTGAATTCTTCTCTTCTTGGCAATGCCATTTCCTTCATTTTCAGCCTCTTCTGGTGCTTGTTGATGGCAAGTTTCCCCGGCTGCACACCAAAAATATGGAGGCCCAAGAGGAACACCAAGGAAAAGGGAATTCTCTTGCAAGAAAATCTATCTTGTAACATCAACAAGCTTTTATTTCATTCTTTTGATCTTCAAAACAAAGAAAACAACAAATCTTCATGCAGCATCATAGTAGATATCTCCCACAGATTTGATAGAATCAACCATAATCTTCAACATCTTCATAAAATTCTTCAATATAACAAAAAATACAAAGGAATACACCATTTTTGAATGGAAATCAATCACATATTATTCATCTTCAATGTCTTCATAGTTCTCTCTCTCAATCTCTCATATATAGTTACATTGTTTTGATAGAATTGACTATCTCTGGCTCTCTCTCTCTCACTCTATCAATAGTACATCATATCCTCACTACAATACTCTCATAATAACCCTCAATAATCCTTCTTAGATCGTGGATGCACCTCCCAAGAGGTATGTCTGATATGAAAAGTCACCAGAGCCACTACAGTGTCTTTTCACAGCTCACTGCTGTCACCGTCACTTAGTCTTCTCTTCAGTCTCAGTAGCTGTTTCTTCCACTTGTTTTAGCTCTTTTGAACTTAGATTCATCCTTTCCAACGGTTAGAAAACTTTCTCAAAGTCACACATACATTCTACAGAACACTTACAGAAGGCCTACAGAACAGTTACAGTACAGCACCAGAACAACTATAGTGCAGTTACAGTACAGAGATAGAGCAGAGACAGAGGCTCTACAGAAGGTCATCAGAACCTCATAACTCTTACTCAAACCATTCCAAACTATCAAAAAATATTCAATAAGCTTTCAAAAGATCTCAATCTTCATCAGTCGCCTAGTGCTTTGACACTTTTGATAAGCCTCGAGGACGTGAACCATGGCAGGCAAAACATGTCTTTCCTTCCTACAATGCAAAACCCCTCTGTTGCCCTGTGCTACTGCTTCACCCTGTTCTTCTTCTTCCCTCTGATTCTTCTTCCTTATTTCTGTTTCTTCTTCTATCGCATGGGAACATACCATTGAACCAATATCCTTCTTTGATAGATCAACAACCTCAAAGGCTAGAGTGGCATAGTCATAAGTGGAAGCAGCTGACTTTTTGATCTCGTAAGGACCTAATTTTGGGCAAGGAAGTATGGCTCCTCGTTGGCTTTCTTGGTGGAATCAGGGTTGTGCGAAAACACAGTGCGCACCCCCATGTTATACATCTCCCTTAGGTCTATCGGCTCGTCATAATCCATCTCTGTAAATGATGATTATGTGATCAGAGGAGGCTGGCTATGTGTCCTATCTGATAATATGTTCTCTCTCTCTCTCTCTCTCTCTCTCTCTCTCTCTCTCTCTCTCTGTTTGTCTCTCTCTCTCTCTGCCTGTCTGTGTGCTGGTTACTATGGCTATGCGAGGGTCTCCCACGGTGCACTACCAGAGACGTAGAGGGGCTGTTGCTGTGGTTGTGCGCAAAGCTTCCAAGGTGCTCATGATGCTTCTGAGAACCTCCTCCACTCTTCTTTGAGTGGTTGTAGGCAACCCTAGCCCTGTCATAGTCTTCCTTAAGTGTTTTATATCTTGCCACATAAGGAGCTTTCTCGTGTTCCTATGGTGGAAAGTTGAAGAGAACCTCTTATATCCTTTACAAATTTGTTATGGTTTTAAAATGATTAATCAGATGAGTTAATGAATAAAGGAAGTTTTCCTTTAGTAGTATTTTTTCTATCAGATACAGGTAATAAGTTGGGATCGTGGTTTAGCAAGATTATTGAAGATCCTATGGAAAACAAAATTGTGCTCTTTAATGAACTTATATTCTTCTTTTCCTTAGGTCGCGAGGACGCTTCCTTTCTAAGTGTGGGGATATGTAGAGAGTGGAAAAAGACCGAATTTTTGACTGATTTTTGTTGTTTTTGAGGTCTGAATGATTGATTTTTAATGGATTTAGAGTGATGTATGGTTGTTAAAGGAAGTATTTGAGAGTGTTTTAGATGATATTGATTATGTTTTGGAAGTTCATGATGATTTTTAGTGGAGATATGAAGCTCTGTGATGTTCTGTTGAGCTTCTGATTGGTTCTGTATACCTTATGTATAGCTTTGTTTTGTTCTTATTGTCTTCTGTATGAAGCATGGATTGATGATTGATGAAGATTGAGATCTTTTGAAAGCTTATTGAATATTTTTTTATAGTTTTGAATGGTTTGAGTATGAGTTATGAGGTTCTGATGACCTTCTGTAGACCCTCTGTAGAGCCTCTGTCTCTACTCTATCTCTGTACTGTAACTGTACTGTAGCTGTTCTAGTGTTGTACTGTAACTGTTCTGTAGACCTTCTGTAAGTGTTCTATAGAATGTATGTGTGACTTTAAGAAAGTTTTCTAACCTTTGGAAAGGATGAATCTAAGTTCAAAGGAGCTAAAACAAGTGGAAGAAACAGCTACTGAAGACTGAAGAGAAGACTAAGTGATAGTGACAGTAGTGAGCTGTGAAAAGACACTGTAGTGGCTTTAGTGACTCTTCATATCAGACATACATCTTGGGAGGTGCATCCACGACCTAAGAAGGATTATTGAGGGTTATTATGAGAGTATTGTAGTGAGGATATGATGTATTATTGATAGAGTGAGAGAGAGAGAGCCATAGTCAATTCTATCAAAACAGTGTAACTGTATATGAGAGATTAAGAGAGAGAACTATGAAGACATTGAAGATGAATAATATGTGATTTATTTCCATTCAAAAATGGTGTATTCCTTTGTGTTCTTTTTTCTATTGAATAATTTTATGAAGATGTTGAAGATTATGGTTGATTCTATCAAATTTGTGGAAGATATCTACTATGATGCTGCGTGAAGATTTGTTGTTTTCTTTGTTTTGAAGATTAAAAGAATGAAATAAAAGCTTGTTGATGTTACAAGATAGATTTTCTTGCAAGAGAATTCCCTTTTCCTTGGTGTTCCTCTTGGGGCTCCATGTTTTTTGAATAGAATATGATGACACCAAAAGAAGCTTAAAAACAAGGCACAAAAATATCCATGCACATATCACAATTTCATCTTTTGTAAAGGAGATAACATTTACATTGTTCCAGATTCACTAAAATACACATTTACATGAGGGGGCCACATCCACATCCACCATCATAAATAAATGGTCTTCACAAAAGTGTTACGTGCATGCATTTGTAAAGGGTAGGAATACTCAAAATTAAAGGCCAAAGGTCTTATAATATCAAATGTATAAAAAAAATTCAAAGAAATAATAAAATATGGAGAGGTGTGCTTTTTGGGTGAAAGGGTGGATTGAGGACACGAGTGGTTGTGTGTCTCTTTCTCTCCCCCTCTTTCCTCAGAACACACGTTCTCTTCTCTTGGGTGTGCAAAATATTTGTATTTGGCTCTGCTCCTCTTTCTCTTTTTCTCTCTCTTTTCATTATTTATTTCTAAAAGCTATGGAAGATAATGATGAAAGTGATGAAGATGATAATGTTGTTTTATATAATTATGGATATGGTTTCTTTTAAGAGATATGTTTCAGTTTTGGGATCATGGGCTTAGCCCACTCATAGAATTTGAAGGTTCTTTTGCCCTGGTTTGTGTTCGATATTATAGTCGTGGCAGGGTCCTCCATTTTTGGTGCACTGGCCAGGAAAGAACTGATCTTTGAAGCTGCAAATAGAGGGGCTTGAAGGAAAGGTGGAAGAGAAACCACTGTGCAGAGAGGATGTACCTTCACTCATTTGAAGGGAAATAGAGAACAAGAGAAGAGGAAGAGATCTTCGGAGCCTAAGGAGAAGAGGCCATGCTTCCCAACTGTGAAGAAGTAGGCAAAGGCCAAAGGCCAAAAATGCTAGAAAAGCCCGAAGGATCCCAACAGGCCTTAAAGACCACTCTCTGCTTACTTCCTGTTTATGGAAGACTTTAGAGAGACCTTCAAACAAGAGAACCCTACTGCTAAGGGTACAATAACAACAGTGTCTGCTACTGGAGGTGTTAGGTGGAGATCTATGAACGAGCATGAGAAAGCTCCTTATGTGGCAAGATATAAAACACTTAAGGAAGACTATGACAGTGCTAGGGCTGCCTACAACCACTCAAAGAAGAGTGGAGGAGGTTCTCAGAAGCATCATGAGCACCTTGGAAGCTCTATGCATAGCCGCAACGACAGCCCCTCTACGTCTCTAGTAGTGCACCGTGGGAGCCCCTTGTGCAGCCCCAGTAACCTATTATCGCACACAGACAGGCAGAGAGAGAGAGACAGAGAGAGAGAGACAGAGAGAGAGAGAGAGAGAGAGAGAGAGAGAAAACATATTATCAGATAGGACACATAGCCAGCCTCCTCTGATCACATAATCATCATTTACAGAGATGGATTATGACGAGCTGATAGACCTGAGGGAGATGTATAACATGGGGGTGCGCACTGTGTTTTCACGCGACCCTGATTCCACCAAGAAAGCCAATGAGAAGCCATACTTCCTTGCCCAGAATTAGGTCCTTACGAGATCAAAAAGTCAGATGCTTCCGCTTATGACTATGCCACTCTAGCCTTCGAGGTTGCTGATCTATCAAAGAAGGATATTGGTTCAATGGTATGTTCCCATGCGATAGAAGAAGAAACAGAAATAAGGAAGAAGAATCAGAGGGAAGAAGAAGAACAGAGCGAAGCAGCAGCACAGGGAAACAGAGGGGTTTTGCATTGTAGGAAGGAAAGAAAGGTTTTTCCCACCATGGTTCACGTCCTCGAGGCTTATCAAAAGTGTCAAAGCACCAGGCACTGGCAGGAGTTCCTTCTCATACGTATTGCGCGCCTACAAAGAGAGAGAGGGGGGGTTTATGAGGGGGCTACTGGTACTCGATTTCTACATCTCTCCAGAGTAGGATGCAGTCGTTGATGGATCATTTCCTTCAGTTTGGTCCTTACGGCAGCAGAGATCAATTCATCAAGCTTGAAGCTTTTTTCAAGACCTTCAATTACTGTAATGAGGAAGATGAAGAGGAGAATGTCAAGAAGGATGGATGTTTTAAAGGATAAGAAGAGACAACGTAGATAAGGGTGCTGCCACAACCCCAACCGCATCAAGGCGGCCTCTTCTTCCTTGTTGAGACATCCCTCCCTCTTCGTTCTTCATCAACAACGGCCTTCTTCTCCTCTTAACTTCATCTCCTCCCTGGCCTTCCTCTCCCCTTTTGTCATCCACCCTTACCTTACCTTTCAACGTTGCCTCCCTTCCTCTTCCAATCTCATTTTTCATTATCCCTTTACATCCCCTCGATTTCTCTCGTCCTCCACAAAGAAACGAACATGATTAAACCCTTAAAATAGTCTAGGTTAAATGAAATAATTATATTATGAAATTAAAAAGCATGTCCCTTGCTCTCCTATGTATACCTACCTAACTCCTTACCTCCTTCTCAATTGGACATACTCATAGTCCTCCAAGCACCCCAACACACACAAAAATAAAACATAGGTGAGCCTTTAAAGAAAGACACATAATACTAAAAATTTGTCCATTAAAAATACATCATTTTCATCACTACATATTCCCATGCTCTTGCTTATCTTATTGATGGCTTCCCTTAGCCTTCAAAAGATGAGACAAAGGTCTAGTTTGAGAGGACCTAAGAAGACTCATTTATCAACAATAGTCTCTTCCTTCCCTCACTCTTTGAGCTACATAAATAGGGAGTCATCCTTATTTCCCCTATTGGGATGGAGGAGTTGTGCTCATGATCCCTTATTGAAGATAGAACCCTATCTTTCAGAGATTATACTAGTTTTCAGTGTGGGAGTGCAATGGAGCCAGGAGTTCCCTTACTCTGGTGGTTGTGGATTTGGAGTCCCATACCCTACCATGGCTAGACCTTATGATCGAAGTTGTTTACTAACAATTTTGAAAGTTGTTTATGTTAGACAGTGGTTCTTCTTTGACAAAGTTCGCGAGGATGCTTCACATTTCAGTGTGGGAGGAATAGAATATGATGACACCAAAAGAAGCATAAAAACAAGGTACAAAAATATCCATGCACATATCACAATTTCATCTTTTGTAAAGGGGATAACATTTACATTGTTCCAGATTCACTAAAATACACACTTACATGAGGGGGCCACATCCACATCCACCATCATAAATCAATGGTATACACAAAAGTGTTACGTGCACGCATTTGTAAAGGTAGGAATGCTCAAAATTAAAGGCCAAAGGTCTTATAATATCAAATGTATTAAAAAAATTCAAAAAAATAATAAAATGTGGAGAGGTGTGCTTTTTGGGTGAAAGGGTGGATTGAGGACACGAGTGGTTGTGTGTCTCTTTTTCTCCCCCTCTTTCCTCAGAACACACGTTCTCTTCTCTTGGGTGTGCAAAATATTTGTATTTGGCTCTGCTCCTCTTTCTCTTTTTCTCTCTCTTCATTCTTTATTTCTAAAAGCTATGGAAGATAATGATGAAAGTGATGAAGATGACAATGCTGTTTTATATCATTATGGATATGGTTTATTTTAAGAGATATGTTTGCAATTTTGGGATCATGGGCTTAGCCCACTCATATAATTTGAAGATTCTTTTGCCCTGGTTTGTGTTTGATATTATAGCCATGGGCAGGGTCCTCCAGAGCCAAAACCACATCATAGATCTATCATTAGACTGAAATCTAGAGCAAGTAGTTCAAAACCGGTTCTTCAAATCGCGCATGGTATTTACCGTAACAGCCCTCCAGGCTGCCCAAACCCCTGTAGAGAGGGCCCCTTTGCACCTCCCCCGAGTAGGCTGGAGAGAAAACGCACATTGTGACAAGTCCTCCAAATTAGATCCTAGTGTAGTAATGGCTCTACACAAGTTTAGACTCTCACTTGTAAAACAACAACTGAAAGCCCATACCCAAACAAGGACAAACAGAGACCCTAGAATCTCAATGGGCCAATCTAACCAATAAGGGAAAAAAGGCCACACCACAAAAACATTTATATGTTGTATTCGGACTGCATCTAGTCAAAGTAGAATGGAACAACATCAAGCTACAACTATGGGGATGACTAATCTTGATGATAGATGCACCTTGAACGGCACTGCCTAGACAACCCAAGACATCAGTGGAGAATCCGCATCTGGTTGTGCAGTTGGGGACTCAAAGGCATACATCAGAAGGCTTAAATTTATAAGCCAAGACCCGAAAGATGAAGACATAGTACCGCCTGCTTATCTTGGGTCAAACTTACCGCAAAAGGAGAGCAGTGTGATGATGCTCTCATTGATGAAGGAGCAAATTTTAATATATTGACCTATGAAGCATGGACTCTACTAGGCCAACTAAAGCTCACACAGACTAATGCAAGTCTTAATCCTTATGGGGGACACCCACAAGCCCTTTTAGGGAAGTGCAAAATCCTTGTAACTATTGAGACTAAAAGCTTGCCTATCCTATTCCATGTTCCTCCAAATAGTGCTAATTGTGGAAAGGAAACCCTCCTAGGAAAACCCTTCAAAAGGGAGGAGGCCGATTATGTAGCACAGAAGATACATTTGACACTACGGGGTGTGAGGATAATCACAACCTTTACCAAGGGCGACCTTATCAAACCTCGAGGAAAAGATAAGGAACATTCTGACATACCAGCGAGTCTAGTGATGAGAGCAAGGACTTGTTGAAAGAGTTGATACAAGCCTATGTTGAACCAGTGAGCGAGGCCATGCTGGAAACAAGAAGGTCAAGAGACAATGCCAAGGATAGGATTTAGACTTACAAATATCATAGAAGACCACAAAAGAAGCCCAAGCTTTATAGACGAAGGTATCGACGAAGAGCTAGCACAATGCCGCGATGGATATCCAAAGCTTTTCTATGTGCTCAAGGGTATTATGTAGGTAACCAATGGATTTGGGTACCAAAACCCCCTCCTAAACCACCTCTGTCAAAGCTGAAGGCCATGATGTATCAAGAGCAAAGAAGCGCAAGTGGAAATCTAAACAAAAAAACAAGTCTTGAGTCAAAAACATTGGAGTGACCGAGCCCCTCACGATTGAAATCAAGAAACCAAACGAGACTATTCGAAGGGTAGATCCTCAGCCTAGTGTGCTTAACAAGTAGATATCAGATGTAATCGTTGAGAATACACAAAAGCCACTAGGGCCCAAGGAGCCTTTGATTTCCCAAGAGGATAACGAGTACCATAGGTGCAATGTTGCTCACGATAATGCTAATTGCTCAAAATAGCAAATGGTAGAGTCGTCTAATAGCCATGAGCAAATCTTTCAACCAGTGACACGTCCACCTAGGAGTCCCAAATCTCCTACACCCTCTTTCCCTAAATGAACACAAGAAGCACAACAGCAGTCATCAAGTGTAGCTACTCGATCTCAATCTCTATCTACATCTAAGCTTCCAAATGTCCAAGAGCTGGGACATGACACACCCTTAGCTCTCAGCCTAAGGATATGCCTGTGCAATCCATTGTGACTAGCTCAATTGATGCTCGATCTGCACAAGTAAATGTGCAAAGGGCAATAAAAGACACGGTCACTTCTGATCTACTTAAGGACTTGACACCACAGTCTACCAATAGTGGCTAGTCCATTAAACTAGCCGCTACTACTCCCAATTAGGAATCACAGCAGTCACAACCTTTGGCCGTGACGATGCCTCTTGTAGAACGTGTCCTTAGCAATTCACCCATGGAATAGGTGTCGCAACCAACATCCTTGACACCTTTAGCATTAGTGAAGCACCTAAAGCCTAGGCTTGAGGAGGAATCTCTCAAAGATTTGGCCAAGGAGATGGCGCATCTAACCAATCAACCCAGCGAGGTTGTTCAGCAGGTCATAGCTACGTCTCAAGAGGATACATTAGAGAAAGAGAGGGTTGAGGCCCAACCAAGCATATCAACGGCTGACCTAATTCAAGGTCCATAATATTTAAAGGATATGCCTCAATTGCCCAAGAAAAAGAGGAGAAAACAACGAAAACAATGGCAGAGATGCCAAGAAGATTGAGACCAAGAGCGTTAAAGAGCTTAGGAATAAAGCATCGAGTCTACCTACGAATGAACCCATTTTCATCTCTCCTAATAGCGGTGAAACCTCAGACACATCTATGTGTTTTGATAAGTCAAAGCAACCATCACCATCAACAATTGCTTGCAACACTCAATCCACCGACAACAACAGAACTTGCATTGACCAATCAGAGTCGATACATCACTGTCACAACAGGTTGATAAAAGTATACCAATCACATCCGAGGAGAACCATGACACAATAGCATCAAAACCTCAGGAGAAACATGAAAACTCCGAGGACATAAGCAATCCTAGTGTTGACCAATCCTGCTTATCTAGGCTTGAGCCCCCAACCATGCTAAAGCCTAGGGAAACTCCCAGAACCTTGCATGAGATAGCAACCAAGCAAGCCCTCATTGAACATAGAAGTGTCACAGAATGCTTAACTAAGTTGGATGCTAAACTTAAATTATTCGCATGCATCTACGTCCTTGCAGATATGGGCACATTTCCTAGGGAGCAACTTGAATAATACTTTCTAGGTCCTCTGTCTTGGGAAGAGCAAGAATATCTTAATGACCACTATGACACACTCCTACATAAGTGCATGCAACTCATCTCTAACGAGGAGGCCGACGAACTATGCTTAACTGTGACATTCAACAAAGCGCTTTGCCAACCAAATTTCTTAGAGATAGAGCAACTAAAGCAACAATTAGAGGGTCAAGTCAATTTGAAAAATGTCGGTTTGAGAACCGCGCTACAATGGCCAAACTTGGAGCCTAGATTATGACAATCTCAAAGGAGTGATTGGCCAAATGGGGGTCTCAAAGAGACCCAACCTATGTGGCAA
The DNA here is from genome assembly GCF_053477565.2 of Lygodium microphyllum. Classification (NCBI taxonomy): domain Eukaryota; kingdom Viridiplantae; phylum Streptophyta; class Polypodiopsida; order Schizaeales; family Lygodiaceae; genus Lygodium; species Lygodium microphyllum. Next base: position 5,477,936 of record NC_141142.1, on the reverse strand, counting down.
CTTCCTTTCAAGTACTGACTACCATTTAGGCTATGGACTTAGACGGAACTAGCCAAGAGAACTCTCTGGTTGATAAGATTCTCACTAAGGAGGAGCTACATGTTGTAAGTAGATTCGGACAAGGTACCATGCTACTCAATGTTGCAAAATATATGTTGATATTGAGTAGGCTGCCACGAGTACTAGATGCAAGTGCCACACTCCATTACAATCTTGAGTTCTACAAATGGTTTTTATCTTCATGAAGTGACATGGATTTAGAAACGTGTATATAAATAAATGTCTCTTTGAGCTGCACCCATTCATTATGGTTGAAGCATATGACTTGCATGTATTCTCACGAGTTTCCAAGTGAATGCAAGACAACACATGCCTCTGTACAGAAGCGTTTAATGTCTAAGTCACCACAAGGCTACCAACCCCACAAAGAACCATTATGGAGAAAGTGACATAAGAACAAAGAGCCATGACAAAATCCCCACTACTGGAAGAGAAAGTCACCCCTACAAAAAGCACACATTGCATTTGAGCATGGCCCAAAGCATAGTCATTGGCTACTCTCGCTTTCTTGGCTAAACTCTATATCCGAGGCAAGATTAAGGCAGCAAGCTCCGGTTCACAGTGGAAGAGCAAGCAAAGTACGGCTTAATGGTGGAAACGAGGGGTTTCAGCTAGTTTACATTCAAGCTTACCCTAAACCTAAAAGATGCCATCATGGAGGAGCTAGCCGTAAAACAACTCCTGGACCAGTGCAGTCTATAAAAGTATGCAGAGAAGATCGGGCAGGCTATCAATTACAGCAAGTGCACAAAATTTTTGAGGAGCTTTGATGCCGGAAAAAATTGTGGCATAGTGATGGTAAGAAGAGGAGGAGAAGCTCATCAAGTAGAGGTGGAGTGGAGCCTTGCGAAGGTGGAGAAGGCCCTAGGTTTAGCCACAATAGCAGGACTAAGAAACGCCCAAGGAGGGATGTGTATAATATGCTAGGGGTGAGCCATCACCAATCCAAGAACAAGAGGGAAACCAAGTCCATAAGAAACAACAGGACAACATGGAGAGAGAGTTACTAATGAAAAGGAGAACAACCAACCATCTCAACAGCAAGAGAGTGAGAGGACAATTTGTAAGCAACAAGGCTCAAAATTGTCAAGTCAAGTGGAAAGGAAGGATCACACTCTCAAAATCCCCATAAGAAGAACTCGATCCACATCTAAGAACAAAGATCTACAAAGAGTGGAGGAGGAATTGAGGATATTAGGAGAAGAGCGCAAGAAAAATCCAAAAGAGGAGAAGAACGACTAAGGCAAAAGGGGGAGGAGATTACTCTAATGAAGATGGAATCAAAGATTTAGCTTACAAGTTAGCACATCGTTGTAATATGGACTCCACGCTCTGACACCTAAGCCTAACACTAGCTTAGGAGTAGAGGAGCAACATACTCTCCTAATTCCAACTCATTGAACCTCACAAGAACTCTTCTTGCTAGGGGTTGGGGGAGTCAAAACAACAAATGCAGCCACCTCAACAAGAGCCACTAGAGTTGGTCCATGAAGAAGGGCGTAACTCTAAATTAGATCAATGAAAGAAAGAACGAGTGCAAGAACCAAGTCCCCCTCCGTAGCCACAACAAGCACATTCAAAAGAGAAAAGGGCTCCATGCTAAGCCATGCATTCCTTGGGTAAATCTCTTATGCCCCCTCGGAATATAACTACTATAGAGCATCAGGATGATGTCTAGCGTGCCCCCTCCCAATGCATCTTCAAAAAAAAAGAAAAAAAGGAAAGAGGAAGTGCAAACAAACAAAGACTCCCACAAATAAAAATGAAAGAAATAATGAGCTTTTCCATATATATCAGAGTGCCATAAAACACTGCACCTAGGGGTCCTCAGGTTAGGCATGTCCAGTGGCCTTAGTCAGCCGGCTCCATGCCTAACCCCCTAGCCCTTCTTGTCCCCCCCACTTTACACTTAGGACACATCAAGGGCAGGACACACCTAGGGAGTTTGTGCTCGCCTATGGTTAGATATGTCTCCCTAAGTGACACCCATAGCACCTCCCCTGTACACAAACTGGGACCTCAAGTGTGGGACAACCCCACAGGCTTCCCCGAGGTTCAACCCAACTCCCAGTTTTACTAGCATGGAAACCATGCAAGATTGCACAGTGAGGTAGACACACCCCTAGCTAGTGCACTTCCTTTTTCTTTTTTCAAGTAGACTCAACAATGGCAATCCATCACTAACATTGAAGGCCATTGAAGGCCCCCACTACCTGATCAAATCTAATCTCGGCATCAATGAGCTCAATTCTCCTACATCATGTTGACCAAAGCACAAATAATGTCTCAAGAAGCCTTCAAATATACTTCTCCTCAACATCAAAAATTTGTTCCACCCCATTGAACCCTCGCTTCATCCACCCATTGCTACGAGGAACCATATCAACAATCTCCTAACTACGTACTATCTAAGTATGCATGTGTGGTCACATAATATCTGCACCATAATCTATACACAGTTTGGGTCCTCAAGTACAAGACAATACTCTTAGCTTGCTTAGACCTATTTTCCAAACTAATCAGACTACGTCTTGTGCATGATAAGAAGACTAGCACTATCCCTAGGGAGAGACCACATATGAGAGGTTTTCAATGGCAGGTATTGAAGACTCCAATGAAAGTGTCATTAGCTCTTCATCAACCCTCAACTCTGAATTCTTATCCTTTATCATCATGCACACCACTAAGGAATCGCCACGTGCAAAATCCCCAAAAACCAACACCTGTGCTAGTCATCAGTGCAATTTCCAACAACGAACAACCCTATCCCCAACTCCAACAACTTGACCACCAACCACCCAAGCCAACAACATGCCCCCAAGGACCCTCATCTGCATCACCACCTAACTCCTCCAAGGCAAAAACCACAAATGTTCCTTCTACCCACGTCTTTGGTGCATGCCAAAGCCTGCTACCTATGACAATGAGTGCCATGGGACTGGCACTCATCTAGGAGGGGAGTAATGTTAACCCTCAATCAAACAAGCTAGAAAATTCGAAAAATCCAAACCAGAGGACAAGGCCAAGGCAAAAGTGGAACGGAATACGAAGGCGCACCAAGAAGAATCTAGAAGCACGTGTAAAAAAGTCCTAAATCAAGGAGAAAGGCGCACAAGAAAAAGCGCATGTCAACACTTTTGCAAAAGAGCGCAAGACACACCATGATTTAATTTAAGAGTGCCAAGCTCTGACCCATGCAATTTGTAACAGTAGATGGGCGGTAGGAAGGAAGCTAGGAAGATAGAAGGACAATGGGAAAAAGAGCCTAGGCTATGGCTGGCCATGTAAAAAAGGGGATAAGGGGATGACCGCCCCAAAAGGGATTTAGGGTTTTGTATATAAAGTTGAAAAGTGAATGAGAATCTCATTCTTGTGTGTGGCCAAAAGTGGCTCTTCTCTTCTTCTTCATCATCTTCTTCTTCTTCTTGCTTGCTTGAGCTTGTGCTTGAGAGAGGGAGTGTGAGAGTGTGAGGGTGTGAGTGTGTGAGGATGTTTTGCACTTTGAAATTGTCTCAAATAAGGCTGGAAACTTAACTCTATTGGGTAACTCAGCACAAACCAGTCTATTGTAGTGACATGCTTCAGAAGGTTTGAAAGACAGCTCTAAAATTAGCAAAGTATGAGAATGTGGTAGCCTCCTCTTTTGGAATTCAATCACACTAACATAGCCTGCAACCTTTCCAAAGATATCCTTCCGCAACAACGTATACATTAAATCAGCATGCTTTTTATGAAACACGCGAGCAGTCAAATCCGGACGGTCATAAGCACTTTGCCCATGCAATAAAGCATTAGTTATCTCCAACCACTTTGGATTGCATGTCATTGTTATAAAAAGGTCAGGTTTTCCCTTACATCGCACTATAGCCATGGCATCTTGATATAATTGATACATGTCCCTTGGCCCACCTGTGAATGACGACGGTAAAACTATCCTCTTGCCAACAGAGGCACCAACAATCGGCATTGTCCCCATTATCGTTTGCCCCCACCATGTCTGCCAAGCCTTTGTAGGCCTCCGATCGTAACACTGATTGATTCTGGCGACACCAAGTTAACCTGCATTGCTCTATACTACAATAAGCATCAACAATAAATTGCTGCAATAGTCGACTAACACGCAATATGCACACCTCAATATCTTCGCGCACTTGAAGACGAAATGCATAAAACTGCATCTAGGTAACACAATTTTTATTGGACAATTCATATATGTTAACAGGAACACTAACATTACTGTAGGGAACCTTTACATGCCAACCATCATTCCCCATAGGAAAAAGGAGGACATATAGCATTGGCATATATGCCCTATGCAAGTTTGAAATAGCAACACATCGACCACCCCGAGTGTAAACATGAATATCCCGATGATCAAGAGTGCCCTCGTCACCCTGCCATGGCATGATAGCTGCAACCTCAGTTGTTTGCTGCAGTAGCAAAGTATTGTTTACTGGTTCTTTGAATACCAAAAATACTCATTCTTAGTTCCTGCACGAGATTATTTTGCAATTGCAAACCCACTGACCTAAAAGCATGTGCATATATGTTGTGTCGATGCAGCATACATTGAAGCTCCCCTAGTAAGTTTGGTAATAAATCATGCATAACCCCCAGCCTATTAAGCAACTCATGCTCGGTATCATAAACATAGAGTTGTGCAAATCTTGGCCTTTCTTGACGCCGCACATCAGTAAGCAAAGTACCTATATGGTGATAAACAGAGCCATGCACTCTAAAGGTGTACCATTCCCGATAACAGGTAGCTCGTCAACATTAGCTCCAAGTGATACAAATGCAAGAGCGCTGTTGTATGCTCGTATGTTGTTTTTAAATATCCCACTTTGAGGGTGCATACCATGCAACAAAATCATGCAATGGCTATGGTGGATGTTGCAATGGTGGCAACATTACTTTTCCATTTCGACAACAGTTTCTTCCAAACAAAATCGACCCTTGAACCCGAATCTCGCATCTCCACAACTTAGCTTAACACCTTTCACACATCACACAAAGACTCCCCATGGAATACACATCCGGCTCTTGAAATAGTAGTATTGACATTGTTGGGTGAACATCCGTTGCAGGCAAAGCATTTAAAATGGAGCACAATCCACCACTTTGGGGATCAAAAATAGAAATATTATGAACACGTGAATCATTAGCCACGGAATTTTCCACATTGTGGTGATTTCCAAAATCTAAACCAACATGCTGTTCAACTGGCTCATTATCCCCATTTACAAATTCAACACAGTGAGACGCACTCTCACAAACCACTCCACCAAGATTTCCCCCATGTTGGCACTTAGACATTGAAACATTATTAACGTGTGACTCGAAAGTCACATGATTAAGACCATTGCAACCACCCATTGATGTCAAAGCATTCGTCAAATCCACACCAAACTGTCACAGGGCTTGAAATCCCCTAATGGTTCTATCCGGTGATGGCAAAACATTAGCCACATCTATACCAAACTGTGGTTGGCCTAGTTCACGATGACCACTTAAAATCTCCTCATGGAATGTCAAGTTTTCAATGTCACTTCGAATGGATCTACCACGATCTAAAATCCCTTTCCGAGCCCTGATTCTAGCAATTTGTCGTCGCTCATACCTTGTGGAAGTAAGCATGTCCCTACGAACACGCAACACATAGTCTCTGCCAGTTGCTCGATGCGAACACCCCATATTGATCAGTTGGCCACAAAACCTATTATCAACGTATAGACACATTTAATATTTAAATATCTAAATATTAAGATTAAATATCAAGACACAACCACTACAACCCAATCAATGTATCTGTCTACAAAGACGGTGCGCCCGCCCATTAGAGAGAGAGAGAGAGAGAGAGAGAGAGAGAGAGAGAGAGAGAGAGAGAGAGAGAGAGAGAGAGAGAGAGAGAGAGCCTGGTTGCTAAGATAGAAGTAACCTTGGTAATAAACACATGCACAATTAGTCCATTTCAATTAATTAACAAAAGAAAGTAAACATGCAACCACAGAAACGACTATCAATACACTTTATCAAAGGCATGGTTTGATTTCAAAACTAAATGTATTGCATACATTCGATATACACAATATATCAAATCTAAATATACCAACCATCATTAGACTATCAAATCTGCTCCATGCAAATATCAAGAAAGAGACATCACGTCATACACACTCAATACATTTTACTTAAATACGCTTTGTTATATCAAAAGTGTAACACATCTTAGCACTTTCACATAGGCTTTACAAAAAAGAAGCAAATATTATCATAAAAAGTGCTAGCCCATGCACTTTAAAATACGCAAGACAATCTGAAACTATAAGTTCCAACCTAAGAAATTCTTGCATTATACAAAGGGATCCTTCTGCAACACATACACATAGTCTCCTTAGATGCGACTGTTCATCTGACGGCTCAATTATTGCAACAAAGCATTAAACCTACTAACATTCATTTGAAACTGCAAGAACGGCAATCGAAAACCCCTCTAGTAGATCATAGGTTCGTGGTCATCTCCAAGCCCCCAAACCGAAGCCCAGATATCGTTCACCAGCAGATTCATTAATCTACTTGTCTCAAAAATAATTGCTGAAAGTGCCCTTACTTCACCACCCAGATCAGTCGCTCGACACTTGTTGGAGAACACATTGTGTGTGCTTTGTCTCGTACACAACACCATACAGACCTTTAGCCTGTTTATGTAACTCCATTGAGTACATGGCAAGCGCACTATCAACACGCGTACATAAACCTGTCTGCATTTCCATCAACTCATTCATCTTGGCCTCAAGTTTTTTAAAGTCCGAAGCACCCGAAGTAGCCCTTGTGTTTCTTCGAATCTTTGTAGCTCTTGTACATTTAGCAACATGCATCTCTTGTCCCCTTGCCACCTCTTTCATTTTTCGCACATTCATTCTATTAGAGCCCATACGTTGGCAGCAATGAAACATATAAACAATCATCTCCAAAAATATAAATAGTAGCACTTTGATGCAATCACAATTAACAAAACTATCTTCCATACCCATCCGAATAGCTCCAAGCTAGCAAGCGTCGAAGAGATGATGTCGTTGCCATTTTTTTTAATTCAACTGAATCCACTACATTCAATGGAGTCGAAAGCACTACGTCGGGAATATCTCCTATGGCTTCGCTTTGTTCCGTGGCTACACCAAACTTTAAAGAGCACATAAGAGTTGCACAACAAATAAATCTCAAAGCTATTTGCACACCAAACATCAAGACATAAGTGATAGACACATTCACAACCACAAAACCTAAATGCACGAAACAATATATGTACACTATGCATGAGTGCTATCATGCACACATGGCACTCACCAAGTACCAACCATGCATTGCCTAAAGGCCCTGCGAATGGATCTTCATTCACGTACATCCGCACAATCTTCTTGAGAGAAAAGAGCATGTCCTATACATGAAGATATCCCCAATCTCGAAATACTTATTGGTGCCAATCCCACAGAACACACAATAACTTACCAACTCACATTCGCAACCACAAACCCTAAATGCACGAAATAATATATGTATGCTACACATGAGTACTATCATGCACACATGGCACTCACCAAGTTCCAACCACGCATTGCCTAAAGGCCCTGCCAATGGATCTTCATTCATGTACATTTGCACAATCTTGAGAGAAAAGAACATGTCCTATACAGGAAGATGTCCCCATTCTCGAAATACTTATTGGTGTCAATCCCATAAGACACACAATAACTTACCAACTCACATTCTCAACCACAAACCCTAAATGCATGAAATAATATATGTACGCTACACATGAGTGCTATCATGCACACATGGCGCTCACCAAGTACCAACCACGCATTGCCTAAAGACCATGCCCTGTCGATCTTCATTCATGTACATCAGCACAATCTTGAGAGAAAAGAACATCTCCTATATAGAAAGGTGTCCCCAATCTTGAAATACTTATTGGTGTCAATCCCATAGGACATACAATAACTTACCAACTCACATTCGCAACCACAAACCCTAAATGCATGAAAGAACACATAAGCCACCTAAGTATGAGAGAGAGAGAGAGAGAGAGAGAGAGAGAGAGAGAGAGAGAGGAGGGAGGGAGGCAAACTATACAAAACATCCCAGCATATCAAAGCTTCAATCATTCTATGTATCTAATCCAATCTAAGTTACAAAAGTACATTAGAAAAATTGCTTAGTAATCGAGAGAGAAACATAGAGAAATAGAGAGAAAGAGGGATTATTAAAATGGTTTAAAAGTAGTTTTATAATTTTCAAGACACATACGATGTGTTTCAAAATGAAGATTTTCATCAAACAATTCATTTAAGAAGTCTTGCAGGAATTACATACACCAAGCAAACCACGACAAAGAAGCACTGGTTAACATTGCCAAAAACCTATTGTGAACCACTATTCAAAGATGCAATGTTCTCTAGTGCATATCAAGGGCAATGATCTCCAGTGCCAAAAGATGAGCCTGCATGGCGATTCATCTGCGTTAACATTGCTGAAAATCTATTCAGATAAACTTTCAAAGAAGTAAGTTGCACATCAAGAGCAATGTTCTCCGGTGCAACTAAGCTCTCGTTCTTGTGTGCAATCAGCTCACATACTCCATCCTCTATATGACCTGCACTATCAAGAATACCTTTCAACTTCTCTTCTTGATTGTTCGAAGATCCAACACGCTGCCACCAATTTTTCTGAATATGTTCATAAATGTCACCTCTATAACCCTTGATCTCTTCTAACTCGCCCTGTATCGTTACTGCATCAGCAAGATGCTCTTCATATTTCTCTTCCAACATTCTCTCAATCCTCTGTAGATGGTCACCAATGTTTTCAAAAATTGAAATCGAAGCTTTTTGACGCCGAAATAGTGTCTTCACTTGCTTTTCAATCCCATCCAAGCGACGAATAAACCTTAAGGAACCAACGGAACTATCATGCCCTGCAACATGCTTAAGTGCACGACGAACGACCTTTTTCCTTGTGGCCTCCTTTATTTTGCCATGCATTCATTTGCACGTTAGAAGTGCATTGTATAATATCTTCTACAGACATATTCTCGTTTGCTGTAGAAGCCTCCATATTGGACAAAAAGCACGAGTTAGCCTTGAGGGATATATAAAATATTCTTGAAATTTAAAAACAGAAAAAACTCCTATGTCTAATACTGCCAAAGTTCAACTAACCCTCTCTCTCTGCTTCTCCCTCTCCGTCTCTATGCACCTAACCAACCAACCAATGCACTAACTAACCAACCTCTAAACTAAAGTAGCCTACCAATTAAACTAACTAAAACAAGTAAGGTAAGCAACTAATCTAAGGTAAAACCTACTAACTTACTAATCAATCATCAATTTGTCTACTAACTTACAAAAAACAAACAACTTATTTAACTTACTTACTATATTTAACTAACTTACTATTTAAACCAATAAATACATCAAAACAAATTTACAACCTGAGAGGGAGGGAGAGAGAGAGAGAGATCATCAAACTAAAACAAACTAACCCTAAACTATATCTAAAGTAACTAACACAAATAACCGATCAATCTAACTAAACTATTCGATAGATAATAAACAAAAATAATTTAAACTAACTAATCTAATAAGCTAACATATCTAACCAAACTAACCCTACACTATATCTAAAGTAACTAACACACAATCTAAAGTAACTACTAACTTACTATTTAACTTAATAAACTAACTAAACTAAATAACCACAAATAACCAAATGAACTAACTAAATAAACTAACTAAACTAAATAAACAACCAAAACTAACTAAACTAACTAACCACAAACTAACTAAACTAATCTCTCTCTCTCTCTCTCTCTCTCTCTCTCTCTCTCTCAAAACTAAATAAACACGACCATAAACAAAACTAACTAACTAAACTAAAGCTAACTAACTAACCAAACTAAACTAACTACAGTAAACCAACAAAACTAACAACCTATTTAACTAACTAACTTACTATTTAAACCAATAAATACATAAATACATCAAAACAAATTTAAAACCTAAGAGAGAGAATGAGAGAGATCACCGACCTGAATACTGGCTAGACAACCAATCCTCACAAACAAACTGCACCAAAGAAACCAAAATACCAATAAATTAAACCATACCAAGCAAACCAATCTCTCTCTCTCTCTCTCTCTCTCTCTCTCTCTCTCTCTCTCTCTCTCATAACACACAATCTAAAGTAACTAAGCAACCCATAACACATATATAAATTAAAACAAAAAAACAAACTAACCCTAAACTAACACACAATCTAAAGTAACTAAGCAACTAATCTAAGGTAAAACCTACTAACTAACTAACCCATAACACATATATAAACTAAAACAAAAAAACAAATTAACCCTAAACTAAGACACAATCTAAAGTAACTAAGCAACTAATCTAAGGTAAAACCTACTAACTAACTAACCCATAACACATATATTAACTAAAACAAAAAAACAAACCAACCCTAAACTATATCTAAAGTAACTAACACACAATCTAAAGTAACTACTAACTAAATAACTAAATCCATATATAACACACAAAAATAATTTAAACTAACTTATGTAATCAACTAACTGAATAAACTAACTAAACTAAATAACTAACTAAATAACTAAATAAACTAAATAAAACAAACTAACCCTAAACTATATCTAAAGTAACTAACACACAATCTAAAGTAACTACTAACTAAATATAACACACAAAAATAATTTAAACTAACTTATCTAATCAACTAACTAAACTAAATAACTCACTAAATAACTAAATAAAATAACTAAATAAACTAAATAAAACAAACTAACCCTAAACTATATCTAAAGTAACTACTAACTAAATAACTAAATCCATATGTAACACACAAAAATAATTCAAACTAATTTATCTAATCAACTAACCAAATAAACTAACTAAACAAAATAACTAACTAAATAACTAAATAAAACAACTAAATAAACTAAATAACTAACTAAATAAACTAACTAAACTAACTAACCACAAATCTAACCAAACTACCTAACAACCTATTTAACTAGCTAACTTACTATTTAAACCAATAAATACATCAAAATACATTTACAACCTGAGAGAGAGAGAGAGAGAGAGAGAGAGAGAGAGAGAGAGAGAGAGAGAGAGAGAGAGAGATCACCGACCTGAAATACCAATCCTCACAAACAAACTGCACAAAATAAACCAAAATACCAATAAATTAAACCATACCAAGCAAAGCAACCTCTCTCTCTCTCTCTCTCTCTCTCTCTCTCTCTCTCTCTCTCTCTCTCAACTAAAACAAAAAAAAAACAAACATATATAAACTAAAACAAAAAAACAAACTAACCCTAAACTATAAACTAAATAACTAACTAAATAAACTAACTAAACTAAATAAACAACCAAAACTAACTAAACTAACTAACCAAAAATCTAACCAAACTAACTAATAACCTATTTAACTAACTAACTTACTATTTAAACCATATAAACTAAAACAAAAAAAACAAACTAACCCTAAACTAACACACAATCTAAAGTAACTAACTAACCCATAACACATATATAAACTAAAACAAAAAAACAAACTAACCCTAAGCTATATCTAAAGTAACTAACACACAATCTGAACTAACTACTAACTAAATAACTAAATCCATATATAACACACAAAAATAATTTAAACTAACTTATCTAATCAACTAACTAAATAAACTAACTAAACTTAGCAAACAACCAAAACTAATTAACTAAATAAAATAACCAAAACTAACTAAATAACTATATAAAATAAAATAACTAAATAAACTAACTAAACTAACTAACCACAAACAACCAAAACTAATCTCTCTCTCTCTCTCTCTCTCTCTCTAATGTTAATGTTAATGGGTCTCTCTCAATCTCTCTCTCTCTAATGTTAATGTTAAGTAACTCTGAAGATTTCAATATTAGACTTAATCACTTGTTTACACATATAATGAGAATAGGATATCTTTGTATCCTTTATGTTAATATAGTGCTGGATTGAGCATTATGTTGCTTAATCCAACACTATATTAACATAAATCAATTTCGTGTTAAGTAAAGAATAGAAGCTGCTTTTAATATCATTTTCAAAAGTCTTGGCAAGTTTGTTATTTTAATGTCTTTGCTATCCTATCTATGACTTGTCTATAAGTAAGCAACATAAACTCAAGTTGATGCAAAATACGTTACATCGAGTTACACACACACACACACACACACACTCTCTCTCTCTCTCTCTCTCTCTCTCTCTCTCTCTCTCTCTCTCTCTCTCTCTCTCTCTCTCTCTCTCTCTCTCTCTCTCTCTCTCTCTCTCAAGAAACATGAACCAAGCATATGCACACCCCAGTACATGGACAGCAGGCGACCCAAAAATACATGGATAGCAAACAATTGGAATGTAACTTGTAACTTCTCTCTCTCTCTCTCTCTCTCTCTCTCTCTCTCTCTCTCTCTCTCTCTCCGACGGCCAGTCGTTAGCGAGAGAGAGAGAACACACATTCTCTCTCTCTCTCTTTCTCTCTGACGACTGGCCATCAAAGAGAGAGAGAGAGAGAGAAGTTACATATAGGTTTCAATTTCCCAGCACAGAAAAAAGGGGAACATGATAGAGACATGTCCAATAGGACTCGGGAGTGAGGGCGAGGTAAGAGCTCTCTCTCTCTCTCTCTCTCTCTCTCTCTCTCTCTCTCCCGAAACACGATGGGGGAGTAGCAAGGGCGAGGTAAGAGCACACACACACACACACTCTCTCTCTCTCTCTCCCGAAACACGATGGGGGAGTAGCAAGGGCGAGGTAAGAGGTTTCTCTCTCTCTCTCTCTCTCTCTCTCTCTCTCTCTCTCTATATGCAAAAAATGGGGGAGCGAGGGCGACGAAGCCATTGGACAGATGGCGGCTTCCTCACTCCCTCTGTCTTTGACAAAGAGCAAGGGTGCAGATTCTCTCTCTCTCTCTCTCTCTCTTTGTGGTGGCTGGCTGGCTGCAGAAGTCGAACGGGTGGGTGGCAGATGGAGTGGCGGAAGGCAACGTTCTCTCTCTCTCTCATATATAACTTCTCTCTCTCTCTCTCTCTCTCTCTCTCTCTCTCTCTCTCTGACGACTGGCCGTTAGAGAGAGAGAGAGAGAGAGAGAGAGAGAGAGAGAGAGAGAGAGAGAGAGAGAGAAGTAATACTTCTACGGTTAAGGTCTTCGACATCAGCATCTCCTACACGCTTAAGGTCTTCGACAATGACTGATCGGGCCCTCCCACACAGCAATACAGAAGGGACACACACAAGGTCTTCGGCTCTCCAGCACAGTACCACAGAATGGGCCTTCCATCTTGAAAGGGAAATTCCAGCCTTATGCCAGAAAGGGCAGCTGGACTGGCTGGGGTTATACTTCTCTCTCTCTCTCTCTCTCTCTGTGACGACCAGTCATCAGAGAGAGAGAGAAGTAATACTTCTACAGAGAAGTGTGGAGTGGTTCTGAGGACTGACCAATAGTGGAGAGAGAGAGAGAAGAGAGAGAGAGAGAGAGAGAGAGAGAGAGAGAGAGAGAGAGAGAGAGAGAGAGAGAGAGAGAGAGAACACAAAAATGGCCATAGAGAGAGAGAGAGAAAGAGAGGACTGACCTGTTGCCTGCTACTTGCTCCTGCTGCCTGCTGGCCTGCCTCCTCCTATCCCGTGAGAGTGAGAGTGAGAGTGAGAATGAGAGGAGAAGAGAAGAGAAGGTGGTGGAAGGAGACCACGCTTCCTTCTGCCCCCAATCATCTGACGTAAATGGTCACTTACCTTTCCTTCTGCCCCCAATCATGTGACATAAATGGTCACTTACCTTTCCTTCAACCCCCAATCATGTGACATAAATGGTCACTTTGGTTTGGTTTGGGAGCTAGGTTTGGGAGCACTGTGGTGGTTCGACACTTTCCTGAACCTGTAGCTCAAATAATAATGTAGTATGGATGCTATTTTCACATGGCTCCTAGTAGAACATATTGAAGATTTTCTTATAGCTCAAGAGACGAATAAGATTAAAGGTTTGAAAATCCAATTAAAGGGAAGATGGTTGATAGAGGGAGATACCCCCATCCCTCTCTTTTTTTCAATCCTCTTAAGATCAAGTATAGAAAAGAGATGACAATCATGATGGAAGAAGAGAATGGATGCTCTTGTTTTTTTGGACTCCACATGTTTTGTAGGCCTCTACTGATGCTCTCCACCACAACTTGCCTAATCATAAGGGAAAGCTGGTTGTTAAGATAAAGAAGATGATGGATTTTGAGAGGAATGACAAAGCAACCTTTTCGAAGTCAAACTACAACTAGAAGAACTTATACCCACAAACCTCTTAAAGAAGAAAAAGTAGGCTCTTAGATGTCTAGTAAGCTACCCCTCTACTAAACTGAATGTGTTCATCTCACGGGGGATTCACTAGTAGTAATAAGGAGACGTCACCTGCGTGCAAGAAATATATGAAAATACCCCTTATCTACCCCCTATTTATGGGACCTTACCTTATAAAATGTACTTTCCTTCCCTTAAATAATCCCCCTCCCTTACACTCACGTGGTACCATATAGTAAACCCTAGTGGATCCCTCGGGGTTCATCTGGAAGATATTGGCTAGAAAGCTACTGATGAAAGATGCATTTGTCAAATTTGGAAAGTTTCAATACTATGCCTTGTTTGTTTTAGGGAGACATAAAACTATCCTACACTTGTTTTGGCAATGCCCAATGGCAAATACATTATAGACTAAACTAAAAAATTGGGTCTCCCAAGCGGGTCTTAATGCTTCTACTAGCATGTGTCTATCACTTTTTCAAGGACAAAGGTGCCTTGGATGGCAAAACCCTCAAGCTTTGGAACATTGTAAGAGTTGTGATTTTGAAGCACACATGGTTTCGTAGAAACATGATTCCTATGTAGAAAGCTAGAGCCCCATAGGTGCAACTTTTGTTTAGATCATGTGTATTTCAAAACTTTAGCCTTATTGAAAACCTTAGGTAGTGCCCCACACACCCCCCCTCCCCCCAACTGCTGTAGTGAATTGTATGCCAAGATAGTAATGCAAATGGCTAAGATTTGTAACATCAAATGAATGTTGTGATTTGACCTTCAAGGCCGCAATACACATCTCATGGAGCCCAATCAATAGCATATTGTCCACCTAAATAATGAGAATCGAGAGAACATTTGCATTTATGTGGACATAGAGCGTGCTCTCTTAGTGCGAGAGATTAAAACCAAGAGCAATCAAATGAGTGTGCATCTTGCCATAAGGGCTTGTTTCAAACAATAAGAGGTCTTATGCAAACAACACCTTGCTCCTAGTATTTGAGATATCATTCAAGCTACTCTCCAAGAGCTAGGGTGATGGTTTTGGGGTAAAACCATTAGATATTTCTCGATGATGTAAATCTCTATTAATATAAATCGTATTGTTCCGGAAAAAAAAGGCACTTAAAGGAATTGCAATTTTCAAATGCAAAGCTCATTGCATTTCCATTCCTTCGCACAAGAGAAAATTTAAGCAAAAATGTCATAAACCTTGAGATGGAGCACCTTGTGATCAAAGATATCGAGATAGATTGAGGGGATGGATGCTAGTATTTCATAAACCTTGAGATGGAGCACCCTTCTCATCAAAGGTACGGAGATAGATGGAGGGAATTGGGTATGTTAGTATTTCATGTTAGTTTGGGTAACAAGGAAGAGAGGGGCCAACATAAATCGAAGTTTGTTGTCACGAAACGCTGCTGAGGATAACAACGTGCCACCGAGCAGTCCTGGTCTCATCATCAATGCGTCTTGATCGGGCTGGAGCCTGTGGGTGACAGGAGAACAAGCAAAACACACACACACACACGCACTGACAGAGTTTCTGATGTCTCGGATCTTTGTTGGTTTCTGATGTACAAGTGTGGCCGTGTATATACTGAGTGATTGCACAAGATCGTGTGCATCTCTGTCGTGTGTGAGAGAGAGTGTGTGTGCGTGCGTGTGTGTGTATGTGGGGCATCATGAGCCAGCACTGTGCTCCCTGCATCTGATCCTCCCTCACAATGCTCGTCCAGCAGGAGCGAACCAAGCCCCGGCATTCAGCCACTGCCCACAAGCAGGGTGCAGACCCGCCCCACGGCAAAGATGAGGACGACAAGAATGCTTCCGCGGTGAAGATTGACTTCAAGACTGCTTACCTCAGATGTCAGCTGCTCCGAAAGGACCCTGGCCTTCTCAGCCAGAAGCGCATCCTCTCCGAGCTCGTTTCGGACAACCTACCCAAGCTTGTCATCTTGGGTCTTGTGCTTCTCAGTGTCCTCATCGGCAACGTCATTTGCAACCGCGGTGACTCCTCGGCCCTCTTCTGTGTCCACTCAGGCCCAAAGAGTGCCGAGAAGAATCCATACCCTGAAGTAGACTTCAAGAAGGTGCACAAAGTGGTAGATGTTGGGAAATTCCATGTTGTCAAGGCAGACAAATGGATCGTGGTAACAACCTCTGATTCTTTCACGGAGCAAGTTCAGGCTATGGTGAAAATGCAGGGATGGCAAGTTGTTGCCGTTGGAGATACATACAGACACACCAAGTGATTGTGAAGTGAGAGGAGCCATTTTCTTGTCAGTTGAGCAGCAAGCATCTCTTGGTTATAGGATCCTTGCCCACCTTCCATATGTTTCATATGTGAGGAAGAGTGTTGGATATTTATTTGCAATCCAGCATGGTGCAAAGGTGATCTATGATGTAGATGAGAATGCATCCATAATAGGGGGGATCTGAGCAACCACTTTGACTTGGAGCTATCTAATAACAGGAGCAATAATTTATTGCAGTGTTTGTCGTTTCATAACAGAACAATTGTCAACCCTTCCATTCACTTTGGCCAGAGATCTGTGTGGCCTAGGGGCTTCCCTCTGGAATCTGTAAGCAACATAAATGCAGAGATTCGTTATGAACATGTGCCAAGTGGAAAACAGTTTATTCAGCAAGGATTAGCCAATGGGTTCCCTGATGTTGACACTGTTTTATATAAAACTCCAAAATCAGAATCTGAGTTATTTGATATCAAGTTTGATACACATGCCCTTCCTATTGTACTTCCACAGGGTACGATGGCTCCCATTAATCATCTCAATACATTGTTCCATTCTCAGGCTTTCTGGGTGCTCATGCTTCCTATATCAGTAAACCCTCGACTTTCAGACATAATGAGGGGATATTGGGCGCAAAGACTCTTATGGGAGATTGGGGGTTATGCGAGACTATATCCACCATCGATTGACCGGCAAGATACCTTGAAGCCACATTTCTTTGAAGATGAGAAGGAATTACATGACAGTGTTGACATGCTGACTGACTTTTTGATCTCTTGGAGATCAAAGAAGGCAACCTTCTTTAAATGAGTTGTCGATCTAAGCTATTCTATGGCTCAAGCAGGTTTTTGGACAGCTCAAGATGTGGATTATATTGTGGCTTGGCTTCAGGATCTTGTTTCAGTGGGGTATACCCAACCAAGAATGTTCACTCTTGAAATTGACAGGGGGAAAGCTCTGACAGATCAGTCAGTACGTTTGGAGTTCATGCCTCTGGCACTCCTCTCCACACAACTTGGTGTGGTTGAAGGAATAGAGACTGTAATGAGCTGAATACAAGAAACCCTTGCACGATTGCCAAAGCACATCAATAAGGGTGCTGAGATCAAAGGCAGATGATGAAAAGTGCAAGTGATGAAGACGAGGGTGAAAGCTGGTGAGTGAGGAGGCACAGTTAAGGCAGCCTATATATCGGCAAAACATGCTGAAGATGGTGGACTGCTGCCCCAAAATGGGCCGACATGTTGCAACCCACGAAAACTGGCTTCCTGCTGATACTACAACCTGGACCACCTGAAGGCTGCCCATTAGGCCTAGCTGCCACATTGCAATGAGCCTCACAAATGATGCAAGACATGCTTGTAATGCAGTAAATGACAACACTAAATCAATGCATGAATAGGCACCATGTTAGAGCTTCCATGTTTGTGCAAGGCTTTGATGGAGCTCACAACTAGGAGATAATAGTAGAAATACACTAATGTGTAATTAGAGGCTTATTACTATGACGAATGGCTTTTATGATATCGTGGGTGGTGTTATCTATGGGGCTTCAACAAATTTCTATTTTTTGGTAGTAGCTATGTGGCTGTTTTTATTTCATTTTTAAAGCTTTAAATATGGTGCGCCTCTCCCCCCCCCACACATAGAGAAGAAAGAAGAAAGAAATTATATTAACGTCTACAAAAGGCCAAATCGGCCTATGAGACCAAAATGTTACATATGAGAAATTTGGGAATTTCCCATGTCCCAAAAAAGTTGTCATCTAATGCTATGACCAACTTAATGGAGAATAAACATGGAACAATACATAGTTGATGAGTACAAAATGATGTCTAAGCGAGATACAATGTGGAATTGCTCAAGAGGCACTCATCCCAGGATGTCTCTCATGGGTCCCCTAGCAGTGAGGTAGGATCCCCAAGTGGCGGTGTAGTATCCTCCGTATCTGTAGATGATGCCTCTTGTGAGGGCGTGGACTAGTTGGATGTGGGTGACAAGCTCTACACCTCTCAGTGGCTGTGTCGAGGGTGGTCCCTGCGAAAAGATGGCGTACCAGCAAGACAATAGGGTTTGCGGAGAGGAACACAAAGTGAACTCGGCAAACATGGAGAAGAGAAGACAAGAGAGAAGAAACTCTGATGAATGGAATGATTGTGATACAAGGGAATAAGGGTGTCATAGCATAAGGAAGATGATGAAGACAATCACGAACCATGAGCCGCAATGTCTTCTTGAAGGGGTGTGAGGACAGTGGAGAGACTGGAGAAGAGGTGACAGACTGAATGAATTAACTATAAGGAATGAATGAGAGAGTGGCCTATAAATAGGCACAGTCAGTCTAGGGTGGTGCCCCTTTTTGGGGTTGCAAATCCTAAATGCAAAAATGTAAACTACGGGTGAAGGGTTCCTCAATACCCCCAAAAAGGGAAACAAGAGAAGAGTGAGGTGGAGATGCAATGCTACATGCTGAAGAATGCTCATGCAGCAGGTGCCACTTCGACAATGTTCCTCGTGGAAAAATTGTTAACTTGCCCAAGCATCCTAGTACAAAGATGATGAAAATATACAATGCATAGGAGGAATGTCAGACTTTGTGTGGTGTCGAGAACTATAAGGATTTGGGGGATTCAAAGGGGGATGATCTTTCTTTGCCTTCCGAGGGGGCATCTACATCTACTGCAACTTCAGAGGGGGACTCCTATTTCTCCACTTTCAAAGAGGATCCCCACCCCCCGCGCAATCCTTCGCACACCCTTGCAGAGGCCTTTTCCCTTCTTCTATCCTTGGATGGGGTGGCTTCCTTCCAGCGGTCATCTCACCTATTGATACCCAAGATCTTGAGGATCTACCTAGATCAGGGTCTTCGTTTTCCTTCTTGCATGGATGCACGGAGCTAGTGGCTTCTCTCCCGAGGTTGAGTTTCAGGATCTCCATTTCACTTTGCCTACTGTTCTTTACTACAGGTTCCTTTTCAGGTGGAAATCTTGGATCTTAGGGATCCTCTACATCTTCTTCCTCTTCTTCTTCTTGCATTGGTCACTTGGTCAACATGGAGCCAACTCTCGAGATCGATAGGTATTGGGATAAAGGCCCGTTTTCACCTCCGTGTAACACTATTCAGTTGTACATGTGAATGCACACTTATATGCCCTAAGTACAAATACATTTTATTCTTTGTGTACCAACACATTGTTGGTACACTCAAATCTAATCATACTTTCACACACGCACTCTCTCGTCATCTCTCTTACGTCTCCAATTTTTTCTGGTATTAGAGCTTAAGGTCTTGCACGCTTTCTGAGATCAAGGTGCAGTCGATTGACACGTGACATGGCTGGCGTCTAGCTAAGCAGGCGCACGTGACAGTCCCCTGCAGGTCGACGTGGAGACCAAGGGATGTGGGCTATTGAAGACCAACGTGATGGGCAGTGGCAAGTCGATAACCTGGAAACAGTGAGTAGTCAGATATTCGGTCGACTGCCTATAATAGGCAACAAATCCAGCGTGGGGACCAGGCAGTAGGTCCAATGTGGGGACCAAGCAGCAAGCGCATGCGGCAATGAGCAGCTGACGGGACGGGCGCCAACAGGCAAGCGACATGACCCTCCCCCTCCGCTCCAAACCCCCCCTTCCCCCAACGGTCATTTTTTTCTTTCCTAGAAATTTCTTTAATCACACTTATCCCCTTTTCTTTGACGAGGATTCACGCATTGAAGCACGGGTCATAGATTTGTGCGAATCTGGCCCAAAAATTGGGGGCTTTTCTTGATTTTGATCTCGTCTATGCTTGATAACACCATTTAGGTCAAAAATTGCAGACATTGTGTGTGGTGACCTCAATTAAATTGGGGATTTTGCCAAATTTATCAGAATTTTACCCTTTTGAGTAAAATTACGTGACATTGGATCCTAGAAAATTGGGGCTTTCATGTATTGGTAAAATTTTGCTCAGCTAGGTTAGACTGGCTGACATTTTTGGACCTGAAAATTTGGGGCTTTGTGTAGAATTTGGTAAATTTTTGCATTTTTGCACATGTGGTGGCTGTTTGCACGTGTAGTGGTGGCTAGTTCATGTACAAACAACATATATTTATTACTGTTTGAGGAAAAATAGCAGTGTGTTTGTTGGTTCAGCTTGTGCTTTTATAGTCAAAGACATTTACTCTTGTGTTTGTGATAAAATGGCTGCAACTTTTTCCAGTTCAGATATCAAGAGTTTGATGGAAATCAAATGGTTTGATGGTCATGGCTTTGACCTTTGGAAAGACCGTATGTAGGGCATATTGTTGTTGTTCCTAAAGGATTGCAAGGATGCTTTGCAGGAAGATAAACCCGCACAATTGTCTGATGCAGATTGGGCTAGAGTAAACAAAAAGGCCGTGGCTTACATTAAGATGAGTGTCACTGATGACATCTTGGCAGACATTAAGGGTTTAGATAGAGGTTATGCAATATGGGAGAAGCTGAAAACTACCTATGAGATCACCACACCTATTAATCAGGTGCATTTAATGCGCAAGTTGGTGAATATGCGACTGGATGAGTCAAAGCCTACAGCAGAGCACTTGAGTGCATTTACAGGCATTTTAAATCAGCTCAAGGATGCAAATTTGGACTTCGATGATAAGTTGAGGGTGATCTTTTTTATCATGACATGGCCTGATTCTTAGGAGACCTTGGTGGTTTCTCTCAGCAATAACCCCAATCTCTCATATGATGGGGTTCAATCTTGAATGAAGAAATTAGACGTATGTCTAGTGGAGAAGGCAACAACTCAGCTTATAATGTAAGAGGCAGGACTGAAAAGAAAAATGCAAATGCAGGATAGAGAAACATGAGCAAAAGCAAAGGAAAATAAAAGTGTGACATTACTTGCTATCACTATGGTCGGGAGGGCCACAAGAAACTTGATTGCAGGTATTACAAGAAGGAACAAGAGAGAAATAAGAATGCAGGAGACAAAAAGGAGGAGGAAAGACAGATGTATCTGAGGCAACCAAAGTTAAGGAAAAGGCCAATGTGGCCTCCAGTGTGGTCATAGAGGAACTTTCGGATATAGAGGCTAATGTATTGTGCAGTTGATTATAATGCCATCAGCACTCTACATTGATAGACTTCACCGACATTGGCATTCCTCTTGCCACCCCATGATTTGTTTCTTCTTGGCCTTCCGCTACATCCAAGATCTGAGAGGGGGTGTTAGCAATCATGTTTGTCATGCCTTGTTATCTCATGCTTATGAGCCTCAATCTTAGTCAAGAGTCAGACGAGGACTTTAGGAGCTCTGACCTATCTATCACTTGTTTTGATGGAGGAGGTAGCTCATTCTAGAGCACTCAGTTTATTGCCTTTCAATGCATTTCCTCCTTCAGTCGGGATTTTATGCGCATTTCCTGAGCAGTTTTTGCATTTGACAATCTGTCTCACTTGTTGGACATTGTCTACCCTTTCCAAGATGTTTCTGATATTTTCTCGCATTTTACCAACATTAAGTGCTAGTCGGCCATATTTTGACCCTAGATTTCAGATCAGCCAGATTTGGGGTCACTCAGACTTAGATTGTAGACTCTGGTGCCTCTTTCCATGTAACTCCTTGCTTTGAGTGTTTTGCTATGTTCAGTTAGTACAGGTAGTTATGGAAAGGTGTATCTTGGAAATAACCATGCTTGTAGCATTGATGGGATTGGCACTGTACACTTGTCTTTAGACAATGGGAAAGAGATTGTGTTGAAAGATCTTGGATATGTGCCTAGCATTAAAAAGAGTTTACTATGTGTTGGTCATCTTGACTTGCATGGTTACACTACATTGTTTGGTGGTGGTTTGTGGAAAGTGAAAAAGGGTTCCATGTTGATTGCAAAAGGAATCAAGAAGGGCACTTTGTATTGTTTCCACTATAAAGCCTTGAATGGCAAGTTTCTTGTAGTTGCTGAAATTGGATGTCATTTGGAGTTATGGCATAAGAGATTAGGCCATATGAGCCAGAAAGGACTTGATGTCCTTACCTCTCTGAAGAGGGTTGATGGAAAAGGCTCTAAACTTGACTTTTGTAATGGGTATCAGTTTGAAAAGTAAATAAAAAATTTATTTTACTCTGGTGTCTCTTGTAAGTCCAATGTCTTGGACTTAGTGCATTCTGATGTATGTAGTATGCTCGTGAAATCGTTGGGTGGTGTTGCATATTTTGTCTCCTTTATTGATGACTGCTCCAAAAAGATTTGGGTATACCTGTTGAAAAAGAAAAGTGAAGTGTTTATTGTTTTTAAAACTTTTCATGCATTTGTGATCACTTAGATAGGTAGAAAGCTGAAATGCTTGAGAACTGATAATGGGGGTGAGTTCACATCTATTGAATTCAAGTCCTTTTGTGACTTGCATGGAATTAAGAGGGAGCTTACAACTCCTTACAACCCTTCTTCAAATGGGGTGGCTGAAAGATATAATAGGACTATGCGAAAGAGTGTGGTGCATGCTGTCCACTGCTAATCTCCCTCATGAATTTTGGGGAGAGGTACTCAAAACCGCGGTTCACATTTGCAACCGCTCCCTAAATAGGTTTTTTAAATAATGGCATCCTTGAGGAGGTTTGGTTTGGCAAATTGGCCTCATATGACCATTTACACATATTTGACTGTGATGTTTTTATGCATGTTAGAGATGAGCTGAGGAATAAACTTGACTCAAAATCTACCAAAGGCATTTTCATGGGCTATGGTGATGAGGGTGAATTTGGCTACAAAGTCTGGTTACCTCAGTCCAAGAAAATTATTCGTAGCCATAATGTTGTGTTTAATGAGGCAAAATTGTTGAAAGGTACTTTAGCCTCTAATGAAGATATGAAAAAGGTCAAATTTCAGAACTTGCAACCACCTATTACTTTAGATAATGAGCCTCATGGTGTTGTACCACAGGCTGAAACTGATGATCAACCGGTTATTTTTGAGCTAGATGATGATGGACAGCAAGATAGACTTGCTGATTATGAAAATGCAAGTGTTGGTAATGAAAATGAAGGTGATGTATAGCATAAACAGCATGTTGAAAATGGCTTACAGCAGCAATAAATGTTGAAAATGATATACCTCCAAAAGGTCTACACGCATAACAAGGCAATCACACAGGTTTGACCCCTCCTTGCATTATGTGATGCTTATAGATGAGGGTGAACCTCTTACATACAAAGAGGCCAAGTCATGCCAATTCAACAGTAAGTGGGAGCTAGCTATGCAGGAAGAGATTAAATCTCTCTACGCTAATGATACTTGGGATTTGTGTTGTTGCCCAAAGGAAGGAAGCCTCTTCCAAATAAATGGGTTTACAAAGTAAAGACAGTTGATGGGAACCCAAGTACAAGGCAAGACTGGTTGCTAAAGGGTATGCATAGAAGGAAGGTATTGACTTCCAAGAGGTCTTCTCACCTATTGTGAAGATGACCACTCTATGTGTGCTTTTTGCTCTCACTGTTGTATTGGACTTAGAGCTGTACTAAATGGATGTCGAAACAGCTTTCTTGCATGGTGACATTGATGAGGAAATTTACATGAAACAGCCCGAGGGCTTTGTAGTTCCTGGAAAATAGCAGATGGTGTGTAAACTAAAACGTAGTCTGTATGGGCTGAAGTAAGCACCACGGAAGTGGTACAAAAGGTTTGACATTTTATGCCATCTCATGGGTTTACATGCAGCCATGCAGATCCTTATTTGTACATGAGAAAATGATATAGATGGCAGCCCCATCATACTTGCTTTGTATGTGGATGATATGTTGCTAGCTGGGAAAAGAAAGACTAGCTTGGATGCTCTAAAAAATAAGCTAAAATCGGCTTTCTCTATGAAAGATTTACGGAATGCAGAGCATATTTTGGACATGAGGATTCGCATAGATAGAATGCAGAAATTGCTGTTTTTATCTCAAGAAAAGTACATTGAAAAGGTACTGAACATATTTAACATGGCTGAAGCTAAGCCTTTTGGGGTACCCTTATCTCCTTATCTTAAGCTTAATAAAGTCAACAGCCCAAAAGATGACGTGGAAGCGAATGCTATGAAGGGAGTCCCTTATGCATTAGCTTGTGGCTCTCTTATGTATGCTATGGTTGCTACTCATTCAGACATTGCTCATGCAGTGGGAGTTGGTAGCACGTTTATATCAAATCCTAGCAAAACACATTGGGAGGCTATCAAGTGTATTCTTTGATACCAAAAAGGTACACAAAGAAAGTGTATTTGCTATGGGCAAGGTGCACTTAGTTTGCAGGATTATTGTGATGCAGACATGGAAGGTGACTTGGACATTCGTAGGTCCACTAGCAGGTATGTCTTTACAATTGTTGATGGGGCCGTTTCTTAGTGTTCCAGGTTGCAAAACAATGTCGCACTACTGAGTACTACTGAAGCTAAATACATATCAGCTCTACTGAAGCTTCTTAGGAAGCTATATGGTTGAGCAAACTTGTAGAGGATCTCGGCATGTCTATGGGTACTGCAGTTTTGGGATGTGATAGCCAGAGTGTTGTGTATTTAGCTAAGGATGCCATGTATCATTCACGCACAAAGCATATAGATGTGCGATATCACTTTATCAGACATATTTTGGAAGATGGTCTAATCACATTGACCAAGATTAAAACATAGGATAACCCTGCAGATATTCTCACTAAAAGTCTAAGCAAAGCTCAACATGAGCATTGTATATGACTAATGGGAGTTGGTTAGAGGTTTACTTCAGACCTTTAAGTGGGAGGTTGTTGGGATAAAGGCCCGTTTTCACCTCCGTGTATAGTACACACACACTATTCAGTTGTACATGTGAATGCACCCTTATATGTCCTAAGTATAAATACATTTTATTCTTTGTGTACAACCACATTGTTGGTACACTCAAATCTAATCGTACTTTCACATTCTCTCTCGCCATCTCTCTCACTTCTCCAACTGCTGCACATCCTCAATTGAGCTCCAATAGATAGAAAATCCAAAAACTCATGGATCACAGAACGTCTGAGGATGAAGGAATTGCCGCCAGTCGTGCCAAAGAAGGTATTTGGGGTGGTGAAGAACTCCCAGATGTGGCCTCGAACCTGAGTAGGTGAGGTTGGAGGGTGGGGCTCAGACTGAGCAATGAGTGGGAAATAGTCGTTGCTTCTCAATGGAGTGGACCGGGAAGCCGAAGAAGAGGAAGGAGTCGAGGAGCCACTATCTCTCGAAGGAGTGGATTGACGAGGAGACGGTATCAAACAATTAGTGTCTCTCGATGGAGCAGATTGCAAAACTACGGGCCATGGTAGCCATTGTACCCGAAAATAGGTGGGAGAAGACTGCCACCATTGACATTGGGACAATCTCTAAGAGGTCGTAGTGCTAGTTGTAGTGCCAATCAATCCTCCATGTGCTCGAAAGGACTTCGTGCACATTGGATGCGTCTTATTGCCTTGAGCATAGTACTCTGATAGTTGATGCAGAATGATCTCGGTGACCCAGAAAGGAGAGGTAGCACAAGGAGTGCATGGTGGGAGATGCATATACTCCCAGGGGGGGGGGGTTGGGGAGCAAAGGTCAAAGTCGACAAGCATCAGTGATGTGTCTGGTGATGTCACAATAGGAGCACCCAATAGTCTGGTCATCTCTTGGTAACGAAGCCATGGGTACCAATGTGCCTTGCTAAAGAAGGAAGAGGTCAACCACGAACCATGAACTGCAATGTTTGCCTCAAGGGCTGGGAGGGCAGTGGAAGGGTTAGAAGTGAGCTGTCAATGGGAGGAGGATGGGACCAGCAACAAGAGGTTGCAACCAATAGAAAAACGTAGGTGAGGAGAGAGAAAGACTAAAAACGCAGGCTGCAGAAGAGAGAAAGATAAAAAACGCAAGAAAAAACTAGTAGTAGTAGTGAGCATGCTAAAATCAGCTCCGAACAATGTGTGATAAGTTGGAAACAGGCGCCAAACTATTGTAGACAGCAATGGCTAGATTGAACTGCAATGTCCTCTACATCTGGGGTGTGGGCAGCAAGCTGAAATACCTGAAATTTGAAAAAACGAGATTGTTTTCTGAATGGAGAGTGATTAGCAACAGTCGCTATGCTGTAAACAGCTACAAACTATGGGTGGAAGGTTGGAAACAGGTGTCAGATTGTAGATGACAACAAGGGATAGCTGAGATTGCGATGTCCTCTGCAAAAGGGGTATGGGCAGCAAGCTGAAAACACCTGAAACCTGCAAAAATGAGATATTGATGTAGTGGAAGAAGAAGAGAAGTGGATGTTGAACCCGCCACCGGTCTTTGCCTTCACTAGAGTGGAAGATCTTTGCCATTGTGTTTGAGCAGATCTAGCTCTGTTACCATGTCAAAAGATGATGTACCAGTAATACAGTAGGGTTTGCGGGGAGGAACATCGAGTGAATTCAGCAAACATGGAGAAGAGAAGAGAAGAGAGAAGAAACTATGATGAATGGAATGATTGTGTTACAAGGGAACAAGGGTGTTGTAGCACAAGGAAGATGATGAAGGCAGCCATGAACCACAAACTGCAATGTCCTCCCTGAAGGGGTGTGAGGGCAGTGGAGAGACTAGAGAGAAGAGGTGATGGACTGAATGAATTAGCCTTAAGGAATGAATGAGAGTGGCCTATAAATAGGCATAGTCAGTCTAGGGCGGTGCCCCTTTTTGGGGCTGCAAACCCTAAATACAAAATGTAGAAATGCAAAAACGTAAACTACGGGTGAAGGGTTTCTTAATAGTCCCCCATGGTGGGGGTGTTGGTTGGACTGATGAGGGCTCTGTAGTGGAGGGAGTAGTTGATGCTTTGTAGAACTCCATGAGTGCATGTTGTTGTGTGACTCTATGTCTTTGTTGTTCGGTCTGTAGTGCTGTGTAGTGGAGGGAGTAGTCGATGCTTTGTGGAACTTCATTATTACGCTGGAGGATGAAATTTTATATAATAAAGATGAGGTTGCAGATGATAGTAATCTCATTCAATCATTGTTGAATAAAATCACTCAACTACAAATAGATAAAGTTGCTGTAGAGAGTGAAGAGATTACACAAGATAAGCTTATTTGGTCCCTTTAAATTCATAATTGAAGATGAAGATAATGACGGTGAAGGTTGCACCCTAAACCTAGTAAAAGAAGAACACTGGCATGTAGAAAATGTCAAGTTTATTGGTATAAAGAGAGATCCAAGCATGGTAGATAAGGTTGGGGATGAGGGTGGGCCTAGAAAACGCATGTGTGAAGGCTTGAAGGATACTCTCGAGGACATGAACTTCAATGCAAGCGATGAAGGTGATCATATTTTGCACAAGTCAGGTGACAACCTAAAGCATGTTAAAAGCATGCTCAAGAGCACATTGATTTCAAAGTCCACTCTTGAAAGTTGGCTAAACCAATGTGAAAAGACTCACAAGAAGTTGAGGGAGCAAACCCACCAAGAGATTATAGGTTTGAGCTTGCCACAGAAGATCTTAATGGCGCAGCCTTGGCTTGAGTATAGTGCCATGAATGTGAAGCTCCTTATGATTGGGAGTCATTGGCAAGCAATCCGCTTATGTGTCTTTCTAATTTCATGAGAACCCATATATTGGAAGTTCAAGTGCATCAAATAAGATACTTGACAAATCAAGGGTTCAAGATGAGAGTGATATCTAGCTCAAGAGATGTAGAATCAAAAGACATAGAAGAAAGCAATGAAAATAATATGGTTGCAATTTTAGCTGCAGTAGAGGAGATGGTTATTTTTAATAGCACTCATGAAGGCAAGTGACATCTTTTTAACCATTGAAACCTCCAGTAAAATTTTATTTTCATATACGACAATTACTGGTTTATGAAAGAGTTGAGCTTTAGTAAGGTTTGGGTTTGTTTTAAAATCACTTTTGTATATGTATCTTAGGGCTAATTTCTAATAATTTTTTAGATTAATTTGCGAGAGTCTTGACTTGCAATCATACAGGATTTGATTTTGAGCTTATTGAGGCAACATTGAATGACTACAAAGATTAAGCGAGAGTAAGAGTTGCATGCAAGTATGATTAGAAATGGTTGCATTTGTGCCCCTCAAGATCAAACTTGCATACGATTCTCACAGAGTATATCAAGTCAAAGTCTTACATCATAGCTGCATCCAAAAAAACATCTACCAACCATGTAGTTTTGACAAATACTAGAGGGCGACCAAATAAGCTCTTTCATGCAGATCCACAACAAAAGTCACTGAGCTCTTTGTTAGAGTTTACTTATTCTACACGTAGTGCCCAATGTAATTTGTGTGGTGTGGACACTTATTAAAGTGTCAATGTAAGGTGTGTACACCTAGTGTCTTAGAAACTTAAAGTAGTGATACTAGGCTCTAGAGGAAAATAAACCTAACTCTAGTTAGTTGATGGAAGGCTAGTTAGGTCAACCCTTGACCTAAACATAAGTTGTACTTTCACTCTATCTTTCATTCTAGCAAGTACACTCCTCTCTTTTTGCTTCAATTCACTCTCTTGCTGTCATTGTCTCTCCTCTCTCTCTCCACAGTTGGTTGCTATTTTCCAACATTTGGTTTCAGAGTAGCTCGTACACGCAGATTTCGTTCAGCCACCATTAGTCGGTGCCATCCCGCCCAAGGTCCTACTACTGCCAGCTGGGTTCTCAGCTCGAGGAAGAGTTTTCAGCTCTGCAGTGAGGTATTGCTAAAGTGGAGGAGGAGCTGTAGCTAAGACATCTCTTGTCTGCTCCAAATCTGTCGAGTTCAGCCACCATCAGCTCCAAATCTGTCCATTTACTCCAGATCTGTCCAGCCCAGTCATCTGCTCCAGATCTGTTGTTTTCAGCCTGTGCGCAGCCCTGCATGCAGTCCAACGTGTAGTTCCACACATAGCCCTGCACGCAGCTTGAGGAGCTACTATTTTGGAAGAGCTAATGTTGTTTTCAGCTCTACCCGCCATTTTCTTAGCTCTATTCGCCATTTTCTCAATCTTGCCTGTCAATTTTTGCAAACCCTAAAAAGTGCAGAAACCCTAATTTTCAGATTTGGGGTTTTCTCAAAATTTCTAGAATTTCTAGTCTATTTCAGACATCTCTTTTTGAATCTCAGCTCATGTTGCCCAAAAATTTGGGGCTTTTGACTAATTTTTGCTCCTAGAGTTTGAATTGACAACCAAATTGAAAAAATTTCTCAATTTTTTGGACATTCCCACCAAAATTTTGGGGCTTTTGCTCAATTGGAGGCCCTTTGTGCAAATTGTTACTAAACTCATAGACATTGCACAATTTCTTCCACATTGGCTCAAGGAAATTTGGGGCTTTTTAGTTTTCTAGATTCGACACGCATCAGAGGTAGATTTTAGTTGTTGTTCACTATTAACATGCATCTGGAGGCGATATTTTTGCAGAAATTCTAGCCGTAAGCTACAAATTTCTTCAATTTCTTTGAAATTTTAGAAAGAAATTTGGGGCTTTTGCCCGATATGCACTCTAAGGCAAGTAACAAGCAATACAACAACATTTAGTTGCTGTTATAGTTAGATTGGGCATAGAATTTTGGGAAAATTTAGTAAATTTTGGTAAGAATTAGCATTAAGTTGCTGTATTCTGTACTTTTGTGGGCACACATTTCGAGGTGGGTGTGGTACAATAGTATAGTGCTGTAATTTACTGGTTGAGTGCTAATTTGGGTGGCATTGTGCAAACTTTGGCAGTTGAGTGACAGTTTGGTACTTATTTCTTAATCATGTGGGGAACTTTGGTACTCTGAGGAGTATACTCTATACTTTAGCATTGAAGCATTTCGTCGTAGATTTTTGTCTATCATTGAAAGCATGGCACCTCAGGGAAATAATGATCAGAGCAACATCCTTGGTGTCCTTACTGAGGAGGACAAACTTGATGACTCAAACTACCCACTGCGGAGTTTTATGGTCTGTAACCTTCTTGTGGCGAAGGACTTGTGGGACTATGTTACATGTGATTTGCAGCAACCAAGAGGTCTTGCACCTCAGACACCTCAGTGTAACGCTCGAGGATAGGTTGCTGGTGCTGCTGGTGGTCGTATTGGTGCCGCTACTGCTGCTGCCCCTCCTCTCCCTCCTATCAAGGATCAGAGGAAATAGGACTCAAAAGATGCACATGCACTTTCTTTGATTGCCTTGTCAGTGAAAAGGGAAATTATTCCACAGATTCGGTCCTGTAAGACCTCAAAATCAGCATGGGATGTACTTGAGTGTATGTTTGCAGTACGCAATGAGGCTAGGATATCCTATCTCTACTGAGAGTTGGTCAATGTGACCATGGATGAAGGTGATAACATGATAGAGCACCTTACTCACATACAGGATTTGCGTGAGAAGCTACTCATGTTGATGAGGTCATTCAGGATGCTGAATTGGTAAACATCACACTGAACTCTCTTCTAGAGTCATATCTTGGTTTCCACACCTCTTTGATGTTGTCTTTGAAGGGGGGGCAACAACTCCTTACATTTGTGGAGTTGGAAGGCCTCTTGCTGCAAGAGGAATAGACTTGGAAGAATGTGCCATTGTGTTCAGGTGATGTGGCTATGCTTTCCAAGTTCAAAGGCAAAGGAAAAGTCAAGTAAAATGTAAAAAATCAGCAAAAGGGTGATGCTGGACAACCATAAAATAAGGTTGTCCAAGACACAAAAAAGACTAAAAAGAAGGGAAAATGCCATTATTGCAAGAAGCCTAGTCACTATATCGATGGATGTAGAAAAAGATTGGCCAAAGAGAAGAAAACGAACTCCGATTTGGCTATCCAAGAAACATCAACTAGCAAATCTACTGATGATACATCAACCAACTTTGTAGAGGAGGACTATGTATTTCTCACATGCAGTTATGATTCTTCAATGGATGATTTAGCATTTAATGCTGTTGAAATGCAGCAAACATGGTATTTTGATAGTGGGGCATCAAAGCGTATCACTTCCAAGAAGTGTTTGTTTACCTCTTTACATCCAGCCTCTGTTGGGAAGTGTGTTACATGTGCGAATAGCAGCAATTATGATGTATGTGGCATTGGGACAGTCACTAAACTGCTACAGATTGTTGTGATTTCATGCTTCTAGATGTCTTGTTTGTACCTGGCATTACAAAGAACTTGTTGTCTATCTTTGCTTTTAATAAGCATGGCTTTCAGGTCATCTTTGAGGATGACAAATACATTATTAAAGACAGAGAGATGGATTATGCACTTAGGTTATCTGACACCCTGCATAAGGGTCTATTTTTGTTGACATATGACATACAATCTCATGATGCTTTAACAATCACTACTCTTTCTCTCGCTATGCAAAATGCGGAGCTATGGCATGCCCGCTATGGACACATGAGCTTTGGGAGTTTGATGACCCTTAAGAGGTATCGATTGTATGACCCATGCACGAAGAAAGTCTTTGTCAGTAGGGATGTCCTATTTGCTAAAAATGCTGCATTTTCACATGATCAGTTTCAAATGCCAGCCACCTAGGACATTGGTGATGTCTTTGAGGGTCTTTTGCCACTTACTTTGGAGTCTGTGCCTGCCTGTAAATGGCAAGATAGACTTAATATAGCAAGTTGTTGCTGCACCGTATGCTCCCAAACAATAGGGTATCGATGATGGTTTGCCACATGCAGTGGAAGAAGCATTACATCATGAAAGGGCTGTTGAAAATGCAACCAAAATAGTCCCAAGATGGTTGTTACAGACTCTCAAGGAGAGTAAAATGGATGCTCCTATACCTCAAGGCACTAGAAGGACTGCCAAAAATGTAGCAAATGATTCAAGGGGGGCACATTTGATTGATTTTATTGAAGTAGATTGTGATGAGCATGTGTTTATGAGCTCACTATTGGATGATGATGAGCCTACTTTCTTGGACGAAGCTCAGCAAGCTGTACATTGGATGCAAGCCATGCAAGATGAGTTAGACTCTATTGCCACTAACTCTACATGGGATGTTGTGGATTTACCACCTGGAAAGAAGGCCATTGGCAAAAATGGGTTTTAAAACTCAAACGCAAGGCTGATGGTACAATGGTACAAAGTACGGTTGGTAGAAAAAGGCTATGCATAGAAGAAGGGCACAGATTATGAAGAAATTTTTGCTCCTACATCTCATATAAGTACGGTGAGATGTGTGATTGCTATGGTTCCAAATTATGGCTAGAAAGTACATCAATTGGACATTAAGATAGCATTCTTGAATGGGGATTTGCATGAGGATATTTATGTGTCACAAACTCCAAGGTTTGTGGTTAAAGGGAAAGAGCACATGGTATGCAAACTGTATAAAGCTCTTTATGGTCTCAAACAGGATCCTCATGCATTGTACTCCAAAATTGATGCTTATTTGGTAGATGTTAAGGCTGAATTAAAACATGCATTTGCTATGTAAGAAATGGGCTACCTACACTATTATTTGGGGATTCAATTCACCCAAAATCAGCATCGTATCATCATGTCACAGTCACAATATGTGGATAAGCCTATTAGTTTAGTATGCAAGATTGCAAACCTATGTGTACTCCTATGGAGCCAGGCTTAAAGCTGTCTATGCATGATGGTGAAGAGATGTCAGATAGTGCAATTTACAGCCAGGCTGTTGGCTGTCTTATTTATCTTTGCAACACACATCCTAACATTCAATATGCAGTATCTCAGGTGAGTAGGTATATGCATAGCCCATGGACCATACATTGGCAAGCTGTTAAGTGGATCTTTAGATATTTGCAAGGTACTCAGTCACATGCATTATTATTTTCTAGGGGGAGACTTGCACTTACAAGCTTAGAGTGATTCAGATTGGACTAGTGATGCAGACACTAGGTAGTCTACTAGTGGACACTATTTCTTTCTAGGCCATTCATGCAATTCATGGCTAAGCAAGAAACAACCTACAGTGGCTACCTCGTCTTGTGAGGCTGAGTACATGGTAGCTTTAATGGCACCAGTGGAATGTGTATGGTTGCGCAGATTGTTGGCTGATCTATATTTACCATTGGAGGGTCCTACACCCATTCTTTCTGATTGTTAGAGTGCTATTGCAACAGCACGAAATCATGTGTTTCATGCTCGCATGCAACACATAGAGGTGCATTACCATTATGCTAGAGAGAGATGCTATGCAGGATAGATCATCTTGATGTATGCACCCACACAGAAAAATGTTGCAGACATTTTCACCAACGCACTACCACATGAGAATTTTGAGGCTTTTCGAAAGTCCTAAACTTGTTACCCTTTGGTGATTGATCATCCTTGTACTTCATCACATTGGCACTGTAGGGGGGTGTTAGAATTTTCAATTCTATGGGTAGTGCCCAATGTAATTTGTGTGGTGTGGACACTTATTAAAGTATCAATGTAAGTTGTGTACACCTAGTGTCTTAGAAACTTAAAGTAGTGACACTAGGCTCTAGAGTAAAATAAACCTAACTCTAGTTAGTTGGTGGAAGGTTGGTTAGGTCAACTCTTGACCTAAACATAAGTTGTACTTTCACTCTATCTTTCATTCTAGCAAGTACACTCCTCTCTTTTTGCTTCAGTTCACTCTGTTGGTATCATTGTCTCTCCTCTCTCTCTCCATAGCTGGCTACCATTTTCCAACACTCTTTTCTTCAGCCAACCAAAGAAAGTACCATACTAATAGATTCACAAGGACCTTCTACTTGTACAAGTGACCCATATATACCTTGTTCTTGTGATTTAAATTTGATCTGTTGGGGATTATGGCAAAGGACCGTGGCTTACAAAGCATGTGATGTCAACATAAAATCTATTCTACATGACCTTAAAATAGGAAAGGAATGGTATCCAGAGCCATATACAAAAGCTATCTCATATGGCTGATCTCTTGAAATCAAGGTAGATGGATGCTACAAGCACATAAATTGCCTTCGTATTTCATGTTGTGGAAATCCCTTTGAAAGTTTTTTCACATGAGAGTATACAGAGAGAGTACTGCTATTGAGAAGAGAGGGGCTAGGAATATAGGAGGAGGAAGGCGATTAGATTATCTTAGCAGTTGAAGAGTTGAAAAATGTGACAATTAAGTCCAAGATAGACTTGAAAGAAGCCAAGAGAGAGCTATGGTGGTTAGAAGCAAGAATTGTCATGCTTTCTGTGAGAATTAGGTCCTTGAAAGAAGCAAACTTTGAATGCTTTAACATGATGTGCAACACTTTTGTAATAATATAGTTGAGGCCCATTGACAAGGTAAATTTGGAGGTAAACAAGCTTTGTGGGACTTTTTTCAAGATGTTGGAAAGAATATAGTAAGAACAAAACAAGTGTAACGAAATAGTGAGTCCAGAAAGGCCATGTTTGAGCTCGGTAAGCTTTGGGGTGGGCCACACTTGCATGAATTTATGAGTTCTAACCTTGGAGGGCCGTCCATGTGCACTACAAGAAGGCAAGGGATGAAAGCAATTCACTTCATGCCTGGAGAGCACGAGTATAAGATATACATGAATGCAAAAAGTAAACATGGAGTAACGTATATGGTGCCGATTATCATTGTTGAAGATGAGACAACCATCAAACGTCACATAAGGTGAGCTTAATAGATCTAATGTCTTGTAGTTTGCAATGTTTTTTACTTTCAATTATGTAAAGGAAGTTTGTAAGATATTGAAAGTTAAAGTGAACTTTTATTTATGTAGGTGGAATGCAAAGGATGACACTCTTATTGGATTCTTTGGTAGTAAAGGAAAACATCACCAATGCCTTACAAATGACTCAATTATTGTGGGAGAGGGATCACAGGGTTATAATAAGATAGTGGATGCCTTTCAAAATCACGTGGTGGGAAATTATGCAAGACTTTTGATAGAAAACCCTCTTTATGAGAGTCTTCCACGACTAGCTTTGTAGTGCAAGTCACATGTAATCACTTTGATAGTATTTTTATTAGAAATCAATGGAATCTTGTGGAGCGTTTATGGAGTGCAAAGCTAAAGGATACAATAGGTCCAATAATTGGGCATGCTTCAGATGGAGATAGTAGACGGTGCAAGCTCATGCTTGAAGATTGCCTTGGAAAGCATAGAGACCAACTCTTTATTAGTTGGTGTGGATGGAAAAAATTAAAAGGGAGAATTGTGGAAGGGCATGTGTATGGTTTACATGATCAAGACTTTGTACATTGTGGAAAAAAGCTTGTTAGTCCACTTGATAGCCCTACTCGATAACTTGCGATTGGTAAAGTTTGGATTACACTCAATCATGTTGCAATGGTCTATAACTCATTTTCCATTGATGAACAAAAGCTATAGGATAGAGATATACAAAGAAATGATCATCAAAATTGGGGAACTGGCCAAAGGATTGCAAGCAGACAAGTGTAATGTTATATGAGACAATTACAAAAGAAAGAGAGAAGTATGCAAGGAACTGTGGCATATTTGCATACTGTGGGTGATTACATTGATGTTTTCTTATCACCATATCTAAACTTGAAGGATCGTGTGGTGACGACAGCTAAGGTTAGTTTCTTCTTCAAGCTTTGGAGGTTGTGGATACATCAACATGCAACGTATAACTTGAAGATAAATTTCATATTAAGTAGAGAGGCCTACACAGATATTCTAACTTTCATACCATTTTGTTGTGCTTCTCATAAAGGTTTTCCGCGACTTTTATCCTATTCTCAAGTGTCCATTGCATTTCACTAGATTAGATGCAATTGAAATTTATTTCAATAAAATTGGAGGTATGGTGGGACAAGAGAGAGCCTTTGACTTTGGAGATTTGTTACATAGTGTTGGTACTTTGAATAAGATTGCCATGCATGAATGTAGTTCAGATGGGCTGGTTTTCTCAAGGGCTCATATAAAATAGGAGCAAATATGAAAATGCTTGAATAAAACAGTTGGAATTGTAGAAGTAGATTTAGGCAACTATGAATGCATGTCTTCAGATGATGTAATAGTGGATGCCTTGAAAGAGGGCTTGCATCAAGCACAAATGTTGTATCAGTTATTGGGATTGAAACCTAGAAAAGTAGATAACTTGAATTGGTGGTTACACCCTTGGGAGGATACAAATTTGACATGGTCAAAACTAGATGCTGAGATGGGGGAGGTTGATGAGTATGATGACTTTGCACAACCAAGGGTGATGACCAGCAATTACAAGAGATTTCAGATGGGGATGATGAGATCATTGCTCTTAGTAATATTTGACATGAAATTGATGGGCTCTTGGATGAAGTTCATGACTCAGGCACTACTGCAAAGAGACAGAAGATCAACCCAACGGTAGAAGTTGATGGATATATCTTCAAGTCCACATTGGTTAGCCAATTGAATGGGAATTCAACATTGTCAAAAGATCGATTGACAAGAGTGAGGCAAGGTGTCTATTTTATTCATGAATCGAAATCACAATCATTAAGTAATATGAATTTCTTTGGGATAGGTTGTGATTGTGCGGTATATTTTGTGTGTGACATGCAAGGTCAAGGTAGTAGCAAGCATCCAAAGAGAGATGGAAAAGCCACAAGCTTAAATAAAATGGATAAGTCTCGTGGCACATGGTATCTTGGTCAAGTCCAAAAGATGAGGAAGAAAGTAGAACGTAGATATGTGGATAATACATGGAGGTTTGATTTGACAAATCGACCTCAAGGGATAGAAGTTCAGCTTGATTGGTACCAGAGGGTGAAAGGACAATGTATGTTCACATATGACTTAACTGACTTGAATATGATTGCTATAGAGTCAGTCATCGCATTGGCAAATTTAACTTACAATGTATCAAATGACAGATACCAACTAGATGAGAATGATTATAAGATATTTAATGACTTTCTCAAGTGCATTGAGTAATCATTTTCATGCTCAAAGTAAGTGATTTTAGTTTATGATAAGCTTTGTATTGTCTTTCTAAATAAGGTCATTACTTTTACTGTAGTGTCTTCTTTCTTGTAGTAATGGACATTCAAGCTAGAACTTGGCAAGGTTGGGGTATACTTTTTGCAGCTGAAGTATTGCAACCAATGAGTTCTTTTGAGATCTCTTCAAACTAGTCATATGGCAACGTGCTACATTGATAGAAGTATATTTTTGTAGCTGAAGTATTAAGGTGATGTATCATTGTTGCATCATGGTTGAAATATGGTGCATATATTGTAAGTAATATCTAATCTTTTTCTTTTGATTTTAGTTATGCTATATACTTTGCATGCATTGTTGATGTGTAAGTGATTGACGCGATGAAATTTGTTTCTATTTTGATTTTAGACCAATTTTGTGGCGTTTTGATCTTTTGGGATTCTCAAGTAGCATAATGAATGGAGATGACTAGTCATGGAAGCAATGAAGTCAACATACTTATGTATTATTCTTTTTAATAGTATAACAGTCTATATCATACTACACAATCCAAATGTATAAGACATAATTTGGACATGTGGACCTTGGAGTGTTTTGCGTATAGCTTTGTTATAGTGCTATTGTAAAAGTTTCATAATATTAACATCATGTTTGGATATCCATCTTGGATCAGTATGAGAATTCCATGGCTAAAATATTATAGTATCATGTTTTAACTTGAATTGTACTGAAGGGGCCATGAAAATGCACATTCGATTTGAATTTTAGATTTACAGAGGGGATATAACTATTGCCTTCAAAATTCACAAAAGGGGTATATAAAATGGTGATTAAAAAAAAAGGGGTTTTTAAAGTATCCTTTGAACGCACGTTATACAGAGGGTCCTTTGAACGCACGTTACAAAGAGGGCTTCTATAAGGTAACACCTCTCTCTCTCTCTCTCTCTCTCTCTCTCTCTCTCTCTCTCTCTCTCTCTCTCTCTCTCTCTCTCTCTCTCTCTCTCTCTCTCTCTCTCTCTCTCTCTCTCTCTCTCTCTCTCTCTCCCCCTTGCGGAGCTTGGCACATATGGTGTATTTCTTGTATTTCTAGTTATTTTGCTTCTTGTGAGAATTAGCTATTTTACATTCACATATTAATTATCAATTTATATTCATTATTATAGATAGTTGGATATACATTCACATATTATGTCATCTCCTCCTTATATGGGGATCAAGGTATCCCCATCTCAAGAAAAACTAGGGGTGTTGTTTACATAAAGTGCCTTTATCAATCCAAATGTATCGTGCTCAAGATTGTTTTTCCACTCAATGAGATATTCTGTAAGAGTATTACTTCTAAGGATCATTTCTTTTACATCAAGTACTATTTTAGGTTGAAGCTTAAGGACTCCTTGGCTTGGTATTACAAGTTAATGTTCATTGAGAACATGCTTAGGATTGGGTATGTAAGCCTTGAGCAAACTAACATGGAAAATGTTGGGGACAAAGGTGCATGTGTCTAACCACCCACATTTACTCACCATATATTGTATTGGTACATCTGTATATTGCAAGTGGCAGATGCTCATCACTATCACTTTATTCTTTATTCTTTCAGTGATGACTACTAAATAAGAGAAGGCCGGTCACACATTGTGATTGTTGGAGCTCCCATATATGGTGTCTCTTTCTCTTACTCTCTTGCTCCATCCTCCATAGATCTTGCCTTGCTCTTGCTTTCACTTTTGTGGTTCCACTCAGGCTCTACCTTTCAATTGGTATCAGAGCTTGGACTCAAGGTGCTTCATTCACTCCTTTATGGTAGCAATTACTTCACCCATTCAAGGTATGCATTGAGCTCTTTCTTCTTATAGCTTGCTTTAGCTTACTCCATGACATTTGAGGTCCTTCCATAGGATACTTCAAGCATTGGCAATAATTATTTTAGCTTCAGTAGCTTCAGCCTACATCGTCACTAAATAGGTGCAAACAATGTGGAGTTTCCAGTTCAACGTGCTCCAGGTCATTCCTTTTTGCTCTCAACTCTTGGACAAACATCTAGGCGCTTGCCCCACATCATTGGCTCTAGTTTGGTGATCATTTAGAGTAGTAAAATCAATGTCATTTCTGTTATATACAACATACCTATTTTATATAGGTTTAAGATAGTTTTAGTTTAGGCTTTGGAGCTCATTTATGCTTCTACTGATGCCCATATGCTCATATAGCAATGTTGGATCATTTATAAAAATGTGCTGAGGTGCTTTTGTGCATTTGAGCTTGCATTAGCTCAACTTTGACAAGTATTCACTACTATAATATTGTGGATAACAAGCTTTTACTGAGAAGCTTTTATGCCTATTGTGCCTACATGGTATTTCAGGTAGCTATATGTCTACAGTGATGTTTAGCATTGATGTATAAGCTCAAATATGGTTATGACATGCTTTGGCACTTTGATTTGAGCAACATTTGATGTGTTTAGGATTTATTCAATTGTTTGAGATTTTTTGTGCTTATACTCTTATGAGTATTGAAGCTTCATTGGACACTTATGCTCCTAGATGTATTTGTTCTATGCTTGGGCTTCCCGAATGCTTTGATCTACATGTCTTGAGCTTTTCTTGCTCACTTTGTATTCCAAATTTTCTTTCAATAGGAGATGCTTGTACTTGCTTGGAAAAGCTTTGTTCTTTGAGATAGTAGAACTCTTGGTTCATGTATATACTTGCTTGCATATGCTATTGGACATAGTTATCTTTGCTTGTGAGCTAATTTAATTTTGTATGCTTTGGACATAAGCACTACTTACCTCTATTAGCAGTTTGTCAATGATGTATACATGCATACTTGGTATGTATTTGGTATGTATTGAGTATCATTTCTCTTTGCTTAGTCAATTGTACATTTACCATATCTCTAAAATTGCTCTTGAGACCTTTTAGATTCATGATGTATATGCTTATGGGATGTAAGGCTTACTGACACTTTGCATTCATGAGACAAACTTTGGTACTAATGATCTATGCTCTCAGTCATTGCTAATTGTATTCTTTGTATCCTAATTGTTGTCCAAATGTCCTTGGGAGTGGGAGCTTGTGTTCTTGGCTATTTTCCCACAATGGGATTGCTATACACTACTATTTTTATTTCAATATTATTGTAATTATAATTTTTAGTATTCTTTTGGAGGGCAAATAGTTTTTTTGTACTCTTTTGATAGTAGATTATGGATGGCTCTAGTCTCATTTCTTTCTACCCTTTTTTCAGCCCTTTTGCCTACCCTTTTGAATCAATTTTGGGGTTGACTTGATGAATTAAAAGCATCTCATACTCTTGTCATTTGCAGCCATTTCTAGTCATTATGGTAGGTTTATCAACTGGCATTGCTATTTTGAATATTGAAAAGCTTGATGGCAATAATTTGCAATATTGAAAGATGCAAATATGGCAAGTCTTGTTGCAGAAGAGGTAAGCTAAACTATTCAAGTTAGAGGGCATAAAGCATGAGCTTTATGATGCAAAGGATTGGGTAGAACTTGATAAGCTATGCAAATCTATTATCATTTTGTCATTATCAAAGCATTTGTATTTTAATATCATCGACACTAAGAGTGGTGCTTATGTATTATGGAACAAGATTTGTGATCTTTATGCAAATATACTATCATTTTGTGATTAATGGTGGTGCTTATGTATTATGGAACAAGATTTGTAATCTTTATGACAAACAAGAATACATAAATACTTGATTTATTCTTGTTTGTTACACTGTTGCCTAAGTCATGGGACAGCTTTCACACTACTATGAGTGCTTATCCCCCTGAGGATGGTTTTAAATGTAGTAATGTAGAGAGTGCTCTACTAATCAAAGACGTCAATAGGAAGAACATTGATGCAACTTGCACTTCTCATGCATTGAGTGTTAGAGGCAAAAATGGTGGTAGTGGCAATAATAACCATGGTAGAGACTCCCAGCCTAATAGGGGCAAGTCTTAGTCTTGCGAAAAATCTTGTAGTAAGTCATGTAGACGTAAGTTCTCCTTGACATGTCATTATTGTGGGAAATGGGGTCATATTAGGCCACAATGCCATAAAATATGTATCGATAGAAGCAATGAGAAAGGTAAGGGGAAAGCACATGATCATGAAAAGTTTGATGATTATACCATTGTCCCTAGTAAGTTCAATGTGAAGATTGAAGAGATAAAGATAGTACATATTGAGTCTAATGATGACTATATTTTAGTTGCTTTGACTCTTGATACTACTTAATTGATCAATGCTTCACCTACTTACTCTCAGTATTGGTTACTTGATTCAAGGGCTTCTTTCCATGTTACCTTGCATTAGGATTGGTTTTATACCTATTACAACATTATTGGTTCTATAAGACTGGGAAATGATATTGCATTGGATATCATTGGTATTGGGGATATTAGGCTGTAATTTGCTTCAAGCAACTCTTTTGTTTTGCATAATGTACATCATGTACTAGTTTTGACCAAAAGGCTACTCTCTACTAGATAGTTGACTAATGCAAGTTATCATGTTTCTTTTGGTGATTTTTCATGGAGGATGATTTGTGGTCTCATTGTTTTTGCTTGAGTTACCAAGGATGGTAGCTCTTTCCTTTGTTTATATCTAGATCTATTGACTATATATTAGCTATGATTGATTTTTAGTGCATGTATCTGTATGGCATCATCGCCTCTTGGGCACATGTCTCCCAAAAGGAATGAAAGTCTTGACTCATTTGCAGTATCTTCCACCTCTTGATTACTTGTAGCTTAATTCATGTGATCATTGTCTTTATGGAAGGTAGACTTGTAACTCACATAAAAAGTCTAGTTTTACATGTATGGGTGAGCCGATGGCTCTTATGCATTCTAATGTATGTGGTCCCATGCCTTCCTAGTCATTAGGTGGCACGATATACTTTGTTACATTATTGATGATTGTTCACATAAGCTCTGGGCTTATCCCATTAAGAAAAAATTAGATGTTTTGACTATATTTCTTAGCTTTGTTGCTCTTGTTGAGAACCACTCTAGTTATAGGCTAAAGTACCTAAGGTTTGACAATAGGATTGAATATATCTCTAAGGCATTTGAGCAATTTTGTGATAAACAGGATACTAAGTGTTAGTTGACTACCCATAGACTCCACCCTAGAATGA
Source organism: Lygodium microphyllum (assembly GCF_053477565.2). Classification (NCBI taxonomy): domain Eukaryota; kingdom Viridiplantae; phylum Streptophyta; class Polypodiopsida; order Schizaeales; family Lygodiaceae; genus Lygodium; species Lygodium microphyllum. The sequence continues at coordinate 5,435,254 of NC_141142.1, read as the reverse complement.
TATTATAGAGTGCACGAATGACTATTCAAGAAAGAGTTCGTAGTATGCTTAGTTAGGCAAGCTTACCATATTACTTTTAGGCTAAGGTAGTTACTACTGCCATGTATCTCATTAATAGATCCCCATGCACTATTCTTGGCTATCAAGTTGTAGAGGAGGTATGGTTTGTGAAACCTTTTTCATATGCTCATTTGTGGGTCTTTGGATGGGAGGCTTTCTATCATATCCCCAAACACAAGTAGAATAAGTTGGGTTTAAAGTCTATCAATTACATCTTTATTGGATATGGAGATGCAGATGAGATAGACTATCACCTTTGGGATCCACTAGATCGTAAGGTTATCTATAGTCATGATGTGACTTTTTATGAGATTTATAAGCAACCTAAGCAAGTAGTTGAGGTACACATGGTGGTCTATCAATTACATCTTTATTGGATATGGAGATGCAGATGAGATAGACTATCACCTTTGGGATCCACTAGATCGTAATGTTATCTGTAGTCATGATGTGATTTTTCATGAGATGTATAAGCAATCTAAGAAAGTAGTTGAGGTACACATGGTGGTCTTTCAAGAGAAGCCTGGTATTATCATACAACCAACCCCAGCTCAACAATATGCAGTTTCTTATATAGTGGTCCAAGATCCATCTATTGTGTAGAATCATGTTGTTAGATAGAGAGGACATGTTCTACATGCCCCACAACTAGCTTTGGGGTGCTTGCTAGAGTTTCACGTCCTCCTATTGCTATGAGCTCTCTATGGATTATATGATAGTGATAGACTCTGTTGGAGGAGACTATGTGTAAGGTGATTCTCATTCTTGGGACAAAGCTATACAATCCAAGTCATATTCCTTGAAAAAGAACCATGGGACTTGGTTTTCTTGCCTCATGGGAAACGTGCATTGCTATGCAAGTAGGTTGTGGGAGCTTTCGCTCAACCGCCAAGACCCACGGACCGCTTATTGTTTCAAGCGTTCCAAGCCAAGCACTAATGGCTACCTCTCACCTAGCCGACGTGCCATCCATATCTACTGGTGTAGTGAGCTTACCTCCATGCCGATCGAGTTACCTCCTCTCCCGCACACTCCGGTAGCTCCACGATCCAAGTGCAAGCTTCAAGCAAGCTCCATCCTCAAGCTCCATGCTCCAAGCTCCATAGCCGCGAGTAAGAGAAGAGAAGAGAAGAGAAGAGAAGAGAAGAGAAGAGAAGAGAAGAGAAGAGAAGAGAAGAGAAGAGGAGAAGATGGAGAGCTTCTCCTCCCCGGTCCTTCACTCTCACACTCTCACACTCCCTCTCTCAAGCACAAGCTCAAGCAAGCAAGAAGAAGAAGAAGAAGAAGAAGAGAGCCGCTTTTGGCCACACACAAGAATGAGCTTCTCATTCACTTTTCAACTTTATATACAAAATCCTAAATTCCTTTTGGGTGGTCATCCCTTTATCCCCTTTTTTACATGGCCAGCCATGGCCTAGGCCCTTTTTCCCATTGTCCTCCTATCTTCCTAGCTTCCTTCCTACTGCCCATCTATCTTTATAAATTGCATGGGTGAGAGCTCGGCACTCTTAAAATAAATCATGGTGCACCTTGTGCTTTTTTACAAAAGTATTGACTTGCGCTTTTTCTTATGCACCTTTTTTCTTTATTTAGTACTTTTCTGCACTTCTTGTGTTTCCATATTTTTCTTGGCACACCTTCGTCTTCCGTTTCACTTTTTCCTTGGCCTTGTCTTTTGCTTCAGCTTTTCCAGATTTTCCACCTTTGTTCGTTTGAGGGTTAACATTACCCCCTCCTAGACGAGTGCCAGTCCCATGGCACTCACCATCGTAGGTAGCAGGCTTTGGCATGCACTGAAGACGTGGGTGGAAGGGATATCTGTGGTTGCCGTGGAGGAGTGTTGGTAGTGGTGTGGAGGAAGGTCGTTGGGGGCACGTTGGTGGGCTAGGTGGCTGGTGGTAGGGTTGTTGGAGTTGGTGGTAGGGCTGTTCTTTGTTGGGGATTGCACTGATGGCTAGCACAAGTGTTGGTTTGTTGGGGATTCTGTACATGAGGATTCTTGGCAGGCTTGCAGGATGATAAAGGATAAGAATTCAGAGTTGGGTGTCGATGAAGAGCGAACGACACTTTCGTTGGAGTCTTCAATACCTGCAATTGAAAACCTCTCATAGGTGGTCTCTCCCTAGGGGTAGTGCTAGTTTCTCTATCGTGCACAAGACATAGTTAATTAGTTTGGGAGACAAGTCGAAATCTAAGCAAGCTGAGAGTATTGTCTTGCACTTGAGGACCCAAACTGTGTATATATTTCGGTGCATATATTATATGAGTGCTTGTGCATACTTAGATATTACGTAGTTAGAAGATCGCAGGCTGGTTTCTCGTAACAATGTGTGGATGAAGCAAAGTTGTCCATGTTGAGAAGAAGTACACGTGAAGGTGTATGAGACATCCTTTGCGTTGTGATTGCACGATGTAGCATAATTGAACACAGGGACATCGCACTTTCGATAGCTGGGAGCTATTGGACTTGCTTAATGAGGACGGTGTACTTTTCATGGCCATTTGTGCGGTGCTTACCACAATTGATTGCAATGGTATTAAGGCAGAGTGCAAGAGGGAATCGTGTGAATGGGTCAAGGTGACAGGTCTAACCATAGGCGAGACAAGCTCCCTAGGTATGTCGTGCCCTTGATGTGCCCTGAAAAATTGTGGGTGATGCTAAAGGGCTAGGGGACTAGGGGCAGAGCTAGCCGACCAAGGTCACTGGATGTACCTAATTTGAGGACCCCTAGGTGATGTGCTGTGATCGTGGGTGCTTCGTATCTTTTCGTTCTTTTCTTTTCTTTTTTCCTTTTCCGTTTTCTTTTTCATTTCTTTTTCTTGTTCTTTTTTCTTTCTTTCTTTCTAACTTTTCCTCTTTTTTTTTTGGACTTTCCTGAGTACAACCATTGCAATATGTTGAGGCTATCAACCTTCCAATGGGTTGAAAAATGTAAAGCTTCGAAGGCTCAGGAAATGGATACTACAATGATGATTGTGTCCTAGCCTCGTTGTTAGAGAAGCAGTTGTTGAGATGGGGAGATACACTTGAGATATTGCAACCCTCTTTGGAACGTGCGATATGGGTACAATTGAGATAACAACTGCCGTTTTGAGTGCCTGGAGTAGAGAGTAACCTAGAAAGAGGAAGTGATTAAGATCATGCTTTGGGCCATGCGACGTGGGCACTTGCAAGGGTGATTTTTTCTTTCGACAGCGTGGCTTTTTCGCGGCTCTTTGTGAAGTTGGTGGTCTTGTGGTGACTTGGGCATTGAACATGTTCGCATGAAGACCTGTGTCATCCTGCATCCACTTGTCACTTCATGAGAGTATATGCAAGCCGCATGCATCAAGTACAATGAACAGATGCAATCATGTCAAGATATTACTTTATCAAAGTCCTAGGATGCTGATTGCGATGCATATTTTGATGCTTTTTAAAGACGTGGCATATATTAGCAATAGGTAAGGAAAGTGCATACAGGTGGAGAGACTACCCCTTTAACCATTTAAAGACAAAAAGTTATGGCAGGATGGCCTTTGTTAAGCTGCTTATATATCATAGGGGCTACTCTATTTGCACAAGCCAGGGCCATTTCAGGTGGTCGGGCGACTGAGGCTGTGCCGGTGAGGGACTCCTGTGAGGTTGGGTGGGGAAGATGTTGGCTAGGACCCGGATGGTGTAGTCCTTGGCTGCAACTGTTTCCAGAATGCTTTTAAACAATGCATCAAATTCCTGCTTGTCTCGAGCTACCCTCTCCTCTTTCGAGCACCTGGTGCTTGAGCGTCTGGTGGGAGCCTACACGGCTGGTGTTGCCACACCCCGTGCGCTCCCTTGAGCCCTCGTCCTCTTGGCTTGGGGGGTTTTCGGCCTGCGTCCTAGGCGGTGTCGTTTGCGGCCTCTTTTCGGTGCATACCTCTTTAGAGTAGGTACATAGCAATCCGGTGGAGGAGCTTGTGATGCATGCTCCCTCCGACGGTGGATAGCATCCTTGCAAGCCAGTTGCACTGGGTGCTCCATGTTGGCTACCATGGCGGGACTTGCAAAATGCGAACCAAGGATTAAGACTTGAGATAGGATAAAACTATTCGCATGGAAGGGATTGTACAGTGGGTTATCAAGTGCATATGATGAGGAGGGGTGAGGTGAGGCATGTAGCATTTGTTGTAGAGGGGTGGGCCCCATGATGATGTTTGTTTTGCCTCCAGCCCATTACCAGATCTTGGCTTATGCTAAGTTGCATGGACTGGTTGTCATGGAGTGGGGCAAGGCTCATCCTTGGAAGGATAGACTGGAAAGGGGGAAAGGTGTATAAAGGGACGATACCCCGTCTACACCATCAAAGATGTTGCTCAGGGCTTCCTATGGTGGTAATGAGGGTTGCATGCCCTCCACCTGGAGGCGGGAATGGTCACATGACTTCTAAATGTGTGGTGAGAGGAGGACCTAAGGAGCTCAGCATATCAAACCCAACTCCTCTCCCTACACTTGACTATCATTGCCTGTGTGTGTTGATGTTATCTATACAGGGTTGCAAACTTCATTGTTTATTTATATACATATTTATGAATCCGTCACTTCACAAGGATAAAAACCAATTGTAGAACTCCGGATTGTACTGGAGTGTGGCATATGCATCCAGTACTCATGGCAGCATACTCAATAACGATAGATATTTTGCAACATCGAGTAGCATGGTACCTTGTTCGAGTCTACTGGCAACATATAACCCTTCCTCAGTGAGAACTTTATCAACCAAAGAGTTCTCTTGACTAGTTCCAGCTAAGTCTATACCTCGAATGGCAATCAGCACTCGAAAGGAAGTTGGTGCCACATAGGTTGGGTCTCTTTGAGACCGCCATTTGGCCAATCGCTCCTCCAAGACTGTCATAATTTGGGCTCCTAGTTCGGCCATTGCAACACGGTTTTCAACCCAACATTTTTCGAATTGACTTAGATCCTCTGATTATCACTTTACTTTCTCTATCTCTAAGAGTTTTGGTTGGCAGAGCACATCATTGATTGTTACAGTTAAGCGTAGTTCATCGGCTTCCTCGTAAGAGGTGAGTTGCATGAGTTCATGTAAGAGCCTATCATAGTGCTCGTCAAGATGTTCTTGCTCTTCCGAGGATAGGGAAAATGGCATGCATTCTTCAAGTTGCTCCTTAGGGAATGCACCCATGTCCACAAGGACGTAGACACGTGCGAATTCTTTGAGTTTAGCATCCAACTCAGTTAAGCATTCAGCGACACTTCTATATTCAATGAGGGCTTGCTCGGTTGCTATCTCATGCAAGGTTCTAGGAGTTTCCCTAGGCTTTAGATAACTGGGGGCTCGGGCCTGGATGAGCAAGATTGGTCAACGCTAGGATCACTTATGCTCTCGGGGTTTGTGCATTTTTCCTTAGGTTTTGCTACTATTTTGTCATGGTTCTCCTCGGATGTGACTGGTATAGATTTGTCACCCTGTTGTGACAGCGTTGTATCCACTCTTGATTGGTCAATGTGAGTTCTGTTGTCGGTGGATTGAGTGTTGCAAGCAACCGTTGATGGTAATGGCTGCTTTGATTTTTTAGAACACACGGATGTGTTTGAGGTTTTACCACTATTAGAAGAGACATCAATGGGTTCATTGGTGGATGGACTTGATGCTTTATTCCTCAAATCTCCAACACTCTTGGTCTCAATGTTCCTGGGGTCCACAACCACCTGTAACTGCTATTGTTTTCGTTGTTTTCTCCTCTTTTTCTTGGTCAATGAAGGTGCATAACTTAATGACTTAGGACCTTGAACTAGGTCAGCTGTTGATGTGCTTGGTTGGGCCTCAACACTCTCTTTCTCTAGTGTGTCCTCATGGGACATAACCGCGACCTGCTGAATAGCCTTGCTAGGTTGTGAGGGTACAACTGCCTCTCTTTTTGGAGGGTCTAGCTCTTCAGCCAATTCCCTTATGTTTAACTCCTCTAGCCTAGGCTTTAGGCGCTTTGGAAGTGCTGGAGTTGTCAAGGAAGTTGGTTGCGACACCTCCTCCACAGGTGAACTACTAAGGACATGTTCCACAAGGGGCATTGTCATGGCCAAGGTCTGTGACTGCTATGATCCCTGATTGGAAGTAGTAGTAGCTAGTTCAGTGGACTGGCTACTATTGGTGGATTTCGGTGTCAAGTCCTTAGACCAATTGAAAGTGGTTGTGGATTTTGTTGCCCTTTGAGCATTCACCTGTGTAGATCGCGCCTCAGCTTTTCTAGTCTTCACAATAGATTGCACATGCATACCCTTGGGCCAAGAGCCACGGATGGTGTCATGTCCCACCTCTTGGACATTTGGAAGCTTAGATGGAGATAGAGATTGGGATTGAGCAGCTGCACTTGATGACTGGTGTTGTGCTTTCTGTGTTCGTTTTTAGGGAAAGAGGGTGTAGGAGACTTGGAACTCCCAAGTGGCTCCGACACTGGCTGGAAGATTTGCTCATGGCTATTAGATGATTTTACCATTTTCTTTGTTGAGCATTTAACCTTGCCATGAGCAATATTGTGCCTATGATGCCTATTATCCTCTTGGGGAATCAAAGGCTCCTTGGGCACTAGTGGTTTTTGCATATCCTCAACGATTACATATGATATTTTCTTGTCAAGCACGCTAGGCTGAGGATCTACCCTCCTATTAGTTCCGTTTGGTTTCTTGATTTCGACCGTGAGGGGCTCGATCACTCCAATGTTTTTGACTCGAGACTTGGTTTTTCGTTTAGATCTCCTTCTACGCTTCTTTGCTCTTGATATGATCTGGCCTTCACTCGGCAGAGGGGGTTTAGCAGGGGGTTTTGGCACCCAAATCTATCATGAGCTATTAAGCTTTGCGATAGAAAATGATTAAAGAATTTTGCAATTGGATTTATGTGCTTGTCCTATAGTGGTCTACACCCTATCCTATAGTGGTCTATGGCAAATTTGTTGTTGAAAGTTTTATCACCTTAATGCCATGTGTGATTGTCACTATATATGCTTCACATGCTCCTTAGTTTTGATTGATCCTTTCTAATTCAAATCCCTCTATTGCAATAACTCTTGGAGACATTCCTATCCTTGAGTAGTTCCGTAAATTTCCTACGTAGCATATCAAGATCTACATAATGAAAGAATCTAACCATTATTTTCTTACAATCTATTAACATCATTAAATGTGCTATAGTGGTCTACACCCTATCCTATATTGGATTTCTGTGCTTGTCCTATAGTTGTCTACACCCTGTCCACAATGACCTCAATGCACAAAAATGGCTATAACTTGTAGACGGTAGCTCCGATTGGTGGGGAATTGTTTTATTCAAATTAGAGGGAAAAATCTCTTCAAGAGAGCTATAGGGCTTACTCCCAAGTGTAATACAGAGTTTTCTATAATTGGATCTCGATGAGACTATCCCTGAGTGACTCTGATTAAAACATTGTCTCTCCCTTTTTCCAATTGCACTGTATGAATGGCTCATGGATTGAGGGGCATGAGCATCATTATAAGCAACATCCTGGGCATACTAAGCATAATCCCAAGTACATTTATTTATGTATCCATTTGCTCTGTCATCACTACATAAGTGGATCTTAATGCCATACATCTCCTTTGACTGCATACATTGGTGCCATGAGCACTAAAAGGGTGTCCAAAAGGGGGTATTTCATCAGGACAGGGTTGACCATGAGTATATCTACACCTACATACAAGGATTGAGCTCTGATCACTGGGAGGTGAGGAAATTTTTGGGTTGTGCACCCCTTTAGGGTCTTAAGTGGTAAGGAAGGGTCACCACTCTTTTGGCTTACAACCTCGCTTTTGGCATTAGCCTTTATTCTGAGGTGGAGTATACATGGTCGGCATTTTCAATGAAGCAACCAGCATGAGCTGCATTGGAAAATAAGCATTGGGTCTTCTCATGAGATACATGGATTGAATCAAGAGTTTGGGTAGGGTTTACCTTGGTAGTGCAGTGACTCACTGGCTGCTACTTACCCATTTACAATGGCTTATTATCCACTTGGGATTAATCCAAGTGGATAGGGGTTTACCTTGGCAGTCTAATGACTCATTGGCTGCTACTTACCCATTTATAATGGCTTATTATCCACTTGGGATTAATCCAAGGTATACATGATCAGATAAGAGTTAGTATCAATAAGAACAAATAATGAAGAGTTAATCATGATGCATTGAAAGGAAAATGGGAGCAAGTGGGGTAGTAATTTCATGCACATAGCATGGATATAATAAAAGATTCAACTAAGAGGTCATATGCAACCATAATCTCTCCAACAAAAGAAATTAAGCTTAACAAGTGGATTAGAAAGATATTAGGATTGAAATGGACATACCTCTTTAGTGTTTGAAGTAGATGGATGAAGCATAATCCACTATGATGCCAATTTCTTCATCAAGTCAGCCCGGTTGATTACAGCACTCCAATGGATGAATCCTTCAAGGATTTGATGCTTCCTCGAATGGTAGAAACTCGCATGCTAGTTCCCTTGCTTGATCTTCAATAAAGGAAAGCTTAAAGGGAGCTCTCATGGCTGCTCACAAGGATCCTTCGTATGTTGAGCTTCATGTTTTCAATCTGAGAGAAATGAGACCAAGTGGGGTTGAAGGGGGTCCTGTGTAGCCTAGGATTAGAGAGGTTTGAGAGCTCGAGTTGAGGTTCTATGGCTACCCCAAACAATTCATTGCTGTGCACCAAGGTTTTCAACATGTGGGAGCTCAAATACCTCGTATCTGTATTTCTTGTCAAAATAGTGCCCAAATACCATAGAAACGAGGTCAGGGCCTTGATTAGGATCTTCCATAAATTGCTAGAGAAATCTATGGGAAAGATTGGTTACTATTGAAGAGGGGTAGGAGGAGAGTAAGTACAATAGTGCAATTTGCACCACAAATTGCGGGCTACTCCCTGGTGACTCCCTTGGGTTAAATTTAGCCTTGAGGCTACTCTACCTATTGCTAGAGTTGTGAGGGATCAAGCTCAGGTGGTTGCTGATGTCCTAGAGAGAGCTAAAGAAATATCTTGGGGTTTCTTAGAGCTGGCAACCATGGTAGCTTGCAAGGGAAGAGAGAGAAAGGGACTAAAGCAAAAAGTAATTGATATTTTTACCCTCTTCTAACTCCTGAGCCTTCCACTTTGGTCTTGGAACCTCTAAAATTTGCATGAAAAGGAGTAACGACTTACTAAGTTAGCCATTTTATCTCTAAATATATCTGACTCTCCAATCATAGCTCCTGCTTGCTCCAAAAAGCTAAAATTAATTGTGGTCCTTCCTGTTGTACCTGTGACTTGAGTAACTAGGGTTTTAGATTTAAAAAGGGAACTAGATGGAGAAAGAGGAAAGAAGAAATGGACCAAATCTTAATGCTTTGATACCACTTGTAATGAATGAAGTTGAGAGGAGAGAGGAGAATGAGCTAAAGAGAGAAATATAGGAAAGAAGGGAGAGAGAAGAAAGCTATAGAAGCTAAAGATTAAGGTGAAAAATATGTTCTTCATAATAACCGGATGCTATAAAATGGGACTCTTACACCTTATATACCCTGGTTAGTGTGACTAGGTGTCTAGCCCCTAGTTTTAGTATATCCCACTCATTGCAATCACTACCAAGCTAGAGAGGCATCTCCCAAGGGCACTGTAGCTTATTATCACTTGCTAGTGTCATGCATGTGGTGTGAGCCCCGCATGCATTCCAACTGAGCAAGACAACATCATCCCAATGGTGGAGTTCCCTCCTATCACTTGGTGGTGACCCTTGTGGGTGGCAAGGGTGAGAACCACATAGTACCAAGTGTGGTTATAACAATGTTCCATCCTAGTATTAGATAGTAGCCCTTTGTTATAGAACCCAACAAACTTAATACTATATTCTGAAATCAAATGTCTATTCTAGGATCAAGAAGAGTGTATGATGCCAATAGGAAAAAATGCCTGGATTTTAAAATAGAAGGTGATGGAAGGAGACAAAAAAATCCATGTGCATTATATCAATGATAACGTTGCTATACTAGCTATAATTTGTAAGTACATGGCTTGTTACAATGACTGTGGGGGCACTTCTTTCTTGCCTCAAAAAAGAGCTTCAATAACGTACAATTTCTTGGAGATTTTTCCACCACACCAATGATCTCTAGATTAGTATTTGCCTTGTCAGCTTCTCCAATATCACCATATAGGCTATCAACTATACCCTCGGTTGTCTCTATGTCCATACTTGCTCTCTCAGTAGTCTTTTTACAAACCTCTGACCCTTGTAGCTCATCCACATGTTTTTTGTGATTGCCATGAACCATGCCCTCCTTGGAGTCTTTTGCCTTCTTGTCAACCCCCTTGCCACCTCCCTTTGACCCATCAGAATTCCTCTCCCCACTTTTGGTATCAATAGCATCCAAATCCCCCTTGATCCCAATGGCATGTGGCACCACCTCATCAATCAAAGAGTATTTCTTAGCCCTAGTACACTCCACATCTGGCACATCATCCTCAATGTTCTTAGGTTCAGCAACACCAACTCCTTGGTTTAGGTCCTATGGGACATCTCTCACCTTCTCTATATTGTACAACTCCTCGTGTGGCAAAGTAGATTTTGTTGGCTTTAGACCCCATTGTATTTTACATTATCTACAATCTTCCCATCTTTGATGACATCAGTCACATGTTCCACATCTATGCAGAACCACAAGCAATCCCAAATGCATGAGTACATCGAATCAGCATTGTAATCCATATGTAAAATAATTGTGATAGATAACTGTGCCAACTTACTCTTCACATTATAGTGCAAGTGATCCATGCCTTTGCCATTGTAGTTACATCAATGCTGCATCCTTCTTTCACACAAAACCTATTTCTATGCAGAACTGTGCTGAAGAAAAGGGGGTGCTATTGATGTTGGCACTCAAGTATGACGCTACCCATGATATGTGCCACTTCCACCAACTCCCCGCACGTAGCACAAATGCCAAACACATATGTTTGTTTGGCCTAGAGAAGAGGGTGGACCTCTTTCCCTTCTTTAGGTCGGTGATCATCTGGTTGACAAAGTCTAGAGCTTTAAACTTACAAAAACAAAACATCACAAGAATCAAGTAGCAAGTACCAAAACTTCCAATCAATAATACCATTACCAACCATTATAGCAATGACAACCAATGTACCAAATATACCAAAGAGCACCAAATGTCCACCAAAAGATACCAATATAGCTACAAGAAGCACCAAAGGAAAGCTTTGTACCAAAAATAACACAAGAAAGTGCCAATAAACACCAAAGGTACCAAAGAGTACAAGAAAATACTTAGTACTAAAGGAACCAAAAGGTACCAAAGGTACCAAATTCAATAGCCTACTTCATGTTCCATATAGCTTTAACTACACCAAGCACAAGAACCATCAAATTATACCTAAAAGAGACATAGGCAGTGCAGTGCCTATTGGCTTTTTAGTAATGAAAATTGCAAGAGAGTACCTAGAATCTCTAGACAGTACTGAAATGGTTTCAAAAGTAAAAGACATATCCAAAAATACAAAATGCTACAAAAAGATTAAGAGGAAGTACCAAAAAGTACCAATTGCGCTAAAGGTTCAAGTATCACTAAAGGTTCAAAAAAAACAAAAAATTACCAATTACACCAAAGGTTCAAAAAGAATGTACCAAGTTCTACAGAATGCTTCAAGTACAAGAGAGCTTAAAATATACCAAAGAGTGCAAGAACCACCAAAATATCCCTAAAAGTACAAATAAGCTTTTTACTAATGAGAACAATCAAAGAGAGTACCAAGAAGCACCCAATGGTACTAAAAGGATTTCAAGAGTACCAAATATATCCAAAATAACCAAGTGCTCCAAAAGGATTAAGAGACAATAAAACACTAATTCCACCAAAGGTTCAAAAGACACATTATAATACCAGAGTACCCAAAACCACCAAATGCGCCCTACATTTTCAAGTGTACCAAATGCAACCCCTAAACCTAATGTACACAAAGAAAACCAAGTGCATCAAATAGGACTAGATCAACCAAGGATTTGCCACTAGATGGCCTAACCATAGGACCTTCTTACAAGCATCAATTGCTATAATATACTTTGTCTTAGTAGTTGATAAGGCTATGTATTTTTGCACCGTGGACATCCAACAAACAATACCTCTAGCAAAAGTGAAGAAATATGTAGAGGTGGACCTTTTACTATATGTATGTCATGCATAGTTGGAATCAGTGTTATCCTCGACTATAGTATCTTGGCTACCATAGCAAATGCACATATGTGTAGTGCCTTTCAAGTTCCTCATGATGCCCTTCATGGTGTCCCAATGTCGCTAACTAGGTATAGCCATATAACATTCCGCAACTTCCACTGCAAGTATTATGTTGTCAAAATGAGTGGCTATCATGGTATATATCAAACTAGCCATTACGGATACATATAGAATCTTGGCCATCTTGGTCCTCTTATTATCGACTGCAAACCTTGTTGCAAACAATTAACCTAATCAACCTTCACATGAGAAGGCAAAGGATAGCCAATAGGCTTACTATCCTATATATGGAATTGCCTAAGTACTCTATGAATGTACTTCGTTTGGGACAAGTAGAGAAGTCTCTTAGAGCGATTGTGCATAATGCACATATAAAGTATGTGTAAGGCATGTCCCATGTTCTTCATCTCAAAACTCTTCTTGAGCAGCCGAGTCTTTAGAGTATCCAATTCAGCATGAGTACTCCGAGTTATAAGTATATCATTGATATACATCACCAAAATAATAAGACTGCCATCACAAGCCTTCTTTATATATAAATACAGATTCATATCACTACGGGGGCACCCTTTTGAATGCATGAAAGCATCAAACTTATGGTACCAATCCTTAGGTGCCTGCTTAAACCTATAAAGAATCTTCTTCAATTTGCACATTAGGTATTCCATACCTTTCTCTACAAATCTCTTAGGCTACTAAGTATAAATCTCATTATGCAGGTCCCCATGCAAGAAAGCCGTCTTACCATCCACTTTATAAAGACACAAATCCAATTGAGTAGCTAAGGCCAAGACCAAGCATAGGGTAGTCATCTTGACTACATGAGAAAACATTTCGTCGAAGTCAATACCATGTTCCTAATTGAAATCCTGGCAACCAATCTGGCCTTATATGCTAGCTTAGGGTGAGTAGGGGTACTCTTCAACTTATATACCTATGTTAACCCTCAAACGAACAAAGGTGGAAAATCCAGAAAAGCTGAAGCAGAAGACAAGGCCAATGCAAAAGTGAAACGGAAGATGGTGTGCCAAGAAAAATATGAAAACACAAGAAGTGCAGAAAAGTCCTAAATAAAGAAAAAGGTGCACAAGAAAAAATGCAAGTCAATACTTTTGTAAAAAAGCACAAGGCGCACCATGATTTATTTTAAGAGTGCCGGGCTCTCACCCGTGCAATTTGTAAAGGTAGATGGGCAGTAGGAAGGAAGCTAGGAAGATAGGAGGACAATGGGAAAAAGGGCCTAGGCCATGGCCGGCCATGTAAAAAAGGGGATAAGGGGATGACCGCCCAAAAGGGATTTAGGGTTTTGTATATAAAGTTGAAAAGTGAATGAGAAGCTCATTCTTGTGTGTGGCCAAAAGTGACTCTCTTCTTCTTCTTCTTCTTCTTCTTGCTTGCTTGCTTGAGCTTGTGCTTGAGAGAGGGAGTGTGAGAGTGTGAGGGTGAGGGACCGAGGAGGAGAAGCTCTCCATCTTCTCCTCTCTTCTCTTCTCTTCTCTTGCTCACGGCTATGGAGCTTGGAGCGTGGAGCTTGAGGATGGAGCTTGCTTGAAGCTTGCACTTGGATCGTGGAGCTACCAGAGTGCGCGGGAGAGGAGATAACTCAATCGGCATGGAGGTAAGCTCACTACACCCATAGATATGGATGGCACGTCGGCTAGGTGAGAGGTAGCCATTAGTGCTCGGCTTGGAATGCTTGAAAGAATAAGCGGTCCGTGGGTCATGGCGGTTGAGCGAAAGCTCCCACATTTTGGTTCCATTGCCGAGACCAACGGATTCAAGCCTTGAGCGCTTGCGCAATTCGAATCGAGCATTGAAGTAGGGTTTTCCCCGAACTGGTGCTTGAGATAGATAGGTAGGAAGCGAGGGAGTTTGAATAGGTATTTGATCTCCTTAGCAAGTAGGTTTTTGTTGTTTTGGACTTGGGAAAGCATGATGGAGTAGTGTAGGTAGTATTTTTCTTATAGTTTTTTCTTGCATTTGGAAAGGATAGGAGAAAAACGTTGGAGCAAATAATAGGGTTTTCTATTGCTGTATAATAGGCTGAAACAGGGAAAAGAAGGGCAAGAAATGAAATTTTGGGTTAAATGTTAGTAAGGGAAGCAAGATTAAGGTGAGTGTAGGACTGGACAAGGTGATAAGGGGCCAAGAGTGGCAAGAAAGGCCACATTGTGCATTGTAGGGTTTCAGGAGAGCAAGAGAGAGGAAGAAGTGGATCCGCTTCGATCTGGCCATCCGAGAGTTATTTTCCCAACCCAGGTAATTCCACATCTTCCACTGTATGAGTAGGTTGGATTTGGAGTTGCTCGACTAATAGGACGGCCTCCATCGCTCGGCGCGATGAATTTTTTGAAGTCCAGCGAAAAAACGCGTCGTGTCGGCCTGTCCGAGTGACCGCGATTCTGGGCCGAGTCCCAGAATCGGCCCTCAGATTGCTCGGTCGTTTGGCCCTCAACCCTGCTGACTCGGCCATTCGCCCACTCGGCCACTCGGCCCTCGGACAACCAGACTCGGACTGGCCGAATTTAGCATTCAGACCAGTTACATTTGGCCCGTTCTACTCGGCCCTCAGACGGGCCGAATCGGGCACTCGGCCTCTCCAATTCGAACCTGTTAGGCCGAATTTGGATTTTTTTTAATTTTAATCTGTAGACCCTGAAACTGACCGAGATACCATATAGAGCCGAAACCATTTTATAAATCGATCACGGGACTGAAACTTAGAGCAAGTAGTTCAAAATTTGGCTATAAACGGTCCTTCAAATCGCGCATGGTGTTTACCATAACGGCCCTGCGGGACGGGGGACTGCTCCTCCCTCCCCAGACCCGCGCAGAGGGGGCTCTACCCCTCCGCACCTCCCCCAAGTAGGTTGGAGAGAAAATGTGCGCCGTGACAGGTCCTCCAAATTAGATCATAGTGTAGTAATGGCTCTACACAAGCATGGATTCTCACTTGCAAAGGAGCAATCAAAAGCCCATACTCGAACAAAGACAAATAGAGACCCTAGAACCTCTATGGGCCAATCTAGCCAATAAGGGCAAAAAGGCCACACTGTGAAAACATGTACGTGTTGCATTCGGACGACATCTAGTCAAAGTGGAAAGCAACAACATCAAGCTACAACTGCAAGGATGACTAGATATGATGGTCCTAATGATAGATACTCCTTGAACATCACTGCACAGACGATCCAAGACATCAGTGGAGAATCCACATCTGGCTGTGCAGTTGGGGACCCAAGGGCATTTGTCAGAAGGCTTAAATTTACAAGCCAAGATCTGGAAGACGAAGACATAGTACCACCTACTTATCTTAGGGTCAAACTCACCGCGAAAATAGAGCACACTATCGATGCTCTGATTGATGAAGGGGCAGATTTTAATATCTTGACCTATGAGGCATGGACCCTACTAGGCCAACCAGAGCTCACACCGACTAATGCAACTCTTAGTCCTTACTACAAGGGACACCCACAAGCACTCATAAGAAAGTGCAAATTCCTTGTGGCAATTGAAACTGAAAGGTTGCCTATCCTATTTCATGTTCCTCCAAATAGTGCTAATTGCGGGAAGGAAACCCTCCTAGGAAGACCCTTCAAAAGGGCGACCAAGTGTGAGGCCGACTATGTAGCACAGAGGATACACCTGATACTATCGGGTGTGAGGATAGTCACAACCTTTAGCAAGGGTGACCTCATCAAACCTTGAGGGAAAGGCAAGGAAGGTGCTGACATAACAGTCAAGCCTGCTAACGAGAGCAAGGGCTTGTTGGAAGAGCTGATACAAGCACAGGTCGAACAACGAGAACCAACGAGTGAGGCCATGCCTGAAACAAGAAGGTCAGGAGACAATGCCAAGGATGAGCTTTGGACTTACAAATATCATAAAAGACCCCAAAAGAAGCCCAAGCCTTATAGACGAAGGCATCGATGGAGGGTCAGCACAATGCCATGATGGATATCCAAAGCGTTGCTACGTGCTCAAGGGTATTACATAGTGAAGAACTACTATCCCATCCCACTGATTGATGACTTGTTGGATGAGTTGAAAGGGGAACTCTTCTTCACTTAGATTGATATCTGCTCTGGCTACCATCAGATTCCTATGAGGGAGGGTGATGAGATGAAAATAGCTTTCAAGTCTGATCGTGGGCTTTATCATTTTCTAGTGATGCCTTTTGGATTGACTAATGTCCTTGCCACATTTCAAATCCTCATGAATAAAATACTCCACCCCTTCCTATTCAAGTTTGTGCTTGTTCTCTTTTATGACATTCTCATTTATAGCAAGTCACAAGAGGAGCGCTAAGCACATGTCCAAAGGGTGTTTGATATCTTGAGAGAGCATCGACTCCTTGCTAAAGAAAGTAATTGTATCTTCATGTAGACACGAGTGGAGTACTTGAGACACATTGTTAGGAAAAATGGCATATAGGAGACTGATCCCAAGAAGGTACAATGTGTTAAAGAGCTAGCCCACTCCATCCACCACTACTTCATTACATGGTTTCCTTGGTCTCTCTTCATTTTATAGATGCTTCATTAAGCACTCTGCCACCATTGTAGCACCTTTGACTGATTGATTACAAAAGGAACCATTCTTTTGGGATGCTAATATTGATCATAGCTTTAAGCAGTTGAAGGAAATCCTTACTTTAGCCCCCATCCTTGTATCCGTTGATTTTCCAAGGACTTTACCATTCATTGTGATGCCAGTGGTGGGAGAGGTATTGGTTTTTTATTACTACAATAGCATTATGTGATTACTATTAAGAGCTGTAGGCTTGATGACAATGAGATGCTAAAAATGAATGTATATGACCAAGAGATATTGTCCATTCTCCATGCTATTAAGAAATAGCGCCACTACTTATATGGCAACCGTTTAAGAGTAAAGAGTAACCATAGAGTCCTTTGGTATTTCCTAACTCAGTCTACTTTGACTCTTAAGCAAAGGAGATGGGTCGCAACCTTGCAAAACTATGATTTTGACATATTTCACATTGGGGGTAAAGATAACATCGTGGTGGCTGATTCACTCTCTCAGATGTGGGCATGCAGAGTATCCTCCATTTCAGAGTTACATAGTGATTGCATTGAGGACCTTCAAGAATCTTATTTATTGGATGAGGAATTCAACCACATATTCTAGAAATTACAGCATGGGATGATGGTTGAAAACTCTCAATATTAACTCAAACATGGCCTTATTTGGTCCCATGTCAAGATTATTATTCCCCACACTTCTCCCTTCACACATAAGATCATGGAAGAGATGCATATACTAGTCACTTAGGTGTTTTCAAAACATATGACATGATTTGCCAAGAGCTTCACTGGAAAGGCTTATGGAGGGATGTCAAGGATTTTGTGGCCAAATGTGTTTCATGCTAGAAGAACAAGGACAACATACTTAGATCCACTGGCCTCTTGCAGCCCTTGCCTATTCCTAAAGGGAAATGAACACATATCACCATGGAATCACGGGCCTCCCTATTATCAAGAAATGATGAAACAATATATATATGGTAAATGATTGCCTCATAAGGCCCAATAACAAATAAGGAAAGGAAGAATAAGGTAGTATGAAAAATAAGTAAATTGTTAGTTACTCTCCTAAATATATCCCTTGTGAGCCCAACTCTTGTCCACTTTAAGATTTGATGATTGCATCCAGCTTTCACACAAGTGTGATTTGTCACAAGAGTAATAGTAAAACACGGGGGTGGTACTTGTAACGTGTTTGGACCTTGACATGTTTTAGTAGTCCATCTAAAAGATGCTGCTTGGTACCCCCACAGAATGTCACAGGATTTGTCGGTTAGCCACTCCCGAGTCTACTTTGCAATGAAACGTATCGACCAATCCTATTAGGATATCAGCCTAAATCTTATCGGTTTTCTAATGGTCAAGTCATTCCACAGCCTTCTAGCGTCGATCTCCTTTGCACAGAGCATCTGAACTGAAGCGGACTCATATCGCACTTGGCTCAAAGAGAATGGGAAACGAGAGGGATGCATCGCTCAACCTCTCTACCCATAGGGCAAAGTCCCATTTCGGTCCCCTAAAACAATATGAGCCAGTGTTCTACCCTACATTATCTAAGGTCAATATGTCATTGTGATTTGAAAGTTGAGAAGCCTGCCAGTTCTCTAGGACCACCTTTCCGTAGGACGAACCCATCGGGGGATCCGTCCACCCGCTTTCCTTGATAGCTTTAGTTTTCTACTTACCTAAGGGCACATTAGTGGTAACACATACAAGCAGCTTCCTTAATTAACCTGTTAGCCACATGTTCCTTTACGTAACTTTTATGCATCGACACGAAACAGTTCAGACAAATTTCTTGAAAGTAAAATTTATATTAAAATTTTAACTAAGATACAAATCCCGTCCATGAGACGATTCCCGCAATCAGTGAGGATGTGTCTTATTTTCCTCCAAGTTTCCGCCCTTGCACTCACAGAATTCACAGCAGCAGTCACAAGATATTAGTGGACCTGGAGCGTCCTCTAGCAGTGGTTCAAAGAATCCATCGCAAGTCATGTAGATCATTTGAGTAGAACCCAAGATAGGGGATTTTCAGCCAGAGCCCCCTGGGCATCCAAGCATCCTCCTACAATCAAACTAATCCATGGAGAGACCTCTCATGACGGGTTTGATCGACATTCTCATCACAGTTATTTAGAACCCCTCGGATAGGGTTGATGGCCAATGCCCCTTTAGGAATTTAACCTATTTCATTATACCAGATTCTTATGAGAGCTTTGGTCAAACAATCCTTTCATAGATAATGCTCCTAAAATTACAAGCACATACAATAATGTGGGTGAGTGCTCAAAACACCTACTAAGGCGGAATTCCCTTTTTGAATTCTTAGCATTCAACCTTCGGATTTTTCTTGCCATGATGTCAATTGCAATGCCCTGTGTGGGGGTAGGGAATACCCTTATTTCATCCCTCATTCTTATGTAATAAGAATGAGAATTTACACAATTGGTCTTACATCCAATTAGCATCTCCCATTAATTTTCGGATGGTAAATTTTTCCTTAGTTCCATAGCACTTGGGTTGGGTTTTCGACAGGATCTAGATAATCCAATCTTAGATACACAAGGATCGTTTGAGGGTCGCTCCACCCTCCTAAGAATCCATTACGAATTTCAGTTTTCCCTCTAGCTTTCATTGTAATGCTTTTCGATCTATCTTGTGGTTGAATTCTATATCAAAATTATAATCAAAATTACATCTATGATATCAAGATAATCAGGATGCAAGATTTAACACCCTTGAGAGCAAATGCTTTCCATGTAATGTGCGTTCCTTCATGCTTACTATGGAGGTGCAAGCTATCTCTTCTAAACATGCCTTGAGATGCCATCACTTACAATAAATCAATTCTAGAATTTTTCTAAAGATACATCTTACAACCAAAAGGCATTGGCACATATATCTACTAAGAGTGCAACTTTACGAGTCAAAGATGAAGATTTTTACCTCTTCTTATGAGTTAATTAACACACATATCTACTCTTTGTGTGCAGATTCATGCAAGCTTTGCTAGTTATGTGATTTTATGAGTATGAATGACCTATGAATTACAAGTAGCACGTCTGCAGAAATAACTCTAATATCATGCACCAACATTATCATTTCAATGCAAGGAAGTATGATCTTTTGTAAATCAAACATGTTTCCTTTATCTACTATTTGCTACTTAGGAGAGATTATCAATAGCACCTCGTTATTCAAGGATATATTATCTACACATGAACCCAAGTTGTTATTTTTCGTACCACCTTGACCGGTAACTACATTGGTGTTTGTGAGATTTCTATCGGTGCGAGGCAATCTTCGCTTGGGGGCCATCCTAAAAAACCTTTTCTTGCATGTGCATCCTTGGTAGATGGCGTGCTGGTTATATGCCTCACAAAATTAGTATGTGAGAATCTGTCCCAAGGGGGGCACTTGGAAACTTCCAAAAGTTTCTTCTCTCTCTCTCTCTCTTTCTCTCTCTCTGCCTAGTTCAACAGGGGGAGAAGGGTATCACATTTTTTTGTAGGGGGTCTTTATAGGGAGGAGGAGGAGTGGTATGGGTGGTGACGGTGCCCCTCTCCTCACCCTCCACCTGAGGATTGCATGGTGGTGGCCAGTTTCGGGCTGCCCAGGTGGAGGAGTTGAGGGAGGGATAGTGGGGGAGGGGGGAGGGAGCTGGCACATGTGTGTCCCTCCTCCCTCATCATCTTCGTCTTCTTCTTCTTCTGCTTCCCCTCCCTCCAAGAAGTTGGCGACATCGACAGGGGGAGAAGTAAAAAAAATTGAAATAAATTAGTGAAAATTTATATTGAGGGGGCTTATCACATCCTTTCCCCCTGAAGGGATCGAGATGTCCTCATCTTGAAAGGAATTGGGCATATTATTGGTTGAGAGTACTCTCATTAATCCATGTGGCATCTTCTTTTGGAAAGTCCTTCCACCATTGGATGAGGTACTCTCTGAGAGTTCTACTCCTCAATCACTTCTCCTGAATGTCTAGGATTCTATCTGGCCAGAGCTTAAGGCCTCCTTGTCTCGGCATTACAACTTGTTGATCGTTGAGTACATGGCTAGGATTGAATACGTATTTCTTTAGCAGGCTAACATGAAATACATTGTGAACCTTTACATTCTCGGGGAGTTGGAGTTTGTAGGCATTGGGCCCTAGGCACTTGAGGATCCTATAGGGCCCGCAATACCTTGGACTTAGCTTCTTAAACTCTCCCAATGTTAAGGAGCTCTTTTGGGGTCACACACAAATAAAAACCATATCTCCTTCTTTGAAGAGCCACTCTTGTCTATTCAAATATGCATAGGGTTTATGCATATCCTTGGCAGCTCTAATGTCTTCTTTGATGTCCTTGACCTGCTCATCCATTTCCTCTAACATTTTCTTGGAAGCCTCTACCCTTAAGGTAGGATTTGAAAAATTCAATGGAGTACGGCAGTCATGCCCATACAATGCTTGGAAAGGTATCATTTGAATGCTTTGCTGGTAAGAAGCATTATAGGCAAACTCTACCAAAGGTAGATATTGGATCCATTCAGATATTCTAGGTCATGGCTAGCTTCCTCCTTAGCTAATTCAAGGATAGGGTTACTAGGCATTGACACCATAGTCGCTAATGATTCCGCATTGAAGGTTCCTCCATAATAAGAAATTTGAGGAACGCCTTGCAACTCAAGGCATCAACGATCACATTCTCCTTACCAGGTCTATACTTGATCTCAAAGTCATATTCTTGCAAAACCTCAATCCAATGGCATTGCCTCATATTGAGGTCAGCTTGGGTGAAGATCCATTTGAGGTTCTTGTGGTCTGTGACTAAGGAGAACTTGTTGCCAAGGAAATAGTGTCCCCCAAGTTTGAGAGCATAAATAACTGCTAGCAACTCTAGGTCATGAGTATTCCTAGTGTATCACTTAATGGGGTGATTAGAGCATTGTGACAGGGATATCTGGTACATGTAGTACAAGTTATTAAGGGGAAAGGAAGTGTCTACCAAGTGTAAGAGTGTACACAAGAACCAAGGAGTTACACATAAATGAAGATGGATTGAGTTATAAGAAGAGGAAGTGCATTAGCATTGTGTATATGTATTTATGTGTGCATCCACAGACGCTTGGGAACGTTTACTTGTGTGTAATGAGCACTGTATTCATTTGCAGTCATCCTCTCCCTTACAAGTCAAGCTTTAAGGTGTTTTCTCTTTTAATGAATTAAGGAGAGAAGCAATTCTTTCACTAAGAAAGACGAGAGAGGTAATTCTCTCACTAAGAAAGACGAGAGACATAATCAATTGGAAGTGAGGAGAGAAGTGATTTTCCCTTTCTAAGGTCTAAGATGATACAAGATTTTGTGTGGAAGTCAATCCTAAGGTTGAGGACCAAGGCTGCCTAATAAACTCTCCTTATTTATGGTTCAAGGTGGTCGCATGGACCATAAGTTAAGAATAGAGTATAAAAAGTTACTTATCTTAAAATAGACATGGTGAATCCATTTTTAAATTATCTCGCAATAGAAAGCCGATCTCTAAAAACAACCCTTGTGGGTTTTCCGAAACGACGAGATCTACAACTTGTGTGTTGGACATTTTTCCATCCGAGCAAAGCACAGAGAGGTATTCCAAAATTAGTGCTGCAGAGCAGGTCTTGGAATAGTCACATATTGCATGAAGATCAACCTTTTTAATCTTGGCACTCAAGTCTCTCTCCAAGAAGAGAAGCTTTTGAAGCCTATAAAAGGGAGGCTCTCCTTGGGTGTGGAGGAGGTGAAGGAAGCATCACTTTGCATGCATCCAAGAGGAGGAGAGAAGATGCAAGTGCTACAAAAGCTCTGCTAAAATCAAGTTCCAAGAGGAGATTCCTACACATATTATGTAGGAGAGAAGGTGCAAGTACTGCAGAAGCTCTAATGAAATCAAGTGCCAAGAGGAGATCCCTACACATATTGTGTAGGAGAGGAGAGACTCAAGAAGAATCAAAAGGTGCCAACTTCCAAGTTGTGCAAGTGTTAGCCAGTTGTATATCGTGCAAAGAACCATGATCTTATTCCCAAAATCTAAAAGTTAAGAACTAGTTTGTGTGTAATGGAGGAGCTTGCTCCTTGCCAATAATATAACTCCATTGGGGGGGGGGGGGGGCTAGCCTATCTTCCAGTCCCTAGTGTGTTGTCAATCTCTCTATCTCTCTCTCTTTCTCTCTATATCTTTCTTTTCTCTCATATGTTCTCTCTCTGTGTCAACATAATATTCACCATATATATTTTAAGTATATAAGAAGGTTGAGCATGTATCTCGGATCTTATAATAGCTTCCTTGGAATAAACCAATGTGTCATTAAAGAAGACAAGTACAAAATCATCAAGATATGGTCTAAAAATGTCATGCATTAGCCTATTAAATGTAGCAAGGGAATTAATCAATCCAAAGGGCGTTAAAATGACCATATCTGGTATTGAATGCTGTCTTAGGAATATCCTCATCCTTAATGTGGATCTGGTAGTACCCTGATCTCAAATCAATTTTAGAGAAGATTTTTGCTCCCTACAATTGATCAAGTAACTCGTCTATCCTTGGGATAGGATATTTATTCTTGATGGTTACTTGGTTCACGCCACTATAATCGATGCAAAGGCAAAGTCCATCCTTCTTCTTTTAGAACAAGACTAGACCCCCCAAGGAGAACTGCTGGGGCATATATATCCTTAGTCCAATAGTTGTTTGAGTTGTTCTTTTAACTCAATAGTCTTAGGAATGGACATCTTGTACGGCCTTTTTGCAATTGGTGCAATACCTGGCGTAAGGTTAATCTCATGATCAACTTTCCTAGGTGGTGGTAATTCTGTCAATTCTTCCGGGAATACATCCGCATACTCTTTTAACCATGACGTTCTTTATTGGAGTCCTTTACCTGTTCCAACTTGTTTAGCTTGATCAGATAGATGGGTAATCTTTTCCTTATCCCTTGATCTATTTGAGTTGCCTTGGCTATCTAGATCTTTGGTTTACTAGCTTCTCCTTGAGTTGTAACAAACTCTCCTTTAGGATTCCAAAAGGAAAATTGACCCCTTCCACAATGGATGCGAGCATCATTGGGGACTAGCCAATCCATCTCGAGTAGGCACTTATGGACCCCTAGACTCATTACCCTCTTAACTTAACAAATGTGGGCTCTTTTCTGAGTAGAAATTCCACCTTAGCAGTTTGTCTAGTGTAAGTAATTTCTCGCCCATTTGCTAATTCGACAAGAAAAGTAGGTGCAGCTACAGTGGCTATTTCTAACCTTCTTGCACAAGCTAGTGAAATGAAAGAATGAGTACTGCCATAGTCAATTAAGGTTTTGAATTTCTTACCTTGGTAATCCGATGGAGTTTGGATCATCGAAAATTGGTAATTCGGCCTCTTTTTATGGAGAACGGCATGAGTTGATGCTTTCTCAATCTTAGCTTCCATGGATGGGTCTTCTTCTTTATTGATTTTCTTAATGGTGACATTGGAAGTTTTTTCCCTTCCCATTGCTTCTCGACTGCGGCCATGGGTAGCCCTGGCTTGTCCACTCAATTTTCCTTGACGATAATCTTTGCCAAGTTTGGGACGCTCTCTTTTGAAGTGCCCAGGTTCCGTGTAGTAAAAACATCGTAGATTTTGGTTATTTCTTTGTGTGGTGACAAAGTCACTAACTGCATTATCCTTTGGCTTCTTATGTTGGCCTTGACTTTGTCCTTGCGCCCTTTTAAATTAAGCTTTCGACATCCCTAGATTATGGTCTTTGTTAGACCAAGGTCTATTATTCTTGGATTTTGGTTGGACTTCTTGGGCAATGGGTCTTGCTCTTATCAATGCATCTTGTAAATCAAAGGGACGCATTGATTCTAATCGAGTGTTCATTGGTGGATTTAGCCCTTAGAGACTTGTTGGGAAATACTTATTTTTGCGGCGTATTTTAACAAGGAGACAAATTTTGAGTGCTACGCCTCCAGAGATAGACCCAATTGCTTCTACTTAAAGAACTCATTCACCTTCTGATAATGAGCTCTGTATGCAGGTGGCATGTACCTTTCCTACAAAGCTTCTTTTAGCTTATCCCAAGTTACCATGATTTTCGTGACTACTTGATCTTTATACCACTGCTTCCACCAGGGCCTAGCTTCACCGGTGAGTTTGAGCTTGGCAATCATAGCCTACCTAGTTTGGAGGTGTTGTTCTTGCTGTACTGAAGTAATCCTCCATGGATTCAATCCATATTTTAGCATCGGCTTCAATAGTCTTTCCTTTCCCATCAATTTCTAGTGATTTGATTTGTTTGAGAAGACACTTCTTCTCTTGTGTCTTTGTCAGGCAGAATGTTGTTCCCGCAGAATCAAAATATTGTTCAAAGAGAATGGAGAATGAGAGGGATGCATCAATCGAACTCTCTACCTGTATGGCAAAGTTCCATTCTGGTCCCCTATAACAATATGAGCCAGTGTTCTACCCTACATTATCTAAGGTCAATATGTCATTGTGATTTGAAAGTTGAGAAGCCTCCCAGTTCCCTAGGATCGCCCTCTCATAGGACACACTGTCGGGGGCTCCATCCACCCGCTTCCCTTGATAGCTTTACTTTTCTACTTAGTTAAGGGCACACTAGTGGTAACACATACTAGCAACTTCCTTAATTAACCCGTTAGCCACATGTTCCTTTACATAATTTTTATGCACTGACACGAAATAGTTTAGACAAATTTCTTGAAAGTAAACTTTATATTAAAATTTCAATTGAGATACAAATCCCGTCCATAGGACAATTCCTGCAATCCATGAGGATGTGTCTTATTTTCCTCCAAATTTTCGTCCTTGCACTAGTAACATGGCCTCAAGAATCCATCTTGAGTCACGTAGGCCCTTTGAATAGGACCCGGAGGCAGGGGATTTACAGCCAAAGCCCCCCGACATCCAAGCATCCTCCTATGATCAAACTAGTCCACGGAGAGACATGTGGGGGTAGGCTCGGTCCACATTCCCATCACGGTTATTTAGAACCCCTCGAATAGGTTGGTGGCCAGCTAGGGGTGGCTTGGCGCACCTCTCCAGGAATTTAACCAAATTCACTATATTAGATTCTTATGAGAGCTTTGGTCAAATAATCCTCTCATAGACAATGCTCCTAAAATTACAAGCACATACAATAATGTGGGCGAGTGCTCAAAACACATGCTAAGGTGGAGTTTCCTTTTTGAATGCTCAGCATTCAACCTTCGGATTTTTATTGCCTTGATGTCAACTGTAATGCCCCATTGTGGGGGTAGGGAATACCCTTGTTTCATCCATCATTCTTATGCAATAAGAATGAGAATTTACACAATTGGTCTTACACCCAATTAGCATCTCCCATTAATTCCCAGATGGTAAATTTTTCCTAAATTCTATAGCACTTGGGTTGGGTTTTCGGCAGGATCTAGATAATCCAATCTCAGATCCACAAGGATCGTTTAAGGGTGGCTCCAGCCTCTTGAGAATCCATTACAAATTTTAGTTTTCCCTCCAGCTTCCACTCTAACGCTTTTCGATCTATATTTTGGTCGAATTGTTAGTTTGTTACCGTCGAAAGGATGGCCTAAAAAATTTTCCTCTTACAAGCTAGCTTTAGTACAAATTACGATGAAGCCCACATCCTATGCGCATTACAATCAAAATTATATCTATGATATCAAGAGAATCATGATGTAAGATTTAACACCCTTGAGAGCAAATGCTTTCCATGTAATGTGCGTTCCTTGATGCTTACTATGGAGGGGCAAGCTATCTCTTCTAAACACGCCTTGAGATGCCATCACTTACAATAAATCAATTCTAGAATTTTTCTAAAGATGCATCTTATGACCAAAAGGTATTGGCACATACACCTAAGAGTGCAACTTTAAGAATCAAAGACAAAGATTTTTACCTCTTCCTATGAGTTAATTAACACACATATCTACTCTTTGCATGCGGATTTATGCAAGCTTTGCTAGTTGTGTGATTTTAAAAGTGTGAATGACCTATGAATTATAGGTAGCACTTCTACAGAAATAAGTCTAATATCATGCACCAACATGATCATTTCAATGCAAGGAATTATGATCTTTCGTAAATCGAATCTTTTTCCTTTATCTACTATTTTCTACTTAGGAGAGATTATCAATAACACCTGGTTATTCAAGGATGTATTATCTACACTTGAACCCGAGTTGTTATTTGTCATACCGCCTTGACCGGTAGCTCCATTGGTATTTGTGGGATTTTCATCGATGCGAGGCAATCCTCGCTTGGGGGCCATCCTAGGATACCTTTCCTTGTGCGTGTGTCCTTGGTAGATGGCTTGATGTTTATATGCCTCACAAAATTAGTGCATGGGAACCCCTCACAAAATTAGTGCATGGGAACCCCTCCCAAGGGGGGGGCTTGGAAACTTCCAGAAGTTTTTTTTTTTTCTCTCTCTGCCGAGTTCGACAGGGGGAGAAGGGTATCTCCTTTTTCTGTAGGGGGGATTCTTTATAGGGAGGAGGAGGAGTGGTATGGGGGGATGACGGTGCCCCTCTCCTCACCCTACACCTGATAGTTGCATGGCGGTGGCCAGTTTCGAGCTGCCCAGGTGGAAGAGTTGAGGGAGGAATAGTGGGGGAGGGGGGAGGGAGGTGGCACACGTGTGCCCCTCCTCCCTCATCGTCTTCATTATCTTCTTCGGCTTCCCCTCCCTCCCGCCAATTGGCGGCATTGACAAGGGGAAAGTAAACAAATTTGAAATAAATTTAGTGAAAAATTATATTGAGGCGAGGGTTCTTATGGAACACATAGGGGGGGTTTTATTACAGTACTGGTGCCTGCATGTTGACATGAAAAAACCCCCACATAGATAGAGTTTAAAGACTCCGCATGAGCAATGCAAGTTGCCAAAACATGGATTGCATTGCCTTCATCTAAACTTGGGGTACCAAAAAGTACTATGGGGGGTCTTTCACCAAGTAATGGGGACCCCTCCAAAAAGGTTTACATAAGGGTCACCACAAATGATGGGGGGCCCTCTGCCAAGGGATAGGGGTCCTTTGCCAAGCAATGGGGAGTATGAAGTAATCTTTAATATTCAAAAATATAAAAAAGTATCAAATAGTACCAAAAATACCAAAAAAGTACCACGTGATGGGGGTCCTCCCCCAAGTGATAGGGGATCCTCTGCCAAGTGATGGGGAGTACCAAACAATATTTGATATTCAAAAATAAAAAATACCAAATAGTACAAAAAATATCAAAAAGTACCAAGGGATGGGGATCCTCTGTCAAGTCATAGAGGGTCCTTTGAAAAAGTTCACATGAGGGTCACCACCAAGTGATGGTGAAGGGTCATCTGCCATAGTGAGGGGCCTCCCTTGCTTGGTTGTAACCCATACTATGATTGGTGTACATGAGGATCACCACCAAGATGGGGGGGGCCTCTATCCTAATGAGGGGCCTCCCTCACTTGGTGGTGACTCGTATGGTGTTTGATACACATGACGTCACCACCAAGAAATGTGGGTATCTTTTGCCAAACAGTGAGGGGTCTCCCTTGCTTAATGGCAATCCATATGGTATTTAGTACATATGAGGGTCAATACCAAGCCTAATACACCAAAATGTTTCAAAGTATATAAAATTGTTTCAATAAAAATGTATCAAAAGTACCAAAATATTCTAAAATGATCCAAAACTTTTAAAATAAATACAACACTAGGCCAACAAATTATAGTAGCTACAAAAGAAAAGGATGATGCCAAAAGGTAAGCAAAAGTACCAATTGAGCTTCCACCTCTTAGGCAAGAAGTTGCGAATCCTCAATAATTCCAAGTCAATGGAGCACATGCTTCAATGCATTCAGATTAGCCTCCACTTCATTTAGCTTTTCAACATCAGGTGGACCTTGCCAATGTAGCTTCTCCATGCATTGCTCAAACATGGTCATGTTGTCCTTGATTCTCTTAGCCGCAACATTGGAACCCTCAACCCTTAATTCTCCTTCTTTTGTTGGAGACATGCCCTCATCTCATGTAACCTACTCAATTTCTATGTGCAACTTGTTAGAACCCTCTTAGCAATGCCCTAATCCAAAATGAAATCTAGTTCAAAAGGTCTTGACTTGAAAATGTAATCCTCTTCAATGCACATGCTTCTTGTATCTTGTATGCAATCAGTCTTTCTATTCAACCCATGTAGGCCACCCTAAAATACGTCATTTGCACTCCTCTAATCCAACTTCTTTTCCAGCCCTCCACGCTTGCTTTTATACATGTCTAGCATGATCACCTTGAACTTTTCCCATGCAATTTTATGTGCTACGGAAGGCTATTCTTTTGTAGCACTGCATCTCTCAAATACGTAGCACATGGAAAACTTTGTCATGATCTACCCACACGATGGGAGGGCTTGATAAACCTTGTAAAATATTAGTTTGCAGTCCTAAAAAATTTAGACTATAGATAGTTCAAGTATACCTTGGCATTCTTTCAATGCTATAGCATGAACACTGTGAGCCATTGTTCATTGGGGAGATCAACATCAGTCAGTCCTAAGTGACATACCCTCAAGGTTCAAGCCATAATCCTTGTGTAGTTCTTGTGCTATAAAGCATAATTAGCTAAGCAATGTGTACTCATCCCTTTTATTTTTCCCTGTAATGCACAACTATCTAATTAGTTACTGCATGACATCCAAAGTTCACCTCATAACTAACTATATGTGATTATGCAAGTGACGATGTGAGTGCTTACCCCTCATTCTCATTTGCAAACCCATTTTGTTGCTGAGACAAAGTGTTTTCTGTGGTCTCACTAAAGATATTGTGTAATATACTAGTTCTCACAACAAGTGAAATAACTAGAAATTTATGAATTACACCATACTTGCAAAGAAATACAAGAAATACACCATGTTTGCAAGGAAGCCATAGCCAAGATAGCTAGGCATGAAATAGTATTACCATGGAAGACTGAGAATCATAGATGTAAGCTACAACATGAATACTCACCTCATGTCAAGGTGGGACATGGTATGCACCCCATATCTTAGTGGCTAAGAGCATGTACCCTCTTAGTTGGTGGGAGGAAGGAACCTCAAAGCATGTATTGCTTGAAATGCCAAAAAGATCCTCCACAAGTTACATCTCCACCTTTTATACTTAACCCTAGCCTACTCAAAACTAAGGTGACTTATGCTTTATTACAAGCCATCTTGGCCTAAAAGAGCTTTGTCCTCAAAGCTGAATTGGGAACAAATTATAAGGATGATTACAAAGATAGCTTGAAGCATTAGGAATCATACTGAAATAAAGCTCCATGTTGATGAAGATCAAAGAAGTTGATGAAGATGGACCACATAAATGGAACAGATTGCTGTAAATTGTCCAAAACAGGTTGTAGTACAAAATTAGCCATATCTTGAGTTAGAAGTGGCCGATTTCCATATGCAAAGATATAAAAATGTAGAGGACAACATGTAGTATCTAGCCATGCCTTCAAAACCAAATTTTGATGTCAGTAAGACAATTTACTTTTTGACAGAAATTTAATACAACAAGCTATTTATTGCCTTGTGTATGAACTGTCCTCGTGCTTAAGCCATGGAAATTGTTCCAAATATGATGCTTGTGGCCATGAAGACTCTTCAATAGGCAAACCAGGTATTCCACAAGAATACGGTTCCTTAGGACCTTCTCCCGCTTGCCAATAATATTTTCGGGCTCATAGATGATCAAACCATCATCATCCAAGGGAGATAGTTCTTCAAGAACTTGAATTTGAGGTCCCACATAATTTTTAAGCTGAGACACATGAAAGACATTATGGATTCTTGTGGTTGAAGGTAGGTCTAGTTGATAAGCAAGATCCCCAACTTTCCTGACAATACGATAAGGACCATAAAACCTATAAGCAAGTTTGTTGTGTCCTCCTTTAAGAGAAGTATAACGTGACTTGGGAACCTACAAGAATACCCATTCATCTTCCTCAAACTCCACATGTCTTGTTTTCTTATCCGCATAGACCTTCATTGTCTCTTGAGCTTTATGAATGTTGTCCTTGCATTGCTTCATAAGGTCCTCCATCTTTTCCAACTCCTCATGAGCTTGTGGATTTACATCTTCATGAAATAATGCGGAGGGTACTTGTACTATTTCAACTCATTGAAGCTCTTGTCGGCCATGGATTCCCAAAAGAATGCCTATTTCTTCAACCTATCGGTCAAAGGAGCCGCCACATGAGCATAGTTTTTTATAAACCTCCTATAGAATGAAGATAATCCAAGGAAACCTCTCAAGGAAGTAGAATTCGTAGGCATAGGCCACTCTTTGACACATTTCACATTTTTAGGATCCACATGAATGCCTTGCTCTCCCACAATGTGACCCAAGTATTCCACTTCATCTTCCATGAAAGAAAACTTTGACATTTTGGCAAAGAGTGTATGTCTTCTTAATGTATCAAATACCTCTCGCATGTGCAACAAATGCTCAACCTTGGATTTACTATAAATGAGGATATCATCAAAGAATACAAGGATTGTTTTGAACAAGAAAGGCTGTAATATCTTATTCATGAGTGCTTGAAAAGTAGTGAGTACATTTGAAAGCCCAAATGGCAAGACCAAGAAGTGATATAACCCTCTTTTAGTCCTAAAGGCTATTTTATATCCATCCCCTTCCTTCATTTGAATTTGATGATACCCCGAATGAAGATCAATCTTGGTGAAAACATTTACATCTTTGAGCTCATCCAAGAGTTCATTAATGTGAGGAATTGGGTGTCTATTCTTCACCGTGGACTTATTAAGCTGCCTATAATCAATACACATGTGAAAAGATCCATCTTTCTTCTTAACGAAGAGCACAGGAGAGGCAAACGGAGATTGACTTGGCTGAATTAAACCCATTTGCAGTAACTCTTTAACTTGTCTTTCCACTTCTTCACTTTCAAACTTTGACAAGCAATAGGGAGGTTTGTTGATGGGTTTTGCATTGGACAACAAGTCAATAGGGTGGTCTACCTCTCTCTTTGGAGGCAAAGATGATGGTTGCTGAAATAAATCTTTGTATTCCTCCAATAGCTCTTCCATTCTTGGATCTTTTTGCTTTGAAGAAGATGATGGATTATTTGGTGACTGCTCTTCATCCACTTTCGCAAGCAAAAGAGTGAATATGCATGACCATGCATTGATTTCTTTATGCATCTTCTTCATAGAGACGAGTTCCATTTGCTTTCGACCAATGCCCTTCAATATTATAGGCTATCCATTCCATTGGAATTCCATCAGCATATTTTGCAAGTCCAAAGAAAATTTTCCAATGGTTTTTAACCAATCGCAGCCAATGACAATATCTATGGGACCCATTTTCAAAGTGATCAAGTTCACTTCCATAATACATGAAGAAGATAGAGTAATAGAAGTGTGTAGGCATACTGTTGAGTGTTGAAATGACTTGTTTTTTGGCTGATTTTTGTTGTTTTTGAGAGCTGAATCGTTGATTTTATGAGATGATTGATTGGTTTAGAAGTGGTTTGAGAGTGTTTTGGATGATAATGATGGTGTTTTGGAAGTTCATGATGATTATTGGTGGTTCTGTGATGTTCTGATTGGTTCTGATTGGTTCTGTATACCTTCTGTTTTGTTCTGTTTTGCTCTGTTTTGGTCTGTTTTGGTCTGTTTTGTTTTGATTGTCTTCTGTAAGGAGGGATAGAGTATTGATTGATGAAGATTGAGATTTTGTGAAAGTTTATTGAATAGTTTTTGAGAGTTTGGAATGATTTGAGAATGAGTTATGTGGTTTTGATGACCTTCTGTAACCTTCTATAGGTCTTCTGTAGAGCTTCTGTCTCTGTTCTGTTCTGTTCTGTACTGTAGCTGTTCTGGTATTGTTCTGTAGACTGTTCTGTATGCTTCTGTATGTGTTGTGATGGATGAGAGTGTAGCTTGGGAAAGTTTTCTAGCCTTGGAAAGAGGTGAATACAAGTGCAACAGAGCTGAAAGAAGTGAAAGAAGTAGCTGTTGAAGACTCAAGTGAAGACTAGAGTAAAGTGACAGTAGTGAGCTATGAAAGGACACTGTAGTGGCTCTGGTGACCCTTCATATCAGACATACCTCTTGGGAGGGGTATCCACGACCTAAGAGGGATTATTGAGAGTGAATTTTGAGAGATTGTAGTGAGGATATGATGTATTATTGATGGAGAGAGAGAGAGAGAGTCAGAGATAGCCAATTCTACTCAAACAGAGTGATTGTATATGAGAGATTGAGAGAGAAGACTATGAAGATATTGAAGTTGAATACTATGTGATGTATTTCCATTTCAAGATGGTGTATTCCTTTGCTTTCTTTGTTATATTGATGTATTTTATGAAGATGTTGAAGAATATGGTTGATTCTATCAAATCCGTGGGAGATCTACATGATGCTGCATGAAGATTTGTTGTGCATGGTGTTCTTTTCTTCATTGTGACCATATGAAACATGATAAACAAGCTTGTTGATATTACAAGATAGATTTTCTTGCAAGAGAATTCCCTTTTCCTTGGTGTTCCTCTTGGGGCTCCATGTTTTTGGTGCGCAGCTGGGGAAACTTGCCATCAACAAGCACCAGAAGAGGCTGAAAATGAAGGAATTGGCATTGCCAAGAAGAGAAGAATTCAATGGATGTTTGTAAAGTTCCTTCTTCCACTGAGGAGTTGGAATTTCTCATAATCAAAGACACTTTCCACAAGAAGTTCATCCCACAATGGCGGAAACACATCACTATCATGATGCATGCTCTATGTGGTGGACAGTTTCCTCTTCCTATTGAAGCAGCAGAAACTTGCATCTTGGTGGCAAACTGTTTGGGAACAAATTGAAGAGCAGAAACAGAGAGAATGACCATCCATGGAAGATTTGGCATTCATTGAGAAGTTTCCAGACAACATCAAGTGGGAGATTGTGAAGAAGCTTCAGGAGTCTTGGTCTGTAGAGGTTCACAGGGACAAGAAGGAAAAAAGTTGGAATTTGTTCGTGGACGCTCAACAGCAAGATACATGGGATGCTTGGTGTACTGATAATCTTCTATTTGTTCAATTAGCAACCCACTGGAAGTTGGTAGACAGAGTGTTTTTCACAACATACACTATTGAAACCATCAGAAGCTGGCATTACTATGATGATGGCACCACCACAATGCTCAGACGTATGCATTTTGACACCTTCAGAACCGAATATCTTCCTCTGTGCAGTGGCATGAAAGCAGAATTCAGGGACATTGAAAAGAAAGAAGTAGAAGAAATGTTGGTAAGAGAGTCCTCCAGAGACTGAAGACTTCTGTTAACCCTCTGTGGAGCACTAACAACCTAGTGGAGCCAACCCCCTGATGAATGACGCAATAAAGAGGCAAGCGTTAGAATGAGTCCAGAGGTACGTGAGAAGAGAGAAAGCAAAAATCAAGGCTGAGAACGAGCTAGCAGCAGAAGCCGCCTTTGACGCCCTTGCGGAACTCTTTACAGAAGTCCCAATGGCACATCAAGCCCTTCCTCCTCCTGCTGGAGGTCCACTTCCAAGCCAGATCCGTCCTGGAAATATTGATGACAGGCCAGCGAATGTAGTCCCATTGACAGTTTTTAAGGGAGAGTACAATGTAGACCCCGATCTTCATGTAGCAGAGTTTATGGTAGCATGTGTGGCTAACAATGCTAGAACCCCTGAGCATTGGTTAGCAATATTCCCCGCCACTTTCAAGGGCGCGGCATTTCAGTGGTATGAGAGACAAGCAGCAGGAACTTTTGGCACATGGGACGACCTGAAGTTGGCCTTCCTCACTAAATTCAGGCGTGAAGGTTTTGAAGAGCGGATGAGAGAGGAATTTATGAACCTAAGTCAGTCTTCTGGAGAAAGAGTGGAAGCTTATGTCTCACGAATGGAATCCATCCTGAAGAGATGGACTAACCATAATCTAGATGATGGCATTCAGAAGGGGGTGTTTCTCAGAGGATTACAACCAGAAGTCCGTAAGTTTGTGGAGCTGCAAACACCAGCCACATTGCAAGCTGCAACAGAAGGTGCAAGACTGTACGATGAAGTGGAAGCTCGATTAGCGATGAATACAGGAAGAGGAGTCCTACCTCCTCTGATTCCAGGAATGATGTATTCACCAAATGCAGTTCCAGGGACTGTTGCCTATCCTTACCAACAGATGTCCCCGGTATCACAGTACAATGCACCAAATCCACAGTGGCCACAATCCATGCCTCAAATGATGGTTCAACCACAACAACAATGGTCCCAACCAATTTTCTCAATGCCAAATCAACAGCAATAGTGGAATCCTACCAACTGGAGCCAACAGCCAACAGTTCAAACAGGAGCTCTGAATCAGAACCAGAACAGAGACCCCTATGTACCAGCCCAGCCCGTTTATGCAGTGATTACAGAGACTCCTCAAAACCCTCCTGCCAGTGTCTCAGGAGGAGAAAGCTTGAAGGACTACTTATCTAACTCAGTTGCAAACATAAAAAAGGAATTGATGGATGTGATTACAGAGCAACTACAGACGTTGAAAGTGAACACAGCGAGCATATCCAACGTTGCAGGAGCAGGAAGAGATGTGATGCGGTCAAATACTTGGTGTAGTAAGTGTCATCAAGCAGGCCATTTAGCCACTGAATGTACACAAAAACCAACTATTCCTAGGGCCTTCTGTTCCTACTATTTGCGGAAGAACCATACAGAGGACATTTGCTCTCTGAAGGAGATGCATGATAGGAGAAGGAAGGAAGAAGACGCAAGATTCAACTTGTTGGAATCCAAAATGACAACACAAGATATTGGACCCAAGCCTAGAGAGTTTGGTCCTAATTTCGGACCCAGAAGATTTCCCTCTCAAAGTTACAGAGGAAGACAGTCTGGCGGTGGTCAGAGATCAAAAGTGGAATGTTACAGATGCGGAGAAAAGGGACATATCTCACCAAATTGTCCAAATCCTCGAAGGTCAGTGGATTACAAGCCCTTATGCAGTCGATGCAAAGGAGAAGGCCACACTGCAAAAGACTGTCCAAGCCCAGCCCCAGTGAAAAACAGTGCTACTGATAGTCCATCCAAGGCCCAAGAGCCTACCTCCAATTTGGTGGAATTAGAAGTTGCTGCCATCACGCGTGCAAAGCAGAAGGAACCACCTGTCCAGAAAGAAAATAACCCTCCAGCCAAAACAGTGAAGTTCAAACTTCCACCAGAAGAACAGAACAGAACAGAGCCTAACAGTGCCGTACAGAGCACTACAGTGCCACAGAGAGTTACAGAGACAGTTACAGAGATAGGACCAGAGGTCCAGGAGACAGAAGAGGAGGAAGTGCCACAGGTGGCAGAAGAAGTTCCCATGATTCCTCTGTTGGAAGAAAGAGGGAAAGTGAAAATGGGTGTTGCCCCATTCCCTAACCGGTTAGAGAAGCCATTGGATCCTATTAAGGAATACGATTTGGTTAGAGATCTAGATACCTTTAGATCAAACCTCACATTCCGACAATTATTGATGTTGTCCCCCAGTTGCCGGAAAAGGTTCAAAAGTATACTGACAAGGAGACGTGGTTTAAGGATTGCTCCCTCAATAGCAACAAAGTCCAACAAGGCTCCAGAGCCTGTAAAAGAAGTGGATGTGCCTAATGCTTTCCTAGATCCGGGTACTCCAGAGACTGGCGTATGGATAGAAGGTTGCTTTATTTCAAATGCACTGATTGATGGTGGTTCATCAATGAACATTATGACGGATGTTACAATGAAGGATCTAGGCTTACAAGGTGTGCAACCAACCCAATGGCTCATCAGACTGGCAGATCAGAGTAGAATCAAGCCTTTGGGCATTCTCCCATATGTGAAGACTACAGTGGCTAGAAAGAATTATTGGCTAACCTATCTGGTGGTGAAGCCAAACTCTTATGGTACATCGTATCCTCTGTTACTGGGAAGACCATGGCTTTTTGAAGCCCGAGCAAGGACGGATTGGTTCAAAGGAACTTTGACCTTGGGTAGAGGACCCAACAAAGTGGTGCTGAAACTGTATGGTTCTCAAAAAGGACATGGATCCACCTCCTTGGAATTATCTTCTGACTCCCCTAATGAGGCTACAGATGGAACATCAGCGGATGAAGATGCTTTCAAACTGATCCTTCCCAAGAAAACAGTGGCACATTCCTTATCAGTGGATACTGTAAGCCGACTTCCAAAAGATGCAAAGCCATTATCAATGGGTGAATACTTCGTGCCTAAACCGGGAATGACTTCTGAAATCACTTCTAACAGTGAGATAGAAGGATGGATGTATTGCTCTCCCTGTTACATGGCCATAGCAGAGCCAGAGACAGAGGTAGACGAGGAAACAGAGAATCCGTTCTTCTGTTACAGAGCTCCTACAGAGACAGAAACAGAAGCAGAAACAAAAGCAGAAACAGAGACAGAAGCAGAAGCAGAGACAGAGACAGAAGAGGATGAATATGATATGGACGAAGAAGGTGATGAAAGTGAGCCAAAAGAATCTATTCCACCTGAAGAGGATACATTTGGAGAAGAAGTTCCAGAAGCATCAGAAGCAGATGAGCTCATGCTATGGGACAGAATGGCAATGGTACCATTTGGTTTGGTAAATGGATCTTCTTATATGCAAAATTCTTATAAGACGTGGGTTAAGAAGAACAAGCCGTCTTTCAATAGTGGCTCCTGCCGTCCTAACCCATCCTTTCCGAAGAAAGATGATGATGATGCACCGTGCCAACAAGCACCAGCCCCACAAACCCAACAGGCATCAGAGGGTCCCTGTTATGTGACGTTCCTGGATGTGTCATCTTTAGAAGAGGAGTCTTCAAGCCAAGAAGTAATTAGTTTTGAAACCAAACCCGAAACAGCTCTAATCCCATTTCAACATCTCAAAGAGCAACCTAAGTCTCCACCAAAAGAAGAAGTTGGTTCTAGTGGGACATCAGAAGAGGACACCACTCCCTTGAAGGAGTCGGATCTGTATCCAGAAGCAGTCCGTGGGACCTTCATCCGTGAAGTAGAAGGTGAAAGGCAGTTGACCTTTGTAGATGCAGAAGGCACTGAACGCCACTTGAAGGTGGGTAGCAACCTTCCAGAAGAGGAGTTGTCAACCTTGTACAACTTGTTGAAAGAAAATTTGGACGTGTTTGCATGGTCTTATAAAGACCTAAAGGGGATTGATCCCACAATATGTCAACATCATATTGACTTGGAGCCTGATGCCAAGCCAGTACGGCAACGACAGAGGCGAATGAGCCCGAATTATTCCACATTGGTGAAAGCGGAGCTGCTGAAGCTTCTGGAAGCCGAGTTCATCTATCCAGTGGCAAATAGTGAATGGGTTTCACCCATCGTGGTTGTACCCAAAAAGAATGGTAAATTGCGAATATGTGTGGATTTCCAAAAGCTTAATTCCAAAACAAAGAATGATCATTTTCCTATCCCTTTCACAGACCAACTGTTGGACACAGTGGCAGGACATGAACTTTATTCTCTTCTGAATGGATTCAGCGGATACAACCAAGTCCAAATCGTAGAAGAAGACCAATCCAAAACAACCTTCACCACAGAATGGGGGACCTACGCTTACCGAGTGATGCCGTTTGGACTCTGCAATGCCCCTGCTACTTTCCAGCGAGTCATGATGGCCGCCTTCCAAAATTATCTGCAAGACTTTATTGAGGTATATTTGGATGACTTCTGTGTCTATAGTTTGATCCGTGAACACTGGGAACACCTGGAACAATGCTTTGACCGATGTCGGGAGTATGGGATTTCCCTCAACCCCGACAAATGCATCTTTGGGGTCTCTTCTGGAGTCCTTTTGGGCCACATTGTCTCTGCACAAGGGATATCAAGATCGAAAATATCGCAGCTCTGGCAGCACCCACCAACCTCAAACAGTTGAGGGGATTCCTAGGCCATGTGGGTTACTACAGAAGGTTTATAGCCCATTTTGCGACAAAGGCAACTTCCTTGCACAAGCTTCTGAGGAAAGATGCAGAGTTTACTTGGACGAAAGAATGTGACAAAGCCTTCCATACTTTGAAGCAGTGTCTGATTGAGGCACCCATTCTGCAACCTCCTGATTGGACGAAAGAGTTCCATGTACACACTGATGCATCAATTGAAGGCTTAGACGCAGTTCTCTGTCAGAAGGGTTCCTCGAAGCTGGATCAACCAATCTATTACGCAAGCCGAAAAGTCACTGATAGGGAACGGAACTATACAGTGACAGAGCTGGAGTGCTTGGCAATGGTGTTTGCCTTGGAAAAGTTTCGCCATCACCTCCTATCTACCCACTTTAAATTTTATGTGGATCATGAGGCCCTGTCCTTCCTGATGAACAAAGAAGATGTGAAAGGACGAATGATGAGATGGCTCCTTTTATTCCAGGAGTTCGACTTTGAGGTGATTACTAAGCCCGGTCGTTCCCATGTTCTGGCTGATCATCTGTCGCGGATCCCACAAACTGCAGACGAGGAGCAGGATGATCCAGACCTCCCTGATGCTTCCCTATTCTTGGTAGAAACTATAACTCCCTGGTATGCAGACATTGCCAATCTGCTGGCAACCCAACAGTATCCTCCTGGTATCTCTAATCGGGAAAGGAAGAAGCTTATGCTAGAATCAGCCCCCTACACCCTGTTAGGCGGTGCACTGTACAAGAAAGGCAAAGATGAAGTGCTTAGAAGATGTGTTGCAGGAGATGAGATTGGGATTGTTCTAAAGGCTTGCCATGATGAGCCATGTGGAGGTCACTTTGCAGGAGAAGCTACAGCTAGGAAGGCTCTGCTAGCAAGATATTGGTGGCCTACCATTCACAAGGATGCCTATGATTACTGTAAAAGATGTGATGCTTGTCAAAGAATGGGGAAACCCACGAAGACAAGTGCCATGCCACTGCAACCTATTCTTCCTTTGAAGCCGTTTGAGAAGTGGGGCATTGACTTCGTAGGTCCGATCGATCCTCCCACCAAAAGGAAACAGAACCGATACATCCTCGTATGTACGGATTATGTTACCAAGTGGTGTGAAGCTAAAGCCCTAAAGCGGGATGATGGTAACAGCGTGGCCCTGTTCATGTACGAAAATATCATCACCCGTTTTGGCAGTCCCTTAGAGCTGGTAAGTGACAGAGGCACTCATTTCCTCAACAAAGTCATGGAGGAGTTGACAGAGTTGTATAAGATCCGCCATCGCAAGTCCACTCCCTATTACCCCAGAGCCAACAGCCAAGTCGAAGTCACCAATCGCATCCTCTGCTCGATTCTGACAAGAACAATTGCCGCACATCGTCGTGATTGGGATGATCGACTTACAGAGGCCCTCTGGGCGTATAGAACCTCCCATAAAGCAGCAACAGGACAGACACCTTTCTAGCTGGTGTATGGTGCAGAAGCTGTTTTTCCTGTTGAATTGGAACTACCCTCTTTG
The DNA here is from genome assembly GCF_053477565.2 of Lygodium microphyllum. NCBI lineage: Eukaryota > Viridiplantae > Streptophyta > Polypodiopsida > Schizaeales > Lygodiaceae > Lygodium > Lygodium microphyllum. The sequence continues at coordinate 5,394,929 of NC_141142.1, read as the reverse complement.
AGAGTGGCTATCAAAGAGCGTTTGGGGGATGACGATTCACTGCAACGCCGTCTCCTGCACCTGGAATGTTTGGACGAAATTCGTAGGATGGCTCTGCAGTGCATGGAAGCCACGCAAGCTCGACGTAAGGCTTACCATGATAGATTCATCAAGCACAAGGAGTTCAAAGAAGGTGATTTGGTCCTAGCCTATGATTCACACTTTGGCAAGTTTCCTGGCAAGCTCCAACAGCGGTGGATGGGCCCCTATAAGGTACTTGCAGTCAACCCTAATGGCTCTGTCCAAGTGCAGACCGTTGATGCCTCTGATGATCCCTTTCTGATCAATGGATATCGCCTGAAGAAGTACTTCTCTCCTTGGGGATCTTGACAATTACGGACACTTGATCTTTTTCCTCATTGGCGTGGCACTGTACTTCTTATGATGCTACTTCTGATAGCCGTTCTTCAGTCACTCCTGATGAAGTGGATGCAACCCTCTGTCCCCTCAAACCCCCCTTCCAGCCTTGATCTCTTATCCTCTATTTTCCACCAGCGATAGTGGCGAGGTTGGTTCTGACAAATGGTCTTTCTACCATTCCCTTGCTCAATTTGAAGAAAAAAAAACAGAAGAAAAAAAAAACAAAACATATTGGTCATGGGAGAAAAGGACTTAGGTCCCTGTCATGCCGACCTATTCTTCGAGAAAAGGTGGAAACACCCTCGGGAATAGGGGAAAACAAGCAAAAAAAAAAAACAAAACAAAAAAAAAAACAAATCTGTTATGAGAGAAAAGGAAGCAATTCCCTGTCAGAGCAGGCCTCGTTTCAAGAAAATGTGGTAAACACCCTTGGGCGGGAAGCTGGCTGTGGAAAAGGTGGTAACACCCAGCAGTCCAAAAAGTGGATTCATTAATTGATATTCCTAGGATCCAATTCCGAAGCTACCTCCCTTGGTACGCTGTGTCCTGGGTCCCTCTGCAAAGTGACTACCTGTCCTCTAGCAGACAACATGTTCCTATCCAATACAATATTCAATTTGATGGCTACCTCCCTGGGTATGCCTCTTCAACAATTGACGAAGCGATCTTCATCGACAACCCCTTGAGTGATGTGAGCTTTCATCCTAACCGGATGGGGAAGTGAGTATGGTTGCCCTCTGTATCTATCAACAGAGAGTGAGACAGAGGGTGGGTCGAGAGACCAGTCTTTTCCCTTCAAATCAAATGAGAGGTGAGAAGTGTGAATGAAGTGTTGCACGCACGGGATAGGCCTCTTAATGCACAAAGCACAATTTGTTCTGTGCACTGCACCATAAGGCTCCCTGGCCTTCCTTCTCGCACCGTATGCCGGCACAGGGCGGGATGCACAGTTGCACCATCAAATGCACACAAGGCATACAACCTTTGCACAAGTGATTGTAAGGATTATATCAACGGGTTTCAGGAAAAGGCTGCCCTCCTGTATCTATCAACAGAGAGTGAGACAGAGGGTGGGATGAGTGTGACTGGAGTTTCTTCAATCAATTACCGAGAGGTGAGATTGAGGGACGTTACGACACTTGGAGTCAGGTATGTTCCCGTTTCCCTATGCACCCACGGGATGGGTCTTTGCTGTCATCACAAGACACATCATCCTGTTCTGTACACTGCACTCCAAGGCTCCCTTGCCTTCCTCCTTGCACCTATGCCAGACGGGTTGGACGCACTAATGCACCATCAACTGTGCATCCTAGCATACTCTTTCTGCACCATTTCCCCCTTGTTGATTCCTCAATCGGGTACGAGATATGGGTTTTAATCATTCTTCCTCGAGTGATATTAGTGATGGGGCGAGTGACTGTTCTTTCATTCCAATTGAGTGACTGCGAGTTGAGTGTAGTATCCCTCCTCATCGACGAATTTCCTGTGATTCCTTCCATCAGCTACCTCCCTGGGTACTGTCGTGTGGTCCCTGCCATGACGAACGTGTGCCGAGAAGATGCCTTGGTCCCTCCAGCGCTGACAACCACACTGGACGTGCCATCGACACTCAACCCTGCTTCTTGACAAAATTGGCCAAGTTTTTCTAACCCTCCCACTTCTGTTTCTTCGTGGCGGTCATGTTTTAAGTGTGGGGACGTTAGTGGATGGTCTGTGGCGTGGTCCTAGGTCCCTGTTGCTCGGTTAACCCTATCCGTTAAGGTCTTAAGTGTGGGGACGCGTCCCTGCGCGTCTACATTGCATACCCCTCTGCATATGCCTCAACCTGCTCATGCATGCATGCCATGACTTGCTTTTACCCTGCTGGGGATCCCTTTTCATCTACCCAGTTATATTCCACCCACCCTTTGGGGCTGTTTCCTTACAGTTTTCCTTCATTCCTTGATTTTGAGGTCCTACTATTTGAATGCACCCTACATTCACCAAAGTCCAAATCCAACCTCATAGTCCTGTTCCTCCCTTTGCCCTAACCATTTTTCCTTTTTAGCTACCCTTGTTCCAGTGCACGGTTTTTGAGTTATTAATTTTTGAAGCATTTTGCGCAAATTAGCCGGTTTCCCATGTGACCGCACTTTTCTTGCTTCAGAACCGTGCTCTGATGTCATAGCCCTGCCATCCACTTTTCCCCTGACATTTTTCCTTTTTCCTCCGCGTCATTCCGATACACGGTTTGTCCATTATTAATTTTCTGGTTTTTTACACATTTTTCGTGCGTCTTTTTGCAATTTTTCCATGTGAACCTGCCCTTGATGCATTCGGAATTCCAATTTGATCTGACAGCCGTGTCCCCTGTGCCTTCCCCCACCTTTTTCCTTTTTCCTCCACCCTTTTTCGACTTTCAAAATTTTTATTATTAATTTTTCAATGCGTCCTTGGGCGTATTTTTGGAGTTTTTCGCGTGTGAACCCCTTCTACTTCCACCGGAACTGCAGTTTAACGTGACAACCCTGTGCCACTCCTTCCTGCAGACATTTTTCCTTCTTACTGCATGTCATTCCAGCGACCAATTCGTCCGATCTTAATTTTCGATCCCATTTTCGAGTCGGTTTTTTGGGTTTTTCCCACGTGAACGCGTCTTCTCTCCGTTGGAATTATGTTTTGATGTGATAGACTGGTCGGGCATGTCTTTTTGCCTAGTTTTCCTTTTTTTCACACCTCATTCCGATGCACGGATTTTTCAATATTAATTTTTAATTGCATTTTTTGGTTCATTTTTTGTGTTTTTTGCACGTGACAGCCCTTTACCCCTCCCGGAACCTCCGTCGTATATTTTTCTTCTCTTCCACCTGCCGTTCTGCCCACTTTTTGTTTTTACGCTATTTCATTTTGACGTTCGGATTGGGAGTTATTAATTTTTATTTATTTTTACGTGTATTCGCGCGCCCGTTTTGCGCGTGAACGCGCCTTTTTTCGATTTTACGCATCTCAACGCGCCCCGGTCATGTCCCCATGACCCGTACCGTCATCCCAGCCCCATTTCAATCCCGTCATGGCAAATTTTTTTTACCCCGCCCCGCGCACGTACACGGGACGAGGATACGTGCCCTTTTGGCCCTGCCCACCCCAACCCCTTGAACATGTCCACCCCCCCCTATTCCCTTTGGCCCTGCCCATCCCTTCCCCCCAACCACCCGACCCCCAACCACCTCCCTCCCCATCTCCCTTCCCTCTGCGTACCCCCCCTCCCCTCCTCCTCCTCTCCATTTCCTCCCACCCTCCTCCTCCTGCATCCCTTCCCTCTTCCTCTTCTCCCTCCTCCCTCCTCCCTCCTCCCTCCTCCTCCTCCTCCTTCCTTTCTCCTCCCCTTCTGCCCCGTCGCCTGCCATCTCCTGCCCGAGTCGCCCGCCCTCCAGCCTCCGGTCGAAGCCGCGCCAACCCTTCCGTCGCTGCCCGTTGCCGCATGGCACGCCGCTGCCGCCTGACCAGTGCTACCGTCGTCCCCGCCCGCCCGCTGCCGCTGCTGCAGCGCCGACGTCGCCCGCTGCCGGACGCGCCTCCTTCTCCTCCTCCTCTAACCACCTCCACCTCTTCCACCACCTCCCAACCAGGTTTGACACTAACCTAACTGTGGTTAACCCTAACCCTTACCCCCTAACCCTAACCCTAACCCACCTTAGGTTACCTAACCCCCTTTAGGTTAGTTTCTATTAACTGGACTAATCTGACTTATTCAACCTGACTAACCTAACCTGACTTGACTTTCTGTGACTTACCCAGACTAACCAGACTTAACTGACTTACTTCTAACTGACTTATCTGATTAACATGATTTATGTGATTTAATTAGTTTCTAAATTAATTTTTCCATTAAAAAAATTCAAAAAAATTTCTAAAAATTCCCTTTGCTTTTTTCCAATTTTTGGGAGGTTGTCCGCTGGAAGTTACCTACCCTAAAATTTTTGAAAATTAAATATTTCCTAATTTTACCCCTAAATTGCCAATAAATGTAGAAAATTCATTTAAAAATAGTAAAAAATTCTAAAAAATTTCTAAAAAATTCTAAACAATTCCCCTCTACCTCCCTTGATCATTTTCCATTTATTCCACCATAAATAATCACAACTTAACACAAAAAAAATAAAATAAAAAATAAAAAATAAAAAAATAAAAATAAACAACCAACACAAACCAAATCCACACATCCGCTAAGGTGTTGTCTTTGTTGTTTCATCAGTGGTCTTTACTTTTCCTTTACTGGATTCACTTCTTTTGGGAGACTTTTCCGTGCGCATTTCTGCATTACATACACACCCCTTCCAGGTATTTATTTTATGTGTTTTATTCATTTTCATTTCCCCCTTAATCACAAATTAATTGTTAAAATGAACTCTTTATTCACCCACAGTTCCACGCGCATTCGCGCTCAACACACATACTTTTTAATTAAAATCAACCCGCCGTTCACTTAGCACGTGCTACGTGCGCTAAAGAGGCACTTTAATTTTAATTTAAAATGAACCAGCCGTCACATGAGCACGCGCTGGCAAAAAAGCGCTCCACATCACCTTAATTTGTAATCAATGAACTTGCATTTAGAGACCCAGTCGGGTATCGACGTTCGGGATTCGAATAAACGCACCGGTTTAATCTAATAATTGGTAATTTAATTTATAATAAGGAACCGCCTTTTTCTTGCTAAGGTTTATCACCTAATAAAAATTCACCCATTCTTAATAATTTATTAAAATAAACCCTTCATTAAATTAATTCCCCTTCACTGCACTTAATTCCCCTTTTTAATGAACCGTTTCGTGGGATGGGTATGCGCAGTCATTAGCGTTATTTTCCATGGTCCAGTCCTGGTTTATCAACGATGTAGTATTGATATGTGTCGGATATGGTATTGTTTTGAGTTACTGTCTTTGATACGGTTACGGGTACGGTATGCGGTTTTTTCTTTTCTTGCCTGATACGGGGTTCTGGGTGTTTGTCTGATGCATCGCATTAAGCTTTCGGTCGCATTTGTCTCAAGGTCATGTCAAATTTTTTCTAGGATGTGGTTTGCTTGGGGTTAGTTGGTCGAGTCACGTTTTCTTATTTGGTTATTCTCTTATCCTTGGTTTTTTGTCTGTTGCTTTGCAGGCATTCTCCTTGATTGTCTGTGTTTGTGGTGTGTGTGTAACCATCTGAATGGCACCTTCTCATGCTCCTCCCCCTATCCAATACATCCCATTAGTTAGTAGGGATTACTCTTCCCTACTTACTTTGAGCCTCTCACGAAGGCGGGACTTGCTGCTTTTGTGGCCACTCCTTTTCCCCTGCGTCCAGAGGATCTGTCATTATGTGATGAGTTCCTGCCCTCTTACAGCAAGAAGACAGGACTAGTCCAAGGAATTTCTATGACTTTGACACCTCGAGGCTTAGGGAAGGCTCTGTCTCTACCCTTCAAAGGTGAACCTTTTGTGACCACTCATCAGCTTTTCTCTAATGAAGAGATTCTGAAGCTGTTGCAAAAGCAGACAAGGGAAATCCTCGATGTTAAGAAGGTGATAAACTCTTCAGGAGTTTCTTTTTCTGTGATCACTGATCCCGTATGGAAGACGATCTGTCAGTTTCTTCAGGACAGGTTTATGCATGCCAAAACGCCATCCCACTATTTGTCCAAAGAGCTTTTTACAGCTTCCAGGATGGTGTTGAAAGGAGTTGCTATTGATTGGAGCACTTACCTCCTCACTAAAATGGATCAGCATTTCGTCAAAGTCACCAGGGGTAATGTTACCAATGTCACATATGGATCATATTTGTCTGCCTTCTTGACCTATTCAAGTTTACAGAAGACTGTGCCTCCACCTCCTCCATCAGATCCAGTACCTCCTCCTCCACCTTCAGATGAGTCAGAACCCATTGACATAGAGGATGATGATTCTCCACCTCCCCTGGTCATACAGCGCAAATGCTTGAAGAGGGTAGCAGATAAAGCTCCTTCCGTACTTCCTTCAGTGCCCATTCCTGCTACTTCTGGTAGTGAACTCCCTGGGTATCTCACTTGTACTAACCTGTTCAGAGCACATCGAGAAGGATCCTTGGACATCTCAGTTCCCTCCCTGAACAATCTAGTCTCAGGAGATGCCATTCCTTTCCTCTGTAAAGATATTCAAAGTTCCATTGAGTTGTCAGTGACAGCCTGTGTTCAACAGCTGTACGCGTCTTTTTATGAGGAGCTCATGCAGTCTAAGGACCAGTTGCATAAGGCAACATCTGAGTTAGCTTATGCTAAGGATACCCTAGCAGATTTATTTAAGCAAATGGAACAACAAACCCAACTGGTTGCCACCCAAAGCGATGAGATCTCTTCTTTGAAGATCCAGTTACTAGAGGCTCAATCACAGGTTACTAGCCTTTCAGAGGAGAAGGAGAGGATGTCTAGAGAAGCGAAGGAGTTCCAAGCTATCTTAGATGACAAACTTTCAGCTTTACAGATTGCTAATGACACAGTGGCCAACCAAGCCTCCCAAATCCAGCAGTTGCAAGATCAACTTGCACAGTCCCGCTCTGTTCCTCCAAGCCCTAATGTTCCATTGATTCCTTCTCTTTCACAGCAGGACTTGGCTGCTCTTCAGAGACAGGCTACTTTGTGCCCTCTATTCCAAGATAAAGTGGAAAGATTGCAGTCCAGAATGGACTTATTATGGTCTACCTTTGAGCAGTTTCAGGAATATGTTCTACCAGACCATTCTTTCTTTGTCCACTACCACTTACAGAAGTTGGTCTTCTACATGAAGCTTTCCACGATGGATTTACCTTTTCCAAAGGATGACTGGAGTGGGGCTTGGTCTGCTGAGTTGTTGACAGAGGTAGTCAGAATGGTGTTAGAAGATTCTGTCACGCCAGATACCATGTTGATGTCGTACATGTATCTACGAGGAGACTTGTTAATTCCAGATGAGGTGGATATGGCATGGTATGTGGGGGATGTGGTCTTACAGGCTGTTTTGTATGTCAATCATTTGGAGTTGCGCATAGCTGACATGTTCCAAAGTTATTCCTCCAAAGTGGCTGATTGTCATGATAATTCGTGGCATCCCATGATTGATTCGGTGGTCCTCAATCAAAGACAAAACACAGCTCCTACCTTTGCCCAGAGTACTAATTAACTGAGGATGGATCTCTTAACCTATCTTTCAAGACATAATCCATTTGATGCTACCTTCTTTGATGCCTATCATAGACGATCTCTCTTAGGACCTTCTGTTCCTATCCTCCTCTATTACCAACAAATGGCTCACCGCTATGCTATATATCTTTCCCTTTGTCAATCTAATTCCACCATTATTTTACCCCTTCTTTTCCAACCTTCATCTTTCCCTCAAATTCCCATTTTCACTTACTGTTCCTTTATTGAGGATAGGGTATTTTCCCCTTCTCCACCCTGTTCTTCTCCCTCCATTAATGTACCCTCCACATTTCCTATTTATCAGTTAACACCGTTCCTTAGTGATTCCCTCCAAATTTCTGCCACTCCTTCTTTAACCTTTTCTTCTTTTTATGATTTTTCCTATCCTTCCCTTCATCCACTCTTCCTTATTCCACTACCCTCTCCTAACACTTCCATATCTCAACCACCTCAGTTGGTTAGTGATTGTGACGGGTTTGATAATCAGATTTCCAGAAGAAGGGGATGGAGTTCGGATGATTGCCTTACAGGACCGCAGATCAATTGGCCAGTAATTCCAAGAGAATGGACAGCTTCCAGTCAAGCTTATTAGAACTATGTTCATTTTGCCCAGCAGTATTCACAGTCTACAGATCCTTCAGTGAGATTAACTGCTCACTTTGCTTGGTACCTGGCATATATGCATAGGCACTCTCATAATGATTCCAAGCCTATTCCAAAGTTGTGCATGAATGTCAATGTAAGCATTGATTCCCAGCAACTGGATATATTGTATTTTCATGCCCTTTGTTTGCCTACTAGATACCTGGTCCTGTTGGAAAGGATGTGATGTCTCCAATTTTTTCAAAATCCTCCCAAAAACTTTGTAGCTGAATCCTTATCTATGGATCGTTTTCGACAACATCAATCTTTTAAGAGGGATCATCTTCATTGATACCTTTCCAATGTATGGTGGAAGCTTTCTAATGAAAAACTCTCTTTTTGGAGGAGCCATTCAGATGGTTGTGTTGTGTATTAGTGTTTGTGTTGTGAGTTCATTTATGTCAAACGAACGTGGTGGTTTCCTATTAGATTTTGTGTACAAGCTACATTTTGGAGAATTGTGGTGATGGGGTCGTGGATGGAGAATTGAAGCTGATGCAGATGAAGAAGAAGCAAACTTTTATATCCTTTACAAATTTGTTGTGATTTTTAGTTTAATAAGAGGTGTTAATGTATAAAGGGTTTTCCTTTCTTTGTATTTTTATATTAGAAACAGGTTATAAGTTGGGGTCGTGGTGGATGGATTCTTTTTGAGAAGATATTGACGATCAAAGTTGAGCTTTTCAATGCACTTGTATTCCCTTTTTCCTGGGTCGCGAGGACGCTTCCTTATTAAGTGTGGGGATATGTTGAGTGTTGAAATGACTTGTTTTTTGGCTGATTTTTGTTGTTTTTGAGAGCTGAATGGTTGATTTTATGAGATGATTGATTGGTTTAGAAGTGGTTTGAGAGTGTTTTGGATGATAATGATGGTGTTTTGGAAGTTCATGATGATTATTGGTGGTTCTGTGATGTTCTGATAGGTTCTGATTGGTTCTGTATACCTTCTGTTTTGTTCTGTTTTCCTCTGTTTTGGTCTGTTTTGTTCTTATTGTCTTCTGTAAGGAGGGATAGAGTATTGATTGATGAAGATTGAGATTTTGTGAAAGTTTATTGAATAGTTTTTGAGAGTTTGGAATGATTTGAGAATGAGTTATGTGGTTTTGATGACCTTCTGTAACCTTCTATAGGTCTTCTGTAGAGCTTCTGTCTCTGTTCTGTTCTGTTCTGTACTGTAGCTGTTCTGGTACTGTTCTGTAGACTGTTCTGTATGCTTCTGTATGTGTTGTGATGGATGAGAGTGTAGCTTGGGAAAGTTTTCTAGCCTTGAAAAGAGGTGAATACAAGTGCAACAGAGCTGAAAGAAGTGAAAGAAGTAGCTGTTGAAGACTCAAGTGAAGACTAGAGTGAAGTGACAGTAGTGAGCTATGAAAGGACACTGTAGTGGCTCTGGTGACCCTTCATATCAGACATACCTCTTGGGAGGGGTATCCACGTCCTAAGAGGGATTATTGAGAGTGAATTTTGAGAGATTGTAGTGAGGATATGATGTATTATTGATGGAGAGAGAGAGAGAGAGTCAGAGATAGCCAATTCTACTCAAACAGAGTGATTGTATATGAGAGATTGAGAGAGAAGACTATGAAGATATTGAAGTTGAATACTATGTGATGTATTTCCATTTCAAGATGGTGTATTCCTTTGCTTTCTTTGTTCTATTGATGGATTTTATGAAGATGTTGAAGAATATGGTTGATTCTATCAAATCCGTGGGAGACCTACATGATGCTGCATGAAGATTTGTTGTGCCTGGTGTTCTTTTCTTCATTGTGATCATATGAAACATGATAAACAAGCTTGTTGATATTACAAGATAGATTTTCTTGCAAGAGAATTCCCTTTTCCTTGGTGTTCCTCTTGGGGCTCCACATACTTCATTGCTTAATTCATAAGCTCCATTAGGAACTTGAATCTTCAAAAGTACTTGCATTTGTTGAGAAAGCAATCTCAATCCATGCAAAGATTTGGTATTAATGAAGCTATGGGTGCTGCCCGTATCAATCAAAAGGTGAACTTTTCTACCATTGACCAACCCTTCAAGTCTAAGAGTGTTTTCTCCTTTACATCCGGTCCATGCATCATGAGAAATTGCACATAAAGAACCACTCGAATCAAAATGAAAATTATCCAAAATATCATAAAATTCATCATTATTTTCTTCATCTTTGTCATGCATTTCTTCAACCATAGGGTTTGCTTCTACCCGAAAGCCATTGGTCTATAACCATTTCCTCCACTTGGTTTTGATCCATAGACCATTTGATATGTAGGTAAGTTGTTGTAATTACTGCTGTAGGTACTAGTCCCTTGCCTTCTTGCCTATAAATATCCCTTTGCTGAGACTGAAATGTGCTTTAACCCTTGAAGGCTGATTAGGTAATGAATACCCTACACTTTTTGGCTGAACCCCCATCGAATCTCTTCTATATTTCTGCCCATACCTTTTAGTTTATAAAATGGCTTCATGAATTGTCTTGGGCTACATTATGCCTACTTCCGAAGAGATGGCTGAATCTAGACCAAAGATATATTTATTTAACTTGGCCAAATCATCAATCCCTTCAATGTACATAGAAAGATTAAAGAACATGCTAGAGTAATCACGAACGGACATGCCTCGTTATTGAAGACCATACCATCTTCTTTGCAATCTTTTTTTTTCCATTGAAGAGACAAACACTTCCAACATTGCCTTCTTAAAATCCTCCCAAGAAGCAAAATTGTGACCAACTCTTTGCATATATCTCCACCATGTATGCACGTAGCCTTCAAGATGAAGTGCTGCAAAATAGATCTTGGCTTCATCATGGCAAGAAAAAAGTGTGAATTACATCTCTAATTTGTTTACCCATTCTTCCCACTTTGTTGGAGATGCATTATCCCCCTTGAAGTTAGAAATGGTAATCTTTTCTTTGTACTCCCTTTCATTATAAGTTGGCTGGAAATTGTTGGAGTGCTACCCAAAAGATGATTGTCTCAAAAAATATTTATCCATTGAATCTCTTCCAAAAGAGTTTGGTCTAGGATTATTACCACCATGATTCGGTTGTCTCAATCCAAAAGAATGATGCTATCCATTAGTGGATTGACCATAAAATGACTCATCTTTATTGGTGATATCATGAAATGATCTTCTTTCATCAAATTTTCCACTCTTATCATGAAAGTATGAATATTTTTGTTTAATGGTAGATTGAGAGGGAAAAGATTTATAAAAGGGGTCACATCCATGAAACTCCTCATTCTCTTCTTCTCTTATGTCCTCCTCTTCTTCATAAGTAGCCTCATGTCTTGGATTGAATTGAGGACGGGCATGGTGCTTTGATGATATTGATGGTGGCTGGTAATGAGTACTCCTCAATGTGGATGGCTTTCCTTTCTCAAAGGTTGACATAATAGGCTAATCAATCCCCTTTCCTTTCATATTGGAGGGCTAGGTTGAAGTATTTTCAATATGAATAGTGGGTTCATTTGGTGTAAAAGATGTGAGTTGAGTCTTCAAATCCTTGATAGCTGCTACTACATCCTCAAATCCACTCTTCATGAACTTGACCAGCTCTGCTGAAGTTCTTCATCCACTTTTTTGGATGTGTTCTCAATCTTCCCCAAAGATTTGGAAAGTTGCTCATATTGATCATGCATCCCAATGTTCAGCATATGCATCTCTCTTGAAAGCATGTGCTCTTCAAAAGGTTCGTGAGACAAGGGATTTCCATCATTACCCAATCGTGCACTATGGGCATTACCAATGCTTACATCATCATCTTGTTGGTCATGATTAAGGGTTTCATTAGTGTTGTTTTGATAATTGATGTATTCTCTGATATCTTCTTGAATGGTCTCCATGACTTGATCTTTCCTCTTGTGTTTGGCCATTAAGGATAGGTGCTATCAAAATGACTGTGGGGAAGAAAACTGTCAATAACTTGCTTAGTATTGCACCAATGCCAATGGTTTATTGATCCAAACGAAGCTTAGATATCAGGGATACTCCAAATTTAGCAAGATCTCAGCTTGCAATAGGGTATATGGGTAAAATGAACTCAAACAGTGCACCCCTGTCAGCTTGTCTAGGTGCAATCCAGTAGACCCCCTGTTAGTAAATTGGCCATAACTTTTGCTCTCGATGTTCGATTACTAAATTTTTTTATTCAAATGAAATCTTAACATCCTCTCTTTAAATCAAGCTATCAAGATTTCAAATTAGATCATGAGAGAATTTTTTGTAATAGAAACTGTGTACTTGTCCAAAGAATTCCTGCAACCTGTTAACTCATTGTAGAAGCCCTATTTCACCCTAAAATGAATCCTATATTACTTGTAGACCTCCAAAGAAATTAATAGACCTATGATGGGCTGTAAGAAACCTGTAAGTATCCAGTAAATACCTGCAGCTAATAGGTACATGTTGGAAAGACCTGTATATCTACCCAAGGATGTCACAAACTGCCCTATTGGTACCCCTAGTCTTCAAATCTTCATCCACTCTTTCCCAAGTGGTCTTCCATGGTCCACCACCTATGGTGAGGGATAAAACGGCAGGATGGGCACCTACATGGGCTCTGAAACTCTGGAAGGTATGCAAAGTTCCTTCCAGGCTAGGTTGTGCACCCCTATGGAGTCTTAAATAGCAAGGGAGGGTCACCTCTCTTTTGTCTTGCTATCTCGTCTGACTTCAACCTTTTTCCTCAGTTGGAATATATATAGTAGAGCTAGTATTCTATCAACCAAAGTATGATATGAATGGCTGAATTAAAATCTTGCAATTTCATGATATGCAAGAACAAAATGGAATAGGACTGAATTGAAATGGATATGGGTAAGGAAAACCTACAGTAGTGACTAACTACTTTACAATTCTATTCCACTTACCAATTGATTCTTATTTTCAGCCATATTGCATTCAATCACATCAAGCAATTCAAGGTTAGGATTAGCACAATTTTTCCAACAAATATAAAGAAATAGCAACAATTGTGATTTTTAATGGGTAAGATGAAAAGAATTTAGCATGACATCATTCAGCCCTAACTTGGGTCTATATGCAATCAAATGGTAATTCTTAAATGGGATTACTCTTAATTATCCCTTTTCAACAAATGGATGGCTTAAACAATTGGATTATAAAGGGATTAAGAGCAAAATTAAGAAATACCTCTTGCATTGTTGAAGTAGATGATTATGGAAACTCCAATACCCATACGAGACTTGAAATTCTTGAACTCCTGCTTGATGTAGCCAAGAATATCCTCGAATTACAATCCCCATGATGAGTATGTAGCTCATAGACTCCAATTTCTCCTCAAGAAAGCTCCAATATCCAAAAGCTTGATAGAAGTGACCTTGTAGCCTAAATGTGGCTGGATATTTGAAAGGGAATCAATAAGAAGAATCAAAAGGGATAGAAAACTTCAATCCTTGATGGATAACCCTTCCATTGTAGCACATAAGCTTGCATATGCTGCCCATACACTTGCAATGCCAAGAAGAAGCCCTATTCTTGCAATATTGATACAAGACCATGAATTCTTGATATAATCTTGTGCATAGAAGCTTAAGGAAGCATCAAGAACCAAAAGACCCATGATAACATGCTTCAAAGATTTAAAAAAATCTGAGAATTCAAGTGGCTCCCCTGTTTTGACTCATTTCAAGAGTAGAAGTACTCTAATCTTGCAAGAAATCTTCAATGTCGGTTCAATGAGTGCTGAAGAAGCTCAATGATGCTTGTTAGAACAAAAGCCCTTTGACATTTTAAAGAAATTTCAGAAAAAACTCATTGATGTCATGAATTTGCCATAGCCAGGGTTTTGAAAGCTCAAGAATGATCAAGGATGATCAAGGAAGTGTGAAGTAACCATGTATGCTTGCTGAAGACCTTCAATAATGATTGCTTAAGCTTGTTATGCCTTGGCTTTGTAATAAAGCACAAAATACCTTAGTCTAGGATATGCTAGGGTTTTGTATAAAAGGTGGAGATGTAACATGTGAAGGATCTTTTTGCCTTTTCAAGAATACAAGATTGAGGGATCCTTCCTCCCACCTATCATAGGGGTGTGTACCTATGTCCACCATAGCAAGAGGTGAGTATCTTGTTGCAGCACTCATATTTGATTCTCAGCCATTCATGGCAATACATTTTCATGCCTAGCCACCTTGGCTATGGTTTCTTTGGCATATTTGGTGTATTCTTGTATTTTCCAATTATTTTGTTTGATGTGAGAATTGCCTCTTTTACATTGAAATCAGAGCATGGACTTTGATCCATGGAAAGGGTCATTTTCATGGTGGATCTAGTCACAGACTTGGTATAGGGTAATTGGGAGGACAAAGTTTGGTCACAAGACTAGTTACAGTTCAAACCGTGACTAGCCATGGCTATCTGCATCAAGATGTCACTATTTTGGAGGTTCATGGATGCTTTATGGTAAAAATAGCAGCTCGTGGTCAACTCATAGGTCATTTTGGAGGGAGATTAGACTAACTGGAGTTAAAAAAAGATTAGGGAGGAGTAAACTAGGTTACTTTTTGTTAGCCAAGGGTTTCTTCTTCTCTTTCCTCTTTCTCTCAAGATTCCCTACAAGCTACCATGGAAATCTCTACTCATATCTCCTTCAAGAAACTTCTATCCATCAAATGGCTTGGCAGGATTTTTCTACAGGTCATGAGCTTTATGTAGGGTACCCATATTTTATATTTGGACTCCATTTTATGCTTGTTGTAGAGGAGTATGTCAATGGCAGATTTGCGCCAGTTTTCAACATGTCTTCTTACTACATGATCGAAATGATTTGATGTTTGAGGCCTTGAGCACCATGGCAAGGCTAGTTGGAGCACTATAGTGGCATCAAAGGCATCCTTCTTTCCCTTCTCTTCAAGATTGAAGATTATCTCAAACCCTAGCTATGGCTGGAAATGGACAGCATGAAGATTTCAAGAATTTCTTGAAGTATTGATGGGGATTTCAAGATCTATGGCTTCCTAGAGATGAAGGCAAGCTTCTATGCTTGAAATAGAACCGACATTGGAGCTCTTTGAGGAGATTTGAAGCATTCTTGCTCTCTTGATTTGGGGCAAACATGGGCAGCCACTCAATTCTTCAAAAAAATTGGTCTTACAATGTTCAAGCCATAGGGCTTTTGTGCTCTACAACTCCAAGAAGGTTCTATTGAAGCCGCTCCATCAAGAATCGGTCTACATTGGGGCATTTCATCAAGATTGAGAGCATTTTCACTCTCTTGAATGCTTGAGTGTATGGTATCTTCATCAATTCTTGATTCAATCAAGAATTTGGATTCTTCAAGGCTCAAAGCATCTTCTCCTATAAGCATTATGGATATTTCTTCAAGCATTGGATTCTCTTGAATCATTGGAGCTCTCTATTGGAAGTAATGCTTATGCTACATGGAATCAACCATTATAGGACAAATTTTGCTTGAAGCTGAGCCTATACCTTTCAATTTGGATCAATTTAATGATGGATTTTATGGAGTATTGTTGATTGTGGTTCATCTACCATTCTTCAACAACAATCAAGAGGTAATTCTTGTTCTCTACTCTTAATTTCCCTATTAATCCACTTGTTCAAGCCTTCCAATTGCTAAAAGGGAAGAAATTAAGAGTAAATCATTGATGTCATGATCATATAGTACCTTACCTAGGGTTTATTGATGTTGTTTACTGATTTCCAAATTTTTTCATTCATAAATTGATGCCCAAATGATTGCATAGAGTGATTCATTACTCATATTTTGTGCCTAGCTTGTACTTGACTTGGTTGAGCTAACATTAATGCTTAGGACTGAAAAATGCCAATGAAAATAGTAAGTGGGATATTGTAAAAGCAGTGAGTCACTACAAAGGGTGATTCCCTATCCATAGCTCTTTCAATTTTAGCAAAATTTCCCATTTCCCACTTGCATTTCATCAAAGAATCAAAGGCTTTTTCCGTCTATGCATAGCAACACTGTTTTCTTAGCCTAGAATGTACTTGCCATGTCGATACCCATGAGGAAAAGCGAATGCCAGGTGAGTTGGGAAGACAAAAGAGAGGTGACCCTCCCTTCCCAATTATGACCCTGATGGGGTGCACAACCCGGCATGGAGGAGCTTTGCACACCTTCTATAGTCTCGGAGCCCATGTACTTTTCAAGTTTAGATGTAGGTGTAGGTACGTCTATTTGACAGCGATTGGCAGAGACATTTTAGTTACATCAGAGAATTACTGGTGTGTTAGAAGTTCTATTGGCACAAACAAGAATAGGGTATTTCATACTCTCTTGATACCTATAGGGTCACAAATTTTCACAGGTTTATACAGCAGGTACCCACTATTTATAGGTCATTCTTGAGCCCTATAGGTACCCTACTACCCTCTCTAGGTACCTACAGGGGTTTGCAAGGTTTATTCTTACACAGGGAACTCTTGCAAGTCCAAACATGGCACTTACAGGTTGTTGACAGGTTGCAAGAAATTCCAGGACAGCAGTAAAGATCTTATTACAGAAAATTCTGTATAGATCCATAATTGGAGCTTGATAGCTTGTTGGATAGAGGCATAATAAGCTTCGATTTGAATCAAGAAGCTCAGCAATTTGACATTTGACATAATTGGAGCTTGATAGCTTGTTGGATAGAGGCCATCTAATGTGAAAGGGAAAGGGATTGATCAACCAATCATGTCCACTTTTGAGAGAGAAGAGCCTTCTACATTGAAGAATACCTATGGTCAGTCATCAAAGTATTATGCCCGTCCACATTTTAATCCAAGACATGAGGCAACTTATGTAGAGGATGAAGACTTAAGAGAAATTGAGAATGAAGAGTTCCATGGAAGATTTGAAGAAAGAAGGTCATTTCAAGACATCACTAACAAAGAGAACACAATCTATGGTCAGCCACCTAGTGGACAACAACATTCATTTGGATTTAATCAACAAAATCAAGGCGGTAATGCTTCTAGGCCAAATTCCTTTGGAAGGGATTCAATGCATAGAGAATCTTGGAGACAACCATATTTTGGATAGCATTCTAACAATTTTCAGCCAACATATAATGAGAGGGAATACAAAGAGAAAATCACCATTTCCAACTTCAAGGGGAATAATGCATCTCCAACGGAGTTAGAAGAATGGGTAAACAAACTAGAGATGTACTTCACTCTTTTCCCTCACCATGATGAAGCTAAGATCTACTTTGAGGCACTCCATCTTGAAGGGTACACTCATACATGGTGGAGATACATGCAAAGAGTTGGTCATACTTTTGCTTCATGGGAAGATTTTAAAAACGCAATGTTTGAGGTGTTTGTTTCTCCAATGGAAAAGAAAAATTTGCAACGAAGATGGTATGATCTTCAACAAAGAGGCATGTTCGTGCGTGACTACTCCAATATGTTCATCAACCTCTCTATATACATTGATAGAATTGATGATATGGAAAAATTAAACAAATATATCTTTGGTTTAGATCCGGCTCTTTCTTCAAAAGTAGGTGCAATGTAGCCCAAGAGCATTCATGATGCTATTCAATATGCTGAAAGGTATGGACAGAAATATAGGAAAGATTCAATGGATTTTTAGCCTAAAGCTGTAGGGTATTCTTCATCAAATCAGTCCTCTAAGTTTGGAGCTTATTTTAGCCAATCAAATGACACTTTTAGGCAAGAAAATAGCAGGTATAACAGTCCCAACAGTTATAACAGAAAAGTACCAATCTTTCCTATTGTTTATACCTCAAAACAAGGTGAAAATTATGCACATAAACAAGGGCGAATTTTCAAAAATATGGGTGAAGCATAATAAAATTTTACTAGGGCTGAAAATATACAAAAGGAATCTCAAAACAACACTTACAGCAAGGTCCTTTCTAATGATCAAATTTGGGACATGCGGGCCAAAGGTTTATGCTTTAAGTGTGGAGAGAAGTGGACACAAGACCATAGACTGAAATGTAAATCTAAAAATAGCAAGCTCAATTTTGTCATCATTGATGAACCGGATGAATATGAAAGACAAGAGAATCAAGAGGCAAATGTATTTCAAGTGGATGCAAACCTTATGGTTGAAGACATGCATGATGAGAATGATGGAACCAATGATGAGTTTTATGACATTGCAGACAGCTTTCCTTTTGATCCGGGTGGTTCTTTATGTGCCATTTCTCATTATGCATGGACTGGTTGTAAGTGAAATTGTTACCTCAACAAATGCAAGTGCCATTGAAGATCCAAGTTGCAAATGGAGCTTATGAGTCAAGCAATGAAGTGTGACTCTACAAACTCCTATTACTCTATCTCCTTCATGTACCATACAAGTGGACTTGATTACTTTGGAAATGGGACCTATTCATATTGTCATTGGTTGCGATTGGTTAAAGTCCATTGGAAAATTTTCATTGGACTTGGAGAACATGCAAATGGAGTTCAAATGGAATGGACAGCATACAGAATTGAAGGGCATTGGTCAAAAACAGTTGGAACTCATATCCATGAAGAAGTTAAGAAAAGAAATCAATGCACGATTATGTATCTTCACTCTTTTGCTTGAGAAAGTAGATGAAGAGCAGCCACCAAATTAGCCATCTTCTTCTTCAAAGAAAAAGGATCCAAGGTTGGAAGAGCTATTGGAGGAGTACAAAGATTTATTTCAGCCACCATCATCTTTGCCTCCAAAGCGAGAGATTGGCCATCCTATCGACTTCTTGCCTAATACCAAGTCCATCAACAAACCTCCCTATCGCTTGTCAAATTTTGAAAGAGAAGAGGTGGAGCGACAAGTCACAGAGTTGCTGCAAATGGGTCTAATTCAGCCAAGTCAATCTCCCTTTGCCTCTTCCGTGCTCTTGGTAAAGAAGAAGGATGGATCTTTTTGCATGTGCATTGATTATAGAGAGTTGAACAAGTCCACGGTGAAGAATAGATACCCGATTCCACATATTGGATAATCTCTTGGATGAACTTAAGGATGCAAAGGTCTTCACACCAAGATTGATCTTTGTTTAGGCTATAACCAAATTCGAATGAAGGAAGGAGATGAGTATAAGACAGCCTTTGGGACTGAAAGAGGGTTATACCACTTCTTGGTCATGCCATTTGGGCTCTCAAATGCCCTCGTCACTTTTCAAGCTCTCATGAACAAAATATTGCAGCCTCTCTTATAAAAACAGTCCTTGTATTTTTTGATGACGTTCTCATTTATAGCAAGTCCAAGGAGGAGCATTTGATGCATGTACGAGAGGTCTCTGACACATTAAGAAGACACACACTCTTTGCCAAAATGTCAAAGTGTTTTTTCATGGAAGAAGAAGTGGAATATCTAGGTCACATTGTGGGGGAAAAAGGGATAAGAGTGGATCCTAACAAAGTGAAGTGTGTCAAATAATGCCCTACACCAACTTCTTCTATATCTTTGCGGGGATTCCTTGGATTATCATCATTTTATAGAAGATTCATAAAAAATTATGCTCATGTGGTAGTTCCTTTAACCGATAGGCTGAAGAAAGAGTCTTTCTTTTGGGACTCCATAGCCGACAAGAGTTTCAACGAGCTGAAATCTCTCTTAATTTCAGCACCTATTCTTGTTTTCCCGAATTTCTCTAAGGAATTCACTATATGCGCGGATGCTAGTGGAAGAGAAGTTGGGACTGTTCTCTATCAAGACCATGGAGTTATAGCATATGAGAGTCGCAAGCTTGATGATAAGGAGCATCAACTACATGTCTATGAACAAGAGATGTTCGCAATTTTGCATGCTTTTAAAAAGTGGCATCATTATATACATGGTAGCCATTTCAAGGTTAAAAGTGACCACAGTGTGCTGAAATATTTCCTTTCCCAACAAAATTTGTCTCCTAAACAACGGAGGTGGCTAGCTACTCTTCAAAGCTGTGATTTTGAAGCATCCTATATGGCTGGAAAAGACAACATTGTAGCAAATGCTTTATCAAGAATGTGGGCATGCTCCATCTCTACAATTTTAATTGTGCATAAGGGTTGGATCAATGATATTCAAGAAGAGTATTTGCTTGATTAGTTAGCATCAAAGATGATGAAGGAATTTCAGCAAGGTAAAGGAGAAGAGTATTCCAATTTCAAATGGCATAACGGTCTTCTATGGTATCATGGTAGAGTCTACTTGACACCATAATCTTCTTTCAAAGACCATATTTTGCATGAAATGCACTCTTCGCCTTTAGCAGGACACCATGGGCTGGTCAAAACCTTTGATAATATCCATAAGAGCTTCTATTGGAAGGGTATTTGGAGGGATGTTAAGGATTTTGTTATGCAATGTCTTCCATGCCAACAAAACAAGGACTCTTCTCTTCTACACGGCGTCTTACTATTACCATGGATTTTATTGCGGGATTACCTATAACAAATCATGGGTGGAATAGCATTTATGTGGTGGTAGACCAATTGACTAAATCAACCCATTTCATCTTTACTAAAGCTCAATTTGTAGCAAAGCAAGTGGTTGAACAATTTATGGAATCTATCTTCAAGCTTCATGAAATGCCAATGAAGATTGTGTCTAATCAAGACACTAAGTTTATGGGCAGCTTTTGGAGGAGTTTATTATCTTCAATGGGGACTCTATTGACTCCTAGTACAGCATACCATCCACAAACTGATGGGCAAACAGAAAGAGTTAACAAATGGTTAGAGGTATACTTGCGGCACTTTTGCCATGACACACAAAATGCTTGGGACCATTGGCTTCACCTTGCAGAGTTTTGCCATAACAATACTTATCATATGAGTATTGGAATGTCTCCTTTTCAAGCTCTATATGGTTACAAAAAGTGCAAGTACCCTCCACCTTATTCCATGAAGATATGAATCCACAAGCTCATGAGGAGTTAGAAAAGATGGAGGCTCTTATGAAGCAATGCAAGGACAACATTCAGAAAGTTCAAGAGACCATGAAAGCCTATGTGGATGAGAAAAGAAAACATGTGGAGTTTGAGAAAGATGATTGGGTATTCTTGAAGGTTCTCAAGTCACGATATGCTTCTCTCAAAGGAGGGCACAATAGACTTGCTCATAGATTTTATGGTCCTTACTGCATTGTCAAACGAGTTGGGCATCTTGCTTATCAGCTCGATTTACCTTCAAGCATAAGAATTCATAATGTTTATGTGTCTCAGCTTAAAAAGTATTTTGGTCCTCAAATCAAAGTTCTTGAAGAACTCCCTCCCTTGGATGATGATGGTTTGATCATCTATGAGCCTAAAAAGATTATTGGTAAGAGGGAGAAGGTACTATGGAACCGAATTCTTGTGGAATATCTTATCAAATGGAAAGGTTTGCCTATTGAAGAATCTTCTTGGCAATAGGCATCATACTTGGAGCAATTTCCATGGCTTTTACAAGAGAACAGTTCATGAACAGAACAGTAAACAGCTTGCTGTAATAATTTCATGTCGGAAAGTTAATTGCCTTATCTTCATCAAAATTTGATTTTGAAGGTATTGCTGGATACTACATGTTGTCCTCTACATTTCTATATATAGCACATGAAAATCTGATATTTTTAGCTCAAGATATGGCCAATTTTGTATACAACCTGTTTTGGACAGCTTACAGCAGTGTGTTCCATTTGTATGGTAATTTCTTCATCAACTTCTTGATTCTTCATCAACATAAGAGCTCTACTTCAGCATGTTTCCATATGCTTCAATATATCCTTGTAATCATCCTTATAATTTGTTCCCAATTCAACTTTGAGGACAAAGCTCTTCTAGGCCGGGATGGCTTGTAATAAAGCATAAAATACTTTAGTCTAGGATATGCTAGGGTTTAGAATAAAAGGTGGAGATGTAACATGTGAAGGATCTTTTTGCCATTTCAAGAATACAAGATTGAGGGATCTTTCCTCCCACCTATCATAGGGGTGTGTACCTATGTCCACCATAGCAAGAGGTGAGTATCTTGTTGCAGCACTCATCGTTGATTCTCAGCCATTCATGGCAATACATTTTCATGTCTAGCCACCTTGGCTATGGTTTCTTTGGCATATTTGGTGTATTCTTGTATTTTCCACTTATTTTGTTTGATGTGAGGATTGCCTCTTTTACAGGCTTCGCTTGACATTGCTGATTTTCGTGAAGAAAGAGAGGCTGGAAATCAGTGCAAACTGCTCCTCTTGTCCTGGAAGATCAAGTTCACCTAGCTAAGCAATAGACTGCTCTACATGAAGCTCATAGCACAAGGAGTCAAGCTCTGATGTCTCCTCAGTGGAAAATGTTCATTGGAAGAAGATTGAAGCAGTAGAAGCCATGGATTCTTGGAGAAAAGCTTGAGAGGAAGAAGAGAGAGAAACTGGTCCCAAAAAGTAATCAAAGTTTAACTTCTGTAACCCCAATTAGACTCCAATTAGGGTCAAGAACCTTCAAAATGGACCTCCATTTGACCACATTCTGCTATTTCGGCCAAGAACCTCCATCTTCCTCAAGATTTTCTTCAAGAAACCTCCAAAATTAGTCCCGACTTGTTGCAGAGAACTCTAACTTGTCACGGTTTGAAATGTACCAAACCCTGTGACCAAATCTTGGTACTCCAATTAACTGGTTCATGTCCCAATGAATAAATTCTCCAAGAAAATGACTCTTCCCATGGATCAAAGTCAATGCTTTGATACCAATGTAATATACTAGTTCTCATAACAAGTCAAATAACTAGAAATTTATGAATTATACCATACTTGCAAAGAAATACAAGAAATACACCATGTTTGCAAGGAAGCCATAGCCAAGGTAGCTAGGCATGAAATAGTATTACCATGGAAGGCTGAGAATCATAGATGTAAGCTGCAACATGAATACTCACCTCATGTCAAGGTGGGACATGGTATGCACCCCATATCTTGGTCGTTAAGAGCATGCACCCTCTTAGTTGGTGAGAGGAAGGAACCTCAAAGCATGTATTGCTTGAAATGGTAAAAAGATCCCCTACAAGTTATATCTCCACCTTTTATACTTAACCCTAGCCTACTCTAAACTAAGGTGACTTATGATTTATTACATATTGTATGTCCTCTTCGATGTCGGGATAGCAGGTGTGGGGCTCACCCTTGGTGCTTGTTTGCATGTTTGAGGCCTCATAGGATTTGGGAAAAATGGAACCCTAAAAGCCTAAAGGTTTACACCTTCAATTGACACAAAAGATGCCAAGAAGTAGAATCATTGGCACAATAGTCGTCACTGAGCAGGAAGAATAGACCATCGAGCAAGAAGAACAGACTTGAAAGAATAAGAACTGTAGGATGCTTAATCATGGCATGGACATTCAATAGTCTAATTGCATAAGTAGCAATGTGTAATATTTCAACGCAATAAAAGTTAGTTGGTTAGTTCAAAAGTTAATTAGTCAATTGATAAGTTAGTAAGGTTACTAACTAAAGTAAAAAAATTAACTAACGTTAAAAATAAATAAATAAATAAAATCGAGAGTCATAATCTGACATTTTTCTTGGATTGACAAGGACAGTAGCCACCCTTCACGGAAGTTACAACGTGAACGAGAGTTATGAGCTATATTAATCACTAGTGTTAATGTGTCTAGTATGAATGGTCTAAAAATATTAGATTTTTGTATAAGACTAGTATATTTTAGATATTTTAGATATTATCATAAAAAGATATGGAGATTTCTAGAACTGGATGTATGAAAAGCAATGGACCAATTTGGGGCTCTTAGAATAGGTGCAATTGTTAGATCCTTTTTTAATTCTTCATAAGCGCATTGGTGCTTCTTAGTCCACTCAAATATAATAACTAGCTTATAAAGAGGTTTTACAATGAGTGCATAATTCAACACAAACCATCGATAATACTCTTGTGGCCACGAGGAAGCACTCCCTTGTTGGTGGTGGTAAATCGACAATCACTCTAACTTTGGAAAAGTTGGTGGCAATGCTATTTTTGGAGACCAATGTCCTAGGATACATCTATGCTTTACCCAAAACTAGCATTTTAAGGGGTTTAGTAAGAGACTGTATTGTCTACATTATTTAAAGACTATGCAGAGTTTCTTTAGGTGCTCCTCCCAAAACTAGAATGAACACACAGATCATCAGTGAATACTTTCAACCACTTTCTAATCATACCTTGAAAATAGCACACATAAGGTGCTGAAAGGTAGCAGGTGCATTAGTCAGCCCAAATGGCATGATTATGTAGGCAAACACACCCCATTTTGTTACAAATGTCATTGTATACCTATCATCTAGGTGCACTTGCACTTGGTTATAGAGCCAAAGAAGCCATCCAAGAAACTATGGGCTTCCTTCTCTGCCACTCTCTCAAGCATATGTCAATGTACAATAAAGGTTAATTGTCTCTATTTGTCAGTACATTGATCTTTTTGTAATTCACGCACAGTCAAATCTTTCCATTTTTCTTCAAGGTAATTATTATGGGTAATACCTAGTGTATGTGCTCAATCTCATAAACAAATCTAGAATTCAAAATCTTGTCTATTTTCTCCTTCACAGCATGAGCATGCTTTGGATTCATTGCGTACAGTCTTTGTTTGCCTGGTGTTGCATTGGGGGTCATAGGAATGTTGTGAGTCATAATACTCGAATTGATTCCTTTCAGCTCTTCTAAGGACCAAGCAAATATATCTACATACCCTCACAACAGATTAATGGAAATGGCCTCCTCTTTCTCAATTAAGTCATCAGCTATGTACATGGGTCGAGGCTTGTCCCCTTCCCTTGCCAATTGACTTCCTTAACTTTAGCGGATCCTTCAATTGGTTCACTAATCTGTCTTTGGTGCGCAGATCGGACGCAGATAGCTCACGTGGTGAATCCCGGAAGGTCCCCAAGAACAAAGTACTCTACTTTTTAGCACAAAAACCCATGTAAAAGCAAGCACGACATGAGACAAGAGACAAATTGGGTTCAATCTCCCCCATGCCTTGTGTGAGCGCTTCACAAAGCATGTATTTAATGTATATTTCCAATCTTTATGCTCAAAAATAGCCCAATTACAAAAATATGACAAGCTTTTAGCTTTTGAGTTTCCTTTCTACCAAAAATAGGAAAATAAAGCTAATGGACGGTGCCCATAGAGTTTGGCACGCCCAATCTCAATGTCCTAATAGAAATAACATATCCAGGTGCATAAGCGCATACAAAATAATAATAAATAATCAATGTCTCTATAGACATAACAAAATATAGGCGTGGCGCCTATTAAAATATAGTCCAAAGGTCGAAAACCCGCTAGACTCCAATGCTTTCCTCCGCCACTGCTGCTATCTCTACACATGAACTGAAGCATTCACAATCGTTAGTAAAATAACACAATTAAACCGACAAAAGTGAATACCTAGCAGTCTTCAGCTACATAAATAAATCAACTGGTTAGAAATAAATCCTAACCTTAATTTATTACGAGTGCGCACTCTAAACTCATAAACGCTTATTAATTTAATATGCATTTTGCGGAATCACCCGCTATGGAATCACCCATGTACACACTAAATTAATGAAACGCCCGAAAAGGACAGGCGTCCCCATCAACTTCTCGCACAGAGAATCCTCTTTGCGTATAAGCCCCGGTCATCTAAGTTTACGGAATCCACCGTAAAACCTCACGGAATCCACCGTGGAATATGCCTCCTGGCATCAGTCTTGCTCATTTAGCTCCTACTAATACCATTATGTGGTTACCCTTCTTATACTTAGTGAAGCATTTGGGTAAGTCATGTGGTTTCTTTTGTTGTTCAGCTTCGGAGGACTTGGATTGTTTCCTTCTCTCTTCCTTAAACCTCTTTCATCTTAGATGGATCAGGAGGTCCCCTTTGATGCTTTTGGTCTTAGGTAGTTGTGATATTTTTGGATCAGTGTTAGAGTTTACTTTTGACTTAAAATTAAACTCACAGCCTTCATTGGAAGAAGGAGTTTCCCATGGTGTTCATAGCTCCAAGACTAATTCCACTCTAAGTAGTAGTGTGGTGCATGATTAAACTAATCCAACTCACTCATAGTTCACTATATGTAGGTGCTCCAACCAAGTATGATCACAATTTACCTTGATGACTCCTCTTTCTACTCTAAAATCATTGGCCTCTCGGGGTTTAGAGTCCGCTCGTATTTACTCAATCACTCGTCCATCTATGTTGTACTATATAGTTTTGGCTTCTTTCTCACTTTCCTCACCAACCATTGGAATAGCAGTCTTTGTATTCATCATCCAAATCCTCATATTCAGAGTATTCATCATTCACATGGTTCTCATTCGTAGGAATTTTCTCATCCACAATGATGGCCTAGTTGTACAACAAATTTAGGTCATGCACCTTAGTCCATTGCCACTCTGGAGTCTCTATGAGATCTTTGAGAGGTTTAAAGTTTGTAGCTAGGTTACCAACTAGCTCTCTTGTTAGGTACTCAAGAATTCTATGGAGTTCAAGTTTATTAGTTAGTACATGGTAGGTGATAGGCGTTGGTCGGTTGATGTAACTCCTAGCCATCATGAAGAGAGGTATTGATGATGTAGCATCATTCTTTGATAACTTAGAAGCTATGAAGAGAGGTATTGATGATGTATTACCGTTTACATCCTCATCATCTGAGAATGGCAAGTCAATGGTTGCTAATACATGCATCCAATCATACTCATCCTCAAGGTAAGGAATATACTTAGTTAAGGATCCATATTTACACTTTCCTTGTGAGTCACCCTTTAGTATTTTAGAGATAACATCAATGTCAACTAGTGAGGTTTTCCAAATGTCCATCTTTACTCGAACAATTTGTCTTCTATTGCCCAAGAATAATAGGCCATTATCCCAATCCTCTATCACTTGAGCATTTCTCATCCATGATCTACCTAACAAAATATCATAGTCTACTCCCTTCATGGCTATGAAGTTAACTGAGAATTGGATTCCTCATATCTTTAGAGGCCAATATTTTAGTACTCCAAATGGTCTGAATTTCATTCCATTCACTAGTGTAACATCAAACCATGTAGTTTCCACTGGTGGGTTTTCCCAAGCTTTTAGAATAGCATAGCTAAGCACGCTAACTCCTACTCCTTTGTCCACAATTCCTTTCTGTGTGGTATTACCTAATGTAACAACATGTAAGACTGCAGGCATTTTCATGCCCTCCCAAAAGGAATTCACTTGTAGAGATTTAGACAATGGATTCAGGGTTAAGCTTGGTATATATGTCTCTACATCATGGTCTGGCAAGTCAGTCGCTCCATGTCCATCGGGTCTTTCTACCCAGTACTTCAACACTCACCATAACATAGGGTTTTTGCTAAAGATTACATGAGTTGATATCAATGTTGGAGTCCCAAGATGAATACCAAGAAAAATGAAAAAAATACTGCAAGAAAATCTATCTTGTCATATCAACAAGCATGTTTTTCATATTTTAATCAAGCATAAGAAGAAAACCAATCTTCACAAATATTCATGGAGCATCACATAGCAATTATCCCACTGATTTATAACAACTAATCTTCAACATATTCTTCATATTATTCATAGAAACCATCAAAGAATTACAATAACAAAAAAGAAAGATCAACTTTGAATGAAATTTATCACATAGTATTCATATTTCATCATCTTCATAGTCTTCATAGTCTCTCTTATCTAGATACAATGTCTCTTATAGAATTTGGTTGTCTTTCATACTCTCTCTCTCTCACATATACTCTTTCTCCATAGCACATTAGAATTAGAATGAATAATCCTTAATAACCCTCTCTTGGTTGTGGATGCCCCTCCCAAGAGGTACATATGATATGAAGAGTTACCACTAAAGCCACTACAATGTCCCTTGAGAGCTCACTACTATTACTATCATTGTAGTCTTCAATTCAAGTCTTTTTTAGCTACTTCTTTTGCTTCTTCAAGCTATTTTGAGCTTGTATTCTTACTCTTTCAAGATTACAAAACATTCCCCAAGCTAAACATCCATCCATTAGAATAAATATAGAAGTAAATAGATTCTTACAAAATAGAGACAGAGGCTTTATAGAACACTACAGAGGGTCAACAAAAGGCATACAAACCATATATCTCAAACCAAACCACTTCAAACAATCCAAAAACCATCCAACACACTCTCAATAATTCCTCAAAATATTCATTCATAATCTCAACCTCACGCATAAAGAAATCGGGTCAAAACAAAGGTAAAATAGACTCTATCAGAACCAAACACACACATTATAGAATCTATCAAAACATCATATCTCAACCAAAAACCATCATGAGCTTCTCAAACATACTCAACCCATCTCAACACATTCCAAAATACTTTCAAATCAACAAAAATCAATCATTCAATCCTCAAAATTAACCATTCAACTCACAAAAATAACAAATATGAGCCCAAAAAATAAGTCAATTCAACTCTCAACATATCCCCACACTTAATCAGGGAGCATCCTTGTGACCTTGAAATAATGAAGAATACTAAGCCCAAAAACTAGCTCAACATTGTTTTCTTGAACATTGATCAATTAGCATCCATAAACAAAGCTCGACCCCATCAAGTTTCAAAATAATCTGGATCTATGAAACAATTTGATGAAAGGAAAACACCGTAAAGCATAAATCAATCCTTAGTTAGCAAAATAAAACCAAACAATTTAGTAAAGAATATAAGAGGGTCTTCCAATCCTTTGCAAGTCTTCAATACTTTAGATAAATCCATAGATCAACCTCAATAATGTTTTTCTACTTTCTTGAACCATATCTCCAGATAAACACAAATCAAGCACGCCCACACACTCACGCATAACACACACTCACACATAGCACAAAAAAAATTGAATGATACCCCAATAAGGGAGAATGAAAAAGAAGAGATTTCATTAAAGATCAATCCACCAATTACATCCATAAAGAAATCATCAATGAAGATGTTTCCAATTAAAGATCTAATGATTTCAGAACCTATCCATAGAAAGAGTTTCATCTACAAATTGGGAGGATTTTGAAAGAATTGCAAACAACACATCCTCTGTACAACAAGGACAAGATATATGCTCGAAAGACAAAGGGCATGAAAGTACAAGATATCTAATTGACGAGGATGAATATCCACATTGGCATTCAAGCACAACTTTGGAACCTACTTCTAATCATTATGAGAGTGTCGATGCATGTACACTAGGTACCAAGAAAAATGAGTAGTTAATTAAAGAATCAATAGATTGATGATAGATATGAGCAAATTGCAAATAATTCTAATAAGCTTGGATAGGAGTTTGCCAATCCCCTAGAATTATATGGTAATTAATCTGAGGTTTTGTCAATGAATTAATCTGGCTCCACCCTCGTTGTCTTTGTATCTATAGATTAAAACCAGAGTGGCTACTGACCGATTGAGGGAGGCTAGGAATAAAAGAAGTAGGAGGAAGTTGAATGAGTATCAAGGATGAAGGGATGTATATGAAAATTTATAAAAAGAAAAAAGGGTTAAATATGGAGATTTTGATCATTTTACTAAATTGGATAAGAAAGGGGCTAGAAAATAGGCTGAAAAAGTGGAAAGGAGTGTAATAGACGATGTAGGAGAGGAGGAGTAGGAGAGAAAACATGATCAATAATAAATGGTGGGCAATGAGTAAAGATAGGAATTCGAGAAGCACCTTGTGGTTGGAAAAGAAGATGAGAAATAACATGGGGACTTGATTTAAGTATGGATAGATAAGAATCCAATCTATGGGCCATCTATTGATAATAAAGCAAGGGAAGGCACTAATGGACTTAGAACATAGCGGTGATTATAAGCTTCAAAGAAGGAGGTATCAAAAGGCAATTGATTAGAAATATTGACTAAAATATCCTCCCTTAGTTGGTTAGCAGTTTGTAATCATGCATGATCTTTCAATTGTCTCTGATTCAATACCACAAAATCTATCATGGAATGCTAAGATGCCTCAAAACATGCATCCACTTTGGAAGGATAGGCTTGAAAATTTTCATCCAACTACAACTCCAAGTGTTTGACATAAAGAATAGCTTGCAAGATGACCTCCCCCACATAGGAAGACGTATCCTCATCATTACAAATCAGTAGATCACCTCTAAGGTACATATAAGATATTGGCATTATGTTTGGTATGATTGAATCTACCAAAACCATTCTTGCAACTTCTGCTAAAAGATCTGAAGCCCAAGCACCACCCCATCCATCCTCTAGAGGATGTAAATCCATAGTGGACAAATTCATGTAAAAGGACATCTTTTGTTGTTGATAGTCGACAAAGAAGGAATGATCTAGCGTGCAGAATGTATTCTACTACTCAAAATAAGACCATAGAAGTTCCATTCTAGACTGAAGTCTTTCCACTTTAGCTTAGAATAAAGGACATAAAGTAGCTTGATATTGAAGAGCAACCAAGTTCGTAGTTGATAGAGATGGAACTGATAGTACATATTGGCACTTGGAGGAATAGAGCGTAGCTAAGCTAGCTATTCTTTTAACTCCTCAATCTTGGTGTTTTGATGCTCAATTGCGCAATTGACTAATTGTAACTTCACTGTTTGGGCAACAATGAAAACTTTTAAGGCTCTTGGGTCTCATGAAAAAGATGATCCTTATCCTCATTAGCAATAAGTACTTGAGCCTTTATTTCAGTCAACTGAGCTTGCAAAAGAGGAGATTTCTACTTTCTGGGCTTCTATCAACTTAGTTTGTGACTCCATCTACTTAAAAAGATCGAAAAGAGTTCCTTAGCTAAGGAAAGCTCAGTGTTAGCCTTATGTAACTCCTCCATGGAGTATTGCATCTCCTCATGAAAAGAAGAATATAGCTACTGGACACAAGAAGATGTAACTAAGATCTCTATAGAACTCTAAATATCCTCATAGAGGAAAGGAATGGTGTCTCCTAAAACTAGGTGATGCAGAGAAGAAATTGGTATGTCCAAACTACCATCTTTGTGTGCGCAAAATAATTTTATAGCTATGAGGCATGGAGGAAGGATACTGCTCAATGTAGTAGGGATCAATACCTGGAGGAACGGAAGTAGACATTATTTATACTACTCGTTTTAAGCGCTTGCTCTGAACGGCCATAGGAGGAGGGGAGTCATGATCTTTAGGGATCAGTCCAGAGTCCTCAATAGAAGGAGTGGGAACCACTAGAGGATCTTCAGGAGGTGGATTTTTTTTGTAGGAGAAAAGTATGTCAGGAAAGCATACAAAATAAGAACCATATGTGACATTACTCACATTACCCCTAGTCACCCTAATAAAGTGTTCCATTTTAGCCAGGAGATAGAAACTCTAGTCAATGATTATGTCCTTGAGCACCATTCTGGAAGTAGTAAATAATTCCTTGGACATATAATTGCATGGAGTCTTGGCAGGCATAAACTTGTCTTGAAGGAACTGACACAACTATTTCCAAAAAGGATCAAATATGATGGAGACACAAACCCTAGATGTGGCCATGACCTGTTTGGCATCTAGATGGAGACACAAAACCTAGATGTGGCCATGACCTGTTTGGCATCTAGTAATTTTTTGGTTTGTCTCTGTAAGAGCCTTAAAATATCAGCATTAAAAAAGATATGGCGGATATTGGAAAGGATTCCCCATGATAGGGAAGAGACAAAGCTTTCCCCAATCCTTAAGGTGTCATTAGAATAGTGGTACCTCGATTAAAGCTAGACCACTTGCTGTAAGATGTTAATATTTTCATCACATAGGATAGGATTATCAGGAATAAGTAGCAAGGAGAGAGCCACAAATTGGGAGAGCTGGGCCTTAGTAATAAGGTCCAATTCCATCAACTGAGAATAATCCCAATTGACTAATGGAACATATTGGATGGGAGGAGGAGTGCGGGGTGCCATTTAGATAGAAAAAAATAAAGCACACACCACAAATAGACACAAAGAAGGCCTGCAAAATAGGAAAATAAAAAACCAATAAGATCTTGATAGAGAATCAATTCGTCCACAACACAAAAGACCACCCTAAGCAAACCACATCCTAGAACAAATTCGGCATGACCTACCCACATGTGTGACCAATAGCTTCGTGAAATGCAACAAATAGGAACCCTAGTCCCTATATCAAGCACAAAAATAAAAAGACGTATACATACCATATATGAGACCATAACAACATGACCATCAAAACAGAAGGAATACCATAAACTACACCACTCTTGACACAACTGAACTAGGACTAGATTGAAACCTATCAATAGGGACTGAGTAATCGATTGTATCTCCCTCTTTCCCACATGTTGCATTCATTGATTAGATGAGAGATGTGCAGTGAAGATGGATTTAAATTTAATGAAATGTAGGTTTTACCAATTATTATCAATGGGTGATTTTTTAATCGTGATTATCCTTAAAAAGAAATCCACAATTCAATTTATCCTTTAAGAAAAATTATTATGTTACAATGCATTAAAAGGACCCGGACTTCAATCCCGACTCCATGGATCTCTAAATGCATATTCGTTTGATTCCAATTATTATGTGTAGCACTTTTTTGTTGGCACCTATAAGAGTGATAGCTAGTTTATTTTATTACCAACTAAAAATTGTGTGTGTTTAGTATATGAAGTGCGCGTAATATGAACAATAGATTGATTTTATTTTAATTTAATTGGTGTGTGTTGAGCGTGGATACACTTGAAAAAAGTGATCAATTGGTTCCTTTTAACCATTAAATGTGGTTGGGATGTAGTAAAAAGAAAATAAAGTTTTAAATACTTCTAGGGTGTGTGAATGCACCCTAATCAGAATTGGCACACCAAAATCGACAGTCAGGTGAAGAGAAAATGAGCCTCGAAGAAATCCAAAAGATAATCCCAATATGCTATAAATTTACATCATGAGGTAAAAAAATACCAAGAGTAGATTGGCATGACACGGACCAAAGTCCTTTTCTCTCATGACCGATCCTTCTTCTTTTTTTTTCAAGTAAATGGTGGAACACCATTAGGAGAAATATGGACTCTCTTTTTTGCCCCCTAAGGAGTGAATAAATAAATATAGGCCTAACCAATGAGAGAGCTGGGATTCTAAATTCATGTAACATGAATCTTCTAGTCATATCTTGGTTCAAATCTTCCCTCAACAATAAAATAAGGGAAAATGTGGAGGATACAATGTTGACACTTCTGGGAAGTTTGTGACTCGAATTTCATTTTCTTATTTTTTATGTTTGACTTTTCATTTCTCCCCTTTTCAGTTTTCCCCTCTTTCTTAGGCGAAACTCAAATTTATCATATCTCTTTCCCCGCTTCTTCTTTCCTGATGAAATCTTACAACCTCATTTTTACTTGCCCTATCTATAACCCTGTGAAATTTCATTTCCTCTACACAAACACAAAGTGAGTTTCACATGTTTTATGAGAGCAGAGCTTGTTCTACCAAAGCCTTAAGATTTTCTTCACAAAACTTTACAGGTATATTGTTCTCTTCCGTGGATGCTCTGTGGTAAAGTTTTATCTCGTTTTGGACAAAACTTCTGAAACTTGTGCAAGTTATGTGCATTCTCTAACATGTCATTTCTTTTTTTTTGGTACTCTAGGAGTCTCTTACAGTCAAGAACAATGATCTTTTGAATACTCAACTTCTTTTTTAACATCTTACAGTTTCTTTGTAAACAAAGTCACATGTATGTTGTCTTGTTTTTTTTACAATTAAATTTCATCTCATTTGGACAAAATGTATGCAAGCTATATGCCTACTGAGCTTTCCTTTGTTTTTTTACTCCAAGAGTCTCTGAGGGTGGAGAACATTCATTTTTTTAAAACTCAACTTTTTCAACATCTTCGGGCTTCTTTGCAAAGAGAGCCACATGTATATTGCCACTTTTTTTTGTTGCTCCATGGTTAATTTTCAACTCATTTGGGCAAAGCCTATGTAAGTTATATATATGCTTTGACCCGATATTTCTTTTGTTTTAATACTCTAGAAATTTGTCAGTGAAGGAACAATGGTCTTGTTATAAGTTAACTTCTTGTTCAACATCTCTGGGCTTCTTTGTGAAAAGAATTATAGGTATAATATTTTTTTTAATTGCTCCATTTAAATTTCATTTCATTTGGAGAGAACATCTGTAAATTATATACATACTGATAGGTAACTTTTCTATTTGGTTATTATAGATGTCTTCACGGAGGAAAAACATCAGTAATATACTTGCAGTGGAGGTCTTCAATAGGAAAGATAGTGGCAGTAATTGGATTTGTGATAAGTACTATAAGTTGGATTGGATTTTGATGCACCCAAGTACTCGAGGGAGTTTCAAGGTTAGGTGTAAGGATATTGCAAACCCTAGCAAACATTGGAAAGGTAGAATTTTAGAGTTCAAAAAAGTGTATAATGGAATAAGTACAGTAACAAAAGTGTTGATCCAACATGTTTATGCGCACAAAAAAATCTATGTACACGATAGAACTACATTGCAAATTATAAACAAAACAATAAGTTTTTAGATTTTATCATTGTTTATTCTTTTGCATCAGAGTTATTTTTAAAAATCTTTGCAGTGTTCTAATTCAATCTTGTTTTACTAATAGCTCTATATCCATCAACTTTGCATGAATGGCAAAATGTGGAATGTTTGAGCGACAAGATACATGTTTGGCATGAGGACGTATGTTCTTTGATCTATGATAATAACTCTGCAAGAGAACTTGCAACTCAAAATATCTTTTCTGATAATTCATTGTATATAATAGAAAGCCAGAGATTGTAGCATGTCCCATTGCCGCCACTATCTAGTGGTAAATAGTTGATTGGTAGCTTGGAGTTGTCAGGAGCATGTAAGTCCAAGATAAAATTTGACATCAATAGTGCTATGAAACCCACCACAAGCTCCAAAGATGTGCATCTTAGTTGGCGTATTCCATTCTCATTGTTTGCACATTTATTTGGTCCACATGATGTTCTAAAGAAAACAAAGATTACTTATCAATGCAAGTGTCCATCCAAGGAATGGATGAGTTATCTATTGGGTGAGTCTTGGCAAGTCAAAAGAACACATTTTGATGAGACAATTGAGTGCAGGGTCAACCAATCTAATCTCACATTCATGTAAATCTTTTTTACTACTTTGAATGCCTTGATTTAATTAACATAGGTCTTGCTTAGATGAATTGTTGTGTTAGTTGCATTTACTTATCATTATCATTATTTTTACTACATGTATTTCATTGCTAGATAAACTATATGCATTCACTTAGAATATAAAAGATGACGACTTTTGCGAGGGGAGTGGATCAGCTTGGATCAAGATACCCGAGATGAGACACATACAACTCTCATAAATGTGGTTATCTTGTGGAATGGTCATAATCCTTTTGTGGCTAGCATAGAGAGCCATTGGCCCATTTCTTTTCTGAGACAAGAAATTCAATTAATGTCCAATGAGTCCCTTTGCAACTTCTATTTCAAGTTAGATAATAGAAAAGTCACGATTCGTAGTGAGCAATCCATGACATGTAAACAATGTGCTTCTTCACATATCCTTGAGATAGTGAAATCCTTGTAATTTTTTTAAATAAAGAACAAATATAAAAAAAATTAAGCTTATGAGTACTTTCAATTTAGATAATCTTAGTTTACTGTGATCCAATCGTGTGATAATACATACTGTAATTAGTCAATTGTATTAGTTAAAATCATAATTAAATTGCAGGCTGGAGTTCTATAATCTATGCAATATTGTCTTTGCATAATGATATATTGTAGCTCATCTATTCTACTCATTTCTTAAATTTAAATATTAAATTGGATCTAAGGGATTTTGAAGGTCTTTTAGATTTCTTTTCTTAAAAATTTTCTATATTTTCTCTAGTTGGACTTGAATATACTCAGCGATCCAACTATATTCGAGGATATAATAATGTAGAACGAAGTGTTTGTCTATATGAGTAATTTTAGTTGTGACCTTAAAGTGTTGAAATAAATAAAATAAGGTAAGAGTTTTAATTTGAAACTTTAGGGTTTTAAAAAAACCTTTATTTAAAACCCTAGATACATAAAAGCTATAACTCCAAATTCATTTTCACTTTCATTCTCTACTTCCCTACACTTATGCTCTCCTTCCTTCTCTCTTTGTATGCCATGGCTACCACTTTCGCCTTCGCCGTATGGATTAGCTCCACACACCATGCACATATAAGAGACCAGATATACGCTAGGTTTTGCATGACCTTGAGTCTAAAGGGCTCGCTTTTTTCCATAGACTCTAGCTCTAGTATAGTGGCATCATTTTGTGATGCGGTAAACCCTCTCACCTACTCTATTCCGGACTCTGGTCTCATATGGGTCCCCATAGTTTTTCTATATAGTTTACGTGCTGCAGAGTGGTGGTGGTGGTGTCTCCACCACCTATTTTTGCATGGTGGCAAGGGCTTATTTGGGCTGCAAGGTCTGGTCAAGACGGCTAGTGGAGGGGTGGTAGGCTCGTGGCCTCCCCCTTGAGATTATTATCATCATCTTCTTCTTCTTTCTCGACGTCATCACCTCCTCCCTCCTTGACGTCTCCTTCATCCATGCCATCTCTCCCCACATCAACATTATCTCCCCCTCTTCATAATTATCATCGTCGTCATCCTCCTTTCCATCATCATCGATTTCTTCATCCTCGTCATCTTCCCCTTCCACCACATCATCCTCCTCTTTCTCCCCCCGCCACTTGTCGGTGATGACGGGGGGGGAGAATTAAAGAAAATTTTGATTTATCTTAATTCATTTTTTTGGGGGGGTGGTTCTCATCCAGAGCCGGCGGGGGGGTATTACAGGCAACATAGTTAAGTACAAATAGTAACTAATGTGCTAAGGAACAATTGAATGCCCTTAGTGTTTGCATGTGGTGGTAGCTCCAAGTATCCAAGATAGCTTTGATTTTTGCAATGTTCATGGCAATGCCATTCTTGGATACCATGTGTCTGAATATGATTTCATGTTTTACTCAGAATTAGCATTTAAGATTATTCAACAAGAGTTGATATTGCTTGCACAACTCAAAGATTGCTCTTAGATTATCTAGAAACTCCTCCCAATCAGAATTGGCATAAAGTTCATCCACAGACACCCCGATATATTTATACAGCATGTCTTTGAAGATGGTGCACATCAAGCATTGGAAGGTTGTCGATGCATTCATCCATCCAAAGGGCGTGACTCTACATGCAAACACTTCTCATTCTATGGTGAATCTTATCTTGTGCTAGTTATTTGGATGGACTTGCACTTGGTTTTAGCCTCAACAACCAACAAGAAAGATATATGTTTCCTATCATATGGTTGATCATGTGTTTGAGGTATAGCAAGGGATAGTAGTCTCTCTTAGTGGCTACATTCATATTTGTGTTGACACATACTTGAATTTTCATGTTTGCTTGAGTACCAAAATAACAAAGGCAATACCTAGTCCATATGCTCAATTTCATAAATGAAATCTACCTTGAGAAGCTTATCCAAGTATTCTTTAACAAGATATGTATATTGTGGCTTCATTAGGTAGAATCTCTGTTTTGTAATATCAATATTGGGATCCACTAGGATCATGTGCAATATGTTGGGGTAAAGGCCAATGGCCAATTGCCAAGCATGCACCTCTTGTATAAGTATACACTATGCTCTCATATATAAGTGATGATAACAAAGAATGAGGATATCATTCATTGTATCCACTAAACTCTCTTTGTTTGCTTCTCTCTCTTAAGCCTCTTGCACTCCATAGCTTCTACCTTGTAATCCACCATTGCTTCCTTCTACACTAGTATCAAAGTGGCACTCAAGGGATCTCATACTTAGAGCAAGGAGTGTGAAGAGTAAGCTTCATCACAAAGACCCTAGTTCAAGCTTCTTCTATGACATTTTTTGCTTGCTACCGATATCTTGATAGAAGTACTATTCTCAATACCAAGCTCTACATCCAAATCAAACAGGTATTTCAGCTTGAGAAGCCATTGAGACTTGATTTGGGGGCTTTCATAGCCCAATTTGGTTGCATTTGGGCATCCACTAATAGCTAGAATCAAAGTAGAAACTTGATTTCAAATACTCGAGAAGAGATTTTGATATACACGTTTGACATATGCAAGCACATGGCCTACTTTAGTGGGGGGAAACTTGGCAATTCCAGTAGGGGGCCTACTTCCCAGAAGAACAAGGCTTAAGAAGGGGGTTTAAGCATGTCCTTTAAAGAGGGGGCTGCTATAGTCTATAATAGAGAGAAGGAAAGAGAGAGAGAGAGAGAGAGAGAGAGAGAGAGAGAGAGAGAGAGAGAGAGAGAGAGAGAGAGAGAGAGAGAGAGAGACTTCATTTGTTGTGAGATCGCAATGTTTGTGTATTGTGCTACTCATCTAGATGCAAAAAGAGGCTGCTTATGATGAAAATGACTTGTGTTGATGCACTTTGGTGATTTGGATTGCTCACACCATTTTTCCACGTTTTTTAATGTTTTGAAAGCCAGAGGGTATATATTTTATCATAGAACCCCTTTTCTGCACCCTTTGGACTAAGATTACTTGAGCAAGAACTAGTTTCATACTAGAAAAACAATAGATGTAAGCTTTGGACATCATTTTGCTTGAGATTAATAGCTAGTGAATTTCAAAAAAGAATTGCAAAAAGATTGGTGCATGCTAAAAGTTCTTAAGTTGTCTTGGTATTACTTTTACCTTTAGAGTGAGAGCACTTGATTTTGCAATTTTTGGTCTTGTAGGTAACCATAACTTGGTTGATTGGTGTGCATTTGTCTTTTTTCTGTATTTCTTTTACCTTTGTTGTGAGAGCACTTGGTTTTTAGTTTTTGGTCTTATAGTTAACTATACCTTGGTTTATTGATTTGGATTTGTCTCTTTTTTGGGCTATCAATGTCATGTTGGCCATTTTTTGGATTTGCAAGTCACTTAGATTGTCGTTAATGGGTCTCTTTTGACTTGCAGTTGAGTATGCTTTGGGCATTTTGGTGTACATGATATATTGCAACTATTATGGCTTCTTTGTTCACTTCTAAAAATGCATTATTCAATATTGACGAATTGGATGGCCCCATTAGAAAATGTAAATCTATAATGTATTGGTTTAGAAGAAGCATGTAAACCAATTAAATGTTATGGTTAAGCCTGAGGGCATGGATGTTGATGTATGGGAAGAAATGGATGAGTTGGCACGTTTCATTATCATGCTGACACTCTCAAAGTCCATGTATATTAATGTAAACGACATGGAAGATAGTGCATTTGGTGTATGGAAAATGCTTGTGACATGAGAGAGAAATTGTAGTTTCGCAAGTTTATTAATTGAAAGAACTTGTTGATCTCTGCATGAAGAAGGGAGATTTTATATCCAACCATCTCGATGAGTTCAATACCATTTTCAACTAGTTGTTAACATCTCAGAAAATCACCTTGCATGATTTAGTTAAGGCTATGTTTTTGTCGGGCACCTTGTCTTTGAGAGTTGGGACACTTTCAAGATAGTAACTCCACACTTATAGGTGGTCTTAAGAGTGTTAATGATGAGAGTAGTTTTCTTAATATCTAGTGCACTCATTGTTAGAGGAAGGTCAATTGCTAGGGGGAAACTCTTGAGGGAGGCAAGTCAAAGAGAGTCTCATAGCAAGAAGGAAGTGGAATGATTCTACTATGTATGCAACATCATTGGTTTTGGAGATATGCATTTCTCTATGCCTAATGGATCTTGTTTTGTCTTGCAAAATGTATAGCATATTCCAAACTTGACTAAGATTCTTAATTAGTAAATACAACTTGATGATTGTGGTTGCAAGTGATCTTTGGCAATCACCTATAGAAAATTTGCAAAGGGCCTCTTGTTATTGCCAAAGGGCCTAAATCTAGTACTTGTATTCTTTATATGTTTTCGGGGCTAAAGACCATGTTGTAGCTATCATTTAGAAACCATCAATTTCTTTATTGGATCATCATTAAAACACATGTCAATTACTAGAATGAAAGTTTTGTGCCATTTGGATTATCTTTCGTGTTTGAACTTCTTTGATCTTGATTTTTGTGAGCATTGTCTTTTTTATAATAAAGCAAATTGTCACACAAGAGAGGTGATGATAGTAGAAAATCAAAGTGCTTGTATTTGATTTGTAGTGATTTGTGTGGGCCTACACCCATTATCTCATTGGAGGGAGCTTTGTATTTTGTCACTTTCATAGATGATGCCATTAGGAAAGTTTGGGCTTACCCTCTTCGTAAGAAGAGTGATATCCTAGATGCATTTCAAAATTTCTTGGCATTTGTATAGAATCAAGTGGGGAAAAATCATAAGTGCTTGAGAACGTACGATGGTGCTGAATACACTTCTCATACCTTAACAAACTTTTATGCTAGTCATGGTATCAAAAGAAAGTTGACAACTCCCAAGAATCCTACTCAAAATGGTGCAACTAAGAAGATGACTAGAACCATTTAGGAAAAGGGCCCATAGTATGCTCTCTAATGCTAGTCTCACTTTATGGGTTTTGGATTGAAGTTGTAAAGAAAACAATGCATTTGCGATGACATCTTGTGTGTGCATGGATGTGTTGTCATCAAAGCTAGGGATCATACAATTGTCAAGTATTAATCATGTGCATGCATGGATATGTTATTATCAAATATAGGGATCATGCGATGGTATAAACTCAAAATGGCTATCAATACAAGTGGATTGTTTAAAAATAGAGTTGTTATTTTGATAGAAAGGCTTACATCTTGGCATGGTTGTTTGTGGATGTGATCAAAGAGGGATAACTTGACTATTGTTTATGTGATTAAATTGAAGAAGGATTGGAATATGTAAATCAAGAAGAATTGAGGCTGACATTATACTTCTCGAATAAGCCTTCTAGGGTCAACTTTATCAATTAGTCGATTATTACAAACTAGAGTGTGGGATCACCACCTAGAAGTTGAGGGCAAACATTTGAGGAACTTCCCTCCTATGGCAACATGGGGCCATATTGGGAGCTTTCGTTATGTTAATGTTAATCCCATGCTTGCCTAAGACAAGAGAAGAAATCCTCGATTAGAATAGTATATGGCCACTAGATAGACCTTGATTCTAGAAAGAGATAAGGGTGAGGAACCCAAGAGGAGATCAAACCATCCCATGATGGGACATCTATCTCAATTGAGGCTAGCTAAGCTAATCAAATAAAAGACACCCTTCACTATTTTGTAAATATTATTTTCAACTATTTTTGTGGTGGGCCTAAAGGAGATTCAATAAACCTCATGTAATCAAATAATTAATGAATGTATTTTTATGTCTCCATAGGATCATAATAATGTAAGCACATGTGCTTGACTTTTACTTTGACCTTGCCCTTACATAGTTTTCCACTAACGTCATTTGTGAGCAATTCGACAAGTTAGTCCACATCTAAAACTGAAAAACCTTCCTTCATGTAATTTAATAGAATTAAATCTAATGTCTAAGGAACCACACCTCGATGCTATGAAAATGAAATGGAAGCGCACTTTCATAGACAAAGAAGAACATCCAAGGGTCTTCCATGCCCAAATGCAAGTACTTAAAAGTTTTAGTACTCAATGATGCATCAAACATTGTAGAGTGTGTATATCCATGTGTTGCTTCAAGGTTTATTTCACTAGATTCTAGCATAATGTTATATTCAAGTTTCCAAAGGATAGATAATAGAATGCCAATGACTAAGGTGTCAAGGTTCTATGATGGGGATGTAACTATGAAGTTTCTACCTATTTACAAACCCTAAGTGCAAATGAGTCAAATGGAGCAACACTTTGATGGGGATATGCCAAATTGACCAAAAATTTGATGGGGTTGTGAGAGCTAGCCATTACATAGTACTCTTGCAATGTAGAAGGCTTGATTGTCTTGATTATGTAATCGTTAAATCTTGTAACAACACAGTTCAAATGCATCTCAAAAAGAAATGCAGCCTTGGAGTTTTGCCATAGATGGAACATAAAAAAGTGTTGTGCTATTTCTACAAGCTCCATGTCCCTTGTGTACAACATATGTCCATGCAATGTGTACTATATCATGCCCACATAATGAGACCTTATTAAGACTTATCCCCATACAAAGTCACATTGGTATGCTACCCATCTAGGCACATCAAAATGCATCGTTGACCTCTTGGCTTCCAACTCATTCAAATGGATCTTTCTATACTTCAAGATCTAGAAGTTTTTGTGGAGCATAGCATCAAACGGTCACAAAAAATGGGCGGTGTTCTTGCAAAGCCTAAAGAACCCATCAATATAACAGCTTCATGTGTAAGATGAATATATTTTTATTGCACCACCTTCTTGGCCTCATATGAGCAAATTTTGGCATTATCAAACATTTTCAACATTAGGAGCATGGAAACAAGCTAAGTAAATGGAGTCTAGACTTAGCATGCATGGGAAGCATAGAATTCTATAAGGAGAAGTCCATCTTCATAGGACTGCGTTGTCCTGAGTTATAGCAAGATTAAGAGAGACTATATTTCCCTTGAGCTGCTATAACAAGATTAGGAGGGAGGTTGATCGTTTCATGTGGTTCAAGGAAGCCAGTCCCTTTTCCCTTCCATGATTCGAATAATCTCACAAACAGCCATGCTCATCATTGTCGCAGCGACAACATACAAGTTGAGGTTTTCGATTCTCGTGTCCTCTCTCTCTCTCTCTCTCTCTCTCTCTCTCTCTCTCTCTCTCTCTCTCTCTCTCTCTCTCTCTCTCTCTCTCTCTCTCTCTCTCTCTCTCTCTCTCTCTCTCTCTCTCTCTCTCTCTCTTGCATTGGTTTTCAAGAATTGGCTCAATTCATCGGATTATGTCTTGTGCAGACATATATGATTTAAGACTCTATGATCAAAAGAATCAGTTTTTGAATGTGACTAAGTAGTTACTTATTTTGGTGCTGCCACCATATTAGGCATTTTAATGATCTGTTCGAATGATTAATGCTTGATCCTTTAGTCTCATTGCCTTCGTCTAATTGTCTTAATGATAGCATGCCATGAT
Source organism: Lygodium microphyllum (assembly GCF_053477565.2). Lineage (NCBI taxonomy): Eukaryota > Viridiplantae > Streptophyta > Polypodiopsida > Schizaeales > Lygodiaceae > Lygodium > Lygodium microphyllum. The sequence continues at coordinate 5,351,732 of NC_141142.1, read as the reverse complement.
TAATCTTTTTTATTGCCATGTGCTACCACCATATCAAGCATCTTAATGATTTGTTTGAATGATTAATGCTTGATCCTTTAGCTCGATTGCCTTAATGATTAGTATGTGAATGAATAATTATTGATCCTTCAGTCTAATTGCCTCCGTCCGATTTCTTTAATGATTAGCATGCCATGATTAATCTGTTCGATTGCCATGGCTATTGTAGTTTTATGCTTTTAAAGCATCCAAATTAGCATAGTGTTGAAGCCTTATGTCTTTTAAGCATCCGATTGACCTATAGGCATTATGATTTTCATCCAATCATCATGGCATGTTAGTCCATCTAAGGCTTGAGGCATCTAAGCCTTATGAATTGGTGCTAAGCCTTTGTGCCATCTAAGTTGTTTGACAAGGCGTCGAAATTGTTGTGTCATCCAAGGCGTGAGGAAAGAACAAAACCTGAAACACAAGACTCACTAACAAGCATCTTCATGACATAGACATGAGTTGGTAAAATTGGTGTGCTTGAAGCCAAAAGCCCCTAAGGGAAGGCACTGAGAATGTGAGAAGAACTCTAGGGAGTGAGGACCGCAAGAAGAGGTGAGGATGACTAAGAGATAAAATGGTTACACCTAGACACAAGCTCAAGAGATTGTTATCCAAATCCATTTGAACCAAGATAGACAACAAATGATTTCAATGGGAATAGTTGGACGGTAGAGGTCACAAGGGTAAGATTTGTGATTCTTTGCCTCTTAATGAAATATAGATGTCTAAAGGCTATTATAACACAAAGATGAAGAGCAAGGAATGAAAGATCATCATGACAATTCTAAACTTCTAGGGGGAGGCGTACATAAGGCTTAGATAGTATCACTTAAGACTTGCACAAAATTGGCTTGAGAATCCAACACTATTTCATAAGTGACTCTAATATGTATTACTTAAACTTTCCAAGAGGAAGGGTTAGCTATCTCATCCTTGCATCCTAAGATGCAGAGCTAGGTGAACTTGATAATAGCTAGAGGAGCTCCACTCCATTGCCTCCACCTTAGAAGAGACTAGGAACCACTCAGGTTGAAGGACGAAACATGCTTGTACATGACACACCCTCCTTATTAGTACAACTCTTGGGAGCGTTGGTGACTTGGGAACAAGTGGGCATTCTTGTGACATTTGAGGGCCTTCAAGCAAGGCTCACTCGATTCACATCATCAATAAGGAAAGAGTTAAAGTAATTGAAAGGGTTGTCTTGCAAACTAAAATTGACAAGAATGTGTGCATATCAAGTGAATCTTGTGATGTTATGATGCAACCATGGGATGTTGTGGGGCCACTAACATTAGGCATTGAGAAACACAACCATCACCATAAGAGAGACAAGGAGAATACCACCAAGGATATCCACTTGTGAATGACAACGCTCTAAGATCCGATATACAAGTGGCATGCCATATCACTTCTTCACATGAGCAATCTAGCTAAAACCTAGAGCAGCAGCCTCGATTTAGCCAAGATAAATGCTATGATGGCTTGATTTGCAATCACTCAATATATTTCTTGAGGAATACTTAGAGGATTGCTGCACCTTGATCTACATTTCCTAGGAATCTTGACCCCATGCCTTTTGGAAGGCCTTGCAATAGGAAATCTCATTACACTAGCACCATAAGAGCACTATGTTGGACTAGAGACTTTGTACTCGAAAAGGCCTTCTACTCTTGAATTCAAGCTATCAAGAAGTTAGTAATGGGAACACTTGAAGGGTTACCATAACTGGCATCTCATTTGCCACGAGATCCCATTCTCCCCTTGAGGAGTGGTACACATGCAATTGGAATACCTCACATCCCTAGGAGCATCATAACTTGTTTAAGCTTAGAAGGAGATGTCACGATAGGTCCACTAGTATGAGCTTGAATAGTTTCCATGATGCCATCACATCAAGTAGCTCTTGTCACCAAATTGACATTTGAAGAGTGCCCAGTTATTTCAGCCAAGAGGCACAAGACCTTACTTTCAAGGGGCTCAATTTGGATTGAAAGTAGAAACAAAAATCCACTACATAAGGAACTTGGTTGTCACCATACTTAACAGCCCAACTCATTTGACTATGGCCTTTGTGAAAAGCATTGTGAAATTGAATGCATCCAAGGCCCACACAGACTAATCAAAAGATCCTACCTAAGGCCACAAGTAATTGAAGAAACAGATGCAAGAGTAATTCAAATACATAAGATTCTCAAGAGGTTGTACATGCCCTAGACTAGTTGTTGTGCTTCTTGAAATATCTGTAAAGTGGATGTAGTTATGCAAAAGCCAGCTCAATTCACATCTTGTCCATTTGCTTGGTGGTTGATACCTGCACATGTATTCATAGTTCATACCTTGCATATTCATTTCATTGGAATGACATTTGTAATCGATTTTTTTAAAAACACAACATCTGGGTCCATAAGAGGCCAAGTTAATATAGATCTACCAATGTCACTGACTACAAAAGCAATTGCTATAGTGTGACTATTAAGTGATCTCTATGCGTAGTCATTCCAAACAAGCTTGTGCTTACTACGTGTAAGCGGTGCCCAATTTTGCCTCCATCTCATCTCACAATCAGAGGAGATTGGAAACAATATTCCTTCATATAGGAACCTTTTTTTTTTTTGGAATAAAAACTCTGTGTAAACATGCAACTCAATCTGACAGGTTGATCACCTCAAGAATCTCCTCAACCCCCCACATACCCCCCAACAAATAGAGCTCCCTCTTGTACTTTGTTAGAACCCTCATTTTTCAATTGAAAACATAATAATAATAAAATCTATTTAAAAGTTTGACGACCCCATCCCTCTTTGCCAATGTGAAGAAAAGTTTTTTTTTTAATCTTAAACGTTTAAAAGCCTTTAGGCTTTTCAATTTTTTAAGAGATAAAAGCCTTAAAAAGCTTAATGGAAATCTTAGAACGTTGGGAAGCCTTGAGCCTATATAAAGGGAGGATAGTTAAGTAGTATGGGCCATTCCCTTGATTACGAAATTTGTCTCTTATGTGCGTAGAGAGCAAGGTCATACACGAGACACATACATCAGTTCATCGTTCATCGCATTTGCAGGTCAAAAGGTTAGATTCAAATCTTCGTCCTTCATTCTCTATTAATAGTTAATTAGTTAGACTTATATAGTATTTTTAGTAGTTAATAGTTAATTAATAGTTGCAGAATTTGTAGTTAGACTTATATTAATTAGACTTATTAGTAATTTTAGTAGTACTTAATTAGTTAGACTTATATAATATCATTAGTATTTGTAATTGTTAATAGTTAATTATTAGTTGTAGCATTAGTAGATAGACTTATATTAGTTAGAATTACTAGTAGCATTAAGACTTGCATTATTATTAATTAATTAGTTAGACTTATGTAAAATCAATAGTATTTGTATTAGTTAATAGTTAATTAGTAGTGAAGCAAAAGAGAAAGAAAATAATCTTTTGAACATTTGGGAAAAAAAATGGTAACGATCTTTCAAACATATTTAAAACATGAAATCGTATAACTTCAACAAACGGGATATTTTGAATGGATGGGCGAATGGCACCTTCTCCCATAATTATTTAAATACGAAGAGACATGTGCCAACTCTTCGGCATGCTATATACCATGCTTTTTTATTTCATTTATTTTTTGAAGTAATGTTAATATTTATTCATTTTAGTGTTTATTGTTTTTTTAATTTATTAGAAGCAAAAAAATCATTCTCACATGTCAAATATATAAATTAACTTTTTTATTTTTTTTCTTAAATATTAAATTATGAAGCATAGCATGTTGTTTTCATGAACAAGTGTAGCATAGTTGAATGACAAAAATGTATTGTTATCATCAGCATCAATGGACATTACGCAAAAACAAAGTCACAAGGCATCCTTCAGGACTTGTAGAAATATGAAAACTATGGCTTATAGAAAAATATCATTAAAACCCTTTACTACAACTTGGTACAACATAGACAAATTTGAATCATCTTGGGCAACAAGATGTGAAAGAATCATTGGAAGACTAGTAATGTGTGTGTCCTATGGTATAGTCACAATGCAACATCATGCTATCATCTCGCAAGAGAACAATCCATGTACAGAAGAAATACAAGTAACAATGGCTTTGTCAAGTAATATTCTCATCCTTACATGCCAACAACACAGAATCAGCATGATGATAATGACATGTGGACCATGTTTTATGAACAAAGATGAAAACAAATACGTGGTCTCATTGTTACCAAACTACATAAAATGAATTCTCAGTGCAAAGCTATTACAACTTCAACTATTGAGCATAATTGATACATCCATCTCAGTCTCCAAAACAACAAGAGCAATTGCGAACGGAACCCTCGACCGTCGATCTATTCTCGACAACCCTCTAGTCTCTTAATGATGGATCACTTTTGTAGCCATCTATTAGAATTGATTTGACTACATCTAATATTGCGGATGTGTTCGCTTATAACATGCTACATAATCTATTCATGTCTATAGCAGAACATCCACATCCAAGGACAGGGCTTGGCATCCTTAATAAGCAATCCATCAAAAGGATTATAGAGCTCCATCGTGAAATCTATCCATTTGACCCAATAGTAGCAGAACACGAGAATGAAAGAGCTTACACTTTGCTCGACAATATAGTCGAGCCAAGCATTCCAAAGAGCACATCAACACAAGTTTGCATGCATCATATTACGAAATGATAACCGTCTCGTAGAAAGAATAGCAACATTCAAGATGGATGGTTTGCTTGCAGAGAAGCTCGCCCTGCCTAGATATCGCCTTGGAAAATGCAGTGCTTCCATTCTTATTCCCACTTGGATATGGTGCCTACAACGGCAACATCTATCTTAGTGAATACATCAAGATGGGGCATCAACCCTGTTCTTTCTGTACACCTTACACAAGTCTTACATCCAGACTCTATACCAGCTAAAACAAGCAGTCTTGATCGCAAATACCACATGCACAACTTACCTACAAAGGGACATCAATATCTACAAGCGTGCAAATAAGCACGGTTCCAATGAGGAGGTCGTCAGCAGGACATCCTCAGCTACAATGTTCCCGCTTCAATACCGAGATCTCCATCTTGGCATCGACGTAACTTAAAGGACCTTATCACAATGGCCGATGTTTGTGGCATGCTTCATTTCTTCCTTGCATTCACTGTAGACGAGATTGCCAATATAAGGTGGGTCGAGATCAAGAAGTTCGAATGCATTGCAAAGAAATTCAATCATGAATTATTATGGAAAGAATATCCCATCGAGTGCAACATTCTCTTTCACACGAGGTTTCACATTTTCTTCAACTAGTACGTTCTTGGCAGAGATGCTTGCATTGGGCGCGTCTGGCACCATGCCATCAGGTACGAGATCCAACATAGGGGCACTTTACATGCATATGTCATCCTATGGTCACATGAGGCAAACATTGCAAATACAACAAATGAGATATGCGTATACATTTCCTCCAATGATAATCCAAACTAAGAGTCCTCACGGCAAAACAAATTCATAGGTGCCATTATGCCTGCTACTACATAAGCAAAAGTAATGGCCATAATAAATGCAAGTATGGATTTTCATACATCTCAGGTGATGATCCAAAACCTACAATAAACCCTGAAACTCAATGATACATATACTACCGTCTTGGAGAGGAGCATTGGAATGTTATGCCATATCACCAACACTATTGCTCCTCTGAGCAGAGCTCACATGAATATTCAATGAGTAAAACTCTTCCATATCTTACTACCTGCTCAAGTATCCAATGAAGGTGGAGCCGATCGAAAAGTTAAACATCTAGACAGAAGATCCCAATAGACTCGAACTACAAGACTTCGACTCAAACAAGCAAAAAAGAAATTTCTGCTATAATAATGTGCAACCCAATGTCACCCATACAAGTGGTGTTAAATTGCATGTAGATCCCGATAGTTACATGAAGCAAGTCAGTCGAGTACATTAGCAGCTCCCTTACACAAGTACAACAATGGAAGCTCACAAGAACAAGGAATACCATCATGCACCTTGTACACCTTTATTGTGCCCGACCATTGAACTTAGAGCATGTAACATTCTATCACTACCACAAAAAACTATAGCATCACCAAAACCACTATTGCATCTAATCACAAACTTACTCTCCACCACGCTTATGGAAATACTGTGAAGCAACATACAAGACTAGTACGATTCACCGATTTTCACCCAAGCCACCAAACTAAAGGTTTCTTCTTTAACACATTACTACAACAAACAAGCTTTAGGTCAAAGAACAAACTAATAAGCACGGAGAACTCGGCACAATCATACTACATCGAATGTCAACTCCATGGTCTCATGGCCAATGGGAAAGATCTCAAAATATTCATCACGGACTACATGCAAAGAAACTTGCTCCAAACCCACCAACTAATGAACATGATCATTCAAAAGATCCCTTTTATCAAGACAATCCAACAGCATTCACAATACCTCCAGCAATTGCTCATTGTAAAAGTAACATTGCATCAATAAGGATAAAGATGTTACAGCTCATGAAAGAGTTTCGAACAATTCTTGACAATACTCTAACAGCATAACAAGTTGTGTACAACCACCTCATCGATGAGACATATGGCCTACACATCGTCAATGGTACACCAAGCAGTAGAAAGAGCTTTTTGCTGCAACAAACGATGCAATGTGTAAGATCAACCGTATCAACACATCAACGACAAAATGATATCAACAATCCAAGTCACAATCTCGTCAACGAACCAACTCCTCACGAATGCAAGGCATTGAATAACAAGTGGTACCATAAATCCATGTTCTCTTTGACACTCACATACGCGATCACCAATCACAAATAACAAGGAGTCACAATCATTCAAAAAGAACTTCTATACATAAGAAATGTGTTCGCATCAAAACTAGTGTAGATAATGCTCTCTCGTGTAACCAAAAGATTAAAGACAACACATTCTATCACACAATAATCTTGTAGGCTTGTTGTAGCAAGTAATAAATCAATCTTCTAAACCTTCTTTCAAATGTTGATTGTTAATACATTAATGTGTTTTCCTAATTTTCTTCTCCAACTAATAGATTTATTAATATACTAATGTGATTTCCTCATTTTCTCATTTATAGATAGACAACAATTGTCAAGGCAAAGATGACTCCATATGAGGTACACAAAATCCAAATGATACCTAGTATGTATAAAAATATAAATTTATTACTTCACCTAACTACATTGAACTATGCATGCAAATGTTCTAGCTATACGTTCAAAACTACAATTGTCAAGGCCATATGAGGTACACAAAATCCAAATGATACCTAATATGTATGCAAATATAAACTTATTACTTCACCTAACCACATTGAACTATGCATGCAAATGTTCTAGCTATACGTTAAAAACTACAAGAACACTCAATGCCATATCGAGAACCGTCCTGCAAATACACAAAATCCCAAGTACATAACGACAAACCAGATGAGAATGGCAAACATTGTTGGGCAAAAACCATCAATATTCGCCAATGACTTCGCAATGTACAATGACCTCCAAAACTTGATGGCCACATGCACTCAAATTCTCGACAATGAACATCTTCTTGCATCAGATGACAAGCTCGCCAACTAGTACACAACCTCCTACAAAGTTCGCAACCTTCGTTTTTACTTGAAACAACACTAACTCATATGCACATATTATGAAGGATTCGATTGAGTACGAAGACATACTTGACAGCCTCAAACTTGAGTACGAAGACTCGATTGACAATCCACTACGAACAAGCACAGCCGAAGTGCTTCAAGACACAAGAAATAATGGCATCGGAACATACCCAATTGAGTTATTGCACACTCAACCAATTGGTAGAAGTCATGAAAAAAGAAGGCAAGGATACACTAGAAGATTACATGAAAAACAACCACTATAATCACGGTCATGACAATCCTGCAATAATGATCGAGAAGGTCACATACCTATTGAGCAAAGAGGTCTACACCCAAAAACATGGTTCCAACTCCGATCCATTCAACAACATAATCTACGTAACACGCAAGTTCTCAAACACTTCTTCTTCTCAAACATTTTAAAAAAACTAATAGTATCAACTTTTCTCATTTGTAGAAATGCAAACAGAAGCAAACCACGAAAAAATCAAACTTCTGCCAATGCCAAGCTTGCAACCTCAACCACTACAAGTCCTACGACTAGCTCAAATACTTTCATATCCTCCGACACCATTTACAACCAAAATCCATTAGCTAGTCCAAAGTTTGTTGAAGAAACAACTTCAAATGCTGCCCTACTTTATGGTACATAAGTTTCAGTCTCATCAGAGATATGAGTAAAGCTTAAGCACTTGTGTGCTCACTGACTCATGGTGCAGTTTGTTGAAGAAACAAATTCAACACTGCCCTTGTTTATTGAAGATAGACTGGAATGTAGAGACATTGAAATACCTAAGGATTTAGCACTTGTGTGCTCAGAGACTCATGAGTGCAGTTTGTTGAAGAAACCAACTTCAAACACTGCCCTCCTTTATTCTGCATAAATTGGAAGGTAGAGAAGTGCCATAGACAGACATACTCCAGCATTCTTTGGCTTATAATTTTAATTTTTTAAGCCTTTGTGCAGTTTCAAGGATACGCTCGCGGTGACCAAATGCACTAATTCTTACATACCCTTCCCCACATGATGGCCCAAATAAATTTCCTGGGATGGTGAGGATATTCAGCTGTTTCAACAGTTCAGAGAAGATGGCACTTGAGCTCCAGCCTGGAAATTCCACCCAAAGATAAGGAGAGTTCCTCCCTCCAAGAACTTTCAATCCAAGAGAAGCCACCACCTTGAGAAGGATTTTAGCATTCTCTTTATAGTACTCCATGTTACACTGCAAGGCCTGCATAAATTGGAGAATAAGATGCAAACATTGAGTATCTCAATATACTTGAAGGTGATTGTTCTTTGCATTCAGTTACTTGTGACAAACCATAAACTACTCTGTGCAAAAGGGAATCCCAATATTGACTGGTCACAAGACGAGAAGAGGGCTGACATGGAATTGACATGGCATGTATGTGACATCACACAAAACACTACATGGAATCAAACAGTGACTCTGAGCAGCTGACCTTCTTGATATGTTACTTCTTTGGTTGTGTTGGTTTTGAACAATAACGTCTTGCACTAGTCATCAAGTCGAATGTACAGAGCATCATTGAGCTACCCATCTTGAACTCGCAACACTAGGATGACGCAAATAAAAAAATGACATTCACTTAGTGGGAGTCACATGCAGTTCACAAAGAACTGAGAGCTAACAATGGGGCAGTACTCCTTCATGAATTCATCAGGCAGCATAATCATTCTTCCACTATGAGAACTGATGGGGATGCATGTCTAGAGGCACATATCTTATGAGCTTTAAGTTAAAGATATGGAATCAATAGTACTTAATAAGAGTTTGTATCCAGCAGAGTGGCAGTTCGTATCATACCGCACAGTACATATCCATACTAATTTGTACCAAAAAAGAGCTATTTTTTGCCCATGCAGGCTAGACCATATAGTATCTTCCAACTTCCAAGCCTTACATTTATTATCATAATTCCAAGCCTCTCTCTCTCTCTCTCTCTCTCTCTCTCTCTCTCTCTCTCTCATAAAAGGTAATTGTATTAATTTCGGAGAAAGTACAAGATTACATGGTTACAAGATACACGATGGCTCTAGGCCATAGTGCATGAAATCTGAGACATTACAGTCAAGGTACAAAAGAAGCAGAGTGACTAAAGGGGGGTAGAAGAAACTGCAGTGTGCCAAGCCAGCAGATCCTGTCTAGGGCGAGTCAAGCTACCAATGAAGAAGTCCCTTCAAGCACGCTATATGACTCTTGCACACTTGATGAAGCATCAAAGATGAATGCATTCCTCATGGTCCATAAATGCCAACAACCCACAAGTGTAAGAAAGGAAAGAGCACTTTCATATCAGCCTGCACGGGGTCCACACCGATGGTGGGGGTTTTCAACCAATATTTGATCAAAGAAGCAGCAACCATTGGAAATCCTTCACTTGGAGAGCATAGATGCAAGAGGAAGTGCATCAATCAGCATTCGCCAAATGAAGACCTTGGATTGAAAAGGCATTTTGTTAAACCAACCTACCATTACCATAGATTTCCACCACGCTTGGCCTTTCTAGAGACCTCGAGTGGTATTGCCTTTTTGGACAAAAGCCAATCCTTGTCGCAAATAAGCAAATGATATATCTGATTGGCTGAAGCACAACCCAAAAGCAATCAACCATTAATTATCCAATCTTGCCAAGGGACCTCCTGGTCCAAAGAGGGAACAGGCTGCATGGCCCATAAAGAGGTGGAGATGGCATTCCACAAATCACGATAGCCTCATGGAACATGAAAAGGGGGGCAGAAGAAACTGCAGTGTGCCAAGCAAGTAGATCCTGTCTAGGAGAATATGCGTTCACTCAATCAAGTCGAGCTACTGATGAAGAAGCCCTTTCAAGCAGGCTATATCACTCGACATGCCCGATGAAGCATCAAAGATGAATGCATTCTTCATGGTCCATATATGCCAATAATCCCAAAAGCGTAAGACAAGAAAGAGCACTTTCATATCAGCCTACACGAGGTCCACAAACTTGGGATGTCCAAAGACCCAATCCTTTTGGAAGCATCGATAGCCCAATCACTCCGAACAAATGGCCGATAGTAGTTACCAAACCTTCCACACGACCGAGCAAGGAACCAATGGTGGGTGGTTTCAACCAATGTCTAACAAAAAGAAGCAGCTACCATTGGAAATCTTTCAATTGAAGAGCGCCAAGGCAAGAGGGAGAGCACCAATCAACATTCGCCAAATGAAGACCTTAGATCGAAAATGCATTTTGTTGAGCCAACCTATCATTACCACAAATTTCCACCACACTTCGCCTTTCTAGAGACCCCATGTAGTATTGCCTTTCTAGACAAGCCAATCTTTATCACGAATAAGAAAATGATATATCTGATTTGCTGAAGCACGACCCAAAAGCAGCCGACCATTAATCATCCAATCCTGCCAAGAGGCCTCCTGCTCCAAAGAGGGGAGAGGCTGTATGGCCCATAAAGAGGTGGAGATGGCATTCCACAAATTGCAATAGCCTTGCGGAACATAAAAGCAGTATCAACAAGAACTAAAGGACATAACAGCCCCACTAACAAGTAGAAAAGTATCAGCAACAATGATAAGTCCCAAGCACACCATCCTATTCAACATCGGCCTTTGTTGCTCTTTGCCTTGCCAAGAGAGAAGCTTCGAAACGGCCAACATCTCCGCTCTAAAGGAGTTTTCCGCCTCCCAATCCGAAGGTGGATGCCAAGAAAATTTAACAAGGACCAATCTCTAGGAGTGGATCAAATGATTCAACAACATAGTAGACTTAAGATGGATAGGCTGTTCAAAATTAACCACATGCCACCATGAGGCAGAAATCTTGGTGTTTCCATGCTTGACACCCTGAGTCTCAAGGAAAAACCTAGCAATCAAGGACCGAGGTTGCCTACCCTCGCTCAAGGCCTGGAACAATGACCAATGAAGAGCAATCATATGTCTCCAAATCCAAAACAGCCCCACCACCCATTCTTTTGGGAGTACAAACATGGTGCCAGGAGATCCACAAGAACCCATCCATGTAGAATCTTTTTTCCAAAGCAAAAACCAAATGGGTTGAGTTATTTACTATAAATGTGGGTTGAGTTATTTGCTATAAATGAGTCGTTGGCCAAGGGAGCAAGGGAAGATAATATGAATCCATTGGTATCATGATTGTCTGTGTTGGGATAAAGGCCCGGTTTAACCCCCCATGTATAGTACACGCACATTGTATATGTGAATGCACCCTTTACATGCCCCGAGTATAAATACATTTTATTCTTTGTGTACCAACACATTGTTGGCACACTCTAACCAAATCGTACTTTCACTCTGCTCACTCACTCTTCAGCCGTCACACTCGCTCTCTCCTACTCGACCTCCATCTCTCACACCTGTGCTCCCCTTCTTCCAACAACTGGTATCATAGCACAAGTTGTACACGTTTCTCGATATCATACCAGCTGTCGACACGCAATACTGCTCGACAAGTTAGGCGTGACCTGACAGGACCAACGACACGGCTCGCAACTGACAGGCTACAGTCGCAGGAAGAAGTCGTGTGCAAAAGACTAGTACGGGTGTCATGCAAAAGACCAGCGCGGGCGTCGTGTGTAGAAGATCAGCCGACAACCAGCGGCAAGTCAACGAGGGGACCAGGCAATAGGAGATGCGAGCTATAGGCGCACGTGAGGACTAGCATGGAGACCATTGCGTGTCGACAGGGTCCAGCAAGGTGCTAGCGCGTAGCGACGGGGTCCAGCATGACGCCACGGCGGGCAGGCAACGAGCTGCACGGACGCGACGTGACCGGGCACGGTCAATGGACCCCCCCGGTCAGTTCCTTTGTTTTAAAAACCAAAATTTTCTTTAATCTCTTCATTACCACTTGTCTTGTTCACGCATTGGAGCACGGTCCACAAATTTGTGCAAATTCAAGCCCAAAAATTTGGGGCTTTTCCCAGATTTGGCATCATTCATGCCTGTCAATGATTTTCGAGTTAGAAATTGCAAACATTGCGAGCGGTGACCTCAATTAATTTGGGGATTTTGCCACATTAGTCAAAATTTTGCTATTTTAAGTAAAATTTCTTGACATTGGATCCCAAAAATTTGGGGCTTTTCATGTATTGGCAAAGTTTTGCTTAGCTGGGTCAGATTGGCTGACATTTACGCAATTTTGGACTTGAAATTTTTGGGGATTTGCGCAAAATTTGGTAAATTTCTGTATTTTTTGCCCGTGTGGTGGCTGGTTCATGTACAAATAGCAGAGATTTACTTTTGGTCGAGAAGAATAATAGTGTATTTTGCTGGTTCAGCTTGTGCTTCTGCAGTTTAGTGCATTTACTCGTGTTCGTGATAAAATGGCTGCAACCTCTTCCAATTCAAACATCAAGAGTTTGATGGAAATCAAACGGTTTGATAGTCGTGGCTTTGACCTTTGGAAAGACCGTATGCAGGGCATTTTGTTCCTAAAGGATTGTGAGGATGCTTTGCAAGAAGATAAACCCGCATTAATGTCTGATGCAGATTGAGCCAGAGTGAATAAAAAGGCTGTGGCTTACATAAAGATGGGTGTCACTGATGACATTCTGACAGACATTAAGGGTTTAGATACAGGTAATGCAATATGGGAGAAGCTGAAAACTACTTATAAGATCACTATACCTGTTAATCAGGTGCATTTAATGCGCAAGTTGGTGAATATGCGACCAGATGAGTCAAAGCCTGCGGCTGAGCACTTGAGTGCATTTACAGGGATTCTAAATCAGCTCAAAGATGCAAATTTGGACTTTGATGATAAGTTGAGGGAGATCTTTTTGATCATGACACTACCTGACTCTTGGGAGACCTTGGTGGTTTCACTCAGCAATAACTCAAATCTCTCATATGATGGGGTGAGGGGTTCTATCTTGAATGAAGAAATTAGACGTATTTCTAGTGGAGAAGGCAATAACTCAGCTTATAATGTAAGAGGCAGGGCTGAAAAGAAAAATGCAAATGCAGGACACAGAAACAGAAGCAAGAGCAAAGGAAAGGATAAGAGTGACATTACTTGCTATCACTGTGGCTGGAAGGGCCACAAGAAACCTGATTGCAGGTATTACAAGAAGGAACAAGAGAGAAAGAAAAATGCAAGAGATAAAAAGAAGAAGGAAGAAAAGACATGCATCGGAGACAACCAAAGGCAAAGAAAAGGCCAATGTGGCCTCTAGTGTGGTCATAGAGGAGCTTTCAGATACAGAGGCTGATGTATTATGTGCAATTGATTATGATTCCCTTGTATGTCACATGCAAAATATGCAGATTACCAAGGCTGATGTGATTGATGCACTCTTGTCAATTGATGATGGTGTCACTCAGACTTGGATCGTAGACTATGGTGCCTCTTTCCATATAACTCCTTGCTTGGAGTGTTTTGCTATGTTCAATGCACGCACTTATGGAAGGCTAGCCCTAGACAAAGATCAGTAGGAGGAGGTACTAGCTGTACCCAGGAGGAGGATTTGTGTCATCAGACTCTAGAGGAAGATTTGGGTATTGGACCCCTACATACCCTAGAGCGAGTTCCAGAAATAGCGCCTCTGAATTGCGAAGAGACAGCCTCTAGATGAGGTGAAGTGGGATGGCTTTGGCCAGCCACGACAGTTTCCAAGAAGCCCCGGGGCTTCTTGGCTTACACAAGCCAGATTGGAGCGCATGTTTTGATGCAAGAGGACAAGGATTGAGCACCTTTTTGCAGCAGACACTAGGCAAAACACAACATTACTCGGGCCTTTCGATGAACCTTTTGGCGATGCTTGTGGAACAATTGGAGGCTGCGGAGGGTGGCATACTTATTGTGGTTACTAGCACATAGAGGCTTGGTTATTGGGAGCTAGTTGGTTCAAATGCAGCAGGATGAAGTCTGCAAGCGCTACCCACTACAACGCTTGGAAACTCCAAACTTTGCCTCTAGTCTTGTGAGGCAGCCTAGCTGGTATGGAGAGGAGCCTACTGTATTCTCCACTCAGTGGCACCTAGCCTAGGATATATATCTTGAGGGGCCCTCTATTTGACAGGAAGTTAGCTAGGGTCACCACTTACTGTATGAGGCTGAGATGCATGCATGACACTATTTTTCTCATTGAGGCAAGTTCTGTGTTGTGGTTGGCTTGGAGGCTCTACCCATCCATTGGGTACTAGAGCCTACAAAAAAGCAATCAGAGGTATGGGAGATTATTGGGAACCTCACAATATGGCACATCTCGGAGCATTGTCAGGTGGTTTTGGGCAATGAGTCCCTGTCCACATATGTGACTTTAGCAAAGCTTTGGACCTAGATCATCCACTCCCTCTGAGGCCACTCAGATCAAGTGCAAGGTGACTCTCAAGCTCATGAGAGCTCCAATACCACTTCTTATGTACCTAGGGTGGCCATCACCTGTTCTTCACGATGTAGGCAGGCAATCCTAGACGGCAGTACTCTCCTCTTCCGTGGCTTCTGTCCCCCATCCCCCCCCGCCCCCCCCCCCGACTGCCTTGAGAGGCTTGTATATGTGATTCTAGTATGACCTTGTATCAGCTCTAGCCAATCTATTGAGCACTTATAATTCGTTGTATAATCTTCTAAGAAACTGGCCACATTTTTCTTGGAAAAAGAAACCACAAGCAGCGCCAATTTTGGGGCCAACAAGCTGTCCTTTATGTGAATTTTATGCTTGCTGTTTTTTTTTTTTTTTTTGGCAAATAAAGTGTGGCTAATTATATTACTTCAGAAAGAAAACCGGAATACAAAGAAGTGCTCATTGTCCAACAGACTAGCTGGAGCTAATGATGAGTCACAGATATATCAAGTATGCAAGCCTCTTAAGGCGGTCTAGGGGGGATGGGGGCAAGAAGCCATGGAGGGGGGGTGTATCGCCAACTGGGGCTGCCTACCTACATCATGAAGAACAGGTCCTAGCCGCCCCAAGTGCGCATGAAATGAGAACGGAGCTCCTGGCAAGCTCAAGACTCGCCCTGCACCTGGTCCCATCGGCCACGGAGGGAGTGGATGATGGAGGTCCAGAGCTCTGCTAAAGTCGCTTGTACTGAATGTCTCCCCCCACCAAAAACCTCCTGACACCGTGCCTTCCAGATGTGCCATCCAGTAAGACTCCCTACGATCTCCCATACCTCAAAGCGGTCTACTATGGGCTCCAGTATCTAGCAGATGGGTAGAGCCTCCAAACCAACCACTGCACACAACCCAGCCTCAATAATGCATATCGTGTCCTGCATCCTAGCCTCATACAGAAGGTGACAGCCCTGGCTGACTACCTGCTAGCAAAAAGCTCCCCATGAGATACATCCAAGGCTGGGTGCTATCGGCGGAGGATGCGGCATGCTCCTCTCCACACGAGCTACGCCACCTCACACGACCACAAGCAGTGCTTTGGAGTTTCCAGGGACTGTTGTGGGCAGTGTTTACAATCTCCATCCTTCTCCATCTGGGCTAACCAACTCCCCACCGCCAAGCCGCCATGTGCCAACAGCCATAAGAAATACAATACCCTCCTCAGCTCCAACTATCCCATAGGCAACGCCAAAAAATCCGCCGGAAAGTATCCGTGATGCTGTGCTCTCCCTGGTATTTGCTGCGCGAGGGGGCCCAGTCCATGTCCTCGTGCATCAGAACCTGTCTGCCAATCCTACCTCTGTACTCTAGGAACCTTAGTGGCTTCTTTATCCTGCCTCTGTACTCTAGGAACCTTAGTGGCTTCTTGGCGACCGCAGTGGCCGGCCATAGCCACTCTCCAGGGTCCCACTCCAGCTCATCAAGTGGCCTACTCTCCCATATCCAAAGGCGCCACTCCCAGAACTCCTCCCAGAACACATAAGGGTCCAGACGCCATGTCTTCCCTAGAAGGCCAACCACTTGAATCCTCCACAGAAGGACAACTATCCCCTCATCCTGCTGCCCTCTCTCAAGAACCAGATGCCCCTCCTCCTGTATGGTGAAGAAAGTCCCATGTGGGGTGCCGCCCACTCTACCTACCACCTGTAGGGGGGTACTTGTTGGGGAAAACCTAGCGGCCCATACCTCACCAAGCTCTACTGGCTCTCATATCGGGGGGTCCAGCCACTCCTGAGATATCACAGCATCAATCTCCCTTCTCAACTCAGCTCCTCTCTGGCAGCCTGATGCCCATAGCAACACCTCTTGGTCCGCCATCCTGTACCCCTACCACCATGTCCTAAGGGTACGAGCCGAGCCGAACCCATTGGATGTGGGGGCACTCGCCAATCTGTACCCCCTCCCGATCTCTGACCTGGGGGTTATAGATCACCAGCTGGCGGTCTATCTCCTTCTGGCAACCTGAGGAGCTCTCTGGGGGGCGTGATTTGGGCTGTCATGAAGATCCATCTCAAGGAGGGCCTCCAATCACCGCCAAGCCTCAGTCTGCACTCCTGGAGACCCTCCTGCAATAGGACCTTCCATGGAACAAATATGGGGCCAGAGGGCAGCCCTGCCGCACCGATCTCTCCAGCCAAAACTCCTCCCCTCACCTACCATTATGAGAACCCTACTGGTAGCCGATCTGTAAAGTGTTGAGACCCCGCGGATCCATGCCTGGGGAAAGCCCAACCTGAGGAGCTCTCTGGGGGGCGTGATTTGGGCTGTCATGAAGATCCATCTCAAGGAGGGCCTCCAATCACCGCCAAGCCTCAGTCTGCACTCCTGGAGACCCTCCTGCAATAGGACCTTCCATGGAACAAATATGGGGCCAGAGGGCAGCCCTGCCGCACCGATCTCTCCAGCCAAAACTCCTCCCCTCACCTACCATTATGAGAACCCTACTGGTAGCCGATCTGTAAAGTGTTGAGACCCCGCGGATCCATGCCTGGGGAAAGCCCAACCTCACCATGGTGCCCTCTAAGAAGTCCCAATCAACCCTGTCATAAGCTTTCTCGAAATCCAGGAGTAGTACCGCCAGTCCCTAACCACTATGCTAGGCTCACTTTGTTGCCTCAAAGAAGGTGAAGACATTGTCTAGGATGCTCCTATCCTAGACAAAGCCTGTCTGTGTGTCATGGATGATGTCTGGAAGCACAAGGCGGAGTCGCATACCAATCATCTATGTCATCATCCAGCCTCCTCTATGAGAGGTCTGAAGAAAGAATTGTGCCAGTCTCAAGAAAGTGTGACGGGGGCATGGATAGATGAGTTGGTGGCTGTGTGGGAAGGGGGGGGCCAGGCTGCTGGTGAGTGGAGGATGTCGGCGTATGGGGCTCCTCACCTCTTATGGGAGGGGGGAGGGGGGCGGGGACTGATCGGCGGGGGGGATGGTGGGGAGGGGGAGGATCGAGGGATGATGGGGTGGTCAGCGACACAAGGCAGGTGGGGGGGGGGGAGGGGGAACCGCAGGGGGGAGGGTGTGGGGGATGTGGGCCCTTGGGTGAGGTGGCTTATGACGCCTCCGTGGGAGGTGGATGTGGATGCCTCTAGTCCTATCGTGTGGGTCGAGGAGGGGGGAACCGCATGGTGCTCTACCGAGGGGGGGGGAGGCTTGCCCTCCTGCTCCCTGCTACCATGGCTGTGTCTGAGGGGCTGCTGACTACGGCCCCCCTTCCATTTCCTTCTCTGTCGTCTCTAGGGACCCATGTAAATGCCCAATCACAATAACCTGCTACTTGAAGGAGTGTCCGCCTACCTCAATCTCCAGAAACTAAGGTATATTCTTCGTCTCTTTCACTGCCACCTGTACCTTTGGAACTCCTACGGTTGTCACTCCATCCGCGAAGAAGGCAAGAAGGACAATACCAAAGAGCTGTCCAAAGTCCTCCACTAACTAGCAATACTCTACCGCCAATCCAAGGAAGAGTAGGGTGACCGGATGTCTAAGGAACCTGTTGTGGAGCATGAATGCCTCCACTGTGAAAGCACTATACCAGGGAACCATATAGATGACCCCCTTCGTGGAGGCATAGGGTGAGCTAGCCACTAGCTCATGGGCTGCGTCTACCAACGTGAGTCGTACCATGAAGATCCCTTGCCCCATGAGAATCGCCTCCACGATCTACATTGTGCCAATGCACAACGTGGAATGAAGCCAATCTCGAAGATGGGCCTTGGATGGGGAATGTCCTACGACCTGATCAAAGATCGCTATTTCTTTTAGCTCCAGCTCTGTGGCACGGACGGCTAAGAGCTGTTCCTCAAAGAGGACGACTCGCAAGGTGTTTGACTGGGGGGCACTCGCAAAATGCACTGGTGTCTGACCAAAGGTTTCTATTGCACGTCCCTACTGAGACCTACCAATCACACTGCTGTACTGCTGGAGGGGCGAGTGTTGCTGCAAATGGAGGGAGGAGATTGGCGGGAGGGAAAGGCGCAGTGCGCCGCAGGGAGGGACAGGCAGGAGAAACCGGGGGGGGTAGCGGTGGGCGCGATGGCAGGTCAGCGGTGTGACGGGCGGGAGCCGTTATGCTTGCTGTAATTAGTGCTTAATCGGGTTATTTACCACCCGATCCAAGAAGGAAGGCTGGTTTCATCCAAAGTGTGTATAACGAGAACAAACCTAACCAAGATACTCCCCCAAAAAAAACCAGTGCACAAAAAAAAGGGGGCCACTGATGTGCCGTACATTTTTCACTGCAAACGGCAACAGCTGCTTCTCTATTTCCAATCATCCACTTATACCTAGTGTCCTTGATGAAGTGCTCGTGGATGGAGTCAATTCATCCTGTGAAGCCTCATTCTGTGAAGCCTACACTCTCAACCACTTGAGGCTGCAAATTGCAACCTCTTTGCCCTTGGCCTTTGGTTTTTGAGGGGTCTGTAATCCTCATGATAATCGTGATACACACTGAAGATATGAATTAGGCATTATCCCATTCCAAATATAAAACTACTCAATGTGTGTACCTCGGTCCGCTCAACATGCATCCACATTCATAAGTCGGTATAGACCACTTGACTTATATCACCTGTGGCCAGTATGACAAAATTAATCTTCCACTGACCACTGTGATTAATGAGCCTTGAAAACAAATTGGTGACCAGTTCAGACTGTGAAGGTGATTTCTCCCCTTTCATCCAGTTTTTGAAGTACTTTACTTGTGAGCAAGTTTGTGTGTATTTAGAGTTGCCATTTAGAGCAGCGGGAGGGAGTTGTCAGTCTTTGTGACTTTAGAGCAGCAAGAGGGCAGCTGCATTTCTGGAACAATGTGACTTTATCCAAACACGACAACAACCAAGAGAGGGTAGCAACAACAGCTAGAGGGATCTGCACTTCTGTAACAGTTTTGAATCTATGAGAATCTTGCGGCAGCCAAAGAGGGCAGCAACTAAAGTACAGACAGACGAGCCATTTGAGGAGGCCCAGAAGGCTCTTGAGATCAAGCCAAAGGTGTTTGTCAGTGCACAAAGAGAAACTTTGTGGCACGAGTCCATGAGTAGAGTCAGTGCTCAGTAAACTGAATGTGAGGCTCCTCCCATGTATTTGATTTCAGTTTCCTACTGATTCCAGTTAAGCATAAGTTGATTTCCTTGAGATACTTGTTTCAACACATCATTCAGAAGACAGATTTTGGAGAAAGAATCAGAGCTTATATGAGGATCTGCATTTATGCCCGATAATACTAATTCATAGAAAAACTGGACAGCCCAAAATAAAATGCCTAAGTGACCAAAAAATGGCCACTGCCCAAAATAAGGACCTGGTGGGTGGTGCTCCTAATGTCCCCCACTGACTCAATGCTGAGGTTCTCAAACATATGACTACCCGAACGAAGCAGCATTCCACCTTGTAAAATCCAGTCTCATATCTGTACCATGCAGCTAGCATTTTTATTGATAATTGACTGTGTAATATGCCCATTGCCTACAATCATAATAGTCAAGGCCGCATTTGATGGATCGCTTCTATATCTGCTGTATACAACACTCTCTTTGGAAGAATGAAATACTTCTAGTGTAACTGATCTGATACCACTCTATGACTTTCAAAGCCACAAGCAATCTTATTGTTCCTGCAAATAAGGAGGTAAATTTTCTCTCTCAACTAAGCAGATAGGAAAAAATTTAAAGACAGTTCGGTTTGACTAAAACCTAGGTTCCTTTGCAACTCTCACCTGCAGACCTTCAGGGGTCAAACAGGCAAGACCCCCAGCTTGCACAACATTCGAAGGACCTGCTGCAAATGTCAGCATAGCAACTTTATGGAAATCTTTAATGACCGGTCGTCCATCTGAAAATAATAGTGATTCTGGAATAACAGACCATCCTAGACGCACTCCCGTGAACCCTGCAAATTTGGAGAAAGATCCAACCTCTATGGCCACCTGAACAAAATTCCAAAAGTCAGATACGCACTTAAAGAATCTCAAATGAAGGTGTAATAATGCAGTCTTTACACTTGCAGCCAGCCATACCTCTCTTGCTCCAGGAATCTCATATATAGATTTTGGGCAATCGTCCGTCATAAAGCAAGAATAAACAGCATCATAAATTATTACAGATCCATTCCTTCTTGCAAAATCAACCAGCTCTTGCAGCTGTTCTCTTGTTGCTGCAACTCCCGTAGGATTATTGGGAGAGCAGAAATAGATCACATCTGTGCGCTTTGTAGATGTCAAGTCTGGAAAGAAATCCTTTTCAGGGAGACTTTTCATGTAAACAACCTTGCTTTCACCTTCAGGAAATGAACTACCAGGCCCAATTAGCTTGCATAATTCGGGAACTATCTGTTTTGGTTTTTGGTTGAAAGGAAAATGGCAATGAGAAAAATATACAGACAAAAGCTGAAAATAAAAAATAAGCAAGCAGAAAGAAAAAACGCGTAAGGCTCCCTTGCTGCAACAACGTCAAGAAAATGTATCAGAAACAGCATGCAAAACCATCATACAAGCTATCCATATCTGGTGCAAGCATGAAGTCTCGTAAAGATATTTGAATAATGGAACTTACTGGGTAAGATGGATCCTGTACAGCAACTGTTGCATATGGCCCAAACAGTATCTGCAAAGACATAGCCCCTATCAACCAATTCATTAAGGAACTTTCTAGAACTGGATAGGCCACACACAAAGGCTGTTTGCACCGGTAAAACAATTTGGGGAGGTTTCACCTGAGAAGATTTTTTCCTTATTCAGAGGCTCTGCAAACTACATGAGTGAGCTGATATTTATAAAGTATGGAAGTTTAAACCCACAAAATAGAAGACAGTAAAACATAATTCTGTTGTGCTTGAGCTTAACAATGTACCTAGTATTAGAGCAAGAATGCTTTAAACAAATCACAGCACATAATAAACAGCAGCAAAATTAACAATCATTTGACAATGAATTGTCAGCAGTGCACCTGTAAACGTGCAAAACTGCCTTTTGCCCCATCTGAAACAAAGATTTCTTGTGGTTGCACAGCAAGTCCACTGTATAGGACTTCTGTAATTCTCTTTCTCAAAGGCTGTGATCAAAAATGAAAATGAATTAAATTAAGATTGAAATTAAATAAAAAGTCCATACTTCCAACACCAACTTCCAATACAAAAACGGGCAGCTAGATGCAAGGCCAGATAAACAATTAACAACATGTAAAAGCTCAACCAAGTTGGCATTCTCATCGAAGCACAAATATATTGGCTGTGAAAAAAAAGTCACCTCAACTCCCTGATGAGGGCCATAACCACTGAAACCATCTAGAGTGGACAAACCACGCGCAAACTGCAGAGAATTCACAATTTTAAAGGCATCAAAATAAAGTATGACATCTTCCAAGAATATGCTATATATCAAGCCATCTAGAGTAGACAAACCATGCGCATACTGCAGGGAGTTGACAATTTTAAAGGCATCAAAATAAAGTACGACATCGTCCAAGAATATGCTTATGTAAAGTATGACATCTTCCAGGAATATGCTTATTCAGCAACTTCAGACAAGTCATTATGTGTATAAGCTCACTTTCCCACATCAAAACACGAACACCTCAAATGGGGGAATCTTTTTGGCAAGCTTTTATGAGAGAAGCATACTAGCGAGTTGTACAAAAAGAAACTCTAATCAAATAAAGTTCATCCTCCTCCCAAAAACAGAAGATACCACAAGCCAAAAACTACTTTTAAAAAGTAACTTCCTTGAACTCACTCCTAGGGAACATTTTGGAGCCCAAAAGAAGTACACACTAGCACAGATTACTTTCAATCCATGTATTAACCCAGAAATTATTTGTGCTAGAATGCATCACACCACTTTTGGGATCCAAAACCCTCCATGTTTGTACCTTGAGGGCAGGATTTTAAGACCAGAAAAGAGCCAGAAATGTGCCAAATTTTGTTAATTTGAGGCAGAAATAGAAGCTCACTGGAAGTGGCAAATGCAAATTTGATTATATTAAGTGGCAGTAGAAGGCGGGATTTAAAAGCGCTTACAAAGACCAGACCTTGCAGCAGTCACAGATTTTTGGTAAATTTTCCAAGTGCCGGAATGAAGTGAAACAAGTTCCAAGCAGTGCAGGACTCCAAGACAGTCATGTAGAAATTTTCAGACCGCAATTTGGATGCCGGAAATCGGAGTGCGGGTGCCGGAGCAAAAAGGGTCAAAAAGAGAGTGTAAAGAAGCTTGATAGTGGGGAGGTGTGACCCTTGGAGCCTCCCTAGCCCCTAAAACCACTACGCGACCCCGCATGACGATCAAAAATGAGGGGGGGGCTAGAGAGCTAAAGAATACCTATATCAACTGAATGCATCAGCCTTCTCCTGCATTTTTTCACTTCCAATCACTAGCTTCGCATTCGCAAATGATGGACTGATCAGGAAGATCCAAAATTAGACTCTCTCCCCACCCTCTCTCTCCTCTTGTGCGCTATTCATGTGGAAATTCTTGTGAGAAGATCGGGATGGAGATCTGTTTTCCGGCTTCAACTGGATTGATGTGGGACCATGCCGACACTGAGTAGTGATGACCAGTGCTGTTTGGAGACCAATGGCCGGTCAGATCGCTGTCCGTAAAATCAATTTTTGAGACCTAAAACACGCAAAATGGCAGTAAGCCTCTTTTTAATTGAAATTAGGATTCTTTTTAACATTTAATGATACAAATCATGTTCATATGTGATAAAATTTTGTTTGAAGCTTGGTTGTGATGTAATTGAGGGTTGCAAACCATAAAATGCAGAGCGCGTGTTCATGCTTGTGAGTTATTAATTTTTAAAAACCCGAAATGTGTGTTTTAAGATGAGAACTCGTGTTTTTTTGGTTTCAGGTGATCAAATGATGTTTGTATGGGATGATATTAAATGTGATGATGGATAGAGTTTAAATTAATTTCTTGAATTTAAAAATATCAGAAGTACAATATTTTACATAAAGAAAAAAAGGAAGAATACCAAAATTTTGGATTTTGGGACAAAGAAAATAGGGAAAAAATAGATTCTCTGCGCGGAAACCTATGGAAAATTAGGGCTATGTTTGTGCAAGTATAATAGAGGTAGGGCATAAGGATTTGCCTCAACTTATCCCCATTTGTATGTTTTAGCACGTATTTATTGCCTTCATTATGAAGAAACATACATGCAAACACCTCTTAACCTGCCCATCATAAGGAAAACCCTAAACGGTAGGCTGAATATGGTTCAAAATCTGATTTTTTTGCTGCACATTTCATATGGGATTCGATCTTATTTTAAGTATTAAGAGACACAATGGCATGGAGTAGTCCATAATTGCCTTATCATCGCAGCAATGTCGTTAGTGAAAGAATATCACGGAAAGAATATTTGAGCACATTCACAATGCTAATTTCGTTTAAGTAAAATGTTTATGCACTCAAAGTCACCCACTTTACATTGCATTGCATTGCATCGACATGGTATAAAGAGAACTATCTCTTATATGTTTAGCACTTGGTTTCAAACTATTGACCCATGAGAGTGTGAGGCTCCCTATGCTATAGGTTTAGTATAATTGTTTCCTTGGGGACTGATTTGGTGAGGAATATACTCTCTTGGAATGAATATTGTGAAGAGTGGACTTTGTGCATATGTGTTATATATTGAGATGGCACATCTTGGGGCCAATCCATGGGGTGTAGGAGAGTCGTGGTGGAGCCACAGCAATAAGCTGGGAAATGCCCCCTTTACTATTGGAATGGAATTTATTGATTGCATAAAAGGTCAAGTACTATTGTTTTTAATGGATCTTGTTTTTTTCTTTTTCACAGAGAGCTTGCCTCAAGGTTCAAAAAGGTATAGTCTAACTTGACAACTTAAAATCTAGCAAATTGGATCAAATCAAGAGCTTCTTTCACTTGACCACTTCCATAACCCTCTGAGCCAAAATTAGGCTATGAAATGGCAAGATCAAATTATGACAAATGGTACGCTTTATCAAGATACACCAAAGGCAAGATCAAATTATGATAAATGGTATGCTTTATCAAGATGCACCAAAACCTATGTAAAAACACCAAGAACTCCTTTACTAAAAAATGTTATGCTTTGGCAAGATGCATCAAATTGCTTTCCTAGACAGTATTTGTGTCCCATATGTCAAAACCTAATTTGGAAGGATCCACTCATCTATAAATACACATGCTGCCCACCGTTCAGTCCAGACCCCTTCCCAACAGATATCTCAGTTTGAGTTTGCAGTCCATCAGCCAGGCGTCCACTCTCAGCTTTCCATCAGCCATCTGCATCAGTTCTCAGCCCTCCACGCCTGCAATTACTGATAGAGACTGTCCATCAGCCATCAGGCAGCAGTTTTCAGCCTTCATCTGCTGCTTGTGAGTGATCTACATCTGCATTTCGCTGCAGCCAGGTACCCACAGCCTGTGTTTGCACTATTGCTGCTGTCCCCAGCCTGCCAAGACTTCACCTGCAGCTTCATTTTCAGATTGCAGCAGTCGTCCACTTCATTCTATCAGTTTTCAGCCTGCTGTCCGCTGTTCAAGGTATCCCTGTCATGTCCAGCCTGATCCAGACTCTCCAGATCTGTGTTTGCTGCTGCAGTACACATTCCGAGGCTGTCTACTACATTTCGGGATCCATACAATGTACAACACACTCCTCAGCTCATACCCTCTACCTCAGTCCTTCAGAGGCACGAGAGTTCTAGGTTCAGTATTCACATTGCATAGTATGTTTATGGTATTGGAGCCGAGTACTCTCTAAAGAAACATAGGCTTTTGATCAAGAAAGCTCGTCCTCACAAACAAGAACTATCTAAAGAAACATAGCCATGTACTCTCTAAAGAAACATAGGCTCTTGATTGAGAAAGCTTGTCATCAGAAACAAGAACTATCAAAGGGAAGATGGCTTCGAACACTTCCACATCACTTTGGTCTCCAAAGCATCCTATGCCTAGAGCTGAGCAAGAGTGGGCTTCACAACTTGCCCAACAAGGTTTCAACACTAGAGAAGGGCATCTGACTATCATGGAGTCTAGAGACCCTATGAGATTTCACGGGCCTCGACCGAATCCTTATGCATCAAGCTTAGGAACAACTTAAAGGTAACATTGATCATTCCCCTTTAGGTTTGGTGCACAAGAGTATTGATTTTGCAAGAAGAACAGAACCTCCATTTGGGACTAGCCATCCTATTGGAGAAACCAGCATGGAGTACAAACCTATAATTTCTTCTCCTCCATCTACTCTGGTGCCAAATACACATGCTTTTACTTATGTTTCAGCACCTATCGTTTCTCCTTCCATGCAAGGCATTAGTAGTGGTCAAGAAGAAAGAAATCTTCAAAATGTTCATTCAATTCCAAGTCCCAAAAAAAACTTGGTTTTTTATGTAAACACAAGAAGAGGTGCATATAAGAAAAAATTCAAGTAATCACCCTCCTTTCAGTCTTTCTTCGAGTTTTGTTCCTCAAAACAGGATGAAGTTGGTCATTATCATTTCAAACATCATCATCTAATTTTCAATTTTCTAAAAATGAATTTCCAATCACTTCCATTCTATCTACACCTCAATTTTCCATCCATCCAATCCACCCTTCTCTTCTACTACATCTCACTCAACATTCACACATGGTTCACATCACCTTTCACTACATACATGTACAATCTCACACCATGCTAGGGGTTTCTACAAACGTAGTTACATCCTTGCCTCTTAGGATGTCTATGTTTTCACATTCAAGTGGTACAGATGCACCCATGCAGAAGGCTTATCCTCCACCTCAAAGACTTTTGGGCTTCTCTTTACATGGGATACCCTCCCTAGTACCTCTCTTCCAGAGATTAAACCAATTGGTATTGAAACCAACCAATCAATCTTGGACATTAGAAAACCTATTGGCCCCAAAACTAGCGCCCCTTACAGTATTTCTTCAACTTTTGCAAATGGATGGAGTACGACTAAGATTCTCTAATCTCCTCCACTAATCCAAGTCTCTTGCTGTCAAAACTTACTAGCAAGCCCTTAAACCAATTTGCCCTTGGTTTGCTCGGGGATTGGCCTTCACCTTACTCCTTGAAAGACAAATTCAGCCCTAGATGTGATATTGGTGGCTGGCCTCTTGAATCTCCCTAAAATTCCTTGATTTTAGCTTTTGGAATTCAAGTTATAGGCCTTCAATTCTGAGCATGCTATCAAACCCTAATTTCTATTGTAAATTAGGGCTTACAACAAAGATTTTCCAATATCCCCACCTCTAATGACTTAAATGGCAGCATTCTACTGATATAACTTGAGAGATGGCTGGGGGATGAGAGAGAATGCTGCAATGAGAGAAATTCAAACTTCCATCACAAGAAAATGAAAGAAATCAGCTGATGTCCTGTCTAGACATCCATGAACGCTGTCTCCATTGATGAAAAAAGCCGAATATGATGTTTATTTAGATAAAACGGCCCTCAAACTGCTGTCACCTACTACTGCCGTAGTCTCTTCAAGGCATGTCACCAGCTCCAAGAGGATCCCTTGCTAGCTAGAAATGGCATGTCAACTATTGTAGCAGCTATGGCAGCCTTCTCTATGTCTCTCTCAACTTGCACAAGGCTGAAATGACCCCCTCCTCTCTCTCTCTCTCTCTCTCTCTCTCTCTCTCTCTCTCTCAACCTCAAAAATGTATTTTCCACATGCACGGC
Source organism: Lygodium microphyllum (assembly GCF_053477565.2). Taxonomy (NCBI): domain Eukaryota; kingdom Viridiplantae; phylum Streptophyta; class Polypodiopsida; order Schizaeales; family Lygodiaceae; genus Lygodium; species Lygodium microphyllum. The sequence continues at coordinate 5,323,973 of NC_141142.1, read as the reverse complement.
AAGTCTTGCCAAGTGGCAACCTTCTAATCCCATTTTCCAACATTATCCAGCTTATTAATATTCAATTTTCAGAATATTAATTCTGAAAATTAATTTGATAATTATTCTAGTGCCTATGAAAATAATTCCACCAGTCAATAATTAAATTGGCTAGGCCAATTTGTCTCCCAAGTGTCCCTCGAGCAATTATTGACCCCTAGATTGACATTAATTAATTAATTAATACCTAGTCTCTAATGTTACCACCGACATTAGTAGCCAATAGATTGGTCTAGGCCCAAATCTGATACCAGATACCACCTAGTGCCTATCACTCGTAACTTCTTACAATTTTTTCCTTTAGCAACATTTGATATCTCGAGGTCCTAGGTCCCACACTATGAAATAATTAACTTGCACCTCACATGTGCAAGTCACAATAGAACAGTTAATTAACTTTTAATCAAATGCTAAGCAAATACATGAGAGAAGGCTTGGAGCCAGTCCATGCCTCATAAGGAGTGATGGTACGTAAAGCTTTTGTGGGATACCTATTCAAAATATAAGATGTGTCCCCCCCCCCCTTAAATGAGAGAGAGAAAAGTAATGCTCAGCAAGAGGTGATGTACTTAGATGTACCATTATCAAAATACCAAGTAGAAGCCACATCAAAGATAGAGAAATAGGTATCATGAATAGCAAGATTATACCGACATTGAATAAAAAATGCATAATCCTTAAACTAAGAATAGTTCACGGTCTCATGTGTAAAAACAAGACCAGACTCCTCCGATGATGCAATGCGCTTACGACATTCGAGGATGTCATGCCCCCTTGTTCAGCAATAATTACCCTTCTTGGGTTTGTTGATTGTACCCTTTGAAGGATTGGAAGAGGATGGACTAGTATGGAAGGATATCTTCGATGGAAAAGGAGTGAAGTAGAAGGATGACCTGCATGAAAGTTTGCTGATTTTTTTACCAATAGGCTTGTTTTTTACTTTTGGTTTGGCTTTTCCATGATGATGGGTGGAAAAGGCATGTTTGGTTGTCATAGTTGCATTGTGGTTGAGATGGCTTTGTTCTTCCTACAACAAAAGAGACACAAGCTAGTCGAAACTATGGATAACTAGGTTGCCCATAGTTACCAACCCCAAAGTGGTTGCAAAACCTTAATATGACTCCAATAGGCCATTAAGAGTGATGGAAACAAGCTGATTATCTGAGACCTCTTCATCAATGTTTAGTAATTGCTCAATAAGATCTTTGATGCCAGTGAGAGAGGCATCCATGTTACCTCCTTCCATGTGAACGTCTTCTAGTTGCTTATGTAGGTAAGCAACGCACACTTCATTGCGCACTTGATACAATGATGCAAGCTTATCCTATGCATCCTTGAAAGTCTTGCATGAACAAATGTGTGGAATGATACCTCTCTTCAATGATAAAGAGATTAGGGCATGCGCTTGGGCGTCATGGCCATCCCACCAAATATACTCTTCAGCGGGAGGTGATATGGAAGAAAAAGATCATTCGGCATCATGAGAGCCACCTTTTGAGGTGGAGGTGGGAGGTGGTGTCAATGTTAGAGAAGCCGGCCTTTACTCACTGCCATTTACAATATGCCATAAATTATTAGCGACAAGAACATGTCACATCGTGTAGGCCCACATTGGTGACCACAATCAAGGTGCTTGATACCCAATCTAGTTTAATGATTGCTTACAACGAGGTAAAATCTAGTACCTTCTATATAATGACCCAATTCCTCTCCCAACCGAGCCTCAAGGGCTCTAAGTTCCATCATTTTCATGCCCTAGCTTCCACTAGGGAACCGACGAATGACAAGCATCTCTAGCATTTCCGCCTAGGACATGTTGGGATAACTCTCTTTACAAACGGTCATACAATCAAATGTTTGAGGGCCTTCCACACCTAAAATTATCAAAGAATGTTTGTAAAGCTTGTCAATTTGGGAAACAACACCGTAAATCTTTGCCTCGGTAGACCCCTTGTAGATTTTAGGGGTCCTAGAGGTTGATCCACATTGATCTTTAAGAATCAGCATCCACTACTGCCATTAATGGTACATTATACTTCTTTTTTATTATGGATTATTATACAAGATATATATGGGGGATTATTATACAAGATATATATGGGTTTACTTCTTAAAGTATAAATTTGATGCCTTCATATACTTCTATGCTTGGGTGCGCCTTGTGAAAAATCAAACTTGTCTTCATATAGATACTATGAGGTGTGACAATGGTTATGAGTTCGTATCCCATGAGTTCTCCATGGCATCTCCTCCCAGCTCACCTCTACCAACTCCCCTTCTCAAAATGAAGCTATAGAGTATAGGAATTGGACAATGATGAACATGGCACGCTCTATGCTATTCGTAGCAAAGCTTCTCAAGCGCCCATGGACTAAGGCTGTTAATACTTCTGTGTACATCCTCAATGAATCCCTCAAAAGACCACCATTGACGCATTCTTTGACACTTGTTCTCTCATTTCCCACCTTAAGAGTCTTTAGAAATCATGCTTACACACACACTCCTAATAATAAGATAGAAAAGCTAGAGCCCAAGCTAATCTCTTAATCTTTGTAGGTTACTCCTTCAAGGCAAAAGCACACTACTTGTTTGATCCCAAGACAAACAAAGTCATTACCTAGAGATATGTAGTTTTTTTATAAGAGGGATATCATGCAATCCCCTACACCACCCTTTGAGCCGAGTCCTCGGCCTACATTGCCTAAGATAGTGCCCTCTAAGCCAGGTCTACTACTCGCTCTTGACCCACATGTAGAGTCTTGAGCTCCCAAGTGCCCTTCTAGGGACTTGTTAGCTTGTTGGTACAAACAAACCATGTGGGATTCGGGAATTCTTTCTCTGGACTCCACCACGGAGGGACCTAGAAGATCTACCTAGCTTGTACCTACTGTTAGTAGATTAGTCAGCTCAGGTGTGAGTCTGTGCTGCAGAGACTACTGTATTTTTTCTGGCATTTTCCAGTGCCCTTTTTAGGGCTAGGGAGTATTTAATGCTGGCCGACTAGCATTAAATGCTCCCCCCATTTTATACCTATATATTGTTGGGGCTCCTCCTCCTCTTCGATACTTCAGCCATCATTTGTGGATTCTTCTGAGGAGAGAGGAGCCGGTGCCAGGGTGCCCACACAGCCAGTGACTCACTGTTGTATGCTACTGTCTCGTGTTCGATATGGATTCCGTTTTCCAGGCATACATCTAAGTTCTCATCTGTATTTTTGTTTATTTTTCTTGTCTTGTGTTTCAGCATGTTGTTTATGCTTCCATTGCTGCACCACTTCTGACATGGTATCATTTTTCAGGTTTTGTGTTTTTGCTGTGTTTTATTGCTGATTTTTGGACTGTTTTCACCATTGTTGTTCAGGCGGCTACTGCTCCATTCAAGCGACTTGTTTGACCTACGTTTTCTGCAGATTTGTCATCGCCTACTATCCAACACCTCTTGCTGCCTGTGTTTTCATCATCATGCTGCTGGCAACAATTCCCTACATCTGTTTATGCAGTGTGCAGCCTGCGTTTTGTTGTTTTCAGCACTATTTTGGGCTGGGCGACTGGCAAAACAGGCCATTTTTGCTGTTTCTGGCAGATTTGAACTGATTTTTTGACTTTGTGCAGCAGATTTTGGCTTCTTTTGATCAGCTTTCGGGTTATACTGTATGTGGACGCTTGTTTTTTGCAGTCTGTGCTCGTGGTTTGGCTGTGTTCCCTCTCCCAATCCCTTTCTAAATCCTCTCTAGATGGCTCCTCCATGAACATCCACTAATGACAAGCTCCATGGACCTGATTATTACGCGTGGAGTGCAGTGATGAAGGCTTGGTTTATTCAAAAGCGGTTATGGTATGTGGTTAACGGAGTTGTGGCACGTCCTCGACAACCTTCTCCAGTTCCATCTAATTTTGATAAAGACAACCATGAGGAGGCAGTGCTTACATGGGATTCGGATGATGCCCGTGCTTATTCAGCATTACTTCGATGTATTTTCAAAGAATTCCTACCGGCGGTCACCTCTTGTACAATGGCTTCAAACGTATGGTCGAAGTTACAGTTGATGTACGAGGCTCCTTCCACCATGAGGGCTGTTACTCTCTATGGCCAGCTCCAGCAAACTGAAGTTTGAATCCAAAGATACGATTCAATCCTTCCTACTTCGTGTTACCCAACTCCAGGACCGGCTTCGCACTATGCAGTCTGCCCTATCAAAGGCACATCTTGTTGGTACGGTACTCTACAAGCTTCCTCGGGAGTTTGATGGCATGGTGAACGCTTTACAGGCGCACACATCTACGACTCCTGTCAGTTTTCTTCACATGTCCTCCATGCTACTTGAGCATGAGGCTACTTTGCGACTACAGGGGAGGATTCCGTCACATTATGGAGGTTTAGGTGAGGCTCTTGCAGCTTCAAAGAGGGGTTCACAATTGAAGAAGTCGAAGGCCCAGTGTTATCACTGTGGCAAGAAAGGTCATCTAAGGAAGGACTGCAAAGAGTTAGCGACTTCCAGGAAGAAGAAAAAGGAGCAGAAGACAAAGCGGGATGCGGACTCCTCCGAGGAGTCATTATCTGCCTCAGATTTCGATGTGATCCTCCAGCCAAGGCGAAGTCCAAGGCACGGAAGGGATCCTCTTCTTCAGATCGTAGGAAGGGCTTAGTAGCCCCTTTCTCAGCTGCTTTCTAGTGGTGGTGATGCGGACATCCCTCATGACTCTCCAATGCTAGAGGGAGTGTGAGAGGGTGGTGAGATGGGGCAGCCATGCCTCATCTATATGTCTATACAGATGCACAAAATCCAGAGGACTTCCTTGACACATCGACCGAAGTCTGGCAGGTACAAATCCTGGAGCTAGGATTGACATCCAGGTTCATGATGGGCTGGTTACTTGACAGAGAGCGGGAGGCTTTCATTTGGAGCCCAGATGAGGGGACACTTTGGCGGTTTTGGCCGAAGGCGGGGATTCCATGGTCACATGTTCAGAGACATGTTTTGTAGATTGGTCTTGTATGTCCTGAGTGACATAGGTAACATAACACAGAGAGCTGCTATGATTCTTCTCTATTTTCCGATGGTGCTATTATGATTGACATCGACGTCAGATACTCTCCGAGGCATCTTGGTGGTGGGCTAGCCACTCACTGCTTGGATATCCATGGTTCTTCTAGTGGTTCTATGTTGTATAGTTTATGATACCCCATCATTGTACTATTGTCTTGTATCAAATCACCCCTGATCTGAGAGAGGGTGTTAACAGATTAGTCAGCTCAGGTGTGAGTCTGTGCTGCAGAGACTACAGTGTTTTTTCTGGCATTTTCTAGTGCCCTTTTTAGGGCTAGGGAGCATTTAATGCTGGCCAACTAGCATTAAATGCTGGCCAACTGCATTTAATGTTCCCCCCATTTTATATCTATATATTGTTGGGACTCCTCCTCCTCTTCGATACTTCAGCCATCATTTGTGGATTCTTCTGAGGAGAGAGGAGCCGGTGCCAAGGTGCCCACACAGCTAGTGACTCACTATTGTATGCTGATGTCTCGTGTTCAATATGGATTCCGTTTCTCGGGCATACATCTAAGTTCTCATCTGTATTTGTGTTTATTTTTCTTGTCTTGTGTTTCAACAGTTTATTTCAGCATGTTGTTTATGCTTCCATTGCTGCACCACTTCTGACACCTACCACATCATTTGTGTCCATATTTACGGTAAATTACATAGCACATTCTAAGCTTGAGAGTTGGCAGGAGGCTCTAAAGCATCCCCAATGATGAGAGGTTATGGAAAAGGAGCTCGAAAGCATTGACCAAAATGGAACCTGAACCTTGGTGGATCATCCAAGTCACACAAACATCATTGGGACTAACTAAATCTTTAGAACTAATTGAAAAAATTCAATGGTACCTTGGATGAGTACAAGGCTCGCCTTGTGGTACAAGGATTTCGACAAAAGCACGATATTAACAAAGAAGAGACTCTTACTCCAACTATGGAGTTAGCATCGTTCCGCTTGTTAGTTGCATTGACTGCTCACCACCATTGGCCACCCACCCAAATGGATGTCAAAAGTACCTTTCTAAATGGCTATTTGGATAAGGAAGTCTATGTGGAGAAACCTCCTACGTTTTCTCATTCAAACAATAAGGATAAGGTCTTTTGCTTGCAGAAAGCTCTTTATGGGCTAAAAGCAAGCACTACATTCATGGTCCATAGGATGGATGAGTTCCTCAAAACTCATAGCTACCATTCTATAGCATGTGACCCAAATTTGGATGTCAAAATGGAATTGCCTCCGCAAGGAACAGAAAGAGGTAAGGAGCTAGGAGGCAGCCCTCTTGGATTGATAGCTCTAGTCAGAACTCTGTACCTCTCCACCCCTTATAACCACTCAGCTGCTGTCTGACATGTAAAATGTAGAGATGCTGCTGATCTGTCAATGAAGCCTCACTACAATATGGTGGACATGCCCTAATGGACAAACTTTCTTTTGTGAATCCTTTATAAATTAAACTTAAAGATATAGAGGGGCCAAACACTATAAATTTTGCAGCATACAAGTACCAAAAACACTCATGAAAAACATCTTAGTGAGGTCAATCCAATCCTCTACTGGCAAGACTATGAGAGAGAGAGATTGGTGCAACAATCTTCTAGCACACAGTCCTCAGCCATAACAATCTAATTTCCAAATGCATTTGTACGAGCAGTGCACAAAGTAGCTAGCATTTTGGTCCATGGCCACTGCCATTCAGCAAACTAATGTAAGAAGGCCAATTTACAAGCCAACATATGAAGATGGATGTTCGGAACATTAAATCCACCATGAGATTTAGGATAGTAGACATTCTGCATGGCCAGTAATCTAGCACCTTACTTGTGCAGCTTAGATTTCCATAAGAGTTCCATGGACATCAATGTGAAGGAATCAATTTCAGATTTAGACTGCATCACTAGGGGCAAGAAGAACTGAATATATGCCATAATGACAAATATTGAACAATTCATAAATGTACACCCCAATGGTCAACACTAGATCAAAAAACCCTTCCCCATAAATCTGAAAGTTTGGGAGTAAAGCCCCCCTTGCTCATGACTTATATAAACTAAACATGCTTTAAAACATCCAATTTCGAAGGTTCCATGCTGCTATGTAAGTAATTGCTTAAAGCACTATCCCCAGACAATGTATTGCACACTAGCGATTATAAAAAGTCATTCCTTTATTTGCAAAAAACTAGCATAATGATCCAAACAAATGCAAAGCTGACAGTTCATGATTGGTTAAATTAGTGTTCAAGAGTCCCCAGCATTTCTAAAGTGGGTCAAAGAAATGATCAGCATTTGACTTCCCTAGGTTTCGAATTTTACCTGCTCCATGGCTGAGGCTATCACTTTAGGAATTGGTTCTGATGCATCTCCAACTGAAAGATCTATTATATTTGCACTGGGATGAGTGGCGCGGTGTTCTGCAAGTTTTCGACGTACCTAAATTTCTCGCCATAAAACAACCGCAAACCAAACTGTGCAAAGTTATATTATTTACAGATGGATGTGATTACCATCACTAGGGCCTAAAATAAGGAAGAACGAAGGTTTGGAAGAGTCACCTCCTGGAAAAATAAGTCACGTTCACACTGTGCCAGGTTGGCATTGCGCTGAACCTTAGTAGCATGTTGTGTCTGAGCCACACCTTTAGCTGCCATGGCATCATTCATTATGTTGACAGTTGATGGCACGTTATCACTGTACCACATAAGCAAGCTGTTAATATAAACACATCCTTTTGAAAGTAATGTACTTCACATTGATGATAAAGAACTGATTAGCTCCAACAATCAGCAATTCTTTTGACCAATCAAAATTTGATTGCCATGTCAAAAGAGCTAACTGCACCATGTGACCACTTCTTTATATCAAAAAGAACAATATTAATGTGACTGAATATGTTGCATTGCGTACAATATACTTGTTGAGCTCATCAATACACTAACTAGAGCTCATACAATACACTTATTGAGATTTGAAAGGTGCTATATCCCAAAATTAGATGTCTTCCCTTTCTCCTCTCCACCACCCCCAAAAAAAGAAAAAATAATTAAAAAAAGGAACACGTTGAAACAAAGCAATAGATGGAGGTCTTACAGTTAACCAAAGTATAACAACAAAGCAACAAAAAGTATCTGAAGTTTAACAGATACAAGTTGTCAAGAAGAAACACAAAGCGTACAGCAAACACTGTGCCAAAGAAACTCAAAAACGTAGAAGAAGAAGAAGAAGAAGAAGAGTGAAGAATGGTAATCACTGAATCATGCTAATGAAACATGTGGATACAATGAAGCAAAGCTCAAAGAAGACTGCGCTTTCCTAGCTAATCAGGTGGCAGTATTTGGAAGGAATAGGCACTGTGAAGAGAGTGAAACATAGTCCTTGGGCAGAGAAATGATGAAGGACAACAACTGAAGAGCGAAACGCAGTCCTCAGGCGCTGCTGGCAGCAAATGCAAGACCTGCAGATGAAGGCAACAGTCTCCAAAAGGTGCTTGTGAGCTAAGCGGCCACCATAGGCAGCAAACACAGGTTGCTGATCAAGGATGCTGGCAACAAGCTGGTGACATACAGATCTGCAGCAAAAAAAGGCCTGTTCTAGGGTCACCATGTACTTGAAGCAGCCAAACTCAGGTCGCCAAGTTGAGGATGCAGTAGGGGCTGGACAGTCGATGGTGAGGAAAACACAAGTGGGCAGCAACCTCTAGACAAGGCAGCAGGCTGGGCAAAAGCCAGCTGACTCGGTGGCAGCTCCAAATGGTGTGGGCAGCAGCAAACAGCTCCAGAAGGTAGCACGAGTCACCCTCGTTGGGGAGCATCCATCTAGGCGTTGGAGAGGTGGAGAAGATCAGTTGTCGATGATGAGGGGGACTGGCTGAAGAATGAGGTGTAGAGTGATGAATGCCCATGCCCTATTTATAGGCACATGAGTCACTAAAGTGTCTAGGGTGGCACCCAGACTCTCTTGCCTGACACCCAAACACTAATCAATGATACAGATTAAGCCTTTTTGGGGCTGTAAATGGAAACCTAAATAAGAATTAATAAAGTTAATGACTTTGGTTTCTCAACACAAGTAGTCGGGACATCAATATATGGCAATAAAATTTTCTATAGTATTTGCCCCACCATAGCACATTCACATCAACGTGTCCCACAATGCTTTAGAGGAAACGCCAAAAGACCCTTGCAAAAAACCAAGAAATATGGAACTGAGCACTAAACAAATCGGCTTCGAGACAGACATGCTTCTTGGTCAACAATTACATATACTCAACATATTAATTCTGGAAACCCTAACTCTTGCATGGCCACCAATTTCACAGTCAATGGGCATTGGACAGCATAAGGATCTTGGTAGCTCACAGGTGGGACCAAAAGAACTATCAAGAGCTTTTTACCTCAAGGGCAAGACTAAAGGAACTTCTAAAATGTGCATTCCTAAGGTTCAAGTGAAAGCTTTCACATTAGCTCACAGATGGGACCAAAAGAACTGTCAAGAGCTTTTTATCTCAAGGGCAAGACTAATGGAACTTCTAAAATGTGCATTCCTAAGGTTCAAGTGAAAACTTTCACATTAATGTTAAAGTTTTGTTCAATAAGCAGTTGGGATTTAATGTCCAAGCAGGCTCTTTGTGATTTATGCATTTTCAAGCTACCCCTTTAGGATTTAATGCATTAACAAGCAGCCCCTTCAAGATTAAAAAAGGCTAGTGGGATTTTTAAGCTGACATATGCAATCAGAATGCCTCTCTGGCTGTTTGAAGCTTTTCATCTCTCTCATTCAGCAGCCACAAGTTTGTTTCAGCTCTTCTCCTCAGTTTTGCTGCAGATTTCTCAATTCTCAGCTATAGAGAATGCATATACAGTGCATGGAGTCAGGACAGCAGCAAACCTTCTCCTCCTAGCATGGGAATCCATTGGGCAGCTCCAGAACTCCACTATCAGAAGGTTTTGTTGCTGATTTAGACCTAAATCTCTTCACAATAGGTTCTCAATGTTCTATTGTGAGAAATCCCTCTGTTTGTAAGAGAAGCAGTACACAAATTTGTGGGAACTGTTTAGGACAGATATCCAGGCAAATGCTCCATGAACATAAGCTTAATTGCTGGCTGCCATTTCCAGGGTTTTGCAAGTTGTGGACCTTTGAAAAGTCCAGGCTCGGTAAGAGAACAGCAATCCAGATGAGTCATTCAGCACCTGAGGATCAGTTGTGTTGCAAGAAACTGTTGGAAATTCAGCCTAATCTAGAGCATTCTTCAATATCCTAAATAAACACCAAAAGGGGAGCCACACATCGGGGCCAATAGTTGTATCTATGTACATGTTACAGGTGCGCTCTAGCTGTCAGAGATCATAGCCTGTTCTGGAGGGCAGTCGGACCAGCAGCAGCAGTCGGACTGCTGCAGTCGGACCAGCAGCAGTCGGACTGCCACGTGGCAGTCCGACTGCCTGCAGCGGATTTATTCCAAGCTGCGCCCTATTTTGGCGCCCCGTTCTAGGTGGTTTTTCGCCTATTTATTGCCGACGTTTTCAGCAGTCTGGCTATTCTTCTCTGTCGCAGATTACAGACCGGTGCCGTGCAGATTTCTGTCTCTATTCGCAGATTTCAGACAGCAGACAGTGCAGACTGCAGCAGACTTCGAGGTGGACAGCAGGTCGCATCGTCGAGGTGGAGACACGCAGTCCAGCGCACTGCGCCCGTGTATATCTTTGTATTCAGCATTCTTTATACAGCAGATCTTCATTGTACACTGTCTCTTTCTCTCCCTTTTCTCTCTGCGTTCTCTCTCTCTCAGTCCTACGCTTCCGCACCGCTGCACTCTGACATGGTATCAGAGCAGTGTTTGAGGGCTGACTGAGCGCAGAATCAACCTGAAAAGGAGTTTCCATCGCGACACAAATTTGCGTTTTTTGTGTTTAAGGGCAGACAGGAGGGCTGCGCCTTGGAACAAGGCTGAAACGAATGTGGGCGCACAGGAAAGGAGTACAGGTGGTGGATTTGCTGCTGTTTACTGCTGTTTGACACGGAGGAAGTTTGAGTTTTCAACCTAAAAGTGCAGGTTTTCCTTTTTCATCGCCTCCGGCGGGTGAAGAAGCTTCGGGACGCGGAAGAGCCTTAGCAGGCTGAGTTTACTCAGTCAGAGGGGGCTGCTTTTGCGTTTGAGAAGGCATTGCAGGTGAAGATGTCTACAGAGATGGACTTGGAGTTCCAGGCGATTATGGACCGGAAGGTGCCTGTCTTACCGGCTCTTCCTACAGATCAGAAGCTCGACGGCGACAACTACCGCATTTGGCGCGTTATGATGTTGGCCATTCTTGAGTCCTATGATTTGGCGGAGTTGGTACAGGAAGATATTGACCGGCCTTCGGTAAGAGATGAGTCCAAACTCTCTTCCGATGCTCGTGCGGAGTTGGCCAGGGCCCAGTCTCATTGGGACAAACTGAATGCCAGGATTCGATCCTTTCTCTTTCTATCATGCACTACAGCCGTGATCGCTCACATCGAGCACTTGACGGTGGCTCGTGAGATATGGCTGGAGCTTGATCAAATGTACAATCGGATGACCCTGATGAAGAGGGTTTCTTTGGAGGTACAGATGCGGACCTTGTCCGTCAATAAGTCTTCTTCGCTAAGGGAACACATTAACAAGCTAAGGCAGCTACAGATGCAGGTTCAGAATGCGGGGAAGCCAATTTCCTCCGAAGACATGGCGATTACACTCTTGTCCCAGTTGCCGCCACGATTCGGTACATTTTACTCTGCCCTTATTGCTTCGGGGCGAGAGTCTACTCTTTGGTGGGAAGAGTTGGTTCCTATGGTCCTGGACCAAGAGGAACAGTTAAAGGGACAGAATGCTTCCAAGACGGAGGCGTTGACAGGTCAAGCCTCTCAGAAGAAGGGAAAGGACCAAAAGAAGAAGAAGGGGGATAACAAGTCCAAGAAGGACAAGGAGAAGGACAAGGACAAAGACTCCACATGCCATATTTGTGGAAAGACTGGCCATTGGAAGAAGGATTGCCCTGACAAAGACTCGAAGGACACCAAGAAGAAGGAAACCAAGGATTCTGGAGTGGTGGCTGCACCCTCATCAGCTGCATTTCTACATTTAGTTGTCATTGAGGACGCTTCACCGAATGCTTCTGATGCTGCGATGGCGGCTCCCCAATCTCGAGAGTGGATTATTGATAGTGGTGCCTCACGGCACATGACTCCTTCATCAGATGGTGTTGCCCAATTGCGACCTTCGCGTGGGCAGGTTCTCATTGGAGACAGCTCTTCAGTTTCTATTGCAGGTCGGGGTAAGATGCAGCTTATTCCGGATGGACGAGGTGGCACCCATACCTCAGAGGTTTTGCATGTACCAGGATTGGGGTACCATCTCCTTTCAGTTCATAAGATTTGCTCCCTTGGTCTTTTGGTGGAATTTGACAGTTCTACTGTGCGAGTCCTTGATCGTGAATCGAGGAAGGTTCTATCATCTGGATATGAGGAGAACGGCATTTACAAACTGAAGTCTTCCACTGCCCTCTCTTCTCTTCTTCTTACCTCACAGTCACAGTCTGAGTTATGGCATGCTCGGTTTGGTCACCTGAACTATGACTATCTTCGGAAGGCGTCACGTGGACAGCTTGTTCGAGGGTTGCCGGATATAGTGGTGAGCCAGCAGCCATGTGTCTCCTGCATACGGGGAAGCAGCATCGGGATGCCATTCCCCACACAGCTTCGCGGCGGTCTACTTCACCGATGGAGCTAGTATCTACGGATCTATGTGGCCCTATGAGGAATGAGTCCCTGCGTGGGGGCTCGTACTTCATGCTGATCGTGGATGACTACAGCACGATGACATGGGCCTACTTTTTGGCACTAAAGTCAGAAGCTTTCTCGCACTTCAAGGATTGGCTTCTCTTTGAGGAGAACCGATCAGGCCGGAAGTTGAAGACCTTGCGATCCGACAAGGGAGGTGAATTTGTGTCTAATGAATTTGCTCGGTTTTGTGCAGATAGAGGAATTCACCAGGAGTTTGCCAATACCAATACTCCTCAAGAAAATGGTATTCTAGAACGGAAGAACCGCAGTGTGATCGAGATGGCGCGCACCATGATGGAGCACCGACAGACCCCTCAAGTTCTGTGGGCCGAGGCTGTGGCTACTGCAGTCCACATCCTTAATCGATCCCCTACTTCGGCCGTGGAAGGGATGACTCCATTTGAGGCTTATTTTGGAACGAAGCCAGATGTTTCTTACTTTCGGGTCTTTGGGTGTGATGCCTATGTTCACATTCCCAAGGCTCACCGTGACAAATTTGAAGCGGCTTCCTGAAAACAGGTATTTGTTGGCTACAGCTCCCAGTCCCAAGGCTACCGACTGTATGATCCCATCAAGCGGGATGTATATACTAGCCGTGATGTGCAGTTTGTGGAGGTTCCGGCTTCTTCAACGGGTGAGGAGCATCCCGTTCTTGGAGATCCAGGGGAGAGTTTGGCTCCTTCTACAGTTCCACTGGAGCCTGTGCCGTTTGATTATGATTCTGTTTCTGACACAGAGTCTACTGTTCCACCGGATCCTTCTAAGAAGTTACCACCGGTGGACATTCCAAAGTCTTCTACTGATGGAGAACGACGAGGGGAGGTTCGGTCTCCTCCTCGCTAGGTCCGTGACACACCCCATGATTCAGGGATCAAGGGGGTTCCTGAGGAGTGGGGACCGCAGGATGGTCCGCGGCGGTCACGGAGGCACCAGGCGCATTCTTCGGAGCTTGTTTGCTCCAATTATTGTTTGATGTCCGGAGTTATGCAGGATCGAGAGCCCACCTCCGTGAAGAAGGCTTTACAGTCCGCCCCATGGAAGAAAGCTATGGAAGCTGAGTTGGAGGCTATTGAGAGGAATGGCACTTGGTCACTTGTGCCACGCCCCCCGAAGAAGAAGGTGATTGGAGTCAAGTGGGTCTTCAAGACCAAATATCTCAGTGATGGTACTTTGGATAAGCACAAGGCTCGCCTTGTTGCTAAGGGTTTTGCCCAGCGCCCAGGGATTGACTGTCATGACACCTTTGCCCCTACAGCTCGTATGGCAACCATTAGAGCTGTTCTTGCTTTGGCTGGCCATAGGAGATGGCCTGTTTATTAACTGGATGTGAAGTCGGCCTTCCTGAATGGTGATTTGAAGGAGGAGATCTACATTGAGCAGCCTCCTGGCTTTGGTTCTTCAGATGGGAAAGTCTACAGGTTGAAGAAGGCCATGTATGGTCTCAAGCAGGCCCCGCGAGCTTGGAACGAGAAGATTGATTCGTTCCTCCAGACTCAGGCTGCGCCCTATTTTGGCGCCCCGTTCTAGGTGGTTTTTCGCCTATTTATTGCCGACGTTTTCAGCAGTCTGGCTATTCTTCTCTGTCGCAGATTACAAACCGGTGCCGTGCAGATTTCTGTCTCTGTTCGCAGATTTCAGACAGCAGACAGTGCAGACTGCAGCAGACTTCGAGGTGGACAGCAGGTCGCATCGTCGAGGTGGAGACACGCAGTCCAGCGCACTGCGCCCGTGTATATCTTTGTATTCAGCATTCTTTATATAGCAGATCTTCATTGTACACTGTCTCTTTCTCTCCCTTTTCTCTCTGCGTTCTCTCTCTCTCAGTCCTACGCTTCCACACCGCTGCACTCTGACACTAGCTCTAGGTCTCTGTGGTTTCCAATAGCTGAATTTACTGAATTGCCGAATTATGTGTTTGTTTAATCAAGGTTTACTAACAACAGTGCGAGAGCTCTAAACGTCCTCATCTAGCTCAGAGTGAGGCTCACCATGTGGAGATGGAGAGGGAGAGACACACGGAATGGCAAGACCACTAACAGTGCCTCGATGCACATCACATCATGCTTTCAGCTATTTTTTCCCTTGGATCCAGAATTTGATCCAATAAAAGACACACTCAAGAACATGGAAGTTCTCTCTTTGTACCACTGTATATCAGCTCTTCTCTTGAAGAAAAAAGAACTCGAGGGGATCTCTTTAATAGTGCCTAGCAAAGATATAGTTTTTCTTGTCAACCAAGCACTAGCTAAAGGAGCAAAAGCATCATGCAATCATTGTAGAAGATGGGACGTGAGGAGTTAGTTTGCTACCATAAAAATAAGCCAAACTCTCTTTAATGCAAGAAACTTGAACACACAAGAAAGGAATGTTGGCACAACGAGGATGCCAATGTAGGACCACAAAGAAGAATCTCCATAAATTACAGTCTTGGATCTAGATAGATTATTTTTAACCCTTCCATCTTCAATGCTACGTGATGAAAAGTTCACTACTCAACCAAAAGAACTCGGTTGTAGCCAATGACCCCAGAGGCAGCCCTATAGCTACTGAGCTGGAATGTAGGGGAGAGACTTCCACCTATTTGATTTACAGTGTGACCAAGATAACCTATGCTTCAAAGGGGGTGTTGAGAAGCCAAGGGTAGATAGCAATGTATTGGTCTAGAATACATTGCCAATGTTGCACATTGAACTTAGTCCAAAGGATGACAGCCAAATCAGATCCACTGAGGCCACTACTGCTGCAATTAAAGAGTTCTAATCTACAAGGAGAAGGGGTGGAGTGAATTTTGCCAAGATCCCAACATATTTAGGAATGCAACCACAACCTAGGGTTTTTAATCTAGGCTAATGTACTTGATGCCTATTTAAGAGGTCCTATGCTTGTGATCAGTTACATGTGTGTTCTAGTTTCACCTCTATTGTTTAACTTTCATTTCCTCTTATGATGAAGCATCTGCACGTAGTTGCTGATTAGGCCCTCCCATTTGATCAAACTTGCATACTGCTATTTCAACTCATATGGAGGCAAGGTGTCTTGATTCCTTGGAGTGGGCCATGAAGTCAGCTACCAACTTTTAAAAAGCGAGAGAAGCGCGAGAAGGCTGGTCAGCCTACCTGATCTGTTGCTGCCAAGCCCACAGAAAAGAGCAAGTCCACAAGCAGTAGTAGGAAAGACTCTCCTAAGAAGGCAGTTGCTTGTGAGGAGCAACAAAGGCTATGGGACAAGAACAAGCGTCCCATATGCAAGCAAATGGGGCATATTGCTTACAGATTGCCCCTTGGCTTTCCAAGATACACTTGAAAAAATAAAGAGACCCACCACAAGCACATTGAATATTTGAAAGGATTTCATGATTCACTCACTTGCCAAATACATCAATTATCGTATTTTCATAAGTGTTAAGAGATGAGTTGTTCAACGTTGTATGCTTAGAAAGAGTGTGCAAGCAACAAAGTAGACAAATGCAGTGAAAACATCACACTCTATGCCAGTTTCGTTTTCTGTTTTGCAAAAAAGAAAACCATGTCAAGTATGTTAGGTGCCATAGATTCGTCAGAATTTCAGCTTGTCTACAGCAGCAACTCAATTTGTCTGCACACAGGAAGGCCTGAAGTCTTCCCTTCAGATACCTAAAACTAGTGCTTCAATAGTATCAGTATTAACGTGGTTGTTGTTGTTGCAGTGTTGTGTTAGTCGTTTAAGCGTGCAACAACTGGAATTCTAGATTTCATCATCAAATCAAAAAGCAAAGGCTAGACTCAATTTTGTATAGAAGATCTGAATAGCGAGCTGTAAGAGTATTAAAGTTTACAACTCGAAGAAATTTTTTGCTAAAATATGGATTGTCGTATCAAGACGATTGAAAGACCAGAAGTGTTGTCACTGCAAATACTTTTGGAACATAAAAATCCATGCCTTATCAACATATTGTGAACCCATACTGCGAGTCTAGAAGACTTGCATGTATTGAGTAATTCCTGATTGTAGTTGCAGGGAATCCGCACGTTCAACACAAAGACAACAGCAAAGAAGAGAGCAAGAAGAGATCACTAACTCACAGCTTCGGCAGCTGGCAGATTAGATAGAAAGACTGAACTGTTACCTGGGTCGTTTTGGGCAGATTTGGCCGCGGTAAGCTTCCTGCACTGCAAGCAAAAATACGAGGGAAATTCCAGCAAGGTCCGTCAATCGATCGTCTGATAAGACACAACACGAGAGCGGGGGTGTCAACCCTTCTTGAAACGATATTACTGTACTGCACAGCTGGCGTTCCGAAAATTGCGGGAAACTAATGGTAAAATTTATTGTGAATAGTGTTTTTCTTTTTTAACGCGCTTCAGAGAAATTTATATTAATAATAATGGTATCTATTCTATATCTTATTTCCAGATCCTCTCTCTCTCCTCCCACATGCAATCATTCATGGCCTCTCTCTCTCTCTCTCTCTCTCTCTCTCTCGCAATCATTAATGGCACGTCTACCTCTCTCTCACAACTAGGTTGACATGTGCAGCTCACTAAAGGAGTTTGAAGTTCTATATGCAGTTTCTACATGTTTGTTATGTAGCAATTTTAGTGATGCCGTTTAGATATGCATAGTGTTTCGAAGCGAAGTACGTTTGTAGATAAGTTTTTGCATTGTTTAAATACATGGAGGATGTCGAAAGGAGAATATGCATGCATATGTAATTCGAGTCACTGATAATGATTTTGAATGCTCACATTTCTTTTGGTCATAGGCACCATGGCCAAGTGGGAATAAGAACAGAAACACTGCATTTTCCTAGGTCATATAGGCAAGGTGAGGTTCTTGCAGGCAAGCCATCCGTCCAAAACATCGTTGTTCTTTCAACGAGACGGTTATTATTTCGTAATATGATGCATGCAAACATGTGCTAATCGGCCCTTTGGAATGCATGTCGTCATCTTCGCTCGACTACATTTTCGAGCAAACTGTAACATCTTGCTTGTAGCATTGGGTCAAATGAAGAACTTTCACGATGGAGCTCTATAATCCTTTCAATGGATTGCCTATTGGGGATGCAAAGCCATCCTTGGATGTGGATGTTCTACTATAGCCATGTACTTCTGGATCAATGGATTATGTAGCATGTTAAAAGCAAACACATCCACAATATCTGATGTAGTCAAATCAATTCTAGTAGATGGCTGCGAAAGCAATCCATCATTCCAAGAGACTAGAGGGTTATCGAGAATAGATTGACGGTCCAAGGTTCTATTCGCAATCACTCTTGTTGTTTTGCATACCGAGATGGATGTATCAATGATGCTCAATAGTGTAAGCTGTAAGGGCTTTGCATTGAGAATTCGTTTTTAGTCTGGTAAGAGTGACACCATGTATTTGTTTCTCTCTTTCTTCGTAAGACATGGTCGGCATTTACTTATCATTATGTTGACTTCATGTTATTGGCATGCAAGGATGAGAATAGTACTTGACAAAGCCATTGTAACTTGTATTTCTTTTGTAGATGGATCGTTCTTTTGCTAGTTGACAACATGATGTCGCATTGTGACTATGCCACAAGATGCACACATTATTAGTCTTCCAATGATGCTTTCACATTCTGTCACCCAAGATTATTTGAATTTTTCTATGTCATGCCAAGTTGCAACAAACAGTTTTAGTGATGTTTTTCTAGAAGCCATAGTTTTCCTTTTTCAAGAAGTCCTGAAGGATGCCTTGTGACTTTGTTTCTTTGTAGCGTCCATTGATGCTGATGAGAACAATATGTTTTTGTCATAAAACTGCAATACACTTGTTCACGGAAGAACATGCTATACTTCGTAATTTTTTTTATTTTAAAGATACTTTATTTTTTCGACGTGCAAGGATGATGATTTTTTTCTTCTTAATAGTAATTCTAATAAAATAAATAAATGAAATCAATAGACAATAATAGTACTTCAAAAACTTTAAAAAAACTAAATGAAATGAGAAAACATTCTATATAGCATGCAGAAGAGTTGGCATAAATCTCTTCATAATTAAATAATTATGGGAGAAGGTGCCATTGCCCCGTCCATTCAGAATATCCGGCTTGTTGAAGCTTTACTACTGTATTGCACAGCCGCTGTTCCGAAAATTGTGGAAAACTAATGGTATCTATTCTATCTCTTATTTCTAGATTTGCCCGAAGGCTCACCCCCAAACCTCACATTGTTGGCATGGCAAAAGCTCAAAAATTTTTGGACTTGGGAAGCTAAAAAGCTTGATTTTTCTAGGACTTTGTAACTTGGCAATCCTCTCTCTCTCTCCCACATGCAATCATTCATGGCCTCTCTCTCTCTCTCTCTCTCTCTCTCTCTCTCTCTCTCTCTCTCTCTCTCTCTCTCTCTCTCTCTCTCTCTCTCTCTCTCTCTCTCTCTCATGCAATCATTAATGGCACGTCTACCTCTCTCTCACAAAGAAACCAAAGAGTTGAGACTATGTCCTCCTGTGTGTGTGTGTGTGTGTGTGTGTGTGTGTGTGTGTGTGTGTGTGTGTGTGTGTGTGTGTGTGTGTGTGTGTGTGTGTGTGTGTGTGTGTGTGTGTGTGTGAATGACTAGATTGCATGACCATCCCTCCATTGTGCTCCAGGCAAGCTATTCATCCTACCATGGAGGCTTTATAGGCCACAACTCTCTTTGATGGAGCTCACCTAAAGCAAGGATTATCATTGTCTGGCATGATTGTTGCTTCTATTTCCAAATCCCATCCACTCGCTTGAACGAGTTTTGCAAAGAAATGAAGTCGTTCTTGAATTATCACAAGCTCCTCTCTTTATGTGAAAGACATAAATGGTCAAGACCCATTTAAGATGTCGTCTTCCAGGGTAGATTTCAAAGAATGGCTCCTCTCTCTTTTTTTTAGGTATAGTGCAGCATGGATGACAAGTGTTGGATAGAGAAACACCATCTCTCAATCTAAAGGCTCTCTATGCTTGCATCCCTAAGATGTTGCCCACTTGGTGTAATTCAAGAGGAGATTGTTTCGAAGGAAGGGAATTGTTGCCCATCCATCATTGCTTCATTATTGAGAAACCAACACATGTAGTCATGAAGCAAATGTCAAGATTGTCGTGCATGTAGGGCTAGGCTCAGATATTAATAAACATTACAATCAGAAGAAACATCTTTATGACTATTTCCAAAGCTTTTTAATGTATTCCCCTTTGTGTTCCTTCTTTATGACTATTCCCAAAGGCTTTTAATGTATTCCCCTTTATATTCCATGGATTTAGTAGGGTATATAAAGCATCAACAAATTCTATTTGGAAAGATTGATGGCTAGTTGCTTGTGTTTTGCATGCCCTATCATCTCATGACATGTAAGGAAAAACTAGCTATGGTTCATGTAGACTTGATGAGTAGCTTTGATGCTAATTTTGCATTGAAAAACTGAATCTATAAACATTGGCATTCTATTTAGTTACAAGATGGCATAAACCATTGTGTTCTATTTAGCTACAATTTGGTCATCTTTTGAATCCTCTATTTGTGCAATACTACTATGAAGTCATATATGGAATAGTTAATCAATTTAGGATCGTTCCATGCAATATTGTTTTGAGAGAGAGAGGGAAAAGGAGAGGGAGGAGAAAGATGCATGACCTCAAGGGGCCAAGCCTATGTAACTCATGCTATCCTAATGGAACAGTGAAATCATTTTTTCAAGTGAATGCTCAAAGCTTGAATATCTTACTTTTCATAGTAGGATCATGTAGTGGGATTTATGATGTGTGGTCTCTATATTATGGATATCATGTTATTAGAGTTACTATGTATAGTAGAAGTTGATATATGTGTGAATGTAGGAGACACTGAGTAGATTATGATGTTTGCCATACAATAGAGGTCGACATAGAGAACATGCATATATAGAGCTTGATAGAATTTGGTTTGTAATATGTGAGTTTCTTAAGTGTACTTTTACATTAGAATGCAATGCATATGCAAACAAAGTGATGTGTGTGTGTTAAACAATTTTCAATGTTATACAAATGCTAAAGCAAGACACTCATGTTAAACTAAGTTATTGCTACATGGTCAACTTTTTTCAATATTCTTTATTCATGTGCTTAAAATGCAACATTCCTTTACTTATTGTTGTGTATCTTTGTGGATTTTGGTTTTCTTAATCATTTGCTTTGACTTAGATTTTGAAGTTCTATTTTCACTTTGTAAGTAAATTGACCCTAACCCTAACTTTGTGTTTATGAAAATCTCCAAAAGTTTAAATTTTATTTTTATAAAGTAAATAGCTAAATTAAAATGACATGAAGGAAAGATCTTGCTACAACTAATCTTTTTTTAATGAATATTTGCATTGTAAAAGTCAACTTTCCAAGTTCTTTTAATTCTATTTCACCTCTTGAATGTTTGATGTTTTATTGAGATTCTAATAATGCATAGATGGTTACTCACATGATAATAATAACCCTTAAGAGTTCAAGGATAATATTAACCAAACAACTTTCTTAAATTAAATGTTACTTTTTTCATAACATTTAAAATATGTGCACATGTACACACACACACACATTGTGTGTGTGTGTGTGTGTGTGTGTGTGTGTGTGTGTGTGTGTGTGTGTGTGTGTGTGCGTGCGTGCGTGCGTGCGTGTGTGTGTGTGTGTGTGTGTGTGTGGCCATCAAGCTCCAAGCAAGGGGAAGTTCCATGAGAGAGAGAGAGAGAGAGAGAGAGAGAGAGAGAGAGAGAGAGAGAGAGAGAGAGAGAGAGAGAGAGAGAGAGAGAGAGAGAGAGAGAGAGAGAGAGAGAGAGAGAGAGAGAGAGAGAGAGAGAGAGAGAGAGAGTCAAGTCAAATGGTAGGGGCGTTAAACATCAAGCACCTATACTACTACCTTAGTTGTAATATTGTAATGGTTTAAAAGAAGTAAGTTCAAGGTTTAGGGTATGGTCAAGGGGGGTAAAGGTGTTTAGAGAGAAAAGGAGAAATAGAAATTGGGGGTGGGGGTGTAAAAACCATTGCTTTATAGGAGCCTTAAGAACCCCCACTTGCACGGATCCTAGCATGGAGTGCTATGATGATTTAAGAGAAGCTCGCTCAAGGTTTAGGGTGTAGTTAATACGAAATCTATCTAGAGAGATAAGAGGGAAAAAGCGAGAGAGAGAGAAGGATGGAGGGGGAGGGGAAAAAAACGCCCTTGCTTTATGAAGTATTCTGGCAACGAGTGCTTGCACAAGTTCTAGTGTAGAATGCTAGTATTTACAATGCCTCTCTAAAATGAGGCAAGTGATAAGCACTAGGCTTTATACCTTAGCTAAGGACTTACAAAAAAGTTTGAAGGATCTATTAGACCTCCTAAGGGCCCTAGGCACAACCAGGATCTTAACTTTGATCTTGGACCATCTGTCCTTAGGTACTCGCGAGCACTGAAGTCTTCTAAAAATTATGTTGTTCCTCAAATTCTAAATGCCTTGCATGGTGATTGCCCTTACAATATTCCAAAGATACAAGGTCTCATCATCAAATGTGCCTTTACCCCCAAACAACACCACTTTACAATCCATTTTATTGTGAATAGTTAATTTACTAAAGTTGTAAAATGACTGGGACAACTTTAATCCAATTGGTGTGAAATTTGTGTAGCTTTAGCAAGATTCTTTTGAGGGATAACTCAACATATTCTCATGAATCCCCTCTAATATTACATCATGGCCTAGCATAGCAATGGCTAAGCATTCAAGCCACTTGGTTGAGTCATGTGGTAGGCTCAATTGTCTGCAGGCATTGCAATGGAAGAGGTAGAGAATGGAGGAAATGTATGCGGAGCCTTTAGACCACCAACTTGATTACAAGCATGCTCTACAAAACCATGAGTTTGATATCGCAGACATAAAGAAGACCTTGCACAAGGATTAGAAAAAATACAACCCAACATGCAGAGCTAGAGCATAAGATGGGGCCACAGTATACAAAGTTGTCGTGGCACTCTCTCACAATAGGGTACATCAAAGATATGCTATGCTTTTGGCCACTGGGGTCTATCTTTACTTCTTGGGCTGCCCCCTATTGAAGGAGACTTCTACAAATGGTTTAACAACAGTTGTGAAGGTAAAGCAAATACGATTCAATTTAAATTTGTGGACAAAGGATTTCATATTGTCCTCTTGGGCTCCAAGGTAGAGAGAGATTGGGTCTTTGTTGAGATTGAGAGAGATAGAGACAGAGTGAAAAGCAAGCATGCTCTCTTCTTCTTTCATTCATAATCTCATAACCACGCACATAGCATAAGTGTATACAATAGTACTAAGGTCCATAGGACCATTCACATTGGGTCTAAGACCACCGACTTATTTAATGTCCCACACTTGCTGATACAGCTGGACAAGGCTAATGTCGGTAATACATACTAAACAGGAGAATAATATGAGCTTGATATTCTAACACTCCCCCTCAAGCTCAAATCATTTGATGAACTCCAAGTAGCTGTCTAAAACTACTAAACTTATCTTTACCCAAAGACTTGGTAAAGATATATGCAACCTGTTCATCAGTCTTCACATGCATAAGATCTACTCTACCTGCAAGAACCATTTCTCTTATAAAATGGTAGTGTACCTCTATGTGTTTTGTCCTGGCATGGTATACTGGATTCGTTGCCAGGAGTACACTACTGAGATTGTCACATAATAAGGTCACTGGAGCATCCACTTGAATATCCAAATTAGCCATAAGCTTGAGCAACCATGAAATCTCACATGCAGCACCCCTGTACTCTGCCTCAGTACTAGACAATGCAACCGTTGGTTGCTTCTTACTGCTCTAGCTGATCATGCCACTTCCAAAGCCAAAAGCATAACCACTCGTAGATCTACGATCATATGAGCATCCTGCCCATTCCGCATTTGTGTATCCAACCAGTTTCAAGGGCTTATCTCTCATATAGAACATCTGATAATCTACAGTGGACTTAACATATCTCATAATCCACCTAATAGCATCTAAATGTGGCTTCCTGGGCTTCTGCATAAACTGACTTATGAGCCCAACTGCATAACTCAAATCTGGCCTAGTGATGGCCAAGTAGATCAGACTTCCAACCATCTGCCTGTACATGGTCACATCCTGAATTTCACCTCCAGTGCTGTTGAGTGTTGAAATGACTTGTTTTTTGGCTGATTTTTGTTGTTTTTGAGAGCTGAATGGTTGATTTTATGGGATGATTGATTGATTTGGAAGTGGTTTGAGAGTGTTTTAGATGATAATGATTGTGTTTTGGAAGTTCACGATGTTTGTTAATGGTTCTGTAATGTTCTGATAGGTTCTGATAGGTTCTGTATACCTTCTGTTTTGTTCTGTTTTGGTCTGTTTTGTTCTGATTGTCTTCTATAAGGAGGGAAGGAGTATTGATTGATGAAGATTGAGAGCTTGTGAAAGTTTATTGAATGGTTTGTGAGAGTTTGGAATAGTTTGAGAGTGAGTTATGAAGTTTTGATAACCTTCTGTAATCTTCTGTAGGTCTTCTGTAGACTGTTCTGCTTCTGTTCTGTTCTGTACTATAGCTGTTCTGGTACTGTTCTGTAGACTGTTATGTATGCTTCTGTAAGTGTTCTGTGGAATGTATGTGTGACTTTGGGAAAGTTTTCTAGCCTTGGAAAGAGGTGAATACAAGTGCAAAAGAGCTTAAAGAAGTGGAAGAAGTAGCTGCTGAAGACTCAAGAGAAGACTAGAGTGAAGTGACAGTAGTGAGCTGTGAAGAGACACTGTAGTGGCTCTGGTGACCCTTCATATCAGACATACCTCTTGGGAGGGGTATTCACGACCTAAGAGTGATTATTGAGAGTAATTGTTGAGAGATTGTAGTGAGGATATGATGTATTATTGATGGAGAGAGAGAGAGAGAGTGAGAGATAGCCAATTCTACTCAAACAGAGTGATTGTATATGAGAGATTGAGAGAGAAGACTATGAAGATATTGAAGATGAATACTATGTGATGTATTTCCATTCAAACATGGTGTATTCCTTTGCTTTCTTTGTTCCATTGATGGATTTTGTGAAGATGTTGAAGAATATGGTTGATTCTATTAAAATCCGTGGGAGATTTACATGATGCTGCATGAAGATTTGTTGTGCCTGGTGTTCTTTTCTTCATTGTGATCATATGAAACATGATAAACAAGCTTGTTGATGTTACAAGATAGATTTTCTTGCAAGAGAATTCCTTTTTCCTTGGTGTTCCTCTCGGGGCTCCATGTTTTTGGTGCGCAGCAGGGGAAACTTGCCATCAACAAGCACCAAAAGAGGCTGAAAATGAAAGAAAGGGCATTGCCAAGAAGAGAAGAATTCAATGGATGTTTGTAAAGTTCCTTCTTCCACTGAAGAGTTGGAATTTCTCATAATCAAAGCCACTTTCCACAAGAAGTTCATCCCACAATGGCGGAAACACATCACCATCATGATGCATGCTCTATGTGGTGGACAGTTTCCTCTCCTTGTTGAAGCAGCAGAAACTTGCATCTTGGTGGCAAACTGTTTGGGAACAAACTGAAGAGCAGAAACAGAGAGAATGACCATCCATGGAAGATTTGGCATTCATTGAGAAGTTTCCAGACAACATCAAGTGGGAGATTGTGAAGAAGCTTCAGGAGTCTTGGTCTGTAGAGGTTCATAGGGACAAGAAGGAAAAGAGTTGGAATTTGTTCGTGGACGCTCAACAGCAAGATACATGGGATGCTTGGTGTACTGATAATCTTCTGTTTGTTCAATTAGCAACCCATTGGAAGTTGGTAGACAAAGTGTTTTTCACAACATACACTGTTGAAACCATCAGAAGCTGGCATTACTATGATGATGGCACCACCACAATGCTCAGACGTATGCATTTTGACACCTTCAGAACCGAATACCTTCCTCTGTGCAGTGGCATGAAAGCCGAATTCAGGGATGTTGAAAAGAAAGAAGTAGAAGAAATGTTGGCAAGAGAGTCCTCCAGAGACTGAAGCCTTGTGTTAACCCTCTGTGGAGCACTAACAACATAGTGGAGCCACACCCCTGATGAATGACGCAATAAAGAGGCAAGCGTTAGAACGAGTCCAGAGGTACGTGAGAAGAGAGAAAGCAAGAATCAGAGCCGAGAGCGAGCTCGCAGCAGAAGCCACCTTTGACGCCCTTGCGGAACTCTTTACAGAAGTCCCAATGGCACATCAAGCCCTTCCTCCTGCTGGAGGTTCACTTCCAAGCCAGATCCGTCCTGGAAATATTGATGACAGACCAACGAATGTAGTCCCATTGCCAGTTTTTAAGGGAGAGTACAATGAAGACCCCGATCTTCATGTAGCAGAGTTTATGGTAGCGTGTGTGGCTAACAATGCCAGAACCCCTGAGCATTGGTTAGCAATATTCCCCGCCACTTTCAAGGGCGCGGCGTTTCAGTGGTATGAGAGACAAGCAGCAGGAACTTTTGGCACATGGGACGACCTGAAGTTGGCCTTCCTCACTAAATTTAGGCGTGAAGGTTTTGAAGAGCGGATGAGAGAGGAATTTATGAACCTAAGTCAGTCCTCTGGAGAAAGAGTAGAAGCTTATGTCTCACGAATGGAATCCATCCTGAAGAGATGGACTAACCATAATCTAGATGATGGCATTCAGAAGGGAGTGTTTCTCAGAGGATTACAACCAAAAGTCCGTAAGTTTGTGGAGCTGCAAAGACCAGCCACCCTGCAAGTTGCAACGGAAGGTGCAAGACTGTACGATGAAGTGGAAGCTAGACTAGCAATGAATACAGGAAGAGGAGTCCTACCTCCTCTGGTGCCAAGAATGATGTACCCACCAAATGCAGTTGCAGGGACTGTTCCCTATCCCTACCAACAGATGCCCCCGGTATCACAGTACAGTGCACCAAATCCACAGTGGCCACAATCCATGCCTCAAATGATGATTCAACCACAACAACAATGGTCCCAACCAATTTCCTCAATGCCAAATCAACAGCAACAGTGGAACCCTACCAACTGGAGCCAACAGCCAACCGTTCAAACAGGAGTTCTGAATCAGAACCAGAACAGAGATCCCTCTGTACCAGCCCAACCCGTTTATGCAGTGATTGCCGAGACTCCTCAAAATCCTCCTGCCAGTGCCTCAGGAGGTGAAAGCTTGAAGGACTACTTATCCAACTCAGTTGCAAACATCAAAAAGGAGTTGATGGATGTGATTACAGAGCAGCTACAGACGTTGAAAGTGAATACTGCTAGCATATCCAACGTTGTAGGAGCAGGAAGAGATGTGATGCGGTCAAATACTTGGTGTGGTAAGTGTCATCAAGCAGGCCATTTAGCCACTGAATGTACACGAAAACCAACCATCCCTGGAGCCTTCTGTTCCTATTGTTTGCGGAAGAATCATACAGAGGACATTTGCTCTTTGAAAGAGATGCATGATAGGAGAAGGAAGGAAGAAGACGCAAGATTCAACTTGCTGGAATCCAAAATGACAACACAAGATATTGGACCCAAGCCTAGAGAGTTTGGTCCTAATTTCGGACCCAGAAGATTTCCCTCTCAAAGTTACAGAGGAAGACAGTCTGGCAGTGGTCAGAGATCAGAAGTGGAGTGTACAGATGCGGAGAAAAGGGACACATCTCACCAAATTGTCCAAATCCTCGAAGGTCAGTGGATTACAAGCCCTTATGCAGTCGATGCAAAGGAGAAGGCCACACTGCAAAAGACTGTCCAAGCCCAGCCCCAGTGAAAAACAGTGCTACTGATAGTCCATCCAAGGCCCAAGAGCCTACCTCCAATTTAGTAGAATTGGAAGTTGCTGCCATCACGCGTGCAAAGCAGAAGGAACCACCTGTCCAGAAAGAGAATAACCCTCCTACCAGAACAGTGAAGTTCAATCTTCCACCAGAAGAACAGAATAGAACAGAGCCTAACAGTGCCGTACAGAGCCCTACAGTGCCACAGAGAGTTACAGAGACAGGACCAGAGGTCCAGGATATAGAAGAGGAGGAAGTGCCACAAGTGGCAGAAGAAGCTCCTGTAATTCCTCTGATGGAAGAAAGAGGGAAAATGAAAATGGGTGTTGCCCCATTCCCTAACCGATTAGAGAAGCCAGTGGATCCTATTAAGGAATACGATCTAGTTAGAGATCTAGATACCTTTAGACCAAACCTCACATTTCGACAATTATTGATGTTGTCTCCTAGTTGTCGGAAAAGATTCAAAAGTATACTGACAAAAAGATGTGGTTTAAGGATTGCTCCCTCAACAGTGACAAAGTCCAACAAGGCTCCAGAGCCTGTAAAAGAAGTGGATGTGGCTAATGCTTTTCTAGATCCGGGTACTCCAGAGACTGGTGTGTGGATAGAAGGCTGCTTCATTGCAAATGCACTGATTGATGGAGGTTCATTAGTAAACATTATGACGGATGTGACAATGAAGGATCTAGGCCTACAAGGTGTGCAACCAACCCAATGCCTCATCAGACTGGCGGATCAGAGTAGAATCAAGCCTTTGGGCATTCTCCCATATGTGAAGACTACAGTGGGTGGAAAAGATTATTGGCTAACCTATTTGGTGGTGAAGCCAAACTCTTATGGTACATCCTATCCTCTGTTACTGGGCAGACCATGGCTTTTTGAAGCCAGAGCAAGGACGGATTGGTTCAAAGGAACTTTGACCTTGGGCAGAGGACCCAACAAAGTGGTGCTGAAACTGTATGGTTCTCAAAAAGGACATGGATCCACCTCCTTGGAATTATCTTCTGATTCCCCTAACGAGGCTACAGATGGAACATCAGCAGACGAAGATGCTGTCAAACAGATCCTTCCCAAGAAAACAATGGCGCATTCCTTAACAGTGGATACTGTAAGCCGATTTCCAAAAGATGCAAAGCCATTATCAATGGGTGAATACTTCCTGCCTGAACCAGGCATGACTTCTGAAATCACCTCTGACAGTGAGATAGAAGCATGGATGTACTGCTCTCCCTGTTATATGGCCATAGCAGAGCCAGAGACAGAGGCAGAAGAGGAGACAGAGAATCTGTTCTTCTATTACAGAGCTCCTACAGAAGCAGAAGCAGAGACAGAAGCAGACGCAGAGATAGAGACAGAGACAGAAGAGGATGGATATGATATGGACGAAGAAGGTTATGAAAGTGATCCGAAAGAATCTATTCCACCTAAAGAGGATACATTTGAGGAAGAAGTTCCAGAAGCATCAGAAGCCGATGAGCTCATGCTGTGGGACAGAATGGTGATGGTACCATTTGGTCTGGTAAATGGATCTTCTCATATGCAAAACCTTTATAAGAAATGGATTAAGAAGAACAAGCTGTCTTTCAGCAGTGGCTCATGCCGTCCTAACCCATTTTTGCCAAAGAAAGATGATGATGATGCACCGTGCCAACAAGCACTAGTCCGACAAACCCAACATAAATTAGAGGGTCCCTGTTATGTGACGTTCCTGGATGTGTCATCTTCAGAATATGAGTCTTCAAGCCAAGACGTAATTAATCTTGAAACCAAACCCGAAACAACTCTAATTCCATTCCAACGTCTTAAGGAGCAACCTAAGTCTCCACCAAAAGAAGAAGTTGGTTCTAGTGCGACATCAGAAGAGGACATCACTCCCTTGAAGGAGTCGGATCTGTATCCAGAAGCAGTCCGTGGGACCTTCATCCGAGAAGTGGAAGGTGAAAGGCAGCTAACCTTTGTGGATTCAGAAGGCACTGAACGCCACTTGAAGGTGGGTAGCAGTCTCCCAGAAGAGGAGTTGTCAACCTTGTACAACTTGTTGAAAGAAAATTTGGACGTGTTTGCATGGTCTTACAAAGACCTAAAGGGGATTGATCCCACAATATGTCAACATCATATTGACTTGGAGCCTGATGCCAAGCCAGTACGGCAACGACAGAGGCGAATGAACCCGAATTATTCCACATTGGTGAAAGCGGAGCTGTTGAAGCTTCTGGAAGCCGAGTTCATCTATCCAGTGGCAAATAGTGAATGGGTTTCACCCATCGTGGTTGTACCCAAGAAGAATGGCAAATTGCGAATATGTGTGGATTTTCGAAAGCTTAATTCCAAGACAAAGAAGGATCACTTTCCTATCCCTTTCACAGACCAACTGTTGGACACAGTGGCAGGACATGAACTTTATTCTCTTCTGGATGGATTCAGCGGATACAACCAAGTCCAAATCGCAGAAGAAGACCAATCCAAAACAACCTTCACCACAGAATGGGGGACCTACGCTTACCGAGTGATGCCATTTGGGCTCTGCAATGCCCCTGCTACTTTCCAACGAGTCATGATGGCTGCATTTCAAAATCATCTGCACGACTTTATTGAGGTATATTTGGATGACTTCTGTGTCTATAGTTTGATCCGTGAACATTGGGAACACCTGGAACAATGCTTTGACCGATGCCGGGAGTATGGGATTTCCCTCAACCCCGACAAATGCATCTTTGGGGTTTCTTCTGGAGTTCTGTTGGGCCACATTGTCTCAGCACAGGGGATATCAACAGACCTTGCAAAGATCGAAAAGATCGCAGCTCTGGCAGCACCCACCAACCTCAAACAGTTGAGGGGATTCCTAGGCCATGTGGGTTACTACAGAAGGTTCATAGCTCATTTTGCAACAAAGGCAACTTCCTTGCACAAGCCTCTGAGGAAAGATGCAGAGTTTACTTGGACGGAAGAATGTGACAAAGCCTTCCACACTCTGAAGCAGTGTCTGATAGAGGCACCCATTCTGCAACCTCCTGATTGGACGAAAGAGTTCCATGTACACACTGATGCATCAATTGAAGGTTTAGGTGCTGTCCTCTACCAAAAGGGCTCCTCGAAGTTGGATCAACCGATCTATTATGCAAGCCGGAAAGTCACTGATAGGGAATGGAACTATACAGTGACCGAGCTGGAGTGCTTGGCAATGGTGTTTGCCTTGGAAAAGTTTCGCCATTACCTCCTATCCACCCACTTTAAATTTTATGTGGATCATGAGGCCCTGTCCTTCTTGATGAACAAAGCAGATGTGAAAGGACGATTGATGAGATGGGTCCTTTTATTCCAGGAGTTCGACTTTGAGGTGATTACTAAGCCCGGTCGTTCCCATGTTCTGGCTAATCATCTGTCGTGTATCCCACAAACTGCAGACGAGGAGCAAGATGATCCAGACCTCCCTGATGCTTCCCTATTCTTGGTAGAGACTGTAACTCCCTGGTATGCAGACATTGCCAATCTGCTGGCAACCCAACAGTACCCTCCTGGTATCTCTAGTCGGGAAAGGAAGAAGCTCATGCTAGAATCAGCCCCATACACCCTTCTAGGCGGTGCATTGTACAAAAAAGGCAAAGATGAAGTGCTCAAAAGATGTGTTGCAGGAGACGAGATTGGGATTGTTTTGAAGGCTTGCCATGACGAGCCATGTGGAGGTCACTTTGCAGGAGAAGCTACAGCCAGGAAGGCTCTGCTAGCAGGTCATTGGTGGCCTACCATCCACAAAGATTCCTATGATTACTGTATCAGATGTGATGCTTGTCAAAGAATGGGGAAACCCACCAAGACAAGTGCCATGCCATTGCAACCTATCCTTCCGTTGAAGCCGTTTGAGAAGTGGGGCATTGACTTCGTAGGTCCAATCGATCCTCCTACCAGAAGGAAACAGAACCGATACATCCTCGTATGTACGGATTATGTTACAAAGTGGTGTGAAGCTAAAGCCCTTAAGCGAGATGATGGTAACAGCGTGGCCCTGTTCATGTACGAGAATATCATCACCCGTTTTGGTAGTCCCTTAGAGCTGGTAAGTGATAGAGGCACTCATTTCCTCAACAAAGTCATGGAAGAGTTGACAGAGTTGTATAAGATCCGCCATCGCAAGTCCACTCCTTATTACCCCAGAGCCAACGGCCAAGTCGAAGTCACCAATCGCATCCTCTGCTCGATTCTGACAAGAACAATTGCCGCACATCGTCGTGATTGGGACGATCGACTTACAGAGGCCCTCTGGGCGTATAGAACCTCCCATAAAGCAGCAACGGGACAGACACCTTTCCAGTTGGTGTATGGTACAGAAGCTGTTTTTCCTGTTGAACTAGAACTACCCTCTTTGAGAGTGGCTATCAAAGAGCGTTTGGGGGACGATGATTCACTACAACGCCGTCTCCTGCATTTGGACTGTTTGGACGAAATTCGTCGGATGGCTCTACAGTGCATGGAAGCCACGCAAGCCCGACGTAAGGCTTACCATGACAGTTTCATCAAGCACAAAGAGTTCAAAGAAGGTGATTTGGTCCTAGCCTATGATTCACTCTTTGGCAAGTTTCCTGGCAAGCTTCAACAGCGGTGGATGGGCCCCTATAAGGTACTTGCCGTCAACCCTAATGGTTCTGTCCAAGTACAGACCGTTGATGCCTCTGATGATCCTTTTCTGATCAATGGATATCGCCTGAAGAAGTACTTCCCTCCTTGGGGATCTTGACAATTACGGACACTTGATCCTTTCCCTCGTTGGTGCGGCATTGTACTTGTTATGATGCTACTTCTGATAGCCGTTCTTCAATCATTTCTGATGAAGAGGGCGCAACCCTCTGTCCCCTCAAAACCCCCTTCCAGCCTTGATCTCTTATCCTCTATTTTCCACCAGCGACAGTGGCGAGGTTGGTTTTGACACATGGTTTTTCTACCATTCCCTTGCTCAATATTGAAAAGAAAAAAAAACATATCGGTCATGGGAGAAAAGGACTTAGGTCCCTGTCATGCCGACCTATTCTTCGAGAAAAGGTGGAAACACCCTCGGGAATAGGGGAAAATAAGAAAAAAAAAACAAAGAAGAAAAAGAAAAAACAAAACAAATCTGTTATGAGAGAAAAGGAAGCAATTCCCTGTCATAGCAGGCCTCGTGCCAAGAAAAGGTGGTAAACACCCTTGGGCGAGAAGCTGGCTGTGGAAAAGGTGGTAACACCCAACAGTCTAGAAAGTGGATTCATTAATTGATATTCCCAGGATCCAATTCCGAAGCTGCCTCCCTTGGTACGCTGTGTCCTGGGTCTTTCTGCAAAGTGACTACCTGTCCTCTAGCAGACGACGTGTTCCTGTCCAATACAATAATCGATTTGATGGCTACCTCCCTGGGTATGCCTCTTCAACAACTGATGACACGATCTTCATCGACAAACAATCGAGTGATTTGAGCTTTCATCCTAACCAGATGGGGAAGTGAGTATGGTTGCCTTCTGTATCTATCAACAACGAGTGAGACAGGGGGTGGGGCGAGAGACCAATCTTTTCCCTTCCAATCAAATGAGAGGTGAGACGTGTGAATGAAGTGTTGCACGCACGGGATGGGCCTCTCAATGCACAAAGCACAATTTGTTTATGTGCACTACACCATAAGGCTCCCTTGCCTTCCTTCTTGCACCGTATGCCGGCACCGGGCGGGATGCACAATTGCACCATCAAATGCGCACAAGGCATACAATCTTTGCACAAGTGACTGTGAGGATTATATCAATGGGTTTCAGGAAAAGGCTGCCCTCTTGTAACTATCAACAGAGAGTGAGACAGAGGGTGGGTTGAGTTTGACCGGAGTTTCTTCAATCACTTACCGAGAGGTGCGTTTGAGGGACGTTACGACACTTGGAGTCAAGTATGTTCCCGTTTCCCTGTGTACCCACGAGATGGATCTTTGCTATCATCACAAGACATATCACCCTGTTCTATGCACTGCACTGTAAGGCTCCCTTGCCTTTCTCCTTGCACTTATGCCAGACGGCTTGGACGCACTAATGCACCATCAACCGTGCACCCTGGCATACTCCTTCGCACCATTTTCCCCTTGTCAATTCCTCAACCGGGTATGAGATATGGGTTTTTAATCATTCTTCCTCGAGTGATATTAGTCATGAGGCGAATGACTGTTCTTTCATTTCAATTGAGTGATTGTGAGTTGAGTGTAGTATCCCTCATCATCGACGAATTTCCTGCGATTCCTTCCATCAGCTACCTCCCTGGGTGCTGCCGCGTGGTCCCTGCCATGACGATCGTGTGCCGAGAAGATGCCTTGGTCCCTCCAGCACCGACAACAACATTGGACGTGCCATCGACACTCCACCTTGATTCTTGACGAAACGGGCCAAGTTTTTCTAACCCTACACTTTGGTTTCTTTGTGCCGGTCATGTTTTAAGTGTGGGGAAGTTAGTGGATGATCTGTGGCGTGGTCCTAGGTCCCTGTTGCTTGGTTAACCCTATCCGTTAAGGTCTTAAGTGTGGGGACGCGTCTATATTGCATACCCCTCTGCATATGCCTTACCCTGCTCATGCATGTATACCATGACTTGCTTTTACCCTAATGGGATCCCTTTCCACCCTTCCGGTTATGTTTCACCCATCCTTGGGGCTGTTTCCTTGCAGTTTTCCTTCATTCCCTGATTTTGAGGTCCTGCCATGTGAATGCACCCTACGTTCACCAAAGTCCCCATCCAACCTTATAGCCCTGTTCCTCCCATTGAACGGTCCATTTTTCCTTTTTACCTACCCTTGTTCGGGTGCACGGTTTTTGATTTATTAATTTTTGAAGTATTTTAAGCAATTTAGACGGTTTTCCATGTGAACGCGCTTTTCTTGCTTCGGAACCGTGATCTGATGTCATAGCCCTGACTAGCGCTTTTCCCCTGACATTTTTCCTTTTTATTCGGCATCATTCCGATACACGGTTTGTCCGTTATTAATTTTCCGAGTTTTCACGACTTTTTCGTGTGTATTTTTGACATTTTTCCATGTGAACCTGCCCTGTTTGCATCGGAATTCCAATTTGATTTGACAGCCGTGTCCCCTGTGCCTTCCCCCACCTTTTTCCTTTTTCCTCCACCCTTTTTCGACTTCTGGATTTTCACTTATTAATTTTTAAATGAGTTTTCGGGAGTATTTTTGGAGTTTTTCACATGTGAACCCCTCCTATTTCTGCCGGAACTGCGTTTTAACGTGATAACCCTGTGCCACCCCTTCCTGCGGACATTTTTCCTTCTTCTTGCATGTCTTTCCGGTGAACGGTTTGTCCGATATTAATTTTCGATCCCATTTTCGGTTTTGTTTTTTGGGTTTTTCCCATGTGAACGCGTCTTATCTCAGTCGGAATTATGTTTTGATGTGATAGGATTGTCGGTCACATCTTTCTGTACCCTTTTCCTTTTTTTCTGCACCTCGTTCCGATGCACGGATCTTTTGATATTAATTTTTAATTGCGTTTTTAGTTCGTTTTTTGTGTTTTTTGCACGTGACCACCTTTTTCCCCTCCCGAAATCTCCATCATATATTTTTCTTGTTTTTCGCCTGCCGTCCTGCCCACTTTTTGTTTTTACGCTATTTCGTTTTGACGTCCAGATTGGGAGT
This sequence comes from Lygodium microphyllum, assembly GCF_053477565.2. NCBI lineage: Eukaryota > Viridiplantae > Streptophyta > Polypodiopsida > Schizaeales > Lygodiaceae > Lygodium > Lygodium microphyllum. The sequence goes on along the minus strand of NC_141142.1, from coordinate 5,288,732 downwards.
TATTAATTTTTCTTTATTTTTACGTTTTTTTCTCGCGCCCGTTTTGCGCGTGAACGTGCCTTTTTTCGATTTTACGAATCTCCACGCGCCTCGGTCGTGTCCGCATAACCTGTACCGTCTTCCCCGCGTCATTTCAATCCCGTCACGGCAAATTTTTTTTACCCCGCTCCGCGCCCGTGCGCGGGACGGGGATACGCCCCCTCTTGACACTACCCAACCCCTTGGCCCCTGCCCAACCACCCTGCCCACCCCAACCCCTTGACCATGTCCCCCCTCCCCTACCCCTGCCCGCCCACCCTGCCTACCCCCCTTGTCCCTGCCCATCCTCTCCCCATGTCCACCCTCCCCTATCTCCCCCCTACCCTCCTTTCTCTCTCCCCGTCCCCCAACCGTCATCCTCTCCCTCTGCGTTCTTTCCCTCCCTCCATCTCTTCTCCTCCTTCTTCACCTCCATCTCCCTCCTCTCCCTCCCCATCTTCCTTTTCCTTCTTCTCCCTCTTCTCCCTGCGTACCCCCCTCCCCTCCTCCTCCATTCCCTCCCTCTGCGTGTCCTCCTCTTCCGTCCTCTTCTCCTCCTTCTCCTCCATTTCCTTCACCCTCCCCTCCTCCTTCTCTGCTCCTCTCCTCTCCTTCCCCTCCTTCCCCTTCCTCTTCCCCTCGTCGCCGCCCGTTGACTATGCTCGTGCGCCGCCCGCCTGCGTTGCCGCCTCCCGTTGACCTCCCCGTCGCCGGTCGCCTGCGCCCTGCCGCCTTTTGCATCCTCCCCACTGCCTTGGCTGCTGACGACGCCTGACGCCTGCTACCCGTGCAACCCGTGGAGCCCGCGTCCCCACTTCGACTGGCGCCCCTCTCCCCCTCGCTGACGTCATGCCTCCCCGCTGTGATGCCACGTGGTGCCCTGCGCCTCTGCTGGCCCCGCGTCCTCTGTCTTCTTCGCCGCCTGCCGAGCCCGCCGCCGACGCCTGACGAGCCTGCCGCCGTCGCACCGCCTTCCGCTTTCAGCCCGTGCAAGCCGCCGACACGCCGCCCGTGGCCGTCGATAGGCCGTTGACGACCTGCCCTTCTAAACCCTCCACGTGCCACCACTAACCACCCTTCTAAACCCCCCACTACCCCCCCACTAACCCCCCTTCCCACCCACCTCTAACCCACCCCCCATTACCCCCCATTAACCCTCCCTAACCCCCATTCCCCCCACTGCAACCCACTAAACCCACCCCCCCCACTAACCCCCCTTCCCACCCACCTCTAACCCACCCCCCATTAACCCTCCCTAACCCCCATTCCCCCCACTGCAACCCACTAAACCCACCCCCCCCACTAACCCCCCTTCCCACCCACCTCTAACCCACCCCCCATTAACCCTCCCTAACCCCCATTCCCCCCACTGCAACCCACTAAACCCACCCCCCATTACCCCCCATTACCCCCCACTAACCCCCTTTCCCACCCACTAACCCACCCCCTACTAGCCCCCCTTTCCCCCCACCGTTCCCAACCCGCTGAACCCCTCTACCTACACCCCCCTTCCCCCTTTGCAATCAGAACCGCAACCCACTACACCTCCCTCTAAGCCACCACCGCAACCCCCTCCATCAACCCCAGTCCCACCTGCAACCACCCTTGAGCTGTCGACACGCGTACGGGTGTGTACGCGCTTGTGGTTGATCGTGCGGTTGTTCGTACGCGAGTGCGAGATTTTGATCGTTGTTTGCTGACACGCAGCTGCTACGCAGCCTGTTGCTGGGTATTTTTCCCACATTTTTCATTACCACACCCGTAACTCCTTTTTTCCATTTAAATAACAACTAAAAAACACACAAAAACATTGAAACATATAAATAAATCATTAAAAAACCACTTTATATTCTGAAAAATTACAAAAAATCTAGAAACCTTTCCTTTTATTTTTGCAATCCATGGCTCTCTTTTTCTCAACCTATAAATTTCAACAAAAATATTTTTGCCTATTTTAAAATTCCAAAATCTTTCAAAATACCCAAAAATATGCTAAAAATTCATTTAAAATGCTAAAAATTTTCAAATTAAATTTTAAAAAATTTCTACTCCTTTCCTTCCCATTTTTATTTATTTTTGGCATTTGTCATAATATTTTATTTCACATTAAATCACACAAATCCATAACATAAAAATAATATATTTTTTTAAAAAAAACCCTTTTTCCTCCAACACCCCAACTAACCGTCTCGAGAAACAATCCAGATATTTTTGGATAGTGGAGAAGCGCATTCTTTGCATTTTCATACACCCACTACCAGGTATTTCCCTTTTATTCGTTAAAAAAAACAAAAACAAAAAAAAAACACAAAACAAAATAAAACATACACACAAGCTACCCCACAACCCACGGTTAATATTAAAAAAAAAACAAAACAAAACAACCAGAAAAAAAAACACACAAACCAACAAACCAATATTTAACCTAAATCAAACCTAACTACCACCATGGCACGCGCATTCGCGCTAAACACACATACTTTTTTTAATTAAAATAAACCAGCCGTTCACTTAGCACGCGCTACGTGCGCTACATAGGCACTTTAACATTTTAATTAAAATAAACCAGTCGTCACATGAGCACGCGCTGGTAAAAAAGCGCTCCACATCACCTTAATTTGTAATCAATGAATTGCATTTAGAGACCCAGTCGGGAATCGAAGTCCGGGAATCGCATAACTGCCCCGTTTTAACCTAATAATTGGTAACTAAATTTATAGTAAGGAACCGCCGTTTTCTTGTTAAGGTTTATCACCTAATAAAAATTCACCCATTTTTAATAATTGATTAAAATCGACCCTTCATTAAATTAATTCCCCCCTCACTACACTTAATTCCCCTTTTTAATGAACCGTTTCGTGGGATGGGTTTGCGCCGTCATTAGAGTTATTTTCCATGGTCCAGTCTTGGTTTATCACAGATGTCGTATTGATATGTGTCGGATATGGTATGGTTTTGGTTTTATGTCTTTGTTACGGTTACGGGTACGGTATGCAGTTTTTTCTTTTATTGCCTGATACGGGGGTTCTGGGTGTTTGTCTGATGCATCGCATGAAGCTTTCGGTCGCATTTGTCTCGAGGTCATGTCAAATTTTTTTTTAGGATGTGGTTTGCTTGGGGTTAGTAGGTCGTGTCATGTTTGATTGGTAATTCTCTTATCCTTGGTTTTTGTCTGTTGCTTTGCAGGCATTCTCCTTGATTGTCTGTGTTTGTGGTGTGTGTGTAACCATCTGAATGGCGCCTTCTCATGCTCCTCCCCCTATCCAGTACGTCCCATTAGTTAGTAGGGATTACTCATCCCTACTTACTTTTGAGCCCCTCACGAAGGCAGGACTTGCTGCTTTTGTGGCCACTCCTTTTCCATTGCTTCCGGAGGATCCGTCGTTATGTGATGAGTTCCTGGCCTCCTACAGCAAGAAGACAGGAGTAGTCCAAGGCATGTCTATGACTTTGACATCTCGCGGCTTAGGGAAGGCTCTATCTTTACCCTTCAAAGGAGAACCTTTTGTGACCACTCGTCAGCTCTTCTCTAATGAAGAGATTCTAAAGCTATTGCAAAAGCAGACAAGGGAAGTCCTTGATGTTAAGAAGGTGATAAACTCTTCAGGAGTTTCTTTTTCTATGATCACTGATCCCGTATGGAAGACGATGTGTCAGTTCCTTCAGGACAGGTTTATGCCTGCCAAAACGCCCTCCCACTATTTGTCCAAAGAGCTTTTCACAGCTTCCAGGATGGTGCTAAAAGGAGTTGCTATTGATTGGAGCACATACCTCCTTACTAAAATGGATCAGCATTTCGTTAAAGTCACGAGGGGTAATGTTACCAATGTTACCTATGGATCATATTTGTCTGCCTTCTTGACCTATTCAGGTTTACAGAAGACTGTGCCTCCACCTCCTCCATCAGATCCAGTACCTCCTCCTCCACCTTCAGAAGAGTCAGTACCCATTGACATTGAGGATGATGATTCTCCGCCTCCCCTGGTCATACAACGCAAACGCTTGAAGAGGGTAGCGGATAAAGCCCCTTCTGTACTTCCTTCAGTACCTATCCCTGCTACTTCTGGCAGTGACCTCCTTGGGTATCTCACTTGCAATAACCTGTTCCGAGCACATCGAGAAGGATCCTTGGAGATCTCAGTTCCCTCCCTGAACAGTCTCGTTTCAGGAGATGCCATTCCTTTCCTCTGCAAGGATATTCAAAGTTCCATTGAGTTGTCAGTGACAGCCTGTGTTCAACAGCTATACGCATCTTTCTATGAGGAGCTCATGCAGTCCAAAGACCAGTTGCATAAGGCAACATCTGAGTTAGCTTCTGCTAAGGATACCCTAGCAGATCTATTTAAGCAAATGGAACAGCAAACCCAACTGGTTGCCACTCAAAGCGATGAGATTTCTTCTTTGAAGACCCAGTTACTAGACGCTCAGTCACAGGTTACTAGCCTTTCAGCAGAGAAGGAGAGGATGTCCAGCGAAGCGAAAGAATTCCAAGCTATCTTAGATGACAAGCTTTCAGCTTTACAGATGGCTAATGACACAGTGGCCAACCAAGCCTCCCAAATCCAGCAGTTGCAAGATCAGCTTGCAAAGTCCTGCTCTGTTCCTCCAAGCCCTCCTGTTCCATTAATTTCTTCTCTTTCACAGCAGGACTTGGCTGCCCTACAGAGACAGGCTACTTTGTGCCCTCTATTCCAAGACAAAGTGGAAAGATTGCAGTCCAAAATGGACTTGTTATGGTCTACCTTTGAACAGTTTCAGGACTTTGTCCTACCAGACCATTCTTTCTTTGTCCACTACCACTTACAGAAGTTGGTCTTCTATATGAAGCTTTCCACGATGGATTTACCTTTTCCAGAGGATGGCTGGAGTGGGGCTTGGTCTGCTGAGTTGTTGACAGAGGTAGTCAGAATGGTCTTTGAAGATTCTGTCACGCCAGACACCATGTTGATGTCATACATGTATCTCCGAGGAGATTTGTTAATTCCAGATGAGGTAGATATGGCATGGTATGTGGGGGATGTGGTCTTACAGGCTGTTTTATATGTCAATCATTTGGAATTGCGCATAGCTGATATGTTCCAGAGTTATTCCTCGAAAGTAGCTGATTGTCAGGATAGTTCGTGGCATCCCATGATTGATTCGGTGGTCCTAAATCAAAGACAAAACACAGCTCCTACCTTTGTACAGAGTACTAACCAACTGAGGATGGATCTCTTAACTTATCTTTCCAAACATAATCCGTTTGATCCTACCTTCTTTGATGCCTATCATAGACGATCTCTCTTAGGACCTTCTGTTCCTACTCTCCTCTATTACCAACAATTGGCTCACCGCTATGCTATATATTTTTCCCTTTGTCAATCTAATTCCACAATAATTTTACCCCTTCTTTTCCAACCTTCAAATTTCCCTCAAATTCCTATTTTCACTTACTGTTCCTTTATTGAGGATAGGGTATTTTCCCCTTCTCCACCCTGTTCTTCACCCCTCATTAATGTTCCCTCCACATTTCCTATTTATCAGTTAACACCTTTCCTTAGTGATTCCTTACAAATTTCTGCCACTCCTTCTTTAACCTTTTCTTCCTTTTATGATTTTTCCTATCCTTCCCTACATCCACTTTCTCTTATTCCATTACCCTCTCCTCACACTTCCATATCTCAACCACCTCAGTTGGTTAGTGACTGTGATGGGTTTGATAATCAGATTTCTAGAAGAAGGGGATGGAGTTCGGATGATTGCCTTACAGGACCGCAGATTAATTGGCTAGTAATTCCGGGAGAATGGACAGCTTCTAGTCAAGCTTATCAAAACTATGTTCATTTTGCCCAACAATATTCACAGTCTACAAATCCCTCAGTGAGATTAACTGCTCACTTTGCTTGGTACCTGGAGTATATGCATAGACACTCTCATACTGATTCAAAGCCTATTCCAAAGTTGTGCATGAATGTCAATGTTAGCATTGATTCCCAACAGCTGGAGATACTGTATTTTCATGCCCTCTGTTTGCCTAGCAGATACTTTGTCCTGTTGGAAAGGATGTGCTGTCTTCAATTTTTCCAAAATCCTCCTAAAAACTTTGTAGATGAATCCTTATCTATGGATCGATTCCGACAGCATCAATCTTTTAAGAGGGATCATCTTCATTGATGCCTTTCCGATGTATGGTGGAAGCTTTTAATGAACAACTCTCTTTTTGAAAAAGTCATTCAGATGGTTGTGTTGTGTATTAGTGTTTGTGTTGTGAGTTCATGTATGTCAAACGAACGTGGTGGTTTCCTATTGGATTTCGTGTACGAGCTATGTTTTGGAGATTTGTAGAGATGGGGTCGTGGTTGGAGAGTTGAAGACGATGCAGATGACGAAGAAGCAAACTCTTATATCCTTTACAAATTTGTGGTGATTTTTAGTTTGATAAGAGGTGTTAATGTATAAAGAGTTTTCCTTTCTTTATATTTTTTATATTAGAAACAGGTTATAAGTTGGGGTCGTGGTGGATGGATTCTTTGTGAAAAGATATTGAAGATCAAAGTTGAGCTTTTCAATGCCTTGTATTCCCTTTTTCCTGGGTCGCGAGGATGCTTCCTTATTAAGTGTGGGGATATGTTGAGTGTTGAAATGACTTGTTTTTTGGCTGATTTTTGTTGTTTTTGAGAGCTGAATGGTTGATTTTATGGGATGATTGATTGATTTGGAAGTGGTTTGAGAGTGTTTTAGATGATAATGATTGTGTTTTGGAAGTTCATGATGTTTGTTAATGGTTCTGTAATGTTCTGATAGGTTATGTATACCTTCTGTTTTGTTCTGTTTTGGTCTGTTTTGTTCTGATTGTCTTCTGTAAGGAGGGAAGGAGTATTGATTGATGAAGATTGAGAGCTTGTGAAAGTTTATTGAATGGTTTGTGAGAGTTTGGAATAGTTTGAGAGTGAGTTATGAAGTTTTGATAACCTTCTGTAATCTTCTGTAGGTCTTCTGTAGACTGTTCTGCTTCTGTTCTGTTCTGTACTGTAGCTGTTCTGGTACTGTTCTGTATGCTTCTGTAAGTGTTCTGTGGAATGTATGTGTGACTTTGGGAAAGTTTTCTAGCCTTGGAAAGAGGTGAATACAAGTGCAAAAGAGCTGAAAGAAGTGGAAGAAGTAGCTGCTGAAGACTCAAGAGAAGACTAGAGTGAAGTGACAGTAGTGAGCTGTGAAGAGACACTGTAGTGGCTTTGGTGACCCTTCATATCAGACATACCTCTTGGGAGGGGTATTCACGACCTAAGAGTGATTATTGAGAGTAATTGTTGAGAGATTGTAGTGAGGATATGATGTATTATTGATGGAGAGAGAGAGAGAGAGTGAGAGATAGCCAATTCTACTCAAACAGAGTGATTGTATATGAGAGATTGAGAGAGAAGACTATGAAGATATTGAAGATGAATACTATGTGATGTATTTCCATTCAAAGATGGTGTATTCCTTTGCTTTCTTTGTTCCATTGATGGATTTTGTGAAGATGTTGAAGAATATGGTTGATTCTATTAAAATCCGTGGGAGATTTACATGATGCTGCATGAAGATTTGTTGTGCCTGGTGTTCTTTTCTTCATTGTGATCATATGAAACATGATAAACAAGCTTGTTGATGTTACAAGATAGATTTTCTTGCAAGAGAATTCCTTTTTCCTTGGTGTTCCTCTCGGGGCTCCAAGTGCTAATGTCCAAATTGACATTCTAATCAAGGGATGCATCCAACGGTTTGCATTCAGCCATGCCATACTTTTTCAGCATTTCCATGGCATAATGTTTCTGCATCAGCCATAAACCATTTTCAGCCTTAATTACCTCAATACCCAAAAAATACTTCAATTCACCTAGATCTTTCATGTCAAATTTAGATTTCAGCATCTTCATTACATGCTGTATGCCCAAATCATCATTACTAGTGATTATCAAATCATCAACATATATGACCAGCACTACCAAGCCACTGTCAGTCTTCTTTGTAAATAGGCTGTGATCAGCCCTATCAATAGGAAATCCCAACCTCTGCAAGTAGTTACTGATCCTAGCATGCCAAGCTCTCGGAGCCTGCTTTAGCCCGTACAGTGCCTTTTTCAGCTTGCATACATAATGCTAAAAATCAGGGTGAACATACCCTTATGGCTAAACCATATAGACATCATCTGCTAAGTCACCATTAAGAAAGGCATTCTTCACATCCATTTGCTATGATTTCCAGCCTCTAGCAGCAGCCAAAGCAATCACAATGCATATGGTTGCCATTTGGCAATAGGGCTGAATGTTTCCTCATAATCAAGTCCATACTGTTGGGCATACCCCTTAGCAGCCAGCCTGGTTTTGTACCTTTCCACACTGCCATCTGACTTGCATTTGATTTTGTAGACCCATTTGCAGCCAATGGTCTTTTTTCCTTCAGGCAGTGGCACAAGATCCCATGTCTTATTTTCAGCCAAGGCATTCATTTCTTCATCCATGGCTGCACATCAGTTCTCATCTTCCACTGCTTCAGCATATGTACCTGGTTCTTTGATCTCCATCACTTTTGTCATGTAAGCATAATGCTTTACAGTGTAGCCACTATATTTCAACCTGTCAACAGGGTATCTAACCCTTTGTGAGCATCTAGGCTGTGGTGCACTGCTCGATTCCCCTCTCTCATGAGGCAGAATGTACCTACTCTGCCTTGCACTAGGCGTATAGACAGTCGAAATACCAAGTTCACTGTCTAAAGTGTCAACAAACTCATATCCAGAAGTCATTCTAACAGCCTCAGTCCAATAATAGAGCGGCATCTTCTTCTCATTCATCATGGCACGAGTAGCTTCCATCAAGACCCTGTTCTTTCTTTCAGCTACCCCATTCTGCTGAGGAGTGTAGCTGCAGGTAAGCTGCCTACGTATGCCATTTTCAGCTAGAAAGTTGTCAAACTCATTTGATACATACTCCCGACCGCTATCTGTTCTCAAGCAAGAGATATAGCAGTCAAATTCCTTTTCAACCTGCTTTTTAAACTGCTGAAAAACAACAAACACCTCATCCTTTGTCTTCAGAATGTAAACCCAAGTATAGCGACTATAATCATCAATGAATGTCACATAATACTTCGAGCCTCCCATGGATGCATTATGGGCCGGCCCCCAAACATCAGAGTGTACTAACTGCAACGAACATGTACTCTGCCTTACATGCCTGACAAATGGCAACCTTGACTGCTTACCAAACTGGCGAGTATCGCATACATGACCAATATCTGAATATTGGAACTTGGGCAAACCTGGAACAAGCTGTTTTTTCTGCATAATTTGCAACCTTTGCAAATTTACATGCCCCACTCTCTTGTGCCAAATTTCCAAATCTCTAATAGTGCCAGAACCATGGGTAAACATAGCTGAATTCAACTCTAGCAAGGTAGCATCAAGAGTAAACATTTTGCCATTCATGTGGCCACGAGCTATCAACTTGCATCCATTGCCAAACTCTTCAATAAAGCAACCATGCTTGTTGAATCTAACTTGCAAGTTCTGCTTCGTCATCTGACCAACAGACAATAAGTTCTTCGTAATTGAAGGAACATGCAATACATCATGCAAATTTTTCTTTCTGCCATCATGAACCACAAGAGGCACTTTGCCTTTATGCTCAATGCTATGCTGCGTGTCATCACCTGTATAGACATAGCCATGTTTTTCAGCCACCATATCAGTGAACCAATCACCGTGAGGAGTCATGTGGTTTGATGCCCCTGAATCAATGTACCAAACTGCATCATCAGTGCATTTTTTAGCAACTTTGTCTTTTACATATTGCATGGCAAACAATCTATCTCCTGAAGTATCATCTGCCTGACTAGATGTAGCGAAATGTCCATGTTGTTTGCCTTTCTGATTGCCCTGCTTCTTCCAGCAGTCCTTGGCAATATGCCCATACTTCCCGCAGTAATGACAATCCTTATCCTTGTTCGGATTGTCAGATGGATGCTGTTGTTGCTAGGAGCCTCTACCTCTAGGGCTAGATCTCCCCCTACCTCTAAAGTTTCCACCACCTCTTGCATTCGATACCTGCTGGTTGTTATTGCCATAGGATGCATTTTGCTGGCCTCCTTTGCCAGATCCATAGCCTTTACCACGGTTTCCACGGCCGCGTTGATTGGAATAGAAAATTGCATCCTTGTTTTTAGAACTGCTAGATCCTGTAGCCAAGCCAAGCTTAACCTCTTCATGGATAAGCAATGCAACCAGCTCATTGAAATCAGGCATTTCAGCCCGCACAGACACAGAAGTGTCAAAATACTTATACTCAGGCCCCAAGCCATTCAAAGTCACAGCAACCATGTCTTCGTCTTCAACCTGTGAACCAACAGATGCCAACTGATTCACAATGGTCTTAACCTCCGTGACATAATCCTGTATAGATCTGCTCTTCCTCTCCATGTTGTTGAACTTCTGCTTCAACTGTATCTTCCTGGCACTTGTGGTTGTGCCATAATACTTGACCAAAATGTCCCATGCATTCTTAGGAGAGCTGTAGTTCATTATCTGCATTACCATGGCATCTGAGATACATAAAGAGAGCCAGTGCAAGACTCTACGAGCTCTTTCTGTCCAAGCTCGGTGTAATCGTCTTTGATCAGCCGTAGGTCGATCTAGGAGCTCAGGTTTAGCTTCTACTCCAGTCACCAACTCCCAATAGCCTTTCCCTATTAAGAAGTTCTCTATGCGGAACTTCCATATGGCATCATTGTTACTGTCAAGCTTTTCCCCCACTATCTGGGTTATGTTGTCAGTCCTCTCTGCGCTCTGTCTGACTACCTGCAAGCCAACAAGTGTCCCTAACTCACTGGAGCTCTTGACTGTTTTTGACAGTCTTATGCAACAAATTTATTGTCAAAACCAGGGTATTTCAGCCCTTTTACTGCTCAAAAACATCCACAAACATGTGGTCCCACCTGTAGATACATTTGTCAATAAATATGCTATGTAGTTGCTTCAAGTCTGTAACATGCAGCCTTACTGCTAGGGTTCATACATACAATTTGAAAATTATAAACTGTCAGTGAGACCAGCAGCTTATTCAAAGCCAAAACTGAGTCATATACATGTCATACATGTCCCAAACCTTCATAGACAACTACTAGTACATGTAGCAGTCCAAACATAACCATACAGGCACAAATCAGTGCATAGATAGCAAATATAGGTGTCAAACTTCCTGCTCATAGATTGCGGTCAGAAAATGTTCAGTAAAACCTAGTCTATCCAGCTCCAAAACAGCATCAAATCATGTCATACATTCACTTTGAGGTGTTAGGTTCAATACATGAGCATTCAGGTAACCATAGACATCCTGTCTTCGCAAATCAAGTCATAGATTGCATTTAAAGTTTGTACCCAGCCAAGACAATTCCAGACATGTCCAAGAGCTCCAAACCCTTTCCAATGTAAAGCATATGGTATGCAAGGGCAAGCAGCACTACATGGCTGATCACATGTCCCAGATACCCATAGGAGAAGTTGTTAGACAAGGCATCGGTGATGATTTGCCAAACGCTCACCTCTTTGGCCTGTCTAGTGAGAAAGAATTGTTTAAAGCCGATCTAATGCCGTACTGGGCGGATGATATAGTCCAAGTACTAGAGTACGGTCTACCCGAGAGACCTATCAAGAAAGCTAGGTTTAGGAGCCTCATCCTGAAAATCCAGTCTTATCAGCTAATAGCCGGTCAGCTCTATCAGTTAGGGTAAGACAGGTTTCTACGGCGATGTGTGTGTGAGCATGAGATGCACGACATGTTGAGCAAAGCACATGGTGGGATTATTGGAGGGCACTTCAGCGGGGATACGACAGCTCGCAAGGTGTTGCAATCTCAGCTATGGTGGCCCACCCTATTCCACGATGCTGCTAAGTTCATAAAGCATTGCGATGAGTGCCAAAAGACTAAATTTCATGTACGAAAGGGTATGATGGAGTTGACCCTTGTCATTACACAAAAACCCTTTGAGAAATGGGGAATCGACTTCATTGGACCCATTAGTCCCACATCACAATACTCACAGGATAGATACATCATCATAGCAATTGACTATCTTACAAAATGGACCGAGGCACGAGCCACCAGGAAGAACAATGCTCGGACCATAGGGAAGTTCTTGTGGGAGCAAGTGATCTCATGATTTGGTTGCCCTATTGAATTAGTAAGTGACCAAGGCACTCACTTCATCAATGAGGTGATTGCCCACCTGCTCTCAACCTTCTTAATCATCCACAGGAAATCATCACCCTACTACCCTCAAGATAATGGCCAAGCAGAATCCACGAACAAGATCTTAGTTAATGTCCTTACGAAGTTAGTTTCCACCTCACGAAGTGACTGGGACAACAAACTTATGGCAACATTATGGGCTTATCAGATTGCCTATAAAACGGTTGTAGGAGGACAAACACCCTTTAGGCTGACCTAGGAGACTGAGGCAATCTTACCATTAGAATTCTTTGTCCCTAGTTTGAGGATAGTAGTACAGGAGAGATGGGAAGGGAAGGAAGCTTGGACCAGCCGTCTCATGGAATTGGAATGACTCATTGAGACTCAGCTCCTAGCCACACATGCCCTAATTTGTGAGAAAGCATGACGGAAGATGTGGTTTGACAAGCACATCAAATAATGTGACTTTGAGTAGGGGGACCTTGTTTTGCTCTACTTGGTAAAGGGTCACAATCAAAAAATGAAAATTTGAGGTTTGGGACCTTTTCGAGTGCGCACCATTAGTAGGACGAGCAATGTAGAACTTGAAACCCTTGAAGGTGAGGGCATAGGCTTCTTTAATGGTAGTCGCATGAAGAAGTACTACTCTCCCACACATCCACTGCATGAGCCCCCTATGCTAGAAGCCCCTGTCAATGTCCGTGTAGCCACCATCACTGAACTAGAGGACGATGATGAGGAGGTAGTAGCACCAGCATACTTGCATATCATGGCCACAGCCCAGTGCATGCATACATTTGATGCCTTGATCGATGAGGAAGTTGACTTCAATGTCTTGACTTATGCTCATTGGACCCTTACTGGTTAGCCATAGTTATAGCCCACAACGCTAAATTAGCCCATTCGAGGGCAAGTCATATGCACTCCTAGGGAGGTGCAAGATCATAATCTCTAGAGTTTGAGAGCCTACCAGTCATCTTCTATGTATTTCCAAATACGAAGGATGCAAGTCAAGAATTGCTATTAGGACGCACTTTCAAGAAGCAAGGACATTGCAATGTGGACTACGATCTACAACGTATTCACCTTTCCATTGGCAAGGTTGCTATGCCACTGATTGAGCTACCTAGGACCAAGCCTAAGGAGGGGGTTCATGAGTCATCACAACCCACACCCAGACTAGAAACCACCACCAACTAAGGCCATCCCCAAAGCCACATAGCCCACGCTTAAATGGGTGCCAAGGCACTAAAGCAACCTACTTTGTAGCAAGCAAATATAGCCCCGCAAGGCTAATAACTATCATTCGAAACCTAAGAGACTGACCTGATGCTATCAACGTAGGCGCATAATCAAGCCGTGATGGATCCCCAAAGATTAGTTGCTAGCCCAAGGATACTACCAAGGCAATACATGGATATGGGTGCCCAAGAAGAGAAATCCTAAGAGCATAGCCCAACCGCAACCATCGCTTACCACCCCATCTCTAGGAAGCCCCACTCTTGCTAAGGCAGCGAACACCCAAGAAACCTGAGCTACAAAGCTTGTATATAGAACCCATGATGGTTGCAGTAAAAAAACTCCAACCAATCTATCGATCAATGCAGCAGCTTGATACCCCGGAATCATCTAAGTCCAGAGAGCTTGGCACCCCCGTAACTGTGCAAGAGGAAAGCAATGCACCATCTATGCCACTAGAGCCAGCCTTAGTACCCCAAAGCAGCACTGGATACACAGATTAGACTAGGGAGTTACCCTTAGATACACCACTATCTAGTTCTCTACCCCTTGAACCATTGTCATCTAGTTTAATTCCACCCCAACCACCAGCAAGTAGACCTTCCTACGAGCGACGTTCATTTCTATCATTTGCCAAGGACCTTGCTAAGAATATGAGAGATGACTTGGTGAATTGCATCAAGCTCTTGGATAACACCTTTACCACATTCGCTAGGAGCTACGAAAGACATGACCTCAACCTGTTGCTTGATGAACCCCAAAGGCCTACGTCATGACCTCAACCATTGAGCGTCACCCATTGAGCCCCAAAGGCCTACGTCACCCATTGAGCTTGAAGAACTCACTCGCCTCGCTGATCTGACTCATCATTCTTACAAAAATGGTGTAACCTACGTCTCCAATGTGAGAAATAGGGCTGCTAAGTGATGACTAATGCTGAGCAATGACATGCAATTAAAACAACCAAGTATGAACCAACTTACATAGTACCAACCTCTTTCAGGGTCTTGGCCATCACTTGAAACAAACACATAGACAACCCCACCCTTACATTGATCACATCCTTATGAAAGAGGAGATACATGTGACTAGCAACATTAGCTCGAGTGATTTTCTAACCTATGTCCTAACTTACATTACCCAAGTATGAATTAGCACTCATCATCCCGATCGTCATGCTAACTTGGAATACAACCTTAATTTCTACAATTGGCTTATGCCAAAGTAGATAGCACTATACTGTGCTCAAATGCCCTTGCCTCTCGCATGTCCAATCCTAGGAAGGATTCTCATCATTTCCTGAGGGGGGAGGGGATAAGGTGATTAAGAAAACATAGGCAAGAAGGAAACAAAAAGCCTTTAACAAGGTTAAAAGTTAAAAGCAGGAAATAATAGAAAAGGGTTGGAAAGAAAATGTCGAAAATGTTTTGGAATGAATAGGCTGATGTTCAAAAATTTAATGTCTCTAATTCAGCTTGTTTATTCTCTTCATGGAAACAAAATCAATTCCCTGCTTGCCAAAAAGCCGTTTGAGGAATACTAGTGTTGGACTATGGTAAATGACAAGTACCCATAATGGCAGGGCAAGATAAAGGTGGCAAACTCCCCTTCATAGAGGAAGAACAAACGAGATATAGCCTAAGTGTGGAAACAAGGGGCTTCAGTCAATTCACCTTCAAGCACATACTGAACTTGGACAAAGCCATCTTGGAGGAGCCGGTTGTGAAGTAGCTAGTAGACAAGTGTGCCCTGTAGAAGTACGTGGAGAAAGTAGGGCAAGCAGTTGACTACAGCATGTGCGTAGAGTTCTAATGATGCAAGGAACTACAACACAATAACAACCAGGACAACAGGAGAAGAAGAACGTCAAGTGGAGGTACCACTAAGTGCTGCAATGATCGAGAAGGCCCTAGGCTTGGCCGTCAAGAAAGAAAGATACCCTTAGAGAGATGTATATGCCATGCTAGGAGTGAATAAGCATGATGTGCACACGGTGGACCGGATAAGTCTAGCAGACATCCCAAATCCAAAAATAAGGATGCAAGTGAAGATGGCCCACTCCCTCCTCTCGGGATAGAGGTACAACACATTGATGAATAGAATTGGCATGCCGCTGCTAAAGAGCATAGCCATAGGGTCCCTTGAAGAAGTGGACTGGAATGGCTTTGTCTTGAAAACCATCAAGAACTCGGCCATTGTCCTAGCCACAAGTGCCACACCAGTAGGAGGGGAATCCCTAGTGCCTCAATAGCCAGATCAACATGAAAGAAGTCCGCTTCTAAGGCATGCACGATCAGATTTTGTGGATCTTAATGGCCATCATCCAAGAGGCCATAAAGGATGCAGAATGAGTTGAAGAGGAGGTAGGAGAGACACCCCAGTAGTCGCCTCACCCTGATGTAGAGCAATCTAGCAAGAGAACCATCAACAACCAGGGAGAGTAGGAAGTGTAGACTACCCAGAAGGAGGCTAGGGCACAGGGGAAGAAGAAGGCCACGAAGCCCCAGCAACAAAGGAGGAAGGAGATGACGAAAGATGAATGGGCTAAACTAAAAAGATCCCAAAGAGAATCCAAAAGGGCAAAAGAAGAATGAAGGAGGAAAGAGGAGGAAGAAATGAAGAGGGCAAGAGAAGAATCACAGAGAGATGAGGAGGAGAGAAAAATAAGAGCAGAAGAAGAGACTGAGGAGCTGAGAAGAAAGGAGGATGAAGATATGGCCAAGGCCATGCACAGGTCTGTAGAGGAGACCCATGGTGCCAAAGAAATGGCCACCTTGAGCCCACAGCATGAAGGTGAACCAAGTGGTAGCGCTGAAGCAGCCCCAATTGTTGCAGAAAAGGGCAAAGCCCTATTGCACCCCCTCCTTCAACTCTCACACCTCAGACCACCACCACTACCTCCACAACACAAGAGCTAGAGCATGCCATGGACACCACTAAACTTATGTCCATGATGCAGTTCTTAGTCATGAAAGTACACAAGATAGTGCCAGAGGTAGGAGCCAGAAGACCGGCTGTAGCAGACGCGGGGAGTCAAGGAAAGAACCAAAGTAGCAAAAGGTTGGAAGCATCGACCACCACATCACCACCTACAATGCCCCCAGCTGTAGATTACGACACATATGTAGCTAAAATTCTAGCCCAGCTGGAGAAGGCTAAGGAAGAGAAGAAGGCCGCAGCTATAGAACTAGAGGCCGAAAGAGAAGTTTATGCGGCACTAAGGCTAGAGATGACATGGCAAGCCGTAGAACATTAGAAAGAAATTCGAAACTTGAAAGAGCAACTTAGTGCCAAGAAAAAGGAGGCTCAAGAGAATGACGATTGCTTAAGGCAAAGGCTAGAAGATGAAGCCCAAGACCTAGTGGCCGACGAGCAGTGGGGCCACAAGTTGCTCATCCAACAATACACTGAGCTCCAACAATGAATGGAATGCGTGGAGGAAATGAATGCAAAACTACGAGAGAATTAGTAGGAAATCGATCACGCTTCAGAAGAACAATGCCAAGAACAGGATGATGCCATGGTCTTCCTGCTGTGGTTAGCAATGGAGGAGCAAGGGAGACTAGAGAGGAAAATAGAAGTCGTGGTGAAAGAGAAGGAAGAGGCCATAGATGAAGCTACTAGAAGCCTGCAAGACCACTTGGAAAATGCCCAGATGGAGGCGCTCATACCCATGGCCATGTGTGGGAGCTTTCGCTCAACCGCCAAGACCCACGGACCACTTATTGTTTCAAGCGTTCCAAGCGAGCTCTCATGGCTATCTCTCACCTAGCCGACGCGCCGTCGATCCTACAAATGCAGTGAACTTACCTTGATGCTCGATCGAGTACCCTCCTCTCTCTCGCACTCCGATAGCTCCATGATTCTCGATGCTAGCTCAAGCATCCTCAAGCCTCCTCCATCTCCAAGCTCCATCCTCCATAGCCGCATGCGCAAGAGAAGAGAAGAGAAGAGAAGAGAAGTAGAGGAGAGGAGATGGTGAAGAGCTTCACCCTCTTGATCCCTCACTCTCACACACACTCACTCCCTCACACTCTCACACTCCCTCTCTCAAGAGCACACACAATCAAGAAGGAGAGAAGAAGAGAGGAAGAAGAAGACTAGTTTTGCCACACACCAAAGAATGAGCTCTTCATTCACTTTTCAACCTTATATACAAAACCCTACTTCCCTTTTGGGCGGTCATCCCCTTTTCCCTTTTTTACATGGCCGGTCATAGCCTAGGCCCTGTTTTCCATTGTCCTTTTATCTTCCTTGTTTCCTTTTTACTACCCTTCTATATTTATAAATTGCACGGGTGAGAGCCCGGCACTCTTTTACAAGATTTTAGGGTGTGCTTTTTATGCGCCTTTCCCTTTTCGTGTTTGCCTTGGACTTTTAAGGTTGTCCCTGCGCTTTTGGCCTTTTCTCCTTTTTTTTTTCCTTCAGTCGGGCTACCTTTTTTTCACCTTTGCCCTGCATCTTTTCCACTTTCTTTTGCTCTCTTCGCGTTGGGGTTAACATTACCCCCCTTCTAGACGAGTGCCGGTCCCATGGCACTCATTGGCGTAGGTAGCAAGTGGTAGCATGCACCGAAGACTTGGGGGACCGTGGTGCCTGGGGCGTGTACTGTTGACCGGTTCACGTGGGGGTTTGTTGGGGATGCTGCCTAGGATGATTCTTTTCGGCTTGTCGGATGTTGAGGGGGCAAGTAGCGTTGGGTGTTGATGAAGAACGAATGCCGCTTTTGTTGTGGTCGTCAACACTTGCAATTGAAAACCTCTCAGGTGGTCTCTCCCTAAGGGTAGTGCTAGTCTTCTGTATTGTGCACAAGACATATTTTATTAGTTTGGGAGACAGGTCGAACTCTAAGCAAGCTGAGAGTATTGTCCTGCACTTGAGGACCCAAACTGTGAATATAGTTCGGTGTAGATATTATGTGAGTGCGGTGCTTGTGCATACTTAGATATTACTTAGCTAGAAGACTGGTCGGCGTGGGGCGTTATAGAGCAAGGAGCTATGTTGGTGAAAAAATGTGTTACTGAGAAGATGGAGTACACCTTTGATGACTGCTTGGAGACATCGTTAGGGGTTTTCCATTGTCGTCGAAGCTTTTGCCCTCTTTTTTTTTTGCCATGATGAGGTGAGTACATGGAGGCAGCGGTACGAGGCATAATGGGAGTTCTACTCCTCATCATCCGAATGGTGGGTAAGGGTGGGCGGGGGGCCTTGTTAAGGAATTTTCGGCTTAGCAAGTAGCCCTTAATGTGGAGGCGGGTTTTGAGGGTGGTGGTAGAGAGAAAGGGGTGGTTGCACTGTGTGAATTTGTTGACATTCATGTCTTCTAGCAGTGAACCAGAGAAGGATGGCAAAAGAGCAGCACGCATCATGAGACAGGTCATGGTGGTGCTATCTATGGCATTGGGGTCAAAATAGAGGGGTGGGAGGTGGCGTTCTTGGGGTGCGGGTTCCTGGTGTACTAGGATCCTAATTAACCTAAGATAGTTACAGGTGGTGATGAATGCTGGGTCGGGGCAAGAGGTGAATTCGTTAAGGAATTTATCTATAGAGCTGTACAAGTCGGGAAGGGTGAAGAGAAGAGCGTTCCTATGGGAAGTGGTATTGGCATTATAAATGACGGGGAAGTCGAACCTGCCATGGATGGACGGGTTGAAGTCCACTCCTACCTTCGAGGATACGGCATAAAGGTGGGGTCGTTCCTCTCTGAAGGGAGAGTGTTGCAAAAAGCCATCCACGCTTCCAGGTTGACGTCAAAAATGCGCCTCCTCCAGGTGGGTTGGCAATTATAGCCTTCCACTATGCGAGGTACCTGGAGGACTTTGTCTTGCCAAAACTCGCGGTCCTCGGCTCCCCAAGCAGTTGGGTGGGCCTCACGCTCTGCTAACCATTTGGCCTTGAGCCTGGCCCCCATGGCAATGACATCCTCCACCAACTGAATGGGCAGCACCCTATTCAAGGCGGTGGGAAACTCGAAGCGCAGATCGAAGGGGTCTCGGCTATACTCCTGCTGTTCCCAGATAATCATTTCAGCGCGGTATTCAGCGGGGGAGTCTTGGGTGCGCAGCGGAAGAGGGGCAGGCTGTTTCTAGACAGGTCTGGTCTTCAGCTTTCTTCTTGCCTTCTCCACCATTTCCTTTCTTCAGTTGGTATGGGCCGCTCTTCGCTCGGCAGATGTGTCATGTGGTGGCACTTCGGTTTGTTGTGGTTGAGGGGGTGGTGGGACATATTCCTCTTCTTGAGGCCCTAGGTCAAGCTCTGGTTCACCCCCTTCCGCTTGCTCGTCTTCTTGTGTTTTCTCCTCAGTGAACCCAAGGTTGTCCATATCTTGTGCCGTCAGTCCTACTTGTGCCAGATATTTTCTTTGTTCTTCTAGGCTCTGCGGCGGGCCTCCTAGCTGCAGTGGTACGTGCAGGCCTGCCGTGAGGGCCCTGCGCGCAATGGTTAGCTTTCTCTGCAGCTGATCATTGGCCTCATCTGCTTCTGATTGGGTGGCGTGGAGCAGCGTGTTGATAAAAGTCCGCTGCTGAGCTATCATAGCGAGCTGGGCTGCCTCTGCCTGGTTTTTAGCCAGCACCCTGTCTCCTTCGGCCTTGGCCAGCCGCCGGCGTGCTAAGTCTTGCACTCTCTGCTCATTATGATTGGACCATTCTTTTGCCCGTCTCTCCATATCTTCCAGGCTTTCCCCCTGTTGGAGAGTCATTGCCATAAATTGTTGTTGCTGGGCTTCAAGCTCATGGCACAAGCGGGATTGCTCTCGGTGTTCCTCTGCGATCTGCATGTTGAGTTGGTCAAGCCTTGCCTGCAACCTGCGCACCTATTCTGCCCTTAACTGATCCAGCTTTGCAACTTCCTGTCTAATTTTCTCAAGCTGACTTTGCACCTCCAGGTTGGCTACAGATAACTAGTCATTCTTGCGCTAAAGGTGGGCAGTTGTCTCCCTCTCCCTGGTGAGACGCTCCATTAGGACTTTCCTTCTTCCCTCCCAGGTAGCATCGCGCTCCTTTAGGGCTTTTAGCTCCTCCGCCTCCTTGGTGCTGGCCTCCTCCCTAAGCACAATGATTTCCTTTTGATATTTTGTTATCTGCCTCACTCTGTCCAACTGGAGGGCGGCTTGTGATTCGTGTTCTGCTGCCAGCTCCTCCGCCGCCAGCCTCCTTTCTTGCCTGGCCGTTTGCAATTGTGCGAGCAGCTCCTTCACGTAGTCATCGTAGTGGCCTGCTGGGGGTAGGGAGTGGGACATGGTTGTAGTGGTGGCAATCTCTTCCACTTTTTGTCTTTTCACTTCTGGCCCTGGCTCCAGCTCGGCTGTTGCTGCCCTTTTGGTACCTGAAACTGGGGTGGCCCCGGCCGCTTCCCTTGCCAACTCCCTTTCCACCAAGAATTGCAACCAGGTGACCACGTTGCTTTCATCGATTTTTGGGGTGTGCCCCTGGGTGGCGGTGGTAGGGGGTGTCACCATGAGGGGGTGGCTTGCATGGGTGGCACGAGGAGAGGGGAGACTGGCCTGACTAGGTCTTTTCATTTCCCTTCTGCAGGAGGCAGGTGCACAGGTTCCGGCATACCAGTGCTGGGGTCGGGTGCTTCAGGTTGGTATGGACTTCCTGCTCCTTCCACGTCTTTTCTTCGCTATTCCTCGATAGAGTGGTGGGTCGCCAGCTCCAAATCTTTTTCTTCCCTCCTCCTCAGCTCCTCCTTAGCCCTCTTTCTTCTTTCCTCCTCTTCCCTTACCGACTCTCTTTGGGCCCATTCGAGCTCTTCCTTCTCTTTTCTCCTTCGCTCCTCCTCTCTCTTTCCGTGCAGGGCTTTAGTCCATTGCTCTGCCTTCCTTTTTGGTGCAGCCTGGGGTTCTCCCTCCTCGTCGATGTCCGTTTCTGTTTCATCAGACTGCTCTTCTGCCTGAGGCTGGGACTGCGTCGGCGATTTGCCACCTTTCCCGTCATCTCCCTGTTTGTCCTCTCCCGCTCGTCCCTGCCCTATTGTCTCGTGGATGATCGTGCTGAGGGCACCTCCAAATCCTATGGTGGAGGCCTTGGAGGATGAGGCTTTGCGAGTTGATCAAGGTGAAGGGGATTCTCCTGCTACGGCCCTTCCTCTTGTTGCTAGGGCCTTTGCCGAGGCCTCAATTGTCCTTCTTACGAACCCGTTGAGGTTCACCTCATCCAGTGCTTGAGCAGCGATGCTTTCGAGTAGAGGCACATTGATTCTGGACATGATGCTATTGTATCACTGACTCAAAAATAGGGTATGCATCATTTTCGCCTGCAGTTGAATCTCTTGATCAGGGATGTCTGCCAGGTTGACTCCGTCGTTGGTGTGGACCTTTACTTTGTCCATTCCCAACATGGCATAGACGTCCCTTTTTGGTTTCTTCTCCACCTTGTTCGGAAGCCCCAGTGCCCTTTCTATCAGTTCGGGGGTCAGTTCAACCTGCACTTGTCTGGTGGCTTCCCTGTCCCGCACCGTGACGGTGCCCCTGTTTTTGTTGAAGGTGCGCAGGAACTCGGCGCACAGGGTGTAGTTTATCCTCTGGCCCACTGCATCCAGATACCTTTGTAAGTGGCATTGCTCTATGATCCGTCATACTGCTGGTTCCTCAATAACCACATCTTCCAAGTTGAATATGTGGCGGAACTTCAGCTGATTGAATGCTCTGGTTTCCACAGTGAGGCCGTACCGCACCTGTTCTTCCTCCGAGAAGGGGAGTTTGCCAGCTTTGTCTTGACCTGCCATGGTCGCCACTTGTACATTCAGTCAATTAACTTTTTAGTATTTTTGGCAACCAATTTGCTGGACGACCATAATCATAGCAGATTTTATCGTTCATAACTGTAATTTTTCCTTTCAAACTTCTATCACCTATTTTTGTATGGCATTTCAATTTTGAGCATTTTCATGCTTGGTTTACTTTTTAGTTTTAACCCCGTTTACCGTTTACTGCCCCATCACCCTCGTGGAAAAGAAAAAATCCGTCCCAGGATTGGAGGTCGTGGGCCCAAGGCGTTCATGTTTATTTGTGGAGGAGCCAATCGTAGAAGTTGGGGTTATATTCTAAGTGTGCAAAGTAGTCCAGGTCACAAGGTTGGATGCCTACGTGGGTGATGTATGTGAGGACATCGGTGAGAAAATCACCGGAGTTGACCCGACTTGCGATGTGGAGTTCTTCTTCTGTCAAGATGCGATCGAGATAGGGGTGCCCTAAGATATGATCGTCCATGGTCCGACCTCGAAGAGTGGTTAACACTCGATACGAGGTGGGCGCGACGTATGTGGGATCATACTCGGCCGTTTTGATGGCTCGGCGTTGTTCGGCGTTGGTCATTATGCGGCATCCCTCAACTTCCCATTTCAATCAAAGAGCATACCACTGCTTCAAGAAGGGTGATTCCGTGTCCGCAAGGTGGAACAACCTTGCTGTTTCTTGGCTAGTGATATCAGACGTTGTGCGGGGGTCAAATGATGGGATGAGGCGTTGCTTAATGGCTTGCTCCTTGGAGACCTCGCGAGCGAGCAGCTCAACGGCAGAGCGAGAGGCTTGTGCAAAGGCGAATTCAAAAGTCTCCCAAGAGTAAGGCATATTGCGCACGTCCGTTGCAAGGGGTTCTGCTAATAGTCCCAAGTCCAGGCAGTCATACCTGAGGGCCAGTGCAACAAAGGTGGCATCAAGCTGTTTGATGCAGTCCACCACATCATCCCCCGTGTCCTCTGCAAGGTCAGCGGCCAGCGTTAGGAATGACTTCCGTTCATAGGAAGGCTTAAGGCCGACGGGTGGTTGGGGTTTACTGGAGCTGGAGGTTTTGACAGTACAGAGTTGCGGCTGGGGGCTTGTTTGAGTGGGCAACCTGGGTATTGGTTGGACGGATGGATCGGGTTTGATCTTAGGGGATGTGCTACTGCGGTCAGCGGGGTTGTTGAGCTACGGGTTGGGTTGGTTGGGCAATGCCTCCTGTGGTGATGGCCGTTGCTCGGGTCGTTGGGCGTGTGTGATGCCCATGGGTTGACTTGCAGAGGAGTCGGATGATTGGGGTGGGCCCTGCGATTCGTGGCCTTGAGGTGTCGGGGGACGAGGCTTTGAGGTTGGTACAGAACTAAGGCTTGTGACAGTTGGGATTTTGGGGATCCACAGCGAGGCATTCCCCTCATAGTAGCCTTGTGCATGCAGGAGGACTTTAGGGACCCATATTTGTTTAATCTCACGACACTTGCGATGATGGCGTCTTGGTGTCCTAGGTTTAGGCTTGTAGGTGTTCCGCGGACACGCGCGTCTGGTTCTAGGCATGCCGCGAGGCTTCTTAGGCACCCATTGCAAGCGAGTCTGTTGGGGTTTTGCTTTGGGTGTGGCGAGCCGTGGTGTGTGGGGATCTGGCTGTGGTAGATATGCACGGCCCCCCTCCTTAGTCCTAGGCACGGCTGTTTCTATCGGTGGCCCCGTGAGCGGTGATGAGGTTACGAGGCCCTTGCTGAAAGTTGTGACAATAGGCACGCTCCCGATTGTTAGGTGGATGCATTGCGACTCATAATCAACATTGCAACGGGTCTGCTTTTTAAAAGTTCGCCTGAGCAATGACTCTGTGCTTGCATTCATGGCGCTGGGTAAGACATAAAACAGCATGGGAATAGTTTCAGTCTTGATAGAAACGGCAACTCT
This sequence comes from Lygodium microphyllum, assembly GCF_053477565.2. Taxonomy (NCBI): domain Eukaryota; kingdom Viridiplantae; phylum Streptophyta; class Polypodiopsida; order Schizaeales; family Lygodiaceae; genus Lygodium; species Lygodium microphyllum. The sequence continues at coordinate 5,264,624 of NC_141142.1, read as the reverse complement.
GCACGTGCCGAGGATCGGGTAGGATTGGGCCCCGTATGGGTTCAATCTGGCTGTTGTGGGATGAAGCATTGATGCGCCAAGTTGGGTCCAATGCTCATGTGTCAAAATGTTAAAATCCGCCCCCTCATCAATCAGGGCGTTGAAGGAGCACGTCTGCTTGGCCATGACCGTGATGCGGAGGTAGGCGGGTTCTACAAGCTCCTCCTCATTCTCGCGGATTTACGTAAGTGTGGCTACTCGTATTTTAACGGGCGTTTCCACCATTGGTTGTTCATGCAGCGATGAGTGGGCGAATAGTACTTCTTGATTCGACTGCCATTGAAGAAGCCCATTCCCTCACCATCCAGTGTTTCTAGCTCGACATTACCAGTTCGGCTGATTGTGCGGACTTTAAAGGGTCCGAGACCTCTGAATTTCATCTTTTGCTTGTGTCCTTTAACTGAGTAGAGGAGCACTAGGTCACCCTGCTCAAACTCTCATTGCTTGACATGTTTGTCAAACCAGCTTTTGCGTCGGGCTTTCTCACAGATAAGTGCGTGGGTGGCTAGGAGACGAACCTCTGACAGGCGTTCTAGCTCAACCAAGCATTGCGTCCATGCTTCCTTCCCTTCCCATCGTTCTTGGAGTGCTATCCTCAGGCTAGGGACGAAGAATTCTAATGGGAGAATAGCTTCAGTCCCATAGGTTAGCCTAAAGGGCATTTGACCGACGGCCATCTTATAAGCTGTTCGGTAGGCCCACAAGGCTGCCATCAACTTGTTATCCTAGTCACTTCGTGAGGCTGAGGCTACTTTGGTTAGGACAGTGATGAGAATTTTGTTGGTTGATTCAGCCTGGCCATTAGCCTGAGGGTAGTATGGTGAGGATTTGCGATGGATGATGAGAAAGGTGGATAGGAGATGGGCTATCACTTCGTTGATGAAGTGCGTTCCCTGGTCGCTAACCAGTTTGATGGGGCAACCAAAATGCGAGATTACTTGCTCCCATAAAAACTTGGCAGTCGTCCTAGTGTCGTTTTTCCACGTGGCTCTCGCCTCCGCCCATTTGGTGAGGTAATCCGTGGCCACCACGATATATCTAGCTTGTGAATATTGTGCCGCGGGGCTGATGGGTCCTATGAAGTCAATCCCCCATTTTTCGAAAGGTTGGTGCGCAATAACCGGGGTTAACTCCATCTGATTTTTACGGACCGGGACCTTTGTCCGTTGGCATTCGTCACAATGCTTGACAAATTGTGAGGCATCGCGGAAGAGTGTGGGCCACCATAGCTGGGACTGCAACACCTTTCCTGCTGTAGTGTCCCCGCTAAAGTGTCCTCCTGCAATACCATTGTGCACCTCTGAGAGCACATCATGCATCTCATGCTCACACACGCATCTACGTAGCAAACCGTCTTGCCCCAGCCTATAGAGCTGGCCTGCAATCAGCTAATAGGGCTAGATTTTCAGGATTAAGCGCCTAAGCCATGCCCGTTCTATTGGTCGTTCGGGTAGCCCATGCTCGAGCACTTGGACTATGTCGTCTGCCCAGTATGGTGTGAGATCGGCCCTGAATAGGTCTCTTTCGTTGGACACATGGAATAAGTGGTTGTCTGGTAACTCGTCCACGATGTCTTGTCCCGCAGCTTCTCCTGTGGGTATACGAGACAGATGGTCAGCCATGTAATGTTGTTTTCCCTTCCGTACCACCACTGAGAAGTCGAACTCTAGGAGTAGGAGAAGCCATCGGGCTATACATTCTGTAGTGCAAGGTTTGTTGACTAAATAGAGCAGGGCTTGGTGGTCTACGAAGAAGGTGAAGGGGGTGGCCAGTAGGTAATGCCAGAACTTCTTAATGGCGAATACCATGGCTAATCCCTCCCTTTCCGTTGTCGAATAATTCATCTCTGTCTCAGTGAGTTTCCTGCTAGCAAAACTCACTGGGTAATCTAAGTTATGCTCACTAGGTTGGCACAGCACTACCTCCACGGCAAACTTAGAGGCGTCGATGTGTACGTGAAAGTCATAGTCCAATCTGGGGCTCGTAGGATAGGTGCCGTTGTTAGGGCTTTTTTCAGTTCCTCGTAGGCTCGTTAGCATGCTTCAGTCCACTCGAAGACAATTAGCAGTTTGTACAATGGCCTAGCGATCAGCACGTAGTTCAGTACAAACCGCCGATAGTATCCTGTGTGACCTAAGAAGCATTGAACTCCCCTGTAATTACTTGGGGGTGGAAGGTCCACGATGACCTTAACCTTTGAGAAGTCCGTGGCAATGCCATTCTTGGACACCACGTGTCCCAAGATGCATATGTGCTTCACCCAAAACTGACATTTCAGGGGGTTGAGGGAGAGATGGTAGAAGCGACACTGTTCAAAGACCGCGCGGAGTTTTTCAAGATGTTGGGTCCAGGCTGAATGGACACACAGGTCATCGACGAAGACCTCTAACTCCTTGCGAAGCATGTCCTTGAATATGGTGCATATGAGGCGTTGAAAGGTGGCGGGGGCATTGGTTAGCCCGAAGGGCATGACTACATATGCAAAGACACCCCACTCAGTGGCGAAGGCGGTCTTGTGCCTATCTGCAGGATGCACTTGCACCTGATTGTACCCCAAGAAGCCATCCAAGAAACTGTAGGCTTCCTTACCTGCCATCCTCTCAAGCATGTGCTCGGTGTACTGTAAGGGGTAGTTGTCTCTCTTTGTCGCGGCGTTTACTTTCTTGTAATTGACGCACACTCGAATCTTGCCATTTTTCTTCATCACAATGACTATGGGTGACACCCAGTCTGTGTGTTCAATTTCGTAAATGAATCCGGCTCTCATCAGCTTGTCAATTTTCTCCTTGACAGCATGAGCGTGCTTTGGATTCATGGGATATGGTCGCTGCTTGACCGGCGTTGTATCCGTTGTCATGGGTATGTTGTGAGTCACAACACTCGGATCTACCCCTCGTAGCTCATCTAAAGACCAAGCAAACACGTCCCGGTACTCCCGCAAAAGAGTGACAAGACTGGACTCTTTTTCCATGGTCAAGTCCTTGGCAATGAACACTGGTCGGGGTACTTCCCCTTCCAGGGCTAGGTCTACCTCCTTGACCTTGGCTGGCCCTTCGATTGGTTCGCGGGTTTGCCCTTGGCGTTTGGCACTTAGCAGAACCACCACCCTATCCCCTCTTTTGAATTTCAAGAAGCGCTTAGGGAGGTCTTGTGGCTTCTTTTGTTCCTCTGATCGCGCATCATTGGGACACTTAGCTTCATTTTGCCGTAACCATCTGTGCCTCAGGTGGATAGGTAAGTCTCCCTTGGTGCGTCTGGTCATGGGCGGCCTAGGGATTTCTGGGTCATCATCTGAAGTAACTTCAGATTCAGAGTCGAATTCTCCATTTTCAATAGAGGAGGTGGTCTCCCCTAGCGGCCGCAATTCGGATGGCGATTCGGTTTTAAGCATTGCTGCCGTTCCTGGTTGGGCCAGGCCGGCTTGCTCAAAATCCACAGCTCCCATCTATTCCAACCAAGCACGATCGCATTTCACACACATGACTCCTTGGTCCACTCTAAGGGCCGGTCTCGTCTGCGGCTTAGTATCTGCCCGGATTTGCTCAATCTCTCGCCCTTCGGTGTCGTATTCTACGGTGTCCACCTCACCCTCACTTCCTTCATCGAAGGGTTGGCAATCTTCGTATTCGTCATAGGAATTTGCCTCGCTAGACTGCTCATCATCCCCCAAGGCCTGCTCTGCCTCGTCTTGTTGGTCGGGAACCAACGCCCAGTTGTATTTGAGGTTCAGTTCATGTACCCTGGTCGGGAACCAACGCCCAATTGTACCTGAGGTTCAGTTCATGTACCCTGGTCCACTTCCACTCGGGTTCCTCCAAGAGGTCTTGGAGAGGCTTGAGATTGGCGGCTGCGTTGCGTGCCAGTCGGTCCGTTAAGTGCCCTAGTATCCCCTGGAGTTCTCTCCTGTTGGTAGGCACTTGGAAAGTGACAGGCTTGGGCCCTTCATGGAGGCTTGCTGCCATCATGTAGACAGGTGTAGGAGGTGTTTCTTTTGGCTTGCCAATTGTTTTGACAGCCTGCTCGTACGCCTCCTGATCTGAGAACGGCAGGTCAAGTGTAGCGAGAACGTGCACCCAATCCCGCTCGTCCTCCGGGCATGGGATATACTTAGTTAAGGACCCATAGGGTTCCTTGTCTTGGGTGTTTCCCTTGAGTAGAGTAGAGATGGCATCTAGGTCGACTGGCGAGGTCTTCCAAGTGTCCATCTCTATTCTCACAGCGTTAGTTCGGTTGCCCAGGAAGATCAGGTTATTACCCCAGTCTTCGATAACTCTAGCATTGCGCATCCAGGGTCGACCCAATAAGATATCATAGTCCACTCCCTTCATGACGATAAAGTCGACAGAGAACTGGACTCCTGCAATCTTCACACTGGCCAATTCTTCAAGACCTTGAATGGTTTCACTCGCATACCGTTTGCTAGCGTGACGTTAAATCGAGCAGCTTCGACAGGCGGGTTTCCCCACTTCTGTAACACTACGTGGCTAAGCACACTAACTCCAGCTCCTATGTCTACAATCCCCTTTCTTGTTGCATCTCCCAGGGCTAGGACTGGCAGGACTGCGTGCATCTCTGAGCCCTCCCAGAAGGCGTTGACGTGTAAGGATTTAGGCCCGGAGTGTAGCGTCAAACTTGGCAAGTGCGTTTCCGCATCCTAGTCTTGAGTATCTATCGGAGCTTGCTCTGTGGTCCCTCGACCCAATGCTTGAGGTCCTGCCATAGGGCAGAGTGCTGCCTGAGCAGCTCTCCCAGGCCAACCGTAATAGGGGTGGTCACTAGTGTGGTTAGGAGATTGCTAAACACTTGTCCTTCCCTTAGTTCAGACTGTCCGGGCCAATGGCCACGGCTAGCCTGCGGGTCTATTACGTCCAGGCTTGGCCTTGACGGCACTGCTTGTGGCGTAGCAGCCTCGGCAGACTTAGGTTGGGGTAGTGATAGCGGTGCACTCATGCTGGAGAGATCATCAATCTCATCCTCCGTGATGGGTTCAACATCCTTGAGGTGCTGTTGAGCCTCCCTCACCCATTCCTTCACCTTTTCTATGGCTTCCAATTGCCGGTTGGGGTGTGGGTATTCCCCTACCTTAGCGCTTTCCTTTTGGGCTGTTTTAGGGGCTGCAGTCTCTGCCTCTGCGTCTGAGACTTTCTTTCCCTAGGGTAAGGTCGTAACGCTGTCGATTTTTAGTGCGACCTTAGCCTCTGATCTCTTCTTTTTCCGCCTACGGCTCTTCTTTCCTACTGAGGTCGCGTCGAGATTGCTAGGTCCTGGCAGAGAGACACCGGCCTGCTTCGTTTGTGCTCGGGTCATCACTTGTAGGGGGATAGGTGTGGCCTCCCCATCGGGGTTTTCAACACCAAATAGTCCCAGCGGGACGGACGGCAAATTAGCTGAACCGAAAGGCGGCTTCCGTTTTGGGCAGTCTATGAAAAGATGGGTGATTCCGCACTCCGCGCACCTTTGGTCAGCTTTGTCCCTACCTTGCTGCTCTCTCCTGGGCAGTGTGATGAGACGTGACCGGGATGTCCACAAGTCCAACAAGTGACCGGATCCTGTGGCTGCCCTCCCAGGCCTCTCCCCTGTCGTCGTCCTAATGCCATCACCGGCACAGGTCGGTAATCCATGAGGATTGCATTGCCCTCGTTGTCATGCGAGATGTAAGGGTATATGTAGGTTTCTTCGTCACTAGGCTCCTCTACGTAGTGTATGGGAGCATCGCTCGGTGGGTGGGTCACATAGGGACTAGGCGGTCTAGGAATACCGGTAGGATTTATGTCCAGCCCAGGGATCGCTAGTTTCATATCGTTAGGCGCTGGTAGGGCTAGCGGGGGCTCCCTTTCCGAAGAATGGCTATGGCCTGTTAGCCGGGTAAAGCTGGCCGTAGGGCTGCATGTATGGTAGTCTTCGTGGTAGTCTACAGTGTGCGGCATCGTGGCCAAACCTACCATAGTTAGCACAAGGTCTTGACCTAGGGTCCTGACATTCTGCTGGCAGGTGGCTTCCTCCACAGTACACGCACTGGACGTGTGGACGCGTCGGTCGCCTCAACATGTCTTGTATTTTGGCCAGCTCCGTCTTGACCTCGGCCAAGCCGTGGTCCGTCTCGGTGGCCTTTCCCTTATCTTGGGATGATGCATTTGATCGCTCGTTAGAGGTTGGCGTTCTCTCTAAACTCCGTGGGTTGATTTCTTCTAGGTTTGAGCTCCTAGAGCTCCGCTCTTTTAGTTGGTCATCAACCCTAATGGCTTCCTCAAAAACCCTAGCCACCATGTCTCGTTGCAAGCTCGAGTTGCCTGCTAGTGCCTTGTACAATTCTTCATCCCGAATCCCGCTGATGAATACGGTTGACACTGCCCCTTTAGTTGGTCTTTCGCCTAAGGGGATTCTCTTAAGGAGGCTTCTCACGTGGGTCACATAGTCGCGGATGCCCTCCCTCTCCTTCTGCTTGACGTTCATCAGGCGCACTAGCAGGTTGTCAGAGTATCCGGGTTCAGCAAACCTCTTGACAAAAAGGTCCTTGAGGTTATTGAAGTTGGCTCGTTCTATAGCATCTAGGCTCGTATACCACGTCCTAGCCTTATCGCTTAAGCAAAGTCCGAATGGTTGCGAACGTTGGGCCTGGTCGTTGAGGCCATTGGCTTCGCAAACTTGCTCAAACTGCTCGACAAAGCTGTACGGGTCGTCCGGTGGCTGGTACTTGTCGAGTTGCTTGGCGACAATAGGTATTTTGGCTTGGCTCTTTGAGCCGTGGTTTGCCCCTAGCCCTGCAAGTAGCGAGGTAGCTAGCGCAGTGGCATGCTGTTCTACGGTGGTGTTATCGAGCAGCCATTTCATGAGGAGCTCGCCCAGCGTCAGGTCTTCCTCTAGTGCTCTTTCCTGGTCTGTCCGGCTTCGGCCAGCCAAGTTCAGCACCCGCTGCACCTCATGCAGCTCCATGCTCTATCTTAGGCTCCTGGCTTGTTGGTCCCTATTGTACCCGGCTATGCCCTGCAATGCCTTGCGGGCTAGCCTCCTCTCCTCCTCTAGGTCTGCAATGATTGCCTCTGCCATTCTGCCACGGTGTTCGTACCTGGCATGCGCATCGTAACTGCTCACCATTTGTTGTATGGCGTCTGGAAATGCGCTAACATCTAGCTCCCCTGTAAACCGATGATCTGGGCCTCCCTCTATGCTCCGCGCGTTTGCATACACCTTGGGTCTTCTCCTATTGGTGGGTTTGTTGGGCGATTTATCTGAGTGAGTTCTTTTTAAATTTTGAATACAGTGCTCAACTTATGGTCACTCATCAGTGTATCGTTCCTCGTGCACTTGTGCTCAATCAGGCTTTCGGCTTTCCTAAGTGTACCTCAAGTGCGGAAATTCAACCCGAGTGCTGTGAGTGATTCCTCGGCGTCTCACTCACTCTTGCTCGTTTTGGACCTGACAGGCTTTGCGACTCTAGTTCTAGCCGCTCTACGGGTCCCAGGGTCCTATGCTGCTTCCTGTTGCTCACGTGGGGGTGGGTCGCTGGGGGAGTGCCCCAGTGTATCCCTAGATGGGTCAGGTTTTGTTTTGGTTTGACTCTGGGAATCGGACGTCCGATTTACCAGTGGTCCGATTGTGGGAATCGGACCAGGTATATCAGAGCTGAGTGGTAGTCTTAAGGTCTACGTGTCCGAGTCTCAAGAATCAGACGAGCAAGTGTTTGAGGAATCGGCCAAAAGGGTCCGATCCTAGGCGGTCCGATCCTGGCGGTCTGATCGGACCGGGTAGTCCAATTCCTAGTGGTTTGATTGTGGATGGGTCCGATTCAGGGAATCGGACCGGACAGTTGGTCCGACTGGTGACGTGTATTACTTCGTCCGATCGAACAGGGTGGGTCCGAGTCAGAGCGTCCGAGCGGTCCGAGTGTTTGAGTCGAACAAGTTGGTCCGAGCGTCCGATTCTGAAAATCGGACGGGTTGGTCCGAGTGCCACGTGGCACGTCCGATCGGACTAGTTGGTCCGAGCCTAGTAATCGGACAGGTCGTTTCGATCGGACGGTTGTCCGAGTGTCCGATTCTGGGAATCGGACACTGGGTCGGACGTCCGATTTCGCCAGTCCGATGAGTTGCGCACACAGCTTTGCTCGATTTTCACTAGATGTTTTATCCTATTGATCATGCGATTAACCAGTGACGGAGTTGAAGTGATGGGAGGAGATCGGTTATCTGGGAGTCGCCAAATGCGATGTCCTCCATGCCCTGGTTGATCGGACGGCTGCCTAGCTCGCTCACTCTCTATCTCTCTCGCTCTCCGTTGGTTGGAAATGGGGTCCTCTTGCCCTCCCAGAGTTTATACCCTGCTAGTTCTGCCCTGAGCTCTACAAATTCCTTCCCTGGCGTTTCCTATGCAGTTACCATTGCATTTACTCCATTTTTTCCTTTCGTTTCCTGTGGTTTTCCCCCTGTTTCACAGCAGCAGCCCTTTGCCTCTTCGTGTGTGATTTCCTACTGCTAATCTTTCCTAAACACAACCTGAATCGAAAGCAAAACATTGAACTAATTTCTCCATGTTTTCCAATCATTAATGACCAGATTATTCCAAAATACTTACCTATTCTGAAGATCAAAAACACCTGACTTCCTACCTATCTCAAGCTCCGTTTCGGGGGTGAATACCCTACTTTGATGCTCGATATGAGGCGTGCAAGTGCTCGAGCTTGAATCCATTGGTCCCGGCAACGGAACCAAAATGTGGGAGCTTTCGCTCAACCGCCAAGACCCACGGACCGCTTATTGTTTCAAGCGTTCCAAGTGAACTCTCATGGCTATCTCTCACCTAGCCGACGCACCGTCGATCCTACAAATGCAGTGAACTTACCTTGATGCTCGATTGAGTACCCTCCTCTCTCTCGCACTCCGATAGCTCCACGATTCTCGATGCTAGCTCAAGCATCCTCAAGCCTCCTCCATCTCCAAGCTCCATCCTCCATAGCCGCGTGTGCAAGAGAAGAGAAGAGAAGAGAAGAGAAGTAGAGGAGAGGAGATGGTGAAGAGCTTCACCCTCTTGATCCCTCACTCTCACACACACTCACTCCCTCACACTCTCACACTCCCTCTCTCAAGAGTACACACAATCAAGAAGGAGAGAAGAAGAGAGGAAGAAGAAGACTAGTTTTGCCACACACCAAAGAATGAGCTCTTCATTCACTTTTCAACCTTATATACAAAACCCTACTTCCCTTTTGGGCAGTCATCCCCTTTTTCCTTTTTTACATGGCCGGTCATAGCCTAAGCCCTGTTTTCCATTGTCCTTTTATCTTCCTTGTTTCCTTTTTACTACCCTTCTATATTTACAAATTGCACGGGTGAGAGCCCGGCACTCTTTTACAAGATTTTAGGGTGCGCTTTTTATGCGCCTTTCCCTTTTCGTGTTTGCCTTGGACTTTTAAGGTTGTCCCTGCGCTTTTGGCCTTTTCTCCTTTTTTTTTCCCTTCACTCGGGCTACCTTTTTTCCGCATTTGCCCTGCGTCTTTTCCACTTTCTTTTGCTCTCTTCGCGTTGGGGTTAACACCATGACTGAAACTGGAAGAGCTAGAAAGCCATACACAAATTACTGAAGATCTATCAGAAAGGCTCATAGAAGCCCACCATTAGTTCTTAGTGGCCGATCAAGGAAGAAGAATAGCCACAAAGAGTAGCTGAACCACCAGGATAACGAGAACACCCAAGTGTTGGAAGTGTGGAATGAGAAACAGCAAGTCGTAATGATGCTATCTCGAGAGATGGAAAGGGGTAAGAAAGATTTGGAAGACAAAGCGCAACAGTGGGAGAGGTGCAATTTTAAAAGAGTGTGAGGATTGACAAAGTGCTTGGCACTAGAGGAGTGCAAGAGAGTGCTCATAGAATCCAGGGTTAAGGCCACTAAAGTGTGGTTTGACACGTAGAGGCAAGCCTTTCTAAGAACAATGCTTCATGTCGTCACACAAGTTGAAGGCGAGGATTCGGTGGAGAGAGTGAAAAGGAAGTTGGAGTTGACGACCAAAGCCTTAAAGTATGACCTGTAGGAGCGCACACTCCCAATTGGCACAGGCATAACCAAGGAGTAGCAATGGAGCTACTTATTATGATAAGCCAGTATCTCCACTGATGAGCTCAAGGAACTTAGATTTGAAGAGTAGGAGCAGCCCCGACCACCCCCAGTTCAACCCATGATGGAACACGGCATCGAGGAAGGGCTGGGGACTTTGAGCAAGAACTGGAAGAAGAAGAACATCACAGAGAGCCATGTCCGCCCTTGCCTGATCTACCCCCAGAAGAGCCAAAGGGTGCCTAGGTTCCTGAGTGCATTATTGCTGCAAGAAAAAGAAGATGGGAACTTGTGGAGCAAGCCTAGCAAAGAGCACAAGCACGGCCATAGCAGCTTCTTGACGAGCCCATGCCACTATGCGGGGATCATCATCTCGTCAATTGGCCATAGGAGCTAACTATCTAGCAACAACAGGAGCTCCAATGCCGACCCTTTGAGTTCTCCTTCCTCTACCTACGAGCCTTGAACCAAGTCTTACCCTTTGAGGTAGTGGAAAGGATCATTCTTTTGGGCAATACTTTAGTGAACTGATGGGTCGAGGAGCGGAGCATCGTAATCACACAATCGAGGCCGAAACCCGCAGACTACGGCATGATAAGATCTATTAGGTTCCCAAAATTGTTCGAGGCTATGAGGCGCAACCAAAGTGGCGGAGGAGGATTTGGGACACCAATTTTGATGCATGGATGGCCTTCTACGGCACGCTACCTGAGGAACGAAATGATCCTATCTATATGCCCTACCCAGGCAGATATGGAGTAAATTATGACAGGAATGTGCATGGAAGATACGACTTTTCAAAGATCTACAATGTCAACATAGAGACTTTAGAGGGATGCATGACTTTCAAAGCAAGGGACTTGCACCCATCCATCAACCGCTTCCTCGAGGATTTCTCTTCCTGCCCAAACCCAGGCTTCATAACTACCTGTAACTACCTTAGGATCATTAGGTTTGCAAAAGCCAGTAGAGCTAACGAAGCCCAACTTCCCCCACTCTTTTTTGACATTAACTCTGCATGTATTCCTTGATACTAGCCTTTACATTAAGAGGGCACATCAAGGGCAAGACATTCTCCCAGACGTGTCTCCCTAAGCAACACACTGCACTCATAACCATGGACGAACTAGGTCCTCAAGTGTGGATACTACCAAGACCCATCTCCCAGTTCCACAAGCACATGCACCATGCACTATGTGATAAGGCAGACACACCCCTTAGGAAGTGCACAACTTTGTTGTGCAGGTTAAGATCGTGTCGCATCAAGGTGAGGGCACAACGAGGAAAACCAATCTAACACTATCTTCAACCTCGAGGACAGGTCCACCATCTTTGGTTTCTCCAAGGAGGATCTATCCAACTCCATTTTTAATCAAGGGTAGATCCACCCATGGCCAACCTTAAGACGAAGGTTTGCCTTAACACCATCGTCAATTTCAAAGGCAAACCTCCACCACAACCAACTCCCTGAAGGTACTCACTTCAACACCATCTTTAATTTCAAGCATGAATCCCTCCAACACATCCTCAACCAGGGCTTTTATACAAACTCCAAAAGCCACTCGGTTATCCCATCACCACCGTCCAACTCACCATCCAGCAATGCCATGGAATTGGCACTCGGGTAGGAGGGGGGTAATGTTTACTGCACAGAGCAGAGAAAGCAGAAAAAGAGGCATCAAGAGGCAGAGCAGAGAAAGCAAAAAAAGAGGCATCAAGAGGAAAAGTGCAAGGTGAAAAAAAGGAAAAGGCACCGCACAAGAGAACGAGCCTGGAAAAAGTCTAAAAGCATGGGAACAACCACCAGGAGTCCAAGGTGCAACCATGGAAGCTGCAAAACATCCAAAAGCAAGAAGGCACACCTTTAAATATAAATGCGCAACCAAAATATTTGTAAAAGAGCACCAGGATCCCTCCTGTGCAATTTGTAACCATGGACACGCGATAGAACTAAGCTAGGAAGTTAGGGCAAAGGAAAAAAGGGCCTAGGCCATGATCAGCCATGTAAAAAGGGAATGACAGCCCAAGGGAAAGAGGGCATGTATATAAGCCAAAAAGTTAATGGAAACTCTCATTCTTAGTGTGGCAAAAAGCTTTTTCTTCTTCTTCTCTTCTTCTCTTCTTCTCTTCTTCTTGTTTGTGCTTGAGTGAGGGAGTGTGAGAAAGTGAGGGGGTGAGGAATCGAGGAGAAGAAGCTCCCCATCTCCTCTCTGCATCTTCTTCTCTTCTCTTGTCTTGCACGGCTATGGAGGATGGAGCTTGACAGAGAGGGATTGAGGTTACTCGAACTTGCATCGAGGACTGTGGAGTTACCGGTGTGCATGGGAGAGGAGAGTACTCGATCAGGCATCAAGGTAAGCTCACTAAATCCCATAGGTAGGGAGAGTGCGTCGGCCATGGCTGCTCAGCTTGAAACGCTTGGCCAATAAGCGGTCCGTAGGTCTCCAGGGTTGAGTGAGAGAGCTCCCTTCAAAGAGCAAGGAAGCCCAAGTTAAAAAGTGAATGAAGAAGCTCATTCTGCTCAAGTAAGAAAAGTGCAAAAGAAGGCAAGCTTGGAAAAAAACATGGGAGAGCTTCGAATATTTTGGTGAGGTCCTCTCAAGGATGAAGGATGCTCAAAAAGGGGACGATCGCCCGAAAGGTGTTGAGAGTGGGAAAAGACTGAATTTTTGACTGATTTTTGTTGTTTTTAAGGTCTGAATGATTGATTTTTGATGGATTTAGAGTGATGTATGGTTGTTAATGGAAGTGTTTGAGAGTTTTTTGGATGATATTGATTATGTTTTGGAATCTCATGATGATTTTTAGTGGAAATATGAAGCTATGTGATGATCTGATAGGTTCTATTGAGATTCTGATTGGTTCTGATACCTTCTGTATAGGTTCTGTTTTGTTCTGATTTTCTTCTGTATGAAGTATGGATTGATGATTGATGGAGGTTGAAATATTTTGAAAGTTTATTGAATAGTTTTTGATAGTTTGGAATGGTTTTAGTATGAGTTATGAGGATTTGATGTTCTCTGATGACCTTCTATAACCTCTGTAAACCTTCTGTAGAGCCTCTGTCTCTGTTCTGTCTCTACTCTATTCCTGTTCCTGTTCTGTTCTGTAGATCTTCTGTAAGTGTTTTGTAGAATGTATGTGTGACTTTGGAAAAGTTTTTTAAACTTTTGGAAAGGATGAATCTAAGTTCAAAAGAGCTAAAACAAACGAAAGAAGCAGTTGTTGAAGACTAAAGAGAAGACTGAAGTGACAGTGACAGTAGTGAGCTATGAAGAGACACTATAGTGGCTCTAGTGCCTCTTCGACATAGACATACCACTTGGGGGTGCATCCACGACCTAAGAAGGATTATTGAGAGTCATTATGGAGTATTGTAGTGAGGAGATGATGGACTATTGATATATATATATATATATATAGAGAGAGAGAGAGAGAGAGATAACCAAGTTTATAAAAACAGTGTATCGGTATATGAGAGATTGAGAGAGAAAACTATAAAGATATTGAAGATGAATACTATGTGATTGATTTCCATTCAAAAATGGTGTATTCTTTTATGTTCCTTGTTCTATTGATGGATTTTGTGAAGAAGTTGAAGATTATGGTTGATTTTATCAAATCCGTGGGAGATATCTACTACGATGCTGTGTGAAGATTTGCTGTTTTCTTTGTTTTGGTCATCAAAAGAATGAACTAAAAGCTTGTTGATGTTACAAGATAGATTTTCTTGCAGTAGAATCCCCTTTTCCTTGGTGTTCCTCTTAGGGCTCCAAAAGGGATTAGGGTTTTGTATATAAGCTCAAAAAGTGAATGAGAAGCTCATTCTTTGGTGTGTGGCAAACACGATCTCTTCCTATTCTCTTCTTTTCTCCTGCTTGCTTACTTGTGTGCGCTTGAGAGAGGGAGTGTGAGAGTGTGAGGGAGTGAGTGTGTGAGGGTGAGGGATCAAGGAGAAGGAGCTCTCCATCGTCTCCTCTCTTCTTCTTCTCTCTTCTCTTCTCTTGTCTCACACACGGCTATGAAGGATGGAGCTTGAAGGTGGAGGCTTGAGGTTGCTTGAGCTCACATCTAGAATCATGGAGCTACTGAGTTGCTTGAGGAAGAAGGCTACTCATTCAGGCATCAAGGTAAGCTCACTGCACCCTCGTAAGATTGAAGGCACTTCAGCTAGGTGAGATATAGCCATTTGTGCTAGCTTGAAATGCTTGAAAGAATAAGCAGTCCATGGGTCTTGGCGGTTGAGTGTGAGCACCTATTATGCATACAATTGCCTCCTATACACATAGCCAATGTTGTTGCAAATCAGTGCAAGATGTATCCATGTTTCCATGAAAAGTGAGTGTCTACTAGTGATCTGACTTATTGATCTTGTAGGAAAATCCCTCGCAGTAATGAAACCCTCCAAAATCTTTCCATTGAATAGAGACGTTGAACTTCAATGCAAAAATTAAAGGGGGGAATATTGGGCTTCTCAAAAGTGGAATCAAGGAGAGGCAATGGTTAACTATGGGATGGAATGCAATAATGGGATGCTTGGTTAATGAAAGAAATGCATGATGTCAATTGGCGGTAGAAACTTTGAGAAGTTAACCATTAGAATGGATACACATGCTACGAAGGAAATCTCTTATGAAGTTCTTTAGCATCCTTGCTTCCATGCTATGTAGAGTAAGTAAGAAGAGTTGGAAGAAATAATGTTGAGAAACATCCGCAACACGTTGAATCATGTGAAAATCCCAAGATCTTCACACATGAGTTTTTCATTTTGTTGGAGCTAAGTACAAGTGGTGCACTACAACTCATAGGTGATCGCCAGCACTAACACTATTGTGCTACCACCAACAAGAGGTGCATCACCAAGTGATGCTCTACTACTTAGAAGTGATACATTATCAATCACAAGTTTTTTCGTAACTCATAATCACTTGCAAGCTCTTTTCCATAGTGTACTACCACTTACAAGCTATGTGTCTCCCATTGAAAAATGTATGCTACATTGTGAGATTGGTCATTACCCCTTACATGTGGTGCATTACCACTTGTAAGTTGTTCCCTCTATGACTTGCAACTAGAATGTTACCTCTTAAAAGTGGGATACTGCCATGTATAAGTAATGTGCCAACCCTAAAGTGGTCTAATACCAAACAAAAAGCGATGTAAGAAATTTTCAAGTGGTCTAGTACCACTTGTTACTAAAGGTCCAACACCACTACTAAGAAGTATAGCACTTGAAACATTTCCATTAAAAAATCTAAAAGTGGTCCCTACTAGTTACAATTACTCCTCTAAAATTTACAAGTGGCACCCACCACTTATAACTAGTCCCCTACCACTTGAAAGTCCTCTACCACTTTTAAGTGGTGTGCTACCACTTGCAATTGTTCCCCTACCACTTATAGGTGGTGTGCTATAGTTTCCAAGTGTTCCCATAGGACCTTAATTAGAGTACTACCACTTCTAGGTGGTGAGATACCATTCTTAGACGGTTTGCTTTGCCTTACAAGTGGTGCCTTGCTACTTAAAAAGTGGTGCAAAAGTTTTTTAAGTGATGATGACCACTTACAAAAAAAAAGGTCATTAATTCAAGTGTCTTGGTACCACTTACAAAAGCTTTATGCCCACCGTGCAAGTGTCTTTACCACTTACATGCGGGGCACCACCATTTGAAAGTGGTCTCCTATCACTTGTTACTAGAGCCCTATCACCACTGGCAAGAAATGCACCACTATGTCTAACTGCTTTGCCAAGTGATCCTCTACCACTTTAAGATGGTGCATATAACTTCCAAGAGGTATGCTATCACTTACAAAAGGTTTGTCACCATGTACCAATAGTAAGCCACTTGTAAGCTAAACTCATGTAAATGCAAATGACTTGTTTATGCCCACATTTGTTTGTGGAGGTGGATCCAAAGCAGTCGTCGTGAGTGGTTTCTTTTCATTATTAATGGTTTCCCCACTTGCAAACAAGTGATTGATTTCCACTTAGGAGCGGTTTCCAATCACTTATAAGTGGTAACTCACAATATTTAGTGATTTTCATCTCTTCTAGTGACTGGTTGCTCACCATTTCCAAGTGATAGCAACCACTTGAAAAGTTCTTGCTTTTCACTAAAGAGTGGTTGCCACCACTTCCAAGTGGTAGCAACCACTCAAGAGTCCTTGTTTTTTTACTAAGGAGTGGTTGTCACCACTTCCAAGTGGTAGCAACCATTCAAATGTCCTTGCTTTCTACTAAGGAGTGGGTTTCCACCTCTTGCAATTTCTCAATCATATTATTGTACTGATTAATCATATCTTTACATTGATCAATAACAACTTTCATATTGTTAAATCACCACTTCAACACAAAAAATTTCACTATTTATTGATAAGTTAGCATTTGAACACCATTGTGAAGTGGTCAATATGTAGCTTAACTAGTTGGTAAACATTAGAAAGTGGTATTCATCATTGAAATGTGTTGTCCATTATTTTTTAACATCACTCCCTAATTTTTCTCGACCTTTTGGAAGTGTTGCTCAACTCTTCATGTTGTCAACATTACTTTCAAGTACTATGATACTTCTTTAATGTTGCCACATCACTATCTTATGGTTTTGAACCACTCGGTAGTGGTACTGCAACAATTTTTAGTTGTGCCTTCCTACTTTTTATGTCATGTTAATTTACAAGAACATTTCTGATGAATGTAGTTCTTGGTGCTGACTTCTTTTAATTGATGATTCAAAATTCACTATTGTTAATTTTATTGCTAACAATATTGTACTTGTATTTTGTAGATTAAACTCTAATAGATTTAAGGCAAAGTATATATATATCCAGATTTCTCCATGTTGTTTTGAGTCACTGATATCACTCTTTGTCCAAAAATTGAGGGGACGCTACATGTATTGCTATATTGTGCATGCACATATAAATATGCTATGAATCACATGTGAACTAAAAGTTTTCTCTTATTTGAAAATATATTGGCTAATGAGTTTTATCCTATTCCTTCTTATCATAGTTTCTATCGCCCACAAATGTTTAATGGGGATACTAATGCATGTATTGTAACTTAAATGTAGTTCTATCTAAGAGAATATGTCAAGAAAAGCAAGCTAGTACCTGTCAAGGTCTTTCAAACTATAGTGAGTATTGGTAGATTAAAAAATGAAGGTAGGAAGGGCACTATGAAATACATTAACTTGAAGAAGTATGTCATCACAATTTCATATTTAAGTGGCAAGCACAATAGTTTAGGATTGCATTTCTTCATTTTCAAATGAGGCGGCAATCTTTGTTATGAACTTTGCAAAGATCTATTCCTTCAAGGAGAAAAATGAGATCCACTCAATGCATCAGTACACTAACTAGGTCACTACTTTTCTCATGATTACTTATTTTTACATCACGTCGGGTGCAATAGAGAAGAGTATGTACTTTTTTATCTCATAGGATAAACAATATGACATCTTATTTGCAAAACATGTCTCTCTCTTCCATGCTCAATGGTCTGAGAGACTAAGGGTTTAGCTTTACAAAATATTAGGTTTGGTCAGATGGTGTAGCTTTACAATTCAAAGCAAAGCGACTATTTTACTTTCTTGCTAGATATTGGGGTCTTACTAGCATGGAAATGGCTTTAAATATTTTTTGCTCAGGACATGGGAAGGGAGAACATGATGGGGATGGGGTGTCATCAAAAGAGCTCTAACTTATGAGCGGCTAAAGCAAAATACTTCCCTCTTGACTTATGTTAGTGAAGCTGTGGTTTTCTTGAGAATGCACCTTGTTACACGAGCAACTGCTATAGCAAAAGAGGGAAGTTAGTAGGGTCTTTTATGAGGTCAAGCTCAACAATGTTTAGTGATCCTAGCAATGGGACTAAAAACCATTGAAGGGCTCAAGAGCAATGAATTGTGTGAATGGGTATCTTGAGACTAATAGTTGTACAGTGCAAACAACAAGGTTGTCATGTTTTCGTTTTCCTTGTAGGAATAATTGATCGAGAAGGCACAAGAATGAATCACATGTAGAGATGTAGGTGTACCACACTTTTGAGCTAGTTGTTGAGGATTTCTAGGAGCATGGAGACTTAGACAATGAGTTCCAAGGTGCCACCTATACAAGTCATTATGATTCCTTGAGTAATCTCACATAGCCACAATTTTGTTGTCCCTTATAAAGAGAATAATGAGGAGGTTGCTAACTTCTACATTTTGAAGTGCATTGCAGCTAAGGACCTTGCAACTAAGGAGCAAATTAACATATGAGGTAACAAGATAAAGCCTAGACTTCTATGGTGATGGGTCATTAGTGTAAATCTCTACAAGCAAACTTGTATGAGTGATGGGATAGCAAGTTGGTGCATTGCATATATTGCCACTTAATAAGGGCAATAAAGTTCCTTATGGAACCTATATTGGTCAATGGCATAACCAAAGTGTTTCAATTATCCAATGAAGATCATGAACCTATATACAATAGCATGCCCTTTGAACTCAAGTCAAATTTTTGTTTTTGAAATCATGATGCAATATACAATGGCCTGCCATGTGAGTTCTCAAGATTTAAAACATCATTTGACTTCTTTATCTTAATCAAGTTTCATTGTCCCATTTTACATCAAAGTGGTGTACTGCTTTAAACTGTGCATCATCATGTTAAAATGGCGCACAACACTTAGTGTATCACATCTTTGTAAAACTTATACTCAACTTTAAAGCATGAAACTTGAAAAGTCTTTGCAACATTTAGTTCAACAACTAATGGTAATGCACCATCTAAATTTGTGCTCGACCATAGAAAAGTGGTTTTGCACCACTAAAAGGTGGTCCTAAATCATTGAAAAGTAGTTTTGCACCATTCAATATGGACCACTTCTTTGTAAGACTCTCTCTTAACTTTAAAGCCTTAAACTTAGTCCTGACTTTGCAATGTTGAATTTAACAATTAAGGATGCTACATCATCCAAGATTTGTGTTGGACCACATCTTTATAAAATTTACCAACTTTAAAGCCGAAAACTAATTCTTGACTTTGCAACATCTAGTTTAACAATTGGCGACGGTGCTACACCATCTAAGATTTGTGTTGGACCATTGAAAAGTGCACCACTAAAAAGTGGTTCTAAGTCACAAAAAGGGATCTTCTACCACTAAAAAGTGCTCAAAAGTGGTGCAATGATATAACATTCAGTCATATAGCACCATTTAGAATTAATACTGCACAACTCAAATGTGGTGTTTTATCAAAGTGAAAAATAATATTAATCAATTTTAAGGTGCCATCACCCCACTCAAAGTGGTGTAGAACCACCAAAAGTGGTCCTACACATTTATAATTCAAATGTTTACAAATAACTATATTACAGACTATCCATAGGTCATTGTACATTTTAGGCTATCCAAAGGAGGCATAGTACATTTCTCGCTATCTAGTGGTTGTAAACCACAATATACAAATGTTCCTTAGGGTTGTTGAGGGGACTGATCTCTTTGTATATTGCAAGGAGTCTAGGGTTGCTGCCTATTTTCATACCATGCCAATTGTGTATAGGAGAGAAAGTATGTCTTGCTTCTCATCCATGGGATCAAAAGTGGCAGGCACTATGTAAGTATCCCAGTCATTGTAGAGGTTTTTGTACTTGCAATCTCAACCAACAGTGTGCAACTAGTGGCGTATTAAGAATACCAGCTTCTTTAAGCCCAAAAAGGAGGCTTTAAAAACACTGACTTATCTCGAATCTCCTTTGGAGCATTGAGTATGATCTCACTACTTCACACAATGCCATTGAAAATATCTAAAATAAGCCCTATCATTGAAAACCTATGGATAAGATGGACCTTACGATGAAGTCAATTTTATGTGCAGAGTAGAAGCTTCCAATCGTCACATTAGTGATTTGCCTTGGATCCCATAGGAATTGCTAAATATCCTACATGTGAAGAATACAATGCCACTTTGTTAGTCTTGCAAACTCAGCTTGTGAGAGCTAAGTTCACTCCCATGCACATTGTATTTATCTCGCGTAGTTGTATTTAGGCTAAGGTTGAAGCATGCTTTAAGGATTGACCAGCCTAGAGTGCAGTAAGTGGGTAGGATGCCCAAGAGAGGGTGCATATACTAATTCACAATTGTGGAAACCCTAAATGCAAAAGAGATGCAAACCCTAAATGCAAAACACAAACCCTAACCCTAACCCTAAATCTTTGTCTATATAAGGTTGGAGGTCTCAGTTGTATTCACCCTTTTGCAACATCCTGTTGAGTGTTGAAATGACCTATTTTTTGGCTGATTTTTATTGTTTTTGAGAGCTGAATGGTTGATTTTATGAGACGATTGATTGGTTTGGAAGTGTTTTGAGAGTGTTTTGGATAGGTTGGAATGGTTTTATTAAGCTCATGATGTTTATTAGTAGAGATGTGAAGTTCTGTTGATGTTCTGAGATGTTCTGTTTGGTCCTGATAGCTTCTGTTGAGCTTCTGTTTTGTTCTGTTTTCTCTCTGTATGGAAGGATGGAGTATTGATTGATAGGGGTTGAGATTGTTTGAAAGCTTATTGAGTGATTTTTGATGGTTTGGAATGGTTTTGGTATGAGTTATGTGGTTCTGATGCTTTCAGTTGACCTTCTGTAACTCTCTGTTGAGCTTCTGTAGACCTTCTGTATGCCTCTGTATGTGTTCTGTTGGATGAGAGTGTAGCTTGGGAAAGTTTTCTAGCCTTGGAAAGAGGTGAATACAAGTGCAAAAGAGCTAAAAGAAGTCAAAGAAGTAGCTGCTGAAGACTCAAGTAAAGACTGGAGTGAAGTGACAGTGGTGAGCTATGAAAAGACACAGTAGTGGCTCTGGTGACTCTTCATATCAGACATACCTCTTGGGAGGTGTATCCACGACCTAAGAAGGATTATTGAGGGTTATTATTGAGTGATTGTAGTGAGGATATGATGTACTATTGATGGAGAGAGAGAGAGAGAGAGAGTCAGAGATAGTCAAATCTATCAAAACAGTGTGATTGTATATGAGAGATTGAGAGAGAGAACTATGAAGACATTGAAGATGAATAATATGTGATTGATTTCCATTCAAAAATGGTGTATTCCTTTGTGTTCTTTGTTCTATTGATGGATTTTGTGAAGATGTTGAAGATTGTGGTTGATTCTATCAAATTCGTGGGAGATATCTACTATGATGCTGCGTGAAGAATTGTTGTTTTCTTTGTTTTGATGATCAAAAGAATGAAATAAAAGCTTGTTGATATTACAAGATAGATTTTCTTGCAAGAGAATTCTCTTTTCCTTGGTGTTCCTCTTGGGGCTCCATGTTTTTGGTGCGCAGCCAGGGAAACTTGCCATCAACAAGCACCAGAAGAGGCTGAAAATGAAGGAAATGGCATTGCCAAGAAGAGGAGAATTCAATGGATATTTGTAAAGTTCCTTCTTCCACTGAAGAGTTGTAATTTCTCATTATCAAAGCCACTTTCCACAAGAAGTTCATCCCACAATGGCGGAAACATATCACCATCATGATGCATGCTCTATGTGGTGGATTGTTTCCACTTCCTATTGAAGCAGCAGAAACTTGCATCTTGGTGGCAAACTGTTTGGGAACAAACTGACAAAGAGAATGACCATCCATGGAAGATTTGGCATTCATTGAGAAGTTTCCAGACATCATCAAGTGGGAGATTGTGAAGAAGCTTCAGGAGTCTTGGTCTGTGGAGGTTCACAAAAAATAAGAAGGAAAAGAGTTGGAATTTGTTCGTGGATGCTCAACAGCAAGATACATGGGATGCTTGGTGCACTGATAATCTTCTGTTTGTTCAATTAGCAACCCACTGAAAGTTGGTAGACAAAGTGTTCTTTACAACATACACTGTTGAAACCATCAGAATCTGGCATTACTATGATGATGGCACCACCACAATGCTTAGACGTATGCATTTTGACACCTTCAGAACCGAATACCTTCCTTTGTGTAGTGGCATGAAAGCAGAATTCAAAGACGTTGAAAAGGAAGAAGTAGAAGAAATGTTGGCAAGAGAGTCCTCCAGAGACTGAAGCCTTCTATTATCCCTCTGTGGAGCACTAACAACATAGTGGAGCCAACCCCCTGATGAATCACGCAATAAAGAGGCAAGTGTTAGAACGAGTCTAGAGGTACGTGAGAAGAGAAAAGGCAAAAATCAAAGCTGAGAACGAGCTCGCACTAGAAGCCGCCTTTGACGCCCTTGCGCAACTCTTTACAGAAGTCCCAATGGCACATTAGGCCCTTCCTCCTGCTGCTGGAGGTCCACTTCCAAGCCAGATTCATCCTGGAAATATTGATGGGACATGCCAACGAATGTAGTCCCATTGCCAGTTTTTAAGAGAGAGTACAATGAAGACCCCGATCTTCATGTAGCAGAGTTTATGGTAGCATGTGTGGCTAACAATGCCAGAACCCCTGAGCATTGGTTAGCAATATTCCCCGCCACTTTCAAGGGCGCGGCGTTTCAGTGGTATGAGAGACAAGCAGCAGGAACTTTTGGCATATGGGACGACCTGAAGTTGGCCTTCCTCACTAAATTCAAGCGTGAAGGTTTTGAAGAGCGGATGTGAGAGGAATTTATGAATTTAAGTCAATCCTCTGGAGAAAGAGTAGAAGCTTATGTCTCACGAATGGAATCCATCCTGAAGAGATGGACTAACCATAATCTAGATGATGGCATTCAGAAGGGGGTGTTTCTCAGAGGATTACAACCAGAAGTCTGTAAGTTTGTGGAGCTGCAAAGACTAGCCACACTGCAAGCTGCAACAGAGGTGCAAGACTGTACGATGAAGTGGAAGCTAGATTGGCGATGAATCCAGGAAGAGGAGTCCTACCTCCTCTGATGTCAGGAATGATGTACCCATCAAATACAATCCCAGGGACAGTCCCCTACCCCTACCAACAGATGCCCCCAGTATCACAGTACAGTGCATCAAATCCTCAGTGGCCACAATCAATGCCTCAAATGACGGTTCAACCACAACAACAATGGTCCCAACCAATTTCCCCAATGCCAAATTAGCAGCAACAATGGAACCCTACCAACTGGAGCTAACAGCCAATAGTTCAAACAGGAGCTCTGAATCATAATCAGAATAGAGACCCCTTTGCACCAGCCCAACCTGTTTATGCAGTGATTACAGAGACTCCTCAAAACCCTACTGCCAGTGCCTCAGGAGGAGAAAGCTTGAAGGATTATTTATCCAACTTAGTTGCAAATATAAAAAAGGAGTTGATGGATGTGATTACAGAGCAGCTACAGACACTGAAAGTGAATACCGCTAGCATATCCAACGTTGCAGGAGCAGGAAGAGATGTGATGCGATCAAATACTTGGTGTGGTAAGTGTCATCAAGCAGGCCATTTAGCCACTGAATGTACACGAAAGCCAACAGTCCCTGGAGCTTTCTGTTCCTACTGTTTGCGGAAGAACCATACAGAGGATATTTGCTCTCTGAAGGAGATGCATGATAGGAGAAGGAAGGAAGAAGACACAAGATTCAACTTGCTGGAATCCAAAATGACAACACAGGATATTGGACCAAAGCCTAGGGAGTTTGGTCCTAATTTCGGACCCAGAAGATTTCCATCCCAAAGCTACAGAGGAAGATAGTCTGGCGGTGGTAAGAGATCAGAAGTGGAGTGTTATAGATGCGGAGAAAAGGGACATATTTCACCAAATTGTCAAAATCCCAGAAGGTCAGTGGATTATAAGCCCTTATGCAGTCGATGCAAAGGAGAAGGCCACACTGCAAAAGACTGTCTAAGCTCAGCCCTAGTGAAAAACAGTGCTACTGATAATCCGGCCAAGGCCCAAGAGCCTACCTCCAATTTAGTGGAATCGGAAGTTGCTGCCATCACGCGTGCGAAGAAGAAGGAACCACCTATCCAGAAAGAAAATAATCCTCCTGCCAGAACAGTAAAGTTCAATCTTCCAATAGAAGAACAGAACAAAACAGAGCCTGACAGTGCCGTACAGAGCACTACAGTGCCACAGAGAGTCACAGAGACAATTCCATAGACAGGACCAGAGGTCCAGGAGATAAAAGAGGAGGAAGTGCCTCAAGTGGCAGAAGAAGTTCCCATGATGCCCCTATTGGAAGAAAAAAGGAAAATAAAAATGGGTGTTGGCCCATTCCCTAACCTGTTAGAGAAGCTAGTGGATCCTATTAAGGATTACGATCTGGTCAGAGATCTAGATACCTTTAAACCAAACCTCACATTCCGACAATTATTGATGTTGTCTCCCAGTTGCCGAAAAAGGTTCAAAAGTATACTGACAAGAAGACGTGGCTTAAGGATTGCTCCTCAACAGCAACAAAGTCCAACAAAGATCCAGAGCCTGTAAAAGAAGTGGACGTGGCTAACGCCTTCCTAGATCCGGGTACCCTAGAGACTGGCGTGTGGATAGAAGGCTGCTTTATTGCAAATGCACTGATTGATGGTGGCTCATCAGTGAATATTATGACGGATGTGACAATGAAGGATCTAGGCCTACAAGGTGTGCAACCCACCCAATGGCTCATCAGACTGGCGGATCAGAGTAGAATCAAGCCTTTGTGCATTCTCCCATATGTGAAGACTACAGTGGCTGGAAAAGATTATTGGCTAACCTATCTGGTGGTAAAGCCAAACTCTTATGGTACATCCTACCCCCTATTACTGGGCAAACCATGGCTTTTTGAAGCCAGAGCAAGGACGAATTGGTTCAAAGGAACCTTGATCTTGGATAGAGGACCTAATAAAGTGGTGCCGAAGTTATATGGTGCTCAAAAAGGACATCGATCCACCTCCTTGGAGTTATCTTCTAACTCCCCCAGTGAGGCTACAGATGGAACATCAGCAGAAGAAGATGCTGTCAAGCAGATCCTTCCCAAGAAAACAATGGCACGTTCCTTAACAGTGGATACTGTAAGCGTACTCCCAAAAGATGCAAAGTCCCTGTCAATGGGTGAATACTTCCTGCCTGAACCAGGAACGATTTCCGAAATCACTTTTGACAGTGAGATAGAAGCATGGATGTACTGCTCTCCTTGTTACATGGCCATAGCAGAGCCAGAGACAGAGGCATAATATGAAATAGAGAACCTGTTCTTCTCTTACAGAGCTCCTACAGACACAGAGACAGAGACAGAGATCGAAGAGGATGGAGATGATATTGAAGAAGAAGGTTATGAAAGCGAGATGGAAGAGTCTTGCCCACCTGAAGAGGATACATATGAAGAAGAAGTTCGAGAAGCATCGGAAGCAGACGAGCTCATGCTGTGGGACAGAATGGCGATGGTACCATTTGGTCTGGTAAATGGATTTTCTCATATGCAAAATCCTTATAAGAAATGGTTTAAGAAGAATAAGCCGTCTTTCAGTAGTGGCTCATGCCGCCCTCACCCACCTTTGCCAAGAAAAGATGATGATGATGCACCGTGTCAACAAGCACTAGTCCCACAAACCCAACAGAAATCAGAGGGTCCCTGTTATGTGACATTCCTGAACACATCATCAGAAGATGAGTCTTCAAGCCAAGAGGTAACTAATCGTGAAACCAGACCCGAAATGGCTCTAATCCCATTTCATTATCTCAAGGGGCAACCTAAGTCATTACTGCAAAAAGACGTTGGGTCTAGTGGGACATCAAAAGAGGACACTACCCCCTTGAAGGAGTCGGATATGTACCCAGAAGCAGTCCGTGGGACCTTCATCCGTGAAGTAGAAGGTGAAAGGCAGTTAACTTTTGTGGGTGCAGATGGCACTGAAGCCACTTGAAGGTGGGTAGCAGCCTACCGGAAGAGGAGTTGTCAACTTTGTACAACTTGTTGAAAGAGAATTTGGACGTGTTTGCATGGTCCTACAAAGACCTAAAGGGGATTGATCCCACAATATGTCAGCATCATATTGACTTGGAGCTTAATGCCAAGCCAGTACGGCAACGACAGAGGCGAATGAACCCGAATTATTCCACATTGGTGAAAGCAGAGCTGCTGAAGCTTCTGGAAGCCGAGTTCATCTATCCAGTGGCAAATAGTGAATGGGTTTCACCCATCATAGTAGTACCCAAGAAGAATGGCAAATTGCGAATCTGTGTGGATTTTCACAAGTTGAATTCCAAGACGAAGAAGGATCACTTTCCTATCCCTTTCACAGACCAGCTGTTAGACAAAGTGGTAGGACATGAGCTTTATTCCCTTTTGGATGGATTCAGCGGATACAACCAAGTGCAGATAGCAGAAGAAGACCAATCCAAAACAACCTTCACCACAGAATGGGAGACCTATGCTTACCGAGTGATGCCGTTTGGACTCTGCAATGCCCCTGCTACTTTCCAGCGAGTCATGATGGCCGCATTCCAAAATCATTTGCATGACTTTATTGAGGTATATTTGGATGACTTCTATGTCTATAGTTTGATCTGTGAACATTGGGGACATTTGGAACAATGTTTTGACCGATGCCGGCGGGAGTATGGGATTTCCCCCAACCCCGACAAATGCATCTTTGGGGTCTCTTTTGGAGTTCTGTTGGGCCACATTGTCTCTGCACAAGGTGTCACAACTCTATAGAAACAGAATTTGTATCCTTTTTCATTAATTTGTCTATATAATGATTTATTAAATTTATTTCCTTTGCACTAATTAGATATAAAGAAAAGTGCATTGGAGCTGGCCACTGATGAGTGGTCACAAGTTATGGTGGACCCACGCGGTGGATTAGAGAAAAGATAGTTCACACTTCCACCTATATGGCTCGATTGGGCGCCTGTGACTAGAACTCACGCATATCAAGGTTAGACTCGCACACAGAAAGGATTGATGCCTTGAAATGTGGACTAGATCCACTAGAACAAACAGTTACAATCAACAAGATGGCATGATCATGAAATGCTTGTATAATGTGCATGTGTGGGCTGAAAGCTTGAAATGTACATTTCTTTGCATAGGAAAGTCACATAAAGATTCAGATACCATTTTTGCGATGTACACGGAAAAAGATTTCATATGACACCCATATTGGGGGGGTCCCTAAATTTTAGGAGCCTCGAATTAGCCTAAAAATGCTAGTCCTAAAAAATAGGGATGTCATTTTAAAAATAGTAAGTTCTGTACTCTGACTGTGCTTACTAAATTTGGTTGTTTCTATTCTTGATAGTATTCAATCCAAAAAGGAAGGCCATAGAGAAGAGACAAGTGTCAAGACACTTGTCACACAAGTTTCCAAGTGTCCCACCACTTGTCACATCTCATGACATGTGGCTGGACACTTGTCTTGTGCTACTCCACTTTCCCCTTTTGTACTAGCTCTTCCCTCTCCTATAAATAAGAGCTCGTTTTTCTTCATTCAACATCATTTTTCTTTGCTGTAAACTCATGTACAGCACCCACAGATAGCCAGAAACTGGCCCAATCCATCCCCATCATCATCCCCCACTTCTCCATTATCAAATTCCTCCATATTCCCTCTTCCATCACTGTTGTTTTACAGGATAACAAGCCTGTAAATTCATTACAGCACCTCCGTTTCAAGCTCTTTCTTCCATTTTAGCAACAAGAAGCAAGCCCTATCCATGTGCTACTGTTCAACGATGGAGAAGGCTGATTTCCCCTTTTTCTTCTCTCATACTGTAAAGAAATCAGTTCTTATCATTGCATAATAGATAATGCATGTGTGTTTGTACATCTTTGCATGATCTTGTGAGAGTGAGAATTACTTCTTCTCACTCTCAGGTTGATTGTAACTGAGCTCTTCCCTAAGGGACTTGGATTGAGCATAAATACATTCCTTCGGGGGGGAGGGGGGGTTGCCCATCTTCAACCCTCAATCTTGTCTCCATTACTTTTACATTTTCATGGCTGTAATTTTGTGAGTACTTTTCATTTTCAGCTTTAAGTGTTCATTCTCTTTTATATTAAATCTCGAAAACAAGCGAATATCATAATTGTTAAGCATACTACGTTGTTTGGGGCGTTTACAGTGGTATCAGAGCTTTGGCTCGGTCCTCACCCCCAACACTAGTAGTGCTTACAATTATAAGTTTGTTTGTTTTCAGCCCTTGCATTGAGTGCTTGAGCATATATTTTTTTCTTAAGAGTCTCAATGGATCAGTCGAGTGCTATCCTTCAAGCCATTCAAAGTCTTAGAGAGGAGAATCAGCAAATTCGTGAGCAACTTCTCAAACTAGAAAAAGTTGAGAATCCCAAAGAATTCAAGGAAAGAAGCCCATCTACTTCAAGGAGACAAAGCCATACCAATGAAAGGAGCCGATCAAGAAGTCCAACTACTTCTAAGAGACAGTCCCATTCTACTTCAAGACAAAGAAAGAGATTGCGTCGTAGCTCATCCTCTTCTTCAAAGTCATCTGGTGCCTATTCTGATGGATCCTCTTCTAGTAACGAATAGCCACACCCTTCTCGTGGAAGACCTCATCATCGTCAAAGGCGTCGACATTCTTCACCCTCGTCTCCATCTTCATCCCCATCAAGCACTTCATCATCTTCAACCTCAAAATCCGAGCATGGACGAAGGCATAAGAAGAAGAAGAAGACTAAGTCACTATCTCAACTTGAAAATAAGATCAAGTTCAGTATGTATGATGGTTCTCGAAATCCTGATCTTCTTCTGAAGTTTATTCGTCAATTTCAAATTTTGTATGGTCGTGACAAGTATAAAGAAAAAGAAAAGATTAAGTTTGTAGCTTTACATTTAACCGACTTAGCCCATACTTGGTGGACAGGGTTGGAATATGATCATGCTGCCCCAAAATCATGGCGGTCCTTTGTTCGCATGATACAAAGCCAATTTCTTCCTGCTCATTTCAAAAGAGATGTAAAAATGGAATGGGATCGGCTTTGGCAAAGGAAAAATGAGTCACTTGGTGACTATACCAAGAGATTTTGGGAGCTACTTTTGAAGGTCCAACATTTCAAGAAGATCAGTAGTTCGGAAAAGCTTAGGAAGTTTCAAGGAGGTTTGCATTTTAAACTTCGTACTGCTCTTAATCATTATCATTGTTCTAGTCTCAGGGAACTCATTGACCATGCTGAGACATGGGAAATGGAGCACAATGGCAACAAATCATTCCAAAAGAATGATAAGAAGAGAGTAGCTGATGATGAGGAGTATTCAGCCCTAAATGAAGGACAAAAACAGCGGCAAAAGCAGCCATCAAATCAAAAGAAGATGAAGCCCTATGCACCTCCTAATGCTCCTCAATTTCGCTCCAATCTATACCCACAAGCAAAGCAACTTTCCGAAGGAGAAAAGCAACGCTTCATGAAAGAAGGGAAGTGCTTTAAATGTGGACAAATAGGCCACATAGCGAAGCAATGTCCAAAGAAGGGACAAAGCAAGGTTTCTGACAACAAGCCTAAGTCGCCAGTGAAAATCAATGTTATCAGTGATGTAGTTGCAAACACAACTCACACTCCAGAGACATGCAAATTATTAAAAGCTTGGGGACAGTTGCAAGGTAAGCAAGCACTATTCTTGATAGATCTTGGGGCGAATGAAAATATCATTTCCTTGCAATTAGCTAAAGAGCTTGGATTAAAGAATGAAGAGATGGACACTTCGGCAGAAGTTCGCCAAGCTTTAAATGCTGATGAAGGTGACACAGTGAAGACTGTGATACCCTACATTGGCAAGCTCAAGTTTCAAATTCAAGGCTACAGTGACGAAGATACCTTCTGTATCGGAGACCTTGATGGTTGCGATGAGATTCTTGGCATGCCCTGGAATCATAGAGTAGATTCAACCATCTTCTCTCAGAAAAAGAAGGTAGAACTCACCAACAAAGGCAAGAAGTACGAGATCCAAGCTGGAGTTTCTGGAGACACCATACCTATGGTAAGCCATATGCAAGTCTCTAGAGCAATTAAGGATCGTGTTCAATGTTGTCTGCTTTATGTCACTGATGTAAAAGATAATATGAATGCTGAAAACCAAGAGCAACTTCAGCTCTTGGAAAAGTATAAAGATTGTTTTTCGGAAGATCTTCCTTATCAGCTTCCCCCAGAAAGGCCAGAAGACCATCATATTGATATTATCCTAGGCAGTTCTCCTCCTAATATAGCACCATACCGTGTGAGCCGTCCTCAACAAGAAGAAATCAGAAAGCAAGTCGAAGACCTACTCAACCGTAGGCTAATTAGGCCAAGTAGCTCACCATTTTGTTCACCGGTTCTTCTTGTTCAAAAGAAAGATGGCACATTCAGGATGTGCATTGATTATCGAGCCCTCAACAAAATCACTGTGAAGAACCGGTTTCCTATTCCTAGAATTGACGACATTTTGGATCGTCTAGGAGGCTCAAAGGTTTTCAGCCACATTGATCTAAAGAGTGGTTATCATCAAATTAGGGTAATACCACAAGATGTACACAAAACTGCTTTCCGTACTTCATACGGTCTTTATGAATTCTTGATGGTTCCTTTTGGATTAACCAATGCACCAGCCACCTTTAATCGAATGATGGAGCGCATCTTTAGAGAGCATCGACAATATGTCGGTACTTTCTTTGATGATATTCTTGTCTTTAGCAAGAATGAAGAGGAGCATCATCAACACTTGGAAATTGTTCTACAATTACTACAACAAAATCAACTCTTGGTAAATGGTAAAAAGAGTGATTTTTTCATGCATAAAATAAATTACCTTGGGCATGTCATCTCTTCTGAAGGGATTCAGATGGATCCTGAAAAGATCAGGATAATCCAAGAATGGCCTCATCTTCATGATGTACATGAGGTGCGATTGTTTCTTGGCTTATGTTCTTATTACCGCCGCTTCATCAAGAATTTTGCACATATGGCTTCTCCACTTCATGACCTTACAAAGAAGAAGATCTCTTTCCAATGGAAGGAAAAAGAGAAGGCAGCCTTCACAAGGCTGAAAACAGCTCTTACTTCTGGACCTGTTCTTATCATTCCAGATCTGGTAAAACCATTTGTGGTGGAAGCAGATGATTGCGGTGATTGTATTGGTGCACTGCTAAATCAAGAAGGCCATGCCGTAGCCTTTGAAAGCCGCCGTCTAAATGATGTGGAGAAAAGGTATGACATTTACAAAAAGGAGCTCTTAGCAGTGGTTCATGCTTTAAAGATATGGAAACATTATCTTTTAGGCAATGAATTCCTTATTAAAACTGATCATCAAAGCTTGAAGTATTTCAAGACTCAAAAGCATTTGCAGGAGAAACATGCAAGATGGAAAAATTTCTTGTCTATGTTTCATTTTCAAATTATGTACACTTCAGGGAAACAAAATGTAGTTGCTGATGCACTTTCTAGAGTGCCTTGCATTGCAACTATTATAGTGGCTCATCATGAAGATTTTCAAACGATGAAGAATACTTATGATGAAGATACTGATTTTGCAGCAATTTGGTCAAATTTACAACAAGGAGGTTCTCATCCAGATTATTCCATCAAAGACGGTTACCTTCTTATGAACAATCGCCTTTGTGTCACTCTTCCTATTCGACAAAAGGTGCTTAAAGAAAGTCATGAACCCCCTTATGTAGGGCATAGAGGGAGGGCAACCACTCTAAGTGCAATTGAGCACTACTTTTATTGGCCAACATTACGAAGAGATATACATAACTTCATTGAGGCTTGTCTGGTATGCCAAAAATCCAAATATGATAGGCAGAAGATTCCAGGATTGTTGCAACCTCTTCCAGTGCCCAAAGATCCATGGGAATCTATCACAATGGATTTCATCTCAGGTATTCCAAGAACATCTCAAGGTCATGATATGATTTGGGTCATAATTGATAGATTCAGCAAACAATCACATTTTATTCCATGTCATAAAACATTGAAATCCGCACAAGCTGCAAGACTTTTCATTCAACATATCTTCAGATTACATGGTATGCCTTCTGAGATCATTTCAGATAGAGACTCCAAATTCACAAGTAACTTTTGGCATGCTTTATTTGAGAATTTGGGAACCACTTTAAAGTTCTCCTCAGCTTTTCATCCTCAAACTGACGGCCAAACAGAGGTGATGAATCTCAATCTTTTGGATATGTTGAAAGCTTATGTTAGTGAACATAAGTCACAATGGGAGAAATATCTTCCATTATTGGAGTTTGCTTACAACAATACAGTGCACTCATCCACAGGGAAAGCTCCAAATGAAATAGTACAGGGTAAAGTGATTCCTCCTCCAATTATTCGCACTAAAGATAAGATTTTTGCTGCTGATGAGTTTGCTTCAGATTTAAAAACAACAATGGATCAAGTTCGAGCCACTATCAAAGTTGCCCAAGAGCGACAAAAGAAGAAAGCAGATAAACGAAGAAGACATTTGGCTTTTGAAAAAGGTCTATATTTTTTGCTAAAGTTTGATAAAAGCAGGCTCAAACAAGGTTCTGGTCAAAATTCATATTTTCCAAAGCTCTCCAGTAGATACTTTGGACCCTTCAAAGTGATTGAGAAAATAAATGAAGTTTCTTATCGACTTGAGCTTCCTATTCATTGGAAAATACACAATGCTTTTCATGTAAGTTTGCTAAAACCTTACATAGGACCAGAACCAAAGGAACCCATTACTGAAGATCCCCCAGAAGTTGAAGAAACAGAGCAACTCTTGGAACCTGAAAAGATTTTGTTTCTCAAGGATCGAACCACGAGAAGTGGCCTTGTGACACAAAAATTCTTACTAAAATTCAAGAATCTACCCACAACAGATGCACAATGGGTAGATGAAAAATTCATGAAGGATTACCCAAATATTCTACAGCAATATCAAGAAGCTTTTCAGCTGAGGACAACTGAATAAAAGCTAGACGGCTGTCACAACTCTATAGAAACAGAATTTGTATCCTTTTTCATTAATTTGTCTATATAATGATTTATTAAATTTATTTCCTTTGCACTAATTAGATATAAAGAAAAGTGCATTGGAGCTGGCCACTGATGAGTGGTCTCACAGGTTATGGTGGACCCACGCGGTGGGTTAGAGAAAAGATAGTTCACACTTCCACCTATATGGCTTGATTGGGTGCCTGTGACTAGAACTCACGCATATTAGGGTTAGACTCACACACAAAAAGGATTGATGGGTTAAAGTGTGGGCTAGATCCACCAGAACAAACAATTACAATCAACAAGATGGCATGATCATGAAATGCTTGTATAATGTGCATGTGTGGGCTGAAAGCTTGAAATGCACATTTCTTTGCATAGGAAAGTCACATAAAGATTTGGATACCATTTTTGCGATGTACACGGAAAAAGCTTTCATATGACACCCATATTGGGGGGTCCCTAAATTTTAGGAGATCCCTAAATTTTAGGAGCCTCGAATTAGCCTAAAAATGCTAGTCCTAAAAAATAGAGATATCATTCTAAAAATAGTAAGTTCTGTACTCTGACTGTGCTTACTAAATTTGGTTGTTTCTATTCTTGATAGTATTCAACCCAAAAAGGAAGGCCATAGAGAAGAGATAAGTGTCAAGACACTTGTCACACAAGTTTCCAAGTGTCCCACCACTTGTCACATCTCATGACATGTGGCTGGACACTTGTCTTGTGCTACTCCACTTTCCCCTTTTGTACTAGCTCTTCCCTCTCCTATAAATAAGAGCTCGTTTTTCTTCATTCAACATCATTTTTCTTTGCTGTAAACTCATGTACAGCACCCACAGATAGCCAGAAACTGGCCCAATCCATCCCCATCATCATCCCCCACTTCTCCATTATCAAATTCCTCCATATTCCCTCTTCCATCACTGCTGTTTTACAGGACAACAAGCCTATAAATTCATTACAGCACCTCCATTTCAAGCTCTTTCTTCCATTTTTGCAACAAGAAGCAAGCCCTATCCATGTACTACTGTTCAACGATGGAGAAGGCTGATTTCCCCTTTTTCTTCTCTCATACTGTAAAGAAATCAGTTCTTATCATTGCATAATAGATAATGCATGTGTGTTTGTACATCTTTGCATGATCTTGTGAGAGTGAGAATTACTTCTTCTCACTCTCAGGTTGATTGTAACTGAGCTCTTCCCTAAGGGACTTGGGTTGAGCAGAAATACATTCTTTCGGGGGGGGGGGGGGGAGGGGGTTTGCCCATCTTCAACCCTCAATCTTGTCTCCATTACTTTTACATTTTCATGGCTGTAATTTTGTGAGTAATTTTCATTTTCAGCTTTAAGTGTTCATTCTCTTTTATATTAAATCTCGAAAACAAGTGAATATCATAATTGTTAAGCATACTACGTTGTTCGGGGTATTTACACAAGGGATATCAACAGACTCTGCAAAGATCGAAAAGATCGCAGCTCTGACAACACCCACCAACCTCAAAAAATTGAGGGGATTCCTAGGCCATGTGGGTTACTACAGAAGGTTCATAGCCCATTTTGCAACAAAGGCAACCTCCTGGCACAAGCTTTTGAGGAAAGATGCAGAGTTTATTAGGACGGAAGAATGTGACAAAGCCTTCAACACTCTGAAGCAGTGTCTGATTGAGGCACCCATTCTGCAACTCCTGATTGGATGAAGAAGTTTCATGTACACAGTGATGCATCAGTTGAAGGGCTAGGTGCTGTCCTATGTCAAAAGGGCCCCTCGAAATTAGATCAACCCATCTATTACGCAAGCCAAAAAGTCACTGATAGGGAATGGAACTATACAGTGACAGAGCTGGAGTGCTTGGCAATGGTGTTTGCCCTGGAGAAGTTTCGCTACTACCTCCTGTCTACCCACTTTAAATTTTATGTGGATCACGAGGCCCTGTCCTTCCTGATGAACAAAGCAGACGTGAAAGGACGAATGATGAGATGGCTCCTTCTATTCCAGGAGTTTGACTTCGAGGTAATCACCAAACCTGGTCGCACCCATGTTCTGGCTGATCATCTGTCACGTATTCCACAGACTGCAGACGAGGAGCAGGATGATCCAGACATCCCGGATGCTTCCCTATTCCTAGTAGAAAATGTAACCCCCTGGTATGCAGACATTGCCAACCTGCTGGCAAACCAACAGTACCCTCATGGTATTTCTAGTCGGGAAAGGAAGAAGCTTATATTAGAATTAGCCCCCTACACCCTGTTAGGTGGTGCATTGTACAAGAAAGGCAAAGATGAAGTGCTCAGAAGATGTGTTGCAGGAGATGAGATTGGGATTGTTTTGAAGGCTTGCCATGACGAGCCATGTGGAGGCCACTTTGCAGGAGAAGCCACAGCTAGGAAGGCTTTGCTAGTAGTAGGATATTGGTGGCCGACCCTCCACAAGGATGCCTATGATTACTGTAAAAGATGTCATGCTTGTCAGAGAATGGGGAAACCTACCAAGACAAGTGCCATGTCACTGCAACCTATCCTTCCTTTGAAGCCGTTTGAGAAGTGGGGCATCGACTTCGTAGGCCCGATCGATCCTCCCACCAGAAGGAAACAGAACAGATACATCCTGGTATATACGGATTATGTCAGAAAGTGGTGTGAAGCTAAAGCCCTAAAGCGGGACGATGGTAACAGTGTGGCCCTGTTCATGTACGAGAATATCATCACCCGTTTGGCAGTCCCCTAGAGCTGGTAAGTGACAGAGGCACTCATTTCATTAATAAAGTCATGGAAGAGTTGACAGAGCTGTATAAGATCCGCCATCGCAAGTCCACTCCTTAGAGCCAACGGCCAAGTCGAAGTCAGGAATCGCATCCTCTGCTCGATTCTGACAAGAACAATTGCCGCACATCGTCGTGATTGGGATGATCGACTTACAGAGGCCCTCTGGGCGTACAGAACCTCCCATAAAGCAGCAACATGACAAACACCCTTCCAGCTGGTGTATGGTACAGAAGCTGTTTTCCCTGTTGAACTGGAATTGCCCTCTTTGCGAGTGGCTATCAAAGAGTGTTTGGGGGATGATGATTCACTACAACGCCGTCTCCTGCACCTGGAATGTTTGGACGAAACTCGCAGGATGGCTCTACAGTGCATGGAAGCCACGCAAGCTCGACGTAAGGCTTACCATGACAGCTTCATCAAGCACAAGGAGTTCAAGGAAGGTGATTTGGTCCTAGCCTATGATTCACAATTTGGCAAGTTTTCTGGTAAGCTCCAACAGCGGTGGATGGGCCCATATAAGGTACTTACTGTCAACCCTAATGGCTCTGTCCAAGTGCAGACCGTTGATGCCTCTGATAATCCCTTCCTGATCAATGGATATCGCCTGAAGAAGTACTTTCCTCCTTCGGGATCTTGACAATCACGGTCACCTGATCCTTTCCCCCGTTGGCGTGGCACTGTACCTCTTATGATGCTACTTTTGATAGCCGTTCTTCAGCCACTCCTGATGAGGTGGACACAACCCTCTGTCTCCTCAGCCCCACCTTCCAGCCCTGATCTCTTATCCTCTATTTTCCACCAGTGACAGTGGCGAGGTGGGTTTTGACAAATGGTATTTCCACCATTCCCTTGCTTAATTCGAAACAAAAAAAAAAGAAAAAATATATACATATCAGTCATGGGAGAAAAGGACTTCGGGCCCTGTCATGCCGACCTATTCTTCGAGAAAAGGTGGAAACACCCTCGGGAGTAGGAGAAAAAGAAAAAGAAAAAAAAGGAAAAAAAAAACTGTCATGGGAGAAAATGAAGAAATTCTTTGTCATAGTAGGCCTTGTTCCAAGAAAAGGTGTTTAACACCCTTGCCCGGGAAGTTGGCTGTGGAAAATGTGGCAACACCCAGCAGTCCAGAAAGTGGATTCATCAATTGACATCCCCAGGATTTAGTTTCGAAGCTACCTCCCTTGGTACGCTGTGTCCTGTGCCTTTCTGCAGAGCGTTTGACAGTCCTCTAGCAGACGCCATGTCCTATGTAACACAATGTTCGATCTGATGGCTACCTCCCTGGGTACGCCTCTTCAACAACTGACAGCGCGATCTTCATCGACAAACAATTGAGTGATGCGAGCTTTCATCCTAACCGGATGGGGAACTGAGTATGGTTGCCCTCTGTAACTATCAATAGAGAGTGAGACAGAGGGTAGGGCGAGTGACCAGTCTTTTCCCTTCAAATCAAATGAGAGGTGAGAAGTGTGAATGAAGTGTTGCACGCACGGGATGGGCCTCTCAATGCACAAAGCACGATTTGTTCTTGTGCACTATACTATAAGGCTCTCTGGCCTTCCTTCTTGCACCGTATGCCAGCACAGGGCAGGATGCACAGTGGCACCATCAAATGCGCACAAGGCATACAACCTTTGCTACACAAGTGACCGTGAGGATTACATCAATGGGTTTCAGGACATGGTTGCCCTCCTGTATCTATCAACAGAGTGTGAGATAGAGGGTGGGTTAAGTGTGACTAGAGTTTCTTCAATTAATTCCCGAGAGGTGAGGATTGAGGGACGTTACGACCTTTGGAGTCAGGTACGCTTCCATTTCCCTATGCACCCACGGGTTGGGTTTCTGCCGTCCTCATAGGACACGTCACCCTGTTCTGTACACTGCATCATAAGGCTCCCTTGCCTTCCTGCTTGCACCTATGCCAGAGACGAGTTGGACGCACTGATGCACCATCAACTGTGCACCCTGGCATACCCCCTCTGCACCATCCCCCTTGTCAATTCCTAAACCAGGTGTGAGAGATGGGTTTCAATCATTATTCATCGAGTGATGTTCGTAATGGGGCGAGTGACTGTTCTCTCATCCCATCCGAGTGCTGTAAGCTGAGTGACTCTCCTTCATCAGCGACACCGACTCGACGAGATTCATCCATCGGCTACCTCCTTGGGTGCTGCCGCGTGGTCCCTGCCACGAAGGATGTGTGCTGTGAAGATACCTTGGTACCTCCTGCAGTCGACAATGACAGTGGACGTGCCATCGACAGTCAACCTTGATTCTCGATAACAAGGGCTAAGTTTTTCTAACCCTACACCTTGTTTTGTCAGTGACGATCATGTTTTAAGTGTGGGGATGTTCGTGGATGGTCTGTTGTGTGGTAGTAGGTCCCTATTGCTCGGTCAACCCTATCCGTTAAGGTTTTAAGTGTGGGGATGCGTCCCTGCGCATCTATCTTGTATACCGCCATGTATATGCCTCACTTTGCTCATGCATGTACGCCATGACTTTCTTTTACCTTCCTGGGGTGCCTTCCCACCCACGTGTCCGCTGTCACCTCTCCCTTGGGGCTGTTTCTCCTCCATTTCTCTTTCTCCCTTATTTTGATCTGTTTCCATGTGAACGCACCCTACGTTCATGGACTTCCAATTTGACTTTACAAACCTATTAGTCCCTTCGAACTGTCCATTCCTTTTTATCCACCCCTGTTCTGGTGCACGGTTCTCGAGTTATTAATTTTTGAAGCATTTTGAGCACATTGGTTAGTTTTCCATGTGAACGCACTTTTCTTGCCTCAGAACCGTGATTTGACATCATAGCCCTGACAACCACTTTCTCCTTGAAATTTCTCCTTTTTAGTTCGTGTCATTATGATGCACGGTTTGTCCAATATTAATTTTTGCGGTTTCTCAAGACTTTTTCGTGTGTATCTTTGACATTTTTCCATGTGAACGGCACCCTGTTTGCATCAGAATTCCAATTTGATTTGACATCCGTGTCCATCATGCCTTCCCCCACCTTTTTCCTTTTTCCTCCACCCTCTTTCGACTTTTGGATTTTTAATTATTAATTTTTACATGTGTTTTCGGGTGTATTTTTGGTGTTTTTCACATGTGAACCCCTCCTACTTCTGTCGGAACTGCATTCTAACATGAAAACCTTGTGCCCCCCCTTCCTGCGGCCATTTTTCCTTTTTACTGCATGGCATTCCGGCAAGCGGTTCGTCCAATATTGATTTCTGATTCCATTTTCGGGTATGTTATTTGGGTTTTTCCCATGTGAATGCGTCTTATCTCAGTCGGAACCATGTTTTGACGTGATACAATTGTCGGGCACATGGTTCTACACATTTTTTCTTTTTCCTTCACATCGTTCCGATGCACGACTCTTCCGATATTAATTTTCGTTTGCATTTTTACACTTGTTTTTTGCGATTTTTGCATGTGAACGCCTTGTCTTTCCCCCAGAACCCCCGTTGCACGTTTCCTTTGTCTTCCCCCTACCGTCCTGCCCAATTTTTGTTTTTATGACATTTCGTTTCGATGTCCGGATTGGGAGATATTAAATTTTCTTTATTTTTACATGTTTCGCGCGACTCGTTCCGCGCGTGAACGCGCCTGTTTTCGATTTCACGCATCTCCACGCGCCCCGGTCACGTCCACGTGCCCCGTACCGACATCCTGGTGCTATTTCGATCCCGTCACAGTAAATTTTTTTACCCCGTCCCGCGCACACGCGCGGGACAGGGCACGCCTTTATTTTATTTTATTTTAATTATTTTAATTACTCATTTTAATTCACCCATCCCCCCCACCCCCCATGGGCACCCTTAAAACCCCCCCTCACCGCCCCCCCCCCCCCCCCCCCCCCCCCCCCCCTTTCTCCCACCCCCCCTTTCTCTCTCCCCAACACCCTTCCCCCCCCCCAACCACCTCCCTCCCTCCTCCATCTCCCTGCGTTCTCTTCTCCTTCTCCATCTCCATCTCCACCTCCCTCTCCCTCCTCCTCCTCTTCTCCTCCTTCCCTCCTCCCCCCCCGCCTGTGGACGATGCCCCTGCCCTACCTGGGCCCTCACGCCGTCGCCACGCCACTCGCCAATCGCCCTGCCCGCCGTGCAGCCGTCTTGCGCCGCCTCTGCCTGTACCCTCCCGCCGCGTCACCACGCCCCGCCGTCGGACGCCGCCCGCAGCCCCGCCTGGCTGGCGCTCCCTCACGCCCTCCCCAGCCCGTTGCTGCCGCATCTGCCGCCTTCTTCCTCTTGCCTGGGCCTCCTTCCCGCTCGTTCCCCCCACAACCTCCTTTCCCCCCTCTAAGCCCCCCGTCCCACCCACCCTTCCCACCCCACCACCCCACAACTCCCACACACTCCCATCCCCCCACCCAAGCCCCCAATCCCACCCCACCACCCCCACACACACCTTTCCCCCACAAGCCCCTGTTTCCCCCCCAGATACACACTCCCACCCCGCAGAAACCCCCTCTTAAGCCCCCTTTCTCACCCTCTTTCCCGTACCCCCCGTCGTGACCTCCAAAACGACCACTCGACGACACAAGCAGAAACCAACCGAAAACCGCAGCACCACACAGCACCCTGCAGATCCCTTTTCCAGCCCCTAGTCCCTTGTCACACACGAGGTGTATGTGCGCATGTGGCTGTTCGTGTGCGGGTTCGTGTGCGGGAGTTCGTTAGTGACTATTCACGCGCGGGAACGCGCGTTAGCAGGTCCGTGCGGTGGTGTGCACCAGTCGGCTGTTCACACGCAGCTGACACGCAGTCGATTCCTGTGTATATTCCCGGATTTTTAATTTCCAAAATCCGAAAACCCTAAAAATACATTGAAAAATTAAAAAATTCATTAAAAATCAAATAAAAAAATAAAGAAAAATCTTAAAAAATTCTTAATATTTCTGTAGTAAATTGTAATATTTTGCTAAACTGAAAATTTCAGAAAAAAATTCAAAAAATTTTTAAAAGTAAAAATTCTTTTAAAAATACACACAAAATGAGCAAAAATTCATTAAAATTGGTAAACATACCAATTTAATTGCATTTTTTTTTTTGAAAATTCCATCAACTTTTTTGCTTATTTTTGAAATATTTCCTAAGATGAAAATGCTGTGTCACTTTATTCCATTATTATTTTATGATAAAAATGCTTCATTAAATGCTAAATTCATGAAAAATTCTCTTTAATTCCAAACAGAAACTGAAAAATCTAAAAAAAATCCAGATACCTTGGTTCTTTTTGGATTGTTGACCTACATTTTGGGATTGAGAAGTGCGCATTCATTGCATACACATACACCCACTTTCAGGTATTTTTTCTTTTATATTTTTTATTTTTTTCACTACCTCAAAATTCACGCTTAATTTTTAACATGAATCCTAAACACCACCATGGCACGCGCGCTTGTGCTAAACACACCTTTTTCTAATTAAAATCAAACCGCCGTTCACTTAGCACGCGCTACGTGTGCTTCAGAGGCACCTTAATATTTTTAATAACAATGAACCAGCCGTCACAAGAGCACGTGCTGGCAAAAAAGCGCTCCACATTACTCTTAATTTTTAATAAATGAATTTTCATTTAGAGACCTAGTCTGGGTATCCAAGTTCGGGATTCAGATTAATGCACCGCTCCAACCTAATAATTGGTAATTAAAATTTTAAGAAGGAACCGCTGTTTTCTTGTTAAGGTTTAACACTTAATTAAAAATTCACTCATTTCTTAATAATTTATTAAAATGAACCTTTCATTAAATTAATTCCCCATCACTGCACTTATTTCCCCTTTTTAATGAACTCGCTTCGTGGGATGGGCGTGTACAAATCTATTAGTTGCCACTGATGGTCAAGTTATGGTCCAGTCTTGATGTCCGTTTTTTTTGGTAGTCTGATTTGTCCATGAGTTATGGTTAAGGGTACATTGTGTAGTTTTTTTTCTTTATTGCATGATACGAGGATTTGGGTGTTTGCATGTTGCATAGCATGAAGCTTTCGGTCGCATATGTGTAGAGGTCATGTCGAATTTTTTCTAGGCTGTGGTTTGCTTGGGGATAGTTGGTCGAGTCACGTTTTACCACCTTGGTTGATATCTTATCCTTGGTTTTCGTCTGTTGTTTTGCAAGCATTCTCTTGGTTTATCTGTGTTTGTGGTGTGTGTGTGTAACCATCTGAATAGCACCCTCTCGTACTCCTCCCCCGATCCAGTATGTTCCTTTGGCTGTACATGATTATTCTTTGTTATTGGATTCGGGTGTTGTCGCTAAAGCGGGCTTGTCCAAGTTTGTGAGCCCTTATTCCCATTGGTTCCAGATGATCCTACCGTTTGTGACGAGTTTTTAACCTCTTACAGTAAGAGGTCTGGTCCAATCCGTAGCAATACTGTTCTTCTGACACCGAAGAGTCTAGGCAAGGCTCTTGGTCTGCCATATCATGGAGAGTCTGTCCCTGCTGCCAGACAGTTGTTCACCAATGACAATATTTTGAAGCTGTTGCAGAAGCAGACTCAAGATGTTCTTGATTCGAAGAAGGTCATTACCACGTCAGGAGTGGGTGTCTCCATGATTTCCAATCCCCTATGGAAACAGCTATGCCAATTCCTTCAGGACAGGTTCATGCCTGCGAAATCCCCATCTCATTATCTTTCCAAGGAGTTGTTTACAGCTTCATGAATGATTTTGAAAGGCATAACTATTGATTGGAGTACCTACCTTCTCTCCAAGATGGATCACCATTTTATTCGAGCTACTCGAGGAAATGTGACTAATGTTACATTTGGGTCCTTCCTCTATGTCTTCTTGCTACATGATGCCCCTGCGAAGGAAGTTCATTTACCTCCAATTGATCCTCCCGAAGTTCCTCCTCCGCCTCATAATGAAGATGATGATGTGATAATTGAGGATGATGATTCTCCTCCTCCCCTTGTCATTTAGAGAAAACGCCTCAAGAGGGTGGCTGAGTAAGTGCTTATTCCTCCATTTCCAGTGACAATTCCAGCCCAGTCTTGCAGTAGCTTGCTTGCATTCCTTCAGATGCCAAATCTTTTCAGAGCCCATAGAGACGGGATGCTAGAACTTACTATTCCTTCTGTTCACCGCCTGGTAACAGGAGATGCTATTCCGTTCCTGTGCAAGGATATCCAGAGTTCTATTGAACTTTCGATGACTGCCTGTATCCAACAATTATATTCTTCATTTTATGATGAAGTTCGGCAGTCTAAGGAGGAACTGAATAAGACCAATACTGAGTTAGCCTCTGCTAAGGAGAAAATTTCTGACCTTTGTACGTAAATGGAGCAGCAGAGTAAGCTCGTGGATACTCAGAAAGCTGAAATCTCTAAGTTGAAAGCTGAGTTGGCAGAAGCTAGGTCTCAAGTGGTTGCTGTAACAGAGGAGAGGGATAAATTACAAAAGGAGAGCCAAGAGATGAAGGAGGTGATAGCTGCCCAAGCAGAGAAGTTTAAATCCACCATAGCTATCTTAGACCAGAGCAATGCTCAAATCCAGCAAC
This sequence comes from Lygodium microphyllum, assembly GCF_053477565.2. Lineage (NCBI taxonomy): Eukaryota > Viridiplantae > Streptophyta > Polypodiopsida > Schizaeales > Lygodiaceae > Lygodium > Lygodium microphyllum. The sequence continues at coordinate 5,221,447 of NC_141142.1, read as the reverse complement.
TCAAAGATCAGTTGGCTCAGTCTCAGTCTAATACACAGAGTCCTGTGCAACCAATTTCTCTTTTATCCCCTGCAGACTTGGCAGCTCTTCAGAGACAGGCTACATTATGTCCCTTATTTCAGGCAAAGGTGGAAAGATTGTAATCTCTCATGGATTTGTTATGGTCTTCTTTTGAGCAGTATCAAGAATATGTTCCACCAGATCATTCCTTTTTTGTCCATTATCAACAACAGAAGTTTGCCTTCTATATAAAACTTTCCACGATGGATTTACCTATTCCAGAGAATGGCTGGAGTGGGGCCTGGTGATCAGATTTGCTGATAAAAGTAGTGAGGATGGTTTTTGAAGACTCTGTCACTCTAGATACGATGCTTCTATCCTATATGTATTTGAGGGGTGATTTACTGATTCCAGATGATGAAGATCTGGCTTGGTATTGGAGATGTGGTATTGCAAGCTTCTTTGTATGTCCGACATTTGGAGTTGAGGATTGATGAGATGTTCCAGGGATATTCTTCAAAGGTGGCTGAGTGTCCTGAGTTTTCATGGCACACTATGGTTGATGCTGTCATTGTGAATCACCGTCAGGTCAAAGCTTCAGCTCATGCTCAAAACGTTAACCAACTGAGGGTGGATCTTTTAGCCTATCTCTCCAACCAACCCCCATTTGATATTTGTTTCTTTGAAGCCTATCATCGTAGATCCGTCCTTCCCATGCCTAACTCATTATCAACAAATGGCCCATAGGTATGATGCTTATATTTCCCTTTTTCAATCTAACCCAAAGGTCATTTTACCCCTTCTTTTCCAACCTCAAGGATCTCCTCGAATTCCTATATTTACCCATTGTTCTTTTATTGAAGATCGAGTTTTTCTACCTCCTGATCCTTGTCCTTCCCCATCCCCTAACATTCTATCAACTTTTCCTGCTTATCTTTTAACGCCTTTCTTAACCGAATCTCCTCAATTTTCAGCCAATCCATCTTTAATCCATTCTTCATTTTATGATTTTTCCTATCCATTGCTTCATCCTCTTTCATTAGTCCCTCTTCCGTCTCCTAACACTTCTATTCCTAACCCTCCTCAGTTGGTTAGTGGGTATCCAGGTTTTGATCAAAAGATTCTTCGAAGAAGAGGCTGGAGTTCAAATGATTCTCTTACTGGACCTCAAATCAATTGGCCATTGATCCCAGGAGAATGGATAAGTGCTAGTCAGGCTTATCAGAATTATCTGCATTTTGCTCAGCAATATTCTCAGTCTGCAGATCCTTCTGTGCGCTTAACTTCTCATTTTACTTGGTACCTGGTGTATATGCATAGGCATTGTCATAATGATTCAAAATCTATTCCAAAGTTGTGCATGAATGTCAATGTGAGTATTGATTCCCAGCAACTCGATGTCTTGTACTTTCATGCCCTCTGTTTGCCTAGTAGATACCTTGTCTTGTTGGAAAGGATGTGCTGTCTTCAATTCTTTCAGAATCCTCCCAAGACATTTGTAGATGAATCCTTGTCCATGGATCGTTTTCGAAATCACCAATCTTTCAAGAGGGATCATCTCCATTGATACCTTTGCTATGTATGGTGGATGATTTTTAATGATAAATCTCTCTTTTTGGAGGAGTCATTCAGATGGTTGTGTTGTGTGTAGTGTTTGTGTTGTGGGTTAATTTATGTGATAAGATCGTGGTGGTTGCCTATTCGATTTGCTTTCGTGAGAGCTACATTTTGGAGAATTGCAGTGATGGTGTTGCTAGTTGGATAGTTGAAGTTGCTGAAGAAGAAGAAGAAACCTCTTATATCCTTTACAAGTTTATTATGATTTTTAGTTTGATAAGATGTGTTAATGTATAAAGGGTTTTCCTTTCGTTGTATTCTTTATATCAGATACATGTTATAAGTTGGGGTCGTGGTTGGATGGACTGTTTTTGAAGATTTATTGAAGATCAAAGTTGAGCTCTTGAATGAACTTGTATTCCCTTTTTCCTGGGTCGCGAGGACGCTTCCTTATTAAGTGTGGGCATATGTTGAATGTTGAAATGACCTGTTTTTTGGCTGATTTTTATTGTTTTTGAGAGCTGAATGGTTGATTTTATGAGATGATTGATTGGTTTGGAAGTGTTTTGAGAGTGTTTTGGATAGGTTGGAATGATTTTATTAAGCTCATGATGTTTATTAGTAGAGATGTGAAGTTCTGTTGATGTTCTGATATGTTTTGTTTGGTCCTAATAGCTTCTATTGAGCTTCTGTTTTGTTCTGTTTTCTCTCTGTATGGAAGGATGGAGTATTGATTGATAGGGTTTGAGATTGTTTGAAAGCTTATTGAGTGATTTTTGATGGTTTGGAATGGTTTTGGTATGAGTTATGTGGTTCTGATGCTTTCTGTTGACCTTTTGTAACTCTCTGTTGAGCTTCTGTGAGCCTCTGTAGACCTTCTGTATGCCTTTGTATGTGTTCTGTTGGATGAGATTGTAGTTTGGGAAAGTTTTCTAGCCTTGGAAACACGTGAATACAAGTGCAAAAGAGCTAAAAGAAGTCAAAGAAGTAGCTGCTGAAGACTCAAGTAAAGACTGGAGTGAAGTGACAGTGGTGAGCTATGAAAAGACACTGTAGTGGCTCTGGTGACTCTTCATATCAGACATACCTCTTGGGAGGTGTATCCACGACCTAAGAAGGATTATTGAGGGTTATTATTGAGTGATTTTAGTGAGGATATGATGTACTATTGATGGAGAGAGAGAGAGAGAGAGTCAGAGATAGTCAAATCTATCAAAACAGTGTGATTGTATATGAGAGATTGAGAGAGAGAACTATGAAGACATTGAAGATGAATAATATGTGATTGATTTCCATTCAAAAATGGTGTATTCCTTTGTGTTCTTTGTTCTATTGATGGATTTTGTGAAGATGTTGAAGATTGTGGTTGATTCTATCAAATCCGTGGGAGATATCTACTATGATGCTGCGTGAAGAATTGTTGTTTTCTTTGTTTTGATGATCAAAAGAATGAAATAAAAGCTTGTTGATGTTACAAGATAGATTTTCTTGCAAGAGAATTCCCTTTTCCTTGGTGTACCTCTTGGGGCTCCACATCCATGTTGTGGAAGCTATAGCAGTGTGACTACTCAATCTTTCTATTCTATCTTTCCATTCTATCATCTTGCTTCCATTGCGTTGAGAGTGACTGAGAGGGAGAGATGTGTTGAGCAAGGGACTGAGGGAAGGTGAAGCTCTTTGCCATCATCTTACTATTGTCATCTCTACCAGCCCTTCGACTCATTTGTGTGCTTGGTTGTGGATGCGAAGGGCGATGACATTGGATCGTGTTGATCGTGGTTATGGAACCATCTTCAAGCCTTCAAAAGGTAAGTTAGGCAAGTTTGCTACAACTCGAAGCTAGTCTTGTGTTCTTGATTTCTTGGGTTGGAGAGAAGGATGCTTGGTTAGTTAGAGTGGAGTGTTGAGAGACAAGGTGAGAGATTGTCACCGAAGTAAGATGCTAGGATGAAAGGCAAGATGGAACTAAGCAAGGAAAACATGAGTCAATAACCTAAGGAAGACACTTAAAAGGTTGTAGAAGGCAAAGGAAATGGTAAGATTTCACTTTAAATAATGTAAATATTGGAGGGTAAAGTGGGATGAACTTGTATTGGAGTGTCAATTAAGGGATCTTGCCCTTTCTTCTAAGTATTGAATAATGTTTCTACCTCTAGCATAGTAAACATCTTGAAGACATATGGAAGGTGCAAGACAAGATAGCTTCTATGAAAATCATGATGCATAATGGTTGGTATTTCAATAGAAGATGAGGATTATCTTGGAAATTATGACCTTAGATCATGTTCATGCCAATTGAACTTGCTAAAAAACAATGAATGTACCCATTTCATTTAGGTTTAATGATTCCTATTTAAAGGACAACAATTCTTACAAAAAATACACAAGTGAGCAACATACGGTTTTTTACTATGCTAAGCCTACATACAAAGTGATAGACTACAATGGCTTAGTGGGACACCTATTAAATACATAGGATGCACATAAAGATAGCTTTAAGTTAGAAATTATGTGGCAAGGCTTAACTCTTAATCATGCATTGTGCCATCTCCATAAGAGATCTATTCTTTCTCTTAGCTATGGCATTTTGTTATGGTATATGTAGTATTGTGTATTGGTGTTTTATTCCACATTAAGATCAAAATCCATTAAAATCCTTTGGTATATACTCTCTCCCCTCCCCCTAGGATCAAAATAAAAAATGCCCACTTTACATCCTAAAAAATATTCAGCCATGTCAGTAAGCATAAAAACACTTCAAACTTAGCTTTCTAAACATATATTCATGCATGCCTTGTGTATTCATCAACAAAAGTTATGAGGCACAAGTAGCTACCAAAAGATGTCGTTTTGCATTGGACCACAAATATCATGTATGTAACATGCTGCCTATTGGCTGTCCAAGCACGTCTTAGTAGTCCATCGGGAAACGAATCTAAGCGTCGTCATGGCACTCCCTTGGAATTATTAGGAGAAATATGGACTCTCTTTTTTGCCCCTTAAGGAGTGAATAAAGAAATATAGGCCTAACCAATGAGAGAGCTGGGATTCCAAATTCATGTAACATGAATCTTCTAGCCATATCTTGGCCCAAATCTTCCCTCAACAATAAAAGAAGGGGAAATATGGGGAATACAATGCTGACACTTCCTGGAGATTTGTGACTTGAATTTTAATTTTCTTATTTTTTTATGTTTGACTTTTCATTTCTCCCATTGTCAGTTTCCCCCTCTTTCTTAGACAGATCTCAAAGTTATCATATCTCTTTCCCCGCTTCTTCTTTCCTGACGAAATCTTACAGCCTCATTGTTGCTTGCCCTATTTGTAACCTTGTGAATTTTCATTTCCTCTATATAAACACAGAGTGAGTTTCACACGTTTTATGAGAGCAGAGCTTGTTCTACCAAAGCCCTAAGATTTTCTTCATAAAACTTTACAAGTATATTATTCTCTTCCATGGATGTTCTATGGCAAATTTTTATCTCATTTGGACAAAACCTGTGCAAGTTATGTGCATTCTCTGACATGTAATTTCTTTTGTTTTGGTACTCTAGGAGTCTCTTACAATCAAGAACAATGATCTTTTGGAACACTCAACTTCCTCTTCAACATCTTATGGTTTCTTTGTAAACAAAGTTACATGTATGTTGTCTTGTTTTTTTGCTACTCCATAGTTAAATTTTATGTCGTTTGGACAAAATGTATGCAAGCTATATGCATACTGCATTTTCCTTTGTTTTTTTACTCCTAGAGTCTTTGAGGGTGGAGAACAATGATTTTTTAAAACTCAACTTCGTCAATATCTTTGGGCTTCTTTGCAAAGAGAGCTACATGTATATTGCCACTTTCTCATGTTGCCCCATGGTTAAGTTTCAACTCATTTGGACAAAGCCTATGTAATTTATATTTATGCTTTGACTCGATATTTATTTTGTTTTTATACTCTAGGAATTTGTCAGTGAAGGAATAATGGTCTTGTTATAAGTCAACTTCTTGTTCAATATCTCTGGGCTTCTTTATGAAAAGAATTGCAGGTACAATGTTTTTTAAAAATTGCTCCATTTAAATTTCATTTCATTTGGAGAGAACATTTGCAAATTATACACATCTTGATAGGTAACTTTTCTATTTGGTTATCATAGATGTCTTCACGGAGAAAAAACATCAGTAACATACTTATAGTGGATGTCTTCAATAGGAAAGATAGTGGCACTAATTGGATTTGTGATAAGTACTATAAGTTGGATTGGATTTTGATGCACCCAAGTACTCGAGGGAGTTTCAAGGTCAAGCGTAAGGATGTTGCAAACCCTAGCAAACATTGGAAAGGTAGAATTTTAGAGTTCAGAATAGTGTTCAATGGAACAAGTACAATAACAGAAGTGTTGATCCAACATGTTTATATGCACAAAAACAAATCTTTGTACACGACAAGAACTACATTGCAAATTATAAACAAAACAACAAGTTTTTAAATTTTATTATCGTTTATTCTTTTGCATCAGAGTTGTTTTTAAAAAACTTTGCATTGTTCTAATTCAATCTTATTTTACTAACAACTCTATATCCATCAACTTTGCATGAATGGCAGAATGTGGAATGTTTGAGCGGCAAGATACATGTTTGGCATGAAGACATAGGTTCTTTGATCTATGATAATAAATATGCAAGTCAACTTGCAACACAAAATATCTTTTTTTATAATTCATTGTATGTAGTAGAAAGCCAGAGATTGCAGCATGTCCCATTGCCGCTACTATCTAATGGTGAATGGTTGATTGGTAGCTTGGAGTTGTTAGGAACATGTAAGTCCAAGATAAAATTTGACATCAATAGTGCTATGAAACCTACCACAGGCTCCGAAGATGTGCATCTTAGTTGGTTTATTCCATTCTCATTGTTTGCACATTTGTTTCATTCATGTGATGTTCTGAAGAAAACAAAGATTACTTATCAATGCAAGTGTCCATCTGAGGAATGGATGAGTCAGCTATTGGGTGAGTCTTGGCAAGTCAAAAGAATACATTTTGATGAGACGATTGAATGCAAGGTCAACCAATCTGATCTCATATTCAAGTAAATCTTTTTTACTACTTTGAATGCCTTGATTTATTGATATAGGTCTTGCTTAGATTAATTGTTGTGTTATTCTCATTTACTTGCCATTGTTTTTATTTTTATTATAAGTATTTCATCGCTAGACAAACTCTATGCATTCACTTTCAATATAGAAGATGGTGACTTTTGCGAGGGGAGTGGATCAGCTTGGATCAAGATACTCGAGATGAGACACATACATCTCTCATAGATGTGGTTATCTTGTGGAATGGCCATAATCCTTTTATGGTAAGCACAGAGAGCCATTGGCCCATTTCTTTTCTGAGACAAGAAATCCAATTAATGTCCAATGAGCCCCTCTGCAACTTCTATTTCAATTTAGATAATAAAAAAGTAAGGATTCGTAGTGAGCAATCCATGACATGTAAACAATGTGCTTCTCCACATATCCTTGATATAGTGGAATCCTTGTAAATTTTTTAATATAAAGAACGAATATAAACTTTTTTTAAACTTTTGAGTACTTTCAATTTAAATAATTTTAGTTTACTATGATCCAAGCGTACGATAATACATACTATAATTAGTCAATCATGCTGGTTCAGATCATAATTAAATTGCAGGATGGAGTTCTATAATCTATGCAATATTATCTTTGCATAATGATATATTATAGCTCATATCTTCTATGTATTTCTTAAAATTAAATATTAAATTGGATCCAAGGGATTTTGAAGCTCTTTCATATTTCTTTTCTTAAAAATTTTCTATATTTTCTGTAGTTGGACTTAAATATACTCAGTGATCCAAGCATATTTGAGGATATAATAATGTAGAACGAAGCATTTGTTTGTATGAGTAATTTTAACGGTTACTTTAAAGTATTGAAATAAAGAAACTAAGGTAAGAGTTTTAATTTGAAACTTTAGGGTTAAAAAAGGACCTTTATTTAAAACCCTAGATACATAAAAGCTATAACTCCAAACTCATTTTCACTTTCATTCTCTACTTCCCTACACTTGTGCTCTCCTCCCTTCTCTCTTTGTGCGCCATGGCTGCCACTCCCACCTTCGCCGCATGGAATAGCTCCACGCTACACACACATAGGAGACCAGATATACCCCAGATATTGTGCAACCTTGAGTTTAGAGAGCTCACTTTCTGTCGTAGACCCTAGCTCTAGTATACTAAAATCGTTTTGTGATGCGGGAAACCCTCTCACTTGCTCTATTCTGGACTCTACTCCCAGATGGGTCCCCATAGATTTCTTATATAGTTTACGTGTTGGATCAAGCCATGCAAAGGTAATAAATCGAGCCCTTGTGCATGTGGGGCAGTATCTCCATGCCAACAGTGCCCACCTCATCCTAGGACCACGCCACAATGTATCTCATCGAGCACGATGCAGCATTTGCCATATATGTTTTGTGCACTGAGGTGCAAGAGGATAGTGAGGAAGACATCAACACACCCTCTCGGGAGCTAGAGTATTTCGAGAGGGAGCCTGAAGAGATCCACTCGATCCGAGAGTAGAGGTAGCACAAAGTGTAGCCATTGTGCACCCACCTCCTTATCCTGTTGAGATGCTGACAAGCAATGAGCCACCCCTCGCTTCTCTCCATGCTATCATCATCGAGGGGATGAAATATTTACTTATGTTTTTGTAATGGTGACAATACTGACCATGTAGTGTGTTATACTATTTGTAGTCTATGCCTCCACCATGGACTTATAAAATTTAGCAACTGTCTCTTTAAATGTATTGGCATCACCATCTCTAAAGCTCAACTTTTGTAAGAGAGCTGCTAATCTATCTAGGTGTATCTACACTTCTGCCTTTGCAATCCTCATTCGTTCCCCAGTGCTCCAATCTAGAACAACAAGGTGCAACTTTTTCCATGCTGCATACTTCTCTGGTTGTTTTACAAGTATATTGCCTTCCTCATCTCGAGGTGGAGATATAAACTTCCTAGTCTTGGATCCACCAAAGCATGGTTTACAAGGGATATTTCCACTCTTTCTCGATTTTTTCTCGTCCTTTTTTATTTCTACTTGGCCCTCGTGCAATCCAACTTCAGAGAGGACTCGTTCTACCTTCTTACATGTAGCATCAACTTTTGACACAGGCTGCATCTTGTATGCAAAGCGTATGTATTCATATACTAGCTTCTCAATTATTCTAACCAAACAATGCAATGTGCAAAAGTGAACCCTTGTTAGTGGTATTTTCAAAATAGGGCGGCAGTTTGGATCCACTGGAACTAGCATTCCATTTCTCATGACTTTTTGATCACGTGTTGGAGCACCTTGTTGTCCTGCCTTGGCAAGCCATTCTTTCATTCCATCTTTCCCTTTCTTCCTAGTTTGCATGCAGTATATGCACGAAAATTTTGCATTTGCTGCATTTGATAAACCAAACATACTGCATTTCCCTTTCTTCCTAGTTTACATATCGAGGGGTTTGGGGACTATCAAGTTGGATGCATTCAATACAAATGCAAATTCTTTGGAACCATACTTCAATATGTGTGTATTTTCCAGATGCGTTGACTCACCAATTAGTTCTAAAACTTTCTCATTTAGTCATTTTCACGTGAAATGGTTTTGGCAGAGGCATTACTCGCTTAGTTTTGAAGACTTGCTTCAATCTTATATCCAATTGTTGATAGAGCATACTATATGACTTAGAACTCATTCCCACCTTGTCACATAATCCCTTAGCATCTGTAGCAGTAAACAAGTTGCTCATATCCCTAAGATGTTTACTTGCGACACCATCTACAATGTCCGTGAATTTACGATTTTCCAATATCATTTTTAACCAATGAACTTACGACACCATACATGGGTGGCTAGGTGGAGGCGCATTTACCCCCAACAACCTCCCACTTAAAGGTGAATCTGCCCCGATAAGAGAGAAAAAGAAAAGACAATACAACATGTACACATGTACAACATGATGAGGAAAAAGACGTCACCTCATCCAATGCCCATCAATCTCCTGAGGAAGGCAAAGCGCTTGGTAGTGAGGCTTTTCATGAGCAAGTTTGCAAGATTCTACTCAGTCGGAATCTTGACAAGGTCAACAAACTTGTCCTCAATGACCTCGCGAATGAAGTGATACCTCATCTCAATATGTTTCGTCTTCGCATGGAGGACCGGATTCTTTGCCAACTGAATGGCACTCATAGAATCCGAATGCAGTGTAGGCATATCATCTGTCATACCAAGGTCTGGAATCAAACAGCCTAACCAGATAGCCTCCTTGCAAGCCTCTGTGGCTGCAATATACTCGACCTCTGTAGTGGAAAGAGTCGTACACTTTTGTGCCCTTGGACATCCAAGAGATAGCCCCTCCAGTATAAGTGAAGACATAGCCAGAAGTGGACTTTCTATTGTCTGTGTGTCTTGCATAATCAGAGTCAGTGTACCCCAAGACTCCTATATCCTAGTTGCCATAACAAAGACACATATCTGTTGTGCCCTTCAGGTACCTCATGATACCCTTCACAACATCCCAATGTTTCTTGCCAAGTGTAGCCATATAACGTGCCACAACCCCAACTGCAAAAGCAATATCTGGACGGGTGGCTATCATGGCATACATAAGACCCACGACTAATGCATAGGGAACCTTGGCCATCTTAACCCTCTGGTCATCTATCTGCGGACAGTTGGCTTGTGAAACCTTCACATGAGAAGGTAATGGATAACCAATAGGCTTAAAATCATGCATGCAGAAGTGCTCAAGGACTTTATGAATGTACTCCCTCTGTGACGGATAGAGTAGTCCCTGAGATTTATCGCGCGTAATGTGCATACCAAGTATATGAGAGGCCTGCTGTCCCAGATCTTTCATCTCAAAGCTCTTCTTGAGTTGAACTTTAAGAGCATCTAGCTCCTCATGAGCTGTCCCTGCTAAAAGCATGTCATCCACATAGAGTACCAAAATCAGTAAAGAACCGTCACGGGCTTTCTTTGTGTACAAGCATGAATCCATATCACTGTGGCTGTAGCCCTGTGACTACATGAATGCATCAAACTTATGGTATCATCCCTAGGTGCCTGCTTCAACCCATATAGACTTTTCTTTAGTTTGCACACTAGGTATTCCCTGCCAGGGTCTACAAAGCCCTTAGGCTACTCCATGTAAGTCTCATCATGCAAGTCCCCATGTAAAAAAGCCATCTTGACATCCATCTGGTACAAGTCCAGATCAAGCTGTGCAATGAAGGCCAAGACTAAGCGCAGGGTGGTCATCTTGACCACAGGAGAAAAGACTTCATCAAAGTCAACACCATGCTCTTGCTTAAAACCCTTAGTAACCAATCAAGCCTTGTATACCAGCTTGGGGTGTCCAAGGGTACTTTTCAGCTTGTACACCCACTTGCATGGCAAAGCCTTCTTACCCAGAGGCAAGGAAACCAAATCCCAAGTCTGATTCTTATGCAATGAGTCAAGCTCAGACTGCATAGCCCTCTCCCAAGAGTGACAATCACCCCTAGCCTCATCATAAGTGAGAGGCTCTCCTGCATCTGTAACTAGTACATAATCCATAGAGGGTGCAAAACGGTCAGGAGGTCGTCTATCTCTAGTAGAATGCCTCAATCCAAGATCTGTTGCCTGACCAACATCATGTCTAACATCAGCATGTCTAACATCTAGGCCATGAGCATCAAGTGATGCTGCACGCTATCTAGCTGGCTGTGGAGTGAGTTGAACAGGAGCAGGTGGCTTCTCCTGAAAGATAACTCTACGTACCTAAACCACTTTTTCAGGTTGCATATGCATTTTGTCCTCTTGAAAGTTGACATCATGATTGCGGATCACTTTCCGTGCCTATGGATCCCATAGACGGTAACCCATCTCTCTTGCATCTCCATAGCCAATGTAAATGCATTTGACACTTTTAGGATCCAGCTTCTTGCATTTGCCCTTGGGCACATGGCAGAATGCTTCACATCCACCAAAGACACGCAAATGATCATAAGAGGGGGGCTTACCTGCCCATACCTCATCTGCAACCTGAAAGTCTATGCCACTGCTAGGCGACTTGTTAATGAGATGCACTGTAGTAGTAACTGCCTCAGCCCAAAAGTGCTGCGGTAAGCCAACTTGGCTAACCATGCTACGAACCCTTTCCTGAATGGTCCTATTCATGCGTTCAGCCATACCATTCTGGGGTGGGGTGTAAGGGGTCGTCAACTGATGCTTAATACCCCGCTCATCACAAAACTACTCAAAAGCATGTGATACATACTCACCCCCATTATCTGACCTTAGACATTTGAGACTTTTCCCAGACTGGTTCTCTGCCAATGCAAGCCAACGTTGAAATTTGTCTAAGACATCAGATTTTCTTTTTATGGGATAAGCCCAAACCTTATGTGAGTAATCATTTATGAAAGCAACAAAGTACTTTTCCCCACCAAGTGACTGACAGGGCATGGGCCCACATACATTTGAGTGCACAAGAGTCAAGGGCTCACCCATGCGTTTCTTACCACACTTTTGATGCGTATTTCTAGTCTAGTCTACTTGCCATACAAACAATGATCACAATAATCAAAATGCGAAGAGTCAAAAGGCGAAAGATACTGCAAAGCATGAAGCATTTTCATTCCTTTAAGAGACATATGCCCCAAATGAGCATGCCAAAGGGATACATGGGGAATAGAACCCACATACAAAACATGATCCAATGTAGCTCCTAATACAAGTAAGGGATAGAGGCTGCTAGACTTGGCACCTCTTGCAAGTACAAGCCTGCCACGAGTAATCTTCCATGCAGAGTCTCCAAAAGACACAAAACACCCTGCATCATCAAGTTGTCCAGTTGATATAAGGCTGCGAGTCAACGCAAGTACATGGCATACATCATGCAAAACAAGTGAACTGCTAGAAGGAAACTGTAGCCTAATATCACCAATGCCCACAATGTCAAGAGACCTGTCATCACCAAGGCGCACAGAACCAGACATGGTATGATAGGTATGAAACCAATCTCGACAGGGTGTCACATGAAAGGATGCACCCGAATCCAAGAGCCAGCACTGTGCATATATAGAATGTATCTCAAAAGCCTATAAGGTATCGCATGAAGAAGCTGCAAGTATGTAATCATCATCTGAATCAGTGGCCTGCATGACATTAACCTCTTCTATCTTCACACTAGACTTTGCAGGTACAATACTACGCTCAGAAGGCTTTTCCTACACTTTTTCTTTTTCCTTTTCCTTGCGCTTATCATCGCGCATTTTATGGCACTGCGGCCTAATATGTCTTGCTTTTCCACAATAATGATAGGTAAGATCAGACTTCCGTCCACAGGACTTACTGCGACCACGTGACTTGGACCTGGACTTTTGAGAGTCCTTGCCCTTATGATCATTAGCATGCTTGCCATCTCTGCCATCTCTAATGGGAAGCATCACTGTCGTAATCAATAAAGCACTCTCAACATTGATTTTCAGTCCATCAAGCTTGTTCGTGCATATGGCAATACGGAAGACATCCCATGATTCAGGCAAGGTGCCAAGCAGAAACAATGGGTGCAAGTTGTCTTTGAACTCAATACCCTGTGACAATAGACTCTTCATGATAGCATGAAACTGACTAAAATGAGATGAAAGGGAGGTCCCCTCCTTCATGTGAAGGTCCATTAACTGCTTCAGCCAATACATTTGTGACGCACGACCCTGCCGCATAAAGCTCCTAAATCTTCTCCCATAAATCCCATGCACTCTAATTCTCATCTTCAACTACATTATGATGGACCTCTTCTGAGAGTGACAAAATAATGGTAGACTTGCATAGCTCATCAACTTCCATTCAAAAAACATCATCCATATCCTTAGGTTTGACACCCTTGAAACGCAAGGGTTTAATCTGTAACTTCTGCACCAAAACCTGCCATATTTGGGACTTCTAATACCCATAGTTGGTACCATCCAACTTGGCAATGTTAAAGAGAGATGTGTCTTTCAAATGACCAGTCATACTGCCCCAAATCAAAGCAAAAATGTAAAATTATATGTTATTGTAATTAGCAAAAAATGCACTAAAACCACTGCTAAAACTGAGTGAAAGGGTGGATTTTACCAAGAGAAGCACCTATCCACCAAATATGACCAAGGTAACATCTATAGATTTCAGCTTGCTGTAATAAATGATAGTAGTATGTAAAACTATCCCAAAATGAAGCAATAACTGATACATATGTCACTGTAATTGCTAGGTAACAAGACACATCCAACAATGAGTTTCCAGGGGCAAGAAGGTACCAAGAACTGTCAAACCAATAACCTGTTAAGCAAGAGACATGTCATAGGTCCAAAAGTCATGCATGTAAAAAATGGGCTCGGGGTAAGAGAAGAGACCAAGCACAAGCACAACTGATGGAGCAAGAAGCTCAATACATAATCATCCAAGATGCATACAAAACTGATAAACCTGTGACAAAGATAGGTGCCTACCTCAATAGTCATATCAAATCAGCCCACTACAGACAAATTGCAGACATAAAGCTCTCAAGAGAGTAAATGCATGTAACTGTCCCACAAGCTCAAGCTCATTTGTAAGTAAGACTCTGTGTACATCCAAATATACCAAGAGGCTCCCACTGGAAGTGAAGTTAGATGCAAAGAGAGCAAGCAACGCTCTAATACATCAAATACATAGCATCAGACATGCCAAATCCCAATAGGGTACATCCGGAGCATAAATCCCAAGCTATCTCAGACTCGTAAAGCATAAGCCTGAAAGCATTCAAAGACCATGTAACTGACAACCAAATGCAATGCCCAGTAGATCCAAAATGCTCAAATATATCTAAAGATGAAGCTCCAAGTAACTGTCAAGCATGGACAAACCATGTGGCATCCATATCTGACCAAAGCATAAATGCAAGAGGCCTAAATGTCAAGTAGTGACAATAGGCATAGACCGGTCCAAAACATGCCAACTGAAGCCAAATGCCAGTGAAGAACAACCAAGTCGGAGCTTAATACAAGCTCAAAAGCATTCCGGAACCAAAGACAAGCTCGATGTCGTACCTCGAAGGTCAATACTTCATTGCATATCCCAAAGACATAGTCCAAAACCAATAGGCATAACCAAACATGAGATAATAGGCTTCAGCCCACTATGGTACCACAGTGATTTACTATTCAAAAATGAGTATTTTCAGCAAGAAGATCAGTCCAAAATGATGGCATAACATGTGCCTTGCATCCCCCAAACAATCGGGCATCAATAGGTACCAAATCGGTTAAGTAGAAGTGCCCAAACAAGCATAGCATTAGATGCCAATGTTACTTCTGCATAACATGACTATGGGACTATTGTAAACAATCCTAGGAATGTACAAATCAGACCCAAAACTAATGCCAATGATCAAGGAGGCTTCAACCAAAGTTAGAGACCATTGCCAAGTGCATTGGCAAGCCCGAAGAAGCATGACATAGCCATCAATGAGGAGTAGGTGAGCTGTTGTAGTGTGCTGTCCAGAACATCCAAAAAAATGACACAAATTTGCTGATCCCTTCTTCTGCTCTTGTGCATCCACGTGGCCTCAATGGTAGTGGTTGGAGGCTCCAAGGGGTGCCCAGGGAGGCCCACAACAAGCCTCAAGTGTCCAAATGCAAGAGGGAGCAAGATCCAAGCTCCAAGGGTTTGAGCTATGGCTGCCCTGTTTGACTACAACCTAAGAACTGAAGAAAAAACACTAAAAGAATACTTCAATACCTCTGTAGCAATGCCTTGAGGGTGTCTCAGTAGGTTGGGAAGGTGCTCAGGAAGCTGGGGAGTGACGGGAGCTCGGGAAGGTCGGCTATGGCTGCCGGGAAGGAGACCCAACGTTGCAGGTATTGATGGAAGCTAAGAATGCCACGAACCAAGCTTGGGAAGTTGGGAAGCCTCATTCTAATACCAGTTGAAATTTGAGAAGGATCGAAGCTTACTTGGAAGTGAGCTATGACGGAGAGCAAGAGCAAGAAGAGAGAGAGACACAAATGGGAACTCCAACAACCACAATGTGTGGTCGGGCCTTCCTTTATTCAAATTGTCACTAAAAGAATAAAGAATAAGTGACTATGACGGGCGCCTGCCACCTGCAGTGTGCAGTGGTGGAGGGTAGTGTCAGTGTAGAAATACATGGGCGACTAGACGAATGCGCCTTTACCCCCAACATTAAGAAGCAAAAATGAGAATGATTCTAATAGATTTTCATGTTGAAAAGTCATGAGGGCATTAAGGAGTCGTATATTAATAATTGGCTTCGTTTTTAGAGAAAATAGAATTGTATTTTTTTAGTATGAGGATTTTGAGCAAAAGTGACCTTATCCTACAGTTTGGGAATAAAATAATAGGTGAAATCTATTGAAAATACAAATATGAGATTTGATTGATTGTAGAAGATCTCTTATTATAATATTATTTTGGGATCTCTTTTAAGAGAGAGAGAGAGAGAGATGAGAGAAAACCCTTAAGGGGCAAAAGGGAGAGTCCATATTTCTCCTAATGGTCACGGCATTTGTCGTGCCTAAGGTTTCTCAAGTCCACCTCACAACGAAATGTTCGTGGCCAAATCCACTAGGATTGACCTGAAACTTGAGTCTCTATTGGTCAAGGCCACCTAACAGCATTTTAGCGTCGAGACCTGGGTATTTCACTTTACGCAGAGCTACCCAATTCGAAGCAGATCCATATCGCACTTGGTTCAAGGAGAATGAGAAACCAGAGGGATGCGTCGCTCAACCCCTCTGCCCATAGGGCATAGTCAGATTTCGGTCCCCTAATACAGAATGAATCGGGTACTAACCCGCGCTGTCTAAACGTTGAATGACGGCAAAATCTTGTGAGAAGCCTCCCAGTCCTCTGGGACCACCCTATCGTAACACAAACCCATTAAGGGTTTCGCCCACCCACTTCCCTCAATAGCCGTACTTTAGGTATCTAATTAGCCCTGCTCAGTTTGGACGAGAGAGAGGACTATGTGTCCCTGATTCAAGAGTTCCGCGATATCTTTGCTTGGAGTTATGATGAACTTCAGGGTATTCCTCCCAGTCTAGCTGTGCATACTATATCACATTTATGTGCAACATGTAAAAGCAGCTTCTTAAATTAAGCCTCTTAGGAAACAGGGTTTGTTCACGTAATCTTATGGCACTGACACGAAAACAAATTCAAACGGGTTCCTTGTAAGTGAACTTAATATTAGCATTTCATCAGAGATACAAGTCTTGTTCAAAAGGAACAATATCCACAATCCGTGAGGATGCACTTTATTTCCTCTAAGATTCCGCCTTGCACTAGTAACAAGGGCACTCAAGAATCTATCTCGAGTTGCACGGATCGTTTGAGTAGGACCCGGAGGCAGGGAATTTATAGCCAGCGCCCCCTGGCATCCAAGCATCCTCCTACATTCAAAACAACCTCCGGAGAGACCTCTCGTGGGGGCGGGTTCTCATCATGGCTATTTAGAATCCCCTTGGCTAAGGTTGCTGGCCAGTTGGGGGTGGTTTGGCACGCCCTCCAAAAATTCAACCTGATTCATTATTCCCATTTCTTTTATGAGTTTGGGATCACACAATCTTTTTACAAACGGTGTTCCTGAATTTACAAGCACAAACAATGGTGCAGGTGAGTGCTCAGAACATCTGCTAAGGTGGGGTCCCTCTCTTGATGCTTAGCATTTGTCCTTCTAGCCTTGGCGGAAATTTTCAATATCCTCTGAGGGTTAGGGAATACCTTCTTTCTGACTCCGCTCCTTTGTGATAGGAGAGAGCAATTATGCAATTTGATCTATTCCAATAGTTCTCGGATGGTAGTTGTCCTAGCTTGGTAGCCTTTAGTCCAGGGTTTTGCTCTTGGAAAAATGACACCCGAATTTTTCTTGTATTAACATTGAGCTGTGTCATGGTTAAGGGTGATATCGTCAAGGTTGTTTTGACTTTATCGAGGCCACATGTAGGACCTAGACCAATGAGTGCTTTACTTGTTTCAAGATCCTCCTAGTAGTTTGGCTCACTTACTTTTAAACCCTAAATAAGTCGAGTTAAGCCCTATCCTTGCGTATATAGGGTTCATTTTATTAAATGGCCCTCAGCAATTTTAGCATTTCATATGCACGACTTATAGCTATCTTTAAGATGAATCCCTAGCAGCGCACCTAAAACCGTCCATGATACCACACAATCTAGATGCGAGTCCTTAGGACAACGATGATGCAATGCGAGGTTCTACTCTTGGGAATTCATTTTCAAGGCACATATGCAAATCTTTAAATAGGAACTTGTATTTTTCTTTTGTGCGAGGAACACGAAATCTTCAGTCCTAATGCAAGTGCAGGCTACTTCCCTCTTAAAGGTTTATAAGAGCCTAATACTCAGCTTAGTATTGCAATGACCTAAACATACTTAACCGTTATCATAGCAACTCATGATCCTCATGGACTTGATTCAAGCCTTTACTCCTATCTTTCTAATTTCACAAATTTCATGATGCAAAAAGTACGATTTCCGCTTAATGATGACTATGCTTTATCATCCTAGTAACCCATTTTTTCAGTTTCTATTTACTATCAAGCATGCCAATACTAGTGCATAATCTAAAGCACTATGAACACAATCAATAAAGTCCTTGATTTTCAATGTGCATTATTGCAAAATCTTTTGTGCAAGTTATTCGTTCAAAACATGTCAAAGTGCAATAAAACAGAATTTCCAACATGATTGAAGAATGCAACCTAAATGGTGGTTAGTTATCATAGATTTTTACTTGAATACTTCTCCCTTCCCAATGAAGTCGTTTTATGTTCTTAAGGTCTCCCATCAAGGTAGGATTTATGGGACGTGCCTAGTTACCAAGCATTGTGGTTCCTTGACCCACAGCTTCATCGATTGAAGCGGGATTCGCACTTGATTGGACCTTTCTTTGCTTGGGAGGCATCGTATAACTCGGCTTTTTCTTTGCAGCTATGTAGCCAAGTTAAAAGAGAGTTGACTCCTTATGGAAGGAATTTGTTCGTGTGAGAGCCCTCTCAAGGAGGGGGAAAAGAAAGGGGAAGCTCTGAAGCCTCCAAGGGGAATTTCCCTCCCTCCCTGTCTCTCTCTCTCTCTCTCTCTCTCTCTCTCTCTCTCTCTCTCTCTCTCTCTCTCTCTCTCTCTCTCTCTCTCTCTCTCTCTCTCTCTCTCTCTCTCTCTATTTTCTCTCACTCTCTCTCTTTTCTTACTCTCTTCCTCTCTTCTCTTACACACTCTCTCTCCCTTTTTTCTTACTTTCTCACCAGTCGAACATCAGGAAAGAGCAGCGGTCCTCCCCCTCCTCCTTTCAACACCCAAGGGCCCTTTTATAGAGTATTGGGGGGGGGGGGGGGGGAATTGATAAGGTATGGAGCCCCCCTCCCCCTTATTCCCAATAGGGCAGCCAGCTGGATGGCCGCCTCCATGCAAAGTATGGGGGAGAGAAAGAGGGAGTAATTTTTACCCCCTGCCCATGTCATCCTCCTCCCTCCCTCCCTCCACACTGCTCATCATCCATGGTAGTCCCCCCCCCCTCCCTCCCTCCCTCCGTTGACACATGGTAGCCCCCTTGTCTGCCAGTTGGCAGCGTGAGTAGGGGGGGTTAATTCTTCTTTTTTTAAAAAAAAATTGTTTAATTAGAGGGGGGGTCATACGGGAGGGAAATGTTACATTCTTCCCCCCTTAAGGAATTGAGATGTCCTCATCTCGAAAAGAATTAGGGGTATTGTTGGTTGAGAGTACTCTTGTCAATCCATGTGGCATCTTCTTTTGGAAAGTCTTTCCACTGGATGAGGTACTCCTTGAGGGTTCTACTCCTCAATCTCTTTTCTCGAATGTCTAGGATTCTGTCCAGCCAAAGCTCAAGGACTCCTTGGCTTGGCATTACAACTTGTTGATCATTGAGTACATGGCTAGAATTGGATACATATTTCTTTAATTGGCAAACATGAAATACATTGTGAACCTTTACATTCTCAGGGAGTTGGAGTTTGTAGGCGTTGGGCCCTAGGCACTTGAGGATCCTATAAGGTCTGCAATACCTTGGACTCAATTTTTTAAATTCTCCCAATGACAAGGAACTCGTCTTGGGTCGTACACGAATAAAAACCATGTCTCCCTCATTGAAGAGTTGCTCTTGTCTATTTAGATCTGCATATGCTTTTTCCCTATCCTTGGTGGCTCTAATGTCTTGTCTAATGGCCTTAACTTGCTCATCCATTTCCTTGAGCATTTCCTTAAAAGCTTCCACCCTTAAAGCAGGATCTGAGAAGTTCAATGGAGTACGATAATCATGCCCATACAATGCTTGGAAAGGTGTCATTTGAATGCTTTGTTGGTAGGAAGCATTATAGACGAACTCTACCAATGGTAGATATTGGATTCATTTCCTGGATTCGCGACAACAATAATCTTTAAGTATATCTTCAATGACTTGATTGACCCTCTCTACTTGGCCATCATTTTGAGGGTGATAGGTTGTACTGAAACATAGTTGGGTCCCAATGGCCCCGAATATCCCTCTCCAGAAGTGAGATGTGAAGAGGGAGTCATGGTCACTAATGATCCTTCTAGGCAACCATGGAGTTTGACTATCTCCTTGATGAATAGTTTGGAAATATCTGAATCTTTATAAATTTTTTTAACTAGAATGAGGTGTGCAACCTTGGTGAGCATGTTTACTATAACCATAATTGAGTTGTAGCCCCCTTGCATTGAGGATAACTCAACAACAAAGTCCATGCTGATAAATTCCCACTTCATTTGGGGGATGTCGAGAGGTTGCAGCTTCCGAGGCATCTTGACATGTTTTGCCCTAATGCATTGGCAGGACAAACATTCCCCAATGGTAGCTCTTTTTGACCCTATTGAGGGTCTTGACATATTCGGGATGGCCTGAAAAGGGGGAGTCATATGCTTCCCAAAGTATTCTCTATTTGAGTTTCTTGCTCGAGGGTATGCGTAATCTTGTTCTAAAATAGACAAGTCCCTCATTGATGGATAATTCTTGATATTTGACCTTAAGTCTGGGGTTTTGATCCTTTTCCAATATTTCCTTTATCATCTCCAGATATTCTAGATCATGGCTAGCTTCTTCCTTGACTAGTTCAAGGATAGGGTTGCCAGGCATTGACACCATAATTGCCAATGATTCGGCCATTGAGGGTTCCTCCATGATAAGAGAGTTGAGGAACGCCTTGCGACTTAGGGCATCAGCGACCACATTCTCTTTGTCGGGTCAATACCTGATCTCAAAATCATACTCTTGCAGAACTTCTATCCAACGACATTGCCTCATGTTGAGGTTGGTCTGGGTGAAGATCCATTTAAGGCTCTTATGGTCCATGACCAAAGAAAACTTGTTACCAAGCAAGTAATGTCGCTAAAGTTTGAGGGCATGAATCACTGCTAGTCTCCAAGTCATGGGTGGCATAAGTCCTTTCATGGGTTTTTAGGTTCCGCGAGGAATAGGCTATAGGATGACCTTCTTGCATTAGTATGTAGCCAAGCGCAAGTGTGCTAGCATCCATGACAACTTCAAATTCCTTGCTTAAGTCAGGGAGCTTCAAAATTGGTGTTGTCACCAAGCTATGCTTGAGTTGATCAAAACTTGCTTGTTAAGAGGGCGTCCGCACTATGGCAACTTGCTTTTTTACCAAATTTGTGAGGGGTGCTATGATTAAATCATAATCCTTAATGAAGATCCTGTACCAACATGTTAATCCAAGAAAGCTATGCACTTCTTTAGTAGTAGTCGGTGGAGATCACTCTTGGACATCCTTAACCTTGGTAGGGTCTACAGAGATTCCTTCATTTGACACAATAAATCCAAGATATTCAATCTGCCTTTTGAGGAAGGCACACTTTTTTTTCTTAGCATAGAGCTTATGAGTCCTCATGGTCTCAAGGATGATGTGAAGTTGGGACTCATGATCCGCCTCTTCCTTGGAATAAACCAAGGTGTCATCAAAGAAGAAGAGTACGAAATCATCGAGTTATGGTCTAAAAATGTCCTGCATTAGCCTATTAAAGATGGTAGGGCCATTAGTCAATCCAAAAGACATTACTTTGAATTCAAAATGACCATATCTAGTATTAAATGCCGTCTTCGGAATATCCTCATCTTTGATGCGAATCTGATAATATCATGATCTCAAATCAATCTTGGAGAAGATTTTTGCTCCTTGCAATCGATCGAGTAACTCGTCTATCCTTGGAATGGGGTACTTATTCTTGATGGTTACTTGGTTCAGGCCTCTATAATCGATGCAAAGTCGAAGTGTACCATCCTTCTTCTTTTGGAACAAGATTGGAGCTCCCCAAGGAGAATTGTTGGGGCGTATGTACCCTTGGTCTAGTAGCTATTTGAGTTGTTCCTTTAACTCAATGGCTTCAGGAATGGACAGCTTGTAGGGCCTTTTTGCAACTGGTGCAGCTCCTAGGATTAGCTTAATCTCATGATCTAGTTCTCTAGGTGGTGGTAATTCAGTCAATTCTTCTGGGAACACATCCACATATTCCTTTAACCATGATGGTTCTTCATTGGTGTCCTCTACTTGATTTGGTTTGTTTAGCTTGATCAGGTAGATGGGTAATCCCTTCCTTATTCCTTGAACTATTCACGTTGCCTTAGCTAGCTAGATTTTGGTTTACCTGCTTCTCCTTGTGTTGTAACTAGCTCACCCTTAGGATTTCGAAAGGAGACTTAACCCTTTCCACAATGAATGTGAGCATCATTGAGAATTAGCCAATCCATCCCGAGTAGGCATTCATGGACTCCTAGATTCATTTCTCTAAACTTAACAGTTGTGGGCTCGTTTTCGAGTAGGAATTCCACCTTAGCAGTTTGTCTAGTGCAAGTGATTTCTCGCCCATTTGCTAGTTCGACAACCAAAGTGGGTGCAACTACATTGGTTATTCCTAACCTTCTTGCACAAGTTGGTGAAATGAAGGAATGAGTACTGCCACAATTAAACAGGGTTTTGAATTTCTTACCTTGGTGGTCCGATGGTGTTTGAATCACCGAGAATTGGCGGTTCGGCCCCTTCTTACAGAGAGCGGCATGAATGATTGCCCTCTCAATCTCGGCTTCCATGCACGGATCTTCTTCTTCGTTGAATCCTTTAGTAGTAATATTGGAAGTTTTTGCCCTTCCCAATACTGCAGGACCGCGGGGCCACGGGTAGCCCTAGCTTAGCCTCTGAATTTCCCTTGATGGCGGTCTCCGCCAAGTTTGGGACATTCCCTTTTGAAGTGCCTAGGTTCATTACAGTGGAAACAATGCATACTTTGATCACTTCTTTGAGTGGGTACAAAGTTATTGATTGCATTTGCTCTTGGCTTCTTCCGTTGTCCTTGACTCTGTCCTTGTGCCCTTTTAATTTTAGCTTTCAACATCCATGGATTTTGGTCTCTGTAAGCCCAAGGTCTAGACTTTGGTTTGACTTTTTGGGCAATATGTCTTACTCTTGTCAATGCATCTTGCAAATCTGAATGACACATCGATTCCAACCGAGTGTTTATTGATGGATTCAGGCCATCACAAAACTTTGAGACTTACTAGGGGATACTCATTGTCAGGGCATATTTCAGCAAGGAAACAAATTTCGAGTCATATGCCTCTAGAGACAACCCAGCTGCCTCAACTTAAAGAACTCATTCATCTTCTAAGTTCTATACACAGGTGGCATATACCTTCCCTTGCACTGCTTCCTTTAGTTTTTCCCAAGTTATTGTGCTTTCAAACTGCTTGGTCTTTACACCATTGCTTCCACCACAGCCTAGCTTTGCTGGTGAGCTTGAGCTTGGCAAGCATAGCTTGGTTCACAAGTGTTGTTTCGGCTACACTGAAATAGTCCTCCATGGATTCAATCCATATTTCGGCATCAGCTTCAACACTCTTCCCTTTTCCGTCAAATTTTGGTGGTTTAATTTGTTTGAGAAGAAACTTCTTTGTGCCTCTGTTGGGCTTAGTGCAGAAACAGGATTCTCGATCTGCACTTGGGATTGTATCTGATTACCAATTTAAACTTTCCATGTTAGGATTGCATTTCCACATCCCTATACAACTTAAATCAATGCGCACATATTTTTCATTGCTACTATGCAACATTCGAATGAACAAAAAATTCTTATTTAACCATAGGGAAGTGTAAGCCTCAAGTACAATTATTCAAGAATAGATAGGGTTTGGCTGAGATAAATTTCTTTTCAAGAGTTACATTAACGCCAGGTTAATAATTCCCTATTGGATTCAGCTACAGGGACAGAATAGTAGTATGGATTGGGGGAATGGATTCTTAGGAAGCGATAAGTCATGGGAAGTTCAGAAAATCCCTGTTTTTGATAGCCATGGCGTTCATTTCACCCCATTACTTTAATTCTGTTCGTTGGAAAAATTTTAACCACCTCTTCATAGATGTAGCGGTTCTGATCTACTTGCCGGCGTCCGATGTGTAGAGTCAAGTTCAAATGAGCCTCATGAAAGATGAATAACTTGATAATCTTCAAGTCTTCCAACCACTTTAACCTCTTCAGATCGTTTTGAAGATAGGCGAGTCGGTCGGCATCTATGTAGCAGTATCCCGTGCTTGCTCCAAGTTCAACGCCTTTCCACATACAACGGTGAGAGGTTGTAGAGCCAATCCAGGATCCCCATCATGTTGGACCATTTGTGATAGCTTGAAGAGTTCATAGCCATCCTGAACATGATATGAAATATGAGGAACCTGCTCCATGCCTCGTAAGTCTAGAAGCGGCAGCAATTCACGAGTAAAACGAAAAAAAAATTCTAATGAAAACATTGCCTCGCTCTTCCCTGATTTTTTCCTAATTGTTTTAGTCGTTGATGATAGCATCTGTAATGTGCCGCCTTTTGGCTATCCAAGCACGTGTTAACAGTCCCTCGAGAAACAAATCTAACCATCGCCACCCGACACTCCCTTGGAATGTCACAGAGTTTGTCGCCTAGGGTTTCCCAAGTCCACCTCGCAATGGAACGTTTGCGGCTTGGCCTAACCAACTAGCATCGACCTAAAACTTGAGTCCCTATTGGTCAAGGCCCTTGACAACATTCTAGTGTTGGGATTTGGGCATTCCACTTTACACAGAGCTACCCAATCCGAAGCAAATCCATACTGCACTTGGTTCAAGGAGAATGGGAAACAAGAGGGATGCGCTGCTCAACCGCTTTGCCCATAGAGCATAGTCCCATTTTAGTCCCCTAATACGCAATGAATCAGGTACTAACCCGCACTATCTAAAGGTCGAATGATGGAAAAATCTTGTGAGAAGCCTCCTAGTCCTCTAGGACCACCCTGCCATAGCACAGACCCATCGGGGGCTCTGCAAACCCACTTCCCTCAATAGGCGTACTTTAGTTATCTAATTAGCCCTATCACATTTATGTACAACATGTAAAAGTAGCTTCCTTAATTAAGCCTCTTAGGGAACCGAGTTCATTCACATAATCTTATGGCACTGACACGAAAACATATTCAAACGAGTTCCTTGGAAGTGAACTTAATATTAGCATTTCATCAGAGAATATCCGCAATCCGTGGAGATGCACTTTATTTCCTCCAAGATTCCGCCTTGCACTAGTAACAAGGTCCCTCGAGAATCTATCTCGAGTCGCACGGATTGTTTGAGTAGGACCCAGAGGCAATGAATTTATAGCCAGAGCCCCCCTTGGCATCCAAGTATCCTCCTACATTCAAACCAATCCGCAGAGAGACCTCTCATGGCGGGTTCGGTCCACGTTCCTGTCACCACTATTTAGAAACCCCTTGGCTAGGGTTGGTAGCCAGCTAAGGGTGGTTTGGTACGCCCTCCAAAAGTTCAACCTAATTCATTATTCCCATTTATTTTATGAGTTTAGGATCACACAATCTTTTTACAAGCAGTGTTCCTAAATTTACAAGCACAAACAATGGTGCATGTGAGTTCTTGGGACATCTACTAAGATGGGGTCCGTCTCTTGACGCTTAGCGTTTGTCCTTCTTGCCTTGGCAGCAATTTCCAATATCCTCCGAGGGTTAGGGAATACCCTCTTTTCGACCCTGCTTCTTTGTGATAGGATTGAGCAATTATGCAATTGGATCTATATCCAATAAGTCTCAGATGGTAGTTGGCCTAGCTTGCTAGCCTTTAGTCCAGGGTTCTGGTCTTGGAAAAACGACACCCGAATTTTTCTTGTATAAACATTGAGTTGTGTCATGGTTAAGGGTGATATTGTCAAGGTTGTTTTGACTTTATCGAGGCCACATGTAGGACACTGAGACCAATGAGTGTTTTACTTGTTTCAAGGTCCTCCTAGTAGTTTGGCTCAGTTACTTTTAAACCCTAAATAAGTCGAGTTAAGCCCTATCCTTGAATATATAGGGTTCATTTTATTGAACAGCCCTGAGTAATTTTAGCATTTCATATGTGCGACTTACAACTATCTTTAAGATGAATCTCTAGCAGTGCACCTAAAACCGTCCATGATACCACGCAATCTAGATTCGAGTCCTTAAGACGATGATGCAACGCAGAGTTCTACTCTTGGGAATTCATTTTCAAGGCACATATGCAAATCTTTAAATAGTGACTTGTATTTTTCTTTTGTGCGAGGAACACGAAATCTTCAGTCCTAATGCAAGTGCAGGCTACTTCCCTCTTAAAGGTTTATAAGAGCCTAATACCCAGCTTAGTATTGCAATGACCTAAACATACTTAACCATTATCGTAGCAACTCATGATCCTCATGGACTTGATTCAAGCCTTTACTCCTATCTTTCTAATTTCACAAATTTCGCGATGCAAAAAGTACAATTTCCACTTAATGATGACTATGCTTTATCGTCGTAGTAACCCATTTTTTCAGTTTCTTTTACCTATCAAGCATGCCAATAATAGTGCATAATCTAAAGCACTATGAATACAATCAATAAAGTCCTTGATTTTCAGTGTGCATGAATGCAAATATTTTGTGTAAGTTATTCGTTCAAAACATGCCAAAGTGCAATAAAACACAATTTCCAACATGATTAAATAACGCAACCTAAATGGTGGTTAGTTATCATAGATTTTTACCTGAATACTTCTCCCTTCCCAATGAAGTCGTTCTATGTTCTTAAGGGCTCCCATCAAGGTAGGATTTATGGGATGCACTTGGTTATCAAGTGTCACGGTTCCTTGACCCGCAGCTCCATCAGTTGAAGCGGGATTCGCGCTCAATTGGAACTTGCTTCACTTGGGAGGCATCATATAACTCGGCTTTTTCTTTGCGGCTACGTTCCCTGGTTACAAGAGAGATGACTCCTTGTGGAAGGATTTCGTCCGTGAGAGCCCTCTCAAGGAGGGGGAAAAAGAAAGGGGAAGCTCAAAGCCTCCAAGGGGAATCTCTCTCTCTCACGCACTCTCACTCTCTCTCTTTTATTATTATCTCTCCCTTTTCTCTTAGTTTCTCACCAATCGGATAGCAGGAAAGAGCAATGATCCTCCCCCTCCTTCTTTCAACGGCCAAGGGCCCTTTTATAGAGTATGGAGAGTGGGGGGAGGGGGGGGGGGGGGGGGGGGGGGGGGGGGGGGGGGGGGGGTGGGATTGGTAACATATGGAGCCCCCCCTCCCCCCCCCCTTTTGTCCGCCAGTTGGCGGGGTGAGTAGGGGGGGCTAATTCTTCTTTTCTTTAAGAAAAATTTCGTTTAATTAGGTTAGGGGGGGTCATACGGGAGGAAAATGTTACAATGTAGTTTGCAAATTGATTAAACCATATTTTCAAAATGAATCATGTTGCATTTTACCTAGTATACAACCTTCACAAATTTGTTTTGCAAGTGCCTCAAGAGTAGGCAATGAAGACACCAATATCTAATTTTTGCAAGTGCAACAAACTAACAGATAATCAAAATGTGCATACCAAAGTTTTGCATTTAAAAGTTTCTATAAATTTGCAACTTTGCATGCCATATCTTCCACACATTACTATCATTAATGATATTGTATAGCCCATAAGGTAGTGAACTAGATGCAATAATTGTATCACCACGAGATCATGAATTGTACATCTATCACCATTAATAAACTTCACTATTAAT
Organism: Lygodium microphyllum; assembly: GCF_053477565.2. Taxonomy (NCBI): domain Eukaryota; kingdom Viridiplantae; phylum Streptophyta; class Polypodiopsida; order Schizaeales; family Lygodiaceae; genus Lygodium; species Lygodium microphyllum. Next base: position 5,193,731 of record NC_141142.1, on the reverse strand, counting down.
ATAATCTTAGCAAGTACAAAACCGATAACAAATTCTTTAGATGATATAAAATTTACAACTCGTTTAATAGGATAAGAGGAGTTATTGGCACATGTCGTAGTACTACCCTTAGGGGAAAGCTCAAGAGAAGTGAATAGACTATGTAGATAAGTAATATGCCTCATGACACCATTATCATACCATGCATTTGAATCCACAATAGACATATAAGAATCATGTAAAGAAGGGTTCATAACCACATTGTACACTAAATGCTCACTCTACATCTTGGACAATATTTGTAAATATCTACAATAGTTTTTATTCTCACTTTACTTCTCATCCTTATTAGCCTTTTTTTTCTAAACAATATTTGTAACTTTTTGCTTACTAGTTGAAAATGAAGCTTTTCCTTTACCTTTGTAACTAGTCAAGAACACGATCTACAACACACATAATGGACCTATTTTGCCAAGATTACACTTCTTGTAGCAAAATATAAACCAATGAAAAAGCATTCTAATTGTCTTTCTTTCATCAATTAAAGAATAGGTCCAAAACTTCGACAAGAAGGCCATTGAGAATAGTCAACATAAGTGAGCCATCTAGCAAAATCTCATCTATAGCAATCAATTGCTCCTTAACATCTTTAATCGCTCTCATAAAACTATCAGTGGATTAACCTTAATCCATATGTTCACTCTTTAATTTCTTACACAAGTAAGCAACATGGGTCTCATTTCTTTCGTGACAAGACTGTGCAAGTATATCCCAAGAATCATTAGCTATCTTACATGAGTGAATACGTGCAATCATACACTAAACAAACGATTCAATCAAAGTATAGACCTCTATATTTTTGCCATCCAAATGAATTTGCTCAAGAGTAGGTGATGCTAGTGCTTTAGGGCTAACCAGAGAAAACTTGGAATCTACAATCTTCTCATACGATGCATCCTTAAGTTCATGCACAATGTTCCAAAGCCCCTTTGCAGCCAATATATAACACAACATATAAGCCCACCCTAGATAGTTAATTCCATCCAACTTGTCCTCAGGAACCACAATATATAGAAAATATCATTGTTGCTAGTTGACTATAGTTGACACAAAAGTTACTTGTATGGAGAAAAATATGTACAAAACCAACATGTACTATGTAACATAGTACAAAGGAGACTTAAGGGTTCTTACCTACAAAATTGAATGCTATCAAAAGTTCTACACAAGGAAAAAACAGTCTACACCGTGTTGGCAATGGCATAACCAGAGATCAAAACAAACCTAAATATGAAATCTAACTATGCCATGCCCATATGGGCTCCCCTAGCATTTGTCAAACTGCGTCAAATCTTACCTCAATTTGAGAAAATCAAGCAAAGGGTGTTGATGAATTTTCCCAAGAGGTCAATGTAAAAATTATATGTTACAATGAATAAAATTCGAGCAAGGAGTAGAGAATGCACAGCAAATATAAGAAGAAAAGAAACTTCTTTAATTCCAAATAAACAGATATAAAGATAGCTTTATCTACTTGTGCGCTTCCATTGTGAAGCTTAGATAGCAATTCAGATGGATGATAGGCAAAGAGCTTAAGGCTAGCTCGAAGAATTCTGATTGGGTGAAAAATTAATTATGGATTTAGAGGGGTCTTCCTTTTATAGCTTGAGAAGTAGTTTGATTGGGGAATTCGAACATATTATGAACCTTCCCTAGTTGGACAAGGGATATTCTCTTAGGACATTGCCCCCAAACCCCCTCCATCTGGGAGCCATTGACCCCCTTGAGAGCCCCCAACCACTAAGGGTTGCTTCACTTGCCCCTAGATCCCAAAATAAGGGTTCCTGATAACTCCCACATCCCACAACTTGATGTAGTGTGCCTCTAAGTTGTTAGAAGCTTAACTACTCTATGTAACCCAAAGGCTAGACCCACAAAGGTCACCTTTTTGCCATCCGGTCATATAGACCTTATCTAACATATAAGTCATGACCCCAACCAATCTCCGAGCTCACATACGGCTTCTCTTTATAATGGGGACCTTACAAATTAGAGTACCATGGATAATTGGTGGCACCTTCTTACGAGGGTGGGGCATTGAGCATATCTAACAATTGAAGCCTTCTTTGATATCAATTGTTAGATTTAGGGTTGTAGTAATGTAAATACACAACTTGGAGAAGAAGAAGTTTAAGAGAGCACAACTCAAAGTATATTTAGAGGTTGCAATAGAAAAGATTTACAAGACTGAGTATGCACCAAAGAGAATAGGGATATATGGAAGACCGAGGGAGAAAAACTTCTTAAAGAGGGAAAACAGTACCCTATCAATCTAAAGTGTATTCACATATATCACTACCAAAATATGATTAACACATTGCATGATTAAGAGTAACCCTAACGCCTTCTTGTTTGAAGATATAACTTCAATGCTTCTTCCCATTGAAGAATCTAGGCAAAATCATTGTGTGAGATGTATAAGTGATCGAGCATTTATTGCAAGTCATCAAAAGGCAAGGGAAATATCTTTTCACCTAGTGACTCAAATAAAGTCTAATCATGCATAAAGTTTGAGTAAGAATACTAACCAAGGTGACAAGGAGAAAAACTTTTTCTATCATTATTGCAAGAATGAAGGTTACATGATTAAAACTACTATAAGTTTCAAGCAAAGGAGAAGAAGAAGAATGAAGAGGAGGGTTTAGCATTGTTGATGTACTAGATTTTGGTTTTAAAGGACATTGCACATTATGTTCAACAAGATTACATATTCGCTTGAGTATGATGTTTGATGTTTTGAAAGTGGTGCTAGCAAGCATCTCTCCACATAAAGAGATATTTTGCTCTTTGGAAATACCTTATAAAAAATGATTTATTTAGTATGTAGATTACACATACTTTGTTAAAAGATGTTGGTAAGGTATAGGATACATCAACTAAGGAGATACATTATCCCCAAGGAGTATTTTATATAACAATATAAAAAAGGATCGGTTATTAGTTTCTACAACCATAAAACTTCACTTTATTGTTATCTTTGTCAATGGTTATAGATGTATAGTTCATGATGACAACAATGGTGATATTATTGTTACATCACCTAGTATTGTGGACTTCATAGGATAAATGCCTCTAAGAGGAGTGTAGATGATGCGTGTGTTTTTCCTACTTATTCTAGGAATGATGCTAAGTGGTGGCATGTATGTTTGGCTACCTAAATTATGGTTCCTTATTGCATCTTGTTAGGCAAGTCATGTTTAATTTGCCACATTTACAAGCTCCTATAAAACATATCTACGAGGACTATACTCTTGATGAAATGCAATGTTTATGTAATGATGGTCTTGTTTGGGCAATTAAGAAGTTGGTGGTGCATAGCCATGTTTTTGGTCCTAGGCAAAGGTGGGTTTCATGAAAAGATCAATATGCACCTTTGTAGAATTCTTTTGGAGTATGAATGAAGATTCTTTGAAGGTTTGGAATGCCACCAAAGCGTTTATCATCAAGTGCATGTGAACGATGACGGATATTGTGCTATCTAGAGACATTTTTGGCTATAGAGCGTTACAAGATTATGGATAACATTATGAGTTTGAAGGACTTGCTAATGTTTATAAAGTTGTTCCAAACTAAGGCTCCAAAAGATTCCGTGTGTATTTGGGGTAAGGGTTTGCCCCTGGTGCATCTCATCTTTGATGCTGTAAATACCTTTATGACAAGATAAATACCACATCATAAAAAGAAACACTTGGCACAATAGAGAGTTGATACATGCGAGTAGCTTATGGCCAGTTATTAACAGTTATTAATGCAATGACCAAGCTAAGAGCAGTTAAACCTACTAGCGATGAACTCAGCTGATAGTAATTACTAATAGTTATTTGTCCTTGCCTGTGAATTATAAACTCCCTTTGAAGGAGAATATTATCGTCACACTACACACGCCATCAGAAACGAGAGAGGCTTGGAACCCTCAATAGACAGAATCATGGCAAGTGCTGCAATCAAAAAACGTGGGGTGAATGTATGTGTCAACAGTGAGTAGCTTGGGCAGGAAAGCGCGTCGCAGTGAACAGAAGGGCTCTTTGTCTGCCTGCAAAAGAACACCCATTGCATATGCTTGGACAGACAATGGGAACATCCGCTTTCTCCTCTGCTTTGCGTACAACTTCAAAGCAAGTTCAATCTTCTTCATTTCAGGCAGTCCTGGGTCCCTCTGCTCCCCCCCCAATGCTTGTGACAGCGCATGGCCAAGAATGACACCGTCTTCAAGGGCACAGCACCCCCCTTGAGCAAGGTTCGGTGTCAATGGATGCATGGCATCCCCTGCTACCGTCACCCCGTCCTTATAGAGCTTTGGTCCACCATATGGCCAGATCCATCGATCAGAGATGGCAGACCTACTCAATGTCTCTATTGGAGATCTCTTGACCACATCAATGATCGTCTGTGGCCATCCTTCTACATATCTCAAGGCCTCTTCTTTGATGAGCTGAGGATCTGTAACTTTCTCACCTGCATGCCAACAATGGGAGATCAGGTTACCTAAAGAAGAGATCAGTATCCCACAAAGGGGTAACCTAATTTCGAAACCAACTTAGACGATGAAACTGCACAAGTTGATTGATTCTAACACTCATTATTTCTAGAGATGCAGATCACGCATTCTTGGCGCTAAACAAATTTAAAACTTTCAACATCTAAAATCAGCAATCATATAATAATTTGCTGAGGTTACTCGGATTTTCTTTTTACATACAGTAAGTTTTCACATCAGAGGCAGTATCATTCGTGTTTCAAACTCTGTGCCTGTCATAGTGACGTGGTTTGTCGTGGCAAGTTTCAGGCTAGTCAGGATGGCTGCTCAGCAACAAAAACAAAGTGCTTACAGTCTTGCCAGCACCATCATGGTAGAGTTTGCTCAGAGGATGTACTTTGTTGTAACCTAAATCATGCCAACAAGCAAGGCGTGTTGACATACACGTCCAGATTGAGTTTGAACCAACAAAGGTGGTATGACAAGCTAATGATGTTAGAGCACTGTCATGACTTTGGATAGGAGGAATTATGTCTGCATTCATTTTCAGGCAGCAGCAAACACCTGCTGAAAACTGTGCACCTCAGGAAGCCGAGTGTCCTCGAGATGGCCATTTCCATATTTCCATAAAAGACTACATTCTTAGACAAACTTGGGAACACTGCTCGGGACCAAATTAGCATCTTCCTTGAAAATGCAGAGAAATTGTAATCATTTCCTAGTTAATCCAGCACTAAAAGCATAATAGCTAAGAGTTGGAATATAAGACACAAAAAGAGAGATCCAGAAAAGCTCACCACCCAGCCAAATGAAAGTAGCCTAAGCAACCTTGGCTGGAAATCCAGTTCTATGAACCACCCTAGTGATCACTAACATGAGCACCATCAGCCCATAGGACGGCACTGTTGGTTCTGCTGCAACTTCACAGCTAAAACCTGATTCACCTGTTTATCGCGATTCTCGCCAAATTCCAAGTATTTATTATCTCTTAAGTTTGGGCTTCTCTACCACAGCCTATTACAGGTCCACAAGTCAAGCTCAATAGTTAAGGCGTAACTATTAACACCATCATCAGCATCCATTGGAATTGATGCCAGTTCCCAGGGCCTGTGGCTTATCTCTCCCTTTGCAGCAACAAGCAGCCAGCCAAGCCTTGGCCACTAACACATAAGTGAGAGAGAAAAAAGGAAGGGCTTTATTTTATCGGCCTAGGGATTACCCCAAGCCCTAACCCTAGACTTACACATACTAAGATGTGTCCACACGCTAACACAGACACACAAAGGTGTGTTCACACATGGAGGTGGTAGACAACTACATAGATGTCTCTTAGGGCATCTAGGTAAGTTTCAAAGACGCCTTGGTTGACCATATACAAGAGGTGGAGCTAGCTATCTTAGTAGAGTGACTAGAGCCTTCTAACATGACAATTAGGATACCATTATGTTCTTCTAGGTGGTTTTCCAAGGGACATGCTGATTCAAGTTGTTGGTTGACACATTCTTCATTGTACAAAGGTGGCAAATTTATCCAAGATGGAAAGCAACAAGGGCCAACCCCTCCATTGGAGAATTAGACTGGTGGGTCTAAGTGGGAAGACTTGGTTGCTTGACCTTGTATGTCAAATGATTCATGAGTGGCACATTTTGATTTGGGTGGGGTCAGCCTTGTAGGATCTAGGCAAGTGGTGGTGGCCCAACCTCCTCAGTATTGTGATTGGCACAGTTTGTTGTACACATTTAGTAGGCATATCTTGATGCAGGGTCGTGTTGATTGGAGGCCCATTAGAAGCAATTAGCATTGGTTTGTACGTAGCTTCATGAAGTCCTTCAATGACACTTCTGAAGACACTTGCACAACAATTGGCAATTAAGATAGGTACCCTTGTGGTTGATCCCTCATAATGGGCTGGTTGTTGGTAGTTGGTTGGCACACATCCAACATGATGGGGCATGTCTGAGATGCACCAAGTTGTGCTTGGAGACCCAAAGCATTGTCTTTGGGAAATAGTATGTAGTTTCACAACAAGTGCTTGTAGGACTCCACCTGAAGTCGAGTCTAGGGTGCATTACCTAGGGAGCTGTCAACAAAGATAGTCTTTCAACTTGAGGTGTCATCTACCCTATAAGGCTGAGACCAACTTTAAGGGGCCTCAAGTCATCTTCAAGGGTGCATGTGTCCCTTCCTTTGTTCTTCACAATGTGGTATAACACCCGTCATTGAATCTCCTCTCACCTTGGCTTCATTTCCATCTTTGCCCAGGCCACAACAAGAGGTTTTGTTACTAATCTAATGTAGCATTGTCTTTACTATGAGCAGTTTCTGAGTACACACATGCTCTTGAACCATTGTAATACCTTTATATTTGAGTAGTGTAAGTAGCCCCTATTTTAATTGCGAAACAAAAACTTGGTTTTCAGATTTTCATGGATGGTCAAGGCTCTACAAAGAAAGCACAAACACATTGGGCATATAGAGAGACAAGGTCTTGGGTGGCAAGCATATGATCAATGGAGAGTAGCGGGAATTCTTTTTTTTTTGCAAATAAAATGTGGCTGATTATATTACTCAGAAAAACTGATTACAACGGAGTGCTCATGCTCAACAGACTAGCTGGAGCTGATGCAAAGTCACAAATACATCATGAATACAAGCCTCTCAAGGCGGTTTGGGGGGGATGGGGGCAACAAGCCATGTAGGGGGGGGGGGGGGGGGGGGGGGGCGCGGTGGGGGTGTATCGCCATCTGGAGCTGCCTGCCTGCATTACAAAAAACAGGTCCTAGACAACCCCAAGTATGCATGAAATGACTACGGAGTTCCTGATGAGCCCTAGACTCGCCCTGCACCTGATCCCAACGGCCACGGATGGAGTGGATGATGGAGGTCCAGAGCTCTGCTAAGGTCGCCTGTGCTGAAAGTCTCTCTACGCCGAAAGTCTCCTGACACCGCACCTTCCAGATATGCCATCCAATAAGACTCCCTATGATCTCCCATACCTCGGAATGGTCTGCTGTGGGCTCCAGTAGTTGACGGATAGGTAGCGCCTCCAAGCCGACCACTGCGCATGACCCTGCCTCGATGATGAATATCGTGTCTTGCATCCCGGCCTCATACAGAAGGTGCCGGCCCTAGCTGACTGCCTGCCAACAGAAAGCTCCCCATGAGATATATCCAAGGCTGGGTGCTATACGGCGAAGGATGCAGCATGCTCCTCACATGACCAAAGGCAGTGCTTGAGGGTTTCCAAAGGCTGTTGTGTGCAGCACTTACAACCTCCTTCCTTCGGCATCTGGGCAAGCCTACTTCCCACCACTAAGCCTCCATGTGCCACCAGCCATAAGAAGTACGATACCCTCCTCGGCCTCTAGCTATCCCATAGGCAGTGCCAAAAGGTCTGTCGGAACGGCTCCATGATGCTGTGCTCCGCCCAATGCCTACTACGTGAGGGGCACCCAATCCATGTTCTCCTGCATCAATACGTGTCTACCAATCCTGGCAGTGTATTCCAAGAACCTCGGTGGCTTCTTGGCAACTGCCATGGCCGGCCATAGCCACTCTCTTGGATCCCACTCCAACTCATCAAGTGGTCTGCCCTCCCAGATCCAAAGGCGCCACTCCTTCCAGAAAACATAGGGGTCCAGTCGCCATGTCTTTCCCTGAAGGCCCACCACCCGAATCCTCCTCCATGAAAGGGCGACTAATCCCTCATCTTGCTGCCCTCTGTCAAGGGCCAGACGCCCCCCCTCCTGAACAGTAAAAAAAGTCCCCTGTGGGGCGCCACCCACTCTACCTGCCACCTGTAAGGAGATGCTTGTCGGTAAGAACCTAGCGGCCCATACCTCCCCGGGCTCTACAGCACTTGTATCGGGGGAGCAAGCCACTCGAGAGGTATTACTACGTCTATCTCCCTTCGCCGCAGCTCCACTCCTCTCTGGCAGCCTGATACTCGTTGCAACACCTCCTCGTCCGCCATCCTGTACACCTCCCACCATGTCCTGATGGTGCAAGTCAGGCCGGCCTCCCAACCAGCCCACTGGATGTGGGGGCGCTCACCAATCTCTGCCCCTTCCCGATCTTTGACCTGGGGATTCCATATCACTAGCTGATGGTCTATCTCCTCCTAGCGACCTGGGGGGGCTCTAGATTAGGGCCTTACGGAGACCCTACCACACGCGGAGTAAGCTGCGTAGGAAAGGTGATCTGGGGAGGGTGATCTGGGCTGACGTGAAGATCCATCTCAGGGACGGCCTCCACTCACCGCCAAGCCTCGGTCTATAATCCTGAAGACCCTCATGCAGTAGGGCCTTCCAGGTCTGCCCTCAAGGTGTGAGGCCGCGTACAACTAGCTTGCCCAAGAGGGCCATACTCTGAAACTCTAGGTCTATGATCCCAAGCCCTCCCTCTAAACGATGTCGTATGATGGTCGCCCACACCACCTTGGCCCAAGAATCCCTGGAGTTGTTAGACCCGGACCAAAGGAAGTTCCGCACAAGGCGGCGAAGCTGCACTACGCAAGATGAGAAGAAACACCAACATGAGGCGATATACCAGGCCGTTACTAGGAGGGCCTGGTTAACCACCAAGGCTCGGCCGGCTAGTGAGAGACGAGCCGTGCTCCAGTAGGTCAACTTCCTCCGAATAGAATCGAGGACTGGAAGAAATTGTTGGGCGGGAGTGATGTCAAGTCCCACCTGGAATAATAAGTACCGGACGATCTACCCTCTGCTTACGCATCTAAATCCAAGGTGGACGCCCCACTCTGTGCTAGAGTCCGGGTCTGTGAGAAAACCGACTTTCGCCAGTTGATTTTTGCTCCCACTACTAAACAGAACACCTCAGGGGCCAGCCTCACTCTCTCCAACATCAACTCATCGTCCTCTATGTAGAGTGTTGTATCGTCTGCATACTCTGAGTCTAGCAACTGTATCTCCTCTCTCACTGGAAGTCGGAGGTCGCGTAAACCGCTCATACGGGACCTGAGGAAGTGAGACATTGCCTCCGCAAAGAGTAGGAACAGGTACGGGGCAGCCCTGCCAAACCGATCTCTCCAGCCGAAACTCCTTCCCACGCCTACCACCTATGAGAACCCTGCTGGTGGCCGATTTGGAAAGTGCAAAGACCCCATGAATCCAAGCCTGTGGGAAACCCAACCTCGCCATGGTGCCCTCTAGGAAATCCCAGTCCACCCTATCATAAGCTCTCTCTGTCGTCTCTGGACCCGTGTGAAGCCGTCAGCATCCACCTGTGGGCTTGTTGACGGAGCCACCTTGGCTCCAAAGCGCGTATAGTCAGCTGCCTAATGCCCAAAGTCATGGCAGTACAAGCACTGCCCTGGTTGCCCGGTCACAATGACATGCTGCCTAAAAGAGTGACATCCAGCCTCTATCTCCAGAAACTTGGATATACTCTGTCTCTTTCATGCCCACCCGTACCTTGGGGACTCCTGCAGCTGTCACAACATCTGCGAAGGAGGCAGGGAGAATTGTGCCGAAGAGCTAATCAAAGTCCTCCACTAACTAGCAGTACTCTACCACCAGTCCGGGAAAAAGTAAAGTAACTGGGTGTTGGAGAAAACTATTGTAGAGCTTGAATGACTCCACTGTGAAGCCGCTGTACCAGTACCATGTGAATGACCCCCTTCGTGAATGGCATAGGGCGAGCTCTCCACTAACTCCCAAGCTGCATCCGCAGAGGTGAGACGAACCATGAAGATCCCACGGCCCATGAGGACTACCTCCACGATCTGCACTATGCCAATGCGCAGCATGGAGTGAAGCCAATCCCGAAGCTGGGCCCTGGCTGGAGAGTGTCCTACACCTGGCCGAAAATTGTTGTTTCTTTAAGCTCCAGCTCAATGGCACGGACGGCCAAGAGCTGTTCCTCAGAGAGGACAATGCGCAAGGTGTTTGACTAGGGGGCACTCCCAGAATGCACCGGCATCTGACCAGAGGTTTCCATTGCGCTTCCCTACTGAGAACCTACCAAACACACTGTTGTACTGCCGGAGGGAAGGGGAGTTGGTGCAAATGGAGAAAGCAACCGGGGGGAGGGGGAGAGGGGACGAGGGCGATGGCGAGGGGAAGACGGGCAGGGGGGGGGTAGGTTTGGATTCTGTTTTTTTCTTTTTGATGCCGGTAGAGGCGCCGAGCGCCACAGATGACGGCGTGGGAGGTGTGTAGGCAGGTGGCCGCAGGGTGGAAGAGACAAGAGAACCCGGGAGAGGTCAATGGTACACAGAGCGGGGGGGGGGGGGGGGGGGGGGGGGGGCACAGGCACAGCGTGAAGGTAGGGATCATAGGGCGGGGGGGCAGCGTGATGCGATGGTGAGGCAGGGGAAGCGTGATGTGGTGGCGTAGCGTTGACGGCGAGCAAGGGGCGAGGGGGGGGGGGGGGGGGGAGGGGGAAGCAGCAGCGCAGTTAGACGAGGCATGGGGGTGAGGGCACCGACACGTTGGTAGGGAGCTAGCAACGCTATTGCCAAATGAGTAGCGAGAGTTCTCAGGCCTACCTTCCAAGGAAAGGCAATGGCAACACTATTAACTGTATGCAGAATCAGGAAGCAAGAGGAGAAGCAAGCAAAATGTAAATTCAAAAAGCGAGATTTGGGCAAAGACCTATAAAAAATTTGGAGCTAAGCAAAGAAGCGTAAGAGGAAAAATCCACACAACACAAGACCTAAAGAAAGCGCAAGAGCAAAGGACGACAAAAAATAGCAGGGACTCTGCGAGCACATTACTTTGAAAAATTTGTAAATTTGAGTAATTAGAAATTTGAAAAGGCTTTTAAATTATTTTTCGAGTATTGGTGTCACAAGACTGTGACAACTATTACCTTTTTGTTGATTTCTTTATTACATATTTTATTTGGTTTTTCTTTTTGGAAGGATCCCTCTTGAAATCTAAACGCCTAAGTTGCATGGCCAGTTTGTGAAACGGACAGGAATGTCTAGTGAGTCAAGACTGGACAGTTAAGGTCCAGTACAAGTCTGGAAGAGACTGATGGCACTGTAGATTGACAAGTCTGGAAGAGACTTGTGAAAGTGTGTATGGACAAGTGTGTTGAAGAACTAGCCTGGAAGAGACTAATTCAAAGTGAAGATGGACAAATCTCCAAAAGATTAGTCCATGTGGGGTCATCAGTGAAAATTCACTTTCAGTTGAGCTACATTGTAAATTTGGATGTAGCCATAGTCAGCAAAGATGGTCAGAAGACTAGTGGGGAAGCAATGGAAGCAACTCCTAAAATTTAGGGAGTTACTATTTTTGGACCCCAGAATCTGTTCGCGTCATTATCTTCATTTTTGTACAAGGATTAATCCTCTGGTCTGTGCCGAGGTCAAATTTTGAACCGAGGATGGAGAATTTTAGACCTAAAGGTTTAAACAGGAAAATTGTTACATGTATGCCATGTGTCACAATTTGGGCATAAATTCCCAAAAGAGAGAGATAGGGCAGCACAAAAACGAGTTTCAATGCATGGGGGGCTCATTTTTGGTGAAAGGGAGATGGATTGCTGCAGATGGAGAGCTCTTGAGAGCTGGTCTACCTTGTCTATGATACACAGAGGCTTGAGCTTGCTTCCTACTCTCTCTCTCTCTTTGACAGTATGGTTATGCTGCAGAATCAAGGGCCTTTCTTCTGACTCAGGTACAGCTGTGTGGAATATGCTGTTTTTGCATGAGGCAAGAGCCTCTTTTCTTCAGGAACAGGAGCAGTTGTTTGCAGTTCCCAGCAGGGACAGGTGAGGGTGTTAACCTCACCAAGCAGGTGTCTGAAACAGCACCAAATCAGTTCTGATTCTGGACTGTTCAGAGGCTATTTCAGAGCCCAATTGATGTCAGAATCAAGGGGCATTTGGCCCAGATGATGCAGGACAGTGCAAGGAACAATATGAGCTGAAAATAAGTGTCAGAACAGGTCTGAACCAGTAATTACAATGGGCTGAATAGTACAGGGAACAGTAAGAGTTGTAAACAGGTTTCAGAACAGGTCTGAACCAGTAAATACAGCAGGCTGAAATTGTCAATTCTGCACTCCAACCAGAAGATTCAGACTTGGGCAGAGTTTCCCCTCCTGGTCAACTTGATTTGGGTCAGTAATTGTACTGTTATGCTGTCAAATTTCACCCAGAATAGGTGAAAAACAGCCCATTGTACTTTCTCCTTTTTAAAAATAAAGAAATACCGCAAGGGGCGCCTAACTTAGGGGCCAACAGGGTGTCTGTGTGGCAACAGGAGCATTCTAGCTTCCTATATTTCTTCTTGATTCTGTGTCTTTAAGTTCAGGTAAAGTGGGCGACTGTTAATTGGGTGAAAGCATTTATGTATTTTGGTTGTACACTTCCGCCCTTTCCAGTGAACAGGCCGGTTTCAATTGGGCTGACTCCCATGCAAATTGTAAAATTATTTAATGCGCACTTAAAGCGTGCAAAAGGAATGAGCCAAGAAAAATTAAAGACTACCAAACAAGTAACCAGAGACCCGAGAAACATGTATAGGAGGCACCGCCCACAAGTAAGGCCCTATCCACTTATAACCACAAAAAAAAAAAAAACCCATACTTAAGTTAGGAAGACCTTTGTATAAGGTATTCTAGAGTGTGTAAAATCAAAAATGCTTATCTTCTTCTTTTAGCTCTCATTCCATTTTCTATTGCTCTTCTCCTAAGAATCTCCTGTGTCTATGTGTTGCATGCAAGCTTGGGAGAGAGATTCTGTGTGCAAGTGCAATAGCTTACTCTCTTCTTTGTGATCCTCATCTTAGTTGCAAGACACCTCCAACCCATCTTCTCACTTCCTTGCACTCTACTCTAGTTTGTGAGATAGATAGGTAGAGACTATTGTAAAAAGAGTAGGACCTAAGAAGTGGGTGATAGGGAGAAAAACAAAGGGAGGAGAGAGAGAGAGAGAGAGAGATTGCAATTGCACGGATTGGAGGTTTGAGCACAGCAATTCCCTCTTTTATGGAACTTGTGGAGTCTAGATCGGCAACGATCTATGATAGCAAGCACGGTGGGATCAATGGAGCACGAGAAACTCATTGACATCCTAGACTACAACTACTAGTGAGATTTCTCTTATTCCATCTATTGTGAGATAGTCATCTATTCTCCTTCGGAACTTCTGAGTGATCTAGTCTATGAGATTCATAGGGAGTGAAACTATGGAAGCACTCGTCGCAATATGAGAGGCTGTGAGAATCTCGACTAATGAGAGCACATGATTGATATGCGTATTTTCATCTAGGTCCGACATGTAGGCAAGGCGACCTACATTTTTGGTTCTATTGCCAATACAACACAATCTCTTTGGTTGATTCTCCAACCATAGTTGTTAGATACAAAAGATACAATACAGTATGGTACGATAAAATACGGTACTAAATGGTACCTTATGATTTTATAAGGTATGGTACAATGTTAGTACGACAAAAATGTTTAACCTAATCTTTAAAAAAACCATAAATCATTAAATGATAGGACATATGCTTAAAGTGGAAATAGCCATTTCATTACAAAATAAGGTAAACACATGAGGGAGGCCCTCCTGGTCGCATGCGCTGCATGCAACATGCGATACAACTAGAATCTATTACATACATGGATGATGGATCATAGTGACATTTGGATACAGTGATAGTAGATACCAAAAAGAGAAAGACCTACGAATCTATGACGAGACATCACTATCATCATCAGAACCATCTGAGTACGCATCAAGAATCTGAAGATGACTCCTCAGCATCGGATGATGAGACACTCTCATACTCATCCTCACTAATGAGATTATCATCATCATCAAATGATGGCTCCCTAGGCGCTAGTTGTGTAGGCAAGGGGGAAATGTCATCATGAGGCACAGGATAGAAGCTACTAGAGTCCTACCTTACATATGTCTGCAAGCCACTCGCACCACCCTTCCTTGATGTTGGAGAGTGTTGAATGACCATGCCTCTGCTACCACTTACTTGAACTCCTTGCCTACAAGCATATTGAATACGAATGTCATGAGTATCTACTACTATAAGCTCTCTATAGAGCTCCACAAAGATTATCTCCTCATCCACCTCTTGATGTACACTCAAAAGAGTATCGCTCATCAACTTAAATGTATCAAGTTTCACCTACACAATGCACATAAGATTGTAAATGCTAAAGTCTAAATTGTAAAGTATAAACTTTAAAGTTTTAAACAAAAAGTTTTGAATTTTATGATTAAGTGTATATCTGCTTTGGACTACCCATGCTCATCATAGCCCTCATCATGCATAAGTTAGTGTAGCAATAGACTAGCCACTCTAACTGTCATGTGCTAAGCTGATTGCGAATCTTTGTGTGAATGAGAGAATAGGCACTCCAGTTTCTCTCACTAACACTCGAAGAGCAATCCTGAGCAAGGACTCCCATGGCTAAAGACTGAAGGGTCTCCAATGCGTATCCAAAGTTTTTGCCACCAAAATAGAGGCTTCACAAGCGACTCTCTCCTCCAGTAAGTAGAAGAAGCAAACGCCACATGCCCTCTTTGATCCACATAGCATCCTAACTCCTCCAACACTGATAGTGGTCATCAACAGGAACTACACGAGTCAAATAAGCAAGCTGGTCTGAACAGAGCTCTGTATCATCCATCATTACTTTAGGAAGACCGGTTGGAAGGGAACCAATCCGTGCGAGCGTTGTTTGTTTTCTTTGAATAGAGCAAGATCTTAGATGAGATTGATTAGATTAGGAAACTTTTTTTTATTCATAAAAAACTAGAAAATACAACCCAAAAAAATATATATCACTACTTGTCTACAATCATGATTAATTGCATTTTAGGAACCGTCACGTATTTTTGAGTGGCGATGCTTCATGATTTGAGAAATCAAGAAAATTGCTCATTTTTCTGATTATTTACTCATTTTTCACCAATTTTTATCATGGGAATACTAAGCATGACATAGGCTAAGTGCTTGACCACAATTAGCTAGATGCTGTTTACATTTAGGTGGCAGTAAACATCATGTGTATGCACATTGTTGTGACCAATTATTGAAGTGAAAAAGCACTTGAAAGTTGCATGAAATCTTGGTTGATTTGCTGGTTTAATTCTGAATTTTCCGATAGCAATCTGAGAGATTTCCGCAGGTTTTTCGAATTCTTAAGTCACGGGTAGAACCAATAATGACTAAAAACACTGTCTTGCAGGGAATGACACAGTTAGAGCAAATTTGTATGGAATGAAAATGCTAACAAAATTACTGAGAATTCACTGGTTCTTCTCTGCAATTTTCAAGAAATTTCTGGTATATTGGAGTAAGCAACCCATATAGCAATCAGCACAACTGTGACTAGCTAGTCATCGTGGTTATTGACAGGATTGTGGACTGAAAATTCGTCTTGTTTGAGACCTAAATGGAAGTTGGCTGAAATTTTCTGAGATTTTCAGAGTTTTTTACTGAAATTTTGCTGAAAATTGATGCAGTATTGTAAGCTCAAAATTTGGATAAAGACAGGGCCAAACTAGCTAGCATGCAAGATGACTAGCTAGTAGTATCAATTGCTAGTGATGATTTGAGACATCAAACTGATGTGATTTACAAGAACTGCATTGGGTACTGACTAGGTTCTCTACGGGCATAGATGGGGGATAGTTTGGTGAGTTGAATTTGTATGCATCAAGGGTTTTACACACATAAAATTCAGTTCATCCTATGCAATTTTCTGGTTTTTTGGATGATTTGGGTTGGTTAGGGTTTTTACTGAACTACAAGCACATTTGGGGTTCTCTGGAGCACCAATGAGCTAGTGGGGGTTCCCCATGACACACAATTTGATCTTTTCTGGGCTTCCACAACCCTAAAACCTTGGAAATCATGAAATTGTAGATCTTTTACTGAAAATTTGCACGTTTTGAACTAGCAAGGGCCTTCCCATGCTCAAGGGCACAAACGGAGATAATAAGGAAATAGACAATGGCCATCTAGACCTAGTCTAGTACTTGGGCTTACCTTTTCAACATGTGAGGGGTTTACATGCATGTGGCTTGGTAATTTGCTTCTTTATGCTGAGAATCACTCAATCATCTGTTGAAATCTGCTTGTGGGTCGAAGGGGGTAGCCTACGACTTTGCGGAATTGATTGGCAACACTGACCATGAGGAGCACCACTCCGCAAGTTGTCATACCAATTGCTTGAGCACCTCCTTAGTCTCCCACCCTCATGGGATAGGCCTCTTGCATCTTGAGCAATGCTTAAGAGTTTTTTTGAACTTTACTTGAGCACCCTAAGCTCATGACCTCCCATCCATGAGAGTAAATGCATGATTCATACATGTTCTTGATAGCATGACATAAGACGACCACCCTCTCAAGGCAAAAGAAAACACACTAAGAGACATACGGTTGTGATTCTCGTCATGGAAGCACTTAGCTCTGGCTTCAATAGCTCAAGGCAAGTGCTTGATTGGCTCAAGATAAGCTCATGTTTTCACCAACTTGAGGCAAGCTCATGCCTTTGTCCACTTGAAGCAAGGCTTGCCATCTTGTCTCGAGGCATCGGTAGAACACGTCAACTCAAAGCCTTGTGGTTCAAGTCAACCACGTTAGAGCCTTTGTTGACATGACACAGGCCATCTTCTACGGCTCGAAACACATAAGCCAATTGGCATGAAGATGCTAGCCTACGAGCCGATAGGCTCCAGATCCTACATAGCTCAAGACACAAGCCTAGATTGACTCAACGCATTGGCTCAATTCATTCACCTATAGTGGCTTAAGGTAAGGGCACGAAGACACAAACCCTCTTCAGCTTGAGACACGAAACTTGACACACAAGAGTCCTCTACTTAAGAACCAATTGAGTCACCAATTGACTTGAGGCATGTGGGATCGGCTCAAGGCAAGCAATGAACCTCAGTGATTCAAAACAAGATCGACATAAACAAGCCCAAGTGGCTCAAGACACAAGCAACATTCACTAGCTCGACATACATTGCCTTCACAAAGCCTTCGCTAGAAAGAACAAAATGCAAAAGCATGCGGAGCCAAAATTGAGGCATAGTCGAGTCTCCACTCCAGACATATCCCGCAAAATCAACTTAGTATGTAGCCGTCGAGCCTCCAAGTTGAGACACTGTCACAACATCATCTTGAGCCTCCCATCGAGTCTCCACCTTGAGTCGAACCCATAGCACCAACTCAGAGCAAGTCAACTTGACACCCCACGTCGAGAACATCATGCAAAGCACCTCAAGTTGACAATTTGAGACAAGTTGGCTTGTCTCATTTTCACTTGAGACAAGTTGTCCCATCACGTCTATTCAATTTGAGGAAAATCAAGCCCACCAATTTGAGGCAATCAAGGTGAAGTCCAATCTTAAACTCAATTCCAATCTGCAGCAACTCCTCAAGCCAAGTCCGTACCACCAACTTGAGTCCAATCCGCATGCAGTCTTTCCAATTGTTGCACTAGGAGATGCAACTCGAAAACAAATCATGGACACAAGGGCAGAAGTAAGTATTCTCAATCACTCTATGTTACAAGCTTGAGGTACATCCTAGTGGAAACCACTAGCTTCAATATGATGTGGCTAATGGCACAAAGGTTAGGCCATTTGGAGTTTTGAAGGATTGCCAATTAAAATAGTGCCCAATTTTCAATCAACTTCATTGTCATGAAGGGGGTAGATTACGACATTTTGCTAGGAAGACCGTGGATGAGAGGTACAACAGTAATTGAGGATAAGGGGAATGGATTAATGTTCTTTGGGAGTCGAACTGAAGTAGTCTGTATAGAGATGGACACTTAGAAGACTTCATCGGTCGACTTGGAAGCTATCACTGCAATGCTCAAAGTAATCACGAAGTAAGTCTAATTATGGGCCTTTGACCAAATACACCCCTTGCCCATAGGACAAGCGTGACTAGATGCATGTCCTTGCAATCATTGACTTGTTGTTCTCAAATGGCGAGGATGTAGTTGCTAATAATAAAGCCTAGAGATCTCTATCATCTAGCCTTCATTAGTTAGCATTGATGACAACTAAAGAGCACACTTAACTGAGAATATCTTTCTACCTGTTTATAGGCTGGGCAATTACGCAGAGTTGCATGACATTTTCTCACAAGGGTTCATAAAGTGTGCAAAATGCCTTAAAAGTAAATCTGAAGTTTCATAAGGTTAAATCATGGCCCCCAACTATAATCCCCACAATTACCAATGTAGCTTTATTCAACACTAAACAATTAATTAAATGGATGATAGGAATCTTTTGTGGTTATCCTTGCAATTATTTTGTAGTGGAAACATGTGTTCGGTAGAGACACCCATCTACTAGGGGATAGCATTTGGCACTCACCATTCTTAACATTACTCTAGAGTTGCTACTTCTCATTCTTATAAGTCAGCCTCTTCCTCTACATGAAAGGTCATATGCAAGCTACCTTAATCCACCCTCATGTGATCTCAGGCATTATTGGGGAATATCTCTTGTTCATTCATCAAGCTGTCTTTTCCCTATTGCTACTATCTTCTCTCTTCTGTTGCACTTCCAACATGATACTCTCCAACAAGGCATGCATTTCAGCACAGGATGGTGTTGGCATTTCCAAACATCCCACCTGAGTTAAATATAGTTGCGCTAGTACCACATACAAAAGAGTTCATACTATACTGTACCACAGGTATCATACCATGCTTTTAGCACCATATTAAATCGTACCATACCATATCGTACTTTCACACCTGCCAACCATGGCTAAGTTAATTAGTGGTCCCAAGGTCTGAGTTCAAAAAACTGTTTTTTTTCCCCAGTTTTTGTAGCCTGGCTGTTGTGTCAGCAGAGCTCACATACATTTTCACAGTTTTGTTTTCTAGGTCATCTCTGATCTTTGACAGGAGTTGTCAGCAGGCTTTCAGCCTCTATCCCTGTCAACATTGTAATTCATTAGTTCTACATTCACAGAAGAGAGTCTTCTTCCTCCAGTTATGTATGCAGCAAAAACATTCCATGCAATGTTTATGGAGGCAACAAACTTATAGAATGAGTTAGTTAGAGAAGCAAGAACTGGTCCAGCATGATTCTCAGTTAAAGACTTTAGCATCTCACTCAGTAATTCTATTTGAATCAAAACCTCTTCAAAAGGGGGTAATGTTAATAAGAAATTCAGAAGACAATATCTATCTGTTGCAGAAATGTTTCAGATCTGATGATGGAACACAAACAAACCTGGAGGATGATTGAAGACAAGAAACCAGTACACATTCTTTGAATCCATGGGTACCATTCCCATTCGCACACCGCATCCTACAGTTTGCCGTAATGTGTTCTTGAAACCATGTCCTTTGGGAAATGACACCAAACCACGTATCCCAGTGTAGCCAACATAGCGTGCTCCACTTAGTCCCAACTTTTTTGCAACCACTGATCCAATTCCATCACACCCAAGAAGAACCTGGTAAACACACACAGCACATGTTAGAATAGGCACAAAACAGTGAAGATTTGGAAGAACCTGGTAAACAAACACAGCACATGTTAGAAAAGGGACAAAACAATGAAGATTTGGAAATTATGATACAAGGAAGACACCATGCAACAATGCAAACAGTAAACTACTATTGAGACATTTGAAGATTTAATGATTGAGACTGTGGCTTCAAACACACGTGAACAATTTCTCCTTCACCTTTAGGAGAATTTGTAGCACCCACTATATAAAACTCCAAATTCAAGAAGAGGAGGATAATTATGATTAAAAATGCCCAATATTACATATCAATGAAATTTGGAACTTAGCCAACAAAGGGTCAGGATAAAAGAAAAGCGGGTAGTCAAAAATTGGGGTGATGCAGAAAATTACAAATTTAGACACATCAGAGAATAAGATGTGAGAACTACTCTCCTAAATGCACAACTCAGAGAAAGATAAAAGATCCCAAAGGCAGAAATGACCCTTTAATCTTATATTGCAGCAATGATATGGATGTGTACAAGGACATAGGATGCACTCCAGCCCCAAGTGCAATCCTTCACTCTCACATGCCCTGAATCCTCAAACATGCCTTGCTGCCTGTCCAGGACAGATCATGATCAGCCCATGATCGGGCCTTGCACAGTCTTTGACAGTCTTGACCAGGCATGGACACTCCTGCAGCCTGCTTGTGATGACCTTTGAGATGAGGCTGCAACAACTCTGTTGTGAATTCCCCAACCATGAAGGACCACATCAACTAGATGGAGGAGATACAGGATGAGCTTGCATTTTACAGAAGAATGTTTCTTCGAAGGACATGGATGTGACTCTTCTATCACATCTTTCGTCACCAAAGTATGATGTATTCTTACCCATCTCCTCACCTCGGATTTGGGTACCATCAAATGGAAAGAGCTTGTCCCGTGATTTTGGAGCAAGACGCTCAGCATAAAGAGACTAGATCAGGTGGGGCAGGGACAGCCAGTCATGTTTTTGTGGCTGGTACATCTTCAAGGAGCAATCAAAATCAAAACAAGGGAAAGAAACCAAAGGAGCACTCAGAGAAGGAGGAGGACAAAAAGTCCAAAAGTCATCCCCAAATGACCTCACCACAGAAAGATAGGTCATCCAGAGTAGAAGTGTTGAAAGAACTAAGAAGCACCCTAACCTTCAGCCTTGGGTGAAGGAAGGGGTGAAGGATTCTAAGGCTACACCGGCCATGACATCAGAGGCAACCTTTGTCCATCTTTATGAGGTGGAGGAAACTGCTTTTGCTAGGTCACTAGAGAAGCCTTGGCTGGTGGAGAGTGGAGCATCTAGTCATGTGACATACAAGCAGAACTAGACTTAGGACCTCCATGACAGAAGGGCCTCAGTCACCATGAATGACAATGCATCAGTGCCTATTTGAGGTGTGGATACCATTTCCTTACTCTCTGATAAACAAGTTTTGCATTCGGCAGGCTAAAAACCATTATGTGCCAGATTTGGGCTTCAACCTTCTTCCCATACATGGCCTCACTCAGCTCGGTACTTGTGTGGAATTCACTCAAGAGGAGGTGACTTTGGGGGATACTCATCGAGTGCTATCTTGTGGTCCAATCCTAAGGAGGACGGGTTTTACAAACTCATAAACCTAGAAACTTGTTTTTCATCGGGTCTTGGCCTTTTATGGCATGACCGTTATGGTCACCTCAATTTTGATGTTATTCAACAGGCCATTAGAAGGAATATGATGAAGGGGTGATGGATTTCCCTTCCAAATTTCCATCTATTTGCCCTAGCTCTTTGAGGGGAAAATACCACCAGTGCCTATACCCGAGGCATCTACCCCACAAGTTTCTACACCCTTGAAGCTTTTCCATGCTAGTTTGTCCTAGCCCCATGCACACCACATGTTTGGCCAAGGCCAAGTATCTGATGCTACTACTTGATGACTTTTTGAGGTATGTTTGGGCTTCTAATTTGAGACCTTTTTCAAATTTTGTTAGTTGAAGATGTTAGTGGAGAATCGGTCCACATCCACAGTTCATGGAGTCTGTAAAACCAGCCCTCCATCTTGGCAAGGGTGGTGAATGACCTAATTTATCACAAATTACAACAAGCAATAAATTCCCAAATCTGAAAATGTGCACTTCACCACTTAATCTTGGACAGCCAACATCCGATTGGCCCAAACAATGGACACCTCTTGGAATATTTCTTTAGATTGTATTGTTAGCAGAGTATGTCAGCTCATATGTGAGTTTGAGCATGTATTGTGGGCTGGGCACATTATGTAGATATTTTAGGCATTTTTATTGTGTAGCATTTTATGCTTTATAGCATTTATTGCTGCCAATTGGCCAGCATTAAAGCTGGCCAATCTAACATATTTTATGGCATTATTCATGCCTATATATTCTAGGCTTCTCCTCCTCAGTGAGTCAGTTCACCACTTGGAATTCCCGTGGAGAGAGGAGCAAGTGCTAGTGCCCACACAGCCAGTGACTCATTATTGTATGCGACAATCTTGTGTCTAACATATGGATTCCATTTCCCGAGCATCATCTGAGTTCTCATCTATATTGTGTTCTGTTCTTCAATGTTCTTTCTTTCCCTTCCTCTTTTGTCTTGTGTTTCAGCAGTTTATTAGAGCATATATTTACACTTCCATTGCTGCTCCACTTTTGGCATGGTATCAAATTTCAGGATCTATGCTCCTACTATAATTTCTTCGCTGATTTCAAGACTGTTTTGACCATTGCTGATTAGGCGTCTACTACTCCAACCAAGCAACCTATTTTACCTACGTTTTTTGCTTATGTCAACATCCGTATAGCCTGCGTGTCTGTTTCACCCTACGTTTTGGTGTCTCTGCATCTCCTCTTGGCTGGGCGCTTGCATTATCATGTCGTTTCTCCTATTTTTGGCAATTTTTGACTGATTTTTCGACTTTTTGCAGCAGCTTTTGTCTCATTTTAGTCAGGTTTTGGTGAATACTGCATGTGAACTCTCATTTTCCTTAGTTCGTGCTTGTGGTTTGGTTGTGTTCCCTCTCCAAATACCTTCTTTTCACTACTTCTCTTCTAAATCCTCTACAGATAGCTCCTCGTGCACATCCAATGATGATAAGTTACATGGATTTGATTATCTTACATGGAGTGCTATGACGAAGGCTTGGTTTATACAGAAGCGGTTATGGTATGTGGTTTGTGGAGCTATTGAACGTCCTCAGTGGCCTTCTCCAATTCCAGCTGATTTTGATGAAAACAACCATAAGGAAGCAGTGCTTACATGGGATTTGGACGATGCCTATATTACCAAAGGTTGAAACACACTAAGATATGGACTAATCTCCTTCAATCTTCAAATACAATGGCTCTCACAAATGGCCAGCAACACTTGGATTCAATTTTCCCCTTGATTGTCCCACAATCCGAATACTATTGGGTCTTCAATTTCTTGCAAGCCGACCACAATAAATGGAGAATGGGCTCACTCCTAAGATCAGCTGCAAATTCCTTGCCTTCAACTACTATACAAAGTGTGGGGTCATCAATAATTGGGCACAAATCTCATGGGGGCTGAGAAACCCTAATTTCTACTGTAAATTAGGGATTTAGCAACAACTCACCCCAAGCTGGAAATGCTTGAGAATTGCTAAGGGATTATTAGTAGATGAGAGAAGGAACTAAGAAGAGAAATTTCTAATTTCTATTGTGAGAAGTAGGCTATGATCGCTTCCAACACCCTTGGAACTGCCCCAAATATTGTTGCCTGCTACCACTAGGGGATGAAATGCTCTAGCCAGCTATTGATTGGGTCAAAAATGCAATCCCCTGCTGCCAGAAGCCTTCTTCTTGCTGTCACCTAGCCTTGGGCATCTCTCTGCTGGCTCAAATGCTAGCGCTTGATGGAACCACCTCTGCCTTGTCTCTTTCAACCTCCACTAACTCTAGAACAGATAGAATCAGCCCCAACATCCCTCTCTTAGCCTTGCATAGGAAAGTTGGTCACTCAACAGCCTTCTAGAAGTAATTTCAAGCTTTAACTAATTAAATCTTCAAATTTTAATTTATGAAAACTAATTAATTTATCCTTTGTCCCTCCCTCCTATCTCAGCGGGCACTTAATGCAACATCCTCTTTCCTATCTCTCTCAGCCTCCACCAACTCCATAATGGCTGGAGTCAGCCTCAGCCAGCCACAACAGCCCCCCTCTCAGCCTTGTATGGGAAAGTTTACAACTTGATAGCCTTCTAAATGTAATTTTCAAATTTAACTAATTAATTCTCAGATTTTAATTTCTAAAAAGTAATTTAATTAACCCTTTGTAGCCATTGCCCATTCACATTTAATGTGCTAGTCCCCCATGGACCATTTAATTGTCCCAAACATAAATTGACCAAGGACTATCATTAATTAATTAATTAATGCTTAGTCCCCAATCTCACCACAATGGACATTTTAATTGCCCTAGCCTTAAGCGAGCTCTTAGGGCTCGGTATTAGTGGATTGACCACTTCTTTCTTTGGCATGGATTCAAGAGATCAGATCATGACCACAACCTTTACTATCAGTTGAAGGGAAACCAATATCTAGTCATCATCTTTTCTGTGGATGATTTAATCTTGACAAGTGGCTATACATAGGAGGTGGAGCGTGCATAGGAGATCCTTTGCCAAGTGTTTGATATAGCAGATCTTGAACTCTCCATTTCTTCCTTGTTCTTGAGGTTTACCAATTACATCAAGACATCTTCATTTCTCACCATTGGTGCATCTCCAAGCTACTTACGTTGTTTGGCATGTCCACATGCAAACCAATCTCATGCCCCATGGACCTTGAGTCCAAAATTTGTTGTGCAGATGATAGAGCTTTAGCAGATGCCTCCCACTATTGGAGCTTGGTTGAGTCTTTGATATGGCTCATCCATACACAACTCGACATTTCTTTTGTTCAAGCCTTATTGTCTTCATTCATGAAGTTTCCCCTATAGACCCACTAGCAGACTGCTATCCGCATGTTGCGGTATCTATATGGGACATGTCCCTCAAGATTTCTCCCTTGGTACAAAGCTATATTATCAAGTAGTAAGAAGCAACCTACCATTTGTTGACCTAAAATATGCATTACTTGCTGATTAGCCTCTTAAACAGCCCCAAAACACACTAAAAATGCTCTTTTAGAGTAAAACCCTAAAACGGGGAGCGGCTCAAGAGAGTTCAATGGAAACCCTAAAACGGGGAGTGGTTCGAGAGAGTTTAGTGGAAACCCTAATTTTTGGGGCGCCTTTCCACATCTATAAATAGACAAGCTGCCCCCATTCAGCGATCATCCTTGTTTGCCACACACCCTCTACTGCTATTGGCGCCAGTTTCCAGCCTGCAGCCCGCCTCTATCTGTTGTCCAGCCATCATCGACTGCAAGCACATTATCTTCAGCCTGTCCATTGCTGTAGGCGACAACTCTCAGCTGCCGGTGACTACTCCAGACTGTCCCAGACTTCTGTTCAGCCTGTTGTCCATCATCTCCAGGGTCAGCCAGCCTGCGTTCTCAGCATTGTAGGCCCTAACACTCTCAACACTATTTCAGCCTGCTGTTTACAGCAGACTATGCACAGTTCCCAGCCTCCGATCAGTGGTACACTGCTGCATTTACCAGTTTCCAGCCTCCAGACTGCTGCGTTTTGGTGACCAGCCTGTTGCCATTCACTATTCAGCACTCCTACACTCCGACTGGTGGTCACAGACTTGGGATCCATCTTCAATGGACGTCACACTCCGACATTGCTCTGCCCTTGAGCACACTGTACACTCTTAAATTCATTTACAGCATTCATTCACTTCAGAGTTGTGTTCTCTCTCTCCCTTCTTCTGTTTGTGTTTGAGTTTTGAGTTTTGTGTTTAGGGTTTGAGTTTTACCCTCTGTGTTTGTGTCTGTCTCTTTGTGTTTCTATCATGGTCGTACACTTTGTGTCCTTAGTGCAAACCCTAGCAGTTTCCTTCACATGGTATCAAAGCCGATGCTCTTGTAAAGAGTATCCTGCGGATATTGTGGAGAGCTAGTCGTTATGCGAGGCACACAATACGACTCGTAACCGAATCACAATGTCTCAGACACCTTCTTCTCCAATTCCTATGATGTCTTATCAGGCTTCTCCATCATTGGAGGCCCTGAGATGGCATTATGGACTCGGTGAGACCCGCCTACTTCTTCTTTTGAGGTACAGGATCCGGATGGCTTTGCGTATGTGAACTTCAATAGAGGGGGCTCACAAAGTGGACGAAATTCAAATACACTTAGAGCTTCTATTTCATTTGAGCATATCACATACACTTCTCACTTCCCTCCCATCCCACCCTCTTCTATATCACACCTCTCATCATCTTTCCAAAACCTTGGATTACACTCCACATCTGCATCACACACCCTAGGGGTTGGATCTTCCATCTCTGCTCCTAGCACCTTTTCTTTCTCCACCCCATTCTCTACCTCTTTGCACCATGGTACTTCGTTAGGGGAATACTACCCTTTAACACAGTGCCTCTCACATTTCAGACCATGAGCACACCCATAACTCCTGGGACGACTGTGATGGGCATCTCCCTCACTATCCCCAGCTTCACATCTCCCATGACCACTCATACGCAGGGGTTTCCATCCTCAGCTTATGGTGCATCTTCAAACTCTCCTTGGGTTACACCTACGCAGGGATTCCCATCTTCTTCTCACCGTGTTCCTGTCACACCTCCTTGGGTTCCTCATGTGGCTACCATGCCCATGCCTAGTCAACCCATCCCTACCTATGGATCCACCTTGCACACTACATGCATGCCTGGTGGGCACTCTAGGGCCCATTCCCAAGTGTACTCCACTCCCCCATCCTACCCACACTACACTTTTTCACACTATCCATCTTCGAGCACTACCACTCCTGTTGCAACGGCCAGGAATTCCTTCACGGATAAGACACGTCTTAACGGGTCTAATTTCACCACTTGGTCTAATTTCATGCAACAAGTGCTTGAGTCTTAGGGTCTTTGGGACCTCGTCATTGGTCTAGAGCCTATGCCGAACCCCCCACTAGCTCACCTTGATTACATCCGTCAATGGAGAGCCCGCAATGCCACAGCCAATGTTAAGCTGATGCAAGGATTGCTTCTTGAGTTTCACTCTCAGTTGCAACACTTCCCGCTCGCATCAGAGTGTTGGAGTCACCTTCTCGACCGCTATACAGCTCGTGATCGTACTCGGCGCATCAATCTCGACTTTGAGCTTCAAGAGTTCTCTATTAAGGAAGGGGATGATCTCAAAGTCAAGCTGGCTGAATATAGGTGGTTACTTGCCGAGTTCGCCACTACTGGCTCTCAAAAGTCAAATGATAATCAGGTTACATTCTTCTTGAATAAGTTGTCCGACAAGTACTTCAATTTCATTCAACACATCATCTCCCAACCTAGATTGCCAACCTTCTACGAGTTTGAGTGCCAGTTCTTGCGTTACGCGAGGTTGTATGATCAAGTCCACAAAAAATCCTCATCACAGCCTTATTCAGAGCAGAGGGGATTAGTTGCCTCTTCTTCGGGAGGGACCACCACTAGTGGCAAGAACTCGCTAGATGCGAAGGCAAGCCAATCAAAGGGTGACTCCTCTTCCTTAGATGGAACCAAAGAATCTAGACCTATCTGGCCGCAACTCCCTAAGAAAAACCGGTTTTGCACACATTGCCAGAGAGCAAGCCATGTGGACGAGAAGTATTGCTCCAAGGCTCAAGGTCTTCCACCTAAAAAGCCTCTGCAGACCGTTGCGACTACACAGTCCAGTGGGGCTACGCCCTCCGCTCCTGCTTCATCTGCTCCTTCAGCACCCATTGTTATTACTGTTGGACATGTGGCTCGCATACAACCCCAACGGCCCATCTCTTTCACTACCCCTGAAGGATTGGCTAATTGGTCTACAGGTTCTGATCCCGTTGCACTTCATGCATCCATCTCACCTTCCTCTCCACCTCATCAAGTGTTCCCTTGGCAGAGCCCTACTACTGCACATACACGATGGTCGCCACCTGCTTCGACTCACATGCCTCTAGGTCCTTTTGGATACCCTCTAGCTTTCATTTTTCACACTCTTAGAGTCGAGCCCATAGGATTCATTATCCTTAGTTTTTTCCAATTTTTTGTCTTCCGCTGCATTTATTCACATACATACACATTCATTGCATTTATTTTGAGTTAGATTTTCTTTCTATTCTGTTTTGCTTTGGAGCATCTCACCATAACCTCTGTGTTTGCAGATTCTCATCTCTTTTCGAAGGTTTTGTCTTTCAGTGTAGGGCTAACTTGCAAATTGCTTTGGTCCTCCCTAGGCTAGAGACGTGGAGATGCTCACCGTTCCTTTCATGATTTCATCATCCTAGGAGTGCTTGCTCTTCTTCCAACATGGCGGTTTTCCTCCCGAGGCGGATCATGCAGCATCTCTCTCGATGCTATCATGGCGGTGACTTCTACCTTGCTCTTCTAGTGGGGTGCTTCATCCACTTTATCTTCTTTCATTCCTTATGGTTCTCAGCACCATATGAAGACCGACATCAGGCTCCTCTTCCTTCTTCGGCATCTATATCCAGGTTGAGAGGGGGTTCCTACCCTTCTTGGTATTCTACAAGCTTTAGCACTTTGTCTTCGACATTGACTTCTTCCCCCTGTTGTACCTTACCCTTTGCATTGTATGATTACATCATCCTTTTTCCCCACGAGAAATGCTGTCCAAGTGGCACCTGCTGCATGAGCATTCTTTAGCATATAGCATACTTTGCATCTCATTGTGCAGAGCACCACTTGCGCGGATCCTAAGCTGCTTCCACCGGCGGCTGTTGTTACCACACTACCATCCTTCTTCATCACATGGATACCTCATCATCTATTTTTCCTCATCATCGACATCCTAAGTGGATGGGTTAGCTTATACTATTTTGTGATGTGTTGGGTGTACCCTCCCTACTCCAGTCTTCTGGGTCACTTTTACTCAATCGACCGCATCCCATCAAATTTACTTCACTTATTCAACCAAAAAAAAAAAAAAATCCATGTAGTTCCATCCGCCTTTGTAGGGCTTGGTAAGCCACTGGGCAGCTGACGTGCACCCTTTGTCCGATGCCATGTCCTCTCTGGGATGACTACTTGGATTCCCTTGGTAAGATAACCATCGTCTCTATAGTCTTGGTAGGCCATTGGGCCGCCCAGGTGCACCCTTTGTCCGATGCCTTGGCTGCTTTGGGTTGGAACGCCTTGGGGTACATAAACATCACAATGCTTGGCCTAACCTTTCAGCTCAATTTTAGGCCTGAGAGGGGGTGTTGAGCTAAAATATGCATTACTTGCTGATTAGCCTCTTAAACAGCCCCAAAACACACTAAAAATGCTGTTTTAGAGTAAAACCCTAAAATGGGGAGCGGTTCAAAAGAGTTCAGTGGAAACCCTAAAACGGAGAGCGGTTCGAGAGAGTTTAGTGAAAACCCTAATTTTTAGGGGCCCTTCCACATCTATAAATAAACAAGCTGCCCCCATTCAATGATTATCCTTGTTTGCAGGTTACACCAGCCCACACCCCCTCTGCTGTTGTTGGCACCCAGTTTCCAACCTGCAGCCCGCCTCCATCTGCTGTCCAACCATCATCAACTGCAGCCACATTACACCATCGACTGCAGCCACATTACACATTATCTTCAGCCTGTCCATTGCTGTAGGCAACAGCTCTCAGCTCTGACGACTGCTCCAGACTGTCCCAGACTGCTGTTTAGCCTGCTATCCATCATCTCCAAGGTCAGCCAGCCTGCGTTTTCAGCATTGCAGGCACTGACACTCTCAGACACTGATTCAGCCTGCTGTTTATAGCAGACTGTGCACAGTTTCCAGCCTCCGATCGGTGGTACACTGCTGCGTTTACCAATTTCCAGCCTCCAAACTGCTGCGTTTTGGTGACCAACCTGCTGCCATTCACTATTCAACACTCCTACACTCCGACTGGTGGTCACAGACTTGGGATCCGTCTTCGGTGGACATCACACTCCGATATTGCAGGCACTGACACTCTCAGACACTGATTCAGCCTGCTGTTTATAGCAGACTGTGCACAGTTTCCAGCCTCCGATCGGTGGTACACTGCTGCGTTTACCAATTTCCAGCCTCCAAACTGCTGCGTTTTGGTGACCAACCTGCTGCCATTCACTATTCAACACTCCTACACTCCGACTGGTGGTCACAGACTTGGGATCCGTCTTCGGTGGACATCACACTCCGATATTGCTCTGCCCTTGAGCACACTGTACACTCTTACATTCATTTACAACATTCATTCACTTCAGAGTTGTGTTCTCTCTCTCCCTTCTTCTGTTTGTGTTTGAGTTTTGAGTTTTGTGTTTAGGGTTTGAATTTTGCCCTCTGTGTCTATGTCTGTCTCTTTGTGTTTCTGTCATGGTCATACACTGTGTGTCCCCAATGCAAACCCTAGCAGTTTCCTTCACACCATTGCTCTTTCTATGATGGACATTGAGTAATGAGCCTTGTACTCTATAGCTCAAGAAGCCATGTGGCTTCGCCACATGCTTGCAAACGTTGGATTTCCACAAGCATAGCCTACTTTTCTTCGGGTTGATAATCAAAGAGTCTGGCTCTCGCAAAGAACTCAGTGTTTCATGCTCACAAGATGCACATTGAGATCCAATATTGTTAACTTCAAGAGCACATTTTGGAAGGCAAGATGGAGCTAATCTATTGTCCCACAATAGGCAATGTGATAGACATCTTCACAAAGGCCCTTTCATTGTCTTCTATGCTTCATCACATGCATCTCCTTGGTTTGCAAGCACTATCAGGATCTAAGAGTGGATGTTAGCATTTAATGTATCATGTTGTCATCTCTTGGTTGTGAGCACTCCATCAAAGTCTCACAAAGGCATGGGAGATCTGACATGCTCTACGCATGTGCATGCATGAAGTGCATCATTTCAATCATTTTCATCTTGTTTCACACTGTTTCATAGCCTGATTTAGGTGTATTTACCGGCCAAACACTTACGGCATATGGGCAGACTGTTCAGGCAGCCATACGCAGCAGATAGAACATGATCAGGTTGGCTTGATTTTTGCCATCAGGTACAGGTCAGCCAGCAGTTGTCATCATTGCCTATTTACACGCAGCCCTTGTCTACCCTCCCACTCCACTATCACCATCACCTCCATCATCCTTTCATCACCTACATCATTTTCTCATCCTGCCTCAGTCCGGCACCCTCACAGATGCACCTCTGTGCCATGCAGGGGCTGATTGTGCAGCCTTATATCAATTTCAAATCAATGCTCCTTCACTCTCTTGCATCCATCTTGTCCCTCTCTTTCTCTCCTCTGTGTGTTCACAATCCTGCTTCTGTTGCATATCTTTCATGAAAAAAAATTTAAGTACATTTTCTAGGGATGACAAAAATGAGAGACCATCATAGTCATTTGCACCTTCCATAATGAAGTTTATTTCCTAGGAATGAGTGAAAGATTACTTTGGGCACATGTCTGATGATATTTAAATAACTTTTTTAAGCTCGTTTTGTAGGAATAACAAAAATATGAGACCATCATAGTCATTTAGACATGTCATCACAAAGCTTATTTCCTAGAACTGGGTGAAACTGACTTTCACAGAAACTAAAGGGCACTAAAACATAATGCACAACGAGCCAAAATTGAAATTTAGCAAAGAATAATCCCACGAATATGGAGCTAGAATGCTCCCACATTGAAGAGATCACACCTGTTGGCCCCAAACCGTAGATTCACTTGCATTTAATTCGTTGAACAGCACTACGAATCAGAGTAGAATGTTGATGCTCAGCTGTAAATTGTCCCCGGCTTGTATCTAATAGTGACTATTAGCTCAAATACTATCTCTAGCCATTCTGCAAACCCTAATTTACAGCAGCAAACCAGTCCCTGTTTTGACATCAAATCCTTTATGCATACCCTTCACATTCAGTCCGTATTTTCCCCCTGGCTTTGCCAATTGTTCCTCTCACCAATGGCAGGGTTTCATGTGGCAAAACTATCCCAATTTCAATCTATCAGGCACCAACAAGCATTTCCATGATTCGATGGCCTGAAAACTCTGCATGCATGTCCAATTTCCCTCAAGCACATCAACAGCAGTAAAATTGATCCAATATCTTCCTAGGCTGATGTCCACCCACAAACAAGGTATCTACTACAGCATGCAACCCTAAACAGCCTTAATTCAGCATAGTTGTTGCCAGAAAGAGAAAGCAAGAATGAGAGAGAGAGAAGATGATGAATAACTTTGACCTCATCCAAATCAGTACAATTGATCCCAAGGAAGGTGACCTGCAGCCAAATGTTGTTCCAAACAGCAGCATGATGTTGTCAATATGCCAACTGGCTATCTAGCTAGCCATGATGCTGTCCTGATGATCACAGTGCAAGAAAATGCAAGTCTTGATGCCGTTCACAGTCCTTAGCTAGAAATGCTCCTCTCAGCTCTATTGTAGCCTCTCTCAGGCTCCTTTCAGCTCAGAACAGCCATCCAAGCATGCACACAGCCTAAATGGGAAGGAAAGAGATGAAAAATGGCATTCCAAGGTCTTGCCCTATACTACTAATGCAATGTCCATCCTGCCGTGCTTGTAATATATCCCCCTTGAAAATGGGAAAATGACCCCAATTGCATTAGTGTAGTGTCCAAAAGGCATACTGAAAAACAAATAAAACCCTAGCAACATATGCAATTGCTATTGTCATATGCATATCCCAAAATATATTGCAAACTGGAGTTGGCAGTACAGTTCTCAGCAGCTCAGTAAGCAAACCATATACAATTGCACAAACTCAAGTGACTAATACCATAGAAGTCCCAAGGCAAATATATTGTCAGCTGGAAGTACCTTGGGTGGGACATATAGTGTCACCAAGCAACCTCTAGATATCCGAGTCTATTTATACCAAGGGCATGGAGGTGCCATCCCCCTCTTGATCATCCAGCAATGCTCCAGGCCCTATGCTCTACTGAACCTGATTGAGCTACAACAAGTCAGATCTAGTTGAGATGTCTCGAATGAAGCTATAATGACCAAGGTGAATCTATCAAGTCACCCTCCTCCATTCACTTCGCATCTGCTGGTGAATATTTGAAACTTTACCAAATTGTGACATGAAACTTTACCTCAAATCTTCATTTCCTTATATGTCAATATTTGTTTTGGAACAAGATCCAATCAAGTTCCTCGACCTATGGATGTACACACACAAAGCTACCATGCAATCCATAAGCAACTCACAATCATCATTACAAGCTTCTGTTTAGTTGGACTCCCCCCACTAAAGGGTTAGAAAAGAATGAAGCTTCAAGGCTAATAATGAATAAGAGAAGAAAGTAAGATGTCCATAGTTTTTACAATGAAGCATTGTCAAATGTACCAAGATTGTCACAAAGGAGCATATGCTTGCTTTAGAATATAGCAAGATACAACTTTACATCCAAAATAAGACAAAAAGGACGGGGAAGGAGCCTCTCTACTTTGATCACAGCTAAATGTTGCATCCTTTTGTACACTACTTAATCCTGATTTTTGCTTCTTTCTTGAAGTTGTGCTTTTAATGCTTGCTTCAAAGACTCCATGCAAAATAGACAAATAGATGATGTAGTAATTCCCCTTATGAGGCATGAGATGATGTATCATGCATGCACACAAGATCTCCTTTACACATGAGATGTTATTTGGCCAAACACACCATCTTTGAAATTAGCATTGCCACATATATAATTGCCAATTGTGCTTGATAGAGAGAGAGAGAGAGAGAAAGAAAGAAAGATCTATTAACGTTTTTCAGTTTGGTGCCCCCCGGATTCTCGCAAGAGGAGAATTCTCTCCTAGGTGAAGTACTGGCCTCTTCCAGGTTGTTGGACTGGCCAAACAAAGATTTGCAGAGAAACAAGTTTAACCGCATGGCTCAGTTGGGGTTGGGGTCAATCCAAGATAGTGTCATTCCTGGATAGGCCCGTCTTTATTCATTTCGGCGCATTCGCCAACACTTTCAGGTGCCTAGAGGGTATCATGTTATTTGGATGGCCATACAGGACAGAATTACGAGCTACTATCCTTTGCTACATTACAGCTCTCATCTCCCTAGCACAATTGGATGCTTGTGATTCTAGGTGATTTCGAGAAAAGGTCCGCCAATCAAATATATCATTAGATGGTAGAGGCCAAGAGATGGGTCACGGATAAGGCAAATAAAGTATGGCACATTTGAGAAAGCAAAAAGAAGAGGCAGGACAGATTCATCCAGCTCTAGAAATCTAAGGTTCCATATCAAGGAAAAGTGTTATGTGGAGGCTACTTATTGGGGCTCTTCCTACTGGGAATGTGCTATGTGCTCGTAAGATCTATGCTGGGCAATGCATATTCTGTACTACATGTGATGAGACTGTGCTTCATCTTTTTGTCTCTTGCCCTCTTGCAAGACGAATTTGGAATTTTGTTTTCTGTGTCTGGTCCTCGTTGACTCAACACCGGATTTCAGCTTGTTCGTGGATTTTGGGGAAGATGAACTCCATGACCTCTTTGAGTTCAGATTATTCCTGCCTTTTCCATTTCCTCAAATGAACAGCCTTGTGGCATATTTGGCGTACTCGGAATGCTTTCATTTTTGATTCAGTATCTTGGATTCATGGTCATGTGGCCCGAATCCGAGGTTTAGTGTTGTGGCAAATCACCTCTATGGTGTCTACTGACCTGCTTCTTCCTGATATTGCTTCTCCCTGGCTGGACACTGTCCGCTCCACACCAGCTGTGCTTTCAGTGTTACATTTTTATGTTAGAGTTTGTGTAGACTTTCCTTCATGACTGTTATTTTCCGTTATTTCTAAGCCGACCTGATGGTCTGATGTAAAATATTTGCTACTTAATTCATTTATCTTCACGAAAAAAAGAAGATCTATTAACGTCTCTAGAAGGCCAAGATGGCCTATGAGACCATAACCAATACAACTGGTATCATCATCTCTCCTCAAAGAAAAGAAACAAATTTATGTCTAGATCTACATGATAATCTGAAATGAGAAATGAAAATAAGGAAAGAATATGTAGTATCTCCCTCTATCTCTATGGAATCCTCCAAGACTCTGCTAGCTATCTCCAACTAAGTCAACATGGTAACCTTCGTCTATAGCGAGCAATCGTGGCACGAATGTGTTGCATATGAGCATGCCTACGTTGCCGAGCAAGTACCAAAGGGCATCATGCTCTGCATAATGTCCTAGCTCTGTCTACTGTGATGCCACTTGATGACGTCCCTCGATGGCACCTATCAATAGGAGATGTAGTGTCTCTAAGGTGGCAGTGGCCAGGGGGTTAGCTATACTGAAAAAGTATGTAACTACTCTCTAGAGGGGTGGGATTGGCCTCGATCCCATAACAATGCTACTCTGAAGTCTGTGCCTTGGAGCTCCAATAAGAATAGACCCGGACATCTTTGGTCCTCAAAGTCCATCACCCATCTCAATGGTCCAAAGCCCTCCTTAAAGAGACAATGGTAGCGGCCTCAGATATCATAGTATACAATACATTTGCAAATGTAGTGTTCCTCCGTCTCTGGCTCCCATCCGCAAAGCTAGCATATCCTCTCATTTGCTACAACATGACTCCATTGACCTGTCTCAATCATTAGCTGATGTGATGAGGTGCAAATCTGTCCAATAGCAACTCAAAGCCCATGAGAGAGTTGAGCATCCATATATCTCGGCCTCACTATGAGACCATCATGGGAAAGCTACAAGAAGTGACACTAGTATTATGCCATCTTCGTGCCTAATGGGAAAGAGAGAGAGAGAGAAATGAAATGAAATTATATATTAATGTCTACAAAAGGCCAAAATGACCTATGAGCTATGAGTTACAATCATGTGTATGATGGTACAAACTGTCTAGGCAAAATATGTAGCACAAAGCAAAATAAGAAAGGAAACTAACTATGGCTATGTGTAAAACATAGAGCTCTATCTAGTAACAATGAGCTCCAAATGGTACAATCTCATGTAGGTATGGAGGGCCTAGCTCTAGCCCGAGCAATAATCCCCTATATCTGCCGATGAAGGTGTCATCGGTGTCTATGTTGAGGCCTAGGACGTTTGGATCGGCTAAGTTGAACGGCTCGATCAATCAATACTCCTTGTCTGTGTGTGGACTATGGCAGTGAGAGAGGCTCTTGTGTGGACTATGGCTGTAACTATATTTGAAGTCTTTTGAGTCTCCTTTGCAAAGAAGTCTGTGAGCGGCCTCTGTGAAGGGCCTCACTGTCTTGGAGCAACTGTACTCCTGAGGCGCATGTCACAAAGCCGTCGTATCTCAAGAAGAAAGAGGCCAAGGCATCACTGATCGGTAAAATCCATGACTCTAGATAGTGATCCGAATCCGTCTCTAAAGAGACAGTGGAAACGACCACGGACCTCATAATACGCTGGGCAGTGGCAGAATAATGCCCCTCTGTCTCTAGCTCTAATTGGCATATCTGGCATATGCGCTCCTCTGGTGGGATGAATCTATATCTGCCATTGCCAATCTCAATCTCTAGCTGATGTGAGGAGGTGGGCAACTGGCTAATAGTACATTTGATCCCATGGGAAAGGTGGGGGTGTCCATGTATCTCGGGCGAACAACAAATCCATCATCTGTAGTATGAAGGAAATGCTTGCGGTAGAAAGCCATCTTTGTCCCTAGCTCCTGCCCTAGCATCAACCATGTCCGCCTAATATCCAGCTGGGTAAGATCCATCCTGATGATCTTGCGAATCTCTAACCTGCTCAGATCAAGAGATGGTGCATCAAAGGAGTACTGGAAGGGGGGTAACTTGTCCATGCTAAAGCCATGCGGCTCAAACTAGGCCGACATCTATGTATACCAACATGAAGTATCACCCTCTCTGGCAAGCTGCCTGGAGGACTCAAGGGCCAACCGTGCATATCTATGTCTGGGTAAGTCTCATAGGCTATGTACGTATGCGACCGATCGGGTGAGGGCCTCTACCACAATCGGCGTAGCTGCTAGCTCAGCTCTTATGATCTCATGTGGCACTGAGGCCTTACATCTAATCATCCAGGATATCATAGACACTAGGGGTTTCTCCATCGACCTCCATCCATCATAAGTGCGCCTTAATCTGCTACAGTGGTCAAGACTGGGCCCCTATATCTGTACTCCATAAAGTAGTGTGAATGTGACCAGTGTATCGAAGAGCCATAGCTTGGTGTGGGGTTCTTGGAATTACACCTATGAGTACATTCTCTCCAAACCACCTAGTGCTATGTATCCGTGAGTCGGTCTAGTGCCTGCTGCATCTCGCATAGAAAAGGTGGGCCATGTGAATAAGATTCCTAAGTATGTATAAGAATCCACATACTCCGGCTCCTCGGATCCATATGTGAATTTAGGTGCTGATCTCCTGGCCCACCGTGGTGTAGTATTAAATACCATCACCTTGGTTTTACCAAGGTTCACTGAAAGCCCACTGTCCAAAGTATAGGAGTGTAATGCATCCAAGTGTCTCTGTAGACCCTCTGGAGAGTCAGCTATCAATACAATGTCATCTGCATACAATAGGAGAGGTATCCAAGTGCCAGCTAGTGGAGCTCCTCTATCTACCTCCTATGAAATATAATCAGCAATCCCATCAATGTACACGCCAAATAATGTCGGAGAGAGGGGGCATCCTTGCTTCACCCCAATGGTGGAGTAAATAGGTGCCGAAAGGCCCTCAAGTGTCTGGACTCTACCCACAACTCTCTCACACAGTGCCAAAATAGCCCAACTGAGCTCTTTTGATACTCCCATGGCATGTAATCTATGTATCAGCCTATCTCTCAGTACTGTGTCAAAGGCTTCGCGAAAGTCCACAAAGCAGTCGTCGGCCATGGGCCCTTCCCTCCTCAATGATCGCTCTGAGTGTGAGGATGTGATCCAATGTGGAGAAGCCTCTCCTAAAGCCAGCATATCCCTGTGCTCTAAGACCTCACATCTCTACCCACCTGCTTAACTCATGCTTAAATATGGAAGCATGTAACTTAGCCAATGTATGCCCAACCATGATAGTCCGATAGTTACTGGGTAGAGTAGGGTCACCTGACTTGAGGATAGGCACAATAGTGTTCATGCTCCAGCTTTCTAGTAGGCCTTCACACATGGCTCTATTAAACATGTAAGCTAGGAATCCTGCCACCAAATCTCTAGCATGGATCAACTACTCGGCTACTAATCCATCATGATCTTGTGCCTTTTCTCTGCTAAGTCTGTCAATGGCCTCTCGAACCCTACTTTCTGTAAAGAAAGTGGTGGTCTCTGGACAAGGCTCAAGTGGGTCAGGAAGAGGTGGCTGACCCTCCACAATATAAAGACTAGCTACATACTCCTCCCATACAGCAGTGGACGTAATAGGTGTGGTCGGGTAATGCTCTCTGAAAAGCCTCCAAACCTCTCTAGAGTCCTGGCTCAATATAGGTCTCGCTCCAGCTGGGCCAAGAATATTCTCTTCTTCCACCATGTGAGGCATCTAAAGAGTATTTGTGTCTGTTTGTGGGTAGTGGACCCTAGTGCTCTCTCTCTCTGTAGCCGTGCTCTAGTCTCACGGCACTCATCATCATACTAGCTGTTCCGAGGTGTCATCCCGGTGGAGGCGCTCTGTGTGGGTCATGAGTGTGGGAAGGCTACACCTGCAATGATGTGTATGGCCTCGCTGAACTGTTGAGTCAGCTCCTGTAATGGAACGTCGAGGTCTGCATCATGTAACAATCTAAGGATCTCCGCCTCATAGATATCCTTTGTCTCTCTGGAAAAGAGGCATGATCCACTGCAACTCCGAGAAGGCGTGGGGATACTGAGAGGTCCTGGATGTGAGATATCAGCATCGGTGGGGCAAGAACACAGTCTACTGTGTTGGCATTGTGTCGGTGAGGATAACATGTGAAGGCGCCGGATAGGGGGTATCTAGCCAAGCCATTGAGAATGGCCAACTTGTGTGCTGCGCCCATCTCCACAAGGTATCTCCCATATTCGGTGACTTCCCCCATATCCTGAGATGTCCTCTCCAGTTGTACCTCTGACACATCCTGCTCCTGTAGCATCTCCTCAGATGCATCAAAGAAAGATACTTGATGGGAGGCTGTCCTGGCATTAAAGTCTCCTAGTAAGATAACCTTTCCCTCCTTCGAGAACTCCTAAATATCCTCATCCAAAGCCACATATGGTGACTGCCCCTTGGGTGAGGCGTATCAAGACGTCATAGGGGGAAAATAGCATATGGCAACATACAAAGTGCGTTCCTCACCACTCACTCACCCACATGTATCTGGCCTGCTCATCTCTGCGGACTACCTACATCATCTATTGTAGCTCCTCCCTGACTAACACTGCCACTCCTCCCGACCTGCGATTACTGTGGTCTATGCGTGTCTCCTTCCTGCAAGCTGACTCCCACCTACAACCTGTCACCCATGGAAGTGTAGTATGCCGTCCCTGATGTCCGAGTAGAACACTATATCTCTCCCTATGAATGTCTCCTCAAAAGCTCCCACATCCAATCGGAGGGCTCCATTACAGTTCCAAACTGCCACTGCAAGGCTGGTCCCATAGGTCTCACATCGTTAGTTGTGGCACCTCTCCATGACTACCACTCTCCCTCCTCTGTAGAAGGCGAGTTTGCCCTCCTCCCTGGCTGCCTTAATTTTTGGCATGCACTCTCTCATGTGGGCTAGTTGGGT
This sequence comes from Lygodium microphyllum, assembly GCF_053477565.2. Classification (NCBI taxonomy): domain Eukaryota; kingdom Viridiplantae; phylum Streptophyta; class Polypodiopsida; order Schizaeales; family Lygodiaceae; genus Lygodium; species Lygodium microphyllum. Next base: position 5,153,971 of record NC_141142.1, on the reverse strand, counting down.
TGGTGTGAGATCGTCACCCAAAAACACACCGGTCCCCTTCATTGTACGGTGTTGAGCTAGGAAGCTCTCCTAGCCTCCATGGTGGGGAAGCGGAGAATGAGTGCACGCTCTTTTGAGCTCTCCCCTTCTGTGCTTTTCTTGCCCACTCTCCAAGCGGAGACATGCATGTCTTTCTTAATATTCATTAACATGTATAGCACCTTGGTGCCCTCATCCACTTTTTCATGCATCTTCAGCCTCATCACCCGAACATGGAGTGCTCTCATTTTCCCTTTTTGTTCCTCCTCAAATGTGTCATTGATTATGGTTGTTGTAGGTGCATTTGCTAGGTGTTTCCCCTTCTTTGCAATTTGAATCCATTGCTCCGCCTCCTCTACTTGCTGTTGGGTTTTCTTGAGCATCTCTGCCCAAGAAACAACCTCCTTTGTCGTCTCCTCCTCCTTTTTTGGAGTTGTTGTACTTCCTCTTTGATACGGGTGAGCTCTTCGGTCATGCTAGGTTGAATTTCTCCTTTCTCTAGCTTGGGGCTGAGTTGAATGTCAGTCAATAGCTGCCTAAGTGATTAAATCTCCCCATCTTGGGCTTCTATCTTCAATTCCAACTTTTTAATCTTATCGTTCAGCTGCCTATTCACTATGCTCAATCCGTTGTCATACTTCTTGACTTTGTTGATGGCATTGGTAATCATCTGCTCTATCTGGACCTTCTCCTTGACTTTGTTGATGGCATTGTTGATGGCATTGGTAATCATCTGCTCTATTTGGACCTTCTCCATTTTGGGGGCAAACTCCATCTTGTTGTGTTGGGTCTGTGGGGAAGCTCGATTCAGAGTTTAGAATAGAGGATAACCATTTCAATGTATGTGAGGAACAACTATTTCATGACAGGTTTACTGTCTGCAACAGGAGGGAATGTGGGACTAAGAGATGGCAGCAGGGAACTGGGGGCTGCAGAGGTGGTGGGTGGGGAGATGATGGATGGCGGGAGAGGCTGGCATTAGGTAGCGTAGAGAAAGCAAGCGATGAAGGACTGAGGTGGCGCAGGTGACGAGGGGTTGCGGGATGGCAAGGGATCTGATGGGGGCCGACAGGTAGAAGTTGGCTAGCAGGCGCTGTCGGCAAAACGAGATCACGACCTAATGTGGAGCTGGACCTAACGTGGAGATGTCAAACAAAAACGACCTGTCCTGTCACGTGTGTCCAGCTGACGTGGCCTGAGAGAGAGAGAGAGAGAGATGTTGGCTGTTGACGAGCACAATGAGAGAAACATTGACTATTGACGAGTAGGGAGAGAGAGAGAGAAAGAGAGAGAGAGAGAGAGAGAGAGAGATTTCTACAAAAGCCCAAATCGGCCTATGAGACCATAATGTTACATTCTGAAAAGTCAAGGAAATTTTCTGGGTCCCAAAATAGCTATCAATGCTATGACTAACTAAATGGAAAATAAACAACAAACAATACATACCTGATGAGTACAAAATGATGTCCAAGCTAAATACAATGTGGAATTTCTCAAGAGGCACTCTCATCCCAAGCTATCTCTCATGGGTCTATCTAACATAGAGAAGCTAAAGCAGCAAGGTATGGTCATCCGATGATGGTGTTATATCCTCTATATCTACGGATGATGCCTCCTATAGGGGCATGGACTAGCTAGGTGTGGACAACAAGCTTTGCATCTCTTTGTGGCTATATCTAGGGTGATCCCCCTATGGAGGGACCACCAGTCGGTCCGATGAGGGCTCTATAGTGAGGGAGTAGTTGATACTCTGTAGAACTTTGTGAGTGTATGCTGGTGTGCGACTCCCTCTCTCTACTCCTAGGTCCGTAAGAGGTGCTCTTTGTGACTGCATAGCTCTAGTAAGAAAAGGCTGAGATATCTCTGATCTGGGAAATCCATCACCCTAGATAGTGCCCCAAATCCCTCTCTAAACAGAAAATGGGAGCGCTCTCTGATCTCATAATACACTAGACATCTACATAATTAGTGCTCCCCTACCTCCAGCTCAATCTCACAAAGTTGGCAAATCCTATCCTCTAGGTGAGGGGATCTACGCCATATCTACCTGTCTCAATCCATACCTGGTGTAAGGATGTATCGAGCTGTCCAATGGTGCATCATACCCCACAAGACAGATGTGCATCCATGTATCCCGGGCAGATAACAAAGCCATCAAGGGATATGTGCACAAGATGCTTTCAGTAGAAAGCCATCTTCGTCCCCAGATCCTCAGTAGGGGTCACCCATGTCCTAGCTGTGTGTATCTAAATGATGTCCGTCTTGATGATGCAATTCCACTCCTCTAGGCTGAGCTCCAAGTGAGGGCAATCCAAGTTATACTATAGTGGTGGGAGGCGATCCGTGTGTAATCCGTGTAGTCGTAACAATGCTGCTATCCGAGCATACAAACACTCAGTATTTCCCTGTAATGCTAGCCATCTAGACGATTCTAGTGCAAGCCGGGAATATCTTTGACTTGGCAAGGTCCAGAGCCTATGTAGTTGCAAATACAACTCACACTCCAGAGATGCGCAAATTATTAAAAGCTTGGGGACAGTTGCAAGGTAAGCAAGCACTATTCTTGATAGATCTTGGAGCGAATGAAAATGTCATTTCCTTGCAATTAGCTAAAGAGCTTGGATTAAAAAATGAAGAGATGGACACTCCGGCAGAAGTTCGCCAAGCTTTAAATACCGATGAAGGTGACACAGTGAAGACTGTGACACCCTACATTGGCAAGCTCAAGTTTCAAATTCAAGGCTACAGTGACGAAGATACCTTCTGTATCAGAGACCTTGATGGTTGTGATGTGATTCTTGGCATGCCCTGGAATCATAGAGTAGATTCAACCATCTTCTATCAGAAAAAGAAGGTAGAACTCACCAACAAAGGCAAGAAGTACGAGATCCAAGCTGGAGTTTTTGGAGACACCATACCTATGGTAAGCCATATGCAAGTCTCTAGAGCAATTAAGGATTGTGTTCAATGTTGTTTGCTTTATGTCACTAATGTAAAAGATAATATGAATGCTGAAAACCAAGAGCGACTTCAGCTCTTGGAAAAGTATAAAGATTGTAATATAGCACCATACCGTGTGAGCCGTCCTCAACAAGAAGAAATCAGAAAGCAAGTCAAAGACCTACTGAACCATGGGCTAATTAGGCCAAGTAGCTTACCATTTTGTTCACCGGTTCTTCTTGTTCAAAAGAAAGATGGCACATTCAGGATGTGCATTGATTATCAAGCCCTCAACAAAATCACTGTGAAGAATCGATTTCCTATTCCCAGAATTGACAACATTTTGGATCGTCTAGGAGGCTCAAAGGTTTTCAGCTGCATTGATCTAAAGAGTGGTTATCATCAAATTAGGATAATACCACAAGATGTACACAAAACTGTTTTCCGCACTTCATACGGTCTTTATGAATTCTTGGTGGTTCCTTTCGGATTAACCAATGCACCAGCCACCTTTAATCGAATGATGGAGCGCATCTTTAGAGAGCATCGACAATATGTCGATACTTTTTTTGATGATATTCTTGTCTTTAGCAAGAATGAAGAGGAGCATCATCAACACTTGGAGATTGTTCTACAATTACTTCAACAAAATCAACTCTTGGTAAATGGTAAAAAGAGTGAATTTTTCATGCATAAAATAAATTACCTTGGGCATGTCATCTCTTCTGAAGGGATTCAGATGGATCCTGAAAAGATCAAGATAATCCAAGAATGGCCTCATCTTCATGATGTACATGAGGTGCAATCATTTCTTGGCTTATGCTCTTATTACCGCCGCTTCATCAAGCATTTTGCACATATGGCTTCTCCACTTCATGACCTTACAAAGAAGAAAACCTATTTCCAATGGAAGGAAAAAGAGAAGGCAGCCTTCACAATGCTGAAAACAACTCTTACTTTTGGACCTGTTCTTATCATTCCAAATCTGGTAAAACCATTTGTGATGGAAGTAGATGCTTGAGGTGATTGTATTGGTGCAGTGCTAAATCAAGAAGGCCATGCCGTAGCCTTTGAAAGCCGCCGTCTAAATGATGTGGAGAAAAGGTATGACATTTATGAAAAGGAGCTCTTAGCAGTGGTTCATGCTTTGAAGATATGGAAACATTATCTTTTAGGCAATGAATTCCTTATTAAAATTGATCATCAAAGCTTGAAGTATTTCAAGACTCAAAAGCATTTGCAGGAGAAACATGCAAGATGGGAAAATTTCTTGTCTATGTTTCATTTTCAAATTATGTACACTCCAGGGAAACAAAATGTAGTTGCTAATGCACTTTCTAGAGTGCCTCCCATTGCAACTATTACAGTGGCTCATCATGAAGATTTTCAAACGATGAAGAATATTTATGATGAAGATACTGATTTTGCAGCAATTTGGTCAAATTTACAGAAAGGAGGTTCTCATCCAGATTATTCCATCAAAGACGGTTACCTTCTCATGAACAATCGCCTTTGTGTCACTCTTCCTGTTCGACAAAAGGTGCTTAAAGAAAGTCATGAACCCCCTTATGCAGGGCATAGAGGGAGGGCAGCCACCCTAAGTGCAATTGAGCGCTACTTTTATTGGCCAACATTACGAAGAGATACACATAACTTCATTGAGGCTTGTCTGGTATGCCAAAAATCCAAATATGATAGGCAGAAGATTCCAGGATTGTTGCAACCTCTTCCAGTGCCCAAAGATCCATGGGAATCTATCACAATACCTCAAGGTCATGATATGATTTGGTTCATAATTGATAGATTCAGCAAACAATCACATTTTATTCCATGTCATAAAACATTGAAATCCGCACAAGCTGCAAGACTTTTCATTCAACATATCTTCAGATTACATGGTATGCCTTCTGAGATCATTTCAGATAGAGACTCCAAATTCACAAGTAACTTTTGGCGTGCTTTATTTGAGAATTTGGGAACCACTTTAAAGTTTTCCTCAGCTTTTCATTCTCAAACTGACGGCCAAACAGAGATGATGAATCTCACTCTTTTGGATATGTTGAAAGCTTATGTTAGTGAACATAAGTCACAATGGGAGAAATATCTTCCATTATTGGAGTTTGCTTACAACAATACAGTGCACTCATCCACAGGGAAAGCTCCAAATGAAATAGTACAGGGTAAAGTGATTCCTCCTCCAATTATTCGCACTAAAGATAAGATTTTTGCTGCTGATGAGTTTGCTTCAGATTTAAAAACAGCAATGGATCAAGTTCGAGCCACTATCAAAGTTACCCAAGAGCGATAAAAGAAGCAAGCAGATAAACGAAGAAGACCTTTGACTTTTGAAAAATGTCAATATGTCTTGCTAAAGTTTGATAAAAGCAAGCTCAAACAAGATTCCGGTCAAAATTCATCTTTTCCAAAGCTCTCCAGTAGATACTTTGGACCCTTCAAAGTGATTGAGAAAATAAATGAAGTTTCTTATCGACTTGAGCTTCCTGCTCATTGGAAAATACACAATGATTTTCATGTAAGTTTGCTAAAACCTTACAAAGGACCAGAACCAAAGGAACCCATTACTGAAGATCCCCTAGAAGAAGAAACAGAGCAACTCTTGGAACCTGAACTGATTTTGTTTCACAAGGATCGAACCACGAGAAGTGGCCTTGTGATACGAAAATTCTTACTAAAATTCAAGAATCTACCCACAACAGATGCACAGTGGGTAGATGAAAAATTCATGAAGGATTACCCAAACATTCTTCAGCCATATCAAGAAGCTTTTCAGCTGAGGACAGCTGAATAAAAGCCAGAGGGCTGTCACAACTCTATAGAAACAGAATTTGTATCCTTTTTCATTAATTTGTCTATATAATGATTTATTAAATTTATTTCCTTTGCACTAATTAGATGTAAAGAAAAGTGCATTGGAGCTGGCCACTGATGAGTGGTCACAGTTTATGGTGGACCCACGTGGTGGGTTAGAGAAAAGATAGTTCACACTTGCACCTATATGGCCTGATTGAGCGCCTGTGACCAGAACTCACGCATATCAGGGTTAGAGTCGCACACAGAAAAGATTGATGCCTTGAAGTGTGGGCTAGATCCACCAGAACAGACAGTTACAATCAACAAGATGGCATGATCATGAAATGCTTGTATAATGTGCATGTGTGGGCTGAAAGCTTGAAATGCACATTTCTTTGCATAGAAAAGTCACATGAAGATTCTGATATCGTTTTTGCGATGTACACGGAAAAAGCTTTTATATGATACCCATATTGGGAGGGTCCCTAAATTTTAGGAGATCCCTAAATTTTAGGAGCCTCGAATTAGCCTAAAAATGCTAGTCCTAAAAAATAGAGATGTCATTCTAAAAATAGTAAGTTCTGTACTCTGACTGTGCTTACTAAATTTGGTTGTTCCTATTCTTGACAGTATTCAGCCCAAAAAGAAAGGCCATAGAAAAGAGACAAGTGTCAAGACACTTGTCACACAAGTTTTCAAGTGTCCCACCACTTGTCACATCTCATGACATGTGGCTGGACACTTGTCTTGTGCTACTCCACTTTCCCCTTTTGTACTAGCTCTTCCCTCTCCTATAAATAAGAGCTCGTTTTTCTTCATTCAACATCATTTTTCTTTGCTGTAAACTCACGTACAGCACCCATAGATAGCCAGAAACTGGCCCCATCCATCTCCATCATCATCCCCCACTTTTCCATTATCAAATTCCTCCATATTCCCTCTTATCACTGCTGTTTTACAGGACAGCAAGCCTGTAAATTCATTACAGCACCTCCTTCTCAAGCTCTTTCTTCCATTTTAGCAATAAGAAGCAAGCCCTATCCATGTACTACTGTTCAACGATGGAGAAAGGCTGATTTCCCCTCTTTCTTCTCTCATACTGTAAAGAAATCAGTTATTATCATTGCATAATAGATAATGCATGTGTGTTTGTACATCTTTGCATGATCTTGTGAGAGTGAGAATTACTTCTCCTCACTCTCAGGTTGATTGTAACTGAGCTCTTCCCTAAGGGACTTGGGCTGAGCAGAAATACATTTCCTTCGGGGGGGGTTGCCCATCTTCAACCCTCAATCTTGTCTCCATTACTTTTACATTTTCATGGCTGTAATTTTGTGAGTAATTTTCATTTTCAGCTTTAAGTGTTTATTCTCTTTTATATTAAATCTCGAAAACAAGCAAATATCATAATTGTTAAGCATACTACGTTGTTCGGGGCGTTTACAAATGCACTTAGTTACTTAAACAGCCTGAAAACATGCTTATTTTAGGCTTATTTTAGCCAAAACCCTAAAATGGAGAGTGGATCGAGAGAGTTAAGTGGGAGAGGATCTAGAACCCTAATTTTCTATAAATTGGCAGCCAGCCCTCCACTCTTCCCTCAATCTCGTTTTTGCAGATTTCAGGTGTTTCAGCTTGCTACCCACACCCCGTTCGCGGAGGACATCTCAACTAAAGCTGTCCATTGCTATCTCCATCAGTTGGTGGCACCTGATTTCCAGCCCTCTTCACGTAGTTTGGAGCTGATTTTAGTCAAGCGACTGATGTTCCTGTGCAGACCTGCTACATCACAGCCCGCCACATCATCACAATCCTGCAGGCTGTCCTGCCTGCGTTTTTAGTCTTTCTCTCACTGCTGCATTTGCTGGTGTTCGACATCTAGAGGCTGTCTTGCTACAATTCGGCATCCGTTCGGAGTATGTCACTCTCTCCAGCTCATTACCCCTGCCCTGATCCTTAAGATACAGGAGTTCAAGGTTCAGTATTCATTCACTGCATAGTGTGTTTGCTGTGAGCATCATATTATTCGGTAGTTATATCACTTCATTTTTCATTGTGTTCATTGTCTCTGAGTTACCCTAACCCTAACTGTGTTCTTTTATCAATCTGTGCTTTGTCGTACGATTCCTCTTTATGTTTCTGTGTTAGGGTATTTCTTAACATGGTATCAGAGCCTGGTATTCTCTGAGAAACCTAGGCCTTTGATCTGAAAGCTCTACACAAGAAGCAAGAACAACAGTAGGTTCAAATGACTTCGAACACAACACTACCAATTCAGTCTCCAAGTCCAACAATGCCGAGAACCGAGCAAGAGTGGGCTAATCAGCTTGCTCCACAAAGTTTCGACATGGTGGATGATACTTCTGATTACGTGGAAGAACAGCTAGGCAAGCTGACCTCTGAAGAATATAAACTGATCATAGCTTATAGACGAAAGAAGATTGAAGAACTCGATCGAAGGATTGCCCTTCAAGAAAATCTCCTAAATGAAGATATGTATGAATTTCTCTCTTCAAATTTTGCGCGTAAGTCTGATGATGTTGCAGTGCCGTCAAGACCTCTATCAAGGATGGGCCCCCCTCTTGGAAAACAAGACCCGAAGTATGTTCATTTATTTCATCCACTTGCATCCACTCCGATGCAAGGTGCGTTAGATTCATCTTTTGTGCCTTCTTCTTTTACTTCTTCTGCTTTGCAATATTCTGGTAAAGATCACATGGAAAAAAGAGTACAGTCTGTTGACTACGGAAAAGGTCCTCTTGAGAACCAGTTCTTGTATGTTAACACACATTGTGGGGATTATAAGAAAAAGCCAGGTACCTCTTCTTCTGACCTTCCTTCTTTTCAGTCTACTTCACAAAATCAAAATGAATTTGGTGTTCCTTTTTCTTCATTGCATGGTGCATCATCATCTTCACATTTTCATTTCCAATCATTAAATGATAAAAATGAACAAAATGCATTTGCACCTCATACACCTCATTTTCAAAACCCACCCATCCCACCACATTCATCCGCTGCTTCTCCACTTCCATTCACACCATTCACTTTTCCATTTCAGACACCTTATGTCACACCGCACATCACACCGAGGGGTTATGGAAACATAGGCACATCCTTTAGGACCTCATCCTTACCTCTGCCGGGTGGTGTTCCACCTACTTCACACACACCTTCGGTATCATTGCAGCCTGGGTATCCCCCCCAATCTCTCCCGAGTGTGGATCAATTGACTCCACAGTTTGCCTCCATGGCTTTCCTTAGTGGACCTTCTGGTCATACTGTTGTGTCCTAGCCTCACTTTGGACAGGGCTTTCATGTCCCAGTGCCTTCACATACACTGGCACCTTATGGAAACATTCATGTTCCACTGCCTACGCCTCAATCGGCACTCATTGGACACTTGCAACCTATTTCTTCCTACCCATCTTTTCCCCCTCCTCCTTCTTATCACGCACATCCACCACCACCATCTTATCCTTCACAATCTTATCCCCCACATCCATCTTACCCTACCTACTCGATATCTCATGGTCATGCATTTAATGACGACTCATTTTAACGAGTCAAACTATACTACTTGGTCGAACTTGATGAGACATGTCCTTGACTCCCAAAGCCTATGGGATCTTGTGCAGGGGTTGGAATCCCAGCCCGATCCCGCACTTGTTCCATACGAGGTTGCCCGCTCATGGAAGGCTAGGAATGCCTCCGCTATTGTCGAGCTGATACAGGGCTTAATGCCTGAGTTTCATTCTCAGTTTCAGCATTTTGACTTAGCATCAGAGCGATGGGTACACTTGACTGACTGCTATGTGGCTCGGGATAGGACCCATCGTATTGATCTTGACCATGAGCTTCAGATTTTCAAAATCACTGACTGGGAGGACTTGAAAGTCAAGTTGGCTGAGTTTTGACGTCTCCTTGCTGAATTCTCCACTACAGGGACTTCTAAGTCCTCTGATGATCAAGTCATATTGTTCCTAAATAAACTCACTAGGAAATACTTCAATTTTGTGGCAGGCATAATTTCAAAACCTACCATGCCTACATTCTATGAATTTAAGTGTCAGTTGTTGCGTTACGCACGGTTGCTCGATCAGTTTCATATGAATTCCTCTTCAAAAGGGGCTCTTGTTGCTCATTCTCAAAAAGGGCAACAAGGGAAGGGAAAACAAAACCAAATCTTCACTCAAACTCAAAATCAAAATCAAAATCAATGTGTGGGAATCACAAGGAACATCCCAATCTCTCAAACCTGGGTGGTAGAATGTACCTAAAAAGAATAGGTATTGTCAACATTGTCAAAAGGCTGGCCATTTTAACGATGAGTGTCGATCAAAGGCAAGAGGCACAGCACCAAAACCCTTATAAGTCTCAGACCCCCACCCCTCAGTCGGGCAACCCCCTGCAAGGGAGGCAGGGTGATGGCAAGGGGCAATTTGAAGGTCAGACTCACACTACCACCGCACAACCATCTCAATCGACAACGTTCTCAACTCCAGAGGGCTTGTCTGACTGGTCCGCAGAGACCCACATCATCTCCATAGAGACATCAAATGCGAGTCTCGTCCATATCTGTGAGTTGCCTCCTGACGCGGTTACCGCAAAGGCCCACTCAACATAGCCAAGCACTTCAGCTCCTGCTGGATTGTGGACAGTGGAGCTACACATCACATGAATCCTATAGAGGACATCTTCCGTACCCAAGCCCCTGCAGCAGGACAGGTCCGTGTAGGAAACAACTCCTCGATCAAGATTCAGGCACAAGGTTGCATCAGTTTTGCCACTAATAAGGGTCCGTATCTAGCTGCGCTGGACAATGTATATCATGACCACAGTCGAGATGCTTGACTCTCTGACTCGTTTAGTGATTGCTCGCAGTGAGGCACAACCTAATGGCCTATACCACATGACACTTTCTGACTGAGCCAACAACCGAGGGCTTCGTGTTCCATAGCTTCCAGGCCTTAGTCGTCTCTTGGGAGCCTACGAACAATGAGTGTCTTTGGCACTTTCACTTAGGGCATCTTGGTTATGACTCGCTTTATGAGTTGTCACGCCATGAGCTGGTTGAGGGCCTTCCACGCCTAAAGCTTGCTCGAGATGTCTGTAAAGCTTGTCAGCTCGGGAAGCAGCACCGTACCCCATTTCCTCAACAGTCCTCTCATAGAGCTGAGGCGCCTCTTAGATTGATTCATGCTAATCTTTGTGGGCCGACATACACTGCTGCCTTGAATGGCGCACTGTACTTTTTGATAGTGGATGATCATTCTAGATACTTGTGGTTGTACTTCATCAAGCATAAATCCAATGTTTTCACATACTTTTCTACTTGGGTGCTGCTAGTTCATAACCACACTGGTCGTCGTGTTGGTTGCATGAGGAGTGATAGTGGTGGTGAGTTTATCTCCCACGACTTCTCGAGTTTCTACAGCAGCATGGCATTTCTCACCAGCTCACCTCTACCAACTCCCCTTCTCAGAATGGAGTTGTCGAGCTGGACAGTCATGCAAATGGCACGCTCTATGTTGTTCTCAATAGAGCTTTCTGAGCACCTTTGGGTCGAGGCTGTTAACACTTTGGTATACATCCTTAACCGGTGCCCGACTACGGCTCTTCCTCCGAAGACCCCGTATGAGGCCTATTATTTCCCACTTCAGAGTCTTCAAGTGTCGTGCATGCACACACACGCCTGACAACAAGATAGGAAAGCTCACTCTCCAAGCTAATCTTCTTATTTTTGTGGGATATTCCTTTGAGGCGAAAGCCTATCGTTTGTTCGATCCTCGAACAAACAAGGTGATCGTTAGGCAGGATGTCGTCTTTGACAAGAGGGATATTGTGCAATCTTCTGCACCGGATTCCAATCCAATTCCTTCTTCCACATCATCGAAGATCGTACCAACTGAGACCGGTCTACTTCCCGCTCCTAACCTTCCCACAAATTCTTCAGTTCCTAGGCCCCCTTCGCGAGACCCGTTACCTTGCTGGTACCAGCAGACCTTGCAAGATTGGAGGATCCTACCACAAGATTCCACTACGGAGGAACCTAGAAGATCTGCCCGGCTTGCTCCTCAAGCATCATTTGCGTCACTGTTTACAGCTGATTACATAGCGCATTCTAAGCCGAATACATGGCAGGAGGCTCTTCAGCACCCTCAATGGCGAGCGGCCATGGAGAAGGAGCTCGAGAGTATTGACCGAAATGCGACTTGGACATTGGAAGATTGTCCGAGCCACAAGAAAGTCATCGGGACAAAGTGGATTTTTAGGACTAAGCTAAAAGTTGATGGGACTTTAGACAAGTACAAGGCTCGCCTTGTAGTGCAAGGGTTTTGACAAAAGCATGGCATTGATTATGAAGAGACCTTTGTCTCTATTGCACGGTTGACTTCCTTTTGGTTGCTACTCACGCTAGCCGCTCACCACGGTTGGCCGATACATCAGATGGATGTCAAGAGTGCCTTCCTAAATGGTTTTCTCGAGGAGGAGGTCTATGTGGAGCAACCACCATGCTTTCCTTCTAGCAACCCGAGGAATAAGGTATTCCGCTTGCATAAAGCTCTTTACGGGCTGAAGCAAGCACCGCTGTCTTGGTTCCATAGGATGGATGAATTCTTACAGACTCATGGATATCATTCTACCCCTTATGACCCGAACTTACATGTTTGATCTACTGCAGAGGGGGTTAGCTATATCATGCTATACATTGATGACTTACTCATCACAGGTTCAAATTTTGTTGCCACAGCAAAAATTAAGGCTAAGATTCAAGCTACATCTGAAATAGCAGACCTTGGTTTGTTGTCCTATTTTTTAGGAATGGAGGTAGTTCGTTTTGGGGGCTGTATTTTTGTGTCACAACAAAAGTACGCACTTCAGCTCGTGGACCATTACACTACGGATCTGACACGGCCAATGGCCATGCCTCTTGATCCTACTATCCACTTGTCAAAGGATACCCTAGGACAGCTCTTCGATGACCATACCTATCACTCTATTATAGGAAAACTTCTTTGGTTAATTCACACTAGGCTAGATTTAGCTTACTCGGTTAGTATACTCAGTCAGTATTTCACAACACCTAGTATGTCACATTGGACTGCATGTCTTCATGTGTTGCATTATTTGCAGTGTACTTTTTCTTATGACCTAACATATGGTTCTAGTTTATGTTTGTAGGGATACACTGATTCTGATTGGGCAGGAGATCGTGACACTTGGCGTTCCCATGGCGACTACCTCTTTACCTTGGGCACAGCTTCCATTTCTTGATCCAGCCGTAAGCAGGAGACGGTGGCGGCTTCCACGGCCGAGACTGAGTACCGGGCTCTCTTTGATGGCACCACCGAGGCCATCTATCTGAGGAGTCTACTAGCAGCACTTCATTTACCATGTGACTCTCCCACAGTTGTCTACTGCGACAACCAGAGTGCCATTGCCCTTGCGAGCAATCCAATCATCACACCACGGACACTGTATGTGGAAGTCCACTTTCACTTTTCCAGAGAGCAGGTTGAGCTAGGCACTATTCGCCTAGATTTGTGCCTTCATCAGATAATTTTGCAAACATTTTGACCAAAGCGGTCAACTGGCTGGTTCTTCAGTACCTACTACCCAGGATCGACTTGGATACACCCTCCCCTACTTCTTCAGCTTGACGGGAGATGCTTCCCTTTTGCTTTCCCTTCCACTTTGAGAGGGAGCGGCTTCTACTCTTGATAGTGACAGCGATGATACTTACATTTTTTAGACATTACATTCATTTATTCTTTTGTATTGTATTATGGACATTTGTAACTTCATCGCACTATCAGGATGACATGATTGTAAAAGGGCACTTGGACAAGTGAACAATTCCCCTATGAGGAAACTGTCCAAGTGGCACCGTTGCATAGCATATTGCATGAGCATATCATCTTGCATCTCCCTTTGCATTACCCTATGCATTGGCATTCTATTCATGGAAACATGCATCTATGCGTATTTATCCCTCTTCGGTCTTTTGGAGTGGTCGACTCTAGGATCCACCATATTTGTGGCATAACACATGGCAGTTCTCCTACTAAAAGGTAGTTTCCCTACCCTTGCTTGCTTGCTTGCTTGCTTTGCTTGTCTTGCTAAGCCCACCGTCATCTTTTTTGCCCCTACATATATTCACCACATGATTGGCACACACACACACACACACTTTTATCATCCTTAGACACTTATCGTTGTCAGTGTGAGGGATTGGCTTGCTAGTTTTGTGAATGACTTGGGTTTAAAACTCTCTTTATCCTTTCCTATCTGTCACTTAATCGGCCACTTTCTCTATATTCCTTATGTATTTTCAAAACACTTTTCCAACAAAAAAAAAACAAAACACAACAAACACAGTCCATTGTTGTATCCATCCGCCTTTGTAGAACTTGGTAGGCCCTTGGGCAACCGACGTGCACCCTTGGTCCAATGCCCTTGCCTCTCTGGGGTGATCCCTTGGGCTCCCTTGGTAAGATAACCATCGCCTCTGTAGTCTTGGTAGGCCACTGGGCAGCCGATGCGCACCCTTTGTTCGATGCCCTGGCTACTTTGGGGTGGGATGCCTTGGAGTAAATCAAAATTTAGGCTAGCCTGCTTTTCTAGCCCTATTTTGGGCTTGACAAGGGGTGTTGAGCTAAGAAATGCATTTAGTCACTTAAACAACCCCAAAACATACTTATTTTAGACTTATTTTAGCCAAAACCCTAAAATGGGGAGCAGGTTGAGAGAGTTAAGTGGGAGAGGATCTAGAACCCTAATTTTCTATAAATTGACAACCAGCCCTCCACTCTTCCCTCAATCTCGTTTTTGCAGATTTCAGGTGTTTCATCTTGCTGCCCACACCCCGTTCCCGGAGGACATCTCAGCCAAAGCTATCCATTGCTATCTCCATCAGTTGGCACCTAATTTCTAGCCCTCTTCACGCAATTTGGAGCTAATTTCAATCAAGCGACTACTAATCCTGTGCAGACCTGTTGCCGTATAACCTACCACGTCATCACAATCCTACAAACTATCCTACCTGCGTTTTTAGTCTTTCTCTCACCTGCTGTCTACGTTTTTAGTCTTTCTCTCTCCTGTAAGATCTCTTGCAAGTTGGCCTGCCTGCGTTTTTAGTCTCTCTCACTGCTGCGTTTGCTAGTGTTTGACATCAAGAGGCTGCCTTGCTGCGATTCAGGATCCGTTCGAAGTACGACACACTCTCCAGCTCATTACCCCTGCCCTGATCCTTGAGATATAAGAGTTCGAGGTTCAGTATTCATTCATTGCATAGTGTGTTTGATGCATGAGCATTCATATTATTTAGTAGTTATATCACTTCATTTATTCACTCTATTCATTCTCTCTGAGTTACCCTAACCCTAACTGTGTTCTTTTATCAGTCTGTGCTTTGTCGTACGGTTTCTATTTATGTTTCTGTGTTAGGGTATTTCTTAACACCCTATGCCTTGCTCTCCTCGATGATGGCTCAGAGTGTGAGGATATGATCAAGAGTGAAGTATCCCCTCCTAAACCCTCTCTATCCACATGCTTGATGTTGGTGCTTCGCTACCCATTTGCTCAACTCGTGCTCCAGTATCGATCCATAAAGCTTGGCTAGCATGTGGCCAACCATGACCGTTCTATAGTTTGTAAGAACCATGGGGTCTCCAACTTTCAAGATTGGTAATATAGTATAAGTTGACCAACTAGAAAGGAAAGCTTTCACATAGGGTCCTACTGAACAAGTGGGCTAGGAGTGCGAGGATATCTCTAGCATGTGATAGGTACTCTTGCTACTGGTCCATCATGATCTATCTAGGCTCAGCCATTCTAAAGTCTATCGATAGCATCGCAAACCCCTATTGTGCTGAAAAAGGTAAATGGCATGGATCTATCCTCTAGTGGTTGGGGCAGCGGGGGCTGCCCGAGTACCTGGTATAGTGAGGTAGCATATGCATGCCACATATCTGGGGAGGTAATTGGTGTATGGGCTCAAGGTTCCTGGAATGCCTTCCACGCCTCTTGCTATCCTATCCCAAGAATAGCTAGTAGAACTCTTTCTCCAATCTGGATAGATATACCCTCTTTTTCCGTCATACTAGGCGACAAAAGATCGAGCATAGCTGGCTATGTGTGTAGACCCCTCGTGCTTTGCCTTGCTGGAGACGAAGATAGGTTTCCTTGCGCTCCTCATCGTTCTAGCTATTTTGTAGGACACTCTTTCTTGGAGGAGTGGAATGGGGGAGTACATGGGGAAAATACACGGCATGGCAACTAAGGTGTGAAGTACTTCAGCAAGCTGTGTCGTAAACTACTCCAAGGGTACATGGGGATTCATCTCCTACAAGCTCCAATAGAGAGAAAGAAAGAAATATATATTAACGTCTACAAAAGACCAATGTGGCCTACAAAATCAAAGTACATTTATGTCTAGTGTCGTCCATCATGAAAAGTGAGAGAAAAATACATCGTAATATAGTCTAATATCCAAAAACAAAAAATCTTAATGTCTAAAACTATATATACAAAATATCTAGCTATAATAGCTCCTCTCTATATCTCAAGGTCAACACATGATCCCAGCTACGATGTGGTCCAAGGCCACTCTACTAATGTATCAAGGGGTGTTTCCTATGTCTCACAATGATAACTCTGATTTGACTATGGTGTTGACCCCTCAATCATCAACCGGGTGGTCAAGGTCACAATGCTCAACAAAGTGCAATGGCCTTGTCAAGTGTGACTCTGTGATGTGGGGTAGATTTAGTCTAGTGGGATGAATCTGTATATGCTGAACTAGTAGTGTCTATGGTGTCTAATCTATGTAAGAAATTCATCACTACTCTCTATCTAGATCCCACTAGGCAAACTGGTCTTCCATCTCCTATCACTGTTGTGCAATGCCTCTAAAGCTCCAAAGGAAAAGCTCTAGACATCTTTGATCCTTGTATTCCATGATATGGCGGAGGGGTCCAAAGGCCTCATGGAGGCAGCAATGATATCTTTCCCATATGTCATAGTACATTGTACATCTACATATATAGTGTTTCTCTCTCTCAAGCTCTCTATCACAAAGTTGGCATATCCTATCCTCTGCTGAAAGATCTATCCATCTACTTGTCTCTATCCTCAACTGATGGAAGGAGGAGGTGCACATATATCCAATAGCAACCCATATAATGCGGGAGAGGTGTGTGTCCATGTTCTGTGGTTGAACAATGAATCCATCCTTAGAGAGAGTGGACTGTTGTTGGATAGCTTTTTAGAGAGCTTTTGTTTGTACATTGTGTTCTTTTGTTAGCCTTTTGGCTTCATGATAGCTATTCCCATTTTGTGTGGTTGGCCTGAAGGCCTATTGTGTGGCTATGATTGTGCTTGGTTGGCCAAAAGGCATGATGTAAATATTTCTATACATTAATTCAAACCTCTTCACGAAGAAAGAGAGAGAGAGAGAGAGAGAGAGAGAGTGTGTGTGTGTACATGCATGTTATGATGTGGCAAGGGAGCTTCAGCCAGCACTATATCAATCATGCAACCTCCAATATTTACCCATCTTCCTCTACAAAACCAATCTACTTCGATTGCAACAGTCAAAGATTGGCACTAGCCCGATCGCAACCAACTTTTCTTGGAGAAACTACAACTCCCTATACTCATTGATGTTGATTGGGAGGAGAAAACCAAATTTTGACTGAAGGCACTGATTTTCAAGGGCTGGTGCATCTACTCTACCCACATGTGAATTCCTACAAGTGGACACGCACAGACATAAACACACCATCTACTCGATATTGCTTCCTAAAGTGAAAGGCCATGTGATGCAATACATCACATCGCCGTGTGGGTTCTTGATCACACGCGCATACCGGAATGCACCCTGCTTTAGTTCGCCATATAAGATATAAGATTAAGATTTACAAACTTCCCGCACTCACCTCCAACATTTTTATTAGTCAACAATTCAAGACGATCATCGATAAAGATCGAGATTCACGAATGTAATCGACTCTCTAATTTGACCAGCCTTCGACACGATTACCAATAAGATCGATCCACAAATGTCTTACCAATGTCCAGGCCGCCCATGCTGCCAACAAGATGGGTTTGCTAGAGTCTTTACTGTTTCCTGTGACAACAACGACACAGCCCCTCTACCCAAGCCACCAACGTCTCCGAGGAGCTCGAACATTGAAGGAAGCTTGATGATGGAGAGCAGCAGGATAGGATAACGCAGGTGGCAAGACATGCATATCAAGGCAATCATCCCATCCACTCGGTTGAGAGAGAGAGAGAGAGAGAGAGAGAGAGCGCTGAATACCTACCAACCTGCCCCCTTCAATGCACGCCACCAAGAGATGGAGAGCCAGAACACACACTTCAATTCACCCACCATGCATGAATGACGCACCTTAAAAGGAAAGAGGGGAGGGAAACTGTTAGTTTCTTGCAAAGAAAAACAAAATGAATAGTTTAAACGTAAGAGTAATCATTTGAGTGCCACATAAGATGGGAGTTAGGTTAAGTAGATTCCTACATTATAATATAATATAAATAATAAATAATAAGATAAGGGGACTAAAAAAATGATAGTCCCTAATTAATGACATTTTTTTATTACATGAGGAGGCTAGTTTAAGCACATAAGAAGACTCTTCTAACTACAGAAAAGCTAAGGTGTCTTACAGTAATTGGAAGAAAATTGTCATGAAGCAACCTGAGAGGAGAGGGAAGACAACACGAAAGAGAGAAGAGTGCAAATGAGAGAGAAAGATAGGAATTGAAAAAAAAAGATAGTCATGAAAACTAAAAGAGAGAGAGAAGCAATAAAATGGCTTGTACTATATTTAATTGGTTGAAATTAACTAGTCCTTACACCCTTTTTTACATGCCCCTACTTCCCACCCTTTACATTCCATCCCTACCTGAGAGGAGAGGGAAGACAACAGGAAAGAGAGAAGAGTGCAAATGAGAGAGAAAGATAGGAATTTTTTAAAAAAAGATAGTCATGAAAACTAAAAGAGAGAGAGAAGCAAGAAAATGGCTTGTACTATATTTAATTGGTTGAAATTAACTAGTCCTTACACCCTTTTTTACATGCCCCTACTTCCCACCCTTTACATTCCATCCCTACTAAAAAGAAGTTTTTATCCTGAAAAACAATTTGGCACTTATTACAAGGGTTGAATGTAAGGAAGATCAAAGTACTACTTTGTTACAATGGAAAATCAAGGGAAAATCAAGTAGACCATGCATACATCCAAGTAAGATGATAAAGCTGAGAACTTGGCCACTATAGCTTCATGAAAAAGCACCTACAGATAATGGACAGCTTGAGCCTACTACAGGACCCTACTATAGTAAATCTATTATAATTTTTTGTAGAAAACTCTTGATCAAAGAGTGCTACACGTCAAAATGGAGCTCTTTTAGCCCACATAGGTTGGATTTTGCTATCTAGAGTTCAGAGTAAATTTTGGTGTAAAACAATGAGTTGTCTACAATTTTCCCTCCACTAAAACAAAGCCATAGTTGACTAATCCTCAACCCAAAAGAGCCTCCTAAAGATAAGAAAGTTCCCCCAAGATGGATGTTGACCTAAATGAGATCCCAAAACAATCATTAACCTCATGGATCAAAAGGTGGCAAAATGATTATTCAAGAGAAGAGAATTGCCATCAATCACATACTCTTGTCCACCCGGATCAAATGGATACAAAGAAGTATCCCCATAGTCAAGTCCATAATCATATCCACAATCCCTCTGGTCATAGGGAAGCATAATGCCATCTTCATCTTCCTATATACCCATATTATGTGTTACATCATCATCATATACATACCAAACATCACAACCACTATCAAGATACTCATTATCATATGCATTCGATGGTTGTTGTAAACCCCGGTTAAGTGTAAGCTAATACTCAATAAGACCATCATGAGGTTGCTCTAAGACTCCAAAAC
This sequence comes from Lygodium microphyllum, assembly GCF_053477565.2. NCBI lineage: Eukaryota > Viridiplantae > Streptophyta > Polypodiopsida > Schizaeales > Lygodiaceae > Lygodium > Lygodium microphyllum. The sequence goes on along the minus strand of NC_141142.1, from coordinate 5,134,231 downwards.
CTTCAACATAACCACCTATATGCAGAAGTGCCTCATGTGATTCTTCAACTACTATGTCATCAGCTTGTACATCTTGCTCTTCATTGTCCCCTTCTTGTACATCTTCTTGGTCATTATCTTGCTCAACTCCATTATGACATGATATTGATTATGCATGCTATCCACCCAATGAGTCAAAGTGTTGTTGGCCAAAATCCCTCAATATGATCACACAAAATATCTATGTTATCTAGACTCTCAACAAAGGGTTCAAACCTCTACTTTGTTTGCAACACTTCTCATCATTTTAGCACAATGGCCTCTATAGGAAAATTCTTGCAACCACCATGATCTATAATCCCTCCCTAAAAGACAACAAGGATGGTTGAGCAGCAATAAATTAAGCATCTCTGGAGTTAGTTTTCAACAAGGCAAGTAACGGAGATATACATCCCCTAACTAATATCTTCACTCTCAACTCATTTCCTAACATAATGCCATGAATATTCCTCCAAAATTAAATTTTCAAGCTATTGTTCCTAACCTGGCTAAGCTACAGGAAAAGTATAGCTTGAGTGTTAACACCAATGCCAATATTGGCTTCCATTCTTGTCCTTGCAAGCTCAAGAATATGCCTAGTAATAGATTTCTTCTCATTGGGAGTTAACACATTTTCCCTTAAATATCGATGCTTTGAACAAAAGTTGTAGCAAATTTTTCTAGATCACCCAAATATTGTATCACACTTCGAAATATGATTTCGACAAATTATATGGAACTACCTTTCACATGTCCATTGCAACATCTAAATCACTATATGCAACAACTATTGCTTCAATTTTTGAATGCCAAATATACTCGGTCTCTTGGAAAGGACTTGCTGAAAATAATAGAAATGTTGTTGCAAATTTCTCAATCTTCTGGAAGAAACTTGCTGAAAACAGCAAGTTAATCTATGCCTAAAGAATAGAAGAGCTCTCTAGTCTAATGCCGTTTCAACCTTGAACAGCAAGTCAAAGTTGATATCTCCAATTCCCTGAGCAAGAGTAGAGACAACATCCGTCAACTTATATAGAACCAATGAGTTTGATCTTTGTAGCAGTAACTTTAGAATTTCTTAGTTGGACTTGAAGTTGTAGTAACTATGACAAACACTTTTATCATTCCAACACCACACACATGAAGGATTCTTTGATTTGAACACTAATCATTGGCTCAACTGAGTTACTCTAGTATGCTTTATCCAAGCCGCCAAGGAATTGAATATACAAAGTTAGCTTATACACCACCAAAGTATCAAAGGATTGGCAGGGTGACTTTAGAGAGTGTCATCTCTCAAAATGCAGCATTCTAACATCAATCAACAACAAATGGTACTACCTTAACTCTCCACATGTGAGCTTAGGAATAACAATGTAAACAAAAACATTAGTAGCAATTGCTCTTTTTGCTAAAAAGAAGAATAAGCTCTAGTTGTTGCCCTTTCTGTTGAAGAGAAGAATAAGCTCTAATGTAGCCTATAGCCCTTACTCAAACTCGGTGTTAGAAGTTCTTTGTACATTCCAATGTTGAGAAGTTATTCATGCATTTGAATTCTTAGAAACCATTATTGACTTCATTTGTTGTGTATACACCCAGTAAATGCAATCATACTCTTGATTTTGCTAAGGTATTAGCTCTATTATCATATCTGTGTTGTAGCTATATTGTAATCTAAATAGGTAAAATACTCTTGAATGGTCTGTCCATGGGTCCATGGCCCTCAACAACATTGTGTGATAGCATTATAGAGGTCCATATCTACCCTATATGATAGTTCACTCAGAGTGCTCATCAATCATCAAGCATCACCCCTACAACTTACTGATTGAAATATAGTACATCGTAGCCTTTCTTGATAAAAGATGTTTCTTGTCTTGCAACCTCCAAAATGGAGGGCTCACTTATGTTGAAAAGCCATAGGTCTTGCACTTCAACTTCTTAAGAAATAGCATGCCTTTAGCTACAATGATTGAAGGGAATGAACTAATCAGATGGATCTATGATGTAGGAAAAGCATCAACTATCCCAATTGCTCTTCCCAACTAAATGATAATTCAAGTTGCCATTGGGAATACTAATTATCTACAACACAATACCCTATCAGAGAAACAAGATGTAAATGATGAACCCTCCTAATGATTTTTAGTTCTGCATATAGTTCTTTCTCCACTTGTCGTGCTCCAATCCACAACTTGTAGATTAGACCTTCGTATCACTTCTATGATGTTGTCAACAAAGATCGTGGATGATGTGCATTACAAATGGATTAGACCTTCTCTCTTAACAAAAGGAATTGTAGATGCAATTTTCTACTACATAACTAGTTGCTCATTTGAAAGTTTTATATCAGTTTAAACAAACAAACAACTTGCATTAATAGCAACATCCCTTATGTAGGCCATTTCACTCTCAAGCTTGACAAGAATTCACACAAGAAGCTCATTGCAGGGAGCATGGCCAACTGAAGCAGATAAAAGCACATCATCTAATTATCATACTTGGAGGATACCACCAGCCATGTGCTTCTGAAATTTACTCATGACCATTGGATTTTTTAAAAAATATGTTCCTACCTTGATTCAAAATAATGGCCTCTAATTTCTTGTAGGTGTTATATCACAGAAGTAGGAAACCTCAAATGTTACTGATTGATAAACAGGATAGTAGTGTTTGCAATCACATATGCCATAGTGTAAGGATCCATATTGCTTGTTCCTTGTAGGACTCCTTAGAGTTGTCAAGAAAGCAGCCAATCTAAGGAGTTACTCTTGGAGGTTGGCATTGGCTAGTTCTCACCAATGGGGTGTGAGGTCAAACTCCTAAAAAAATGCCCTTAGTGTGACATTTTCTAATCTACTTACAATTGAAAAACCTGAATTAGAATATGTGATTAATTATGATGGATCCCAATTACTTTGAATGAGCATCTATCGTGGATCTCTCTCATTGTTCCTACTTTGCTCATTAGCTTCTAGAGTCTACATTCCTATTCCCAAGCTTATACTTTGACCTAGGCTAGACCAATAAAACAGAATTCACATAATCCTCCTTAAAAGCTTTATCACCTTTTTCTAAAAACTCAACATAGTCAACTTTCTTCTTCACCTGCTCACACAAACCTGGGAATAATTTGATGCCATAGGCAAGTTGCCAATGTCAAGTAATCTATTGAACTAAGTTGGCACATTCTGTACTCAATGATATATTGGTCATTTGGTAGTGAAGACTATTCGTTCAAGCACATGTGCAAGAACTAGTATGAGGAGAGTTTGTTTCAGTGTGAAGATGATAGATTAAGAACTAGTTATTGAGGTTTAATATGACTATTTTTTTGTCTGTTTTTTGTTGGATTTTTGGATGGTTTTTGTATGATTTGAATGATGATTGATTGTTTTGGAAGTGTTTGAGAGAGTCTGCGATAAGAGAGAGTGTGTGTGTGTGAGAGAGATAGCCAATTTTGATGTAAAACAATGTATCTATGAGTGAGAGATTATGAAGACTATGAAGCTATTGAAGATGAAATCTATGCGATGATTTCCATTCAAAGTGGAGCAGTTCTTTGTGTTCTCTCATTCTTTTGATGAAGAATATGAAGAATGTGTTGAAGTTTTGTTGTGATAAATCCGTGGGAGAATTGTTATATGATGTTGCATGAAGATTTGAGAAGATTGGTGTTTTTCTTCTTGTGCTTGATTCAAATATGAAGAACATGGATTTTCTTGCAGTAGATTTCCCATTTTCTTGGTGTTCTTCTTGGGGATCCTTGTTTCACTATGATGATGACAGATTTGAACTGGACACGGTTGTAGAATGTGTTGTGAAGCTTCAAGCCATTGTGCAAGAGGTTCTTGCGCTCACAAGCTTCATACCTTTGTGCAAGGATTGCTTTCTACAGTATCTAGAGGAGGAGCGAGTTGTTGAGAATGAAGCTCCACATTCCTCACCATGTTTAACAAATAGAAGCAACATGTTGAATGAATTTGTGCGAAGCTTTGAGTATCAATTCCACAAGGCCATCACTCTATGGCAAGGGCAATGGTAGTGTGAAAGTTTACCAAGCTAACTTGCCGATATCACAAAGTGCATATAGGTTTTCATTGAAGTATGCAGAAGATCCTTCTTATAAAGAGATTGTTCTCAAGAATTTTAATGATTTCCATCAAACAGATGCTCATCAGTCAATCAAGACGGGTAAGTAGGATTTTAACATTTGGAATGAGAGCTTATAGTTTGATTTGCCTTCTAAAGCCACACATATGAACATATTATGTCATCCTATGCAAGGAAAACTTCTTGCAGCTTGGAACACAATGTAGGATGCATTTGCAGATATCTTAAAGGAAGAAATTGTAAGAGGGATGAATGTTGTGCTTGTTGCTCATAGATCAATAATGTTGTATGCCCTGCTTGTGCCTTGATTCCCTTGAACTTTCAAGAGAGAATTGTTACTGCCCTACGAAGAATCTGAAGATCCATGGCTGTCCTAGATTGCACCTATTTTGGCTTTTCAAGCTTAATGAAGGTTCAAGGAGAATTACAATGCCTTGCCTTGGAATAAGCTTGAAGGAGCCTTATTGGAGCCTTGTTAGAGTTGATTGTGGCTCTTGATAAGCTTGAAACTTGATTTTTGTGGAGTAGATGAGTCTATCCTACCAGATCCTCTGAAACCTCATGATGGCAATAAGAGAAAGATAACCACAGTGGTGTTTAATGTGGAGCTATGGAGTCATAGAATGCAATTATGAAAGCCTTTGAGGCCATGGATAATCAAGGTTAAAGATAGGAGGGTGTATGCATGATAATCAAGGTCAAAGATACGAGGGATTCTTGGTTGCATACTTCCATGGAAACTCAAAAGGCCACCATTTTTGTCATCAACTCCTATGAATGCCTCTAGCCATGGTCTCTTCTAGCAATAGCAAACCTGCAAGTCATTGCTTGTCAAATTCCATATCATGTGCCTATTGTACTTGTTGGAAATAGGTTTTTATGATGAAAATTGAGATTGAATATGAAGAAAAAGAGAAGAAAATGGATCAAAGATCAATACTTTGATACCACTTGTCATGAAGGGACTTGAGAGGAGAGAGAAGAGTATAAGAAAGAGAGAAGAAGAGTATAAAGGAGAGAGAAAGTTTAGATGAGGAGAGAGAAATACTGAAAATGGATAGAGAAAGACAAGAAATGAAAGAAGAACTAGACATCTATTAAAGCTCAAGGAGAGAGAGAGAAGCAAGAAAATGACATATACTATATTCAATTGGTTGAAATTAACTAGTCCTTACACCTTTTCATACCTACCCCTACTTCCCATCCTTTACAAAAATGTGCTAAAATCATCATATTGCTGGCTTCTCTCAGCTTGTTTTCAAGGCCTCTTCATGTCACAAATTTGTAGGTTTTTTCAACAACACAAAAAACTCATTTGCTAACCATTGCGAGATCTCAATGCGATTAGAATCATCTAAAAAAAGTTTATGAGATATATTTAAGCTCATGAGAGTGAATTTAAAGGCAAAAATGTGATATGTTATCTCTCACCTAAGATTTAAGTGGAGGTTGATAATTGTTATTAATTCAGCCCACTTGCCCTAATATGAATAAATAATATAAATAGTATAGATAGTATAGAATAATCTTTATTTTTTATTTTTATCTATTCTTTTATTCTATATATTATTTGGAGCTTTTCTTTGGGGATCCCGAAAGGAGAAGAACCCCAAGCCTATTTGCACAACGAGAAGAAGTTTGATATTCAAGAAATAAGGAGGGCTTTTTCTTCAAGGGTGAGTAGGAGTCACATTTATTTTCTATCCTCTCTCTCTCAATTGAACACATGTACATCTCTTGCTCTCTCTTTTTAAATTCAACATAAGATATGATCATGAAAAGGGGAAAGGTGAGTCTTAAAAAATTATATGTGGCTCTCTCTCTATCTATCTAGAGAGAGATAAATTTCTTTTTTAATTAGACACATGAAATAATATGATATTTTAATGATTGAACATACTTTAAAAACATCCATAAATGCACATACACTATAAAAAATGAGTGATTTTTTTTTCAATTGAATATATGGGATGGGATATTAATTTTCATGGTTGATTATGTTCATGCAATATATACATACTCTAAAACCACACACAAATGCATATAGACTATAAAAACACATGAACAATACATGCACACATACATGTATACACATGTGCAAACATATACACACATGTACACATATATAGACACTTATATGCATGCATGTTCATATACATGTAAATATATATGAGTGAGAGAGAAAATGGAGAGAGAGTGGGGGCAGAGAGAATGGGATACACACTTATGAAATATGCACTTACAAAGAAGCACACATGCATATATGTAAACACACACATCTTCTCATATATATATATACATGTACATATATATGCAATGCATTCCATATATACACATGTGTACACATGCACACATATGAGGTGAAGTAAGATGAGAGACACGAGGAAGAGAAAGAAAGGAGAGAAAATAAAAATGATGAGAGGGAGAGAAAGGATACACATTAAGGAGACTACACAAAATAGACACACATATATTAAGCACGCATATACATATATACATATACACACATGTATATACATATATATAAGCATACCCATACACATGCACACACATACACAAAGCATAGGAAAAACAAAAAGAAACAAGAAGAAAAATGTGTGTGTGTCACACACACACAGATTACATATATTATGTATGTAATAAATAATAAATAGTTTAATGTATGTATGTATTATGTATATACATTAATATATAGCTATAATATATATTAGTATTTAAATTATTATATTTGATAATAATTATTACATATAATTATCCTCCATGTATTATTTGTACTAATGATAATTGTAATGTATGTGTTATAATTGTTAATATATCAATTAATTATTAATAAAATATTTATACTTATATTTTAATTAATATATTACACATATATAATTATGTACATATGTTATTAATTGTTAGTTATGAGAGAGAGAGAGAGAGAGAGAGAGAGAGAGAGAGAGAGAGAGAGAGAGAGAGAGAGAGAGAGAGAGAAGCCCTCAATATAGTTTATGGATTGTCAAATTTATGTGATGTTGTAGACTCAATATGTGAGGATAATATGCATGCCATGATAGGTTCAATGTGAATAGAAATCACCACTAAATGTGTTTGTCTTTGAGAAACTTTGAGAAACTTTGAGAAATGGAGAAAGAGGGGGAGGGGAGAGGGAGATGAGAGAGAACTATGAAAGAGAGAAGAGAGGAAATAAAAGAGAGATGGGAGAAAGGATAGAAACTTATAAAACATGCATATACATATATCCATATACAAACACATGATTGCATAGATACACTCATGTATATATAGGTGAAAAGATGACAGACATGGGACTTGAGAAAAAAAAAGAAGGGAAACAAGAGAAAATTGATAAGAGGGACACACACACTTATGGACTATGCAAATGAAAACACATGTATTAAACACATATATACATATACTGGCACACATGGACATATGCCTACAGTATAGGTACACACATGAGGTGATAAAAGATGAGAGATAAGGATCTCAAGAAAAAGAAAGGAGCCGAGAGAAAAAGAATGAGAGGAAGGAAGAGGATGCACACACTTATGAGACCAAAGAAATGGAAACATGCATATTACACACACACACATGTGTACACATATACACATACATGTGTGCGTGCACACACACACTGAATGCAAATGCAAAGAAAAAGAGAAGGGATATATATATATATATATACATATATATATATATATATATATATACATATATATATATATATATATATATATATATATATATATATATATATAGAGAGAGAGAGAGAGAGAGAGAGAGAGAGAAGAAGAAGAAGAAGACGTCAAAGAAGATATGAGGGATGGGAGAGTGAAAAAGAAAGAAGAGATAAGAAAGAGAGACAAAAGAGAGAGGAGAGAAAAATGATGAGCTTATGAGACTAGATAAATTAATTTATATATATATATATATACCACACACATACATATGCAATTGGCTTCTTTGTGAACTATCCATGAACCTTCTTGCCATATAAAACATGCATTAGGATGCCAAGTCCCCTAATTGTTATTGAGATTGGTCCTTTGAACCCCCATGCAAAGCACTGAAAGAACACTAACACGAAGTGTCTGGAGAATTTAAGCACAAAATGCCTAATATATAGTATAAATAGTATAGTTAGAAGATATATGTATTATCATATAGATATATATATTATAGTATAGGTGGATATTTATTTGTAATGCATAATGAAAGCCTAAATTTGATAGGATGCCCAATATTTCATGTAGATAACTAGTTTTTTGAAGCACCTTTCATTTATATGGATTAATCCTCAAACTTTCTACAAATCTACATATGTTGTATATGATATCGGAAAGATATCTTTTACAAGGCATGTCATTTAATAAATGCAAAATTGTTTTACTAAAATATGCATGAAGATCGTCAAATTTAGGCCTTGCTTGGCATTGTTAACTACTAGCACGTAAAAGCTCTCTTCTTATTCTTATTGTTATTCTTCTTCTTCGCTCCTTCTCCTCCACACGCACACACACACACACACACACACACACTCTCTCTCTCTCTCTCTCTCTCTCTCTCTCTCTCTCTCTCCCAAAATATCCAAGTGCTTCTTTGGGGCAATTGTCACCATGCTTCTATATTTCATTTTGGGTTACTCTCAAGATCCCTTATTTCCTTTGGCCAAGTATATTTCATTTTGACTTACTCTCAAGATCCCTTATTTCATTTGGTTGATGCTTGTGGCATTCAAAACTCTTATATTTTTTTCACAATTAGCTTCATTTTTTCAACTTTCACACAAATGAGATATAAAAATAAAGTATACTTCAGTAAGTATCCATTTATGCCTTCAAAATTTAATTCTGGCATTAGTAGGCCAATTATTTTGAATGCAAAAATTTTATATGGCAAGCTATTCAATGTTCAATGAGCTAGTATCCTCTTGTAGAAGCCATGGAAATTGTTCCGAATACGAAGCATGTTGCCATAGGCAATCCCTTCCATTTAATAAGATATTCCATGATAATGTAGTTCCTTATAACCTTCTCTTGCTTGCCAACAATCTTGGAGTTTATAGATGATTAATCCATCCTTATCAGGGGGAGTGAAAGGTGAGAAGGATCGAAGCTTGCACGCGAGCTATGGCAGGAGAGCAAGAGCAAGAAAGAGAGAGACAAGAAATGGGAACTCCAACAGTCACAATGTGTGACCGGGCCTTCCTTTATTTACTAGTCACTAAAATGAATGTAAAGAATAAAGTGACGTGACAGGCGCCCGCCACCTGCAATGTGCAGTGGCAGGTACTGTCAGTGTAGTAATACACGGGGCGGCATGGCGGAGGCGCCTTTACCCCAACAACCTCCCACTTAAAGGCGAATCTGCCTTAGTGAGAGAGAAAAGAAAAGAAAAAGATAGTACAATTGTACATAGGTACAAGGGATGAGGAAAGGCAACATCTCATCCAATGCCCATCAATCTCCTGAGGAAGGCAAAGCGCTCAGTAGTGAGGCTTTTCGTGAGCAGATTTGCAGGATTCTCATCAGTGGAGATCTTGACAAGGTCAATAGACTTGTCCTCCACGACACCATGTATGAAGTGATACCTCACCTCAATGTGTTTCGTCTTCGCATGGAAGATCGGATTCTTAGCCAACTAACGGCACTCATAAAATCCGAATGCAGTGTTGGTATAGCATCAATCCTAAGGTCAGCAACTAGACGGCCTAGCCATATGGCCTCCTTGCAAGCCTCAGTGGGCTGCAACATACTCGGCCTCAGTGGTAGACAAAGCCGTACACTTCTGAACCCTGGACATCCAAGAGACAGCACCTCCAGCATAGGTGAATACATAGCCAGAAGTGGACTTCCTACTATCTGCATGTCCTGCGTAATCGAAGTCAGTGTATCCCACGACCCCTGTATCCTGGTTGCCATACCAAATACATATATCTGTTATGCCCTTCAGGTACCTCATGATACCCTTCACGGCATCCCAATGTTTCCTGCCAGGTGTAGCCATATAGCGTGCCACAACACTAACTGCAAAGGCAATATCTGGACGAGTGGCTATCATGGCATACATCAAACTGCCCACGGCTGAAGCATAAGGGATCTGGGCCATCTCGGCCCTCTGCTCATCTGTCTGCGGACAATCGGCCTGTGGTACCTTCACATAAGAAGGCAATGGACAGCCAATAGGCTTTACGTCCTGCATACAGAAGCCCTCAAGGACTTTATGAATATACTCCCTCTGTGACAAGTAGAGGAGTTCCTGATGCATGTCGCGTCTAATGCGCATACCAAGTATGTGAGAGGCCTATCCCAGATCTTTCATCTCAAAGCTCTTCTTGAGCTGAGCCTTAAGAGCATCTAGCTCATCATGAGCTTTCCTTGCTATCAGCATATCATCCACATAGAGTACCAAAATCAATAAAGAACCATCACGGGCTTTCTTCGTGTAAAGACACGGATCCATAGCACTCCTGCTATAGCCCTGTGACTGTATAAAGGCATCAAACTTATGATACCACTCTCTAGGTGCCTGTTTCAAGCCATAAAATTTGCACACTAGGTGCTCCTTGCCAGGTTCTGCAAATCCCTTAGGTTGCTCCATATAGATCTCATCATGCAAGTCCCCATGTAAGAAAGCCGTCTTGACATCCATCTGATATAGATCTAAGTCAAGCTAAGCAACCAAAGCCAAGACCAAGTGCAGGGTGGTCATCTTAACCACAGGAGAAAAGACCTCATCAAAGTCTACACCATGCTCATGCTTAAAACCCTTTGCTACCAATCTAGCCTTGTATGCCGGCTTGGGGTGTCCAGGGGTACTTTTCAGCTTGTACACCTACTTGCATGGCAAAGCCTTCTTGCCCTTAGGCAAGGCAACCAAATCCCAAGTCTCATTCTTATGCAAGGAGTCGATCTCAGACTACATAGCCCTCTCCCAAGAGTGACTGTCACCCCTACGCATAGCCTCATCATAAGTGAAAGGCTCTCCTGCATCTATAACCAAAACATAATGCATAGAGGGTTGAAATCTATCAGGTGGACGTCTGTCTCTAGCAGACCGTCTCACTGCAGGCTCTGTTGCCTGCCTAGTTGCATGTCCAACACCCTGACCATGAGCATTTGCTGCAGCTGTAGGCTGTCCAACTGGCTGTGCAGGAGCTCTAGGCTCCTCCTGAAAGATCAGTCTGCGAATCTCAACCACCTTCTCAGGTTGCCTGTGCATCTTGTCTTCATGGAAGACTACATCATGATTGCGGATGACTTTTCGCGCCTGCGGATCCCAGAGATGGTAACCCATCTCGCCTGCATCTCCATGACCAAGGAAAATGCATTTGACACTCTTAGGATCCAGCTTACTTCTCTTGTCCCTGGGCACATGGCAAAATGCCTCACATCCAAAGACGCGGAGATGCGCATAAGAGGGTGGCTTACCAGCCCAAACTTCCTCTGCAACCTGGAAATCCAATCCACTAGAAGGCGATCGGTTTATGACATGCACTGCCGTACTAACTGCCTCAGCCCAAAAGCTTTGCGGTAGGCCTGCATGGCTAAGCATAGAGCAGACATGCTCCTGAATAGTCATGTTCATGCACTCAGCCAAACCATTCTGGGGTGGGGTGTAAGGGGCGGTCAACTAACGCTTAATACCCTTGTCATCACAAAACTGCTCAAAAGCACGTGAGACATATTCTCCCCCATTGTCAGTCTTAAGGCATTTCAGCCTATACCCAATCTGGTTCTCAACAAGAGCAAGCCAATGCTGAAAGACTGCCAAGACATCGAACTTTTGCTTTATGGGATAAGCCCACACTTTCCTAGAAAAATCATCAATGAAGGTAACAAAGTACTTCACGCCACCCACAGACATACATGGCATGGGCCCACAAACATCTGAATGCACCAAAGCCAAGGGCTCACTCATGCATGGCCTACCCGATTTCTTATGCGTAGACCTATTCTGCTTACCATAAAGACAATGATCACATGAGTCAAAACATCCATAGTCCAAAGGCGGAAGATACTGCAAACCAGATAACATTTTCATTCCCTTCAAAGACATATGCCCCAAACAGGCATGCCAAAGTGATACATGTGGGATAGAACCCATAGCCAAAACATGGTCTACAGAAGACCCAGATACAACAAGAGGATAGAGGCTGCCAGCCTTGGCACCTCTAGCAAGCACAATTCTGCCTCTGGTAATCTTCCAGGCAGAATCCCCAAAACAGACATGAAACCCTGCATCATCCAACTGTCCTGCAGACATAAGACTGCCCATAAGCGCAGGTACATGACGCATATCCCTGAGCAAAAAGGAACTGCCAGTGGAAAACTGCAACTGAATATCTCCACAGCCCACAATATCAAGAGACATGTCATCTCCAAGTCTGACTGATCCAGATACGGTACGGTAAGAGTGAAACCAATCACGGTAAGGCGTCACATGGAAGGACGCACCTAAATCCAATAACCAGCACTGTGCATACATACTAGGTGTCTCAGTCAAGTGTGAGGCATCAGAAGAACTAGCTGCAAGTATGAACTCATCACCGCCATCGGAATCCTCGATTTGCATGACATTAATTTCCCCAATCTTGACGCTGGACTTCGCAAGTACTATGCTGCGATCAGAGGACTTCTCCTGCACTTTCTCTTTCCCCTTATCCTTGCGCTTCTCATTGCGCAACTCATGACACTATGGTCTGATATGGCCCTTTTTCCCACAATGATGACAAGTAACATTAGCATTGCGCCCACGCGACTTAATACGCGACTTTCCACAAGATTTAGACCGACCCTTCTGCGAGTCACGGCCACGGCCATGACCACGATCATTCATGTCATTCCTGCCTCTAACTGTCAAAGCACGTGAAACACGAGAGGCATCCAAGTTTTTGCGATTAACCTCTTCCTGCAGAAGAGCACTCTCAATATCATTCAATTTCAGAGTAGCACTAGAGGCACATAGGGCAGTGAGGAATACATCCCATGACTCATTCAGAGTCCCAAGCAAGAAAAGAGGAGCGACTTCCTCTCCAAAGGTGATATCCTACGAAGTCAGGTTTTTCAGTATAGCATGGAACTGGCTCAAGTGAGCAGACATAGTCGCATTATCCTTCATGCGCAGATCCATAAGCTGCTTCAACCAGTACATCTGACTCGTCGGACTTTTCTTATCATAAAGATTCTTAATCTTATTCCATAGATCCCATGCACTCTGTGCTTCCTCAAATACATTATAATGTACATGTTCAGTGAGAGACAATACAATCGTGGACTTGCATAGCTCATCAAGTTCAAGCCAGTCGTCATTGTTCATAGTTGCAGGCTGTTGCCCACTCAACCGAAGTGGCTTAATCTGAGATTTCTATACCAAGACCTGCCAAATTTGACTCTTCCAATAAGAGTAGTTGGTACCATCCAACTTTGTGATGTTAAATATGGCATTATCAGTAATGCAGGCTGGAAATGCACAGACAGTCTAAAACTGCTTGTTGTTTTACTGCAGAAAATGCCCAAAATCCACTGAAATGAGCTCCAAATGGCAAGAAGAGTGTGCCAAAAGATACTGTCCACTTAATACTAGGTGCGGTACACCAAATCGGGATATTTCAGCATAAAAAATACTGTTCAGTCCACCAATAAATGCTTGCTGTAATAAATTTTAGAACTGCAATAATGAGAGCAAACTATCCCAAAACTGGATCTAATGTCAACTAAACAATGCTAGGTCCAAAGCCGGCATAAAGAGGACAAAGCAAAGCCAAATGATAGTGAAAATACATGAGCATAACACCGAGAGATGTCAAATAGCATCTGCTCGTAAGAGGCACACCCCCAGACAATCTAGGCAAAATGTACCTGCAACTGCCAAAACCTGACACAAATAGGTGTTTACTCAAAAGAAAGCGGATCCAAAACTGAGACTCAGCTCATAAGCATCCTATGAACCAAGACATATAATCAATGCAACATCCAATTGTCGGAGTATAATCCCAAAGTCTCAATACATCTGTAACTGCTCAATGACATAGACTGCTCCAATACATGTAATTGCTCCAATAGCATGTAATCCCTGCTCAAGGTCAAGTAAGCATGCAAGATGCTCCCATTGGCACAAAAGGCGTACAAACGAGCTCAAGGGCTCAAGTAACCCAAGACAAAGTACTAGTGACAAGTGACCAAGTCAATGTGTCATACGCATCCCAAGAGCATGACATACATGAAGCAACTGATGGAAGCAACCAATGAGCAATACATAATCCCAAAATAAGATCTCTGTCAACTCAATGATATCCGATAGCAACCAAGTAAATGATCAAACTGAGTCGGAAATGCTCAAATACATCCAAGGCAAAGCTCCCAATGTCGGTAAAGCATAGACGAACCAAGCGGCATATATCACGAACCAAAGCATGTAATGTATGAAGCCTAACTATCAAGCATAGACATGAGGCATAAGCGGTCCAAGAGCATGCCAAGTCAATCCAAATGCCAGTGAATACCAACCAAGACGAAGCTTATGCGTAGCTCAAATACATTCCATAGATTCAAACATGAGCTCAAAGTCGTCCCCAAATGTCAGATACATGATGGCAAATCCCAAAGCATACATCCGGTACCAATAGGTAAGTGACAAAGCATCCAAAGTACCTTCAGCCCACTGTTATTACAGCCAAGTTTGACTATCAAAACTGAGAAATTTTAGCCAATATTTCAGGCTAAAATCATGGCATAATCATGTGCATACATTCCCAAGGCACTAGGCATCATGTAGGCCGCATATGGGTATCAAACAAGGTAACCGGAGTAGAGTATAAGCATCAAATGCCAATGCCAAGTGTGGTTGCCCTGTTTCCAGCACTGTATAATAGTAAATGACACTCCCAAATCACAGAATGTTAGCCCCAAAGCTTCAATGCCAAGCACAAGGCCTAAAGAGGCTTTCAAAGTAGCTCAAATGCCTTCTAGAAACCATTGTTCAAGTGCTCATTTAGGAGCCAAGGCATATAGGCTGAAAATGTGATGAGTAGGCAGGCAAAAATTTGGCGCAAATTTAGTGCAGGCTATCCTGGGAAGTGGCTGCTCCATGTGGCAATGTTGGTGTGGATGGGAGGCTCAAAGAGGCCCCAAAGAGGGCATACACAAAGCCATGAATGCCCAAAGCAAAGGGCAAGGGAGATATGGAGCTTTGAAGCTTGAAAATGATGGTTGCCCCTCTTCTTCCACCTGTTAAAAACTGAGAATTGAAGTAAAACCCTTCAAACTCTGATGCAATACCTCAAGGGCAAGGCCCTGAAGAAGCCCAACAATGCCGGGAGGGAGCTCGGGAAGCCGGGGAGTGTCGAAAGCTCAGGAGATCGGCTATGGCTGCCGGGATGGAGACCCAATGCATGAAGGGAGTCGATGCAAAGGTAGAGAAGCACTGAGTCGAGCTCGAGCAAGAGGAAGCCAAGCTCTGATACCAGTTGAAAGGTGAGAAGGATCGAAGCTTGCACGCGAGCTATGGTGGGAGAGCAAGAGCAAGAAAGAGAGAGACAAGAAATGGGAACTCCAACAGTCACAATGTGTGATCGGGCCTTCCTTTATTTACTAGTCACTAAAATGAATGTAAAGAATAAAGTGACGTGATGGGTGCCCACCACCTGCAGTGTGCAGTGGCAGGTACTGTTAGTGTAGTAATACACGGAGTGGCACGGCGGAGGCCGCTTTACCCCAACAGGGAGGTAGTTCTTGAACTTGAATATCAGGACCAATATAGTTTTTGAGCTGTGAGACATGAAAAACATTGTGAATACATGTGGTTGAAGGCAAATCAAGTTGGTAGGCAAGATCTCCAACTTTTCTTGAAATTTGATACGAACCATAATAGCGATGAGCAAGCTTATTATGTCCACACTTAACAGAATCATAACGGGACTTAGATACTTTCAAGAAGACCAATTCTCCCTCTTCAATGTCCACATGCCTTTGCTTATCATCAACATAAGATTTCATAGTCTCTTGGGCTTTTCGAATATATTCCTTATATTGCTTAATTAAGGCCTCCATCTTTTCTAGCTCTTCCTTTTAGCAAGGGGATTCACTTCATATAAAGCCATGAAACAATACTAAAGGTACTTGAACCTTGTGGCCATATAAATCCTCAAAGGGTGACATGCGTATACTCATGTGGTATGTGTTGTTGTAGCAAAACTCTGTACGATGAATCCAATGATCCCATGCATTTTGTGTGTCATGGTAAAAGTGTCGCAAGTAGACTTCCAACCACTTGTTGACTCTTTCAGTTTGACCATCGGTTTGTGGATGGTAAGTTGTACCTGGAGTTAATTTTATTTTCATGAAAGTAAAGGCTTTTCCAAAAACTCCCCATGAATTTTGTATCTCTATTAGAAACAATCTTCATAGGTAAACCATGAAGTTTGAAAATTCCTTCCATAAATTGATCTACCACTTATTTGGCTAAATATTGGACTTTGGTGGATATAAAATGGGCTGATTTGGTATGATGATCAACCAGAACAAAAATACTATTCCAACCTTGCTTATTGATAGGTAGTCCTCCACATTTAAAACATAGTCCTTTTATCTTGTCGTTAAAGAAGGGTTTACTGCTAATGGTATTGGATGCTTGTTTAGCTCCACTTTTAGCTCTCTTGAAGTCCCCTTTTGGATGAGCATTATACCTAAAGTTGTTCCCTTGCTTGGAAGTATATGTTGTAGGGTATGTAGGAATCTTATTGAAAGTGTTTGAAGCCCTATTCTCATGTCTATAAGATTCTCTTTATTGGTTGAATTGTTGTCCAAACCTGGTTGACTGTTTGAATGATAAGTGGCTCCTATCTTGGGCTAAAAAGATCTCATTTCTCTTCTCTATTTCTGGCTGTAGCATTCATCATACTGTATGGCTGCATATACATTTGTAAGCTTTGTTGCCTCCACCTCTACCAAAAGGTTTGGATACTTATTCAACTTGGTTGAATTAGAAATGCCCTCAACATAGATGGAAAGGTTTAGAAACTGGCTGGAATACTCCCTAACCATAGAGCCTCACTGTCTAAGATCATACCACTTGCTTTCCAACCTTTCTTTTTCCATTAGAGATATAAAAACCTGTGTCATAGCTGATTTAAAGTCCTTCCATGTATGAAATTACTTGCCTAATTTTCATCATGTATCTCCACCATGTATATGTGTATTCCTCTAAATGTAAAGGTGCATAGCAAATATTTGCCTCATCGCGGCATGGATAGAGGGTGAAATACATTTCCAATTTATTAATCCATCCTTCAAGCTCTATTGGTGAGGGATTGTCCTCTTTGAGCTATGGTATGTCGATTTTCTCTTTGTACTCTCTATCATAGTGGTAATTATGACCCTTGTTGTTGGGTAAACCACTTGATTGATACCTTGGAGAGAGATTATCCAATATTGAAAGTCCATGGTTGTTGTTAAAGGATTGCTGACCATTCTTCTTATTGCCAAAAAAGTAATGACCAAGTGAGTTAGTACCACATAGCTGATGACTATGAGGGGGCTAAATAGGAGAAATCATCTCCTCAAGATCATCATCATGCTGAACTTTGTTCTCTCTTCTTGAATCTTAGTGAAGATATTTATCTTGCCTATTCCTTGCATTAGGAATCTGTGGTTTTTATAGATAAAACTGCTTATAGAACGAGTCATGCTCATGAATGTCTTCTTCTTTTCCAGCATGCTGAGCTTTTTCAGACTATCCATGATCCTTTGAAGATTCAAAATTTTGTCTTCCCTTATTCCAGAGTTAGAAAGAGATTGAAATGTTTCCTTAACTCTTGATGGACCACCTTGCTTATAGATTGAGTGTATAAACTGATTAGATACTCTTGACTTCACATTATCATGTGGAAGTGAGGCCCCATTATCATTGAAAGGTGGAGTGCTTTACCACTTATTACCCAATTTGTTGAGAATGGAGATCATCTGATCAAGCTTAGTGTCCAACAATTGATTATGATGTCCAAACTTCTCAAAGTGATTGACCATTTGTCCAAACTTGTCATCAATTGTTTGGTTCAATTGAATGACATCCTCATTCATGCATTTAATCCTATGAGAAAGTTGTTGGAATTGGTTTGAATCATGTGATCCATTCACTTCAGATAGATGTACCTCATCAATAGGGTCTCTTGGCCATTCTGACTCTTCATGTACAACATTGCCATCATTACCATCCTTTTGTCCATGATTTGTGGCTCTAATGGATGAGTTTATCTCTACTTGATACTTAACTAAGTCTTCATTTATGCTCTCCAACATTTTCTCTTTCTTCTTATTCCTAGCCATTGGAATGGATACAGTAAGAGAAGACTTTCTGTCAATAAATGGGCTATAACAAGAGTTGTACTCCTTCAATCCTTGTGTTTACGAGCTTAAAATGAAGCTTACTATAATAGATAAGGTAGGTTCGCTAAAATTTCAAGTTGCAATTGGGTAAGGATCAGTAGTCCCAAACCAAAAGGTACCCTACCTATTTATCCAAGAGCTATTTTTTAATGACCAATTGCTAGAAAAATGGGCATAACTTTTTCTCCACACTTCAATTGCCAAATTTTTTTGATTAAAATCTATGCTTGCATAGTCCTCTACGTAATGAGTACAAGAATTCTATGTCAAAATTAAAATAACTAATTCTTAATTTTACTTTTTTGTAATTGTCCAAACTATGATAACAACCTATTTGACCCTGTAATTGCCCTGTTTGTCACATTTGACCATTGGTATGCATTGTATAGCTATGCCCATTGAAGTACAATATGTGCACCCTTCAAATACCATGTATCCACCTGTAAAATATCAGTAAACATATAAAAACTTGCAATTTCTTTAAGTTCACTACCCTCTTTCACCATGTTTTAGTGCTTTGTTTCCCAATGATCTTCAATCTTCATCCACTGTATCGTAAGTGGTCTTGCATAGTCCTCCACCTGTGATGAGGGATAAAATGGCATACGGGGCATCTAAATGGGCTCTGAAACTCTGAAAGGCATGCAAAGTTCCTTCCATGCTAGGTTGTGTACCCCTATGGAGTCCTAAATTGCAAGGGAGAGTTACCTCATTTTGCCATGCTATCTCATTTGGATTTGACCTTTTTCCTTGGTTGGTATGTATACATTGCAAAGCTAGTGTTTTAGAAGGCAAGGATACTTTACACTGTTGAAATAAGGCTTTGGGTACTCAATGAGATGCAGTAATTGAAAATTGAATGAAATGAAGAGGGCTAAGAAAGTTTTACCTTTAGTAATCAGTGACTCATTGATATACTAAACTCACCTTTTACAATTTCTTGGGTATTTCAATGTAAAGGATCACAAGAAATCAAAATTTCAGAGATTAGGCAATCACATGAGCAAGAATTCGCTGAAATTTTTAGATTGAAATGTACCATTATGCATGTCTCCATCATGAAAGAAATCAATGTTGGAATCAAGCTAAAGGGTTGAATTACCTATCATTGTATGATAGAGACTCAATCAACAATGAATAGGTATTCAATTTTCAGTATAAGTGGACTAGATTTATCAATCAAGCAAAGAGGACATACTAAATTCAACCCTGCCTTCAACATTGGCTAAGCCTCAACAATTGGAATTGGTGAGATTAAAAATGAGTAGATGATACCTTGTTTGATACTTGAAGTTGATGTGGATTACTGAAATAGATAAGATGCCTTCAAGATAGTTGATGGGAGCTCTATATAAGTTTCCCATTGATTAAGAGTCCACTTGAAGTCTTCAAGTGGCTTCAAGTCGAATACCAATCTTGATCCATAATTACTTACATTAACTGAAGAATGATCACATATCCGTGAATTTGATCCAATGCCTTCAAGTAGACCTAAAGATTAATTCAAAGCATCAAGGGATGCTTCAATTATTGATGAAGATTAGTCCAAAGCTTCAAAAGATGCCTCAATCCTTGTCTAGATCAAGAAGTAATTTTAGTAATCCATAGCTGCCCAAGTATTCAAGAAGAAAGAAATGCTACGAGTCAATATCTATTGCTACAATGTTGGATCAATCTTGATGGAAAGGCCTTGTACTTGATGCTCAGAGTTAAAACACATCATAATCCCCATGAATCAGCCACAAATTTTGAAGAATTTTGTGGCTGCCTTTTTTTCCCAAATTAGAGAATAAGAATCCTCTAAAACTTGTCCAAATGCATCAATGTCGAGTCTATATTGTATATAGAAGCTTATCTTCACCTTCTAGAAACCAAAGAGCACAAAAGCCCTCTCAAATCTTCAAGAAATTACCCAAATTCATTGTTGTCTTGAAACTGCCATGGTTAGGGTTTGGAGTTTCACGAATGTCTAACAAGAGTGAAATAATGACTAATGCTTCAAAGAAGAGAGTAAAGAGTTAGAATAGAGGCTTATTCAAGCTTGATGAAAGATTTTATGGATAAATGACTTGTTGTCCAACCATATGTAGCTTGAATGCCAAGGGTCAAGCTTCCTATAGTTTGTACTCTCTCTTGCTTACATTAGAAGTCACAAAGCTTCATGAAGAGGAGATTATGGATAACATTACCATGGGCAAGTCAATCAATAGTAGTCGTGGCATCAGATGGGTAGGAATTTTGGTGCAAAATGCATTGAATGGTAGCTTGCACATGTGGCATTTTACCTTAGTAATATGGTGCTTCATCAGGTTGTGAAGAAATCAGGAGTCATGCTAGACAATACTTTCTTATGGTAGAAGCACAAGGAAGGAAGATATGATCAAGAATCATCCATGGAAACTTGAGATCAAGTTGAGAGAGGAAAAAGAAACCCTTATTTAACAAAAGTAATCCCTATTTAAGCTTATCCTAAATTGTGTATAACCCTAGTTAGGCTTGGAACTTTCAAAATGGGCCTCTTCTTGTCCACAAGTTGCCATAATATCCATGTTCCCCCCATTTCTTCTTTAGATCTTCTCCCAAAGCTCCAAAATTGTTTTAGTTTAACTGCAAGGAACCCCGACTAGTCATAGTTTAAACTATACTATGTCTAGTAGCCAAATATTGAACTCGAGTCACCCTAGATGGTGTTGGTAACCAAATCTAGGCTTGAAAACAGCCTTGCCAAGAATCAAATTCAAGGTTCTGATACCATTGAAATGGACTTAGCCTAGAATGAATTAAAATAACAAGAAATTCAAGAAACAACAATTGAATCAAATGGCCATAGCCATGTCATAGATGGAAATGTATTAAATCTACTACACAGTGAAGCCATAGCTCTATGACTAAGTCCTATGACTATCCAAGTACTTACTTTTTGGTATGACTATCCATATGCAAAAAGCTTCCATTTTATTTGAATAATAATAATATTGTAACTTGTCTTAATTGTAATCTAAATTTGGAGTGTAATATATTTTGATCATATCATCAATCTTAAACATCGCAATTGTATCATCTCGTATCTTACACCACAACAACTCCTTGGATCTCCTTTCAAATGCTTGATTCTAGAGGTTCAAGTGTCATTAATATCCACTTATCAAAATTTACATGTCCAACAAAGGGCAACAAGACTATAATGGTACTTGCTTTACATTGACTACTCTACATGAACATGGATTGCACTAAATGACACACTCGAATTGCTCTAGGACTAGCTAATTAACCAATCAGCCATCCCTTACATGGACAAAAGTGGTCCCTAGCATTGTTAAGTCCAAGTCCTAGTTTGTGTCACACTAACATTGAATAAACTAGAAATTAAGAGGATCTCTAATCCACTTTAAAAACAACCTTATATAGAAATTCTAGATAAGTTATAAATGTGTAGCATGTACACGTATTCTCATTATTAAATGTTAGATAGGTCACTATGTTTGAGCAATCACCCAACCAAGCTATTCATGCATTGCCTTAGGGGATTGTCAAGCATTAGGATGGTGGTCCAAGCACTATTATTGGTCAAGTTAGTACTAGTTTGATGCAATGCGATAGTCCACTTGGAAAAGCATTATGTTGTTCATTTAGCGATCTAAGAAATGTTCACAAGTTTGGTTATAAACTTGGTGAGATGATGACATTTTTATGTTGTGGAAGATCAAGAATAAAATATGCAAGACTCTTGGCAAATTTTGATTGGCCAAAGTTATCAACATTGAGAATGTATAGATATAAAGTAGTAAAATATTCCTTGGTCACTTGGTGATTTTTAGATTTTCTGAAGTTCTCAATTGTTAAAGCCAACAAATGTAAAGAAGTTAAATATACATGACCATATACAAGACTCTTGCAGACTTTTTGATTGGCCAACATTGTCAATTACTGAAGCAATGAGATATGAAGATATTCAAATATTGAAGAACCTAATAATAACGAATAAGTAATATCCCCCCTTCCCCCTTTAATGCTTCTAAAACCTTCAAATTCAAGCCCTATGACTCTTAAACCTTATCATTCTTTGACAAGAGCATAAAACTATCAAATACTAGGAGCAACTATGTAAATTCAATCGACAAAAACACCAAATTTTCACGAATGTTGTTGGTTAAGCTCAATAGCATTGGCGACAAGGCATATAGGCTAATGTATCCTTCCCTCTTGAGTAGCCATGTAACATCACTAATGGGTTACCATATTAGTGGGGTTTAGTCTTAATCTATGGTGTAAAAAATTCTAATGTCCTTAAGGATGCCAATTGCTTTTGTCTAGCTTGTTATGTTTGTTGTAAAGTCGTATATAGCTAGTATGACATGATTGAGTCATCTTAATATTCACAAAAAACCAAGGTTTAGTGTGAAAGGAATTGCAAATTTTTTAAAGTAATTTTTGAATTTTAAAGGACAATTTTTAGCTCTAAACATGGAAAACACATGTAATTTAACTTAAAGAATCCTTGAAAACTTCTAGTTAAAAGTTCTAAGTTAAAGGTACTTTTAAGTTATAGGTCTTTGTAGTGCGTGCGCGCGCGCGCGCGCACACACACACACACACACACACACACAGAGTAGTACATGCTCTTATTAGGTTCTAATAAGACACTTTTTGGATCACACAAAATCACCTTTGCATGCTTGGTTGAGCCATCTTGAAGTTGAACTATAGTGTAACCTGCTTTTGATTTGCGAAAATCCACAACTCGAGTGTCATAGCAAACAGTGCCAGTAGGAAGGGAGTCTACCAACGCTTCAAGCAAGACTTGTCTATCAACTGAACGCATCTCAACAGCCCTGGTAAATGAAATATATTCCACTATCTTAGATCCCATGTGTAATTATTAGAACCTTACCTATATCACACAACCACAAACATTATCACACAACAACAAGCTACCCATTACCATTGAATCTTTATTCTACCCAACCACATTTACTTGGTTTAACTTTTCTACTTGAGATTATTGTATTGATGTTTTATTGATCGTATATACACTTGTAATTATTAATAACTTGTCAACATAAATCTAGTTGTGGGTTGGCATGACATTAACATAATGAATCATCAAGATACTCAAAAGGAAAAAGATGAGTTTGTTACCTCTCTCCAGTTGGGAAGTTTAGATCCGCTAAATTGAAACCATCGATTGTGTAAAACTCGATCCTGCTCAAATGTTCAATGCAATCATGCATCTTTCATACCTCAATGTTAAAATCAAATGATATTAGCATTATGTGAAATTAGGGCATATTGTTATAGTACACTTAGGGGGATTTAGCCTCTTCTTGAGGGAAAAGTTACCCCTAGCTAACTAATATTTTGCAGTAGACTTCTTAAACCCCATTCCTTTTCCTTTTTTATTTTAAGGCTTGCATTCTTATCACAAGATCAGCAAAAGAAAAACCAGCACACATCATGCACTCTTGTTTTTTGAACACTAAAGGGAGACTAAAGGACAATCTACCAATGGCATAGAGCACTGTGAGAAGGGACGATAGCAGGTAGTTGAAATTGGTGAGAGTCTGATTCAGAAGACGGATGGCCAAATCACTTATGTCCTCTATAATCCATTGATGCATTCACATGACAAAGGTCACACCAGTGCGTACATATTATTATAACAAAACAAGGAAGGGAGTAGATCATATGTTGTTTACCCAGATAGCTTCTGAAATTTATGCCGAACGCCATCTGCAATGCCAAGGGCATCAAGGGCTTTCCAACCATTCGTCCATACAGCCACAGCCGTCCCGGTTCGCCTCAGAGACGGGGACTGCTCCAACACAACCGACTTGATTCCGCCCCTACCACAAATCATACCATTGATAGGAAATTATAAGCAGTTCTTAAATGTCAATGCATAATTGTATCGCATTGGCGTCAACACAAAGATTTACGAAAAACTTAGCAAATTATGTGTGTGCGCGTGCGCCCCATGGCTTGATATTTCGTCTCGGGAGGCTTCAATTCATGCCAAATTAAATGGCCAGTACCCTTGATTAAGTAGCTCATGAGTCATAGCTGCGCTACTTTGTAGAATGACAGCTGAGTACACAAGACACTGGATAAACGTGGTTCGCTGGGCATATAGTATATCACAATATTCAACATCCAACTAATTATTACATGTGCCTGCAATTGCAGGTACCATCTCAAGACAAAATAATTCGAAATGGAGGACGTACAATCATAAATTTACTTAGTTGTAACTTGTACCGGTGCAGAGCAAGAGCAGTGGCCAGGCCTGCAATCCCACCACCTGCAATCACTACGTCGTGCAGCAGGGACGTTGTCCTCGTGTCAGCCAATATAGGAATGCAGCTCGATGCAACCACGCTATTGACATGGTATTTTGATGCATAGCGCAGCTGCTGCAGTGGCCGCCGTCTTGAAGCAGCCGCAGCCAGCTCGTGTCGATGAGAGTGTGAGTGCACTGGCTGCTTCCAATTAAGTAGCATCATCAACTGCGAGCTGGCGGCACGAGGATGAGAGATATCAAGTGCCATCTTGAGCGATCTGATCTCTCTCTCTCTCTAGCCCTCTTCTTCTTCTTCTTCGTCGTCTTCTTCTTCTTCTTCGTCTCTCTCTCTCTCTCTCTTCTGTGTCTATATAAAATTTGTGAACGGCCTTTCATTTTCCATTCAGCAATTTAATTAGCCGCATGGCTGACGAGGGAACTGCAGAAGCATTGCCAGCGAGAACAGTTTCTCCAAAGGGAGCCTGGGTAGCTTAGTCGTCCCGACTTACTCATGAAGATCTCTGTATTTCCTTCCAAGTTCCCCCGCCCCCAGAAGGTAAAATTAATAGTCCCAAGAAAGCGGCATCGTGCGTACAGCCAGTCTATAGTTTGCTTTCGCAGCTATAACTGAGGTCTCCAGACTCGGGAGTCGGACTCGAGAGAGGTCACATGCGAAGATTTTCTAGCAATTCTTTCAACGTCGTTTTACAGATGCCAAAACGTTGATATTTGAACGGACAACCGACGTGAGCACTTGTCCTCTACGTTTGTTGTGTTGTCTCTTTCTTTCTAATCTCTAGTAGCATTATAGATTTGTTTTTGAATTTCAATAAAAGTGACACTATTGGTGTTCAATATGTGATTGCTATTGAAGAGCTTCCTTCCTCTCTTGTTGTGACCATATAAAAACAATGTAACTTTGAAGATTGTTTCATGAAAGTACTAAATGCATTCAAGTCATTCATGCATCTTATGCAAGTATCTAGTCAAATGGTATGCATAAGATTTCTCAATTATTGTCAAGATCATCATGTAGCAATCCAATGTGGTTCCAACCATAGGCCTCTCTCTCTCTCTCTCTCTCTCTCTCTCTCTCTCTCTCTCTCATACTACAATAAAGAATACAAGCCAAAAGAAGGGAGTAGAAAAGTTGAATGGCAAGTAAGGATTAACGACGTCTCATTAACTGAGCTCAATTAATGCCCTAACTCCCACTTGAGGCCATTACTATTGATGTGCAAGGAACACGAAGTGGCATACCTCCATGCAACTCGAGTCATGGAGTCTAGCTTGCAAGCTCGTGAACTATATTAAGGTTGCATCCACAGAGGATGTTAAGATGTCAGAGAGCATAGAGGAGAATGGAGAAGGGAGCAACATCATTAAACGATACAAGGACAGCCTTGAAGAGGAAGAGAAGCCCAGATCCATTGCATGAAGAGGAGATGGCCAAGAGAGCAAGGGAGGGAGAAACCTTTAGCACCGCAGTGCCGAGTGAAGTCTCTAAGGAGGACTACATGCAATAGCTGGAAGCAAACCCTCAAATCATCTTTGAGATAGTGACATCCAATCTCTCCAAAAGTTTGGAGGAGAACATGGAAGGCACTGGCAAGAAAATTATTATGGATGCAGAGAACGTCAATGAGAATGCCCTATTCTTCGAAGCCTAAGAGCCATCTTGGGTTTTTTCACTCAAAATCCCCCAATGCCAATGGATATAGTCATCTAGTTCAACACACTACTCAAAGGAGAAGGAAAAGTTGACCAAATCTATTATGGAGGACGTGGGTTCTTTGAAATCATTGTGAATTACATAGAAGCAATGAAGAAGCTACTAGAGAGAGGCATCCTATTCTAGGGCTTGAATATTTTCAACATCGTGCCTTGGCACCTAGTGCATATTGGTAGAGACTATCTACACAAGGAGTGCCCTGTCTGGGAGCTGCCATACCTCCTAGCCTATCTCTTGAATCTCTTGCCAAAGAAATCAAAGAGATTAAGCAACACCTTATACATCCCTCCCCTTGCCACTAGTCCATACAAGAATAGCTACACATGCCTATAGTCATCTCCCTCAACCAATGGCTCGTTTGGAGCAAATTTGTTGGGGGATGTTACATGTGTGGCAAATGGGGTCATTATTATAGAGAATGCCCACAAGAGAAGCAAGATGAAGAGTAGCATGGAAGTAAACCAAAAAACCAATCCTAGGCCAAAATGGCAAGGGAGAGGGACCCAAATTAGCAAAACCCAGTGGAGCCGACAGAGAGAACCATCAAGGTAAAGAAGATGAATGGCAACTAGTGCAGCACTAAACAGATAAGGACAAAGAGTAAGAAGGGGACAATGCAACACCATAGAAGTTGGAGAACCAAGCATTCCTTGTCAAAAAAATTTGGCAAAACGCAACAATATGAAAGCACAATCAAGGTAGGGCTAATGCCTTTATTAACCTCAATAGGATCCCCTTGGATCATCTCGATAGGGAATACTTTGGAATCAATGCCAAAATCCAACTTCTCTCAACTAGAAGAATCAATGACACACTCAATGTGTATGGTTTTGACTAGTTTGATGCAAGGACCAATGTAGGCTGGGATTGGAGTGAAGGTGCAAAGAGTGCATGAAGGATCATCTTGGCTAGGAGAATGACAACAGGGGCTTTGCAAAAGCTCATAATGAGAATGGCAAGAATGATGGTGGAAACTAAAGAATTTAAGCTCGTGACTCTGAATGCCAAAGGCATTAGGCATGAGGTCAAGAGAAGCTTTATTTGGCGATGGCTTAACCAACACCAATCGGATGTTGTACGGATCTAGGAACACAAGCTACATAGTAGAAGTGGGAAGACTTTTACCCATGGATCATATAGATGCTTCTACAGTGGCATAGAAGGAAAAGCATTAGGTTGCTAAACATTGATAAAGGAGGAGTGGCAACCAAAGCTCTTGCAAAACTTGGAAGAATGCTCCAAGAAGGTAGATGGCGTGTAGTATCGATTGATTGGATGGGGACCCCATTGACAGTTATCAATATCTACACCTTCAATGATATTGGATCTAAAGAATAGATGTAGAGACAGATGTAGCCCCTAAGATTAGGGAGAACACTCATTGGAGGAGACTTCAAAATGGTAGTCAACAATCGGGATGCCTACTTGGAGGTGGCTCTCCTAGAAGGCAAGTAATGGGAAGCTTGGGCACAAACCTAGAAGATGCATTGGAGTTGGTGGACCTAAAGGACTACTGCCATGCTAATGATCAGAGTCAAATGTGTCCTACAACTCATGTAGCAGCCCAAGCTACTGGGCACACCTAGACCCTTGGTACACCTTCGACCACAAAGTTTCACTCCCAACTACACCAAGGTAGATTACCAATATATCATCTCTGATCACTATTTGATATGATTAACTCTTAGAGTGATTGAAATATGTAGGTGGCATGATAGAAAAGATGGCTGGTGGCCAACGAGAGGCAGTACTCACAAGCCCACTTTGATTACATGTTGTAAGGAGCAATACAAAAACTCGAAGAGGAGATGTATGTTGAAAAAGTTACCGCCTGGAATAACTTCATCTTTACCTTGCAATAATGTATCCAACTACAAGGGATTTGGCTTTGTAACAAGGAAAGAAAGGAGCTAACATGGGTAGAAAATGTCATACGTAACTTTTTTGAGCAGCAAGAAAGGAGCCACAAATCTTGGGTAGGAGTTGTGCACTATGAAGAAGGTGCAACTTATCAGGCATGCTGCCATGGTAAAGGGAAATGGAGAAAATGAGCCTTTCCTCAACAAGCACCTAGTTGGGGACCCACAATGCATGTCCAAAGAGTTCGTTGACAGCTTGAAAAGAAAACAAATAGGGGGAGCATGAGAGCACTAGATAGGGATGATGGCTTGTGGACCACTAGACTGCTAGAGGTGGCCAACCTATGCTAGGAGTTCTATGCTATGATCTATCAAATGGAGGGATCCTTAGATCCACATGCTTGTGAGTAGATGCTAGGGTTTATAGATAGGAGGATCACCAATCACAAGCTCATAGTAGCTTCTTAGAGGGGGAGTTGGAGTAGGTTTTGAAGGACCTAGGCAATAACAAATCCCTAGACCATGATGACATAACTATGGAATTGATGTTGCATGTTTGGCTATACTTGAAAGATCCAATCATAAGACTCATTAACTAATTCTAGGAACTAGGACGTTACTTGATTCATAGACTCAAAGCATTATCACGTTGATTATGAAACAACCGCAATGCTTTAAAATCAGGCAATAGAGACCCATATCTCTCGTAGGCACTTCATATAAGATGCTAACAAAGGCCATTGTTGTAAGGCTTAGCCCCTTTCTACATAGACACATCAATGTAGAGCAATACAGTTTTATCAGAGGCCACTCCATACTAAATAATGTATAATCCTTACCACACAGACTAGCACCAACTTAGCCAAAAGTTGATCTACTTTCACATCAACATCAAAAATGTTTTTTATAAAATCACATGGGAATTCATTGAAATGACTATGTTGGAAATGGGATTATGTGGAAAGATTACTAATGTAGCTTTCCTCTTATGGAGAGATTGAAGTACAAAGGAAAACAACTCTTGGGGACATGGATAAGCAAATGACCTACTCATGATCGTGGAAGCCATCAAACAGAACCTCATGAAATCTATGCAAGTGCTATGGATTTTTGAGAAAGCCATGGGATTGGCCATCAATTTAGGGGTGGATCTCAACTAGTCAATGTAATAAAGGACTTTTTGAGTGCCCTCAGATGGCAAGGAAAGACAATGAACATAGGGGATACCTTTGGGTATCTCAAATACTTGATAGGATTAGAGACAAATGAAAGGCTACATACAAATTGAGTATATTGAATAAGCTAAAAAAGAAGCTAATGGAACTCTTCATCTTGACTCCTTCATGTTTGGTTAAAGATCCTAGAGGTCTTCATCTTCCTTATGATCAGATTCTACTTGCCCATCATTAAATGGAATAAGACAAACAAAAGGGAATGGGATGCCGTCATAGGGAAATTCATTTGGGGTAAGCAATATAAATCTTGTTATCTAGCTCCGATTAGCTTTCATAGTCTAAAAAATGACAAGGAGGAAGGAGGTCTCTAGATGATCAGCCTTGAGATAGAGGCGGATGCTCTCAAGGCCAAAAACTGCTATCTCGAGTCCTAGAATCAGGATACCCCATGGGTAGTCCTCATGATCGTGATCCTGGAAGAGGAGAGTGAGAAAATTTGTCGTAGTTGGGGCTTGCAAGGGGAAAAGTTGCTAACAACCCTAGTGGTTTTCTCAATCACATTGAAGGGCCTTTTTCGAGACCTAATGGATAGTTGGAGGAAAATTTTAGCAAAAGTACACAGGAATCCCAATGCCTTTGGGGACAACAAGAGTGGAGCTCTATAAAGAACACCAAGGAAATGGGGAAAATACTTTTAGAAAATCTAAATTGTATCATCAACAAGCAACATCTTCAGCATTACATATTGCCAAACAAGAGAAACAATAAGAGCAACAGGAACAACTCTCAATCACATTGAAGGGCCTTTTTGGAGACCTAATGGATAGTTGGAGGAAAATTTTAGCAAAAGTACACATGAATCCCAATGCCTTGGGGACAACAAGAGTGGAGCTCTATAAAGAACACCAAGGAAATGGGGAAAATACTTTTAGAAAATCTATCTTGTATCATCAACAAGCAACATCTTCACCACTACATATTGCCAAACAAGAGAAACAACAAGAACAACTCTATAGAACATGATAGAATGAATCTCCCACGGATTTATCTTCAACATATCTTCACTATTATGCCTCAACTACCAAGAAAACACAAATATATATTCAATTTTGAATGGAATTAATCACATAAACTTCATTCATCATGATTTATTGTTCTTCATCTCTCAATCTCTCTCACAAATACATAGTTTCAACCGTTGAAATGACTATCTTTCTCTCTCAATCACACTCTCAATCACTCATATATCATAGACACTTGCAATAGAATATAATAACACTCAATAATCCTCTATTGGTCATGCGATTTCCCTCCAAAAGGTATATTTTATTTGAAGAGGCACTAGAGACACTACATTGACCTTTCAGAGCTCACTACACTGGCACTTCTACCTTCACTTCAAGTTTTCATCAATTACATGTTCACTTCCTTTGAAATCTTTTGGGCTTTTATTCTTCTCTTTCGAAGATTGAAAAACTTTCCCAAGCTAAATAATCATTTGATAGAACATTCACAAAAGTAAAGAAAATATTATAAAAGACATACAGAAGCTCAAGAGAACACTACAGAAGATCAACATATGGTAAAACCTCATAAGTCGAACGAAAACCATTCATACTCATAAAAATCATTCAAAACATATTCAACCATACTCAAGTCCAATCATTCACAATCTCAACCTCTAAAAAAGAAAGAAAACTGGTTCAAACAATCATTGTTTAGGCACAATAAAACCAATCAAACATACCATAGAATCTAACATAACATCATAACTCAATCAAAAATCATCACGGGCTTCTAAAAAACATTCAATCTATCCTAAAATACTTCAAAACGCAATTCAAGTCTATCATTCACATCAATTCAACCATAAAATCAAGCATCTAGCATCCACAAATAACAAGAAATCAAGTCATTTCAGTCCTGGTCAAAGAGAGGATAACATATTGTAGACATGGAACCACAAGCCATCCATCGTAGTGGAATTAGGCCATAGGGATATGATCCTAGTTAGGAAGGGTCTCAAGGAGGCACACGAATGGTTGGACGAGAATAATCGACGAATGGAGAAAGAAGAGCTAGTAGCAAAGTGGAACGTACAATGGGCCGCCAAATTTTCTTAAAGATTTGTAGCCAATAGAATAGCACAAGCGGGGGGGGGGGGGGGGGTCAGTAGTAGCATAGGACTCTAAATGATTGATGGAAAATCATAATAGAAGATGTGTAGAACTTGCCTAATATAGAAACGAGTGGGACAAAATAAAAATATGGTTAAGAGAACCTCCTAGTGCCAGGGATCACTTTGGGAAGCAACAAGCTAAGTTCTCTCATGAACGAACTCTAGAATCTCAAGCTACCATTGCAAGACATATTGTTTGCATGGAGGATTGGAATCAAAGCAATGCTTACAACAAGGATGTTGCATTGGAGAGGCTTAGGAGGCAACACCTCCTGGTGTAGTAGGGAGGAAATTCTAACCCACCCATCTTGGGAGGGATGCATTAAAAAGGATGCATGGGAGGAGGTATTACCACATGTGAAATATGTGCTAATCAGGGAAATGAACTCCATGCCTACATTTTTGGTTATTGCAAGCACATCAAGAGGAAGGAGAAAATGATCTTCCACCTCATAAGGATCATCACTTTGAAAGGAATCTAGAGTGCAAGAGAAAAAGTCAAATTTGAAGGGACTATTGAAAGTATGTACTGGATAGAAGTTGCTGCCAAGATATAGTGGGTTTTAGGGGGTAGCTAGTCTCAGGGTTAAATTGGAAGAAACGAGCTAGTGAAGTTTACAAACTTCCTTTACTAACTAGTCTCTACTTTTGTAAAAACAATATCTATTATAATACAATTTCTGTGCTACCCAAAAGAAGAAAGTAGAACACAAGCATAGGTACAGCTCATCTTCTTAATATATGGCTAGCATTTGCGCACAAGGAACACTAGGTCACTTCATGGCAACTTCGCACTACCACATTAAACAACTTTATATTGCATGGTAACTTTGCCTCCCTCACTTCCTTCCCACATATTTTATTTTTATTTTCTTGTGTGTATGTGGTATACTACACACACATAGAAGGGGGGAGAGTAAGAGATTTAAAAATAGAACATGGCAATGTGCTAACAAATATATATTGACATGTGAGGCTATATTTTTCTCTCTGTTATACCTCTCTCTCTCTCTCACTAATTCATTTAATAATTTAATATACTATAATACTATTGTGAAGGTATACACATACTAAGTACTTGCTTTTTAACAAAATGAAGAATGTATATCTTTATGGCATGTGAAAATCATAATATGTGCAAGTATTAGATCTCTACCACATAAAGTCTTTTGGCTTTTGCAAACCTACATATATTTACTCAAGCTATTTAAAGCATGTATCAATATTATGAAGAAAAGATAAAGGGAAAAATTATAAAATTTGTAATATAAAAGGCTAGATATCGATTTGCATTTAGGTGCATAGAGACTCACATATACATGTAATGTCTTTTATGCATTAAACTTGTAAACTTGTATCCATAAATACATACACAATTGTAGCATGTATTGAAATCCTTTCTTTGTATCCTTGAGTGTAAAAAATCATATGCTTGCTTCATATGATATCTAGAAGTGGCTCTATATATGTTCCTTTAAGTGTTATAATTAGAAACAACATTGCTATGTTGAAATGGACCATAAACAAGGGATATATGAAATGCATCATAAAGTTTTAGTATATCCAGATGTTATAAAAAGACTCCCGACAATAATAAAAAATAAAAGTTTTCACAAGTGACCTAACCTAAATGGAGCTTTCTTCTTTTTTGGGGATTCATTTTTATATTCGGGTGTAAATATACAAGTGAAGTAAAGTCCAACACTGTAGTTAATTTTGGACACTATGCTAAAACCTTTTTACCACAAAGTTAGATATAATGCATTCTAATGTCAATTATAAACCCCACATTAGCAAACTATGAAGTTAGATATAAGACATTCTCCAAGGTAGAGACCCTACAAAGTCATCAAATTTCAATAGATGCATCTAAGCTAAAAACCAATATATGTCATTGCATCTTTTGAAGTACAACCTTGTATAATGTTTGTGATGACATTCATATCCCCATCATTTTAATCCA
Source organism: Lygodium microphyllum (assembly GCF_053477565.2). NCBI lineage: Eukaryota > Viridiplantae > Streptophyta > Polypodiopsida > Schizaeales > Lygodiaceae > Lygodium > Lygodium microphyllum. The sequence continues at coordinate 5,100,525 of NC_141142.1, read as the reverse complement.
ATTAGAATTTCACACTGCATGACGATTTCACCCTTGAAAATGTAACATATAATTGCCTATGTGTAAATACTGGTGCTTTTAAATAAAGTCCAATAATGGACAAATTCTAGTCTTATGGCTTGCTAATCATCATAGCAGACACCAATTGAACAAAAGAATGCCTCCACTACATAGTAAATGGAAAGTACCAATTTTTGGAAATAAAAGCGATTCTAGGAACAAAAACTTGTTCCCCCACGTTACTTCCTATTATTATCTCAATATATATCACTTTTCTATTAAAAGCCATACATAACAGCCGCATACTATTAGATAGACCTTTTCTTGCATTTAGATTTTTGAGGAGAATGATTGGGGCATTCATTTTATAAATGAGGAGAAATCTAACTCCAAGTACTAGTGTATTTTGTGCTGTATCAATTACAAAAATAAGTTATCACATGTCTCTCTAATTTCAATTGTAATGCATGATGTTCAAAGAAGCCACCTTTGTATTATGTGATGCAAGAATAGCATGCTCACTAAAATATGCTTCAAACTCACTCACAATGGACACTTCATTGTAGACACTATTAGTCAAAGTTGTAATAGAGTGTTCTTTTTAACACCACATTAGGTGGAATATGTAACTTGTCACAATCTTTTATAATTCCCACTCTATCCCCTATCTCTCGAATCCAACTAATGAACCCATTATTGATCGCATTACCAACCATTGATATCCACATATTTCTAGATAGTCTTAACACCTTAACATAGTACCATAAATGAGAGTAACATAGTATTGCATTCATAATATCCTTACCGGAGCCCTTCATCATGACTCATGATTTTTCCAAAATCACATCCAATTAAAGTGACCTCCACCAAACAGTTTATTACAATTCATAATATCCCTCAAAGTTCTATCAAACTGCTTTAAATATATTACCAATGCATCATGGAAGCATTAGTCAACAAAATAAGGCATGACTATCTCAACAATTGAGCAAGGTCACTCTGAATAGGAATATTACATGTATATCGATTGAGGAAACATAAGATTCAAGGGGTTTCATAGATAAAGATAGCCACATAAATTTGAGAAATAGGTGCAATAATACATTGGATACATTGCATTGGGTCAAGTTTGACTTGCCACCTCAAATCCTTATCCTTCCAACTTATCATCCTCATCTCTCCACACTCTAAAGACTAGCTCATACTATATTTGCATACAAGAAGGCACCACTCTATTTCAAGAGCCCCTTGGTACCTTATTCGACTATATTGCAAGGTGGTCATACGATTACATGATTGATTTTACAAATATTAATTGTCCCCCCTCCCTTAGTAGGTGCATTCTCTGGCTACTACTAGTGGGTGGTCGGCTCTTTGTCTCTTTGTTTTTAGTCTTGAATCTTCAGAAAAGATGTCCTTCTACCTTTTTGTCTTGGCTGTTTTCTTCCATGAAATTTGACAATCTTTTGAACCGACATACTTTTTCACGGTGTCCAATATTCTTTCAGTGATTGCATTTGGATAGGTGCTTAAATCTACATTTGATGCTGATGTGGCCTCTCCTTTCGTAGTGGTAGTATTATTTAGGTTCTTTCTTTGTAAAGAACAAAGTACCCTTACTTGTTGATACATCAACATACCCTTTAAGTTCCTTTCCTTTCAATAGAATTGATGATATGCAACCCTCAAGGTTCAATGTTTTGTGTCTAAGAAGAGAACTTTTAAGGATGGATACTCTTTAGGTAGTCTGTCCAAATACCATTGCTATTGTATCCTTTTAAGGAATTTTGTCGTGGATGCCTTCAAGTGGATTACAAGGAGTTTTGATTAATGAGAAGAACTGTGTATAAACACCCCCTTTGGGCTTTTACAATATCCAATATTATCCGTTTAAGAGTGTGAACTGGTATCTTGAAAGATAGTTTGCACAGACAATATATATCAAGACTTGTTAGCTTACATGTATCTACTTTTGAAAGGCTCAATGTGAGGAGGGGCTTGAAGATAATTAGTTTGAGAGTTTATAGTGTGAAAGGCTTAAAAGAAACTAGTTTAAGGGAACCCTAATGTGAAAGGGATTACTTTGAAGAAGGGAAGCAAGGACTTAATGAACCTTAGACTAAAGCTTTAATAGGCTTAAGTAAACAAAAACTTATCTGTTTTGAGTCAACACGTCTGTAGATTCATCTCGTTTAGTTTGTTTAAGTGGTGGCTCAATTTATGCCATTCATGTATGGCAATTGATGGTGTTATCGCAGCTTGTATTCTCATCATCTTGGCTTGGCATGATAATGAGATGATAACTGCAACTTTAGTTGCCACCACACTAGAGTACTATTAACTTTATTGATGAATACAAAAAATACTCATTCTTAAGTCATATAGGGGATTGTTTTGTAATTTCATGCCCACATATCTAAAGGCTTATGCGTATACATTGTGTCAATGCGTCATATACTAAAGCTCCCCAAGTAATTTTGATAATAAATTAGACATAACTCCCAATCAATTAAATAACACATACTTAATATCATCAACATAAAGTTATGAAAATATTGGCCTTTTTTGTTGTTGCATATTAGGAAGTAGAGAACCTATGTGGTGAGAAATGGAGCCATGCACTCTAATTTAGGCATAATTATTCACTGAACTAGATAACAATTCATCAACATTGGCACAAAGTGACACAAATTTAAGGGCTTTATTATATCCCTATATATTCTTTTTAAATACTATACTTCGAGGATGCACATCATGCAATAATTTGTGCAATGGTTGTGGTGGATGTAACATTGGCAACATTACCTTTCCATTCTGACAACGATATTTGCCAAACAAAATTGATTCTTGCAGTTGAATTTTGATCTCATAGTTCAACTAAATATCACTCATATAACTCAGAAAAAATTCTTGTGAAATACATAACTGGGTCTTAAAATGGCAATATTACAGTTGCAGGACGAACTCCCATTGTAGGTAACATATGCAAAATGGACCAAAAACGAGCCAAAAACCCTTCATTTTG